>NC_136381.1:83299015-85799015 GCF_965140285.1 Lepidochelys kempii
TACTTTGGCCAGAAGAGTGTGAGAGCTTCTGGCACTTACGCTGAGCTCCCGTATACAACACCCCACAGAGACAAGATGGTGCAAGACCTCATCTGAAATTCATTCCCAAGGTGGTCTCAGATTTTCATCTAAACCAGTTAATCAACCTACCTTTCTTCTTCCTGAAACCATACTAGGCACTGGGAGAAAAGAAATTGCCTGTACAGTAGAACATCAGAGTTACAAACACTTTGGGAATGGAGGTTATTTGTAACTCTAAAATGTTCGTAACTTTGAACAAAACATTATGGTTGTTTTTTTCAAAAGTTTACAACTGAACGTTGATTTAATATAGCTTTGAAACTTTACTGTGCACAAGAAAAATGCTGCTTTTCTTTTTATTTTAGTAGTTTAGGTTTAACACAGTATTTGCTTTTTTCCTTCTCTGCTGCTGCCTGATTGTGTACTTCCAGTTCCAAATGAGGTGTATGGCTGACGTGTCAATTTGTAACTCTGGTGTTCATAACGCTGAGGTTCTACTGTACTAGCTGTGTCCAGGACTTCGCTTTATTATGTTGAGAGGATCAAACTGTTCAGTCTGTGGCCCTGTCTATTTCTCATTATAGCCAGGCGCTCTAAAAGTCAGGCCATCTCATCAAGATGACTTTCAAAATGGATACACAAAGAATCTCCTCATGTTACCAGTTGGCTGGTATACCTCTCCCATCATATATCAGACTCACTCCACCAAAGCTCAGGCGGCATCAGAAATGGACAAGTATCAGATATCTGCAAAGCAATGATGTAGAGTAACCCATGGACTTCTGTCAGACATCTTTTGCTTGGACTTAGCTGGTAGAGCAGTACTAAAATCATTATTCAAGTGATTTAGCTGGAACTCCTCATTACCACCTTCCTAGAGGGATACTGCTTGCCATTTGCTTACCTGGAATCCATACTGACACATACTCAAAAATAAAGGAAGGTTATTTACCCTACAGTAACTGTGGTTCTTTGAGATGTTTTTGGCAGTGTGGATCCAATGACCTGTGGGAGCTCCCCTCCCATTCCTGCTTTTTGAAGCCTTCAGTTATCACAGGGTTTGAGTTGAGGGAACTGTGGGAGGGTGGTGGCTGGCTCACTCTTTATGCCCTCATATGGGAGCATGAGGGGGTATATGTATAGGCTCCCCCTCCCCCAATGAAGTTCGATATTCAGAAGAATCCGATTGCACACGTATGCGCACCAAAGGATAAGTAATCATTCTTTACTGCTGGTGCAAATGGTTGCCCACAAAGGGGCTTGTGGCAAGACCAAAGGATGCGTGATTATAAGGCATGAGAGTAACTGTATCTCCTTGTTATAGAAATAGTTTTAAAAACACTTAATTTTGATTTGAACCCAAAATAAACTTTTTTTCTTGAAAGAACGGGAACAGTGTAAGTGCATGTGATAAATGAATAGATTTGAATGCAAAAATTGCCTGCCGAAAGCCAGCCTTTGTAAAGCCAACACAGTTCTTCAGAGTTATTGAAAATATGGGGCTTTTCTTTGTACCTTAACCTCTTGGAGAATTGAGGGCCAGATTCTCTGCTGCCCAGAATTTTGATCCATTCAGTGGGGAATGCTCTAAACCAGGGGTCTCAAACTCAATTTGCCTTAGGGCCAGTGCCAGTCCTCAAATCCTCCCAGCAGGTCAATAATGTCACTAAAGATGATGTTCAAAAAAGAAAACATTTATATTGTATTTTTTATTTTGAATTTATTAGAAATAATAAAGCTGTTATACAACTTTATACAATGCTTTGCTTGCCAGAGAGTTTTAAGTGTTTGCCAGACACTGGGCAGCGCTTCAGTTCTGTCAGTTTGTTGATGTTTGGCCTCCGTGACTGAGCAGTTGAAACTTTCAGGATTGCAGCGAGGTGTGCCTCAGATAATTGTGTTTGGTATTTTGACTTGTTTATATTCATTGTGGAAAAAAGTGATGCTGCCTCCATGGCTGACTCTGCCTGGCAACTAATGATGATATCTCTGTCCCTCTCCCAGCCAATGGGAGCTACGGAGGGGCGGCTCCTACAGCGGACATCGCGGGCAACTGCCTGCCTGTGTCTCTCCTCCACGGGCCACAGTGGGGAAGTTCTTGGGCCGCAGGTGGCCCGCGGGCCAGGAGTTTGAGACCTCTGCTCTAAACTTTCCTTGCTCTTAGTCTCCAAACAGACTTTGTCAGTTGGGGGTTGGGTAGGAGGTGCTCTGATCAAGCCCCCTTCTGTCTCTGTATGTCCCTGACATGCCCTCTGATCCATGGCTGAGTAGGGAAAGATGGGTAGTGCAGGAACCAAATATGCTTGCTCTGCTCCAACTGAGAACTCATCAACACCAACAAAGTTCTCAGCTGGTCAAATCTGGCTTTTTTCTGCCTCTCTTTTACGGCCAGAGTGACACAAAGGAGCCAGAACACACGAGACTCTGGCACTAAAGAACTTACTGATTCTTCACTGGTCTTCACTTCAGTTTTTGTTTCTGAACTCCTCTATTGACTTTTCATGATGTGCATGGTTAATTTGACAGATCTAAGTTGAGGCCCTGATCCTATGTATTACATAGCACAAAAGTGAACTGCTGTACCCTACTGAATCTGCATTGCCCCATACACTATGGGATCAGGACCTAAATTTGTTCAGATGATTACTGTCGCATCCGTCCACCTACTGACATACACAGATCCCTAAATGTCAAGGCATGACTATTTAAAATAACACAAAAATTATGGACTGTAAGACTGTAACAGAAGGGAAAATTCTAATATTGATAATAACATTTACATTTGTCATTCAGCTGGTTATCGTTTGAGTGGAATAATAATTTTATTTTATTGTAGCTGTAGCACCAGTTGTTCCTGATTTAAGTAGTGATATTGACACTAGTAACTTTGATGATTTGGAAGAAGACAAGGGAGAGGAAGAAACATTCCCTATACCAAAAGCATTTGTTGGCAACCAGCTGCCTTTTGTAGGATTTACATACTACAGCAACCATCAGTAAGTATGGAGGAAACAAACTAATGTTATGTACTATCATCAAGTTTTGTATTTTTGATTCTTATCTACATATTTTTGTGTGTACACACATGCAAGCGCATGCTTGCTCTCTCTCTCACTCACTCACAATCTCTCTCTCTCTGTATATTTAGATAATAATAGACTGTTTAAAAGGGAAAATTTCTAGAGTATCATAATTTGTGGTATTTATATGAAAATGGTCCCACCGCTAGACGTTAGTGTTTTAAAATGTTACAGGAATTTTGTAATCTGGTCAGTGTTACTGATTCTGAATTAACCATACATATAAGCACCTTGTTATAAATATAAAGGGAAGGGTAACAACCTTTATGTATGTAGTAATATAACCCCCCCCCCTTTTTTTTTTTGGCCAAAGGTACAGAATTACTTACCTGCAAGGGGTTAATTAGTTTAGTTTTTTTTTTCATATTCTCTGTGTATATATAAAGTCTGCTACAGTTTCCACGACATGCGTGTTTTGTATGTGTGTTTAAAAAGAAAAACCAAGTAGGTAATGCAGCTTTTTTACTAAAATAATATATTTAAAATTACAAAAATTGTAAGTAATAGTAAAAAAATGCATTCAATTATTTGTTTTAGCTTGTAAATTTTTTTATGCCAAAAGAGAGGTTTATTTTTGTTTTGTAATTTTAAAATACACACAAAAAAATTTTGAGGCTTAATTTTAAACCTTTTTACCCTGTAAAATTACCTTTTATTTTAATTTTACAGAGGTGTGTTTTTACCTTTTTTTTAATAATAAAGTTTTTTTTTTTTTAATTTTAAAACCTAATTGGTTTTTAGTGTTCTAAAAACCCAAGGGTTTGGTTTGTGCTTACCTTGTTAACCTATTTGGTTGGTATAATATCTTTAAGCCTTCCCAAAAAAGGGGATAAAGGGCCTTGGGGGGATATGCCAAAAGAAAGGTTTATTCCTGTTTTATAACTTTAAAGTTAAGCCTAAAAAGAACCCCTCTGTGTTTTAAATCTTTTTATTACCCTGTAAAATTATCTTTTATTTTAATTTTACAGAGGTGGTTTTTTTTCCTCTTTATTATAAAAAGTTTTTTCTTTTTTTAATTTTAAAACCGAATTGGTTTTTAGTGTCCTAAAAACCCCACGCTATGATCTGTGCTCACCTTGTTAACCTATTTGGTTGGTATATTATTCTCAAGCCTCCCCAAAAAAGGGGGTAAAGGGGCTTGGAGAGATAGGGTTCCAAGTGGCCCCTACCTAAATGTTTGTTTAAATCACTTGGTGGTGGTGGCAATACCCCGTCCAAGGACAAAAAATTTGTGCCTTGGAAAAGTTTTTAACCTAAGCTGATAAAATATAAGGTTAGGGGGTCTTTCATGTGGGTCCCCACATCTGTACCCCAAAGTTCAAAGTAAAAAAACCCAAAACCCCTGACACATCTACTAGACAGAATCACATACAAAAGGTTAAAGAGTAGTTCGTGAATGTGTCTGTATGAGGCCAGAAGGATGAGCGCAAAACCACTGATCCCAGGGCAATGAAAACTCACTTTATCCCTAGGATGATGTTCCTTGACTTGGCTTGGGGACTTTCTTTTAGATCGGTTTCTAGCTAATAGATATCTGATAAACTTAAAGTCTCCTCATGGCTGCTAGAAAGGGTAAGGAAGTTTCTCGTTCTCACTTGGCTGTTGTGAAGATAGTGACTCCACTCTGCCTCTTAGTCTCCTTTTTTCTTTTAAAGTTCTCCCAAGCAGCAGCATGAAATTGATGTGATTTTTATAATTTGCACTACTGCCCATGAGGCTTTAAATAACATCAGTTCAAACTGCATGCATTGCTATTTATATGGTTATTACAAATAGGTTGTGTTGGTAGCAACAATGGTTAAAGGTTGCTCAAAGCCTTCCATTATAGGACCCTGTTTTCCGTTGCTTATAACAATGGCTTCATGTCTGTCACAGAGGTCATGGAAGTCATGGATTTTGTGAATTTCTGAGACCGCTGTGACTTCTGCAGCGGCCAGTGTGGCTGACCCCATGGCCGCCCAAGCAGCTGCCTCCAGGACCAGCTGCTCAGGCAGCCCTGGGGACAGCCACACCAGCTGCTGCTGGAGCAGCCCCGGCCCCGGTGCCAGCCACACTGGCTGCTGCTCTGGCAGCCCCTGGCAGCTGGCCCCGGGGACTGCCCAAGCAGCGGCCAATGCGGCTTGCGGTGGTTCTGGGGTGACTGGCACCGGGGCTCCCTGTTCCTCCCTCCCCATAGCAGCCGCAGCAACTGCTGGTGCCCTAGGGCTCCCTCCCCTCCAGATACAATCAGGGGTATTATGGTATAAGTCATGAACTGGCTGTGAATTTTTGTTTTTTGTCCGTGATCTGTCCATGACTTTTTTTTACTAAAAATAGCCATGATTAAACCATAACTTAGCTGTTGAGACTGATATTTTCCAGGCCAGATGTCTGCCTCAGGCAGGTTTTTCAGGTAGTTGAAATCAGCTATCAAATCCCCCCTCATGCTTCTCTTCTGCAGACTAAACAATCCTAGTTCCCTCAGCCTCTCCTCATAAGTCATGTGTTCCAGTCCCCTAATCATTTTTGTTGCCCTCCGCTGGACTCTTTCCAATTTTTTCACATCCTTCTTGTAGTGTGGGGCCTAATGGTGGATGCAGTACTCCAGATGAGGCCTCACCAATGTCGAATAGAGGGGAACGATCACATCCCTCGACCTGCTGGCAATGCCCCGAGTTACACAGCCCAAAATGCCATTGGCCTTCTTGGCGACAAGGGCACACTGTTGACTCCTATCCAGCTTCTTGTCCACTGTAACCCCTAGGTCCTTTTCTGCAGAACTGTTGCCTAGCCATTCGGTCCCTAGTCTGTAGCGGTGCGAGGAATTCTTCTGTCCTAAGTGCAGGACTCTGCACTTGTCCTTGTTGAACGTCATCAGATTCCTTTTGGGCCAATCCTCTAATTTGTCTAGGGCGCTCTGTATCCTATCCCTACCCTCCAGTATATCTACCTCTTCTCCCAGTTTAGTGTCATCTGCAAACTTGCTGAGGGTGCAATCCACGTCCTCCAGATTATTAATGAAGATATTGAACAAAACCGGCCCCAGGACCAACCCTTGGGGCTCTCCGCTTGATACCGGCTGCCAACTAGACATGGAGCCATTGATCACTACCCGTTGAGCCTGACGATCTAGCCAGCTTTCTCTCCACCTTATAGTCCATTCATCCAGCCCACACTACTTTAACTTGCTGGCAAGAATACCATGGGAGACCATGTCAAAAGTTTTGCTAAAATCAAGGAATAACTTTTTTCTTTGTTTGTTTGGACAGGTTCAGCAAAAAATCAGGTTAGCTGTTTGAGAATGAGGCTAGGGAAAAAATAAATTGTTTTGCCCGTGTTAAAGTATATTACGGAGAAGCTATAATGCCTCTGTGCTTTGGAGCCGGGACTTGAAATTTGGCAGGTGACTTGCCTATGTGTCAGATATGTGCTTTTAGCCATCCCTGTGAAAATCTGCCAAATAAGCCTCTGAAAATAACAATTTAGACATGCTTGCCAGTGGGTTGCTAGAGGCTATCAGCTAAATTCTCTGAAGATTCTGTCTGTGCTGAGCATGCTCTATCCCCACAAAGCACTCGCGGGTATGTACCAACCAGGCTATGCATGTTTCATCTGCACAGAGTGACTGAGCATGCTTACTTCTGGGGCTTCAGGAGCTGAGAACAACTTTCTCTGCAGTTATTCTTCCTGGCTGACAGGGACCACTGTAGTGTGAGGCACAAGAATTAAAAATAGGGAGGCTGTCTCTCCTGTCCTCCCAGTGCTCCTTTGCTAGTGCTCAAGCATTCTGGAGGAAACTGACTTGAATTTAAGGGGGTGAGGAATAAAGTGGGGGCAGGAGTAGGTTGGGGTTGATAGGAGAATACCGAGACAGGAGCTGGGGGTGAATGAAGATGGGGACAGGGATCGGAGTCAAGATGGGGAGGAATAGGGAGCATAGGAGGGGACAGGGCAGAGTGGATAGCAACCGAAGGGAACAGAAGATGGGAGTGGGAGGAATACGGGGTGGACGGGATCAGAATCATCTATAAGCACTAGAGTACATACATGTTGAGAACGTGGAATAGAACCAGGATTTCTGAGTTGCAACATCTCCTTAATGTGGTTTTCAAACATTCTTGTTTAACGTTTCAGAAAAGCTGAGTGCTGAACAATGTTAACTGAAATTAAAAAGCAACAAATTCAAAACTGAAGGAAATATTTTATGTAGTGATTGATTAACCTATATAACTCAGTGCTACAAGATATTATTGAGTCCAAGAGCTTTGGCTTGATCGAGTACCCTTTGAAGTCAGCGGGAGTCTTTTCATTGTCTGTAGTGGGCTTTGGATCAGATCCTTAGTGTAGGAGTCAGAAAAATAGGATTCGGAAAAAGCTAAGATGTTCTTATTATAATGCTATCCCTAGATATACTAGATAGAATAAAAATATATAAGGTGTATAAACCCACTTGCTTCAGAGCATAAACCAGACATTGACTGACTGATGGGGGGCATCTCCCATTGCCACAAATAAGTTATTTCATTATAGGTAATTTACACCATTCTTTGAAGCATCTGTTTCTGCCCATTGTTTGAGTAGGATACACGACTAAATGGACCATTGGTCTGATCCAGTAAGTTTAAAGGGATAGTACCCTACAGTCTACTTTATACTCCCTTCTTTTTTAAAAAATAATCTTGTAGCTGTTCCTTCAGGTTCTAAATGTTCTGTTTTTAATTCAACCACTCCGTTCCTGTGGAATACAAAAACATCTCTGCTTTGCTATTGTATTGCCATCCAGTCATCCAACGGAACACAAATCATAAATACACTGTGCATTGTTTTGCGTTGTTGATAGCAGCACCAATTATATTGTTTTAAAATAAGAACTTCTTACATTTGTTATAGAATACAGTATTACCAACAAAAGGACAAATTTTGGCTGTCTCTGCATGCATTTGTTTAAGGGGGAGAAGGTGCTTGAGAGCCTGTCATCACACCTGTGAAGGACTCAGCCTCAGTGTTGCAGGCAGCGCTCTTAAGTACAAGGAGATTGAGATGGCTAGTGCTGACCATCCCAAGGGGAATGTAATCAGGCAGGCTCATAGCCCCATATCTTATGTACTTGATAGTACTCCAGACGCTGGCATTGGGGAAAGCACATACTATACCTCTTAAGTGTGTAACAAGTGCCACTTCTGAACATGCTTCCCCAAAGTTTCTGGAATCATTCTACCTTTTACAGATATAGCACTGATAGACACCACTGTTTAGCTGCTACTTTCTATGTACTCCCCTTCCCATCCTGGCTTTGGCTGTAGTTACCACACTAGAATCCAGTGTACCCAAAGAGCCACATTAACTCCTGTTCCTTTGAAATTGCAGGAAAAATCATTATTTGTCAAATGGAAAAAGTAGGGCAATACATATTTTTAATCTTCAAGGATGAGATTTTGGGTTGTGTTTCACAGACCTCAAAGTCCAGTGGAAGGAAGGGCTAAGGTTACTTTAAGCCACCTTTGCACCCTCCTGATTCTGGACTACCTCGAGGGGCCAAAGTGGCCCCAGGTGTAAGTTAGGCAGCCTAATTTATGGGAGCTGTCTGACTTATGGGGAGCCTGGTATTGTCGCCTATGAGTAATAATGCTCCCCAAAATCTCCTCAGTACTCTGTGCTGCAGCTTTGCTTCCAGCACATCCATCCCACCCCTAGTCCTGCCCCAGACACTCTCCTTACATCAGGATGTGGGAGGGAGTCCTCAGAAGAGAGTCTGTGGCTGTCTTTTGCATGTTAGACTTCTTCTTCCGAAGATGGATCCAGGGTTTGTGGAGCCCTTTTATGCCATTCTGTCTCCTTTACTCAAGCATAAAAATGTAGGAGTTGGGAGCAGAATCTCATCCCAAGCTTTTAAGGTAATCAGCAAATTATTTGCGTTTATTTATCTGACTTTCATAATCCATGACAAATAAGCATACGCAGTCATGGCAAATAAACATATAGATCTACTTGGTACTCCGAATTGATACCATTACATAAAACAGGAATACTGTCAAAGAGCCCTGTGCTGCAAGTCCCTCCAGCTATGGAACTCCTGTTAACTTCACTGGGAGTTCCGTGCCCATACTCCCTGCAGAGTTGACTTCTATGGTACTACTCCTGTGAGGAAAAATTAATCATGTGAGTAAATGTGTGCAAGATCAGGGCCCAAGAGAGTGTTGAACCATGGAAAGTAAAACTTTTAACTTACTATAAAAGGAAGTACTTTTTTCCTAGGAGAAGAATGGTAAAAACTGCAGATTTCTACTTAACGTAAGACAAATTATACCACGAATTGTATGGTCTTTTAATTAAATGTGTTTACATTTTATAACATAATAAATGCAAGCACTAAAAATCTGTCCTTATAGTCCTCATGGCTACCTGGATCTCGCAGAGTTTGTGATCTTTGGAGATCCTTTTTAACTAGTTTACTCTTTGTTTTCTCTTTCTTTTAACCTTGCTTTTAAACATTTTTAATTAAATATTTTGTTATAGGTATTTATCTGCTTCTACAGAAAAGTCAAATGACAACAGAACAAGTTCAAGTACAGATAAAAGTCTGGTATGTATTTTGACATTAGTTTTGTGTAAACTGACATTGGGTACACTGCACATTGAAATACTGAAGTAATTTTAAATGACATGAAACTGCTGTAGTGTTTTGAAATATGGAAAAACAGTACATTTATTTTAACTGTTTAGACTGACATAGTTTTAAGAACTGGCAGGGAAACAGAATTTCAGTTCTGAAAAATAAATTGATACTTTAGAAAACAATTATCCTGAATTGGAATGAAAAATGCTGAAATCTCAGAATTTTCACTGAATGGAAATTCCACAATATTTAGTTTTAAGAAACACCAAAACATTTCCATAATAGAAAAGCTTTGGTTTTCCAAAATAAAATATGCTCCCTGGAAGTCAGATCTGCAGTAGCATGCCAGGCAGGCCACCACAGAGCTAGGAAGCTAGGCAGCCTGTGACTAGGCCAACCAGGGAGCAGGAGGCAGCTAGTGCGGGGAGGGATCTCGCCCAGGGAGCCAGCTAGTGTGGGGTCTAGGGATGTCTGGGAGCCCAGCAGCCTGCTGGGGAGCTGAGAGCCTAGAAACCCTGGAAGTTCTGGGAGCATTGGAAGAATCAGGGAGTCCTGTATGGTCTGGACACCATTGGGAGCCTCAGCTCTAGGACAACTTGCCTTGTGAGCTGCTGAGTAACCCTGAGAGCCACGGCTCTCAAGCTCCCCATGAGACAGGATGCTGAGGCACAGGGAGCCTCAGATCCCAAACTCCCTGCCAGGTGACCTGTTGAGGAGCCTCTGAAGCCCCAGGTTCCAGAGAGACGGCTGGGTTGGGGAAGGAAATCAGGCAGGTTTCCATTTAATTTTTTTGTAAAATCAACCCATTGTTGCTGAATATTTAAAATTGGCGTTTTTTGATGGAAAAATATTCTATCCAAAAATGTTCTGGTTAGCTTTAATAGCTATCGTGCTAGGCTTGGATGCTACTAGCCCGATCCATGCCTTGTTTCTATTGTCCATTCCATTAAGCAGATATCAATGACTGTCTGTTACTATTTATTATTAGATTGCAATACAAGGTGTTTTCCAAACAGAGGAAGAAGAGGAAGGCTATAGAGTTGAATGAAAGGAAAAAAATGCAACTGCAGAACGTGCTCTGTTTTATGCCTATTTTTGGTGACTCTATATAGTTTGTTCTTAAATACTGTGTCACTTACAGAAATATTTTTAAAGGGCAGAGGAACCAGTTATATCTTATATTGGCTTAACATAGTTCAGTAAATGTTTGATTTGAAGGATGCTGATTCTTTGTGCCCATTTTGACTGGTGTCTTCTTTCTTGTATGTTACTTCACCTTCCTTTGGTTGGTGATGTGAGAAAATAAGAATTTAAGGCCAGATTTTCAGGTATTTAGGTGCAGACAGGCTCCTAGTGAGTTTTGAAAAGTGCCTGAGCAGGCACCTGAGTTGCTTAGTCATTGCGAGAATCCCCTAGAAGAGCTCTCTCTAGCCGAAAGCTTGTCTCTTTCACCAACTGAAGTTGGTCCAATAAAAGATCTTACCTCACCCACCTTGTCTCTCTAATATCCTGGGAGCAACACGGCTACAACAACACTGCAAACAAAGTTAAGTAAATGTGACACAAGATACTGCCTACGTGTACAGTTCTGCAAGGTGCTGAGTGCCTCATGGGAGGAATTGAGTGTCTGCAATTTCCAGGGAACACATTGGGTTTTGAGGATCTTCAGGACCTCATAGGATTCGACCTTAAGATTCTAGAGAGAGAAGGAATCCATAGTCCTTTAATTGAAATTCTGAATCTATTTGGAAGTATGAATTAACTTTACTCCTTTATTTTGTTTTAACACTTGAAATTCAGTGCCCATCAGAGTCTAAAAGTTAAGTTAAAAAAGATTTAGAAAATCTTCAGTCTTCTCACCACTGAGGAGGTAGAACCAGACATGTTAAGTCATTGTCAGGGAGGGTGTGGCCAGCCCCTAAAGATCCCAGAGAGTTTTTGTTCTTGCCTTCTCTACTGTCGGCAAACTTCTCCAGACTCTCCCTGCCCCAGAATGCAGAACAGAAACAAAAACATAAAGAAATGTTTTTATTCTAACTGCTCAGTTTGTTGAATTCCAGGCTTTTGATGGTTTTTGTTATTTAGCCTTAGACTTTGGCAGAAACCTCTCTGAAAGAACATCTTTTGATAACTAAGGTAACTGGCTGCAGCAGCTGCTAGCACAGCATGTCTGGGCAAGCCTCTTAGGGAACTGCAGCACACAGGCAGCCAGAGGCACAAGGCAGCCAGCTCCAAGGCAGCAAGATTGAGTACAGAAATTCCTGGGCTGTCATCCCCAACTGTCAGTGTGGACAACTATTCCTCTTCCCTCCACAAAAAGCAAAAACAAAAAACACCCTAAAGTAGTCAGCATGGAGAGAGAAAAAAGGAGAGCAACCCAGACACAGAGACGCAAGTAGGCAGTAAGGAGCCCTTCATTTATTTCTGTCCAACTCCCATGCCCTTTCTTAGCAAAGTGTGGTGAGCCCTTATGTAACCCAGCCTTATTTTCTGTGTGACTCATTCAGGCAAAGTGGCTGCTCCATGTACAGGCTTCCCCTGGTCCCCCCCTTGTCCCTACAAATTATGGGGTTAGACACCATCCATCAAGTCAAAGGGGTACCACTTAGGAATAGTCTCTTTCAAGGGTCACATGCTTTCTATGGTGCAGCAGTAGGTGGAATTCTCCCTTTAGATTTCATTGACAGGGCTACTCTAAGATCTCAGGATCAAGTCCACTTCCTCTGGAAGAGATTGGGGAACTCCCTCATATCTCAAAGCTTTGTGGCAGAGTCTAATAAACTCATAAAGCATATTGTCTTATCTAGATGGAGAAAAATTACAGAGCCTCTCCACTCTACCTCTGGATACCTCAGAGCAGCCCAATAATGTGGAAGAAAGCAAAATTATAAAACCAGCTGGGGTAGGCACCTGCCAAACTCCTCAGCCTCTTGAGGAGTATAAATTCTCTGTCTTCCTCTTTCCATTGGAATAGCAAGAAAAGTCTAAAAAATAGAAAAAGGAGGCAAGGAAACATCCTGCTCAGAAGCAGGAAAATAAATCTCTCACATGCTCCCATCTAAGATGGGTAAAGAGCATTAGCTTCTCTCCCCAAATATCAGATACCAGCAGAGCAGCAGAACAGTTCCTGTATAAAGTATTCAGAAGGAGCAGGGACAGATATCATGTGGAACCTCCTTTCTTTATCATCCTACTATGGAGCCTTAGAACCTAATTTCTCAAAGCACAAATTCGGTAGGATGGGGAGTGGTTGGGGTGAATCTCAAGAGACCTAGGAAGAGCAGTCCTTTCTGAAATGACTGACAGTTGTCTGACTCCTCAGAATACAGGAGACCCAAAACAAAGTTCTTGCCCCAGAGTATTTAGATACTGTTTTATTGAAAAGTAGCAACACATCTATGCTTTCCTCCAGACAGCCCACCTTAGGAAGAGTTATTTGAGGAAGATGACTGGATAGATAGCAAGACCACTTGGATACATTTCCTTTCAGGATATAAATTGGAACTGTTAATCCCTTTCCATGCAGCTCTTAAAATATTATGAGTGAAGACTGGGGGAACCAACTAAGGCCAAGCACCTGAAGAGACTGAAAATATTGAACATCTGGGATGTATCTTGGTGGTCATCTTTTTATGGCAAAGAGATCCTGTGCAGTAACTTTATTGT
This sequence comes from Lepidochelys kempii, assembly GCF_965140285.1. NCBI lineage: Eukaryota > Metazoa > Chordata > Testudines > Cheloniidae > Lepidochelys > Lepidochelys kempii. Next base: position 83,312,378 of record NC_136381.1, read on the forward strand.
AGTAAGAGGATCTGAAGTTCTTGTTAGTAGTTTCAAAGGTTTATAAAGTGGTCATATAGTAGAAGCTGCAGAAATTTTCTCAGATTAGCTATATCTTCGGGCACTGAGCCATTTCCTCCCTGTCAGAGGCTGCCAGGTCAGATTCTACTTCCAGAGCTGTTGACAAGCAGAAGATTCACTGAAAAAGGTCTGTGGATCTTCCTACTAGAGGAGAAAAAAAGGAAATTTTCACGTAAATACAAATAATGTTTCCTATATCCCTTGCAATAATAACTTAGGCTTGAGCCTGTAAACACTTAAGCATATGAGCAATTTACTCATGTGTTTCAGCAGTACTATTCAGGTACATAATGCTTTACTCTTGTGCCTAGATGCATGAAGGATCAGGCCTTACTCTATTTTACATATTTTGTATAATGAAATCTATGAACTGAGATAGCACTGCAGGAATAAGTTGAACTTTGAGAATACTTTGTTTGATTTCGCAACTGCTACGTTGCATTGTTGTTTTGTAACTTTTTTTAAAAGCTTCAAGAAGAGAATATCACACTTTAATAACTAACAAAACATAGTCTTTACATTTTTCTTCTCATGCCAGTGTTTGTGCACAGAGTGGAAACCAGTCTCTTCCATTCCTCTGTCATTAAATGCTTGATATAAAATAGATAGATTATGACATCATTTAGCTAGTCCAGGCAAGTGCTGGAATTTTTTTTACAAGTTTCATAGAATGTAGTGCATATATTTTAAATATGTATGTATATATATTTTAAGCTGGAAAATATGCAGAAAACTATCTATCAGTTGGAAGAGCAACTTCAAAATGAAATGCAATTGAAAGATGAAATGGAGCAAAAGTGCAGGTGAGACTGAATTTAAATACATTTTCAGAATTAAATAATATAAACCATCAGCTCTGTAAAAAACACATTAAGGATAACAAGCATGATATCAATATTGCTACTATAGTAATTCAGTGGTCTGAGATTCAAGGCCATAAATTAAATCACTTTAAAATGATCTCAGAATGTTTTTCTTGTGTATTTAAAGAAGAAGATTAATTGTTTGTGTTCGCATCAGTGACACACATCTTGAATATTTGAACTCCATGTTGTTTTTCTTTCCACTACCCTGATAGGTTTCAAAACATCTGCGGGATACAGTGAATACATAGATTTTTTTTTTTTTTTTTAAAGAACGTAAAATACTATGTGCACCACATGTTCTAGAATATTGGAGTTTAAGATTGTCCAGCATCTTGGTATCTTAAATGCTGCAGTACTATTGAAAGATCCAGCATGCAACTTTTGTTGAGATTAAGACAGAGATGAGCAGCAGTTTTCTATCTGAGTACTAAATTCTGTTATATTCTTGAAAAAAGTAAATATCTGACAAATTACTGCCTATTCTTGCACCTTCAACAACATGAGCATACAGTTCTGAAAATCTGATAATCATGGAACTTAATGTGCACACATTGCTGTTGGTTATCTTAGAAGAATTGCTACCAAAAATGGTCTTATGGGAATTCAGACCACAGAGTAATATTTAGTACATAGTGTGCTCTTTACACACATCCGGAGTTTCACTGTCCACATACTGACTACCGACCACATGGCAGCATGTGGGATGCTAGAAATATATTCAACAATTGTATCCCTACAATCACACTGACAGCGAGTATTCAGTAACATCAGTGTGTCTTCTGATGTCTCACAGTTAAATACATTTTATCACAGAGTTAATAGATTTGATTTAGGGCTGTCAAGCGATTACAAAAATTAATTGTGATTAATCGTGCTATTTAAAAAAAATAATTGCAATTAATCTGGCTGTTAATAATAGAATAGCATTTATTTAAATATTTTGGGATTTTTTTTACATTTTCAAATATATTGGTTTCAATTACAACACAGAATACAAAGTGTATAGTGCTCACTCTTTTATTACAAATATTTGCACTGTAAAAAACAAAAGAAATAGTATTTTTCAATTCATCTAATACAAGTACTATAGTGTAATCTCTTTATCATGAAAGTTGAACTTACAAGTGTAGAACTGGGAACAAAAAAATAAATCCATTCAGAAATAAAGCAATGTAAAACTTCACAGCCTACAAGTCCACTCAGTCCTAATTCTTGTTGAACCAATCGCTAAGAGACACAAATTTGCTTATGTTTGCAGGAGATAGTGCTGCCCACTTCTTGTTTACAATGTCACCTGAAATTGAGAACAGGCTTTCGCAAGGCACTGTTATAGCCGACCTTGCAAGATAATTACATGCCAGATGTGCTAAAGATTCATATGTCCCTTCATGCTTCAACCACCATTTCAGAGGACTTGCGTCCATGCTGATGAGGTGTTCTGCTCGATAACAATCCAAAGCAGTGCAGACTCACTCATGTTCGTTTTCATCATCTGAGTCAGATGCCACCAGCAGAAGGTTGATTTTCTTTTTTGGTGGTTCATGTTCTTTAGTTTCTTCATTGGAGTGTTGCTGTTTTAGGACTTCTGAAAGCATGTTCCACACCTCATCCCTCTCAGATTTTGGAAGGCACTTCAGATTCCTAAACCTTGGGTCGAGTGCTGTAGCTATCTTTAGAAATCTCACATTGGTACCGTCTTTGCATTTTGTCAAATCTGCAGTGAAATTGTTCTTAAAATAAACAACATGTGCTGGGTCATCATCTGAGACTGCTGTAACATGAAATATTTGGCAGAATGTGGGTAAGACACAGAGCAGGAGACGTACAATTCTCCCCCAAGGAATTAAGTCACAATTTAATTAATGAATTTTTTTTTTTAACAAGTATGTCCTGTGGAATGGTGGCCGAAGCATGAAGGGGCATACAAATGTTTAGTATATCTGGCATGTAAATACCTTGCAATGCTGGCTACAAAAGTGCTATGCAAATGCCTGTTCTCACTTTCTGGTGACATTGTAAATAAGAAGCCGGCAGCATTATGTCCTGTAAATGTAAACAAACTTGTTTGTCTTAATGATTGGCTGAACAAGAAGTAGGACTGAGTAGACTTGTAGGCTGTAAAGTTTTACTTTTTTTTTTAGTGCAGTTATGTAACAAAAAAAATTTACATTTGTAAGTTGCGCTTTCATGATATAGAGATTACACTACAGTACTTATGAGGTGAACTGAAAAATACTATTTCTTTTGTTTATAATTTTTACAGTGCAAATATTTGTAATACAAAATAATATAAATTGAGCAATTTACACTTTGTATTCTGTGTTGTAATTGAAATCAATATATTTGAAAATGTAGAAAAACATCCAAAAATATTAAATACACTTCAATTGGTATTTTGTTTAACAGTGCAATTAAAGCTGCAATTAATCGTGATTAATTTTTTTGAGTTAATCACGTAAGTTAACTGCGATTAATCAACAGCCCTAATTTGATTACATATGTTGGTATAAACTGCTATTTATTACATTAGTTAATACTGTCTGAATTGTTTTTGCTATAACTTTTTTGGACAGAGGTAAATAACTACAGAAGGCTAACATTTATGTGGCCTAATGTTTTATAAAGGCCAAAACTAGGGACAGACATCCATACGAAATGTATAGAACTGGAGGAGATCTTGCTGTGGATTAACGGATGTTCTGTATTGCTGGCTGACCAGTTCATATTTCCTTTGTGGGATGTTACTCAACACTTATTTCACCTTCTCTCTGTAGTAACTTTTTTTCCCCCCCAGTTTTCTAGAGATACTTTCTTGTGGTAATAGCATGTAGATATCTCTATATATGATATGGATATATTTGTATGGATAATTGATCAGTATTGGGGATCCACATTCTTAGAGATGTGGGATGTGCACAACTGGAGCCATTCTTTCTAGAGAATGGCAGAAGAAGTGTTGACCAACATTTACTAGTTATAAAAACTTCTTACTCTGCACCTTTTTGTGGATATAGGGACAGAATTTGACCCTTCCCGTTTTTGACACACATTGCCTCCAGTGAACTGTCAATACATTTGATGATTGTGTTATTATAAACTACTGATGTTGATTGGTGACATTCTTCAATTTAAAATGTTGGTTTTAGGATGAAGGGCATGCACATAGTAAGCATTTTTTAAATAATGGTCTTAAATAGTTTAAATATTGAAATACCAGGCATGTAAAATAAGATCATCTTCTTTTACATATTAAAATAATTCATTATTTATAGGACTGCAAACATAAAACTAGACAAGCTAATGAAGGAACTGGATGAAGAGGTAAGTTGGTGTGTGTTTCTTAATCACAGAATTTTTAACTGTGTTGAGTCAATCTGTGTCCTCATAATACTGCTAGAGGTTTATAATTTTCCTGTAAAAATTTGCACTCCAATTTAAATTTGAGAATAAATCTCCACATTCCAAAACACCAAATCATTTTGGCCATTTTTGTTATGAAAGTAAAAAAATGTAATTTTAAAATACTTTTTTTGCCTCTACAATTGAAAACTACTTTCTTTCATTTCAAATCCTGTGCTGAACTCTCTGTTTAGCCTTGTTCAGAATATTCAATATAATTTTTCAAAATTAGCTAGATTTCTAAAAATCAGTTTGCAGATAATCCTCTAGGACATCATTATATTGTAGTATTCATAGACCTAGTAGACAGATAATTTTTGCTTTTGTGTTAAATACAGTTATTGCAGTGGTTTGGAAGATTTAATCAGAGACAAACTTCAAAAGTGATGTTGGGAATTATTAGGCTCTATCCTGCAAACCTCCTGTTCATATTGGTAGTCTCAGTGAGTGAAATCCTGGCCCTACTGGCTTCAATTGAGCCAAGATTTCACCACTTGAAGTCAATGAGACTACTTACAGAACAACAGAATTAAAAAAAGTTTGTAGGATCATTCTGTAAAATGTAAATGGAAAATACCAGTGTTTATTATAATTTCAGGGAAATCAAAGAAAAAATTTAGAATCAACAGTATCTCAGACTGAGAAGGAAAAGATGGTGCTGCAACATAAAATAAATGAATACCATAGAAAAGTTGAACAGGAGAATGAAAAAAGACGGAATGTAGAAAATGAAGGTAAGCAATGTTACCCAGGTGCTAGAAATGTTGATGTGTACGCTACTATACAGTTTTATGAAAAATTTACTTTTTTAGCATTTGAAGCATTTTAGAATAGATTTTTTTCTTGAAATTCTGTTATCACAGGAAATAGCTATTTCTGTTTTTGATATTTGAAGTAGCAAATTCTTCCCTTAGATGTATGCACGTGGAGCCCCTAGTGATTTGAGTGAGCCAGGTGTACATATTCAAGAACAAAATTTGACCTCACGAAATTAAAAGGAAATATTCTAATTATTTTGCTGTCTTTCACGTAGAAATATCTAGTAACACAAAGCTTTTCTGTTCTGAGCTGCTAGGAAAATTGAATTCCATATTCATTTCTGTCTCTAGTGTCCACATTAAAAGATCAGTTAGAAGACTTGAAAAAAATTAGCCAGCATTCACAAACGACAAATGAGAAGATGACACAGTTACAAAAGCAAGTAAGTGATGGCTGTTCAGTGTTTTCATTGTTACTTAAAATTTGTCATTTAGTATTGATTACATAAATGTAGCAAAGCTGAATCTGTTAATTGTTACACTTTGAATGGGAATCTTGACTTTTCTTACTCTAACAGCTAGAAGAAGCCAATGATTTGCTAAGGACAGAATCAGATACAGCAGCAAGATTGAGAAAGAGTCATACAGAAACGAGCAAGACTATAAGCCAGTTAGAATCACTAAACAGAGAACTTCAGGAAAGATGCAGAGTTCTAGAGAGCACAAAATTGGAAGTGGAAAAGGACTGTTATCAATTGCACGCAGCATTGGAAGCAGAACGAAGGGACAGAAGTCATGGTTCTGAAATGATTGGAGATTTACAAGGTAACCATTCCATGCGTACATAGTTTTTTAATGTTGCAGTAAATATTTATTATTACAAAAATCCATTTTCATAACTTCACTTTGTTGCTCTGTACCATTGTCTAAAGCCTGAAAAAAATGTACCAGCTGTTTTCAAGGAGTTTAATTCTATTCATTTAGCGTAGCAGAGCAGTAATCAACATATGAATTGCGTATCCCTAGAGGACTAATACTTGGGAACATTTGTAAATACAGTTTAAGGTACCAAAAGTCTTACCAATTCAGTATTAACTCACGTACATAATTCCTGTGTGGTTGAGTTTTGGGGATGAGAGGGAAAGCAGTATTGCGGACAACAGCGATTTCTCCTCTCTGTCCTCCAACATGATTTTTTTTCATCTGTGGATATTAACCCCTTTAGAGCAATGTTTATGGATTCTGGGACACTGACACAGCAGAGGTAATATCAGAAAGTTCCATACAGTTTAGAGAGTTGTGTGTTTAAGAGAATAATTAGATTCTCTAACCCAAGATGACAGCCAACTGACAACTTGCTTAGCCACTGAGACAACTTAATAGAATGAATCCATTACAGATTAATTACTCTAGATTGCCACGGGGTAACTGTATGAGAGGGCAATTTATCCAGTATGAAGAAAAAGAAATATATTCAAAGAAGTCAGAATAGAAAGGGACAAGAGGGAAGGTCTCCTGTACAGATTATATGGTGTGGTGGAGCAGACCTCACTGATGCAGTGTTAGAGCTACACAGCTCTTTAGGTGTGCATGAAAGGATAATCTTCTTCAGAGTTCCTAAAGTATATAGAACAGGATGTTCTGTTGGTATCTAGCCAGAGAGTTCCACATGAAATTTGCACACGCTATTGCCAGTTTTTAACAAGCAAATGTTTGACAACTAAGCACAGCATTGAAATTCTGGAAGAAGTGTTTTCTTTCACATCATTTTGTCATCTAGAAATTCCTAGGACATTTTAAGATAAAAAAAACTATGCTAAGCATGCAGTGTTCAAGATAGTCTGACATACTTGTGAGCTATGTTGCTGACATAGTGTGTATAAGGTATAACAGTTAACACGGAGAGTAATACAAGAAACCAAATTACAGTTGCAATTGGAAACTTCACTTAAAATGTCTTGGTGTTTCTGTTTAAAGTCTTCAGTTTAATAGTACACTGAAGTAGCTGCATACGGTGTGGGGCAAGCTTTTTCAAACTCAAGGCTGGAGGAGAGCCTTTGCTTTTGTGGAGTGATCAGTAGGGTAAAAATAATTCCTCTTTCTCTGAAGGACCTCTCCAGTGCAGGTTATTTAAATTATGTTTATGTACTGCAAGAGCACCTCGAGGCCCCAACTGAGATTGGGGCTCCATTGTGTTATATGTTGTATCTACTGTGACAGGGTCAGGCCAGATGGCTACAGGAGAGTGATAGAAGGAAGATATATTAGCCCCAGGTTAAGTAGGTCCCTTTTCCCTGGGTAAAGTAACAGGGAAGGTTCCAGAACAATCAGGAACTTTCTGGAAACAATTAAGGACAAGCTGATTAGAACACCTGCAGCCAATCAAGAAGCTGCTAGAATCAATTAAGACAGGCAGGCTAATCATGGCACCTGGGTTTAAAAAGGAGCTCACTTCAGTTTGTGATGGGTGTGTGAGGAGCTGGGAGCAAGAGGCACAAGAAGCTGAGAGTGAGAAGGCGTACTACTGGAAGACTGAGAAGTACAAGCATTATCAGACATCAGGAGCAAGGTCCTGTGGTGAAAATAAAGAAGGTGTTGGGAGGAAGCTATGGGAAGTAGCCCAAGGAGTTGTAGCTGTCACGCAGGTGTTACAGGAGCTACTGTAGACAGTTGCAATCCACAGGGCCCTGGGCTGGAACCCGGAGTAGAGGGCGGGCCTGGGTTCCCTCCATCCCCCCAACTCCCTACTTGGTACCAGAAGAGTTGACCTGGACTGTGGGTTCCACTAGAGGGGAAGGTCTCTGGCCTGTTCCCTGATCCACTAGGTGGATCAGCAGAGACTGCAGGGATTATTGTTCTTCATTTTCCCCATGCTGGCCAATGATGAGGCTAACTGAGTGAACGGCAGATTTGAGCCATGAAAGTGGCCAAACTGAGGGCTGCCGTGAACCTCTGAGGCGAGCATATCTGCCAATAAGTGCAGGACCCACCACGGCAGAGGAGGAACTTTGTCACATTACCCATAATAAGACTTCAGCAGAGTTAATGTCTGTGAAAATGCAGTTGTTGTATGTTGTAACAGCACTTATATTAATGAAAGGAAACATCTATACATTAGCAGTTGGACAAAATAAAATCAAAGTCCTGTTTCTGCAGCTAGGCGTAGTAGCTGAAATTGAACTATTTTAAATTTGTTTTTGCTAGCTCGGATTACATCTTTACAAGAAGAAGTAAAAAATCTTAAAAATAATCTCGAAAGAGTGGAAACGGAAAGAAAACAAGCACAAGACTCACTTAATCATTGTGAAAAGGTAAGGTAACTAATAATACATGATGATTCAGGAAAATGCTAATGTTAGTTCACTGGCTGTGGTCAGAATATGATCATGTATTGAATTATTTTGTATTGTGTGAATAAATCACAGCTTCTTCAAGTGTGTCAGTCTGGATCCCACTGTAGGATTCTCCAGTGCCTCCTGGGTGAGACTGGGCTTTTATCTTAGGCCTCAAGAGACTCAACAAATACATACTCAGTCTCAGGATGGTAACACTCTCCTGCATTGCTCCAAGCTCTAGATTGGTTCATGGCTCTTGACTTCCAGGATGATATACTTACATATTGCCATCCATCTGTCTCACGGGAAGTGCATAAGGTTAACAGTAGGGGCCAGCCATTCCCAGTTCAGTGTTTTGCCCTTCACGCTCTCCATGGCACTGAGAGTTTTCACCAACTTCCTAGCTGTAATGGCAGCAGATCTAAGAAAACATGGAATTTACACCTGTTTATATCTAGATGACTGGCTGATCAGAAGCAGGCCCAGCAGAAGACCAGAATGTCCCTGGATTGTGTTTTGTTGGTGGCTTGTCCTGATGAACATGAGAAAAGGGGACAGTAATGCTTATCTCAGACACTATAGGGACTGGTTGGGGTGCCCACCTGAACCACATTCAAATGTAAGATACCTGGTCTCATGATGATTTTAACCTACACATGAGTGCCTTGGAACTAAGAGCCATCTGACTCATCTGTATAGCATTCCTGCTGGAAGCCATCCAATGCTGGAAATGGTGTTTATCAACATGGGGGTGACTCCACTAGCTGTACACCTTCCAGGGATTAGCAATGACCTAGCAGATGTTTAGTGAAGAAATGTGGTAACCAGCCATGAGTGATCTGTGTAAAAATCCATACTAGATCCAATATTCTGTCAGTGAGAGACTCCCACCACACATTTGTTTGCCACAGAGGACAATACCAAGTGTTAGAACTTCTGTTTCAGGGAAGGTGGGGAGTCCAGGCTAAGAGCCGATTGCCTTACTATTTCAGTCTTCTTGAGGACGCCTGTATGGTATCGTACTGTATCCCCTGGTCCCCAGGATATCCAAGATCAACAGTATAGGGCCTCAATCATTGTGCTAGTCCTATATTGGTTGAGACCATTCTGGATATCAGATCTGCTCGAGATGTCCCAGAAGCTTTCCATACATCTTCCTTCCTACCCTAATGTGATATCCCAAACCTCAGTCAGACAATGTATCTAGATGCAGTCTTTGCACCTGACAGCCAGGATGTTGGCTAGCTGAACAACACTGACAGAAGGTGTTCCGTACGGGTTCATAAAATTCTGACACAGAGCAGGAAACCATCCGTAAAGTTGACCTACTTCTCCAAATGGGAAAAATTCTCCATTTGGGCAACCTAGAATAATACTGACCCAGTGGAGCCCCCGTAATCAAAGATGATGTACTGTGACCTGCTCTTGCACATGTGGGACTGATATTTAACTCCCTTGAAGTTAACCTCACTGCCACATTGGCCTGTCACACTCCAGTACAGTTGCACTCTGTCTTGTCACACCCCTGCTATTTAATTTCTTTATACTTTCTCCCCAGTAAGAGTACCGACTTCCATAGGGGACCTCAGTGTTGTCGTTTTAAAGCTTATAAAGCCTTCTTTTGAACTGCTGTTGGAGTGCTCGGTATATTGTCTTACCATCAGGATGTTTCTTCTTGTGGCCATTACATCAGCAGAGAGAGTTAGCAAGCTCCAAGGTCTTGTGGCCAGACCACCTTGTATATCCTTCCATAGGAAGGTGATGAAACCATACCCCAAATTCATAACTAAGGCAGTCTTGGAATTTCACCTGAATCAATCAATTTTCCTGCCAGTCTTCTTTGGAAAGCCGCAGTCCTCACAAGGAGAAAAGGTGCTCCATCCTCTAGCATCTCCAGGGTCATGTTCAATTGTCCCAAAAGAAATGAGTCCTTAGACTCTCTCCCTGCCTCTTTGTGGCCATAGCTTTGCTTGTATGTTCTATATCAACTGACAAGGGGGAGCGAGGTCCCAATTCCTGTGCTCGGAAGCAGTAAAATTGTGGAACTGTTGTATCCAGCATGACATCAACATCTTGGCCTCATACTCACCTGGACACTAGAACACCACAGTGGACTCACTGAGCAAGAGATTCTCACAAGACCACGAGTGGGAGTTAGACACAAGAGACCTGCAGCACATATTCAACTTCTGTGAATTTCTGAGTATAGATATCCTCTCCATGGCCAAAACTGCCAAATGTCCCTGCGGGGCATCTTCCTCATTACATGGGATGCACCCCTACTCTACGCTTTTCCACCCTCTCCCCTATTTTCACAGTGCTTCACAAGACACAGGTGGAATGAGCTACAGTCATTCTCATAGCCCCAACGTGGCCATGAAAGATTTGGTACCCTTACCTTGTGTGCAGGTGGCTTGTCCACCAATCACCCTACAGTTGATTGCATACCTCCTCTCTCAAGACACAGGCCAAATCCTCCAATCCAATTTAGAACTCCTCCATCTGAAGGCATGGCTCCTTCATGGTTCTGGGATTTGGAGATGACCTGTTCAGAACAGGTAAAAGAGATTCTTTTAGGTAGCAGGCATGATAAAAACTTGCCTTACTTATCTCAATAAATTGAAAAGATTCCAAACTTGGTGCAACACCAAACATGTCCTCGCAATAAATGCTCCTTTATTGCTCATTCTAGACTACATTCTAGAATAACTTAAAAGAGCAGGATTGCCCACAAGCTCCATTTGGCTTCCACCACTGCATTCCACCTCAAGATAGACTGTCATTCCGTATTTACCTATGCACGAACAAAAAGATTCCTTAAGAGCCTTCAAAATTTGTACCATCAAATACAAGACCCTATCCCACCTTGGGATCCCAGCCTAGTGTTGCGCTGTCTCACCAGTGCCCCGTTTGAGCCCATTGCAGCATGCTCCTACATACGCCTATCCATGAAAACAGCATTTCTTGTCGCCATCACATCCACCCGACAGATAAGAGAAATAGGTGCTCTCTTGGAATACCCACTATACACAATCTTTCACAAAGACAAAGTCATGATCACATCCGAAACTCTTACCCAAGGTGCCGTCCTCTTTCCATCTAAACCAACCTATCCACCTTCTCTCCTTCTTCCCAAAGCTGCATAGCAGCCAACATGAAGCCACTCTGCACATCTTGGAAGTCATATAAGCATTAGCCTTTTATCTTGACTGAAGAAAATCTTTCAGGCATTCACCATGCTTATTCCTCTCTATTGCTGAAAGATCAAAGGTAGCAGTTTTATCCAAACAGATCTCAGAGTACATCCACCTTTTGCTGTCAACACAAACTGGATCTTGAATGCATCCTACTCACTCGCTGTCTACCTCGATTGACTTTCTAAACAACGTGCTGATTACTGACATTTGCAAAGTCGCCACTTGGGCATCCACAGACACCTTTAGCCAATACTGTGTCATTACCGATGACGTGGCATCAGATGCCCTACTAGGATATATTGTCCTATCGTCCTTGGTTCACATCACTCCGAAGCCCCAGCCTTCCATCTAAGGGCACTACTCTACAGTCACCTACAGTGGAGCACCCATAGGGACACTGCTTGAAAAAGAGACGATTGATTACTCACCCTGTGCAGTAACTGAGATTCTTCGAGATGTGTGTCCCTATGGGTGCTCCACTACCCGCCTTCCTCCCCTCTGCTTCTGAGTTTTAAATGTAGGCTCTGCGGTAGAGAGGGAACTGAGGGTGGTTGGACCGAACAGCTCTATGTAGATGGTGCGAGATGGGGAGAAATGCATGTGCAGCCCCATGGGTGCTTCTACTGAAGGTCTCCCATCTCAGGCGCACCTACAGTGGAGCATCCATAGGGACACGCATCTCTAAGAACCTCAGTTACTGTACAGGATGAGTAACCTTTTTTCACTTAGACAACCACTACCAAGGAAGAGGCACAGAAATGCTAGCAGTAATTAAAACCTTTATTGATTAATGCATTCTTCAGTTCATTCAAAATGAGAAATGATTGATATCTTATGAATTCATAGATTGCTGAATAAAATGAGTGTTTTTTCTTCAAAGTCTTATTACCCCCTTCCTCTCCTTCAAGCCTCATTTTTAAACACCTAAAAAGACATGGTATAATACATCCTATTAATATTATGACTTGCGAATAAACAAAAATGTAACCCTTCCTTTTTTTTAAGGGAAGAAAAGGAAATGTGGGTCCATTCGACGGCTTGGTAAAATACTCCAGAATTTATTTTTACAGTTCTGCTTTAATCAAGTATGCTTTTTTTGTCCTAATTTGCAGGAAAAGAATAACTTAGAAATAGATTTAAACTATAAACTCAAAATATTACAACAGCGGCTGGAACAGGAGGTAAATGAGCATAAAGTGACTAAAGCTCGGTTAACTGACAAACATCAATCAATTGAAGAGGCAAAATCAGTTGCAATGTGTGGTATGTATTTCCTTTTAGTTTCAAACAAAATACTGAGCAATAATAAGGTCTGTTTTCCTAATTCCGTTACAATGTCAAAGAATGTTTTTAATGTAGTGTTCATAAAACCAGTTTTTAATCCTTGGTGTAGAGAAAATGTATATGCATATCAAAATTGGAAAACATACATAATGTAATACATTATTTAAAGATCCTGGGCTCTCTCTTTAGTTGGTATAAGTCAGCATAGGATCTGTTAACGTCTCTGTACTACAAATATGAAAACCCTGTACTGTTTATATCTTTAAGTTAAGGAAACATTAGTTACCTATAATTTTACTGCTTTGAAGTTATCACACATGACTTGTACTCATCCAACCACTTCCCTTCATAATTTAGAGGCCCATGTTTTTTTAGTGTGTTCTAGGGTTGCCCGGCATCCGGTTTTCGACTGGAACGCCCAGTAGAAAAGGGACCCTGCTGGCTCGGGTCAGCACTGCTGACTGGGCCTCTAAAAGTCTGGTCGGTGGTGCAGCAGGGCTAAGGCAGGCTCCCTGCCTGCCCTGGCTCCATGCAGCTCCCTGAAGTGGCTGGCATGTCTGGCTCCAAGGCGCAGTGGGGGTCATGGGGGGCTCCGTGCGCTGCCCCCGCCCTGAGTGCCAGCTCCACAACACCCATTGGCCGGAAACTACAGCCAATGGGAGCTGTGGGGGCGGCGCCTGTGGGTGCAGGCAGTGCACAGAGCCCCCTGGGCCCTCCGCCTAGGAGCTGGACATGCAGGCTGCTTCTGGGAGCCACCTGAAGTAAGTGCTGCCCAGACCCCAAACCTCTCGGCTCCAGCCTGGAGCCCCCTACTGCACCCTTGCCCCAGCCCGGAGCCCCCTCCTGCATCGTGAATCTCTCATGTCTGGCCCCACCCTGGAGCCTACACCCCCAGCCAGAGCCCTCACTCTCTCCTATACACCAACCCCCTGCCATACTGGTGAAAGTGAGTCAGGTTGGGGGAGAGTGAGCAACAGAGGGAGGAGAGATGTAGTGAGCGGGGGATGGAGCCTCAGAGAAGGGGTGGGGCCTCGGGGCAGGAGGGCGGCAAGGGTGTTTGGTTTTGTGCGATTAGAAAGTTGGTAACCCTACTGTGTTGACACACCTTAGGATGTTTTTTGCTATTCGTTCTATCAAAATTTTTATTTAATTTCATTTTTCAATGGCTGTTGTTGGAAGCTCTCTGTTTTTGAGCAACACATGAACTGGCTGGAACATTTCAAGCACTGATATAATGGCAGTTAGCGGAGTGACAAGTAGCTGCCTGTAGGAGGGTCCTAACACTCTGGCAATCACTATCACTGTGTCTCTGTTTGTTGCAACAATACTATAATGATTTTGTTCAGTAGTAGACTAGAGATGCATACTCATCTGAATGTAAAGGATTTCAAACACCCCAGCCATTGTGTGGGGGGAGAGAAACCCTGTGCTTAACTCCCAAGGATAGAATCAAAGCTCGAATATTAGGTGTATTTAAGAAAGGCATGGTCAAGCAAACATGTTCTTAGAAGTAACATATTTGTATTTTTGCAAATATACCTTTTTATTGTGCGGTCAATTGCTTTTGTTTCCTGTTTAGAAATGGAAAAAAAAGTAAAGGAGGAGAGGGCAGCAAGAGACAGGGCAGAAAATCAAATAGTTCAGATTGAAAAACAATGTTCCACGCTGGACTTTGACCTGAAGCAGTCTCAGCAGAAGCTTGAGCACCTCACTGAGCAAAAGGAGAGGCTTGAGGATGAAGTAAGCAAAACCTGCATTTTTACTTATCATGTTTTCTATGTAAAAGACAAATTAAAGAATGATAGTTGCATTAAGAAATAGAAAACTGAATCTATTTAAGTTGAGATATTTATGTAGCGTAACGTTATTGAATATAACTGTACTAAGAAATTTCACCTAAATGGTGTAAACATTTATGTCTGAGTAGGTCAAATGCCATGTCTGTCTCAGACCCTGGATAATATGTCTTTCTTTCAGTCTTCCTTTATAAGTGCTATGCATTAATAGTGAACTGATTCCAGGTATGAAGTCAGTGGGGTCCTACGCAATAGAGTTATGCAGGAAGTAAGTTTTGCAGAGATGGGTTTCAAAGTGGCTAGCATATTTTCTTCTGCATTATCAAAGCCATCAATTTATTACTGAAGAATATACTATCTGTGTATTAAAGGACACTAAGTTGAATTGCAAAACAGTTAGTAAATTCAAACGTTAATTTTCCCATATTAATGTTACTTAGCCAGATCTAACATTTGACATGTATTCATTTATGCTGTTATAATTGTATGCCTTAATTTATAACATTGCTAGTTAATGTTGCTGTGAGAAGCTAACTTTTTGGTGTCCTGTCGCTTTTGTGTTTGAACTCTTACCTGATTGGTAATTTTTGCATTTAATTTTATTTCTATTTTTTTTAAATAAAGCTTGCCTATGAGTTTGAACATGCACTCTTATTACACTTGCAAAATAGATATTTTGTGTATTCTGAATTTGAATTCTTCAAAATGCAGTGTATCATTCAGAGCATGCAAAATTTAATCTCAGAAACACCAGCTGAAAGTTGTTGTAAGATATATAAGAGCTAATTGTTATTAGGTCTCATCCCCACTGTCCTTTCAGATTAAATTGGAAGAGTCAGTCTGAAAGCCTTTCTGCTAGGCCATGTTGTCTGCAATTCAAATTTTAGACCGCTCTGGGCCGCATAACTTTCTAGGGTGAAAAGACATAAAGCTTGTAAAACCTGAATTCCACAAAGAATGGGGGTCTGTCAAACCTCTTGGGCCTCTTCCACTGTCCCCCTTAAGGTAGAATAGATGAGAATGAATTCATGCCCCACCCCAGAGTCTGTTACAAAAGAAAAAATGAATGGCTGGGAACAGGGCAGTTCTTGAGGCCGAAATATAGACTAAAATCTATAAGAAAAACTAGTTTCTATGATATTGCACCCAAGTAATATTGAAGGCTATTTTGAATATTTGTATGCATTATTTCATGATTAAAATGTAGGAAATGGTTATGCTTGACATAAAATAATGCACATGTGAAACATTATTACTTTTAACAAAATCCAGGAAAATATTTGGTAAAAGAATTTTAAATTAAAATGATTTATTAAACAATTAGGTTAAGAATCT
The DNA here is from genome assembly GCF_965140285.1 of Lepidochelys kempii. NCBI lineage: Eukaryota > Metazoa > Chordata > Testudines > Cheloniidae > Lepidochelys > Lepidochelys kempii. Next base: position 83,328,408 of record NC_136381.1, read on the forward strand.
AACACTTCAGCTGGAACAAGAGATAAATAAGCGACTAATGACACAGAATGAACTGAAAACACAAGCCTTTGAGGCAGACAACTTGAAGGGTTCTGAGAAGCAGCTGAAACAGGAGATCAATACGTTGTTGGAAGCGAAGAGATTATTGGAATTTGAGTTTGCTCAACTCACTAAGTAAGTAGAGGCCTGACATAAAATGGAAAATCCTTTCTTTTTTTTTCCCATGTTCATGTATTTTGTCGGTCACCTTTTTCCAGAAACCAAAAATACTTGTTGGCATTTTTTAAATGTGCTTCGTGAAGATGTGTATGTATTTATTGTATTAGAATATTTTTATTTTGAAATATAAAAAGCTTTGCTTTGCTGATACTTCTATGCTCAGGCTTGTCCAGCCTTTCTGGAGCAATTGAAGTGCCTATCCAAGAACCACCATTTTAGGTTTAGACTTTGGAGCGTCTGTTGGAGGACCACTGAGCTCCATGACTGGGTACATTTTTTCTCCTTAAAACACTCCTCCTCTCACTTATGATTTTTTTAGCTTGACAGGAGCCCGCATTACTTTTCCAACAAGAATATCCTTCCCTCACTGGACCTGTGCCACAATAGTCTGCAGGTCGAAGACCGAAACCAAGCATTTTCGGAGCACTGCTTCCCATCCAAATTATCTGTGGCGGCTACCATTATGGTACCATAAATTATATTGTTACACTGGAATCTTAGAATGTGGTGTTTATGAATTACCATGTTTACAGGTGGTGTGTGAAGGAGGAGGTGGGTGCATATGAAAGAAAAATGTTGAGTTTAAAGGTGCAAGTGTAATGGGTGGCTTTTATATGAGGTTTTGTTTTCTCTCTTTAAGGCAATACAGAGGAAATGAAGGTCAGATGCGGGAACTTCAGGATCAGCTTGAAGCTGAACAGTATTTTTCAGTAGGTTTAATTTTACAAAAATAAATGATTGTTTTGTTCAATAACTTCATGACTAAATACCCCAATGCTCTGACATAAATGAGTGACACACAAAATACTACTAAAATATACAAATAATACACAAAAATCAAGCTAACAACATGAAAAGATAGTGATATGTATATAGTAACAATCATAAATACTGTACTTGGTCTATTACCCTTCTTTTATATGATTTTGTGGGCAGCAAAGGTACTGTGTTCCATTTATGTTGCATAAGTAATAACACTTCATATGCATATAGTAGTGAACTCCCTCCAAAAACTTCCTAAAAGTGCCTCAGGTGTAAACTAGTTCCAAATTAGTTTGCTCATAATCTAGCAGACTTGATTAGAGAGCCAGGTGTCACTTTCCCATTGGGTAGATTTATTCTATTTATTTAATCTACCTCCTAAATTGGGTAGATTTATACAAGATTCAGCCAATGCATTTGGCATTGAACTTTAGGATGAATTGAAAGAAAGAAGATTCATATAGTTTAAGGCCAGAAGGGCCCATTAGATCTTCTAGCCTCACTCTTCTTGTATATCACAGGCTATTAAATTTTACCCAGTTATCCCTGTGACGGTGCGCAATAACTTGTGTTTGGCTAAAAGAGATCTTCCAGAAAGGCATCTTATCTTGATTTTAAGACATCGAGAGATGGAGAATCCACCCCTTCCATTACTAGTTTGTTCAGTGGTTAGTCACCCTCACTTTTCAAAGTTTATGCCTTATTTCTAATCTGAATTTGTCTGGCTTCTGCTTCTACAAATCGGTTTTTGTTATGCTGTTCTCCTCAAGGTTAAAGAGCCCTGTAGTGCCCAGTATTTTCTCCTCATGAAGGTACTTATACACTGTATTCAAGTCACCTTTTAGTCTTCTTTTTTAGTCAGGTAAACATACTGAACTTTTTAAGGCTCTCAGTGTAAGGTATTTTATCTGGCCTCAAATCATTTGTGGGTTTTTTCTGCAACCTCCAATTTTTCAACATTCTTTTTATAATGTGGACAACAGAGAGAGATACAGTAGTCCAATATCAGCCTCACCATATACTAAGGCCATGCTAAGAGATACTTAATATCCAATTTATCCAAGTCAGTAAGGTTTATTAACTTTTCTGTTTGCAAAGCCTTAGCATTTGAGGAAATTTGGCTTAGTCTAGGCGTCTGAAGACTCAGTCCAGGCTCTAACCTTGTAGGATATTACAGATGGGACAGATAGTGATCCCTATATTTTGGTTGTCTAACACTTTTTTTGATAAAAATAACTGAGCTTTTTAAGCTGTAACACTTCCATTCTTTGCCATAGGCCCTTTACATTTGTCAAGGAGCAAGCCCGTGGGCTAAAGGAATGTCTTCCCTTTGTTCCATGAGATTCCATTGAGGTTTGGCTGAGAGATAAACTGTTAAAAATCACAGTTTCATATGTCTCACTTGCATTTCTCACAAAAATTTTGGCATCACGCTAAAATAATAACTGAACAGGAACATTTAAAAAAAACTCAGCAGTGTGGGTAGAGAGCCAGGCAGGGCTTCTTCATCACCTCCAAAACCCACTGTATGGCCCCAGCGTCCTATACATTCCTCTGAGATAATAGCTTTCTGCTGCTGCCAGCAATAATGTAGTTAGTTCTATAGCTCATGTGGTAGAAATCTGTGCTACATTGCAGAAGGTAAAGGTTCAGATGCTGCTGCTGCTGCATAATTGGGCAGTTGTTCCAGTTGTACATAATAGAATTTGTTTTTACTTTAAAAAAAAAAGGAAATATAGGAAATTGCATGAAAAACTACATTAAAATGTTGTTTAGGTTGCAAAATCAATTACTCGAAAATCAGGAAGATGCCAGATCTATGGTTATTCTCTGCAACCTTATTTCTGCCTATTTGTGTGTGTGAATGATAACAGTCTTTAATTATATGATCACCTACAATGTTTTTTTTCCTGCAGGACACCTGCTTCTTTCACCGCACAAGTTGGATGCATAGGGGGTTGAATTAAGGTTGCATAGACAACTGTAAATGTGGCATTTCTTAACTACTGAGTACTTGACTTTGCAACTTAAATAATTTTTAATATATCTTTAGTATGTAATACTATACCCAGTTTGCACACACGACTCTTCATGCCCACAAAACCTCATTCTTTAATATGTGGGATGCTTGAGTCACAATTGGGCCAATCTAACCAAACCATCTTTAAGTTAAACGCTCTTTATCCGAAGATTTTCAGAGTGTTGCACTCTGTGGTGTAGGTTAATACCCGTCTATCCATGCATCACAGAAAGTGAATAGCCAAACAGTAAAGAACTGCACTGGAGCCCCAGATTCCACCTTCCCTGTCTTTCTTTTTACTATTAATCAGTAACTTTTCTTTCATTGAGTGTATTTATTGCACTTGATTTACAATCCTAGGATTTTGGCTGGAGAGAAAATAACCTTTTAACATATAATTATATTATTCACTGGATGTGTTTTTACACTGTCCTAATATAGCTTTACATTGCTGCAGCCCAAGTCTAACCTAAGTAGAGACAGCTTTTCAAAACTATGAATTCTTTGAGTGTCTGTCAGCATGGATCCCACTCTAGGTGCTTATGTCTCTTAAGCATGCAAGAATGGATTTTTTTGACTAGTCATGTTTGTTGGGGCTCTGCATGTGTCCTGTGCTGCCTCCATGCTCCTACATGAGGTAAGGAGTGGGGTGGATGGGGCAGCCTCAGTCTTCCCTCATGTCCTTCTCGCTGCTCATGCTAGTGGGACAGAACCTAGCTGATGTTTGATCCACTAGACCAGTGGTGGGCAAACTACGGCCTAAGGGCTGGATCCGGCCCCTCAGGGCTTTGGATCCGGCCCGCGGGATTGCCTCCCGTGGTGCTGCAGGCCCCGCTCCGCTCTCAGAAGCCGCCAGCACCACATCCCTGGGGCCCTGAGGGGGCAGAGGGCTCTGTGCGTTGCCCTTGCCTCCAGGCACTCCTCCCACAGCTCTCATTGGCCAGGAACATAGAATCATAGAATATCAGGGTTGGAAGGGACCCCAGAAGGTCATCTAGTCCAACCCCCTGCTCAAAGCAGGACCAATTCCCAGTTAAATCATCCCAGCCAGGGCTTTGTCAAGCCTGACCTTAAAAACCTCTAAGGAAGGAGATTCTACCACCTCCCTAGGTAACGCATTCCAGTGTTTCACCACCCTCTTAGTGAAAAAGTTTTTCCTAATATCCAATCTAAACCTCCCCCACTGCAACTTGAGACCATTACTCCTCGTTCTGTCATCTGCTACCATTGAGAACAGTCTAGAGCCATCCTCTTTGGAACCCCCTTTCAGGTAGTTGAAAGCAGCTATCAAATCCCCCCTCATTCTTCTCTTCTGCAGGCTAAACAATCCCAGCTCCCTCAGCCTCTCCTCATAACTCATGTGTTCCAGACCCCTAATCATTTTTGTTGCCCTTCGCTGGACTCTCTCCAATTTATCCACATCCTTCTTGAAGTGTGGGGCCCAAAACTGCACACAGTACTCCAGATGAGGCCTCACCAATGTCGAATAGAGGGGAACGATCACGTCCCTCGATCTGCTCGCTATGCCCCTACTTATACATCCCAAAATGCCATTGGCCTTCTTGGCAACAAGGGCACACTGCTGACTCATATCCAGCTTCTCGTCCACTGTCACCCCTAGGTCCTTTTCTGCAGAACTGCTGCCTAGCCATTCGGTCCCTAGTCTGTAGCTGTGCATTGGGTTCTTCCGTCCTAAGTGCAGGACCCTGCACTTATCCTTATTGAACCTCATCAGATTCCTTTTGGCCCAATCTTCCAATTGGTCTAGGTCCTTCTGTATCCTATCCCTCCCCTCCAGCGTATCTACCACTCCTCCCAGTTTAGTATCATCCGCAAATTTGCTGAGAGTGCAATCCACACCATCCTCCAGATCATTTATGAAGATATTGAATAAAACCGGCCCCAGGACCGACCCTTGGGGCACTCCACTTGATACCGGCTGCCAACTAGACATGGAGCCATTGATCACTACCCGTTGAGCCCGACAATTTAGCCAGCTTTCTACCCACCTTATAGTGCATTCATCCAGCCCATACTTCCTTAACTTGGTGACAAGAATACTATGGGAGACCGTGTCAAAAGCTTTGCTAAAGTCAAGAAACAATACATCCACTGCTTTCCCTTCATCCACAGAACCAGTAATCTCATCATAAAAGGCGATTAGATTAGTCAGGCATGACCTTCCCTTGGTGAATCCATGCTGGCTGTTCCTGATCACTTTCCTCTCATGCAAGTGCTTCAGGATTGATTCTTTGAGGACCTGCTCCATGATTTTTCCAGGGACTGAGGTGAGGCTGACTGGCCTGTAGTTCCCAGGATCTTCCTTCTTCCCTTTTTTAAAGATTGGCACTACATTAGCCTTTTTCCAGTCATCCGGGACTTCCCCGGTTCGCCACGAGTTTTCAAAGATAATGGCCAGTGGCTCTGCAATCACAGCCGCCAATTCCTTCAGCACTCTCGGATGCAACTCGTCCGGCCCCATGGACTTGTGCACGTCCAGCTTTTCTAAATAGTCCCTAACCGCCTCTATCTCCACAGAGGGCTGGCCATCTCTTCCGCATTTTGTGATGCCCAGCGCAGCAGTCTGGGAGCTGACCTTGTTAGTGAAAACAGAGGCAAAAAAAGCATTGAGTACATTAGCTTTTTCCACATCCTCTGTCACTAGGTTGCCTCCCTCATTCAGTAAGGGGCCCACACATTCCTTGGCTTTCTTCTTGTTGCCAACATACCTGAAGAAACCCTTCTTGTTACTCTTGACATCTCTGGCTAGCTGCAGCTCCAGGTGCGATTTGGCCCTCCTGATAACATTCCTACATGCCCGAGCAATATTTTTATACTCTTCCCTGGTCATATGTCCAACCTTCCACTTCTTGTAAGCTTCTTTTTTATGTTTAAGATCCGCTAGGATTTCACCATTAAGCCAAGTTGGTCGCCTGCCATATTTACTATTCTTTCGACTCATCGGGATGGTTTGTCCCTGTAACCTCAACAGGGATTCCTTGAAATACAGCCAGCTCTCCTGGACTCCTTTCCCCTTCAAGTTAGTCCCCCAGGGGATCCTGGCCATCCGTTCCCTGAGGGAGTCGAAGTCTGCTTTCCTGAAGTCCAGGGTCCGTATCCTGCTGCTTACCTTTGTTCCCTGCGTCAGGATCCTGAACTCAACCAACTCATGGTCACTGCCTCCCAGATTCCCATCCACTTTTGCTTCCCCCACTAATTCTACCCGGTTTGTGAGCAGCAGGTCAAGAAAAGCACCCCCCCTAGTTGGCTCCTCTAGCACTTGCGCCAGGAAATTGTCCCCTACGCTTTCCAAAAACTTCCTGGATTGTCTATGCACCGCTGTATTGCTCTCCCAGCAGATATCAGGAAAATTAAAGTCACCCATGAGAATCAGGGCATGCGATCTAGTAGCTTCCGTGAGCTGCCGGAAGAAAGCCTCATCCACCTCATCCCCCTGGTCCGGTGGTCGATAGCAGACTCCCACCACTACATCACTCTTGTTGCACACACTTCTAAACTTAATCCAGAGACACTCAGGTTTTTCTGCAGTTTCGTACCGGAGCTCTGAGCAGTCATACTGCTCCCTTACATACAGTGCTACTCCCCCACCTTTTCTGCCCTGCCTGTCCTTCCTGAACAGTTTATAACCATCCATGACAGTACTCCAGTCATATGAGTTATCCCACCAAGTCTCTGTTATTCCGATCACGTCATAGTTCCTTGATATCACCAGGACCTCCAGTTCTCCCTGCTTGTTTCCAAGGCTTTGTGCATTTGTATATAAGCACTTGAGATAACCTGTTGATCGCCCCTCATTGCCAGTATGAGGCCGGAGCCCTCCCCTCACAGACATTCCTGCCTGTGCTTCCTCCCGGTATCCCGCTTTCCCACTTACCTCAGGGCTTTGGTCTCCTTCCCCCGGTGAACCTAGTTTAAAGCCCTCCTCACTAGGTTAGCCAGCCTGCTGGCAAAGATGCTCTTCCCTCTCTTCGTAAGATGGAGCCCGTCTCTACCCAGCACTCCTCCTTCATGGAACACCATCCCATGGTCAAAGAAACCAAAGCCTTCTCTCCGACACCATCTGCGTAGCCATTCGTTGACTTCCACGATTCGATGCTCCCTACCTAGGCCTTTTCCTTCCACGGGGAGGATGGACGAGAACACCACTTGCGCCTCCAACTCCTTTATTCTTCTTCCTAGAGCCACATAGTCCGCAGTGATCCGCTCAAGGTCATTCTTGGCAGTATCATTGGTGCCCACGTGGAGAAGCAGGAAGGGGTAGCGATCCGAGGGCTTGATGAGTCTCGGCAGTCTCTCCGTCACATCACGAATCTTAGCCCCTGGCAAGCAGCAGACTTCTCGGTTTTCCCGGTCAGGGCGGCAGATAGATGACTCAGTCCCCCGGAGGAGAGAGTCCCCGACCAGGAACAGGGAACTGTGGCTCATAGGAGCTTCGGGGGAGGTAACTGGAGGCGTTGCAAGGGCAGTGCGCGGAGCCCTGTGCGCTGCCACACACATCCTTCTTCCCCCTACCCCCCACCACAGTGGCCACGCAGGGACGTGGTGCCGGCTGCTTCCCGGAGTGGCACAGCATGGGGCCAGGGCAAGCATACAGGGAGACTGCCCTGGCTCCGGTGAGCGCAGCTGCTGCCCCAGAGCCACTTTAGGTAAGTGATGCCAGGCTGGAGCCCAAACCCCTCCTGCACCCTGCCCCCCGCCCCCAACTTTCTGTCCTCTGCACCCTGCACCCTGTCCACCCCAACCCCCTGCCACATCCCGCATCATTCCTGCACCCCACCCCCTGCCCTGAGCCCCCTGCTTCACCCCACATTGTCTTGTACCTCAACTCCTTCCCTGACTCCCCTCATACACCTGCACCCCTTCTCTGCCCCAATCCCTTGCCCTGAGCCTGTTCCTGCACACCGTACTCTCTCCCGCACCCCAACCCCCTGCCCTGGCTCTGCATACAATTTCCCCACCCAGATGTGGCCCTCAGCCCAAAAGGTTTGCCCATCCCTGCTCTAGACCTTAACTTGAACTAAATTTCTGTTATTCTGAGACTCTTCTGAACAATCTCTGTTCTTTTCATTTAGTTCTTTCCATTTCATTCATTTTCATTTAGTCGCCTTAGTCTGCTCTAGTACATGACTTTAGAAATGCCAGACTCTCAGTCCATAGGCTTCAAAGTCTGTCCATCCTGCAGTGGACTAATTCTGCTGAAAGACTGGCTTGACAGATACCTATTCCACTTTGGAGAGTCCTGTAACTGAAGTAGATTCTTGGTCTCAGTCTCCTTCTTTGTGAGGACTGGGAAGTCGTGAGAAGCAAGAGTAATGCTCCACCTTCTGGAGCAATCCACGGAAGTGGCATTGGATCCAGATGTATTGCGTTAGAAGACCCTTCTAGTAGTCTGTAGATTGCATAAGGTGGACTGATGACTTCAAAGACCTCCTCAGAGAAAACAGCAGTGAAGCCAGATCCAATGTCAGCACCGGTATCACTTTTGGTGCTGAAGACACCGACAGCCCCAACATTTAATCAGCATTTCAGAGGTTGAAGCAAAGTGCTGAAAGGGGTCACTCTCAGCATTGGGGTAGGAGCTCAAGAAGGATCTCTGTCTCCTTGTAAAGAAAGGGACAGGACATCAGAAGATAGTTCAGTCAAGTCCAGTGTGGCCTTGAGGATCAGTGGAAAGGAGCAGACTGCAATGTAGCAGACTCTACCTGTGTGGAAGTGTCCCCATCGATGTTGACTCCAGCACCAGCAGGGCAGACTTGGAGTGCACTGGAGTCATGGTCGGCACCAAGATATGTATTGGCACTGGTACAGACCTTGACACCAACAATACCTTACCAGTCAGCACCACCTGTGGAAGAGGTGTACCCCTTCTCCACCGTTTCCCCCAGGCACATCTTTTTGCTGGCAGCCTGCAGAGATCCGTCTCCACTAAAGTCCACAAATTGTACCACTAGGAGATCCAAGGACCTGTACAGACCTCAGCTACTAGCCCACCAGGATTGTCACTGGACCAGCCAGGAATCCGAGAGCCACCTGTATGTGTATGGGATGCCACTGTGGCTATTGCAGCTTACTTTTCCCAGCCTTTAGGAGCTTGTCCCTACAGTGGTAGAAGACCAGGAAGTCTCCCTCTCTAGCAGCTTTTCTAATAAGACCTCAGTCACGGGCATACACAGAGGAGCGAGATCCAGAGGTCCAGCAGCCCCCCTCACCTCTTAAGAAATTCTCCTCACTGTCTCTGGTGGTAGATAGTTTCAAGGCAATTCAGGAGCTCCTAGTGCAGACTGCAGACATCTTGAAGATGAGACTTCAATCATCCCTGAAAAATTCCACAAGTTATTTGACATTTAGTCAGCCACTAGCCCTCCCAGGATTGTTCTCCCCATAAACAAGGCCCTGTTCCAAAGATTCTGGTCTACAAGCATGATTAGCCTTTAACTCTTTTAAAGTCCACCTGGCGGTGATATCAGGGTGCCATGCACCAATTCAGTCACCTTCGGTCTTTTTACACCCTGTGGTGTTCAGATTTCTCAAAGCTTTTTTCATATCTGCCATCACTCCCACCATCCAGAAAGGATGCTGCTTTTCAGTGACCTCCAGTGGGATCTCCAGATACACAGTATCAAAGCAGAAAGAATGGTTGCTTGCAATATAGTAACTATGGTTCTTCAAGATGATGTCAGTGTGATCCCACCACTTGCTTTCCATCCCTGATTTCTGGAGCTCTTAGCTACACAGGCTTCGAATTGCAAAGGAGCTGAGGGAGGGTCGCAGCCACCTTGCCCTTTGTGCCCTCATGTGGAAGCATAAGGAGGCAGAGTGCATTCTCACCTGCAGTGGGACTGTACTGCTAGTCAAAAAAAAAAAAAAAAGAAAAGAAAAAAGAAAAATTCACACGGCTAGTCAAACAAAATCTAGTCTCCCTCACATGAGGCACATGCTCACTTATAGTGGGATGCCCACTGAGTACAATATCTTGAAGAACCACAGTTACTGTAGAGTAAGTAACCATTCTTTTTCATTTGGGTAGCTATATATAGACATATACAAATCTAAGAAAAACAAACTAAAGTGTGTATATGTAGACAACATATAAGGGCTCTATATAAAATTGTTATATTTTAGGTCCTAATTTTGACACCCATTACCTATAGTCCCCAGTGGGATTACTCAGGGGGTAAGGTACTATTCAATATGAGTAGGCATGGCAAAATCAGACACTTAGTTTAGTCAAGCCAAATTCATTGTAATATAGTCTATTAATCCAAATAGTTGACTTTTTTTATTATATTCAACCAAATGACTATCATCTTGATCTTGGGAATAGGAAAGTATTTGAGTCAGTGTAAATGGGTTTGCACAAGGGAATCTTAGGAAGGAGGGATGAAATCTACTTTTGTGCTATGGTAGGCTCCACAATGTTGTTCCTCAGTGTGTTTGTTCAAATTACAGAGAAAATAGCACCCCATGCATTCTGTACATGTTCCTCAGAATGCTAGGAAAACATCTTTGTTATCATCCTATGGGCATCTCTGCTGATTCAGCCCCAACAGAGCAATGGTTCATAGCACTCAGAAACCATTCTCTGCACTTTCATGCACTGGGATTGTATCAATATTGTACTCAGGGCCTTCCATGTCTCTCATTTGGCTGGAGGATTTGTTTCATTTGTGTGAGTACAGACAGCGGCGTAAGATGCTCTCTAATGCATGAACTTGAAATATCCTTGTGAATTTATATAGTCAGTTGAGATTTCAGCTTGAGAAATATTTTTATACCTGTCACAGTTTCAGGGTTAACTTCACCTTTGACCACTCCCTTCCTTGCCTTCTTTGAAGGCACCTACTTAAGCTGTCAGGCTTCCAGCTGTCACCTCTCTCTCAGAAAAAGACCCGTTTCTCTCTCTCCAGACCTGGGGTTTAGGCTTGCATTCCTTCTGCACCTCACTGTCATTTCCCCAGCAGGTCTGACCATGGTCCAACACTGTGGTTAACTTAGGGTCATTGCTACAGCAGTGTATACTTGTTACCATTTAGCCTTCATAAAGCATAATACATTTATTCTTGTGGTAAATGCATTACAGAGACAACAAATAAAAACCATAAAAGTTCCTATAAACATGCTAAAAGCTTACCAGAGATCACCCATCAGTCTTTTGGGTCCTAGTAGATCAACGTCTTTCAACCTTTCCACAAGGATTGGGGTCCACCCCATCCCTTGGACACAGGGTCCTATCTGTTTACTGGATCTGAAAAAAGGCACTGTGTTTAAACTCTGCCTTTTTATGCCAAAAGCGCTTTGTTTGTCTGATGGTCTCTGGACCAGTATATGCAAGCCTCCACAGGGTGTGGTACCTCCCTGGAGGTGTTTACAACCTGAGTAGTTCACTGAGTAATCACTGTTTTTGATTTCAGAAGTTGTGGTAACTCTCCCCCTGGAGTTACATGTAAAACAATATGTAAACCATTCATACAATACAGTTAATACAGTGTGGTCCCCAAAGATAATGCAGTATCTATCATAATACCCACTACAAAGAAGTTTATTTTGTAATCATTTGTTTAACTAAACTTCACTGTAATTTTATCATACATATCATGATTTGTGTAACATTTTACTAATTGGAAGACCAGGAGTACAGTGTTTTTACCCTGATCCTTTCGTCAGTTTTATGAACTCATGTAATTAAAGAAGTATTAATCAGTATGATCTGAATTCTTAGCCATAGTTCTTCAGAGTAAAATGTTAATTTTAAGCTTAGAGGATGATTATTACTGTTTTTAATATTTGTATTATCCTGGAACCTAGGAATCCCAGTCATGGACCAGGACTTCATTGTGTTATGCCGTGTACAAACAGAACAAAACTATAGTCTCTGCTCTCAAGAGCTTGCCATCTAAGTATGAAACAACAGATGGATACAGACAGACGGGGGAGTACAAGGAAACAATGAGACAATATTATCAGTTAGCATAATCAGAAGTGATATCAGTGTACCAGCTGTCTAACCGTTGTGAAAATGTTTTTATAGGTATCACAGCAAAGGAGAGTTTTAAGGAAGGATTTGAATTATGATTTCTTTCCAATACTTCCCTTACAGACACTTTACAAAACTCAGGTAAAGGAGCTTAAAGAAGAAATTGAGGAGAAGAATAAAGAAACTCAAAGAAAAATACAGGAATTGCAAAATGAAAAGTATGTCCATTTTATATTTTCTAGCAGAAAAATCCTTACCTTATACAGTAGTGTGGTATCAATCTTGAAGCCCTGAATCCAGGATAAAAAAATTTTTTTTTCCCCTGCAATAATGCTGAGAAATGACTACTTACAAAAAGTATAACAGGTCTTGTAATATGGTGAATATATAGGATGTTACTTATATTGATGGATGATTAAGAATGGAGTCAGGGTTTATGTTTATTTTCTTGGACTAGGTTTGGAGTTTTTGGAGAGAAATGTTATTAGTCCTGAGAGTTTAGAAATGTCTGACATTTTGAAAAATAGTTTTGTTGGATTCATAATTTTGTCAGACTCACTTCCCTCCTCCAAAAATGTTGTTAGCCTGGTAATTGCATTTAGTTTTTGAGCCAATAAATGGTTTTCAGACAAAGAATTTTAATGAAGATAATACTTCATTTGAAAGCTCATTTTAAATGTGTCGTACTAACTACAACCAAACCAATTAAGTTTATCCAATTTTGTGAATCTTTTCAAATAATTGAAGAATATACAGTTTACAGTATTTCAAAACTTACGAAAGACTATTACTTAAAACTGTTTCCAATTCACTAATTTGTTCTTCTATCTATGCAGAATTAGGCCTGTCCATTTCATAAACTTTACACAGGCGCAAAACCATCACTTTTTGAATATAGTACAGAACTTGTGGTACTTGACAAGCATGGTCATTGGTCTGCATAAGTATTGCAGACAAGTCTTTAAGAGTAAATTAGGGCATGTTAAGAACAATGTTCACTGTGGATTTGGGAAGAAGGAAAGGAAGGAGAGAGAAGACACCATGTTGTTAAATATGATATAAGGAGAGATTATCAGCCAATCACAGCCCTGAGCAAGAAAATGTAGGAGAATCTCAATTCCCCAAGGTGGGGACAAGGGAAGAGACACTCCCTTTAGCCCTTTCGGTGTCTCTTCTCTTTTTTTTTTTTCTTTTTTTTTCTTTTTTTTTCTCTCCATTCCCATTTATTTTTTTGTCGTCTTATGGAGGCTTTTTATTCCCTTACCCCTTCAGCATAAGATATGTTGTATACATTTTTAATTAGATCTATACATGAGCTATTCCAAACTAATTGTCTGATTGTTGCCTGTCTACGCTAGGGGCCCTCTTACAAATACACGAAATCAGGGACTCAGCTGCAGCACAGTTGTCGTTGAACTATGAAAGCATATTTTCATATTGCAATATGGATAGGCCTTTAATATAACCTCATACTCCAGTAAAAACTTAACCTGGCTTTAGTATGGTTTGGGGAACCTGTGAATATCCCCTCTATATTGTAACATACCACCATGTTTTTTACCATATTGGGGGCTGTGATGCTTCCCTGGATTGTGGGGCAACTCGCTACAACCTTCCCTTAACATGAAAAATCCTTGAACTGTGCCAGTTGTGGGTCAGCTGCCTAACTCCACTGGCCATAGGCAACACAAACACTGCTCTCTAGGCCCTGCAGGCCACACTGTCACTCTATAGGTTACCGATTGGCACACCCCCCAGCCCTTGAACCTTCCAAATGTCTCCCTGGAGTACTGGCCCTTGTCTGCTGGACACTCTCACAGTTTCCACAGATTCACTTCTTCCAAATGCAGCTTACAAGTACACCCCAGTTTACAAGTTCCATCTTGGATCACTGCTTAGCACTTAGATGTATTTATAGTGAAATCAAGAATAAGTTTATTTAACAAAGCCTAGAGATTCAAGTAGTAGCAATTAGAAGTATTGGAAACAAATAGTTACATATAAAATAACACACATTCAAGATCCCAACCTTAAGACATTCGAGTATCTCCTTAATTTTAGAGTATTGCTCACCCAAAATCCTTGCAGTGCTTTACAGCCAGGCTGGCTGTGATGCACCTTTCATGAGACAAGCATGCTGTCAATTTGCCTTCTAGGTGAAGGATTCAATGTATTCATTTGCACTCCAAGGTATACTAGACCAATCTTTTGTCGATCTTCATAAAGAGGACACCCCTTCTCCTGTATGTTGCTTCCTGTAGATTTCCTCACTTGCAGATTTTGCAATCACTCCATTCACACTTGGTCCAGTATGCATATAGTAGGTATATAATAAACAAATGGCCAGACATGGAGATTGGTGTCAGTTACCTCCTGCCTGAAAGGAACATCTTCACGGTGTGTCATCTCCTGGTGACCTGCCATAACTCCAAAACCTTAACAACATAATTTTTAGTATACCATGTGCACATACATTTTGCAGTGATTATGACAACCAGTGGGCTTCTAGCTCTTGGGAGAGATTTTGCACGCCACTCTTTGGTGAACTATTATGCATATATCTGACCCAAGGGATCCCTGTAAAATCATATGCACCCACTTTGCCCTCTACCAGTTGGCACCAAAGGGAACCTAGCTTACAGGGGCCAACTGTGTTTTAACCTCCCAGTATGGCTGCATTTGTAGGGCAAGTGGACCCTTAGACACAACACTGTTGCAAAAAACTGTGCTTCTGCAGAAACTACCCAAACAGTATAGAGCATGATATCTGAGCAGTCTTTAGAATCATAGAATCATAGAATCATAGAATATCAGGGTTGGAAGGGACCCCAGAAGGTCATCTAGTCCAACCCCCTGCTCAAAGCAGGACCAATTCCCAGTTAAATCATCCCAGCCAGGGCTTTGTCAAGCCTGACCTTAAAAACCTCTAAGGAAGGAGATTCTACCACCTCCCTAGGTAACGCATTCCAGTGTTTCACCACCCTCTTAGTGAAAAAGTTTTTCCTAATATCCAATCTAAACCTCCCCCACTGCAACTTGAGACCATTACTCCTCGTTCTGTCATCTGCTACCATTGAGAACAGTCTAGAGCCATCCTCTTTGGAACCCCCTTTCAGGTAGTTGAAAGCAGCTATCAAATCCCCCCTCATTCTTCTCTTCTGCAGGCTAAACAATCCCAGCTCCCTCAGCCTCTCCTCATAACTCATGTGTTCCAGTCCCCTAATCATTTTTGTTGCCCTTCGCTGGACTCTCTCCAATTTATCCACATCCTTCTTGAAGTGTGGGGCCCAAAACTGGACACAGTACTCCAGATGAGGCCTCACCAATGTCGAATAGAGGGGAACGATCACGTCCCTCGATCTGCTCGCTATGCCCCTACTTATACATCCCAAAATGCCATTGGCCTTCTTGGCAACAAGGGCACACTGCTGACTCCTATCCAGCTTCTCGTCCACTGTCACCCCTAGGTCCTTTTCTGCAGAACTGCTGCCTAGCCATTCGGTCCCTAGTCTGTAGCTGTGCATTGGGTTCTTCCGTCCTAAGTGCAGGACCCTGCACTTATCCTTATTGAACCTCATCAGATTCCTTTTGGCCCAATCTTCCAATTGGTCTAGGTCCTTCTGTATCCTATCCCTCCCCTCCAGCGTATCTACCACTCCTCCCAGTTTAGTATCATCCGCAAATTTGCTGAGAGTGCAATCCACACCATCCTCCAGATCATTTATGAAGATATTGAATAAAACCGGCCCCAGGACCGACCCTTGGGGCACTCCACTTGATACCGGCTGCCAACTAGACATGGAGCCATTGATCACTACCCGTTGAGCCCGACAATCTAGCCAGCTTTCTACCCACCTTATAGTGCATTCATCCAGCCCATACTTCCTTAACTTGCTGACAAGAATACTATGGGAGACCGTGTCAAAAGCTTTGCTAAAGTCAAGAAACAATACATCCACTGCTTTCCCTTCATCCACAGAACCAGTAATCTCATCATAAAAGGCGATTAGATTAGTCAGGCATGACCTTCCCTTGGTGAATCCATGCTGGCTGTTCCTGATCACTTTCCTCTCACGCAAGTGCTTCAGGATTGATTCTTTGAGGACCTGCTCCATGATTTTTCCAGGGACTGAGGTGAGGCTGACTGGCCTGTAGTTCCCAGGATCTTCCTTCTTCCCTTTTTTAAAGATTGGCACTACATTAGCCTTTTTCCAGTCATCCGGGACTTCCCCGGTTCGCCACGAGTTTTCAAAGATAATGGCCAGTGGCTCTGCAATCACAGCCGCCAATTCCTTCAGCACTCTCGGATGCAGCTCATCCGGCCCCATGGACTTGTGCACGTCCAGCTTTTCTAAATAGTCCCTAACCGCCTCTATCTCCACAGAGGGCTGGCCATCTCTTCCGCATTTTGTGATGCCCAGCGCAGCAGTCTGGGAGCTGACCTTGTTAGTGAAAACAGAGGCAAAAAAAGCATTGAGTACATTAGCTTTTTCCACATCCTCTGTCACTAGGTTGCCTCCCTCATTCAGTAAGGGGCCCACACATTCCTTGGCTTTCTTCTTGTTGCCAACATACCTGAAGAAACCCTTCTTGTTACTCTTGACATCTCTGGCTAGCTGCAGCTCCAGGTGCGATTTGGCCCTCCTGATAACATTCCTACATGCCCGAGCAATATTTTTATACTCTTCCCTGGTCATATGTCCAACCTTCCACTTCTTGTAAGCTTCTTTTTTATGTTTAAGATCCGCTAGGATTTCACCATTAAGCCAAGTTGGTCGCCTGCCATATTTACTATTCTTTCGACTCATCGGGATGGTTTGTCCCTGTAACCTCAACAGGGATTCCTTGAAATACAGCCAGCTCTCCTGGACTCCTTTCCCCTTCAAGTTAGTCCCTTTAACTTCATTAACTGTGGATGCTAGAAATGTAACAACTCTTATGCAGTAACCGTGGTTGAAAAAGGTTTCAAACATGGTATCAAGTGCTGATATGGACAGGACCTATGTCTTTTTGTAGTGCATTACATAGGTGTCATATCCCTTTTTAATGTAGACCTATTTGCTTCCCTCAATCCTTTAAAGGCAATGTTTTTTAAAAAACGATGCACTGAAAAGTACAGTGTGGGCTTGTTTGTTCTCCCTGCAAATATTAAGTATTTTCCACAGGAAACATAAGATCTTAACATTCTGTTATAGAGAAACTCTTGCTGCACAATTGGATCTGGCTGAAACCAAAGCTGAGTCAGAACAGTTGGCCCGAGGTCTCCTGGAAGAACAGTATTTTGAATTGACTCAGGAGAGCAAGAAAGCAGCGTCAAGAAATAGACAAGAAATTACTGACAAGGACAACATTGTAAGCCGGGTAAGTTGTTGTTGTTTAAATGTATAAAAAGTGGCTTTATTGTCAAAAAAAAATATCAAACATTACAACTATAACTAAAAATTTGTGTGTGTGTGTGCATAAAAATTTAGAGACAGGTTTTTAAAGTCCAGCATCTTTGTGCGTGCAAATTGAGGCAGTTTTGCATCTGCTGTTATTTGTGCACATAATTGCTGCCACTTAGATATCTGAGGGCACGTTCAGGTACTTAGACATTTAAATTACATTATTTGAGCTCCCAAATAAATGTGGACACAAAAAGAGGGTCTGGGTTGAGGCCAAGTTGAAAATCAAGCACAGTATCTTTCAGTCAGTCCACCATTCATCACTATATATTTTTTAAATCATCAGTTTCTTTAATAGTGTACTCAGGGATCTGACTACATAATCACTTTCCTCATTCAGAAAGGATTTGAAAGATACTGGGTTTTCTCCAGGCAAATATTTTTAAATCAAAATATACAAGCTAGGAAGTCTCAACTTAAAAGAGCAACCATTTAATTTTTGCATTACATTTACAGTAATGTGTTAACTAAGAGTTTTTACTCACAAACCCTATTAATTTGCAGTGTAATATTTCTATTTTATAATACCTTTAAACTGTGTTCTTCCACTTTGGCCTTCTGCATGCAGAGGCATGCATGCACTCAGATACTGCCTAACATAACCCAGCAGTAAAATTTTGCGCATGATGACCAAAATGCATTGTTTTTCTGCATGCTATTATGTACTTTACACCCCCACATTAAATTATTTGAAGTAACATTTGTTGCAGTAATGTTACACGTGCAATAGCCCCAAGAAATAACCTTTCACTTTCCAGAATGCCCCATTTTCATTTGAGACTATTTTAAATAACTGCATCAATATGGAATCTAAGTAGGAACTTCCTACCCATAAATTGTCAACTTCAAATATTATTGATAACATAACTCAACACACAATCATTCAATGTATTTCTGTAGGTTTCAAACAAAACTTTCTCACTGAACATAACTGCAGTCTTTTTGTCTTTTAATATGTTTGTATAGCATCCAGCACAATGATCCTGATTCGGAGCTAATATCGGAAAATAATATTAATTTCCCCCTACAGTTCATTTCACAAATCCTGTGTGCCCCATTTGACAAAAAACAAATATTTTCTTTTTACCCATATGTGCCTGTCTGTTTTCCATGATATATAACACTACTCAAATGTAAATTCCATGGACTGAGAGTGATATTAAATAATTATGGAAAGCCTGAAATCTTGGAATTTCATAACAAGCACCTGATTCTCTGGGTTCAGTTGTAGGTAGCTACGTGTTATCGTTTACATAGACGTTCCTTAAAATTTACTGAAAGCTGTTGAACAAAGTAACACTGAAGTTCTGCTTAATTCCTTAAGTTCTGTTGGGTATTATTTATTGGACACTGAAAATGTGCTCAACGCTGCATGGATCATAAAAGTAGACCTAGTCCTTTTCTTAGAGAGAGTTGTATACCCAGTGTCTATGTGAAAGAAAGAGGGATCAGAAGTAAAATATCTAGAATTTTATGTACAGTTTTGAAGTATGAACAGATTAGTGAGTATGCAATCTAAGAATGGTAATTCTGTGTAAAATACTATTATTGATTTAAGATTATTTTAAAGAAAAAATACAGTTTTGAATATGGGTAGGATGTATAGCAAATGCTTTGTTTTAAAATCTGTTTGTTTTCGTTTAGCTGGAAGAAACAAATAATACATTAACCAATGATGTTAAGTTTCTAACAAAAGAAAATGCAGAGCTCTTTGAAAAAAATAAGAAACAGGAGGAAGGTATGGCATGTTTTAAGTTTTAAATTATATTAGGATGATGCAGAATTGATTACAGAGAAATATAGGTTTGCTGTTACAGACTTGAAAACCAGTTTTGGCCATTTTTTCCTTCAGTATTAAGGACCTTATCTTTTCCATGCTGTCAGCATGAAATTAATTACTTCCTCCCCCCATGTGATGGGGGACATGTGGTTCCTTTTCTGCTCCTAGGGATTTCTGGTGGACGTAGCTGTTGAGGGAGCCTGTACTGCCATGAGGATGAGAAAAGACTGAGGAGCCAGGAGCTAGTGAAAAGTTTTATAAGACTTGCCTGAATCTGCTGGTTTTGTGGGCCAAATTCCCAGCCCATTTCGTTTGTATAGAGAGATTGCAAATCCCATCCTTTCATGATTTATGATGGAAAAGAATACATAATAATAATAATAATAATAAGCTTAGTGTATTTAGCTTAACATTGTATCAGAATATGTTGTTAAACATGATATAAGGAAAGAATTTCCCAGACCAGAAGTAAACAAACGTTCTTCTTCATATTCCATGTCTACTAATCTTCATGATGGCGCATAAATTTCCATGGAGCTTTGAAAATTATAGTACGAATTTTTTTTGTTTTGTCAGATCTGGTCATGACACCATAGTTAAGGCTGCATTTGAGTTTTTGTTTTGACAAGACTTTTAAACCTTTGTTTTGTAAAAATATCATAAAAACGGCAAAAATCAAAACATAAAATTTAATCTCTTTTGAGTGCTATTTGAGTTTTTCATGGTGGTTGGATGAAAAATAGATTTATTACAGAGAGAATAATAAGCATTCCAAAATCATTTACTTTTGGCAGGTTTACAAATCCTCTGAGCTGGAAGTATACCTTGACTTCAAATCACACCTCTAGTATGGTGTTTATATTCCCATGCTCTTCGTTACCCTTATTGTTGGTTAAGGTTCTAAACCTAGAACACAATCAAGTATGAGTTGCTGCACACACATCTTTCCCTCTCATTTTTAAAATACATTAGCAGAGAGGTATGCAGGGTCACTGCAGGCAGAGTCAAGAGTGGAGTCCAGATCTCTTACATGGCAGACCCACATCTTGCCACTCTGCTGCTGATCTATGGGTTATGGTTGTATGTGGTTAAACATTGTGAGAAGACACCTTACAGGTTTTGTACTTTAAAACCACAATAATCTGTACCTTATACTTTGAATCACCAAAATAATGTTTCGTATTTCAGTCATTTGTCCCACATTTTGTTTGCTGGTGTCACATACTAGCAGATTTGAAGGTTGAGAGGTGAGCTTTACACTGGCAGGGAGACACATCAGAGCCTCTTGTGTCCTTCGGGTGGTTTGACAGCTAACAGCAGCCTCAGCAGTGCATTTTCTGCATCTGATCAAAGGTCAGGTGTATTTCCATTTCAGAGCAACCCTCAGGTCATTGAGGGTATGCATGCCAGCTCCCAAACATAAGCATTTCAGACCTCAAGCTTACCACAGGTAGCCTGCTTACTATCGGTACTGACAAATGGATGCTCAAAGGAAACAACAGAAGTTTGTGGGAGAAATTCGTATAAACAGTTGGGACTTCATCTCACCTGTCTTCATTATTGAGGCTGTAAATTTGATTGCTCACCCAGGAATATCTTACAAGTTATTATAGATCTAGCTATCCCATCTCCTCCCTTTTGGGGACCGCCTGTCTCATTTCCACTGTTTCTGGACTGATATAACAAGAAATGGATGAGTACTGGAAATCATTGGAGTGGGATCTGAGATTTAATTTAGTCCATACTCAACACTTGCCCACCTTCCCTGTTCCTGTTCAGGGACCCCTCTCACAAGAGCTTGTTAGACCAAGATGTCCAGTCACTTCTGGCTCTTGGCACAATACCCCTGCTTTGCTTCAGAGGGAGGGCTTTTTAATTGAGGTACTTCCTCATCTCCAAGAATAAGTGGGGGGACTTTGGCCTGCCCTAGAACTCAGAAGAGTGAACACTTACCTCAGGAAGATAAAGTTCAGAATGGTGTCCCTAGCCACCATCATCGCATCCGTAGACTGACTGGTACAGTGCCCAAATGACTGATTGGTACACTGCTCTCGACCTTCAGGACACATTCCCCTATCACAATCCACCCATTCCACAGATGATATTTGATGTTTGTGGTTGGGAATTACCATTCAGCCTATCAGCCACTGCCAGAGTATTTGCAAAGTGTCTAGTTGTAGCAGCTTACTTCAGAAAAACGGGGATCCAAGTATGCCCATATTTGGACTATTGATTAGTTTGTGGGAGATTATGGCAGAGGTAGAGGAACAATATTCATCACATCCTTTGATTGTTTTCTTTTCTGGGACTGTTAGGAAAGAAATACCAGTATTGATCCCTATGCAGAAGATAAAATTAATTGGAGCCATATTGGATTTTACCAAAGGTGTTAAAGGAGCACTCGACGAAGACAAAGCCATTGTAGAAAAGCTTAATGAATTATTTGCAATGGTCTTCACTGAAGAGCATGTGGGGGAAATATCCACATCAGAGCTATTCTTTTTGGGTGACAGATCTGAAACAGTGTCCCTAATTGAGGTGTTAATAGAAGAGGTTTTAGACCAAACTGAAAAACTAAACAGTAATAAGTCACCAGGACTAGATGGTATTCATCTAAGAGTTCTGAAGGAACTCAGATATGAAATTGCAGAACTACTAATTGTAGTATGTAACCTATCACTGAAATCAGCCTTTGAATCGGATGACTGGAAGGTAGCTAATGTAATACCGATTTTTAAAGGGCTCCAGAGGAGATCCTGGCATTTAATGGACAGTGAGCATAACTTCAGTACCAGGCACATTCATACAATATATAGTAAAGAACAGAATTATCAGACGTGTAAATAAACATAATTTGCTGGGGAGGAGTTGATGCAGCTTTTGTAAAGGGAAGTCATGCCTTACCAATCGATTAGAATTCTTTGAGGGAATCAACAAGCATGTGGAGAATTGTGATCCAGTTGATATAATATATTTGCATTTTCAGAAAGCCTTTAAGATTGCTCACCAAAGGCTCTTAAGGAAACTAAGTAGTCATGGTATTAGATGGAAGATCCTTTCATGGATCAGTAACTGGTTGAAAGATAGGAAACAAAGGGTATGACCAAATGGTCAGTTTTCACAGTGGAGAGAGGTGAACAGCAGTGTCCCACCAAGTATCTGTACTGGGATCTGTGCTGTTCAGCATATTCATAAATGATTTGGAAAAGGGGATGAACAGTGAAGTGGCAATGTTTGCAAATTATAGTTATTCAAGAGAGTTAAGTCCAAAGCAGACTGCAAGGAATTAGAAGGATATATCAAAATGGTGTCACTAGGCAACAAAAATAGCAGATGAAATTCAACACTGATAAATGAAAAGTAATGCATGTTGGAAAAAATAATTCCAACTATACATATACACTGATAGGTTCTAAATTAACTGTTAGCATCCAAGAAAGAGATTTTGGCGTCACTGTGGACAGTTCTCTGAAAACTTCTGCTCAGTGTTGCCAGTGGTCAAAAATGTTATAACAGTAGGTTAGGAGCTACATATATATGCATTTTAGCTTTGCCCTATCTATCTGAAGTATTCTCTTGTGAGATATTTATGATATTCCAGTATCATTAAATAAATGGTCTTTATGGTTACAAAATGTCTGTGTTTGTATGCAAAGTCAAAGAACAGAAAGATGGAAAAAACCCACATACTATGGAGAAATGAATGACCTTTAAAAATTGTTTTCTTGCCATAAAATGTATATCTTAGAAAGTTTAATGGTATTTTTAACAGAATTTAAATTGAAGAAAGAAGAGGAAATCAACAATATTAGAATGCATTATGAGAAGAATCTTCACACTGAAAGAACTCTTAAAACACAGGTATTAATTTTTAGACATTTTAATATGAGCATGTTGACTTCATGGTGGCATACCAGATAAATAGCTTTCAAATTTTAATGAATTACTCTGTGTGATTACTTCTCAGCACTATAGCTAGATGAAATTTGTATTCGTGATGATCTATAAATCTGAAATTTGCATTAGTGTAATTTATAGCTAAAAGCATAGGTTCTGATCCTGTAAACTTTTCACTTGATTATGGAATGTTCAAGAGAGTAAGGGTTTGCAGGATCAGACCCACAGATGACATGTTAATAGGAGCTTTTTTGTATCCAGTGCATTCACTTCTATAATTAATTATGTTCTGGGAAATCTACACTTTTTAAAGATGGTCTCAGCTCATTTAAAAAAAATCTATTCCAAAATTGGAAATGTTACATTTTACATCTCTCTTATTTCTACTTTTTCTTACTGAAATGTAAGTATTTTAGTAGTCAGGTTGACAGCTGCAATAACAAGGGGATAGAAAGGCACGGAGTTCTAGATGCATGTCTTCAGTATGATGTCATGCTGAAATATAACGTGGGCTTCTGTAACCCAAATGATCTTTTTCTCTCTGACGTGGTTTTGAACCAAGAGAAACTTTTACGTTCTTTACAAAAGCTTATGTGTATAGCATCTCTCTTAATTCATGTACTTTTTTTGTACAGGCTGTGAACAAATTGGCTGAGATAATGAATCGGAAAGATTTTAAAATAGACAGAAAGAAAGCTAATATACAAGATTTGAGGAAAAAAGAAAAGGAAAACCGAAAGCTACAATTGGAGCTTAATCAAGAAAAAGAGAAATTCAATCAGATGGTAGTGAAATACCAGAAGGAGCTCAATGAAATGCAAGCGGTAAAACCTTTTCCTATTTTGTGGTAGTCTGTGATCCAGTCCAAAGGGAAAGAGAGTGCAGGCATTATCTTCCTTAAAAGTAACAATTATGAACCAAATATATGTACTAGAAGACACCTTTTTTTTTTTCTGTCCAAAACACTGATTATGTTTCCTAATACAGTAGAATCTACTTTATAGACCCATTTCATTGTGACAGTTGCCAGGGAACAAATCCGACGCCATGCATTTGACTGACTGAACAATGGAAAAAAATGACATAAATAATATAGTTTTTTGCAAACCAATTTACAGTAGTTTACAGATGTAAATTGGTACTTTCTAGTATAAAATTCCCCTTATGTGGTCTCTAGCTTGCTTTATTACAACTTAAAGAAATTATTATTGCTCTAATTTAGAGTCTAAATGGCTGATTTAATATTTGGGGATATTCTTTTTAAGAAAAACATTAATGAAATTAATCAGACTATTTCCTAACTTAATGTATTCCCACAAGTTCTTGATAACTGGGCTGATTGTTTAATTAGCATATATTAGTCTCAAACAAAAGCCCAAACCAATTCAGAGAATTCTATTATTGTAATAGAATAGTAAAAGATTCCAAATGAATAGTAATATTACTAAATTAATCCATAGATTTACTGAAAGCTTGTAATCCATCATAATTCATTCTTAATTTTTTAAATATCTTATTATTTTGTTTCCATGTTCGCTTTGGATCATATGCTTACTGTGTGTATATATATAAATACAGCAACTAGCAGAAGAGTCAACATATAGGAATGAACTTCAGATGCAGCTGGATAGTAAAGAGAGTGATATAGAACAATTGCGTAGTAAAATTTTGGACCTTCAGCAAGGAATGGACTCTACCAGTGTTGCCAGCCTCCAGCCAGACGAAACTGATGGAAACCTTACAGGTAAGAGAATTATGCATTTGGACAACTTGTCTTTTGTGTATATATACTTAGTCTTAGAAATTGTTGGCCATCACCTTTTAAAATGGCTTCTCTTACCTTTTCTGCATCCCCTCTCCATTATTTTAACTATTTTTTAAAAAAACATGTACTTAATCTTTTGTTGAAGTCCTGAATGCAGGAAAATAGTGTTAACTTTTTATGTTGGAGGCCAGGTAGGATTTCATAGCTTGGCTAGCTTTTTATAGAGCACTGTCTTAGTTTCATCTGAAATTAGTCTTTCCAGGTTAGAACCATCACTTCCAGTCAGTGGAAGAGACCATCCTTACAGCTGTTGTTGCTGCACTGTGTGAATATAATGGATGTGATATGTGTTGTAAATGAGGTATCTCAAATCTTTTCATAGTGTAGACCATACTGTAATGCAAAATTGCCTTCTGGACCACCTCCCCTAGAGTTCACATAGCATCGCTGTGGCAATGACAAAAATTGCCTCCCTGGAAAGTAAATGTTAGGAAAATATTTAATACATTTTTAGCTATGTGATGTGATTCAGTAGCTGAAAACAAAGAGAGAGAGCATCATGTTACTAACCATCTCTTTGCAGACCATGAGCATATAGTTCATGGACTGCAGTTTGAGAACTGCTGTTGTAGATACTAGTTACTTTTTGTGGTGCTGCAAGAGTATAACCTGATCTCTGTTATCCCAGCACACAAGATTTATTTTTGATACAGAACAACATTCAATAATATGCTGTGCTGTAAAATGCCCATAAGGTAAAGTTATTAGGCTTATTTTCTATATACAGGGATATAATTTTCCTTGTGAAATTAGTAGTAAATATGCTTGTCATGTGACTTTTTAAAATCTGAATACACCGCAGCAGAATACATCTGAATATCTGTAAACAAGGGTAGGACCTATGTCATCAAGAGCATTTTAGACAAGGGATATTGGTTTACACATGACCATACGACGTCAGAGGATGAGCAGTGTAAAAGAAACATTTTAGGCATGTCTCTCTTCCTATCGATGCACTTTCCGCTGCCTAGATCTTCACACTGCAGTTTTTCCAAAGATCTTTAAATGGCTGAAATCTTGAATTTCAGGTATGTAACAATCGTTCGTGAATCCTTCTAGATATTAGCCTCCCTCCCCTTTTGTCTGCATTGGTGTCATGTCTTCCCTTAGTTAATTTTTGTTTTTTATTTTAGATGTTGATTTTAAATTATATACCTTTTCTAAAATGTGTTCTTAGTCAGTTAATGGTGTGTCAAAATCTTCACAACTGCTGCGCTGCGTAATAAGTCTTCTGGCTTCTAGCACAATTCAGACTGTTAAAAACCTAAAGGGCGTATGTCTGCTGTATTTGTTCCAGGAACATCTTCAGGATATTGGTATATTTGATGTTAAACCCCTCCCAAATCTGCTGGTGGTGACTCCTACAGTCGTCATATCCATGTAGAAATACATCTCCCCTTGTGTCAGATTCTAGGAACCCTCCTGTTGTTTCCAAGCTGTCAGAAATATCCAGGTCTTTTTCAAGGAACTTTATTCCTTCATAGCACTTCTTAATGCATACCATTTACTGAGGTATTGAAAAGGGATCAGAGACCTTCAGCTGGCAGCTTTCCTCATGTTGCTAACTGGCATCAAGTCCTATGTTCGACAATATCTCCTATCTGAAAAGAACCTCCATTGATCCTCCT
The DNA here is from genome assembly GCF_965140285.1 of Lepidochelys kempii. Taxonomy (NCBI): domain Eukaryota; kingdom Metazoa; phylum Chordata; order Testudines; family Cheloniidae; genus Lepidochelys; species Lepidochelys kempii. The sequence continues at coordinate 83,354,978 of NC_136381.1, forward strand.
TGCCTAATTTCTGAGCTCTTATAATTTGAACTCATAAAATTTTCCTGAAATTGGTCAACATATTAGAAGTCTTATGTTGCCTAGGAAGGGCAGTCTTGAACTGTCGAGTCCTAATTATATCAAGTCCTAAACTACCAAAAGTACTCAATAATTCGCTCTAACCATGTACATACTTGTGTTTCATCTGCTCCAAACCAGGGAGGTTCCCCACCAGGTTCCCCACAAGAAGGAGTTAAATCGCTTCAGAATCTTATTTATGTTGATAAAATCATGAGGATAAAATTGTGGCAGTACTGAACCACAAAACCTGGAGAGGTTGTGAAGGTTGAAACTATAACTGGGTTCAAAAAAGAATTGGGTAAGTTCGTGGAGCATAGGTCCATCAATGGCTATTAGCCAAGATGGTCAGCGATGCAACCCCATGTTCCTAGCCTCAGACTGCCTGATACTGGGACTAGACAACTTGATAATTGCCCTGTTCCATTCATTCCCTTTGAAGCATCTGATATCAGAGGATAGGATCCTGGGATAGATGGACACATTGGTCTGACCCAGCATGGCCGTTCTTATCTCTTTATGTAAAGCACTCAACAAATGCCCAAAAAAGGGAAATCCTGCCTTCAGCTTTTACCAGTATGCAACCAGGAATACTTTTTAACTTCTGTAGAGTTGACAGAGGCCTTTCTGCATCTCAGTCAGGTCCACCCATCAAATGTTTCTGAGGTTTACACTGACTTTAGTAGCCTACCAGTAAAAAGCACTGCCTTTCAGCCACCCCTAAGTCTTTATAGAAGTGCTAGTGACCATTGTTGCTACCCTTCACTACCTAGGGATCCACTTTGTTCCTGGATGTTACATTTATTTGAGATGTCAATTCATTCAGGACACAGAGGGTTGTGTAGATAACTGTTCTGACTCTCTCTAGGAACATGTATTTGTGATTGACCAAACACCATCCTAGAATATAATCCAGAAATCCCAGTCTGGGGAGTAGTGATAGACTCCGCTAACAACATTGTGTACCTTACCTGTAATTTCTAAAATCTGAGACTGCATGAGAACCACAATCTGAATATTTCTAAATATCCTTGGATTAATGGCTTTGCATATTGGTATACATACCCTGGGGTTGCTGGATCATGAAACACTGAGGATGTATCCCAGCAAAATACCCTATGAGAATACAAAATACACTGGAATTTAAAGTGATGGTACCTCGTCTGGTTAGCATACTCATTTTAACTGACAAATCAAGAGAGAGTCTTGAAGGGCATTCTGCTGCAGGTTTGAGTCTAGAGCAGTATTCACATTGGACAGCAGCATGAGAAGATGGAAGCACTTCTTGGCTTAGGGACAGTGGTCCTGGGAAGAAAGGCAAAGCAACATAAATTTTCTGAAATTGAGGACAGTCTGCCTTGCACTCATTCCCTTTCAGTTAGTCTTTCAACAGGAACACCTTACCCTTATGTTAAAAAAAAATTGACCACCATATCCTACCTCATTTGGCAAGGAAGGACTGAAGGGACACAGTTGCACCAGAAGGCTTGTTTCTGTTCAGATTGGCAGAAACATGTTCTATCATTCAGAGCCAAGTACCTGTAGGGTGTCCTTAATATGAAGGCAGGCTGTCTCAGCAGAACTATGAGATGACTATTCCACACTAGCCCACCCATCCTATATTTTCTGAGTTACTTCTTCAGGATAACACCAGATATTTCTGTCCTGGATCAAATGTTTGTGGAGTGACTAGACCTGCATTTAAAATTGTGTTGGTTAAGTTAACTGGCAATCAGTTAAATCAAATAAAACAGGACAATAAATTAAAGTCTAAAGAAACCCATGTGACACCATCAGTGTCTCTAATTGAGAGGAAATGTGTACTCCTTCAAGAGCTCATTAGATACTAAGGAATCTTGAGCCTCCTAGAAAAGCAGGACATTGAGGAGCACATATCTTCAATTGCAAGGTGCTTCTTTGTAGCTTGAAAACCATTCCCTATACAAATGTACTTTGCACACTGGAACAGATCTGTCAGCAGGTGCACAGAAAAGAATATCAACCAATTCAACATTCAGTCAATGAAACATTGTAAATATCTCAGACTTTCTCTTGTTCCTGCAAACTTACTTTGTCAAGGAACTCAGGCCACATACTGAAATAGAAGCCTTTGTAATTTGCTCACAATCGGTGTCCTTATGAGCACAACCTCTTCATCTTCATGACAGCTATTACTCTATTTTGCTCTGAGGATTGAACCCCTAACTTTTTTTTAGATTTTCAGAAATTACACCAAGTTTAGTGATATTCATTCTTGCTTAATTGAGAATACCACAGGAACAATATATTTCAAAACAGAACAAATTTCTTAAGTGTGACTGCTATAGAGATTGAGGAAAATATATTCCCTGCTAGGAAGTTATTGAATGTTGAGTCAGAGAGCAAAGAGAGGGTTTTTAGGAGGTTTTTAAAAATATATGTGTATAGATTTGAAAACGTGAGAAGCAGAGAAAAGGGCATTTCCTTGGCTTTTACATGGCAGATAAATTTCTGATTGCAAAAAGGTAATGTTGGCATGCACTTTGCCTATCTGAATTTCAAGATTTTAATGACTCTGCATTCTTCAAGTGGTTTGGGGAACATCTGTAGAGTGTGGAGAAGAGACTCAAAGAGAATTCCAATAATTGATAAGTAACCCAGTTTTAAGTGATTACATAATGTTGTCTTTATTATAGGCATTAATGCAAGAAATGTTACCATTTCACTGAAATAATGCATGCAAAATAATTTTTCTTTTTGGAAAATTAGGGTGGCAAAACTCTTCCTAATTTTAGTCAACAAAATATGTGGACGTTTGGAAAAATATTTGGGTATATTTTCACAGCAGTGCATTAATACTTGCATGGCTAAATCTTATCAGCTGCTTTCCAGAATTATCCCTACAGTGGTAGTGTGTGTTGGAGAAATATACAGACAGAAAGTTATAAATAATTTTGTTTAGTTGATGATCTTGGGATATTGAAATGCTGTTAGCCTTATTTTAATCAAATTCATTGTTATGGCTGAATGATTGATTTATATATTTGTTACTGTTCTCTGGTAACTTTTTTTTTTTAAACAAACTACTTTTTAGGATTCTTGTTTTCCTTTTATAAAACTATACTTAAGTAATTATAAATAGATTTTCCATGTTGAATATCCATCATGTCATTTTAACTCAGTTGAAAGCCAGACGGTGTTTCACTACTATCATCAGTTTCATGCATATTTTTAAAAATGCACCCCAAACAATAGAAATACATTTAGAACATCAGATAGCTAGAGTTTTCTGTAGTGATAGCCAAAATGTTAAGTGTCAGTGTGGGAAACCTCAGGTTTTTTTTATCAGTGTTCAAAATAATGATTTGTTATTTCAGTAGCTATATTGTAAGAAAATTCATTATCAGAATACTCAGAAAATTGTCCTTTGAAAAACAAATAAAATGCTTGTCTCTTATTCTTTATATCTAGTTGATTCTTCCTGCATTCCTTATTTATTTATCTTCTGTTCCTATCTTCTGTGAGTAATGGGACACTTGCGTACCTTTGCTTGTTTTCTTGTGCATTCTTCCTCTGTGTTTTGTAAATTGTGGCTCTGGTTTGTTTCACTTGCAGAATCTTTCTGCTAAATATTTTCATATAGCCACTCTGAAAGTTAAATGATATTTACATTGATAATCTTATAATTATCTTCCATTTAAGCTGCAACACATTTTTCAAACCAAAGCATCCTGTCTGGCTTTTTTAATTTTTTTTTTTAAATACAGTGTTAGATATTAGCCTTATGGAAAACAGCTTGATATTTTTTCTGCAGTAGCTGTGTGGACATAAAATGTTAGTTTGTGATGAAGCATGAAATACAAATGCTTATATCCTTGTTTTATTTAGCTATTCTTTTAATTCCTGCTTTGCTGATCTATTGGGTAATTGCCTATTGCCGCATGACGTCAAGTGCACTTTGTTATATTATTTTGTTCTATTATAATATATTAAGACTGTTTAATTTTCCTGTATTTTAAAACAGAGTCAAGAATTGAGGGTTGGCTTTCGATACCAAACAAAGGAAATATAAAACGACATGGCTGGAAAAAGCAGGTATGAAATAATTCCCCTCATTCCCACCCTGCCATCCCGGAATAGAGCTCTTTAAGCATATTAATATTAACTGTGCAGTTTACATTTAGAAAAAAAATTGAGTAATTTAGTTTATATGTATTACATTATTGCAGGAAGACACAGACAACTTCAAAATTCAGGGTTCCATCTGGCATCTAGAGTTATGCAGTAAAAAATTTTTCAAGTAGGACTAAGTCTGCTTTGTGGATTTTCTGGTTTGTTTTTTTTTTCAAACTGCAATATTTGGATTTTTTTCATGGCAACTAAGCATTGCCAGCAATGTGAAGATGTTTTACAGTGCGTTCTGCAGAGGAATAACTGGTCTAAGTATGATTATATAATTGGCAATAAAACAAATTAAGGACTAAATGCTCCCCATCTCCTTTCTGAGTTCACAGAAGACACTTTACAGATGAAAGAAACTACATAGGGGTCCATCCATACCCATTGTGTACGAAGGGCCTAATCTAATACTCTTAGAAACTTTTAATTTAGTTAAGTAAGCTTTGGATATGCTCATTGCATCTCCCCATAGCAGTATTGAAGAGGTTTAGGAGAGTAGCAAATAGATCCAAAATTATGCAGATACGCAGGCCTAAACTTTTTATTTAAGGGGGCTTGGAAGGATTATATTTTTATTGGTAAATATCAATAAATATGGATTTCACTGTGCGCACACAAACACAAAAAATATTTCCATCTATGATAACAGAAATGTACACTTAAGCAAAAATTTAAAAAAATTCTGATTGAGAACTTTCAAGTTTAATTTAAGGATATTTACTTTGTATATTTTGACATGTGATGTTTACAGTTTCTGTTTTAACAATTATAATGCTTTAACTTTTTCAATCTCAATGTCCACTATCGTTAAATAATTGTCTGACTCCTCCCCACATTGTCTAACCTCCCCACAATTTCCTGCAACAAAAATTTAAATTGATTAAAAGAATAAAGAGATCAGTTTATTTTTAAGAATTTAAAAATTATCTGTCAAAATAATTTAAAAAAAAATCGGATTCTGCCAAGTCTATTTAAGACTTATGCAGGGACTATTCTATATTAAGTGGCCAAGTTTGAGAGGGGTTCTTCCACAAAATTGTTCTAGATCCTATGCACAAAAATCCCATTTCTTGTTTGAGTGAATCGCTATTTATTTCCCACTATTGGGAAATGTGCTGGTAGTGTAGCTGGACCAGTGGAAACCTCTTGGAGCAGTGTGTGCCTCCTTTGCATCCCCCAGCTCCAAACGTTCTGGAGAGAAGCTTATAAAGGGGGGTGTGGGGTGCTTGAACCACGTCATTTCCTTTCAGCCATGGTAGTGTGCAGACCAGGAATCTCAGCTGGGTCTTTAAACAGCATTACAGAAACTTTATTTCTCAATGCCATAAGTTAGTAGTTTTTAGTGTTAGCAAGTAATGTAGTTGTAGTCTTTGTGCCTGCCATAAATTTGCAGATATGTAATGATGGATCCTGTCATAAAAAAAATGGGGTTTAAGAGATGTACTTCTTGCCCAACTGGTTTCAGAGGCCCTTACTTGGTGTTTGACTTGCTTGAGGGAAGGTCATGAGCCCACTAGATGCTCCTGCAAGCGCTTCACCCTATTGGCGAAGAAGGAGCATTAGAACTGGCTCCAGGTTATCCTTAGTCAAGCAGTTGTGACAACTAAATCTTGCACACTCAAGATTTCTGGAACTCTGTGTTCTTTACAGGTCTCCAAGAGGCCTTCAACTACTAATCTTTCTCCAGGAGCAAAAAGGCCTAGCCAGACCACTATTCAGGAGTTGACCCCTAGGGACACCTTCCTGCAAGGAAGCACTCTTGGATCTGCTTTTGACTATACCCTCAGATCTTTATCTATGGGTTGACTGCTCTCCTCTTTCACACACTTTGGGAGACATCAAAAGCGTGCAGGAGATGTGGGGCTTGGACTGGAGCATAAAACAGTATCTCGGGTCTATCAGAATAGAGGATTGCGCAGATCAGGATCCCCAGCCCCCTACTGGTTGGATTTTTATCAGGGTTACTGGCATGTTTTCAAGATACAAGTATGAATAATGGGGCCTGTGGTGATGGCCCCCTTCACTTAGCCTCCAACCTATCTGTATATGGGGTGAGACAGGGGAGGTAACGATTTTCCAGCTGTTTTACAAGGATCCTTCTTCTTGGGGAGGCGTTAAAAAAGCTCTTCCTGTGCATCAGTGCTGAAAGCCTTGTACCCATTGCCGCTTCTGGACCCACTAGATCAGTCTCTCATGTGGATCACAGATAGCTGTCTTAAGATGAATTGGATGCAGCCATAGATAGCACTACTATGAATCCAGCTTTGGATCCCAGTGCCCAGACTTCTTCAGCCTCCCTATACAAGAATGTTGGGGCCTCTTTCACATCTTCTCCAGAGAACCTTTGTCAGTTTTAGGAGTGAATGGCTTCTGAGTGGTGGAGGGAATGGCTATCACTCTCAACATACCTGCAGTGGCATTTCAGAAAATCGCACATCTGGCGAAAGGGCAAAAGTGACCTTTTCCATGTTGTGTGGTTAATTGCAAACAGACATGGGTATTTGAATTAATCCAGCATCTGGGCCTGTTTCTGAAAAGGCTGATATAACTTAACAAGCCCCTCTTGAATGTTTCATGTTCTCCAGTACCCACCTCGCTCCAAATTCTCTCTTTGTGTCCACGGTTATGGAATGCCCTATTGGTAGCCGAGTTCATTCCACCCCATCAGACAAAGAGGGCAAGAAGCTAGACAGTATTGTTTGGAAAGGTCTTTTCATTGGTCACATTAAGCAGTCAGTGGCAAACTACTAATCTGTCGTGTCCTGCTACCAGTACTTCTTGTGGGACAAGATGACTGTCTTCACCCAGACTTCACCCAAAGATTGGAGAAATTTAGACAAGGCCCAAATCACAGAAGGTTAATCAATTACAGATGTGCCCTGAGGGAATTCTTTGATTTGTCAGTTGTTGCTTCCAGGGAAGTCCCCTTGGCTAGTACAAACAGCACACATGGCTGAGAGTCTGATTTATCCTCCAAGTTTGAGCGCAGGTGGAGATTCTCCTATTCAAAGGGAAGCAAAATTATCCATCCTCTGAAGAGATACCATATCAGTAGGACCCTTAACAGGAGTAGCAGAAGAGAAATTATAGTTTTAAAGTGACAAAAAGGTGTTCTACCATTTACTTTTCTCCACCATCATCCCTGAGACCTCAAATTTGTTGGGGTGCCCAAAAGCCTAGAACCAGTCTTAACCATGTTTTCTGGTTCCCTTTCCCATTTGAAGACCACTTAGCATTCTTTCACACAACAAACTGCAAAATCACCATGGATATTTTTGGAATCCAATTATGCAAACCAGTTTCACTCCATATTATCTCCCCAAGGCCCATACTCATCCTTCTTCAGGGATCCTTCACACAGGCTCCTGTTGACCTGGCAGTGTGGCCTTCCTGAAGTTCAATGTGGTGTGTTCCTGCGGAGTCCAAAAGGAAAGGGTTTTACTCCAGGTATTTCCTGATGCCAAAGGAAGATTAAGAGTACTCGTGGCACCTTAGAGACTAACAAATTTATTTGAGCATAAGCTTTCGTGGGCGAGAGCCCACTTCATCGGATGCATGCAGTGGAAAATAGAGTAGGACGATTTTATATACATAGAGAACATGAAACAATGGGTATTATCATACACACTATAACGAGAGTGATCAGTTAAGGTGAGCTATTACCAGCAAGAGAGAAAAAAAAACCCTTTTATAGTGATAATCAAGGTGGGCCATTTCCAGCAGTTGACAAGAACGTGCGAGGAACAGTAAGGGGGAAAAATAAACATGGGGAAATAGTTTTACTTTCTGTAATGACACATCCACTCCCAGTCTTTATTCAAGCCAAATTTAATGGTGTCCAGTTTGCAAATTAATTCCAATTCAGCAGTCTCTCGTTAGAGTCTGTTTTTGAAGCTTTTTTTGTTGAAGAATTGCAACTTTTAGGTCTGCAATTGAGTGACCAAAGAGATTGAAGTGTTCTCCAACTGGTTTTTGAATGTTATAATTCTTGATGTCTGATTTGTGTCCGTTTATTCTTTTACGTAGAGACTGTCCCGTTTGGCCAATGTACATGGCAGTGGGGCATTGCTGGCGCATGATGGCAGATATCACCTCGGTAGATGTGCAGGTGAACGAGCCTCTGATAGTGTGGCTGATGTGATTAGGCCCTATGATGGGGTCCCCTGAATAGATATGTGGACACAGTTGGCAATGGGCTTTGTTGCAAGGATAGGTTCCTGGGTTAGTGTTTTTGTTGTGGGGTGTGTGGTTGCTGGTGAGTATTTGCTTCAGGTTGGGGGGCTGTCTGTAAGCAAGGACTGGCCTGTCTCCCAAAATCTGCGAGAGTAATGGGTCGTCCTTCAGGATAGGTTGTAGATCCTTGATGATGCGTTGGAGAGGTTTTAGTTGGGGGCTGAAGGTGACGGCTAGTGGCGTTCTGTTACTTTCTTTGTTGGGCCTGTCTTGTAGTAGGTGACTTCTAGGTACTCTTCTGGCTCTGTCAGTCTGTTTTTTTATTTCAGCAGGTGGGTATTGTATTTGTAAGAATGCTTGATAGAGATCTTGTAGGTGTTTGTCTCTGTCTGAGGAGTTGGAGCAAATTCGGTTGTATCGTAGAGCTTGGATGTAGACAATGGGTCGTGTGGTGTGGTCTGGATGAAAGCTGGACGCATGTAGGTAAGTATAGCGGTCAGTAGGTTTCCGGTATAGGGTGGTGGTTGACATATTCTGGGTCTCAGGAAGTTGAATTCTTTCATCTGAAAATTCAGATATAGTACATTTTTCTTTGACTTCCATTATCTCTTCTATATCCTTTCAAGACTGGTTTAGTCTTTCATTCTAACACACCTATTTTCACATTAGTATGAGGCCTTCTTATGGGAAGTGTCTGCACTTTTCTGTCAGACAAGACCACTATCAATACAAGGCCCTCCCTTTTGGTCTCCCTATAGCTCTTTGATTCTTCATGAAGTGTCTCTCTGCTGTGGCATCTGATCTGCGCAGATGATCATTCACCCTCTCCCCTTGTATCAATGACTGGCTGCTCAGGGTGTCAATACCAGGGGGTTCTCATAGGGTATGTCTATACAGCAACTAGACGCATGGCTGGCATGTGCCAGCTGACTTGGGCTCATGAGGCTCGGGCTGCGGAGATGTTTTACTGATGTGTAGATGTCTGGGCTCTGGTTAGAGCCCAGCCTCTAGAACCCTGCGAGGTGGGTCCGGGCCAGCTGCAGGTTTTTCTTTGCTGTGTAGACATATCCATAGAAGCTATGCAAACTACTTTAGGAGTTGGTTACCTCATCAACGAGAAGAAGTATTTCACTTCTACTCAATGAATTATTTCTAATAACTTCAGTCCCAGATTTGGTGTACAGAAAGGCATTTTCTCTCCAAAGACAGTGCAGGAATAATAGGGTGTTATTTTAAGTAATTAAAATAAATATAGGATGACCTCAGGAATGGTTAATTATTTAATCTTTTTCTTCTACGTAGGCTATTTTGTCTGCATTGAAGTTTTGAGAGAGAAACCAGTCTGTATCTTTTATAAATGTATTAAAATATTAAGCAAGTAGTTATTAAAACAAATATGTGATTAGAAAAAATGTCACTAGCTAATTTAACTTAGTTTTCTGAACTTAATTTACGGTAATATGATGCACTAGTCACATTATGTTATAATTGAAATATAATCAATACATCAGTGGTTCAGTTATCCGGCTTGCCTGTTACTAAGGTAAGTGGCAATGTCTCCATCTTTCTGGCAGTCTTGCACAGATATAAAATGGTTTCTAGAATCCCTTGCTTATAGCAGTTTTAAAATGACACTGGGTTAACTTAGAGATCTTACTATTTAGAGAACAGACTTAAGGGTGTATTGACTCCTTTAGGGAACAGTTAATGATGGGGAGGTGGGAAATTCAGCATACAGCCACTCACACTGAGTGTTAGAGTGATTCCACCATCCTCAAATTGCTGTACAGAAGGATTTTTGCACTGTCGTCTTAAAGTTTTTAGCTCACAGGATTGGACTTAATTCGGAACTAAGCTAATATTTGCCAGTATTTTTATCAATGAAGGCTTGTTACATATAGGCAGGGAAACCCGATCTCTTTTATCTTTCTCGGTTGTAGACTTCAGGTTTGGCTTAGCTGATGGTCAGTCTTTCACCTCTTCTTTGGATGGTCAGTCCATGGAAAAGAACAGGATACAATTTTGGATGTGGTGGTGGTTATGAGAGAGAGCCCCAACCCGTTCCTTCTGCATAGCTTGGGTCTGTTCTAGGGATCAGCATCCCTTTATTCCACCTCAGGGGATACCCTAATATCGTCAAAGGCCAATTAGATGTTACAGCCTGGTAGCCATAATTTAATGTGAGCCAATGGCCTGGTATCTTGATCTTGAAGTCACATTGAAGATTCCAGGTTAGTGTGGATGTCTTGCAACGATTAGCTGATAATAGCAAACGGCTGCATCTTGAAAGCAGGCTGCAAGGAGGTGCCATGTGCTAAGGAGCTGGTAGGCAAACTTCCACGTAAGTCCAAGACATAAATGTCTTAATTGTATAAATATAATTTATGCCTTGTCAGCATTCACATATCCATTTTTTCCCACACATCTTCATGACAGTAAGTTAATTATGTTACTGGGGAAGTAGGTGCAGAATTTAGGGAAGTGAATGACCTTACCCTAACAACATTTTGACTAGAAGCCAGAAAGCTGCTTTGAGCATTTCTTAGTACTGCTAACTTCTATTAAACATTTGGCCGACTAAATTTACTCAGTTCTAAGTCCCAGTGTGGCCTATGTTCCCTACAACAGGTACCTCAAAATCTTCATGACACAGAGAACTGGAAGGATTACTCGTCCCAGCCAGTAATATTCTTCCTCGGGCTAATAGGCTTAATGGTCTCAGTAATTTACTGTGCTCCATTTGCATGGCTGAGAATGAGACATCTTTCCAACATTGGTTGGCAAGACACAATATCCCACATGGGAGACAAGTTCCTGTTACTGACATTACCCAAAGACATGCTTCTTACTCGATTAGTGGAGTCAAAGAGACAAGGAACAATTTGTTCATCCTTTAGCTTCATGAATAGGGAATGTTTCAGATACTGCCAGTCTTTGGGCACTTGCTGCCAGTGCTTCAGAGTCCATGGCTACTGGAGTCTGGGAAGGAGCTCAACTCTAGAGTTGTGGGTGACTTACTGATCTCTCAAGTAGTTTCTTTCTTGTATTCAAGGACATGTAGTACAGTAGCCACTGACAATTTCATGGCCATGTGCTGTATCAATGAGCAAGGAAAGATCCACTCCTGACAACTTTGCAGGAGGACAGCGACCCTCTGGGTGTGTGGCTCTCCATCTGGCAGGGAAGGACAGTATCCTTGCAGAAAGCCTCACTCTTATCCAGGACAGGTGAAATTGCATAGTTTAGAGGCAAAGACGGTATTAGCATTTTATTTACATAAGTCAAAAGGATATAAGTATTCACTTAAGCTTTCTCCAGTGGGGATAATCACAAGGGTCAGGTCATTGCAATTTGGCAGGTGTCCAAGTTGACAGACTCAGTATTAAGGAATGCTATAAACTGCCTAGAGTCCCTATCAGAGGAGCTTGGGGTCTATTCAACCAAGGCCAAGGCAACGTCTATGCTTTCTTAGGTATATCCCAGTAATTGAGATATGCAGAGCTGCTGTGTAAAGATCAGTCAGTACATTCCCAAAACACTATTTGGTGGATGTGGCATCAAGATCTGATGCTCCATTTGGGAGAGCTATGTTACAGTCCCCATTTAAATAGGACTCCTCACCTGACCATTCTGGGGAGGATAAGCACCGCTTGCTAGACTCCAGGTAGTGGGAATATGCAGAGGCCCACTCCAAGAAGATATGAAAATGCTTACTAGTAACTGGAGTTTTCAAGATGAGTCTTCGCACATTCATGCTACTTCCTACCTTCCCCACTTCCTCAGATCCCTGTTACTACTAGGCTGTGGAATTAAATGTGGAAGTAACAGAAGTAGTTGAAAGCATTTTACTCCTTTCTATTGCCTCACCTTCAAAATGTTTGCAAGGAGGGAGTGCCTTGGAGCTTCCAGTAGTCACTGCTTCTAGAGATTTCAGCCAACCCAGTTGAACTACTAGCACGTCTCCCAATAGTGAGGTAGTGCAGAGGTTCATCCTGGAAAAACTCCAGTTATTGGTACTTAACTGTGTGTGTGTGTGTGTGTGTGTAACCTTTTTCCCTTTCCTTTTCTTTCAGTATGTTGTGGTAAGCAGTAAAAAGATTTTGTTCTATAATGATGAAAAGGACAAGGACCAGTCCAGTCCATCCATGGTACTAGATATCGAGTAAGTGATGCTACTGTTAATTTGAAATTTAAAAAAAAAGGCAGAAAAGCATTTTATGTACAGTGTAACTGACAAATTTGAAAACTCAGGATCAAGATACAGTAAATAACCTTGAGTTTGCTTTGGCCTTTTGAAGATGCGTGTTTATCTGTTCTACTTCAAGATATACAGAAGTATTTTGTTTCTAGTATTTTCAACATTTAGACTTCAGTGACCGTTTCTAGTGCAGGGGTGGTCAACTGATGGACTGTGGGCTAAATCTGGACTGCCAGATGCTTTTGAATGGACCGCAAAATCATTTTGTTTTATTATCATTGGTATTGTATTTGTATTATTTTCTCTGGAGTCTGTACCTTGACTATACCTTGATCAAGAAATTTGGACCTTGACAAAGAATAATTGACTACCCCTGTCCCAGAATCTTGTTTTGATAAAATACAAGGGAAACAAATTAACTACAGAAGAATATGATAATGGGATTAGCCATTGGCTGTATTCAGGGTGGTGCAGAGCCACATCATCCCAGGAAGAGCACAGGGACAGGGGAACACATGCACTACACCACATGTTTGTATGATGGCAGTATTCTCTCCTTTCTGTGGCCAGCCAGGTCTGTAGGGGAGGGGAACATGAAGCTATGGCCCTGACTTCCTGACCCTGCCAAACCCTTTTGGGATGACTTGTGCTCCCTGAGCTGCACTGAGGAAACAGTCCTTATGTTCCCTAAACAGAAGAACTGCAATTGTACATGGCCCTTGTCTGGGACACAAAGGTGAGGGAAAGGCTCCTTGATTCCAGAGCCTTGTGTCCCATCATCACCACACTACTTCCTCTTTCCTATATTTCTGGGCAAGGATCAGGTTTGATCTAGCCCAGTGTTCTCAACCTTTTTAGGTTGTCCACTCCTTATCTGAAGTCAAAAATTTTCACAACCACCTTACATTTAATATAAAAGAGTAAAAAATGGATAAAAGACAAAAGTCTGTGATTTTTATGTTGTGTGTTTTAGATGTTGACAGAATATACTTTGCTTTGAAGGGTAAGGAGGCATGAGGAGTGGGGCAAGTGAGATTTTCTTTGCTGTGGATTGTAATAAAATTTTCAGTGTCTCATAACGGTCCTGATTTTCTACATGACCGTGTTGGCATTCACAGCTGACTGATTGAGAAACACTAGTCTAGCCCAATATCAATAAATGCTTTGCACTTCCAATAGTCTTCCATCCAAGGTTATCAAAATGCTTTATAAACAATGAATTAGGCCTCATAATAATACTTTGAGGCTCTAAAACTCCCTTCCTGTCTTCGAAAGTGAATTTGCTATGCAGGATAATGTATACCTAATAAGGTGGTCCTCTTCCCATGTTACAACATATTTTGGTATTCCTTGTGTAGGAAGGATTAAACCGTGTGTATAAACACATTACTAAATCCATGTTACAGCCCTGACATCAGTGGGACAACTTGCATGGGAAAGGACTCTTCCCAAGAAGTTAGAGTGATAAGATTGAACCTCCAATCTATATCCAGAGCAGTTTATTAAAGAGATTTGATTTATACTCTGTTAACACTTTGAAAATCTTGTTTCTGTAATTTCAGTAAACTATTCCATGTCCGACCTGTAACCCAAGGAGATGTATATAGAGCAGAAACTGAGGAAATCCCTAAAATATTCCAGGTAACAGGAACCTAAATAATTTTTAAAATAAATACAATTTGTCTGTTATAAAAGTTTTTCCAATGTATCTTTTTTTATTATTATTTTGCTCAGATTCTGTATGCTAATGAGGGTGAATGCAGGAAAGATTTGGAAGCAGAATCAGCACAGACAATGGAGAAAATTAATTTTCTAAATCACAAAGGTCATGAATTTATTCCAACATTATACCACTTTCCAGCCAACTGTGAGGCCTGTGCCAAACCCCTCTGGCATGTCTTTAAGCCGCCCCCTGCCTTGGAGTGTCGAAAGTGCCATGTTAAGTGCCATAAAGATCACCTAGATAAAAAGGAGGAATTAATTGCTCCATGCAAAGGTAAGGAGCTGTATCTATTATGTTTTTTGTAGCTTGAAACGGTTATTCTGTGCATTTCTAGCTAAGTACTTCAAATTACCAGATGAAAACAAAAATAATTTATTAATGATAGGCTTAGAAAAATCTTTACTGGTAAGGCTAGTGTTAAAATAATGGGACAGTGAACACATTGCCATTGAAGAGGCAAACTGTACCCTGCCTCCACCTGCTGCATGAGGTCAGAGCATGATTCTAGAGGATTATATGCAGAGAGAGGCCGTAGGAGGGGAATACTAAGGAGCACCCATTGCTACATGGATCCTCCCATCATTCTCCGCACCTTCATAAAGGGACACATGGGGGCCATAGAGGATACGGCAGCATTAATTCTAGAGCAGCACCCTTGGAGAGAGACTTCATCTATCCCATGGGCTGAAGGGGAGCATTCCGCCTTTGTGCTCCCACAGAGCAGTACACATCCCTGTACTGTGGGTGTGTGTTTCTCTTCAAAATTTGAGCCACAGAGCACTGATACAATTCTACCAGTTTTATTAAGACTAAAATTGAAGTAAACCAGTCAATCTCCATAATATTAATTATATTAATATAGACAGACTTGCATAGTTTTATGTTTAATTTCTGTAATTTCCCCTGATATTTGTTATGTGTTTTACAAATATATAACCCATTTAAATAAAAATTTGTTAGGTATGCAGATTCCAGCATTATCCTAGCAGCATGATTATCATAACACCATAAACATTATATTGATGATTATTCCTAGTTTTTCACTGAACAGTCCTATTTCTTCTCCTATGTATAGTGAGTTATGATGTAACTACAGCAAGAGATATGCTGTTGTTGGCATCCTGTCAGGATGAACAGAAGAAATGGGTCACGCATTTAGTAAAGAAGATCCCCAAGACACCCCCATCCAGTTTCATTCGTGCTTCCCCTAGAACTCTGTCTGCAAGATCCTCCGCAAATCAGTCTTTCCGAAAAGTTGTTAAAAATGCTTCTGGAAAAACTAGGTGAGAAATTAACTATAAAATTTCCAGCTCCTTTTAATGCAAAAATGTCTGTGCCATGTCTGTGTATCAAACATGGGAGCTTTGTTACTAATTCTGCAGTTAAAGTTGTGCTGAACTTTTCACTTACAGCAGAATTAAAATTCCTTTGTTTCACAGTTTCATGATTGAAAATAGTCTTCGGGAAAATGAGGTACAAATCATTCAATTTTGAAATTTAGCTCTGAGAAGCTCATCTTTCTATTTTGAGTGATTGTCCATATGCATATTCCACTAATGGTGTGCGTGTACCCCTGCACTTGAGTTCAGAGCCTTTTGGCCAGCATATCTGTACAGTGTACATGCACCCTGCAGCTCCTCATGTTCCTCAGTGAGGGCATAAGAGGTGGAGAACACCATCTGCCATCAGTTTCTCTCAGTCACCTCTTGGTATCGAGACAGAGCAATTGTTGTCCATCCCTCTGTATTCCAGTTTAGTAGTGTATTCATATTTATAGTTAGTTATAGCTAGTATACTTTTTTAAATTAAAGAGACTGTTCCTGAGGTGGCCACCTCAGGACCTCCAAGGTTTAACTACTGCCCCTCTTCTGAGGGAGCTATGCCCACCAATAATGAGCATGTTAAAGGCCTCTACTGTCTCAGAGAATCACACATTCTTGGAAAATATAAAAATTGCAAATTATTCACATCCCAGGCCTGTAAGAACGGGGAGGCAATATTTCAGATTTTTCTGTTCTAGATCCATACAGCTGACATCAAATCCAGGCTGACCAACCCCCCAGTACTCTCTCCTCTGAAAAGTGCACGTGCGGGCTTCTTACCCCACACAGATGGTCATTCTTCATGACCTGTAAGTTGATAAAAATGGAAAAGAGGCCTGCTAAAGAAAAAAAATCAGAGCACAGGAAACTCTAATGGCAGATCCTCCTCTAAGAGTTGGGCAAAGAGGAGCTCTCCTCCCCTGCATAATGTATCTGAAGTTTCATGGCTCCACATGGCACCTGTAGAAGCTCGATGAGTCTCAATCCTGGAGAATCTCTCAGGTCGGCACTGCCAAGATCCCCACGAACAAGGGATGGCACCAATCTTTGATTTACTACCTTAAAAAGCTAAAGTACACCACATTTGTAATATGACTGTAAATTTAAATTGTACTGCTTTGGCGGACAATTAGTTGAACCCAGGATACAAGGCTTGTATCCAGTTCCTTAGCTTATTTTCTAGCAAAGTTAATCACAGATGTTGGTATTGGCAAATGTGGATTTTTTGAAAATTGACAGTAATATATATATTCTTTATGAACACCTTTATTAGAAAGAACCTTCTTTGAAGACACCATACATACATAATTCCCATGCTTGCATCT
Organism: Lepidochelys kempii; assembly: GCF_965140285.1. Lineage (NCBI taxonomy): Eukaryota > Metazoa > Chordata > Testudines > Cheloniidae > Lepidochelys > Lepidochelys kempii. The sequence continues at coordinate 83,371,934 of NC_136381.1, forward strand.
CAAGCCCCTGCAAAAGAGCTCTTTGTGACTTCCCTAGCTCATAGATTCTTTACCTATTGAGGCAGTCACCATTAGCACAAACTCTTCCCCATGCACAGTTCCAATTGATCAGCTCACTCCAGAACCTTCTTAGTCAGCTCCTTTCTGAATGCAGTCAGTAATTGAGCTCTTCATGTAAGCTGCATGCCACTGCTACTCCAGCTCTTTTTTAGAACATTCTTTATTTTAGATACTCCACTGGATCCTTCATTGTTCTTGCTCTTTTTCATTCTAATTCATTACTTTTAGTTGGTGCTGAGCCTTTGGACTCAGATTTGAATAGCAGCTTCCTTGGAAACCATGGTTGTTTCCAAGATAATTTACATCTGGGGTTTGAGGCTGCTACTTCATTTTTCTGTCTGTCAAAGCTTAAAGCAATTGTCTTCTACAAAGTCTTAATTTGCCTGTGCCACGTTAGAACAGTAGCTTTATCTTTAACACATCTGTCTGTCAGGAATGAGGACATCTCCTTCGCTCAATTAATTTGTTAGTATGGGTAGTTTGTTGATCATGTTTCTCCTTATATATTGCTCTCTTTCAGGGGTTTATCTGTGAAGGCTACTTCCATCATTCCCTCACCACATAGCACTTGAGGTGTACCTGGCAATGTTTTCTGGGTGACATATGCCTGTTCCAGGGATCTTCTGTCACCAGATTCCAAAAGTCTATAAAACTATTCCTAGCCGGAGTTAAGAAATTTCCTCCACTTAAGGGTCAAGGATTGCTTTGGGGGTTAGATGCGTTATGTATTTGACCACTCTATTATAGATTTATAGATATTAAGGTCAGAAGGGACCATTATGGTCATCTAGTCTGACCTCCTGCACAATGCAGGGCACAGAATCTCACCCACCCACTCCTGCAATAAACCTCTCACCTATGTCTGAGCTATTGAAGTCCTCAAATCATGGTTTAAAGACTTCAAGGTGGCAGAGGGGCATTGCTGGCACATGATGGCATATATCACATTGGTGGATGTGCAGGTGATATATGCCAATGTGATATATGCCATCATGTGCCAGCAATGCCCCTCTGCCATGTACATTGGTCAAACTGGACAGTCTCTACGTAAAAGAATAAATGGACACAAATCAGATGTCAAGAATTATAACATTCATAAACCAGTTGGAGAACACTTCAATCTCTCTGGTCACGCGATTACAGACATGAAAGTTGCAATTCTTCAACAAAAAAAATTCAAATCCAGACTCCAGCGAGAAACTGTTGAATTGGAATTCATTTGCAAATTGGATACAATTAACTTAGGCTTGAATAGAGACTGGGAGTGGCTAAGTCATTATGCAAGGTAACCTATTTCCCCTTGTTTTTTCCTAACCCCCCCCCACTCAGACGTTCTTGTTAAACCCTGGATTTGTGCTGGAAATGGGCCACCTTGATTATCATACACATTGTAAGGAGAGTGATCACTTTAGATAAGCTATTGCCAGCAGGAGAGTGGGGTGGGGGAGGTATTTTTTCATGCTTTGTGTGTATAAAAGATCTTCTACACTTTCCACAGTATGCATCTGATGAAGTGAGCTGTAGCTCATTTATGCTCAAATAAACTGGTTAGTCTCTAAGGTGCCACAAGTACTCCTTTTCTTTTTACCTCTGCCTAGACTCAGCAACAGCATGTAGTGGAAGTAATCTTAAGTATACTACCTCTGCCTCAAAACCCCAGCAACGGGCAGGAGGGGCACATTGACGTATCTACCTCAACACATTGGCACCACACAGAAGAGGCACTCCAATGCTTTGTCATCTCTACCTCAACGCTGGTGCCATACAAGAGAGGCATCCTGGTTCACTGGTTTCAGATGAAGAAGTGCATCTGCCTCAGAATAATCACACTGATGTGATGAAGCAGTTTGGTGCATCTGCCTCCACCTTCTTGCACAACTACTTTGATACACTAGTGCTTTGACCTCTCTGTGTTGGCACCATGAATCTGATGTGCCTTGCTGCCAAGGGGACATGGAGTTGCATATGTGCACTGCTGTCACAGAGATGGTGTGTCTCATTGAATCAGAGCTGTAGAGATGAGATATTCCGGAGTTGTAGCACTATAGCCATAGCATCTCGAAATTAGGTGACCTAGTGCCTAGCCATTGGCATTCAAGCACCATGAAAGTGAGGTGCAGCAGTGCTGGGCATCACTGCAAGAAGGATTTGATGCCCCTCTTATCTCTAGATGCCAAGTTTCTGTCCAGGTTCTCCTGGTACTCAGGGAAGGGAAGTTGTTTTGTTGCATCAGCAATAACTTGGGACCTTTAGTGTTCTGATGTGGGGTGACACTTCGGAGCATTTATACTTCTTTCTCACTTTTCCTTTGCCCCTGAGGTACAAACTCTTCATAAGGCAGAGTGTTATGATGATGCTTGCCAGATCAATTTTGATTCTGCATCATGTTTCTGTTAGCTCACAATCCAGAACATTGAACTTTTCCACCATTCAATATTAAGAACTGCTCAGAACCTGGGCATAACACCCGTGGGGAGAGGCTTGAATAATCCCACTGACAATACCTTCTCTAATGGCCTGTGTTGGAACATGAACTAAGCAGCTCAACACATTAGTGTGTGGCTTAGGATCTGTTGTTGGACTTCACCAGCTAGGTTATTCATAGATTATAAGGTCAGAAGGGGCCAAGTATTGCATTAACCATTTTGGCCACAGCATTGCATGTTCAGCTGATTATCCACCATGATTCCAAGTCTTTTTTTTTTTTTTTTTTCCTCACCGTCACTGCTTCCCAAAATAGTGTCTCTCGTCTTGTAAGCATGGCCTGTGTTCTGTGTTCCGAGATATATGACCTTACATTTATCCATATTGAAATGCACGTTATTTGCTTGCACCCAGTTTACCAAACAATCCAGATTATGCTGTATGTTTCCTTCAAGGACATGGATTAAAAAAAAAATTGTTAGATATCATAGAGCCAACAACCAGTCACTGCAGGACCCCACTAGAAACACACACACTCAATGACTCCCATTCACATTTTGAGACCTATCAGATAGATAATTTTTAATCTATTTAATGTGTCATGTTGATTTCATATCATTCTAGTTTCTTAATCAAAATGTTGTATACCACCAAGTCAAATGCCTTACACAAGTCTTAAGTATATTACATCAACTCTATTACCTTTATCAATAAAATATGTAATCTCATCTAAAAAAGATATCAAAATAGATTGACAGGATTTAATTTCCATAAACTAGTGTTGATTGGCATTGATTGCCCACCTTTAATTCTTTATTGAATCCCTTGTCACCCGTTCTATTGTTTTGCTCAAGACTGATGTCAGGCTGGGACAGCCTATAATTACCCATGTCATACCATTTGCCCTTTTAAAATATTAGCATAATTTTAGTTTTCTTCCAGATCTCTGGAACTTCCCCAGTGCTCCAAGACTTGTTGAAAATCAAGATTAATGGTAGAGACAGCTTCTCTTAAAACGCTTTTGAATGCAAGTTATCTGGACTGCTGATTTTAAAATATTAAGCTTTCATAGCTGCTATTTGACTTCTCTTTAGTTGGAATGGAAAGTATTTTATCATCATCCTCATATGATATGAATGGATCATCTGGCTTTTTCCCAAATACAGAACAGAAATATTTATTGAAAACTTCTGCATTTTCTTCACTGTTGACAGTTCTACCATCTAGTAATGGACCAATGCCATTGTTAAACATTTCCCCCCACAATATACTTTAAAAACCCTTATTGTTCTTAACTCACTGGCCACAGATTTCTGCTTGTGTCCTCCTCCTTCTGCCATTGCAGTGGCTGTGAGCTTTAGTGCAACATTCCTGGAATTAGTGCCGCTCATGTTGAAAGTCATTTCCCCAGATGAGATAGTCTTGAGGATCACTGTTGAATATGTTAACATATACAAGTATAATTCACTGATGTTCTTGTCAGTCTAGGATTTGACCACCTGAACAAAGATGTTTAGTTCGCTTTGTATCTCTCAGATTGCTTTGTTCTGCTTTTCTGACAGCAGCTGAGCTGTCCCAGAAGGAACTACTTTGGGGAGTGAACGCCACAGGCACTCTCACCTACAGGAGGAGCTCAAGAATTCTTTCCAAGCTGGACATCAGCAGTTCCATATAGCCAGCTAAGATGGCTGTGTTCTTTTTACACTCCAAATTTTAAGGCAGTTTTACTCTAGATACTGTTGGTTTTTTGTTTGTTTGTTTGTTTTTTAAACACTCCTGGTTTAAATTTCTTCCTAGTGCAAGCTGCCTTACCTTTTCCCGTGTTCTGATTCATTGATGATGTGGGATCCATATTAGATTTGCCTTGGAGCAAACACACCTGCCAGGTCATGGGGCATAGACATTTATCTAAAGTGCCAGCCTACTGAGCTTCCATTTAAAGATGACACAGCAGTGGAATTTCTCCATCCCTACTGATATACAAGTTGTGAAGCAAGGGCTCTGTGGAGCAGGTGTTTCCCCACTAAGTGTAGCAATATCATCCAGCTCCTACTTTGTCAAGGCAGAAGTGCTCTGTTGAACCTCAGCTTACTTAGCAGTACCTTTCTACTTGTTTATTATGAAACATTCCTTGACATCCTTCTCTTATAGTAGGAATCCTATCTATATGGCATATTTTCAAGAATGGAAATAATTGTACTGTAATCATGGCCTGCTCATAAGTTCCTGGTGTGCTGTGGTTCACCACTATCATGCCAGGTGTACCAGTCCTACGTAAGCACTTGATCTTAGCCACCTCTGCCCAGGGAGCTGAGCCACTTCTTCTGCAACCTCTCTGGCTAGCTCCAATTTTGCAACAGTGATTGTTCCTTCCAGTACTTAAGGTTTCTTCTTTCAAAGAGCTATCCCAGTCTCCCTTTCATATATGTAGGTCACAAACTGGCCTTGGTACAATGAACCCTGCATTTGTTCCTTAAAACGTGGGAATGCCTACTGGCAAAATGTTAGAGGGTATAGCCAAAATCACTGTCTGATTCCCCTGTTCTTATCTCCAGTTATTGAAGTCTGCTTGCTTATACTTTGAATCTGTGGTTTGGTCCAGAGACATGTAGGTCATCCTTAGGAAATGCTTATCCCCATTGCCTGTCAGATGCCAGCCTTTGAAACACCTTATTGACTTTGTGTTGGAATAGCAGATCCAGAAAATCCAGATTGGTGGCCTCATTCCATCTATTTATTCTTGCAGTCCACTCAAAATGGTTGATATGATTGGCCAGACCTCTGCCATCCCTGTTGTACGCTCCAAGCATGAATATGAGCAGTGGTGGTTCTACACCTCAATTATCGTGTCTGTTTTTCTTCTCAGATATAGCAAAGACTTGAATTGTCAGGGTTACTCACTTCCAGTGCCAAGTAGCTGTCTGACACCTTTCTCACTCCTAACTTCTGCCTACCAAATTAACCATTTGAGCTCTCCGTCATACCACTGGGAATGTAATGGGATCCCACCTGTATCACTTGGATAATCATTGCCCCTTCATGAGGTCTGGAGAACTGCCCTACACTCAGTAGTGTTCAAAGTGCATGCCTCAACAAGCCCTAGATGCTTCAACTATTAAGGCTGTCGCACTTGGTGGGTCCATGCTCCAACTGTCGCGAAACAACTACCCTTTTCCCAGTACAACCCAGACACCCTGCCTTTGACCCAATCTAACAAAAGTCCTGATCCAGTGGAAAGACTCCCATTGACTTCAATAGGTTTGGATTAGGCCTTAAGTGTCCTTCCATCTGACATAAAACATTCCACTTCTGGTGACCTCTAATTCTCCTCATCAAAAAAAGAACCCACTGCTGATTCAAGATTGTTCAGCTGATTCTTAACATTACTTTGTAATTCTGCTTCTTTTAAGATATCTTCACACACGATTCTTGGTTTCCTACTCACTTGACCTTAGATTTGGGGATTCTATTTTAAATTGGTGTGTTGCTTTCAAAGCTTTTGTATGTCCATCTTTGAAATGATCTTCATATAGTGAATGCTGGAGAAGTCACATTTGTAGTTGTAGACGTTTGTAAGGGAGCTTTTGCATGACCTAAACATAAGGAAAGGTACCGCTAAAAAGGAAGGAGCATTATTCGATATCTCTCTGAAACATATCTCAGATTTCTTCTAAATGATGAATTAAGGAAAAAGGGGAATAATTTGACATACTGCATGTATGTATCTTATAACAAAATGTATTGTTGATCATTTGAAATATACAAAACAAAAATAACCATCTTCTGTCTCTATTTCTGGTTCTACTTAGTTCAAGGCTCACTTAAGACAAGAGCTTCATTTTTTGCCATAGTGCCACATTAGATCAAACAGTTCTGCTACTCAGCTCTATTATAGTTGTCAGCCCCCTTGTTGGATTCTCTTGTGTTGGAAGAACAGTCAGATTCTTCACTCAGATCATGCATCCTTGAATCTAGCTACTAGGCTTCTGAGTTTTTCATTTCAAGATCTGAACATTGCCTAGGCATTCTTACAGATTATTTAGGGAAGATAGAAACTTTCCATTCAAACTCTTCAATAATAATGGAAAGAAATTTTCTGAGAAGTGGAAGACCAGCTCACTGAATCCTTTTCGCTCTCTTTTAATAGAGATTTTGGCTTGTGTCTTGTTTTTTAACCAGCATAGGCATACAGTTCACTTTTTTAGATGCTCATATAGAGTGTATACACAGCACTCAGTGCATCTGAAATTTTTCTTGAAATGTTCATTTCTACATTTCAATAGGTCAAAAGATTGTGGATCTATGGGGGAAAGTACCCTTTCAGAAAACTCCAGTTACTGGTGAGTAACCTTCCCTTTTAGTCCCATTGACACCTTTGTGTCATGTAACAATCATAAAAAATCTGGTAAAGAGTCATCGTGTTCCAGCACCGAACCAGGAATTTTATTAGAAAAAAAGGAAAACAGAATTGTCCCTCAAGCTAATTTTCTAAAGTATCTGTTTTTCTCTCTTTCTACTTCATTGTAGATCTTTTGCCCAAACCTTCTTTTGCATCTCTACCACGGTTGTAAAGAAACAGATGCATGCTCTCACAATTTAGGATCTGAATTTTACTAATACAATATGTGCCAGGATGATGGGAGTTAAACCTTTAATGGCAATATATTCTTCTCAGACTTACTCTGAATATTTTGGTGGAGGTGTACTTAATATCAGCAAAGAAATCTGCCCTGAGCAATCTCATTTCATTGTGTCTCAGGATAAATACAGATATACTTTATTTGAAGAACATAACTTACAGCATACTTTGCATTTTAATGGTCACATACTGTAAGGACTGGTTCCTCAGAGGTTCTTGTCAACTGCTGGAAATGGCCCATCTTGATTATCACTACAAAGGGCTTTTTTCCCCCTTCTCTCCTGCTGGTAATAGCTCACCTTAAGTGATCACTCTCGTTACAGTGTGTATGGTAACACCCATTGTTTCATGTTCTCTGTGTATATAAATCTCCCCTCTGTATTTTTCACTGAATGCATCCGATGAAGTGAGCTGTAGCTCACGAAAGCTTATGCTCAAATAAATTTGTTAGTCTCTAAGGTGCCACAAGTCCTCCTTTTCTTTTTGTAGATACAGCTGCTACTCTGAAACCTGTCATTGTTCTCATATAAAATGATACTGTGAATGAATTTTCATTGAATAGATCAGGAAATATATTTACTTTTAATTTTATGTGAGGTTTGTGTTATTTAAATTTACAGTTACGCAAGTGTGCCTTTAGTGTTATGCTGTTATAAATTGAAAAAAAGTTATAAAACATTGCTATGTAGAACACGTTTTTTCATTTAAACTTTTGGTTAACATGAACGAAGAGGGTTCCTGTGATTTCTTCATTAATTGCAATATTTTTTTTTCTTCCAGCTAACCACATGTACAATACTTTATGGAATCTCATGGGATGCAGTCTGAGAAACTGGGCTTCTTTAACCACACAGAGCAGTGTAGACAGGCTGCTGTTCCTTTCAACACAACTATCACAGGCTTCAGGGTTAAGATTGCTGTTACTCTCTCCTCCTTGCTTTGGCACAAAAAGCACACTGAGGGTGTTTTATTGCGGGTTTGCCTAAAGGTAGATTAGATTAATTATTACTATGTAATGCAAGTTAAAGCAAATAACGCTTAGCTAGGTGTATGAAAAAGGTGCTGCCTTTTTGGATTTATAAGAAAATGCCTGTCAATCATGATGAAATGCAATCAACTTTCCTCATATCAATGAGAGAAAAGGACTGTATTCCCTTTGGAGAGGATATTTATATCAAAATCAGTACACAAACCTGAGCAGAGAAGGAAGATCTCTCAAAATGAGAAGAACTGAAATTTCTTTGAAGACTCTGAGTTGTGCTCTTGAACACTGCAGAAGTAGCTTAAAAATGAAGCCGTATACTCACTTGAACTTCAGTGCCTTCACTGCAGAGCTCTTAACAGCGTTAATGCTAATCACCCATAATAGAGTGGATCAAAGTGTTAAACACTTTTCATTATGCTTTACAAATACTGATTCAGAAAGTGTGTAAAGGGATGGGGACAACAAGCATTTAATCTATGCATTTTTGCCAAGCCATACTGAATTATTTTACTATTAGAGGCATTAGAAACTAACTACAAAAGAACCAAGTCTGGAAGCATATTTCGGGGGTACATGATTTCTGTAATTGTATAACATATTGCCTTACCGTTTTAAGTGATAACGTACATTAAGTTAATAGACATTTAAGAAATGTATGCACTGTTTGAAATATAAATTATTCTTAGAACACTTTTAATGGGTGTTGCATTGCCCTTTTAGTGCCTTATTTTGAGATAATTGTATTATTGCCATGTCAATAAGCGTAGAAATCTCAAAAACCTGTTCTGCATCAGTAGTTTTTACTGAACTTTAATTGGTTTAAAGTATTGTAGATGCTAGATGCATTTCCTAAATTGAATACAATCTTTGAATGAAAACTCCTGTTACAAAGAAAGAATTCTTATTCATAAGACGAGATTTCCAGAAAATGCAAAAAGCATGTAACAGAGAAACAACAATACACCCATGAAACTTTTAAAACTCCAGATATTTCAGGAATTAAAGTATAAATGTTGTTAAACTCTTGCTTTGTAGCAGGGATACATTCATGGTATGGACAGTATGGTTTTATTTTTATTTTTTTAACCAAATACCTCCTCAGTAATTTATAATGGCTTTGCAGTTGTGTATTAAATAAGAAGCACTGGAAAACTGATTCGTCCTCAGGACGATTTGCATGTTTCAAGTGGTATTGAAAGCCGCACTGATGGATATGTAATAATAAACATATCTGTTATTAATATGGTAATGACTCTGTGCTCATTCAATGAGAAATAAAAGTAATTTATGGAAGGACCCTTTTGAAAATGACTGGTATAGTGTTTTTGCCTGACTAAAGTGCACATTTCTTTGAGCGCCTAAAAAATTTGCTATGAAGTATGACGAGTATGTCAAAACATGATTTCAGTTTCTCTTAGTTTAAAAATGGTTGCATCTGTTTAATTTGCTGCAAGAAGTTGGTACAGTGTATATTTGTAACAGTGTTTATGCGACTGAAGACTATATTGGTTTGCTACATGAACAAGTAAATACCATAGTAAAACATTCTTGATTTTCAGCTGAAGAAATCTTGAGTTGTAACAGTGGTAAATAGATGTCAAGAACTGTTTCTGGTAACCTAATAATTACTTAATACTTTGTTGTTAAAAAACAAAAAAAATCTTTAACTATGTTTTCGGTTATAATTGTAGCATGACTAATAGTAAAATTCTGCTAAACTTTATTATTAGTGTGTATGTGTTGCAGTAGCATCTAGGGTCACCAGTCAAAGATCAGGAGCCCATTGTGCTAGCCACTATACAAACATTCAGAAAAAGCTAGTCCCTGCCTTAAAGAGCTACAGATGAGGTTATGGCAACTCAGTGGGTGGACTGGACTCTCATTAATCTTACATACCTCTGATGCCTCTTTTATTTTGAAGAGCCATACAATAATTAACAACACAGCATCCCTACTCCAAGTAGTTTACAGTCTAATTCAACCCCCTCGATACAAGCCACGAGAAACAATTTAGAAGGTGGTGGTAAGAAGTTGGTGTGGAAGCTTAGCACTGGGAAGTTTCACAAAAAGAATGTATTTTAACTAGTGATACATGATTAACAGATGAGAAGTGAGATAATGCTTCAAGAGTAAAGAGAAGATGGTATTGAAACTGAGAATGAGGTGAAACTAAGGGAGCAGCTGGAAGAAAATTGGGAAAAGGAAAAAAAAATCAAAAACAAGACACCGTCATTCAATTCTCCCCTGAAATAGATTTATCCATGTCTATAATTGGCTTAAATCAGAAAAATACACTTGAAACTTTTTTTAAATAAGGGGTTTATTTAGTTAGAACTTGCATGCATGTATGCACAAACAAATCCAAACCTACCCCTCTTCTCCCACTCAACCCCCACCGTCACAAAGTAAAGTAAACTGATCAAATTTAGATTATCTTGCTTCAGAAATGCACATCATAAAAGGTATTTGATTAAATTTGACTGACAGGACAGGCATTTCCTCCCTCTTTGGGGCCTATGGGGTCAGATAAATCTGGAGAGCTGGGTTATTTTTCGTGTTGGTTTCCCAATTCCATTGTGTAGGACTGAATTTTTGTACTTGAGAGTTAGAACCCTGCTGCTGAATCATACCTCATTGCAAGAACAATGTCATACCCCACTCAGAGTACAAGTGTGTTGAAGGCCTGAAAAAGATACATAACATAATGTTAAAGGTAGGGAGTGACTTGGAAAACAGGGTATGATTGTGAAGCAACGGATAGGCTTCATAGAATGCTTAACCACTATAAAAATGTTAATATGTACCTGCACTAAAATGCTACATTTCTTTTTATTCTGGTTTTACTTGGAGAAGAAGAAAAAGATCTAATGAAGTGTAAATTTACTTTGATTTGTATGTCTGGGGTATGTTCCAACCAAATAAAGTCTAGATGTGCAAATTACAATTTATGTGCTGGTATGTAGACATTGGTAATTGTTTACTGTGTGCTGTATATATTCAAGTACTTTGAATGACATACCCGGACAAATATTTTCACTCTCAAAAAATCTTGACTTTGACTCTACAATGTGTGAGCTATCATTAAATATTTAGTAAACATCAACTGTACCATTATGGAAGAAGGCATGAAACTCTATTTATTACTGCTGTATCTTTTTACCTGTTCATACCATCTTAAGGCAACTCAAATACTTTTGATGCCATTAAAGTTCCATTATCCTATAAGGATATTTTATCCATATGAATTTTAATACAGTGCAAAGAGTAAATATGAGATCTGAACATTTCAGAACTACAGTTAGGGGATGGTATAAATAAACATAGCTCCACCGCTGTTGGTGGAGCTATCCTGATATATACCGGTTGAGATTCTGAAGAGACCAGTTACCAGACTCATTCTGACCAATAATGGGCAGGTTTTCATTGTGGACTCTAGCTCCTTTCTCCCCTCATCCTATGTCCTCTCGCTGCAGAAGGCAGCACGTGGTGCCTTAGCAGGAGTAGGATGCCGTGACCAGTTCCATGTCTTCATGAACCTCTCCCTCTTCAAATCATCCTGGTCCCTGATGAAGGAAGCAGAAAAAGAAACCTCATTTATGGGTAAACTGGAGCAAAACCACCTTAATGGAAGGACCGATATCTCCAAGGAATGGGAGGAGTGCTAAAGAAATTCCTATGGACCTAACAGCAACAAACTAAGATGTAGAAGCACGTACCTCAAAAAACTACTTAGCCCTGGTGGTCTCTGCCATCCAGAAGGATAAGTGAATGGCAGAAGAGACGTTCTTTTACAAGAATCCCCCTGCCAACGAATCTATGGTCTTCAGCATCCCTCTGTGGCAAGGAACCATTTGGTTCCCTTATCAACACACAGGAAATATTCAGATACATGTTACTTCAGTGGTTAGAAAAAAGTGACTCTTAGAACACTGATTGTGATCAGCTGCAGGTCAATGCCATATCCCCAGTAAGAAAGGGATTAACTGTCTCTTCTCCCTTTGCAGAAGTGCTCAGGAGAGGAGCTAAAACGAAGACAGCTGGAGACCCAGAAGCATGAGTATGGCTGGAAGCCAAGATCAGTGGAATGGAGACAACTGAGAGTTGGATAGAGGCCAGCAAGCACATTCTTTAGCGACAATATTGCATAGATGTTACTGAAGGCTAAGTTGCAGATCTGCTTGGAAACTGGGAAAAAAAAAAAAAGGAGGTGGGTAGGGCAGGGGCGTTATTGAAATTTTATTTTGACACTTTTCTCTTCCTACGCTTCTGAGCTTGTTAAATGACTGAAAATAAAGTGGGGGAGGAAGAAAATATTTTTAAAAAAAGCTTTAGGATATATTCTACCTTTATAATATAAGGCTTTCTTAAAACAATAAATGGGGGGTTCTTTTTCTCTGCCTTCTAGTGAAGGAAACCAGACAGCAAGTGTGAAAAAACGGGACAGGGGCTTGGGGCTGTGTGTGTGTGTGTGTAAAGAGGAACCCATATAAGAAAAAGGCCCAAAATCGGGACATCTGGTCACCCTACGGCTGGTTCTGAGCCTTTTCCATGCACTTGCTTGCTGTAGCTCACGAAAGCTTATGCTCTAATAAATTGGTTAGTCTCTAAGGTGCCACAAGTCCTCCTTTTCTTTTTGCGAATACAGACTAACACGGCTGTTACTCTGAAACAAGTTTTTCTCTGTAACTCTGCCCCCGGGAACTGTCCTTGGCCTTAGCAAGAGCGACTGCTGGGACTCCCGTGCCATCGCTTGCTGCCAGCTGCTGCGGCTGTAAGGAAAAGGCTAAGAATCCCCCAAACGATCGAACCCCAGGAACCCGACCGCTCTTGGCATGCCGGGAGGTGGCCCCCTGCCTGCAAGGTAGCAGCGCAGAGAAGTAAGCGGGGCGGGGGGAAACACGGTGATTTTTGAGCCGGCCTCGGGGACTGGGCTCGTGAAGGCGGAACGCGGCCCCATCGACAGTGCGCGCGCAGCCACCCGCAGCGGCGCGCGAGTTCGGGGGGGGGCGTGGCGGCTCCCAAGCCACAGGCAGGCGCCGGGCGCCGCAGCGGGGAGCACGACCACGTGACGGGAAGCCCCGGCGCCTCTTCCGGAGCTGCGCGCGCCGCTTCCCCCACCGTTTCCGGCGCCTGGGTTCCGCTTGCGGCGTCATCGTGAGGGGCCGGTTTGAATGAGACCCTGAGGGTGGGACGCGCCGGAGCCGCTGCCCGCTGACTGACGCCTCCTCCCCGCTTCGGGACACGCCGCCCGCCCGCCGCCGCCATGCCGCTTTTCTCAGGTGAGCCGGGCCCCTCCCGCGCTGGCCGGCGTTGGGCCTCCCCCGGGTGCGCGCGCGGGCGCGCCTGGGGGCTCGGGGTCTCCCGCCTTCGGGGCAGCACGGACCAGGCTCCCTAACGAGGGGGCGGCTGGTGGGCGGTGACCGGGCCGCCGGAGTTACCGAGCGACTGAACGGACGCAGCTCGGGCCCCGCGTGGGGCGCTCCCGCCTCTCCCCGGTGGGTCGTTGCTTCAGTTATTTAATAGCGCCGCGCAGCGCCGGGAAATGCCCCTAGGGCGGACCCCGGACAGGGGCGGCCCCCCACCCCCGTGGGACCCACTTGCTAGACCTTCTCGGCTCAGCGTGAGCCATTGTAGACAAGCAGCAGCTATCAGGCTTTGAGCCAGATGTGCCCCCACTTTATAGTAAACTCGTCTAATCACATGTCCCTGTTTTCCTGATGAGAGTATCGTGTGGGACAGTGTCAAAAATGCAAACAAATCATGTCTGCTGCATTCTGTAAACACCAGAGAGGAGTCTGATGTTATAGGTATTAGTTTTGTGCTCATCAACGTCTCCTGGAGGTTGGGGAGAGGGGCATGGTGTGCACTACAAAAGCAAGCACTGGAGCAATGAATGGTCTGCTGTGTCAGTGACTGTGTCCGCTGTGGGGGGGGCGGGGGGTGTATATACAGAGAATTTAAAAACCTTTGATACTGATTTTACCTATTTGTCTAAACACACTGGTGTTCACCAAAACAAGAAATAATTGTACACTTGCTCTTCCTAATGTAGGCCCATCAGCCTGTACTTTTTTTTTTTTTAGCTGCACTGTATTCTAGCTAATGCTAGAGAAGTTGCAATTTAGCACAATTGCCTCTCATCCTACCCACCCCTGTTTCCACTAAGAAAAGTTACTGGCAAAAGCTTTAACAGCTGGAAACTTCCACTCTCTGGTGGCTCTCTTCAGGGAGTTGTTGCTGGTGTGTGTGCATTTCACAGTTCAGCCTTCCCAGGCCTGTCAGAACATTTCAGTGCTTGGCCAATGAACTTAAAATGGCACTGTGAATTTATCTATCTCCCTGCAACCTGAACTGTGGTTTGCAAATTGGGGCCTTGTTTGGAGTTGGTGAATATGGCTTCTCAAACTCATTTAAACAATCCATTGTTTCTATTCTGCATGGCCAACGCATCATTACTACTCTCCCCGCAGCCCCCCAATGCTTTTTCAATAGATAGCGTGACTTCCGTTTTAGTTTGTATAATCTTTGCTTGAATTATTTTATTTCCTTATCAGCAGCACTGATATTAGGCACTAGCTAATGAGTTGTATGTTGGAAAATGCTGGACATTTCTATTATGATATGTAAACTCATGGAAAAACTTTGTACAGTGTATTTCTATGGATACTAAGTTTTTAAAGATAGTTGTGTCTGAGATTATAAGGTTTATTGTCTTTCAGTATAGTTAATGTTCAGATTGGATTCTCGTGCAATTGATTATTAGCATGGTTTACATAAGAGCTCTTTTTTTTTTGTACTCCAAAACCTTCTCTGTTTGAACAAATTGCAAAAATGATTGGAAACTGCCTCTTCAAGAATGAATACTCTGACTGTAATGCCCTGCTTAAGGCTACTTATTTGTCATGACAAACAAGTAGGAGAAGTCATGGTGTCATGGCAAAAAACAAATCACAAATGTAAAGAAAAAATGCAGAAGGACAGGCAAATCATGCTCTTTTTACAGATTGTCTGTGTGGAAAAAATTGTTTAAAATCACCCCCTGGTCATTTTCCCATAGTCTGCTATCCTGGACCTATAGGATGACCTGACAGCAAGTGTGAAAAATTGGGACAGGGGATGCGGGGTAATAGGAGCCTATATAAGAAAAAGAACCAAAAATCGGGACTGTCCCTATAAAATCGGGACATCTGGTCCCCCATATATAAATGATGGAAGATCCTTTATTAAATCACAGCTGCTTTATCGTATATTGAAAAACCCTAACTTGCTGGTTTGACAGGGACAAACATTGCCGTAACTGATAGCCAAAACAATTTAGCTATCATAAATTTTCCTGATAGTGTAGCCTCATTATAAGCTATGCTGTGTTTCAATGTTTTCAATGAAGCAGTAACATTTTGAAATAACTTTTAGAAATATATAACAGCATTTGATGTAACCCACTGGCTGAAGATTTGCAACACTGCTGGAAAACCATGCTTTTTCTCTGCTATGGGTCAGTGATAGATTAGTCTAGCAACAGTTGCTATGCCATGCATGGATTCCAGCTCTGCTGCTAAGGAGTCAATCTATAATTGACTGGAGCTGCAGGACATTCCTATTATGTCCAACTACACTGAGCTAAAATCATTTTGTGACTGTACTGTACCAGCAGTAAGGCATTTAACAATGGTTGTGGTGTAACTGGGGCTAGATAGAGCAAAATAGTTTGGGTACATATTTGACGTGCAGTATGCATTTTCATGTAAATAACCTTTTCCACCAGAAGTATTAGTTTTGTTTTGGAAGAACATAGGGTTATCCCACACAGAATTATAACTGACCATAGATTGCGGGAATTAACTTTCTAATGACTTCTTAAGATTGGACAGAGAAATACTTTTGCTTGGTTTTATTGTGAAAACATGAATCTTGAATAATTTTTTCAAACTTGTTGATCGCCAACCTGAAACTGAACATATGGTGGGGCGCCCAAGGTCAGTCTTTGGTAAAATATTATATACTCATAGTTAATTCTAGAAACTAAATAAGCTCATGTGGGAGAGAATGAGCCACATGTGTAATGCATTGTTTTTGCAGTGAACGTAAAATGGGGGAAAGAGAAATTTGATGGTGTAGAGTTGAATACTGATGAACCTCCAATGGTGTTCAAGGCTCAGCTTTTCGCATTGACTGGAGTTCAACCAGACAGACAGAAAGTTGTGGTGAAAGGAGGAGCTCTAAAGGTAGAAATCACCAATAACTTCCTTTTATTTGTCTAATTCTGTTTAGTGTTTAATCAACAGTAAGAATATATGTTACAAATGTATAAATGTGACCATGAACAGTTCAAAAAACGCATAGTATGATGTGTTGATGCTGTAGGTCTGTTGCTTGTTACTGGAAAATGTTTTGCAAAATACGGGTTGATTAATTGGTGGTCAACACAAACCAAAAGGAGTACTTGTGGCACCTTAGAGAGTAACAAATTTATTTGAGCATAAGCTTTTGTGAGCTACAGCTCACTTCATCGGATGCATGTAGTGGAAAATACAGTGGGGAGATTTTATACACAGAGAACATGAAACAATGGGTGTTACCATACACACTGTAACAAGAGTGATTTGAGCTATTACCAGCAGGAGAGCTGGGGGCGGGAGGGGAACCTTTTGTAGTGATAATCAAGGTGGGCCATTTCCAGCAGTTGACAAGAACCTGTGAGGAACAGTACGGGGAGGTGTGTCCGTCCCCTCCCTCCCCCTCCCCCCGCTAGTAATAGCTCACCTTACCTGATCACTCTTGTTACAGTGTAATGGTAACACCCATTGTTTCATGTTCTCTGTGTGTAAAATCTCCCCACTGTATTTTCCCCTACATGCATCCGATGAAGTGAGCTGTAGCTCACGAAAGCTTATGCTCAGATAAATTTGTTAGTCTCTAAGGTGCCACAAGTACTCCTTTTCTTTTTGCAGATACAGACTAACACGGCTGCTACTCTGAAACACAAACCAGTATTTCAAAACTTTTCCCCACCCCTTTGTACAAAGATAGTCTCTTGATATTTTCGTTAAGAAATTAACAGAACTTGAACAGTACTTTCTGCTCGGTTAAGAATTTTATCTTGTTTCTGCACTGCAGGCCAGTGAAAACAATCCAGAACAGACAATGTATCTCTGCCATGCACTTTTTATGCCAATGTGACTTAATTTGGTCAACTTGCCTTTTTTCCCTTCCTTCTGAAACAGATACTTGAGCTGACTAGTTGTAAAACTATCAAGAGCCATCTAGAAAAGAGTACCTTGCTGTTTTTAGTATAGATTGACACAGGATTGGAAAAAGAATAATCTCTAGTAAAGTGTTCGCAAAAAGAAAAAGAGTACTTGTGGCACCTTAGAGACTAACCAAGTAAAGTGTTAACACTGCTATAATGTGCTGTTCAGAGACAAATGACTGATGTTGGTGAAAGCGTCAGTTAGCCTTTTGAGTCTTCTAAAATGTCTTCTACTGTAAGACAGTAACACAGTCCTTTTCTTCCCTTCAAACATAGGATGATGAGTGGGGCAACATCAAAATCAAGAACGTAAGTATCCTCAAAAATTCACTTGCATATAGGTAAATGGCTTAAAACTTGTCCGTTTTATTATAGTGATCATCATAAGTGGGGTGATAGTCTTATGACTTGCAGGAAAAAATAGGAACGCCATTGTGAATAACGAGAGATAACAGTAATCAAAATTGTCATAGGCTTTGTTTTATAACCACAGTGGCTTCTAGATTTTCTGTTTTTAGACTAAATAACAATTTTAGGATGTAGTTGTCTTACCCAAGCATATTTTTAAAAATCTCCACACTGGGTCTTCTAACATTTGTTCTCTGGGAATATGGTGAGAGAACTTTGTGAGCTAGGACCTGTGGGGAAATGACACTTTCTTCCTGATACTTGGAGAATTTTTTATTGCATTTTACATTGATAGCTGCTACTCACTCAATTGCTCTCATAGGATAGTTTCTCCGGTATAGGGTCTGTACTACTTTCACCGCCTCAATGATGAGGCTTATCTGCTGTTTTTTCCAATCCCTGGGGTAATGCAAGAGATTCTTGTGATTTTGTTGTTGTTGCTTCCCTGGAGCCTGCTAGCACTTTTTTACTCAACATATCCATGTTGTTTATCTGATATTCTGCCTGACCAGCGAAAGGCAGAGGTTGCTCCTGAGCTCTCCCTGATGGTTCTCTTCTTTCTTGCAGGAACTTGGTAGTTCTTTTCTCTTAGGGCATGGCTACATCTGAAACTTCAAAGTGCTGCCGCAGGAGTGCTTTGAAGTGTGAGTGTGGTCACGCACCAGCGCTGGGAGCACTGGGGCACTGTTTACACTGGCGCTTTACAGTGCTGTAACTTGCTGCGCTCAGGGGTGTGTTTTTTTTCACACATCTGAGCGAGAACGCTGCAGCGCTATAAAGTGCCAGTGTGGCCGTAGCCTAAGATTCAGCAGTAGTCTGGTAGGGAAGGGATCTTTAATGAACAGACAGGGGAAAGTTGCTTGATTCCCCTAGCCTGGGGGTATTTCACTTATTATGAAGTATCAGCAGGGTGGTGCAGTAGATCAAAGAGCTGTGGCAAAGGCACTCGCATACTATTGTGCTGAGGGCTAGATAGGTAAAATTCTGGTCTCGCACTGTGCACCAGGTGCTGATAGTCTTCCTCCAATAATCTAACCACACTTTCGGATATTGTAAGGAATTTATACTGCTTGGGGTGAGTCTCTGGGTACTTATTACTCATTTTTTGATATACCCCTTTCACCACCAGCGTCATACTTTCAAACACTGACCTGTTGGTCAAAGGGGAAGGAAATGTCTATGGTGTGGAGCCACCCAGGTTGTCACGATGGCAAGTTCCTTTTGCACATACTGGCCCAGGAAAGGTCATAGCACCAGTACCTTTCTCCCTGGACTGTCCACCTCTTGTTCTCTGGGCAATACTGTGGAGCATCCCCAACCCATTTTTCCCTCATACCTATGCCATATTGGCCACCCTAGATCAAGTATTTCTCACTTCCTCAAATAGCCCCCCCTGTCCTCAGAGGTGGCATCTCCCTTGTTCCCCTCCTCTTAGTATACCCATCCCAAGAAAACACACAGGTCCAAAACCCACAAGCCAGCTTTCACAGTAGTAAATTCAACAAGATCCTTCTCAAGGTCCCCCAAATCCTTGGCCAAAGAAGGGTGAATTTCTTTCTATTCAGAGTAGTCTGAACTTGAATAATTAGCAACTTTTGCACACACACGTGGAGATTCTAGTAAACTTTATTTTATCCTTTCAAATCTGAACGTAGTTCTGGCTCCTAACTTCTTAAAGCCCAAGATCAGAGAAAAGGAGGATAAAGTAGTTTCCCTTGTATACTACTGGAGTATGAAAGACTTTTGACTTGAAAGGGTCAAAAACAGAGGGAGTTTTCATTTAAAGATATTCTGTGGTTCATTAATTTTTTAGTCATAATTGGAACCTGATGTTAATTAAAGCTGTTTAGTAGAAAGATCTTGTCTACTGACTGATATAGCATCCAGGCCAAATGGAAACTTGCTTAAAAATACTAAAATTTTGCCTATTGTGCATTTTCTACTTAATTATGAAGTTGGTAGTACTGTTTAGAGATTAATGAACTAAAAGCCTTTTCTTAGTTTTCATGAAGGAAGGGTGATTCAGTAATTCAATATAAATATAAAAGAATAAAGCGGTAGATTCACTTAATTTTTTTTCCCATTGGTTAGCTTTGTCTTTAGAAACAATAATACAGTATGAAATAGACATTGTAAGAGAGAGCTGTTTGTTTATCTCCAATAGGAGATATCTGAAATTACTAAATTTTAGAGGTATGCAGATTTCTACCTTTCTTGCTCTTGTATTTTATGGATGTTCCTTAATGTGTCTGATTATATTTGCTGTGTTTACAGGGGATGACCTTATTAATGATGGGCTCTGCAGAGGCACTCCCTGAGGAACCGGTAGCTCGACCTGTCTTTGTAGAAGACATGACAGAGGAGCAGTTAGCCTCAGCTGTAAGCACATTT
The DNA here is from genome assembly GCF_965140285.1 of Lepidochelys kempii. Taxonomy (NCBI): domain Eukaryota; kingdom Metazoa; phylum Chordata; order Testudines; family Cheloniidae; genus Lepidochelys; species Lepidochelys kempii. Next base: position 83,392,091 of record NC_136381.1, read on the forward strand.
TTTACCTCAGATTCCTGTTATGTTTTGGATAACTGCACTTTTCAGTGTATTTATAATGTTTATTTAAAAGTGGATCTTCAACTATAGCATATTTAGTTATCATTTCTAGTATCTAACAAACCTGAAAGTGTTGACAGTGTAATGTGACTTTGGAGGAAATGGTAAAAAGTGTATTTTAAATTATAGCTCATTTAACTAATATCATTTGGCTTGAACCAACCTTATTGTGGGGTAGGCATACAGTAGAACCTCAGTTATGAATACTAGAGTTACAAACTGACCAGTCAACCACACGCTCATTTGGAACCGGAAGTACACAATCAGGCAGCAGCACCAGAGGAAAAATAAGCCAATACAATACTCTGTTAAATGTAAACCTTTTTTTTAAAAAAAAAAAATAAAGGAAAGCAGCATTTTTCTTCGGTACGGTAAAGTTTCAAAGCTATATTAAGTCAATGTTCAATTGTAAACTTTTAAAAAACAACCATAACATTTGGTTCAGTCATGAACAACCTCCATTCCCAAGGTGTTCGTAACTTTCAGGTTCTACCATAGTACAAACTTCCCAGATGTGTCCCTGGAGAGGCATCTGAAGCCAGACTTGTATCCTCCTTGTGGTTTTGATCCTGGGCTTCTCTTGAACAAAGACTGCTAGTAGTGTCAAATTATTTGGTGGCTTTTCTATATTTACAGTAGTGCACCCTGAAAATATCCTAGTCTCCTTTTTGGGAACATTGGTTCCTAGTTGAAAATTTGAAACTCCTTTTTTAAACTGTTGGAGTAGAAGAAATCTTCTTTGTGAGAGAAGGATCTGGGCGGGGGGGAAATTGACTTAATGTTTGAAAACAAAAGTTTCCCTAGTTTGGGATGTATTTTTTTAATAACTTGAATAGTTTTGTTTGTCCTTAGTCTGAACTAGGAGCTCTTATGGTATTTTTTTAATTAACGTAAAACAGTCATGGTGACTTTTGAACCCTGGCTACTGCACAATTATAAATATCCATATGATGATGGCTTTGTAATTTAGGACTGATATGTATTTTAATACTTACGTAAGATCCGCCTATGGTCTAAGAGGAAAATAATTGATACTTAAATTATATAAACCTATGAGACTAGAGCTATCCAGTCACTTAGACTAACTATAAATAATAGAGGTGAACAAGGAGACATCAATCTTGGATAAAATTTGAAGGACTTTACATGTTACTTTTTCTCTTACCAAATTTTATGTCTCTGAATTTCAAATATGCCTATACTCTGTGCTGCTGGTTTTTTTAGCAGACACATTAACACAGATTGTGTAGCTAGATTAATGCTTTTTCCCAAGAATTTATCCAAATGTGTAATTGACTCATTTTGTACAAATGAATTTTTCCTGATATCTGGCTCACTTTGTATTAAATAAGTGTTGCACAAATATGTTATGATATTTTGTAATTATTTCTAATGGTTTCTGAAATTGTTATGGTCCAGTTATTACATGAGTATGACCATTTTCTTCTTTTAAGAAGTTAGATCAATATTTTTAAAATGTAAACTTCAGGACCTCAGAAATTCAAAAAACTCTTTTAACTCCTCCCTGTAAACTAGTGATAAAGCAAAAGCAATATTAACAATTTAACTATGGATTTCATTACTTCTCAGAGTTCTGCTGAGAACATAGATGTTGTTTTAACATTGATTTGATTATATTACAACTATCCTTAAAAACGCGTATGCAAGATTATCAAGGCAATCAGCAAGATAAAAGATATTTTAAAGTTTGAATTTGATTATAATTGGAACCTCTGTAAATGTCTTACTTTTAGGAGATTTGCCCTCTAAATTTAATTCTGTTCACTATACCAAAAGGTACACAAAAATGAAGCACTCTTTAATGTTTTTAAAAGCAATAAAGTGCACTAAAAGGTAAAATACTTCAAACTAACAAGGTAATAGAACTAAAAATAAATACACTTTTTATAAAAATAAATCTGAATTAATAGATCTGTTAGATGAAATTTGATGTAACATGATGGTTGATCAGGTTTCTTTTAATTTCAGATTTGTCTTAACAAGCTACTGTCTGAGTTACAGTGTGTATACCAAAATAATTTCAAATGTCTCTTAAATCTTCAAGCACCATGTATATTTCCTTGGCAGATGGAGTTACCATGTGGTTTGACAAATCTTGGCAACACTTGTTACATGAATGCTACAGTTCAGTGTATCCGCTCTGTGCCAGAACTGAAAGAGGCCCTTAAGAGGTAGGGTTCAGTACAAAAGTACTAAGATGAAAATTGTTTTCTTTGGATTATGAAGTGTCTGTGTAAAACTGTCGTTTTAATAGAGCTACAGACTAATAGAATCATTGTGTTGGTTACATCTTTGTCCTTACTAAGAAGTCAAAGCAGCTGCATATTTATAGGAGCTAAAATATTTTTAATAGAGAATTGGTTCTGTCTCACTAAAAAAGTTCACATCCAAATTCTGATGCAGTCTACTGCAAGTAAGTCTTCAGCAACCTGCCTAAACAGTTTTGTGAACTTTGATCATCTACTCTTTTGGGATTAACGTATATTCTTTTTTCGTCTAAAGAATTATGATCTCTCCTTTAAAAAAAAAAAAACCCCACACAACAAAAAACTAAAAACCTGTGTTATGCAGTTAACTTAAGAAACAGTCCTATTCCTTTGCAAAAACACTTTTCCATAACTCTGTCCACTAGTTTGTTTGCAAACTGTCCAATTACAGATTATGTAGCTTGTGATGTTCAGTATGTTACATTTTGTTGGCAACACAGCGGAAGATTTAGTTTTAGAAATCCACAAGCATTTTCTTAGTACACTTGGTACTTCCTAATTTTCCTGACTCTTCTGGATTGAGGTCTGGAAACAACCAGTTTCTACACAGATTTAATTGTGAGTAATGCATGAAGGATTTTTCTACCGTCTTGAGGGTCAGCAAGATAGATAAATCTGTTCTTCCAGACTTACCTTTGGAGAATTCCAGTGAGAGAGCCAACAGGCACACAATGTGAGAGGTCTTTAACATTCAAGAATTGTGGGAATAGTGGTTATTTAGGCAGGATTACTTCACTCATGTAGAATGATCAGAACTCTTGACACCTCTGTACTTGACTTGGTTTCCCCGGTACTCCTGAGTGAATTCTGTGCCAAAAAACATCCAACAAATTTTATTTGTCAATAAAAAAAAATGTGGCGGCTCCAGCATGGCAGTGGGGAGCACAGGCCAATGGCTGCACGGAGATGGGAGATCACCCTGCAGGTCGCCCCCTTCACCCCCGAGCCCGGGATATGGATTCAGCGGTGAGGCTGCACCTAAGCCTGAAACAGCACGAGGGCTGGGCCTACCTCAGAAACACCCCAGGGCCCTGCCCCTCTGTACCAACTGTGGGCAGGCAGGCTTAACCCAGCAGGATCTAAGTATGGAGGAGCTTATTATTGAAAGGATTGAGGTGTGGGGTTGAGAGGGTTCTGGGTGAGGCGGTTTGGGTGCAGGAAGCTCAGTGGGGGGGTCTGGATGTGATGGGAGATTGGGTTACAGCTTCAATTGGGCTGCAGTGGGTCCAGGTGAAGGCGGTTGGGGCTCAGTGGGGGTGGGGAGGTCTGGGTGTGGCAGGGGTTTGGGTGCTGGGGGTGCAGGGATTGGTGGGGTGGTGGTCCGGATGCAGCTGGTTGGGGCACAGTGCAGTGGGGGTCCAGGAGAACAGGGAGTGGGGTTTGGGGTATGGGTTCAAATGCGGGGGCTCATCAGGCGGTGGCCTGGATGCAGGGGGTGGGGCTTGGCGGGGAGGTGGTCTGGGTACACTGTTGGGTCTGGATGTAGGGGGAGGAGCTCGCTGGGGGGTACAGATGCGGGGGGGGGTGAGGCTCGGTGTGGAGGTCTGGGAATGGGGGCTTCCGGATGAACAGGGAAGCAGCTACCTGTACAGTGACCCCTCCCCATGCAGCTGAGGAGGGATGCAGAACTTCCGGCAGCTGGGGGAGTTTTCTGGGGGTGGGTCTGACCCAGCCTCAGCCGCAGCTACCCTGTGCAGGGAAGCTGTGCTCCTCCCCCAGCCCAGATGGGACTGCAGGCTGAGCCCATAGCAGGGTAGGAGCCACCAGGTGGGGCTGGGGAGATCCAAGTGCGGGGTGGGGTTGAGACTTGGGTAGAGGAAGATTTGGGGGGGGAATCTGAGTATCAGGGGAGGAGTCTGCATGCATGGGGGTTGGGTGGACGGGGGTGGGTCTTACCATGCACCACCTGGGGAGTCCCCAAACCCTCCCACCCCCTTGCACAGTAATTTAGCTCACTGTTGGCTGCCCCAGGTGCCCGAAAGGATGCGCCTGAGCTGCTGGGGAGTGGCACTTGACCGCTCTTGCAGCTTCTCTTTGATTCCCTGTCAGGGTATGTCTACACTACGGAATAAGGTCGGTTTTTTAGAAATCGGTTTTATATATTCGAGTGTGTGTGTCCCCACAGAAAATGCTCTAAGTGCATTAACTCGGCGGAGTGCTTCCACAGTACCGAGGCTAGAGTCGACTTCCGGAGTGTTGCACTGTGGATAGCTATCCCACAGTTCCCGCAGTCTCCGCTGCCCATTGGAATTCTAGGTTGAGATCCCAATGCCTGATGGAGCTAAAACATTGTCGCGGGTGGTTCTGGGTACATATCGTCAGGCCCCCCTTCCCTCCCTTCCTCCGTGAAAGCAAGGGCAGACAATCGTTTCGCGCCTTTTTTCCTGAGTTGCCTGTGCAGATGCCATACCACGGCAAGCATGGAGCCCGCTCAGGTAACCGTCACCGTATGTCTCCTGGGTGCTGGCAGACGCGGTACGGCATTGCTACACAGTAGCAGCAACCCATTGCCTTCTGGCAGCAGACGGTGCAGTACAACTGGTAGCCATTCTCGTCGTGTCCGAGGTGCTCCTGGCCACGTTGGCTGGGAGTGCCTGGGCAGACATGGGCGCAGGGACTAAATTTGGAGTGACTTGACCAGGTCATTCTCTTTAGTCCTGCAGTCAGTCCTATTGAACTGTCTTATGGTGAGCAGGCAGGCAATACAGATTGCTAGCAATCCTATTGCATCATCTTCTGCCGGGCAGGCAAGAGATGAGGATGGCTAGCAGTCCTACTGCACCATCTTCTGCTGAGCAGCCATGAGATGTGGATGGCATGCAGTCCTTCTGCACCGTCTGCTGCCAGCCAAAGATGTAAAAGATAGATGGAGTGGATCAAAACAAGAAATAGACCAGATTTGTTTTGTAATCATTTGCCTCCTCCCCCGTCTAGGGGACTCATTCCTCTAGGTCACGCTGCAGTTACTCACAGAGAAGGTGCAGCGAGGTAAATCTAGCCATATATCAATCAGAGGCCAGGCTAACCTCCTTGTTCCAGTAAGAACAATAACTTAGGTGCACCATTTCTTATTGGAACCCTCCATGAAGTCCTGCCTGAAATACTCCTTGATGTAAAGCCACCCCCTTTGTTGATTTTAGCTCCCTGAAGCCAACCCTGTAAGCCGTGTCGTCAGTCGCCCCTCCCTCCGTCAGAGCAACGGCAGACAATCGTTCCGCGCCTTTTTTCTGTGCGGACGCCATACCAAGGCATGCATGGAGGCCGCTCAGCTCACTTTGGCAATTAGGAGCACATTAAACACCACACGCGTTATCCAGCAGTATATGCAGCACCAGAACCTGGCAAAGCGATACCGGGCGAGGAGGCGACGTCAGCGTGGTCACGTGAGTGATCAGGACATGGACACAGATTTCTCTGAAAGCGTGGGCCCTGCCAATGCATGCATCATGGTGCTAATGGGGCAGGTTCATACTGTGGAACGCCGATTCTGGGCTCGGGAAACAAGCACAGACTGGTGGGACCTCATAGTGTTGCAGGTCTGGGACGATTCCCAGTGGCTGCGAAACTTTCGCATGCGTAAGGGCACTTTCATGGAACTTTGTGACTTGCTTTCCCCTGCCCTGAGGCGCATGAATACCAAGATGAGAGCAGCCCTAACAGTTGAGAAGCGAGTGGCGATAGCCCTGTGGAAGCTTGCAACGCCAGACAGCTACCAGTCAGTTGGGAATCAATTTGGAGTGGGCAAATCTACTGTTGGGGCTGCTGTGATGCAAGTAGCCCACGCAATCAAAGATCTGCTGATATCAAGGGTAGTGACCCTGGGAAATGTGCAGGTCATAGTGGATGGCTTTGCTGCAATGGGATTCCCTAACTGTGGTGGGGCCATAGACAGAACCCATATCCCTATCTTGGCACCGGAGCACCAAGCTGCCGAGTACATAAACCGCAAGGGGTACTTTTCAATAGTGCTGCAAGCTCTGGTGGATCACAAGGGACGTTTCACCAACATCGACGTGGGATGGCCGGGAAAGGTACATGACGCTCGCATCTTCAGGAACTCTGGTCTGTTTCAAAAGCTGCAGGAAGGGACTTTATTCCCAGACCAGAAAATAACGGTTGGGGATGTTGAAATGCCTATATGTATCCTTGGGGACCCAGCCTACCCCTTAATGCCCTGGCTCATGAAGCCGTACACAGGCAGCCTGGACAGTAGTCAGGAGCTGTTCAACTACAGGCTGAGCAAGTGCAGAATGGTGGTAGAATGTGCATTTGGACGTTCAAAGGCGCGCTGGCGCAGTTTACTGACTTGCTTAGACCTCAGCGAAACCAATATTCCCACTGTTATTACTGCTTGCTGTGTACTCCACAATATCTGTGAGAGTAAGGGGGAGACGTTTATGGCGGGGTGGGAGGTTGAGGCAAATCGCCTGGCTGCTGGTTACGTGCAGCCAGACACCAGGGCGGTTAGAAGAGCACAGGAGGGCGCGGCACGCATCAGAGAAGCTTTGAAAACCAGTTTCATGACTGGCCAGGCTACGGTGTGAAAGTTCTGTTTGTTTCTCCTTGATGAAACCCCCCGCCTCTTGGTTCACTCTACTTCCCTGTAAGCTAACCACCCTCTCCTCCTCCCTTCAATCACCGCTTGCAGGGGCAATAAAGTCATTGTTGCTTCACATTCATGCATTCTTTATTCATTCATCACACAAATAGGGGGATGACTACCAAGGTAGCCCAGGAGGGGTGGTGGAGGAGGGAAGGAAAATGCCACACAGCACTTTAAAAGTTTACAACTTTAAAATTTATTGAATGCCAGCCTTCTTTTTTTTGGGCAATCCTCTGTGGCGGAGAGGCTGGTTGGCCGGTGGCCCCAACACCGTGTTCTTGGGCGTCTGGGTGTGGAGGCTATGGAACTTGGGGAGGAGGGCGGTTGGTTACACAGGGGCTGTAGTGGCAGTCTGTGCTCCAGCGCCTTTGCTGCAGCTCAACCATACACTGGAGCATACTGGCTTGGTCCTCCAGCAGCCTCAGCATTGAATCCTGCCTCCTCTCATCACGCTGCCACCACATTTGAGCTTCAACCCGCCACTTACTCTCTTCAGCCCGCCACCTCTCCTCCCGGTCATTTTGTGCTTTCCTGCACTCTGACATTATTTGCCTCCACGCATTCGTCTGTGCTCTGTCAGTGTGGGAGGACAGCATGAGCTCAGAGAACATTTCATCTCGAGTGTGTTTTTTTTTCTTTCTAAGCTTCACTAGCCTCTGGGAAGGAGAAGATCCTGTGATCATTGAAACACATGCAGCTAGTGGAGAAAAAAAAAGGGACAGCGGTATTTAAAAAGACACATTTTATAAAACAGTGGCTACACTCCTCTTTCAGGGTAAACTTTGCTGTTTACATTACATACATAGCACATGTGCTTTCGTTACAAGGTCACATTTTGCCTCCCCCCACCGCGTGGCTACCCCCTCAACCCTCCCCCCTCCCTGTGGCTAACAGCGGGGAACATTTCTGTTTAGCCACAGGCAAACAGCCCAGCAGGAATGGGCTCCTCTGAGTGTCCCCTGAAGAAAAGCACTCTATTTCAACCAGGTGACCATGAATTATATCTCACTCTCCTGAGGATAACACAGAGAGATAAAGAACGGATGTTGTTTGAACGCCAGCAAACATACACTGCAATGCTTTGTTGTACAATGATTCCTGAGTACGTGTTACTGGCCTGGAGTGGTAAAGTGTCCTACCATGAAGGACGCAATAAGGCTGCCCTTCCCAGAAACCTTTTGTAAAGGCTTTGGGAGTACATCCAGAAGAGCCGCAAATGCCAGGGCAAAGTAATCCTTTCACATACTTGCTTTTAAACCATGTATAGTATTTTAAAAGGTACACTCACCGGAGGTCCCTTCTCCGCCTGCTGGGTCCAGGAGGCAGCCTTGGGTGGGTTCGGGGGTACTGGCACCAGATCCAGGGTGAGAAACAGTTCCTGGCTGTTGGGAAAACCGGTTTCTCCGCTTGCTTGCTGTGAGCTATCTACAACCTCATCATCATCATCTTCGTCCCCAAAACCTGCTTCCGTATTGCCTCCATCTCCATTGAAGGAGTCAGACAACACGGCTGGGGTAGTGGTGGCTGAACCCCCTAAAATGGCATGCAGCTCATCATAGAAGCGGCATGTTTGGGGCTCTGACCCGGAGCGGCCGTTCGCCTCTCTGGTTTTCTGAGGGGTGCCTCAGCTCCTTCAGTTTCACACGGCACTGCTTCGGGTCCCTGTTATGGCCTCTGTCCTTCATGCCCTGGGAGATTTTGACAAAGGTTTTGGCATTTCGAAAACTGGAACGGAGTTCTGATAGCACGGATTCCTCTCCCCATACAGCGATCAGATCCCATACCTCCCATTCGGTCCATGCTGGAGCTCTTTTGCGATTCTGGGACTCCATCATGGTCACCTCTCCTGATGAGCTCTGCATGGTCACCTGCAGCTTGCCACGCTGGCCAAACAGGAAATGAGATTCAAAAGTTCGCGGTTCTTTTCCTGTCTACCTGGCCAGTGCATCTGAATTGAGAGTGCTGTCCAGAGCAGTCACAATGGAGCACTCTGGGATAGCTTCCGGAGGCCAATATCGTCGAATTGTGTCCACAATACCCCAAATTAGAGCCGACAAGGCCGATTTAAGCGCTAATCCACTTGTCAGGGGTGGAGTAAGGAAATCGATTTTAAGAGCCCTTTAAATCGAAATAAAGGGCTTCATCGTGTGGACGGGTGCAGGTTTACATCGATTTAATGCTGCTAATTTCGACCTAAAGTCCTAGTGTAGACCAGGGCTCAGAGTCATTTTCTGCAGGGAAGCAAAGAAATCTGTAGGGCACATGAATTCTGCACCACTCACATGAATTCTGCACCCACACAGTGGTGCAGAATTCCCCCAGGAGTAACAGTACAGTAATACTGATTATCCAGATACTTATTCAAATTAATTGCCTTCCATTCTATTAAATAATTAAGATTTGACTGTTAAAGTAATGAGTCTGGCATAAACGTTGCCTTGTAACAACTTTGATAGCTGTTTCTAGGCTGTAAAATGTACACATTTAAATACACTGGAAAACTGTTCAGAAATAATCTGTGTGGGAAATCCCATAAATCTTAATTTCAGTCAGGAAATCTTTTTCACACTTAGTTTTAGAGCTGTATTTAGTATCTTAAATGTCCCATGGGTTGTGTCAAGATATATCCTATAAAACTAGGAGGATGCAATAAAAGGTGGCAGTATTCTATCTTCTGGGAAACCAGCCCTAGGAAAAACCAAATCCACTGCTTTGAATGGTGTTAGCAGGACTCACCCTTTCTCTTCTCTCTTGATGACAGCACAAAAGGATAGTGAGGAGGAAAGTAAAGCTGTTAGCTCAGCTTGGCAAGCTTAGTGTTCTGGTTTCACTTCACATCAGCGATCCCATTGAGGTATCCAGGAGCATCATCCCCCTTTAGCTTCTCATGGTTGATGTACGGCTTTCTGATGAAAGGGATACTGTCCCTGGTCCTCCCTGACATGAATTTTTGTGGAAGCCAGGTCCAAGGTTGAAGTAAGAGAATCACAGATCCCTCTTCCTATCTTGGAGGAGCCTATTTCCTCAGAGCTCTTCCTTTACATACTAAAGTAAGGTCTCATTAGGAAGAGAAATCTGATATAGGAGTAGCAGGAGAGGCTCCCATTCTTGCCCAGCAGTGAGTGAAGCAGCAGCATCACCTGACGGAAAATATGTACCTGACCTACTCCTTCTTTTCTTAAAGAAAGATCTGTTCCATCCATTACTTCTCTCTGAGTGGAGCAAGGAAGAAGGGGTGCCCACCAGCTCTATAAATTTTATTCAGACTTTATCTTAAGAGCATAAGAACTACTATACTGGGTCAGACCATGGTCCATCTTGCCAAGTATCCTGTCTCCAGCAGTGGCCTATACCAGAGTTTCAGGCGCAATGTACAGGACAGGGCAGTTATCAAGTGATCCATCCTTGTCTTGCTCTCCCAGCTTCTGGTAGTCAGAGGTTTAGGGTTGCCTCAATCTTGGGTTTCAGTTGCTGATCATCTTGGCTAATAGCCATTGATGGACCTATCCTCTGTGAATTTAGGGGGGGAGGGATAGCTCAGTGGTTTGAGCGTTGGCCTGCTAAACCCAGGGTTGTGAGTTCAATCCTTGAGGGGGCCATTTAGGGATCTGGGGCAAAAATCGGGGATTGGTCCTGCTTTGAGCAGGGGGTTGGACTAGATGACCTCCTGAGGTCCCTTCCAACCCTGATATTCTATGATCTATGAATTTATCTAGTTATTTTTTTAACCCAGTTATACTTTTGGCTATCACAACATCTCATGGCAATGATCTTTTGTTTGTATTGAACCTGCTGCCTATTAATTTCATTGGGTGACCCCTATTTTTTGTATTGTATCTCTCCTCATAGAAGTCATTCCATACCCTTGATCATCTTTGCCTTTCTCTGAACTTTTTCCAGTTCTTCTAAATACTTTTTGAGATGGGGTGACCAGAACTGGACACGCTATTCAAGTTGTGGGCACACCATGATTTATAGTAGCATTATGATATTTTCTGTCTTCTTTTCTATCCTTTTCCTATAGTTCATAACATACTGTTAGCCTTTTCAAACACTGCACGTTGAGCGGAAGTTTTCAGAGAACTTTCCACAGTGACTCTAAATATCTTAATCTCATAAGATGGAGGAAGTTGCATTCGATACTTCAGAAATTTCTAAGGAGTAACTCCTGCATGTGCTCCCCCTTTCCTGTGCTTTTCTAAAATACATTGTCCTCCTTGGTAGAAATCACGATTGGACACACCAGAAATGTGCCCCATTTTGTTCCATACTCTTGGTGCATGCTTCCCCCACCCCCCCTAGCTGGCTGGGAACCTGCTTGGGGACATGAACTCCTTTTGGTTACTTACTCTCTTGTCCCCATTCCCTTCCCCTTGCCACACTGCATTGTTTCATAAGAGGGAGATGTGTGACGATAGCTACCAGAACTAGTGATCTCCGCTCAGCTTTCATCTGCTTTTACCACTGAGTGTGACTATTCCTCCCCACCTTGACTCAAATCATTTTAGGAGGTAGCTGTTGCTCCCATGTGAAGCAGTAGAAACCTGTGGTTAGACAAGTGTTCAGCCTTACTTTTCATGTGCTAAGCAAGGAAAGGCTCCTCTTCCAAGAAACAGGAAGAGAAGGGGGGACAGAATTAAATGGAAGTAGAGTGTATGCAAAATCACATAGAATTAAAGTAATCAAATTTTTAATAAGATTTTTTTTTCATTTACTCTTAAGCAAAAGTGATTTGAGGGATGCCAGCCTTTCCTTTGCTTCAGCGTGATTATAGTAGAAATGATGGTTTGGGGTGGGTGTCAAAGCACTAGAGGATGAATGCTGCCAGGCGGTAAATACTTGGATTACATCAAGTTCAGTGAATCTACCCAGAACCCTTTTTCAGAATGTTTTTAAATGTCTATCTGACCATTTTATCCACTCCCCTCTTTTGTGAATTAAAAACCTGGTGTTTGTTTTTAAAAATTTATTTTATATGATTTAGTTTAATTGCATGCAAATTATCTGAATCTCTTTTAGGTATGCCGGTGCCTTGAGAGCTTCAGGAGAAATGGCCTCTGCTCAGTATATTACTGCAGGTCGGTATTTGGATTAGAACAGAGTGTTTTTGCTATTATTTGCTGGAGTCCAGGATTGTTATTGCAAGTCTTTAATGTGTGTTTTTCTTTGGAGTTTATGCCTTAGGAACTCCAGAGCACTGAGGGGTTCATTTTAACCTTTACCACCTAATGTACTTCTAAGGACTAGACTAATCTAGCATACTTTTCTGCACCTTCCAAAACTTACTCCAACAAAGGTATATTTGGAGTAGTGTGGATTACCCACCTGAAACTAGGCACAATCTAGCCTTAAATGTAAAGCATTAGCCCTTATTTCTTAAGTGTGGTTTAAAGTAATTGGGACTTTGTAAAGCACTCCTCTCCATCATTTGAGGTGAACACTTCCCATGTAAACATCTGAGTCGACAGTTCTTGTTTTTCACTTAATAGTAGGTTATAACTGTACTTCTGGAACTCACCATGCCAGTGACACTACATTCAATAGATGTTATTGGTCTTGCAACACCACTGGAGTAATATTGACTGCTATCCTCAATATGCCATAATCCTTACCCTAAACTTCATAATAGCATCATATATTTAATCTCCAAAGGGAAAGTAACATTTTATTTTGGTGGTGGTGATGGTGGTCTGGGTAGCAGGAGCTCACAAAGGCCCAGTATCTCTGAGCTCTAACTAGAACTCTAGTTAGACCCTTTACATTTGAACAAGGGTACTACTTGTCCACTTTGTTTTCTTTTTTTACTCTATTTCATTGCCCCACTAAGATGCTGGGCCAGCACACTGGGATTTCTACCAGTCCATTTAAGGAAAAACAAAACAAAATAAGAAGGAAAGGTCCAGTTTGTGGGTATGCCTGCTGATCGAATTTTGGGGTGGTAAGTTCAATGGTTACTCTATACAACCATGCCTGCCCCTTCCCCTCTCACTGCCTCTACTTTGTGTCCCTTATTATTTTATTTTGAGGTGACAACGTTGCTTCTGAGGAGTCTAATACATTGATAAGTAAATCCTTAGTTAACTCGTTGGTGCTGGGCTGGTCAGGAGCTCCTGCATGACACACACGCATTTTTTAATGCCTGTGTCATATTGAGATAATGCCTCTTGGAGTCAGTGTTTGAGATGTTGGATCACAGGGACAGGAAGAAACTGGCCATAAAATTTAGTTTTTTTTGTTATAAAATAACATTAGCTATATCCATTGGTATAAAAGCTTCATGCCTCGGTCTCCTTACCTGTAAAGCCTACATCACAGGCTGTTGTGAGCAGCAGTCAGTGTCTGTAAAGCGTTTGGAAACTTGAAGTTCTGTATAATGGATACATTTTTAGAAATAAGATTCATATATGCAGCTAGGAATGGAAGGAAAGGGGGTGTGTGTGTATGTTGCCACTCAACATATTCTTAATCAGCATCATCCACTACACTGCAAATAGCTTTGAACTTTCTGCACTAGTGTACATTGACTTGCTTTTCCTGGGTGCGAAGTTTAAGTATTCTCTGAAGAATTTTAAGTGTGGAAAAATCAAGTTTAGATTTGGTCCTATCAGCAATAAGTGACACTTAAGTCACTGTGGCTTTCAGTTATAGAAAGTGGATCTTAACCTGAACACCTTTTGTTTTTAGGTATAGACATGTTACAAAGACATTGTGCTTCAGGAGTGTGTTAAATAGTTTTTGGTGAACGACATTTCTATTTGTGGACTGTTAGTGAGGAGCCAGCTTCAAGTGGCATCAAAGGGCAAGGCACTATGTGCCTATCTTTCATATCTGGGTCATTTGCTATGCCTGCGTAATCATGTTTGCAGGCACATTTTGCATCTATTGTACCTACTGTGAAACAACTGGGCCCTTTGGTGAAAAGTTCTAATTTGACACTGTTAAATAAGTGTTCCCTTTGGATATTGTTGCCTTCTTGCTGTTCATTTTAACTACTAGTTTGCTGTAGTATTTTTAAGAGGATTTTTTTACATTTAATTTTTTTATTTTCAAAACTCACTTGCTTTATTTTTAAGCTCTTAGAGATTTGTTTGATTCCATGGATAAAACGTCCTCCAGCATCCCACCCATCATTCTCCTGCAGTTTTTACACATGGCCTTCCCACAATTTGCAGAGAAAGGTGATCAAGGCCAATATCTCCAACAGGTAAAGACTTTCACTTAACTTCCGATATATTATACAGTGTCCAAGGAATACATTTCTGGAAAAGATGTATTTATCAAATAACTTATTCTGTCATAGAATACAGTTGCAAAACATTAACTCAACAGAAAATTACTACTTCTAGCTATTGAAGTCCAAATATTATTCTGTAGCCTTTTGTATTCCAAAAGCTAGATGTTTTTTTGTAGGGTGTAGAGAAAAAGTTGCATGAAGAGTCAAACACCAGCTCAGCTTACTCAGATTACAAATTTCATGTTATCAGGGGATTGATAGTAGTTTCATAAGAGTACATACCTAAAATCATAAATGCAAATTACTGGTATCTAGTCAAATTTCAATATTCTGTTTTTTCATAGGATGCCAATGAATGCTGGGTACAAATGATGAGGGTACTACAGCAAAAGCTGGAAGGGATAGAAGGTGATGCTCTTATGGAGGTAATAGACATCATCTTGTATTATTCTTTGATTCTGACTATAGATGAGGCTATAATACAGTATTCATGACTGATATTCTTATTGGGGGGTACATCAATAAATAGTTGAACAAATTTCATTAGGTTGGAGCACTACCAAGTTCTCCCTAGGTTATATTTATAGTCTAATAAATGAAATTGCCTCATGATGTTGAGAGCCAGTGCAAGGCCCTCCATGCCACTTAAATCGCACATTGGGGTGCCTATGCTATGGAAGGAGTTTCCATGTTGGCCCTACATAAGCCAGTGTGGAAGACCACAAGATCCGTGCTTATGTGAGTCCAGTCACCCTAACATTCTATTAATTTTATATGATGTTGGCTGTTTCTAAAAAGCATTATTGTGGTTTGGGATTCAGAGAAGGATGTCAGCAGGAATGCTGCAGCAAACAGGATTAGCTTAGTCAATTCACCGAGAACTTTATTTTCTCCAGGGTAAGGGTGAAACTTCCCCCCAAGTGTAGCTTTAAAAAAAATACTTTGTGGAGTGTCTTGGTTTACAAAGATCAGTGATAAAACAGTTTTGTTTATAGTTTAAAAAGTATTATAGAGAACTCTACCTTTCAGTGAAAAATAAAGTGGTGCTGTTTTTAATAAAGACATTTGCTGTTTCTTGCCAGTATTATGGTCTAAAGAGACTGCTTTCACAGTAATTAAATGCTAATGTTGGTGTCTAGTCTAAATCTTTTTCACTCTGATAGGGAGACTAAGCAGATGAAATTTCAACATATCTAGTTTTCTTATGTAACCATAGGTATGTGTTCTTTTTGAATGAATAGGCATTCATGAACTATCTTTTAAAAGTACTTAATTGTTGTCTGCATGGAAGAGATGGTGTTTTTGTTTGCTACTTAAAATTATAATAAGAAAACCTGTTTTGCAGACTGACTCTGGAGCTTCAGCAGCAGCTTCTAAAAAGAAGAGTTTAGTTGATCAGTTCTTCAGCATTGAATTTGAAACAACGTATCCTAAGGATTTTAAGGTCTAAAGAGCAGTAGTGATTTAGTAACTCATAGTGGGGAGGGGATTTCACACATAAGGGATAACAAAAATGAAAAACTTAACCCAGAAGAGGCTAGAGAGAGAAGATACTTGGGGAAAAGATACATCTGTATTGTAGAAGTACATAAAAGCACATCACAAAAATTAGAATAAGCAGTAATGGGAAAAATGGTACCTTTGGAAACTTTTTTAAAAACAAAACTTAAATATACAATGGTTCTTCTCTAGAAACTAATAGCATTTGAAATTCTTTGCCTCAGGAAATGCTGAAAGTCTACTTTTACATGGATACCAACGATATCGTAATACAAAAGGGACTAGATGGCCACGCATTTAATTGCTAATTTGAGGGTTGCTGATGTTCTTAGTCTACTCCACGTTTTGTACATTGCTATCCCTTTCCTGAGGAATTTCGTCAAATGCAATAAATATATAACAAATAAATCTCACACCATCAGGTGACTAGGAAGTGGATTCATCATACAGTTTTCAAAGAGTAGGGTTTTTTATAGAAAAATAATTTGTTTTGGGAGGTGGATCAAGATTGACATGCTCCATGGAAGTGGCATTTCAGGCATAGTGTACTATTCTTGATCACCTACCCATAATGAAATTGAGTGCATGCCATATTTGGGCCTGTGGAGTATTTTTTTTTTTTTCTTTCCCCTGGACATATGGGGAAGGACCTGAGGCAGTTTTTAATATTTTGCTTTTCTAAGTTGTTGAGGGGGAAATATCTGTTAAGATTAGGGTAGTAATCTTATACAACTTTCTTGATGCAGAGTCAGGTGTTAGATCTTTTTGGAGCAAGAGGGCCATGCTTTTCTGCTTTCATACCATGGACCTCATTTCAGTTTCTGAGCCTGTAAACTGTGGGTGGAGGAACAGAATGAGTATGGTAGGAGAATAGATACATAGGTCAGTGGCATGATGAAATGAGTCCACAGAAAGTTTGGGGTGTAGGTTGGAGAATGGGGAGAACGTAGTAATGGAAGGGTATGTGGAACAGAGATGAAGGTGTAGGAAAGGGAAAAATTAGCTGATAGGGAGACTAGGAGGTGCATGGTGAAAGGAACTGCAAATGAGGAAAGCCTGGACATAAGTGGTCCACTATCAACTAGGTCACCTGATAGGAAGAACAGTGAAAGGAGGGGATGGATAAAACTACAGAAGAGGAAGTGATGGGGAGACTAGTTATAGAATTAGGGAAGAAAGAAAGGCAGTTGAGATAGAAAGGGAGAAGGTATGGAAGGGGATGTATACCATCTTTAAGGATACGATTTAGTCACGGCAGTCACTGATTCAGTGACTTTACCAGATGTCCCTGACCTTCAGCTGTCAGCAGCTGAAGGCGGGACTGTGTGCCCCCTCTGAAGCTTCGGCTGGCGTTGCAGCCACGATTACTGCTCTTCTCCCTCCTCCCCCTTGGCCCCCCAAAATAATGGCTGGGGCCAGGGCCATGTGCCCCTCCTCGGGGCTGTGCCCCTCCTCGGGGCTGTGCCCAGTGACTGCAGCCAAGGCCATGTGCCCCTGCTCTGCAGCCTCTGGGCCGGAACCATGGCTGTGCGCTCTCTACTTCCCACTCTCTCCCCTTCCCTCCCCCCCCACAAACTGTGTCTGGTGCTGAAGCCAAAGCTGTGCCCCCTCCCCACCCATGGCAGTGGGACTTGTTCTGTCATATCCCCTCTCTCCTCCAAATGGGGCTCCAGTCATCATTCCTTTTCCCTCCCTAGCCTTGCCCCCCAGTTATTTTTAGTAAAGTCACAGACTCCTGTGAACTTTTGTTTGTCTGCAACTTTTAGTAAAAATATCCATGATAAAATCTTAACCTTAACCATGATAAAATACCTATCAGTTTTCAAAGAGAAGGCTGTTCAGTGGTCTAAAGAAGTGGGGGGAGCCTGGGAGATAGCAGATGTAGAAGAACTTAGGGCAGTTGTCTCTACTCCACTCAGCCACTGTTCGTGGAGTGTAATATTGAAGCTGATCCTAGGATTTGATACTGGCAAACTAAATAGAGCAGTAAAATGGCCTTTGCAAGGCTAAGTGTCAACAAAACGTGTATTGTGAGCTGTTGCTGTTTCCATGGACTAACACTCTAGCCATTAGACTGGTTAAAGCAGAGAAAAGTGGGTGGGGATTTATTTAACAGAAGGGCTTTTCATTGTTCCAAATCTTAGTAGTTTCTTTCTGATATTAAAACCACATTTATGTAAAAATTAAGCCTTTTAAAGGGATGAATAAAAATGCTGCCTAATCAGGAGTTTCAGATTGTATTAACTGATTTAGTATTCCATTGATCCTACTCGTGTAAATAGAGCAATAGTTCAGCTCTTAGGGTGTGATGGTTTTCCTTAATTGCATGAAGCATGAAATGTACAGAAGCAGAAGAGGAGGAAGTAACTAAAGGAAAAGAGAATCAGCTTCAACTTAGCTGCTTTATTAATCAAGAAGTCAAATATCTTTTTACAGGACTTAAATTGGTGAGTAGTATTAAATATCTTGTTTGATTTACATTCTAAATTACCTATATCAGTGCCCTTGGCTATCAGAGACAATATTTGACAGCAAGCTTCACTTCCCAACTGTAAAAGGTAGTTTTTGAGTAGAATATGAGTAGACCTTTTTGAGTAGAATATGGCAAGAGGAAAAGGGGGGATGAATTGCATATTAACCAAAAAAACTGGAGCACTAGCTGGAACCTGACGTAGTGCAGCCAGAGATTGATTTCTAATTCCAGCTCTCTTCAGGTAAATCTATTGATCATGCTTAGGGCTCTGTGTCTGTCACAGAGGTCATGGAAGTCACGGATTCTGCGACCACCTTGACTTCTGAAGTGACTACTTTGGCTGACCCCAGGGCTGCCCCTGGGGCCAGTTACTCAGGCGGCCCTGGAGGCAGCAACACCGGCCGCTGCTGGAGTGACTCTGCAGCTAGCCGCTAGGGTGGCCCCAGGGTCAGCTGCACCGGTGTTGCTCTGGTGGCCCTGGGCAGCTGGCCCTGGGGGCTGCCTGAGCAGCAGCCAAGACGGCTGGTTCAGTGGCCAGGGCAGCCGCTGGCCCCCAGAGGGTTCTCCGTGCCCCCTGTCGGCAATCCTAGTGGCAGCAGGCCCCCTGGGGCTTGCCCCCTCCCCCCAGCAGCAACCTGAGCGGTAGCGGGCCCCCTGGGGTTTCCGCGCCACCCCCAACCAGCAAAGACAGGAGCAGCAGCAGCGGGCGGCCTGGGGTCCCCCCACCCCGGATTCAATCAGGGGTATTTATGGTATAAGTCATGGAGAGGTCACTGGCTGTGATTTTTTTTTTTCTTGTCCGGGACCTGTCCATGACTTTTACTAAAAATACCCATGATTAAATTGTAGCCTTAATCATGCTGAATTGTGCTCCCAAACTAGCATAGGGTTTAGATAAATATTCTCCTTTGAACTGAGACGAAAAAACAAATGACTTAAACGCTTGGAGCATGTCTTTCCAGGAATAAGGCCAAGTACTTTGTACAATTGAGAGAAACATGTAGGTAGCACCATTCGTAATTGCGGATATGTTTATCAAGTCGGCCATTGTTGAATTTGCTACCACCTACAGAAAGATGCTGGTTTGGCTGTTGGTGAAAGAGCTGTCATACCAAGCAGGAGCAGAAGCATACTGACGGGCAGAGCAAGCAGAATGCCAAATCTGAGAACTCTTTCTACACAGATGGTGTAGGGGAATGCTAAGCTGAGAAACCTAGAAGCAAGGGAGAGGAAGGAGTATCTGTTAACTCTCCCTGCTTCCTCAGCAGCCAAACTATTAGATTTTTTTCTTCCACTTCACTCATCCAGTGGCAACTGCTAGAACGGTTAGTGTACTGTCAGCAATAAATTCTGAGGCAAACAAATTTACAGCAGCATAAAGTAGAGGAACATTTAAAAGTGAGTTATTAAACTCCTGCAAAAATTGCGGGGCTTTCCTGTGAATTTGAGCCTAACATGCGATGATATATGCATGGCCTAGATTACCACTAGGTGTCGTATTTGTATAAAATAATAGTACTTTAAGAGTTGTTTACATTTTATAAATTATTTCCACAAGAGTTCACTGTTGTTTGTGAGAGAAATAGTGTATATGGGGTAAGAAACCTTAGATAAATTTTTAAAAAATTACATGGGTTTCATCTAAATAGAAGTAGAGTAAGTAAATTTCTCCAACTAGAAAAATCAAAGGTAAGGCTGAGAATCTTCTCTTTTTGGGACAAGCCACCTGAGGGAAGACTGACCTTCCAGAATTCCCCAAACTTGTAAACTTGGGGAGAGAAATTCATGACCTCAACAACCAGGCCAGTCTAGCCTTTTACTAGTCTTAAGGAGGTCCATGACCAAGAAATGCTGTGCCAGCAGAACATCGCTGTCTGGCTTCTGAACTGCAATTCCAGCTCCTGCTCTGAGAGCCAGAAGACTGAACTGAAGAATTTGCAAAAAAACCCATTACCTTAAGTGTCATATTTTTCTTTTTTGTTTTGTTTTTATTGTCTGGAGACATCCCAGTCTATTTTAGCCTTTTTGTTTTGAGGGTGTGTGCAGTGTGCATGCGTAAAGTCCACACGAGGAAGGCACCAGAAGGAGCTCTAAATACTTGCAAATAAAACTGTTCACTAAAGTGTGTTTAAAAATCCTGAAAGGCTTGAAATTTCCATCTGTAATTTCTGGTAAATAAGAGTGGTGAAACTTATGTTTATAATACACGTTAACAGACTCCTTTGATGATAACTCTGATGGGGGTGGCGGAAAGAAAAGTAGCTGCTACAAAGAACTGAATTCTAAGAAGATAGATTTATAATTAGCTCTGAGGTTGTGCTCTAGACATTAGATGGTTTTGGTTTCAGTATTAATCAGCTCCAAGTTATAAATCTAATTGACTTTGGTTACAAATCCCAACTAATCAATTTTACCAAACAACCAGCAATCTCCTTAGAATCCTCTGTAAAATGTGTAAGTATTGACTGGTTTTTTGATATTTGATTATTTAACTACATGATTTTAACCCCAGTCCAATATTGAGACTAATGTATTGATTTAATAGTTAATATTGCTTTATTCTGTAGTTTACTATTAGTAATAGCTTAGCTTTGGTGATATATTTTCTTGATCTTATTTTTAAGTGTTTGTTAAACTTTTATACAAAGATATACTTAATCACATTTTTTTTAATAATCATGGTTCCTAAACCTTTAAGAACCTAGATGGATACCAGGTGGTTAATCTGAATGTTTTATCAGCTCCCCCTAATTAGTCTTTGGTTTTCATGTTACTTGGTTTTGTTTGGATCTTACATTTATGTTTTCTACCAATGTGTTTCTAAATAATTCAAACAGTGTTCTAAGATAAGTCTGTTACTCAGTTCAGGGTTATACTCCTCTTTTGTTAATTACACTGATATAATAGTAATACTGTAAATATTTTAATTGCTTCTATCTAAAATCTCTCACTGCACAACTAGTTTATAGCATGTAATTTTCTAATGGGGGAAAAAAGCTTGATGATAGCAGATAATTGTATGGTATCTTTAAGTTAAGCATCACAAATGTTTATGGCACTGAAGAAAAACATGGTCCTTGTGCAGAGCGTTCTCATATTCTGAGCTCTTCTAAAATATCAAGCTGTAGCAACCAGGTAGAAGAGTACGCTTGGTAGAATAAGGACTGGGGTTAAGATTGTATATGTTCCATACAACTGCTTTGGTTTTTATGTTGTATAGGTGTCCATTATTAGTTCAGTGCTAATATTATCACTAATTTCTTTCACAGCGTCTTCAAGAGGAAATCACAAAACTTTCTCCAACATTGCAAAGAAATGCTCTGTACATCAAATCTGTGAGTAGTAATCAGTCATCACTATTCTTGTAATCTTATTAACTTCATCATGTTGACAAGAATTTTGTGGCTCAAAACACTAAGTTGCTGTTGGAAAAGAATGTGGTGAACCTTTGCAGATTTCCAGAACCAAGAAGTGTAAAAATCTGAGCAATTTATTACTTTATTTAATCCAGAGGCTCCAATCAAGATGTAGCACTTTTGTGCTAGGTGTTGCACAAAGACATAGGAAGACCCAAGTCCCTCCAAGAAGAGCCTACAATCTAAGACAAAAATGCTAAATGTCTAAATTCTCTGTGAAAATCTGAAGTATAATGGATCCCTCTAAATATTTTCTTATTTAGTCCAAGATTAGTCGTTTGCCTGCCTACCTGACTATTCAGATGGTTCGATTTTTTTACAAAGAGAAGGAATCAGTGAATGCCAAAGTTCTTAAGGTCAGTAGCAATCTTCATCAACATTATATTGAAGTTTAGAGTTTTTATACACTTGGAGATCAGAATTTTATTCTAGTTCATTAACACTTACAGATACTATTCGGTTGAAGTGTGTTTGCTCTCAAATTACTCCTTATATAGACAGAACATAATTCCAAAAGCATACAGTATTTTTGAATAAAGAAATATATTGAAACTGTCAGAGAAACTACATTGTCAAATTAAATGTTGTTTTTTCTGCATGGGACTGAAGTTAAATTGCCCTGATGCTATTAAGCATTTTTTACCCTGTCTTTCTCCATTAGTTCAGAGGAGGATGTCACATTTGCCACTTTGTGACTATCCTGTCTGGGGTGAGGGCTCTTGCTTTCAGCTTACTCCCCTATCAACACTCTGAGGGGAGAACTTCCAAACTTAGTGGGCCTCTTATCTTTGACTGACTGCTTCATTTGTAGTGTTCAGGCAGCAGGGATGCTTAGATTACTTCCTGACTGTCAGACAGGGAAGAACCTGCCTCTCCACCTGCTTTTAGGAAAAGGAATGAAAAAGAAAGTAGAAAATATATAAAATAAAGGCTTGTGTGGCCCATTATGATATGACTGGGTCTCCAAGAAAATGTGTGCGCATAGAATGGAAGAAGGATGTGTGTGAAATTAGAGCAGGAGGGCAGAGGCAGCTTTAGGTATAAGAACCCTGTTGGGGCTTTACTTATTTGGAGGGACCTATAATCCTCTACTGCTTTGACAAGTCCTAAGCCAGCCCTTTCCTGAAACCCGCTGAAAAGCAGCCCAAGAAAAAAGTCTCGCTTCCTTCTATCATGAAGTAAAGGCTGGTTTTGTGAGAGGTGGGAAAAGATCTGAATGCTTGCATGTAACAGATCCTATATTTAGTACTCTGTTTTGGATAGTGAGACAATTTAGGGGTGAGTAGAGAGATTGCTGCAATGAGGGAAGATGTGAAGGTGTGCATAGCTATAGAGCACAGACATGCCAATTTATATGTAGGTTGTTAGTGAGGTGTATACATGGATCTTTTTGTTTGCACAGCATATATGTAGCTAGGCTGTAGATGTGTTTACTTGTGGTGGTTATGCATGTTTTTGTCCTCTAGCTATGCCACTACAAAATTGCACAGTAGTGATGAATGCTGCTGCATTGTGCCACTTTTGAATACACAGTTAAACAGCAGAAATTTTATAGTGGGCATAAGTCAATTAGATGTCAATTAGAAAAATTTAACACACACAGATTTACAAAATAATTCACCCAAGAATTCAGGACAAGTTCTATGCCTAGTTTTAAGTTTCTATCATTTTTTTAGTTTAGACTGCAAGTACACATTTTTATGCTCAGCAGCTGAAAAATAGCCATGCATGTGGTGTCTAATACAATTAGATGCCATTAGTGACTATGCAACTGAAAACATAGTAGAAATAATGTAGTTAGCATGCGAAAAGCCAGTTCTTAACTCCTCATAACTTTAATTTTACTTGCCTGTATTTAAAACCAACAAAGTGACAATTTCTGATAAACATAGTCACATGCAGTGTTTAATTCAGAAATTCAGCTGTTTGCACAAATATCTGTCTCCCTTCTGGAAGGTTTGTGTGGGAGATTCAGCATTTGCCAAATTAAAATAATGAAAATAAAAACATGGATATGAGACACAGAATGGAAAGTTTCAGTCCCAAAGGAAAGCTAAGATTTAGTGAAAATGGAATTATGATAGAAACTGAGTTTCAAACATGACAGCACTGAGAATGGCAGGGGCCAATCATGTGCCACAAGTACTCCTTTTCTTTTTGCGAATACAGACTAACACGGCTGTTCCTCTGAAACCTGTCATGTGGTAGGGGATGGCGTAAGAGGCCCTTTTCTGCCTGGATTGGCTCTTCAATGCCTCGTGTCCCTGTCAGCAAATCAGATGCCTGGAACAGGTTTCCAGGAATACTCAATGAAAGCTCTCCCTTTTGTGGAGCAGGCCCATTAGCTGACTGGCATCATGCAGCTCAGGGAGCATGGCCTGTTCTTTCAGGCGTGCAGCTGAATAGAGGTTGAAGAGTATATTTTTCATACTCTTCACACTCAAAAATGGATTGATCTTGGCAGAGAAATATCTGTTCCTCCAAAGGTGAAATGACACAAGAACTAGGGGTCACCAAATGAAATTAATAGGCAGCAGGTTTAAAGCAAACAAAAGCAAGTATTTTTTCACACAACGGACAGTCAGCTTCTGGAACTCCTTGGCCTTCACAACATCTTCTGTCAAGACTATAACAGGTTTCAAAAAAGAACTAGATAAATTCATGGAGGATAGGTCCATCAATAGCTATTAGCCAGGATGGGCAGGGATGGTGTCCCTAGCCTCTGTTTGCTGGGAATGGGCGGCAGGGATGGATCACTTGATTGCCTCTTCTGTTCATTCCCTCTGGGAAATATTGGCATTGGCCACTGTCAGAAAACAGGACACTGGAGTAGATGGACCTTTGGTCTGACCTAGTATGGCCGTTCTTATGACAGCAAGTAGTACTGTAAAAGAGTAAAATAAAGAACTGTGCTAGGTATGAACACTTTGAGAAAGCATTCATTAATTGTATTTAAAACTAAATTATAAATTAGTATCAGTAAGTGATTAGGCAATCCAAACTGTAGGCTCAGATACAAATAACTGAATCCCACTGAGATGTCCGTTATTCAGTGTGTCTATAGAGAAAGGACTGTTAACATGTAAATGTTGGTATTAACTGTTTTTAGCTTGTTGCAGCTTACACTGCATTGGCCTGTTACAGAAACACACATCAATGCTACCCGATATGTAGACATACACAAATATTTGTAGTCAGTTTTTCAGCAGAGAGCTAATCGGACAGTTGTGTGCATTTCTATAACATCTATTATGTGGACATCTTAAATTATTTTATACTTTTTGAATAAATCAAGAAAAGGCTGTGTCAAAAATATGGCTAAGTGCATTTAAATGATCAGATGGGATTGGCTTTCTATGAAAAAACATTTCTTTAATACGGAGTTCTAAATTGAGCTAATAGCCTGACTCTCTTTGTAACTTGTTCCTAGGATGTCAAATTTCCTCTTATGTTGGATGTGTATGAGTTATGTACATCAGAACTTCAAGAAAAGATGGTTTCATTTCGGTCAAAATTCAAGGATCTAGAAGACAAAAAAATAAATCAGCAGCCAAAGAATGTAGGTTACATGAATATTTTTTAGCCATTTTGATTTATGTAGTATCCTGAATTAATGTTTTGGTTTCATATAATCAACGAAAGTGGGACAGCATGTCTTAAAACTAATATCTAATCAAAACTAATAATAAAATAGTATCAAGTGGTAATTTACAAACCTGCATGCTGACATAATGGGCCATAGTTTGAATTTTTTTCATGACTTAAAAAAAAAAGAATTCTTGGATTTGATAGGTTAATTCCACAAACTGTTCACGGAAAAGTCTCCATCTTAGCTTCTACGCACAATTGTAATTGGTAAGATGAATAGTAGATGCTTTAGGTTTACTGAATAAAAAGTGATTTTTTCAATTTCATAAATTGATATATTCAAGCAATTTAAACTGCAGTTTTGAGGGCTGTGAAAGCTGCTTATTATGTAAGAGAATGTTGACCTGGTTATACCAATGTGCTTTAATGTCATTCATACCAACTTTAACTTAGAAGGACTTGCACATAAACAAGGCTGTGCCCAGGAATAGTGATCAGATTACAGAACTTCAGCTTTGTTTCAAGAGCTTGGAGTAAATGTGTTTCAAAACTCAAAATTGGAATATTCAACAGTATTTGGAAAAAAAAAAATACATGCCTAATCTGATTAAAAAATTCAACTCACACAACGTAAAAGTTTCATCCAAGGATAGGCCAGAAAAACAATTCCCTTAAATATTACACATTTTTCTCATTGCCTATTGAAAAACTGAGCAAAATGTCTCCCATACATACATGTACAATATTGTCTAAGTGTAGCAAAGCTGTCAGCATAGTTGTTTGAATGGAAAAAAGTGCTGATGCTAGCTCTTACATGGGAGCAACTTGTTTGTGGCAATTCCCTGAAAAATCAACTTCTAAGAATTGTCAGTTAAATCACTCTTACCAGACAAATATGTTATTTATGCTTTAATTTCAGTAGACGGACTGTTCCAAAAATATGATGCAGTTGATCTTTTTTTGGCAGATGGAGACCATTCATATAGAACAAAGTACTTTTTGCTATGCACAAGTACTTTCTATGAATATGTAAATGGTGACATGCCCAAATACTGCTGCTTACTGGCAGATCATTTAAATCTCAATAGAATGAAGCTGCTCTCTCAGCTCTATATCCTAAAGGGGTGCCAAGTGGCTGTGATTGGTATTGAATTGAAGAGCGGAAGTAGATGTGGTCTTATTGGCTCAATAGTATGTTTTAAAAACTGCTAGTTATTTATTTATGTGCTTTGATTTTGTTACAGCACAGGATATTTCTATAAGCAATTTTGTTGTATCCTGTATGGTACACTGCTTTAGGTTCTTCTTTAAAAAAGATGTTAAGTTGTACATTAAGCTATACCATTGTATAGCTGTTGCTAAAGCTGGACTGTTCATATCCCATGCCCCATCAGCTTTCATTTCAGTCTTTGGAGGAGGAGGATTTTTTTCCCTTTTAGATGGGGGAGAAGAGGGGTTTATTGTGAACAGAACTGATTTGCATTTAGTTTGCCTCCCATCTTTTTATTTTCCTTTCTAGCCTCTCCCCTGCTTTCAGAGTGACCCTAGGAAGAGATGAAAACTTTCTATTGCAGAATCTTGTTGGCACTCCAGTCCATTTTCACATTTTCTGCTGCTTATATTGTCCCTGTTGGGTGATTTTTGGGTGCCCACCTCGAGATCTTACTGGTGTCATTTTCAGAATGTGGGTGTTGAGCATATTTTGGAAATCAGGTTCTGTTAAGGTGTTTCATGTCAAGCAACCAAAAAAATCAAGGCAAACAATCTCTCTTGAAAGATGTAGGCCATACATTTTGATACAGTATAGTAAAGCATTTTAAAATTAATAATAAAAAAATTGTTTTCCAGTCTAGTAAAGGTGATGGTGCACAGAAAGAAGTTAAATATGAACCATTTTCCTTTCCTGATGGTAAGTGAATTTTGAGAGGTTTAATGTCACTTTAAAACTTGTATCCTAATTAAGCAAGGATAAAATTATCTTGTATGTGGGGGAAAATCTCTCCATCAGATAACTTTATTTTTCATGACTTTAAAAATGAATTATCAGAAACCCTGGTGCAGTGTAATGGAATGGAGAGATTAATGGCAAGTCAAGACATGTTTGCTATCTATTTAAGACACTTCAACACAGGAGCCCTATATTCATTCACGGTGTAGACCAGGGCTAAGTTACCATGTGAAAAGAGAATTGTTTCCAAAACTAATGTTGGCAGGTAAAATGAGATCTGCTTTTAAGTTCAGCATGCTCTCAAAGGTAGCTCACTGGACTCAGCAGGATTTCTTCTATCCTAATTCAGATTACAAAATCGTTTCCCCTTTTCTAAAAAAAATAACCCTAGTAAATAGTTGACTTAAGTGATGCATTTAGTGTGGTGATAAATTACTACATGTGAATGGTAGTGATGTCATTGGGGTTCCTTTCAAGTTGAACAGCATGAATGATGTCAGTTATTAAATCTGCAAAAACAGCTGTTCTTTATTTACCTGAAATGTTCTATTTCCCATTGACTGTAGAACCATTCTGTAACCTGCAGTAGAGAGCTGTACTTTGCATTTGGGTTTTGATACATTTGACAACCAATGTCAGGCCAGTACAATCTAACTCTTGGTACAAGGAAAAAGCTGACCTGGGTTGCTTAAAACAGTTCTATTTAAATGGAAAAATGTATTATCTGCAGTAAGTAAGGTTAAATTTTTTTAGTAAAAGTCAGGGACAGGTGGAAGGCAATAAACAAAATTCACCGAAGCCCGCAACCTGTCCCTGAGTGCTGGCAGGGGCTTGCAGCTGGACCGCCAGTCCTGCCCCAGAAGTCACAAAGGTCCTGGAAAGTCACAGAATCCATGAACTCTGTGACA
The DNA here is from genome assembly GCF_965140285.1 of Lepidochelys kempii. Lineage (NCBI taxonomy): Eukaryota > Metazoa > Chordata > Testudines > Cheloniidae > Lepidochelys > Lepidochelys kempii. Next base: position 83,420,106 of record NC_136381.1, read on the forward strand.
TTTGTATCCTTAGCCGTAAACATTGCAGTCTAAAGGTGATTCTAGCAAGGCAAGCTTAAACTGCGTGCAGATTGATGTTACTCATTGGGCTCTGTGTAATCAGTATGGTGCAATTTTTTTTCCAGATATTGGCTCCAATAACTGTGGTTTTTACGACCTACAGGCAGTGCTAACACATCAGGGAAGATCTAGTTCCTCTGGTCATTATGTATCTTGGGTAAAAAGGAAACAAGGTAATATCCTTTTCAGTGCTATTAACTAACTGTACAAGTTAACCAGTGCAGTTAAGTTTTTCATTTAAACAAAGTGTTGTCAATACTGAGGTCCTGTTTAAACTTTCCTCCTAAAGGATACTAGACATAATTCTTATATTTACATGTTTAATTTATCTTTGTTTTTTGTAGATGAATGGATTAAGTTTGATGATGACAAAGTCAGCATTGTTACACCTGAAGATATTTTGAGGTTATCTGGGGGTGGAGACTGGCATATAGCTTATGTTCTACTTTATGGACCTCGCAGAGTTGAAGTAGTTGAAGATGAAGCTGAACACTAGTCTACAGTGTTAGTGGTTCCTGCCTAGGTGTGAAATAAATGTTGATCACTCATCATTTCTTTATCCTGGGAGCTTTAGCATTGGAGACAATTTGTTCAAGCCCTTTCTCCTCACATGAAGTGGGAAATTAATCTATTTGAAACTGATCTATGTACCAAACACTTACAAAAAATCATTGCTGGACTGTACTGCTGCTCACTCAGTGGTAGTAGGACACTTAACTAGCTTTTACCTAAGGATATTTTTTTTTAATTAACTAAACTGAGCCTCCCTCTTTCTCCTCTAACTTCAACCAAATATTTATTACACACCTATTCTTACATCATTTGTTACTCTTGCATGGTTTATACCACTTGTTCAATAGCTGTCCATCCTTTGCCTTGTCTGACAATTTTGCCAGGAACATGGAAGGGAAATTGTTGTCTCCTTGTGTAACTCAGTGCTGCTGCCCATAACCCACAGAAACATGGCTACAATCAAGTATTTGTCCAGCCTGACGTGCTGACTCAGTATGTTCTGTTGCTGGCATTTCATGTCTTTAAAATAAATGGTGATCAACAACAACGATCCTGTTTAAAATTCATTCTTTATCTTGAAATGTGACATGCCATCTGTGCTTAGAGCAAGCACTTATGCTGCCTCTTAAACCAGAACTAAACTACAAGTGACCACAGAATCATGTCACTGTCAGCTAGCAGTACTGTTAGCACATACAGGTAAATGCTATTAGTTCTTTAGGAATTTAGTTTTTAAAAGCTAGATCTGTAACTGGTAGAGCAATATCCTAAAAGTAACCGTTGAGCTTAGTTACTTCATAGCATGCTCTATGAACTAGTGCCATGCCTCTTACCTTGTCCTATGGAAAAGTACTCCATGAGGAGCTCAGCAGGAAAGGTGGTTATACCTGAAGTGCTATCAAATGGAGAAAGTAAAACAGAAGTAACCCCTACTGAATGCTAAAACTAGAGAAATTTTAAGGTGGAAGTGAGCTTTTCAGGCAAGTTGCTGTCCCTTTAAAGCTGGTTAAATGGAGGAAGTATGTACCTTGCCTTGCTCTCGGAACAAGAGAGCCTTTGTGCCTGTATGGTGGTAGCACCATCTGTTAGCTATTTCTCAACATTAGCTATATTTACTTAGGCCTGGTCTGCATCCACTGTTTTTAGGGGCATGACTGTTCAAACCACCGGTAATTGTCCACAAGAGGTAGGTTGTACCACTTTAACTATACTGATACAGAACACCTTAAACTGTTAGGCCCCAGGATATTTAGATTTCAGCAGCTCAACCTGTGCACAACCATGTGGGAGTCTCAAACTGCATTATCCCACTTAACTTGCCTTCTGTCCAATTAGTAGAACTGTGCAGAGCACTTCTAAACTTAGGAGTCTGTGGTCTGTCCAAGCTAGCTTCTGATGGCAACATTTAGTATGTGGCCTAGCTTAAGAACTACTCTGCACCCAATATTTTAAATTTCTACATAGTTTCAATTAAGGTTGCCTGGGTAAGCATGTGTGGTACAACAGTCTTTAATTCCTATTTTGTGCTTCAAATGTACAAAACTAAATATTCTAAAAAAAAAAAAAGACATGGAGGTGTGTTTTAATGGGCACTTCTATGAATTAAGGCTTATTTTTCTGCTTTAGTTAAGTCTGTTAAAAGGGGGGCAGGGGTGACTTTGCTTTGTTGCAGGGAAGATGACGATACATTCAGATAGTTAAGTGCTGAGGTGTGATAAGCACCCCAGGAAAGTCTATGAGGTCATAATTCCATATTCAGGGCAGAGTTTGCGGCCTAGGTCTCCATAGCAGGAGCTAAAAAAAACCAACCAACCAGCTCCCCCTTTCTAAGTATCGTTCAGCTTGTGCACTGACTGAGGTAGGAGATCCTGTGGCAAAAGGTAGTAGTGTATGCAGTTGTGTAATTAGTCTTCTCAGCACCCACATGCAAGAGGTAGCTACATATTTTGCAAGTAGGAAAAGCAGACGTGTTATTTGACTGAGCCCACAGAGAACAGGACCTCCTGACTCAAGCCTGTGCTCATTCCTCCATCCCACAGTGAGTATCCATAACTCCCACTGACTTCAGCTGCAGTTCTGAATGTTTTGCACTTTGAAATGTCAGGCCTTTGCTGTCTTAAGCTGTGCACCCAGAAAGAAGTGACCCCCTAGGAAAGTTTTGATTTACATGGTTTTTCTATCATCACAGTCATACATAGAATCAAGTTCTCTAATGGTATTCACCTACCTAACTGCAAGACCAACCTTGCTGTTCCTGCACTATCCTACCCCATTTTTTACATACTTTCCAACTTTTAAAGTAAATGAACCAGGGTCCTAGAGCCAGATACATTGACTACACAAGGCTGAATTTTTCCTTAAGCACTGTTGCATGAACCAAAAAAAAAGCAGTGATGTATTTAAGAATTATAAGGCATTTACACTAGGAATGGGCAACCTTAATTCTTATTTCTTAACTAGAATGCATGCCTTAGCATTCCCTGAATGTGTCTTTTAATGGGTGGGGGAAGTGTTAAATTTAAGTTCAAGTAGGGGGGGGCTTGCCACATGCACAGTCGTGGGAAGGTTTTTCCCCTAGCAGGACCTGTCTGGTCAGCTTCAGTGCCCCCTGGAGTTGCATCTTCAGGATGCCACATATAGGTCCCTGCTGACCTGCCACCTCTCCAGTTCCTTCTTACCACCAGTGACAGTCCTCAGAGCATTCTCTTCTCCCATTTTCAAATGATCCCCTCGTGTACTCATATCCTACCTATAAATAGTTTTCAAGAGTCAGTTTGTAGTTTAGGGCAGTGCTTGAACACCCTTGTTAGTCAGGTTTCCCTTCCCCTGCTCAGGGCATGCCTCAGTCCTAGGGGTTTAAGCTGTGTAGGATCTGCCAAAAGCTCATGCCAAAGGGTGACCCGCACCCGTCCTGCTTAAAGTGCATAAAGGAATCCCATCAGGATAGGTGCAAAACCTGTAGAGGATGCCACCCCCACACAAAGAAGGAAAGGGACCACAGACTGAAACTGTTGTTGATGGACACAGCCCTGAGGCCACAAATCTGAGTTGAGTCCCATAGACCTGGCCCTGGTTTCTTTGGCACACTGGCCTCAATCAGGGATGTCGTACCAAGGTAGGACTCGGAGACCTCCCCCAGCACCGCTCGGTGGCCAGTGCTGTGTAAGAAACCTAAAAAGACCGACAGAGGGCTCTCAAATGGCTTGAGCCTGCTAGCGGAGCGTGACCCATACTGCACCACTCCACCTCATCTGTGCAGGAGGCAGCACCATTGACTCCAGGCCTGCAGAGGGATCCATCTAGTCCAGAGCCAGTAGAAGAGGGTCAAATGGAGGACTTGGATCTCCCTTCCACACTGCAGACCTTTGAGGTGGCCAGGGTCTGAGGGGAGCCTGGGTCCCTCCAGCTGCCCTGGGGGGGGGGCAAGCAGCCCCCTACCCAGAGCAGGTAGAGGGACCCAGGCTCCCTACAGCTGCCAGCACTGCTCTCACTGCCCAGGCTCTGGTCAGGGAGGAGGGCAGCTCAGAGCCATCGTAAGAGCCGGGCAGGCAGTTGGGGGGAGCCACAGGAGACCCTCTCCTCTGCCCAAGACAGGTGGAGAATCCACACTGTGGTTCCTCACAGCTGCCTGTCCACTCTTACAAATTTTGTATCCGGGCTGGGCTCTGACAGTATCTGTATCTACAGAAATGGTCCACAGATAGAAGTGGATACCCCCAGCTTTGCAGGGCTCTACTGATCCTTGGGACTGTCCAGCACCCCACCACCATGGGCTCAGACTCCTCAGTATCAGACTCAGAGCTGGAGTCCTTTGTAGTTAGGAGGAGCCAGCACCAAGGGCAGTGGCAGATGCCAGTGTAGTTGCCCTTTTGGACCCCCTGGGCATACCACCAATCCCCAGGGTCTGTTTCAGTTGCCTCAGCTAGATGAGCCCCATCCAGGGCCAGACAGCTATCTCGCAGTGCCATAGCAGACAGGGGTAGATACTGACGACTGGCTGCATATTGCGGAACCAGACAGACAAGGTGGCCCTATACTGGCCCAAGCCACCTCCTCATCCTCACCTGATGAGGCAGTAGCAGGAACATCCTTGTCCCACCTGATGGAGCTCCTCAGAAGGGTGGCACAAAATCTGGGGCTCCAGATGGAGGAGGTCACTGAGGTGTCAGATCCTATGATGGACATATTATGCCCCACAGGCCCCACCAGGGTGGCACTCCCCCTTATTAAAACAATACAGATGACCACTAAGACCCTGTGGCAGATGCTGGCCTCTCTAACCCCCACAGCAAAAGGGACTGAAAGAAAATATTTTGTGCCATCAAAAAGATACGAGTATCTGTTTACACAATCCCCCCCCCCCACCGGACTTTAGAAATAAAGCCAGTACACAGCCAATATTCATAACTTCAAATACAAAAATGATACATGCATACAAATAGGACTAATGGATTCAGTAGATAATAACTTTCACATAGATATGTTACATAGAACATATTCCAGTTATGTCACATATATTCATAGTATATTTCCATAAAGCCTTATGGGGGGGGGGCACTATCACAGGCTCCACCTTATTTTCAGAAAAAAGCAGACTTAAAGCTGCATAGTTTAAAAGTCGCTTGAGCCACTTCAAAATCTGTGCAGCTGCATACACCTGCCACTCAACACAAGCATTTTAAACCTCAACCTATGCTGTGCCTGTAACCCGGGCATTCTAGGCAGGACTGCAGTAGAAGGGGCAGAAATCATTGGCATCGCCAGTTTCAACCCCCTATCAACCAGCGCTCAGGGTTGGCAACACAACCCACAGGAAGGTATGCACAGGGGCAACACACCAACCCAAATGCTGGATCCGTTACTACCCTTCTCGCCCCATCTATCTCATTACAAGAAGGATGTGGATAAATTGGAGAGAGTCCAGCGAAGGGCAACAAAAATGATTAGGGGTCTAGAACACATGACTTATGAGGAGAGGCTGAGGGAGCTGGGATTGTTTAGTCTGCAGAAGAGAAGAATGAGGGGGGATTTGATAGCTGCTTTCAACTAGCTGAAAGGGGGTTCCAAAGAGGATGGCTCTAGACTGTTCTCAATGGTAGCAGATGACAGAACAAGGAGTAATGGTCTCAAGTTGCAGTAGGGGAGGTTTAGATTGGATATTAGGAAAAACTTTTTCACTAAGAGGGTGGTGAAACACTGGAATGTGTTACCTAGGGAGGTGGTAGAATCTCCTTCCTTAGAGGTTTTTAAGGTCAGGCTTGACAAAGTTAACTGGGAATTGGTCCTGCTTCGAGCAGGGGGTTGGACTAGATGACCTTCAGGGGGCCCTTCCAACCCTGATATTCTATGATTTCTATCATGTGTGGTCCCAAGTTACCTCAGACCATTAGGTACTACGCACAGCAGAACTGGGATATTCCCTCCAATTTAGTTCAGCCCCTCCCTCCCACCCCCCCTTTCCCATCCCTCTTCAGGGACCCCTCTCATGAGCAACTCCTAATACAGGAAGTACAAACTCTCCTAGTGGCAGGAGCAGTGGAAGAGGTTCCTGTGGAACCAAGGGGAAGGGGTTTTTCCTCCCGTTACTTCCTCATACCAGAAGCCAAAGGGGGTCTCAGACCCATCCTGGACCTGCACAACCTCAACAAGTTCAAGAAACTAAAGTTCTTCTTAGAGTGATTGCTCATATTGATTCCAATTAGGGTGTGTGTGTGCACATGCATCAGAAAGTTTTTCCCGTAGCAGCACCCAACGGATCACTTGTGGAGCCCCCTGGAGTGGCACCTTCATGGCATTCATTATATGAGCCTGCCGACCCAATGCCTCCTCAGTTCCTTCTTACCGCCAGTGACAGTCATTGGAACTGTGGCATCTTGCTCAGCAAGTTCTACCACATTTTCCTAGCCCCATGTATTTTTTATACGTTTCAGTTAGTTTAATTTTTACTTAGTATTAGTATTTAGCAGTTGGGCTGGGGAGGGGGGAGAAGAGGGGTTGCCTTCTATCCCAACTGCTTTTTCTTGGGAGGGCTTTCATTAGCAAGACCCAGGGGTTCAAGCCCTGCAAGTCCTGCTCCAAGCCTATGCCACCCCAGGGCCCGTCTGCCAGCCCCACTCATCCCGCTGCCAGCCCTGGGTCCTGGTGGCTCTGCAGCCGCTCCCAGCTGTGGCCCACTGGCCGGCATCCTGGGGCAGTGAGGGGGTACAGACAGGCAAATGGGGCACAGCTCAGCAACCCTATCTTAAAAATTGTTGCAGCACCCCTGTCCTGGGATATTTTAAAGTCCTGAGTTGCTGCTTACATCCCGATCATGTCATGTGGAACAGTGCACTGCGTTTGACATTGTGCGTGCCGTCTGTCACAATTTTTTTCCCCCTAAGTTGAGGGGTACATTTGACAAAGTGTCAGCTTCTAAGAAAGCAAAGTTAGATGTCCGTTCATTTCAGCCTTCTTGGACAGACACATTTAGATTTATTCAGAAGGACTGTGTTTTTGTGCTTTCTGTTGTGAAAGGGTTGTTTGTTGCACATGAAGTGTTCAACAATACTTGCAAATGAAGCATGAGGAAACCTCTCTTGCTGAAGCAGACAAGACTGAAGTTGATCAAAAAGACAGTAGCAGGATATGAGAAGCAAAGCAGTTTTAATGCTTAAGTGTAAGTAAAAATAAAGCCAGAGAAGGAAGTTACAAGATTGCATAGTGCATTGCAAAAAAAGGAAAGCCCTTTACAGATGGGGAATATATATATATAAAAAGTTTTTCTCAGCAGTTGGGAGGTTTTGTTCAATGATTTGCCAAATAAAGATGCGATCGTATCTAGAATAAAAACTTACTATCTCTGCCAGAACAGTTGAGAGATGAGTAAGCGAAATGGCAGAAAACATTAACAAAAAGCAGACAACTGCATTAAAAGAAGCGGTTGCAGTTGATGAGAGCATGGATATAAACGACATTCCACATTTGGCAGTTGTTGCAAGATATTGTGCTTCTGATGAAATCCAAGAGGAACTTTGTTGCCTAAAACCCCTGCATAGCACAACAATAGGGGAAAGATACAGCGGAAACTTTTGTAAACCATTTTGAAGAACGAGGAGTTGACATCAGAAAAATATTGTGTGTGATAATAGATGGTCGGAAAACAGAAGGGATTTGTAAAGTTACTTGAAGATCAAATTGGCCCCCCGACAGTCAAATTTGACTGTATCATCCATCAAGAAAACCTGTGTGCTGAAATTTCTATTTCAGAGCTTAATAATGTGATGAATACAGTGGTGCGAATTGTGAATTTCCTTGTTGCTTGATCTGCTTTGACTCACAGACAGACAGTGCTTAGAATGACATTCCACTTCACAGCAACATTCAGTGGCTAAGTTGTGGCAAGGTTTTTGTGCACTTTGTAAACTGTTTTGATGCAATCAAGTCCTTTCTGTAGGAAAAAGGACAAAACTACCCCGCACTGGATGACGACAAATGGCTGTGTAAGCTCATGTTTCTAACTGACATCACCACTTGCCTAAACAAACTCAACCTCCATCTCCAGGGTGCAGGGCAAACGGTTCTGGATCTTTATGAAACCTGGAAATCATGTTGTAAAACAAGCAGTTTTTTCTCAGGATATTCAAACTTTGACTTTCCACTACTTCCAAAACATAAAAGAGGTATCGACACGTTGCACTGTCAGTGTCTATGAGATTGGAATGTACATGCAAGAACTGGAATCAGAATTTTCTGACAGATTTCAAGATTTCCAGTGATTTGGCCCAATGCTTTTTTTTCCTAATTAAACCTGAAAAGTTCAATGAAAGCGACTTGGATTTGTCTGCATTTCAGTGGATGGGTGTTGAAAATTTCGAAATGCAGCTCATTCAGTTAAAAAGCTCAGAATTGTGGGCATCAATGTTTGGAGATCTGTGGAGTGCACTTCAAGCTACCAAGAGATACAATGGGGCCTCTATTCTGATCTGCTGGACATCCCTGCCAGTGAAATTTAACTGTTTGAAGAAAACTGCATTTGCAATGCTTTCAGGATTTGGATCCACATACCTGTGTAAACAGGTATTTGCACACATGAAATTTCTCCTCTGTCCCTCTCGGAGCCAGTTAACTGATCACTCAGAAGCTTGTGTGCAGCTTAAAGTATCCAAATATGTGCCAGACATTGGAAAACTCAGCAAGAAAAAGCAAGGGCAAGGATCACACAAAATGGATAAGATCTGCATTTTAATTTAATTTTAAATGAAGCTTCTTAAACATTTTAAAACCTTATTTACTTTACATACAAAAATAGTTTGGTTATATGTTAGAGACCTTTTAAAAAAAGGTTAAAATGTATTACTGGCATGCAAAACCTTAAATTAGAGTGAATAAATGAAGACTTGGCACACCATTTCTGAAAGGTTGCGAACCCCTGATTTAAAGGATCAGGGCTTGTGGCTTTTGTCAATAAAGGTTCACCTGGCTGCTATTTCAGCATTCAACCTAGGAAAGGCAGGCCACTCGGTCTTTGCTAACCCAATGGTGTGTTGTTTTCTTAGAGGACTAGACAGGTTATACCCACAAGTTTGGCAACTGACCCCGGCTTGGGACCTTAATCTGGTGCTTTCGAGGCTCACAGGGCCTCCATTCGAGACCTTAGCAACATGCTCACTACTCTACCTGTCATTGAAGGTGGCTTTCCTGGTCGCTATAACTTCAGTAGGAAGGGTGTCCGAGATGAAGGTCCTCACATCTGACCCTCCTTTTCCCATCTTTTACAAGGACAAGGTACAGCTTCAGTCACATCCAGCCTCTCCCCCTAAGGTCTTCTCATGATTTCATGCCAACCAAAACATTTCTCTCCCAGCTTTTTTCCCCCCAAAGCCTCACGCTAACAGCTGGGAGCTCAGGCTCCACTCTGTGGATGTTTGGTGGGCACTGGCTTTTTAAAAAAAGCCAAAGCCATTTCATATATTGAACCAGCTGTTTGTCGCGATGGTGGACAGGATGAAGGGCCTCCCTGTGTCCTCTCAAAGGATCTCATCGTGGATCACGTCCTGTATCCGAGCATGCTATGATTTGGCAAAGATACCTGTCCCCACACTGATGACACATTCTACTAGAGCACAGGCCTCCTCGGCAGCTTTCCTGGCCCAGGTCCCAATCCATGAGATCAGTAGAGCAGCAACATGGTCCTCGGTCCACACCTTCATGTCGCATTATGCCATTACCCAGCATGCCATGGACGATGCAACATTCAGCAGAGCAGTGCTTCAATCAACAATTCCATGAACTCTGACCCCACCTCCTAGGTAAGGCTTGGGAGTCACCTACTTGGAACAGACATGAGCAAGCACTCGAAGAAAAAACAGATTATCTACCTCTAGTAACTCTTGTTCTTTGAGATGTGTTGCTCAAGTCTATTTCAAGACTCACCCACCTTCCCCTCTGCTGAAGTAATCCATCAAAAAGGAACTGGAGAGGCAGTTGGTCAGCCTACATGTGGTGCCATGAAGGTGCCCGAGCCCACCCGATGGGTACCGCTAGTGGAAAAACCTTCCAGCAACCTACTTGGAATGGACATGAGCAACATATCTCGAAGAACAAGTTACAAGAGGTAGGTAACCCTTTTTTCCCTAGGCTTTCTAAAAAGCCAGCTGAGAAAAATTAAATGATGTGGAACCATCTTTTCTGCGATTTCCTGTAGCAAGCAGCACCAAGCACTACTACAGTGACTGTATATCCAAAAAAGTTCCTTAGCTAGAAGGAATGCTACTGTAGTGGTAGGAGACTTTGTCAGCTACATTATTTCTTACATCCTCCATAGCATGGTGATTAGAGTGGGGTTCTTGTTATAGAGGGGAAAGTTCAGCAGCAGATATTGTGGAAAGGAACCTCAGGTGCTCTGCCCTTTGTCCCCAATTCTTTGGGGATATGAGGCAGATAGAAAGAGCTTCCATAAGGATAAGATGGCCCTTGGCTACTCTAGTATCTTTGCTGTACAGGAAGATGCAATAGCTCCCCATTTCCGTTTTGTTTCTTGCAAGACAGATGGCTGGCTGCCACGGTTTCCTTCTCCAGGATTAATGGCGCACTCTCACGTGGGAGCACGAGTAAGTCTTGTTGCCACACCTTAATTTTGCTCAGCTTCCTACTTGCTACTGCTCAGAAGAAAAACATGCTTTCTACAGAAACCATGTATTCTTACAGCAGAAGGTAGATCCAGCACTCATAAGTGCTTTTAGGAAGTTGCATCCTGGCCCCTTACACTGATCACAGCCTGGTAGTTATAAACACTACTTTGTCTCTTGAGAGATTGATCTGGAAATACTCCACAGCATGAGGATTGTTCTGGAGGTTAGAAAAGAAACTATAGCACTGAGATCTCTCTAGACAGCAGCCTTTGTTCTATCTGGACTTCATTACATCCCTAAAATTTATAAAAATCATAGTGCTATTAATTGCCTTCTTGAGAAGATAACTTGCCTGATATTTTATAGTGCTAAGAAAAACCATGTGTAAAAGGCGGATACCATGACAATCCTCCAAAACACTTCAGGAGAGAGAAGTACTGGGTATAAGCAATGACTCACTACTATAAAATCATTAATGGGAGTTTACTCAATTACTTAGTGAACCAATTCAAACAATGTGCACCAATGTGTGGGTTTGTTTTTCTTTCTCATGACATAAAACATGATGTGGATGTGCCAGGATTAGTCATTTGCTAACAATCTTTTCCCTGACAATATGTACAATCATCAAAAACATCAGAACTCCACCATTAATGGTTAAGACTCAGGAATCAAAAACAAATCTAGTCCCAGAACACCTAGTACTCAACTAATTCCACCCACCTTATAATACTATTGCTCTCCTAGTCCTCTAAAAGTCTCAAATCCAAGGGCAATGAGCAAGAAAGTAACAAACATAAGACTTTAATCCTTAGGAATCCTCGTCCAATGGGGCTCTCAACCTTCCCCAAATAAGGATAATCACCCTCCCCCTGCCCCCAAAAGGGGGATACAGCCTCCTGCAGGAGTAGTCACATCCATAGCAAGGTGCCAGTCCAAAAGTGAAGGAATTCAGCCCCATGCCCAAAGAAATCTCTTTTCCCTTCAAAGCAAGGATATTCCCTCAAGTCCCATAACCAATCAGAATCCCTCTCTGCGTAACTCCTACCTCCAAAGTGCCATGGAATTCAATTCCCACTCATAGAATAGAAAATTTCTTACCCATAAGTTTCTTTCTGCTAGCAGCATCTCCCACAATTCTGGACATCTGGACTGCTCTCCTCTCTGCAGCTCAGAGTGGATCAGCGTTTTGGCACCATGCAGTCTGGCAATGCCCCCTCTGCTCCTCCTTGATGCCAAATGAGTTATTCCCAAGCATTATCATAAACCACTATTCCAACTGTACTTTAGATCAGGGAAGATGTATGGTAACAATCCCGCTTAATATCTCTCACTTGACTCATGAGCCATCTAGGTAGAACTGTGAAATGCTGCTAGCAGAAAGGAAATCAGTAAGAAGTTTTCCAGTCTGTAGCCCAGCATCTCCTACAATTCTGGATGCCCGGAAAGTAATGAGCAGCAAACAGATATAGGGAAGGTTATGAAAAAAAAGTTTGCTAAGCAAGTACCAGCCACCTTTTTATGAGTTCGCTCAAATGTCTGTATTATTTCTGAACCACTGCCTGCAGCTAGCACCTTCCTGCCAAAGGAGGCCTCTAGAAGACAAGTCCACCTTGCAGTGCTTAATGAAGCTAGCTCTAGACAAGGTGGACGTGCTCGCTCATTCTGCCCATGGAGGTGGCTAAGCATCTCGTAGAGTGCGCCTGGACCCGTTCTGGGACCGGCTCTGATTTGTAGGCTTCCAGAATATATTATAGAGTCTAATCCACCTATCGATGGAGGATCTGGAAACTGAGTTCCTGGCATTTTGGAGGGAAAGACACAAATAGTCTAAAATAGTCTCTCAGATTCTGTATGCTTGAGACCTTTCCTGCCATAGGCAAACCTCAGAAGTCTGTGGTGTGTCGTCTGTTGGGGATATAGGTCTGCTAGATCTACTAAAGTAGAGAAGTCCTCTCTGGGACAGGGATGATACCATTAAGGGCAGGAGCTCCATCAGAAACTTTTCTTCATCCACTTGTTGAGCCTTTTAAAGTCAATGCTCTTCTGACATGTAAGGTGGCCACAACTTTTCAGCTGGATGGCGTGTATTGGATAGAATGAACAAAGCACAACCTCAGTTGAGAAATGCAGAGGGAGGGAAGAAAGGATTCTAGGGTCAACCTTACCCTTGTGGAACATGCAGTAAGCTTTCCTTTATAGATGAGCTGAGCTGAGACATTTGCTTGGCAGACATGATAGTACTAAAACAAGTCAATGGATAATACAAGGCCCAGTCTGAAGTCAGAGGCTCAAACGGATGGCTTATTAAGGCCTTCAAAACTAGTGAAGTCCCATTTTGGGAAAAGTGACCTGACTGCCAGTCTGGCTAACTGGACTGCTCAAAGGAATCTGGCTACCTGTGGATTGTCTACCAGAGAGCTAAGGGATCTTGCGAACAGCACACTACTAAGGGAAGACACTGGACATGAATGGTACTAGGCTGAAGGCCTCTGCCTTCTTAGAGAAAGTCCAGAACGTTTGGAATTCCTGCATTTCTGGGATTTGCACCGTGTGCTTGTCACCAGATAGAGGAGTATGGTTTTAGTGTCAATACTCTTGCAGATTAAAGCAATGTCTAAATGACTGAAGGACAGATCAGGACATTTTAACACTTTGCTCCCACTAGTCAGGCTGTTAGTTGAATCTGTTTCAGGTCCAGATGAAGAGAACTTTGTGACAGGATGCCTGGTCTCCAATGAAGCAGGAATGGAGGCTCCAGTTTCATCTCCATCAGGTCTGAGAACCAAGGTCTCTTCAACCAAAAGGGAAATTATAAGTATTAATATCTGTTCTCATTTTATTTTCTGGACTACCTTCCCCAGAAAAGGAAGGGGTGGAAATGTTTAAAATAGGCCAACTGTGGAATACGGCATCTGGGGTTTGCCTCTCTTGTGAAGTATTTTGGCCTCTGTGTTCAGATAGCCCAACTTGATTGTCATGCACATTGTGTAAAGAGTTGTCACTTTGGATGGGCTATCACCAGCAGGAGAGTGAATTTGTGTGGGGGGGTGGAGGGTGAGAAAACCTGGATTTGTGCTGGAAATGGCCCACCTGATGATCACTTTAGATAAGCTATTACCAGCAGGACAGTGGGGTTGGAGGAGGTATTGTTTCATATTCTCTGTGTATATATAAAGTCTGCTGCAGTTTCCACGGTATGCATCCGATGAAGTGAGCTGTAGCTCACGAAAGCTCATGCTCAAATAAATTGGTTAGTCTCTAAGGTGCCACAAGTACTCCTTTTCTTTTTGCGAATACAGACTAACACGGCTGTTACTCTGAAACCTGTGTTCATACAGTTTGCAAACAGGTCAGTTGAAGGAAGGCCAAACATCTGAACAATGAGATTGAAAACCTCCTGATTTAGGCACCACTCAGAATTGTTGACCCTGTGCCTGCTCAGCCAAATCTGCCTTTTGTTTGAGGAGGATCACTGCAGGAAATAAGGGACCGTTTGTCCACTTCATTATTTCCAATGCTTCTGCAAATAGTGCTTGACTCCATGTCTCCCCCTGCCACCCTTGGTGTTTAAATATGTAACCACAGTCATATTGTCTGATGGAACCACATCCTGGTTCACTCTTAGGGTGGACTGGAACCTTCAGAGAGCTAGATCGACTGCTTTCAGTTCTAGGAGGTTTATGTTCTGAGCCTTTTCCTCCTCACTGTTTAGGTGGACTATTTAGGTCTCCAAGTGGGCTCCCCAGCCCTCCAGGTGGGCATTAGTTGAGGAAGGCAGATGGGCATACTTTTATGGACATTGTTGTGGGCTGATCACCACTTTAAGGAGTTGAACACCTGTGTCAGAACTGATAAGTGATCTTTGTGTTCCAGGGAGCGGTCCCACATGTTTAATATGAAGGCTTAAAGATGTTGGATGCATGATTGTGCCCATGGAGCGATCTCTATGCATGAGGAGTCCTAGAAGTTGAAGGCACAATGCTATGGTAGGTCTCCTGTGGCTCAGGAGCAAAAAAATAAATTCCTGGATTTTCTGAAACCTTTCTAATGACTGGTAGATCTTTGCTACTTAGGTGTCTATTTCCACCTCCAGGTGGTTTATTTTCGTGAAAAGACTGTTACTCACCTTTATAACTGTTGTTCTTTGAGAACTGTTGCTCATATCCATTCCAATTAGGTTTGTGCGCGCGCCGTGTGCATGATCGAAGATTTTTACCCTAGCAACGCTCGGTGGGTTGACTGAGGCGCTCCTGGAGAGGCGCCTTCACGGCACCAGATATATGCCCCAGCTGACCCAGCGCCCCCTCAGTTCCCTTCTTGCCGGCTACTCCAACAGAGGGGAAGGAGGGTGGGTTTGGAATGGATACGAGCAACACATCTCAAAGAGCAACAGTTACAAAGGTGAGTAACAGTCTTTTCTTCTTCGAGTGCTTGCTCATATTGATTCCAATTAGGTGATTCCCAAGCCTTACCTAAGCGGTGGGGTTGGAGTGAGATGTCGCGGAGTGAAGGACCGCTGAACCAAATGCAGCATCACCCCTGGACTGCTGAATTATCGCATAGTGGGTGGCGAAGGTATGCACGGATGACGAAGTCGCTGCCCTATAAATCTCCTGTATTGGTACATGTGCCAGGAAAGCAGAGGATGAAGCCTGAGCCTGCGTGGAGTGGGTGGTAAGGTGCGTAGTTGGGACACCAGCCAAGTCATAGCACACACGGATGCATGATGTGATCCAGGACGAGATGTGCTGGGAGGAGACCGGAAGGCCCTTCATCTGGTCTGCCACAGCAACAAACAGCTGCGACATTTTCCTGAAAGGTTTTGTTCGCTCAATGTAGAAGGCGAGGGCCCTACGAACGTCCAGGGAGTGCAGCTGTTGTTCCCATCGAGAGGCATGCAGCTTCGGGTAGAAGACGGGGAGGAAGATGTCCTGGTTGAGATTGAAGGCCGACACCACCTTAGGGAGGAAGGCTGGGTGGGGTTGCAGCTGTACCTTGTCCTTGTGGAACACCGTATACAGTGGTTCCGATGTGAGTGCCCTGAGCTCAGACACACGCCTCGCTGAGGTGATAGCTATGAGGAAGGCTGTCTTCCAGGAAAGATACAGGAGCGAGCAGGTGGCCATTGGCTTGAACGGGGCACCTATGAGTTTGGAGAGGACCAGGTTAAGATCCCACGTAGGGACTAGTTGTCAAATTCATGGGAACAGGTGCTCCAACCTCCTGAGAAATCTGCTGACCATGGGATTGGAGAAGACTGAACGCTTGTTTTCACCCGGGTGGAAAGCCGAAATAGCTGCCAGGTGCACTCTGATGGATGATATTGCCAAGTCCTGCTGTTTTAAGGACAGGAGATAGTTCAAGATGATAGGTATCGACGCCTGTGCGTATAACTGAGTGCACCAGCAGGAAAAATGCTTCCACTTGGCTAAGTATGTGGACCTGATAGAGGGCTTCCTGCTACCCAAAAGGACCTGCTGTACCAAGCGAGAGCAGCAGAGCTCAGATTGAGTTAGCCATGCAGCATCCACGCTGTGAGGTGGAGAGACTGCAGTCGGGATCACAGAGTCGTCCGTGGTCCCGTGCGATCAGGTCTGGCCACAGGGGGGAGCGGAATTGGAGTGTCCAACAGCTCTAGAAGAGTGGTATACCAGTGCTGTCCGGTCCACGCCGGGGCGACCAAAATCAGACGGGCTCTGTCCCTGCGCAGCTTGAGCAGGACCCTGTGGACCAGCAGGAATGGAGGGAAGGCGTAGCACAGGTGATCCTTCCACTGTATTGGGAAGGCGTCTGACAGGGAACCCGGAGAGCGTCCTTTGAGAGAGCAGAAAACCCGGCATTTCCGATTCTTGCGAGAGGCGAATAGGTCTATCAAGGGAAAGCCCCACTTCAGGAAGACAGAACGGATGAACTGACCACTCGTGAGCTTGGAATGATCTGCTGAGGTGGTCCGCTAAGGTGTTCTGGACTTCTGGGAGAAACGACGCCACCAGATGGATCGAGTGGGCTATACAGAATTCCCACAGACGAGTGGCCTCCTGATGGGGGTTGGGGGGAAGGGGGGGGCACGGGACTGGGGGGGGGGGGGAAACGACACACGACCGGGCTCCCCCTTGCTTGTTGATGTAAAAAACATAGCCGTCGTATTGTCTGTGAGGACTGCAACACAATGGCCTTGAATGCGCTCTTGGAATGCTTGACACAGCAGGCGCACTGCTCTGAGTTCCTGTACGTTGATCTGCAGCGATAACTCTCCTGCTGACCATAGACCCTGTGTACAGAGGTTCCAGAGGTGGGCTCCCCATCCCAGGGATGACGCATCCATGACTAGGGACACGGAGGGCTGCGGGGCATGAAATGGTACCCCTTCACACACTGATTTGGGGTCCAGCCACCAGCCTAGAGAGGCTAATATCCCTGGTGGGATGGTAACCACCGTGCTCAAGCTGTCCCGACGTAGGTGGTATACTGTTGATAGCCAGGCTTGGAGTGGACGTAGTCGCAACCTGGCGTGTATGGTCATATATGTGCAAGAGGCCATGTGTCCCAGCAGGCATAGGTATGTTTTCACGGTTGAGGTTGGGAAGTTTTGTAGGCTGTGGACTATGTTCGCCAGGGATTGGAAGTGTGCTTCCAGCAGAAGTGCCCAGGCTAGGCTTGAGTCTAAGACTGCTCCTATGAATTCTATCCTCTGGGTTGGTACCAGAGTGGATTTCACAAGATTGAGCAGGAGGCCCAGTCGATTGAACATATTCATGGTGAGCTAAACAGGAGACTGCACCTGATCCCTGGAGCGACCCCGAATAAGCCAATTGTCGAGATACCGAAACACTTGGATCTGTTGTCGACGAAGGGAGGCAGCCACAACAGCCATGCACTTGGTAAACACCCTGGGGGCTGTGGACAGGCCGAAAGGAAGGACGGTGAATTGAAAGTGCTGTTGATTGACCACAAAGCGAAGGAAGCGTCTGTGTGCTGGGTAGATTGCAATGTGGAAGTACGAATCCTTCATGTTGAGGGCGGAGTACCAGTCTCCAGGAACTTCAACTTTACCACGAATTTGTTGAGTCCGCGTAGGTCCAGGATGGGCCAAAGCCTGCCCTTGGCCTTGGGGATCAGGAAGTAGCGGAAGTAAAAACCCCTGCCCCTTGACTCTCTTGGAACCTCCTCTATCGCTCCCACAGCTAGGAGTGATTAGACCTCCTGTAGAAGGAGGTGCTCATGAGGAGGGTCCCTGAAAAGGTACAGGGAAGGAGGGTGGGGAAAAAGCAAATTGGAGGAAGTATCCCCTTTCCACCATGCGTAGGGCCTAACGGTCTGATGTTATGTGAGACCATGCATGGAGGAAAATCGGAGAGACAATTTTGGAAAGGTGGAGAAGGATCCTGATTGGAGACTAGTGCTCCGTCCTTGGGCGCACCTTCAAAAAGTTCTGCTTAGGCCCTGCCAATGGCTTGGGAGGGCCCTGGCCTTGGCTGGCTTGGTGGCCAGTTTGTTTTCTTTTACCACCTCAGCCGCATCTTCTAAAGAAGTCCTGTCTTGGCCGAGGGGAAGGGTAGGGTCTTTGAGGCTGTGGTCTGAAGGGCCTTCTCTGCATTACTGGGGTATGCATTCCCAGAGAGCACATGATAATTCTCGAGTCCTTCAGACTCTGCAGTCTTGAGAGTCTTTTAGGAGAATAGGCCCTGGCCATCAAAGGGCAGGTCCTGGAGGGTCTGCTGCAACTCTGGTGGTAAGCCAGAGATCTGCAGCCATGAGATGCAGTGCATGGCTATGCTGGAGTCCAGGGTCCTAACCGCTGAGTCCGCTGTGTCCAGAGAGGCTTATAGGGAGGTTCTGGCCACCTTCTTGCTCTACTAGAGCGCCAAATTCCTCTCTGGACTCCTGTGGAACCAACTCTAAATTTTTCCATAGAGTGCCACGAATTATAATCATATTGGCTCAGGAGTGCCTGCTGGTTGACCACCCTGAGCTGCAAGCCTTGGTGTCTAGAGTCCTTTGATTTAGGCGCTGGGGCCTGCTGACCGTGCCATTCCTTCTCGTTGACCGAAGCCACAACAAGGGAGCACGGTTGGGGTGTGTGTTTTTAGAGGTACTTATATTCCTTTGTCCCTTCAAAGTACTTCCTTTCCATGCCCTTTGCCATAGGCGGAATAGAGGCTGGCGATTGCCAGATTGTCTTGGCCTGTATAGTCCATATGACAGGGAGGGCCACTCTGGACGGTGCCTCTGCCAACATAGTATCAACCACTGGGTCCTCTACCTCCACCACCTCCTCTATCTGGAGGTTCATATTGCGTGCCACCCTGTGGAGCAGTTCCTGGTGGGCGTGGAGGTCCATAGGAGGAGGACCCGAAACCGTAGTCCCCGCCACTGCCTCATCAGGTGAGGATGAGGAAGATATCCCCGGGACTAAGGGATCCTGTGTGAGGGCCTCTTGCAGGGAATCTTGATGCTTAAGGTCCACCATGCTAGGCCTGTTCTGGCACTGGAGCAGTCACCTCAGAAACTCCCCAAGTGGGGGGGCGGCGAGACACAGTGGCCTCCGGTACTCAGGGCTCCGAAGGGCGGAGTGGGAAGCCCCCCGAAGGAACCCCTTGGGCCTGATGGTATGCCCAAGGGGTCCAAAAACACCACTGTGGAGGTCCTTGGCCCAGGTCCTGGCCTTCGTCCAGCCACTGGCTTGCACCGCCCTTGCCCTGGTCGTGGTAGCCACCTTGTGAGGGTGTTGCCAAAGTGGAGAGAGACGGCCAAGGCGGTGCTGTACGTGTCATCACCGAGTCCCCCGGTGCTGTATGGTGCCACAGTGCTGGGGACTGGTGGCGTGATGCAGAACGGTACCGAGACATCGATCGGTGCCTGGGGTCGTATCGGTACCAGAAGCCTGATCTGGATCTCGCTGGTGACCTCCAGCGAGATCAGTGCTGGGATCGGCTCCGGGTCGAGTGCCGGTCTGACCGGTACCAGGAGCGGTGTCAGGAGTTCGATCAGTACCGGCTGTACCGCAATCCGGAACTCCGCAAACTGGAGCGGCATCGCAAGTATGACCAGTGCCAAGAACGAGATCAGTGCCGGGACTGGGAGCGATTCCGTGATGGGTACCAGGACCAAGATCGGGACCAGGACCGGTGCTGTCCTGCTTTGACGGTTTTTCCCTCAATGGCTCTGCCCGCACCAGAGGAGCCGCCGGCTGCAGAGTCAGCGGCTCTGTGAGCGCAATCAAGTCCTACACTGTTGAAAAGGTCTTTGGCATGGAGGGCAGCTTTAGCTCGACAGCAGTGTGCACTGGGGAGCTTACATGTACCAGATTCGACAGTGTAGGAGCCATTACTTGTCCTGCGTGCTCTGGCAATGGACACAGCTCCAACCGCAGTGTGGGACGCATTGGTGGCTGTCGAACAAGAAGCAGTCGGCAGCTGTTTGGGCTGCTGCTGTTGCTTCTTCTTCTGGCCTGGAGGTAGGGACCGGCGCCGTGTTGGAGGTGGTGCCAGGGAGATCTGGCGCCGCAAGTCTTTAGCAGAGTCCGAACGGGGTGCCGGACCAGTCGGCGCCGCAGGGGCACTCCGCACCAAAGACAACAGCGCAGAGTCCCGGTGCAAAGTGCTGCCTCCTTAAGGAGCTGCTTCAGTCTAAAGTCCCGCTTCTTTTTGGTTCTCTACTTGAAGGCTTTGCAAATGTGGCACTTGTCTGCTTTGTGGGATTCCCCCAGACACCTTAGGCAAGAGTCATGGGGGTCTCCCATTGGCATTGGCTTCAGGACAAACCAAGCAGGGTTTGAAGCCCGGAGTCCCAGGCATGGGCTAGAGTACTGGGACAGGTGGGAGGGGAGAAGACCCTGTTCCACCCCCCTAAGTAAACTAAATCTAACTATACTAAGTAACTATTAACTACAAACAACTAATCACAAACTATTAACAGGTACTAAAGTGAATGCTAGGGAGAGTAGAGATCAGCCAAGCTGTGTTCCACAGTTCCAACGACCATCGCGGGCGGTAAGAAGGAACTGAGGGGGCGCTGGGTTGGCTGGGGCATATATCCGGTGCCACTCCAGGGGGCGCCTCAGCAGACCCACCGAGTGTTGCTAGGGTAAAAATCTTCCGACGATCATGCACGCGGTGCGCACACCTAATTGGAATCGATATGAGCAAGCACTCGAAGAATGGAACTTTTCTTGGCATTAATGATGAAGCCATGCACCTGGATAAGATTCAGCATCCAAGACGTAGCCCTGTACACTACAATTCTGATCGAGATATCATCCAGGAAGGGTACAAGCGAGTTCCCTGTGAAACAGAGTCTGGCTATTATCACTACCACCATCTCTGTAGAAACCTTTGGGGCTGAGAACAGGCTGAACAGCACTGTTCAGTACTGATGCTTCCTACCGTAGGCAAACCTTAGAAATCTGCGGTGACATGGTCTGATGGGGATACGCATCTGCTAGATCTACCAAAAAGTCAAGACAACCTCTTGGGACAGGGATGACACTGTAGAGGCCAGGGGCCTCTGAAGGTGAAATGTCTTTTTCTTCATTCACTTGTCAAGCCTTGTGAGGTCAAGAATGGCTCTGATACATCCCCCTGTCCCATGTACAATGAAGACGGAGTAGACCCTTTCGTTGAAAGAAACATACTATTAATCTTAATTGGATTACTTCCATATCTAGAAGATGAGATATTTCATTCTGGATCAGATTGTGTTTTATGGGATCATTGGAGCTGGGTGACTAGATGAAGAGTGGATTGGGTGGAGCCCATAGCTTAAGGGAGGATCCCTGGCTCACATGTTTGTGGTAGATGAAAACTATTCTTCTAGGAAATGGGAAATCCTGCCCCCTAACTTCAGTTCTGGATGGATGCCTATGCGATCTTTGTAAGAAAGTGGTTTTGGGGAGTGGGGGCAGACTGAGGTCCCTCATGACTTTCCCCTTGACCTCAATTCCATGATTTCCTTTGGGGAATCTATTGTCTCTTTACTGGTTCTCTGTGAGGATGAGGAGCAAAAGCAGTGCCTCTGTCTGAAGGCTGATCTATAGTCTCTCCTGATGGCACTTAGTGGGGAAGGGAGAGACTTGGATTTTGCTGCATTTTCCGCCACCACCTTATCCAGCTTTTCTCCAAAAAGCAGGGAGCGGATAAAGTTGGCTGAGCCTAGGACCTGCTTATAGTGTCCACCTTCCAGAGTTAGAGCCATAGGTGGCACTTGGCTGCTGAACTGGAAGCCCAGGGAGGCATCAGCAACAAATGCTTTTGGCTAGGGAGATGCTTTCTTTAAAGTGGAGCTGAAGTCAGGGTGATTCTCTGTTCTTAAAGGCTTTGAGATCTTCTAGCCAGGAAAGGGATGCTCTAACAAAGCAGGTAGATGCCAGGGATGCTCAGAGGATAGCGGAGGAGACTTCAAAGTTATTGTTGAGAGTGGCTTTCTATCCACAGGGTTCTTGGGGTAGAACTCACCCTCTGAGGGAATAACCATACCCCCGGCAAAGTGCGTTTCCACCTTTAGTATCTCAGCAATAGAGCTCTTTGTATTAATAAGAGCAACCTTAGGCTCTGTAACATTCAAGAATCACTTGCCCTTATCAGACGTGTTCCATTCTTCCCTAAACTTCATTGAAGGAATGAAGAAGTATTGCAACTTTGGGAAAGGATTTTGAGGGCAGAAATATATTCTGAGGCTTACTCAAAGGAGCCTGCTAATGTTGCATTTGAATAATGTAGACAACCTTGCTGAACAGAGCTTGAAGTTTCTCAGGGGAAAGAAAAAGCAAGCAAGAAAAAAAAAATTGGTGTATTTTCCTCCATCCTGTTCAGATTCAGCACCAGACAGCTCACCTTCCTCAGTGGAAGAGAGTCAGAGGACTCACAGATCCTAAAACGTGTTTTTTCTTTTCCTTTCCCTTTATAGCCTCTCGATTTTTTTAAACCATGTGTGCGTGCTTTGGATGTGTAGATGCTCTGCTGTGGCTTTTTGTGCCTCGCCTTCTTTAGGGCCTGCTGCCTTCTCAAGAGATCTGTCTCAGAATCCTCCCCTACTGCGTCCCATTCTCCCTGGAAGGGAGGGAATAGGACAACTCGTCAGAGCCCTCCTGGCTGAGGGTGATCAGAAGCCTTGCTTCCTTTTCCCAGGGAACTCAAGACACACCTTAAGACTTGGAGGGGAGAATGGGATTCATGACCCTGCAAGTCTCCCCTCTCTGTTCTGTGAGGGTTCCCTGGGACTTATGTACCCCTGCCCCAAGTTGAGTGGTCACTGTCCTGCTTATTTTTGGAGCCCCTTTGCTCTGGCGCTCTTGGTCCATCTTTCCCACACTGGAGTTGCGACGGCTCTGGTGGGTAGGGGACCCCAGCTGCCTGTCTGACTCACAGCCCAGGGACCTAACAGAGTTAGGGATAGAAGGCTGGGTGCAGGCAGGATATAATTCTCTGTCTGCCAAGCCGAGGATGGTTGCCTCACACAGACAGCACTGCCTGGATAAGGTGCAGAGGAGCCAGCAGGGAGACACTGCAGGGAGGGTTAAACCCCCATAAGGTCAACCGACCTAGAGAGGAGAAATGCTGAGGAGGGAGAACACTGCTCCCCACTGCAAAGGGGGAGGAAAGGAAACTGCTGCTTTCTACTTCCATGGGGGCCAGAGGGATCAAGGCCAAACCATCCAGTGTCAAACAGCTCATCTGCTTCATTGGGAGGAGAGCAACCCAGATGTTCAGAATTGTGGGAGATGCTGGGCTGAAGGACAGTGCTCTTATTTCACAGCTCTTACTTCCCTGACAAATGAGATAATCTCCTTGCAACTCCACAGCATCTAACCTCTGCCTTGAAATATGTTCCCAACACTGTCACACATTCAAATTACCCCTAAAGCAAATAATCCCTTAATATTTTACCCAAATCACAATCCGATAACCAGCAAAACACCCACACTGGATCATGCCTGTGGCCCATCAAATCTAATATCCTGTCTCTGACAGCATCAGATCAGATGCAAGCATCAGATGCACCTCCCTGAAAATAAAGGTGGCAGTATGCAGATGTGGGATAACCTACCATCTGCATGAAAGTCTCATCCTAACCCTTAATGGGCAGGGTTTATGTTCTGCAGAATTTTTTTTTTTTGGAAGGGATATAAAAGTATTTAGCATGTACTGGAGCTGGATAGTCTTGTTATCTCCAGAACTGTGCAGTCCCTCTTTGAATCTGGTTACGTTCTTGGCCTCAATTGACATCCTGTCACACTGAATGGAAAAAATTATTTCCTGTTGTCTGACTCCTTTCCCCACACCCTGTTCTTGTGTTCTGTGATAGAAAGAATACTTGATCAATCTTCTCCATAAAACCACCTACATCAGCAATCTACACATTAGACAGAAACAGTCCTTTGAATAGAGATCCTGATCACACCACGAGGACAAAACTCCTTAGAGGTTTAAAACAATGGGGGAAAAAGCCCAGAATGACTGGCTCTGCAGGAGAGAACTACCTAGTAGAACTCCCCACTACCTTGCTCCACCCACAAAGAAACACGGTACGTGTCCCCGTCCAAGAGTCCTGTTGGGCTGGGGAAGAAAGGACGGAGTTTTCTTTTTAAAAAGCCCCCCCCAATTTGGGGTCAGTGAAATCAGGTTTGGGGCCACAGTAGCTTGACACCTTCCCAGCTTTTTAAAGGACTCTCCTCCTTATGGTTGCCAGTCCTGCTTCAAGGGTCCTAATGGCCATGGCAGCCTGGTGGCTTCCCAGGCCAGGATATATAGCTGATCTGTTAGTTTTCAGCAGTAGGAACAATTAATCTAATACCACTTGACAGAAACGCTTACGGAAACATTTATAATTTTTCTGTAGTAGGCTGCGCAGTCATTGGCAAGCATCTATAGAAATTGAGAGAGATGATTTTGCAACTAGAATAGAGACTTTTTCAAAAATAAAAATCCAATGATGCCTAAAGCTTTCTGAGTATTCAACGACTGATGCACTTCAATTAATAAAGCAAACTCTACATGGAGAGACGCTGATTTTGCTGAAGTAGGTTCTAGCCAAGTACTATACACCATCAAAAGCTCCTGAAAAAAATTTTTTTTTTTTTTTTTCAATAAAACTATATCCAGAAAGGCTTCACCCATCAATAAAATGCAGCCATCCCTACATTTGAAGAAGGAAGCTTAAACTAGCACTCAGCAACACTCTACAACAGGCCAGGATAGAATACCTCACCCACATTACATTAGAGGTGAATTTTGGGTAGTCAGGTGACCTAACAACCCTATTCCTAAATATAAATAAATTTTAAGAAGTCACATGGGATTTTTTACTGGAATAGAGTTAATACCTCAAATATATGCCTAATCCAAAGAGCACTGGAAAAGAACAGGACACTGCTTCACTGCTGATTTAGCAGTTCAACCAACTTCCCTCAGCAGGGAGAATACCACCCACTGGAGTATTAGCAACACTTTTTTTCCCCCCCTAACTTGACTTCAGTCAACATTGACAGTCAAGTTTTCAAGAAGGGAAGCCAGAGGCCTGCATACAATTCCACCCCAACATTTGCATGTCCAACCAAATTAATTAGGAATCATGTCATTTTACACATATTTAACCTGAGTTACATGTAAGCAAGTACAAAGATAGTGCACATTACACACAGACCTTCGACACGCTTGTCAGCAAAACATGGTCTAAAAACAGCAAGCTGTTAAACTATTACCATGTGTGTGTCTCAGAAAACTCCACTGAACCTTGGCTCTCCCCTCTTACATTTTCATAATTTAAGGATGATGCCTGGGTTGCTATTTCTGGATCACTGTTACTAATCCTTCTCGGGAACTCTAGAAAACTACATATTATAGAAAGGTTTTATTTGTTTACTAAACATAAAGCTGGCCTATCAAAATGTTAGATCTGTTACCTGGCAACAATAATCACAAATTGTTTTAATAAAAAAGTTGCAATCTGAAATAAATTAACTACTGTTTTCAGTGTCATTAGTTAGGCTTTCTGCAAGGTCACTTAATCCAGCTTTGTTCACTGCAGTAATCAGATTCTCAGGTGTTGCATGTATCCCCTCTTGATCCTGCCAGGCAACCAGCAGCTGCTTCGCTCTCATCTTCACATCCTCACTATCTGACTCAATCTGTCTTATATCAGAGTCCTTCATTTCCAAGTAGGGGGCCAGAGTCTTCCACTGTTCTCCAAGCTTGTTAGCAAACGATTCAATTTGTTCCCCTGTCACGGGTTTGTCTCGTCGTACATCTGGACCTGAACACACACACAGAAAGAGTAAGGTTATACCCTCAGGATGATGCAGCACTCCACAATCCTTGTGATCTGCTAAGTTTTAAACCTATTACAGTAGAACCTCAGAGTTATGGATTTCAGCCACATGGGGGGCTAGGGGGTTCAGGCTCGGGGCAGTGTGTGCGCGTGTGGGGGAGAGAGTGGGGGGCGCAGGGCTTCTGACCCTCGGAGTGCCAGGGCTCTGGCAGGGGGCTCAGGCTTCTACTCCAGGGGATGACTGGGGCTCAGTGCTTTAGATTTGGCGGGAGGGAGTGCTCAGACTTCCGGTTTCAGCCTTGTGGGGGGTGCTGGGGCTGCTTTTGGCTTCAGCAGGTGGTGACCTCAGCTACAGAGGGAGCACTGAAACCAGTATTCCCCTCATAGCTAAAGCCCCAAGCCTTGGCACTGGGAACAGAGCTGTGGGGCTGAAGCCTCAAGCCCCAGCACCACACCACCTCCCCCCCACCCTTCTTGGTCTAAAGCCCTGAGTCCCAGTGCTCCCAAGGGTCAGAAGCCCCTAGCCCCTGTGGCAAATTGCCAGGACGATTATGATGGGTTCCGCGCTTCCTCTTCTTGTGGCAGGGATGGGTGAGTTTCAGGGTACAGTTTCCTGCCCCTGAACTAGGGTATCTACTGTCCCACTAGTAACCCAGAGAAAGGTAGTGGAGCAGGAGGGACCCGGGCCTGCCCTCTACTCCAGGTCCCAGCCCAGGGGCCCTAGGGATAGTGGTAAACCACTTTAACTAGTGTTTCCTTCCCCTCGGCTACTTCCCTCTCCTGTTCTTCAGCTTGTGGGGCTTCCTGCCCTCTCTCTCTGCATGAGCCGGGTGTCTCTTTACCTAGGTCTTGGTCTTCTAGCCTTCTCCAAACTCTCCTCTACTTCAACTACTCTAAACTGCTGGACCCTAGCCTTTTATCTGCTCTCTTTTCCCACCTAGACTTCTGGGGTTTCCCGGGGGATGAAAATAGCTCTGGGGCAAATTGAGCAAAAATTGGGATGAGGCTATCTGTAGGTGCCTCTGTCTCAGCCCCAGGGTTGCTACCCTCCCCTGGCTCTACTGGGGGGAGTAAGTTCTCAAACCCGGGGAAGTCCCTACCAATTAGGACCGGGTAGGGGAGCCTAGGGACCATTCCTGCAGTTACCCTGGTAGTGTTTCCCTAGATCTCAATCCGTACTGGGATTGTGTGGTAGAAATTTATGGTGCCATGAACACACGTTATCCCTATGGTTTTGGCCCAGGTTAGTTGGTCTTGCCCCACCAGCTTCCGAGACCAGTGTGACAGCACTCCCGGAATCTACTAATGCTAAGGTCGCAATACCATTCATCTTTACTGACCTTGTATACCCAAGTGAGGTCATTGCAACCCCTACCAGGCCGATTAGGCCACATTGTTCCCCAGGATCCCCCAGATTGCACTACATAGGCTCTTCCCTGTTGGGGCATTGGGCTGCTATATGCCCTAATTCCCCACACTCGTAACACCATCCCCTTATCCTGGTTGCCGCCCACTGCCTGGGGCTATTTGGTCCGCCCCCCCCCAGCCTTCCTGCCCTCTCTCTGCACAAGCCAGGTGTCTCTTTACCTAGGGTCTTGGTCTTCTAGCCAGCCATGGCACTTCTCCAAATTCTCCTCTACTTCAACTCCTCCAAACTGCACTCCTGCTCCAACTCCAAACCACTCTGCTCCCTGCTCCAACTCCTTCCCCTGGCTGATTGAAGTAGGTGGTTTTTATCAGATGACTAGCTTCAGATGCTCTAATTGGCTTCAGGTGCTTTTAATTAATCTACAGAAACCTTTCTTCCCTCTACAGGGAATAAGGCTTCTCCTCATCCTGGGACTTACATATCTCTCCTATATCACTACCCTGCTGCCTTCTGGCCATGCTGTCTCACACCCCCAACCCCCTGTGGCTAAAGCCATGAGGCAGGACAGAATTTGCCCCCCCCCTTCTTTTCTCAAAAAAAAAGAAGTCTGTACTGCTGCCTGATTGGTGTCCGGTTGACTGGTAAGTCCGTAACTCTGGTGTTCGTACCTTTGAGGTTTTACTGTATTTATAAACAGACTCTGGCTGTTTTACACATTTCAGCTAAGCATCTTATTTTGTATTTATGCTCTGAAACAGTCCTTTAAACTCTACTCAAAAAAACTGTCAGCCATCAATTTTACATAATCCGATCAATGCCTGAGTCTAAGATAAACTCCCCCCATAGGTGTATTATTGAAAGACTGTCCATTATGAGGCTTTCTAAACCACTAATCCAATCTGGTACAGCTACTATATTCTTAGATTCAGCAGAAGCAATTGTTTCCACTGCTGAGTGTAAGAAGTCTATTCTTGCAAGCCACTGCAATTTTCAATACCTAGGTCGATAGGTGTCTTAAAATCTAAAACCATAACTGGAATTTCACTACATCTGGAAAGGTTTAGGTTAGTTAAATCAAGCAGAGCTAGCCCAGTTTAACTTGTCTGAATTTGTGAAAAACAAAATTTGCTTCCCAGCAGGAATGAAAACTCTGGTTTTCCTGCTTACAGTGCAGCCTGCCCTGGATTATACAGCAGTTAGTTTTTAATTGTGTAAATTATC
The DNA here is from genome assembly GCF_965140285.1 of Lepidochelys kempii. NCBI lineage: Eukaryota > Metazoa > Chordata > Testudines > Cheloniidae > Lepidochelys > Lepidochelys kempii. The sequence continues at coordinate 83,448,645 of NC_136381.1, forward strand.
TTTTTTTCTTACTTAAACATTTGGCAACAAGATAAAAACACTTCGACCTTTGTGTCTTGCTGGGAAGACAAATGCTGTGTGCTTATGCAAGTGAGTTTACAAACTGGTAGTATATCACAGCTTGTCATCTATGTGCTCTGCTGACCATGTTTATAACGTTTCCAAAAAACATAGCAATGGATGAAGTTACCTATACAAGGAGTTGGATACTGTTCTGCATCAACGTGTCTCTCCTCACACAGCTTCGAGAGCCAATTGGCATGTTCTGAATGTTTTCTAACTTTCTCCACTGCTTATCAGTCACACTCATTTATAGGACATTTCACAAAAAACTAAAACCATTACATCAAGAGTTAGGAATTGAAGTCCATGAACAGCTTGGGACAAAAGCAAACAGAACACTTCCATTATTGCTCAGAGGCAGAGCATGCATATACTGCATCAGAGCACAGCCATCTCATCTTTACTTTAAGATGAGATTTAAAAGGAGAAGGAAAGTCAACAAAATGGAACTGTGAAGGCTGTTCCAGGTATTGTTAAACTGAAGAGGAGGAGAAAGCTCTTGCACCCAGAGTAACAAGATTGTTCTCTCTCTTCCCTTCTACAAGTGCTAGATGAAAAAAGGTAGTGGACTAGATACACACACAGAAAACCATGAAAGGTTTTAAAAACCAAGGAAAGATTGTTTTTAATTCGATCCTGAAGTGAATGGGCAGCCAGCAGGGGTGTCTGGGGATGGGAATGAAATCACATGCAACTCCCAGCAGCACACTCCACATGCTGGATACTAGAGAGCTCAGATAGTGAAATACCACACAGGGAAAAGCTGGAATGAGAGGACTGCAAGGATAAGGATGGAGATAGGCAGATTCACTCACATGGGGGAGGAGAGATCAGAGTAAGAATGCACCAGGATTATGGGCAAGAGGCAAATGAGAAAAGTCTGATTCATGGAAAGGAAAGGAATGGAATGTTATCAGGAAGAATGCTCCTTCGCTGTCACAGAGAAACTTCTGCATTTGAGAAAGATGAAGAAAGATCTCAGCGATCTTGGAGACAGGTTATATACTATTATTATTGGAAGCACTGCATAGGGTATTTAAGGGTCTATAAGTAAACACTATCCCAAGGCAATTTAACTTGTAGTTACAATAGAGGCCGAGAATTCAGAGAAAGCATTTCACATAGCTGTGCCATACTTTTGGCTTTCAATATCTAGTTACATAGTAAACACACACTCCTCAAGAGGAACATTGGGAGAGATTACTAATTATGTGTTCACAGTCCAAGTTGCACCCAACTCTGAGGAACGGAACACCTTTCAGTGATGCATGGGTTGAAGATATCCAAGAAACTGCTAGCTTTGTGGGACCGGATATGGTGCTGCTTGTTACTTTCAATATGAGCACTGGTGCCAAAATGTTGACAGAGCAGAAGCAGAAGGTGAAACAGGACAGATGACCTTGGGGAGAAAGTATGATAAAAAACCATCTTCTAAATATGGATATGAAGAGTGAAACTGAAAAAAACAGAAACATGTAAATCTTACTTTCATTGTTTTCCTTTAATAAAGCATCATTATCTTCCTCATCTTCATCCTCTCCTGTTTTTATTTCTTCAGAAGGAGGCTATAATGAGAGAATTGAATATCACTTGATGGCTTTTGTGTTTAAAAACAAAGGTTATAGCTGTGTGATGGTCCCTCACATCCCTGCTAAAATAGACAATTTGACAAGACATTTGTGTACCAAAAAACCCCACATTATCCTTCTGTAACCAAAACCCTAACAACAACAACAAAATACTACTGACCTGGGCACAGGAGACTCTCCTGCTTTTTTCAAGAAAACAAAAGCTTACATGGAACTTGCTCACTTTAGGGAAAACTAATCATTCCACTATGATCTGTGATACTACAGGATATTCAGTGCTTATTTTTTTTTCCAAACCCTGTTCCCCACTCCCCCACCCATTTTCCCGTTCATTAGCTGATGGTGGCATTCAACAGAAAAAATATTGAGCTTATGGCCTTCTTTGCTCCTTTATGATGGATAAAAAGCTTAAGAGGATTAAAAAAAGGTTCCTGTTTGTTCAGCATTTGAAATTCAGGTCTTCTCTACTACGTTTTTTTGCTGTAGGACCCGACAGATGACTAGACAACTAGTTGGATGACAGAGTAATTATGCCAAGTGAAACATGATTGAAAAGAATGTTTTACTGAGCATTAAAAAAACTGTAACAACTAGTTAAATCAAATGACTGAACATGCTGAAAAAAGCTTTTTATTAAGAATTGAGTTCCCTCTCTCCCCACATCTTCAGGTTAGGGATAAGAAAGCTCGCAAACACAAATATGGATCCTCCAAGACTGATGACGAACACCACAATCAAAAGAGACAGACAATCCTGATATTTCTAAGGGGTAAAAAACAGATTTAAAAACAAAAAATCCCACCCAACCTTTCAGGCCTTCTTCATATAAAAAGCACAAAACCCCAACATTTCTCTTGTTCCTTTTAAGGTCACCTTTAACAACACACTTAAGACAAAGTGACCCTAAAACACATGAAAGCTGAATGTTTCTGCAGATATTTTAGGAGTGTCACAATTAGTTGTTCTAACAAGCCAAAATTTTAAGCACATGATAGCAAATCAATTCTGTTCCGAAGTCTAGCATCAGCAGGGTCTTAATGGATAACACCAGTTTTATTTGCAGTTTTTATTTTAGCACACAACCATACGCATGAATATAAATTCTTTTGACATAAACCAAACATATATATGATCATAGTCTCTTATTCTGCAGAATGGTAAATTATCAGGAGGTCAGTTAGCATAATTTGATTTAAATACCAGGAAATATTACTTACAGGCAACTCCTTAGCTAATTTGATTACCATGTTTTCTAAGTATTCTGGTAAACTCTTAAATTGTTGATTGGTTGGCTGGAAGAAGTGGGGACTTCTGCGTGCTAGTAATCTTAATGCTCTCCATCCATAATTAGAGTTGTTCACAGCCCTATAAAGACAAGTAGTGTTAGTTACATGTTCATTTATACATAGGGTTTGGAAGGCAAAAGAAAGAAAAATACCACTAGAGAAATTATTAGTGTTTGATTTAAGGAGATTTACTTTGTATCTTTTGATATGCGATGTTGACAATGTGTTTTAATGGTTACAAAGCTTTTAATGTTTTGAATCTCAACATCTATTGTCATTGTATAATTATCTAATCCCCCAAATGCCTGACCTCCTCAATTTCCCACAATTGTGAAAGCTTAAATAATTTTTTTTAAAAAAAATGCTTAAAACCCATAATTTTGCACAAGTTTGAAAATTAAAATTGACAAAATTTTTAAAAATGCTTTAAAAACAAACTGATATGTCGAAACCATAAAAAAAATTCTATCAAGCCTATCTGTTCAAGACAGAAAAAAAGTCACTCATTTTGCAACTAATGTCATGCTGTCCAAGCTTTCTAGCCTTCTGGACAGAAGTTCAGACTTGTGGAGACAACAATAATCCAGAGAACAGATACTGTACTTCAATGACCCAAGCAAACGTTAAAAAGAGGGACACGAATTAAGTGGAATAAAATGAAATCTACTCACTTATACTCATTTTCAACCATGTTTTCAGGATCTGCCTGCTCAATAGCCTCTTCAAAGAACTCCTCCAGTGTCGGCATATATTCCCTATGACATAAATCAGAGTTTGATAGGTTTCAGAGTAACAGCCGTGTTAGTCTGTATTCACAAAAAGAAAAGGAGTACTTGTGGCACCTTAGAGACTAACCAATTTATTTGAGCATGAGCTTTCGTGAGCTACAGCTCACTTCATCGGATGCATACCGTGGAAACTGCAGCAGACTTTATATACACACAGAGAATATGAAACAATACCTCCTCCCACCCCACTGTCCTGCTGGTAATAGCTGATCTAAAGTGATCATCAGGTTGGGCCATTTCTAGCACAAATCCAGGTTCTCTCACCCTCCACCCCCCCACACACAAATTCACTCTCCTGCTGGTGATAGCCCATCCAAAGTGACAACTCTTTACACAATGTGCATGATAATCAAGTTGGGCCATTTCTTGCACAAATCCAGGTTCTCTCACCCCCTCACCCCCCTCCCAAAAACCACACACACAAACTCACTCTCCTGCTGGTAATAGCTCATCCAAACTGACCACTCTCCAAGTTTAAATCCAAGTTAAACCAGAACATCTGGGGGGGGGGGTAGGAAAAAACAAGGGGAAATAGGCTACCTTGCATAATGACTTAGCCGCTCCCAGTCTCTATTTAAGCCTAAATTAATAGTATCCAATTTGCAAATGAATTCCAATTCAGCAGTTTCTTGCTGGAGTCTGGATTTGAAGTTTTTTTGTTTTAAGATAGCGACCTTCATGTCTGTGATTGCGTGACCAGAGAGATTGAAGTGTTCTCCGACTGGTTTATGAATGTTATAATTCTTGACAACTGATTTGTGTCCATTTATTCTTTTACGTAGAGACTGTCCAGTTTGACCAATGTAAATGGCAGAGGGGCATTGCTGGCACATGATGGCATATATCACATTGGTGGATGTGCAGGTGAACGAGCCTCTGATAGTGTGGCTGATGTTATTAGGCCCTGTGATGGTGTCCCCTGAATAGATATGTTTGATACTCTTCACATTTTCATTCTGACTAATCTCTATTTATCCCTCCAATTAATTCATGCACACTTCAGTCTTCCTTATGAGGCAGCGATAGATATCCTGATTTGGACACTGCACTGAAGTGACAGATCTCAAGTTTACCTATGCATTGCTAATGTTGCTAAGACATGAACTACTGCTCCATCACTTAAATGCAACAGAGGTGTAACATGATCTATTATCAGTTCAGCACCATAGAAGACTATACAGACAGAATCCCTGCTCTGAAGAGCTTACAGTCTAAGGCACCGATTCAGCAAAGCACTGACTTCAAATAGGACTTGAGCACATGCTTAAATGCATTACTGTACAGGGATGCAATTACTCGTGTGGTTAAGTGTGCTGCTCAACCAAACTCGAAATTAACGTATAACATAAGGAGATATAGAACGTATTGGGTGGGAGGGTGAGAGTTACAGTAATACAGTGAGACAGTAATACAATTACATGGTCGCTTTGATTACTAATATGCACGAGTTTTGAGGATTTTGTAAAAATATTATTTAAGTTACCAGGATTACGAGGGTATGATTAGAATGCACAGATTTCATGGCAGAAGTGTGTTTTAAAAAGAGAGGCTTGAAGAAGAGAGAGAGTGGAAGCATGGCTGACCATATCAGGAAGGACCAGGCAGATGTAGGAGTCAACAAAGGTTGTTAGTTTTGTGCAACCTAGGTGAAACAGAGCAGGGAAAAGCACAGGTCCTTACCACCTCATCTGCCAATTCAGAACAAAGTGTTAGATATGGGCTGCATATATCCCTTCCATTCAGTTCATTTCTGGCCACTGATTTTAGAGGAAAAAATTGTAGATGTTTTTATACTATACTTAATTCGTTATTCCCATGCTGATGGATCCCACTCCTGGTTGAACATTTCAATAAGCATGGCTTTGCTTGTTTTTCTCCACTTGCAATGTGGCACATGAGATAATTACTGTATGTTTAAATTAAAAAGAAATCAACATACTCCTGAACATTTAGGGGATCACAAAATTACTTAGCTTTATTTAAGAGTCAATACTTGTAGTTATCATTCACCCTTTTGTTCGCTGCACTGTTATATGTTCTTGCAATAGTCAGCAGCTGCTTCTACTGGATATTCAAATCTGCACTTAATACTCCTGACAGAATATGGGCCACATTATTCTGTGCCCACCGTGCAGAAAAACGCCCCCCCCCCCCCCCCCAAAAAAATCTGCTGGGGGACACAAGCCTCTTCCCCAGCAGCACATCTGTTACAGCATGCTTGGAGCAGCCTCAGAGATGGGGGCTGGGCATGCATGCCTCACTGTCAGGAAAGTGGGGCTGGATGTACATGCATGCCAACGAGACAGACAGACAGACACAGACTCTGTCCCTCTTTCTTGGGAATGCAGCTCCCTGGCATGGAAGGGTAGGGTTTATCATCATGCGCGAGGCAGGCTCGAGGCAGAAATGTAGCAGCTTAACCGTGTAATAACACTGTTAATGTTCCTATTGTTAGTTAACTGTTCCCATTCTCAGTCAGTTCCCCCAGGAGCACAAAATCTGTGCAAGTTGTAAGGCCCCTACATTGTTAGAGTGATGTAAACGAGCCTTATTATGAAATGACAGTAAGGGAATCCTCAGATAAAAAAACCTATATGCTTTCTCACTTTTATCACAATGGGGTTAGATTACATCTCAGGATTTAATTTTACTTACCCATTTAAAATATTAAAAAAAAAAAAAGAGACTGAGGGCAAATAAAACATTTACCAAGCAGTCATTAAAATGTCAGGACAATCAGAAACAAAAAATCAATCAATCACTTCCCAAAGTACTCAGCCAGGTCCAGGACAATGATTTGCAAAACTGTATGACTTTCATTTGTGGAAATCTGTGCAATTTAAGATGACATTCTACTTTTAGGGGGTTTTTTTTGTGCTGTTTGGTGTCCTGTAATTTAAATGAAAATCCAGGATTATAACTGGAATTCAGGGTATTAGTTACCAAGTGTTTATAACTTAGCTTTCATGTGTTTAGGAAATGCTGAATAGTTATTGTGACTTTTTTCTTGTATTGTAGTTTAAATAAATTACCAAAATAATTGAAACCGGTGTGATTATATTGCGTTATTTTGACAAAATATGCAGAAATTCGCAGGATTATGAATTTTTTGGCACAGAAATTTTAAGTTGTTGGCGCAGAATCCCACCAGATTCTTAAGTACCTGATGCATCTAAGAATATGCAGAACCATCAAGATAGTTTAGTTCCTGTTTCAGAGACTGTCAGGGTTCCCTCCCCACTCTGAACTCTAGGGTACAGATGTAGGGACCCGCATGAAAGACCCCCTAAACTTATTTCTACCAGCTTAGGTTAAAACTTCCACAAGGCACAAATTCTTTGCCCTTGGAGGGTACGCTGCCACCACCAAGTGATTTAACAAAGAATCAGGGAAAGGACCACTTGGCATTCCTATTCCCCCAAAATATCTCCCCAAGCCCTTAATCCCACTTTCCTGGGGAGGTGTGAGAATAATATCCTAACCAATTGGTTAAAAAATGATCACAGACCCAAACCCTTGGGTCTTGGGACAATAGAGAAATCAGTCAGGTTCTTAAAAGAAGGATTTTATTTAAAAAAAAAAAAAAAGTAGAAAGGTAAATCTCACCTCTGTAAAATCAGGATGGAAAATAACTTTACAGAGTGACAAAAGATTCAAAAACACAGCAGAACTTCCTCTAGGTTTAGTTTCAAAGTTACTAAAAACAGGAATAAACCTCCCTCCAGCAAAGGAAAAATTAACAAGCAAAACAAAAGATAATCTAACACGCCTTGCCTGGCTTTTACTTACAATTTTTGTAATATGAGAGACTTTTAGGGTGGTTTATAGGAGAAAGTTTTCTGACCTGATGCTTCTCTGCTTCCCAAAAGAACACAAGCAACAAAGCCTCTCCCTTCCCCTCCCCCCCCCCAAGATTTGAAAGGATCTTCTTTCCCCATTGGTCCTTTTGGTCAGGCACCAACCAGGTTATTTGAGCTTCTGAACCCCTTACAGATAAGGAGGGATTCTAGGCTACCCTTAGCTGTATGGTTATGGTTACAGCTATAGGGTACTGTGATAAGTGCATTATCTTGCATCACAAATACAGCAGAAGACAGATTCATCAGGCATCAAGTCCTCATCTACATGTGCCTTATCTAAGGTCCATTCAAGAGAAATATCACCTTTGCCTGAAAAGGTGGCTATCATGGAGCAACAAGGAAGCAGGGAGGACACGCTGTAGTATAGGATCATGAAGACATCTAGATAAACTGACTGGTTTTGTTTTGAAAAGTGGGTTTTGTCCCAACTGAGACTGGGCCCTATTGTGCCAGGCACTGTACAGAGTCAAAGTTAGTCTCCACCCCACAGAGTTTACCAATATCTAGAGACAATACTGGTGAGAGAAAGGAGATATTATCCCATTGTACAGATGGGCATCTGAGGCACAGAGATGAAGTGACAGTCCAGTGCCTTAACCATTCAATCATCCTTCTTCTCAACCACTCCCCCATCATGATAAAATAAATGCTAAATGGCTTATCATTCCTCCATTGTTTCAGGTTTTTGGGTTGGGGCGGGGGGGAAGAGAAGGTCTCAACTCCATGTACTGATGCATGTGGAGTAAGAGGTTGGGTTTTTTAAGCACCCCTCTATCTGCAGCACTTTTCTGGTACACAGAGGGCTAACCTACTTCAGCCTCCCCAGCCAAGCAAGCATGGCAGAGATTCCGAGACTCCGTCTAGCACATATTAGAAGCCTCAGAGCTAAAGAAAGCACCTCTTGTGCAGAGCTCCTACAATCTGTGAAAGCAGAGACTCCGCAAAGTTCCAGTGGAGCAGCACAAGCATCTTTCCTTGTGTTTCTTTTGGCCTCCTCAGCTACTGCCTACCACTCAGCTGCCCCATCCAATCTCCATGCTCCCTGGCCAACCACTGATGCTGCACAAAAATGGATTAATGTAGCAATGTTAGCAAAGACAATTATGTGGTCAAGTGTAGAGCCTTATAATTGCACAGTACATGGGGCCTTGACAGGGGCACAATTGTAAGTAGTAACTGAAGAGTGCATTTTACGGTCATTGCCTTAGCACAGCGGGTGTGTTAAATGACAGAAATCACTGGCAACAGATCTATTCCTAGCACCAGAAATAGTCAGCTTCACCTCAAGTAATGCTACATACATACATGTTAACACATACCCACCATCTCATTTTATTTCCCTCAAGCATTACACTTTTAATACAGCTTAAACATTTCAAACCAGATTCTGCAACCCTCGCCTGCTATGAGTGGCGATCACTGTTCCCAGAATTATTAAGAGCAATGGGACTACTTGCATGAGCATGCACTATTCAGTGAGAGTGAGGGCTGCAGACTGTGGCCTTTAGTTAGAATTTTACTTTAAAAAAAAAAAAAGGTGAACAGAATTGTTGACCGTATAAATAATTTTATTAAACTGTTAGTTTCTTCGATTATTTTAAATCTTGTATAGTCACAGTGCAGGAAGTTAGCTTGTAGGTAATGAAGTACTTTTCCTGCTTACCTAGTCTCAGATTTACAAGCTTCCATGTTGTCCGGACATAAATTCCAAAGCCGAGTTAGCTCCTCACTGCAAACAGGAATACAAAATTGTGTGTTAAAACTGCACATCAATCATTCACTAAAAGAAAAGGTGCAAGAAAATTCCTACCATATTGCTCATCTAAAAGACCCTTATAACAAATCATGTCAGTTATGAGATGTGCATAGAATTGATATGTTCTGGGTTTATAATGTCAATGACTGATTGATTTTGTGGTCTGTGCTGGCCATTAGGCTAGTTACATTCTTAACATATGTGCAACATGCTGCCCTGGGGATTTGGGATCAGAAAGAATAAAAAGAATTTTACTTCCCAAGTTAGAAAAGCTTGACCCTGTCATGTTTGTGATAGAGCAAAGTACCACTTTCTAGCTCAGAGGGGACTTTCTGACAAATCAAATCAACAGGAGGGGTTTGGAGTTCAACAGAAGGTTGAACCTTGCCTCTCCCAGCTTGGAGGTTAGGTGAACAGCTACAATGGAAAGGAGAAGAAAAGAATTTCTCACTCCTCCACCCAAGAACAGTTAAATGTAATCAGTACATCACATAATAAAGTAAAGGCAGCAAGCAGAACATGACATCATCATGTTTAGGGATGCACTGACAAAGAGCCAGTGTCCCCAAAATGTTTATAATTTAGTCACATTAAAAACAGACATAACACACTGGTACATGACAGATACACAAGGGGCAGGAAGGATTCTTGGAGTGCTGCAAAGATCAGCGTGCATATGCTTTTGTAGAAAATGTATCTTAAGGGAAGATTTAAGGCAGAAGAGGGAAAGGTGATTCAACAAGTGGCCTAGAAAAATGGTCAAAGATGAGAGAGAGATACAAGTGGTGAACACGATCAGCTTCAGAAGGAGGTGATTAAAAGAAGGCATGAAATAAGGAATTAGAAGACACTGCTATACTCTGAAGAGATATTTCAGTAGTTTAGCTCATTCTCAAAATTTCATACTTTTACCACCAAGTCATCAATACAAACAACGAACTGGGGCAAAGAAAAATTAACGTACTTCCCCATGAGAATTTTTTTGTTTGGTCCTTTCCCTAGGAAATCCTCTGGAGCTGGCCTCTTTCTCACAAGTCTTGTTGGCTTGGAATCTGATGGTCTAAGTAAAACACACTTTTTTCAATGTCAAAATAGTATTTGGAGATCCAAAATGAAGACAATAGCTTCTAGCTGACTTTCAACACAAACTTTCCACAGGAAAGATTAGCTATTAGGATTTTTGGGGACCTATACCATATTACACCTCAGATTCATGAGATAACTGACGACATCTCAGAATTTGTCAATAGAAATAATTCCCATCTATTCCAGCAGTCCATATTATGTGTGATCTACCCTACTGTGTGTGTCATCTGCATGCAACCTCCAGGGGATGCAGATTCCCTCTCCACAATGCCCCTGAAGCCACGGAAGAAATTCCTCCCTTCCCTCACCTCTTCTGCTATCTCTGCAAATGGGTGGAATCAAAGAGAAGGCTCCACCAAATTCCCCCCTCAGCATATCAGGTGGTGACCCCGCTGTTTTTCACCACTGAAGATACCAGTCAGCCATGGGGGAAGGAGGGCTCCAGGATGAAAGCATAAGATGGTGGCCCACAGCCCCAAAGCCTAAGAGAGTACATTTTTTAGCCTGACATTTTATCACTTTTTAACATGGCCTATATCTAATGGTACGAGGACCTTTTACCGGCTGTATGCAACGAACTACGTTTTCTTTCAGGTCACTCACTGATCATCACTGAGCAGCTGCCAGAGGGAATTTGTCCATTCAAGCATGATTACATAAAATGCTCAGCCTCACTCCAACAAAGATGTACAGGTTTTATGTTCACTACAGCCAAACTGCCAGAGATCTTATTACTGGGAATCCACACCACAAGACGTGGTCATATGGGAAAGTATTTCAGCTTGAGCTATCTTACTTTTTCATTCTGAGCTCTGCTAAGTGCAGGAGGTGGGGAAGCACATGACACTCCATCAGTCTCCCACTCTCCAATCACAGAGTCCTTGGTAGCATCCAGAGGAAAAACACGCTGCCATGGAGGCAGCTGAGCCTCCTCCTCCTGCACAGGAGAGGAAAATCCACATGTGCAGAGCCCCCAATGTACTTGGGAGTACAGGGGCACGATGGGTTCCTAAGAGTTTTACACCAGAGACCTAACTGCCATCAACACACACGTGGTATGTCTATACTCGAACTGCAATCACACTTTCAGTTGAAGTGGGCACTCCCGCGCCAGCTTTAATATAGCTAACACGACTAAACATAGCAGAGAAGACACGAGCTTCAGCATGGGCCGCACAAGCCCGCACAGAACCCTGGGTATGTACTCTTACTGCTAGCCCGTGCCATGGTCTGTTCTGTCCCCATGTTCATGGCTACTTTTAGCTGTGCTAGCTACATTAAAACTAGCATAGGAGTGCCTACTTCAGCTGCAAATCACAACTCCAGATGCAGCATCAACATACTCTCAGGTGTGATACCCAACTATTCTGTTTAGCAAAATTACCTGCTAAGTCACTAAATGCATAAACGTAAGTACACATACTTGAGTGGAACGGTCATTTCAAGCTAATTATAAAAGGGAATTTACTATTTTACTAGTACACTTACCTTTCTTTCACAAAACTTGGGCAGCCTTCATTTTTCCAGGTGTTCCAGTTTTCTTCAGTGTTTAATATATGCTGAAAAATAAGTAAATAGACACCTAACACCATTAAAGGACACAGTCACCTTCCAAAACAGTACCTACATTTTTTAACTCACTACTATTAGAAACACCTGAGAATGCCAAGCAAAAGATCAGAGGGAAAAAAAGTCTTTTTTAGTAGGTTTGCCCACAAAGCGCTGTAAAATGCACTAAGGAATCAGTCACACCATTTCTCTTATACAAAATATAAAAAGGGAGCTTGGTTATACACGTGTATGTTCGTGCGTGCATATTTTCCCCCCACAGCAACAGGAGAGAGAGAGAAGCATTTTAAAGAAATATGAAAATGTGACTGCATAAAAAATATCGATGAGGGAATTGGTGCTGGTTATGGCACCTGAAACTTTTACTTCATACCTTAAAAACTGACTATATAGATATCAGATCAATGGCATTCTTTTAGAGCCTACTTTGATTCTGTTTATCTAAAGTTACAATTTAGTATAGGTCTTTTTTTTTTTTTAAATACTTACCTCTACCATTTTTGAGAATCTTTCCCCATCTGGGGGGTTTTCTGAAAGAAGCTGCAATTGGAAGAAATCATATGATTAGTATTAACCTTTGGCAATATAATTTGTAGCAGAACATTTGAAAGAAGGTAAACAACTAAAAACTGTGGTAAGCACTTCATGGATAAGAAACGCCATTTATCTGCCTTTCTGGCATTTTTCCAAGATTTCTAGTGTTTTTTCACATTTAGGAAGACAACATAGCTAAATTTCCACAGTACAGCTGTGTTCAATTATTAAAAACTGATCATACAAAAACAGCAAATGGAGTAAGGAAGCCAATTCAGAGAGTTCCTTGGAGTTACAAGAAAAGAGTTGGAGCATGCATTGTTTGTTCTCTACTGTACTGACCTGGTAAACCAGTTTTGTAGTATCTTCAATCCAGAGGGACTGTTCATCAGTTAGAACGTAGTTTGAACTGTGGGTGGGGGGAAAAAGCACAGAGTAAAAACAGGCTGGCACATGAGATGCTGTATATTCAAAATTTTCTATATGTGAGGAAGAGGTTTGCAGTTAGCCAGCAGTGTTTGAAAGGAACCAATGAATCTAGGAACAGTAAGCAATGAACTACAGTAGAAAATGCACATTCATCTCAAACAATAACTTCAGCCTATTCTGTAGACTTCATGAAACAAAGGACATTGCTTTCTTTATGCATCTAGAATCTCAACAAGAGTGGCAGGTAAGAGGGGAAGGGAGACGTGAACTATTAACAAGATCTGTGACTTGGTTCATTTACAAAAGATGAGTAATTTTTACAAACTGAAAATGAACTTTAAATTCTATTTTTGAGTTTTCACTGGTGAAAGAAAAAAGTCCATTTGTAAAGAGGATCCCTAGGAATATAAAGCCTGAATCAAACCCTTCAGTAGCAACATAGTATGTAAAAATACATCTTTTTTGTGAGGCACTAGCTATGTTCAAAAGTAAATATAAACATGGTTATGGCTAGTCAACTTATGGAAGAAAGATTTCTGCAAGGAGCCCTCTAGTTAGAGGAAATGTGAAATTTGTTAGCTCTTTTAGAAAATCAGTATTATCTTACAATAGCTATATGAAATTTTATGCTGTCACATTCCTATTTCATTCCAGGTTGGTCTACACTAGCCTAATGAATATTTATGTAGACAGGAGAATAAAGTTAGTATTTGTGCCCAAATTGGATTGTAGGGCAGTTTTGCCCAGTGGGTAGGACACTGGGGTGGGACTTGGGAGACCTGCATTCTATTCCTGCCTATGTCACTACCTGCTGGGAGAGCTTGGGCACATCACTTCCTCCTCTCTGTCAAATGGAGATAATAATACTGACCTCCTTTATAAAGTGCTCAGAGATGTGCTAACTAGAAGCACCATAATAAGAGGTAAGTATGATTAATTGTAATTAAGGATACGATTTGGTCACAAAGGTCATGGAGTCTGTGAATTCCATTTCAGCCCCCTGCAACCAGCGGGGCTCTGACTTCCATGATTTATTGCCCATGTTCTGCCCGTGAATTTTAATAAAAATCCTCATGCCAAAATCTTAACCTTAATTATAATAAACTCAGTAGACAAATCATATGTACACAGCACAAGAAATGAATGATCTAAATGTATTAGTGGGGTAAGTCTGGAAATTGCAAACATTGTTTTAAATTTAGAAAGTTGTACTCTAATACAAAATTAGAGTATTTAGCAACACAAGAAAACTCCGTCATGTCACTTTTTTTTTATAATCCTAAATGACCATAACCACTGCTGCTGGTATTTTGGACACACACACACACATAGCATAGCATACAAAGGGCCAGATCCTTCAACCAGATGTTCCTCACTGTCAGATCTCTCAGACAGCCCAAATCCCATTATCAGATCTCTTCCTAAGTTTTACAGAAGATTTTCCATTAAAAGGACAGCAAATTTGGTGTCTCTTTTAAAAATGCATTAGTCTGCTAGTACTTATAAACCCAAACTCCCGCAAAAAGACAAACATTCTCAACTTACCTTTTAAATTTGACTTGTCCCTTTAGATACTGAAATAGTATTAGATACTGTAGCAAGATGTGACGGCGGAAGTTACTGTCGCTCAGCTGTAAATCCATTAGCTAAAAAAACCCAAAAAAAGCTAGGTTAAAAAACCCCATACCAACTATACATGATTCATCTGATCCAATATATTTTCAGATCATCTTCAAGCTTTCAAATGGAAAGCCTGTATGTATTTGATAGGAGCAATCTCAACTTAGCCTACATAAATCTGAAGTTATTCAAATATAGTGAAATCCGTAGTTGAGATTGTCCATATGTGGCAATTCATCTTAATGATCTTCAAAATGTATTATGTATCATTCTGCCTCACTTTTATTAGAATGCCTTCTCTACTAAGACACCAACTTTGATGTCTTGGGCAATATATTAATGTGATATCTGTTAAGAAAAGATAAAAGCATGAAGAATGGTGTATATGGGCAACTCATGGTTCCTTGAATCCATTACAAAGGTTTTATACTGTTACACAGGCCAGTTTTACAGCATTCTACCCGAGGCATCATCCACTTCAAGCGTGCAAGGATTTGGACACCCACCACAAATGCGCTCACAGATGTAAAACTATTTTTCCCTTTACCAGCATACATTTGCAACCCTGAAAAGCTATTACCCTGCATAATTAAAAGTTTAAAATTAACTAAAAAAGGGCTCTGAACACTTTTCCTATGCAACATTTGTGTTGCAGCACAGATTTTACAAAACACATTTAGTTTTTACTACCAAATTCAATTTCTCCCAGCAAAACTTCCTACTGAGGTGGTCCAGTGCTTGGCTCCCAAGCAGTATTACTGCTACATGACAAGTTAAGTAAAAGAATAAACTTTGACAGTTCCCTTGACTGTGCAAAAGGGGCTATGATGTGTTAGACACTACGTATACTTGGGCTCTGTGAAAAGGTATTGGCAACACTAGTCTCTGCACCCACTTTTCATTGTCTAAAGTAATAGACATGGAACAGTTTTATGCTCCACTATACAAGATAGCTAAGGAAACTCAAGGGCGGGGGGACAGGGGGGTTGGGGGAGAAGAGAAGAAGAAGCAACAGCTCAAAACAAAAAAAGGTAACTTTGGTACCATATGAATTCTTTCGAAGTTAAATGATGTATATTATTTCAAAGGGTAGATATTTTAGTATTTATCAACTTAAAATCATGCAATTGCCATAAAGTACATAATTCTTTGCATTCTATGCACATTACTACAACAACACTAAAAGATTTGCGATAATTTCCTCAAATTATGATATAATAAAGCAGAAAGTGCAGGTAAAACAACTGTATGCTCATTTTAAGTGTTGAAAGTTCAGTTGTATGTGATAAGAAAAAAGCAGATTGTAAATATTTACTTTTGCTCGTTTTCCTTCTAAATTGTAACATTATGGAACAATATAGGTCAGATGGTACAATTGCAATTGTACCAACTTTTATTGGTATCCAAGCTTTTCCTTCTTTATACAAAAAGAGGTCAGATACAATACCTTTTCACTAGTTAAGAACTTTGCAAAGTAGACATGTTCTCCCCCTGTTTTTAGTTCTTCCAACTTTTTTCTGGAGGCCTGCGTGTCATCCAATTTGTAGCTTTTAAAAACAGCCAAAACTTCTTCGGAGTACTGTAAAGCAAATGGTACTTATGTGAAAATACCAGCTATGCATTTTTTAATTAGAAAAACAAGACCAATCCTAGAAGGTTTTGAGCTAGTAAATATCATTTATAAGTTTGCTATTCACAATCAGTAGGAACATCTGTGTGCAGTGTTAGCCAACACATAAAAGTTATCCACTTAAAAGTCTGATGAAGAATAAATTTTGCACAGGAAAACTTGACCGTTAGCTTCTTGAATAATTCAAGACAAAAGTATGAATATGTTGTCCTTCAAGCGTTAAGTGGAAATTACGGAAAACTTAAATAATTTACAGTGTGCGAAAAAGGAAGCTGACTGGTATTACTGAAACTATGGCTATGGCTCCCTACAGTTAAAGTTGCAAGACAAGTTCAGTTCTAAGTCCTATATTGTTCCTGTCTCCCTGCCCCATTTTTTAACGTTTCCTCTCTCACACACACAAAAAACTTTGGCCTGAACGGTCTTGCTCACAGTCATACCAAAGGAGAGGGTGTGTGAGCATGAAAATGTCAGGGAAACTGACAGACACTTAAATCTTGAAAAAAGCCACATGAAATTTTCACCATCCTATAATTTGTCTAGCCATTTTGGGCTACTCACTTCCCAGAAAGCACTTGTTTCAAAGCTTCAATACTTCTGAATCACTTAGTTTTTCAAAAGAAAAAATGCACAGAGTACATTTGACACAATTTAATCCATAAAGTGAAAGTGATTTGAACTCTATTTTTAAGATACACACACTGATTAAACAGGAAAGCACTAAATGTGTAAGAGCTTTCTCCATAATGGTTTTAGTGCTATATTCAGGCACCATCGCACTTCCATTTGCACATGCTAGAGCAGGTACTAATAGTTAAACTTAAGTTTCTACTTTTAGAAATTAATTTAAAATATACTTAAAAAAATTATGCTAATGACCATTCATTTTCATGGAGAACCTTTGTGAGAATTTCCAAATTTGGCTTGGTTAAGTCCTGTCATTCTTGGTACCCCAAAATAATTTTTTCTTCTTTTACAGAGATTTTAAAAAGTGAAGAATGTTTTAAAACCTTAACCAAGATGTAACTTTAAAAATAAAATCTGCTCATGAGATCAAGCATTTTACCAGTAGCACATATAGCAAGTGGTTTGAAATAAGAAAGTTTTCCTTCTACTGAGTAACAAAAGGTAGAATTTTAAGACAAATGATAAGCCATTGTCCATTACAGAAACAGTTTAGCAATTATATTTACTAATCATACTCATATCTACACAGCTGGCAAAACTGAAACATTGTTATTCACTATCCAACTGCTACAATGAGCTACTATGTGTATATGGCAGCTTCAAATCACAACATAAAGTCCTGACTCTACAGGGACTCTAAAAGGACCTGCCTAAGCAGAACATTATCTTGCACAAAATCCCACTGGCATCAACAGGACTCCAAAAAGGCACACTTCCCTGGATTCATTTGCAAAATTTAAGCCTAAAGCAAATGTTTTTTTCTTATCTAGGAAAAAAAAACAAGTTCTGTTTTTTTGCTATTAACAGAAGAAAAACGGCTTCTGATATTGTTGGAACACATCAGCATTTCTATAAATGCCAGGAAATCATATATACATGTAGCTTTGTTACCTGACCTACTGTGTGTACAAACAAATAACTGCATGTCTAACTCCACACAAAATGTATAATGCATGAACTCGTGCACTCCTACTTTCCAGTATCATGAATAGTTTAATCTTTGGAAACAATACTTTCACTTGTGGAACAAAAGGTGAATTGCTGAACAGGTTTAATATAGGAACACAAATTACCTTAAGAAATGTCTTCCACGAGATCTTCTCATAGCACTGCACAGGATTCCTAAAGTAATCCTGAAGCGACCAGAATTTTCTATACAGGTTGTAATCTATTGGAATGGAGCTAACAAAGCAAATCATTATTTTACTCTGGCTAGTTTGGGATAAATATGCTAAACAAATAAAGGTCCATTTTCATGAATACAGAATCACTGAAAACAAAACCACCACTATTCTTGTAAATCAAAAAAATGAAGAGCCAGTAGTAAGCCCTTCCTAGAGACAGTAACTCAGAATATCAGGCCAAAACAAGGGTTTCATTCAGCCTGTTCATTTTCAGCTGTTATTTCAGGATCAGAACACTTTTCTTGAACTCTTTCTCCAAGTTCAACACTTCCATAGGCAGAGAAGCAGTATAGCCTCCTCTCCTCAAAGCATGCAATAATGACTGATACTGTAGCCAGTCTACGGACGCTTGAAAACAGCGTATGTTGTCTTTCCTCTTTTAGGCAACCCACGTTAAAACATATTAAGACATACTGGGGCAGTGCCTTTACCTTGTAATGGCTAGAGAAACATGAGTCTAGAGACTGGATTTGAGATGGGTGTTGCAGGTAGCAATTTATTATGCAATTACCTGGGCTCCTGAACGGGCCCTTTAAATTAAACACCAATTTTAGGTTCAGATTCTGCATCTTCTAGGCACAAATTTTAGAATTGCTCTCACACACCACCTGAGACAGTGATTTCACATGCACCAATAGTAACCGTGCATGCAAATTAGCCAGTTTGATTTGTAATGGTCGTTCACACGATCACGGTAACTATGCCTACAGATTCTCTTTTAGCCTTTGGGGCCGATATCAGGTGGAAAACAAGGCAGAGGAGAAATAACTACAGGGAGGGACATGACTAAAGATCATCCATTTTAAATATGAGCCTGCTGCTATTAGCCATTTGAAAGCTGTCTGGCTTCTCTTCCCACTGACATAGTGGCTTCTAGGAGGAGCTGTTCCTGTGGCTAGCTACATAGTCATAGGCTGAAACAGTAGCTTGTTAATTACTCTTTTCCAATGGTATTCACATTAACCACGTCGGCGACCATACTATGTTCCACTCCTCCCACGAACATGAGAGTAGGAGAGGGTAAAGAAATTTACCCAATACAGGTATTTAAAAAAAATCAAGTTAAAAAAACAAAACCAGGGGAGCAAGTGGACAAAAAAGGAAAAACAGTACCAACTCAGACTTTAAGGTCAGATTGGACCATCATGATCATCTAGTCTGACCTCCTGCATATTGCAGGCCACAGAACCTCACCCACCCACTCCTGTAACAGCCCCATAATCTCCAAGTTATGGAAGTCCTCAAATCACGATTTAAAGACTTCAAGACAAGAGAATCCATTATTTACTGTAGTTCAAACCAGCTGTTCCCCTTGCTACAAAGGAAGGTGTAAACCCCACAGGGACTCTGACAATCTGACCTAGGGGAAAATTCCCTTGACCTCAAACATGGTGATCAGTTAGACCCTAAACATTTCGGTGAGACTCAAGAGCCAGACACCTGGGAAAGAATTCACTATAGTAATTCAGAGCCCTCCCCACCTAGTGTCCCATCTCCACGCATTGGAGATATTTGCTATCGGCCATGGATGGGTCACATGTCATTATAGGCAGTCAAACTTATCAAGCTTAGTCTTGAAACCAGTTAGGTTTTTTGTCCCCACTGCTCTCCTTGGGAAGCTGTTCCAGAATTCACTCCTCCAATGGTTAGAAACTTTTGCTCAATTTCAACCCTAAACTTGTTGATGGCCAGTTTATATCTACTTATTCTAGTGCCAACATTGGCCCTTACTGTAAATAAGTCTTCTCCCTCCCTGGTGTTTACCCCCGAATGTATTTATAGAAAGCAATCATATCTCCCCTGAGTCTTCATTTGGTTAAGCTACACAAGCCAAGCTCTAAGTCTCCTCTTGTAAAGTAGGTTCTCCATTCCTTTGATCATCCTAGTAGCCCTTCTCTGTACCTCGTCCAGTTTGAATTCACTTTTCTTAAACATGGGAGGCAAGAACTGCACACAGTATTCCAGATGAGATCACACCAGTGCCTTGTATAATGGTAGTAACACTTCTCTATCCCTACTGGAAAACCTTGCCTGATGCATTCTAGTATTGCATTAGGCTTTTTCAAAGCTGGAACATATTGGTGGCTCATAGTCGATGACCAGGTTTTTCCTCCTCCTCTGTCATTCCAACGGATGTGTTCCGCAGCTTATAGCAAAAATTCTTGTAGTCAGTCTCTAACTACATGACTTTGCACTATTAAATTTCATCTCATTTCTATTACTCCAGTTTTTAAGGTCATCCAGATCTTCTTGTATGATATGCCAGTCCTCCTCGGTATTGGCAATACCTCCCAACATTGGGTCATCCGCAAATTTTATTAGCTCACCCTCACTTTTTGTGCCAAAGTCATGAATAAAAAAAGTGTGAAATAAGATTGTCCCAAGACTGATCCCCGAGAAACTCCACCAGTAACCTCACCCCAGCCTGACGGTTCACCTTTCAGTAGAACCTGCTGAGGTCTCTCCTTCAATCAGTTCCTTAGCCACCTTTCAATTCTCAGATTATCTACAGCTTTTCCAATGTAACTAATAATTTCCCATGTGGAACTATATCAAATGCTTTACTGAAATCCAGGTAGATTAGATTTACTGAATTTCCTTTGTCTAAAAATATCAATTATCTTCTCAAAGAAAAAGATAAAGTTGGTCTGACACTATTTACCTTTTGTGAAACTATACTGAATTTTATCCCAATTACTTCTATGTCCTTAACTACTTTCTCTTTCAAAATTTGTTCCAAGGCCTTGCATAAAATTGAGATCAAATTAATAGGGTTGTAGTTTCCAAGATCATCCCCCCCCCACCCCTTTCTTAAAAAGAGGTTCTATATTAGCACTTCTCTTCTCATAGGGTATGCCCCCCTAGTTTACAGATTCTTGCTGCTGAGCTTGCAATTTCATCTGCCAGTTCCTTTAATATTCTTGGATGGAAATTATCCAATCACCCCGATTTGATCCCATTAAGCTGTTTGAGTTTGACTTCCACCTCAGATGTGGTAATTTCTACTTCCATATCCTTGTTTCTATTAGCCACCCTGCCACTACCCCTAAGCTCCTCCTTACCCTTATTAAAAGCTGAAGTACTTGTTTAGGTGCTGGGCTATGCCTAGATTATCTTTAACCTCCACCCCCACCCTCATTGCTTAGCAGTCCCCACTTCTTCTTTCCTTGTTTTCATTTATATGGCTAAAGAACTTTACTACTGGTTTTAGTTTCCTTTTCAATGTCAAACTCTGCTTGGCTTTTGGCAGTTCTCACTTTTCCCGTATGCCTTCTGACTTCCAAGTGGCAGCTTTCCTTGCTGACCATCCCATCTTCCATTCCTTATAGGCTTTCTGCTTTCATGTGCTCAACTGCTGTAGTCTCTCTCAGGTCATGATTTATGACAGGATATTTATATCAGTAAGGTCCCTTAATGGACCCACTTCAACAAACATTTCTGGCTTTAAGGGAGTGTGGTGTTAAGTATGCGTTGACTCATTCCTCAGAAGGGTATGTCAGTGGTAACACTTCCAAACTTTGAAACATCAAAGAGCGGCAAATCTATAAAGCTATATATTTCTCATTCCTTCAGTACAGGGGTGGCCAACCTAAGTCTGAGAAGGACCCAGAGTTTACCAATGTACATTGCCAAAGAGCCACAGTAAAATGTCAGCAGCCCCACATCAGCTCCCCTGCCCCAGCACCTCTGCGGATCAGCACCTCCCCCTCCCTCCCAATCAGCTGTTTTGTGGCATGCAAGAGGGGAGGGATGGGGGGGAGGGAGAGAGTGAGGGCATGGCAGTCACAGGAGAGGGGGCAGGAAGGGGTGGAGTGGGGGCAGGGCCTGTGGCAGAGCCAGGGGTTGAGCAGTGAGTACCCCCTGGCACACTGGAAAGTTGGCGACTATCGCTCCAGCCCCAGAGTCGATGCCTATACAAGGAGCTGCATATTAACGTCTGAAGAATGGCATGTGGCTCTGGAGCCACAGGTTGGCCACCCCTGCTTCAATACTACAATTTTTTTTAAAAAAGTGATCACGATATTGATATATCAATCCTGCTATAACTGTTTCAGTGCAATATTTTCTGATTATTTGCATGTACTTTACATCTGGCTCATCTGACCTGGAATCCATAGCAACAAAATCCTAGAGCACAGCAGCTCTCACACTAATGATTCAACCACTGTGAATGCAGCACTATTACAAGCTTACATTTACTGCTTCTGCCTCACTGTTTTACCACTCCTCTAATAATATAGCAAGATGGCAAAGGACACCAATTTGTGGCTTAGTATGGCAAAAAGAACAAACATGCTGTTTAGTACCTGTAAAACTAATTACACTAAGAATTCCATCAATACTCTGAGCAGAAGTTTATTCTATAAATGCTGACACAAAGTCCACTAAAAAAAAAAAAGCACCTTGTTGATTATGCCTTGCACCCCAGTGTCTCCAGCTCTCCCTCTGGGACAGGTGAAGCCACTTAAATGGAATGTGGATAATCAGAAAGAAGCTTCTTTAACATAAAAGCCACAGGGAACAAGTTTTTTCCTATTACATTGAGCATTTTCTTGATCGAGGACAATGGTAAACTGCTCAGCCACTTTACTGGAATGATTTTCAACCTCAGTGCCAATTACACTGTCAATTACAATTAAGGTGGTGATGTGAGTTAGAAGTCAAGTAGCTTGCAGTTTATCCTCTCTTCATGCACCCCCATGTTGCAAGCCAGAAAATAGAGAATTTCTTTTAACTGTTCATTTTGTATTTTGAAAATTAGTAATAAGTTAGAAGGTAATTAGTTTAATTAAATAAAAGGCTTAAACAAAAACTTAAGTCTTCAATTACATTAACTGAACTGAGGACATTCTATAAACCCATAGGCAATAACTGTCAGTTGTGGGTTATTGAAGTTAGGCACCAAATAAGTGGCTTGATTTTTCAGAGCCATCTATTTAAATGGCAAACTTTGTATACTCATATTTGAAAATTTTGGCCTAAGAACACTTTGGATAAATATTGTTTAAATGAGATAGGCTGGTATTTGGATCCATGAAGAAGTTTTATTATCCGAGGCCTTGTCTATACTATTGCAGTAGGTCAATCTAAGTTACACTACTCCAGCTATGTGAATAACAGTGAAGTTGATGGGTGATGCTCTCCCGCTGATTTACTTTACTCTTCTCAGGGAGCTGGAGTACCAGAGTCAAGGGAAAAGCACTCTGCCATTGACTTAGCAGGTCATCACCGGACTTGCTAAAATCGACACCTGCTGCATTGATCACAGCAGTGCTGATCTACTGGTAAGTGTAGGCACGGCCTGTCTTATACAGTATTCAGTTTTTAAGTTAAACACCACTATCAAATGCTTGTTACTGTATTTTTTGGTAACATCAAAAATGTGGCTTCTTTCATTATTTGAAGACAATATTGAATTAAAATTAATGTGAATACTTAGATTGGACTGGACTATTTTTTTGTTTACATTAGGTCATAACTGTTTAAAGAAAGGAATAATTCTGAATACAGCATACAAGAATATAGTTTCTAAACTAAAACTTCAGTTTTCAATCTACCACCGCATGCTTTCACTTCATAATTTTAAAAGCTAAACTAAACTTTAAGCTCACCAACTTGTAGGCGCTTCATCATCTCCCATTTCACCTTCTTCTACTTCCATTCCTTCATCTCTCTCCTCTATGTGCTGACAGAAAGGGGGGAAGAGAGTACACTCTAAGCGTAGAAACTACATATACACGTTTGAATCTGCAGGTCATTCTCATTATTCCAGTTTCCTAGACCTTCATTATTCATTGGAACCAAAACAAAACATCCTTTGAACAGTTTTTGGTTTGTTCATTCTTAAGCCAGGTCTTCAACTAGCAACTATTAGAACACTGACGTAGCGTTGCGATAGGTAAGGTAGTGAGTGCTGCAATTCGCATTTTAAGTAAACATGGAAGTTTAAACGGGTCTTGAAATGTGATGACTTGTAAAGGGAATTCCCCTTCACTTTAATCCTTTCCCCTCTACAGGCCTGATCCAGGACAGCCTCCGTATGAAGGAAGGGTGCATAAGCATGTGCTTAAGTGCTTTCCTGAATCGCAGCCTATATTATTTTTTCCCTTCTTCCTTCCCCATCTCTTGGGGAGTTACACTCAACATATGCTCCAAAAATGGAAAACTGAAAAAATTAGGAGCAGTCACCTAGTTTAACTTCTGGGACACAAAGAGAAATACAGGCAGATACAAAAGAGAACATCAAGGAGGAAAAAGCTCCGTCAATAGCATACACTACGGTTTTGGTCTCTTAATAAATTCCAGATTTTTCTAACTTCCTCTTTTTTTTAAAAAACTGCTTTAATTTTTGGTTCAGAAAATTTAGGACAACACTGAAAGAAAACCTCTAAGTTACTGTATCCTACACTACTAGGTCCCTCTCACAAATACATATATATTGTGTGTGTGTGTGTGTGTGAGAGAGTCAGAGAGTGTGTCTCTCTCTCATATTATATATATATATTCATTCTGTAATGGACCATTCAAGGGCGGACTCCCTGACTTCAATGGAGCTCTGAGAGGGCTTGTACAGGCCCTGAATCTGCAAGTCAGAGAGAGAGCATGCTAGCACTGCAGTTTCACAAGTAGTCAGGTAAAGCTTATTTGATTAAGATATTAACCCTCAAACCTCAAGTTAAAGGTTCAAAAATTCCCACATCCCATCCTACCTATGATTGCTGACAAAGTGGGTGAAATACATGTTAAGTTCCAGACCAGAATGATGTTTTATAGAAGTATATAATTCTAAATACTGGCTAAAAGTGGTTGTGATTATTTTGTGCCAGCTCTCCTATAGTTTTTACAGGTTTCAGAGTAACAGCCGTGTTAGTCTGTATTCGCAAAAAGAAAAGGAGTACTTGTGGCACCTTAGAGACTAACCAATTTATTTGAGCATGAGCTTTCGTGAGCTACAGCTCACTTCATCTGATGAAGTGAGCTGTAGCTCACGAAAGCTCATGCTCAAATAAATTGGTTAGTCTCTAAGGTGCCACAAGTACTCCTATAGTTTTTACACAAATTTTCTGCAGACACATGGAGCATAATGCATCAATTCTCACCTTCTGTCCTAGAGTGCTCTCTTGTTCATTAGTATTGAAAACTGTGACATTTTCCAGATTAAACTGACTTTGCAAATTGAGTCCTGCAGAAAAAATACCAACTTTTAAAAAGAGCAGATGTGTCAGTCTGGGAATTGATGAAGTTCATAAAGCCAGCTCATGATTATTACCCAACATACAATAGCCAATCTGTAGGAAACAAATCAAGTAACAATTTCTGTTTGTATTTATAAAAAGTGAATGATTTTTAAATTCTATGTTAGACACATATTAAAGTCAAAATTAAAAGCTGATTTCTGGTTAAAGTCAATTTTGTTTGAAGTAGGATTATTAGAGACTGGAGTATTTAATCTTTTAAGCTACTCTTCTTTCATGTGAAATACACAAAATCTCACCTGACTTCTCTGAAAGAGGAAATAATCTAGCCAGGAATAGCTGAATTCTTCCACAGAAGACTGTGTTCTGTGATTTAGATAATCTTCTTAGGAGATCTAAATAATGTAAAAACGAGAAAGCAGAGATAAGCATTAATGTTATCACATGTATTATCTCCCAACTTTTCATCCATTTTGTCTCTAGAACTCATTTTAAGAGTTCAGACAGGTGGGATCTCCATAACTAACAAAATAAATTTGAGACATCTTAAAATGACCCTTTCTCCCTCAGGCCTCAAATGTTTTATCTAATGTGTTCTAGTGGACCAAGTCTCTGAATTCCCACAAACCAAGAGTCCTAAAACTGTATTTAAAGATAATTGCAGGAAGAAGCCTATTGGACCACTCCTTCCAATACAGCCTCTGGCAATGATGAGGGCTTAAATGTTACTCAGAAACTTTCTTCTAGCGTCTCTCTCTCTCCTTCTCTGTGATAGAGAGAAATTTCCCCATAATCAAAATGAAGCTCATATTGAACAGCAAGGTCTTGAGTACCTACCAAGACAAACAGCTCATCATTTTAAAAACAATTACAGAAAACAGTCTAATGTGACTCAAATATTAAGACCCTAGCTTTGTTCAGTTGTTTTTGGACCTGCATTGCACTTCCCTGAAAAAGTGCTACTCACCGTTGCACATTCTCAGCAGGTAATTCTTCCCAGCTGAATAAAATGTATTCTGAAAAACAGAGCAAACGGATCAGTCTCATTCGGAGGATGCTGCAAATCTTCAATAGCTTTTGTCTTTTCAACTCAACAGTACAGATCACATTGATATTAGAAATAAATCCATCTGAGTCCTTCCTGTTCTTAAACCTCAACAGCGAATTTCCACTTATTTAAGGAAGACTCCACAAAAAAGTCCCAAAAATTCCAAGAAAATTTCTAGTTCATAAAGTAACCCAAGCTTAATGCCAACCTCCATACAAATACAAGAAATGCTGGTAATTCATGTGCTTTTTCTGAAAGGCTCTTTACACAGTGAGAAATACTGATTTGTAACCCATTTTTTCCCCTGTGTTTTATGTATAGATGTAAAGTTAAGAGAAGCACATAAACACAAGATTTAGAACAGCATCAGCTGACAGTAGAAACCTGCCAGTACAAGGAATGAAATGGATGATGTTTGGAATGACAGAAACCTGTCTTGAATGGCTAGGAGGTCACATTTAGATCAAGGAACAGAGATCAATTATTTGATAGTACTCGGAAGCTTTTTATGGATAAATCTGAAGAGCTGCCAACACTACAGATATTGTAAACGTTGAAATTTTGGGCTGATTTTGAGGGGTTCTCATGACCATGCAATAAAACTGGAAACTCAGACATATTGTTTGAAATGCCCAGTTTCCCCTTCAACTTCTGAAGGCTGCTGTTCTTGTGCTGCATGCAGTGCAGAGCACTGGAGCCTGCACATCCTTTGGCTTTGGCAGTGGCAGCAGCAGATTCACCCCCACCACCAACCACAATCTAGGAAGGGAGAGTTACTGAAGGAAGGAGCCCAAGGGAAGCCCCTTCTCCTGCAGGCTAGAGGGGAGGAAGCTGCTGAGGAAGGAAAGGGGGAGGAAGAAGCGGTGGGTGCACATGGCAGCTGAGGCCTGCATTTTGCGTGTGCACATTCTGTACACATTTTGAGTTGAATTTCCAATCTGTTATTGTCACAGACCATTTGGGATAGGCAGGGGATTTAATAAAAACAAGACAGACCAAAAAGATGATTTTTTTTTTTTTTTTAAGAAATCATGATTTTTTAACTCAAAGTTAACAGTTCTGAATCTGCTATACTTACAAGCCTACCTTCTGTGTTTCCTATAAGCAGGCAATACTGACAATATTTATTCTATTATTTCAACACAAAAATAAAAGACAAAATCCATCTTGTTAATTGGTCAATCATTTATACCTCCATATCATCTTCAGCATGAACGAAACACACTTTGGAAAAAATACTCACCGATTTCCATGTAGTGACATTTTTTTCGACAAAGGTAAAAATTTTGTCACACTGATCCAAAGGCAGGCAATCCAGAACATCTCCCAGAAGAACAAAAGGGGTTGATGCTGTACAGATACCTTTAGAGAAGGGTGGGAGTGCAAGGATCATTTTAGTCAGAAAGACTTGCACCTAATAACTGTATTAACAAAGATGGAACGAGGAAGTTGCAAAGTATCATGAGAAAGAAGTTACTAAGAAAAGTCAGAAAAGGTAGGGACTAAAATATAAATTCTTCTGTTTTCGTGTGTGTGTGAGAGAGCACAAGTATGTACAGTACCTAGCATTTCATAGGTACCACTGTACTAAAAATAAGATACAGTAATAGTTATCAAAACTTGGTAGGTCCCCAAATTAAGAGATGTTGGAATTTTTGTTTAAATTTTATTACAATTAAAAGGTATTGGGCTGCTTTTTTCAGAGGAAGAAAGTGAAACTATAGTAGGGCCTACTGCTGTAAGGCTTTTTGAAGTAGAATCTGCCCTCTACCAAGAAACAATTCAGAAACGTCAGTGTTTTCACCACTGAGTGACTAATTCTTCAGAATTGAAGAGGCAGAGCCTCATATTCCCTCCCCCCCCCATGCCCATCCTCCTTTTTCAGACTTCCAATTTAACCGTTCTACTTCAAAGATAAAGCTTTTGATGATTGTTATTATTGTCATTTAGTCAAGTGACTATTACAATGGTGCTCTGATAAATGGATGCAGAAATTACTGAGGTACACAGCATATGCAACCACAGCTAAATGGTCACACCTTACACTGATCATTTATGAAATACAAACATTTTGACAAAAGATGATTACTACCGTTCATATAAAATTTTACTCAACAAAACAAATATTTAACAGGAATACACTTAAGTGACTTATGTATTTCCATTCATAAACAAATGGAATTGATGACCAGGGGTTCTATGCAAGAGGGCTTCCACCATTGTCTCAATTCACATTCACAATTCTAAAAAGACATTGTAAAGACAAAGACTCAAACACTACAACACAGTTGTGTTGCAGCAGGTCAGTTACTGCTGGGGGACCAGCATGGAAAGCCAGGAGATAAGTTTCTGTTCCAATAAGATGTTATAGGACATTGGTCAATTAACCTCACTGTCTCTCTCTTCTCAACAGTAAAATCAGGATAACAAAACCCACATTTGTAAAGAGTTTAGAGATCCATGGATGAAAAGTGCTATGTAAGTGCTATTACAACCTGAGAGAAGAGTTCAGAAATGAACTCAGATTCCCACTATGCTTTTAAAAAAGGATCCATTCCAATATGTACAGCAGTTACAAGTTCAGTTAGCAGAAGTTAGGCAGCTGTCCTATGCAAGAACTCTACTACTGTTAGATCACCATAATATCTTAGCATCTGTGCAAACAGTTAAGCTAAGGACCATGCACTAGTGGAGTTGACGTTTGTAAATACTAATGAAAGAGAATGATATGGTAAGCACACTCAAACTTATACCTTGTATCAGGCTGTTTCATATAATTACTCACTCACCATCTGTAACTCCATTAATAGCAAGAGAAATAATAGCCAAGACATTTTCACATGAGGCTTGGTTTATCTAAACAAATGTAAGACAGATTTATTACAGAATTCAAGTAATTTGTACTATTTTGATCAGATGCATTTACTAAAGCCAGAGAAAGCTAACGTCTTGTTTTACTTAAGTATATTTTATATTACAAATGTTCAAAATCTCACTATGAGCACAAAGAAAAGTCAATGTTCATCTTCCCATGAATTTAACCACACTAGGAAGTAACATTCAGTAGCAAGCATTTCATATGAAACTAATACCAAGTTAAACTCATGCAGTTGAGTGACATTTCCTGATTACTTTTGGTCATTAAAGACTCTATAGCACATTATGCATGGCCAGTGCTATTTGGAATACCCTTATTCCAACATGTGTAGTTACAATCTCTCTAGATTTCCTCTGCAATTTCAATGACCTGATACCTTTCATAAACAGTGGAATGGTAAATTTTAGGTCCATATTGGTATGGCACTCCAGAGTGTGAAAAATCCACATCTCTGAGCACTGCAGCTATGCAGCTGTAACCCCAAGGGTAGATGTAGCCAGATTTACAGAATGCTTCTGTCAGCCTAGCTGTTGTCGCTCAGGAACATGGAGCTCCTACAGTGATGTAAAAACCCTTCCATCACTTTGGACTGTGTCTATACTACGGAGTTATGTCAACATAGCTACAACTATGCTGCTTAGTCCCCACAATGTAGACATGTTGGGTGCTATTAAACAGTTAACATTTTCCCTATCCCCCTCCCCCCGAAGCATCTGCATTTTGGCTGCTGGGTGAAATGATTTTCTATATATTTTGTATATTGCTTTGGAATGAACGGCAATACTATTCTAATCGAAGATTAAAAGGCCCTTATGAGCCTACACTACAAAATGTTAGGGAATGTGCAACTTTTTTTTTTTTAAAGTATTTCCTTTCAAAGGACAGAATGAAATCCTATAAGTCTACACTCTGCTAGGTATTCTTTCATGCAAGTTATTGTTTTCAGTTTTGTTTTACTCTTAGTGTATTCCTTCAAGGGCTAAATAATGAAGAAAGCAATCTCCTAGATCCTATATAAAAGCTGTTATCATAAATCATACAGATTTATAATTTGGAACTAAAGTACAGATTTTTAAAAACTACTGTAAACAATAAATACTTTGAGAGATTTTATAAACATCACTAGACTATGAGACATTTGTGAAAGCATCTTTTAACAGATAATTTTTAAAATATGGCAAAGTGATTCATGTTTCCAACAGATATCCTAATAATTTCTGAAAGTTTTTACTAATAGCCAACATAGTACACTCAAATGGTAAATAAATGTACACAAGTTGTACATTAATATACAATATACAATTTCAATTTGTATCAACAAATAGTTACAGTGATGTGAACGATATACTTACAATTTCCTCTTCTAGAACAACTCTGAAAGATTGATCCAGGGTGCATTTCTTTTCATTTTCACTACAAATAGTAAAGTTTTAGACAGTACTGATGAAACATTCAGGATAAATAATAATTAGTTGAAAAGACATTTTTAAAAATGAAATGATAACTCCTTACCTCCCAGGAATCTGGTTGAATGCATTCAATAAGGGTTTGATAGTTCTGTTGGTCAAAGCATCTCGAGTAGAATTCTAAAAACAAGTTACGTGATAAAATAAGTTGCAAGTAACTCCCAGTACGAAACCAGAAGGAAATCAAAAGTAATCCAGATAGAGGAGTCTTTTTTAATCTGACAGAAAAAGTTAAATACTAATGCTCTCTTAACCCGGGGGGATTACCACAGATCAATTTCCAATAACAACAACAAACGTACACAATTTGGTGGGTCATAATGCCACAGAAAGTAATAACCTTTAAAAGCACCAAAACGTACGTAAAATGAATTACGCCACACACTAACATGACTGACGCTACAAGTGATACAAAGGCCTGGTCTACTTACAAAAGTTGCACCGGTTTGACCAGAGGCACGGTTTTAAACTGATTGAGCTAAACTGGTTCAAGTTTGCCTGGGGACACTCGTACGGGCTTAGCTCGCAGCGGTAAACCGACATAAAGTTGCCCCCACAGAAATTTACACTGTGTGTTTTTTTTTTTTAATTGATTAAACTGAAACTGCTGCAGGTCCTACGTGCAGCCCCGAGACCCAGCACCATTTGGTGGCCCCCGTGGGAAAGCTACCTGCGCAGAGCCCTCTGTCCAGGCCCGGCCAGTCGGGAGAGCTGCTGGGTCTGCCGCTGGCTGGTCCACCCCCCGCAGCAGCCGAGTCACCTGCCCCGCGGGTGTCGGGGGGACACACCCCACGGGCGGGGCCCAGGAAGGCGGCGGCGGCGGCGGGCAGGGCCAGGGGACGCGCGAGGCGCGGCGAGGCGCGGCGAGGCGACCCCCCCCCCCCGGGCCGGAGGAAGCAGGAAATGCCTGCGCCGGGCTCCGCGCCGAGTACGCGGTGGCGTACACCGCGCGCCAGGCGAGCCCGCGCCTCGGCTCCGCGCCCGCGCTGCTCACCGTGAAGCGGAGCCGCGCCTCGGGGAGGCTGAAGAGCGGCGGCGACATCCTCCCTCCGGCAGCTCTGCGGCCCGCGCTTATGACGCCATCGCTCAGCGCCTCGGTGTCGAAACCATAGAGAGCGGAGCTAGAGCGCCCTCAGCCACCGGCCTGTCGCGCCCCGAGGGCCAGGGAGAGGTAGGGCCCCACCCACCAGGCCGGCTAGAGGGACTCCGGGGGCGGGGAACGGAGCGCGGGGTCACGCGGCTGTGAAAACGTCGCTTTGTTCCGCCTCCCTCCCGGCGCTGCCCTGTGCGAGGCGGGCGCCTCCCCACCTGCCCGCCCCCGCCCCCGCCCCGCCCCCAGGGCCGCGCCGCCTGCCTGCGCCTGGATGGTGTTGCCGGCACCCGGTGCCAGAGGCGAGCAGCAGCAGCAGCAGCAGCAGCAGGGGTTCGTTGCCCGGCGTGCGTCACCCCAGAAACACAGCGGGGTGGAGAAGCAGAAGAGTTTATCTGGAGCTCCAAAGAAGGTATGGGGGAGAAAAGAATCTCAAATCCTGCACACTGAGCAGGCAGAGTCGCATACCTTTATACTCCTTATCTCTATTGCATTACACATCAGCCTAGTAAAACTGCTTTATATGGGTTACAACACTGTTTTTTCCGGCAACCTTAACAAGAATTTTAGCAATTCAAAACAACAGCACAGCCCGCTTAGCCTTGCGATTAATGAGGCGAATAAGCGGTTATGGCCTTGTAGCTGATTCCTGCCGTTATCCTAACTTGGCGCCAGCAAAACCTCCACGAAACAGCTCTGTCTGCAGCTGCAGCGTTATTTTGGGAGTACAAGGGCTTTCTCAGGCCAGCCAGGACTGAATTGTGTGAAGGGGGGTTAAGAAGGGCACCTAGGTCTAGAGCAAAGAGACTTCCTCGACACTCATGGTCTTCCACCCCCTCGACTTAACTAGTGGCCATGCCCTGGGACCCCAACAATGGGAACGGCTGTGAGCGTGCCCCACCCATGGGGCCCTGGCTCCGGAGCCCAGGGTCAGCGGTCCCAGCTCTGCGTAGAGCGCTATGGCTCCTTGGAGCCGAAATGTCCAGCTAACACACTGGCTCCACACACTGCAGCATCCCGCCGTTGCATAGGTGTCCAAAGCCCCAGCTGCCTTCTGCTCAGCCCCCAGACCTCCCGCTTCCCCCCGACGCTCTGCCTGCAATTCAGTTATGGGCTGTCCAGGCAAAAAATTTTGGCATAGCAAGAACTGAAAATGTGGGGCGAACATGAATTTACTATCAAAATAGATAGCAGAGGGGCTGCTGTGCTGATCATATTATTCAATTCAATGGCTTATATGAAGATGCAACATGTTTCCAGTGTGCCACAGGGGAGTGCCCTGTAAGCCAAGAATTTTAAATTCAGCTGTTGGAGAGCTCAAAGGGCCTTGATCCTCCCAGAGAGCTTTTTTTTCTGTCTTGCCTTCACTGTAGAGCGTTGTTCCCGAAACTGTGAGGTGTGCCCCCTCCGGGGGCATGGAGGAACATTCAGGGGTGTGTGGTAGGGCCTTGGCCAGCCCCCATGGGAGGCAGGGAGAGAGTGCCACTCGGCCCTGCTCTACCCTCAGCCCAGCTCCGCTTCCGGCCACAGCCCCCAGCTCCTGGCCCCAACCATTGGCCAGCTCCTGGCGGTGGCCCCCAGCTCCCAGTCCCAACCGCAGTCCCACTCCTGGACCTGCCCCTCCCTGCCCACCCCCGACAACTCTGGTTTCGGTTCCCAACCGCAGCTCCTGGGGGGGCGCAGACCAGGTAAGGGGGGATGCAAGTGAAAAAGTGTGGGGATCACTGCTGTAGAGGCTCTAGAACCTTCCCCAGCTCCCCTCTTGTCTGGTTTTCTGCTACAGTTTTAAAGAGCATGCACATCCTCATAAAAAGATCTCTACCCCAATTTTGTGTATAAACAATATTTAACAATAATTAATATTTAACAACAAATCGTTAAACCTAAACAAATCTCCAGCTTTGCCACTCATCCAGATGTCATCATCTTTGTCAGGAGATCGGTTTTGTCTGTATTCCAGTGGTGAAAGACGAAAGCTTGAGATCTCTTAGGTCAGCATTTCTCAAACTATGAGGTGGGCCTCCCTAGGGGAGGCACAGGAATGTGTCAAGGGAGGTGTGAGCTATGTGGTTTGATTTTTTTAAGTGCTTTGGCTGTCAACTCTGGGTGGCTGGGACTTGGGCTGTGCTGTCCAAATTGATCTGGGGTAAGTGACTGCTCTCTTGGCACTGGGAGCAATCTGAATATTTTGTGATTTTTGGTGTGAGTGAACATTTATCACTAAGTCCAGTTTGCCTAGATGGCAAGACAGACTGGAGTGCCCAAGGGGACTGTCAGTGACTCCATGGAGAGACTGTTACAGTGATCCAGGAGTTCACATTTGTTTCTGGTGTGGCAAAATCTAATTATAGAACACATCACAGGGTGTCTGCCCTTTTTTTGACTGTCTGCCCCAAGGCAGGCATTCACTATTGTGCACCACTCCAGACAGTGTGACAGATGGATACAAAATTGTTCTTAGATCCTAGGGTTAATCACAACGAGCTAATATAATTTAAAGATGAGAATCCTCGTCTGCACAGACGGTTACCACTATTTTGACATTGTGTTAGATAACCCTTGTTATAACACTGCCATATTCCAATGCAGAGAAGTCCTAAGGCATTAGAATATGGACTTAAATATTTCTATTATTGTAGTGCCCAAAGGCCCTGATCCATCCCATCACATGGGGCACTGTACAAACATACCTTCTCAGTGTGAGGCTCTTACAGTAGGACTGGTGAAAAAATGTATTTTTTGTAAAATCAAAAATCAGATTTCATTGTGTTTGAAATAATTCACTATTTTGCTGGAGTTTTTTGACAAAAGGAAACAGAAAAATTTTGACAGGTTTCAGAGTAGCAGCTGTGTTAGTCTGTATTCGCAAAAAGAAAAGGAGTACTTGTGGCACCTTAGAGACTAATGCATTTATTTGAGCATAAGCTTTCGTGAAAGTACTCCTTTTCTTTTTAGAAAAATTTTGGTTTGTTTCAAATTGGAAAATTTTGGTTCAGCTTTTGGGGTTTGTATATTTTAATGTTTTTCCCACTTTGTCTCCCTTTTATTTATCTTCCCTAAAAAATTAAATAAAGTTTTCAGATTCAAAATGAAGGGGATTTTTTTGTGTATTATCATCATCATAGCCCCTAGTAACTAGGAGCCCCAGTCATGGGCCAGGACATCATTGTGGAAGATGCTGGTTTAGCTGAAAAAAACAGAAAATGTATAAATGAAATGAAAATTTTCTGTGATGATTTCTGCATCCGATGAAGTGAGCTGTAGCTCACGAAAGCTTATGCTCAAATAAATTGGTTAGTCTCTAAGGTGCCACAAGTACTCCTTTTCTTTTTGCGAATACAGACTAACACGGCTGTTACTCTGAAACCTGTTCCATTCAGTCATCCACTTTTCATCAAAAGCAATATCAATGAACTGTTCTAGCTTACACTCTAAGCCAGGGGTTGTCAAACTGGGGATAAGGACCCTTGAGGGGGTCATGAGGTTATTACGTGGGGGGTCATGAGCTGTCAGCCTCTACCCGAAACCCCGTTTTGTCTCCAGCATTTATAATAGCGTTAAATATATAAAAAAGTGTTCTCAATTTATAAGTGGAATCACACTCAGTGGCTTGCTATGTGAAAGGGGTCACCAGTACAAAAGTTTGAGAACCACTGCTCTAAGCTATATGTTTAATTACAATGCAGTGCAGAACATATGAGACGTACAGAAACAAGATGACAAATTATTCTCTTGCGGTGAGCTGTCACATTGCATAGATGCTACAGTGTTCAGTGCTACACAGAATACCTAAGAAAAGATAGATAATCAATTGTTTTCTTGCAGGAACTGCTGAATAGTCCTGTAGATGTTTTTATTTCCTTAGCTCCCTCCTCTGCTTATACTGCCAATTGAGTCTGAGACAGCACTGATTCAGCTACAAGTAAGCTCACTTCCATAGTGTTACTGGATAAATCCCATGGTATGCCCAGTTGTTAACTAAAAGAGCTATTTCTTCCTGATTGCTTTTATGGTCTACTGAGAAGGCTGGATGAAATGTTTCTTATTTCTGTTGACGTAATTTGTTCATGCACTGTTGAGGATGGCAAAGGCCTCAGTTCCATAACAAGTGTATTTTCTGCACATCTCCTACCACTCTAAAACCAGTAACAGTATGTTAGCTTGACATTAACGAAGAAGCACACCAATTCTCTGTGGAATGGGAACATTTTTTGTCTGAATTACATTCCTTGGGAAAGAGATTCAGTCCTTGGCTGTTCATGAACTTTTTAAAGTATCTGAATCAATCTGTGCAATGGAGTGAATTGATTTTTTTTTGTCTCCTTTTAGCTCTCTTTCTCTTTTAGTAAACATATATATATCGTTAAATAAGTTGGTAGTAAATTTGGTTGATTTCAGTTTGGCAGTGAAGCATTGTGTATTTTAGAGCATTTGTTTTACCCTCCTCCAGTGCTAGATCTTCTCAACCTCACATAACTGAGGCTGTATCCCCATTTAGTACAACCCTTCATATTCTTGTGGTTGGAATTTCCCCCTACAGAGCAAGCTGGTCAGATCATTAAAGCAGAGGTCTAAGAAGCAGGGGATCTAGGTTAAACATTCCTCTAATGTAGCCTCCTATGGTCTCTACACAGACCCCAGTTTTCTATGATCACTCATAGTTTGATTGAGTCTTCCTAAACTGAATCTGTATTTCAGTTAAAAATAGTCAAAATATTGACTTCTGGGCTTCTGTCTCTCAGTCTAGTGACCTGACACTCAACCATTTAGCATTACCCGAGGCAGCTGAATTAACAAACACATTTTAACTAACATTTAAACATGACCTTAGTTTAGACAGGGACAGTTGTTTAAAAAGGTCTAGAGCAGAGACAAGCAGGCAGTCTGTGTTGTTCCTCAAACAGCTCCCCTTCATGGCTTCCCGGTTTAAGTACAGGTATTGGCCAATCGGGACTGCTAGGACTGCCGCTCAGGTCCTCTGGGTGGTACTTCTTGCCAAGACCAGCCTCACATGAGAGCCCAGCCCAAGTCGTCTGTGGCACTGTGGAGACATCAGTAGCTCAGAACCTCCCAGGTTCCAGCCCTGCAGGTTTTAATACTAATTTTCTGAAATTGGCTGGAATTGCTGTAAGAACAAGGTCATTGTAGACTTTGACATCTTTCTCTAAAGCCTTTTCTTCTTCCATAGGTGGCCATTTAATTGGAGCTCTTGATACAGTGTCTGCTATGGTGAGTGTTTCCTCTGCTACGTGTTCAATGTTGAAAGAAAATTGCATCAGCCGAAGTCTAAATCTTTGAATCCTAAATGGAAGATTTTCCAGTGGTTTTACACCCAATAATACCACTAAGAGCTGGTGATCAGTTTCTGCATTATTTTGGCCAGCACAGGTTAATAGGGTTGCCAACTGTCTAACTGCACAAACCCAAACCCCCTTGCCATGCCCCCTGTCCAGCCCCTTTCCTGAGGCCCATCCTTCTCACTCCATCTTCCCTCCCTCTGTCGCTTGCTATCTTCCACCCTCACTCACTTTCACCGGTGGGGGGTTGGGGTGCAGGAGGGGGTGTGGGCTATGGGAGGGAGTTTAGGTGTGGGAGGGGGCTCAGGGTTGGGGCAGGGAGTTGGGGTGCGGGAGGGAGTGTGGGCTCTGGTTGGGTGGTGCTTAACTCAGGCGGCTCCCGGAAACGACTGGCATGTCCCTGCAGCTCCTAGGCTTGGGGGGGGCCAGGCGGCTCTGTGCACTGCCCCTGCCTGCAGGTACTGCCCCCGCAGCTCCCATTGGCCACAGTTCCCGACCAATGGGAGCTGTGGAGCTGGTGCTTGGGGCGGGGGCAGCGCATGGAGCCTCCCTGATTGACCCCACACTTAGGGGCTGCAGGGACATGCTGGCCGCTTCCAGGAGCTGCACTTCCAGGAGCTGCCCAGGAGCCAGGGAAGGTAGGGAGCCTGCCTTAGCCCTGCTGTACCACCAACTGGGCTTTTGGCCTATTAAAATGTCCCAGATTGCTTTCAATAGCAACCGGGAGATTGAGGCTGATTCCAGGAGATTCCCAGCCAATCCGGGAGGGATGGCAACCCTAGGTATAAATAACAGTGTAGATGGTAAGGCACTGTTTAGGTGAGTAAAGACACGCCAGAACCTTAGAGTATGTACTCTACATGGCTCTCCACACATGCAAGCAGTGTCTCCCGTAGCTACACTGCTATTTTTAGCAAAGTACTGTAGTGTCCTGTTTTGTCTCTGCTGCCAGAGACTTTCTCTGCCACAGGGAGTTGTTGAAGCCTTCCTCTGCCTTAGAGGAAGACTCTGGCTTTGGGGAAAGGCTCTGTCAAGGGGAGGCAGCAGGGAAGGGCTCCGGCAGCTCCCCTGCTGCCTTCCCCCTGCCGGAGCCTTTCACTGCCACATGTAGCTATACACTGCATTGTGGATGCAGCCTACTTTTCAGTGTGGCATATAGCTACATGTATCTTACACGCTGCTGCCAGCACAGACAAGGCCTCAGTGGGAAACCTAGGGTTAATGTGATGTGTTAAAATACAACTGGTCCTGTCTACATCAGAGTTTTAAAACATGTTAGTTAAAATCTATTTGTTGGTAAGTTTAAAAAACAAAACACCTTTTAGCCTAGTCTAGACAGAATTCAAGAAACGAGAGTGCTCAGCACATTGCAGTATTGGCTCCTTGTAATGCTGCTGAATACTCACAAGACCACTCTTGTATTTGAAAAAGTAGAAGAGCTCAGCAGCCAAGACAGTTCCTTCGAATAAAGAGCCTGACTCAGGAACAGCCTTCTGGCATTACTTTCTGGTGGTCATACTGGTCACTTGGGATGAATTCTACCCTTGATATGTTTTCCTTTTTTGTTTGTATTTGGTAATAAACAGTCATATGGACTTGGCTTGTGTTTTAGCTCAGAGGGCCTAAACAAACCCACTGGTTTAGCCCTGAAGTGGTTTCCCTAACTACCAGACATATTATTTTATGACAGGCTAACAAACCTAATTACTGAAAATTCCAGTTGGCTAGCTGGGAAACTGGTTTAATGGACCAACTTCTCTATAAAAAGAAAAGGAGTACTTGTGGCACCTTAGAGACTAACAAATTTATTTGAGCATAAGCTTTCGTGAGCTACAGCTCAGCTCACAAAAGCTTATGCTCAAATAAATTTGTTAGTCTCTAAGGTGCCACAAGTACTCCTTTTCTTTTTGCGGATACAGACTAACACGGCTGCTACTCTGAAACCTGTCAACTTCTCTATGGATCTGTACATCAAAGATGCTTTGATTTATTTATTTTACCACTTCTTTACAATAAGAAAAGAACATTGTTATTTTAAATTCTACTTCCTGTATTTTCTGATTGTGTGACTGTAGTTAGTTATTAAACCACTAGAGGACAGTATTTACATAGAAAAGCATATACTTACAAACATCTTGGTTAGTTACAAGAAAAGGAGTACTTGTGGCACCTTAGAGACTAACAAATTTATTAGAGCATAAGCTTTCGTGAGCTACAGCTCACTTCATCGGATGCATACAGTGGAAAATATAGTGGGGAGATTTTATATACACAGAATATATGAAACAATGGGTGTTACCATACAGACTGTAACAAGAGTGATCAGGAAAGGTGAGCTATTACCAGCAGGAGAGCGGGGTGGGGGCTGGGGGGACCTTTTGTAGTGATAATCAAGGTGGGCCATTTCCAGCACTTTACAAGAACAGTAGGAGGGGAAATAAACAAGGGAAAAGAGTTTTACTTTGTGTAATGACACATTCACTCCCAGTCTTTATTCAAGCCTAAGTTAATTGTATCCAGTTTGCAAATTAATTCCAATTCAGCAGTCTCTCGTTGGAGTCTGTTTTAGAAGTCTTTTTCTTGAAAAATTGCCACTTTTAGTTCTGTAATCGAGTGACCAAAGAGATTAAAGTGTTCTCCGACTGGTTTTTGAATGTTATAATTCTTGACGTCTGATTTATGTCCATTTATTCTTTTACGTAGAGACTGTCCAGTTTGGTCAAAGTACGTGGCAGAGGGGCATTGCTGGCACATGATGGAAGATATCACATTGGTAGATGTGCAGGTGAACGAGCCTCTGATAGTGTGGCTGATGTGATTAGGCCCTATGATGATGTCCCCTGAATAGATATGTGGACACAGTTGGGAACGGGCTTTGTTGCATGGTTAGGTTCCTGGGTTAGTGTTTTTGTTGTGTGGTGTGTGGCTGCTGGTGAATATTTGCTTCAGGTTGGGGGGCTGTCTGTAAGCAAGGACTGGCCTGTCTCCCAAGATCTGTGAGAGTGATGGGTCATCTTTCAGGATAGGTTGTAGATCCTAGATGATGTGATGGAGAGGTTTTAGTTGGGGGCTGAAGGTGATGGCTAGTGGAGTTCTGCTATTTTCTTTGTTGGGCCTGTCCTGTAGTAGGTAACTTCTGGGTACTCTTCTGGCTCTGTCAATCTGTTTCTTCACTTCAGCAGGTGAGTATTGTAGTTGTAAGAACGCTTGATAGAGATCTTGTAGGTGTTTGTCTATGTCTAAGGGGTTGGAGCAAATGCGGTTGTATCGTAGAGCTTGGCTGTAGACAATGGATCGTGTGGTGTGGTCTGGATGAAAGCTAGAGGCATGTAGGTAAGCATAGCAGTCAGTAGGTTTCCGGTATAGGGTGGTGTTTACGTGACCTATCCAGCTTCTCGTCCACTGTAACCCCTAGGTCCTTTTCTGCCGAACTGCTGCTGAGCCATTTGGTCCCTAGTCTGTAGCAGTGCGTGGGATTCTTCCGTCCTAAGTGCAGGACTCTGCACTTGTCCTTGTTGAACCTCATCAGATTTCTTTTGGCCCAATCCTCTAATTTGTCTAGGTCCCTCTGTATCCTATCTCTACCCTCCAGTGTGTCTACCACTCCTCCCCGTGTCATCTGCAAACTTGCTGAGAGTGCAGTCCACACCACCCTC
Source organism: Lepidochelys kempii (assembly GCF_965140285.1). Taxonomy (NCBI): domain Eukaryota; kingdom Metazoa; phylum Chordata; order Testudines; family Cheloniidae; genus Lepidochelys; species Lepidochelys kempii. The sequence continues at coordinate 83,489,357 of NC_136381.1, forward strand.
CAGATCATTAATGAAGATATTGAACAAAACCGGCCCCAGGACTGACCCTTGGGGCACTCCGCTTGAGACAGGCTGCCAACTAGACATGGAGCCATTGATCGCTACCGGTTAAGCCTGACGATCTAGCCAGCTTTCTATCCACCTTATAGTCCATTCATCCAGCCCATACTTCTTAAACTTGCTGGCAAGAATACTGTGGGAGACAGTATCAAAAGCTTTGCTAAAGTCAAGGAATAGCACATCCACTGCTTTCCCCTCATCCACAGAGCCAGTTATCTCGTCATAGAAGGCAATTAGATTAGTCAGGCAAGACTTGCCCTTGATGAATCCATGCTGACTGTTCCTGATCACTTTCCTCTCCTCTAAGTGCTTCAGAATTGATTCCTTAATTGCTCCATGATTCTTCCAGGGCCTGAGGTGAAGCTGACTGGCCTGTAGTTCCCAGGATCATCCTTCTTCCCTTTTTTAAAGATGGGCACTACATTAGCCTTTTTCCAGTCGTCCGGGATCTCCCCCGATCGCCATGAGTTTTCAAAGATAATGGCCAATGGCTCTGCAATCACATCCGCCAACTCCTTTAGCATTCTCGGATGCAGCGTGTTCTGGGCCAAGGTGTTTGAAGCACCGCAGGCCGGCAGAGGTACTCTGAAAAACGAGACCCACATGCAGCTAAGCAGCGAGTTATTGGCTTTATTGAAGGTTAGTGTCACACCCGCAACGGGGACTCCAAGCGTTGCTGTCATGGAAGCGGAGAACCCAGCACACCGGAGCTTTGCCTGGGACGGAGTCGGACGAAGGGGTAAACAGGAAGCCCTAATAAGCAGTACACAAAAGCAGCTCATGAATATATAATAAGGTACTTCCCAACAGGGGCTTTCTGCTACCTGGCAACGGGCCATGCAAGGCAGACAAAACGGCCTAAAACCGGTTAGAGTTGGTTCTCCATGTCCTACAGTGACCGGGCGGCCTCAAGAAAGTGGAAGTTCCCTAGCTAGGCCGTAACAAAGTCTTCCGCAGTCCCTTACACAGCGCACCCAGCCCCAGGGACTTGTGCTTGTCCAGCTTTTCTAAATAGTCCTGAAGCACTTCTTTCTTCACAGAGGGCTGGTCACCTCCTCCCCATGCTGTGCTGCCCAGTGCAGTAGTCTGGGAGCTGACCTTGTTCGTGAAGACAGAGGCAAAAAAAAGCATTAAGTACATTAGCTTTTTCCACATCCTCTGTCACTAGGTTGCCTCCCTCATTCAGTAAGGGGCCCACACTTTCCTTGACTTTCTTCTTGTTGCTAACATACCTGAAGAAACCCTTCTTGTTACTCTTAACATCTCTGGACTCAGGCCTGCAACTGAGTGTGTAAACAGGCAATCTCATTAGCTACTCATGGATTGGATCTTGAAAGGTGATGAGCACTTTGGGCCTGAATGGTAGGGGCTGAGTACTAAGAGGAAGCGGTGGAAACACACAACACAGGTCAGGCAGGACATTTCAGGAGTAGGGAGCCAGCAGGAAAAAAGGCAGAAAGTGGAAGAAGGAAATGAGGGTGGCATGTAAATTAAGGTCTGATCCAAAGGCTGCTGAAATGAGAGTCTTTCAGTTGATCTCAGTGGGCTTTGGACCAGGCTCCTAATAGATAGTCCAAAATTTTATCAGATAGTTGATCAAAGCCAAAAAATCAAGTTGTTCTGAATGTGTTCTTCTAGGCAGCCAATTTGATACAGATTTAAAAGTTTAGCATTATTTTTGAGCAGATTCATTTTATTCAGGAATGTCTTATAATTCCTGGCTGGGGTATTAAAGAATGCTACATACACCAAGACATTTTTTAGACCACAGACCCCCTGGTTCCATAACATTAATTTTTGGGGTTATTTCCTTTACCTTTGTATCAGTTATTGCTATGAATTCCTAGATGCAGCCTTTGTGTTTGTGCTATAATTCTAAACCTCTGCCCAATGTGGATAGATTTTTTTCAGATTAGATTCTGAGCTATTGGAGCTGATTTATTGATATTATTCCATATTATTAATTTGAGCATGCATCGCACTTTATAAAAAAATAAGACACAGCCCTGCTCCAAAAAACTTACAATCTATTTCAAACACAAAAACTCTTCAAAGAGGAGTTGTTGATGTAAGAATCTGGCAGTATTCATTTTGTAAAAAAGCTTTGCAGAAAAAGTTTTCTTTGAGGAGGACTTTGAAGCAAGAGAATTAAGTTGTTTGGTATATGAGATGAGTGAGGATATTCAAAGGATGAGGGGCAGGCAGCATGGAAGAAGGAGGAGGCGGTGAGAGACAAAGGTGTCAGAGCCTTCCCAAAAGTGGGAGGGCCAGGAGCCAAGAGACCCTGCTTTCCTCCCAAGGGCCCGCCCCCAGCCAAGCCAGAAGCTGGAGTGGGGCCGGGGAGCCCGCCCCCCCGCCAGGGGCTTTGGGGCTCCGAAAGCAGCCCCCTGCCCATGTCCCCACTCCCTGGAGTCCCTGCCTTTGGCAAGTGGAGTATCCACAGCTCCTCACAGCTGCCCACGTGGGTCTTACCATGGCTGGGCTGTGGCTCCAAAGCCCACCCTCTCTGGTTGGAGCTGGGTCGGGGACAGAGGTATATGGGCATCTGTGGGGAGCTGGCATGGACTTGTAGATGGACCCTTCACCTGCCCTGGGCCTGGCAGGGTCAAGGGCCAGGGTGGGGCTGCTTTCGGATGCAGGCCCCCAAACTGCAGACAGGTGGAGGGTCCTCATGGCTCCCACAACTGCCCGAGCTCCACACTGGCCTTGCTGGGGGGTGATCCTGGGGGGAAGAGAAGGGGAAGGAGGCAGGGTCTGCCCCCATGAAAACTGGATGGGCCAAGCCCATGCACTTTCAAAAAGTGGGAGGGTTATGGCCCCCCTAATTCCCCCCAGTTCTGGTGCCACTGGTGAGAGAAGGACATAGAGAGGGTAGATAAGAGGGAATGGGGCTGGATTTAGGGGCAGCTGACCGAGGTGACCGCCTAGGGTGCCAGGCTTGGGGGGCACTGGGCTTGGGGTGCTCTTTTTATTGTTAACGACAAAAGGGAAAATAGAATGTTTGAAGTAAAATATTTCAGGTATTCCGTATGTGGATTCATTTTAAATAGCCTCCTAAAATGTTATGCACCTTTGTAGAATCTTGTGGAACCTTCCAGGCTTTCTGAGAACTACATTTTCCTTGAACCTCCTAGAATGTCCTTGTGAGTATATAAGGGGTGGGGCATCGCCCGCCAGTCAGTCAGTCAGATATAAGAACGAAGTGAAGCGAAGTGAGAGCCCAGCTGTGATATTGTGACCTTTAGTGTACTTGTGTTTTAAGACTCGAAGAGTGTGAGTAGTGACTAATAAAGAACGTATTTAATGATGTCATGTGTGAGCACTTACATCAATTAGTTTGTAAGGAAGCTATGGACTATTACTTCAGGAAAACAATTCAAAATGAATTGATTGACCTTATGTCACGGAAGGTGCTTGATAACATATTGATGCAGCCTGGCAAAGTGAAGTACTATGCTGTAATAATGGACTGCACTCCCGACATTAGTTACAGTGAAAAGATGTCATTTATAGTAAGATTTGTTGATGACAAAGATGGCTGTATCCAAGTAAAGGAACAGTTTTTCTGTTTCTAGTCTGTGGATGACTTTACTGAAGAAGGCCTGATTAGAACTGTTTATGAACCTTTTGAATGAGAATAAAATAAAGATTCAGGACTGTTGCAGCCAAGGCTACGACAATGGTGTGAACACAAAGGGAAGAAACGGTGGCATCTAGGCAAGGTTCCTTGCACTGAATCCAAGAGCTTTCTTCGTGCCCTGTGGCTGCCATTCCCTCAAACTGGTTGTGTCAGATGCAGCATCATCTTTAGATTCACTATCTCACTTTAGAGTACTGCAAAGGAGGTACGTCCTGTTTTCAGTATCAACTATCAGGTGGAAGATCCTCAGGACAAATCCTCACGGACAATGTTAGAAATCTGACGGTGAAGTTACTAAGAGAAACTCGCTGGGAGAGCCGCATTGATAGTGTAAGGCCAGTCAGGTACCAAGTGACTGAGGTTTATGATGCCCTGATGGAACTGGCACAGCCAAGTAAAGCCAAGGCTGGAATCTGACACGAGGTGCAAAGCCTGGCAAACCAGATCACAGACTTCAAATTTTTTGTCTCAGGTGTGGTTTGACACAAAATCCTGTTCCAAGTAAATGTTGTAAACAAGGCATTACAAACTTAGTTGATGGACATCACAACTGCTACTACTTTGATGAAAAGCTGCCTTGATTTTCTTGTGGCCTACAGAGACAACGGATTTGAAGATGCCATCACTGCTGCCAAGGAAATGGTGGAAAACTTCGGAGTTGAGCCTGTCTTCAAGGAAACTCATATTCATTGGAAGAAGAGACAATTTGGTTATGAGGGCAGAAATGAGGTGATGGGAAGCTTGGAATTAAAATTCAGGAAGGAGATTTTTCTCTCTCGTTGACACTGCTTGAGTGTCCATCAAAGAAAGGTTTGGACAAAGGAAGCACCACAAAAAGAAATGGAGTTTTTTTGTATTACCTTAGTAAGCTGCTGGTGGACAGGAAACACACTTGAACAATTGTACGAACCTTCACCGGATGCTGACACAAGAGGAAAGTTCAGACATCAAAGATAAAGACCTCGAATTGGACAACATCCATTCCATTTTGCAACATGGGAAGCACTTTCCACTCCAAGTTCTCCAATTCATTCGTGATGCAGAGCTGAAGGATATTTTTCCTAATGTGTGGATGCTTTGAGAATTATGCTCATGCTGCCAGTCACAGTTGCAAGTGTGAGCACAGCCTTTCAAAGCTCAGGCGCAAATGTATCTTTGATTGACAATGTATCTTTGATTGACAATATTTTGATAAAATGTATCTTTGATTGACAATGGCCGATGAGAGACCGACATCGCTTGCTATTTTATGGCTTGAAAATGCCATTGGCCAGTCTATGGATCTCTCTGATACTGTGATTCAGTTCATGAGGGAAAAGGCAAGAAAAGTGACCTTTTGAACTAAAGGACTAGAGTTAACATTCTCAGGCTGTCACCTACTGTAACACTTTTTAATACTGGTCCACCCATATTGGTGGACAGTTCAATTTCTTGATCTTAGCACACTCCACTCCATGCATCTGATGAAGTGAGTTTTAGCCCACGAAAGCTTATGCCCAATAAATTTGTTAGTCTCTAAGGTGTCACAAGGACTCCTTGTTGTTTTTTCTTAAAATTAAAAAGGTTTTATAAGCTTAGAGGAAACTATTTTTTTATTTGTTTATATATGGCATGCATAAATACAGATTTAACTAGGCCATGGTTAAATATATTAGGAAAAAATCTATGGCTAAATTTATATTAAAATAAAAATAAAGTTGGTTGAGGGGGAAGAGTAGGAAGGGGAGTGTGGAATTAACAAGCTCTGTGCCTATTGTCATCCTGACCACTTTACTGGTATGTTTTATCCCTTTCCTCCACCCTTCATCTGCTTTTTATTTGGCTCTCCAGGCCAAAGCTGGTGTATGTATAGCACATTGGGGTCATGCTCCCCATTTTAGTGCTGCTGCAATACCAGTAACAACAATAATGCTCATCATTTTGGGCTATTTGTGCACGGGGTCTCTTGTTTTCGTCTCACTGTGGTTGGAAATATCCATTTTATGGCAGCCGATGAGATTCCTTAAAAGTCAATTGAACACAAAAATGGAAAATCCAGCCGTGTCCGTGTGTAAATTATGACTAAAGCATGTGTCATCGATAAACTTTGCTATCGGGGCTTTCTGTTGCCTTTTATTTATATCAACTTCAAGCCTGAAAGAATGTTTTGGCTGCTTTTCAAAACATGAATGCCTAGCATATGTGGATTCACTGAAAGGGCAATTAGTCACTCCTATTAGCTCAGAATATCCAATCACTTTAAAATCCCTGCAACATCAATATGCCTCAGCATGAAACAAACTCTCTTGTGGCTTGCTTGTTTGCAACATGCTTTTAATACAATTGTCTCTCTATCTAGGGGAGTATAGATCGTCTACTGACGTATAAATAGCATATGGGTGCACTACTTGTCCTTTTGGAAGAGTTGGGATGATACCACAGCCTTGAAATTAACCCAAGGCTTGTGTTTTGTGTTGTCTCATACTGCTTATCCCTAATAGAATTACTCATATTGTCATAGCTTGAGGTGTCATGTGACCATGATAAAAGCCCACAGTCATTCTTTTCAAATTCTGAACAAGGAATCCAATCAGAATAAGGAAAATAGTATTAGTCCCAAAGCTATTGTGTTTCTCTCTCTGGCCTGGTCTACATTCCAGAGTTAGGTCGAAGAAAGCCACCTTAAGTCTACCTGTTAATGAATGTGTCTACACTACCGAGTCCTTTATGTTGACCTAAATTGCCTGTGATGTGGACGTCTGTAATCCACCTGTGCGAGATGCGTAGCGCATAGTTTGATTTTCATGGCCTGACTGCAAGGTAGTGCAGATGCAGCATTGTGTAATTTGATTTAGTTGGCCTCCAGGTGGTGTCCCACAATGCTCATCTGTGACCGCTCTGGAGATCATTCTCAACTCTGCTGCACTGCAGCCAGGTACACAGAAAACAGTCCCACCCCTGCTAAAGCCCTGGGAACTTTTGATTTCCCATTTCCTATTTGATCAGCATTGGGGGCATGCCAGTTTGAGCACAGCAGATAATGGAGACTACACACCCCAAACACACTCCAGCCTGGTCTACACAGGAGGTGGTGGATCTCACTGCTGTGTGGGGAGAAGAGTCTGTGCAGGCAGAGCTCCGATCCAGCAGAAGAAGCACGGACCTCTATGCAAAGATCGCTCGTGGAATGGGGGAGGAGGACAACATGAGGGACACACAGCAGTGCCATGTGAAAAGAAAATAATTTTTCCAGAAGGCAAGGGAGGCGAACAGTCGTTCTGGTGCTGAACCCCACACATGCTGGTTCTACAACGAGCTGCATGCAATTCTTGGGGGTGACCCTACCAGCACCCCCACAAGCAATGTGGACACCTCACAGGTGTGTGAGTCTAGGGACAACAAGGAGGATGATATGTGGATGAGGAAGAGGAGGAGAATGGGAGACAGGCAAGCGGGGGATCCAATTTCCCCGAGAGCCAGGAAATATTTTTAACCCTGGAGCACGGTGGGTTGCAGGACATCACGGTGGCTGACCATGATGGTGGGGAAGGCACCTCTGGTGAGTATACAGTTACAATAAAAGTCCAATTAAACTTTAGCAGGCACACACATTTCGTGGTATTGCATGTTTACTGTGAAGAAAAAACGAGGTGCTGTGATTCTCTGCATAGAAGAGGGCGCTCCAGCTACGCAGAGGGTGGTCCCTGGAAAAGACACTTTATGTGGACTGGGATAGCCCAGGATTGTCCATGGATATCTCTAGGAAATTTTCATGGAGGTACTGTGCAATCCTTTGTAGAAGGTTTCTGGGTAGGGCAGTTTTATTTCTTCCACCATGATAGGACACTTTCCCATGCAACTCCTGAATTAATTCTGCTGGCATCATTGTGGTACACAGCACAGCAGCGCAAGGACCGGGTCTATACCCAGACACTTGCAGCATCTCCTTCCTTTCCGCCACTGTTACCCTCAGGAGACTGATATCACATAGGGTCGCCTAGGGGAAACGGGGGAAGTTCTCATTAAAAGGGCTCTTTCACTGAAAAAAGGGCATGTAGACCCCCACCCCTTCCGGATCACCAAACCACACAGCCGCTAATGTGCCTTTATTGTGCTTGGAATGGGTTGGCAAGTAGTTTAATGTGGCTGATAGGGGACTGGGTCCCCCCATGAGAGATTCCGCAATTTGGGAGTGAAAAACGTTCCCCCTCCCACCTTCCCTCCCACATTCGTAAACAGCTTCCTGTGGTGCTATAGGGAAGGACCATTGTTCGACTAACTACCTGCTCTCCTGACATGAGCCTGCCATAAACTTCATTAAAAGTGTGGTCACCCGTGACCCAGGGGGGCCTACTGACCATGGCTGGAATAGCAAAATGGTGCAGTGAACAGTTACAGATTCTGATTATGTTATGGCTTGCACCTAGTGTAATAAGGGTGGGGTTTTTTATGAAAATGGCTTTGCTATGAAAACATTTTATTCATGTGCAGTGGCTTCTTTATTTTTTTTTCCCTGACTGACAGCTGGAAATGTGTCCTTTAGCTTGTCATCAACACCTGAAAGCAGACTCTCGGTGATTAGAAGGAGGAGAAAGAGAACGCAGGAGGACATGTTCACTGAGATAATGAACACCTCCGGGACAGCTGACACAGAGCTGAGAGCATGGAGGATTTCACTGTCCGAGAAGTTAGACATGGACATGGAGAGCAGGAAAGCTTCCAATGAGCGAGAGTGTGCGGCGCAGGATGAGATGCTTTGGATTATGAAGGACCAAGCAGACATGTTGCTGCGTCTGATTGAACTGCATGAACAGAAGCAGGAGGGTAGAGTCCTTCTGCAGACCCTGGTGGACATACAGCCAGCATCGCCTGGTGCAGAATCACCCTCCCCCAAGCATTCCATGAGGGGTGGGCGAAAAGTCCATTATCCTAGTGTAATAATGTTTAAGATTTAGACTGTGCGCTTAGCTTTTATTTTCTTTGGTAACTATCTCTGACCTTATATGCCTATCACTTATAATCAATCGTTCTATATTTTACCTAAAACAGTGTGCTTTGGTTGAAGTACCTGGGAAATCTCAGCTCAGGTTACAAAGGCTAGAGTATGTCCTCTCCAAACTGAGGGAGGGGCGGACTGTGTAATAAACTTACACTAGTCACGCTTCTGACCAGGGAAAGGTGGTGTAGCTCTGGAGTGCAAGCCTGGGGAGCTGGGGGGAATTGGCTGGTGCCTTTCTCTGTGTGATTCGTGAGTGGCTCTGGGAGCATTCATGCAATCTAGCTGGGTCTGGGGCTCCACATGTGGTTGTGCTGAGTGATAACAGCACCTGGAGGGGATTGCTGCTTGTCACTAGCAAAGCATTGTGAGAGACAGCCCAGGCTGGAGAGTTAAAGGCGCACAGCTGTACCCCAATTCCAAGTTGTACCCTGGGAACCCCATCACAAACATCTGTCTCCAGATGGTGTTCCCTAAGCCACAATGAAATGCTGTAAGGTCCTTTCAGATATGACAATGGTCTATTAGTTCAGTACATTGTTCCGTTTTTCCCTGTTTTAGCCAGAGTTGTTTTGCAGTAAGTTTGCAGAAAGTCAGAGAAATTATATTGCACAAGGCTATATAGGTTTATGTCAGCCTACCACTATCTTTTCCTCTCATCCATGTACGTCACTCCCATTAACTGCAGGGAAGATATGCTTGTGAAATTCTTATACATCTAAATCCTAAAATATGCAAATTAACCTTTCTTTTAACGTGTCAGTTCAGTGCTGGTGAAAGGTGCTGTGAGTTCACAGCTGAAAACCCTGGAGCCCTCTGTTTAGTCACAGCCTGGGTCCAACACAGGCTGTGGCCGTACAGACTTCTCCTCACAGTCTTGCTAAATTGTCTCATCCCTTATCTAGAGGAACCGGCTCTCGGCTGTTCAGTCCTCATGTCTGGTATATCCCTGACCTGTGCTGAGATTGACAAAACTGGGTCATTTTTCATTGCTGGTGTTTGTGATGTGGACACCTATCCATTGGGAAATGAACTGAAACCACTGACTCATTTCACTTGTATAGGCCATAAATAATGGACATTTATCATTTTTCAGTGAGTGCTGTGTCACTCCTCTGTGTAATATCTCTTTATGCAGAGCCAGACTCTGGCTAATCCTTATATGGCTGCACAGAGTGGGCAGGAAGGGAGTATGGGGACTCCACTTTCCACCTCCTTCTCTGTAATTATGGCCAGAATCACAGCCCCTGTGTTAGTGGAGTACAGGGTCTGCTAACAAGATGCAAGACCCCAGAAACAGCTCACCTTAATGGGGCAACAAAAGGTAGGGAATTGGTGCAGGTATGGCCCCATCCCCTTCTGCTGACCAGCTGCATAGTAGGGGAGGATACCCCACCTTTTGAAGGGATGTTACTGTCTGTACTTCCTGTATTGCTAGTAGTCCAGGTGCCAGCTCTTGCCAAGGCTATATGTGTCAGCTGAGCACTGACAAATTCATAGCTGGAAGCCAGGCCAGCTCACCTAAATGTAAATATTATTCAAGATAGGCGTTAGACTTGTAAAGAAGTGTTTAGACTCTATAAAATGCTGGTAAATTGCTGCATGCATTAATCTTACTTGTAATGTCTGTATCCCATGCTATAAGGTAATATGGAAGTTTTTCTTTATAACTGTAAAAATACCTGCTCTGAACTTGTGAACCCAGGCGTGAGGAGTGGTTTCCCTTCCCATCAAGAAGGATTATCGAAACTAAGTGGGCCATTTTGAAGCATCACACTACAAAGACTGGGCTAACAGACCTCTCTCACCCGTGAAGGTGCTATGTGCAAGGAAGCTCGTCCCATCAGCTTGAATTCTGAAAGAAGGAAATAAAGACAGCTGACATGAAATTCATCATCTCCCTCTCACAGGGCTGGATCTAGGAAACAAAAGCAGAGAGCCCCAGGGTCAACCTGGGTTAGCCCTAAGATAAATTGAGAGCTGATTGATTACTACAACTCTGTCACCTTTTGGAACCATAGATTGTAACTTATTTGTGTATATATGCTGCCTGCTGTAACCTGTAAAAAACTGTCTCATTTCTTTTTCCTCATTAATAAATCCTTCGTTAGTTTACTATTGGACTGGCTATAAGCATTGTTTTTGGTGAGATCTAATGTACAAATTCATCTGGGGTAAGTGACGGGTCTCTTGGGACTGGAAGCAACCTGAATATTTTGTGATCTTTGGTGTACTTGACCATTATCACTAAGTCCAGCTTCCCTGGGTAGCAAAATAGACTGGAGTGTCCAAGGGGACTGTCTGTGACTGTATGGCAAGACTATTATGGAGCTTGAGGAGTTCATATTGGTTACTGGGTTGGCGAAATCTAATGCTAGTACACACCAACAGTTTGGGATGTCTGCCCTGTTTTTGACATTCTGCCCTGAGGTTGGCACTCACGGTCATGGACCACTTCACACAGTGTGACACTTCCCATTCCACCACAGTTTAGGTCTGCACTCCCCCTTACCAGTAGTGCTTACCATTAGCACAAAATAGCCCACAACCAGGTTACTATATTGGTGCCAGACTAGTGACAAAACAATCACTTATCTAGCAAATGCTAGCATCACAGCCAGTTGTTACATGCATTGAACTGGTTTCATAAATGAGACAATCCTGTACTAAAGAGCTTTTGGTCTCCAGTTGATTCCTATACTAGTTTGGCATGCTACATTGACTGTGGAATTAGGAGCAGATTTGCCAGTCCTTTAAGTAAAGTTTTGTATATAGAACAACTAAAAACCACATTGATTTTTTAGAGTATAAACTATTCATGCCATTGTACTAGAGTCTGATCACTGTATAAATAAAACCAAAACAAAGACTCGACAGCAACTCCACCCTGTGGCTGATGTATTTTTTGTCTAGGTTTGTCTTCTCAGACTGTAATTACCTCAGAGCAGAGAGTGGCCTTGATTCTGCCTGCGCATCAGTTTGATGCCATTGTATCTCCTCCTACTTTCATGGAGTCACTTTAGATATGCACTGATGTGAGAGGAAAAAAATATCAGGCTCAGTATCTTACGTGGTATTCTGTACCGCACTGAGCACACTGTGAACACGCAATGATTAAATAACAGTATTGTGCTTTTGTTTAATGAATCCCATTGGCCACAAAGTCTGTGTTAGTCCTTAGTTAATAGTGAAAGAATTAGTTAAATCCATGGTTCAGGTCCTTCACTCATTTGCTTCATTCCTTTCTTAGCTAAATACACTTTAGTATTAGTTAGGGCCTGACCCTGCGAAGTGCTTTGTATGCAGCAGGCTCTTGGGAGCTGCTGATGTAACTCTCGCTGAGGTCAATGGGAATGGCGGGCACTCAGCATCCTCCCAGGAGCATTCAGCAGATTGCAAGTTGAAATTCATTCCTTTGCAGAAGGCCAGTGCAAGACCTTAGCTATTCAAGCTAAACACTCGCTATACTGTTTAAGTGGGACAGGAAGACTGATGAGAGGCGGGAAGGGGGAGACAATTGTACTGGGCCCCGAAACTGAACAGGGCCCCCAAAACATCTGTAACTATGGTGAAATGGGAGGAGGCGGGTCCCCAAGGAACATGATGTACTAGAGCCCCAAATTTCTCTCAGCCGGCCTGGGGACGTGAGTGTCCTTGTGCTGGCCCTCTGCATAGAATATCATTCCTCATGCCTATGGCACACACGCAGCAATTCTTGGAGGAACAGGAGCACTGGAAGAGATTTAGAAATTGCTAGACTGGTTTGTCCAGCCTGTTACACCGTGAACACTCATTTCCACTTGCTATTTATTTATACAGAGCACTAGAAATATTCCTGGCTTTTTGTCTTGTTTCACAAGCCATATATTGTTTCAGTGTTTATCTTGGTTAGCTTGATTACAGGGTAAGCAGTTCAGTAGCCCCAAAGTAGAAGGAAACCAGCAAATCAAAATACATATCAGTATCCTTGACCACGGTGCCAACTTTTGCATAGTTGTGGAAAATGCAATACACATGCTTTTGTTGCTTGTGATGGTAAATGAAGAAAGATATACTACTATATAATTTCAATATACTGGGCCTACAAAGTTGAAGCAACCACAAGTGGTGCTGTACAGATGGTTTTCTCTTGCCAGTTCGCTGAGTGCTCGGCCCAGTTTCTCTTAAGCTATTGTAACTATAATCTAAAATGTACAACTGCAATCAGACTTGAAGATTTAAATAGGTTTTCAATTGCAGTGTTTTCCTCACCATCATGGACTTCATTCAAGGTCTGGTGTGAATAAAACAGCTGTTCTGCTTGAATTGTTTTATTTTTAGCCTCTTCTCATATATGAAGTGCCAAATTCTGCATGTACTCTCTGAGACTCAGTAAAGATGTCTGCTAAATAAGTAAAGAACTTCTAATGACATTTTAGTGAAACGTTCTGCCTGGCATACTTTCTCCCTTATTCAAAATTGTTAACCCACACAGCAAGAGAGTAGATTTAAACTAATAAGACAAAACTGGGATTTTTATCCACTTACTCCCTTTCAAAACTTTGGGGGGTTGGATAAAATGGGATCTAGATTTGATCTACCTCAACTTTATTTTGGTTTTGGAAAACTAAATCCCCAACTGATGAAACTTGAAAGCCCCAAACCAACCCACAGTTTTATCCCTTTCTGTTTCATATAGAGTTGGGATTCCCTCCAAGACCTCTCCATTTGGCTTATCCAGAACACCTTGTCCAGTTCTGGGAGAACACTTCATCCAGTTCTCTGGGATCCATAAAATCTCAGTTCAACGTCAAATCATCACTCAGTTACTTTATTAGGCATGTAACAGCTCCTTGCTCATGCTGGCCAGGTCCAGGCTGATACCACAGTTTCAATTCACATCACACATTATGCAGTTTGTATACATCTTTCCTAGCTACTAATATCTATACTTCTTGCATGTAAGGGCCAATCACTTTGCAGGCAAATGTATCAGTTCAAGATGTTCCTGCCTATTTTGTTTACTATAAACATACCCACAATACCTGAGTTAGTTTCTGCCTCCCTTGTTTCAGCAGTTACTTGTTCAGGCTTGTCTTGTCTTGGTCTTGCTCATGTCGGCTAAATTAGCCTTACATCTCGATTTTGAATGAAACTGAGGCCACCTCTCTGCCCTAACTCTTATCCAAAAAGACCCCGTAGTGGATTGGACAAACTAGGCTCTGGAGCTGAACTCTTTCATAACCAAAAGTAGCTCTGGTTTTGTTTAAAGAATTCTTCTTTTGCATCTTCCTGGATGTTCTTAGTGGACTTCGAGATTCCTAAAAAGGTGACACTTTTTTCTCATTATACAAGTGACCAACTGTACACAGGTTTTTAACGCCATATGGAGGGCCTGCTATTTCCTTTTTCTGCAACCTGTCTTCAGAACTCTAGTTTAGTAAGAGGCATATTTAACACAACTGAAAAACTGGGACAGATATTTCAGAACTTGTGCAGGAGGAAAAGGATATGCATACAATAACTTAACCAAAAAAAACAACCAACCAGAGTTAGAACCACCAGGAATTTCTGCTTTTTCTGAGAAAGTCGTTTATGGCTTCAGGGCACCAACTAACGACTGCTTTCAAGTGCTGAGGTTCTATTCCTTTCACTTTTGATGAGAATGAGCATCATCATCATCATAAACACCCATGAGAATGCCTCACTGTGCTGTCTCTGAGAAGGGATCTACTCAGTGGGTGATCCTATTGGAGCTGTGAGAATAACCTATTTTTTCCATTTGCTACCCATTAAAAAAAAATGTTATTTTTCAGATCTACCCAAAACAAAATTTTTCAAATGTTTTGGTGATCCAAAAAGTCAGGAAAAAATTTCTCTTTAGGTTGAGTGAAGTGTTTTGTTCTACCTGAAACAAAACACTTTAATTTTCAAGCTTCTTTATATTTCTAACTTTTTGAAAATAAAATTTAAATAAATTTTGAAACAAAGTCATTTTGCCTAAAAAAAAAAAAAAATCAAAGTTGTGTTTCAAAAATGTCAAAATGAAGCTTTTCAGGGTCCCCGCCCCCGCAACTGAAACCATTTGGAGCATTTGACATGAATTGGTGAAATGTTTTGGTTGACCTGAATTTGCATTATTTGGCAAAAAAAAGTTTTGGACAACAAATTTTACCCAGTTTGGAAGGGTAAATTTTACCCAGTTTGGAAGGGACCATCATGATAACTTCAGGGCAATTCTCCCTCTGCAGTAATTCTCTACCCCTTTCTCGATTTCTCCCAATTCTTTTTCCAGTCCTCTCCTTGCTCTTTCCTATGTCCTTTCCTCCCTTATCCCCTCATCTTTGCCCTTTTTCCTTTCTCCTTCTCATCTTCTTAGAAAAAAACAAAAACAACTTTAAAAACATTTGAGGGACACTACATGCCTAGTGAGATTGCTAATGACCTCCCATCTTTGAGAGTGGGAAATCTGCTGTTGAGAGCTTAGACCACAATAAAGTTCTATGCTAATATCAGTAAAGCTTTAGCTATTTATTACTAAAACATACATCAGGGGTTATCAAACTTCATTGCACCGTGACCGCCTTCTGACAATAAAAATTAATACACGACCCCAGGAGGGGACACCAAAGCCTTGGTTAGGTGGGGGGCTAAAGCTGAAGCTCAAGAGCTTCAGCCCCAGGCAGGGGGCCTGTAACCTGAGCCCCGCCGCCCACAGCTGAAGCCCTCAGGCTTTGGCCCCAGGTGGTGGGGCTTTGGTTTTGGCCCCGGGCACCAGCAAGTCTAAGCCAACCCTGGCAACCCCATTGAAATGGGGTTGTGACCCACTTTGGGGTCCTGACCCACAGTTTGAAAACTGCTGACTTACATCAATTATGTTAGCAGGGTGTGGTAATGTCAGGAGTCAGGTCAGGAACATTTTGCCTGTTTTAACTGTTACAGTAAGAAGCTTCAAAGCTTGAGACCTTTTTCTCTCAATTGCTACTTCCACTGCCAGTTTTTACGCTGGCACTTGCAGAAAACAGACATACATTACACTTCTTTTACTATCAGTAAACAAAATATATCTCCTCTTTTAAGTGACTGTTGTCAAAGTGAGGCTGCAGAACTAAATAAATATTTTCTTTGCAGTCTGCCTGGACGTCCAAATGTCAGGGATGCGGAAACATCCTTCTTTTCAATTGTACATTCAAACTTTTGACACCCAACATAGCACCTATGGCTGTAGTTTGACTCAAAGTCCTGACAGTTTGGAAGCAGTCCTAAGTACCTGGAACTTTCCCAGCTGCCTGAGTCTCCAGCCAAAAGCCTTTGTTTTATCAACTAGGATAGTTCAGGCTGATGGAATCAGAAAATTAACCACTACAGGTCATGTGAGGATCTCAAAGTTCTTTTGAAGATCCAGACGCTGATTCTGAATTCATACTGATGAGAATCAGTATAAGTGAGATCAGACTCAGGCCCACAATGTCATTCATTAAACATTTAATAAACCCTATGTCAGCTGCTTTAAAAAAAAATCTAGAGAGCTACATTGGAACCAGAGGATCCATAGATCTCAGGGTTTAAATTAGTAGGGCATGAGCTGGGGAGTAAGGAGCCAATCAGCTCCCCTCTCCCTCTGGCTGGCTAATGGGAGTTAGAGAGCCCATGGGAAGGGTGGGGAGGCACCCCTGAATTCCCCCCATGTGTACTCCTGACTCCTCCCTTTTTCTCTGCCTCTGTCTCCCTTCCCGCTGGTCTTGTCAAATTTTCCACATCAGTTGATTCAGGCCTGGGGCATTGTTCTTAGGAGAGTTTGTTTGCTCACATCATTCCTTGGTTGTGTCTCAAGATGAATGAAACCTAACTGACCACTGCATTACATGACATAACACAGGATTAATAGCGGTTTTGGAGATGTAGTGTCGCTCATTAACCCTTTCATAGACACTGCACATAGTTCACTGGTTGTGCCTTTCTGCTGGGCCCATCCTGTTCTGCAGCACCAGCTGGGAGTTCTGCTCTGCAGAGTGATACATGAAGCAGTAGTAGCAGTGGCATTACTTAAGTTAGCCCTAGGAGGAAAATAGGGGAGCAAACAGCTTGGCGTGGGTCACACCAAAACATTATTTAAATCTGTTTTTCTGATCTAACAGAGAATTGATTCAACAGAACTATGGGCCTCTAAAAATCAGGCCCTCGCTGTCACAAAATGGGTACCCAAAATGGAGACACTCAAAATTAATAGAATTTAACCTCTCTTTGCCTCAGTTACTCCATCTGAAAAATGGGGATTAGAATATTTACCCACTTTAGGAAAGCACGCATAGACCCTGAGATCTTTGGATAAGAAAACCCTAAACATATGCAAAGCATTATCATCTAATAAGAGCAAACTGTGCATTATATTTCTGGAACAGCTTTCAAATAGCAGTACTGGGCGCAAATAACCTAACTAGTTTTAATATGGAACTTGATTAAATTTATGAGCAGGATTATATGACGGGTTTGCCTGTGAAGACTGGACTCAGTGACCCAGGCAGTCCCTTCCAGTCCTATATTCATATTACTTGACTAGTACTGTGGCTTTTATTGGTATTAGAATAAAGAAAATTCTCACACAAATTTTGGAGCATTGACCATAGTTTATTTTGAAAAACAAACAAACTTTTATCTTCATCAAGACAGAAAAATATTGGTTCCTAGAAAAAGAAAACAAATTAGAATTTATTTTTTTCCAAAACAGGGTTTCTTTGTTTTAGATGCCATCAAACAAGTGAGGGGGAACTTAAGTGAGGCTATGAATTGACAAGTGGACTGGTAGTTCCTAGGAAGTCCCTATGTCTGCTGCAGACAGCCTTAAACAATGAGACACAGTAAATGAGGAGCTGTTCTCTAGAAAGTTAGACCAAGACTTAGTCAATTCCAATTTTCTTCACATATTCTTCTGGTAATAATGTTCCAGCTGGGCCTTTACTGTCAGCTGGCTGTGACTTTCTTTTAATTAATGTATGTACATTACTTTGAAAGTGTCAAGTACTAGACAGAGTAAGTGATATCAGTATTACCATCACCAAAAGGCTCAGCCAGGAAATCAGAAAGGGGGGAAGATCAGTTTCCAAATCCATATTCTGATGTTAATGGGGGAAGAGTAACAACTTCTCCTCCAAGTGGGAATATAAACAAAGAGGAGAAAGAAAAAGAGAAGGAAATTTATGGACTAAGGATGGAGAAATTCCATTTCTTTTGTATTTTACATTCTGACTCTGGCTGAGACCTTTGTGATTTTCAACTAGGGTGCTTTAATAGGGCTGAACATTTTTGTTTAATCATATATTGTTAACAAACTGGATCTCCCAGATGGCTTTGCCTCCATTCTAGCTAAACAGATTCCTTTGCTTGGCACCATGCTCCCGTCAGCTTATCCTATTTCCATTAATAAAATCAATGACTAATTCTTACCACTTGTTAAAACCAAAAGAGGTATCTACTGAAAAGAAAAATTAGAATAGCTGAGCCATTTGATATCTAGGAAAATAGCGACGTTGGAACCAGCATATCTGTTTAAACAGTAGAGTGAAACTAGACTGAACTATAGCTAACTTGGGTTCTGGTCCTGTACCATTAAAGTCAACAGATATTTTACCCTAGATCCCTTTTCCCAGTTCTGAGTTCCCTTCTTTAAGGCTTTATGAAGATGAGTTATATGTTTTTTCTCTTAACCTTTTAAATGACACATATCTATTAGCTAGATACTGAAGGAACAGAGAATTAAAAATGCAAGTCACTAGATAAAACAGATAATTGCGTTCAGAGATACCATATGCCTGATTATGATCTACCTTACAGCAGTGTAAATCAGGAGTAACTGTACAGTGGTGTGAGAGGAGAATTTTTGTTTGAAAGAACTATTCTTTCGTTTAAGTTGGCTTTTAATACATATGCAAAGCTTTTGACAATCTGTATGCACCTATATGCACAACCGCCAACTTTGCTATATATGCATGCACAGAAAGCGCAATACTTACTTTATTGTCTTCCACTTAGTGCTTCGTTCATTGGAACAATTTCAGATGATATTTATGGAAAATTTAAGGGATGTGAATAGTTCTAATCAGCTGAAAATGATTCATAATGAATCAGTGATATCAGCAAAAGAGAGTTTTTAAAAGATCTAGCATTGGGTGATGTTGTAAGGCAGAACTTTTTTCCCCATAACATCTACAATGCCAGCTACTTAATTAGTAAGGGTAGTTATACTATCAGTGAAATAATATTTAGTTTTTATGTTAAATTAAAAAAAAAATCCAATGGAAATACACATTCAATATGCCAAGAGAATACAGCCAGTTCCGTTTTAGCTGGATGTAGCTTACCCAGACATTGCTGCAAGTGGACAAAATAATTTTCTCACACAAAAGTAACTTTTGCACAACTTGTGCTGTCATTCAAGCCATACAGAAGATAGATTTACATGAATATTTACCAGACCCCACATGGCAACTCTGACTTCCATGGCTATCTCTTGGCCTCTCATGGCATCCAGTCTGCACCCTTGCCAATTGCCCTCCTCATCATGGCAGTTTTCTGACCAGTACTGGCAACTTCTGCACTCCTTTTGAGATATCAGTCTTCTTATTCCACTTCACATTTCCCTTTCTCTCTTATATGAATGCTGGCTAAGATGGACAAATGGGCATTTGCTTGATGAATCTGTCTTAGCTAGCCTGCACTCTGCAGGCCAAGTTTTCAAAGATGGTTGTCTAAATTGTGCATGCAGAGGGCATCTACTTAAAGTCACCCACTGAATCCATCTCTGCTTCAAGCATAGGCACAGAGACCCAGATCCTCAAAGGTATTTAGGTACCTAATTCCCTTTGAAATCAATGCAAGTTAGGTGCTAAATATGTTTGAGGATGTGGGCCAGGGTAACTGAGAATTAGGCCTGTTGTGTTTCTGACTCAGGAGTGGGTAATGAGGAACACCACTGAAGGTAATCTCCATCTAAATTCTTCATACAATAGGTATTATTCAACAACATTTTACAGCCTTAAACTGGCTCACCTCACTATTCTAAGTGACTGGTAATCTGTGAATGAGAAACCTCCCTGAATGGAAGAAAATTGGTCTTGGGAGGATCACTTACTGAAATGTATTTTCATTTGAGGAGCATTGTAACACACGTGCCATGGGGAAAAATCCATCTTTTCAAAAAGAATGCCGTATGCAAATACCACAGGAGATGAAAGATGGTCTTGCAGCAAAGTCTCCCAGCCCAGTGCTAAGCGATTTGGATTCTATTCACAGCTCTGCCTTGGACTTGTACAGCTATGAGCCCAATTTGTGTCTCAGTCACAGCAGTGGAAAGCAGGAGCAACTCCACTTAAATCAGTAGAGATATACTGATGTGAGGTCAGAATGAAGTCTACCTGTTCCAGCCAGTATGATGGAGATATGAAAAAGATACTGTGTTAATGTTATCCGCATAGCTATTGTATAAATATATATTTAAACACAGCACTACTATATGTTTATACACATTTGTATATATAGGTACCGTATAATATTCATAGCTCATCTGATTGTTATTCAATACATGACAAAAAGAAAATTCCTCTGGTAATCTAACTTGTTCTAGGAAAACCACTGCCTCTGAAATTATTAACTGTGTTTGTGGTTTGTGCTGTTATGTTCATTTTTCATACTCATTATGTTCTCTATGGATTTCTGCATTTCACTTTCCAGGTAGTTTCTTGGAATAAATTATAATTGACATTAAGAAAGAAGAGGATGAACTTTTGAGAGAATATGGAATTTAGGCCCTGGGAGCTCTAAAGCCAGTAAGGCAAGGATCTTTAATTGGTTACACTTATAAGCAATGCCAGAAAATATGAAGTACAAAATCTTGTCTCCTTCCAGCAGAGCTGGAGTATTTCAGCAGGCTTATGCATACTCAACCAAGGTAAACTGGAGGTCACGAGGCAGTAAAAAAACAACTCTATTCCAAAAGGGTCCAAAAGGACATACACGATGGTGTAGCATGTGGCCTCACAGAGAATACACAAAATAGAAACCAAATCACATGGATTCTGCTAATAAACTTTAACTGTTTGTTTATTTTTTGTTGGATTAAGATAGGCAGTGCTGCTGCTGTCTAGGCAACAGCTCTTTAGGGATATGGAGGAAGTGGGTTGGACAGTGATATCATCCATTAACCATACTAAATTCTGGTGGTAGCATACTTAATTTTGCTAGGTTTTTTTGGCAGGGGAGGATTGGGCCAAGGAAGTCATAAGATTAATTTACATTAAAACATTTTAGAGAAATACAGGTTGACTTGACCTTTTAGAATACACAATGTTTTATTACCACATTTTGAAATCCAGTTTAAAAAACCCCACCACATTTCAGTATGCTTACATTTTTTGTTTCTGTTTTATAAATGTCTTTTAATGTCTTCTTAGTTTGACTTTCAGTAGTAAGCAGCACCTGTTATGGCTGAGCTCCTAAAAAACGCTTTTTAATAGAGGAATAATTAAAACATTTAAAAAAGCTAGTGACTTAATTCTGTGATATTTTTCTGTAGACAGGGAGGGAGGAAGGGAGTGAAGTAAGGCAGACATTAGTGTCTTGTGTTAACATGACCCATATAGTACAGCAGTGCATTGATGGTTCACTGGCTGTGATTACGGCTATCATGAATATCTAGTCCCTGATCTACTTAGCTGTTACTCACACAGAGTAGACTTGCATAAAAATACTGTCTAAAATCAGCTTCAAAGTTATTTAACCAGAGTGGTTCATCTGGGAAAAAACATTTTTTTTAAACTGGAAAATATTTTTTGATAGCTTAGCAGAGCTAAGTCTGACAACAGCCTGAATTATTATTAGTACCTTTACTGTTTTCTTTGGCCCGTGTACTATATTTGTTTAAAAAAAAAGACAATAAAAAAGAACAAATGTAAAAAGCAAATATTTTGTACAAAAATACAAAGTTTTAAAAGCTCTTAAAAGTATATTCCATATTATCGATAAGAACTTGACTATATATATATTTATATAAAATCTATATACTATATGTGTGTATCTGTGTAATTTTCCTATATTTGGGATTTTAGCAAATGAAATGTACTGTTTACACTGTAGCTTTATACGTACTTCCTATAGCTCAATGACCAAGAGTCTTACTCAGACTGCTAATTTCATGTTTTTGAAGACAAAACTTGTACACTTGTATGGTCACTGGTTGACAAAAATATGTAACTGATTCAGTCCAATTGCATTTCCAATAAATGCATTTTGCTATGGGTCCAGAATCCTTGAATAATCACAAGATGGCAAAGACGAGTTGCGGCTGAATTCTTTTTTTGCATTAAATCAGTTTTCAGTGCTTCCTTTTCAATTTTGTTAGGAGATGATGAAGTCCCATAGGATTTTTAAGTAATTTGTATTTGTGTCTCTAAATTCACAGCCTATTACAATCCAGGTGCCTAGGCTACAGTGAGAGAAAGAAAGAAAGAAAGAAAGAAAAAAAGAAGGAACATAGGTGAAAGGCTTGTAAAGGTAAAACAAATTATCCGCAAGGAGGTTTATTGAATTCAAGGAATCTTGGAAAATTCTATCATACGAGTCTAGGTTTCCAAGAAACATAACTTTTTAAAATATGACCCATAATCAGATATTGTACACCTCCAACAACTAATCTTTTCAAAACCTAAAGTTCTGCTAATATAATACATATTTATCTAGGAAGAAAAGAGAACTCTATGCACAAGCAATTCCTCAATCTACACAAACAGATGTGGATTATGCACATGAAGAGTGTACATATGTTTTTTGTGGACGCTACCTAAAAGCCAGTATCTGAAAGTTTGAATCCAGCTGGGAGTTTCTACCATATCCCATGAAATTCTACCTATGTTTTGGCAATCACAGCAGCCAGACATTCATATGACACGCACAAAAAATTCTGAAAAAAGCTTTTAAACAATTAATGTTTCTGGCACACTGTAAAATAGTTTCTTTAAACAAGGTAATCATCAGAACAAAAATATTATGGGCCAGATCTGAGCTCTAGCAATGATCATGGAGCAGAGCCCTAAGCAGCTCTGTGGCGCAACAGGGTCCAATTGTAAGTGCATCACTAGATCTAGAAGGAGACTCTAGTACCTATGTGTCTGCTCAGTAAAACAGGCAGTCTGTGATTCCACCCCGCCCTGCTGCCACAGAGCTGTCAGCTAGAGAACGTGGACAGGGTCCACACTCCCCTCCAGCAGTCAGAGTGGGTGGGTGGGAGTTTAAGGAGAGAGGCCCAGCAGTTGCCAAACCCTTCCCATCAGCAGGGACTCCTTATGCTTCTTGGGGCTAGATCAGTGTAGAGCTGTTACAGGCGACAGAGTTTTCATTTGCAAGAAGCTTGTCCTCCCCGAAAAGCAGCTACACAGCATCTGCCCATACGCAATCGGTATGGCTCTCCTCTCCCCCATGGTGTAATCATTACTCCTAAGGGCATTCTGCGCCAAAAATATAAAAATTCTGCAAATTTTATTTGTCAAATAAATGTGGAGGCTCCAGCATGTCACTGGGGAGCACAAGCCACTGGCTGCACAGAGGTAGGAGATCACTCTGCAGCTCCCCCATGGGACATGGCTCAGCAGTGAGCCTGCACCCAACTCTGACACAGCACAAGGACCGAACCTGCCCCAGAAACACCCCAGGGCTCTGCCCCTCCATGCCAGGTACACTAGGTGTGGGCAGGCAGGCTCACCCTGGCAGGATCCAAGTGTGAGGGGATCCAGGTGTGGATTCAGAGGGTTCTATGTGGGACAATCTGGGTGTGGAAGGTGATCTAGATACACGAGGGCTTGTTGGGGTGTTCTGGGTGCAATGGTAATGGGACTCTGCAGGGGGGTCCAGGTGAAGGTGGTTGAGGCTCAGCTGGGCAGGGTCTGGGTGCGTGTGTGGTTGATAGAGCTTGGCGGGGGGTCTGGATGTGAGAGGTTTAGTACGCAGTCCAGATGCTGGAGGTGTGGAGCTCAGTGGGGTGGGGATCCAGGTGCAGCTGGTTGTGCATGTCTGTTGGGGCTGGGGGGGGGTGAGGCTTGGCGGGAGGGTCTGGGCATGAGGGGGTCTGGATGCACAGGGGTTGGGCAGATGGGGGAGCAGCTCCCCGTGCATTGATCCCTCCCCCTGCAGCTAAGAAGGGATGGGTGGGGAGTTTGCAGAGCTTCCTGCACCCTGGGGAGAAATCTTGGGGTGGGTCTGACCCATCCCCGGATGCCATGCAGGGAAGAGGAAGTCCTGTCTTCCCCGGGACTAGCAACTGAGCCCAGCACAGGGTAGGAGCCACCAGCCCCACCCTCTGCCCCACAGTGATTTACCTCTCTGCCTGGGCATCCAAAATATACTGCAGGGGAGGGTCACATGACTGCTCTTGTGGCTTTCCTTTGCTTCCCCATCAGAAAGTCATTTTTTTGAGAGGAAGCAAAGAAATCTGTGGGAGACATGAATTCTGTACATGCGCAGTGGCGCAGAATTCCCCTAGGAGTAAATCATGGCTCTTTGTGACTATGATGAAACTCTTTTAATTGAACACTTAGCTTACCTTTGTCCATGTCTTTTTCACAAATAAAACTGTTAACATCTTCACATTGAAAGTCATTCCAGAGCCCAGCAGAGATTAATCCAGCACAATCTTCCCCTGGCCCTTGTCCAGTACTCCAGTTATCAGGCTGCCCACTTTTCCAGTTTCTTTCAACAAAATAAGAAGTAGATGTTAAGTGGCATCACATGATAGTTTTCCATGCACAACAAAAGAGATTAGCAAAAAGTATCATGAGATCTGCTCTGAACTGGAAATACACTCTTCAAAAAACATTACATGACTCTTCCTGAAAATGGAAAACAGAGACAGGAATCTACTCAGCCTTTGTCTGTCACGGCGTAAAGCTTAAAATTAGACCAGTGAGCTCTATTTTGGTTTGTGGATGTACATGCAAGTGTGATGAGAGTACATGCCATATGCACATGGCACCATTCCTCCACTGTATCCGTCTACTTCATTCTTACCAGTGGATGGTACAGAAACATCCAAGATTCTGCCTAATGGATTCTTGTGTATTTCAATACCTTGCCTGCTAAAAAGAACTCAAAAGGGACATAGAGGAGAAAGGTGGCAAATTATGTACCTATTATTGCAAAGAAACTGAGATCCTGTCTTGATTGTGATGGGCCTCTCCAGCTGCAAAGCAGGGATTTGTCTATCTTTCAGACCTCATTTTGGATGAAAAATTAATTTTCAAACTCAGAAGGAATTTTTAAAAGTTGGCTTTATTTTGAGGCCAGTAACCTTGATAGTGAAACTTGACCCAGTACTTAGTGCCTTTGCTTGGTGGAGCAAAACTCTTGATTCTGTTTTCATTTAATAAATGAGATATGCTTCCAGTCTCAAAACAAAAGCTCAGTTTTCTTAAAGAAACAGGTTGTTGAACAGAAGCTTGTGGTTGCTGGCTGAAATGGTGCCATAAGCAGTTAAATAACATGCCTGCCTGATACAGAGGGTCTGACCAAGCATCTGGGAAGAAACACAGACTTCCAGAAATAATGAATCACATTCAGTGACAGACAGTTCTGAGGTCACTAGAGGACACCTTTAAAGCGCAGCACAAGAGAAATCTTCAGTGACACAGGCCTTAGGTTTGCTGTAGCAATCTGAAGTTGAGATAGGTATAATGGTATAGGATTTACCAAAACCAGATCTTTTTTCCATGTTCCTCATGAAAGTGGCCACAAATTAGACACATGGAAAACATTAATAACAAATACAAATGATTTAGCCTATTTTTCTGGGGTGCTGCATGCTGAGATTTATAATCTCTGTGGTCTACTCCATTGTATTAAAAATTAAGGTGGCTGCAACCTGCTCCATTTAATACCAAATGGTGCATCCCTTGGATGCCTGGCTACCTGCTAATGCAGTCCTCAGCTTGCCAAAGTTTGGACATCCTTGCTTTATACCTTCTCCTTCTGTTTAATACCTTGTGTTTGGGTTTTATCTAATAGTTAGTCCTTTCATTTTTTTTAGTCAGAATGAGCTCTCTATTTATGGCCAGTTGTAATGTAAACAAGGAAAATTTAAACCAAGACCAAAGAGCTGTCTGGGCTCTCCACCCCCACTTTGTAAAAACACTGGCAAGCAGTATCAGGCTGTACGGTTGTGTGATTCTTTTATTTAATATTCCATTTTCCTTTTGGCAAGGAGATAAAGCCTTGTGCATGGAGAAAGGAGGGGGGGTAGGAAAAACAATATTCAGCAACACTTCCAGATAAAGTATTGCTTCACTGACATCCAGTAACTCATCTCTAGATACTGCAGATCTCTAGTAAAGTGGCGGCAAGAACAGTAGCACTCTGCAGAAAATAAACAACATGGTTCTTTTCAACACATACGTGTACTCTGGTAAGGTTCCATCCAGCCATCTCCACTCATTCTCTTGCTCTGAATCTGTGAGCCCAATCCAGAAGTTGCCTTTCCCAGCAATCTGCCTTTTTATCCATTGCTGTGAGTGAAAGAATTCTGTGATTGCATTTTTCTGTTTCTCAGACCATACAATTACTTGCTTTGTGTAGATTTTGCTTTTTCGAAAATAGAATAATAACAGTGTTCTTCTCCTTCCCATTCCCAATGCTCAACCACCTCGCTTCCTTGTGGGTTACCTCTTCCTTCTAATTTTGGGTCTTACTCTCCTTTGCTCTCACTCTGGGGATGCTGCTCGCACCTCTGGTAGTGACTGCAGTAATCAAAGGGCACTTTGGTAATTATTACTCCCTCTTGTCACCGAAGAATGCTCTCTCTCCTGAAAGGGTTCCTTACTGGCTGGAACTTCCTTTCCTCCCTCAAAGACAGACCTTAATTTGTAACAACATCCGAGATGGTTCTTATGGTTTGCTCCAGAGATAATCTGTACTATTCCTGCTTTACGAGGGATCACCATTGCTAATGTACAAATGATTATGGAAGGTTTATGCAGCTGTAGATGTATTTTAGGGCCTGATTCTGCAAACTTAACTGACAAAAAGGCACTATTTGTCTGTGAGTAAGACCAAAAAGGCACTAGACTCAATGGCACTATTTGTCTGTGGGTAAGAACTCCCCGCGAAAACTGGGTGGTTAGAAGGCCACCGCCCGTATTTTTTTTAACTAAGAAAAAGAATAAGCAGTTATACTTTATTGCACCACTCCTGCATGGCAGGGGTATGTCTGACTACCAAACAATTATACCACATAATAATGTAAGGTATGGTTTTTATTCATTATTGCTTCTCTGCCTATAAAAGACTTAATAGACTTTATTTAAGATCATAATAAAGGCTTAAGTTGTCTATCTTAAAGATTGAATTTAAAAATAACTATTTACAACATGGAAAAAATGTGTTTCAGATAATAGGCCACTAACAATGGGCCTGATTTTGAAAGGGGCTGAGCACCCACAACTCCCATTGAATTTACTGGAAGTGGCAGGTGTTCAGCAATTTCAGGATCAGGCCCATTGACTCCTATGTTGCTCCTTTTCACAGTACGTGCTGAGCAGACATGGGAGTACAATGTTCTGGAATGGGGTAAGTCGGTGTTTTCACTTCACCATATGAATCCATGATATTCTCAGCTTCCCTATTGCTATGTAGTTTCCAGACTCAAAATACTTTCAAACCTTATACCTCAAGCCTTCAGAACAGCAGGTGATGTTATTTACCTGCTCCTCTTTGTTGTTTATGATAACCAGATGTGAGGACTTCTCATCACAGAAAACTTTTGCATCTTCAAAAATTTCTCTTTCAGATGAAAAGTAGTAGCATTTTTCTGTAAAGTTCTTCCAGTGAGCAGAACAACCTGTGACAGGAAACCCTGCTGTTAAACTGGGGATTTCAAACTCTCCTACAGCATGGCGGCATCTGAAATACTTAGGGGCTGAGTCAGTGAATATGCACATATCAGAAATCTGCACCAGAACGCAGAATATAGCTGACTTAACCTGCATGCCCAGAGGACTGCTCATTCCTCATTGCATTGCTGCCATCTCTTTAGAGATGAGGCATTTTAATCAAACTCCAGAGCAGCTGACAGAAGACAGGCAGACACAGCTTTGCTAGGTAAGCTAGAGTTCCACGCTAAGAATCTTTGAGAACGAGTGTGTCTAAGCAAAAGATAATAGAAATTAACATTCGCCCACTATCATGATGGCAGGTGCACTAAAAACGGCTTCTTGGGCAGAGGGGCATACAAGTAGAAAAGTAGGTGGGTGAGTAGATAGCTTACCATTCGCCTCAGGTATTGATGTTGGCTCACTTTTCAGTGCCATAGGCATCCCTGGACCTGGTGGCCCAGGTGGCCCAGGCGGCCCAGGCATCCCTGGTATGCCAGGCAGACCAGGCAATCCTCGAGGTCCAGGTACCCCGGGCTCTCCAACAGTTCCTTGCAATCCTTGAAATCCAGGTGGACCTTGTGGACCTGGAGGACCATCTTTGCCAGGTGGTCCTGGTGGTCCAGGGTCTCCATTAGGTCCTGGCAGACCAGTCTTGCCAGTAGAACCTCTCTGACCTTTGGAGCCAGGTGATCCTCTTGAACCTTTCCCACCTTTTTCTCCTGGTAGCCCGATTGGCCCAACTGGGCCCTTTTCACCGGCAGGTCCTGGTGGCCCTGGCTCACCTTTTTCTCCTTTTTGCCCTTTTAGACCAGTGGGACCAAGAGGCCCTTGGGGTCCCCTCTCCCCTTTAGGTCCCCTTGGACCTGGAGGTCCTGAAACAATTTAAACATGCAGAGGAGGGAAACAAAAAACAGGAAGAGTGTTCAATATACCTGAGATTAACAACATTGGACATTCAATACACTGCAAGCCCAAGCTACTCAAGTAGCCAATGTAAAAATACAGTTGGTTTAGAAAAAGGAGGTGAATCTCTTCACAATCATTAGTTATATATTATTTCTTATTGAGCCTCCACAAGACACTTGATGCTGTAAAGAAAACCTGGGCCCTGCCAGACAGGACTTGTAATTTACGTTAAACAGACACATAGTACCCCAGATCAGATGAGCCTCAGTTCTCAAACAGATACGGTTATCATTTGCTTTCTAAAAGTTGTGTTATGTGGTTTTTTGTCTTTGGCGGATTGACACTGATGGGATTCATGGCAGCCTTAAGAAGGGATTTGAATGAAAAGAAAGAGCGATTGTTTGGGACACAAGAATAAAGGTTTTTTAATTTGAAGGAGCAGGATGAAAGAAGGGGTAAAGACAACAGTGGAAGGAGGTGGCAAAAAGGATGTTTAGGAGGGCAGTTTGGAGGAGGTTAGCAGTCTGTATGTGAGTGTGGGGGGATAGAGTAAGGAAGTGAGATATGAGGGTGGGGCAGAACTGTGCAGGGCTTAAAGGTGAAGATCTCTCTCAATTTTTAATAGGTGCCTCCCAAAGCAGCAGCCATTGTGAATCACTGGTCCCTGAAATATGAGGCTTACTGCAAACTATGATTTCCCCCAAATCTATCTTTTTTCCCATCTTATCCTTTCACTCTTCCTTCTGTTCTCTTTCCTCTTCTTCTCCCCCTTTGTTATGTTCTTTCTCCCTTTCTTCTATTCTCCCTGTTGCTTCCAACCACGCCTCTCCTTTCACTCTAATAGTAAGATGTAGTCAGTGACAGCAGCACTGTCTTGGTGTGGAACCTGCATGGGATTTAGCAGTGACATGCTGGGATAGTGGAACGAGGTCAAAAAAAGAGAGAGACCAAAAGCAGAATGCCCCACAATGTCAGGGAGGCTTGAGAGTTATTGCACCACATGTTTATTATGAAGCAAGAAGCAGACTGGGAGTGAACCATAGACCAGCTGAATGATAAAAGGGAGAAATAAAGGAGCTATGGTCTATTTGAGAATCATGGGATGGATGGGTAGTGAGAAATAAGCCAACTGGAGGGTTAATGGAAAGACTAACAGAATGCTACCTGCCTACTGGATATTTATAGAAGGACAGAGCACCAGTCATAGCAGGAGATGAGAAGACAGTGAGAAGGAGTGGTCTTCCATATTTTATCATTAAAGCAGGTTTGGATTCTGTTCATGGATAAGCACATCTCAGTAAATTTTTTCCCCAAAATCTATCCCATTTAATCTGCATCAAGGTTAAGCTCCTAACATGTCTCTGAAAATGGAGGCAGCTCCTTCTGTGTGAAATGAGACCAGGTAAGAAAGGTGCTCTGGACTCACATGCACCACGGACTGTGCTTTTATCTATTCCGAGGGAGGGTTTTATTTCTGTGACCAGTAGAGTTGCCAGTTTTGGTTGGACGTATTCCTGGAGGTTTCATCACATAAAGATTAATATTTAATTCCTGGAAACTCCAGGACAATCCTGGAGGATTGGCAGCCCAAGTAATCAGGGTTTAAGACCTGGTTCAAATCAGCAATATGGAATATTAACTTCATTCAGAAGAATACTTGGCTTAGAAGACAAAAAAAAAAAAGCTCAACAACTTTGTGTGTATATTTACTTCTGAAGAAAATAAAGTATCCTTTGATGAAAAGAAACAGGAGGTTTCCCGGCCTGTTCACAGCTGGCTTAAAACAAAATAGTTTTACTTTTTCACTAAGGGTGACCTCTCTGGGAATGATCCAGTTTTGTATTGTTCAGCTATTTCCTCCTTAGCAGGGATTGGTTTCTTGAGGTTTCCACCTCCTCCACAACTATTATGGATTACTTTAGACTAGTGGCTCTCAACCCACGTCCCAATCAGCACACAGCTGCAGCCTATGTGACATCCTGGGCCATACAGGTAGTATATATATTGTGTCAATGTGGCCCACATAACACAGAGAGAGCTGCATATGCAGTCCACAATGGCAAAGAGGTTGAGAACCACTGCTTTAGATGATAGTTCAAAAGCAGACCCAACAGTCAGAATAAAATTTAATCAACCTATAACTTTCTTTCACAACATTCCAATTTCAGGCCGGTAAAGGAGGGAAGGGAATATTGGGTTGAAAAATTTAAACCAAACTTACATCTCCCAGGTTTAGAATTAGATAATGGAACAGATAAGGTCTGTGTCCCAGTATAAATTGGAAAAAGGACTTTCATAAAATGAAAGACTAATTTTTTTTTATTAAAGATTAAACTAAGGATCCCTTTCTCTGACAACGATGCAGGGAGAAGCCAAAGTCCAGGACAGCACATTCCAAAGAGAGTAGGTAATCGATAACATCTGTGTTCTCCTGGTCAATGTTTCCTTTCTTAGGGCTAGATTTGACCAGAGGTACTGTCAGGCACATTAGAGGGGTTGCAAAAGGGTTATGCATCAGCCAAAGCCCTGGTCACAAGGCCGACAGGAAGCACTGGGCAGGCCAGGCCTGGTGTGTGGGAAGTGCAGGAATGGAAGATTTGCATTGTGCAAATCCTCTGGACCTTCACCTTGCAGAACAGGGCAGCAGGAGCTCTGAGAACTATAGCAATCTTATCGCAGTCACACAGTTGCTGTGCTGCTGCTCCTTGGACAACGTGGGGTGTGTTCTTTCTCCCCATGCCCTCACAAACTACCTCTCTTGCAACTCAGCTGTTCAGGCTTTGTTCAGGAGAAAATTTAACCCATAATAAAAAAAAAGTTGAAGTATTTTGATGTTATTTAAAGCAAGTAAAACCCATGTGTTGATAAGACGTACAACTTGAGGTATAGATTGAAATTCATCTTACCTTGCAGTATTGTGAAGTTCTTGATGAGCTGACCATGTTTGGAATCTACCAGCTTCATTTCTTCCATAATTAGTGATAAATTTGCAACTTCAATATCTAATCTTGATCTCATCACATCCTGTTGCATCCTGAGAGATGTAGAATCTAAACGAATATTGGCTAGCGTGTTGTTCATAAAAGTCAGGTCATCTGTGTGTTTACTTAAGGTGTCTGTACAAGTTGTCCTGACCTCATTGAGATTGCTAGTCAGTGTCCGCAGGTGATGCGCAGTATAGCTGATGTTGCTAATGATATTGACTATATCTGTCTCAAAGAGCTGAAAGCGCTCTTCTAGCTGGTTAAACTTGGCAGAAGTTCTGTTCTCATAATCTTTATGATGCTCCTGCAGATCCTTAAGATTTTGTTCATTGGCTTGTGCAACTGTAGTGATGTTCTCCATTTGCCCACTGAATGAGCTAAGTTGACTGTTCATGTCTTCAAGTGTATCATTATTAGCTTTGGCTAAGGCTGAGTTGTTGACTGCTAACATCTGTAAATTTTGCACTTTCTCCTTAAGCCAATCAGTGTCCTTTCGTGCTTGAAGGACAACCTGTTGCAGATTTTGAAAGTCATTCTTGATTCTTTGGATAGCCTGACTTGTATCATCCACAGACCTCTGCAAAACACTGATAAGATTTCTTTGCTGAACTTGTGTCAGATTTAAGTTGTTTAGATTCATGATGACCACATTATGAGAATGCATTTGGCTTTGCAAATTTGTTTGGATATTACTTGTGTCTTGTTGGAGATTGTTGATATAGCCAGTGTATGCTTGGAGAGTTTTATTGACACTGATGATCATGAAAGAGTTGCTATCCAAGACACCTTTCATTTGGCTCTGCCTGTCATCTAATACGTTTCCAGAATCTTGTAGCTTCTCCAGTGTATCCTTGTTTTTGGTGGTTTTCTCTGCAATCTCCTGAAGCTGCTGGCGAAGAGCCAGAATATCAGATCTGAAGCTAGAAAGTTCTTTGTTAGTGCTCATATCTTTTTGTCCAGTTTCATCATCTATTAAAGAGGGAAATTTTAAAAAGCATTAGCTTTGTTTGTTTGTTTTTTAAGCACAATATAAAAAGACTCTTTCCTGCCCTGTAAATGCTGTATCTAAGAGTGGTCAGGCAATTAAAGCGTTCACTTGGTGAAACATTCAATTGTCACTTTTCTAAAAACAGATGCTCTAGGGTCTAATTCTGCCCCCAGACACACGAAGTTAACTGCTGTTGAAGCCAATGGAATGCGACCCTTTGTCTTGCCCAGTGGAATAGAATGATGGTTCTATTGTCAATACTGTTTATATATGTTCATTTAAATATGATTGTTTTACTTTCTTTTAAAAATTAACTTTTAGAGAGAGTGGTGAATAGGTGAAATATAGTACTGCTACTGTACTGAAGAAAAAATTGGATGATTAAGTGGAATTCAATACATTGAAGCAGTATAAGTAAGGAGCTGATGGCCCTTTCTGGTGTAAAGCACAGCAGGCTCAATTCCATGCCTGCAGAGCTGCCAGGTAGTGGGCACCACCCCTATTGCTACCTAGCAACAGCTGTAGCTTGCTTATGCTCCAGCACCCATGACCTGCTGTGGATACAGACCAAGGATCCTGGATCCTTCCAGCTCAAGTGCCACTTCTTGCCTGTCACACATATCCCACATTCCTCACAGTGCTGCTCATGCCTGCCTCCTGCTATGCCCTAGGGTTACCACCTCTGAAAACAAAAAAAGAACCCCAAATGGCAATCCACCCGCCAACAAGTTAAGCCTGCCCAACTCCAAGCCCCAACCACAAGGAAAAAACTCCTCAATCCCCACCTCCCGACCCCGCGTCAACAACCTCTTATAGTATTTCGAGAGAGAACACATATAGATAGGATTGATAACATCATTTTCTTACTTAAACTGTGGAAGTGGGAACACTGCGAGCATCTTTAGCTGGACACAAAAATGTTTAACATTAGATATCCCAGTGTACTGAGATGATATTGGAAATCTTTAGACCCACGTAAAAAAACAAAACAAAAACCCCCCACGCCAGCAGATAAAATTATTTTTCTGGCAACTGGCAAATCCACTAAAAAACCATGCTCCTTCTATGCTCCCATACCAACCAGCTGTATGGGAGCATAGAAGGAGCATAATCCTTCTATGCTCCCATACAGCTCTACAATCCTATGACCTGTCCCACTGTGATAGAGTATTTACACCACACAAGGCCTAAGTAAGTAAAAAGGACCAATTAACCCTGTGATGGCTGTACCTGGAGGAGAGTCAGGACTGATAAGATCTAACTGATAAATCCCAGCTGGGCAGGGGCAGGCTGAGGTGGTATAAAACCAGGAAGTAGCAAGGAAGAAGGGAGTTGCAGGACGGAATACTGTAGTCACTTCCTCTAGAGGAGTTGATCTACGGGGAGAGTAAACCCTGGGATTCTGCCTCAGACTCCAGACTTTGGCAAGAGCCTGGGAAGGGTGAAATAGCATCAGGGAGCTCCAATGGTTACCCAGAGGGGGGCAGAGCTAGAGAAGAAAGGTAGGAAGGAGCCCAGGCAAACAGCAACATGCTCAGGGTTGGCTTAGGCTGTGGTTACTAGACATACAGTTCTTGGGCTGGAATCTGGAGTAGAGGGTTGGCCTGGGTTCCCCTACCAGCCACTGGGAAAGAAGGAGCAATTTGAATCCAGCAGGAGAGAGACTGGATGAGCAACAAAATAAGTCTGGTTGAGAGCTAATACCCAGCTGTGGCCACAAGGAGGTGCCACAGTGGTGAGTAGATACCATCTGACCCTCACATTTTCCCTGTGCCAGTCCCACCCCCCAACTCCCCTCCTAGAGCCCCCTTACTAATATGCCCCAGAGATATTGCCCCCATGTTTTTTTAAATGTTTAAACTTTTAGAACTTTTTAAATGGGAGTTGACTTACATAGGAATTGATGGGGCTAATCACTCCTTAGATCTGGCCATATGATACATACTACAGAGTACAAACAATGCTTAGAAATGAATTTGATCACAACAGTTCCAGACTATGATTGATTAATTTAAATCACAGAATAAGAGAAGGCTGTATGTGCTTTTAGCTGTAACATTCCCTTCCTATGAATTCACCACTGCAAACACAGGACTTTGAATAATTTCATTAACATACAGTTTATGGACATCTTTTATTGAGAAGCCATTAGAGTTTTTCTTATGACTGAACTGCAAACTAAAGAGCTTTCCTCACTTAATATATTGTAAATATCTATAAAACCTTTCCAGATCGATGGGTCCTACCCATGCCTATGGCAACATGTGTTGTACCTCATCCAGTGCATTAAATGCACCACTAACAACTACGTAGGTGAAACCAGACAATCACTACACTCGCAAATGAACTCACACAGGACAATGATAAAAGACAAAAACATCACATCAACTGTGGACGAACACTTTTCCCAAAACAAATACTCTATATCTGACCCCAGTCCTCATCCTCAGAGGAAACCTGCCCAACACTTTCAAAAGATGAGCCTGGGAGCTTAAATTCATAACTTTGATAGACAGTAAAAATCATGATCTTAATAAAGACAAAAAGAAAAGGAGTACTTGTGGCACCTTAGAGACTAATCAATTTATTTGAGCATAAGCTTTCATGAGCTACAGCTCACTTCATCAGATGCATCCGATGAAGTGAGCTGTAGCTCACGAAAACTTATGCTCAAATAAATTGGTTAGTCTCTGAGGTGCCACAAGTACTCCTTCTCTTTTTGCGAATACAGACTAACACGGCTGTTACTCTGAAACCTGTCATTAATAAAGACACTGTATTTATATCTTATTACAACAACCTGTAACCCACCAATCTCCCATTTTTGTCCTATGACTATAGGGGTGTTTATGGGCTACGTCACCTTGAATGGTCCCTTAGTTTAGCATAAGTAGACATATTTTATCTGTTCAACCTTGTATTTAGCTGTGACAATCTGAGTACCTTTCCCAGACGTGAAAGAGCCATCCTGTTGCTCGCAGAAGGGGAAGGGAGAAGAGGAAACAGAGCTACTCTCAGCTGCTTAACTCTTTCTGCTCTTCCCACTCCTTCTGGGAGAATGATGTTGGATTGCTGAGGGAGTGGGGGAGAGCTCTCCCTGCTTCAAGAAGCCAATCAGGGGTCCATCCCGTCCATCCGTCCCCCCGCAGACAGTATTAAAACTGTGCCCTTCAGCGACCCGGCTTGCTTTTTAGAAATCTTATTTCCTGGGTCTGTGACCTGTTTCCACCCAGCACACTTTAAGCACTAATGACCGATGAAGTGCATCTTCTACAAGTGATGTTTTTGCCTCTGAGGTGAGGGTTAAACATATGCCATTTTTTGAACATCTCTGGGCATGGACTCCAGATTTGGAATTTATCTACTAAACATCAGCTCAAAGATTACTGGGTGGGTGAAGACTTTCATTCTTAAGAGTCTCTTCTTTTGTCCATCAATATTTGCATCACTTTACAGCTCTGATTCAGAAAATCATTCCTATTCAGGACAGCTCATAAGCACATCCTGAAGTCCCTTTGATTTCAATATGGTTTCCGTGGGATTGGATGTGATTAAGAGCTGTCCAGAATCGGGAACTAAAATTTAAGATGGAATGGATATGCAGGTATTTGGCCACCTGTTCATCAGACAGATCTGTGGAGATAGAGAACTCTTATCCACTGATATATCTCCCAAAATAATACCACACAAGGACATGCAAATAGGCTGCCTTATCTGGCTTTCAGTTATGTGGAGATTACCTAATTTCTTCAGACCACTCTCCACTTCTGTGAGTTTCTCAGTATATCTTCTGTGGGATGTCTCCATGCCACCTGTAACGTTGTCCATTTTTTCTACAACTAGAAAATTGAGAACAGTGTTAACAGGCATTTACATGTGTAATTTTTGTAGGTTTCATTGTGAGAAGTTCCAACTATGAGATATGGTGTAAGTAATGAGATTTTTATAACAAGTCATATAGATGAACAGTAAACAAGAGTGTAGTAAATAATGAAAAATACAAAATATTTGGGGTCAAGCATAGAAAATACTTTTTAAAAAAAAACAAACAATCAATTTGCTTTCCACTACTCTGCATAACGTCAGAACAGTGTATTCTCTTCTGCTCATATGACCGTGTGCTCTGCTAAGAAGTTAACCACTATGCTTCAACCAAATATTTCTTTTGGTAACAAACAGATTCATCTCATGAATGAAGATTCTTCTGAGTCTTCCTCTTCAATCAATTAATATTTTATAATATTTAACTACTAAAGGTGTCTCATTGTCTAATGAAGGCATGTTGTATGCTTGAGGCTTGTTACCTCGCTAGCAGCAGACTCCCTCTCACTCTCCCGTGGGCCACTTCCATTTAGATGGACCAAATAATTTTCTGATTCTTTTAATCATTATGAACTACATCCTAGCTACTAAGTGTGGAGGCTATGGAACATATATCAAGTGCTGTTCTTAAATAATGTCTTCTGAAAAGTGATGGAGCTTTAAAACTCCTAATAACAATTTAAGGACATTTAATTAAACAGCAGTTTTAAAATAATTCTGATTTGCAAGGGTTTAAACTATGGTCATTCAGCCCAGCCTGGACATATAGCTGTTCCCAATGTTCTCTTGGCTTGGGGAGGTTTGAGTTGTTTTCCTGGCAGTTACGCATTCTGTTGCTTTTCATGGCAACAGTATGTGTACGGAAGAAGGAAAGAGCCAGAAATGAAAAGTTCCAGAAAGCTCAAAGTGCTAAATATATATTTATAAATTGTTACAAGAAAGGAAGGAAATTGAATGCTTCAGAGGCTAGATTCTGCCTTGATAAGGTTGCCAACTTTCTAACTGCACAAAACTGAACACCCTTGCCCTGCCCTGGCCTCGCCCCTGCCCTGAGGCCTCACAC
This sequence comes from Lepidochelys kempii, assembly GCF_965140285.1. NCBI lineage: Eukaryota > Metazoa > Chordata > Testudines > Cheloniidae > Lepidochelys > Lepidochelys kempii. The sequence continues at coordinate 83,526,679 of NC_136381.1, forward strand.
CTTCTCCGAGGCCCTGCCCCCACTCACTCCATCCCCACTCTGTCCATCGCTCGCTCTCCCCTACCCTCACTCACTTTCAGTGGGCCAGGGCAGGGGGTTGGGGTGCAAGAGGGGGTGAGGATTCCGGCTGGAGGTGCAGGCTTTGGGGTGGGGCCAGGGATGAGGGGTTTGGGGTGCAGGAGGGGGCTACGGGCTGGGGCAGGGGTGCAGGAGGGAGTGCGGGGTGCGGGCTCCAGGAGGGCTTGTATGTGTGGGAGAGGGCTCAGGGCTGGGGCAGGGAGATTGGGGTACAGGGAGGGGTGTGGGCTTTGGGGGGGAGTTAGGGTGCAGGAGGGGGTTACGACCTGGGACAGGAGGTTGGGGTGCAGGAACAGGGTTCGGGGTGAGGCTCCGGCCGGCTGGCACTCACCTCAGGCAGCTCCCGGAAGCAGCCGGCATATCCGGTTCCTATGCAGAGGGGTCAGGAGGCTCTGCGCACTGCATGCACTTGCAGGCGCCGTCCCGGCAGCTCCCACTGGCCACAGTTCCTAGCCAATGGGAGCTGCGGAGCTGGTGCTCAGAGCAGGGGCACCACACGGAGCCCCTGTGGCTACCCCTATGTCTAGGAGCTGGTCATGCCAGTCATTTCCGGGAGCTGTGCAGAACCAGGGCAGGCAGGGAGACTGCCTTGGCCTTGCTGCGCCACTGACCGGACTTTTTTAGCAGCCTGGTCAGCAGTGCTGACCGAAGCTGCCAAGGTCCCTTTTCAACTGGGCATTCCAGTTTAAAACTGGATGCCTGGCAACCCTATGGCTTGACCTTCAAGTCCATGTCCATTTTCAGTTTGGTGTCTGTGTATTCAAATCACAGCTAAGGCCAGAAGGTTCTGTCCTATACGCAGATTATTTAGCCTCTGGCCAGAGAGGATCTGCACCACCCCACAAGGGATTCCAGAAGACATTGTGCTGCATTGTGTCACTCCTCCAGTCCCCTAGCATGTGGCAGAAGAGGTGCTGCACCAGGCCTTCGGATGAGCCAGTGTGGAGGTAGGGGACAAAGCCATACCTCTGCCTCCTCCCTATGCCTTCCCACCCTCTTTGGGGGTGATTTATAACCTGGTAGGAACTACAAAAGAGCAGTTGCCTGTGTTCCCCCAAGCGCAAGTAGGGGGGACCCTGGTACTGGGAGTGTAACTTCATGAGCCCTCCTTCTACTCTTTGCACTCATGCAAAGGTCATACACAATCTGGCACTTTAATCTGTGGCAGCCAAGGGGTCCTTGTCCCTTTATTAATCTTCCATCTTATTTTTTTGAAGATACGTACAGGTATATAGCAGGATTTTCATGGGTCCATGCTGCTTCAAAAACATAAACCAAACAGACAGCTAGGGCTACAGTCATCTCTGGGCTAACTACACTGAAGTCAGGGGTTACTTTGGCCCTGTCACAGAGTGATAGCAATCAGCACCTGAACCAGCACTCTGATCACTATTTAACCAGTTAGGGGCCAGGGAAGGGCCTGGTTTAAGCTGACCAGACAGCAAGTGTGAAAAATCAGGAGAGGGAGTGTGTGGGGGGGTAATAGGACCTTATTTCAGAAAAAGCCCCAAATATCAGGACTGTCCCTGTAAAATCGAAACATCTAGTCACCCTAGCCTGGTTACAGAGAGGAGTTCCTGATTACCAGATCAGGTTGGGGCTGGGTAGCTAATAAGCTAATTTACGAGGAGCCAGGATAAAAGAGCACAGGGGTCAGGTGGACACCTCCTCAGGCTGTTTGCTAATCAGGCACAAGTTGGTGAAACCCCACCAGATACTTCCTGGAGCAAGAGTGAGGCTTGAATATACATGGGGATAAGAAATTCTGCCTTATGGCACAAGGGCCTCTGGAAGTTCAGGGGAAGTTTAAATGGAAGTGGGCTGGGGTAGTGGATTGGTTGCCACACCCTTTCATGTTAGGCACGGACTGGAACCCCTTCCCATTAGAAAAGCAAAGGGGTATCCAGAAACCCCAGAGGGATGGAATTTAACCCACGGGGAAGGGAAAAGAGCCATTAAAACACTGCAGTATTGGAAAATAGACAGGAGAACACAAGCCAGAGAGAAAGTAAAGAAAGGGGAATACCCAGTGAGATGAAGTGGGAGGGGGAAAAATAAGGAAGTAGTCTCAGGAGACAAAGGCAAATTGAGCTCAAGCAGTTATTGGAACAGAGCAGTTCCAAGGGTTGAGGGAACAAGTGACCATGGGAAGAGGAGGAAGGCAAGGCGGGGGGATGACACACCAGTAGACCCCTCCACAAAACAAAGGGTGAGAACAAGGAGAATGGCCCCCAGGTTGTCCCTGGTGTGAGGACCTGTGGGCCGAAGTGGAATTATGGGGGCTACTTCCACGCAGCACTGCCCCGTCACCGGGCCCAAGGTTGTTATGAGGAACTTGAACATTCCTGGGTGGAAAGCTGCCTTGTTTCTCCTTTCCATAATGCCAATGAGCCAGCTATACACACTCCAGTCTGTGTGTGTGTGTGTATATATATAAAAAACAAAACAAACACAAAAATAGAGCCAGAGTGCAGAGTTCTGCATTTCAGGACTGAGATGATAGTAGCTGGCCTTCTGAATACAAGATGCAGGCTGATAGGAATCCAGAACCAACACTCACTGTAACAGAAGACATCTGTTTTTTTCTGTCCTTATTCCTAATTTATGTTACTTAGAATTTCTCAGGAACCCAGAAGAGAAATCAGCTATTTCACTGCATGTTCCCTGATCTAGAATGCTTGGATTTCTTTGTCCTCTTCAAGACTGAAGCCTCAGTTCACCAAAGCCTTTAAGCAGGTTTGTAAGTCTACTGACTTCAATGGAACTTAAGATGTGCTTAAATGCTTTGCTGAATCAAGGCCTTAATGGGCATTATCACATCAGTTATGGTTCTTGTTAATCCCTGATGAAAGCAATGCCCAATAACTTTTTTTTCCTATATGTTATGCCAGCGGTTCTCAAACTTTAGTAATCCAAGGACCCCCATTTTGATTTAAAATTTTGCCACGGACCCCCAAAACCCCTGCTTAGACCCAGGATCTGCCCTAGTTTGTAACAGTCTGCTCTGAGGCTGACACCCACACTCGTGAGTTATTCCAGACAACCTGACCGCCACCATAGCCCCCTGTCCCTTCTTAGAGGCACAGGCACAGAATTTCACCCAGGGTATATTTAATATTGTTGCTGAAAAATACTGGAGGGTATTTGGGATGTTGAAGTAGTTTAGGCTCAAACTTTAGTATATGTTATAATCCATTGTGGCCTCAAGGAATTGGTGGAAGTCAAATTTGCAGAGACCTTTAAAACTAGCCTGGGTGCAGCAGAGTGGGGAGGCTGCGGGGCAGCTGGTTACAGCTCCAGCAGGCAGATTCTAGGTCTGGTTTTTATGCCAGCCTGGAGTATAATAGAGAGATGTGGAATCTGCTTTAATCTTTGCAGACTGACTGGCCCCTTGAGGTGCTATCGGCCAACCAGGGAATGGCCAAGTGCAGAATGCTCCAGCCATGCCCCTTCCTTACCCTGATATGATCCTTACACTAGGGGTAGCAGTAGGGTGTGACATGAGCTAAAACATGCTGGTTATATACTTGCCAGGAAGATGTGGTTGCTTTTTGGCCCCTCATGCCACTTGGGCAGCATAATAGGGCCAGAGCATAGCAGGAAAACCAGCTGGTTTCTGAGAAGCTAATGTTTTTGGATTTGTAACTTTCATCAGAAAACAGTTATCAACCTTTAAGAAATTTGACTGGCTAGCACATTAGGTGTATATCTAAAAAATGATTCTAATAAGCTCTTGACAGACAAACTGAAGACCTGCCCATAATTTATATTTTTTGATAAAATAAATAATTTCCTGAAGGGGTATAACAAGAGGCCCTATCGAAACTAGATACTACCAGCCAAGATGGCAGTGTCTGAGCTAGGTCCTTAAGCCTTTGAAAGATGTTAATCATCATTAAAGGGTCTTTGTATCATCAGTGGTCCAGTTCCTAGAAAATGCATGAGTCTAAAGCCTATGCGTGTATAACTGGAGATAAGTTTTAAGTAGCAGCCCTGGATCAGGTGGGCTAGATCAGAGAGAGCTCTGGACACAGAGAATTTTTGCTGTATACCGCAGCATGATGCTCAGAGGAGGATCAAAGAGGGCAGTAAGATGTTAGCTATTTACTTCATTAACGGAGACTACTTTATCTAGTTTAGCTGATAAGTGCAAACCCAGATATGTTATACAAACCACTTCTTCTGTTTTAATTCTATTTTCTCTGTCTTTAATAAACTTTGTTTTTGTTAAGATCGTTGCTGTATGGGCAATTTTGCACAGACATCCCTTAAGAGATGCAAACCTTGCAACCAATTGCTGAAGGGTAGAATGTCTGGATCCTACTCCCTGCTCTCAGTCTCAGACAAGAAGCATGGACAAGTGTCCCATCCCAGCGAGTCGAGTTACAGAAGCAGAAGGATTAAGCAATAGATGAGAGTTGTTGTGTATTAGTCACAAACTTAAAGCTACAAGCTGCAATATAAAGGTCTACTACAAACTGAAAATAACCAGAAATTCAAATTTCAGGCTGATATTCAAAGAACGTTTACTCCCCGCCCCCCTTTGCCATGGAGTGAGCAAGAGTATAATCATTAACTTTAAATAGATTAGTTTTACATTGACTGGTGCCAGAAGAATCTTAACTACATACTTTTGCATTTAATTTCCTTAAGAAAACATCTGGAAAACCAAGAACACTATTTTATTAATGTTTTTAACAACAGAAAGAATGTAAGTTTCATTCCGAAGGGAAAGGAATAGTAAACTCATCTTGCAACCCCTTTCAGACCTTGATATTTAATTCATGTTTTGGTTTCAGCTTTCTATGGATTGTTACACAGATTTTACAACTAATTTGGAGATTTATTCTGTTTATTTTGTATCCCATAGAGTTATTTTTCTTGCCAACCAAATTTAATCCATTAATTCGTAGTTCTTGACTTTTTTTTTTTTTAAATAACATAGGTTAGCTAAGTACCATGTAGGAAACTAAAAGTTTTAAAAGCAGCTTTGGGCATTATAAATATAAATCATCAGTGTATTGAAAACAAATCTAATGAAACCTTAGCTAACAGATTGGAAGAATTCCTGATGCTAGCAAAATTCTATCTTTCATTGTACTATCACCATACAAAGGAGAAGCTGAACTCTGAGGTAGAGGGGACTGTTGTAAAAATGTATTTCACTTTTCTTTAGTGTCCAAGATTTAAGGCCTAACTCCTTAGAAACAAACAAAAGTATCCTAACAGTTCATTTGGGGATCAAATATAATAATTTTTTCTCATAAACTGGTATTTCTTCTGATTTGCAGTGATCAGAAAGGTGTATGTAAAAAGCCAGCTTACTAGTGCACAGGATGCAAGTGTGAGGACAAAAGGACAAAATCATCCCCAGTGTAAGTCCATTCACTTCAGTGGAATTACTCAAGAGATAAATTTGACTCAAGAAGTCAGTGTCTTCTGAAATGCAATGGAACAGACAGAACTGTAAGAAACATGCCCTGATGTTCAACCTTCACAATGAAAACAAATATGGGTGACAGGAGAGATGTGGAGAGTAGAGAAACAGGAAGTTGAGGAGAGTGCTGGACTGAGAATGGACTCTGGGCCAATACCATGCTTCCCTCCCCTGAAATTGGGTTTGGTGGGCCCCCAAGTATGATGAATGAATGAGATGTGCATCTTCGCACAAACTCCAGCTTTTTTTCCTTGTGGCAATGGGCTAAGAAATTCCTCTCAGTGATGCCAATGAAAAATCCCAGTGAGTATTACTGAGTTGTAAAGAAGACAAAATGGTTGTAATCATACATGGAAGTGCATAATGGAATGTAGCGAGGAAGCAGAAAGAGTGAGGAAGGCCTTGAGGAGTGTAAGAAAACCAGAACTGGAGGCATGTGGAGAGAGAAGCCTGAAAATGTAGGGTTAGAAAGAGCGAGAGACATTTAGGTGAGGGTCGCCTTGTTTGCTTATTCCCATTCAGAGGTTTCATGAAGGAACAAATAAATTGCCATAGGTCAGTTCAGACGCCTTATAGAGATAGACTCAAGGAGCTCTATCTATTTAGCTTAACAAAGACAAGGCTAAGGGGTGAACTTGATCACAGTTTATAAGCCCCTATATGAGAAACAAATATTTGATAATGAGCTCTTCAGTCGAGCAGACAAAGGTATAACAAGATCTGATGGCTGGAAGTTGAAGCTAGACAAATTCAGGCTAGAAATAAGATATATAATATAAAACTGTGAGGGCAATGAACCATTGGAACAACTTCCAAGTGGTGGATTGGGTGTTTTTTTAAAAGAGATGCTGTAGTTCAAAAGGAAACATTTTGGGGGAGTTCTATGGCCTGAGTTATAGAGGAAGTCAGACTGGATGATCACAATGGTCTCTTCTGGCCTTGGAATCCATGAATCAAAGTCCAGCTGGTAGGCTATCTCTGACAGTAAGCAGCATCAGATTCTTCAAATGAATATGCAAGATCCCGGAAAAGACAGTTATGCAGTAACATGCCTAATGTGGAAGCTTCTTCTGAGTCCCAGGCAGTTAGTGGCTGGCTTAACATGGAGGACTGATAGCCCATGTAAGAGCCAGATCCTCAGCTGCTGTAAATTGATCTATGCCCACTTAACCTGCTAAGGGTCTGGCTCTGTTTTTATCAAGCTAATATAACTGGGGATCTTCTTATCCCTACAAGTAACTAATCATCATTGAATCCTAGTAAGTTTTTTGTTCCAATATCTTGTAGCAATGAGTTCCATGGGTTACTTATAAGTTGTGCAAAAAATGTGTTTTGTTGTAAATATGTTTAATTTATTACGTTCCCTCTTGTTATTGTATTACACTAAAGGGTAAATGGGAGCACCTTTCATTTATATTCATAGTTCAATACACCAACATCGTGTCTTCTCTTATGAAATCTTCTCTCTAACCAGTTCTGATCATTTTAATTTTTCCCATATAGAAGTCCTTCCAAGCCTCTAAACTGTGTTTGCTGCCTTTCTCTGTCCCTTTCCTATTTCTTCTATTTCCTTTTTGAGGTGATGTGAACAAAGCACAGAATCAAAGGGAGGGGGAACCATCAGTGTATATAGTAGTCCCATTGTAATATTTTCAGCATTATTTTTCCCTTTTCTTAATACAGCCAAGCTTTTAACTGGCTTTTTTCCCTAACCAATACTGCACAGCGAGCAGATGTTTGCATTGATCTGTCAGGAATGATGCCTGTATTATTTTGTGGTGATAGCTGATTTGAATAACAATATGTATGACAGGTTTCAGAGTAGCAGCCATGTTAGTCTGTATCCGTAAAAAGAAAAAGGAGTACCTGTAGCACCTTAGAGACTAACAAATTTATTAGAGCATAAGCTTTATGTATGAGAAGATCAAACTGTTCTTTTCAATGTGCATTACTTTTACTCATATATAATTTTCTCAGGCAAAACATTGTTTAGCATTGTTTGATTCTTTGGAATTTCCTCAGTCTTCAGAATATTTTTTAGAATTGGCTTAAACACTGATGAATAAGCAATTTATCAGGTTTGGCACTACCCTGTTTATCCCCGCTTCCAGATCATTAAGAACAATATTCATTATACTTTTGAACTCCTCAGATAAAAAGTATTAATACATTAAGTGACACCATTCCTGGCCCCTCCTTTACACAAGATGAACTCTAGGGGTGGATTCTGGTACTTGTGTGGAGCCTTACTGAAGTCCTTGGCTCTCCAAATTAATATGCTTCCATATTGAAAACTGGTAAGTTAATTATACATTTTATTTTAAATCTCCACAAATGTCTAATCTAATGTCAAAGCTTTATAGCTGTTTGAAAGAGAAACTTCAAAGTTTGTCTAATGTAGACTATGCCAAACATACAATGAATCATGTTAACAGAAGTTTAATTCTGCAATAATCTCATAACTGAAAATAAAATAAATCCATTCTCCTCTCTATCTCTTTCTAATACTTGGAGCTCTTGCTTGGATTCCTGTTTGAAAGTGAAACACTGTGACAGATATGGTACATACCTTTGTATCCCAGAATCGCTACTGTTATTGTTAGTAAGGCACACAAAATATATAGTAATATGATGGAGAACTTCAGTGCCCAGTTATTTTTACATTTGGTACATTGAGTCCCCTCCTGAATACCTGCAAAAGAAGATGGGACTTTAAAATCAGGTCAAAGAGTAAGCTTTTATTGTGGTTTCTTTGTCTAAATCACATACACATATAATAATTGTACACATACTTGTCTACACTGCAAGTGATAGCTAACATTCCATGGACTCCGGGCTCACTATAGCCTCACTTTAGTGATATGCTCCTTTTAAGGTTTCAGATGAGTAATAACTGGATTAAATTTAACTGGAAAATCAAATGTGGCTTTATTTGAAAAAAAAAAAAAACCAACCACTATTATCATGAGTCTGGTAGTGAGACTAGGTTGCAATTAAGCCAAAAATTTATGGCAATATTCTCTGTCTAGATCCTGATGGTATAATTCAGTTTTAACATTCAACTTCCCTGCACTGTTAGCAGTGGGTGACATTCACACACAGAAAAAGTAGAACTGAAATTAAGTACTACTCTGAATGTCTGAAAGGAGACTTTTGCACTATTTTGCAACTTTTATATTGACACATGGACTTAGAAGATAAATATTAGCACTTCTTTTTATTTTCACTGTGTAAAATAATGTTAATGAGATTTAGGGCTTGTCTATAGAAGCATAGTTATACTGGTATATCTCCCTGTGTGGACACCAGCAGGAGTTATATCAGTATAATTATGCTACTCATACCATTTCCCCACATAAGTGAGTTCTAAAAAAGAGAGACTAGGGAAAGGAATCTCCAGTTATGAGAGAAAATGAACCATTAATATTTGGTATTTGAGCTTTTTACAGAAGATATGAATGTCGGCCTGTTGTGAGACTCTTCTGTCAATGATCACAGGTTATAGCACATATATAAGCATTGAAAGCTTTCATTAGATTATCAGTAATTGCAGGGGAAACAGGGACATATAAAAACATTAGAATGTGAAGACCATGTTGGAATGAATGGACCAGGTTGAGCCCTCATTAGGCAAGCATGAATATAGCCCCCTGCGTCTATTAAAAATGAACTTCCTTGACCTTTTACCCTATTTATTTACTACTAATGGAGTCACAAAGGAGAGCGCTTTAGTAGGTTGGGTGTACCAAATTACTGATCTAATGAAAACTTGCTCAGAAACTTTTTATGAGTAAATTATATTTCCCCTGGGGATCAACCCACCAGCTGATTTTACTTTTCTCCAACTTGTGACCTTCTGCACAGTGCTGTTCTTCAGGGAAATGCACAGGCAGCTTCAGCTGTGTTTATTGAGGACTGATGACAGAAATAGCAAGTTAAGTCAACTCTTGTTATCTCAAAGAGTAACAGGTTCTCGTGGTTTTCTTAAACCTAAAGTGCTTTAAAAAGGGATTTTCATACAGAGGCAAATTCAAGAAGAGAGATTTATACATAAAGTAAGTTTATTTGATGAGTTATTTTCTCAGTCCCCTTTGCTAGTGTTATTTCATATGTCAGGCTTGTATAACACTGAAATGAACACTTCACAGGCCAGCTCCTTCTTACACATTATGATTATGTGGCGAAGTCACACCATAATCTCATTGTTGTGACATCACATTTTGTTACAACCGGATGGATGTGATGTCATGGATTCAAAATTATGAAGTCACTGTAGGACATAGAAGAGAAGCTCAGTTGGGAAAGATCAATTCCTTTTTCAGATAGAGATACAAACCTCTCAGTAAATTGATACATGTAGCAAAAAACGGTGGGAAAACAAGTTAATGCATTTATGTTCTAAATCTAGGTTTGTTAGCATAAGCCATTTGGCCAGAAGCTCCAGAGGGGAAAGGGCTCTCTGCTCCCCGTATTGGTGAAAAGAGAGCTTCATTTGCATAGGCTATCTACCCACAATCCTGCTGGTGACACTTGCGGAGTCACCATAACTAGACACGAACTTGGATTTTGGGGGCAATGGGCTCCCAGAGCAGCTTGGAGAGGGGAAGAGGATTTTATCTTATGACAAAGAACTGGTTTCCAAGCAGCTAGGACTCTACTCAAGGGTTTTAAGTGTGGTTGGCTCCCCTTCCTGGCTTGTACAGGGTCTTGAAGTATTTGTGAGAGGGAGTTGTTCTGCCTGTTAACGGTCCCTAGAGAGGGAACACAGTTTTCTGGGCGGGGGCTTGGGCCAGTTTACTTATTTGTCAAGAAGATCCCCAAATATATTGAACACAGATCTTCTTGCTGTCAGTAACGGCTTGGAGGGAGGGTTACTTTAGGTGCAGTGGAGTGCATGGTGCTTTTCAGACAAGTTTGAAAACAAAATCCCTCCTCTGAGAGGTATATAATTTAGGACCTACTTTTGTAAGTTTCTGTATGCTCTAATTATCCATGGAAATTAATGGGAGTTCAGGGCACTCAGCACATCACAGGATTGGCCTCTACCTTATACAGGTAACAGAAATTAAAGTTAATGAGAGCAGGATCAAGCCATAATATGAAAGGGCAACAGACCACAGAGGTACAACACAGAGAAGGAGGCAGAAAAAAAATGCATGTTTGATATCAGCTTCATGTTGGAAATTTGTTTGTATTAAAGTCTCACATTAAAGTTACTCATTTTCAGCTTATGATCTGTTTGCTGACACTGTACTTAATTTGATTCCCTGTGCAATGTAACAGGCTGCAACTCTCACTGATGCCCCTGAATTTAATACTGTTCATCATCTAGCACCATATATGTACTCGTATTTCGCAAGCCACCTGCTTCCTTCTCTTGGTTTTCTCTCCCTATGTATGGTCCAATTAAACAACACTTGTGCTTTATGGATCTTTCAGTTTCAGTGTATTTCAAATGGACATAAAAATGGCACCTGAACGTGAGACACTTCCATTTTTTTAACAATCCACTACTGTCAGTATTGAGATGACACACACACACACTACATAATAATAATAATGATAAACACCCATTTTTTCATGATTTGTGTGTAGAAAAACAAACATCTTCTGTATTTTCCACTGCATGCATCCGATGAAGTGAGCTGTAGCTCACGAAAGCTCATGCTCAAATAAATTGGTTAGTCTCTAAGGTGCCACAAGTCCTCCTTTTCTTTTTACACACACTACAGCAGCCACACTTTAAAAATTATATTGTAATCTAATCTACCCCAAGATCTAATGTGCACAAGTGCTGGAGCAGAAAATCAGGTAGTTGTAAGTGGGTCCCTCGCCCCCCCCACAACTTTGGAGACTCTAGCACAGATAGCTATATCAATTTAACCTCTTCTGGGCTGTGGTATTTGTCTTATGTCAGGAATACATGGTGTCATAAATATAAAGGGAAGGCTAACCACCTTTAAATCCCTCCTGGCCAGAGGAAAAAACCCTTTCACCTGTAAAGGGTTAAGAAGCTAGGATAACCTCACTGGCACCTGACCAAAATGACCAATGAGGAGACAAGATACTTTCAAAAGCTGGGAAGAGAGAGAACATCAAAGGGTCTGTGTCTGTCTGGGTGAGGCTTTTGCAGGGGACAGAACAGGAATGGAGTCTTAGAACTTAGCAAGTAATCTAGCTAGATATGCGTTAGATTATGATTTCTTTAAATGGCTGAGAAAATAAGTTGTGCTGAATAGAATGAATATTCCTGTCTGTGTGTCTTTTTGTAACCTAAGGTTTTGCCTAGAGGGATTCTCTATGTTTTGAATCTAATTACTCTGTAAGGTATTTACCATCCTGATCTTACAGAGGTGATCCTTTTCTTTTTACTGTTTCTTCTATTAAAATGTTTCTTTTCAAGAACTGAATGCTTTTTTTCATTGTTCTAAGATCCAAATGCTTGGGTCTGTGGTCACCTATGCAAATTAGTGAGGATTTTTACCAAACCTTCCCCAAGAAGTAGGGTGCAAGGGTTGGGAGGATTTTTTGGGGGAAACACGTTTCCAAACAACGCTTTCTCAGGAACCCAGAGAAACATTTGGTGGCGGCATTGGAAAACCAAGGGCAAAGGATAAAATAGTTTGTACCTTGTGGAAGTTTTAACCTAAGCTGGTAAAAGTAAGCTTAGGAAGTTTTCATGGAGGTCCCCACATTTGTACCCTAGAGTTCAAAGTGGGGAAGGAACCTTGACACATGGATATTCATTTTGTTCCTGATAGTGGCTGGCCTTCTGATTAACTAATTAAATAGAGAGGACTACTAAAGATGACAAAAACCTGGATCTGTCTCAAATGAGAGAATAGGTACTGAACTATTTCCAGTATCTCTGGCGGAGCTTGAACAATTTCGGTTCACTTTGCTTAAAGTCCACCCAAAGTTGGTTGATCTGGTACATAAGAGGCACTTGTGAACATGGTCTCATTAAGGTTGTCTTGTGGTTTGTTAAGGTCCTTTCCTTTATAAAGGAAACAGCCATATTAGTCTGTCAGACTAACAAGAGGCAACATGGGGAAGGATTTAGAGTGAGCGTAGGGTATATGTAAAAAACTGCAACATAAAGTAGGTACCTTCTCTCAACCTTTATCATGGGAGCACAGAGTCATGGCTTGAAGTCCATATTCGATCTTTAACAGGAAAAACTTCCACTTGAGTTAATGGCATTTTGGCTATTTGGAGCCCTGAGTATAAAGACTACGAGATTTGGCTTATAGTGAATCACTGTTATCTGGCTAGGTTTGTAACATCTCATTTGGAGATCTTTTAATTAACTCAGTGGAACCAGTGTAGGACATTTTCCTACAAAGGGAACATATGTAAATCACACAGAACTGGGCTTAGCTTGAATCAGATCTTTGTTGTTCCCAACACAACATATTCCACTATGCATTCTGTACACATGGTTTTAATGATGATGTGCTCCCAGACATTTGTCACTAGCTTTGCATACCCAAAAGTCAGGGTCACTTCCGGATGATGAGCATTGCTCACTGCTGACTTTATCAACATTTAATAAATATCAGATGTGACATGCTGTGCCTTGACACACTTTTCTTTTTCCCCGACTTATTATAATACAAGCTTTGTTTTTTTCTATTCACTGTTGGGAAGACATCTGGCCAAACAGACAGCAAATCAGTACAAAGGAATCCTGCTGGCTCATATGTTTTGGGTACCCCCATCTCTGTGAACCAAGATCGTCACAATAAACATGCAAGTGAGACATCCCCCTGTTACCAGCCTTTGTAGTATTTATTTTTACAGCATTACATTCTAGTGACTGGGAACTTTGTTTTCCCGCAGGGGGTATCCATCTGCAGACTCCTTTTGTGCTACAGATAAGGCATGGGTTTTTTTTAATTACAGAAGGCTAAACGCATATTCCCTTTGCCAGTCCGCAAATAGCTTATCGAAAGCCAGAAGCCTCAAACATATTCTGTTTCAAGGACCACAGTTTCGAATGTTTGAGTATAACATGTATACTGTACAGATTTTCCTGCCAAATACTTCTTTTGGAATATTTTCCACTGAGCTCTCTTCTTGGCTCTTGCTTCAGAAACTTAGGTGGCCTCATAAAATCTGTGCTATAATGTAGAGTTGTGATGAAAACCCAAAATTCCCTACATAACCATGACAAAAAAGCATTGGTAAGATAACTGAAATATTGGAAGAATGTAGTGCAGGAAGCCAAAATCAATGCACTATTTAGGAAAATTCCTTTCCAGTGTGATTCAATATTGATACAGCATCTCTTGTAGCATGCAAGGAAGGCTTCAAGTGTAGTTTATATGCACCTTTATAAAACATTATCTAGAATCATGGATAACTAGAGTCATGAACCTAAATCCTTATTTAGTCTAATTTTAAAGAGGCTCAGTATAAGCAATTCCCACAGAATAAACATTGAGAAGTAGATTTTAAAATATATTTAGTTGCCAAAAGAGGCAGATAGGCACCTAGTGGGATTGTTGAAAGCACCTAAATGTCTGACTTCCTAATGCCAAGGGGAGTTAGATGCCTCAGTGCTTTTGAAAATCCCACGAGACATCTATCTGCACATTTAGATGTCTAAATACATTTAATAACATGATCCTAAGTAACTAAAATCAGGGACCCAAGTTTGAAAATTTTAGCTGGTGTAACTGACAAGTAAAATCATGATGCTTTAGCTTTAAAGACTGATAAATCTTGATAAATACCTTTAAGCATTAGGAAGGTGGTCTTACATCAACGGGGCATAAAGAGGCAATTTTCAGACTTTGGATCTTACATTTAGGCATCCAGATATGCATTTGGGTGTTTGTATTGACATCTCAGGACATCTAAAATAAGTATCTGACTGCCTGAGTGACAATTTGAGCACTAAAGGGGAAAGATTAGGTGCTCAGACATGAAAACTGGGCTCAAAATATTTAATATTTGGATCTGCTGGAGTATTAAGGGAACAAAGGGCATATTGCATTACTATGTTCTATGCTCAGCTTACCAATGTTAACCTTCAATAAAGCTTGGAGATCGTAGAATCCAGCCAACCACAAAGTTTTAGCTGAGATTTGCAACTTTTTCCTTCATGTGGTTTTTACATGTTATTAACCTACTGCTTCATGGTATGAATCCATATAATCCCAAGTGAATAGTTAGGTTATAAATAGCAAAACTGATGATTCAGATAAATTCTGATAGTTAACATATCTTAGAAAGCAAAAAGTCTGTAAAACATTTTAATCACTGATTTTCTAAAGTTTACAAATTACAAAAATAGGCTGATTTTTGTTGACTTTTTCAGGAACATCCACTTTGTTATTTTAGAAGTTGATTCTGCATCATAAAGGCTACAGTGGGCATTGAGGGTGCTCAGCAATCACAGGATAAGGCCCTTAGACTATGGTTATTAAGTACTCTAATTTATTAAGTACTCTAAGGGCCAGATTCTGCCACTCTTACTCAAGCTGAGTAGTACCTTACTCCACAATTCTTTGATTCCTTAGGGCTCCTCAGAGAGTAAAATACTGCTCAGAGAGAATAAGGTTGGCAAAATCTGGTTGTCCCTTAGTTTATATATTAAACACACAAAACCTATTGTTAAAAGAACATATGGTTGCAAAGTCAAAAGTTAGGTAATGCCAGAATTAAAGTTGCCTGTACAATGCATTCCCAGCATCCTCACCCAACAAATCCCAGCTTCCATTCTCACCCCTCGCTCCTGGTCTCCTTGCCTGCTGGTCCCAGTCTCTTTGCCCAGCCAGTCCCAGTCTCTCTCTCTGCACCTGCCTCTAGTGCTGGTCTCACAAGATTCCTTCTCCCAGTCTATTTCTTTCACTCTCCACTGGTCTGGCCTTTGAATCAGATAGATTCCTGCTCCATGCTGCCTAGGTATCAGCAAGGAGGTCATTGAGAGCACAAGTGAGACGACTCCCTGCTTTCAGTTCCTGTGCCCAGGCTCACACCAACCCAGAATAGCTTGGAGCAGCTGTTACAGGGAAAGTCCAGCTTCACACCTCTAGCTCTGGGCTGGGGCATGCTCAGTTGCTGTGTGAGGATGATGCATACACAGTCTGGTCAGAACTTGGAGCTGTGAGAGTCTTGAGCATGCTCAGTGAGGACAATCTTTGGAGATTTTAGCTGCTAAAATAGAAGTCTCTATTGAGCATGTTCAGACTCTGATTTTTCAAATTCTTATTACATGGCCAGATTTGCATGGTGATAGTAAAAAGCACATTCCTGACACAAAGGCCACCCTGCTGCCAAATTTTGAGTTCTTGCTCCAAAGCATGGAAAAAGACACCAGAATGTTTTAACATGTACAAAACAATGTATTTTCCCCTAGCCTTGTTCTTAGAAATAGCTGAACCATTTTGGCTGAAGTTTTCCAAATATATTCAGCCAGGAGCAGACACCTGGCATGGAAAATTTCAGCCCAAATGGTTAAAGTTTGGCAAAATTATAAGTAACTGAAAATAAGGCTTTATAATGGGAAGCATTAGACAACCCTAATAATAGGCAGCACTATCTGACCCGCCTACCACACTACTGAAGTTACATGAGAATCTCAGGTTTCTTTAAAAAAACAAGTTTCTAGCTGAACTGGTTGCAGAGAAAAGCTTTAAAATGTGAATTACAAAAGCTCAAAACCAGAAGGCAAATAAAAGAACCCAGCATTTATTATTGTTTTAAATGTAATGATTTTTAAACCAGTCTTATGACTGGGGGGGGCTGAACCCTAATTTTTGAATACTTGGGGTTGGCAATACTGGAGATGTTTAATATCGTCAACTTCCATTGAGGTTAATGGGAATTGAAGGCACTTAGCACAGCTGATGAACCACTAAGGCTGTCAAAGGCATCCAACAGAATCCCAATTGGATTTGGGAGCCAAACTCACTTAGGCTATGTCTACACTTATCAGGGATCGACGCTGCTGTGATCGATGCAGCGGGGGTCGATTTAGCGGGTCTAGTGAAGACCCGCTAAATCGACCGCAGTGAGCTCTCCAGTCAACTCTGGTACTTCACCGGAATGAGAGAATTAAGGTAAGTCAATGGGAAAGTGTTTCCCGTCGACGCAAAGCAGTGTTAGACACCGGAGTAAGTCAACCTAAGCTACATCACTCCAGCTACGTGACTAACTTAGGTTGACTTACTGCAGTAGTGTAGACAAGGCCTTAGACAAGTGGTTCCCAAACTTGTTCCACCAGTGCTGCTTCCAGCAGCTCCCATTGGCCTGAAGCAGTGAACCGCAGCCAGTGGGAGCCGTGATCGGCTGAATCTGCAGATGCGTCAGGTAAACAAACCGGCCTGCCAGGGGCTTTCCCTGCACAAGCAGCGGAAGAAGTTTGGGAACCACTGCCTTAGACACCTTTGAAAATCCCAGCCTCAGTGTTTTGCTGGATCAGGCTCTAAATTCTGCACATGCGAAAAGTAGGGAAAATTCTTCACTGCAAGATCTATTCTGTCACATGTCGTGGTCCCTTTCCATGAATCCATTATCTCACTTCTAATAAATCCTAATAAAGGATCCCAAAGGGCTGGCTTTATTTTCTATGGAAAGCTCCCAGCATCAGAAATACTTTATTATGTGCAGTATATACAATCCCTTTCATTAAAGGAGGGAAGAGCCCTTATGATTCAGATTGACCATCATCTCGCACTTATTTATATAACCCAGCCAGCATTTTGGTTTTGGCTTTGTACTTGTTCATTGTAGAATACAGAATGAATTTTCAAGGTTCCTAATTATACACCTCAACAACCATAACCATTTAATTATATAGTATTACCAAACAATGTCCTGCAGTGATTAAACATTCAATATCTTAATTAAAAGGGTACAGAAAAGGCCCAGCCACAACACAGGCAAACCACTGAGTGTCTGAATGGTTTGTTACACAAATATTCTGAGGAGAGCTGTAGGACTGTCATAGTAAATTTTGAGGAAAATCATTATAGTGCAATGTCAAGCCATAGAAATGTGGTAAGATTATTAAACTCCCAGGGGACATGAGATCTTTTAAACCATTATATTAAAACAATGCATCTAGATCTAAGATCAATCCCGAGCAAACAAGCAGCAAATGAGGGTACTTTGAAATAATAGTTTTCAACGGGTGAGCTATCACTGCATTCAGTTAATGCAAATCAAGCAGATGATCACTGACTGCACTGCCCTGGAAGTAAGGAAATCCAATTAAACCGCTCACAAGAAAGAAAAACTAGAAAGAATTTAAACTTGTGTATGAATTAAGGAAGTGTACACTGACTCACAAGACAGCCAAAACACCAAGTAGCATTCCAGCTAAATGTTTTTTTCAAGCTGAGCCATATGTGTGCACACACGCACGCAGAGGAGATTTAGGCCAAATAACTGAAGAAAATTCTGAACAGTAAAATTTATCGGATTGTGCAACAGTCTCCTTCGAGAAGAAGTGGAGCTCCATTGTTTGAGTAAATTAAAACTCAATGAACAAAAACCTGGAAAATATATAGAAGGGAGCTGTCCTTCAGAGGCAGGGCATTTAGCCAGATGGCCTAATATGTCTTTTCTTTCCTTAAATCTGTTTAATTCTATGATGTTCAATTCTTAATCAAAGCAAGGAGCTTCATCTTGAGTGTTCCCAATGGAAGGTAGTTGCTAATTAATGTTGTATAATTTGAAGACCAATCAGTGTATCTGATCTTTGTCCCCTAATTTAACTTACCTTTTGTTTTTCCTTCAGTGTAATGTATTAGGCTTAATTTATATTAGTCTGAATTTTTATACCGTGGTATCGGAGTGATAGAGATTACAGTAATGGTACCTTGGTAGTTTTAAGGCAGAAGAAATAAGAAATGCATGCTGCACTGCTCTTGAGCTTCCTTTAAGAGACCAGAATAAAGAAGTACCATCATGGTCCCAGGAGAAGGTGTAAGGGTTCTTGGTTATGATGTTGAGCACCGATTATATTTGCATGGAGGTGGGGCTTATTGGGGAAATAGTGACATTGCTTAAAGGGGCAGATGAAATTCCCAGGACCTTTTCAATCAACCTTTGCATTACTATTTCCAGACTTTTTGAGTGCTTTACTTGGCAGCATAAATGTTCTTTTAACATAGATTTAAAAAAAATAGAAAAAATGAAAGCATGTGCCACTATTTTGTAAAGCACAGAGGAACACTCTCTCTCGCCCAATATCTACACACGATGAGGCTAGGGCTTCTTCTTTCACACATATTGTCATATTCCATAAGCCACATATATTACAACTAAAATTTCATTCAACTTTCTTATTCATTTATGTGCAAATCCAAAGGAGACTAACTGTTCAGTAGAAATGTCTGTAAAATTTCTATGTATGCACATGTGCAGTGCTCATGGAATGTTGACAGGTGATTAGTTTTATTGTATAACAATACCCAGTGTGCATCCATGAACTATGTTTTTAAACTCTTATAACTCAGAAGAACCAAAATGAATTTTCACCAGACCAGTGTAAGACACATGTATGCTCTTGGGAAGATATTTCTGACAAACTCCAAGCTTCCATCACTTGCCACTGCCATGCTACAGCTGTCTAAATAAGGTCCCAAAATAGTTTATAGCAGAAAAACTGCAGTGTCTCTTTTTTCCATGCTTGCAAACTGCAGAACCATCTTTACTGAAAATTTCAGATTGAACAAATGTGTGGAACATCCAGTTGAAAAAAATGAAATAATGAAAATGATTGGGTATCCTTAACTATAGGCTTCACAATATATGGTAATGGAAAACTGACTATACAGAATTGGAGTAAGTAAATCATGAGTTAACAGCTTCAAATGAATATATAGCTTTTATCCTGCTGCCACTGAAGTCAACAGCAAAATTTCCATTGACTTCATTGAAAGTAGGATTATCCATAATGTACAAAATACTTTTTTTTCCATATGAAAAGTCTAATGGAGGGCATTATTCAGGATTTAAAATGGAAGAGATGGAGGTTCTCCTGTTAATCTTGAATAAATAACAGCAAAATAGATCTCTTACTTGGAATGAGACCAAATGAATAAAATTATGCACAAAAATAATGAGGTGAATGAAGAAGACCAATTTGAGCATAACAGGACCTCATATAAGAACATGAATATGGAAAACACTTGGACTCTATAAACTATGCATCAATTTATCAGGCTATGGCTGTGGATGCGCATTGTCCAAATCCATTTCTGACTAGCCTTTCCCATGGTGTCACCAGTATGCTCCAGCTCCTAATAGTGCATGGTTGCATTTAATCACTGAATAGAAGAGTTTCAGAGGAACAGCCGTGTTAGTCTGTATTCGCAAAAAGAAAAGGAGTACTTGTGGCACCTTAGAGACTAACCAATTTATTTGAGCATGAGCTTTCGTGAGCTACAGCTCACTTCATCAGATGTTTACCGTGGAAACTGCAGCAGACTTTATATACACACAGAAATCATGAAACAATACCTCCTCCCACCCCACTGTCCTGCTGGTAATAGCTTATCTAAAGTGATCAACAGGTGGGCCATTTCCAGCACAAATCCAGGTTTTCTCACCCTCCACCCCCCCACACAAATTCACTCTCCTGCTGGATGGGCTAGCACCAGCAGGAGAGTGAATTTGTGTGGGGGGGTGGAGGGTGAGAAAACCTGGATTTGTGCTGGAAATGGCCCACCTGTTGATCACTTTAGATAAGCTATTACCAGCAGGACAGTGGGGTGGGAGGAGGTATTGTTTCATGATTTCTGTGTGTATATAAAGTCTGCTGCAGTTTCCACGGTAAACATCTGATGAAGTGAGCTGTAGCTCACGAAAGCTCATGCTCAAATAAATTGGTTAGTCTCTAAGGTGCCACAAGTACTCCTTTTCTTTTTGTGAATAGAAGAGGAAGATCTCTAGACACACTAGGTCAAATTCACCTTAGTGTGAGAGGTTACAAATCCATTGACTACAAATCCATTCCTAATCTCAACAAACTGCATGCCCACCTACAGAAAGAAGTTCAGCTCAGCTTTAAATATTGTTCTACTGAAAAAAGATCTGGTATTAACTTCTTAGCTCTCTCAGTTTCCTGGCAGACACACTTCTTTAGTATCCAATTACCTTGCTATAAAGACACACTTCTTTAGTATCCAATTACCTCAGCATGAGCTTCCCTCACCAGACCAGAGCCTGTTTCAGGCATTTTTGCCAATGCACAAGGGCTCTGTAAGGCAAGGAAGCCACAGTTTTGGATTAATGGACTTCTCTCTGCCTAGGACTAGCACTCCATAAGTTTGGGAATTATCTGCAATTGTGATTTTACCTCTTATTTTAAATTCCTTTATATTTTGGGGAGGTAATTTTCACGGCACTATATTTCATAAATTATTGTATGATGCTCCCAGCACACTGGCAGAACAGGGACTAATAGATACATTTCTTGTTTTTTCTCTTAATTAAGTTTTAGAAATAGGCAAATGCCGCATTCTACCTTTCTTTGCAAACAGATTATGAATCATGGAATTAAATCTGCTTGTCACATGTTAGGAACAAGAGAAAAAAGACATTTGATATGTGGAATGGTGTTCTGTGCAGTTTGTATTTACAGTCCAGGTAAGTAACCTATCGATAACAACATAAACCCTGTTGAAATAATATATTTACTATGTCCCTTATGCCAGTATCTTCAAATTTGTATGTAAAGGAATAAGTCTGTTAAGTAGATAAAAATCCTACTGCAAACTGGTCAACAAATTTGGTCAACAAATCTGCAAACCTGTTAAATGTGTGCACATCTGCCCAGCAACAATTTGTCACATATATACATAAGGAAAATTCATTGAACAGCCACCTAATTAAGCAATAAACACACTACAATAAAAATAAACCTTACTATAATATATGCTGGCTGTTAAGTGTGTTAAAAGAACATATAACCCTTACTTGATAGTTTGTGAAAGCTTGAAAAAATATTAATTGTGGGCTTTTTGAAATACCTTTTATCATGTGAAATGGCAAGGAAGGGAGAAATTGTATTTGTACTTTTGTAAAGAACATTACTGAAAATTTTGAAAAAAGGCAATGTTACAGACAAGACAAAATCTTTGCTCATGACTGGATGAAAGCAGTCATGTGATAAGTCTGAAAATTATGTGTGCTTACTTGGAGGTGAATACTACTTGGAGCAAAGCAGGCAGAAACGTAGGTCACTGCACTAAGAAACTTAGGATCCCAATTCTGATCTGACTTATACAAATATAGCCTCACTGGTTCGACAGAGTTACCTCTGATTTATATGAATGCAAGTGAAATCACAATCAAGTCTTCACTCTTCACATTTTTTGTTTTAAAAAACTAATGCACAAGCACAGCAACCTGTTTCTAAAACAAACTAAATTGCCTTCATGTCTTCAAAATTCAGAGGCATTGAGTCCCCATTATGCTTTCATGCTCAGCAAAATTTCAGTTGAAAAATAATTTTGGTTTATTAGGAGTGCAAAAATTGTCGACAAATGTCTGTTTCCATGTAGTTTCTATTTAACACAAAAAGTTTTTTGGCTGGTTGCTTGTATGTCAAGTTTCAGCTCAGAGTGAATCTTTCCATGGCTGAGGTATACACTCCTAAAAAGAAGTCTGGGAAATGCTGATAGACAATTAACTATAGCTAATGCCACACCATGAACCACACCATGAACGGCACAGCTTTCAATGTGATGTTGGAGTGTTCACATGTGTTTCATAAAATATGCATTTTGCTAAACATATTTCACAACTCACTCCCTCTGACGTGTGAGCATCTTATTCAAGCCTGCACAGGATGAAAATGGTTGAAGACCTAGGCAGAATACTTTCACAGCAGAGACTATTGTGTTTGTCTACTTTGCATGCTTTTCTTGTTCTTTACTAATGGCTTGAAGTGCAAGAAAAGACAATTTCCTGTACACTGGTTTAAATGCAGCATTGCTCGTTTGAATAACTTTTGTCTTGCATACTCTTAACAAAAATATGTTGAAATTCTTTTTAAAGGTGGACAGAGTCAGCTCATATAACTGCTGCTGTGATAGTATTTTTAACTGACAAGATCCAAGGTGTAGTTTCTATAACTGTATAAAACCAAGTAATTAGGATGCAGAGTTGCACAATTAAAAGTGTCACTTTGACATGGATGTAACCTTAAAATAGACACAGCCAATAGACTAAACCCTGAGCATCTCCAGTTGTTTTAATCTCTATCAGTTGGAAAATGTTCTGAAAGCTCTTGCATCATAGAATCAGAAGTGGCTATGGCCAGCTTATGTATAATGCTCTTACTTAAGACTAGGCTGGCCTTGTCTGAAGTAAGGGCTCCCTTTCTCTTCCCATCCCTATTTTCTCAAGATCTCTGTTTAAGTGAACAGTGTTTTTTCAGAACTGCCTCTTCCTAAGTATTTTTTCAGGGATGCAGTAGCAAATTTAGGGCAAAGTCTTGCTGCATAGGAGAAAGAAAGTAGAAGATAGAAGAGCAGTCATATTTTTAATAGCCATTTCATTTCTTACCTATTAAAAATACTGTATTTTATTGAGCAATGCTGTATTAAGGTCCAAAGCTCCATGGATGTGAGTGGCACAAATTGTCCCTCTTGCAACCCACTCAGCAGGGACACAAACTGTGCAAGACACACAAAGGGGGACAGGCCACAGCTTACCTCTCCACTGGCCCGGTGTGCAAGAGGAGAAATAGCTACACTCCTAAAGGGACATAGCACCCGGTGTGATCTGCATGCACACTGGCGACCTCCTGCTGGTATGATTTAGCACCACATCACCCCAGTATGGGGATGTGATTAAAGACAAAATAGAGCCCATAATTAGTACTGGAAAAGAATAATGACCACCACCCATTAGAGATTTGAAAGGGACTTCAAATAAAGGGGGTGAGTGTGGATCAATAGCCAGTACTCTCTCGTACCCTGAGACACTGTCTGAATGATTTTACTTACAAAGACCATAATAAAAATGTTTGTTCTAGGAACAAATAGGATGAATCAGAAGACATGAACTCCGGATATGAATGAAAAGCCTGTTTGTGTCTAGCACAATTGGAGATATTGTTTAGGAACAGTTCATCCATGTGAAACTATGACCCTGTAATACTGCCAAGGTCTGTGAGAGCTTTGGTGAGTAAGCTCTGGTTCTGCATGCTAATATTGCACAGTCAAGCAATCTTATCTGCTTTGTTTTCTCCAGGGAACATGTGCAAGCTGTAATGTGTAACACAGTTATTATGGGCCAGCTTCTCCCATTGTTTCTAATTGTTCTGGGCGCTTGAAAGAGGGCAAATTTAGAATTCTGAATTTCTGGGTGGCCCCTCTTCCTATAATGGGCCGAGCACCAAAGCCCCAGAATTGGATATCCCTGAATTATGGGGAAGTTTGTATTCAGATTCAGATCTCTAATCTGTGGCTTGGGCCCATCTCCAGAGCCTTCTTCAGAGCTGCTCACCACATTTTAAAAGGGAGATTTTGGCTATTTTGTTGGAGTGCTACTTATTTCTTGACAGGAATACAAAAATGGATGGAGGGGAAGAAAGAAAGTTCTGTGAATGAGCTGTCAGTATGGATTGGGGAAAGAGCATAGGAACAATTGAGCCCTAAATCATGCTTTCTGCAACTGCACAAAAATCAGTCAACAACATGCCCTGTAATGCCAGTGATTGTTAAAAGGCCCAGTAGAGAAAGCAGTGCCTTTGGATTACAGTACTAGATAGTAACTGATTCATTGTAATTTATCTTGGCACACATTCTCAGATCTGAAGTGACCTTTGGAAGATGCCAATCTGAAGTGAAATCTGATGCCAATCTGAAGTGAAATTTGGAAGATGCCAATTTCTTTACATGGACGTAGAAGATATTTACTGAGGAAATCTTGGTTAGATGGCATTTACTGAAACAAACAGTTCAATCAATTTGGTCTTTATAATCCGGTTCTGACCACAGTGGCTGTTGTGACCATGTTTCTTGGTCACAGAAATAGAAGTAAATGTTGCATTCTAGAACCATTTGCCCAATAAGCTATTTAACATTATACAAATCTAATAAGTGATATAACACATTAAAGAAGTGCTGAAATGCTGTATCATTTTCTGAAATATTGGACACCTATTCATGAAGGGAACAGTATGAAAATGTGTTCTACTGGGGACTCAGTGATGGCTTCCTTAGCCTTTCCATCTCGGTTCTCTCACAAAGCAACTTGTCCATTTTTTGACAGGGTAATTGGTAAAGTTGTCACTGCAGCTGCCTTTTATTGCCAACAAATGTGCGTCCCAGTGAGTTGTAGCTTTAATTCTTCATTATTCTAGTCTCAGGGGGAAAAAAATTACTCTGCTTTCAGCTGTAACTCTCGCCCATGCCAGGAAGGGAAAGTGAAATGTGCATTTTAGGATCTGCAATGTGGTTGTGACTCGGCTGCTTCTTCCTTCAAAAATGGCATAATCAATTTAGGGATTGTATGAAACACATACGCTTGAATGTGGCAGGTTCTGGAACACATCTGGACCCAGCCCAATTCTCATGGAGAAAAGCTCAAACAGATGATTGTTTTTAAAAATGTATAGTTTCCAAGATTTGTTGCAGACATGACATCATTTTTTCACCTTGCTCATCCAACAAAGAAGATGAGAAGAAAGAAGAAAAAAAGAGGAAACAAAGAAAAGAAAAATCTCTAGAATGTGGACAGATGAACCCTCTTTTGGACACAACTATGCTTCCTTCATTACCTCTGATGGCTGTTAACTGCTTATATGCCAGAGTAATATTGTGGATATCTTAGATTAACAGGTCATTTGCTGCATTTCCTAAGGATGCCTAAAATGCTGTAAAGAAAAGGATTAAGGGCTGTGTCTTTCAACTTATCTGTACAGTGCCTGGGAAAACTGAACAAAAGAAGAAAATCCTTTTGAATTCTCATTTGGTTTCAATGTTGGGATTCTGTGCCAAGTCCCAGTGGCTTGAATCTAAGAGTATTTTGGTTCATCAATACTACTTTCATATGGAAGCTGAGCCAACTTCTTTTCACAATTACTCTTGTGGATCCCCACAGAAGTGAATAGTACTGCTCCAATGTATCCGAGAGCAAAATTTGGCCTGTCAACTATTGCCGTTAGTGTTGTCTGACTGCTTGGTAAAACTTCTAGGAAAAGCACAAGCTGAAAGTGATTCTGTTTTGCTAAATCAAACTACCTCACACATTCTGTGTGGCCTGAAAAAACTAGCCGGTTTCAACAACTGGTAGTTGTTTATTTTGAGAGAAGATGAATGTTGGATTCTTTGCATTGTCTGCCTCTAAAAAAAATATAAATATTTGCTTTCTTTGATTTAGACTTTTAAAAAATATGTTCTTATATTTATTTAACTGGACTGGATTTGTTTATCAGCCATTACTGACTGAAATTCTGTTTTCTTACAAGACTATTATGCTAGATAGGTCAATAGCTGATGGGGTAACTTACGCTACAGGTTAAGTTAGTTTTTGGATGTGCATGCTCATCCCATTAACTTCCAATTCAAGCCAATGCACATGCACTCAAATTGGAAGGATTTGTCCCTAAATCTGCATTTGTGTGATCAAAGAAGCAGTTATGGACTCTGAAGTGAACACATCGTTGAGGGAGCATTTGTAATGTGGATTTTGAAGACATTTAATCTGAATATCACTATTAAAAATAAAGTATGGGTATTTTAAGTTTGCTCCCCTCTAAAACTCTTCAAATTTATCCTTAGTGTAACTCCACCACATAAATCAATGGAGTTATTTTTTCACAACTGATAGTGTCCTTGGTGCTGTACAGAATACGGAAGAGATGTGATCCTTGTCCCACGAGTGGTTTACCATTTAAGGCTCTAATCCTGCAACCAGATACATACTTCCCACTGGAAGCAGTCACAGGAGTAAGCATTGAACCCAGCAAGCAGTGTTTGAAGGATCAGGCTTCTGTAGTGCACACAGATACACCAAACAAAAGTCATAAGACTGTAGAGGGAATTTGCTTTCTTCACATGGAGTTTCTTTCTTATGTTAAATTCTGACCTCCATTACACCAGTGTAAATCCAGAGGAATGCCACTAATTTCACTGAAGTTACTCCAGATTTACATTGGTGTAGATGAGAGCAGAATTTGACTCAGTACATTTAAGATATTACTTGTCAATATAAACTTTAGAAGCCCTCTTCAGTAGCCCTGGTATCCTATTTTAAGGCGTTTCTTAGGTTTTTGCTCAGCAGGGTCAGTTTCAGAACAAAAATAATGTTCAAAATGGTTTCATATTTTCTTACAGCCAAATCCAATAGTTCTTATTCGCTCCCTGTCCAAGCAAAACTCCCACTGATGTCCGTTGGAGTTTTGCCTGAATCAAAAGTAAGCATGGTAGGATCTGGCCCTCCAAGAGCAAGGGAATCAAACACTAATGAGATCATGTTGACAACCACTTCTCAGGGGAGGAAGACATTGACATGACTTGTTTGAGGAATTTGTATAAAAGGGGTGAGGTCATCATAATTTGTTTTTAAAAGTTAAATAAATGCAAAATTGAGTCTCAGATTGCTCACTGTGCCCATTTGTGATGTCTCCTTTAGACTAAGGTTTCAAAAGTCTCTTCCTTTTCAAAAGTCTCTTCACATTCCCGCTGTACTTGAGAAAAATACCCACAGACAGTTCCTACTTAGGGTAAACAAGATGTAGACAATAAACAGAGCATTTAGAATGCTCTATAATTAACAACATTAATTAATCACACGTCTTTGTTACCATTTTCTTTTCTAAGAACTGCTTCTCTGAGGGTACTGAGAGACCACTACATAATGTGATCAAGGGCTGTGCAAACGTCGTACTCCTACCGCTCTACCAATAAACCTCAATCCTGACCTGCAGCTTCCCTGCTACTCCAATCCTGGGCCTCTCTTTGACAGAAATGGTAACTTTGCCAGTCTAAGGGGTAGTTCTAGGATGTGGAGAAATGAAGACAAAGCTGGGAGCAATAAGCTCTTTCTTACCAGACTCTGAATACTAATATGAGGAGGTAAAAATTGTGTAGGTCACAAGGATGCATTAACTCACTAGTCAATTAATTTCACTCCTATTCACGCTTTGGAATTACCTCTCTTTTCTTTTTCTTTGCCGAGAGTATGAGCCTTCTTAGATCTACTGGGAGCTCTTGGGGTCTCTTTGGCACTTTTCTAACAACAGCAGTCACTCATCTAAATCCTCCTTTATGGAGCTGAAAATGCACAAGGACATAGATATTACACACCACTTCTGTCTGGTATTCTTCATGCCTGTGGAGTCTGAATTCCAGAACAGATGAGAAACAAATTTATCCACCAGAGAGTTAAAGCTCTAGACAACATGGGACTAAAAATATCAGAAGTGTTTCCAGTAGAAATTTCCATATTGTTAATTTCCATCTTGTTTCAATATGGAAACTATATCAGCTATATATTTCCTGCTATCTTATGAATAAACTCTCATACTTTTAACTCTCACTAAATTTTATTGTTTCTTTCTTAAAACATCCCTAAAATGAGCTTTCTCTTTACATCCCTTCTACTAAAGTCCTGGTCATCTCTTATCTCAAATACTAAAACCTCCTCATCACTGGTCTCTTCATCTCTCCTCTGACCTTTCCAATGTATCTAAAGTATTGCAGCTAAGATAATCTTTCCTGCCCACTGTTCTCACTACATCACTTTTCTCAAGGGCCTTCACTGGTTTCCCCATTCCTCTGCATTAACCTAAGCTGCTCACCCCAATCTTCATAGCTCTTCATTATTACACCTATACATTTGATCTCTTTTCCACCTCCATATGTTCTTCCATTTCTTCTCTCCTAACTGCTCCCTTTTTCTCCTCCTACCTGTGACTTTGTACCTCCTTTCACTGAGAGCCTGATCCAAATCCCACTGAAGTCCATGGGAGCTGGATCAGCACTAAGGGCTAAATCCACAAAGGGATTTAGGCTTTGCAGAGCTCAGTGTTACAATGCCTAGCTTTTTAAGCACCCCCCACCCAGCAGAAGCCTCAGACCCAAGTTAGGTGTCCAGACTCCCTATAAAATGCATGGGGAGAGTTAGATGCCTAAGAATAGGATTTACTGAAGCCAGCTCACAGGGTCACCTAAAATAGCCAATAGGAAATACCAAGGAGAGGGGCAGGGCCTAAGCCTAGTCCCTCATAGATGGGTAGGCACCTAACTCTGGACCAGGGGAATGCGGCTATCTCTGATCGGGATTCACAGCCGTGAACCCTTTCCTGGAGTTAGGCACCTACGCCTGGTCAGCCCTTTCTTATGAGAAATCAGAGGGAAGGAAAAAAAAACTCTACCCCATTCTTGTCAATAGCCCAATGGTTAGGGAATACAAGTGGGAGCGGGGAGACCTGTTTTCAAATCCCTGCTTTGAAACCTAGATTTGAACATGAATCTCTCATGTCCCAGTGTGTGCCTTAGCCACCAGGCTGGAGTTTCATTCTCTCTCTGTGGCCCAATTAACAGTTGATTATTGTTACAGCATGGAACAGCTTCAACAGCACAGACCGAGAGAGCTCTGCCCCAGCATAGTTGGTAGTCTGGGGATTAGGGCACTCTCCTACGAGGGGAAGACGCAAGTTCAAGTCTCTACTCCAAAGCAGGTAGAGTCGGGATTTGAAAATAGGTCTCTGGAGTGAGCGCTGTAGTCCCATGGCTATTGGGTACACACCTACCCACCCCCAGCCTTGAAAATTCATGATCTGGCTGTCCCCAGCTGCCTTTCTGTGGTAGGAGTGCTCTGTAAAAGCAGCACTTTTATAGGCGGGCGAATGCCTAGTTTGAGAATCCTGACAGGGCTCAGGGGTGAGCTAGAATGGCTGAGCAGCCCACCAGCATCAGGACGGAAGTGGTTTTGCATATGATCGTCAATGGAAATGTAAGCACCTAGTGGACTTTGCTTGCAGAAACTTAAGTTCCCAGGGAATTTAGACACGTACAGGGTTGTGTGACAACTGAGGGGAGGGAAGGGTTTGAGGATCTCAGTGACGCCTAAATATTAGATTTCGGTGCCCAAAATGGCAGTTAGGCACCTAAATCCCTTTGAGGATTTAGGTCTAAACCCCCTTGGCTTAGAGTAGCTTCTCATTTCTTATGCACCAACCACTCTCCCTCATCTCCTTCAAACTCCACTGTGACGCTCTGTATCCCTAAGCAATACCCTGGAACCCCGTATTCACCACTGACATATGTAAGATATCATATGAAAAGTCATGATCTGCTGAAACCCATTGTTCGGTCCAAACGTGTACATTGTTAGTGTGTATCAAGTTATGAGATTTTGCTGTATGCTCATTACTGAAATATGTTGTAAGTTTGCTAATGGCATACAAAGAAAGCAAATCATTCACAGGAGGGTATTCAAGGACAGAGTGTACTCAACGACCATTAACAGGCAGGGAAGTTATAATCCAGGGTTTTACAATTCAAGGATAGTTGCACAAGCACCGGACTGCTTGACCCCATTGCACAAGACCACACCAGAGGGATTGCTCAACCTAGTGACTCAGGGAAGCCCTCCACGACATGCTGAGACAAGTCCCAGGCTGGAGGAGAGTTCCAGCCTGTGTATTGAAGATCTGTAACCTGCTTATACTATCTGCCAGGGTGAGACACTGCTTGAGTCAAATCCTGTTTAGTTCATATAACTTAAACTGCAAATTTATTTTATTTCTTAGGTAACCAACTTTGATCTCTATGCTCACTACTTACAATCACTTAAAATCCATCTTTCCGTAGTTAATAAACCTGTTTTATATTTTATCTAAAACAGTAAGTATTTTGCTTGAAGTGCTCGGGAACAAAAACTGGTGCATATCCTCTCCACATTGAGGGAAGGGTGGATGAGGTTATAAATGTACAATAGTTAGGCTTCTGACCAGGGCAGGATAGTACAGCTCAGGGGAGTGAAGTTGGGGAGCTGTGGGGAATTGGCTGGAGTCCCTCTATTGTTAGTTCATGAGTGGGTGGGAGAAGCATTCATGTAACTCAGCTGGGTGTGTCCCTGCCTGTGGATGTCTGTGTGAAAGCAGTACCTACCAGAGATTTGCAGCATGTCACACATCACAGGGTGAGAGGGAGCTCAGGTTATCAGGAAAGAGGTCTCAGGAGTACCCCAGTTTCAGGTAGCACCCAGAGACACCCGTCACACCTTCCTCCAAATTCATTTTCTTCTGGGCTGCCTTCCAGCTCCAGTGGTCATCCACCACATGGTGTCTGCCTACACACTACCTTTTCATTGAGTTGTATAATGTATTGTACCCATTCATGGCTTTAGACTGAAAGCTTTTCAGGCAGGGACTCTGCTACTTGTTTTGTGCCATTTGTACAGTGCCATGTACACCTACAGCACTATATAAATGTAATGCCATGCCTACACCAATTGCAAACTTGACAACCCAGGCTCTTGTTGCACCATAGAACCACATTTTTCAAAAGCAACATACAAAATAGAAGAAAAGCAAGACAAGTTAATCCAGCCATTTCCACGAAACATTGAGAGGAAGTTTGCTTCTCTCAAGTGAGGACGCCAGTGTTATTGTCAACTAAGGATTCAGGAAAAGAACCAGATGCTCCACTGAGCCAAGAGTATATAAAACAACATTTATGAACTTGGCATTTCAGGGCTATAGTTGTTAAACAAACTTTTGTGACAGCCCCAGGACTGATTTGGTTGTTGGAAGAGCCAGCAATAGCAAGACACTGTATAGAAAGCCAGTATTCAAACCATAAATACTTTTCAAATGCCTATTTAGTCTGCAACTAGGTGCTTGGGGCAAAAAGATGGGACTGTACAATGTAAAACAAGTGATTCTTCAACAGGTTTCATCCTGGTCTGTATGTCTAGAACATAAGATCAGTGCTGGTGGAGTGTGCAATGCTGATAAGGACAGGTCAGTTCTGCTGAGAAATCTGGATTGCATGGTAAACTGAACTCACTTGAATAACATGCATTTTAATGCCTCTCAATACAAAGTCATACATACAGGAATCAAGACATGATGTGGGACCGTATTTTGGGAAGCAGTGACTCAGAAAAGGATGCAGGGGCATGGTGGAGAGCCAACTCACAGTGCAAGGTGATGGCTAAGAGAGCAAATGAAATCCTTGGCTGTATAAGAGGATTATCAAGTGGGACTAAGGTGGTGGTATTACCTCTGTGTATGGCATTAATGACACCATTCCTGGAATAACGTGTCCATTCTGGTATCCATGCTTGAAAATTGAAATTAGGAGGGCCAAATCGCACCTGGAGCTACAGCTAGCGAGAGATGTTAAGAGTAACAAGAAGGGTTTCTTCAGGTATGTTGGCAACAAGAAGAAAGCCAAGGAAAGTGTGGGCCCCTTAATGAATGAGGGAGGCAACCTAGTGACGGAGGATGTGGAAAAAGCTAATGTACTCAATACTTTTTTTGCCTCTGTCTTCACGAACAAGGTCAGCTCCCAGACTGCTGTGCTGGGCATCACAACATGGGGAATAGATGGCCAGCCCTCTGTGGAGAAAGAGGTGGTTAGGGACTATTTAGAAAAACTGGACGTGCACAAGTCCATGGGGCCGGATGAGTTGCATCCGAGAGTACTAAAGGAACTGGCGGCTGTGATTGGAGAGCCATTGGCCATTATCTTTGAAAACTCGTGGCGAACGGGGGAAGTCCCGGATGACTGGAAAAAGGCTAATGTAGTGCCAATCTTTAAAAAAGGGAAGAAGGAGGATCCTGGGAACTACAGGCCAGTAAGCCTCACTTCAGTCCCCGGAAAAATCATGGAGCAGTTCCTCAAAGAATCAATCCTGAAGCACTTACATGAGAGGAAAGTGATCAGGAACAGTCAGCATGGATTCACCAAGGGAAGGTCATGCCTGACTAATCTAATCGCTTTCTATGATGAGATTACTGGTTGTGTGGATGAAGGGAAAGCAGTGGATGTATTGTATCTTGACTTTAGCAAAGCTTTTGACACGGTCTCCCACACTATTCTTGTCAGCAAGTTAAGGAAGTATGGGCTGGATGAATGCACTATAAGGTGGGTAGAATGTTGGCTAGATTGTCGGGCTCAACGGGTAGTGATCAATGGCTCCATGTCTAGTTGGCAGCCGGTGTCAAGTGGAGTGCCCCAGGGGTCGGTCCTGGGGCCGGTTTTGTTCAATATCTTCATAAATGATCTGGAGGATGGTGTGGATTGCACTCTCAGCAAATTTGCGGATGATACTAAACTGGGAGGAGTGGTAGATACGCTGGAGGGCAGGGATAGGATACAGAGGGACCTAGACAAATCGGAGGATTGGGCCAAAAGAAATCTGATGAGGTTCAATAAAGATAAGTGCAGGGTCCTGCACTTAGGACGGAAGAACCCAATGCACAGCTACAGACTAGGGACCGAATGGCTAGGCAGCAGTTCTGCGGAAAAGGACCTAGGGGTGACAGTGGACGAGAAGCTGGATATGAGCCAGCAGTGTGCCCTTGTTGCCAAGAAGGCCAATGGCATTTTGGGATGTATAAGTAGAGGCATAGCGAGCAGATCGAGGGACGTGATCGTCCCCCTCTATTCGACATTGGTGAGGCCTCATCTGGAGTACTGTGTCCAGTTTTGCGCCCCACACTACAAGAAGGATGTGGATAAATTGGAGAGAGTCCAGCAAAGGGCAACAAAAATGATTAGGGGTCTGGAACACATGAGTTATGAGGAGAGGCTGAGGGAACTGGGATTGTTTAGTCTGCAGAAGAGAAGAATGAGGGGGGATTTGATAGCTGCTTTCAACTACCTGAGAGGTAGTTCCAGAGAGGATGGTTCTAGACTATTCTCAGTGGTGGAAGAGGACAGGACAAGGAGTAATGGTCTCAAGTTGCAGTGGGGGAGGTTTAGGTTGGATATTAGGAAAAACTTTTTCACTAGGAGGGTGGTGAAACACTGGAATGCGTTGCCTAGGGAGGTGGTGGAATCTCCTTCCTTAGAAGTTTTTAATGTCAGGCTTGACAAAGCCCTGGCTGGGATGATTTAATTGGGTATGGGTCCTGCTTTTGAGCAGGGGGTTGGACTAGATGACCTCCTGAGGTCCCTTCCAACCCTGATATTCTATGATTCTATGATTCTAAAAAGGTTGAAAAATTGGAAAGGGTTCAGAAAAGAGCTACCAGAATGATCTGAGGTCTGGAAAACATGACTTAAAGTGAGAGGCTACAGAAGCTTAATATGTTTAATTTATCAAAGAGAAGGTAAGAGATGACTAGATTGCCGTCTATACCTACATGAGGAAATGATTTTGGATAGTCCAGGGATCTTTAATCTAGCAAACAACGTCATAACAACTTCCAATGGTGGAAGCTGAATCTAAACAAACTCAGACTAGAAATAAAATGCAATTTTCTAATAGTAAGGATAATTAACCATTGGGACAACTTATCTAGGAATCTGGTGAATTCTCCATCGATTGAAGTTTTTAAATCAAGATTGGATGTTTTTCTAAAAGACATGCTATAGCTCACACAGATGTTATGGGTTTCACATAGGAATTACTACATGAAATTCTATGTCCTACATTATGCAAGAGGTCAGACTAGATGATCACTGTCATCCTTTCTAGCCTTAAAATCTATGAACATACAAGTTATTTGTAAGATTCTTTAAGATATTGGAAACTATTAATTCTACCAAACATCATAATTTTTGTTGATATGGAGGAAATATGGTCTTGTGGTTAAGTCACTAGACTGGGACTCAGGAGATGTGCCTTTTGTCCCTGGATCTCCTATGCATTTTCTGTGTGACCATCTGTGTGTGTCCAAGTTCCCCATTGATAGTAAAATGGGATAGTATTTCCCTACCTCACAAGAGGGTCATGAGAGTCATTAATATTTGTGATGCTCTCAGATGTTACATCAATGAGGGCCATAAAAGTAAACAGAAATAAGGATAGGGACTAGCCTAAGAATGATAATAAAGCAATTTAGACTTCTTCCCATGCATCAGGCAACCTCTCTTTTAATCAGGGGAACAGAAAAAGCTCTTATACTCCTTTTAGCCCCAAAAGAATTTTTTAACGTGTCAGGATATACTATTTATTATTTTTAAATCAGTCAGTTAAATAAATTCAATTTGGCAACATAGCTTTTATACATCCCTCCTTCAAATCTCTCACTGAAACTTTTCTTATGCTTAACCTCCCTCCTGAGTGGTCTCCCTACACTCTCACACCTGAAACTTATTTGCATTGTTTTCATCCAATTTTGGACCTGATCCCACATTAGGATCCACAAGGGTATATCCATGCTTCCATGCAGATCCTCACTGATTGCAGAGTCAGAGCTGCTGAGGGTGAAGTCTTCATAGTGTGGTCCTTGTATTCCAATGTATTTCAGAAGAGCCAGGTACATAAGTGATATCTATAAATCATAACATTTTTACTTTGAGTCTAGGGCACAGGAGATGATACAGTGGCGCATTAACCTGATCAGCTACAAGTCCTCCTTCCACTTTAGAACAACAGGAGCTTTCAAGTCAGGAGCATTTGATTAATTTTAGATCTACTGGGAATTCCTGTGGTTGACAAGAACACCAATATATCTTTCTGCTTCCTATAATTTCAAAAAGCCAAACTTCTTTATTTTCATCCCACATGTACAATGTGAACAAAACCCTTTCTTCTGTGATGTTCCTTGGATGGTCCAGTGGTTAGGGTGTGAGACTAGGACTTGGGAGTCCCAGGTTTAAATACCCTGCCTTACTACTGACTTTGTGAGAGACCTTGGGAAAGTCAATGGGCAAGTCTACTTTGCAGCTGTGAGGTGTGATTCCTATCACAGACAGATAGGTTTGAGCTAGCGTGCTAAAAATACCAGTGTGGATGTTCTAGCATTAGTGGCGGCTTGGGCTAGCTGCCCAAGCTCAGGCCCAGGGAGTCAGGCGGGCTTGGACTTGAGGAGCTAGCTGAAGCTGCCACCAGTGCCGCTCTTTTAACGCACTCGGGTCTGTCTACCTATGCTGTGAATCACATCTACCAGCTGCAGTGCAGACATACCCACTTAGGCCAAGATTTTTAAAAGGTATTTAGGCATTGCTCTGCTCAGTGTTGCAAGTTTAACCTAGCCTAATTAGGCATCTAACCTGCTTAGGTACTTTTGAAAACCCCATTAAGTGCCTGTCTGCATTTTTAAGTGTCTAAATACCTTTGAAAATCTGGCCTGCAGGCCTTGCAAAGCTGAGCAGAGCAATGACTAAAATCTGGCCTTCAGCCTCTCTATGCCTCAGTTCGATCTGTAAAATGGGGATAATAGCCTACCCAACTCACAGCAGCATAGGAGGATAAAGCCATTAACAATTGTGAGGTGTTCAGATACTACAGTAATGGGGACAATATTTGAAGGACAGATAAGATAGATGTTTCTATAGGGCCTGATTTGCCAACCTTACTTATGATGAACAGCATTTATTCATCTGAGTAGCCCAGATAAATCAGGTTCACAGTGTTTTCTTAATTTATTATATGTCCCTTCATTGAAATATATGCAATATATATATGAAATATATATGGTTACCAAGAGCAACTGTGTGAAAATGGCTACCTATATGATCGTGAGCTCAGGGGTAAATGGTAAGCTATAAAAAACGGTGTGGGGTATTTGAAACGTTTTGCAGGCTCTTTAATCAGACTCATTTCTTTTTCTAAAAAAAGGCTCAGTTTAAGTCCCACAGTGTATATTACAAGCATGAAGAATAGTGATTCCAAAGAAAAACATATTGTGGGCCAAATTCTTCTCCCTCAGGTACAGGTATGTGGCTCACACTGAGCTCTGTGGGAGCCCTGTGTACATATCTGAGGGAAAGATCTTCTCCTGTGTTATGTTACTACTTGGGCAAATTTGGGCAAATGTAGGTTTCACCTGGGTAAAATGCACAAGACTCTACAGTCCACTCCTTCTAGAGGGAAGACTCATACCTATGGATGTTACAAATCTGAACTGCAGCATGCTGGGTAAAACACAACAGCTACATGAAGCAAACAATGTAAGCATATACCAATAAAACAGAAGAGCCCCACAAAGATGGCTTGTGTGTACCAATTTGGTTGTGCACATTCTAGAAAAGTATGATAACTGGGGAGATTGCATATGCAAGTTTTCTGGACCAAAACAAACAGGACACCACCCTAATGTAATATAGATTTTGAAATATCTCAAGTTCCTTATCTTTGCAAAAGAAGAGCCACACTTTTCTTTATGATTGGGTCTCAAATGCCTCAGTCTGCATGATCTCATTGGGCCTGATTCTACACTTTCTAACATGGCTCTAAAACAGAAGTTACTTCATTGACTTCAACAGTTACACCATGTAAATAGCAGCTTAAGTGGGATCAAAAATCAGGCTCCCTGAAAGTAGGCAAGAACAGTATTTATTTTACCCTCCCTCTGTGCCTCCCTCTCTTGAAAAGCAAGTTTCACATCTGCTTGTTATTAGTAGTTATCTCACAGTGTGCCTCTGAATCATTTAGAAAACTCAAAGCACATGCTTGTTCCTGCTGAGGAATCAGCCATTACCATGCTATTTACAGGCCCTTTGTGACCTGAAGCACACTACATGGTGTAGAAAACCGCCAAGGTTTTCATCTCAGGGGTTCTCACTGCCGCTAGGTTTAATTACTTAGCTAGCCGCTTTCAGAGATGTCACTCTCCCAGACACTAAACGTTAGCTCCTTCTTCATGAGGCGCAACGATGGGGAAAGTACAGTGCACATTCATGCGCATTTGGGCTTGTGTGCATGCACGCACATCAGAATCTGAAGGCCACTGGCTGATTATAACTGTGAATAGACAAAAACAACGAGGAGTCCTTGTGGCACTTTAGAGACTAACACATTTATTTGGGCATAAGCTCTGAAACCTGTGAATAGACAGCATGCCCCTGAATACAGAGAGTTTAGGTTCTTCACTCAGAAAAGGCCATGAACATGCTTTTCTCGAGTTCTTTCATGTTTAGCTCATCCAGATGAGCTTTATGTAACACTCTAAAGCACTCTACCATCATACAGAAGGAATCCCCCTTGCTCTGAGACACAAGGTATGATCCTTTGCCCGCTAAGGTCAATGGCAAAGCTCCCACTGACTTCCATGGTGCAGGATCAGGATCACAGATTTGTTTCTCAATTCAGAGATGACAGACAAACCTCTCACCTGAGATTTCCCGCTCATTATTCAAAAAAATTAATGTTAATAGGTTAAAAATATCTGATCTCCCAGAAAGTCAGTATTTCAGCCTGAAACTGTTCCCAATCAAGTCAACAGGAAAACTCCCATACCTGTCTATTTCTGGAGCACAAGGGGGTCAGATTTTGGCTGCTCCTTGCTCAAAGATGGGGAGGTGCAGTGTTAGAATCATAGAATCATAGCATATCAGGGTTGGAAGGGACCTCAGGAGGTCATCTAGTCCAACCCCCTGCTCAAAGCAGGACCAATCCCCAATTAAATCTGTTCTTTGAACAGAAAGCCGACATACTTATCAAATTCTGCCAAATAATCTTTTGCAGGGTTAATACACTGTGTTAGAAAAATGCTGAAGATTTTTTATTTTTATTTTCAGAGACTATCGCTATAACCAGGCATATAAGGTAGCGAACTACAGTACACAGGGTATGATGATCACTGTGGGTGTGCCAACCCTTGCATTAGGCTACTTACTGTAGTCTAGCTGTGTTCAATCCCCTACTTTGCCACAGACTTCCTGTGACAGCTTGGGCAAGTTACTTAGCCTCTCGGTGCCACGGGTTCCCATCTGTAAAATGGAGATAATAGCACTTCCCTACCTAATGGGTCTTATGAGGATAAATATATTAAAGACTGTGAGGTGCTCAGATATTATGGTAAATGGGAGCCATGCAAGTACCTATGACAGATTTATAAATCTGCCTGTGTGCCAATTATAAATGGAAATATCTACCACAGCCTTTCCACAGTATTTCTGAAGTATCTATTACCTTAGTTAGCATTAGAAAAAAGTGAATTCCACCAAAAACTAAAGAGATTCAATAAAAAAATAATTCAACCAAATGCAGCAGATTGAAATTGAAAACATCTGAATGTTGCTGAGATTTCCATATCTCCATGTGGAAATATCTGTGATGACAGCTTTAACCATACATTTTGCACACTGCTTCATTTCACGCCATGGGGAAGAAGGGGAATGTTTATATATCCACTCAAAAGTGTCAAGTACTTAAACAACACAATATGGGGAACTGTAAAAGTGGAGAAAAAGCACTCAAGGTATGGATAGGCCAAAATCCAAATCTAAACCTAACCTAAATAAGTTTGATTTCCTAAACTCCTACTACCAATCTAATATAAAACAGTATGTTTGACTAACAAAGTTTCTGGCTTTAACTCATGAAAACCATGGAAATTCAAAGTTGAATTCGAAGCTACTTCTTCCACAGTACATGCATTAAAAAAAATAAAATAAAGCGGTTTTCCATATATTGAGTAATCTTGTGTTCTGGCAATTTTTAAAAGTTTGTTTTATTTGCTATACAGACCAATAGTCTTTATAAAACAGCTAGTCTATTATTTAAATACATATTTAAAATTATAGACTCATTTATCAGAATAATATTAGCAGCAATTAGGTTAGAGGTGAAAAATACATTTATTTTGTCCATCCCAGTGCAAGCTACTTCCCTCTGGCATTTACAGAGTTTTCTTTTCCAAGGATCTCTATTGTGAGATCTGAAAAGCTTGATTTTGACACTCTTCCAGTTTAACATGTGATTGGGGCTACCTTGTCGTTAGTAGATAGATGGGATGTGGATCTTTGCTTGTTTTAATTAGACTTGGATAGTGTGGTTTCTTTGCTTTCCCAGTGCCTGGACAAGAATAGAATTTGGATCAGAGTGAACTGGCTAAGGCTCAATCCCACAAGAGGATATTGGTGGGAGAGCAAAGGATCTTAAGGGAACAGAAGAGTTGGTTTCTATCCCTGTTATTGAAGGGGATTTTCCCCCACCCTTTATGCAATAAGTTCACAGTTTGGAGGTGGCCTTGGATTCGCCATTATTCCTAATAACCCAAAGTACCTTTTTCATCTGCATCTAGCTAAGGGTTCATGACCTTTTCTGTCAGATCTTGACCTTGACAAAATAAACCAAAAATGTGGATTTTTTACTTTTAGATGAAATTATTGCAAAGCTCTTTATTTGGCGCTACAATGAAGATCATGTGGAAACTAGAGCTGCTACACACCTGCAGCTTCCTACCTGTTAAGCAGTATTTCACTACAGGCAACATGTCACAGCTGCTCTCCAGGAACTGTGTTAGTTTCAACATGCAATATAGACATTGTTCTATAAACCCCTATATTACTTGGGTCCAGGCTATCTGAGAAAGCCATGTGTCACTGTGGCAGTCGAGGTGATCAAACTAGCTATCCCTAGATTTAAGAATCCGGTGGCTGGTTGCAGGGCATTCTCTGTAAAGGACACTTGACTCCAGAGTTCACTTCCCCTGCTTGTTCAGCCAAGGCCAAATCTGCTGAGCATTAGAGCACGTGAGGCCCATCCCTTAACCGAAGTATCTGCTTGAGGAATTGGTTCAAATGATGGGGAAAGACATTGCTGGCTCTTTCATAGATGATTTTTGGAAAAGAGGCAGACATATGTTTTTACACGTGCCCTGACATGCAAGGAATTAGAAAAGAAAAATCTAAGGATTTCAAATTTTCCATTATAAGCAGGTATGCTACCCTTAAAAATAGGCAATTGCATTCTAGGAGTGCATTCCCCAGTGCTCTCCTAATCAAAGTCTTCATAAGATATAGTGAGTACATCTGAATTATAACTCCGAAAAGTAAAGGCTTATAATGGAAAGACTGACATAGCCTTAATTATGTAGAGGCTCTGTTTTAATAGAAACCATCAGCCCTTGGCATAAGAACACAACCACAATTGTCTGAATTTAGGGGACTTATTTTTTATCTGGGTGCATGCCCTAATTGTAGTCATTCTGTGGCTTTGTTTGTTTGCAACAATATTTAGGAGTTTGGGGGGAAAAAATCAAAGGGCGAAACATGTCATTCTTTAGCCTACTGTTTATAGTTCACAGAAGGCTTTAGCATACATTGTAGTGTTGTAAAACTCCAGAATGTCTTTGTATTCTTTAAAGGCATTACCAGTCTGCTAGCAATTTATGCATTGCTGGGGAGCTGGCAACCTTGTAAACTGGCACATTTTTTGACAGTCATGAACTTTTGTTGTTTCACACATAGGAATATTCCAAGAGTGTGGCAGACGCACCCATGGATTAAGGCAAGTATAGCCAGATCATTCATAATTTCTAGCGTCTTGAAAAAGATTATGAGCTTTTGGGGGGGGAGGGAGTATGAGGTGAAAAATTAAATATTTATATTAAAATATATTGGTTCTTTCCCAAAAAAGCAAGTGGAATTTATTCCATATGACTATGCTTTTCTTTTTCACATATAACAATAAAATATATATAGTTTATGCTGGTTTATTCTGAGTTTTTCTTGTGTTATTCCTCCTCTGTGGTCCGCCAACGGTACCCACTTAAAGGTTTCTGACTCTTCAGCCGTCACCTCTCGTGGGTGGAGTTCCATCTCTCCCCCCTCCTGACATTTACCCCTGTGATATTTCCAGCAATCCAGACTGCCTAAACAGGCCAGCACCTGATCTTTGCTTCCTCTCCCGAGGCTATGAACAGAGTAATTGCCAGTGGACACAAGTTACCATACAGCTCTTTCTAAGCAAGCACATTTATTCTTAAAGTGAAAGCATTACAAAGGAAAAAATTAAAAACTATAACAGCACCGACGCACATGCTAAAAAGTTTACCAGAAGTCAGCCCAGCTCCAACCTTGGGCTCTGGTAGCGTCAATCCTTCAAAACCTACAACTGCATTTTCCCTGTGGTTACAAGTTCATGACTGTCTCAGGTTCAAAACCAGAGCACAGGCTGGAAAGTTCAGCTGTTTCTTTATAAGATCAGGGGCCTGAGCTGTGTCTCCAGGAAAAAGGAATCAGCAGGCAATGACCCGCTCCTCCAGGCGTAGCTTCAAAAGACTGGGTTTTGCATAACCAGAGATGGGGGAATTTTCATTATCTCTCCCTAGGTATTCCCCAGCAAATCTACTACACACATATTGTCCCAAAAGTTCATTCTTGTCTGGCATATTTTCAATATAGCCCTTTGAACTCCCTGGCCACACACCATATCTCCCCCTGGAGAGGTGGCATGCAATCCCAGCCCACAGTGATACATAAACTTTGCATTTTATACAATAGACCCCATACTTAAACTTAATTCATTAAGGTCTCCCAAGGATATGCAGGAAATTGCCATATCTGTCACAACTTTCTTCCCTCTTTTGTTCACATCTGGAATTAGTCCTGATATCATGAGTATGGTATGTCATCTGCCTCATCTCTCCTGGTATAAATGAGGAAAACTACTTGGT
This sequence comes from Lepidochelys kempii, assembly GCF_965140285.1. Lineage (NCBI taxonomy): Eukaryota > Metazoa > Chordata > Testudines > Cheloniidae > Lepidochelys > Lepidochelys kempii. The sequence goes on from NC_136381.1 coordinate 83,568,699, forward strand.
ACTTATCATTCATTCACAAGTCTGAATGGAACACAAAACTGTTCAGAGTAGCTTATCCATTTTGGCCAGGTTGATTTATCTACAAAGTTAAAGCTCTTTGGAAGGAGGACAGGAAATATTAACTCCATTGCTCCTGGAAAAATAACTTCTGTCTCTTTATAAACTTTATTTTAATGCGTCTCTCCCTTCCCCCATTTGTGTATTTATGGTGGATTGTTTTTTTCCCCTCTCTCTCCTGTAATGGAGATGGCCCCTCCCCCCTCCTTTTCTCTTTCAGGGGGATCCATGTCTCCTTGATGCAGCTGCTCTGTTTCAGCCTAGTTTCTTAGCAGAGTCCTCTCCTAAAAATGTTTACTTTTTTCTGCCCTTCTTGCTTCATTCTTTGCCTCTTCTTCATGCTGGATCTTTCTCTTTCAGTTCAGCCTGTTTTGTCCTTTAGTGTTTGGGAGTATAGAACACAAAGCCACCTCTTATTGAAAAGGTGATTCACTTACTTAAGAGAAACTTCCGTGTTCTCTTTCCCCTCTCTGCCAACAGGATCAGGCCAGTTCTGACACTGAGTTAAGGTGCAGGCTGGAGCAAAGAGAGGCATACATGGTTACAACAGAAATAATTGCTTTATTAGTGAGGACCCAACAGTTACACAAAAAATTCAGCATTACTTCCAGGTGTCGCAAGGCCTACAGTATTAACTCTTAAAATGCCTTCCAGTCTTGTATTCACCCTCTGCGTTTGCAATTGGTGTTGATTATGCTCTCCTACTTTAGATTTTCATACTTGATGGTGGCAGGGGACTATAACTTTTAATAAGCATTAAAAGCGGCAGGTTGCTTGGAGAGAAGATACAAAACTTGTATTATATACATGAGAACACAACTCATACTGAGATTGCTCGGGCTTCTGAAAACCTCTAGGTCACACCTGGAATAATACATCTATTGTAACAGTCACTCTCATATTGACATTAAGTCATTCATTAGCCTAATCACTCCCCTACCAGCAATATGATATCCGTCCTTAGAGGGATGTGCCGAGTCAGTGAATCCACAGACTGCCCTAATTATGCCCCATTCCCAACCAGCACCACCCACTTCATTGGCAGCACTAGCCTATACCCATATCTGAATGGAGAGGATGCTAATGTTTTCTGATACTTTAACCTCCCTTTTGTCAGGCTTTTGCCTTGAGGGGCAAGCTAGCATAACAATTAGATAGCCTGACCCAGTGGAAGTGAAAAGTTTCTAATGTTGTAATAGTTATGATAGATCCATAACCTCTATTTGGTGAGCTATGGGTGTGTCACAGTTAAAGTAGGCAGTGGAATTTTGCCTCCGAGTTCTCCTGGTTATTTTTTTACATTTGTTTTAACTCAGATATTCTTTTAGGGCTCTTGTTGTTTTAAAGGTACAGTATTTTCAACCTAACTCTAATTTTAGGGTTTTTTTATGTTTAGAAAAATAGATAAACAGCACCAGACCCTCAGCTGCAGTAGATCACTGGAGCTATGCCAGTTTACACTGGCTGAGGATGTGACCCACAGAGTTAATAAAGACAGCATCTTAAAGCCTAGTTTGCTAGTCTGTCTGAAAATAACAGTTAGGCATGTAATTTGCATTAATTCTGGACACTGATATCAATTTACCAATGAGAATATGCTCTTATGACAGAAGCCATCTGGGAATAGTTGTGATACTGATCTGCATTGAACATGTTCAAGGAACCTACAAGAGAGGATGACACAAAACCTTTATTGGAAAAGATTAGAGAGTCTGATCCTGCTCCCATGGAACCCAGTAGGAGTTTTGCCATTGACTTGCAGGGGAGCAAAGTCTGGCTCTAGGATTGGCCCCGAATACTTTAAATCCACATGGTCTGACTCCCATTTCTAAAATGAAAGGAAGTATTCTTTAGGATTCCTTCTCATCAGTTTAATACATTTTCACAGGGACACAGCCAATCTCTCTCTTGGCGTGCTGGGAGCATGTTGAACTATTCTCCTCAGAACCAAGTGAATGATTTATGATCACAACAGCAGCAGTAAACTACATGGCTATGTTTAAACATCACTGTCCTGATTTCAACTGTTACTTGCTTTCCACGTATCTAGTAAACTCATATGGGCTAGGATTCTTTTTAGTGTTATCAACTGCTGTGAAGAGTTGGCTTTATCTTAAAATAAGATATTTTATTGGAAATCATGCACAATCCATGTATCTTCATACAGAAGCTGTCCTTAATTAGGAATCATGTTTGTTTAGCAGCCACATCCTTACCATGTGGTGTTCAGTTGCTGCCTTCTATCAGTAGCCATGTTTTTACACACCAGCTACAGGGGAAAGTAATTGAATTGTAACAGAAACCACCCTTGATTTAAAGCTGCAGGGAGAAACTAAGTAGACATAGTTGAAATCATGGATGCTAAAAAAATATGCATGGTATCTTGACCGATTTGCAAAAAAGTTATTATTTCTTTCAGTTTAAGACATGTAAAATATGCTCAGTAACCTCCCATTCCCCAAAACCACATGATCTTGAAAACGAAAAGTATTAACAACTAAACTCATATATACACAGAGCTATATTATACATATTACATACATGCTATACACTATAAAGTGTAATATACAAAATATAAAATATTATCTATGTGTATATATGAATTTTGTTTTTAATATTAGTGTGTGCAGGCACATGTGTATCTATATATAATCATGCCCACATAAGACAAATGTAATGACATTATAAAACTGTAATAAAGTGATGCCTTATTTTCCACATAAAAGGAACATTTTATTGTCACACATGGAACTTACTCTCCTGAATTAAATAAACTTTATACAACCAGTCTTCATTTAGAAATCATTCCTTTCAATCATTTTCTTGTAACAAAAGAGCAAGCACTTTCCTAATATACAAAAAAGGACAGTTTTGAAACTTGAAAAGGAATGAATTTAAGATTAGGATTGAATTATTCATCATGGTTGTTTCAAATTTAGGATTCAGCAAGGAGTTCAAATACTACATTTTCTCAGGGAACAAAAAGTTCAATTCAGAAACCAGTAGTAGTAGTGGTGGCCGGAGACCCGGGCCCTGTCAAATCAACAGCCCTGGGGCAGCTGCTCCCTTTGCCCCTCCCCTGTGGGCGGCCCTGCTGGTAAGGTCCATACCGCTGATGGGGAAGAGATAGCGACATTAAAGCGCTGGACAGTGCTTCAACGTCGCTGCCCTTTCCCCCATCGGCAGCCCTGCCGGTACAGACCCTAGCAGCAGAGCCGCCGACAGGGGAGGCAAAAATGGCAGGGATGTTAAAGCACTGCCGTGGCTTCTGACCAGTACACCATACCGGCCCGTACCAGCTCACTTTCACCCCTGGTAACACCCCCAAATGGCTTTGACCACTGCTTTCTGAATTGGCCTTAAACATTTCAGGGATGAATGTATTGTGGAGCACTGTGTGTAAACTGCATCCAAAGAGCCAAAAACTCCCATAAAAATTAGATGTGCCTATGATCTTAAATACTAGGATGTTCCAGCAGCAGCAAGGATGGAAACCTATGATATAATCTTCCCAAACACATTGGCAAGGCAGCTCTAGTATCTCGGAAAATTGGATATAATCATGATGTGATGAATTTTGGCTGAATATATCAAGGCAGGTTGGTAAGGAGTTCACAGAATCTTCTCTCTCCCCTCTGTAGGGCACAAAAAGGGTTGTTGTGTTAAAAGCTGAGAAGGAAGGTAAAGAAGCCATTCATTCTTTCTTACTCATGCACTCAGACAGGCTCCATCATGCCTGTGAGCTCATGAGAACTGTGCTCTTGGTCGAACCTTTGTAAGTTTATCCTTTGCTCAGTCTCTGCAATTAGGGATTTCCAATAGCGTGGAAGTTTTAATAAAGCAATTTCTATCTAGTTCAGATTTCCTTTGGCCTTGCAAATAGCGCTAATAAAAGGCCAAACTATCATTCTTTTTGATTGCATCATATTTAGGTGTTCTACAGTCTCAGAAAGTCACTGAGAGTCATGATACCCAAGAGAGAATTTATACATTACAGATGAAGCTGTTCTGACCTCATCAGTGAGGCAGACAGGAGAGTATTTGAAATAGTCCCGTTGATGCACTACTTGATAGGATGACTTTTCAATTTCTATTTTATGAACAAATTCAAACCTTATTTAGGAAACTGAATGGCAAGTCCCTTGCTCATTGCCATTTGCACATGATTCCCCCCACACTTTGGGGTGTGATCACTTTAATAAACTTGAAAACTCTCAGTCTAGGCTTTTGCAGGACACCTTTGCCCATGGCTATCAAACCAGTTGTTTTCCTCCTCAGTTTTTTCTCTCTGTCATCACTTCACTATTTTAGAGCACTGTTGACCATTGAGAGTTACTGTTGTGGTACAACCTTTCTAATGTCAGACATTGAAGAGATAGCAACCTAGGGTTATTTACCTTGGGTATTTATTATGGCCTTCAACACTATAGTATCTCTTTAACATATTTATTCTTCTAGGGTTACCAAGTATCTGGTTTTTGACCATAACACGTGGTTGAAAAGGGACCCTGGCGGCTCTGGTGAGCACCGCCGACCGGGCTGTTAAAAGTCCAGTTGGCAGTGCTGCGACGCTGAGGCGGGCTAGTCCCTGCCTGTCCTGGCTGGCACCACACTGCACGCCAGAAGTGGCCAGCAGGTCCTGCTCCTAGGCGGTGGGTGGGAGGAGGAGGAGGGAAGAACCATAGGGTTCCCGGTCAATGGGAGTGGGCGGTGGGCAGTGCGTAGAGCCTCCTGGGCCCCCACCTAGGACCCAGACCTGCTGGCCGCTTCCGGGGTGCACACAGAGTGGTCCCAGGACAAGCAGGCTGCCTGCCTTAGCCTCCTGCTGCGCTGCTGATCAGGAGCCACCCAAGGTAAGCCCGTGCCCCAACCCTCTGCCCCAGCCCTGAGCCCCCCCCCCAAACCTGGAGCACCCTCTTGCACCCCAAACCCCTCATCCCCAGCCCCACCCCAGGGCCCTCACCCCCAGCCCAGAGCCCTCACCCCCCGGCCCAGAGCCCCCTCCCATACCCTGAACCACTCATCCCCAGCCCCACCCCAGAGCCAGCACCCCCTCCTACACCGCATCCCCCTGCCTCAACTTGCAGCTATCCCAAACTCCAAATCCCTCAGCTCCAGCACCCTCCCCCCTACCCCCCAAGAATCTGGTTCAGTAAGTGCAAACAGGCAAAAAGGCGAGGAAGGCATTGATGTGGGAATATGGATTAAAATCGTAGCTCTTTATACATTTTCATGAGATTCAGAGAGTTTGCCAAGCCTCTGTGGAAAGGTTTGCATCTGGGCATCTTCCAATTTTACATAACAAAAGCACACAAGGAAAGATCCATCCCTTCATTAGGGGCAGGATGCAACACTTGTTAAAGAATCATGTTTTTGTTCTAGAATCTCTGACACTTAGGGTTTGTCTACACAGAGCAGCAATGCACCTATGGGGGTGTGATTTCTAAAGCATACTAATGTGTTGTGCCTTAATTGGCCCTTTTAGATCCTGCTGGTGTGCAATTATGAATCCCTAGTATGCTTTAACATAATGCTGTTAAAGCGTATTTAGGTGCTAAAGGAGCATTCAAGGAAGACAAGGCTATTGTGTTGGATCTGAGGGAGATTCCTATAGCTGAGCCACTGTTTTTAACGTGACAAATCTGAGGACTGTCCCAGAGTAATGTGTCAATATGGGGAGATTTTGGAACAGACCGATAAATTAAACAGTAATAAGTCACCATAATCCAACCAATAGGTCTATAAAGTTCTACCAACATTGATAATCCCTCAAAACTTCCATACACATGAAAAAAGAACAGAAATCCTAACAATACAATACATAACAGGATAATCAAGGACAGTTTCTTCTGATGAATAAGATATTGTGAAACTACTTGAACAGAGGGAAAGTATTTATGGGTAAATTATTCAACAATCAAAGGAAGTAAAAATATGAATAATATTTGAATATTTTATCAGTCAGCAAAAGAGTTGGTCAAATAATGGAGATATTTGTTCACAGATAATTTAATGAAACTTTTTTGATAAATTATCTAACAAATAATTTGACTAGATGTAAATGAATTCTCAGGTATCCAATTGCAATAGGCATGTGTGAGCGGTTTGCATATACTGTTGTTCTGATAAGCCAGAGGGAAGAGGTAAAGGAAGCATGTTCAATCTGGAATTTAAATAGACTCTCATAAATAAGAGACATCAGCTGCAGGTCAACAACAAACTCTAATGTGTTGATTTTCTAAGGAGAAAATAGCTGCAGCTATGTCAGACTTTTTCAGGTAGGCTGTTAAGGATAAAGTCTTCATTTTTTGCAAAGCTACAGAGAAAACCAATAACTAGCTGCTGGAAATATGACATTCTGTATTAGGGGATAAACAAGACATAGATAATTGAAGTTCTACTTCATACGACATAGGAAAATGTTCTAAAGAGACTTTAATTAAGCCAAAAGAAAAGGTGGGTGAGGTAATATCTTTTACTGGACCAACTTCTGTTGGTGAGAGAGACAAATTAAGCCCTCAGTTATAGGTTTCCACCTTCTGGTAGGGAGCAGTGACTACATTCCCAGATTTGCACAGGGATAGTAATTACACTTTGATGTTCAAAATACGTAAGGGCCACAAGGTAGTGCTGCTTTTAAGTATGTTGAAGAAATCACTGTAAACACCATGGACCAAATTTTCAATGTATCTGTTTTGCATACACACAAAACTTCCATACATGCTCCCAATTGAATTTACTGATTTGCACGTGAAAATGTGGGTTTTACCCACACAAACACGTGATAACACAATAGAAGCCTTTGAAAATTTGGCCCTTTCTAAAGTGAAGCTGATTTAGCAAGCACCAAAGAGAGACCAATAAATAACCATAATTAAAACATATTCAGAGGCTCACACATGAACAGGGACATTGAAGGGTAGACGAGAAATATAATTGCAAAGTAGTAGCAGCAAGGCTTCTACTTCTTACAAAAACAAATGAGACCATATGAAAGATGCCATATTGTATTCGGCTCCTGTCTCAAGATAATCCCACACTATAAATATTGATGCAGCACTTGTGACTGTGGCCTCCACAGGACTTAATGTAGTATAATGTAATGCATCTGTTCACTACCTAGTGGGGATGTAGCATGGGAGACTGTACAGTAAAATATGAACAAGAAATTGAAGGACTCATTATACACTGACGCTCCTCTTACCCATCTCATGCTGTTATATGAGGATAGTGGAAAATATTTCCTAATTCTCAAAGAGAGTGATCTTTTATATTTCCAAAAAAGTTACATTAGCTGAGTTCAAAATAAAAAGGGGGAGGGGAGAAAAAGTGGACTTCATTCTTTGACTTTCTGTAATTGTGTAAAATATCATAGTTGTTTACGATTTTCATATGTGATGCATAAGATATGAAAAGATCACAAAGTATACATGGAAATTTAAAGGAATAAGGAAAGAGTCAGGAATTATGCCTGATTTTTAGATCTTTAATTTAGGAAGTCAAAGGATGTAATTGCCAGTTTACACAACCTAAGTAATGCACATAGAAAGTATGTGTGTTAACCATGTTAAAAAAAAAACAACCAAAACAACTCTGTGCCACCCACACTGTAGATAAGTGGCACTTTATTCTCTCACTTTAAAGACACCCTTTAAAGATTTGTAGATGTAAAAACTGACCTACTTTGACAGTGGTCTCATCGGGAAGTTTTTATTTTTGGGAACCATCCCATATACAATATTGTTTTCTTAAAACAATTCACCTTATAATTATAAAAAAAAATATTAAAAGCCACATTCACTGTTACACCAACAGTAAACAAATCAATGTTTGCACAATATATGTGAAAAAATACATTTTGGTTACTGTGAGTCTGTTCTTCTAACCTTATGATTCTACACAGTAGTTTTGTTAAGATTTTCCTGGCAGCAAAAGTTTGAAATGAAAAATACATTGAGAAGATCATTAAAGCAAGCTCTTTTGGCTTCTATGTGGGATCACTATCAAAGAATGTCAATTTGTGGAGCTACCAATGTTAACAGCATTCTCTGAAATAACGCTTTGGTTGTGGCACAGTACACTTTTTATCCGCAGAATATAGCATCTCTCGCCACTCATTTTATTATTATTAAACATTTATATTGTGATAGATCCTACTGGTCAACCAAGTTGAGGCTCCATTGCACTAAGAACTGTAGAAAAATAAAGGAGGATTTTCAAAGGCAAAAAGGGCAGGCAGGTACGGAGTCGGGCACTGTGAAAGGGAAGACTCCGCACCAGTGCCACCTCGTGGTCAGGCAGGGGCGCGGCAGGTTGTCTCCCTTCTGTTTCTCCTTTCCCCATTTTCTGTTCTGTTTTGTGGGGTCTGTCCCTTTTTTTTTTGGCTCAGCCCTCTGCAAGGGTCACACATTCTAGTCCACCCTTTTCAAGGTATACAAAAGAAAGTCCGATATTGGGGGAAGTCTTTCAGGGCCATCAACGGCTTCAGGGCTTTCTCCTTAGTTCAGGGACTTGGAGTATGGACCCTTGAGAACTCAGGATCTTCCCCTGCTGGATTCCCCACAAAGGTAAAGGCTCCCATTGTTGTCCTGTCTTGTGGACTTGGTAGGGGAACACAGGCCCTGTCTCTCCACCATGCTCTGATCCAGTACTCGGTGGTGGATAAATAAGTTCTGTACCTTGGGGTGCTAAGCAGCTGCCTCCTTGGATCACTTTGTACCTAAGTCCTCTTTTGCCCACAAGGTAAATTAAAGTTTCTGCCCTTCACAGTCAGTCGCCAGTCTCTTCTTTGCAGGCTTTGTCAGGTCTGTGTTGCCAGATCTCTGCCTACAAGAGCTCCTAGGCCATACTTCCCCAGAGCGCAGAACGGGTCATACTGAAAGGTGAAGTGTCAGGCTGGAGGGAGGTTACTAGTGGAGACCCTCAGGCATCAGTCTTGGCACCAGTCTTATTTAATATATTTATTACTGACCTTGGCACAAAAAGTGAGGGTGGGTTAATAAAATTTGCAGATGACACAAACTTGGGAAGTATTGCCAATACAGAGAAGGATTGGAATATCACACAAGAACATTTGTAGAGCCCTGTGCAGATACAAATTTGTATCTGCATCTGCAGATATAAATTTGTTATCTGCAGAACCACAGGGTTCTCCCGGGAACCGCAGTGGCGAAAGCAGCAGAACATGGGGCTGCTGCTTCAAGGAGCCAACGTCCCACACCGGCAGCTCCTCTGGCGTGGCTGTACTCCCCCCAGCCCTGCCTACTGGGGCAGGCACTAGGCTCACTGGCAGCTGTCCCTGGTCGCACTCTTGTGTTCAAGTGGCATGTACACCCTAGACAGGAGGCACTGACAGCTGCGTGGAAGGGATGGAAGCAAAGCTGGGGGCGATACAGCCGTGTCAGAGGAGCTGCCGGCATGGGGAGCTGGCTCCTGGGAGCAGCGGCCCCACATTTTGCTTCTTTTGCTGCTGCAGTTCTTGGGAGAGCCCCGCAGATACTGATTTATATCCGTGGATATCCACATCCGTGGGATATAAATTTGTATCTGCGCAGGGCTCTAAAGATCTGGATGATCTTGTAAACTGAAGTAATAAAAATGGGATGAAATTGAATAGCGAAAAGTCATGCATTTAGGGACTAACAACAAGAATTTTTGCTATAAGCTGGGTACTTATCAGTTAGAAGCAACAGAGGAGGAGAAATCCTGGGTGTATTGGTTGATCACAGGATGACTATGAGCTGTCACTGAGATGCGGCTGTGAAAAAGACTAATGCAGGTGAGGTATTTCCAGTAGAGACAGGGAAGTTTTATACATTATACAAGGCAATGGTGAGATCTCATCTGGAATAGTGTGTGCAGTTCTGGTCTCCCATGTTTAAGAAAGATGAATTCAAACTGGAATAAGTTCAAAGGGCTAGTAGGATGATCTGAAGATCATCATAAAGAAAACTTACCTTATGAGAGAACAAATGGATATAATCTGGCCATCAATAAGTTTAGACTTGAAATTAGGTTTCTAAGCATCAGAGGAGTGAAGTTCTGGAATAGCCTTCCAAGGGGAGCAGTGGGGGCAAAAACCCTAACTGGTTTCAATGTCATGTGGCCCATTGGCGACTGCCAGAAGCAAAAATCCTCAATAGCTGGAGACGGGACACTAGATAAGGAGGGCTCTGAGCTGCTACAGAAAATTCTCTCTCAGGTATCTACCTGGTGGGTCTTTCCCCCATGCTCAGGGTCTAACTGATCACCATATTTGGGGTCAAGAAGGAATTTTCCTGCTGGGTCAGACTGGCAGAGACCCTAGTGGTTTTTCACCTTCCTCTGCAGCATGGGACACGGCTCGCTTGCAGGTTTAAACTAGTGTAAATGGTAAATTATCTGTAACTTTAAGTCTTTAAACCATGATTTGAGGCAGACAGTAACTCAGCCTGAGGTTATGAGTCTATTACCGGATTGGATGGTTGAGATTCTGTGGCCTGCAGGGTGCAGGAAATCAGACTAAGTAATCATGATGGTCCCTTCTGACCTTAAAGTCTATGAGCAGAGGTCTAATCTCCTCCACTGCCTGCTTGCTTGCCTGCCTCCCCCTGAGCTACTCTGATTCCCTTTTTTAAACTGTGCCTCCAGCTTCTGCAGGCTTTGCAGGTGCAGCGGGGCAGGGCCCCCTGGACCCAGAGCTGCTCCTTACCCTCTTGTTCTCCAGTGTGCAGTTTGTACACCCATCACAGACACCTGACTGTCCTTTGTGCCTTTAAAAATAACAGTTCTTTGCCCCAAACAGCCCAAGGATGGTACAGAATCAAATAAGATCCACTGGGGAGAATTTGAACTTTACCTGCCCAGAAGGGTGGTGAGGGGGAAGCAGGAGCTGCTCCAAAAACCAGATGGGTCCACTGTCACTTTAAAAAAATTCTGATGGACAAATGATATATAACACTTCTGACTTGGTAGAGAAGGTAGAGGAAATATATTATGATGGATGAAGTTAGGTAAACTCAGCATTTTTATGATGGTCTGTACAGAAATCTGAACCATGATTATTATACAATCAACAAGGCATTTTTAACACTCACTCTGTTTGGATTCTGCATGTGAACAATGTTGAATTTTTTCCATATTGTAATGGTGCCTCTGAGGATATCAAATAAATCTTTCAATTGTTAGAGAAAATTAGAAACAGTTTAAGGGCAGTTTGGCCATGCTATTTGCTCAAGGCTTTCACTACATAACCCTTTAGTAATGGTGCATGACCCGGAAGGAGACATAGTCTGCCTCTTGTGGGAAATTAGACAATTAGTTACTCTAAATTATACTTCAAGAAATATGAGCTGAAACTAACCATATGGGTAAATATGCAGCAAATGCTCTCTCTCATCATATGTTTGTTTGAAAAGTTTTACCTACTCTGCACAATGGCTTCACAGGTATGAAATAAGGTTGTAATTATTTAAACAATGTTAGAAAGGCAGCCAGTTACCTATAAACAATATAACTTCCTAATTCCCAAGAGCCTGATTCTGCTGTTTACACATTTACATACAGTACTAATTTTCATCCAGGACCGTTTTCAGACTTAGTTATGGACAAACTACTGGGTTCACAAAGAATATGACTTAGGACTGTGGTAAGGGCAATATTGGAGCATGTCTCACTACATAATAATATATTCATTCAAAGATGAGTTAAAAACCAAAAAGGTTATCGATGGAGAGCAAGTAGACCTTGGTATACTGGTTATTATTCAAAGTAATTAAGTGTATCCAGCTTTATGCTCTAGATTCTTTTCTCTGGTTAGGAGAATTGAAAAGAAACGTGAAATGACGAAAATATACCATCCCTAACCTCAACTGTAATTTGTGTTTAATACTACTTACATGTAATCAGTGCTTTGTGGATGAAGTTTTTAATGTACAAATTATAGCATGTATCCAATTGTGAAGGTAAAAGCTAAACAAGAATGGATTGACTAACTTAGTTACATTACCTTGAAATAACTAGTTATCCATCCTGCTTCACAGCTGTTAGTCATCATGCTCTCATTGTCTTAAAAAAAAAAAAGATATAATTCCCAGGGTACATTATTCACTCTTTTCTTCTTATATTACAGATGGGCCTGGACTGGAAGGGCACAGATGAACCAAGAGTTCATGAACCTCAGAGTTCAGGCCCAGCACTAAAAGATTAATCTGAACTGGAACATTGGATCCAATACCCCTTGATCTTTGGAGAAGTTTTGATCTAGGCTGATATCCATTTTCAGGACTCAACTTAGCAGCATTGACTCTTTTCTAATTAGCATGTAGTCTGCAGTGTTTAATGCTTAAACCAACTCTTACACAGCATACAATCCTGGTTCTTTTCCACCAATATTCATATCAACACCGAAGAGTATTTATGTTTAAAAAGGAGGGAAATATGATAGTCATTTAATGCCCCCACACTGCTATGAAATTCCAGGCTTTTATGTGCAGGAAGCATTGTGTTGATTTTGGCTTCCCTATGGGTTAAAAATCTTGTTTAAATGTTGCAGACTCTAAATGCTCTTTGAGGTTTTTCACTGTTGTTTTATGGAAAGGCTTCTGCCTGATTATTTACAGATGCTGTCTCTGAGAAAGCCAAAAATAGTCCCCTACTAATTCTGAAATTTCAGCTTGCACTTTTATTATTTTACTGTGTAACCAAGAAACATTGCTCCAGGTTCTTTCATTTACATAGCAAAGTGGAGCCTTTTAGACCTTCTGCCAGCATCATGTGCCATGACAGTTCAGGGTAGCTACAACGACTACAAACACAGATATTAAGGCCCTATCCAGCAGATATGCATCTGCTACTGCTGCTTGCTCAATGGCCGTTCTGGGTGACATTGCCACAATGGTTCCTCCCTATTTCAAGATGGTACCTTCTCCTTCCTCCCCCTTCAAACCGTGTAGTCTGGAGAAGAGAAAACTAAGAACAGTTTTCAAGTACATAAAAAGTTGCGGAGGAGGGAGAAAAATTGTTGTCCTATCCTCAGAGGTTAATGAGAACAAGCAGTGGGCTTAAATTGCAGCAGTTTAGGCTGGACAAAGGATGAATATAAACAAATAATATAAGTTCGCATGGACAAAATTAGAAAGGCCAAGGCACAAAACAAGATTAAACTGTGCCCCTGAAAAGTAGACCAAATTATCTTCTGAATAGGTCAACCTGCTGCCTAGAAAATATCTATAGCCAGTGCAGCTTTGAAGGTTTTGGGTGTTTTCTGAAAGCAAGTTTCCTTACTGTAAACAGTATTATTGATTTTCTGACTATATATATATGCGCAAATGTCATGTAGGGACCCCCCCTCCATTCAAAAACAAACTTTTGCACTTGTAATGTTCATGGTGGCTGGAGATGTACCAAGGAGGTGTTTAGTTTGACTACACTTGAGACACCAAATCATAGTCAAAAGAGTGCTAAAAATGAGATTTGGATTTGATTGTGACAAAATTTCACCATCTTATGAGTTTTCTGACATTTTGATCCTGAGATTGGACACTCTTTTAAGATTTTAGCTTTCTCCAAACTGGAGACAGAAAATAGGATTCTTTCAGATGTGGCTCTAACCTAGAATCAAAGTTTTAAAGGCAGATTCTGATCCAAACTTGAAATCTCACCCTTTTCTTCCTGAAATGTAAAGGAGCTAAGATTCCAAGTTCTGGGTTCAACTCACCTCTAACCACAGGCACCAACTTCCTCCTTGCCGCAGGGGGCGCTCAAGCCCCCATTCTGCCCCAAGCCCTGCCCCCACTGCACCCCTTCCCCCAAACCCCTGCCTCTTTCCACCCCGCCTCTTCCTACCCCCACTCTGCCTCAGGCCTTGCCCCCACTGACTCCACCCCTTCCCCCAAACTCCACCCCACCTGCCTCTTCCCACCTCACCTCTTCCCACCCCCTGCCCCGAAGGCGCCCTCTCCCCGCTTCTCCTCCTCCTTCCCCCTCCTGACACCGCAGAACAGCTGATCGCAGTGGGTATGAGGCGCTGGGAGAGAGGGGGAGGAGCTGGCTCGACAAATTTTTTTCTGTGGGCACTTCACAGCTGGAGCACCCACGGAGTCAGTGCCTGTCTAACAATAGTATAAGCAAGATCAGTCCAGTCAGAATCAAGTATAGGTGACGATGACAAGTAATATATGAGAAAGTCTATCACAACACATCTGAATGTTCCATCAACTGTCACACAGGGCCAAATTTACAACTGCAAATGGCTATTTTCTGCTCTGCAAAATGTTCATGAGAAACTCCTGTGTATGTCAGCCTTCTATTTGCACAAAAAAGGACTTTTACATGCTCAGAATGCATTTTCTGCTTGCAAAAAGAAAAAAAATTGCCTCTGTTTTTTGCATGCACAATTACCCACTGTGTTTCTGTAGACAAATAGAGACACAATTTTTTGCAAAGGCCAAAATTTAAGGCCAAAATTTAAGTTACAGAGACAAGGAAGTAACAGGCAATTTCCTGGAAGGAGAGCCTCCTCCTCGCATCCCCTTTCCACTACACCATTATCAAAGCTTCCCAAAGGGCAGCAACCTTTATGCTCCTGGGACTCTACCTGAGTCTCTACTGAGCTGTGAGAGGACACAGAGGATGCTAGAGTGAATAGGCGGTGGTGGTGGTGTTGCAGACCAGAAAGGCTCCTGTTATAGTGTTAGACAATGGCATCCTGTGAGATCCAATGTGGTCTTTTTATTGTGTATTTATTTAAAACTTTCTGTCCTGCATGCCCTGTCAACTGCATTTCTGTGTGTCCAGTTGACCCTGTCAGATACTGCCTGAGCATCTTGCTATTATGTATATGTTTTTAAGATTAAATATATAAATGTAGAAAAAATAGTTATCTACAGCTACCTAACCACAATGCAAGTTGGCCACACAATTTTTGCAACCACAAAATAAAGAGATAATTTGCAATTCTATAGGCCCTTCCACCTAAGGATTTCAACACATTTTACATATATCTATCTTTGTGCGACCATAGTAGCTGAGCGCCTTCCATGTAAAACAGTAACAATGGAGTTCTTGGAGGGCTTCATGGAGTCTCTGGCACTTTTCTCTTTTCAGGGTTTTTTGCTTCTCATTTGGCTGATTTGTTTGTGTTTGATTCCATTTTTGGGGTGGGTGGGTAGGAGGTTTGCTTGAATAGATGGGAGTATCAACAATGCAAGGGCAATTCTTGCTAGGGTGGAAAGACTTTTTCAACAAGGAAGGTTTTGCAGCATTCCTTAAGATGGTTAGACTCCACCTTTGCCTAATCTCCTCTGGTTGTTAATTCCATAGCCAGATCCTGGCATCTAAGAATGCTTTGAGCCCAGCTGCCACAGACTTTGTCCTGTAAGGTAGGTAAGTCTCTTAATCTTTATTTTTAAGATGAGGAAATGGACAGAGATAAGTGACTTTCCTAAAGTGAAACAGGCATTCCACGACAGAGCTAGAATAGAATCATGACTGCCTGACCCCCTTCCTTCCCTGTATATATAGCTCAACTTACTCTCCATCCTTTTTTTTTTAAGAAGGCTCCTAACTAGGCACCTTCCTGCTATGTGACTTTAAGCAAGCCACTTCTCTCTATGCTACAGAGTCCCTATCTGTAATATGGGGCTAATTACATTTATCCTCCTCAGAAAAGCAATTTGAGATATACACTACTGAAAAGTGCTACATAGCAGCTAAATATTACTATTTTAATGAAACAGCATTTCATTAAAATTGGATCAAACATTTGCCTGTCTTTGCTAACTTTGTTAATGAATATGCAGGTTATTAGTGCAACCAGACATAGGAACAAAAACATCACATGCTTAAGAATTAAAAAAAAAAAAAAAGTTATCCACTTTGAGCTGTTAAAGAAATCTGATGCCAAAAATTTTTGCTGACCATTTACCTTAAGATGCAACTGAGCATTTCCATTCCTTTAATATATGTTGCAGGTGGGACTGTCTTTTATGAAAAAAAATTCCCCAAAGAAAATTCTGTTATTGTTTTGAAATCCCAGGACAAAACTAAGAATTTGAAAATGTAGAAACAATTTTAGACAGGTTGTTCTGATAAAAAATATCAGAGTGCTTTCCTAATTCTGTACATATTTCTGTTTTCCTCACTGCTATATTCAGCATTTGTGGCTGGTAGCCCTAAATTTTACAATCTTTTTCTGTCATGAATGTGCAGTATTACCAAAAACCTGCAAATAATGTTTTTGGCTAACAAGCAAAATAGGATGCCTTTCTGAACAATTTGCTATCTGCAGTAGCAAACCTTAACTTCAAGCCAGAGAAAGTAGAAAAAGAAGGAAGATGAGGGATAGTGCATGCGACTGAGAATTGGAATGCTTTTGGGCCTGACTCACCACAATCTTACTATTGTTTTATGCTGGCATAATGCCATAGTAGTCAGTCAATGGAGTTGGAACAACAAAGCTGGAACAACAAAGTGGTGAATTGGGCCCTCTATTTCTAAGGTTAGAGGGTTTTTCTCCCACCTAACTCATCTACATAGTCATTCTATTTTTATAGATTTTGAATAACTACAGAGAAATCTGTCCAATATTACAGGCCTGGGGCAAATTTCATTGACAAGGCTAAATTATGGCCAGAGACTAACACTGGTCTTTCATGAAGGCACCTCAAGGACTAAATTCGTCACTGACAAACTGTTATGTAAGTTGCTTGTTGCGTGTAAGTTAACTGGCTCTCCCTACTTTGCAGGACTGGGTCTCAAAGGGATCTTCTGACAGAGAAAATAGGAGGTATAGTTCCATTCATTGACTGAGAAAGCTTCCTTCACAATGGAAGAGTTTGTGCCAGGAAAATGCTTGGAGCATACTGACAGCGTCTGCTCTTACCGTGTGGTTATACAGCTCAAAGAATTCCCTGGAAATTTCACATCCTTCCTTTGATAACACAGAAGAAATCCTTTGAAATGAAACCTAGTCCTTAAATCATGGGCATGCTAAAAATAGTGATGCCAAAAGTCTCTTGTTGTCATCTTGCCAGCCAGTTGCTCTAAGTAACTGGTCAACCCCTCCGCTTTAGTTTCACTGTTTCCACCTCAAACCTGCAGGGAATTTAAGCCAAAATTAATGAACCATGCTTACCATGCAGAGTATGGCAGCCAGACCCTTTCTCCGCAACCTGTAGTCTCGATTGTGCATCAGCTCTTGCCTTGCTATCTTTGCCATCCAGCTCTGTGTACCTTGGTAATTTGTGATACATGTAACATGTTTTGAACAGACAGAACTCCAATGAACCATCTATAATTAAATCCAGGTCTTAGAAAGAAGGTTTGTTCTCTCTGTCAATGATCTAATAGCTAAAGCAGTGTACCATAAATTGAAGAATGAGGAGTGCACACTAAGGTGATTATAACACCAGGATACACATGCTAACAGCTGGAAGAGATCATGGATTATTGAAGTTACATTAGCTTCAGGATGGCCACCTGCACTACGTTTTCAAGAATCCAAAATTCCTTTCCATGACCAGGCTGATGTGTCCTATGACTGTTTTCCCCCCCAAGTTTGTTTTCATCATGAGAATACTTTGCAAAGGTGGGGGAGAGATGCAAAAAGTTAGTAGCTCAGGGTCAAACTTCAATAACTGCAAGTCAGGGGTACAGCACAATGAATTCTCTCTTAGTGTGTAGCTGTACTTACTTAGCAATAGTAGAAAGTTGATAGTGGGCAAGAGCTTAACACAGGACAAAGTAGGTTAGGTGAACTAAATCAGGTGGTCGTTTCTTTGTGTGGAAGGGGCAGAGTGCCTAGCTAGAGTTTAATGGAGACCCAGATCTGAGCAAAGGAAAACCCGAGCTGGGGTTTACATTCTTCTCTAACCAAAACCACAAAAATGGAAAGAGTCCCTGGCTGCTAAACTTATTGTGTGTATGTGAATAAAGAATACCGCACAGAAAATTATAAAACACCAAAAGTAATACTTTTGTTTCCCAAGAGCTCTCTCTCGTGGCTTTAGAAACACATCTCTTTGACCTGGGAGTAACCAAACCCCTCTTAAATATGTTAAGATTAAGAAGGATCAGCTACACCTGATTAGTTCCCATGTGGGAGCACGGTCCTGACCCGACTCTAAAATCTTACTGGCAATTTAACCCATCAAACCCCAGGTCACACTCTGGCTCAGCCAGGCCTCCATCTCTGGGCTGTTCTGGGGCAGGATGCACCAGGGCTGCAGGACTCTTCACAGGGCTCACCAAAAGAGCTGTGCTCTTTGTCACACCAGTGTTACCGAGGTCTAGGTCTGAGGAGGAATGTAATAAGGGTTAAATGTCACAAAGCAACAGTTGCCAGGATACCTGCGGGTGATTCCTAGAAAACTGTTGATAATCAATGAAATCCAACAGGAAAGTCTGATGCTAAACTTCCCTGTGTGGAAGCCTGTCAAAGGGAAATGCAATGAGCATGCGACTGTGGAGGATATGGCAGATGGAAAGTTTCTTTCCAGAAATTGCTTAATACCAAACTACAACAATAAACTACATAAAATATACTCCACAGATCTGGAATTTTTATGATAACAGGTGATATTTAGTTGTATTACATTCAAAGTAAAAATAAGAAACGGTTTTTTTTTTCTTTTAACAATTTTCAGATCCATGGATCGACTATAGGGACCCAAGTGCGCTTAGCTCAGGCAGACTCCCATTGATTTCACTAGGAGATGTGCCCATTTACACAAGACTGAATTTAGCCCAAAATTGCAGCCTTAATTCTGAATATCCTGGATTCTGTCAGGAGGAATTACATGACAGAGTCAAATCTCACTTTATACTTTCTTCCTTTATTATGAAAGTCACTGTTCATTTATTTCTACTGAAAATGGTTTTACCACATGGAACTTGGCACTTTGGTGGGAACATATAACACAT
Source organism: Lepidochelys kempii (assembly GCF_965140285.1). Classification (NCBI taxonomy): domain Eukaryota; kingdom Metazoa; phylum Chordata; order Testudines; family Cheloniidae; genus Lepidochelys; species Lepidochelys kempii. The sequence goes on from NC_136381.1 coordinate 83,587,656, forward strand.
CAATCAAACCTGGCCAGTGCAATAATTTTCATGTGTTGAACAGAGTAAGTTCAATTCCAGAAAGTGCAATAATGGTACACCTCTTTTTTCATCATGGTAAAAATGTAATTTCAGCAGATTCCATCCTCAGCGGGTTTTAGATCCTCTCAGCAACAACATTATCCTGTTGTTCTGGAGAGATTAACCCCTCCCCCCCAGATCCCCAACTGCCAATAAATTTCACCAATAGAATATTATATATAAATAAAACTACCTAGTTTATCTGAACTTGCTCACAAAAGGCGTGAGTCAGATCTCACTTATGGTGGTATAGATCAGGAGTGACTCTTTAGAAGAACAAGCATGATGTAGGGTCAGAATCAGGCCCTGAGATGTTAATTAGAAAACACTTTGCTGCTGAGGCTGTGGTATGAATTATTCTACAATTATAAACAAATTTCACTGTAGAGCCCAGATTCAGTTTTCCTTTACAGATCTGTCTGACCGCTTGTGTGTGTTGTGGGAGTATCTGGGAGTAGCAGTAGCATTAGGTGTCTACATATTTTCACTGAGGCTATCATCAGGTTGCACAGGTAACAGTTGCATATTTAGTTTTGATGTTCTCACTCTGCTTTACAAAGCACTAAAGTCTCTTATTGAAGTGCCCGTATGCGTAACTCCAGATTATAAAACCTAACTACAATACTACTGTCAGCACATAAAGACTCTCACTGTCCTGATGTACAAGTAGAGCTGGACACAATGGCTGCAAAACCAAACAAAAACAAAACAAACCAAAAAAACCCACAGACAAAGCAAAATGAAAGAAGAAAACATCAAATTGAATATTTTTTTGAATTTTTTTGTTTTAAATTGTCAAAACATATTTCAACATTTTTAAACAAAAAAATTCTGGTTTTCCAGTTCAAAACAACTTTTTGTTTTGAAATTTAAGCTATTGAGACTGAAAAAAATCTTAAAGCTCAAAATAAAAGTGAAACATTTTGATTGACATGACCAAAATATTTTTTCTTTTTTGGTTCATGGAAGTTTGAGATTGACTTTATCTCCTGATTAGATATAGTAAAAATTTTCAGTCTCTTGAAAATATTTGTGAGATAAGAAAACCTTTTCCCACCCAGCTCCAGCTTAACATATAAATAATGAGTAATGGTAAATATTCTGGATTTTATATGGGACATTATATTTTTTTTAAATGAAAGGTGTTAACCCATGGAGGCTCAAGTTAACTGACAGTTTAACCATTTCCTCATGCATAAAAGATAAGAGAAAGTAACACAGCAAAGTAGTATAGAGATCTCCATCAAACACTGGAAAGGAAAAATCATTAACTCCAAATACATCACTTACGTCATTTTCAGTTTCTTTATGCATCTGAGAAACACAGGCTCATAAATAATTTCAGAGTGTAATTCTACAATAATTTTAGAGCAATCTGCTAATAATTAAACCACAAAGAAACCAGGTGCCTTTTAGAAGTAAATGTTTACTAGATTTGGTCAGGAATTTTCTGTTAAACTTTTTTCAATAGAAAATATAGTTACTGCAAAAATTGAAATTTTCAGCAGAAAAGTTCTGATCTTGTAGATTTTATTTTCTATCAGGAAAATGGAAACAAAATGTTTTGTTTTAGACTGTCCTGAATCAAAACATTTTTGTTTGTTGAACCAGACAAACATTTCTGTCTAAATAGCTGCGATGCATCATGTTAGTCTGGCCCTTGCTGGCAAATGGCAGCATGATTTACCAGAACTACATCTCCCATGAGGGACTGTGGCCGTTCCAGTGGATGCCGTTCAGTGTCAAACTGAGCTGAAACTCAACGTTTTGATTCAGGAATGACTAAACATTTTATTTCAGGTGAAAACACCAATACAGAGTATTTAGACATTTTCAAACTGAAATTTTTCTGAACTCCGTTCCGTGAAATATTTTTTTCAATATTTTGACTTTGCATCCTGATTTAAAACAAAAACAAACGTTGTAGTATTGGAATGTCCTATGGGGTGGAGGAGGGGAAATCCTATTTTTGACCAGCTCTAGTGTTTACAGTGAAGGTGTTTTAGAGCTCTGGTCCTTTTAAACAAAGCTATTTCCTTTTAAAAACAAACTAATAGCACTCGGAATTTAAGATGAATGCAGCCCCATGCAGCAGGCCAGCACAAGACTCATTCACCACTTAAATCCCATTTTAACCCTCAGAATAAGGTTTAAATTGTGCATGGGCCTAATGATTGAGAGTCTGTCTCACAACACAAGAATAAGGGGATGTTCAATGACATTACAAGGTAGTGGATCAAAAAAAACCAAACATTTCCACACAGTGTGCACATGAACCGTGTAACTCTGTCAAGAACCTAGCCCCCCTGCAACACTCCTTGGGGTCTGATGGGGTCATGTATTCATTCACCTCTTGTTGTCCAAGTTGGCAGGGGGAGGGAGGGCTTGCATCACAAGCCCAATGGCGGAAACTCCATTTCCTCTGGAGTTTACCCACCTCCCCTTCTGGAGCCAGAGGACAAAGAGATGAAGACAAGGAAGAGAGAAACAACCAACCAGTCCCAAATGAGCCATCTGGCTCTCTTCCTTCAGGGGGACGTCAGGCAAGCTGCAGTCTGGCTCAATGTCACCTGGTTAACTATCAGGTTGCCAACTTTCTAGTCGCACAAAACTGAACATCCTAGCCCCGCCCCTTCCCCAAGGGCCCCCCCCCCCGCTCACTACATTCTCCCTCCCTCAGTGGCTCTCTCCCTCACCCTCACTCACTTTCACTGGGCTGGGGCAAGGGGTTGGTGTGTGGGAGGGGATGAGGGCTCTGGGAGGGGGTTCCAGGCTGGAGCAGGGAGTTGGGGAGCAGGAAGGCTCTGGCTGGGGGTGTGGGCTCTAGGGTGGGGCTGAGGGATTTAGAGTGTGGGAGAGGGCTGCAGGTTGAGGCAGGGGGTTGGGGTGTGGGAAGGGGTGACCTAGGGGTCATCTGGGGTGGGGCTTGGGATGGAGGGTTTGAGGTGCAGGAGGGGGCTCGAGGCTGGGGCATGGGCTTACCTCGGGTGGCTCCCGGTCAATAGCACAGCAGGGCTAAGGCACGCTGCCGACATGTTCTGGCACCACGCTGCACAAACCCTGGAAACAGCCAGCAGGTCTGGGTACTAGGTTGGGGAGCGGGGGCAGGAGGCTCCACACACTGTTCTCGCCCGCAGACACTGTCCCCTGGCCCCCCACCCCCGTTCACATTGGCTGGAAGCAGGTAGGGACTAGCCTGCCTTAGTGCTGCAGCACCGCAGAGCCGACTTTTAACAGTCCCATCGGCAGTGCTGACCGGAGCCCCAGTGTCCCTTTTCAACCAGAAACCGGACACCTGGTTGATTACCAGAAAGTGTCTTGAGGTAACCATTTATAATCCGGCCTGCTCACAGTGCTCAGACAGTTTGTAGGCATGGTCCTGGGCTCTGCCCTCCATCAGGCCCCTCCCTGGGCACTGGGGACTAGAAGTCTATATCCTCCCAGGGCTGCTTCCTACTGAGCTGTGCTTCTTCTCTTTTGAACTCTTCCTCCAGCCCTGACATGTCTTGCAGGTGTGTTGGGATGGGCTACTTGAGTTCACAGCAACTCCTTAACCGCTTTCTGTTTGGTGTAGTGTTTTGTTGTAAAAACAAACAAAAAAAATACACACTGTCACACACTCATTGCCACAGAATCTAATTCAGGCCAAAAATGCAAGATTCAAAAATGACATTTATATGGATAGCAGAAATATCCAGAGTTACAAATAGTTAATGCTAACAAACTTTGGAAGTTATATTAAACCTCATGATTCAGGGTTTACACCAGTCTCTATTAGAAATTAAGAGAAGATCAAATGTGGGGGGTAAATTATTCTACATCTGACTAAAGTAAGATTTCTGGCACATTCCTCTGAAGCATCTGTTAGCTTCTCTCCTCAGAAACGCAGGCCTAAATTCAGGGCGCACAGTAAGGAAGCCAAGTGGTAGAAGTGGAAAGGATACTCCACTGCTGGCTGGGATGATGTGGATATGCTGTTAGATGGCCACTGGGTCTGATCCAGTATGGAAATTCCTATATTCCGTTGCACAGGGGAAATTTTACTCTTAATGCAGGATCTAACTGTGAGCATTATGTAGGTTTCCCTCTGTGCTGAGATGAATAGGATTATTTTATAAAAAGAAAAGGAGTACTTGTGGCACTTTAGAGACTAACAAATTTATTTAAGCATAAGCTTTCGTGAGCTACAGCTCACGAAAGCTTATGCTCAAATAAATTTGTTAGTCTCTAAGGTGCCACAAGTACTCCTTTTCTTTTTGCGAATACAGACAAACACGGCTGCTACTCTGAAACCAGGATTAGTTTATAGAACTTTACATATTCAAAATGCCATACAAGCATTAAATACTTGTTTTAACTGGAGATTAGGCCAAGATGTTCCTGTTAGTTTAATGAGGTGTCATTTGCTGCTGATGTTTTGCTTTCGTGGCACCGTTTTGCTTTTGATAATATCCACCATATAACTTTTTTTTCCTGTCAGGTTTGAGGCTTACCTCATATTTGGAGGTAGGTGACTGATTTCTGTTTTACAGGGAGCTGTGGCTTTGCATTTTTACTAGGCTTTGGAAAAATTAAACTTTCACTCCTGTAACCCTCCTGGGTGTGGTGTTCTGTCCCCTCAGAGACCACTTAGAGAGAGATAAAATGAGTCTGCTCTACAGCCTTAACTAAGTGCCATATGGCTTTTAGCTCATGTATTTAGTTCCAGAGGTCCCAGGTTTGGTCCCACCAGCCAATGACCAGGGTCTGTCGGCGTTACCATGTTAAAAAAAAATACACTCTTACATTACATGTGTAAGCGCCATATGATAGGTACAAGAGAATGAGAAAGCAAATATATGTGTGGGAGAGGCGAGAGTCAGGCTGAGGGATGGAATAATATGACAACTGGTTATTTTAATATACACAAACTGGGATTTAAATAAAGATTGATAGAATAAGACAAAAGATTAGATTGGGTTGATTCTATTATTTTACCCTAGCGTAAGTGGGGTGAGGCCCGTGTAAAAACCAAGGGTGAGGTGGCAGGAGCAGGTGCTTTGAAATGAAATCTGAATTTCCTTATGGATGCAAACTACAATGCTAGTCTCTGATTTGTCTTTGTTCATGAAGTGCTAACGTCCAGAGAATCTGATGCACAACATTTTGAAAACTCAGATGAAGGAAATTGTATGGCTCATTAGAAGTACTTCACCTGTGGCTACTAAAGGTATCTCTTCTCAGCAGCTGAAAGTCAGCCTTCTATGCTGGGGAGACACACTCAAGCTAGCATGCTAAAAATAGCAGCATGGATGTTGCAACTAGGGCTGCAGCTCAGGTTCAAGACTAGGGAAGCTTTCAAGCCTTTACCTGAATCAACCTACTTGCTTGCTAATATATACTTCTTTTTTAAAAGAGACTTTCTTGTGATAATGTTCTTTATAACTCTTCACTGACATCAAGTGATCACAGTGCAAATAAGATCAGTTTGATTTTATAAAGTAAAATAGTGATAAGGCACAGTTTTATAAAGCAATCATTGCATGCTAGAGGAGAAATAGGGCAGTTGACAGTTAGGCTACTTGGCATACTGGTTCATATTCTCATGTATGCACAATAAAGCTCATGTGAGATACTTTTGGAATTTTTGAATATGGAGATCTGCTTGGGGTGGGGCAGGAACATCCCATGGCCTCCTCCACTTACCAGGTGTTAGGGGACTGGCTGAACACCAGATCCTGATCAACCCAGCCAGCAGTGGGGTATCCTTTCCATTCCTACCATTTGCTGTAGACCCTGAATTTAGGCCTGTGTTACGGAGGGGAGAAAATCCACATTGGGGAGTGGGGAAGAGAGGGAAGGAGGAAATAAATTCTCTGGCAGATTTTTTTTTTTTAATTATTTTATTGGCAGCTGCTGACTGGTTTGGAATGTTAGAAGTGGTCCCACAGGAGTTGGGGGTGTGTGCAGAATGTAGTGAGGTAGCAATTTATCAAACAGTTGTCTCCACCACGTGTAGTTTATGCATGTGTCTCATATTAATCAGTCCTTATAATTCTAAGATGTAGAAAATTAGAAAGGGGGGGGGAGGGAACACCAAACACTACAGGCAATCCTGTTAATATCTTCATTACTTTTCTTTTCAAAGCCAAGACAACTATTTTGCCTAATCAATTTGTGAAAGTTCTACTTGGCACTCATGACTGCAAAATTTCTTTATTTCCATTACTGAGATAGGACACTAGGCATGACCTATTGTCTTGAGTCCTTGCATTAGGACATTATGAAGACATCTGAACTTGCCTTCAAAATACAAGAAAACTTTAAAAATAAAAAATTATATTCAACTTGTTTAAAGAAAGCAAACAAAAATAAAAACACGCAGAAAACTATACCTCCTTTTACTCTATATTGCCAATTCCCTGTTCTAATGAATTGAGTCTTGACACCAGAAATGGATCCTCAGAGCTTAGTGAAGAAAGGCACTTGTTTCTCCCTCTGATTTCTCCTTATTAAAACTGAAATCACTGAGTTAGAAAGTCTGCCTCAATTATTCTTAATTGCTGTCATTTCTGATTAATGTGGACTGTCTTGACTCTGCAGCAATCAGCAAGAAGAACAAAATATGTGCTCTTTTCTACAGTCCTTTCACACACAAAACTAATTTCAATGGAAATACCGTAACTGGAATGACTAAGATTGGGCTCATGATTTGGATGATGTGACATCACATCTGTAACCAAGTTTTGCAATAACAGCACTGTTTCTATTTTAGCCACTTACTCATTATTATGAATTTTTTTTGGTATGGTAGCAAGTAATGTGTAAAGTAGGGCTGTTGATTAAGTGCAGTAAACTCACACTATTAACAAAAAGATTAATCGCAGTTTTAATTGCACTGTTAAACAATATAATGCCAATTGAAATTTACTAAATATTTTGAATGTTTTTGTCCATTTTCATATATATTGTATTGTGTTGTAATTGAAATCAGTGTGTATTATAAATATTTGCACTGTAAGACTAATAAAATAGTATTTCTCAATTAATTTCATACAGCTATCATAATGCAATCTGTCGTGAAAGTGCAATTTACAAATGTAGATTTGTTACATAACTGCACTCAAATATAAAAAAAATGTAAAACTTCAGAACCCACAAGTCCACTCTGTCCTACTTTTTGTTCAGCCAATGTGAAGTGCCTTCCAAAATCTGAGAGGGATAAGGTGTGGAGCATGCTTTCAGAAGTCTTAAAAGAGCAACACACTGATGTGGAAACTACAGAATCCAAACCACCAAAAAAGAAAATCAACTTTGTCTGAGTCAGATGCCACCAGAAGAATGAAAATGAACATATGTCTGTCCACACTGCTTTGGATTGTTATCGAGCAGAACCTGTCATCAGCATGGACACATGTCCCCTGGAATGGTGGTTGAAGCATAAAAGGACATATGAAACTTTAGCGCATCTGGCACATAAATATCTTGCGATGCCAGCTACAACAGTGCCATGAGAATGCCTGTTTTCACTTTCAGGTGACATTGTAAACAATAAGCAGGCAGCATTATCGCCTGCAAATGTAAACAAACTTGTTTGTCTGAACAAGTAGGAGGACTGAGTGGATTTGCAGACTAAAATTTTATATTCAAAAATAAAACAATGCAGTTTTTTTTGTATATAGTTCTACATTTGTAGGTTCAACTTTCATGATAAAGTAATTGCATTACAGTACTTGTATTAGGTGAATTGAAAAATACTATTTTTTTAGATTTTACAGTGCAAATATTTGTACTCAAAAATATAAAGTGAGCACTGTACAGTGTGTTCTGTGTTGTAACTGAAATCAATATATTTGAAAATGTAGAAAACATCCAAAATATTTAAATAAATGGTATTCTATTATTGTTTAACAGTGCAATTAATGTAGTGATTAATCTTTTTAATAGCTTGACAGCCCTAGTAAAAAGGTGTTTAAACTCACTGACTTTTTAGGGCTGCATGGAGCCAGTGAGGTTTTCAGAGGGATTGGAATGAGAAGAGAGGATTGTTTTATTGAAGGGAGTTGAGAGGCTATAGCTTTACCACTGCACAAAACGGAGGAGCTAAAATGGGCAGAGCTGTTTTTACCACTCCCTAGGATTCTGTATACCCTTTCATCCCGGTTAACAAGTGGCAAGGGGCAGATTGAAGGATCCTTCAACACACTGTGTAAGAAACAAAGATAGGATTAGAGTTGCTGGGTGCTACGCTCTTTTGAACACCTGGTCCATATCTCTCATCACACCTCTAAAAGTCTGAAATACCCTCTCAAGATATCAGAAACATAAGAGGTGGGATATTGGACATGATCAAAAGAAATATATTCTTTTTTAGAAAAACCTTAACCCCCCCCCCCCACACACACACTTGTAGAAAATATGCCAAATAATTTTCTAATCTCTTCTGATTTACTTGTTACCACATGCATTATTAATATCTACACGTGGCATATTTTGCGAGAGAGAAAAAAAACTGTTCAACTTCAGCTCTTAGAGGCACTAGTAAATGTGAAATGGTCATCTCAAAGGACAAAAGGCTCTCTTCCAGCCAGCCATTCTTCTAGACAAAAGATGGATTATTGGACTTCAAGTGAGACGGTCTTTTATTAAATCCCATAAGTGACTCGATACCAAAAAAAATCTAAAATGAGATTCACTTTATTATTGCAAGACTTTAGAACATGCACAGTGAAGGTCAATACTTTGGAGTTATTCACATTCTTTACAAAATGCGTGTGTATGTCTTCATATATTTCAGGACTGGGTGGTAGCTGGATTCCTAGCTATGTCATATTACTATAAAATATTTTCAGTTATACAATATTTAAGAAGAAAGGCTCCTGATAGGATACGATGAGAGATGAAAAGGGCAATTCTTCATTTATTTTGGTAGGACTGCACCAGGTGTAAGTCAATGCATATTGTGATCCTCTTCCTAAGAGAGCCTAATCCAAATCCCATTGAAGTTAATGGAAAAAAGTGACTGGCCTTTAAAACAAGTTTCAATTACATCCTCAGTTATACTATTATCTTTCAACTGGGTGCACAGGTGTAATTTGAGATAGAATTGGCAGAAAACAAGGTTGCACAAGTGTATCCCAAGGCATTGTTTGGCTTGCAGAATCTTTATTATGGGTGATTCATGAGAAACAAAGAACTCAGATTGACTTTCAGATACCAAAGTCTGTTTCCAGCTATTTACTGGTAAATAGAATGAATCTGATCTGAAATCAGTGAGATACAGTGTAACAGAAGCACATTTAAAACCAACAAGACATACCATAATTATCCTAGAAAGATACCATAGTGATGGGAATGGTATAAAATCCTGGATAAATAGGAATTCATATATGAAAAACAAAACAAAAAAACACAAGGAAAACACTTCACTTACTCTCCTAATGTGATGACCATTTCACAGCTAGCACAGGCAGATATAGCTCCAATGACGTAAGTGGAATTATACCTGTTACACCATTTGAATCTAACTCAAGTAGTCATTACTGATAACTAGTCCAAAAAACTCAAGTATGCTCAACTTTCTAAAGATTGCTTTAAAATAAACTTCATGAACTTGAATCTCAAAAAAACCTCAAAGCAACACCACACATGCAGAATGTAAGTACTGGTTCTGTGTTACAAGTGAAATGCAATAAACAATATTTCAAGACTAGGAAACTGAATGGAAAAATTATAAGTTTAATCACACAAACCTTGAATTGAAAAGACAAAAGGGCTGCTTTGGCTATCCCATCTGCAGAAGAAAGCAGCATATAAATTACAGATTCCCCCCACATCTTGCAGTAATACCAGTTCCAACATTTCAAAGAAGCCACGGGGAGTTAAACGTAGGCCTAGTTTACTGGAAATCTGCTAGCAACTTCTTCATGAGTTGGTTCAGGAACAAGCAGTGCAACTTGCCAACTTCCAAAACAGCCCATTTTTTTTAAAAGACGCTGCAGTATGCTGACTAGATTTGCTGACCCTCAGTAACGGTGACTCTAAGAAGCTAAACATATTGAGAACACACAGATCATGCTGCAAAAGTTCAAAGGCTGATCAGATGGTACTGCCAGATCTCCATCTATCAAACAAGAAAGGAACACAAACAAAAAGCTACTAGGAAAATAAGATTTTTCTTAGCCACAAACCAAAGAAGTTAGCAGAAAACACCGAGAAGGCAACATGGGGCTAAATTCCCACTTTGCTGTATGTAAGGGGAAAACGAAGGAAACCTGCTTCAATGCAGGGGCAAAATATATTTTAAACATACACTTGGGGCCAGTAGTGACATATAGCCAGAATCTGTAGACCCAATGGTATCAGTGGCTGTCACTTAATCCACCTAATGATGGAGAGCTTGGTGGCAAAATGAGATATCTTTCTTGACCATCCCATATATAGCTACAGGCAGAAGGACCCAACTACGCTCATACCCTCCAAACAATATTTTTTTAAGCTTCACACTAGATCTGTGCTGGCAGCAGCACATGTATTCTTCACATGCCACCTTCTCTCACTGGAGGAGGGAAACAACTGAGGTCTTGACAGGCTTCTTGCTGTTTTATCTCAGCTAGTAAACAGTGTTTGTCAGAGTCATCCCAGTTACCCTAGAAGATGGTTGCACCTGCAGCCCATATGTTATCTACCAGTCTGGGAGGTCAATAGCTATATAGCTGTGGACAAAATGGACCTTTCCTCAACCCACAACTCTTAATCTTTGCTTTCTCCACATCAGGTACATTCTTTTTTAATGTTGCAAAGAAAACATAGGCAGAAATCTACTCAGAATGTGTCCTGCTAAAAATGTGGTGAAATATATGGGCAATATGCTTTCTTCCTGGGAAGAAAAAAAAATATTGAACCTTTTTAAAACTCTGGAGTTCAACATAAATAAATCCTCCACTAAAGCCTTAACTGTAATATTAATTTTATGCAGCTTTTCTAAATCCCATGTAGGGATCCATATAATGACATGAAAATGATGTTTATAGCCTTGTATATCCTCTCTAGGCATGAATTAATGCAGTCATAGGTAAGGGCTGTCCTTACTAATTGCTCTTATCTAGGTTTTGGGTTTTCAAATATGTAAATGGAGTATGGACACAAGCTTTGAGTGGTTTAACCTGTAAGTGAATGAAACCTACTCTGGAATTCTGGGAGCTAACTGTGTAAATGTGAAAGGAGGAGGCTAAGCCAGCAGTTCTTAGCCTGCTGACACAGCTGTACTAGGATAACTCATTTGCTGGAGCTCAGAGGGATATTCAGTTACAGTGAAGAAATCATAACAAAGACAGGAAACAGATCAGCACTCCCTGGATTTAACACCCTCCCCAGGGACTGTGTTGATTTCCAAACTGCAAATGTTTTTAACCCTGTATTGAAATACGTACTCCACATACTCCAATCTGATGAAGTCAAGTACAGTATATAAAACAATACAAGTCAGGGAAGAAAGCCTTAAGAGACACCAGTTGGAGCAATTGGAAACATTTCATATTACTTTCTGTGAATGAGCATAAAAATATGTATTGAGTTGAACTGTGTCCAAATAATAGTAGACTAACTCTTATAATGAAGAAGCTCAGCTAAACTTTGCTTAGCAAAAACCATTTTTTACATTCTGATTTAAGTGCTTTTCACTGTGAATGGAAATAATAGACTTCCACAAAGATCCCAACTCCTTCTACAGCCGCAGCGTGTCTGTTGTGTTGCAGCATTGTTCTCCATTTTTGCTGCTCTCATCACTACCCATCAAAAATAGGGAAGGAAAATCAAGTTGCCTTCATTTACCATTATTAAACTCAGTGCCAAGAATAACTAGATCCTGAACCGTTTAGTGTTGGTTATTGAGTTAAATGTAACATATCTAGCTTAATGTAACAGGTTGCCTTTCATAAACTAGATCAACTCTACAGTGCTGGGCGTATTTAGTTTAAAAAAATTGGAAGTGAGAGGCTACAAGTGTGGTTCTCTGCTCCCATGTGAAGAGGAACTCCGACTTGGCTTTTGTTTATTCTCCTTCACTGCCTAATCTCCTGTAGAAGTCAGCCACTTAGACTATATGCCTTGAAAAATACCCTGGGTCCTAGTTTACCTGGAGGCTTGTTTGGTTGCTTGATTTTCTCTTTTGCGATCTAGTTTCATCTATCTGAAATTTTCATTCCATGCATGAAGCAAGAGACTTAGCAAGGAGTCTTCTTGACACTGGAGATGTAATTAACTTAACTGACACTCAAACCAAATGTGTTATGAAGGGACAGCTGCCAGCAATACAGCTCTGTATTAAGCCACATTACCACTAACTGTAACCTCTTGTGTAGGCATCTGAGAATAAAAATACACAGATATGATGATGTAGTTCATCAAAGAGGCTGAGAAAAAGGCAAGAACACTAGCTTCTCAGGATACTAAGCAGCAGCAGGGAAGCAGTGTAGCTATCATTGTTAAGGTGTCCCCTAGCTTCACACACTTGTTTCAGATGTCACTATGCAAGATGGGTTCAGGCTGAATAAGGGGGTTAAAGCTTTTTCTGACTTTGGCTCTTCATTGGCTCCTGACTTGTGTCAAAGATGGGGATCTCTAAAAAGCCATTCAGTTGGAAAGCTGCGAGGCCCAAGTGCAACCACCACATTTTCGCACTTTTCCCAAGCTCCTATGCCATGCCATCTGGCGAGGCCTTGGACCTGCTTTATTCAGGCTAGTCCAGAACCAGACTGAGTTCACAGAAAGCGTCAAGGGAATAAGAGATGGAGATTTCTTTTTAAACAGAAAGAGGGGAGGAGCCTCCTCAGACGTGCCCCAGCCAGTACTACGGTAGAGTAAGGAACATTCTATTGAAGCATTCTGATTTGCTAGTGGGCATAACAGCATAACATCTGCATGGAGAAGCTTGTTCTCCACACCCTGTAACACTAAAGCATGAGTAGTAGACACCACACAAATCAGTGGGCTCCCATCGCATAGGGTCCCCCCACATGCGTAGCTTTGGGAGCGCTGGAATTGGATTTGTCTGTATCTTGGCAAAGATCTGCCTAGATAACAGAGCTAAGATGGACTAAAATATATTTCCCTTTGGAGGAACATGGTACTTTCATTACATCATGTAGACACACTGCAGAAAGTTTTCTAGGGTGGAAAAACTTGATCTTTGCTCTGTATTTGATACATTCAGGTAAGTCCCTCTCCTCTTTATGGTGTTCATGACCATACTTTTAATTCCTAATCTCTTTCAGTTGGTTCAAATCCTCCCTCACATCCAGCTGATGACTGTAATGGGGCCTCACAGTCCCTAGCAGCCTGATGCAGCCCTGCAATTTCCCCTAGTGGGCTTTCAGTAAGTCCAGTCAGGCTTATATGTATTGAGCAGTGCCCTTTCAGGGGTCTAGTTTATTTCACCCAAAGGCAGATCATTAAACGAATATGCCTCCAGCCCAGGGTTCTAGCTAGACTGCATTAACCTTAGTCCATCAACCCCACTTATGTAAAGGTTCCTTACAAGTGAGGCCCTCTTGATCCACAGTCCTCTTCTGGAGTCATGGCCTTTTGTCATCAGATGGGGAAAGATCTCTCCTCTTGGGTCATGGTCTCCCTAGAGTCAAACCACAATGACCCTTCCTCAGAAAACATAGTTCCTTTGATCTGGTGCTGCCTGCTGCTCTCTGGTGACATTCTTCTATTGGGATCAGGTTTCACTAAGACTTGGCATTCATAGCTCTTCCCTTTTGGAGCCTCTCCCACCTAAGACCATTCTTCCATGGTTTCCCTTCCTGGTGAACTCCCTCACCAACTTCCCTTGAGACACCCTTCCCTTTGGAGCTCAGTCTTTCTGTGTTCTGGGGACTGTTACTCTCCCCAGGAGCCTGTTCTCCAGCCTGCCCTCAGAGAAGCTCCCCATCCAGCTCCCCTGAGAAGTTCTTTCCCCAGGAATGTCCTCCCTGTGTTCTCCATTGCCTGAGCTAACATAACCCTTTGTAAGGTCCAGGTGTTCCCTTACTAATTAACTACTGCTCACCTACTTGGGCAATCAATTATCCCCAGATAGATCTGGACTGGCTCATTCTCTTTCAGCAGAGCTTGAGAGCCTGACTACCGCAGGGGCCAGCCACCTGTGACACAGACTTTAAAATAATTTTTTAAAGTTATTTTTTAATTAAAAATATTACCTACAAAATGACTAACCCTTTTAAAAATTTTAATTTTAAGTGTAATATTTGTGGAAAGTCTTTTCAGATCCTCTGTGATGAACAGAAGCATCAGCTGTTTGTCTGTTTTCTTTTAAAACAGAGTCACACACCTCATTCTCACTCATCTTATTCTCCACTGCTTTTCACAAAGTGTTTACTAAGGACATACTGCCTGGGTCTAAGGTATGCATATGTTGAATTTCTTTGATGTTTTCAACTAGTAGGTACCATTAATCAAGCAAAAATCCAATTTCCCCTTAGAAGACATTCAGATAAGTTATGGAACAGCGATGGGTTAGCCTGGTTTAGAAAAATTCACATACAGTGTAATGGGAAAACAACCTCTGCATTCCTGGCCAGGAATTTGGAAGTCAAACAAGAAAAGCCACCCCAGTTTTTTGTTATCAGGCACTGGGAATGTTGGGTGAGGACTTTTGGAGAGAACATTTTCAAGAGGAGCCCAAACCTGGCCTACATTTTTCTGTATTTATTTTTGCACACTTGTAGTGGAAAGAGAAAGTGCGCAGGAATCAACCTCATTTTCTTTTGATTTATACATTCAAATTGAGTTTGTGCATTTAAATACAATCACAGGTTCCAAATTAACAAAAAGTCATTTCAGATTGACCCAAAAATAAGTGTTGCAAAAATTTTAAATAAACTGAAATGTGTAAAATATTGTTTCACTTTTGAGATTTAATAGTTTTTAAATAAATTTTTAAAATAAAATTGAGGGAAATGCCAAAACAAAGTGTCTTTCCAAAATGAAAGGAAAAAATGTTTCGTTTTGGAAATGCCAAAGTGAAGTGTTCAGACATTTAAAGTAATAATAATTTTCCCCCTCCAACTGAAACAATTCACAAGACTTACCTGAACTTGTGAATTGTTTCAGTCAACCTGAATCTCCATTTTTCAGTGAACAAAGGTTGTTTTTGTGGGTGTTTTTTTTGGGGGAGGGGGGTGGACAACAACTTTGTGCACCACTAACAAACAGGTAACCTGAAAAAACATCCTGGAACTCTACCTTCAACCAAAATACAAAATTCTTCATATCACCACACACCACTGAATAGTTTAACCTACTCATCTGAACAAGCTGTGCAGGAATTTAGCTGTAGTCAAGCCAATTTCCATTTCCATGAATTTTGAGGCTATAAACACTCTGGGATTTTCCACTTTCCCGCGTGAGGCACACAACCTCCGTATCAGGTACAGCGCAACATGACGTGAACTACTAAACACTTTCAATACCACACCACTTTTAAAGAGTTATATTAAAGTTTTTTTAAGTTTCAGTGTATAAAATATGCAAAGAGCCACTGTCACAGAGTTTACTACTCACCACTGGTGTGGCTCATATGGGGGATTAGCTCTTGGTCAGCCTGACACCCCCTCCTTTGGTTCCTTGCCTCATGGTCGCTCTCTCAGGAGTCAGGTTACTCCTTTGTGACATGGCCCCCTGTCCAAGTCATTATAGTCCTCCCCTTCTGGGGTATCAAAGTTCCCATGGACAAACTGTTTCAGCTAGTTTTCTAGTCCGCTGCCCAGACCGCAACACTTCCACTGGGGCTGGAAGGGGAACAAGCCTCCCTACTGCTCCAGCCCAGGGTGTCTAGCAACCACTGTCTACACAATCTCAGACCCTGTTGCTGTTTCCCGGACTCCTTCCTCTCATTTCCCCTCTATTTTCTAGCCTTTCTCAGCCTACTTCACCATGTCTCAGGTTCTTGCCAAAGTCTCAATTCCCAGGCAGAATCCCAGAGCTTCTTCTCCTCCTAGAACTCATCCTTGTCTCATATTAACCCCCATCCCCTCTAGAGAAGGGCTGCAGAGGATCATTCCCTGCAGCCCTCTTTTAAGGCCAACTTCCTTTCTTTATAAGCTAATCCTAGCTCCTCTCCCTGGTGGGCTTCATCGGCCTTTATCAGACCCTGACTCCCTTCCAGGTGCAGCCTATAGGTTAATTGGCCTATTTCACCTGTTCAGCCCTTATGCAGGTCATACCACCCCATAACAGGCACCCAAAGAGCTCCTACTGCCTGCCATCCTTTAAAAGCACAACTAGCCATCCTCACTCCTTCATAAAATTGCCTATCAGCAAATAACTGTCAGCAGAGCAACACCCCAGAGTATTCTCTCCTGCCTATGTCCTATCCATTCTTAAAAGCCCATTAAAAAAAAAAACCCAGACATTCCAAGCGGTCCTAACTGTGGAAAGCTGAATCGAGTTCCCCTCTCTATCTTCCTCCCACAAAGATTCCAGTTTGAACAAAGGGTAGACAACTAAAACAAAAATAATTAACTTTAATTTTTCTAGGGCATCTTTGGTCTCACTTCTTGGCTTGGGGATGGGGAGAGCAGGGTTTTTGGGATGCATCTCTGAACTGAACGGTGAGTGTCTGTAGCACATAGAAACTATCAAAGCACTAATTGCTCAACACTCCTCCGTATTGTGTCTGTACACCAGGCAGGGCTTCTTCCATTTCATATATCTTTCATAATGTGCTTCCAGTCATTCCAGAATGTCAGCACATTCACTTAACCCAAGGTAAAACAAGCCAGATATTTTTTCTGCATTGATAGCTAAGCTAAGCACCATGAATACTAACAAAGTTGATAAAGAAAAGAATAAATACAATTTATATACCAGCTCTTCTTTGGCTTATCTGTAGCGTCTCAGCACATGGACTGTGATTTTCTTTTAATCTCACTATACTGAGAGCAAAACCACATAGCTTTCCTCCCCCATTGTCTGCCACAGACAAGCCTACCATAAAGACTTTTATGAATTTTATTCAGCCCATCCACAATACCATGTTCTTCCTCAGGCATATTTTTCCAGGTCAGCAGGCATTGCCAGATTTTCCAGACAGTGGCTGCATGGGATTTCTTACATCCAACAGTTATATAATTTAATATTGAGACCTAGAGTTGAAGGACAATAGTAGCCAGCCCCCCATATAACACACCTATTGACTGAGGACCAAGGCAAAGAAGTATCTCCAATATTGAAAATACCTCTCTCAGTGAGGAAACGTAGAAGGTGCACAATCACCAACAGTGCTGTCTAGTGGTCAGGCAGTGGTTGGCAGGACATCTCCACCTTGAAGTAGAGCCCTGTCCTTCAGGCCCCTGCCTCAAGGGTTTCCAGTCTCCCCTTTAGCACAGGGGCTTTGAGGGCTGGGCCCTTGAACTGTCTTTTCTAGCTAGCCTCTGACCAGAGGTGAAGGCTCTTGTTATTGTATTGTCCTCTCAGATTGGGTAGAGGAGCCCAGGCCCCCCATCCCTACTGGGCTCCAGTCCAGGGCCCAATGGTGGGCAGCTCCACTCAACACCTTGGGGTGGCAAACTGCTATCCCTCAGACCACTTCCTACCCTAGTCTCCTTCAGCTTCCCAAAGTAACTCACTCCAATCAAGTCCCTG
This sequence comes from Lepidochelys kempii, assembly GCF_965140285.1. Classification (NCBI taxonomy): domain Eukaryota; kingdom Metazoa; phylum Chordata; order Testudines; family Cheloniidae; genus Lepidochelys; species Lepidochelys kempii. The sequence continues at coordinate 83,605,344 of NC_136381.1, forward strand.
ATCCACCCACTTCATGCCCTGCTTCTCCTTTGTGGGTTAGCTGAGGTCTGTGTTGTCAGGTCTGAGGCAGTGAGCTTCCGGACAGTACTTTCTGTGCTCAGAACAGCCACCTGCTCCCTTTTACTGCCCACCTCTGAGCTGCTCTTCTCCCCTTCTTAAAGCCCTCCCACCAGCTTGAGCAGGCTTTGCAGGTGTGTCAGAGTGGGGCTGCATGGAACCAGAGCTGCTCCTTAACCCCCTGCTCTCCAGTATGGGATCTGTATACCCCATCACAGGAAGTCATTTATTTCTTCCACTTAATGTGCTGAATGAATCTTCAGGCATGAAGTTAACTCTCTTCAAACCCCCACTTCAAAGGTTTCCCATTTACAGGAATACAGGGGGGAGGGGTAGTTTTGAGTGGTTTGAGCATTGGCCTGCTAAACCCAGGGTTGTGAATTCAATCCTTGAGGGCGCCATTTAGGGATTTGGGGCAAAAATTGGGGATTGGTCCTCTTTGAGCAGGGGGTTGGACTAGATGACCTCCTAAGGTCCCTTCCAATCCTGATATTCTATGAATTGATCAGATCTGGCAAGTCAGCTTCCCCGGGTAATTGGCTAGAAGCTAAGGAGCCAATCCTACAAGGTGCTGAACACATTATTATAGAATTGTAGTGGTGGAAGGGACCTTCAGAGATCAAGTCGGGCAGCCCCCTGCACTGAGACAGGACCAAGTAAACCCTGATCATCCCTGACAGGAATTTGTCCAACCTGTTCTTAAAAGCCTCCAATCATGGGGATTCCACAATCTCCCTTGGAAGTCAATTCCAGAACTTAACTACCCTTACAGTTTTTTAGATATTAGCAAAATCATTCAATCTCCCTTGTTGCCCCTTAGACTGATTATTTCTTTTCCTACCTTCAGTGGACATGAGGATCACCATCCTCTTTATACCAGCTCTTCATACAGTTGAAGACTTTTTCCAGGTCTCCCCTCAGTCTTCTTTTTTCAAGACTAAACATGACCCGTTTTTTCTAACCTTTCCTCACAGATCAGGTTTTCTAAGCCTTTTATCATGCTTGTTGCTCTCCTCTGGACTCCCTCCAATTTTTCCACATCTTTCCCAAATTGTGACGCCCAGAACTAGACTGAGTACCCCAGCTGAGGCCTCACCAATGCCAAATATAGTGGGACACTTACCTCCTGTGTCTTACATACATCACTCCTGTTAATACACCCCAGAATGATATTAGCCTCTTTTTGCAACTGCATCACATTGTTGATTCATGTTCAATTTGTGAGCCACTATAACCCCTAGATTGTTTTCAGAACTTCTACTACCAAGCCAGTTATTCCTCATTTTGTAGTTGTGCATTTGATTTTTTCCTTCCTATGGATAGTATTTTGCACATGTCTTTATTGAATTTCATCTTGTTGATTTCAGACCAGTTCCATAATTTGTCAAGGTCATTTTGAATTCTAATCCTCTCCCCCAGAATCTTTGCAACCCCATCCAGCTTGGTGTCATCTGTGTATTTTATAAGTTTTATAATCCACTAGGCCAGTAAACCCAGGAAGGAAATTAGGTTGGTTTGGCAAATTTGTTCTTGACAAATCCATGCTGGATATTTCATATAACCCTGTTATCCTACAGGTGCTTACAAATGATGTAATTTATGATGAATTTCATCAGGCCCTGCTGATGTGAATACATTGAACATATAAAATATTCTTTAATCTGTTCTTTCCCTATTTTGTCTTGCATTCCTTCCCCTTTGTTTTAAGTGCTTGGTCACCATCGACCTTTTTAGTGAAGACTGAAGCAAAATAGGCATTAAACACCTCAGGCTTCTTGATGTCATCCGTTATTAGCTCTCTTTCCCCAGTAAGTAAAGGACCACCTACACCTTCCTTTATCTTTCTATTGCTTCTAATGTATTTAAGGAACCTCTTCTTATTGCCTTCTTTGTCCCTTGCTATGCCTAAGTCATTTTGCGTGTTAGCCTTTCTGATTTTGTCCCTACATGCTTGTGCAATTCTTTTGTACTTCTCTGAGCAATTTGTCCATGTTTCCATTTTTTATAGGATTCTATTTTGATTTTCAGGTCTTTAAAGAGCTCCTGATGGAGCCATATTGGCCTCTTATTAGTCTTCCTATCTTTTCTTTGCATTGGAATAGTTTGCTGTTACACCCTTAATACTGAGTCCTTGAAACTGCCAGTTTTCCTGAATTCCTTTATCCATTAAATTTTCTCTTAGCTACCAGTTCTCTCAGTTTGTTAAAGTCTAAAGTCCATTATCCTTATTCTGCTTATCTCACACCTTCCTTTCCATAGAATCACGAAATGTATAATTTCATGATCACTTTCACCTTTAGATTTGCAACCAGTTCCTTCCTGTTAGTCAGAATCAAGTCTATAATGGCTGCCCCCCTAGTTACTTCCTCTACCTTATGAAAAAAAAATAGTCCTCACTACAGTCCAAGAACTTACTGGATATTCTGTGTTTTGCCATATTATTTTTCCAATATATGTCTGTGTAGCCAAAATCCCTCATTACTTACCAGTTTGTATTTTGGATATTTCTGTTATTTGTTCTAGAAATGCCTCAGCCACCTCCTCTTACCAATGTGGAGGTCTAAAGTAGACTCCTACTCATGACATCACCCCAATGTTTTCCTCTTTTATCTCTACCCAGAGACTTTCAACTGGTCTGTCATTCACATCTTTCTGGGTCTCAGAACAAGTGTATATATTCTTGATGTGTAGTGCAATATTTCCACCCCTTTTCCCCTGACTGTCCTGCCTGAATAAGCAACACCCCCTCTATACCAGTATTCCAGTAATGAGAGATTTATCCCACTAATCTATGGTGCCAGTTAAGTCAGACTTTAGCTTTTGAACTAATTCTTCCTATTTTCCATACTCCTTGCATTGTGTCTAGACCTCTAAGATATAGAGCAGGTTTCCCCACTGATTTTCCTCTTGTTGCCCCTATGACCTATTGGAATTTTCCATGTAACCTCTCTCCACCTCACAACTTGTAGCCCTTTGTTAAGGTCTCCTTTTTATGTTTACCTGTGGGTTTTTGTCATCTACCCTTTTTGAACCCAATTTAAAGCCTTCCTCACTAGTCAGTGTCCAAAGGTGCTCTTCCCCTTCCTGATCAGGTGGACCCCATCTCTCTCCCGCAGCCTTTCTGCCCAGAACACCATCCCATGGTCAAGGAAGCCAAAGCCCTCCCGCCGACAGCATCTGCACAGCCCTGAGTTCATCACCACGGATGCATCTGTCCCTGTCTGGGCCCTTACACTCAACCAGCAGGATGGACAAGAACAGAATCTGCACCCCCAACTCCCTCAGCTTTGCTCTCAGAGTCCTGTAGTCACTGCTGATCTGCTCAGGATCATGACTAGTAGCATCATTAGTGCCCATATAAATGAGCAGCATGGGGCTGTGGTCAGAGGGACACTTGAGCCTTGGCAACCTTTCCATGACATCTCAGATATGGGCTCCAGGCAGTCAGCATACCTCCTGGGGGACATCACATCAGCTTGGCAAAAGGATGCCTTCATCCCCCTCAGAAGGGAGTCCCCAGTCATTTGTACTCTACATCTCTTCCTCTTGGGTGCGGTGGCCAGCCTTGGGGGCAGGTGGCTCTTCCTCCTCAGCCATTGGGTCTGCTGCTCACTTCCTATTGCCAATACAGCACACTGGTTCTTGACAGTGATGGACAGGGAACCTGGGTGGGGCGTAGAGCACTGTCTGTGTGTGAGAGCTGAGAGCACTCAGGCCCAATCCCGGGAGGCTGCTTGCTTCACAGTTTCAGGCTCCCTTGCACATGGGAGAACAGGCATAAGTCATACAGTGCCACATATGCTTGAAACAATATTAAATTACATGTTATGTCAAAACATTATGACATTTTGAGTCTAAGATTTTTGAGGGGTTCAGACCAATGATTGTACCAACTTAATTTAATCTGATCTTTCCCCTTCACTAGGACATTTCTGAAATGGAGAGCAGGAAGTAAGATGGCTGCTCTATCTACATGAAAAAAGTCTGGCTCAGACACCAAGCAAGACATCAGTAGAATCTGAGGCCTCCTAACTAGACTGTCAGGTGCTTATTGTGTTAGTGCATATGAATATAAATTCGTTTATCAGGCTAAGTTGTTCTGAGTGTTAGTCTTAGCAACTTTTGATTGACACATCTAATTCTTTTGCTGCTTGCATTGTTTGTTGCTCACTACTTACTGACACAAGGAACCAATAGAAGTACCATAGCTTTACTTAGGCACAGCTTGTTTGGAAAAAAACCTGCTAGCTCAGCCAGGTCCTAATCCTTTGAGATGCTTAGCACCTCCTCTGAAGGACACTACTCTCAATATTCAATAAAGCCAGAAAGTATTTAGTACCTTGGAGAACTGGGCCCCAAATACTGAGCTGACATTCCTGGAATTTCAAGCTTTTCCTCTATGCCTGATAATGTCACCGTTAGTGTTTCCTGGTGTTTCAAAGGGCCTTCCAAGGAAGGGAAAGGAATCTAGGAGTTTAAAGATAGCAGCACCCATGACCAGCTGATGAAGGGTATGAGTTTTATTCCTGATTGTCAGTACAAAACATTTAGCCTAAGTGTTTCATATGCCCTCAAAAGAAAGTGGCACTAATTTTTAAATTTAAAGGGTGAATACCACTTATCACCAGATACCAGCATCTGTTGAACAGCTAGGTTACATGCAGTAAACACAACACATTGGCTTCATTACTTGGGATGCTTTTGTAGGTGATATGCTAGATAGAGCAAGTCCACAATACAGTTCTGAAGTATTTTGTTATATAATGGCATCTGTGTTGTTAGTGGAGGTTAATAAAGAGGGGTAGAGGGTAGCAATTGGCTGTACATACATACTGTTAGTTTGAACAATATTTAAAGATGCGCACCAATGACATCAGGAATTACAGCAAGTATTCCAAACATGAACCTAACAACCAGCTTCCCCGTGTGTCATTTTCATATATCTTTAATTTCCATTTCTTTCACTGTTTTCATGTTATCGGAAAGGTGCTGATTGCAGATGAGACAATTCTTAGTGTCTGTATAAAGCAGTCTATTTCAGGGAATCACTGTAAGCTCATGAACACATACAGTATCATGTGTGACTGGGTGGCTCAGGCCAGGGATTTTGGTAGAGCCCAGGTGGTAAGTATTTCATTATCTGTCCATCTATAATATTGATTTAGTGGAAAAGCAAAATCAAAATCTCCAAGATATGATGGACTACATATTCAAAATTTTTCATTCCTCTGGTATGTAAAATGCAACAGTCAAGCTCGTGCATCTATTTTCCAACTCCAGTACAAAAAAGGGCGTAAAATACACAATTACTGATTGTATGTCTCTCATTTCAATACATTTCAGAAATGGATGGAAGGTGCTCAAAAGCAGGTAGGAGGTTAGGCATGCAAATGAAATATGCACAACTTTGTGAACAACTTTCATTGCATTCAAAACCCTCAAATAAACAAGAACAAGACGCTGTTTGGGGCTCTTTCCACATATTTATGGACACAGTCACCAGCCACCCTGGGAATATTTCCTTAGTCCCGAGGAGAGGAGAAAAGTCAAAGCTGGCTTCTGCCTGACTGTCCCTTTCTGACAAAAGGGTCACTTCAGATGAAGTTTCTCATCCTAGCATGAACAGCAACACAACATTTCATTCAACATGGCTTTAATTATCATACAGACACATTTTATAATATGATAAATTTGACCAGATCATTGAGCTGGAAGTAACTTATCAGACCTTCCAGGCTGTGTTATTAAAGGCAGCCCAGATAATTTTACTAAATTTGCAAACACATACCTAGAAGAATGCCCTTTTTAATTATTCTGTTTGTGGGGACTGAAACCCTCCACCACTGGCCTTTTTCAGACCTAGAACAAAGTCAACTCAAACTTTTAGAGCTTAGATTTTTTTCCCCTGAAGGCTTAAGGTTTGTGTGCATGCAGAACACACTGCCAGACTGATGCTACACATTTTTGTGCATGTTATTACAGTTTTGAACAATTGTCTGGATTTATCAAGGGATAGAGAGTAGATTTTTGGGCTGGAGGGGGTGGTCTGGGCAGTGTTTAATGAATAAATGCTCTTTCTGCAACTGAATAAATGCTCTTTCTGCAACTATCAGAAAATGCCAAAGGAGGAGTTTTAGCAAATGCTTACAGTGATAATTTCTGAACGATGTTATTTATAGTAAAAATGTGTATGGTATCAGTATATCTAAAGGAGCACCACAGGGATCTTCCTGGGTCTGGTGCCAGTCCACATTTTCACTAATGATTCGGATAACTGAGTGGAGATTACACTTATAAAATTTGTGGATGACAGCAAGCTGCGAGGGGTTGCAGTCATTTTGGAGGACAGGATTAAAATTCAAAATGACCTTGACAACTTGGAGAACTGGTGGTCTGAAATCATCAAGATGAAATTCAATAAAGACAAGTGCAAAATACTACACTCAGGAGGAAAAAAATGAAGTGCACAAACTATAAAATGGGGAATAACTAGCTAGATAGTAATACTGCAGAAAATGACCCCGAGCTTAAGAGTGAATCACAAATGGAATATGATCCAATAATGTGATGCAGCTGCAAAAAAAAAGACTAATATCATTCTTGGGTGTATTAACAGGAGTGTCATATGTAAGACACAGAAGGTGATTTTCCCACTCTACTTGGCACTGGTGAGGCCTCAGCTGGAGTACTGCGTCCAGTTTTGGGCACCACACTTTAGGAAAAGATGTGAACAAACTGGAGAGAGTCTAGAGAAGAGCAACAAAAATGATGAACATTTTAGAAAACTTGCCCTATGAGAAAAGGTTGAAAAAAACCCCAAAAAACTGGTCATGTTTAGTCTTGAAAAAAGAAGACTGAGGGGGGACCTGATAACAGCCTTCAACTATATTAAGGGCCATTATAAAGAGGCTGATCAGTTGTTCTCCTTGTCCACTGAAGGTCAGGCAAGAAATAATAGGCTTAATCTGCAACAAGGGAGATTTAGGCTGGATATTAGGGAAAGTGTTCTAACAATAAGGATAGTTAAGTCTTGCAATAGACTTCCATGGGAGCTTCCATGATTGGAAGGTCTGAAGAACAGGTGGACAAACACCTGTCAGGGATGGTCTAGGTATACTTGGTCCTGCTTCAGTGAAGGGGGCTGGAGTAGATGACCTCAGGAGGTCCCTTCCAGCTCTACATTTCTATGATTATTAAATGTAAAGTTTTGTCTATCTCAGGGTTCTGGTTTTCCATTGTAAGTTATTGATAGAGTTTTCATTTCAAGTTTGCAGTTGTAATAACTTCTATTGAAGATGGAAGAATAGGAACGTCATGGAAAAATCAACCACGTGTTGTGTTTGGTTCAGAACAAACCCATCATATCCGTCCCGCTATGGGCCCCATCAGTAAATAGCATTTTTCTCTATTTAAGTATAAAATATAAATCAATATTTAGGAATTAGTCATTGAATGGATCCAGTTCAATTGTTCCTTTGCCACTCACCACAAAAAAACACTCTTTTTAAATGTAAGATCTATACCTTAAAAAAAAACGAAGTTTGCAGGTGCCATATTTCTGTATGATGTGGTCAGTTAGTGGCTCTCATTTTTGGAACAGAAGCTGATGGGTTTAATTCCTACCCCAAGAATGACACTATGGGCCTCATTCAGTTCCTGACATGTAAATTCTACCTAAGGTCTAATTTAGATACTTAGGTACTACATTGGTGCACCTATCCATGTCATTATTGTAAAATGAGTGAGAGCCTGTACAAGTGCATCAATGAGTAGGAGGGGCTTGATTTGCATAATGTGCCCATACAGAAGAGGCCATCCAGGGACCTTCCACTGTGTGAACCAGTAGTTGTTACGCAGTGACACCCAGAGAGCTATTGACAAGGTTAAAAAGAAGTTTATAAAGCCAAAGAATACAATTCTCATACTGGCCCCCATCAGTCATGCCTATTGTGGAGTCATAGGTCTATTGCTAACCAACTCGGAAAAAAGATTTTTCATACCATGTTGTTCATCTCTTGAGAGACCAGTGCTCAAATATATCCTGCTGAAAATGTGGATGTCTTAAGTAGTGCAAACTCTGTGCACTGCATGACAGCATGACACAAGAGTTAAACTGGGACATGAATACTTCAGACACTGAGCTTTTTCTTGCTTATGCACACATCGCTGCTGCACATGCACAACTGCCAGAAAGAAACATGCTCTGTTTGCATTAATCATGACTCATTCCTTGCTTGCATGCCCTGCCTCTTCCCCAAACACTGACAAAGGAGATTTATTCCTGTTACAGTAACAATGAACGATCCCAGTATGCAAGTCACACTTCAGATGGCCATGCTGCTTGCAACTATATCACTATTCCAACCTCTGTATGGCTGACAAATTGGTCCCTACAGGTGCCATATAGTATGCTTTTAGAAGTTCTATTGTTTGGATGGGATGTTGAAATGAAGTCCCTTCTTGCCCATCTCTGGTATGCTGTCTGGGTAGAAATTCAAGATCCCAAAGGACTTTTCAGAAAGAGGTTATACTTACCCTTTCTGACATTATGCCCCATATTCTTCATAGAAATATGCTTACACTATGAATATGGCATAACTAAGACATATTTTATGCAAGATGAGTCATGTGAGATATCATTGGAAAGGTTATGATCTTATTTGTATACATGTATCAATTTTGTATCTAAAGTTAGGACTATGAACTATGTAACAATTACAACTGTGTTTGCACCTGGGGACACCTACCAGACTGAATGCAATCAGCCTGGAATGGACAATTAGGGAGAACAATAGGACTTTGAAGATGCTAATCTCCCTGCTTCCGGAGAAGTTTCCTGTGATGCTGCTTTGACACTTCAGAGTCAGATAATCATGTCACCTGGTACTGGACACCTGGTACTGGACATCTAGTGTTTTTCAATTAAGAGGGAGTGGGGGGGTCAAACTGGGAAACAAAGGATTCCAGCCATATGTAAATCCTATTTATGGCTGGGGAGTAATCTTGGTTTGTTCCTCACTGAATTCCTATCCAAGATGACTGCTGAAAACATCTAAGAAACAAAGACAAACGGGAAACGGGGTGGGTCTGGGGGAGAGTACTGAACCTAGGCTGGGAATGGTCTGGCCCATGAAGGATATACCTGGAGTTTTAAACTGCAAACAAGAGCTGTCTGGCCACAAAGAAATTCTACAATTTGCTTAAAACAACATTTAGGATGAGAAATTACTATTTGTAGCCAGTTTCTTTAGTATATTGAACATAGTTTGCATTTGTTTTATTTGCTCAGTAATCTGCTTTGTTCTGTTTGCTAGCCCTTATAATCACTTAAAATCTACCTTTTGAAGTTGTTAAACTTGTTTTTTGTTTATTCCAAAAAACAGTTTGTGTAATTCATAACTGGGGGGAAGCTGTGCATATCTTCCTCCACACTGAGGGAGGGGGTGGATTTCATGAGCTTATGCTACATAGATTTCTGTGCAGTGCAAGACAATATAATTTTGAGTTTACACTCCAGAGGGCGTGTGCACTTGAGTGCTGGGAAATTCCTTAGCTGAAAGCCTTCCCATGCAGCACTGATTTCAGTATCAGTGTCATTCTGCAGCTGGGGGGAGGGGGTGTGTGTGTGCGTGTGCAGCAGGACAGAGGGAGGGGCCCAGGCTGGTGAATGGGTGGGCTCAGTGGAACCCCAATACATAGGTGGCACCCCGGAGGCAGGGGGGAAACCAGTCAGACCCTTCTTGCAACTTTTCAGATGCAGATGGCAGGACTGTTAATTCAACAAAAGGGGATAGACTTACATGGTCCTCCTCCTTATTCTATAATGTTAGCTCCATCTTTGGGCTTCTGTTATCAGCATGATTTCAGATTTTTCATGTCATCATTCATTCCAATTTCTTCTGTCTCCAAAAACTTCGCCACGGGTTCCATAACAAAGAATGATAAGTCCATCATCCTGGTTTTGAATTACCCAACAGCATGGAATAAACTGTATGGTGTATAACTTTGTATTGGATTTTGTACATGCAATCTGAGCATTATATATTTTATAATTTCTCAAACACGTTAAATTAAAATTCTCTTCCCCACACCTGTCACCCTGAAGTGGTGTGTACTGTGAACACAAACACAGGAATTGCCATACATACTGGGTCACACCTGGCATACACCTAGTCCAGAATCCTAATGCTGTCAGTGGCCAGCAGCAGGTGCGGTGAGAAAGGTGTAGGCAGATGTGGGATATTCTTCGCCCCACTTGGTCCTCATCCTGGTATGTAATAGTTAGACATTGCTTTAATCCATGAAGCATGAGGTTTAATATCCCTTCCAAAATTTTAACTTTGTGTTCAACTGAAATCAACACTTTTCTTTGTGGTGTAAGATTTGCCAGTATGATTTCAGAGTTGTTAAACATGTTTGTTTGAATAAATGTTGTTAACTTTATAAACAAAAAAAAAGCTAAAAAGAAAAACAGTTTATACTATAACTCCTCATGTGAGTTATTTTTCCCATATATTAAACAAGCCTTTGGCAAGTAAACTCAAAACCTGTGAAATTAGCTTACAGTGGAGTTCAGAGATGCTGAATTACTTCTTTGTAAATCAAAATTAAAGAAGCTAATCTAAAATGACACTACCATCTTAAAAAATTCTCTCTCTAGCTGAAAATGTTCACCTGTTCTTGTTAAAAGTGACACCTAATATTATAAGAGAGTAGGTTTTGTGTGTGTGCATACACACACACACACACACACACACACAAAGGAGTGAAATTCACTTCTGCAGAGGGTTCTGTATAAATTCCTTTGTGCCACTTAAGTGTCACTTTAAGGACATATAGGAGCTTGCCTGGGTTTGCTGCATGAGGCTGAACTGGAACATGAGTACACATTATATTGCATATTAATTTCTTTTTTATTCATTCTCCCATTTCTTTGTTCCAATTCTTGATTTTCTATTCACAGTTTCTAAGAAAACAAAACAGGACCGTTGACTGTAGAAGTTATCTTTTACAATAAATTACTAACTAAAGCAGGGACATGCACAGGAATAAAAATTTGGCTGCTTTTGGAGGGGCACTTTCTCTGCCTCCCACAGCCAGAGGAGCTGGCTCTCCCCTGTCCCCACCAGTCCCCCTTCCCTGTGGCCAGAGGAGCTGGCTTAGGGTTTCCAACCCTCCAGGATTGTCCTAGAGTCTCCAGGAATTAAAGATTAATCTTTAATTTAATATTATGCCATGTGTTGAAATCTCCAGGGATCCATCCAACGAAAATTGGCAACCCTAAGCTGGCTCTCCACCCTTCCTCCCCCTGCGGGCAGTGGAGCTCACTCTCCCCGTGCCCAATCTGGAGGAGTTTGTGCTCACACTGATTGGGGGAGCCTATGCCCCTGTTTGGCCCCCCAAGCACACCCCTGAACTAGAGAGATTGTCAGATGTATGCCTCTGAAAGAATGGCCTCCAAATTTCATTCATCCACTCTGTTCCTAAAGGAAAAGATGAAAATTCCTGAAATTCTGACAGGATAGGGTTAATGTTGATGGTAGTTTTCTAGAGGAAAACAATGGAGAGAGCAGTAGCTTGATCATAGAATCATAGAATATCAGCGTTGGAAGGGACCTCAGGAGGTCATCTAGTCCAACCCCCTGCTCAAAGAATGCCAATCCCCAACTAAATCATCCCAGCCAGGGCTTTGTCAAGCCTGACCTTAAAAACTTCTAAGGAAGGAGATTCCACCATCTCCCTAGGTAACACATTCCAGTGTTTCACCACCCTCCTAGTGAAAAAGTTTTTCCTAATATCCAACCTAAACCTCCCCCACTACAACTTGAGACCATTACTCCTTGTTCTGTCATCTGCTACCATGGAGAACAGTCTAGAGCCATCGTCTTTGGAACCCCCTTTCAGGTAGTTGAAAGCAGCTATCAAATCTCCCCTCATTCTTCTCTTCCACAGACTAAACAATCCCAGTTCCCTCAGCCTCTCCTCATAACACATGTGTTCCAGTCCCCTAATCATTTTTGTTGCCCTCCGCTGGACATTTTCCAATTTTACCACATCCTTCTTGTAGTGTGGGGCCCAAAACTGGACACAGTACTCCAGATGAGGCCTCACCAATGTCGAATAGAGGGGAACGATCACATCCCTCGATCTGCTGGCAATGCCCCTACTTATACATCCCAAAATGCCATTGGCCTTCTTCGCAACAACGGCACACTGTTGACTCATATCCAGCTTCTCGTCCACTGTAACCCCTAGGTCCTTTTACGAAGAACTGCTGCCTAGCCATTCGGTCTCTGGTCTGTAGCGGTGCATGGGATTCTTCCATCCTAAGTGCAGGACTCTGCACTTGCCCTTGTTGAACCTCATCAGATTTCTTTTGGCTCAATCCTTTAATTTGTCTATATCCCTCTGTATCCTATCCCTACCCTCCAGCGTATCTACCTCTCCTCCCAGTTTAGTGTCATCTGCAAACTTGCTGAGGGTGCAATCCACACCATTCTCCAGATCATTTGTGAAGATATTGAACAAAACCGGCCCGACGACCGACCCTTGGGGCACTCCACTTGATACCGGCTTCCAACTAGACATGGAACCATTGATCACTACCTGTTGAGCCCGACAATCTAGCCAACTTTCTATCCACATTATAATCCATTCATCCAGCCCATACTTCTTTAACTTACTGGCAAGAATACTGTGGGAGACCGTGTCAAAAGCTTTGCTAAGGTCAAGGAACAACACGTCCACTGCTTTTCCCTCCTCCACAGAGCCAGTTATCTCGTCATAGAAGGCAATTAGATTAGTCAGGCATGACTTTCCCTTGGTGAATCCATGCTGACTGTTCCTGATCACTTTCCTCTCCTCTAAGTGCTTCAGAATTGATTCCTTGAGGACATGCTCCATGATTTTTCCAGGGACTGAGGTGAGGCTGACTGGCCTGTAGTTCCCAGAATCCTCCTTCTTCCCTTTTTTAAAGATGGGCACTACATTAGCCTTTTTCCAGTCGTCCGGGACTTCCCCTGATCACCATGAGTTTTCGAAGATAATGGCCAATGGCTCTGCAATCACATCTGCCAACTTCTTTAGCACTCTCGGATGCAACGCATCTGGCCCCATGGACTTGTGCTCGTCCAGCTTTTCTAAATAGTCCCGAACCACTTCTTTCTCCACAGAGGGCTGGTCACCTCCTCCCCATGCTGTGCTGCCCAGTGCAGTAATCTGGGAGCTGACCTTGTTCGTGAAGACAGAGGCAAAAAAAGCATTGAGTACATTAGTTTTTTCCACATCCTCCGTCACTAGGTTGCCTCCTTCATTCAGTAAGGGGCCCACACTTTCCTTGACTTTCTTCTTGTTGCTAACACACCTGAAGAAACCCTTCTTGTTACTCTTAACATCTCTTGCTAGCTGCAACTCCAGGTGTGATTTGGCCTTCCTGATTCACTCCTGTATGCCCGAGCAATAATTTTATATTCTTCCCTGGTTATTTGTCCAATCTTCCACTTCTTGTAACCTTCTTTTTTGTGTTTAAGATCAGCAAGGATTTCACTGTTAAGCCAAGCTAGTCACCTGCCATATTTACTATTCTTTCTACACATTGGGATGGTTTGTTCCTGTAACCTCAATAAGGATTCTTTAAAATACAGCCAGCTCTCCTGGACTCCTTTCCCCCTCATGTTATTCTCCCAGGGGATCCTGCCCATCAGTTCCCTAAGAGAGTCAAAGTCTGCTTTTCTGAAGTCCAGGGTCCATATTCTGCTGCTCTCCTTTCTTCCCTGTATCAGGATCCTGAACTCGACCATCTCATGGTCGCTGCCTCCCAGGTTCCCATTCACTTTTGCTTCCCCTACTAATTCTTCCCGGTTTGTGAGCATCAGGTCAAGAAGAGCTCTGCCCCTAGTTGGTTCCTCCAGCACTTGCACCAGAAAATTATCTGCTACACTTTTCAAAAACTCCCTGGATTGTCTGTGCACCACTGTATTGCTCTCCCAGCAGATATCAGGGTGATTGAAGTCTCCCATGAGAACCAGGGCCTGCAATCTAGTAACTTCCGTGAGTTGCCGGAAGAAAGCCTCGTCCACCTCATCCGCCTGGTCCGGTGGTCTACAGCAGACTCCCACCACGACATCACCCTTGTTGCTCACACTTCTAAACTTAATCCAGAGACTGTTAGGTTTTTCTGCAGTTTCATACCAGCACTCTGAGCTGTCATACTGCTCCCTTACATACAGTGCAACTCCTCCACCTTTTCTGCCCTGCCTGTCCTTCCTGAACAGTTTATATCCATCCATGACAGAACTCCAGTCATGTGAGTTATCCCACCAAGTCTCTGTAATTCCAATCACATCATAATTCCTTGACTGTGCCAGGACTTCCAGTTCTCTCTGCTTGTTTCCCAGGCTTCTTGCATTTGTGTATAGGCACTTGAGATAACTCGCTGATCGTCCCTCTCTCTCAGTATGAGGCAGGAGCCCTCCCCTCTCACGCGCTCCTGCTCGTGCTTCCTCCTGGTATCCCACTTACCTCAGGGCTTTGGTCTCCTTCCCCCATCTGATATATGGATTAGATGACTTCAAAAGTAACTGCACACTGTGACTGACAGAAGCAGCAATGGTGACAAAATAGGTTTCTTATGTACACTCTCACCACAGTAGTCAAAAGCAATGGAAAGCTGAGTCAGTAGATAGCTCACTCCTGGCAGTTTTCTTGCACATCTGCAGCAATCATTGAAAGGAAGTAAACAGCCTCAACCAACACTTGGTTGAAAAAGGACCTTTCCTTAACCTCCCTACAGCAACTTGTTCTTTGCTTAAAAACAAAGAAGAAAAATATACACAATTTTTTTAGTATCTTGAAGTAGGCCAGAGAATGCCCTCGTTGTTATTTAACATGTTTGTGGCTTAATATAGTTAGCTAATGTTTTGCCAATTGAAAAGACTGGTAACAACATAAATTATTTAAAATTAGCTTACAAGAGAGGGCGGGAGAGAAAGACTCAGGGGAAGTGGTGTGTGTCTATGTTGGTAGGGTGGGGCAATGTTTAGTCTATTTTTGAAAGGCTTTTCCCCAAAACACAAGGTTTCCCCCAGGACGTCTTCCTCCTCCATTGAACATCAATGAAATTGAGTGCAGAGAGTAACAAGGTTTATTAGTCTCCCTTCCCCTCATCCATTTACAACTTTACAGATCTGTTCTGTTTGCAGAATGAACTAATGGCAACAACAACCAAAACCCAACGTCACTTATAATACTCCCTTTTGCTGAACTCTTGAGAAGCAGTTTGGTCAAAACTTTGCTTGCCAAACAGTGACCAACAACTGTTCCCAGCTGCCAGCAATTACTCACTGTAAGCCTTTAAATACACTAAGCTTCTACCAGTGTTTTTCATGAAATCAACAGTGTTCTGGCTCTCTCTCACTTTTCAAAACATTTTATGTTCCAGAAAGAACAAACCCCACCTCCTCCCAAAAAGGTGGAGTCAATGGCAATTGAAATCAACAGCAGTTCTGCTACTGAGGCAATACCTGCCTCACTCAGAAAAACAAAGAACTAATATCACAGCTATGTACTATTCACAGTATTTCAGAGTAAAATAATAGCTCTTATATTAAGGACTCATGAAGGATCAATGCTATAGTGCTCCTTATTGTATCAAACACATTCTAGTGGAGGATGTAAGTCAGTAGCAGTAGGATTTCATTGAACAGCCTGGCATACGCACTTTCAACATCCACAGAACACATAAATAACAAAAAGACTTAGTACTTGTACAGTGCTTTTCCTCCTCAAAGACCTTCATAAATACCTAATCCTCATGACACCCCGAAAGGTAAGAAAATGCCTATTATCCCCAATTTTACAGATGGGGAAACTGAGGCACAGACTTGTCCAAAGAGGGAATAAATATCACAGCCAGGATTTCCTGGACTTCCTGATTCCCAGTCAGGTGCTTAATCTACCAGTCCACACCTGTGCAGCTATGGTAAGTTACAGTGTCCAGGGCTGGGGCACGGGGTTGGGGCCCTGGAGGGAGTCAGGGGTGGAGGCTCCAGGCAGCGCTTACCTCAAGCAGCTCCCGGAAGCAGCAGCATGTCCCCCGTCCAGCTCCTATGCAGAGGTGTGGCCAGGTGACTCTGCGTGCTGCCTCATCCGCAGGCGCCACCCCTGCAGCTCCCACTGGCTGTGGTTCCCGGCTAATGAGAGCTTTAGGGGCGGTACTTGGGGCGGGGGCAGCATGTGGAGCCCCCTGGCTGCCCCTACACATAGGAGCTGGAGAGGGGACATACCAGCTGCTATCTGGGAGCCGTGTGGTGCGGAGGCTAGCAGGGAGCCTGCCAGCCTCACTGCATGGTGCCACCAACTGAACAGTCAACGGCCTGGTCAGACCAGTTGTTCCAGTCAAAAACCAGACACCTGGTCACCCTAAGGCAGGGATGGCCAACCTGAGCCTGAGAAAGAGCCAGAATTTACCAATGTACATGCCAAAGAGCCACAGTAATACATCAGCCCCCCCATCCACGCCCCAGCTGCCAGTGTCTCCTGGCAGCCCAACAATCAGGGCCTACTCCCTCCTTCCCCCAATCAGCTGTTTCACGTGCACAGGAGGCCATTGGGGGTGGGGGAAGTGAGGGCATGGCAGACTCAGGGGAAGGGGCAGGGGCCTTGATGGAAGGGATGGAGTGGGGGGCAGGGCTTGGGGCAGAGTAGGGGGTTGAGCAGCGAGCACCCCCAACACACTGGAAAGTTAGCATCTATAGCTCCAGCCCCGGAATCAGTAGCTAGGTAAGGAACTGCATATTAACCTCTGAAGAGCCGCATGCGGCTCCGAAGCCACAGGTTGGCCATCCCTGGCCTAAGGAAACTCCATGCAAGCCTGGAACCAAGTGAGCTGTAGCTCACGAAAGCTTATGCTCAAATAAATTTGTTAGTCTCTAAAGTGCCACAAGTCCTCCTTTTCTTTTTGAGAAAAAGCACTGGAATTTTGTTTTGATTAAGGAGAGGTTAAGGTTATTTTCTAGAAATGGAACTAGTCTCTCTCTCGCGTTCCACACAGAACAAGAGCATGAGAAATGTCTTCCTACTACTAATACCATACTGCTTCCCCCTTTCTCCATGAGCAGTAATAAAAGCTGTTCTGGAAATATTCAGATGAGCTTTATGACATTCTTAAGAGAAGAAATGAATAATTTTGTTAGTGGCACACCATCCAAGGTAAAGGGGAAAAAAAGGAAACCGGTTAATACCTGTTATGTCACACAAGTGGGTTGTTACACAGACAGGATAACTTCACACTAAAACATTTAGTCATTCGTTGCAAAACCACACTGATGAGCACTGCATAGCAAACATGCAACCCAGAGGGCAACTGCTTTTATATTTAATTTTGAATTACTGCCTTTTTCATTAGAGGTGAGAGAAGTGTGGTTACACTCTCTCACGGTTTCTCAAGAATCCTATGCTATTCCAGGGTCTGATCCAGCGAAAATAAAATAAATAAATAAAATGTGCAGCCTTATGAACTTCCCAAGCCGCAGATGCTGGCCCTATGGTGAGCTGACCTCTCCAAAAAAGCTCAACAGCAGGGATCTGTGGAGGAGCTCCAGGGAAGAAGAGATTATGCAAATAAAATCCCCACCTCCCAAATATTGCAGTTCCTTATGCTACATATGTTCCTCTCCTCCACTCCTTTTGAGGCAGTAGGAATTAAATAAATAAATGTATTTGTTTTTAATTCAGTTATCCTTTTCCACTCGTGTTAACCAGGGGCAATGAAGGGGCTTTTGCTCCATATTGTGGGGATGAGTGAAGAGTGGACGCTTCCTGCTCCACACCTCCCCATCATCATTTGCTTGAGGTAAGAGAGAGGGAAATAAGGTGAGTTTTCAGACAGTCGCTTGTGCTTTTTCTTCCTGCTGACAGCTTCCAAACAGCAAGGCATCTTTATATGTGTCCCTTAAGAAATCTCACTATCAGTCATCTTGGACAGAGCTTTCCATGCATTTAGATGCAGTGGGCTCAGTGTTCTGACACTATCATTCCTGTGATCCCAACGGCAACCAGAACGTGGAATCTGATTGCTCTTGCCCTTGGGTGGCTATGGAATGCTTCCAAAGGTTGTTGCCAAGGAGGGAAAAGCTCCCTTGAGAATAGGGAACAGTCTCAGTGATTACTAGCACTCATTCAGAGTTGTGTGCACTGGGGATCAGTGCCATACAACAGGCATTTATAATGAACAAAGATCAAAGATCAAAGTGAGACAACTGATATTGTTAGGTTAATAAAAGAACACTCAACAGCATTGTTGTTTAAGTAGCAATTCATAAAATATCAAGTTGTACCACATTACATCAGAAGTAAACGATAAGGTGGTGATGAGAAATTGTTATTAAGACTTGTTTTTAAACTTCTAATGAGCACACTCCATGTACCTTTATTTCTGTCTTGTTCTCATGGCATTTGGTTTTTTGTGAGAAATGCAGGGGATGGAGGGAGGGGTTTCCGGCTAAATTGTCACCATGTCTTCCAAGAGTCCATAATAGTTTCCATTGTCCTATTCCTGAAAAGTAAGCTAGTCATTTACAGGCCTAAGGAAAGTATAATTGACAAGGAGAAATCCATGATGTATGATACTGTACCTTTTTCTTAACTGCCAGCAGATATTCATTTCTGCTAGAAGGCAAACTTCATATGGAACAGTTATGTAAACAAGTAAACAATAAAACAGGTAACATCACAGAAAGAAAATATATATTTACTTAAGTAACTCTGGACAGTTAGCTCAGGACTGTTTCTGAAGGATAAACTTACCAAAGATGTTTACCAGGCCTAAACATAACACCTGTTTCTGGTCCTATATTGTATATTTCCTTTGTACATCTGCATCAGCCCCGTGATGAGCTTGTTCCCATACTTTGTCTTACTGCTACCAGCAGAGGTGCTGGAATAATTTTTTATAGTGGAGGTGCTGAGAGCCACTGAACCCAACTGCAACCCCTGTATGTGATGGAAACCACTTCAAACTAGGGGTGCTGTTGCACCCCCTGGTTTGTAGCACCTATGGCTACCAGTAAGGGGTTTTGTAAGACCTGTTTGACTTCATGTGAGTAATAAGAAAGAGCAAAGTGAGAGATTTGTTGCTACTTACCAAACCTCTTGTAACCAAAGGACTGCACCTCCTCCTCTTCTGCAAAGTCGTCTACAGAAAGACAGATGCACAGATTTAGTACTAAAATTAGCTATGAAGGCACAGAAGTTTGAGTATACACAAAAGGTTACTGAACATTGTATTTGAAAGGTTAATTGGTTTTATCAATATTACTGCTTGCTGATATATGAAAATATCTCAAACTTTCCTCTTTCCCTATTAATCTTCCACCCAATCTTTGGCTACTGCATGATACTTGGATCCTTTTTTCTCTGAGTCACCAGCAGAAATCCAATTGATAAGTTATCATCATCTGATGGCTGTTCAGGGACTTTTATTAAATTGATTGCTGGTCTTAGTACAGATTTTAGCAGACAAATTCCTCATCACAACTGGCACTTAGTGCATCTGTGTTAGCAGTCTCAGCAAGGCAAAGGAATAAGTAGGCACAGAGACTGAACCACCTTTTAACCTGTACAGGGGAGCCCCCTCCAGGTCAGGGCAGAGGCACATTAGAAAGGTCTTTTGGGCGAGCTTACATTACTGCTTGCCTGTGCTGTGCTTTTCCTGTGAATAAAGAGAAGGCTTCAGTTGCTAGGGCTGTCAATCCATCACCTTTCATGAACACTAAATTTCCTTGAAGAGATAAACCTCATTCAGTCATGGGCAACAGAACTGACACGTTGGTCAAGTTCAAAAAGTTAGCAGAAATAAGAGTATTTAGTCCTTTTCATCTTGACTTGGGCACAGGGGGTAAGAGGTGGGTATTCAGGCCTTAGCTTGTCATTAATTTCATCTCTCTCCCCACTTCCTCCTGCCAGTAACAGCACAAAGGAAAGGATTATGACCAGCACAAACAAGCAATATCAGTACTTTAAAAAAAGAAAAGTATATAACATCTCTCCACCAATCCTGCCCTTTCTCCCACCTCCAGCATGGCCCTTCCCATTTGCAACCCTATTTTCCACTGTTCTGGAGCAGTGTTTCACCCCTTCCCACATTAACATTGGCAATGTGCTTAGACGGGGTATAAACATTCCTGCCACACCTAGGGCATCTGGAACAATTACAAATCTTCACCAAGAGCTCACCTTAAATCAGTCCCCTAGGAGGCTGACACCACTCTCTAGGCGTGCGACACACAGAGATTGCCATCACTACCAAGTATGCTAACCCCCCACCTACAGCTTTCCCAAGATAAGCCATAACAGAAAGAAGTAAACAGGAATACCGGCCAGTACCTGGACAGAAGGTTACCAGAAAGCTTCAGTCAGTCAGGTGCAATCACAAAATAGATATGTTATACAGGCCTCAAACAATCAGTGGGCCCTCAGCCTTATGAGATTCAGTGCAAAATCTGCATTCAATAGGCCATTCACCATTCAGTCTCATCGCCGATGAGTCAACCAGCCAGGTCTGCATCACAGAAATCTGGCTGGCTGACATGGTAGCCAGCTGCTACCTCACCTGGCTCTCCCATCCCCACCCCACCCAGGATATGTTATGCACTACACAGCCAGACCTAGAGAGGACAAATCTGAATATGGAGCATAGTCATTAATTTCCCATTCAGGCTCAAGATCAGGAAAAGCACACACAAATCAAAATCCTTTGAGGGCATCCACTTACTCTTGCCCAGAGACAAAACTAACCGAGGCATACTACTAATCTATTAGCTCCCAAACATCAAAGGCTCCCAGGGGAGCTGATGGAGATGTTGCCTGACATGGTGATGACGTTCACTGAATTTATCACCTTGCAGGACTTTAACATTCACACAGCTGATACTCTGACAGGACAGCTCAAAACCTCCTATCCTAACTCTTCACCTTACATCACACAGCTGCCTATACCCTGAATTGGATCCTGAGTTGGATGTGTTTGTACGGAATCCAAGTACTTGCGGCAGCTTCCTAAAAGACTTTTTAAGGCAACAAGAAACCACTTCCCTAAACTCTCCTGAAGCCTGCCAAATTCCAAAATGTACACT
This sequence comes from Lepidochelys kempii, assembly GCF_965140285.1. Taxonomy (NCBI): domain Eukaryota; kingdom Metazoa; phylum Chordata; order Testudines; family Cheloniidae; genus Lepidochelys; species Lepidochelys kempii. Next base: position 83,626,532 of record NC_136381.1, read on the forward strand.
TTGAAAACTCTACCCAACAAAAAGAAAAGGAGTACTTGTGGCACCTTAGAGACTAACCAATTTATTTGAGCATGAGCTTTCGTGAGCTACAGCTCACTTAGTCTCTAAGGTGCCACAAGTACTCCTTTTCTTTTTGCGAATACAGACTAACACGGCTGTTACTCTGAAACCTACCCAACAAAGAGGCCAATCATATCATGGCAAATGCTAATAAATCAAAGTGATCACAAATCAGTCAACATTCAGCTTTCTCACACACCCCAACAGTACTCATTCACTACACAGAGCTTTGGATAAAATGCCACTCTGGTGTGCAAGAAAGAGCTGCATAACTCAGGCTTCAGTTCAAGACTGAACTTGTTTCTCTCCCCATTTCTCTATCATGGTGGACAACAAAACGACATGCCCGGTAACTCAAGACTACAATCTTGACTTCATGTTTGGCTTGGCCTTCCACTTTGACCCACACAGCCAAGACATGTCTAAATCTTGCCTCTTCTTCCGAAACATCTCTAAGATCCCATCATTCCTCTCTGCCAAAGTCTTGTGCAAGCCCTGATCATCTTGCCCCTTGACTACTGTAATCTCCCCTTCTCTGGCCTCAATGCCACAACAGTGTCTCCCTCAAATCCCTTCTAAGTGCTGTTGCTAGGATCCTCATCTCTGACTCCTCACTGGGAAGAGATCTTGATAGGTGTTGAATTAGGCTCTCAGAGAACTCTTGGGGGGAAAGAACAGATGCTTAGAAGTGACAGATTAAAAGCCTCTGTTTGCCCCGGAAGGTAAAACTTAAGATAATTAATACAATGATAAATAATTTAAATAGACCGGTGTACAGGGCTGAAAATGCCACTCAGAGAGGGGACTCACTGTTTCAGATTTACTATATCTGGAATGATTAATGGAATTAAACATATTTTCTTTTTCTTTCTTTTTAAAAATAAATAAATAAATAAATAAATAAATAAAAAAGGTCTCCTAGAAAGACACATGAATCAGATCCCAAAAGGACCCAGGGGTGAGGAATGTTCATACTTCCAACAGAAAAGACATTAATTTCTCTAAAGGAACTAAATGTCAAAAATATATACTTTATGTGGAAAATTGTTATTGTGCTCCTTTTATGAAATGTGGGTCAGAGGAAAGCCTAGGTGGCACGTTAATGCATAACTGCCCTATTCAGGTGGAAACACATCTGTCTGCATTCCTTTCAGACCCTTTTACCACATTACTGCTGATCTGCTTATTGGTTGTAATTTTCCCATTTACCCATTGCAGTTCCAGTTGAAAGGCAAAATTTATCCCTGGTACAAATGAGCAAAATTCCATTCAACTGATATTTATTACCTACAACAAAATACGTATAGCTATGTTTGAAGTTCAGTTCTGCTCTGTGACTAAAATATGGCATTGTGGAGTTCCATGTTTACTGTCTCAATAATTTCAACATCAGATGTGTTCAGTTTACAAGTGTAAAGATAGGAGGAAGGAGTTTAGAACAGCTAATCCTGCGAACTCAGTAGGGATCTGAGAGTGAAAATAGATTTTTCCCCTTCTCACATATCAGATAAGAATATAAGAATCACCATCCTGGGTCAGACCAATGGTCCATCTGTCCCAGTATCCTGTCTTCCAACAGTGGCCAGTGCCGGATGCTTTATAGGGAATGAAAAGAACAGGGCAATTATTAAGTGATCCATCCCCTGTCATCCAGCCCCAGCTTCTGGCAGTCACAGGTTTAGGGACAACTAGAGCACGGGATTGCATCCCCGACCATCTTGGCTATTAGCCATTGATGGACCTATGCTCCATGAACTTATCTAATTCTTTTTTGAATCCATTTATACTTTTGGCCTTCACTACATCCTTTAGCAACAACTTCTAAAAGCTAACTGTGCACTATGTGAAGAAATATTCCATTTTGTTTGTTTTAAACCTACCGTCTATTAATTTCATTGGGTGATGCCTCGTTCTCGAATTATGTGAAGGAGTAAATAACACTTCCTGATTCACTTTCTCCACGCTATTCATGATTTTATAGACTTCTATCATATCTCCCCTTAGTCATCTCTTGTCTAAACTGAACAGTCCTACTCTGTTGCCCTTTTCTCTAACTTTTCCAATGCTAATCTACCTCTTTGGAGATGGGGCAACCAGAACTGCAGGCAGTATTCAAGGTGTTGGCATGCCATTGATTTATATGGTGGTATTATGATATTTTCTGACTTATCTATCCCTTTCCAAATGATTTCTAACATTCTGTTAACTTTTTTGACTGCCACTATACACTGAGCAGATGTTTTCAAAGAACTATCCAGGACACCAAGACCTCTCTCTTCAGTGGTAACTGCTAATTTACACCCCATTATTTTTGAGGCTAATTTAATTGAGCCTTCACTGATAGCTGTGCACAGATATAACCAACTGAAAGTTAGCAAACAAGTCATTTAATGATGCATAAGAAGAAACAGAACCTCTCTCCCCCTTTCTTCTGAGACTTGGCTCTGCAGTGCCAATATAAGTTAAAAGTAGTAAAAAAAATATATTTTGTCATTAATGTAGGCAAATTCATGTCTGATTATATAAAAAGAATGGTTATGTTGAACGAGAAGATGTCATTTATATAGCTTTTCTGAGGAAAACTTACGTACAATGAAAGTGCTGAAGAATCAAATAAGTTTATGGGTGATATACGGTTAATTAGCTATGCTTGTTTGCTGAAGATCCCACCTCCTTCCCCAGAACACTAGATGGACTGTATAAGTCATTTCATTACTCATGTTTTGCCCAATAGCATTGCCAGAGATGTATTTAGATTTCTTTGGACCTCTGGCTTTTTATTTGTGCAATACAGTACACTGTGATTTATTGAAGACTACCGTTTTTCTTTGCTTGAAGGTAAAAAGACTTTATAATGCTCTTATTAAATCTCTTAATTATGATGCATATTCATGCTGTTTTGAAGATAAATATAGACTATAAGTACACTTCTATCGACAAATCTCTGCTTCCTTTACATTAAACTGTGGAGCAGATAATTTATTTCTTTGTGAGCAAAATTACTAATGGGCCAAATTCATCAGTCCTTACGTTTGGCCTTCCGTTATTAAAGGTGAAAATATAAACAAACTATTTTTTTTAAAAAAATTAAACAATAATTGTAGTTGTATATGTAACAATGTATTGCAATAAATTAGAGAGGAGGTTGAATTAAAGCCCCACCCCTTTGGGAATGATGGAATGAGAATTCAACCAGTGATATGAATCTGAACTCAGACTTTACTCTAAGTTACAATGTTAAAACAAAAGTTGAGAAACAAACCGATAAACATAAATCCAGAGTTAAGGCCAACTCCTTCCCCTACACCTTAATGCAGGGGTTCTCAAACTTCATTGCACCACAACCCCCGCCCCTTCAGGGGGCCTGTAACCTGAGCCCCGACCACCCAGCACTGAAGCCTGGGGGTTTCAGCTTTGGCCCCTGGCCCCAGCCCTGGTGAGCCCATTAAAATGGGGTTGTGACCCACTTTGGGTTCCTGACCCACAGTTTGAGAACTATTGCCTTAACCACTACAGGAGAACCTCAGTTTTCATTAAAAAACAATTTCTAGCCCTCATGGTTGCAGAGGAAAATATGTAAATGTGACTTCAATGTACTCAAAACAAAACCAGAAAGCTAATGAAAAGAGTCCAGAAGTGTATTCTTTGTTTAAATCTCATTATATTAAAGTCAATCTCAGGCAATCTGGAGGGTCTACCTATAATTTTTGAGTGTTCGGTGTTCACTACTGCAATTCTGTCGCTTACATCTGTGCAATCCCATTGATTTCAGTGGGGCTATGCAGGTGTAACAGAGCAACATTTGGCAGAGTGAAAGCCTTAACTTTGAAGTCTATTGCTGTTGTTTAAGTTAGATTTTTTCCCTTTTCATAGAGTACTTTAGGGCAGCATTTAATGTTAATTTTTAACATGAAATAAAAAGTGTTTTTTCTCCTCAGTGACAAACACAAAGGGCATATTTCTCTTTAAGTAATAAAATTGAACTTGCTCTTGTGGCTACCTGAATGTCACAATGTCCCACCTCCCATCTAGTCTGAAGAGGGTCTAACTCCCTACCAGTGCAGGAGAAGGCAGCCACAGTTCAACTCAGAGTCTGCCACATAAGAGGATGGGGCTTAGCACACTCCAACCCTGGAACTACTAGTGCAGCTAGGGGAATGTCACTTCGCTCACACGCTCTATGGCATGACAGCACCTTTCCCGTCTGAGCTTGGCTAGATTCTTTAAAAATACAACATGCTTCATAAAAAGCAGATTAGACTGGGACATCCAATACCCTATGGAAACCCCATCCCAATTCCTGATCAGAACTTTGGAACAACCAAAAAAAAAAAAAAAAAAAGACTGACAGTCAAGGTTTTCCACTGAGCCCAGTACATGATGCTGGGACAGGGACTTCATGTCAGCATAGAATTGTTGACAAAACTCCTGATCAATACAGGTCACAGTCATGTATTTCACTACTTCATGTCAATGCTTTGACTTACAAATCTCCCAGTTTTTAGTAAGAAAACTCAGCGAATGAATCTAGAATAAAGAAGAGGAGAAAAACTGAACTTAAATAAGAGTCCTTACCCAAGCAAAGCTTCCATTAGCTTCAGCTGGAGCTCTGCTTGAAGAAGGATCTACAAAAATTGGGATTTCAGATAGAGAAGAAAGGTATTTATTGTTGCAAAGTTTTAAAAGTAACTAGCCAGTATTTAAACATACAGAAGAAAGATCCAGTCAGAAAAATGAAGGGACCTTCTGAGAGATATTTTTCCATCAGTGACATAAGTACATCCTTGCATTTCTGCACCAGAACTTCACTTACTGCTCAGTCCTGAATCACTGAAGACAATGGGAGTTTTGCAGTTGGGATGGGATGACAATTGGATAAGAACCTTACTGGGAAATCAATGGAAAGCAAGGTTTCAGATTTAAAAACTTTGAAATACTTAGGTAGCAACCACACCTCACCAGGCTCTGATGGTAAATTTTTGGTAACACTTCAGATATAAATTGTTATTCTCACATCTTTCATAAATATAGTTAGAGAGTTAACTAAGTTACAGTACGTGCTTAAAGGGAGAGGAAATAATAAGGCAGTTCAATGGGGGATTAACACAACTAACAGAGGGAGTTCATTTAATCTAAAACAAATTGGACTCTGGTTTGATTAATTTGCTGGAGGCAAAGTAAAAATCTGGTGAGTAGAACTGTGCAGTTTCTGCTTCCTTGTTTTTAGAATCTTCAATATGTTATTCATGGACCACTTGTGACTCAGTTTGAACTCAAGACAGACAGATTTGGGCTGGAGCCATAAAGGATGCCAAACCCATCCTAGTCATATAACCACTCCACTTCTCTCTCTCTTCACTGGCAGTGTGTCAGATCCATGAGTTCTTTGGATCCAATATGATTTAAGTGGAATTGTTACAATTTACTACTGTGTTTTATGGATGTCATTCAGAATGTGTTATGGAAAGCAGCTAATGCGCATGTCTAGTTGCCACCTCTCAAAAGCAAACAGCTCAGTGATTTAAATATATTTAACTAATGAAATAATACTGAAGACCTGAAATACTTTTGGACCAAATTCTACCTTGGTAGACTTCTAGAACACTTGTACACACATTAACAAGGGTATAATCTGACCCTTGGTTTAGTAAATTAAAATGGCAGAATTAAGAAAACAAAAACTTTTCCACACCAGATTTCAAAACCAAATAAAGATACAGTTCAAGGAATAATGAGGAGAACAGGACTGAAAACTGTTATGCCAAGTTTCAGCTCAGATTTGAACAGCTAGTTTATAAACCCCATAAAAACTGGATTTACAGTATATTAGAACTCACTCATGGTAATTCAGTTTAATAATACTAATTTCTAGTAACTATGACATCTATTCTGTTTCCTTTAAAAGAAATCTTTCTATAATGTCCATTTGCAAAGAACTTTAATGGTTTTGATCCCGAGTTAATGGGAACTGCATATAACCTTATGCAAAGCTCTAAAATTTACTTCACCCTTAGCAAGAATAGATTTTTTTATTTTGAAAGATGCTGCATTGACAATATAGGATTATGACATTCTCTGTTTATCCACAGAACAAAGACATGCAATGACAAGGCAAGGTACCCCTCAGAATTCTCTACTAGTGTGTCTCATACCCAGTCAGGAAGTACCAATTCTAGTGGCAAAATGTTCACTCTCTACTTATTGAATCTTAGGCCTTTTTGTTAAAGGTGAAAACTTGCATGACTGTGTATTTTTGTAACACTAACATCTGTGCACAAAGAGGACAGACACAACCAATTCATTTATTACAGGTTGTTGAATAGTCATCAGATGTATACATACTTGTGATAACTATTAACCTAGCCCAGATCCTCAAAGATCCTTGTAGTTGGAGTTAGGCACTTAAATACCTTTGAGGATCTGGGCCCTAGTCATCACTGACCTAAAGATGAAACTGAGCCAGCAGGAGCAGAGACAAGCAGCTGCAGCAGGGACTTTTCGTTGCTGATGGTGTTTTCAGTATTCAGCTGCCTTTCACAGGCACATGTTCTCTCCAATGCACGCAGACTGGCTGTTCTCTCCATTCTCTCCTCCGCAGACTCTTCACTTCTGCCTTATTCCATCTGCCTTTCCATGCTTCCCTTCCTCCCTCATTCTTTCTTGCTACCTACCATCAAAACCCCTCTCTTTTCCTTTGTTTAGCTAATCCCCTCCCAACAAAAACCCACCCCAAAATTAAAAAAAAAAAAACCCAACAGCAACAAAATCATGAAACTAACGTGCCATTTTCAAACAAATCATTCACTCTGCTTATATCTTATAGTCCTTCTCACCAGACCTTTGGCTGACTTGCTCCTTTAGATTTTCATCCCTTTGGGGCAGGGATTGTCTCTTTTTCTATGTCTGTACAGTGCCTAGCACAAAAAGGTTCTGATCTCATCGGAGCCTTGGCACCCCGTAACACAAATAATTAATAATGATAAATAGCTGAGGCTCAATAGCTCATTCCCAATTCTCTGAGTCATCTTGTCCTCCAAGAGTCCATCCCTCATTCCCCATTGGTCTCACACACAGAAATTTACTTTTGTTCTTAAAGAAAAAAAATCCCACTAGACATTTTACTTGGGAGATCCATCCTTAACCACACATCAAAAATAGAGAGAGGCCATGATATAATGAAGACTAGAATACTTCTCTTGAACAAAACATATCACTGCTGAGAACAGGAGCTGCTGCACTGTGCAATATCAAAGTTTGAAACTAACAATTAGAATCTAAGGCCTGAATTTTAAATCAACTCATATTTCAGAATAATAATTTGAGAACAGATCCCCTAGGTCCTATTCATGAACTGAAAACTATAATTTTTCTATGAGCCGTTTATAGGACTCATTTAACAATGTTAAAGCCTGGGCTACATTTTCCTGAATAATATATTGCTATACTATTTCCATAATTCATCCACTTGTTTCCCAGTCATGTCTCAGTCTTCACCTCCAATTTATAAACCAAAATGAATTGTAATTTTAGAAGGGGGCAGGTTAACCCCAAAGAGAATTCATGTTTTGTTTAGTCCATTCTTATATAATGCTACATTCAACATATGAAGGGATCAGATTCACTTCTAGTATGTGGTAGACACATTTTTAAAAAAAATGATGATTTTTTTGGGGGGGCTCTACTGGGTGGTCATGTCTGTCTCTTCAAGGGAGAGCTGTGGAGCACAATTACCCTGGGAATCTCCCATGATGACTGGATACCTGTATTGTGGGATATTTTTAAAATCAATTTGGGATTTATCCCATCTTCCAGCCATCTTTAATTAAAATTTTATGTTTCCTTTAGTTTCACCATGCACATATACACCTGCTGGTCCGGGGATTGCACCTCCATGCATGATTGCATGTTTCGCTCCTTGTCTTACAACTTAAATGCGCCGTGATGTTTGGATCGATGAGCATGATTTTTTTCTTGCAGTGCAGATCTAAACAAATGGAGCTAAAGATTCATAACAATGGGCCAAGTTCTGCTCTCAGTTATACCAGAGTCAGTCTAGAGTAATTCCACTGACTCCTGTGTAAAAGAAAAAAAATCCCAGTGGATCTAAATTCTAAGTCCCTATTCTCCCTACATTGCACACAGCTCACAGTCACAGCTCGGCATGCCTAGGGAAAATAGAATATTGAGATCCACCATGCACGATTCTAATTAATTCTGAAAATCCTTTGTGATAATTAATTTGCATGTTAATTAATTATATTTAACACCATTTATATACAGTAATTCTCCTTTCTTCCTCTTTTTTTGATCTCATGACACTGTGTCTTTTTGTATGCTGTCAAATGAGAATACCCTTCAAGCTCGTGTTTGCAAGATCCCCCTTTCTCTTCCTGTCAGAAATTTCAAAAACCCTTCTTTTCTGCCAACCCATCCCAACTATAATGACCATATGCTGGCAAAGCTTTGGGTTTGTTCTGTGTTGTATCATACATTTATTGTATCTGCTCATGCCTTTAGATTGTAAAGGCTGCGTCCTCTTACATGTGCAGCACAGGTGTCTCATTGTACATGCATGCCTGGTACATTTATGGCACTACACACATATACTAATCTATATAAGAAGATTCCAGAATTGTCACTCAAAGCCCTGAATATTTGTTGAGTCTGTGTGAAATGATGGAAACAGCTCCAAGCATGGTTGAGAGCTCCTTTTGTTCAGAATATCAGACAAATGAATCATCACTAGGATTTGAGATCTGTTACTGTTCAATTTTTAATCCATTTTGACTTTACAAGCCCGCACTGAAGCACAGGTGTAATTTTCAGCTCTAGTAAGGCAAGAGTCCTAGACCAGCGTTTCTCAAATGCAGCCACCATGTGGCCTCCAGGGGCTTTTCTTGTGGCCACAGCCTCCTGGGCAGTTATTGAGGGGAGCTGCAGAGCCACAAACACCAGAGGAGCAGGCAGCCAGTGTGAGTTCCCCACTTTCCCAGGGACAGCAGGGATCAGGCTTCTGGCTTCAGCTCTGGGGTGGCGGTCTCTGTCCTCTGGCCACACGGCAGCAGGCTCCATCCTATGGCTTTAGGCTCTTGCCCCAGCCCTGGGCTCACCACCCCATCGCCCCTGGACTCTGCTGTCTCCCCTGGCCCCTCGTTGGCTCCTTACCCACCTCCCCATCCAAGGTTTAATTTGTTCTCTGGCTTACCAGGGCTGAGTAAGTCTGTTGTGAAAAGTGGTATTTGTATGTTTGTTAATATCACTTTACACTATCTTCTAGCTATCAGGTCTGCTGCTGTGAAAAGTGATATTAGCAAACATACAAATATCACTCTTCACAGAAGCAGACTTACTAGCTAGTAAGTCATAAAAAAAACCAACCAAAAAAAGCAAAAAACAAAAACAACCAAGAACAAAAGACAAGAACATGCAAAGCACCATATTTGTGTTTGTATTCTGTTTAGATCCAATAAAGAATACATACAACTGTACATTATTTTTATTATTAGGTCTGCAAAAAACCCTACATAAATAAATTACACTGATTGGCCCTGTATATGTGCATATTTATTGTTTTTTCTAAAGTATTTTAGGAAAAAGTGTGAGAGCGGCCACCAGCAAGAGTTCATGGCCACACTCTGAGGCCACCAAAATTTTTCTTGTGAGAACCCAGGTCCTAGACCATTGTGGTATCAGAGGAAGGTCAACCAATCACCACTGTTACTCTACAGCTAATTTGCATGCAACAATTTCATTGGTTGCACAAGGGAGCCTGCACAGATGGAGCATTACTAAGCCCAACTGCCACCGTTCTTACAGCAGGGTCTTTCAGCTACTTGTACCATAACAGCTAAGTTAAGGTTACTGGGTCATTTCATTCTAATCTTCTGATTTCAGTTGCTAACTTTCCAAATCTTTTATCTACTGGGCTGAAATTTCTGAAGTGTTGTCTCTGCCCAAGAAAGATGGTTGCAGAAAGACCATTCAGCTGTTTTTGAATACAAGGAGAGTGAATCATTTGTGTCTTTAATTTTTTAAAAACAGTTCTATCACCAGAGTGCCTGGCAACAGAAAACTGAAATTTGGAAAGAAAACAGTAATCATACAGGAGAATTCTTTGATTGTTAAAAATAAATCTTTATACAATGATATGCATGCATATAAAATGCAGCCAGACAACTTTTGGTGCATGTTTAAATTTTGAGAGAGAAAAAGGTTTGCTCATGAAATGTCTCATGGCTCTGTGTAAGATCATAACAGGAGTGACTGTAACTGTAGGAGTCAGCCATTCACTGTCCAATAAAATGCATACTGAATAAAGCAAAGAGCGCACATAAGCTTGGTTAATGGAAAATTTTATGTACCAAGTTCCTTCTAAAGCAAGTCAATGCACACTAATGAAGAAGGGCTCTGAAGGAGCAGTTTGCCAGATTCATCCCTGATATAACTATTGACTTCAGTGGAACTATACCAGGGATGAATCAGGCCATACGTCTCACTGAACATGCAGTTTTTAAGATGAGTGTGCACTTTGCATGGGGCATGTCATTCCGGTCACATTCTTTTCTCAAGTAAAGTATCAGACATTCCTCACCTCCACCAAAGACCTTTGATACACATGTAGTATCCCACAATCCTGTGTATATCAAACAAGTAGACTTCAAGAAAGTAAGTGATATGAGAAATACACAGTAAACCATAACATTTTACTATATTTGACACCAGAACAATTGTGATAAAAGTATAGTGCCTAGTGATGCATTTGAAATAAAGAAGTTCAGAAATGTCCAGTTGAACACTCAGTTTTAATTGCATCTTCTTTCCCGTGTTAAATTGGGCTCAATGTTTTTGAACATGTGTTGTTGTTTGAATATGTGAAAGTTGTTTTCCGTCTGTTTCCTAGACAACAAGTACTGCTTCATAACTCATAAAATATCTAAAATTTTAAAAACTGAGAAGTATTATTAGGTAAAGATACAACTAACCCTACAGCAGTCAAATCCCTTTATAAATAATGTGACATTATTAAAAAGCAACATTTATGAGCTCAGTTTAGTTTACTGGAAATAAATCTGGCAGTAAAACTAAACATATATTTCAATTTATTTTACTGATTTAAGACAACACATTAAGAATTCAAGCAATGGAAAAATATAATTTATTCCCTACAAATATCTGATGATGTAATTATTTTGATACTGTTCTGTTCTCCAGAGAGGGTAGATACGGGAATAGAGACAGCTGTTTACCGCATTCAACAGATCAACTATGTGGTTATTCATAAGGAGAATGTGTGATTACACTAGGTTCAAAAACTCTAGAATTATTGCAAGCACCAAGTTTAAATAGAGAACGTGGAAAGCCAAATATGTATGTTAAAGAGGCAATAGGAAAATATAGAGGCGAAATTTACTTTGGCAGTATTTAGGACTTTTATAACTCTTGCAGTACCAGTTGACTTGATGTCTTTGTTGAAGGATGTTTTCTATTAATAATATTAAAGATTTTATTTTACAAGGCTTATTATTGGTTTCCATTGTTCTGAACAGAATAAAAAAAAATCAAGCAGTTGTAAAACTTCTTAAAGAAACATAGTGGTTAGGGAGTAAAAAGGAGTGTGAAGCTTTCCAGTAAGGCTGCATTTCTGGAGCAACCAACACTAATTTACAGAAGCCATAATACCTTCTCAGAGTGCCATTTTTGCCCTTAGCAGAGAAAAGCAATTGACTACAAATCATATCAGCTCAAATTGCGTATCCATTGAAATCAATGGCAAAACTCCTGTCAGCTTCAATGGGTGCAGGATCCTGTCCAATGTAATACTCAGCAAGGTACCTCACCTTCCCCCCATATCCCCAAAAAAGAGACAGCTAGAAAATAAGCAGCAAAGCATCAATGCCAACATGAGAAGAAACACTGAGTTAAAGATTGTAAAATCAAACACATATGGTTTTAAATTTGCTATTTCCACTATTTTACTTTGTTTTTGCCACTTGAAATCTGCCAGTGAAAGGTGCTATATAAGAGACAAGGATGATCATGGTGATGATTACACTAGTGCTGCTAGCAAAAAGGCAATGACAAAACTTTTGGCACTAGTGACCTCTAAATAAAAAATATTGTTAATAAACTGCAGGCTCTTCTAGAGACACCTTGTCACAATGTCAAAAGTTATTTAAGTAGTATGCGTGGGTTCACAAAACAAAAATAAAAGCAACCACACTCCTCCCTTTAGGCAGCTACTCTGGCATGTGAATAAATGATCACATCGCTTGCTGTACTCGGCTCTGGAAACTAAGTGTAACTATCATGAGGTTTCTGGCCGGTTGGCATCTAGGTTCGAAACCGGTGCACTACTGCAGGTTTGCTGGTATTTTAAAAAGTTTACTTTTGTCTCTGAAGAAAAACTGAACTTGAATCTTGCAAACTCACAAGCACTTCCTAAACTTCCCCTCGTGTTCTTGGATGCTTTCTTTGTAACCTTCCCCAGACTACAGGGTTCCATGCTTGGCTGTACAGCTCTCATTTTTCATAAACAGGAGGGCTTCTTGCAAAGCCCTAGTACATCTTTATTAGATTAGAACTATAGCAATTTGGAGAGCCACTTCTGTATCTGATTTAAAAAGTGTACTGATACCTCTTAGTCACAACTTTATAGGACATGAGCAGGGCCAGCTGGTGTGTTAGTGTAAAAGCAGCGGGTGTTTCACCCATTTAAAGGCGGGGAAGAGTGGGGGGGGGAGAAGAAGAGGACTTTAACTTTCAGTTTTAACAGATGCAAAAGCAAAAGACCAAATATTTTCCAGTCAGTGGATCTTGGGGTGAAGGATGCCAAATACATTTCACAAGCCAGTTAAACCTCCATTGGCACCTAATCATTGCCAGATGTTTAACAGCAACACCAAGAACATCACGAAACACTGGCCAAAAAAGAAAAAGCTGCCCTGTTTTCTAAAACTACAGGGGGGTGGGTGCGGAGGGACAAAACGAAAAGATAGGGGGTCAGGAAATACGTGCTGGAGGGAGCAGAAACGGTGGGGAGGGCGAGTGCTCCCCTCTCCTGAACAGAATTTTTTCAATCCAAACGTCTGAAGCAGGGACTCAGTAAACAACTTATTAGGGACTGGTCTCAAGTTTGCTTTAGAAACTCATCCAGGGCAGCTTTCTTCATAAGTCTAAAAAGGGGGGGGGGGTTAACAACCTCCCCCTTGCACCATTTCCCTCCCCATGGCCAGTTAGTGGAAGTTCCCCCCCCCTCCGGGGGGGGGTTGCAAAGAGATTTCCTGGCAGGTATCTCCCAGCGGAGCAAGCCCCACACGTGAAAGCGCGGCTAGATCCACACACACACAGCTCCCCATCCCCCCCGCTTACCTTTCATGTTGGCACAGAAGCGGGTCACATAGGAAACTTTCCGAGCCTGTGGAAACGAAGTTTACTCCCGGCGCCCCGAGCTCCCTTATTGCACTTCCACGGTGGACACCCGGGGCGGGGGGGGGGGGACAGGGGAGCGTGCCCAGGAGCCTCTCGCTCTCCCTCTGGCTCTGGGCTCAGCAGCCTCCAGGACCTGGAGTTTCCAGCACTGACCCGACCCGCCTGAACTCACACGACCAGCCCCCGCTCCTCCCCTCCCCTCCGCCTCAGCTGGGAAGAGGAGAGAGCTCAGCCGCTGCGCTCTTCTTGTGGCCACCCCGCTCTCCCCCCTTGGGCTGGGAAAGCGAGACCGGGAATCCCAAAGCGGGGGAGGAGAAAGCCTTCCAATGAAGTTCTCCCAACGCCCCCCGAAGTGGCCCCAGAGGAGGGAATGGCTGAGCCCTCAGCCACCACCTGGCTGCTTTTCTAGAGCGGTCTCCTCAGCCTGGAGTGGGGCTGGGAGGCAAGTGAGGTTCAGGCAGAGGCCCCCCCCCCCAGTGTAAGGAGTGGGGAGCAGACAGGATGGGGAGAAGAGCCCCCCATCTTCAGTTGTGTTCATTTCCCGTTTCCCCAAGGAGCACCAATAAGCGAATGAATACTTTGTGCCTTGGCAGCCCCTTTCACCTGAGGATCTCAAAGCACTTTACAAAGGTAGGTATTATTTTACAGATGGGGCATCTGAAGTACAAGGAGATTAGGGTGGGACCTCCAATGAGCTCTCTAGGGATGGACCCCTGCACTTGCATGGACTCAGAGATGCACCTCTACTCAGCCGAGTGAAGGATTGAGATCTCAGGTCCTGATCTTGCACCTTAGAACACACAGGCCCCCCTAGGTCCATGCATCCTAACTCACAGGACTGGGGCCTCAGTGATTTTTCAATGTCACAGATCAAATCAGTGACAGAATCAGGAACAATACTTTTTGATTAGATCCTAAATTCACCAGGATGGAGATACATTATAATGCCATCCAGTCCTTTGTTATAACCAGTAGACCACCCTGTCTCTGCAAAACATTGCACTTTACAAAATAAAAATCTACTTCAAGAAGCAGAAGAACCATTCATACCTATACCCCATCCATCAGAAAGACTTGTGCCCAGACCCTGAAAAGACTGACACACATGCTTCACTTTAGCATCAGGCTTGTCTACACTGTGTCACAGTGAAGATTTAAGGGGGTGTGAATTGCAGAGCCAACCCAAGTGTTCGGATCGTAATCTCCCACAGTTAACACGAACATAGTCCTCTTTCAAACAGGACTGTGTTAATGAGACAGGTACCTTTTAGTTCGCACCAGCAGAATCCACAGGGCGAAGTTAAGTAGCAAAGCTTTTGCAATTCACCCCCCCACGTAGTCCGTACAGTTTTCATACAGCCACTGTGAGTAGCCCTACTGAAATTAAATGGATTACTCACAGTGCCTAAAGTTAAGTAACTCTGCAGAATTAGAGAATTAAAGGCAAGTCACCTTTTATTTCTTTAGCTCGAATACTCTGGCAAAACTGCCATTAAATCAAGTGGCGTTTTGCCTGGATAAGGAGGGGAAGATTGGATCCTCCAAATAATTTTTAATACAAAAATTTTTCTTAAAACATTAGACATTATAATTATTTTAAACAGTGTCCTGACTATAATTGGTTCCAACTGTTCCCTCCTTCTGCTGGCTCAGAAAAGGTCCTTGTTCTCCCTTTCAGCAGTATTGCCAAAAATATTTGCATACTGCTTAAACTGGGTGTAGTTAGCCCAGTAATAGCCTTTTAATTTAGGGTCAGGTGTTGGGTATCAAAGAGATTACAATTTATTTATATTACACTAATTTATTGGGATTTTCCTACATATGCGTAATGGGCAAAGCACTTACATCCAGCCCCATTCAGCAAAGCCTTGAGCACATGCTTAAGTGCTTTGCTGAACTAGGGCCTTAACAAGAATTTTAATCTGCAAAGGTAACAACACTGACAGTACTTATATACCAGCACAACACTTGATCGGATGTTTAGCTTAAATTGGTTCCTGAGTCAACCACTAATTTTTGATTTTGTGGAATCTAAATTGTTATGTATTCAATTGCCAGTATTAATAACTATTTAGAGCCTGATCCAAAGCCCATCAAAGTCTTTGGAAAGATTCCCATTTGGAATCAGCTTTGATGGGCTTTGGATAAAGCCATTATTGAAGAGGTTTAAATTCTCCACAGAAAAACTACATCTGAATTAAAGTTGAGCTGTTTGGCTAATGTAAAAATAATTAATGCTGCTTTAAAATAGTGATATTAATGAAAAACATGGGGGCTGGTTCTTCAGGAAGGAAACCTCAAAAGCAGCTTTTTGTTGACAGCATGTGCAATTGCCAAGAGCTTAAGAAACTAAAGGACAGCACACAAACAAAATGTTGCTGAGTATTGCAATGAGTTAGCTAATGTGTCTGGAAAAAAACTGGATAAGAAGAAAAACTAGAAAATTTGCAGACATATGGAGCATGCTTTTAGACATTTATGACTGATCCATTAGCGTGTGAATCTGTTTTGTATTTTCCTGTGGTTTAAAAATATACATTTATTTATTAAAACTTGTATCCATTGTGGTACTTCATGTTTTTTAAGTGTATATCCTTCCTTGATCATCTGAATTGTATACTCTTTTTAATTATATATATATATATATAATCCCTGCTGATCTTTTGCTAATATTTAAATAGCAATGGCTTTTAAAATCTCTATTAGTGATGAGTAAAGAAGTTCAGAAAAGATAAGAACTGCCCCACGTCTCAACTCTTTCCTCTGACATAAATCCTTTTATGGTTCAGACTGCTTGAACTAAGTACTTCCTTTTTCTTCCCCACAGAACACTCTCCCAACTCCTAATCAGACCCCTGGATTGTGGAAAGTTATAACCACAGTCCTTGTTAACGCTAACATTTATGAATCCCATTGAAAGACAACTGTTTGGACTTGTGGATGTTCCATGGAGACTTGGGGACCCTAGTCAGTGGACATAGTGTATTTTTAAATTTGTTTCAGGGAGGCTTAACTCTGGCTTCCTTGGCTGAAAGGATTATTGATATAGAAGTGTGTATATTCTAATAAAAAGATCCTTTTAATCAAAAACAGATTGATTAGAAAGACAGGCATCAGGAGCAGACTAAAACACTGTGATAATATACTGTAGAAATGCTGGCTTTTAGTGGGGTGACAATATCCCCCACAAAAGTGACGCTGGTGTGCCCCAGCATCTTGCATTTCTCCCATCTTCATCTGACAATAATGAGAAATGGGGGTATGGCACAACCATCTAGAGCAGCATCTCAGACCTCAGGTTGTATTTCCCTTTCCTGTTGTCCAGGGATTATGGAACTCTGTACCATCCAGCTGTTGAACCAGGAGCTAACACAGTATGCAGTAATAAGGGTACATTACCATTCCCAGAATGTTCTAGGCAGTTACTGAGCTGTCTGTCTTTGTAGCTTCTGAGTCTTGTTTAAGGGTATTGTGCAATTTGCTAAACATGACTACAGCTGTTTCCTTATAAAACTTCCTTTTAAATCTCCTTATAAAACTGTTCATGTTTTCAGAAAATATTTTCTCAAACATGCTTTTATTTTATTTTAGGAAAGTGCAGGTACCTAGGTTGCCTATCCTAGAGTCATATCTGATTTAACAGAAATATTTCATTTTAGAGATTTTGTTTTTGTTCTAGTTCAATAGATGATTTAGAGACCCACTTTTTCATCAGATAGAGTCATAGAGAACCACAAAATACTGGTAGACGGACAACCTACTATTACACTGCACGGTCATAAAATGTCATGAACCAACATCACGCTATGGCCAAATGTACAGGGGATGGCCAAATGTAGAGGTGGTGTAAATTACACTCCCTTAGACTTATACCCATTTACTGTTGCTTGAGCATTAGGGTATCTAAATTTGTGCAGTTTACACATCAAGTTGAGGAAGTTGCTGGACTCAATTCAAAATGTTCATTGAAAACAAAAGTTGAGTATTATAATGCATTTTGGAGATACATCTTCTTTCTCCAACAATTTCCTATTGTAGTTAATGACCTTCTTGGAGCTGTGCCCAAAGGAAAGATATTATCCTTGGATCTGGGTAATGAGTTTGTAAATGATCCTGAGCAAATGATGAAGTTATTTACTAATCATTTTGTAAAGTCTACAGATGATCTTTTCCTTAATCTGGATCATGTAGTCTCTTCTGTTTATCATCAGAATTTGGAAGTATTTAATTATTTGGACTTGTCCTGTACAGGTGAGTTTGTTTTTAGCCACCCTGCACCACTCTTTTTCATTCTCTGAACATTTGAAGTACAGACAGGCAAGTTCAGAAAGCAGTGAGCCAGCAGGTTAGCTCTGAGTAGCTCAAGTTAGTCATGGATGTAGATTTCCATTTCATATGTTATTCCCTCTAAATTTGAATGGTGACGCTGCTAAGACCCACATCCCAGTGGCAGCTTGTCAGGCTTTCCTTGCTGTGAGCTCCTCCTTTTGGAGACTGTACTTTGTGGAATTTCAACATTTCAAATCCTCGAAGCCTAAGATACAGAGATAGATTGGATGCTCCTATTACACTGGATTTAAATAAAAACAAAATGCTTGAATGGAATTAAAACTACAATCATTATAATTAGCTGCAGATGACATTTGGAAACCACTATTTCATATTTTTAGTATTTGATGAAGCACTTCATTATATTTTTCATATTTGGAAGCAGGAATGAATTTTTCCTGTTCATAAAGTTTGGGGAATTTTTTCCTGGCAATTTATAAACCAATTTCCTTGCTTAATATGCCATCAAAATAATTGGAAATGATTGTATGTCTAGTTTATTGAATATCTTAACCAACAAAACATTTTGCATTCTCTGAAATCAGATTTTGTAGCAAGTAATTCCATAACTACTACATTGTTTACACTTATACCCAGGTCAAATAATTAGTACCATATTTTCAATTTTTCATAAAACATTCACCAAAATGGCTCTTTATCCATTAGTAATAAATTGGTTTTGATCATAAGCTCAGTTTGTTTCAACATACAACATAAAATAAAATAATTCAGACTTCCACCATGATGTATATTACATTTTGTCCCAGATGTAATAGATTATGCTCTTTAGTTGGATGGCAATCGATAATAATATCCAAAAATTGCCACCAGCTGTGACTTGATATGTGTTGGTGAAAAGAAACAAACAATAGAAGACAGATCCTATAATGTTGTGAGCATCTCAAAGTGTTGAGCACCTTCAAGACCCTTTTACATTCAATAGGCGCTGGGGATGCTGAGCCTCACTCAGAAGATGCTCAGCTCCTTGCAGGAGTGGCCTTTATATGTATATAGAAGTATGGCTACATCCAAAGATAGCAGATTGTGTTCTCTGCAACAGGAAGAGAATTTGAAATGTTCTGCCTTCTCCAATCCTGTTTTGTAACTTCTTTTAGAGACTAGGCAAATTCAGATGGATGTCTATGTAAGCCTAACTAACATTAGAGAGCTGGTGTAATGTATAGCTTCTTCTGGCATCCTAGGGTGACCAGACATCCCATTTTTAAAGGGACAGTCCCGTATTTAAGCCCTCCTGCAGGTGTCCCAACTTTCTCTTAAGAACGGACAAATTGTCCCGTATTTTCTGTCTCACCCTCCCATCAGTACTGGTGGGTCCTGCTGCTGGCTGGATCCCTGCTCATCAGCCACCCTCCCACCAGCAATGATTGGGGGGGTGGGGTGGATCCAGTGGCTAACGATGGGGGTGGGTGTGCAAGGCTTGTGGCAGGGCAAAGCTGCGACATGCAGGGCTGGCCACTCCCCCTGCTGGTTCATCAGCTCAGCCCCTCCTGTGTGCTGGCTCTCAGCCAACAGGGCCCCCGCCTCCCGCTTCCAGACGGCACTGGCTGTGAGGTGCGGTGGCTGGTGAGTACGGGCAGGCGCCAGGTGGTGGCCGGTTATATGTCATCTCTGCTTCCCACCCATCAGCCCTTTATGTGCTCCCCCTTTTGCTGTCCTCTCCCTGCTCTGCCCCTTCACCCCGCCCCAACCCTGCTGCTCCTCCATGTCCCTCCCGTCAGGGCACATCCCGCTCCCAGTGCTGTGCAGAGAACCAGCCCCTGGGCGGAGCGCTCAGCTCACCAACAGAGTGCCCGGCAGGCTCCCTCGTTCCCCCACTGCTTCTGGCTTGTCCAGCACCCCAGGAAAGCCTAAGACCCTCCATCCCAGGACACTGGCCAGGAGGAGCTGAGCCCTGCATGTGCACAGCACTGGCACAGGGCAGCCTCTTCACCCCTCAGCTAAGCTCTGGAGTGGCAGGGGCAGGGGACTGATTTCCAGCTTGTTTGTGCTTCGACCCTGCAGGTTGCACAGCAGCCCCCAGGGTGGGGGCTGAGCACCCTCTTTACCCCCCAGCCTCCTGCCCTATATCCTGCCCCCCCAAGGAGCGCAGGGCTGCTCTGTCCCCTGGGCACCCTTGCCCGCTGGGCCACCTCTCTGGTGGGGTTCGCTGAAGCCCCTGCAGTCAAGTTCCCTGGGCCCTGGTGCATCCTTAGGTCTTAACCCCTTCCTGCCTGTGCTGTAGCTAGGGGACAGGAGGTGGTTGGGTTATGTTGGTGGCCAGCAGCAGCCTGGAGGTATTAGCTGCCTTTCGACACTGTGCGGGCAGGAAAGGTCAAGCTGCTTCCAGCCACAGGGGACTGGGGGAGGGGTGGGGGAGGAGGATGGAAGAGATGAGCTCTGCAAAGACACAGGCCAAGTCATCCCTTCTCCCCATCACCTGCAGCTGGAAGCAGCTCCTGTCCCTTCCCTGTCGCACTGTGCCAAACGGCTGCTGCTGGTGATATTCTGGTGTGAACCCTGGCAGGAATCTGGGGGGTGGGGGAGCATGTGATCCTGTGCCCCCACACCCCCTTCCCTCCACACACACCCACATGTTGCCTCAGGAAGATGCGGCACCAGGTAACAGGAGAGGTTGGTCTGTCCTGGGTGCCCATCCAGGCATGGAGGGTGGAGAGTGCAGGGCAGGGAGGGTTGGGCTGGTCGGTCACCCCTGTTGTGTGAGAGGTGTACGGGCATATGTGTGTGTCACCTCTCCCTATATGAACCCTTCAGCCTTAAAGATAAGAAGGTAAATAAAAAGAATCCAGCTACGCAGTGTTTCTTTTTAACAGGGGCTCAGTCAACTTGATGTTAATTTGAATGTTTGTATTGCATAGTTCTGATTGAATGCTGTTGAACTCGCTTGAATATGAGTAATTTTACCAGGTGTTTCGTATTCAGCATAGGGAAATATGGTCACCCTAATCCTCAACATGTTGCTTACTTCTACTAGAATGTAGCTTAGTCCCTCTAGAATTCCATAGTTTTATTACCTTCCCTAGTTTTATTAATGCAGATGCACTTACAAATGTATACCTTTCACTCCCCCCTTACTCATCACCTCTGAATTTGGACCACAGAGCCTAACAGTCTAAGCTGGTATAACTCACATGCTGATTGGCCAGAAGAGAGAAGATTAGCAAGAAAAGTAACTAAACAGTGTACCCTTCCTACTCTCACTTAACCTTGTTACAACCTCAGTATGTAAGTTACACCTGTGTAGACTTACTGACACCCATTTACTGGTGTGTAAGTAGGTCTCAGATAGTGTTAAGTTACAACACTTCACCTCTGAATTTGGCCAGAAAGTATAAAAATAACTTTGAAAGTAATGAAACAACATGATTCTGACCATAAATTATTTTGCTTAGTATGCAGAACACATCTGTGATCTATGTAAATTACAGTTTATAGAAAACATTGAACCTTTGAAGTTTTGCTAGTTGAGGTGAAATGATAATAACCAATAGCTGCTTTAATAAGAATTTTAGTCTTATGTACTAGGTTTACATTGGTCTGGCTTTTCAGACTAAACAGATTTCAAAAGGAACAGACAGACTAAAAGATAAGTGGAGATAAATTGCCCCTTGTATATTGCTTTTGAGATCATATTATCAATAGTTGCCTCTGAAACAATATTTCTGTGTTCTTTCAGCTTGATTGCAAACTGCTAGTTATTCACTGGAAATAATAATTAAAACTTTCAGAGGAGCATGTATCTTGTTTCCAGCATCAAACTTTATATGTATTACACACACAAAAAGATGAACTTTTACAAATGAGACCACAGGTTCTCAAGTCAAGCACCACAAAATGAGGAAGACATAGTTAGTGACCTTTTGTGAAAAGTTTGGTTTAAATGACTTGCCTAGCATCATATAGAAACAATGTGGCAGCATTCAACTGTCTTAACCATGAGACCATCCTTTCTCTTTCTGCAATCTCCTAACTCACTCACTACACACCTTCCAAATTCATAGAATTATAGAATCATAGAATAACAGAGTTGGAAGGGACCTCTGGAGGCCATCTAGTCCAACCCCCTGCCCAGAGCAGGACCAATCCCAACTAAATCATCCCAGCCAGGGCTTTGTCAAGCCTGACCTTAAAAACTTCTAAGGAAGGGGATTCCACCACCTCCCTAGGTAATGCATTCCAGTGTTTCACCACCCTCCTAGTGAAAAAGATTTTCCTAATATCCAACCTAAACCTCCCCCACTGCAACTTGAGACCATTACTCCTTGTCCTGTCATCTGCTATCACTGAGAATAGTCTAGATCCATCCTCTTGGATCCACCTTTCAGGTAGTTAAAAGCAGCTATCAAATCCCCCCTCATTCTTCTCTTCCGTAGACTGAACAATCCCGGTTCCCTCAGCCTCTCCTCATAATTCATGTGTTCCAGTCCTCTAATCATTTTTGTTGCCCTTCGCTGGACTCTCTCCACTTTCTCCACATCCTTCTTGTAGTGTGGGGCCCAAAACTGGACACAGTACTCCACTTGAGGCCTCACCAATGTCGAATAGAGGAGAATGATCACGTCCCTCGATCTAATGGCAATGCCCCTACTTATACACCCCAAATTGCCATTGGACTTCTTGGCAACCAGGGCACACTGTTGACTCATATCCAGCTTCTCGTCCACTGTCACCCCTACGTCCTTCTCTGCAGAACTGCTGCCTAGCCATTCGGTCCCTAGTCTGTAGCGGTGCATTGGATTCTTCCGTCCTAAGTGCAGGACTCTGCACTTGTCCTTGTTGAACCTCATCAGATTTCTTTTGGCCCAATCCTCCAATTTGTCTAGGTCCCTCTGTATCCTACCCCTACCCTCCAGCGTATTTACCACTCCTCCCAGTTTAGTGTCATCTGCAAACTTGCTGAGGGTGCAATCCACACCATCCTCCAGATCATTTATGAAGATATTGAACAAAACCGGCCCCAGGACCGACCCTTGGGGCACTCCGCTAGATACCGGCTGCCAACTAGACATGGAGCCATTGGTCACTACCCGTTGAGCCCGACAATCTAGCCAACTTTCTACCCACCTTGTAGTGCATCTATCCAGCCCATACTTCTTTAACTTGCTGACAAGAATACTATGGGAGACCGTGTCAAAAGCTTTGCTAAAGTCGAGGAATAACATGTCCACTGCTTTCCCTTCATCCACAGAACCAGTTATCTCATCATAGAAGGCAATTAGATTAGTCAGGCATGACTTTCCCTTGATGAATCCATGCTGACTGTTCCTGATCACTTTCCTCTCGTCAAAGTGCTTCAGAATTGATTCCTTGAGGACATGCTCCATGATTTTTCCGGGGGCTGAGGTGAGGCTGACCGGCCTGTAGTTCCCAGGATCATCCTTCTTCCCTTTTTTAAAGATGGGCACTACATTAGCCTTTTTCCAATCTTCGGGGACTTCCCCCGATCACCATGAGTTTTCAAAGATAATGGCCAATGGCTCTGCAATCACATCCGCCAATTCCTTTAGCACTCTCGGATGCAATGCATCCGGCCCCATGGACTTGTGCATGTCCAGTTTTTCTAAATAGTCCTGAACCACTTCTTTCTCCACAGAGGGCTGGTCACCTCCTCCCCATGCTGTGCTGCCCAGTGCAGTAGTCTGGGAGCTGACCTTGTTCGTGAAGACAGAGGCAAAAAAAGCATTGAGTACATTAGCTTTTTCCACATCCTCTGTCACTAGGATGCCTCCCTCATTCAGTAAGGGGCCAACACTTTCCTTGGCTTTCTTCTTATTGCCAACATAACCCTTCTTGTTACTCTTAACATTCCTCGCTAGCTGCAATTCCAGGTGTGATTTAGCCTTCCTGATTCCATTCCTACATGCCCAAGCAATATTTATATACTCATCCCTGATCATTTGTCCAATCTTCCACTTCTTGTAAGCCTCTTTTTCTGTGTTTAAGATCAGCAAGGATTTCACTGTTAAGCCAAGCTGGTCGCCTGCCATATTTACTATTCTTTCTACACGTCGGGATGGTTTGTCCCTGTAACCTCAATAAGGATTCTTTAAAATATAGCTCTCCTGGACTCCTTTCCCCCTCATGTTATTCTCCCAGGGGATCTTGCCCATCAGTTTCCTGAGGGAGTCAAAGTCTGCTTTTCTGAAGTCCAGGGTCCGTATTCTGCTGCTTTCCTTTCTTCCTTGTGTCAGGATCCTGAACTCGACCATCTCATGGTCACTGCCTCCCAGGTTCCCATCCACTTTTGCTTCCCTACTAATTCTTCCCGGTTTGTGAGCAGCAGGTCAAGAAGAGCTCCACCCCTAGTTGGTTCCTCTAGCACTTGCACCAGGAAATTGTCCCCTACAGTTTCCAAAAACTTCCTGGATTCCACAATAAATGAAGCGGGGTCTTAGTCTCCTTTATTACAAAACACTGATTTCATCCCCAGATCGTGTGTGCTGAATGAGGCAGGAGTCCTGTGGAAAGATAGTATGTGATCATGTAATTAAATACAGTATTATAATGCATATGCACAAGGAGGGGCAAACTAACCACTTTGTCTGTTCTCCAGCCACCACACTTAAAACTCACTTAAAATCACTACCAGTATCTCAAAGCAATCAGCTGTGCACAGATCCTGCCGACTACGCCACTGTGACGGGTTGGATCACAGAAACCCCCTTGGGACTGCCACCTGATGTGCCAAGACTACTTCTGCTTCTGCTTTCCTGCCCTGTCAGCTTAGGATGTCAGTGCCCTGCCTGGTTTTCAGCCAGACCCACTAGCCTGTTTGCTTATTTTCTGTCTGCTTATTTCGAGTAAGGGAAGTAGGGACAGAAAAAGAAGCAAAATAAGTAAGAGTGAAGATCAGAACAAGCTAAAGTTGCACAGGTTGCAAATTACCCAGAAAGGCTGAACACTGGGCCCTGGGAAAGTCTCTGTTAACTAAGAATCCCCTGAGCTGAGTGCATCCCAGTTTCAGTGAACTACAGAGGGGGCATGGCCCAGCACAAGAAAGCAGGAAAATGACTACCAGTGAAGCAGCTAACAAACTAGAGCTGGCTAGACTGGAAGCAAAAGAGAAAGACAGAATTAAGACAATTAGAAATTAATGCAGAGGAGGCTGCCCACAAGAGAGAGCTGTGGAGGCAGAAACAGCCAGGGAGGAAGCAGCCCACAAGAGAGCTGTGGAGGCAGAAACAGTTAGAGTGGAGGTAGAAGAGGCTGCCCACAAGAGAGCTAGGGAGGCCCAGAAGCATGAACTGGCTGTTATGGAGTTGAAGAGACAAAACCCTTCAGCTGCTGGGTCCACTTCCCCAAAAATCCACAAATGGGAGCGACTATGTCCCCAGTATGATGAATCCAGCAATATTGCTGAATATTTCATCACCTTTGAGAGACTGTGCACCCTCTATGCGATCCCTGAAGACCAAAAGATGACCACATTGATAACAAAATTGACTGGCAGAGCTCTGAACATATTCAATAAGATGCCTATTAATGATGATTCAAACTATGGTAAATTTAAGGAAGTGGTTCTGAAATAGTTTCAGGTTACACCTGAAACCTACAGGATTAAATTCAGAAGTCTTAAGAGGGGATCTGGATTGAGTAATGTGGCTTGTGTAAATGAAATGAAAGATTTGGTAGATAAGTGAGTGAGGGGGAAAGGCATTACAAGCTTTAAAGGAATGTGAGATTTGGTTACTCAGGAACAATTCCTGAATATGTGCAGTGATAATGTAAAACAGTATTTGTGGGACAAAAAGGTGGATGCAGTGGGTAAATTAGCTGAGTTTGCAGACTCTTATGAGCAAGCACAGGCTGCAATTAAACATAAACCACTGGCAGAGGGGTACAGGGTTGGGGGAAAGCAGAACCACCATTTTACCCCAGGGAAGAAGGAGGCTGGGCGTTCACCTCCCCATTCCCCTGTTACTCGTCCCAAATTTCCTGTACAAGCAGAGGAGCCCAAGAGGTGCTATCATTGTAAGTACACTGAGCACCTGAGGAATAAGTGTCCCTTGCAGAGTGGAAGCAGGCAGTAAGCAACATATGAAGCTGCTACTTCTCAGAGCCAGGCTGCGGCCTCTTTCCACACAGGATTTGTAAAGCTTGCTTCCACACAACCAAGCAATGAGCATATGCATGCTGTTAAAATCAATGGTGAATTGCTTCTTGGATTGAGGGACACAGGTGCTGAGATTTCTGTGGTCAGGAGGGACCTGATCCAGGAGAAGGATTTGTTGCCAGGTAAAATGACAGAATTAGAACTGGTGGAGGGTTACAAAGTCCTTGCACCTTTAGCAAAAATGCACATGCAAACTAAGGATTTACAGGCTGAACTGACTGTTGCCACGATGGCACACAATTTTGTACCATTTCTACTGGGGAATGATTTATTTAATGTGGCAGAATCTGTTCCAGGGTTGTGTAGCAGTGAGAAGGAATCTTGTGCTAAAAACACTGGTGTGGGGGTAAAGTCACATGGACTACTGTGGGAATAGGAGGGTGTCTCTTAAATTCCTCTGTAGCAGTAAAGAATGCAGCTTTGGGGGCAGGGATAGTTGTAGCCAGTTCCTGTAGCCCCAGGGCTCCAGGCAAGTTCCAGTGGGAGGGACTGGACGAAGCTAGCTCCTGTCACACAATCATTTCCCCGGGAGAGGGGAATGTATCACCTTTTTACAGGGGGGCCACCCCAGCCACTGACTGCCAGGAAGTTGCAGGTCTGCAGGGGGCAGGGCCTGTCCTGGGGTGCACAGAGACATGTGTCCTGAAGGTGGAATTTGGGGGACACAGGGGTGTCTGACCCAGAGGGGAGCCCGGGGGGGGGGAGCCCAGATGGAAGGTGAGGCGGGGGCCGGAGAGTCCACCCACCTTTTGTAGGGAGGATCTTTCCCAGGAGGAGGGTGAAAAGTCTGCATTTAAAATTCCAGACCCCTCTCCTGTGGATCAGGTTTTAAGGGAAAACTGGGGGTCAGATCTCTGGGCGGGGGGAGTCCGTCCAGCTAACCTTTTGGAACAGAAAGTGGGGTGTCCAAAGGGGTTTTACCAATCCAAGGCGCTCCACTGAAAGATGTTCTTGCTATGCTTGTAAGGGATAAGCCTGTCTCTCCAAGACAGGAAGGGAAAAATCTCTGCATGGGTGAAACTTTACAAGGAAGTGGGGTCCAGCCCAGAGAAATTCCAGAGGGAGGGGCCGAGGGCAGGCATGGTTGCAGTACACCTTTTCTTTGCCAAAGCCCGAAATACATGCCTGAATTGAAAGTCTTCTCCAAAGATGCAGAAGAATCTGCATCAGAGTGCCTATCAGGGTGCACAAAGAAATGGGAAAATGCAGTAGACACTAAACAAGCTAAATCATGTGAACGAAGCCTGTCCACCATAGATTTGCTGTTAATCTTTTGTCTTTTGCTAATTCATCTATGGGTTAAAACAAAGGAATTAATACTAGTGGTTAACCCTTTAAAGATGTGGGACATACCTGATTTGTGGAAGAAACTGTTGTACATGCTAGGGATGGTGACGAGACAGCTCCACAAGCATGTTACTTTTCAGCTTATACCTGTAAACAGACTGGAAGCTTGGCACAGCAGCAAAAGCATAATAGGCCCATGCTGCTGTGCAGAAGGGGAAACTGAGGCACACTGCCTCATGGCATTGGTGGCTAAATGCCAAGATGCCTACACTTTAACAGATATTGCTGTCTGCATTCTGTTAGCAATACTACACCCCAACCTGTTTTCAGGCATCCGGGGACCAAGAACCCCAAAACTGGCTAGAACACTTATGAATGACATCATATGGTTTAATGATACTAAAAAGAGTGTGACCAAAGACAAATAGGGATTTTACATGTACTGCCTCCGCCATGGACAATGTCCAAGTCTCTGGCAGTAAGTTCAGGAGGAGGGTGTGACGGTGCCTCCCATAAGTCTTTATTGAAATATACTTATGAATGTGTGTATATATATATATATGACATAACTGGAATATGTTTTATGCTACATATGCCATGTAACATATCTCTGTAGAGGTTATGATCCACTGAATCTACTAATCCTATTCGTATGCATGTATCATTTTTGTATTCGAAGTTATGAATATTGGCTGTATATTTGTCTGATTCTAAGTAGGTTTTAGTGAAGCAGTTGGTCTGTTTTCTGAGAAAAAACTATTCTCAGTAAGTGCCCAATCAAGAAGCCCTTAAGCCAGCAATGAACTTGGAGACGCCAATCCACATCTGAGTTTCCCCAGGAATGTGGCTTGGCTGGTAAGGAACTCAGTCATGCATGGACATGTGACTTGCCCAGGTGACTCCAAAACTCCATTTTGTAGCTGGATTTTACATAGAAGAGAGGAGGGGGTCTCCACCCACAAGAAAAAGTCTATTTTAACTGCTGGGAGGCCCCTCAATTTGTCTTCAGCTGGCTAAAGAAAGAGCCTCTCCACCTCCAAGGATACCTGAAAGAAACTGAAACAAAGGACAGTAACTACAGGGGGTGTGAGTGATTGCTGGACCCAGACTAGAAGGAGACTAGTCTGTAAAAGAAAGTTTACTGGAACTGATTCAGTTTGATTAGACATAGACTTGTGTGTTTTATTTTATTTTGCTTGGTAATTCACTTTGTTCTGTCTGTTACTACTTGGAACCACTTAAATCCTACTTTCTGTATTTAATAAAATCACTTTTTACTTATGAATTAACCCAGAGTATGTATTAATACTTGAGGGGCAAAACAACTGTGCATATCTCTCTATCAGTGTTATACAGGCCGAACAATTTATGAGTATAAGCTTTATACAGGGTAAAATGGATTTATTTAGGATTTGGACCCCATTGGAAGTTGGGCATCTGAGTGTTAAAGGCAGGAACACTTCTTAAGTTGCTTTCAATTAAGCCTACAGCTGTTAGGGGATGTGGTTCAGACCTGGGTCTGGGTTTGCAGCAGGCTAGCGGGTCTGGCTCAAACGAGGCAGGGCACTGAAGTCCTAAGCTGACAGGGCAGGAAAGCAGAAGCAGTCTTGGCACATCAGGTGGCAGTCCCAAGGGGGTTTCTGTGATCCAATCCGTCACAGTACATTCTGTCTCCAGCAGTCATGAGCCTCCACCTACTATTTGGCAATTGCATTGCTCTAGTAGAATGTAGCTGTTGTGGGAGTTTATGATTATGGTGGAAGAGGTATTCTCTGAGGTAGCTGTGTAAGTCTTTGACTATCAGAACAGAGACCTTGAATAGGTCTGAGAGTGTAGAACTGGGATGATGTGTTTCATAGATTCATAAACTCTAAGGCCAGAAGGGACTGTTGTGATCATCTAAGGTGATCTCCTGTATAGCACAAGCCAATAAAACTTCCCCAAAATAATTTCTAGAACATATTTTTTAGAAAAACATCCAATCTTGATTTATAAATTGTCAGCGATGGAGAATCCACCACAACCCTTGGTAAATTGCTCCAGTGATTAAGTACTCTCACCATTAAAAGTTTACACCTTGTTTCCAGTCTGAATTTGTCTAGCTTCAAGTTCCAACCATTGGCTTGTGTTATACCTGTGTCTGCTAGATTGCAGAGCCCATTATTAAATATTTGTTTCTCCTTTTGGTACTTATACACTGTTATAAAGTCACCCCTTAGGTAACAGAATATACCCCAGTTTTCACACCCTACACACTTTTGTAATAATCTATGTACAAAGTATGCCTTGTAAAGTATCATTTGAAAACTTATAATTTGCTGATCAGCATCCTCCTGAAAAAATATATGTGGCAACATTGTATGTGAAGTTATAAGATTCCACTGTTTGGTGCTATTAACACATGTTCCAGGCTGAGGTTGGCAAACAGGTCTGTCTCAAACAAAGGAATGTGCTCTCTGCTTAATGTGCATTTAAGCAGTAAGCAGAATCATCAAGCAGTAAAGAAAATGTAGGTGAATTAGGTGAGAAAAAAGCAGAAGGGAACATCTTTCCCCATAGAACTTTTGTCTCCTGGTATCCAGCTGGAAATGTTTTTCAAGAAGGGGACTGAAACTACAAAAATGAGGGACAAGCACCCTAAGGCTACTCCCCCACCCATAGCTTCACTGCACCTGAAGGGATAAAGGACGCAGCTGTTGGACTGGAGAAGGAATCTTTACATAAAAAGTTTAGTCATGAAAGCATGTGGTGAATTTAACATAGTAAGTTAGGCACCAGTAGCATTTTATCTTTATTTTTCTTGTAACCATTTCTGGCTTTTATGTCTCATTACTTGTACTCACTTAAAATCTATCTCTTTGTAATTAAAAATTTTGTTTTATTGTTTTGTCTAATCCAGTGTGAAGTTTCTGGGAAACTCTATTTGGGGTGGCGAGTTGTGTGCATATTATTTCCATTAGAGAAATAATGGACGTTATATAACTTGTATTGTCCAGGAGAATGTTGGGCAGGCTGTACAAGTCATACATTTCTATGGGAAAATCAAAGACTAGGGGTGTGTTGAGGTCATTTTGCAGTATAACCAAGGGTGTTGAGAGCCAGAGTGTAATGCAAGCATGGCTGGCAGGCTGCAGATACACACTCTCAGAGTGAGGCTTGCATGCTGGAGGACTGTTTGTGAGCAGCCCAAGTGGGAGCTACTTCAGCAAAACATTGTAAGGCACCCCAGATTTCAGGGCAGGGGTTACATAGTTGCTCATTAGTTTGGATTGTACCCAGGTGTGTTGTCTTTTTGTTAAGCTAAATAGATTGAGTTCCTTGAGTCTACCACTATGTGTCATGTTTTTTAAACCTTTAGTCATTCTTGTGGCTCTTCTCTGAACCCTCTCCAATTTATCAACATTCTTTTTGAATTGTGGGGACCAAAAGTGGACACAGCATTCCAGAAGCAGTTGCACCAATGCCAAATATAGAGGTAAAATAACCTCTCTATTCCTACTTGAGATTCCCCTGTTTATGTATCCCAGGTTTGCATTAGTTCTTGAGGCCACAGCATCATACTAGGAGTTCATGTTCAATCGATTTTCCATCATGACCCCCAAATCTTTTTCAGAGCCATTGTTTCCCAGGATAGAGTCCCTCATCCTGTAAGTACAGCCTACATTCAGTGTTCTAGGTCATGTGTTGCTAAGCAAACGGGCTGCTGCATTTTGTACCAATGGAAGTTTTTCAGGATGTATAGCTTCATTCCCAAATATGATGAGTTACCATTATCAAGTGTAGAGGTCACAAATGCATCTTCTGTGTCTTGTTTAGCACTATATTGGCAATTAATTTGTAATCATAAAATAGTAAGTGTGATGTATCATTTTGTGACAGATTAAAATGCATTCTAAAGTCTCTGGCACAGATCCTTGGCTGTGCTGGGGCTGCTTTGTGCTGGCAGTGCAAATTGGCCTTAAAGCCAGCTTAAACAGCTGTGTGAGAATCATCACCCCAGTGTATGTCCTGGTGGCACAGAATCAGCAAAACCACTCCTATGCCACTCTCTCTTCCTGATTTTGTGATAAAAGATGTGGCCAGGGCTTCTCTATGAGTTGGTTATCACTGGCTGCTGTAATAGGCTTTTGGCAATCAGTGTCTGATGTAAGTTACACCAGACGACCAGACCAACATGGAGCCAGCCCAGACTGGACAGCACAAAGGTGGCTTCAAGCCATCTTTTCACCCCCTTTCCTGAGCTGCACTATGCATTACTCTAGCACAACTGAAGATTGTGGCCTGTAGTCTTATGTGGCAAACTTTCACTTAAGAATTAGTTGGTCATGCAGCCAGTATTGTGTTAAGATTTTCCTTGGCAAGAGTGAATTGAAATAGCTTTGTATAATTACACAATTTTACTTTGACTCGTATTTCCTGATTATATTGATGGGCAGGAGTCTTGGCTATTAAGAAACATATGTAAATTTACACTGCGTACAGCAATATTGCATGAATTGATATTGGAACAATGTCTAGAATTCTTTCCCAGCCTATTTACAGCATTCTGAGTGCAAACAGTTTTGATTGAACACCTGCTCATGTACACACCATTGTACAGTCTAGTAGTGCTTCTTGGAAAGATGCATTTTCTTCTTACATTAGCTGCACGTGTAAATACTACTCTGAGACAGGATGACAGTGTATTAAAACTCAAATTGCAAGGACTAATAGAAATGATCCAGGCCTCTAGCTAAAACGCTACATGCTATTGTTCCTCGGGGCAGATCTAACACCCATTAAAGCCAATGGAAAAATTCTCACTGACTTTAAATGGGATCTGGATCAGTCCCTTATACCATTAGGACTTCTTTAGTCTTCTCTTTCTTTTATGGTTCATTAGAACCCCGAAGTGAAATATTGGCCCCATTGAAGTCAATGGGAGTGTTGCGGATTTCACTGCATCAGGATTTCACCCCACATTGAGAGGTTTACCATTTTTGTTTTTTACTAGCAGAAAGGAAAGCTGTGCAGCTCCTATAGAGTTAAATTAACATGCAAGCCGTTTGGATGAATAGCTCCACATTGGAGGCAAATTGTGCTGAAATGTATCCTACATTCACTAGAAATATGAACTAATTACTAATTCATAACAAAATCCCAAACTGTTCAAAATCCAGAGTTTTCTATACTTTGATGAAAAAATCAATACTGGGCTGATTTGGTGTGAAATTCCTTAAAAGCATGTAGATTTTCAAGCGAGTTCTGTGAAAGTGGACAATTTTTTGAGCAAATGTGGGCCCATTTTAACTCATTTTTACTTTGAAATGGCCTCATTTTTAATGAAAATATTAATTTTGCAGTGAAAATAATCTATTCAACTAGCCATTTTGTCAAAATTGCAAAATTTCATGGAACAATTATTATTATTACTTGTGTTAAAATAGCACATAGAGGCCCCAATATTAAACATTTCCATGAATTTCCATTAAACAAAAATTATGAATGGCACTCAGTTTAACTGTTCACCCACATTACAATTATTTGCATTGCAGCGGTAGTGCCTGGAGACCTGAAACAGATCAGGGCCCCCACATGGTAAGCACTGTATAGACTGCAGTGAGGCAGCATGGCCTCCCTGCAAGACTAAGGGGGAGAAACCACTCTCCACACCTGGTGGGTGGAGCCAGGCAACCCCAGGAGACAGAGGTACACTCGGATGGGGTAATAGGAAGTACCCCAGAGGAACCAGACAAGACGTTAGTCCAGTTGTGTTGCCAGAGTCTAGGTCAACGTCTTTTGATGGGATCCCTGTTGACCCAGTGGGGAGCCCTCTGCCACTGTCAGGCTCTGGCCTGGGACCTGGTGGAGTAGGGTGGGCGCAGTTCCCCCAGCCCCTGCTGCCAGCCTCGCCTCTGGGGGCAGCCTACCCTTCTTAGGCCAGATGACCTGCATTGGCTTATTGCTCTGCCGTGCCCAGAGGGGCCAGACTCCAGAGCCCTTAGATTGCTAATTCCCCTGTGGAGCATTGTACATCTAGGCACAGTAGTGTGGGGGCATGGCCTCCCTCTGACACTGATGAGGAGGGACAGCCACAGATCACTACACAGACATAGTGCAAAAGACAGTCCTGCCCCAAAGATTGTGAAAGAATCGTGTGCTTTTTAAAACATGATGGTACCAGAAGTCAGGGGTATGTTTTAACTTTACTGCAAGAAATGTAACAGAGATTTTGCTTTTTGTGAAATATTGCTTGTGGTGGACTGTGTAACTAGACCAAATTAGAAACATAAAGTGCAAAGCCTTCTTTTGCAGGAATGAGGGTAGGCATTAAAATCAAAATCTCCCTATCACGCCATAAGTAAGTCCTTGCTTTAGCTGATTCTAAACACATTTTTGTAATTAGGATCGGTAAGCTTTTCAGCATTTTTTGAAAGTTTTGTCATACTGTTATTCATATTAAGTCACTGATTCCCACTTGGTGGTGAACTAATAGCAAGAAAGACTTCTGTCATCACACTTGAGGAAAAGAGAAATTTTGAGCCACAGGCATAGAGGATTTCAAACCTCAAGTGGGTCCTTTACCCTATTTAGCCATTTAACTATACATGTTTTTTGTGCCCCCTCCCGAGACACCTGCTCTCCCCAGTCATGAGCGCAGAAGAGAGGACAGAATTTCAGGAAACCACAGTAGTGGGGAAAGGAGAAGGAAAGCTCAACTGAGATAATTTATTTATTTTTTTTAGATAGTTGGGCTGATTTAGATAGACCGTTTTGCAATAAATGAGTCAAAACTGCAGATGGTCTTTAAGAAAGAAGAAGCAAAGTTGTTGATAGTAAAGTCAAAGCTGTCTCCGTAGAGGATATGAGGGGGTGTTTGTGATTGAGTGACATCAGAGGTGTTAAGTATAAAAACTTGGGCCCCGATCCAAAGCCCATGGAAAGCAATGGGAGTCTGATCATGGGTGTTTGTTCAGCTGTTTGGAGATCAGAATTCCTGCATTTTTTTTTCTCTCTTCTTTTTATAAATAATGAGACCAAAATGTGATATCTTTTTTTTTTCAATTTACATACCAAGCTTTTCATATACAGTAGCTCAGATTATGCTTTTCAGGCGGTGTTTCATTAAGAAGGTGCCTTATATCATTTGGAAGATTGGTCCATGTACCCTGTGGATTAACCCTGATTGTATGCATGGGTAGCACGTAATGGAAGCTGGAGGAGGCTAAACCTCCCCAGACTTCGTGCCTCTGGGGCTGGGGGGGCTGGGGAAGCAGTGGTGGATTACCGCATGCTGTGCCCAGGGTCATAGCCAATTTGGGGTTCTGGGAAAAATCTCCCCCTATCACGGCCCCAGGGCTCCCACAGCCTGGTGTTGGGGCCGCAGTGAGGGGTGGGGGCCAGAAAGGAGTGAGCGTGAGGCAGGGCCTCAGAGGAAGAGGCAGAGTGGGGGCGGAACAGGAGTGGGGCTGTGGGCAGAATGGGGGAGGGGCTTTAGGGGAAGGGGAGGAATGGGGTGGGGTCATGGGTGGGGCTGAGGGTGGAAGGGGAGAATCAGGGGAGGGTTCTGGGCTTGGGGCTCTGGCCAGGGCCAAGAGCTCTGTGGCTGTCCCTGCCAGGGCCGAACTCTCAGCCCTCGTCCATGGCCCCAGTTGAGCTCTCAGCCCCGGGGGGGGTCTGAGAGAAGTGAGCAGGGGCCTGGCCTCAACCGGAAGAGGCGGGGTAGGAGACTAGCCTTCCCAAGGGAAAGCTTCACCTGCCATTTATGATTGTACATGTTCTATTTCTTTATTTATTTCTAAACTGCAGTAACTGGAAGACCAAGACTCACTTAAATAACAAGAGTTGAAGACTGACCTCTTTTCAGTCATCTTTTTCACAAGTAAAATCTAACTGCTAATGAATAGATGCTTTTTTACGATGGATCACCTTTGTCTTGCATGGTTTGCTTTGTCTGTGTGCTTGCAGGGGCACACACCCCTTACTACACCACAGAGATGGAACAAGATCACCAAAACACATGCAACAAATCAATATAGTGCCTTGGAAAAAGCTATATACTTTATTTAAAAAATATGTATATGTGTTCTGCATATGAGTGTGCTCTGGAAATATTTTTTCATATTTCTCTTCTAGATGTGGGCCATTTGTTAATAGTGTTATAAGAGCAGAAAACCAGATGGCTTAATTTTGAATTGTTATAAGGCATTCTTTTTCCACAGTGACTAATAAAAACTCATTTATGAAGCAAAAGAAAAAACAGATTACATTATGTAGCTATTAGTTCATCACTGAACAAAAGCTATTTGCAATTCCATGGAAATATTATTGGACCAATGAAGAAAATATCTGGCTTAAAACAAACATTGGATTAACTGACGGCTATTATAGTGGCACCTTGTTGGCCAGGACACACATTCATGGGAAGAGTGACTTACGTTGAGTGCACAGCATCTGTGCTTTCTGAGGGGAAAAACTTCACAGCTTTTCAAAGGCAACTGGAGCATCTAGAAAATTCATAATGCAGCCACTACATAAGAACTCTGGATGTTAGTAAAAAATGCCCTCATGTTCCTGGGTTTCCTTAACTTCTACTGCATATAGACAGGTTTCAAGAGTAGCAGCCATGTTAGTCTGTATCCGCAAAAAGAACAGGAGGACTTGTGGCACCTTAGATACTAACAAATTTATTAGAGCATAAGCTTTTGTGGGCTACAGCCCATTTCATCGGATGCATAGAAGGGAACATATAGTAAGCAGATATGTATATATATATATATATACATACAGAGAAGGTGGAAGTTGCCATACAAGCTGTAAGAGGCTCCTGTATCAGCAGGAGAAAAAAAACTTTTGTCGTGATAATCAAGATGGCCCATTTAGATAGTTGACAAGAAGGTGTGGGGATACTTAACTTAGGGAAATAGATTCAATATGTGTAATGACCCAGCCACTCCCAGTCTCTATTCAAACCCAAGTTAATAGTATCTAGTTTCCATATTAATTCAAGCTCAGCAGTTTCTCACTGGAGTCTGTTTCTGAAGCTTTTCTGTTGCAAAATTGCCACCCTTAAGTCTTTTACTGAGTGGCCAGAGAGGTTGAAGTCTTCTCCTACCGGTTTTTGACTGTTATGATTCCTGATGTCAGATTTGTGTCCATTTATTCTTTTGCATAGAGAGTGTCCGGTTTGGCCAATGTACATGGCAGAGGCATGGATTATGTTCTAACATTTATATTCTAATAAATTTGTTAGTCTCTAAGGTGCAACAAGTACTCCTGTTCTTTTACTGCATATAGGATTCACTACAGCCCAGAATCCTCATGGCACTGAACTCTATATGCCTGTTTCCTCCTGGCCCCAGACCTGTCTAGGCTCATGGCTGCTACTCTGAAACCTGTCATTCCCTAGACTGTGATTGGAGACACGCAGCATAAGAACATTTACATAGGCTCCACACTGCTCCTACACTGCAGAAATTCTACCTCAGCCAGCTGCAGCTTCTTTAATGCCCCTAATATGCCAGTGGAACAGCACAGAGTGGAGGCCAGAACTTGGCTTCATTATGGCTAGGGATGGAGGGTGGTACCAACCTTCCCAGATTTTCTAGGCAGCAATAAACTCTTCCAAGCTATACTTGGAAGTGTTTAATACTAAGGAGGTTTCTGAAGGTGCCTTTTTTTCTGGTCTTTTCAGGTCTGAGCACCATAATCCAGAGCAAAGTAATAGAACTATTGCAACTTGTGTTTCACAAAAAGCTTCTCCAAAGTAACTATCAGGGCACTTGGGTTCTAATAGCCATTTAAGTCAGTGAGAATTTTTCCATTGACTTCAATGTATCAGACCCTTGAAAAGTACACTTTTTATGTTGTTACATAGATGTGGAAACTGAGGCATGAGAGGGTTAAATGACATGACCAAGGGAACAGTAAACAAGTAACAGAGCCAGAACTAGATTGCAGGTTTCCTGGCTGCATGCTTGAACAAGTAATGATTTTTCTATTTTAATCAAGGAACTTTATCTAAAGGGCTATCTCCACTACAAATCATGACACTTTCTCTTCAGACACTTCTATATAACCTTTCATCTAGGATTTTGCAAACATTAATTAGTTAGACTGTAAGCCAGTGGTTCTCAACTAGGGGTATGTGTACCCCTAGGGTTACAGAGAGGTCTTGCAGGGGGTACATCAGCTCATCTGGATATTTGCTTAGTTTTACAACAGGCTACATAAAAAGCACTAGTGAAGTCAGTACAAACTAAAATTTCATACAGACAGTGACTTGCTTATACTGCTCTATATACTATACACTGAAATGCAAGTACAATATTTATATTATTTTTAATTATATGGTAAAAATTAGAAAGTAAGCACATTATCAGTAATAGTGTGATTCTGTAAGCAAGTAGTTTTTAAGTGAGGTGAAACCTGGGAGTACGCAAGACAGGTCAAACTCCTGAAAGGGGTACAGTAGTCTGGAAAGGTTGAAAGCCACTGCTCTAAGCTGTCCAGAATTGGAACGGCCTTTTCCTGTGTGTTTGTATAGCACAGAGCAAAATGGGGTCATGATGGGGCTCAGCCTTCGGGCACTATGCAATAATACTGTAATAATAATAATAAATTATAATTAGTCTGGTAACACCCTTATGAGGTATGTAAGTAGCATTATTCTCATTTTATAAATGGAGAAAATGAGGCACAGAGGAGTTAAGTGTCACATAGCGTGACACAGGCAGAGCCAAGAATAGAAACCAGACCTCCCGACTCCCAGTCCCATGATCTCACCACTAGACTGCTCTCTCCTTTCCTTTGAAAATGTTGATGGTTTACTGGAGAGGAAAATCTACAAACCTTACACATTCCACTGTCAAAAAAAAAGTCTTTGTTACTTGATATAGGAGGTCTTTTAATTACTGTGGTAACTTCTCAGCATGAGGTCACAAAGGGCAAATTTGTTAGCAGCATTTATTAGCAATCTCTCCATGGGTTGCTCACATGTACAAGATAAGTCCAAAGAATTGGTTTGACACATTAGAGTTTATAATCATGAGACACTCTAGCTCAAGAAAAATAAAACTCCAGTTAAAAAAAACAGGTAAAGTAATATACTGGGGATAGGTGAACTGATGCCAATACAATGAGAACTGACCTGATCCTTCATCTTCTACAGTTTAAAGAACACCCAAATCCTTTCCCGTCTCTTCTTTCTTTAGTTTCTGACTTCAGATGGAATGAGAAACAGAGGAACCTAAAGAGAGACCCTGATCTTGCAAAATTTTCAGAACCAAGAGTTTCAGATATGCATTGTGCATTTACATCACACTGACTGTACTTCAGTAGTTTGTTTGAACTCTGTACTAAATGCATGGTTATTTGCATAAATGTTTACCTTGCATTTATAGAACTGAATAGGATATTTGGGTAGTTGCTTTAATTTCTTGTGATCATTTTAATTAGTGGTGTTTTCATTTTTCATGAATGTTTCTATTCACTTTTATACCTTGTATGGATTAAACAACTTTTACTACTTTTATATAGAAAAAATAAGAAAAATCAAATCTAGAACATTTCACTTGCAAATCAATAGTGTATATTAAAATGGTCTAGAAGAAAAGAAAAAAGGACCTTGTTACAGAAAAAGATGTAATATTTACAAAAACCTGAGTCCTGATGTGTCTCCATCTGAAGTCATTGGAAAAGTTCCATTGCTTTTAGTGAAGTTCTGCCCACTTACAATAGCAGTGAATTTGGTTCAATGGGAGCAGGATTTGGACCAAAAGTTGGGAGAACCTGGGGATCCACTGAGTGGTAAAAACTGATAAAATACAGAAGCCCAGAACTAGCAGTGTCCTTAGAGCCACATGACACTCATATCTCCGAAGTTTTGAGCTCTGCTTATAAGGCCCAATCCCGCCAACCCTGATATGTCTATCTTCAATTCATGTGAGTGGGCCCACTGGTTTCAAATGAACTACTTACTTGAGTAATTCTGCTCACTTATATCACTGTTTGCATCACCGGGGCCTACATGAAGTGCCTACTACATTAATATGGGTCATAAATTTAGCAAATTCAGGTCTTTTTTTTTTTTTAAAAAAAGGTTTATGTTAGAAAAGGGTTTGTCATCTAAATAGTCATGTCAAACAAGATCTATAATAATTAGTGGTAATGTCCATAATAATATTTCCTATCTATATATCTCAAAGTGCTTTACAAAGATGGGTAAGGATAATTGTTATCATTTGACTGAAGAGAAACCCGGGAAACAAAACTGACAAGTTGAAAAGTCAAAAATTTGTCTCTGTTTTGGTTTTGATCGCTTCCCCCATTTAATTTTTTAAAAAATAAAAGGTAATTTTGAAATGAAAAAACTTATAAAAAGTTGAAAAATCTCATTTAGAAAATGTCAAAACAAAATGTTTTGACTTTTTCACTTTTTCTGAAAAAAATATTTTTTGTTAGTTTTTTTTTTCCAGCTGAAACAATTCACTGAAATCAACATGAATTTCTGAAACGTTTCAGTCAAACCAAATCTGCATTTTTTGCTGAAAAAGTTTGGTGGAAAAATTTCACCCAGCTCTATACTCACATGCTTCAACTTAGGCACATGCTTAAAGGATCTCACTCATTTGAGGACCTACTGTCCTTTTCCTGCAACGTGATACACATGATTGGGACCCCCATGATCATATGGATTCCCACTGATGTTAATGGGGCTCCACAGCAGATTGTGGGGAGTGCGTGTGTATGTGTCAGTCTAAAATAGCTAACCTTTCTAGTTGTTTGTATAAATATCATACTGCATGTATCTTCATGTAAAAGGTGTTTTTATCTACCTTTACCATACTGAACATGTGAAATGTTTTGGGTCACAAGGTCAAGTATTTTAATTTATGGAGGGTCACAGTTGCTACTTCCCCTAAACACCAGTGGAATTTTTCAATATCCTTGGAGTAAATCCCCTTTCCAAAGCAGTAAACATTAGTATGACAAGATGTCAAGCATGGATTTGATTCAAGATTATTTACTTACAATTAGACAACTGTGCTGGTCTCAGAGAGAGAAGTCAGCAAAATCAACATTATTTGAAATAGCAGGGGGACTAGCTAGAGTTTTAGAATCCATGGAATGTGGTTTTCCTAAATTCCTCAGGATTCTAAGATGCTACCAGACAACTAACTTGTTCTATAAAGAGTTGTTCTGGACTATTTTATGTGTGTTTCCATTTTAAAAGGTTTCTATTTTAAGAGGGAATTGTGAATAATTATGTCTCAATTTTCACACTTATAAGATAACCGTTTTTCCATTATGACCAAACTAATCTTTCCCTTCTTTTTCCTCTTCTTTAAAAATTGGAGGGAGGGAGAAAAACAAACACCACCACCACACACACATACAAACCCATATCAGTACTGTAGTGCCTGCTGGGGAAGAATTAAATTCTCAAATGTAAAAGACAGCCAGTTTGACATACTGATTCCCTTTAGTGCCACTATTAGTGATTTTCAGTATTGTCATTTTGATTGTGCTTTGAGAATGCAATAAGCGGCTACTCTTTAATAAGCATTCCTTGTAAATCCTTGCAATATGATTAGATCTTTTGAAGGCTTTAAAGGCAGAGGAAAGTGTTCCCATGCCTATATTTGTGCAAGTAAATAGTGTGACAAAGTTCCTCCTCTACCTTGGTAGGTCTTGTGCTTATTGGCAGATTTTCTCACCTTGGAGCTTCACGGCAGCCCTTAGTTTGGCCGTTTTCATGAACCCACAGTCCAGGTCAACTCCTCCTGTGTCTGACCAGGAGTTGGGAGGTTTGGGGGAACCCAGGGCCACCCTCTACTCCAGGTTCCAGCCCAGGGCCCTGTGGAATGCAGCTGTCTAGAGTGCCTCCTGGAACAGCTGTGTCACAGCTACAACTCCCTGGGCTACTTCCCCATGGCCTCCTCCCAACACCTTCTTTATCCTCACCATAGGGCCTTCCTCCTGGTGTCTGATAATGCTTGTACACCTCAGCCCTCCAACAGTCCATGTTCTCACTCTCAGCTCCTAGCACCTCTTGCTCCCAGCTCCTTACACGCACACCACAAACTGAAGTGAGCTCCTTTTTAAACCCAAGTGCCCTGATTAACCTGTCTTAATTGATTCTAGCAGCTTCTTGATTGGCTGCAGGTGTTCTAATCCGCCTGTCTGTCTTAATTGTCTCCAGAAGGTTCCTGATTGTTCTGGAACCTTCCCTGTTACCTTACCCAGGGAAAAGGGACCTACTTAACCTGGGGCTAATATATCTGCCTTCTGTTACTCTTCTGTAGCCATTTGGCCCGACCCTGTCACAATAGCTTAATATTTTCCTTCTTGTCAAATCTTATTTTTTTAAATAAGATCTTAATTATTTCTTTCTATTGAGGATAATAGATTAATTTCTTTTGCAAATACACTGTAATAATACAACAGATTTTTTTAAGGCCTGGCAGACCTGAAAAATAAACTGTAAAGCTTGTGTTGTGTTAAAAATGTGCAATCATATAATTATACACACAATAAACCAGGTCCTCAGTTGAGGTAAACTGGCATAGGTCCATTGACTTCAATGCAACTATGTCCATCTATACTGACTCATCACCTGGCATAATATCTCTACATTGTAAAACAAAATGTTAACTAGGCTGTAAAAGCAATTGAGTTCAGACTGAAGATGGCAGAACCATTGAGCTCAATAAGGGATGTGGAGGATCCTTCAGGGAAGAAAGTTACTATAAAGCTGGACCTCCATCAAAGAATGATTTCCTTTCTTAATGTCTTATGTGACATATGGCACGACTAATAGTACAAAAATCACTTGTACTGCACTGCACTGTCAGAACTCTGGATTAGCCCAGATTCTGTGTGGGATATGAACATATTCATTTCTACTGCATAAAAGTCTGCAAAGTAATCATTATTTTGGAGTTTTTAATTATGTCTCAATTAAGCCAAAAAGCTTACCTGTTATTTCTGAAGTCTGTTCACAATATGCTAATGGGTACTCTTAACTTTCTCTTTTCAGAATTTGCCTGTGGTGCAGCATTACACTTTAACCATGTTCTACTGCTAAGTGGAATCAAATCCTACAATAGCATTGATCAAGCATTGTGCATAAAAGCTTGTTGCGGGTAGAGAGTCAGATTCATCAGTCTAATTTTGATTTTTCTAAAATGATCAGAAAATAATCTGGCATTCTTTCAGTATTTCTGCTTGACTCTTTAGGCCTTAGATCTGTGAGGTGCTGCATGCCCTCAATGTCCATCCACTTAATGGGTGTTGCAATGCCTCTGCACCTACTAGGATTGGGCTCTATGTGACCCAGAGCGGATGAAGTTTGAATAAAATGTCAGCTACAGATTACAGAAGAGAGTGTAAGAAAAGGCATAGAATGGACAGAAAATATCATACAAATGCTATAAGAAATTGTTGAAACCCACAAAAGAAAACAGGAGTCAGATGTAGACCGCAATACATTTACTTGATAAGCTAGGTAAAATATTAAAGAAATATTTTTACTCAACATTTGCATAATGATGGAGAAACGGATGCCAGAAACAGTCTCAAGGGAGGAAAAAGAAACACTGAACCAGGAAACGAGGCTTATGTTAGAGCAGATAATTAGAACATCTCAGGAGTGACAAAATCCCAGTGCCAAACAGCTTCCTAAGGATGTAACCAGAAACAAATGTAACAAATACCGCAGGAAGCATACTTTAAAATTCAAGTTGCCTTTGTCTAGCTCACTGCTCTGCTGAATTCTGGTTACAAAGAACCAGAGGTCACAACTATTCTGTGTTTCCTCTTTATTCAACACCTCGATATTCACCTTCATAATTGTAGTGTCTTTACCCTCAGACTCTTGCATGAAGGCTTTAACTATCACAGGAATTTACCTCAATTCCAGTACAGTATATGATGGCCAGTCACTATTGTAGCTGCACAAGTGCAAACCCCATTTGTAGATGAGGAAAGACACAATTAGAACCGTTCTTGAAACCAATCCACTGCTGCAAATTTGTTATTTTTGCATCAAGGAACCTGAAACTGTTTGCAAGTAATGCACAGAAAATTCCCCTGTGGGAACTTCCTACTGGTGCAGATATGGTGGCTCCAGTCCTGGTTCCTGGCATCAGGGAAGAGACAGGGTGGGGCAGAAGCAGGCAAGTTTGGGTGCAGTCCTGCACTGTCCATTAGTTGTGCAATTTAAAACTACCTGTCAGCAACTTTATTTGTGGCAAGGCTGGGGCTGGTCCTGATAATCAGGACGCTGAATCTGACTCCCTCATCCTTTTCCCACCCACCCCGTTATGTTTTCCATTTTATGAATCCTAGGCCTGCCCTCAGATATACTTGCAGAACTCCAGCTGAACATAGTGGGACACAGTGCACAAGTGTATCTGATGGCAGAACTGGGCACACTGCATGAAATTCTGTATACTGCTTTGTTCGCAGGATATCAGAGATGGACAAGTGACAGGAGAGGGAAACCAGATGATGCAGGAACTGAAACTTCTTAGTTAGTCAAAAAGATTAAAGGAATTGGGCCTGTGAACTTTCAAAAAGAAAAGATTCAAAGGAATCTAAATGATGTATACAAAAATAAGAAGGGACAAGACAGATAGTAACAGCAGCTATGAGTTTGTGCCAAATACAAGAATAAGGGCATAGATTTAATCTATGGAATGACCAGACACAAAAGGAATTCAGATGGAATTTTTTCTGCCTGGAGAGTGGTCGATAGAGTATGTAGAAAAAACTATTAGGCGCTAAGAGCACAAGTAGTTTGAAAAAAGCATGGTATGCAAGTGTTGGATAAAAACAAATTATTGTGGAGTTTAACTATAAACATCAAGGGGGGCATAA
The DNA here is from genome assembly GCF_965140285.1 of Lepidochelys kempii. Lineage (NCBI taxonomy): Eukaryota > Metazoa > Chordata > Testudines > Cheloniidae > Lepidochelys > Lepidochelys kempii. The sequence continues at coordinate 83,670,627 of NC_136381.1, forward strand.
TAGACTTAACTATAAAGGATTTCTAATTTTCTTGTATCTAAAATGTCTCGTTTGCTATTTAGCAGCTCAATAGGGTGTATGAGATACAATTGCTACTTTGAAGAAGAAATTTCAAACCTTCACCCTAAGAGATTAAACTTGTCACTCAGAGCCTAGGACTGCAACCCTTACTCAGCAGTCCTACGTTTCTTTGGATGACTTAGTTGTGAGTGTTCAGAGTTTAAAGTCAATAAGTTGTTACTTATACAAGAGAATGCTGTAACATAACCCTCATTTACAAGCAATTCTCCGGAAGTGGTGTGCAACATAAGGCTGAGCAGAGCTTATATTTTTCCCCACGAGTTCATTTACTTCACAAAATATTTGGATGAGGAAAATGATATTTCTTATGAATTTCCCACCTTTCCTAATACAACCATCATTTCTGATTTAATTCCCTATTCACAGCTCTGAACAGAGGAAACAACGCAAATGATCCTATTCTGTAGCTATGTCAACATTTCTGATACTTCTCTGCAGACTAAATACTGCCCTGACTTACACCCTATGCAACATGACTGCAGTGTGTGAAATGGAACTAAACAGTTATGCTCTTCAATAATCAATAAACAGAGATGCCAAGGTAATGTACATCAAAGGTATTTACAATGAGATCTTTAAATTAAAAGAGACCATCACTTTCCTTTATTTGAATAAAGAAAATGGAAAAACTAACAAAGTTTAATGTTTCAGCCACTTTGCCTTTCTTAGGAAACTCTGCTGAGTAAGATGTTGAAATGTTAAAATTTGTTTCTCTTTCTATGGGGCTGCTCAAGGAATTACTTACATTACCATCAAATGTCAGTTGGGAAAGAAATACCATTTAAAACCTTTTCTAAAAGTCACTTTGATTCTTTTTAGATATGCAGGAGATTCAATATCTCTTTCTACAGATTGTGGCTACCATAGGGGGGAACTAAACCTATATTACAATAGGAAAAGGAGAGTTACCTATTGCTGTGGATATGAATAAGACTTAAAGCTAATAGATACAACTACTCTGATATGGCTTCTGTGGCTAACGAGGTACTAACACATCTCACAGACTTCTCCAAAATAGACTGAAAAAGGAAGCAAAGCTGCCCAGAAATAACATGCTTTAATTTGTGATGCAAACCAAAGAGCTAAATGTCAGAAGCAGATCTGTATTTCCAACCTTAATGATGAGGCCATTTCTGGGGGGGTCAAAATAGCCTAAAATGTAAATCCTGCAAGTCAAATTCCGCCTTGAGATCTGAAGGTGGGACTTCCTTTGTTTCCTCCAACTAGGAACCTGAGATCCTCCCAAAGGTGGAATTTGGCTCTCTGTGGCACAGAATTAATCATTTATGATTTTAAACGATGCTTGGGTCTAATAATTCTTCCCCCATATGGGAAGTTGTGGTTTTTCTGCTAACCAGTGAGTCATTCTTCTGTAAACCATGATCTCTCTCTCTTTTTTTGGGGGTGGGGGGTGGGGGGGGCTGAATGCAAGTGGCTCTACATGGTTTCAACAGACACCTCCCAGTTGTGGATTCCCAGGCAACAGGAGGATAATACTGTTTTCTTACCTTATCAAAACATAGACTAGAGTTTGAAAAGCATGACTTTTCTCCCGGCAGATACTTGCCTCTATACTGCCAGAGAATTTAGGCCTGGTGTCCCCTGCAAACAACATGAAAGCAAGTGGCCTCCTCCTGAGTTCACTGTAGTTTAAGAAGACTAACGGCTATAGAAGGCAAAGCAGGTTTTACTCTTTGGAGAAGAGTTTTAAAACATATATGGACAAAATACTTAGTCCTGCCTTGAGTGCTTCTCAAGGTCCCTTCCAGTCCTATGATTCTATGAAAATGTATTACTTGGAGGACAAAATGGATGCTATGGAGGCACATTTAGGAGAGTATGATGAAGACAACAGTTAAACGGGTAGTCACAACAGACTATAAATTAGGGGCATTGGAAAATGTGACAAGGGACAGAAGTATCCTCATTCTGGGGGTATCAGATGATGTAAATACCTCTGTCCTGACTGACCTGGTGGAAAATAAAAAGTTAAACTTGGCTACATTGTCAAAGAGAAAGCGGCTTTCTACCTTTAAGGATATCTTAATTAATTATTATTCATGGACTACGTTGTTTTGGTTTTCGCTCAGTTTTTACTTCAACGGGAGCTCTGCTTGCATAAGGGTAGAATAAAAACTGAGTAAGGACTTCATGATTTAGTTCATCAGAAGCCCCAAAATGCTTTATAGAATTACAAACTAAATACCATAAAGGAATTACATCTCTTCATTCACCACCAAAATGCAGTCACTACCATGGTGCTAGCATTATGACACAAAAATATAGGAACAGGAAGTGGAGAAAAATACCTTGTCCAATTAAATAAATGACTACTTAGGCAGGTGCAATTTGTTTACCCATTTAATGGAATTTGTCCAGGACACTAGAACAAACACCCATACTCTTGTGAAAATAACATGCTTCTGAATTATTGGGAATGCATTATTATACCTTGTCCTAAAGATGCTGCCTCTGGCAGCTTGGTGCCCTTTAGTATCATGCAGAGTCTTTGACTTAATTTGCACTCAGAAAAGGGTGTTACCTACTAATTAACCAAAACCATTTCCCACAACACTGGGATTTTTCCATGGAAGTCTCCCATGCTATGCAAGTACTAAACAGGCTCAGTCTTGCTTCCTTTAGCTTGTGAGATTTCACCACAGACTCACTGATGAGTGAATAACCCTGACAATTCTCCACCAGTGAAACTGAAAGTGATTTATAAAGACAACTTTTGGGGATAATGTTTAAAGGGCCCAGGCTTCAACTATAGCTTGCAAATCTGCATTTGCAAATAACTGATTGCTTAACTACCCAGATTTTCATCTGCCATGTGGCTTTCATAGACCCACAAAATAGAGACTCTTTGTAAATTTAGACCTTTCATTTTAACATCAATTTCTTGACTAATCGAAAAAAAAATGAATAAATGGAAGACCAAGACCCTAGAGGACTCAGCTGTTGAGTGATAAATTGACAGATTATGTGCTAAAGACATACACTTGATATTTCTGGCAAAAGTCCACACCGAAGACGACATGGGGCGGTACATATGATATGCATAAGTGCTGGATATTGTTGGCAACATTTAATTTTATAGTTTCTTCAGTGGTCTGTAAAATCCCTTTCTCTATTTTTGGAAGAAGATTAAGCCCTAAGCTTAACAGCAGATGCTGTTTAAAAGTAAGCAAACATTAGAAACAAAACCCGGGTAACGTTTTATGGAAAAAAATTGTTTTAAGTATAGTGCTGCTTCCCTAAGCATAAATTCGACTGAAGAATGTTGATATAAATTTCATCTTGATATTGAACACTGTTAAAATAAGTAGTTTTAAGATTATGGATGCTTACTCTCTGAACTGTTTCCTGCTATGATAGAGGTGATTATAAGCACTTGAGATCTGCCAAGAATCTGATAATGAAACTGCTAATTTGGTCACAGATGATGTGTAAAGAAGCAGAACACCCGGTCAATGAATCCATAGGAGGTTCAAAATGCCAATCCGAAACTGGGCCCTCATGTCTTTGGATAGGAAGTAAAGGAGCTTTTTCCTCTTTGGAAGAGAGGTTCATGGTCACAGTATTCACATCAGATTCTTTTAGTAAAAGGAATCAGTGTCTGCTGAGGAAGAAGGAAGCTAAGACTTAGGGTATATCTACACTACAATACTCTCATAGCTTTGTTGGCAAAGCTATGCTGGCATGTAGCCCCGTACTATAGATGCAGCCTACACCAACAGAAGAGATTTTTCTTTTGGTGTAGGAAAACCACCTACCCAAATAACATCAGCTATGTCTACAGAAGACCTCTTCCACTGACATAGCTGCATCGACACTGGGGGGTTATGTTGGCGTACCTATGTGGGTCAGGGGCACAGGTGCTGGAACTAGGGTGCAGGGGGTGCTGCAGCACCCCTACCTTGAAGCGGTTTCCATAATATACAGAGTTTACAGTTTGGTTCAATGGCTCTCAGCACCCCCACTATACCAATTGTTCCAGCACCTCTGGTCAGGGGTGTGTTTTTTTCACACTCCTGGCTGATGTGGCTGTGCTGATATAACTTTTCAGTGTAGACCAGGTCTTAGTGAACTATCTTGCTTAGCTCAAGGGAGTGGAGGGCAGACACATCCACATGCTTTTTAATGAAGCAGCATATAAACAGAGCAGTCTATAGAGGGGAGCTTACCCTTCAGTTCCTAGAGCGGGGGAGGGGGATGTGACTAAGCTAACCCTTCACATTTTTGTGTATACACTGTTATGAGCTGGGAGAAATCTTATTATGAGTTGAGTTAAAGCCTCGTTCAAAGTGATGTGAATGCACTTGTCATGTAAGATAGTCGTAAGAGAGTTAAGGGACCACATTTAACACAAGGTCTAATAGAGTCTTCCCAGAAACTAGCACCATATAGATGTGGGGGTTCCACTGGATGTTGTAATCAGGTGGATGTGTGAGCAAACACACAGGAACTGAGAAAAGACAAGAACAGAGAGGGAGGCAGAGGCCAGAAAGCTAGATAGCTAGAAAGCCAAGCAGTAGCCTGTGAGTGCAGTGTGACCCTAGAAAAAGCTAGAGAGAGTTTTTGGGTCTGAGGGCTAAGGAGGTTTTGGGCTGAAAGCTAAGAAACTGCTCCTTTTGTTCTTGGTTCCTCTTACGTTCAGAGAAGCAGGACTTTATACGTTCCTTGTAAATAAGCAAGATTCCATCAAAGAAAATATCAGATTCCATCAATTTCTATTTCCAGCTGGAACCTCCACAGGCCCCAAAATGTGACCAGTTGTTTGGGTCGAAAATGGGCGATAATACTTTTGAAGCCTCTTATTTGTGTTTTCATTGTGATTGTTTTGAATAAGCATCTCAGAGGCACTGAGAACTCTGGATTGCGCTGGCCCTGTAAACAAAAAAGGTCCTTCAAAAAAAAAGGGTTCTTTTCTTTCACTTCAAAACTACCTCTGTTCTATGAGAAGGAATCTGGACCTGGGCCTTGAACACGCACACTGTTATTAAAATAATTAATAATTTCTGATGTCGTATCTGCTGCGGGGTACTAGTTTAGAATTTCTTCAGCTATCATGCAATTACTTTCTGGATTTCATGTGAATGTATATTTTTCTTCTGTGATCAAAAGCTCCTGAATCTGCTCCCTTGGTGTCTGTGTATGTTCTGAAAACAGTTCAGAACAACAGCCTGCACTGGGTAATGTCATGTTGAGGAGCAGGGAGCATACAGAAGCACATGATGGTTCAACAAGGGTAAGTGCTTTGTTATCACTTCCAGTTTGTCACTCATACAGAGAGTTGGCCCTACTTCTGGCTGCACTGAGACTTCGTGGGGCCATGGACAGGGTGTGCATAAAACAAGAGGTGCGGGAAACGGTGCAGCCAGGACCTTAGGAGAAGATTCTGGAGGAGCCAGAAAAGGGGCTGTAACCTGGTGCACTCAAGATAAATGTGCACCAGAGCCTCCTTCATGACACAAAAAAGGCAATTGTTGGGAATAGGGGTGAACCACACCAAGTGCATGCCTGTGCTCACAGCTCCATGAAAGAGCTGCCAGCTGATATCCCCGGCGGGCCTTGGAACCAAGGTGGAATACAGGCTGGCCCACAGGGGTTCCTCACCCTCTGCGGATGGCAGAAGGTCCCACCTCTGGTTGACAGTATTCAAGTGCAACTGATCTGTTTATGTTGGAGCTCTGATAACAGAAATGTATCTCTGAGTTGTGATCTTTGCTACTAATCCCGCTGCAGATAATTACAGGAACTATGCACACATTGTAACTAAAAATAAGGTTTAGCTCTCTGTTGGGGCCATAAACATTCTGAAGGGTTAGAGTTGCAGCAGAATCTGTCTCCCAAAGAAAGCTAAGTACAAATGGATATCAGGAGGTATGAACAGTGACTTTATTCTTTACTAAGCTCTATTGTGTCATGCATTATTAGATTAAGGAACTCATGTTACTAATAAAGGAAATGGTGAACAGTGAAAACTACAAATGAATGCGGTGATTAAGGTATGTACAGATGTGATTTTTAAAATGCCCACAAGTTTTATTTTGTTCCTTCAAAAGATTGATTGAAAGCCAGAGCATGTATTTCCATTATTATCTCGACTTCATCAGATTACATCTATGCCCCTTATATGAAATGGAAACACATTTATATTACCTCCAAAAGAACTATGGCTCGCTTCAATTTAATTATTGTGGAACAAAAAGACAATTTTCCTGTACAAAGCAGAACATGGAAACTTTTTGAAAATGTCTCCATCTGGTGGTGTTCAATTGTTTCTACTTGACGGTAATCCCAAAGTTACCTTTCAAAGCAAGCCCAATGGCTGTGTATCAGAAGTGATCAACCATGTTCTGCTTTGTTCAGCCAGCCACAATAAAGTAGTAACACATACAGACACCCCTTTAACATAAGAAATATAAAAAATTGCAGATACTGTATTTGCATTTTAGAAATGTTCATCTGGATTAATCTTTTTCTGTATGGAAAGATACAGTATTTACTCCAAATATTTCAGCTAAAGACTAATGCAATAATGATGCTGCCTTCACTATTATTAGAAGTAGTTCAGGCTGATTAGTCAAGCTTAACCTACTTGTTTTGACAAGATCTTCAAGTTTACTTCTGTTTAAACAAAAGTGTAAAGCTCTCCACTGATGTTTATGTAGTTTGAAAACACATTTTCCTTTAGGTGCAGTAAAAGAAATGACTGGTTCAAAGGTTCCAAGCAAACACTTTAAGAATAAAGTTCAGAATAAGCGACATTTATCTAGTTTCCCAAAAATCAACAAATATATCCAGTCAATGACAATGCAATGTCAGGAAGAGAGTCAAGATCCAATGAATTGGTTTGTGCATTTCTTGGTAAAAGATTAGATACTGTTATCTAATAAAGAATGGGATAAAGACAACACAATGAAAGGATAGAGGAAAGAAAGTGATAGGAAAGTATAAGTTGGAATGCTGTATAATAAACATTTCTTAAACTTTGCTTGACCTTGAAGAATTTGAAAGGAAATCTAAATTCTGAATGTTATTCTGGGCTTCACAAATGCAGACTGAAGCTTCAGTGATTTTCAAATCTTTGTATCAAACAAACTGAATTTACTGTCAAAGACATTTTCTTTGCCTTCTAACTTCCTGGGCCTTGAACAGATTTTCTGGGATCCCCTCTCCACAACTCATGCCCCTTTAGGCAGTACTAGTTAATGAGACAATTAAATCCAGGGAGGCATCTGACTTATGCAAGTCAGGACAGGAGGTCTTGTATTTGATAATGCAGAACAGTGGCTAGCAGGGGGCTAGATCACCCTGGAGTTATGGTCCTGACACTAAAAAGGTGGATGAGGCATTGAGTTCCTGTGCTGTTTTCGACAGATGTTTTCCATCTTCCTTGGGCTCCCCTTTTAATTAGAGTTAGTTTTGCTGCAGATGTCACCACCTGAAAAATCATGCCACATCTCTCTGTGTGCTTTAGTTTCCTCATCTGGAAATGGGGACAGTAGTATTTACTAACCTTCACAGAGACATAACTCCAGGGTGATTTAACCAGTCGCTAGCCACTGTCAATCAAAAGGCCTCCTGTCCAGACTTGAATAAGCAAGACGCCTTCCTGAGATAATTGTCTTCAGTGGGAGATGTGGGGGCTCAGGACCTCTGAAAATGAGGTCATAAGTGATTTGCCCAAAATCTCACTGGAAGGATGAGGCTTTGCTATGTACAGGACCCAGATCTCCCTTCTCCTTGTCAGCGCCTTAAGCATCCTTTCTGGGTGCCTTGTTTTTCTGGGATGGTTTATAATGGACTATGTTAGTAAAGCAGCCTCATGTAGTCCACATGTGGAAGTTATTAGCATCTGACTAATTCTGTTTCCGTAGTCACAGATTCATAGTTGTCCATCTCTCTGCCAATACTGGATTATTCCCTACAAAACATTTTCCAGGGTTTTGTCAAGTCTAATTTTAAGTGTCCCAAGGAATAGGAATTACAAGAATTCCCTGGGAAGATTATTCCACATCTTAATAAATCTCTGTGTCAAGATGTTTTCTCTGATCAGCTAATTTTTCTCTTTAATCCCTTTGGTTCTTGCAGTACTTTATATAATTCCTCTTTCTATTTGGCCATTACCCTACACCTTGTTAATGCATTCCCTCACAGACAAACTATACATATTTAACTTTTTTAATTTCTTTTTGCAAGTCTGAACTTCCAGTCCTGTCATATATATATTTTTTTACTGAATGGTCTCCAGTGTGTCTGTTTTTCCAGTAAAGCGAGAAATGCAATCATATTTTTTAATGGGTGGGGAAGCAAGGAAGGTGGAACAGAGTTAAAGGGAGGGTTCTGGGGGTACTCCCTTATAACAGTTTGAAATAATCAGGGCAATTTCCTGCATTTTGAAAGATGTTAAGACATATTTTATGTACCAAAAGTAAGCCTTCTTCTCTAGAATTCTCTCCCCGGATAACTTGCCAATGGTAACTTATATTTTATTAAAGCCAAACAAGCATCACTTCTAATGGTCTCCAAACACACTCGCTTATTTCCCACCAGACCCACATGAAAACCGATTTTAAAGCTTGCATATTAAGGGTTTTTTAAGGCCAATGTAACCACTGGAGGGGAAAACCCTGAAAACCAACCAAACAAAAACCAAACACAAACAAACCTCTCTCCCCTTCACCAAGTGAAGTCGATTTTCCTCTTCTCCATAGGTAAGAACATTAGCCTTTTAAAATCATCCCACATCTCTTATAGACTCATGCCCCTGATAGCTGATAAACTTCAATATTTATATGTTCATATGTACATGTTCACTGTTTTCTGTCTGACACAGTTCAGCTTATAAGGTAGATCAAAGTGCCACTTATGTAACATTCTCTAGTGGCTGGAGCAGGAGGCTGAGGCAGGACCCCTGGGTTCTATATTCTACTGTGTGATCAACTCCCCTAGCAACATTAGGGAAGTCATTTAGGTAAGTTGCGCCCATCATTTGTTTGCATCAGTATCAAGGGTAACCAGTTGAGAGCCAAGGAGACCTGGATAGTAGGGAAGTCAATAGGAGACGTGGGTGCTCAATACTTCTGAAAATCAGGACAGTCATTCATGCATTTAGATATGGATTCAGGTGCCTAACTTTAGTCACCCAAACTGAAAAAAGTTGGCCCTTGTTCTTTTTAATGTGTTGTAGGTTTTCTGGCTGGCAAAGGAAGAGAAGATGTTGGTCTATCTAAGCCTTTACGTCTTATAAAGTCATAAGAATTTATGTACTCACTATGAGAAGAGCAGGAGACAAATAGGTTTTGTGCTCAAAAAGACACAAAACAGTTGTATGTAAATATCATTGCCTCAGACTATACCTAAAGATGATCATGCCAACAAAAAGCAAGTAGACTGAACTGTTGTATATAGCTGCTGTAACAAACTGGTTTATTCCTCATTCCTCAACATTTTTCAGCATCTAACCATCCTCCATTTAATTATTTAAACAGTTAGGAAATAGCAGAAATGCTACATAAACTCCTACCTAATCATGATAATGGCGTACATGTATAAAGTGCTTGTCTTCCCGTAGACTCTGACAGCACTTTATAAAGTGGATATGATAAACCTCAGTTACCCACATGGAATGGGGACCTGAAACTAGTTCAGACACACTCAAGCATAGGTTTCTAGATAATCTAGATCAGATAAGTGAAGTTTCACAGTGCTGCTGTCACCTGCTGGCATGCAGGCGCCTCAAGGATGAAGTATGGTGACAACTATTTAATGGCATGCTGCAACTCTACCTAGGAAATAAAGAAAACTGTCCCCAACTGAAACTATAATGAGAATTATTTTTAGGTAGAAACAACTAAGTAGGATATGGTTTATTCATTTCCTGATCATGTGTTTAACATTTGATCTCTTTTGTACAGCTTAAATATTAACTCATAAAGAAGTTATATTTTGCAAACTGGATTGATATTTAAACCTGGATCAGCTCAGCAGTATTAAAAACAGGTGTTTCTGCAACTGTGATACACTGAGAAAATCTGCACTATTAATTGCTCTCAAAGTAATTTATATGTAGGGTCTAATGCTGACAATGGGCTGTGATAAGGAAGCATGTAGCACACTAGCTTATTATACTGCTGAAAAATGTTAACACTGTGGATGGGATCCTCACATTTCTACCAGCTAAGGATCTGGCTCTTTTCATGGTTCTTTCCCCCCTTTTCCTCATTTAAAATCTTGCTGACATGTATGTAACCCTGTCACAGAGTCATGCTGATCTGAATTTTGTTCTGGGTAATGAACACGCAATTTGCTGAAGTAGGAAGGAAGACAACTACCCTACTTCCATGTAGGCAATATAGCATGTTTAAAAGCACAGTTTCTGAATTTTTGGGCATCTAGCTACTGATAATCTTTCTGTTTAGTCTTGAAGACGTTCATGAGCCAAGGGGGGGAAGTGTGAGTGTAACTGATTCATTTTAAGAATATTGCAACATTATTGCACCACTGAAAGTACTACAATGGAAGTAAGAGAGAATGAGGCCTGGGCTACCCTATGAAGTTAGGTAAACATGAGCCGCCTTGCATTGACCTAGTTGTGCATGTGTCTACACTTAAATTTGTCTCCCACTGATGTAAGCTCTCCATGATGCTGACATAGTAACACCACCTCCCCAAGTGGCATTGAGCCATGGTTGGTGTATGGGGTTAATGCAGTGCAAGTTTAGACACTGTGTTACCTATGTCAACCCTAAGAATCCTCCAGCAGCTGTCCCACAATGCCTGACACTGACCACTCTGGTCACAGTTGTGAACTCCACTGCCCAGGGGTCACAGAGAGCATGTAAAGCCGACCCCCACTTTGAAGCCCTGTGAATTTTTGAAATGCCTTTTCCTGATTATCCAGCTTGGCAAGCACACCTAGCAGCTCTCCATTGTTATGTGCAACTGCCCAGCTGTCCACTTTCCACACACTCTCCGGCTTGGAGTAGACAGGAGATATTGGATCTCTAGGATCTGTGGGGAGAAAAGGCTGTGCAGGCACAACTACGGACCTGCCAAAGAAACGTAGACATCTGTGAGCAGATTTCACAGGGATGCAGGAGAAGGGATATGACAAGGACCCGCAGCAGTGCTGTGTGAAAGCAAAGGAACTGTGGCAGGCATAGCAGAAGGCCTGGGAAGCCCACAGTCGATCCGGTGCTAAGCCGCAGACCTGCTGCTTTTACAAAGAGCTGCATGCCATACTTGGTGAAGACCCCACCGCCACCCCATTCATCATTGTGGTTACCTCTGAGAAGCCCTAGTCACAGGGAGGATGAGGTAGAAGAGGAAAGGAGGGGACTGGGGCATATGCAACCATACGGTGTTGGGGGGGGGGCAGAAGGATCCAGCTATGCCACAAGCCAAGACCTATTTGAGACTCCATTGCTGTCCAGTCAGGCCTGCCAGTTGAGCATAGGTGAGTCTGATGCAGGGGAAGGAAACTTGGGTATGTGAGTCAATTTATTTCCCTATTACAGGGATGGTGCTCCCAATGTAGCAGGACACAGCTACTGACTTTTCATTAATTTACTCATACTAGAAGAGGTATTGTTACAACGAAGAGAGGTAGAGTGATCTGTTTTTCATTTCCCTGTACAGTTAGGCAGGGGCATGCAGTGCAGTTTGCTTATGTACAAAGGGATGTCCCTTGAATCCTCCTGAGTAATCTCAATAAAGCTTTCAGGGAGGTGCTCTGCAATCCTTTGCCGAAGGCTTTTATGGATGGCAGCCATATTTCTTCCTCCCCTATAGGACACTTTCCCATGTCAGTTGGCAATAGCTTTGGTAGGAACCATTGCAGTACACAGGCTAGCAGCATATGGGCCTGGGTGATTTCAGGATGCCAGCAGCAGCTGTGCTCTCTGTGCTTTTGTTACCCTCAGGAGTGAGATATCTGCTGAAATCACCAGTGCCTGTGGAAAATGGTGCCAATTTTCAGTGCCATTGCCCATCACTCATAGTTTCATGCAACTGAGAAATCCCTTCTTCATTTCCCTCACCCTTGGCAGGCCGTACACACCATGGCTGGAGCTAAGAATGGTATTGTGCACAAGCTCTCTGAAGCAAAAGTGTCAGTAAGCATGTATTGCTTAAAACTTTCGGGGAGCAAGGGGAGGGAGTTCTGAATTTTAACTTTGCTTTCCATTGTGAGTATACTGACAATGGTACCTCTGTTTAGTCTGTAGCTGCTGCCATTGCAGCCTTGAGGCTGCTGCCATTGTGGCCCCTGCACACCCGTGGAATACCCGAGCCAGATAAGTAGGAGTAAGAAGAAGATTCGGGATGACAGGAGATGACGGCCCAGAAGTCAGAGAGGGAGCTGCACCAGGACGTAATGGGGCTTCTCTGGCAACAAACACAGATGCAGCACGCTCTTGTGGATCTAAAGGTTCAACAATCCTGGGTTTGCCTCCCTTTGCAGTCCATGGAGAACTGCAGTTTAGCACCTCTCTATGCCACATGGAATGTTGAGGGGTGGGAATCAAGGGCCCCATGCTTATGCCTACCACTCCCCACTGGGGGCCATTAAGGACAACCACAGCTTCAGATGCACTGACCTGTGACAGGCACGGTTGATGTCTATATTGCTAAAATGGACATGAATGTTCCTTCCCTTTTATTAAGCTCTGTTCCATAAATTTATTACGGTTTTAATGTATTTGCTTTTAACGTGCACAGAATTTTTTGGAAGTGTTTTTGTTACTTGTTCAGAAAATAACTCATGTTCATTAGTTCCCAGCAAATGCTGCAGAATGGCCGGTGATGCTGACAGCACCCACCTTCTCGTGATTGTATGCTTTGACACAGCTCATAAGATCAGTGACAAACCGTGCAATAATCATAAATGTACAGCAAGCCCCACAAAATGAGTAGGTGCGTTGTCAGTGTCACATTCATAGATGTGCACCAAGCACCATGGAATTCCTAGCAGCCCCCAGACTGCAGGGCCAGGTAGAGCACAGCACACCACAGTGCATTACTGTGGCTCGCTATTCAAGTGCTCTTTCAAAGCCTCCCTGCACCGGATAGCTCCACATTAAACTCTTTTGATAGCCCTTGTGTCTGACTGTTCAAACACATCAGACAGTCGTTTTAGCTTTGTCCTCCATCTGGGTAGCAAATTTCCCACCCTTTGCTTCACAGATATTTTGCAGGGAAAAGCAGGTGGCTATAATCATTGGGATATTTTTCTCACTGAAATCCAATCCTGTGAATAAACAATGCCAGCGCCCCTTCAATCTACCAAAAGCACATTCAACTGTCATTCTGCATCTGCTGAGCCAGAAGTTGAATCTTTCCTTGGTGCTGTCGAGATGGCCAGTGTACGTCTTCATGAGCCAGGGAAACAAAAGTTAGGCTGGGTCCCCCCAGGATCACTACTTGCATTTCAACATCACCAAGGTTAATCTGCCAGTCAGGAAAGAAAGTCGCTGCTTTCTTAAAGATACATACATCATGCAAGTTCCCCGACCACCACACATTGATGTCAGTGAAGCATTCCCAGGGATGCACCAGAACTTGCATAGCCATAGAAAAGTAGTCCTTTCAGTTGATGTAGTCTGTGGCAAGGTAGTGCAGTGCCAAAATAGGAATACATGTGCCATCTATCACTCACCACAGTTTGGGAATACCATTGCTGAAAATCCATCCATTATTTCCTGTCCATTGCCTAGCATGACAGTTCTGTGTAGCAGGAGATGACTAATGGCACTGTACACTTGCATGACAATGGCCCCCACTGTGGATTTTCAAACTCCAAAATGATTTACCATTGACCAGTAGCAATCCAAGGCAGCAAGTTTTCACAGTGCGATCACTACTTGCTTCTTCACTGTCAGTGCAGCTCTCACTCTAGTGTCCTTGCCCTGGAGGGCTGGGGCGAGCTCAGCATGCAAATCCAGGAACATGGCCTTGCACATCCAAAAGTTCTTCAGCCGCTGCTCATCATCCCAGTCCTGAATTGTCATCCCACCCATCAGTGCTCTTTTCTCAGTCCCAGAAGCAGCGCTCCACTGTTTGCAGCAGCTCCACGAACACCACCAACAATCTTGAATTAGTTCTTGCTATGTCCCACAGCAACCTGACCACCAGGAAGTTGTCATGTTCCCCGCGGCTCTTCTTGCGGCTCTGCAAATACTGGAAGATAGTGAGTCCAGTGCTTGCAATGCTCGTGATGATAGTGAAGAGCTGTGCAGGCTCTGTACTTCTGTCAGAGATGGCAGACAGCAACAAGTCCCGCACAGGTTTGTGGGATTTTTGAAATAGGCATAAAATTATGAGCTAGAGATGGCATTGTGGGCTGGAGAAAGCTTCATGCTGGGAACTTGATCCCACGGTCCCAGTCACCCCCGCACAACTCATTTCTGCCTCACCATGCACTGCCAAAACTTCCCAAAAGACAATGTGAGGGATGGTGGCAAGTTGCACCCAGGGACATTTACTCCTGGTAAACAAGCATTCTTGGTGAATATGTGCAGTGCTGGTGCAAGGAGCCAGGGATGCATGTGCACAAGCAATATACTAACTGTACCAGCTTCATGACGATGTAACTTGTGTCAGCAGAAGTTTGTAATGTAGACGTGCCTTAAGGGAAGAAGCACCAGATTACTTCAGTATTCACTACAGAAAGATAAGGTGGATCAGAGGCAAAATGTTTTCCCCATTAACTTTAATGGGACTATAAAGATGAAAGGATATGCCCTATGGATATGTTTATCTACTCAAGTGTTTGCAGATTTAAATTTCATGAAGAAGCTATTACTAGTCTTTTGTGAGTAGCTTTGTTTGTTGTCATAAATATATGGGTCTATTTACTCCAACTCACCGACACTGTCATCATACTCTCACTGATTCTGACAGAAGTTTTATATAACTTACAGTCTGATCCAATCCCCATTACAATCAAAGGGAATCTTTCTGTTTACTTCAATGGGCTTTGTAACAGGCTCATAGATAGGAAAACAGACTCTCTCTTCCTCCCTGCTTTTGTACTGTATTCAGCACAGTTAATAGCCATATATGTTCATTTTTTAAGCCCTGATCCAGCAAAGCATCTAAGACCATTGATTTCAATGAAATTACTCTCCTGCTTATTATTAATTACTTTGCTTAAATAGGGTCTATTATTTTTAATGTTCTCATTTACTTTTTCCCCTTGTTGATAATACTTGGTCTCTACAAAGTGTTAGAAGCACACTATTCAAATTAAACAGTCCAGCGTGGGGGGTCATGTGGTTTGCAGCCGTGATTTTCATGACAACTGTGTTCAAAGCAAAAGGAATTCTGACTGATGGATACCACTGGCTTTTTGGATGTTATTTCCTTTGAGGAAGTACTGTTTTTCATTATTGTTAATTCCATTTACTGCCCAGTTATTTGTTTAGCAGTGCCCCAAACTGCTTGGCACTGTGTCTGATTTCCTAAATCTAGACATGGAGAAATGTGTATGTGTATGCACATTGGTCTTTAGTTGGTCTAGATCAATATCGCTTCACTGAAATCAATAACTTATGCTAGTTTACACCGGCTAAGGATCTGGCTCATTGTCTATCCCAGTGTTTCTCAAATGCGGCCACCATGGCTGCATGCAGCCACCATGGGGTTTTCCTGCAGTCATGGCAGCCTCTTGGGTCGTGGTGATACCCCAAAATTTGGACCCAAGGCTTCCAATACTGGCTTGCCTATAATCATAAATTGATAACCCCCCTGGTAAAACCCTTATTACCCATTTGGCCAGAATAAATTGATTATCTCCAACTCACAGAGGACTTCCAGAGCTGGCTAATCCTACCAACCCTTGGGAGGACACAGATCCAGCCCTCCACTCAAAGGATTGACATTCAAGCAGTAATTCTTCAAACATAAAGTATCATTTATTTAAAGGAAGTAAGCACTTACAATGCATTAAATAAAGCAAGAGGGAATACATTATAATACATAAGATAGTAAAACACTATGAATTCTTATTTAGAGATTTTACATTAAAGCAGCGCAATAAAATAAAGACACAAACTACACAGAACACATAGCACACACAAATCATATAATGGTTACAATGTGATACTTAAGGCACACAGAGACCCTGCATATATATGTATAGAAGCCCTACTACAATGCTGATACATAATACTGCACTTATTAGAATGTAGCAGATGGAGACTCTC
The DNA here is from genome assembly GCF_965140285.1 of Lepidochelys kempii. Taxonomy (NCBI): domain Eukaryota; kingdom Metazoa; phylum Chordata; order Testudines; family Cheloniidae; genus Lepidochelys; species Lepidochelys kempii. Next base: position 83,686,922 of record NC_136381.1, read on the forward strand.
CCCCCCCACACACACACTATACATATATGTGAAAACATTACAAGTTTGTATATGGAAAAGATGGCACAATTTAACATTACAATTCTGTGAGCGGTGATCAACCGGTCACAGAATGGGGTGGGGTGGATCTCACTCAGAAGCAGGCATCCAGCTTTATTTACAAGCACCCCAGTCAGTCTTTTTAAATAGACAGAAAATCAGACTTACACTCCCTCTGAACCATCTAGGGTCCTTCTGCCCTATCCAAATAAACTGTGGTTGCTGTCTCAGATCTCAGAATAACAGCCGTGTCAGGTTGTATTCGCAAAAAGAAATTTGTGGCACCTTATGAGACTAATCAATTTATTTGAGCATAAGCTTTCGTGAGTTACAGCTCACTTCTCAGATCTGCTGCTGTTTCTTCAACTGCTGTTGCTTTCTTCTCGAATCTTCTGCTTCTTCCTTCTCCTCCCAAACATCAGCCTGCTGGTTGTCAGCCTTATATTCAGTCCCTAGCCTTCTCTGATTGGTTGTTTTCCAAGCTCAGAAATCAGCATAGATCCTCCCTGCCTAATTATACCAGCTCAGCCAATCAACTTGAATTCATTAGCATAGACTCTAATCCTCTCTTGATCCTCCTTCTAGCTATGGGAATAAATCCTCCTCCTAGCTCCACTCTTCAGGCATTTTGGAGAGGAAGCTGAGTCATGCCTGTTGAACTCTATTTCACCCCTATCTCTTATCTGCTAGTAGTCAATTTAGTCTGTGTCCTTCATTTTGATGTTTTCTAATAGAGAATCATTGCAGTGACCATTTTGGATTTTTCACTATAAATCATCATTAATTATTACTTATCTAAAGCCATAATTCTAAAATTAACCAGTGTTTTATGCAAGCTAAAGCATTATGATACTGTCACCACCATTGTTATGCAAATTTCGAGAGATGATTTTCACAATGTTTTTAAATCCCTCACTAGTTCCCCCCACCCCCACATATCTCTGTCCTAGGTCCTGCAAGGTTTTTCAGAACAGCTAAAAGCAAAATCTCTTGTATCAGTGGTGGGGGAGTGGGTGCTCAGCAAAGCATTGGTCTCTCCAGCTCCCTCCCTGTTGCTCTTGGAGGTGCAGCCCTGCACCACCCCTGGAGACAGATGGGGCACAATGCTGCAGGAGCAAGGTGAATTCTCTTCTCTACCTATGGAGATGGGGAAGTGGGGCTTCAGCCCTGTAGTGGTTGAGAGGCGGGCTCCAGCAGCAGAACTTAGGGAGCCTGGCTGTGCAGACCAGGCTCCAGCCATGGGGCTTTGGGTGCCAACACCCGTCTCCGGCTGCAGCATTTCAGGCACTGACCCGCAGCTCTGGCCATGTGGCTTCATTCACTGGGCTTCTATTCAGGTTCCAACCCCTGGCTGCACAGCGGCAGGCTCCAATCCCTGACTCTGGCCACATGGTGCCAACCCCAGCCCTGGGCTCTGACCCCTAACCCTGACACTTGGCCCAGGCACCAATCCTTGGACGTGTGATCCAACACCCAGCCCTGGCCACTGATCCTAGCTAGATGGAAGGCTGTGAAAAGTGATACTTGTATGTTTGTTAATATAACTTATCACCAGCTCCTAAGTGTCCCCTGAACAGTGTTTGATATTAAAAACATACAAATATCGCTTTTCACAGTAATATTTTTATTAATGAATATGCAAAAAACCCTACATAAATTACAATAATGTAGATCTGTATATGCGCATATTTATCTGTTTTTCCTAAAGTTAATCAAGTATTTTAGGGAAAAGTGTCAATGCAGTCACTAGCAAGAGTTGGTGGCTGCACCCTGAGGCAACCAAAAAATTTGATGTGAGAACCCCTCTCTGTATAAATAAATGTGTACCTGAATATACTCTGTTGAGGTGTCCCTAGGCTCTGTTTGCCAGATGCTAGGAATGAGCAAGGGGGTGGATCACTTGCTTACCTGTTCTGTTCATTCCCTCTGGGGCACCAGGCATTGGCCACTGTCAGAAGACAGGATACTGGGCTAGATGGACCGTTGGTCTGACCCAGTATGGCCGTTCTTATGTTCTTAAAATAAATGCCTTGATTCCACAACAAGCACAGTTCAAATTAGCTACATCAATGTTTCCTAAAGTGTGGGGTGAATGCAACAGGAAGGGGTCGGTGACAGAGTCTGAAGGACTAAATAGGAGACAGGTGCAGACAGAACTCTCAATTGTTCTTCAGAGTCTCAGCTTTCATATTTCAAAGTTAGCCTCTAGTGTAATGGTTATGAAGAAAACCTTCAAAATGTGGCCTACAGTGAAACCAGTGGGGTGGTGTCTGCCTGACTTTGCAGAGAGCCTGAAACAATAGCTCTGAAGTGTGCACTGTACCATTTATTTCAAAGAGTGCTGTCGATGTTAACTATGCCAACAGAATTCCTCTTCTATAGGTATAGCTACGTCTACACTGGGGGTTTTGTTGGCTTAGCTATGTCACTGTGGGGGGAGAGTTTTCACACCCCTGACTGACATAGCTATGCCAGTATAAGTTTTAAGTGTAGACCAAGTCCAGTGTTCAATTATAATGATACACTCAGAGGAAGGAAGAGGTGATGGGGCCACCAGTACTAAGGCTTTGTCTACACTAGGCCTTTTGTCAGTAAAACTTTTGTCAGTCAGGGATGTGAAAAAAACACTCCCCTGATCTATATAAGTTTCACCAACAAAAAGCACCAGTGTGGACAGCGCTATATCAGCAGGAGAGCATCTCCCGCCAACATAGCTACCATTGCTTGTTGGCAGTGGTTTAATTATGCCGATGGGAAAGCTCTCTCCCATTGGCACAGAGCAGGTACACGGGAGACCTTACAGGGGCGCAGCTGCAGCGGTACAGCTGTGCCCCTGTAAGGTCTGTAGTGTAGACATAGCCTTTGCAATCCAACAGCTGTCTTTCCAGTTGCAGCTGAATCAGACAAACGAGAGACACTGGCAGAGTTACAACAATATTCTCATTGCTGGCAAAACATTGCAGAAGCTCGCTTTTGAGCATTTGTGAGAAATCAAGTTATTTTGCAGCCATACGCCATTTTCACTGTGATGCTGGCGAACTTCTTTCTATGGGAAATTTAGAAAAGTCTGAGTAGGATTTTACAATTTCCCAGCCTTATGGGGGAAGGGAGGAAGCTGTGGTCCATAGCAAAGATGGGCTACTGACTGGGGTAGAACTTGAAAATACTCATGAATAGATGTGAATTGTATTATTATTTGTATTACAGCAGCATCCAGAAATTCCAAGAGCCTCATCATACTAGTTGCTGTACAAATACATACTAAGGCTATGTCTACACCAGCACTTTTGTCCATAAAACTTTTGTTGATCAGGGTGTGAAACCCTCCTCCCCCGATCAACAAAAGGTTCACTGACATAGCCACTGTCACTTGCTGGGGGTGGTTTTGAGTGGCTACACGGGAGACCTGACAGCGGTACAGCTGTGCCACTGTACGGTCCGTAGTGCAGACATAACCTAAGTCACATGGGGGAAACTTATCTCTGCAGTCTGGCCCTTTTGAACACATTTACCAGTAGAACAAAGCTGCTGCAGGACAATCTAATCTGTATGCAAGTGGCCATCTACAGGAGGCAGAGAGGTAGCTCTTCTGGCTCTGCATTACTGCTCCTACAAGAGGCCCCTGCAAGGGCATGAGTGGCCAGGGCAATCTCACATGGTGATGATTCTGCATTCATGCAAAGGCTAGGGACACAAGCTAGAGCAGCCCTGAAGAATGCCCTAACATCCGCCAGGCAGGACCAGAATATGGGAGATACAACCTTCCTCCTCTCTGCCCCTGCAGTTGCCTTTGTGTCAGTCCAGGGGTGAATCTAGCTCATAGTTCTTGCCCTGAAGAGTTTGACCTAGTTTATGATTCAATACTACAAGTGGGTGCAACAAACAAAGGGGAGTAGGGGGAGGGGAGGAACTAGAGCAACAATAAATGAACATACAGTTATGCAGACTAGCTGTGTTCACCGATGGCTGGATGTGAATCATTCAGCAGGGTTTTTTTCTTTGTCGTAAGTTATGTGAATAAAACAAAAGAAAAAATAATCCCTACTGGCCATTGGCTACCTGCCTAGAACTAAAAATGTCTAATGTTGCACTAGACACCAGTTTATGTAGCTGTCCCAAAATTCTGAATGTAACTTAATACCAAAGAACAACTAAACCAGATTTTAAAAAAGTGTTCAAGTCTAATTTTAAAATTACAATATTCTATTAATTTCTGCTTCACACAAGAGTTTTCTTTTACATTTTATGAATGCAACACATTGATCCAAGTTTTCATCAGGCTTCTGATTTACATGTGACAGTTGCTATCTTAGTTGACTCTGGAAATTGAACAAGGGATCTCTAGAGCAATAAGCATTCATTTCTACAGCTTGAGCTAAACAGCCAGACTATAGCTAGGGGCTGTAACTGTCTCACATCCTATATGGATCAGAAACAGCAAGGGACATGTAAAACACACTGATTTGTGACCTAACTTGTGCTTCAGTTTGTATATTCAGAACCTTCCTGTACCGTAAACTAGAATTTTTGCATGCACAGATCTGGTAGTTGGCTTGGCAGATTTGTGCAGGCCAAAACAGGGTTGTGCAGCCTCTGTGGCTGAGATTTATAATTATTATTTTTTATTTTACAGTGTCCAAAAGTGAGCTGGACATTTTAGAATACAAACAAACGCCAAAGTCTTTGTCCTAAAAATTTACTATCTGACTAAAGATGTGACCCAAGAAATGAAGATAGATGAGGAAGATGGATGAGGAACTGCAAGGTTTTTATGCACATATTGATCGATAATTTTCAATTTTTTGTTGTTTGGATGAATTATTTATTTGTAGGTGACGTGGCAATGCACTGTACATTGTATAACTGCATAGCCTGTTCTTCCTTAAGAATGTTTTCCTTTAAATTCTGGTGCTTTGTGGACTCCACCTCCCTCCCCCTCATTTCCCTTTGTTGCTTCTTTTGTCTCTTTCTATCTATCTTCCTTTGTGTTTCTTTTTCTCCCTCTTGCTTAGGGGATTCATCTCCCCCACCCCCTCCTGATCACTCAAACCAATATTTCTATCATAGACCCTCTTAAAGTATTTTTTTTAAAAAAAAAGATCAGGAGTACTTGTGGTACCTGAGAGACTAACAAATTTATTAGAGCATAAGCTTTCGTGGGCTACAGCCCACTTCATTGGATGCACAGAATGGAACATATAGTAAGAGGATATATATATATACATACATACACACATATACATACACACACACATACAGAGAAGGTGGAAGTTGCCATACAAACAGTAAGAGGCTAATTAATTAAGAAAGTATTTTAGTATTATGAAGCAGATGTTATGGGTAGCATAGCATGTACATAAGAGACAGCTGTAAAAACACACAAGATGGTAATTGGACAAGAACTTCTAGAAGCATAAAATCATTAATTCCAATTTTCAGTTAAACCCTTTTTAGAAACTTTAGCTAACATTTTAATGAATAGGGGGAAAGTTCAGCTTTGGGCTGCATTCCAGCTCTGCTTCCTGAAACAACTCCATTTCCTTTTCACAACAAAGTATGGAGCTGTGATTGTCTTCTTATTGGACATATTGAGGAAGCTTTCTCTTTACACATCCCTCTTTGTGCAGCCTCTCCCTCAGGCCCTAGAACAGGTTCCACTCTGAGTTCAACAGAAGCAAGTGCCCAAGATTCCAGCCAAAGAAATTTCCAGTGGTCTTCACTGATTGTTATTAAGGCCTGATCCTACAAAGTACTGAGTGCTCTCAACTACATCTAAAGCAGCTGAGTGCAAGTAGCAGCACCTCTCAGGAAGTGCTCAGTACCTCACAGGATCAGGCACTAATTCACTCATCTTCAGCTCATTAAACACCAGGGTTGTTTCCAATAAGCAGCAATTCCAGGAGTCGCTGTTACTGAGCTGAATGCAGAATAGATGTGTAAGTGAAGCAGATGAGCATGCAATATGGTATCATTCTAACCTGCCCCTTTCAGTATCAGCCCCAAAGCTGATATATTACATGACTGCATGTAATAAAACTTGTTTGTTTTAACTATCCTAAGGAAGCTTGAAACTAAACCCTCACAAAACATCTGGTTGAAAACTTTAGCATTTTCATATTAAATACTTCCTGAAATCTATTTGTATAACTGCTCCATGCAGACTTGCCTCAAGATTTGGAATAAATAGTTCCTAACTCATTTTGTTATCCTTGCACTGGCTTTGATCTCTCCTGCTGATAACATAACATTAGTAATGGTATTTTTCCAAGTTCAACAGTTAGCTGATATTCCAGACACAATTTTTGAAGACACCATAGTATACTTTTAGATTTCACCTTCATATTGTATCACTTTTCAGGTGTTTATAATAACCCTTTAATGTTTTAAAACTCTTTTACCTAATACATTTGTCTTTCTCCATTCAATAAACATAATGCAGCATTTTGCTAATGCTTTAGGAGACAATGGCTCCCTTTTTCTATGTAACAGCTTTGTGGAAGATGCTAAAAGGAGATTTACATACCTCTGTGAATAGCATTTATTGCTGGGACTGGTATTTAGAGTATTACGCCAAAACCCTGGGTGGCTTAAAAAAAAAAAAAAAAGAATTCATCAGGGGAGTGATAGATTCCTGCCCCCGCCACCTTAGATATTTGGAATCTAGAGGATGTCACCTAACAGACTGTTAGTTCCAAGGTAAGAAACTTTTATCTTAAATTTGAATTATATTTATACTCCTATTTATATATCAATTTCCAGTCTGAATGGCTACAAAGCACTTTACCTAATATAAATCTGTCACAATGAAATACAGCAACCAACTTGTATCCATCACTGTACATGTTAGTGTGTGAAGGAGAAATTTTAGCCAGAGACCCTGGCAAAACCTGTTGTGTCCTTTGCTCTTTACACATTATACCTAGTGTGAGGGAACCCTCTGGGCACAGTGGGGTCCAAATAACCATGTTTACTAAACATATATAACATTCAGAGCCTAGCAAAACATATATGCTGCTCCTCTTGCAGGTGGCTTCTGAAACACAGAAGACAGAGAGGGCCACTAGAGGGCTCACAAACTATTTGAAAGGTTCCTACTCAATTCTTATACACAAACAACCCATTAAGGCTCCAACCCTACAAAAACATCCACATGTTCTTAACCTTAGTTACGTGAGTATGCCCCTTGACATCCCATTGGATTTAGCTTCAATTCAAGTCACATGCTTAAGGTTACACTTGTATATGTAAGTTTTTGCAGGATCAGGATCTATTTCTTAAAAGAACCTTGGGATCTTTGATGTCATTATAAAGCACTTAATTTATTGATCCTGAAAGACGAGGTTGACACTGCCTAGTTAAGAGAGTATAGGTATTCCAAACTTGAAGTTTAGACCATTAGGCTATCCCAAGTAGGAGTCTGAAGATGCCTGGTATGAAAGCAACTCTTCTATATTATGAACAAATTATGTTCATACAATATAAATGAAAGAAACTTACAATGACTCCAATGACTCCATACTGCAGGAAATTCCTATATTTCAACATCTGTTTTTGTCCTGAGTCAAGGCAAAAAGTTGAAATAATCTTAATGGATTTAGATTATTAAATCTAATGGATCAATAACGGGGATAAACTGTGGTGCACAATGGGAGTTGTTATCTGGCTGGGGAGCAGGGCCCATAATGCAGAATGAGGGCACAAGGAACTCAGAACTACAACTTCCAAGAAGCACTATGGTAGCTCAGGCTTACGGAGATTAATGCCTACCAAACCCGAAGTGAAACATTTCATTTGAACTTTCTGAACATAAAATTCCCCCCAAATCAATCCTCTCTTGTGGAAAACTTCAATTTAGCTGAAACCCCAATTTCCAAAAGGAAAATGTTTCATTTGAAATTTTTTGACCAGCCCTAATTATAACATATGTATTTTGATAAAACCTAGCATTCGTGGTATTTCAGATTAAGAAAAACAGCCCAACCCTGCAACCCTTTACTCATACAAATAGTCCCAATGGGACTAGAGCATGAATAAGTGTTACAGAATCATTCAATAATTAATAGTAGCAGAAATGTGGGCTGAATTTTAGGATGTTACAGGAATTTTCTTGTTGCAGATGTAGTGCATTCAATGCAATGTAAAAACTGAACAGGGTAGTATAATAGCGTGGTAAAAAATGACATCTTGTGGATGGATATGTTGTCCAAAGTCAAGACAACAGTATTACAAAAAAGACCACTGCAAACTGTTGGCAATACATAGAAGATGTGTCAGCGCAAATTTGGAAAAGTTTTAAATTTCCAAAATAGGTCAGGGCAGATAGAACCTGAAGAGTTAAAAAAGTAAAGTTAAGTTGTTCCGAATATGAAACTTGCTGATAAAATTTGTGTAAAGTTTGTTAAAGTTAAAACTCAAGAGTGCTGCTTTGAGGTTAGTAAGACTGCACATTAATAACAGGACTTTCTCAAGTGTGAAATGATGAGTCCTTTGGAGTCTCCTCAATCCAAAAGTTAGTTCTTTAAATCAGTGGTTCTCAATCAGAGGTCCGTGGCCCACTGGGGGCTGAGATCTTGTTCCAGGGGACTACGGGGCCCCACGGTAGAAGGCTGGTGCCCCCATGGAGCTGAAACTGGGAATGGACTCTCCGGGAGCCCCAAGCCCCAGAACTCCCCCAGGGGCTAAAGTCCCGAACTGGCACCCCCCATGGGGCTGAAGCCAGAGCTGCAGGGCTGAAGCCCAGAGCCCTGACACCCCAGCAGGGCTGAACTTGGGACCGGAGCCATGGGGCTGAAGCCCGGAGCCCTGGCACCTCCATGGTCTAAAGCGCAGGACCCCAATGCCGCCACGGGGCTGAAGCCCTGAGTTTCCCCCCCAAACCCCAGCACCCCACAGGGCTGAAACCCTGAGTCCCCCCCCCAGCCCTGGCACCCCATGGGGCAAAAGCCCTGAGGGCCTCCTCTGCCAAGTGGCTGAAGTCCGGAGCCTCGAGTCCCCCATGTTGTGGCTGAAGCCCCAAGGACTCCTCCACCCAGCGGGGCTATGTGGGGGGGGGGGCCTCCAAAAGAAAAAGGGACCCCTGCTTTAGATTAACTCTGATAAAATATTTGATTTTTCCAAATGATCTATATTGACCCTTGTCCTCATCCATGCCAATATTTCTTTATTTCCTGTTTCATCTTAACTTGGCATCCTATACTTTGCTAAATTAACTGATTTTTTTCTTTTCCCAGTCAGCTGAATTTCTCTATAGAGATCCCTTGGCTGCTTAGACCATCAATTTGTCATTATATATTTGTAAATAATAAAAAGCCAAAGGCCAGGTTTTATTTTCCTCCTAGAAAATGAAAAACATGAAACTAATTCCCATTTCTGTTTAGACCACATAATGGGTTAGTAAAACATAAACATTTCTCCGTAAAATCAGTGTAATTTCTAAGGAGATGTAACATCCAGGGTACTATAATGTATGATGTTGACTCTTTGAAGGAAGGCATGCACAAGGAATGCTGCACCAGGCAAGGGTCTCAGCACCATAAGAGTCCTGTGATAGATATCCTTGTGGGTCCATAACTCTGAATGGCTCAGAGGAGTGTTTGGCACCAGCCCTAAATAGGGCATTTGTCAAGAAGTTCTATTGTGAATGAGCAATTGGTGGACCCAATGTCCCCAGAGGTCTATGTGTAGGCTCAGGAGGCGGCACTGCAGCTCTTTACTCACCCTGCAATGTGGGGGTGGATTCCTTCCTCCCCACTTGCCATGGTCTCCCCACACAAAGCTTGTGACTACTGACCATTTTTGACTGAATGGGATATGTTTCTCTGTAGATAGACTCCATTGGCTTTTGACTGGCCAGCACTAGACTCGCCATATGAACAAACTGAAAATAAAATAGTGAAAAAGAGAGGGGATATAGTTATTTTTAAAATGAAAAAATGTAAAAGGAGAGAAAAATCTTCCCTGATTAGGATCCTGTTCGGAGTGTCGGCCCAATAATGTACAATTCAACATCTTCACTAAAGAGTCCAGACTCTCTGCCTATGTGAGCATAGCTTCTACAGACACTGAAGGGAAGAGATACAGTGAGTGCCAAATCCTGACACCAGCACTTGATCCAAGCAGACAGGGTGGCTGTGGGCTCTTACCCAGCACTCTCACAAGAGGCAGGGTTACAGGATATGTGTAATAGCGAATCCTGTGGCATTTGGTTCATTCCCTCAAGTTCTCTGTGATATGCCAGGCACCATGCCACCAAGAACACAGAAGTCCTGGACCTCTGGAAAAGCATGTTTCCTGACTGATAGCAGAATACCAGATGATCAACAATTCACCAGGGATGCTGCTGTCAGTGAGTCAACATTTAATGTATATGAAGGCCAGAATTTTCAGACTAGACCAGTGATTCAGGGAGTTTTAATATTTGGTTGTCCAACTTAAAACACTTGCTTTTCAGAGTAGTTGAACACCTGCAGTTCCCACAGACTTTGATAGCAGTCACAGGTGCTCAATACTTCTGAAAATCAGGCTAATGTGTCTCAAGTGGGGCATCCAAAAAATAGAAAAAGGAGGACTTGTGGCACGTTAGAGACTAACACATTTATTTGAGCATAAGCTTTCGTGAGCTACAGCTCACTTCATCAAATAGAGGCACCTAAAATCTCTAGAAACTTTTGAAACTTTTGGCCCAGATGGCTAAGGTTTGCAATGTAGATCTGGAGGCAGATTCCAATATGTGTTTAAAAACAAAAAACAAACAAACAAAAAAACACCTCCCTAAATAGTGTGGATTATGTTTGATCTTGACCTTCATTCACAACATTTAGTTACTATGGCCTCTGAGGTAAAAACATATTCAGGACATTTTAAAATGTGATTACAATACTGAACTTTTTACATTTTGTGTACTTTAATGGATTCCCACTTCTCTCCTCCACTTTGACTTCAGTGGGGAATGGCACTTGCACATCACAATGTGGAATATAGATTGACAGTAACACATCATATAGATGCTATTAACTTAAATATTTGATTTCAATATTTAGCAACATATGTACGTAAGATTCTGCAAATTTTTCACACGTTAATTTGTATAGTAATTAAAAATCATGCAAGTATAAACATGGAGATGTAACAATGTACAAAATGATAAGATTGCTTATGTCCTATCAGACCGTTCTCATATATACACCTGTATTTGGATCAGGAGTTCTTTTGATTCCTGAATCTTATTTGCCTTTTTTTGTTGTTGTCTTACTGGACATTTTTCTAGCATATGAAAATGAAGTTATTTTAAAATAATTAAAGGTAGAAATCATTTTTAGCTAAAGTAATTTTAATAAATTCACTAAGATACCCTCTACCACAAACTGTAGATCTTTCTGACTTAAAAAGGAAATAATTTAAGAAGCCACTGGTCAAAAATACTAGGGTCACTAGATAAGGGGAAATAGCAAATCCATATTATGTCCAACACTCCCCCTAGTGTTGTTTTTGCTTGTAAGCATGGGCAAGTCTTAAATCTGAAACAGAGGGAAATCCTATAGCCTAATCACAAAATGTCTCATTAATAGGATTAAGTACCTTGTCATCAGATAAGTAGAACATGGCAAAATCCCTGACACACATGAAGATTAGATCAGAACACAGTCTGATTCCTTCTTGATGCTGGGAACAATTTTTACAAAGGAGATATTTCAGTATTAGTGGTAAATATATGCTATTTTCTAGATTAATTTGGTTAACTAGTTTGTACTTCTTTGCAAAGTTATTGTTCATCTGCTATTGATGGAAATATAAAAGTGAATCCTTGCTATAAATTTATATATAAACTTGTAACTGATACCATTACTCTTGCTTTAGAAAGGGTGTATTATCTAAAAAAAGGAGAGTAAGTATTGTCTTTCATTTGATGAAATGAGAACTTGTAACTACAAAATAAACCCCTTTATGCTATGGCTGTGTATGAAGGGGAACTAAAGTAAATGGCATTCGTATCCCTTAACTTACTGTACAGAAATATGTTTCAGTTCATTGTTGTATTTTTAATTCATATAATTAATTCATTTCCCTATTTCTTACCACATCTATTTTTTACTTTTAACACATTTAGCATTATTCTGAATGACAGTGGCAAATACAATTAAGATGCAAAAGAACCACCTTTTTGGAGTTGAAGAAGGAAATAATATCATAGAAGATTTTCTTTCCTAATATGGCATGTGTATATAGTAGAGATACGTTTATATTCCTGAACTAGTAACTAAAATGAGTAAAATTGCTACATTGTGGTGTCAGTATTTAAGATTTTTTGTGACTTGGAAGAAAGTAAGAGTGAGCGAGTAAAATTTACAATACTCTATAATAAACTAATATAAAAAACAAGGGACCTGAGTCTGATTTCAGTTACACCACTTGACACAATGGATTTACACTACTGCAAATGCAATGAGAGTCCAACCTGCTGTAGAAAGAGACCCTTACTCTTAAACACTAATGTGTTTTAATTAATCATAACATTCAGATGTGTATTATATAAAAGAGGAAAAAATATTCAAGACTTTGGACTTTTATTACATTTTTAACATTTTTTATTAGTTTGGAAATAGTGTTAGAATTTTCATAGACATTGCTGTTGCTTTTATTTTGGCATAATTCTGAGTACTCACTTGAAGTCTAGTATTGGTGCTGTACAAGATCTACAGCTATTTGTATTGAGTGAAAACGGGCCAGTCTTTGAGATGTCCCAGCAAGGAGCTTCAGAATGTTCATTCAGGTAAGTTCATGGAGCAAAAGGAGCAAAAAAGACATTTCACAGAAAGAAGGTTGCTTGAATTGGGCTCATTGACTTCAATTGAAAAATTCTCAGATTCCATGGGAGCAGGATCAGCCTCTTGTATTATAGTACTATTTATATTCTTATTTGATGATAAATGAGATCTGGAATGGGAATCTTAGGAAGCACACTTACTAATATGAGTAGCCCCCCTGAAGCCAATGGAACTACTCATCATGGTAACAAGCACTACACTTGATAGTAAGTGTTTGCATGATGGGTCTCTAATGTTTTAGATTTAACTTCTACTAATTATTCTACTCCTTATGCAGAGAGAACATGAAGTTGTGTTGGCTATTTCTGATATACCTATTATGGCTGAGGGGCCATCAGTGTTCACCTATAAAGGAGGAGGAAATCAATCCATGGGAACACCTGAAAAGTACGTATGCTTTTACTATTAAGTATGGATTGAAAGCTCCTGGGCCCACTTCTGCAGTCAGATCTGCATGGGAGGACCTTTGCTCCCACACAGAGCCCCACTGAAGTCTATAGGGTTCGTTCTGCACAAAAGTCTGCCCATGCAGATCCAATTGCAAGTGTGGGGCCTTAAGATGTGTGACATTGATGGTTTCTAGTGATGCTGAAGTAAAGCACCCACAAAGCCTATTCATTATAAATTCCTATTTTAAGGGGGTCCATAAAAATTGAAACTAGTTATACAAGGGATCACTGAAGGGAGCTCATTTTTCCTTTTAGTTCTTATTTTCCAGGTATATTTTTTTTAAATAGTGTCCTTCTTAAATTACTGGAGTAAAATCTGAAAACTAAATTGAATTCAACAGGGTTTGGATTATTTTATTTTATTTGTTTAAACAACATTTTTCAAGTTTTCCAGAACAATATGCTCGACCCCTTTGCTGTTAAAAGTTACTAAAATGGTAAAAATACCTTGTTTTAAAAACATCTATAGTGTTTTGAAAGTGTTTTTATTTTGCCGTTTACTACGAAAAGGACCAGTTATGAACATATAAACCAGACTGAGGCAAAGAAACATACATATATCAAACAAAAAGTGAGGGGGAGAAAAGAATGATGTATGAAAGTGCATTTTATAATTTCATATGCGACATATACTTCACTTGTTTTCTGTAGTTCCCATTGATGTTGATGGGATTTCTGTACAGGGAACAAATGCATATTATGTCTCAAGCATGATAGCATGATTTTTGTTTTCAAAACATGGGCCAAACTGAGTTGCCATTGAAGTCAATGGTCATTTTGCCATTGATGTTCAGCAGAAGCATGACAAAGCCCTATATTCTTATGGGAATTGAATTAAGATTCTTCTAAACTATATGTTTAAAAAAAAGTTAAGAGAAGTAGCTAGGATTAAAAATAAATATGTCAGCTAAGTAGAAACAGGTGGCTGAGGATTAACCTGAACTAGATCAAATTAAGCTACAATAGGAGCATATATCTGATCAACAGAAGGCTTTGGGCCAAATCCTTAGCTGGTGTAAGTCATCTTAGCTCCACTGACTTCAGCTTGCACCAGCTAAGGATATAGTCTTTTGTCTGCTTAGAAACGTAGAGCTGTTTAATTATCCCTTGCTATCAGAGTGCATTACAGCAATATAGCAATTGGGCCCCATTTTAAAATCAGGTTCATTTTAAAATTTGGTCTGTTTTTTTTAGTTTTATCTGAAGTTGGTGAGAAATATGTAGACGAAGAGGTAAAGAAAGCTCTGATAGGCATTAAGCAGATGAAAGTTATGATGGAAAGAAATGAAGATAAACATGTACATCTGATGAAAACCTTGAAGAAGAGCAGTGGAGAAAAGCAGGTAACTGTAAATGGTAATTAAAATCTGAGGAATTGTATATGATCATTTTTACATTGTTACTTGTCCCAATCAGAGACATTATGGACTAAGTCTTCACTTTGTGATATAGCCCTGTAGCAAAGCAAGTCTCCTCAGTAAGGCACCTCCTGCTGGTCTTCTGGGAATTAGCTGTTTTCCAGCGTACAGAGCACCCTCTGCAGGCCAGTGTTTCTCCTGCTGCTGGCCCCGTGTCCCTCCCAGACCCCAGTGCCTCTTTACCTCAAGGTTCTTCCCCCAGCAGTATCCCCTTACTCTGGGTTTCCCTGCCCAGGGGAACCCCCAACCCTCTAAACCCACCTTGCCCCAGTGGTTACTGCCAGTCATCATCTAGCCCCCGGTTGCTGGGGCAGACTGCAGTGTAATGGCCACTCGTCACTGGCAAGGGGTTAGGACCTGCTGCCTTTGCCTATCTCCAGGCTGCCCCTCTGAAGCCCCAGTACCTTTTTCCCTTAAACAAGGCCTACAGCCTGGGGTTTTACCAGGCTGGAGCTCCCCAGCTCCGTTTGCCCTTCCCCAAGGTACCTTACTCCCAGGCAGCTAGCCCTTCCCACTCCAGGGCTAGAGTGAGAATCCTCCAGCTCCTGGCCCCCAGCCCTCTCATCAGCTGACTGAGCTAACCACAGCTGTGGCTGCTTCCCCAATCAGCCTAGCTTGGCTGCTTTTAACCCCTGTTCTCCAGGAGTGGGGCAGCCTCCCCACTACCAGCCTATAGTAAGAGGGGCACACTTTTATGCTCCCCATTGAGCAGCCCAGAAAAATCTGTGATTCAGGGAGTCAATCTCCCTCCTGGTTTCTCCACGCTTCCAGGAAGGATGTAAACTGTATGCCTGGTGCAGTGTATGCCTTCCGACATGGCAGCACAGCTACGCCACTGAGCACCTTCGGGAGATGGAGTCAAGGCTCTGCTCATTTCTGCCCCCTTCCACCGCTTCCCACCCACTTGCATGGGGGGATTGGGCCATAGCAGCTCTGCATAGCCTACTACTCCCAGAGCACTAGAAGGAGCAGTATGGCACACACTGCAAAGGGTGCCTTATGTCCCTTTACTCCCAGGTACTGGAACACAAGATGAGCCACACTCTGGCCCTATACAATTACATTTCAGTATTATTTAGAATACTAACTCTCATATTTGCCAATTTCTTTGGGAAGAAGACTAGGTGTTCCCATATGTATGTTTGCAAAATAGGGATCCAATTGTAATGGGGCCCTCTGGGTGCTAGAAAAATATAAATAGTAAATGATAATATTGTGCACATATCTGTTGAACAATTATAACATCTTTCAAGTTTTGTTGTATTATTAATTATTGGCATAAACTATCTGTGAACTTTCCCTTTGACTCATAGTATGGGATTTGTCATCCGCATCACATAATACTACATTTTGCTCACTGATTTGGGGACTGAAACATTTTAAAAAGTAGACCAACAAATGACATAAGTATTCTTGTTCATGTACCAATACCCTGATTTATGTGCATTCATAAGAAGAACAATTATTCCAAAAAATCTGTGCAAATACAAAACCATTCACATGAATGGTTGTGAAGGGTAAATGAAATGTGGCACAACACTCCTGAGCCAAAGCTGGCACTGCGTTTGCAGTATTTGATCAGCTTTAGTTGTGGCCCTAATTTGTCTATGAATACCGTCCGCCAGCAGTGACTGGCTTGCTCAGATACTCAAGATGAGAAAGTCCAAACCATTATATAGTTTAGGATTCCTTAGTTCAAACCTGACAATTCAAAGCCCTGTTCCCAAACTGGATGAGCATCGTTTGCACTCAAAGTCCAGAAGCATTACTTCATTCAAGTCACATTCAAGAGTAATGAAAATATATAAGGATTAATAGAGTTTTCATGAAACAAAACATTTCATGAAGTTAGAAAAAGGGCAGGTCAGCAACAATAAAAAAGGTTAAATAGGCAAGTCATTATACAAGACATAATTACACTGAAGTGGACTCCCTCCATGGGTTTATAAACCCACAGATAAGGAGCTCTGAATTGGAAGTGGGGTGTCATGAATTTACAATCTAAAAGGATGTAGTCTCTAAAGGGAGCCATTGCTTTACAATGTTATCTCCTCTCAGAGCTGATTGTGCATATCCAGGCTGTCCCTCAAGTAGCCTTGGGAAATGAGAGTCCTGCAGTAAATGCAGCCATTAGACTCTGCTGGTGGAACTGAAAGATACTATTGCAGAGAGAATGATCTGACTGTGTAACTGTGTGCTGTGCTGTGCTGCTTAAAGTATTCAACATACTGTTTATTCTGATGATCATGATTTTATTTACAAAGCAATCCTTCCCCACCAACCAAGGCTACGTTAAAATATAGCACGAACGAGGACACATAAAACAAATAATATAAATACAAGAGCTGTTAACCCCCCTTCTTCCCCCAGAATGTTTTACAGTGTATACAAGTTCTTTTTCAAGGACCTTGTCCCCATTGTAATGAGCCAACTGTCTCTTGCTGCCAGAATCCAGAAAGGAACAAGCCTGGCTAATAAATAAGTTAAAGGGAGCATGTGTACTTCTGAAGGACCTGGAGTTTTGTTTGGAAATATTAAGAAGTGCACTGCACTGGCAGAGAGAGGCCACCCACCTCTAACCCCTGTCTGGTGCTGAGAGCTTTCCCTTCTGTTCCAGTGTCAGCTTCATTTTGAAGTGCTTATCCTAATCAGTGCTTGGCTTTGTGCTCTAACACATGTAGAATGAAGCATAAATTAGAACAAACCCTATAGAAAGTACCATGCATCTGTGCAGTGCAGAAAGAGCTCCTAACATCTGGCAAATGGTAGGGGAAGAAATGCTGTCACTCCAGGCTTTTAATCAATAAAAGCCAATAGAGGGGAAATTCAATACTTCTCCATATTTCTTTATTAAAAAAAGGAGTTTACAGACAGCAGGAGCTTAGATCACTGAAATATTTGGGCTAAAGGAATGCAGTATTAACAAATGGAACAAAAGGGAATATTAGCTAAATGGGAAAGTGCTCTGGAATACTATATGGGAAAATAAAGATTTGAGGTTATAGGCATGAGGGCCTCTCCATAGCCTTGGCCTCAGCATACCCTCTGAGATAGAAATGGATCTCAGAGATCTATCGGGTTTCTTAGGCTCTGTCCGCTAAGGGAAAGACATCAGGGAAACTATGTAAGGGGAACTTTACAGAGTTTTCAGCCTCCTCCACATGCAATTCAGGCAGAGGGACTATCTGGCCCTTTGTTAGGGACAAAGGATAAACTACAAATAACTACAGGGAACTTAATTACTGGTGGGCTGGGATGAGTGTTTCACTAATGTGAAAACTGGAATTAATTAAATGTAGTGAACAAATTGTGACCCTTTTTCTCAATTAGGAGGCTCTGCAGCTTATGGACGAAGTGAAAGAACAATTAGAGGAAGAAGAAAGACAATGTCAGGTGTCTCTGAGAAATCTCTGGGATGAATGTAAAACTTGTTTAGAAAGTAACTGCATGAGATTTTATACAACCTGCCAGCACAGTTTGTCAACATTTACAAGTAAGGTAAGAAGAAAGTCAGCCTCTGGCAAGCAATCTTCCTTTAGTTGCCTCTTATGCTCACTTAAAAGGGTTAGGTTATCTTGTTTTCTCAAATGGGAAGATATGCCATTAGTATTGGATTATCAAAAACAATTTGATATTGGGATCTGGAACCATGGATTTGGGCGGAACAGGTCTCATTTGGCTTCAGATCACTGCACATTGAGCCTGTTCTGTGACACTGGTGTAACTCTGAAGTGACTCCACTGAAATCAGTGGAGTGGAATCATAGAATCATAGAATAACAGAGTTGGAAGGGACCTCTGGAGGCCATCTAGTCCAACCCCCTGCCCAGAGCAGGACCAATCCCAACTAAATCATCCCAGCCAGGGCTTTGTCAAGCCCTACCTTAAAAACTTCTAAGGAAGGGGATTCCAGCACCTCCCTAGGTAACGCATTCCAGTGTTTCACCACCCTCCTAGTGAAAAAGTTTTTCCTAATATCCAACCTAAACCTCCCCCACTGCAACTTGAGACCATTACTCCTTGTCCTGTCATCTGCTATCACTGAGAATAGTCTAGATCCATCCTCTTGGATCCACCTTTCAGGTTGAGACCATTACTCCTTGTCCTGTCATCTGCTATCACTGAGAATAGTCTAGATCCATCCTCTTGGATCCACCTTTCAGGTAGTTAAAAGCAGCTATCAAATCCCCCCTCATTCTTCTCTTCCGTAGACTAAACAGTCCCAGTTCCCTCAGCCTCTCCTCATAACTCATGTGTTCCAGTCCCCTAATCATTTTTGTTGCCCTTCGCTGGACTCTCTCCAATTTCTCCACATCCTTCTTGTAGTGTGGGGCCCAAAACTGGACACAGTACTCCAGTTGAGGCCTCACCAATGTCGAATAGAGGGGAACAATCACGTCCCTCGATCTGCTGGCAATGCCCCTACTTATACACCCCAAAATGCCATTGGCCTTTTTGGCAACAAGGGCACACTGTTGACTCATATCCAGCTTCTTGTCCACTGTCACCCCTAGCTCCTTCTCCACTGAGTAATTTGCTTCAGTGGAGTTACTCCAGATTTATAATGATGCAACCCACAGTACAATTTGAGTTAAGATGTTCAGTAATTATTGGTACTATGTGTAAAAAATGCCACAATTTTTGTTTTTCTTCTGAGATACAGTACATCTTAAACTGTGGTTATGATCAGTAAAGTGACCATTTAAAAAATTGCCTCTTCCTACACAGCAGCTGTCCTTCATGTGTTTATTCCATGTCATATCTACTACTTTTGAAGCAAAGATACATTTTTTACTACTCTTAACTCCTGTTAGCAGTTAAGAGCCAACACACTTCTGAGAGAAAGGATAGATTCTTTCTTGGCGTGTTCATCATCAACAGAATTGTGATCTAAATTCTAATTGCAAAATCTTTATCTCAAAGCATACATTTTAATTACACCTTAACTTCACCGGAATACACCTCAATTGAGTCAGAGTTATTAATGATAATGCATGTCAAGGTTCCTTCCGCACTCTGAACTCTAGGGTACAGATGTGGGGACCTGCATGAAAGACCCCCTAAGCTTATTCTTACCAGCTTAGGTTAAAAACTTCCCCAAGGTACAAACTTTGCCTTGTCCTTGAGCCCTATGCTGCCACCACCAAGCGTGTTAAACAGGGAAAGAGCCCACTTGGAAATGTCTTCCCCCCCAAGCCCTACACCCCCTTTCCTGGGGAAGGCTTGATAAAAATCCTCACCAATTTGTACAGGTGAACACAGACCCAAACCCTTGGATGTTAAGAACAATGAAAAATCAATCAGGTTCTTAAAAGAAGAATATTGATTAAAGAAAAGGTAAGAGAATCACCTCTGTAAAATCAGGATGGTAAATACCTTACAGGGTAATCAGATTCAAAACATAGAGAATCCCTCTAGGCAAAACCTTAAGTTACAAAAAGACACAAAAACAGGAATATACATTCCATTCAGCACAGTGTATTTTATCAGCCATTAAACAAAAGGAAATCTAAGGCATTTCTAGCTAGGTTACTTACTAACTTTACAGAAGTTCTGAGTCTGCATTTCTGATCTGTTCCCAGCAAAAGCATCACACAGACAGACAGACCCTTTGTTTCCCCCCCCCCTCCCAATTTGAAAGTACTTTGTCTCCTCATTGGTCATTTTGGTCAGGTGCCAGCGAGGTTATCTTAGCTTCTTAACCCTTTACAGGTGAAAGGGTTTTGCCTCTGGCCAGGAGGGATTTTATAGCACTGTATACAGAAAGGTGGTTACCCTTCCCTTTATTTTTATGACAATGCACAACTCAGAAAGAATACAGTTTGCCTTTCAACTCTGAGGGCAAGTTTGCTATTTATTTTTTACTGGTTAAAAGATCACAGTTGCTCTGAAAGGCACTGAGAGACAATAAACTTGAAACCCCATCATGCCATTTTTACAAAGTAATTTTTTTAGAGTCATATCATACTTTAAATACACACATGCTGTAGCATCATGCTGTCTTTGGCATTATTTTGGTAATCTCCACAGTGAACTCCATGGGTTCTATGAAGCCCTCACATTGATAGTTGTAATGACAAACTTATATTTAAACTTATAAATTTAAAAACAAGGAAGAAGTGTATTTGAGGCCAAATTCCGAAGATTTTACTTAGTTCTTTCTTGGACCAACCATCCACTGATTTCAAAGGTTGTAGCTTGAGTAAGAACTTGAGGGTTTGGGCCTTGGTGAGAGAATTGTTGATGTCTGAATAGCAGAGAAAGAACAATTGCCTTCTGTTCAACATGTATTTACTACATTACTATAATGCAGCTCACAAAGGTGTTTCCCAGATGAAGACCAAAGTATTTGTTAGGTGATGCCCAAATTTAATTTTGCGGCCGTGTCGCAACTATTAACAAGAACCTAATGGCTCAGTAGATTAGAGGCCAACTGGTTCAAAGACTGGCATCCTCTTTAGTGGGGATTTAGTGTAAATATTAACACCATGTAGACTAATTTCGCAATAGTCTTTAGAATATAGGCTATAATTTGGAAAATGGACCAGATATCAGGGATGCATCCCCTTCATCTCTATGAGCATTTGAAGAAATTCTTTATAGCTGCTGCCCTGAGACGATGAAGGTCTGATAACTTGTCTGACAGCCAATATATTTCTGCATATACAGGTTGAAGATTTTTTCAGGAAAATGTCTCCTTTGACTTTTACTTTTCATGAGGATCAAGGAAAAGACCTTCAGTTAAATGAAAAGTCCGAGAAGGAAGATGCCCAGTTAGTACAAATGGAAGATTTATTTAGCCAGCTGTTATCGGATGTGAGCACAATATTTGATAAAAGCTTTGCTTTTTTCAAACAGATACAAAAAGAATTTGATCAATCTTTTCAAATATATTTCATGTCTGATCTGGACTTAACTGAGCCCTACTATACGCCTGCTTTCCCTGAGGAGCCTATGAGAAATAGTGGTTTTCAGAAAGACTGGGGTATGCCAGGCTTCCTTCAGATATTTTTTGACTTCAGCAAGACTCTGTTTGAAGGTGTCAGCGAGGTGATTACTGAAGCATTTGATGAATACACAGACAGTACAAGAGATTTGCCAGAACAAGCCAAAGGCAAGTGTGAGAAGAAGTTAAAACAGACCTTGGTACCAATAACATCAAACTTTCACAAGTGTTAGCAATAGTTATTAAATGGTTAGCAATTCAGTTTGAGGATATAAATAGCATAACACATGTTGTGTGAAGGTCTGAAAGCCCTCTTGGATAGGGTGACCAGATGTCCTGTTTTTAAAGGGACAGTCCTGTATTTAAGCCCTCCTGCAGCTGTCCCAACTTTTTCTTTAAAATGGGCAAATTGTCCCATATTTTCTTTATCCCCCTCTCATCAGTACTGGTGGGTCCTGCTGCTGGCCGGATCCCTGCTCACCAGCCATCCGCCCACCAATGATGAGTGGGGGTGTCCAGTGGCCAACAATGGGGGGGGTGTGTGCAAGGCTGGTGGCAGGGCAAAGCTGCAGCGTGCAGGGCCGGCCACTCCCCCTGCTGGTCCATCAGCTCAGCCCCCGCTGTGTGCTGGCTCTCAGCCAGCAGGGCCCCCCACCGTCCTGTTTCTGGACGGCACTGGCTGCGAGCTGCGGTGGCTGGTGAGTATGGGCAGGCGCCAGGCGGCAGCTGGTTACATGTCACCTCTGCTGCCCACCCCTTAGCCCTTTGGGTGCTCCCCCTCTTGCTGTCCTCTCCCTGCTTTGCCCCTTCACCTCCCCCGCTCCCCCCAACCCCACTGCTCCTCCATTTTCTCCGGTGGGGTGCATCCCACTCCCAGTGCTGTGCGGAGAACCAGCCCCTGGTCAGATCACTCAACTCACCAACAGCCTGGCCGGCAGGCTCCTTCCTTCCCGCACTGCCTCTGGCTGGGCCAGAAACCTGGGAAAGCGCAAGGCCCTCCATCCCAGGACGCTGGCCATAAGGAGCCAAGCCCTGCATGTGCCAAAGCCCCACACAGCGCTGGCACGGGGAAGCCTCTTCACCCCTCAGCTAAGCTCTGGAGTGGCGAGGGGGAAAGGGGTTTCGGGGCAGGAAGCGATTTCCAGCCTGTTTGCGCCCCGACCCTGCAGGCTCCACAGCAGCCCCCCAGGCAGGGGCTTAGCACCCTCTTCACCCCCCCAACCCCCTGTCCCAGGTCCTGCACCCCAGGGAGTGTAGGGCTGCTTCGTCGCCTAGGCACCCTCGCCTGCTGAGCCACCTCTCTGGTGGGGTTCGCTGAATCCCCTGCAGTCAGTTTCCCTGGGCCCTGATGCACAATGCATCCTTAGGGCTTAACCCCTTCCTGTCCATGCTATAGCCAGGGGACAGGATGTGGCTAGGTTATGTCGGTGGCCAGCAGCAGCCTGGAGGTGTTAGCTGCTTTTGACACTGTGCGGGCAGGGAAGGACAAGCTGATTCCAGCCACAGGGGAGTGGGGAAGGGGGGGAGAGATGAGCTCTGCAAAGACACAGGTCAAGTCATCCCTTCCCCCCTTTCCCTGTCGTTGGAAGGAGCTCCCATCCCTTCCCTCCCGCAAAGTGCCAAAAGGCTGCTGCTGGCCACATTCTGGTTTGAACCCTGGCAGAAATTGGCGGTGGGGGTGGAGGGTATGTGACCCTGTGTTCCCCCCACTTGTTGCCTTGGGAAGATGTGGTGCCAGGTACCAGGAGAGGAGGGTCTGTCCCGGGGGCCCAGCCAGGCGTGGAGGGCGGAGAGCACCAGGCAGGGAGGGTCAGGTAGGTCGGTCACCCCCACTTTGTGTGAGAGAGGTGTATGGGCATGTGTGTGTGTCACCTCTCCCTGTGTGAACCCTACAGGCTTAAAGATAAGAAAGCAAATAAAAAGAATCCAGCTACGCAGTATTTCTTTTTAACAGGGGCTCAGTCAACTTGATGTTAAATTGAATGTTTGTACTGCATAGTTCTGACTGATTGCCGTTGAACTCACTTGAATATGAGTAATTTTACCAAGTGTCCCATATTCAGAATAGGGAAATATGGTCACCCTACTCTTGGATAAGCAGATATGGGTCAAACATAACTTTATTGGCCAAATTAAAATTTGGAATAATAAAATAAAAAGACAGAATTCCACATCTCCATGCCCATAGAATGCTAGTTTAGGGCTTATGCTACTGTCTCCACAGAGCCTGATTCCTATAATAATTCTCAAAGCATTTGCAGGACTTCCTGGGTGTTCAGTGCAGATATGGATTTTCATGTGGCTGACTGACAAATCTGATCTTAACATTAGTCAGCAAGAACCGCATATTGTGCTGATGTGCTTCTATTGCTCCTAAAAGGTTAAGACATGTCACCAGCCACAAAAAGTCAGGAAACAGATGCGTCAGTCAGCTGTGAGACCAGCTTGTAGCTGTAATAGGCACCTAATGTGCCAACAAGACACAAAGACATGAAGTGCTCCAGCAAATGGGAAGAATTCCATTTAGGACAGCTAAGGTTGTTTTTGAGGGGATGACAATGGTTTTCAAGGGTGGGGGGTGGAGGAGAGCATCATAAGACAGGCTGTTGACACCACCTGCACTCCATTTATAACCATGCAGAGGAGATAATCCAACTTTCAGCAGCAGGTTTCAGAGTAGCAGCCATGTTAGTCTGTATCTGCAAAAAGAACAGGAGTACTTGTGGCACCTTAGAGACTAACGAATTTATTAGAGCATAAGCTTTTGTGGGCTACAGCCCACTTCATCGGACGCATAGAATGGAACATATAGTAAGAAGATATATATATATATAGAGAGAGAGAGAGAGAGAAGGTGGAAGTTGCCATACAAACTGCAAGAAGCTAATTAGTTAAGATGAGCTATTATCAGCAGGAGAAAAAAACTTTTGTAGTGATAATCAAGATGGCCCATTTAGACAGTAGACAAGAAGGTGTGAGGATACTTAACTTACGGAAATAGATTCAACATGTGTAATGAGTCTGGGAGTGGCTGAGTCATTACACATATTGAATCCCTTATTTTGAATAACACATATTGAATATCCTTTATTCAGAGCAAACAACTATGGAAGATATTAGTTTTTGAAAGGAAATTTCAAATGAAAGTACATAACTCAGAAAAGTATCAGTGCATGGACTCTCTTTTGCAGCCCATGAATATGAATAGGTATAAACTCCCTGACAGCTTTTTTCTTTAAATAGACAAGAAAGGGAAAAATATTCCAGATATACTTCTACAAGGAAAACTAAGCTCTCTAAAAAGAAAAAGGAGCTTTAATTTTAATTGACACCATCTTGAGTCCAAAATATGAAAGAATTTCAAGAGTACATATAAAAATATTCTTTATATTTTAATAATGTTAAGGGAGAAACAATCATTATTTAAACTAAATATATGCTAGTACTTGTCTAAAAAGAAAATCCCTTATTTTAAAAAAAAAGCTAGATTATGCTACAGCCGGGGTTCTCAATCTTTCCATATCATGACCGCATATTATCACAGAAATCAGTTTTGTGAGCCCACTCTCATCTAGCAGTAAATAAAGGCACAGTGGTTGCAACCCCTCTTGACCAGTTAATTACATCCTTGGAAGTCGCAACCTGCAGATTGAGAACCATGTTCTACAGTAATAGTCCAAAACACTATAGGTAGTGTTTTGGACTCTTCATGCAGAATAATTTGGTATATTTTTATAAGGGATCATATGATAGTGACACATACTGTTTCAAGGGGAGCATGCTTTGGTTACTATTGTTCTGTTCTTATGCTCACTCATTTTGAATTCAGGCCTGGAAGTTTTATTTTTTTTAAAAAAATGGAGTAGGAAACAGCAATAAGAAGATATCAACAGGCCCCTAACTTCAGTTGGCTCACTTTATACTGTATATTCACTCTAGATTCTGACAAAAGTGGCATGTTTTCAAAGATCATACCAGGACACAAGAGAGCTCTGTGTAAAGAGCTCCGTCAGAATTCATCAGGATGCCCACAGTTTCAGGAGAGATGCCAGAAATGTCAGGATAACCTGATGAGAGGTAAATAGTTATTTTCTAGTTTGTTTCTATAATACCTTGTCCATGATAAAGCAGTGACCTTTCCTTTTTTTTTTTTTTTTTTTTTTTTTTTTCAGATATTGGTGCTATAATTTTCTACTGTCCTATTTACATATTTTTGGAATTAAGTTTCAGCTTCTGCAGATTTACTATTACTGTGAATTCAAAAGCAACAGAGTTGATGCAAATGATTTAATTTACCCTTCCCCAATGTCTCCACACAGTGTCAGTATAACTCAGTTGTTAACACTCTTGCCTCATTTCCAAAGTGATGTTCCACAGCAAGATAGTATGTATTTTATCGGTAAAGATACCAGCCTCCAGAGAAAACAAGGGGCCAGACTGTGATTGGCCCTGCCTGGGTGCAAAATTGCAGAGGGGGTACAAGGTGATTCTAAACCGCCCCATGCTCCATGTACTCTGGCACAGAGCCAGATGTAATTTTACTTGGGATTCATTTCACCAAAGGGAAAGTGAGGGCTGAATGAGCCATGACTACACCTTGTTTTCTTCACCAGCCAGCAGAGCTGAGCTGGTGAGTGGAAATGAGGAGGGCACATTGTACCAAGTAAAAGGGTGGCAGAGCTCTGGCACACTCTCCAAGAGACTTTAGAGGAATTCTGGCTGAATCAGCCAGAATTGCTATGCAGACTCCTGCTGCTGGGTGGTAAGTCTGTAGCCACCCCACCCCATCTTCTCCCAAACTAGTGATGCCTTAAAAACCACAGTGATGCCTTATAAGCACCCCCCTCTGTAATTAAAAATACAGCAATCCAAAATACTGAATGAGAAACAAGAAATACAAATGTGACTGATCAGTTTGAGAGACTTCACTGGGAGTTTTAATGATGCTAGAATTGGGCCAATTTTATTTACTAGCACAGAAGTTAAAATGATAGTCACAAAGAGTTCTCTGAAGGGGTTTTTAATGGTACATTGTGGGCCAAATTCTAATTTCATGTGCAATGAGCATAGCTGTTTACAGAACCTAAAAAGCTACCATTATGCTTACATCTACAAGTTCAGTAACAGATTAATCTAGTTACATACTAATGTTTGGTTTCAGAGTAACAACCGTGTTAGTCTGTATTCGCAAAAAGAAAAGGAGTACTTGTGGCACCTTGAAGGCTAACCAATTTATTTGAGCATAAGCTTTCATGAGCTACAGCTCACTTCATCGGATGCATACTGTGGAAAATACAGAAGATGTTTTTATACGCACAAACCATGAAAAAATGGGTGTTTATCACTACAAAAGGTTTTCTCTCCCCCCACCCCACTCTCCTGCTGGTAATAGCTTATCTAAAGTGATCACTCTCCTTACAATGTGTATGATAATCAAGGTGGGCCATTTCCAGCACAAATCCAGGGTTTAACAAGAAGGTCTGAGGAACGGGGGTGGGGGGCTTGGTAGGAAAAAACAAGGGAAAATAGATTACCTTGCATAATGACTTAGCCACTCCCAGTCTCTATTCAAGCCTAAGTTAATTGTATCCAATTTGCAAATGAATTCCAATTCAGCAGTCTCTCGCTGGAGTCTGGTTTTGAAGTTTTTCTGTTGTAATATCTCAACTTTCGTGTCTGTAATTGCATGACCAGAGAGATTAAAGTGTTCTCCGACTGGTTTATGAATGTTACAATTCTTGACATCTGATTTGTGTCCATTTATTCTTTTACGTAGAGACTGTCCAGTTTGACCAATGTACATGGCAGAGGGGCATTGCTGGCACATGATGGCATATATCACATTGGTAGATGTGCAGGTGAACGAGCCTCTGATAGTGTGGCTAATGTTATTAGGGCCTGTGATGGTGTCCCTGAATAGATATGTGGGCACAGTTGGCAACGGGCTTTGTTGCAAGAATAGGTTCCTGGGTTAGTGGTTCTGTTGTGTGGTATGTGGTTGCTGGTGAGTATTTGCTTCAGGTTGGGGGGCTGTCTGTAGGCAAGGACTGGCCTGTCTCCCAAGATTTGTGAGAGTGTTGGGTCATCCTTCAGGATAGGTTGTAGATCCCTGATAATGCATTGGACGGGTTTTAGTTGGGGGCTGAAGGTGACAGCTAGTGGCGTTCTGTTATTTTCTTTGTTAGGCCTGTCCTGTAGTAGGTGACTTCTGGGAAATCTTGGGAGACTGGCCTGTCCTTGCCTACAGAGCTTATGCTCAAATAAATTGGTTAGTCTCTAAGGTGCCACAAGTACTCCTTTTCTTTATACTAATGTTTATTGCTCCTCTGAAATAAAATTAGGCCTTAAAATTCAACAGTAATAAAAGCTAACAGCATGTATTATAGGCTCACTGGCAATGAACAGATAAAGAGCTACAGGCAATTAAAGGAAATGATAGCCAATTTATACACTAACATAAATCTCTATATGTAGTAATGGTAAGGTTTTTATTTAGCATACTACTGTGTCCACTTACCATAAAGGATAAGTGACTCTAGGTGTCATGTATCTAACCCAAACTCTTTGAAATATTTCAGCAAAAATTACCTTGGATTTTTTTTTTTAAAACCCACACTAGAAATAAAACCTATATATGTACTTTTATACACATACATAAGTGTAAAAAATGAATGCTTTCCAATAAAGTTTGATGTCTGTTTGTTTTTTAACCAGACTGTCCAAACGTTCCTGAACTACACATAAAGTTTGATGAAGCCTTTAAGCTCGTTAATGTCTCGGGTGAACAGTATGAGCAGATCCTCCAGGTGATTCAGCGTCACACAGAAGACACTTCCTACTTGTTGGGCAAAATGAAAGAAAGGTTCGGGTGGGTGTCAGAACTATCCAACTTGACCATCGGATCAGAAAACATTTTCAATATAGTAAAGGTAAAGAAAGGCTAGTTATTAAAAGGGAAGTAACTATTGCACAGTGATGTCTGTGCTCTATATTTCACTCACACTTAGCTTCAGGACAAGTTGGGAGGATAGTGTGTGTTTTGTGTGTTATTTTTGGTCTTTAAAACATCAAGCTCTTACTAAGGTTGATTTTAAGTATACTTGATAATCCCTTGATGATCTGAAACTCCAGAGATTAGAAACTATTCTACTCTAAATCCTTTTAGTATGATGGATAACTGACAGGGCCAACCTATATCACTTCCTGACAAAAGTAAATTGGCACTAACAGGTTTGGTTGCCCCCAGATTACCTTTCCAGAAGAAGAGAGGCTCTTCCAAGGGGTAACACAGAACACATACATCTTTATTAGATCGGTATAACAAAATTAGAGCTCCAAGTATCGAAAATGTAAAGAATTGTATTACAACATAGGTTGTATGGCACACAAAAATAATCCAGTAAATACCTTATAAATAACCAGAGATCTTTACACAGTGATAAAACAAGAATAAATAATGCTAACTTGTACTGGTATAGGGACAAATCCTTCTCTCTTTTTGCAAAGCACCGCTGTCAGCCTGCTGTTATCTCAACATTGATTCTATGTAGAATCATTGGCTATGCCACTACCACTGCACAGAGAGAACATACTCTTTTCCTCCATAGCATCTCTCAGGACTAGGCTCATATTTTCCCCAGTATTATATGGTTTCATCATGTAAAAAATATGTGACTGTATTCCAGTTTCTGAAGGCTTTAGTCCTGAGATAACCCCTCACACTGGTAGACTCAATATAGTACAGTTGCCTTTTGTTTAAGAAAAATGGAAAAACAGGAACACAGAGGACAAACAATACTTCTGAATACTTACAGTTTTTTCAGCCTGACTTCAAATGGTCTGCTTTGGGAAATACAGAGGCAAAACTCGAATGTGATTCTGCAAACATGCCAGCACGAGTAACTAATCACATGAATCATAGAATCATAGAATATCAGGGTTGGAAGGGACCTCAGGAGGTCATCTAGTCCAACCCCTGCTCAAAGCAGGACCAATCCCCAACTAAATCATCCCAGCCAGGGCTTTGTCAAGCCTGACCTTAAAAACTTCTAAGGAAGGAGATTCTACCACCTCCCTAGGTAACGCATTCCAGTGTTTCACCACCCTCCTAGTGAAAAAGTTTTTCCTAATATCCAACCTAAACCTCCCCCACTGCAACTTGAGACCATTACTCCTTGTCCTGTCCTCTTCTACCACTGAGAATAGTCTAGAACCATCCTCTCTGCAACCACCTCTTAGGTAGTTGAAAGCAGCTATCAAATCCCCCCTCATTCTTCTCTTCCGCAAACTAAACAATCCCAGTTCCCTCAGCCTCTCCTCATAAGTCATGTGTTCCAGACCCCTAATCATTTTTGTTGCCCATCCATTGAATCATCCATTGAAATTAATAAGATGACTCCTGTACACCTATATGTTTGCAATTTGGGCCCCTCATTGTCATGAGTCTAAGAAATAACAGGACAATACTTAGCATGAATAAAGCACTGTACAAACACTAATGTGCACATCTCCACCATGGTGGTGCAGTGCATTACTGCCACACCTGCTTCCCCCCACCCCCCACCTGGCCAAAATATATATTGACATGAACCTAAAAAGCTACTGCTCACTTCAGAAGAAAGCCAATGGATGGAAACACCCATGTTTTAAAAGGCCCTCACTTTTCATTTTTCATTCTAAAAGTGAGAGGATGCAAAACAGGTATTAACAAATTGACAAAGTGTACTGGGTTACAGTAACTAAACTAGGTTGTTCTATTTCAGGTGTCACCAAGTATCCAAGGAGCAGATTCTTCCAGTCTGAATGAAACAGTGGTAGATGTGAATATTCTGACTTCACCTACTTTCACAATTAAGGTTCCTCATGATTTAGTTATAGGGAGCTCTGAGTTCATTGAATATGTAGCTGCGAAAGCTTTGCAACTTTACAAGCAGACTTTTTAAGGACGGTATGTTGTTTCTCTTTGTATAGTGAACTTAAAACGTAGTAGCATCCATCTATTCTTTTCTGCATTGCAACGGCTTTAAACTGGAATAGGATTAGGTCCATGATACAGTCTATGCCTGTCTCTCCATTTGATAGATGGAAGATAAAAGTGGTATGAAAAATAAAACCAAATGCTCAGTGTTTTGGTCTTTAAAATTCAGACCTGTCATACTAATATCCATAGACCACACTTATTTATATATTAGATCCTCAAGCTCTAAGTAATATCTAGGACAAGATAATACTGAGGCAAGTGTTCTGTCCAAAGATAACTGTGTCACAACTACAGAACAGCATGCTAGGGCTCTGGCATTAGATACCATGCCTTCACGTCCATTAATCAAAGATAAAAGACTGCTAATTAGTCTGATCATAGTTTAGGTCATCTTGCTGTGCTTGACACTTGTTAAACATAGAGAGGACAAATTCAGAACAGATGTAGTGACTTGTAACAGCTCATTATAATATTGTGCCATAAAATCTTGGGATAAATACTGCTCTCTAACTAATGGGCATATTTTAGATTCACATGCAAAGGGGAAGCTTCACATGTTTCCTCCCACCATCTGTGTGGAAGGAAGCTTGGCCATCCTCCCTCCTCTGGGTCTCACAGAGGCTACACTGCAGGTTTAGGGATGTACAGGAGGGAAGGGCAGGCTGGAAAGATGCATAATGTTCTCTAACCCCAAGGAGAACATCCGGAAAAGATACCTATTACTTCTTCCGTGGAGCCCAACCATCCTCTGCACCCACGGATGTTCCTGCACAGTTCCAATGAAGTCACACTGAGAGACGGACCTGCTCAGGGCCAGATCCTCTGTGAAGGCACAGGCCTCTATGCAAATGAACCTGGCATCCCATGGATCCACTAAGAAAGCATTAGCCTGGGGCAGGTTCTGTGACCTTTGGCTAAGAATGAGGTGGGAGCGGAGGGCAAACCCTATCCTTGACAAGGCAATGTGGGGGGAAATCTTTGTGAGGGGATTCTCTCAGAGATTGCCAGTGTTGCCAGCTCATAATTTTAATCACCAGTGCAATATTGGGTGTTTTTCTTAAAGCCCCAGCTCTTGGAGTTTATGATTATTTGAGAATCTCACCTTGTTATTTAAAAAAAATGTGTGTTTCAGATCTGCGGAGGAAAAGTTGGAAAACAGGGCCTGAGCTCATTAGAAAGGCTCAAAAGCCAGCAGGAAAATAAAAAGAACACAGCATCTAGTATACTTTAAAAATCACATGATGTTAAATGCAATCTCATGATTTTCTGGGGCCTGACTCATGATTTTTGAACACTTGGGATTGGCAATACTGGATTTCTTCCCCAGAGACCCTTGCTGCAGAAGAGGAGGCACTGGGTCTTTGAATTTATGCATAACATAATAAAAACAAGACTACCATCCACGTTGGTTTGGCTATGTTGGTGCACCTAAATGCACATTACATCAGAAATTGACCTAGAAGTGAGTCTTTTGACAGGAAAATAAGACAACTCATTTCACCATGATTGTTTCTTCATAGCTATTATCCCTATTAGATCTAGCTATTAGCAATATTCACTCTTTTTTCACCTCTCCCAAACCTAAATTTGGGAACACTAAGGGCTAGAAGTCTAATAATAATAATCTTAACTCCCATAAGGAAGGTCTGAGTTCTTGTTCCATTACCGAATCCTCCTGTGCAATGAACATTTGTGGTCATTCTTATACCTGAGTGAAATGAGTGAAAAAATGGTATAAACGGCTACCAAATCATAATGGTAGCATTTTACACCTACTTTGCACAGGTGAACATGACTACAACAGGCCTTTTTATGGCATGAGAGAAAATAACAAGTGGGGAATCCCAGAGGATCCTTTGTATAAAAGGAAAAAAAGAACGACTACACACTTCAGTATGTAACCAACTGACTTTTTTTGTATGTTCACTAGTAGGAAGATGTATCCACTATCATCTGTTTATTCATATATGTAACACCCTTCTTTAGTCCAAAAATAGAAAAAAAGACAGTTTTTTTCAGAAACACACTATGGTCACTGATGCACTGCACAATGCAAACCTTATTTTTTTCCCCTCTAGACAAGAAGATCTGTGGAATATCATCTACTTCAAATCCAGCATCCTCTCCTTACAGTGAAGTACTCCAAAGTTCAGTGTACAGAGAACTGTTCTATGAATAGGGTTTTAAAATGTTTGCTTACAAACAATATATTGTTTAATAAATATTGTGACATCAAGTATTCAATATTTACAGTAATTTTTTTGCATGGCAAATTAAAATCCATGTCAATTTGTATTCCTTTTAAATGAAAACTTATATGCATGTATGGAACTTTATGTGATTGTTGGTTATCACTTATGATCCCAGTTTTACAGAGACTTAAGCACATGCTCAGCTTCAACCATGTAAGTTGTCCCCGTTGCCCTAAATGCTATTACTTGCATGCTTAAAATTAAGCACATGCTTTAGACTTTGCAGGACTAGGGCCTAAATCCTTTGTACACCCAGCTAAGGATTAATCAACCGAGGCTGAATGTATATGTAATACATTAATGCATGTATTCTATTTCTTCTTCCAGTTGCTTTTACATTATAATGTACATTAAATGGCTTTTTTCATAATTTGTGATGAACAAATTCTTCAGCTTTTTGCATAGTTTACTTGTAGTTTGCAACTAACGTAATTTTTTAACAGGGCAATAAATATTTTCATTGGAAAAAAGTTTGTTTTGTCC
The DNA here is from genome assembly GCF_965140285.1 of Lepidochelys kempii. Lineage (NCBI taxonomy): Eukaryota > Metazoa > Chordata > Testudines > Cheloniidae > Lepidochelys > Lepidochelys kempii. Next base: position 83,720,312 of record NC_136381.1, read on the forward strand.
ATTTTACATGTTTGCTTGAACTACATGTGTAAAATAAAATAAAAACTAAGATCCTTATGCTATAATACCCTCAGTCCTAGGCAGAGCTCCAAGTGATTTCAGTTTCATTTGCTGTGCACACCAAGAGTGGTACACATCCCAAAGAACATTTCCCCATTCTCAGCTGTATTTTTTCCTAACTCACTTTTCTTTATTTCTAAGTGCACAAAGTATTAGTTTCCAATATAATAAACTGCAGCTTTTTGTTTATACCATATTCTGCTTGTTCACTCCTACTTACCTAAAAATACTTAACGATTTTAACCAACAGAAAGGCCAGGCGTTTCAAGAGTCCTCTTTATTTCCTTTATTTGGCAAAATACATTGTTGGGGCAGGTGAAGTTCTCTCCAGTGCAAGGCCCTATGCACCACTGAAAGGAGGTTAAGTCTTAAACATAGCTAGTACCAATGGGGGCCTAACCCTGAGAAGTGAAGAGCAGCCACAACTCCCATGTGAATTGGCATATCTCAGGACTGGGCTCTAAATAACTAATAATGAAGTTTCTAAATATTTACCCTCAAATGACTTTGTAAGGCATCACATATTAAAGTAGAAGTATTTGGGGAATATTCAACTGATCATGGCTACCTATTAACTCCTCCACACCTCCGCAATCCAGAGCATATCAGCCAACCTAGTATCAACTTGGAACAAAGTGTTAGTTGCTGTAATTCTGTTCCCCCATTCCTTTTTAGACATCTGTCCAGTACAGCCAGGAATTGAAAAGCTTATAATAAAGTGCTGAAAACAAAGGATATAAAGTTATTAAAATTCAAGGTACATTATTCCTTTAACAAATTATACAAGGGTTGCCAAAGTGTGTAGTAAAGGGTTATACAAAGTAAATTGTTAACCAATGGCTTTTTCAACCCTGAGGCTGACTGAAAAGACCAGCTCCCTGTTCTGAATTTGCTATCCATCAATTCATCTCCAAAAAAAGAGTAAAAAAAGCACATACTGACAAGAAAGTGAACACTTTTAATACCAACTAACAGTACTTAAGATATATCAAACCAATTATTTTTATAAGTATTTTTGTAAGAAAGCATGATGTGCAATGAGTGCAACAAGCTTAGCTTCCAAGAAAGGTGAAGAATAGAGGGAACAGCATTGGATTGTGGATGAGAATATTCTCACAGAGATTTGTTTAACGTAATAAACAAAAGAACAGAAGAATGGCTATACTGGGTTAGACCAATGGTCCATCTAGCCCAGTACCCTGTCTTCCAACAGTGCCTGGTGCCAGATGTTTCAGAGGGAATGAACACAACAGGGCAATTTATCGAGTGATCCATCCTCTGTTGTCCAGTTCCAGTTTCTGGCAATCAGAGGATTAGGGACACCCAGAGCATAGAGAACAGAGTTATACTTTTGGCCCTCACAACATCCTCTGGCAAAGAGTTCCACAGGCTGCCTATACACTGTATGAAGAAGTACGTCCTTAGTTTGTTTTAAACTTGCTGTCTATTAATTTCATTGGGTGACCCCTGGTTCTTGTGTTATCTGAGGGGGTAAATAACACTTCCTTAGTCATTTTCTCCACACCATTCATGATTTTACAGACCTCTATCATATTCCCCCTTATTTGTCTCTTTTCTAAGATGAACAGGCCCAGTCTTTTTAATCTCTCCTCATATGGAACCTGTTCCATACCCCTAATCATTTTTATTGCCCTTCTCTGTACTTTTCACAATTCTAATATATATTTTTTGACATGGGGTGACCAGAAGTCACGCAGCATTCAAGGTGTGGGTGTACCATGAATTTAAATAGTGGCGTTATATTTGCTGTCTTATTATCTATCCCTTTTCTAATGGCTCCTAATTTTCTGCTAGCTTCTTTGACTGCCGCTGCATATTGAGCAGATGTTTTCAGAGATCTATCTATGACTCCAAGAGCTTTTTCATTGGAGGCACATAATGGAGGCCGGAGGAGGCTAAGCCTTCCCAAACCTCCACTAATGCTCTCCGCCATGGTCCTGGGGCGGAGCCGTGTAGGGGCTTAGAGCTCCTCCAGGAGGCGAGGGCTCGGATCGGCTCAGGCAGACGGGCCAGAAGCAGCTCGGGCGGGTGGACTGGCGCTCAGGGCAGCTCCGGCCAGCCAGCTGGGGCTCCTCTGGCCATGATGTGGGGCTTGGGGCTTCTCTAGCCATGGTGGGTGACAGTGAGGGGGCGGCGCAGGGACAGAAGGGGCAGGGCCGGAGGCTAGCCTCCTAGAATAGGGGGTTCACACGCTGCCCATGATCTCTTTCTTGAGTGGTAACAGCTAATTTATACCCCATCATTTTGTATGTATAGTTGGGATTATGCTTTCCGACATGCATTACTTTGCAATACAGAGGGAGGCATCTATTTTCCTCTTTTCTTCATCTGTTTTCAATGCCCCTGTAAGACTTTCTACTTCCCTGGCTGTCTTGTATGCTAGCATTGTCTTCCTGTGAGTTTTAAGAGATGGGAACCTTATGTCCCGTCTCTGCACTTATTTCTAGGCTTGACAGAAATTCTCCCTTTTCACGCCTCCAGATAAACCCAGTCTACTGATTACTGTACATAAGAAAGTGTCAGATGCTACATACATATAGAAAGGGGACTTCAAGTGCATGACAACACTGAAATTTCCAGAGACCTGAAAAGATTCTTGTAACAAAAGATATGTTTGTAAAGGAACAACAACAATGTATAACGATTGCCTCTCTAAACAGGGAGGATGTAGTTGTCCTAAACACTGTAAACAAAAGCTTACGCTCAATAAATTTGTTAGTCTCCAAGGTGCCAAAAGTACTCCTCCTAACACACAGTCGATCAGGAAGGCACTTTGGCAGTCACTTCCTAACCAGTAGAGAGGAACCACCCCTATGAAAATGTTTTATGCTGAGGATTTTAGCAAAAGTGGTAAAAACATAAATCTAATAATTTTATTGAAATAAATAATGGTCATGGGCTACTGTAGATGTACCTTGCTGAGCATCAATTTGAATTAATGGAAAATCCCAGGGGGAATAATAGCACCATCAAACTACGAAAAAAGGCATACTAGTGGATGCATCCGATGAAGTGAGCTGTAGCTCACAAAAGCTTATGCTCAAATAAATTGGTTAGTCTCTAAGGTGCCACTAGTCCTCCTTTTCTTTTTGTGAATACAGACTAACAGGGCTGTTACTCTGAAACCTATCAAACTACCTAGGCCATTATCAGCTCCAGTGCTACAGGAAGAATTGAATCTAAATAGGCTTCTTTTTGTTTCACAAAGTAGTTACAGAGAGAGAGGGGGGACACCCCACCCCAGCGCTGGGTCCAAGAAGAAACCCACTCCTGGAGTCTCCCCTTTTCCCGGGCTGTTTGGTTGCCCTGGGCCCGGCACAATCACAGATTTTGAAGTGGGGAAGGCCCATGGTGATGGTCGGCTCTGACCCCCCCAGCAGAGCAGAGGCCAAAGAGAGCCTCCCTGCCTGAATTCCCCGGCCCGCCGCCAGGGAGCGGGGCGCCGCGAGAGACACGCGGCGGCTGCAGCCTGGGGTCCGGGCCAGCAGGGGGCCCTGGGTACCGGGCTATTCAGCTCGGTGCCCCGCCCCAGGGCCCGCGCTGCGGCCCGGCAGCCAAGCCCCTTTCCTCACGGCCTGGTGGGGGGGGGGATGGGGTGTCCCGGCCCTGCCCACGCTGGGTCACGGGGAAGGAAGCGGCGCCGCCCAAGGCGCCTCCCGCGCGCGCGCGCCCGGCCCTACGATTGGCTGGCGCCTGGCGGGCCGGGGGTGGCGCCAGTTCGAAGCGCGGGCCCGCCGCGCCAGCTCGCCCCGGCCGGCCCCGCCATGTCCGCCGCGCGCGAGCCGCAGAGCCCGGCGCCCCCGCCGCACGGGGAGCTGCAGTACCTGGGGCAGGTCCAGCACATCCTGCAGCGCGGCCACCGGAAGGAGGATCGGACCGGGACCGGCACCATCTCCGCGTTCGGGCTGCAGGCGCGGTACAGCCTGAGAGGTGACTGCCAGAGTCACTGGCGTGGCGGGGACCTCTCGGCCCGCTCCCCGCAGCCTCCCCCCTCCCCTCCCCTTCCCCATGGGCTCACTCTCCCCACAGACCTCTCCATCCCACGGGCTCCCCCTCCCCAGACCTCCTCCACCCCATGTGCCCCTCCAGTCCCTCACCGCATCCCACCAGCTGCCCCCCGGCCTGGTGCCTGGCAGACCTGCCAAGCGCTTCACATTCACATTGCTTTCCTGACTGTTACAGTGCTAAGTTCTAAATGAGTGCTCCAATAAACTAGGCTCTTATTGTGATAGTATATAATGCACATGCACCACAGATCAGTGTCTAAGCTTCAACACTTTTAGTATTTATAAGTGAAAAGCAATCCATGGTATTTGATGAGTGAGAATTGACTTTGCTGCTTTGACCTTTTTCAGATCAGTTTCCTTTGCTGACGACAAAACGAGTGTTCTGGAAGGGAGTGCTGGAAGAGCTGCTATGGTTTATCAAGGTATGATGCATGGTTGTTATGTGCATTGATAATGCTGTCTGTAGAATATATCCCACTATGGACTAGTGTATTTGAAACACTTACAGATGTTTCCATTCATACAGGGAACAAACAAGTTATGACATTCTAGTATTTTTCCAACTTAATAATAAGTCTAATAGCTTCAAAACATTTTGTTAATTTTGGTTAAGGTGCTAGTACAATCTGGAGGGAATGCTGGTTAAATCTTACCTTGCTTCTTTTTAGTGAAATATTCTGAAGTGTTGAAGGACTTGTGTACACTAGAAAGTTTTGCTCCTTAAACTATACCGCTGTAGTTAAAACAGGAAAACTCTATGTGAATGCTTTTATACTGGTATAGCTTATTCCTGTTCTGTCACCAAAATGAGATACTCCAGGATAAGGCACTCTTATACTGGTATAACTGCATCCATCCTAGGCTTTTACCAATACAACTCTTTGCAAAAAATAAATAAATAAATAAATTACACTTCTAATAGATGATCACACCTCTAAGGGTATGTCTACACTACGAAATTAAGTCGATTTTATAGAAGTCAATTTTTAGAAACCGATTTTATACAGTCGATTGCGTATGTCCACATTAAGCGCATTAAGTCGGTGGAGTGCGTCCTCACTACTGTGGCTATCATCGACTTAAAGAGTGGTGCACTGTGGGTAGCTATCCCACAGTTCCCACAGTCTCCGCTGCCCACTGGAATTCTGGGTTAAGCTCCCAAGGCCGGATAGGGCAAAAACATTGTCGTGGGTGGTTTTGGGTACATATTGTCAGGCCCCCCTCTGTTGCTCCCTCCATGAAAGCAACGGCAGACAATCGTTTTGTGCCTTTTTTCCTGGGTTACCTGTGTAGACGCCATACCTCGGCAAGCATGGAGCCCTCTCAGCTCACCGTCACCGTACGTCTCCTGGGTGCTACACAGCAGCAGCTACCATACGTCTCCGGGGTGCTACACAGCAGCAGCTCCTTGCCTTTGCGGCAGAGAGTGCAGTAGGACTGATTACTGTCGTACATCTCCTGGGAGCTCCTGGCAGACCTCGGTGAGGTTGATCGGGGTGCCTGGACAGACATGGCTAGTCTCCTCTTAAAGCACCGAATGGGAGACAGAGACTCCAGGTCATTCTCTTCTTTAAGTTTTTCGTCTCATGGAGATTCAGTCCTGCCTAGAATATCATGTGAGCTGGAGGCTTCTGCCTCAGGCTGCTCTGCCCCTGGCAGCACCATGCGGTCGCACCTACCCCAGCCTACTATAGGCTGAGCAAGTGCAGAATGGTGGTAGAATGTGTCTTTGGACGTTTAAAAGCTCGCTGGCGCTGTTTGCTGACTAGGTCAGACCTCAGAGCAACCAACATTCCCATTGTTATTGCTGCTTGCTGTGTGCTCCATAATATCTGTGAGAGTAAGGGAGAGACATTTATGGCAGGTGGGAGGTTGAGGCGAATCGCTTGGCATCTGATTTTCAGCAGCCAGACACCAGGGCGATTAGAAGAGCACAACAAGGCATGCTGCACATCAGAGAGGCTTTGAAAACCAGTTACACTGAAGCCTGGCCAGTCATGAAACAGTTGTGTGTGTTTCTTCTTGATGCAAATCCACCCTCTTTGTTGATTTTTAATTCCCTGTAAGCCAGTCACCCTTCCCCCCTTTGAAATAAAGTAACTATTGTTTTGAAACCATACATTCTTTCTTTATTAATTTTTTTAAAAAAGAGAGATAACGGACGAGGTAGCCTGGGTGGGGTGGGGTGGGGGAGGAGGGAAGGACAAGGTCACATGGCTTATTGTAGCCACACTAAAAATCAAACTGTTTGAGTGACAGCCTTCTGTTTCTTGGGCCATCCTCTGGAGTGGAGTGGCTGGGTGCCCAGAGCGCCCCCCCCCCCGTGTTCTTGGGCGTCTGGGTGAGGAGGCTATGGAACATGGGGAGGAGGGTATCATAGAATATCAGAAAGAAAAGGAGTACTTGTGGCACCTTAGAGACTAACCGATTTATTTGAGCATAAGCTTTCGTGAGCTAAAGCTCACTTCATCGGATGCATAGTGTGGAAACTGCAGAAGACATTGTATACACAGAGACCATGAAACAATACCTCCTCCCACCCCACTCTCCTGCTGGTAATAGCTTATCTAAAGTGATCACTCTCCTTACAATGTGTATGACAATCAAGGTGGGCCATTTCCAGCACAAATCCAGGTTTTCTCACCCCCCCCCCCAAAAAACCAAAACAAAACAAAAAAACACACACACACACAAACTCACTCTCCTGCTGGTAATAGCTTATCCACAGTGACCACTCTCCCTACAATGTGCATGATAATCAAGGTGGGCCATCACACCATCACAGGGCCTAATAACATCAGCCACACTATCAGAGGCTCGTTCACCTGCACATCCACAAATGTGATATATGCCATCATGTGCCAGCAGTGCCCCTCTGCCGTGTACATTGGTCAAACTGGACAGTCTCTACGTAAAAGAATAAATGGACACAAATCAGATGTCAAGAATTATAACATTCATAAACCAGTTGGAGAACACTACAATCTCTCTGGTCACGCAATTACAGACATGAAGGTCGCTATCTTAAAACAAAAAAACTTCAAATCCAGACTCCAGCGAGAAACTGCTGAATTGGAATTCATTTGCAAATTGGATACTATTAATTTAGGCTTAAATAGAGACTGGGAGTGGCTAAGTCATTATGCAAGGTAGCCTATTTCCCCTTGTTTTTTCCTACCCCTACCCACCCCCCCCACCCCCCAGACGTTCTGGTTAAACTTGGATTTATGCTAGAAATGGCCCACCTTGATTATCATACATCTTGTAAGGAGAGTGATCAGCTTGGATGAGCTGTTACCAGCAGGAGAGCGAGTTTGTGTGCGTATGGGGGTGAGAAAACCTGGATTTGTGCTGGAAATGGCCCACCTTGATTTTCATGCACATTGTAGGGAGAGTGGTCACTTTGGATGGGCTATTACCAGCAGGAGAGTGAGTTTGTGGGGGGGGGGAAGGCGGAGGGTGAGAAAACCTGGATTTGTACTGGAAATGGCCCAACTTGATTATCATACACATTGTAAGGAGAGTGATCACTTTAGATAAGCTATTACCAGCAGGAGAGTGGGGTGGGAGGAGGTATTGTTTCATGGTCTCTGTGTATATAATGTCTTCTGCAGTTTCCACAGTATACATCCGATGAAGTGAGCTGTAGCTCACGAAAGCTTATGCTCAAATAAATTGGTTAGTCTCTAAGGTGCCACAAGTACTCCTTTTCTTTTTGCGAATACAGACTAACACGGCTGTTACTCTGAAACCTATAGAATATCAGAGTTGGAAGGGACCTCAGGAGATCATCTAGTCCAACCCCCTGCTCAAAGCAGGACCAATCCCCAATTTTTGCCCCAGATCCCTAAATTGCCCCCTCAGGGATTGAACTCACAACCCTGGGTTTAAGCTGGCCTATGTCAAACCACTGAGCTGTCCCTCCCACAGTTATACAGTGGATGCAGCAGGGGTCTGTGCTCTTCTTGGCTATCCTGCAGCTCCAACAGACACTTCATCATGTCCATTTGCTCCCCCATTAGCCTCAGCATCGCGTCCTGCCTCTGCTATTCGCACTCACTCAATTCTTTCCTGGCCTCTGCCACTGAATGCCTCCATGCATTAAACTGTGCCCTATCAGTGCAGGAGGACTGCATGAGCTCGGAAAACATGTCATCGTGAGTGCGGTTTTTTTCGCCTTCTAATCTGCGATAACTTCAGGGACAAAGATGATAAGGGGAGTGTAGAAACATTCTACGATTCTGGGGAGACTGTATGGTCACCTGTGCTGCTGAGTTCGCCACACTGACCAAACAGGAAACAAAATTCAAAAGTTCCCGGGGTTTTTCCTGTGTACCTGGCTAGTGCATTGGAGTTCAAAGTGCTGTTCAGAGCAGTCATAATGGAGCACTCTGGGATAGCTCCTGGAGGCCAATACCATCAATTTGCATCCGCACTATCCCAAATTCGACCCAGCAAGGTCGATTTTAGCGCTACTCCCCTTGTCGGGGAGGAGTACAGAAGTCAATTTTAAGAGCCCTTTAGGTTGACGGAATGGGGTTGGTTGTGTGGATGCAGTCATTTTTAAATCGACCTAACGCGGCTAAATTCGACCTAATCCCATAGTGGAGACCAGGGCTACCAAGCATAGTTTATGCTGGTAAAACTTGTGTAGACAAGTGCTAAGATGTTGTGTTGCCCTATCGATGTTCCCTGATGTGATTCTGAGTAGCATTTGATTAAATGCTGGTACATCGGGACTTGAAAAATCAACTTATCCAGATATCAGTTTTTTGAAGAACTTAATGCTCTTTTAAAAAGGAAGCCTTATCCTTTCAATTGTAAGGGCTAGAACCTTTCAGATGTCAACCAGCACAGTGCTGTACTCTGAGACTGTAGACGTGTTTTGATAGCAGATAATATTTAAGTCTCTATTCGCTTTCAGTGCTATTTTAAACTCAGGGGATTTGTTTTCTTATTCTCATCTCTAGGTTTTATACAAAGTGGCAGAGTAGAATATGGGAGCCTACCATCTGCTCAGTGACTAAACAGAACTTCCAACTATTTCTAGTTGGCATCTCTCAAGAGCATGTAATTTAAGCTTCAAGAAAACAGAAAAAACATGCAAAAGAGAAGGGACTGCATAAACTTTTCCCCCCATAATGACTTGTAAGACAGTTCACGAAGGCTGACAGCAGGTGCATCATGAGTAACAGAATTATACAGACATGGAACAAGTTTTTTCTTGTTTCATCAAGCAAAAAGTAAAACCTTGTTTGCTGAAGGGCCTGTGTACAAGCAACTGTAGGCAATCGCATTTATCCTCGAACCTCCATTGGCCTACAGTATACAAAGCTAGAGATGAATTAAAGATGACTAGAGCAGTATAATTCAATTCTCAGTAACATATTGTTTATAACAGTTTTATTGTGTGTAGGGTTCAACAAATGCTAAAGAGCTCTCTGCAAAAGGAGTGAAGATTTGGGATGCCAATGGATCACGTGAATTCTTGGATAAACAAGGTTTCCCTAGCAGAACAGAAGGGGATTTGGGACCAGTGTATGGTTTCCAGTGGAGACACTTTGGAGCTGAATATAAAGATATGAATACAGGTGAGGAAAGTAGATAACTTCAACAGCGGGAAACTAGAGATTTTATCTTCAGTGCTTAGTGAGACTGACAGGATTACTGTGGTACCTCACTTTCAGGAGGTTATGGAGGCATGAAAAGATTATAACGAGGACATTTATAATGGTAACTGAGAACCAGAATAAGTAGATCTTTTTGGGAGGTTATATTGAGCTTCTAGGAAAGCCTACCATTATGAAATATGCAGTATTGCAGGCAGTAGCCTATTTATAGAATGGGTGAATCATAGGCAGTACACTGTTCTGCTAATGTGCTGGTATATCACCTGTAGGTGGGAGGATATTTTGGTTTCCATGCCCATTTAGTTCTTTGCCTCTCTGCTGAGGCTGCCAGCAGAGGTGCCAATTGTAACAGGATACTTTTTTTTTAAACTACACTAAAATCACTCATTTCAGAGAGCTGCTATTATTAATTTGTATAATTAGCACATTAATTTGTGCTGTTTACAGGAAAGTATCATTGGAAAATCATGACTCTCCCACGCTTAGCTTTCATAATGATGTTGGGGGTGGTGAACTAATGTCTTATTCAACCATCAAAAAGTATTTTCTCCATCTAAAAAGGCAAGTAAAAATGTAAAGAAGAATTCCAGTACTTCACACTATATCAACCTGGGCATAATTTCTTTTTTAAAGAGAGCACTTTTATACCAGAACAATCTCCACATATTCATATGTTGGTATAGGACAAAGAAAAGGCAGGTAGTCAGTCTATTGGATAGCAGGCCAGTAAAAATGATCAGCACCAAGTAACCAAAATTGTTTTATGGCCCCCTGGCCTCGTATTTCACTTGTTCTTCAAATTTCTCTTGGATTAAGGTACCTTTGATTTCCCATGTAAAGGATAAGCCTTTGTTTAAAATGATGATATAGAAATTTATTATTTTAATTGAGGCGGTTTAACAGTTGTCATGATATGAACTAATAGTTTGTAGCATCTTGTTACCCATTGAAATCTGGCTTTTGTGCATTCTCAAACACAGGACTTAAGGGTGATAAAAATAGCATGTTAGTTCCACTCTATTTAAACTCTGTAGGCTCTGAGACCCACTGTCAGATATACAGACAGACCTCTCAATTATTCTCCAAGGTCTCAGGTTTCGTTTAAAGTTTTTAGCTGTTGTGCTAGAGAAGAAAATGTTCAATCATGGGCTGTGTCTACACTATGGACACTATAGCAACAGTGCTGTAGCTATGCCACTGTAACCGCAAAGTGTGGCTGCAGACTACAGCAATGGAAGGGGTTTTTTCCATTGCTGTAGGGACTCCATCTCCCCAAGCAATGGTAGCTAGGTCAACAGAAGCATTCTTTCATCAATCTAACTGTGTCTACTCTGGGGGTTAGGTTTGCATAGCTACAGCACTCAGGAGTGTGGATTTTTCACACCTCTAAGTGCCGTAGCTATCTTCATGTACGTTTTAAATGTAGACCTGGCCTTGGGGTGTAAGGATGCAGACACTTATGTGAGTTTGCAGAGAGAGTGAAAGAATAGCTCTGGGGTGTGTATGACCCCATTTCAGGAGGTACTAACCCCAGTGCTAGTGATGATGCTTTAAGTGTCAACAATAACTATTTCACTTCTCAAAGCATGCAAGAAAAGAGGGGAAGGGGACACCACCTTTTCCCAAAGCTTGGAGCACTCATCTGAGGCTCCCAAAGGACTACCCAGAAGAGAGAGAGGGAAGGCTCAGAAGATGTATTAAGGTGTAAACCTTTAACAATCCCAGGTGGGATCAGAAGAGGGGACAATTAATGTAATTTTTCTGAAGGGTGTGGGCTTGGCTTTCAAAAGGATTTTTTGGGGCAGCTCTAAGCTATTGTTAAAACAACCTTAGGCTGTCTGACTTATTTAAACCTTGTCTGGTAACTTTCTTCAGATTACTCTGGCCAAGGAGTGGACCAGCTGCAGAATGTAATTGACACAATCAAAAACAATCCAGATGACAGAAGAATCATCATGTGTGCTTGGAATCCCAAAGGTACAGAAGTGTGTGTGTGTGAAGTGAATGTAGTTGCACCTTACCAAGTTGCATGCTAAGCTATATCATTGGTGCTCATTTAGTCCTGAAAGTTTGCATAATTACCAGATCCTGTGTCTACAGCCGGCTCTGGTGGTGGTTACATTTTTGCTGCAAGAAAAGGTGAGCTTACACAACTGATATGTGATTTCATGTTCTATAAATGGTTGGGTGAATTATAACCTGAATTCTCCTGTTTCTCATGATTCTCACTGATGTGAGAGGATATTCAGGCCCCAAAACATCCTATATGATTTCAACCCTTTTCTGTCTTAGTACAAATGGAAATACATGATTATCACTGCCCTCTACATAGTCACTATTCAAAGACGCTTTGCATATAATAAAAAAACATTTAACTTGTTTTTTAAGGAAACTCATAATTGAAAAATATAATCAAGCAGCTGTTTGTTTTTTACTGTGTATTAAATTATAGGATTATACTCAAAATTTGGGGAGAAGAGAACAAAACTTAAAAAAAAAAAATTACAGTGCTCTTTTTCGTAGTTGTTAGAATCTTTTCTGAAGAAAGGAGCCTGTTTAAGAACTTTAGGAATTAAAGGTACTCAACAGCTAGAAGAGCGGGAGATGCCAACAAGCAGCAGCCAGTTAAAAAATTGTCGTTTTAGCTGTTTTCCCTGCTATAGTTAGAGCCAGTTTCCAAAAAGGCATGCTGGGGAAAGGTTCCCATTAAATGGCAACTGTACAGTAGGTGGAGGGTTAATAGGGATCAGGCAGGTCAAAGGAGTGTGATACCTTGGATGTCCAGCTGTCAGTTTAAAATCAACAAAGCCAAAACTGGGTTCTTAATCTTCCCCACCAAGTCTTCCCCCTTTTCTCAGTCACAGTGGACACCATTATCTTCTCTGTCACTTGGCATCTTTAACTTGACCATTTCTCTAGATTCTAACATTTGGGCTGTGTCTAAATCATGGTTTCCCTAACTGTGGTGTATCATATATTCCATCAGTTCACTTCACAGCCATTTCTTTTCTTTCTTTTTTTTTTTTTTTAGAACGTGGTACATGAACCAGTAAGTTTAGGGTCTGCTGGTCTAAATCTCATTGATCCTTCCTGCCTAACATCTCTATACTTCTTCCTTCTCTGTCCACACAGTTCACTCATCTAGTCTCCCATCATTTCGACTCCTGCAACATTCTGTTGTTTGACCTTGACAAATACAGTCTCACCCAGCTTATATCCATTCAAAATGCTTCCGCAAAGATCATTGTCCTAGTTTGTTTGATCATGTCACCCGCTTTTGCATCCATTCTTTCTCCATCGCCTCAAATGTAATCTACTTGCCTTTACCGTCAGGGCCCTTCACAGCCTATCCTCATGCTACCTATCGTCTCTCATATCCTGCCAAGATGTTGACTCCCACTTCCACCTTGCCAGTGACATCAACCTTTATCACCCACTTGTTCAGTTTCCAAAAAAATACCTTCATGCTTTCTTCCATTCTGTCTCTCATGCATAGGAAGAGCTGCACATAAACATCTACTAAACCACTTAACTGTCATTTAAATTCCTCCTTAAAACTCCCCTTTGCCATGATATCTACAAAAATGTGACTGAAGTAGGCATATTATACTAATTTAGATGGAATAAATGGGCCCCAAGAGCAAGTGGTGTTAACATGACCCTGAAACTGTCCAACCTTAAATTTAAAAAGGTTTGGTATACAGAGACTGCAGCTTGCTTGTATCAAGGCAAACACACCATTAAAAATCTTTTAAACCTGTTTTATTAAAGATACAGAAAAGAAGGAAAAATAGTTAAAGCACTTGAAATGTAAAGTAGTAAATAAGGCTTCCATTTTAACAACATCCCTTGTTCCCTGTCCATTTAGCAGGAGAGAGCTGTTAGAAGGAAAACCCTTGTGCTTGACAGCCTTTTTGATGGTGATAACTATCCTTTTTTGGGGAAAAGAGAAGAAGTTAGTTAAGATGGGCTGGAGCTGGTATCACTGTTGTTGGTAAAGTCCGATCCTGTTTCCTAGAAAGCAAAACAAGACAAACTCTCAAGAGGGAAGAGAAAAGAACAACAAGGATAGAAAATGCAGCTTCTGTCTCTGGTGTTGACTTTTACTTGCTACTTCGCTGCTGGAGAAACAGAGGCACTGCACATGGTTTTATCAGCCATTCCAAGACCTGGCAAACTTATTCCAGCATCAAGCTGTTTAGGTGATTGCTTTTAGCTGCCTCTCTGGTCACAAGCTTACAGCAGTGTTGCAAAATATGCAGTTTTGGCCATTGAAACCAAACTCCTTATTAGACATAAGAAAAAAAGGAAGGGGCTAAGGAAAGGAAAGAAATACATTGGAGAAGGAAAGTGTGTGTGTGTGTCTGTCTGTCTGTCTCTCTCTCATGCACGCACGCATGTATGTCCAAGTCTGTGGAGGTGGTGATGTCCTCTGGCCCCCACTCTCCTGTGTGGTCTGGTCAGGACACTTCTGAGGATCAGAATAACGAAGGCCCAATGGTGTTACAGTAAATACCGGGTCCCAAAGCGACAACGGGGGTGGTGGACATGATCATTAAATTTGCTCCTTTCTTCTTCCATCTTTCAGTCAGCCATCATTTTGGATTTTTCCTAAGTCATAGTCATCCCCTTGTTCTTTTATTATTATTATTTTCATTTTATTATTTTCCTAAGGACCCCAAAAGGGGAGTGATGGGTGGAATAGCCCATCCCCTCATTATTTTGTCCAACAGTTGGGACTGATTTCCAACACAAAAATTTTGACCCATTGATTTCCAGTCCCACACTCTTCTTGTTTACCAGGCATGATGTAAACACAGTCCTTGAGTTATATCAGTAGGCCTTTTTATTTGGACTAATTGTCTTTCTGTCTTCCTTTTGCATCTTTTCCCATCAACATTTGTTGTAATAGGTTATTATAACATTTTTATGAACTTGCTCTTTTCACATGCAAGCTCACAATTAGGGTAATTGGGCCGATAAATTTACAGCAGGTGGCAGGAGTGCTCTGACTGCTGCTTATCATCCTGACCAGTATTCTCATTGTTCCCATGTGCTCCCTCATTTGTCTCTGTCCACCTGTTACTTTTTGTCTTGTACTCCCTGAGGCGGAGGATGTCCTCCTCCCCCCCACCCCCGGTGTCTGTAGTGCAATACAAATAATAAAAATTAGAGGCAGGAGCTTGTTTAAGAAGGAAAACATAGGCTGAATGACTAAAGCCCTTGACACATGCTTAACTGCAAACACTTGAACACATGCTTAATTTTACTCATGAGACTAATCTCATAAAATCAATAGGACTAATTATGTGAGTAAAATTAAGCATGTGCATAAGCGTTTGCATTATCAGGGCCTAAAACCTTTCTTCAGGGGAATTTGTACTCTGTCCATCCAGTTACTGTTAACAATAGCAGTTACATAATTAAGCAAGCAATATCTGGTAGTGGTAATAGCAGGATTTAAAAAGTCTTAATAGTAAAAGCAATAGAACTATAATATGTGGTTCAATATTGCTATTTGATGTATTTATGCATATTTATTTCTATATACATACGTATATTTTTTTGCTCTTTCATGCTGTCTTAATACTGGTTTTTTCCCCCTCTTCCTGTTTTGCATCTCCTTAGATATTTCACTAATGGCTTTGCCTCCATGCCACGCTCTGTGCCAGTTTTATGTTCTAAATGGTGAACTGTCTTGCCAGTTGTATCAGAGATCTGGAGACATGGGACTCGGGGTGCCTTTCAATATTGCCAGTTACTCACTTCTCACGTATATGATTGCCCATGTCACAGGCCTGAAGGTATAGTATCCTTTTGCTTAGATATTTATAGTTTGAACAGAGGACTAAAACATTAAATAGACTAACATTTATGTAGGAAGAATTGGAATGAACACAGCATTCAAAAGTTTAGATATGTACAGGAACAGGCTCTGTAGATTAATTATGTTTAATGTATGCGTTAGTGGGGTGGCCTGCACTATAAGAACTCTATAAATCTCGTTGTGGTCACTTATATCAAAGAATCTCCAAATCTTGTGGAAAAAACTTGTCAAAATGAAGATGTATCCTGGCTTATTCCACCAGTTTATCTCCCAAAAATCTGAGTTGAGTACTTTTCCTTCTGGTGACAATGAAAAATGCCATGGGGTGTCTTTTTGTGCTACTGAAACAGCTGTCTTCAAGGTACTACCAACTTCAAGCCATTAGAAATGTCAGTGTTGTTCTGGTGGTTTTTTTGGACTAGACAGAGCATTTATTCTGTGGTTGCTGTCAGATTCCAATTTGCATATTGTGATCTGCCTACCTAAATTCCTACCATGGTTTCAATTGGATATTTTTCTCTTCTGACTGTAAATGGGTTGTATAGTACTGCTCTTTTCTGTTAGCCACCTGTTATCTTTCACCAAAGATAGCTGCGTTCTTGTGACTTGGTAGAGCAGAGATTTGTTTAATTTAAATACATTACAGTCTTTCTACTAAAATCTGACTTCCTCACTTCTTAAAGATTTAATAGGGATAGTGTGATTTTTTGAGCCCCCTCCTGGTGCTATCATCAGGAGTTGCTGCTTCCATTTTTAGCACTGAGGAGATAAAATGGGTGAGTGGAGAAAATCATGCTTTATAATAAGTAAGGACTTAGTGTAAGTTTTATATCAAAGGCAATTAAAGTAAATGAAGTTTGATGTCTCTTCCACAATGTCATTTAACTATTACATCTCCTCTTAAAGCAAAACACTTTTTGTGGGAGAGATCTGCAGTAAAGAACAAACTCATAGAAGACTTGTGAATTTTTGCATAACATTAAATACTGCAATAACACTGCAGACAAATGTAGTAAATAGCTCTGCTTTTACAATCCAGTATTTCATTACATGCTATGGCTAAGAATACTGCAGCAAAATAGTGCAGATACTTTCAGGAGCAGTAAACTCTTAAGCACTAGACCTAAATCAATGATGGTAAATTGTCAGGCAATGCTTAAGTCACACAAAATGCTTATCCAGGGTGTTAGGTGCCCCTGCCGTAAGTGAAAGAAACGTTAATGCAGACAAACCAACCTGTCAACTTTCCCAGTTAGAAAAAGTACCAGCCCTTTCCCAAATGTGAGGATAGCTGCGATTTGTAGCATGCCATGAAGGCCAACAGATGTGGGCTATTTCTGATCAAGAGGCTGGGAAGAGAATTCCAAAGTTCAGGGCTCATTACAGAAAACATCCTGCTAGGCGCTCTGATTTAAACCAAGAAGACTGGCTTTCAAGTGCTTCTGCATACCATAACTATGGCAATAGTGAGGCATGTTTCTCAGCTAGGCAGGTTCAAAGCCATTTTGGATATGTCTACATTGCAGCTGGGAACATGCCTCCCAGCGTGGGCAGACAGACTTATGCTATCTCTGCTCAATCTAGTGCACTAAAAATAGCATTGTAGTGTGTGGGTGGTGGCTTTGGCTAGCTGCCAGAGTCCAAGCCCATCTTAGCTCAGGTGGCTAGCTGGAACCACTGTCTTTTCCACAATAATCATTCTGCTAGTTTTAGCATGCTAGTGTGAGTCTGTCTACCAGGGCTGAGAGGCAGACTCACAGTTGCAGTGTAGACATAACCTTAGGGCTTTGTCAGGATAGATCATGGTGCATTGGTTTCATATGATCCTGCAAGGAACTCCTTTTAATGAGTTGCTTCGGTTTCCTAAAAGAATTAAGTGCCACAGTAGTCTAATCTTGAGGTAGAAGCATGGATCACTGTAGCACTGTTAATATCTAAGAAATATTTGCAATCTATCACTTTTGAGGTAGATGGAGAAAGCTATATTTCTCACTACCCCCATCTCCTTTCACTTGTGTTAACAGATAAATATGAGTGCTCAGTTGCTATATCTGTTGCAAAGTCTTTGTTGTAGAACTTCATACTCTGCTTAGAGTAGCTTAAAATAATCGGTTACTTTAGGGAAGGACAATATTTGAACTTGTAAGGCAATGGCTTATCAAGACAATCTGGTGCAGGAGCTACACTTCAGCCACAAGCATTGCAATGTCATACAGTCCTGAAATGTGCTACCTTGTTTGTCTGAACACTTTTCCCTCTTTTTCTTCAGCCTGGTGAATTCATACACACATTAGGAGATGCTCATATATATCTGAATCATGTTGAACCTTTGAAAATTCAAGTAAGTATCCATGGCGACTGGAGCCTGGCTGTCTTTTTGATATTCATCTACCACAACTGGTTACTAATGGCATTTTGGGCTGTGTAAGTAGGAGCATTGCCAGCAGATCGAGGGACATGATCATTCCCCTCTATTTGACATTGGTCAGGCCTCATCTGGAGTACTGTGTCCAATTTTGGGCCCCACACTCAAGAAGGATGTGGAAAAATTGAAAAGATTCCAGCAGAGGGCAACAAAAATATTAGAAGACTGGAACACATGACTTATGAGGAGAGGCTGAGGGAACTGGGATTGTTTAGTCTGCAGAAGAGAAGAATGAGGGGGGATTTGATAGCTGCTTTCAACTACCTGAAAGGGGGTTCCAAAGAGGATGGATCTAGACTGTTCTCAGTGGTACCAGATGACAGAACAAGAAGTAATGGTCTCAAGTTGCAGTGGGAGAGGTTTAGATTGGATGTTAGGGAAAAACTTTTTCACTAGGAGGGTGGTGAAGCACTGGAATGGGTTACCTAGGGAGGTGGTGGAATCTCCCTCCTTAGAGGTTTTTAAGGTCAGGCTTGATAAATTTAGTTGGTGATTGGTCCCGCTTTGAGCAGGGGGTTGGACTAGATAACCTCTTGAGGTCCCTTCCAATCCTGGTATTCTATTAACTCATAGTAATCCTGCGTTTTTAGATCTGGTACTGTGGAGACCTTTCATTGTAAATACTATCTTAATTTGCATGGCTGATCCTCTGATTTCTTCTCCAATACTCCCCTTTACCTGGGGTCAACTCTGGTTACAAGTGAAAACACTAGAATTTTGACTGAATTGTACATTAATTTGGACCAAAAGAGTGGTTATCTCTCTGCAAGTCAAAGATACAAGAATTTGTACTCTAATCTTTATCATTGTTACAAAATATTAGTGTCCTTATACTTGTCTTATCAACATAAAACTGTAACTAACTGACTAAATGAATAAAGTGCACTTTGATGCATTATCCTTACTTACGTATATATAGTCAGTTTGCAAACCAGTAATTTTTAGTGGGTATTCTGCTGAATAAGGCTCTACAGTACTTTTTTTGGGTCTGACAGACTCGTTCACTTCATATCAATCTTTCCACCTTCGTCACACAAATATCTACATACTATGACGACTGAGAATGTTATGGCAGGTGAGGTCTACCTAACCAAAAGAGCTGTCTAAGTATTTGGTTTTCACTATGCACTGTTCTTTACATTTTGTACAAGATTAGCACTCAAAAGTAAGTCAAATTCTCTTTAATTTCAGCTTCAGAGGGAACTACGTCCTTTCCCAAAACTCAAAATTCTTCGTAAAATTGAAAACATCAGTGACTTCAAAGCAGATGACTTTCAGCTTGAAGACTATAACCCACATCCAGCTATTAAAATGGAGATGGCTATTTAATGCACTTAACTTTTTAAACATGATATGAGTCTGTTTTATAAGTATGTTACCTTGTCAATACTTAAGCTCAATGTGATGCTCTTAAATGTTGCTAAAACAGTTACATCACTTTGAAAGGGGTCCTGACCTAAAAGATGGACTGTTCATAGCTGTTAACCTGCTTCTGAAGTATCTAATGAAAAATGTATGTTAATGAAAGTGGCTTGCCTTTGTGCAGGTGGTGTCATTGAACCAAATCTTGGTGTAAAAGAAAAAATTAGCACCGTTTACTAGCCAGTCTTTGAGTACAGAGGTCTCCGTTAGAAGGTGACTCTGGGTTGTACATTTCTACTGTCTATAAATCATTCATGAATTGGCAGGAGCCCCCTTAAGTTGTTACTGGGTTTAAGTTAATATTTCAAGCTTTTCCTTGCTCTACACTGTAGCCTGAGTAGTGACTAGTGAGAAGTATTAGCCTTGTTCTGAATTAGTTACTTACCCTTATGCATTAGTAAGTATTTAAACAAAACAGGTGTTATAGCAGTGGATTTTTTTTAAGCTGGAGAAGAATGTTTAATAAACTTTTGTATAAATATTTTCAATGGTGTTTGGAAAGTGTGTTGTATCTAAGGCCTCGTACTGAATTTGTGCTTGTAACACTAATATCAAGAAGATCAAGGTAACTTTCAGAGGATTTTGAGATTTCAAAGTTTTGGCTTTGCTCAATTTCAGAACAAAAAATCAAAACATGAACTCTCCTAATTGGAATGGGGGCTGTAGTACTTGGAGTATACTGAAGCTGTGGCCTGTAGGCTCCCAAGTGCTCTACTCTCCCTCAGTAGGCTGCTAAGGCAGTAGGCAGGTAAGCAAGTTGTCAAGAAGCCAGGCAGGCTTCCTACAGAAGTTTGTTGGACCCTGATTTCAAAACATTTCAATTTTGATGAATCAGCAAATGTCTAGTCACAAGTCTTGCTACAACTAAAGCATAACACCTAGTTTTATCAACTCTACCCCTGCTGCAGGATACTGGTGACATCAGTACCAGTTCTGGTCCTTTCATAATGCTGCCCATCTTACCAAGCCATGGTAGTTTATGTACACAGGGGGTGGTTGAGTAAGTTTGGGCCTTAAAGAAAATATGAAAGTTTTTAAACACCCAATCAATGGAACAACTCTGAATAGCTCTATGCCTAACACGCATACCTGAAGAAGTGGTTTTTTATCCATGAAAGCTTATACCCAAATAAATTGGTTAGTCTTTAAGATGCCACTGGACTTGTTGTTTCTATACCTAACTGTACACTCAACAGCTTTTAGTTCCACAACATAACCAGTATGAAGTTTTATATAGGATTAGGACAAGAGCAGACAGTAAAGAATTTTATTTTAAATCTCTAAATTCAAATACTTTAGTATATTGTGAGAAAATCCACTGGAACAATTTACCAAGGGTCATGTTGGATGCTCCAACGCTGGCTATTTTTAAAACAAGAGTGGATGTGTGTGATAGTTCAAAAAATTATTTTGGGGAAATTTTAAGGCTTGTCATGTAGGAGGTCAGATTAGGTGATTACAGTGGTCCCTTTTGCCCTTGGAATCTATGAAAACAGATACTGCAGAGTTACTGAGTTCTAGACTAGTTCTAGAAATGAAGTTCATTGCCTATCCATTAGTTACACTAAAGTATAACAACTTTGCTGGATTATAGGCCTCAGTCATTTCTTTAAACAGCCTGGACTATGTGTTATGTTAATTCCTGAAGGTTTTTGCCTGGTGACACAAAAGCATTTACTGGCAGCTGAAATCTTGTATCATCACCTAACAATAGGGCATGAACAGCTTGGGAAATTTAATCTTCTGCCTGAAAACTGTCAGGGTTAGACTTAATGCAGTAGTACTTTATGGCTTAGAAAGGAGCTTCTGCCAAATTTCTCCCTGAGGAAACTGGAATTTCCTTACAGAATCTTCTTTCATTTCAGTGGAATATCCAGCATCCTACAAGATTAAAAAAAAAAGTTGCCATTTAGAAAGTGATACTAGATCTAGTCCCCTCTTCATTCAAGTAACTTAACTGCTGTCATGCAACTGGAGAATAATAATTGTAATCTCTGTGCTGCTGGGGATCATGCCAGGCTAATTTGTAATACAGAAGGTATCAGCTGTAACTAGTGTTCATCTCCTAACACCTGATGCAAATGTTAAATGGAAAACTAGAGTTCTAAAGTCTGGGCTGAACAGAATTGTAGTTAAGCAATCTTTAGTTTTGGAATACGAGTTTCAGTGAAAAACTGAGAATGTTTTAAAGCGTCTCCAGTGAATTATTCTCCCTCATGCCCTCTTCTCCAGCTGAACAGAGAAGTTTAAGTATTAATACTTTTTTTTACCTAAGTTGGTTAGCCCAGCAATGCAGATATATTAAACATCGGTAACTAAAGAATTGCTTTGGGTTGAGGTTTTAGGCCAGGGTCACACCACTTCCTGAAGCATGTGTGCTGGAATGTATACCTTTCATTTCAACAGTTCTGAACTGCCAAACCTATGCTATCGTTTAGTCTAATAACACCTCTCCAACTTTTTTTCATTCTGCAGATGACTGTAAAAGGAGTCTCACAAGCAATCTTTGTTTTAAACTGCTTGTAATTAAGATGCTTTCTTTACAAGGCCACTTAAGTACAGTGGATACTCTCATAGCATACCTGAGGTGGTACATAGGAAGCTTTCTGGATTACAACAGGATATTTGAAGTGTTCATGCAAATGATCTACATACTCGCACATCCTGCAAGAAAGAGGAGGGATGGTTTTCAGTTTTACCTAATTGTGTACTTATTCATGGCTATTATCCCTGACAAAGAAACAAGGCTGGGGTAAAAGTTAGACAGATATTTGTATCCCAATTATCAAAATTAGGAGGCTTCGTTTTAGAAGCAGAAACTACTGCTAGACAGTGTTCCATATTGATCAACTAGAATCTGTTTGGCATTTTAGCTTAGTGAGGACTGGTGGTCTCAATAAAATAAGCCAGATCAAGAACACAGGGCAGAAGATGGGGCCTTTGGGCAGTATGTAGGGTTAGGAGAGCAAGATTCAAACTTCCTTTTTCAATACAGACAGAGATTAGTAAATTTATACAGAAGAGCTTATACAGAAGAGCTTTGTTTACTGATTGGAAAATCCACAAAGTACCACAAAAGCTTGTGCTATGCTAGCCAATGTGGATACAGAATGTATGCATCTAACATGGGTATTTAAAGGGTATAAACAAGACTATTTTCTGCAGCAAGGGAAATCACTAACGAGGGCAGCTGAAGGGCTGGGTCTGCTCCTCAGTTTATGAATTACCAAGAACACTTCTGTGGCTGTAGATCAGCAAAATTTACCAAACAAGGTCTAAGGCAATTTTAAATATACTGCTCCAGAGACAAGGAAGATCAAAACAAGAGGAATGGTTTATGATTCAGCTGATTTTAAATGTGAGCAAAAGATGAAGCTACAATATTTGACTTTAATATTTACAAAACAACTAGTGCAAAGAACAGGAATATACAGCCAACAGGAGAGTTTCAGGAAATTTGTGTTTGCAATAATGTGAAAAAATTGTTCATTGCATTCAAAGAAGGCTAATACAATCCGAAGCTGATATTAAACAAGACAAGGGAAGTTGTTAGATCCTTTTGGGAAGCTACACGTAGAATGCTATTCAACTTAGAGCAGGGAGTTAATCCTTTGGGTCATGAATGTGTTGGCCAGGGGTTGTAGGTGTGAGAGAGGTGCCAAAATATAGTTCCAAGAGTATAAAACAGTGTTTGTCAAAAATATTCCTGGCTCTTTGCCAGGCAATTGCCAGAGTGAAGTTCACACACTTCTGACTGGTTTAAAATTCTCTGGGAGAGCCACAGGGAGGTGAGTGGGTGGGTGTTGTTTTTGTTTACTGGTTCTTATTGCATGTCAACAGCCTTTTGGAAAAATAAGCCATCACCACTATTGAATATTACAGTAGCATTTCACATTACTAACCTGTTTTCAAGGCTTCCAGATACTGAAATATAGTCAAATATTATCAAGTGCTGAACCAACTCACAGAGCCCAACACCCCCAGCGTGAGGGCACACAGGAACTGAAATGAAAACAGAACAATCCCTTTAAACCAATCTGAAGAATAAAGGCAAACGACTAGATTATTCAGAAAGCTTGTGTACCAACTCTGCTGGTGTTTAACTACAGCTTCAATAGCACCCCCGGCAGCCCTAGGGAAACTCGGCTTCCAGTAATAAGGGACCAAAGGCATTTTGAATTCGTACTAAAGTGTGACAGAAAACAAATGACTGAACCACACACAAGCGCATGCTCATGAGTTAGCAACATGACAGCTGAAGAAGTTGCATGGCAAACTGGCTTAGAACAAAAGAGGTTTTAGTGCTACTGACACACTTCCAAGAGCCTTACTTTGAAACTTTTTGGCCATCAGCAACACAGACAAGTTTTCATTCACACTTCCCAGCCTGCAGCTGTCAATCTGGAGATAGCTCAGGGCCTTAGCCTGTAGGAGCTGCTTAAATATCACTCTATTGTGGCACTGCGGGGGAGGGAGGGGGAGAGAAAAAAAAGTTAAGCCCCAGAATCTAAGGAATTGGCAGGATATTACAAGAACTGTGGCAATGCAAGTCAAAACAATTGTACAATGTTCCCACTATGTTTCCTATTAAAACCAAGTTCTTTTTCCACTTAGCTGGAACAATGCACAGAAGTGCAGAGGGTTGCAAAGCATTTTACAAACATTAAAGAATCACAGTACAGTTGTAAAGTAGAGGCATAGTAGAATTACATCTATTTTACAGCTCTCTGAACTGAGGCACACAGAAATGTCACTATTTGCCTAAGTTCACACAGCAATTCAGTGGCAAAGCTGGGATCAGAACTGAGTCCTAATTTAATGTTTTGTTTTAATTGCCAGGCAAAACTCCTGCTCTTAATTGCATGTTACCCCTCATGTGAATGACTGGGCTACTGCAGCACTCAGACAGCAGTAGTGAATACACAGTGGTTCTGTCGGCTGTGGAAGACTATTTCTTCTCATGGACTCCTGCAGACCAGTCCAATGAGATGATTAGGGCCCTACCAAATTCACAGCCATGAGAAATGTGTCACAGACTGTGAAATCTTTTGTGTACTTTTACCCTACTATACAGATTTCATGGGGAGACCAGCATTTCTCAAACTGGAAGGCCTGACCCAAAAAGGTGTCACAGGGGCAAGGGGTTTCACAAGGTTATTGTGGGGGCAGGGGAGGTGTCACAGTATTGCCACCCTTACTTCTACACTGCTCTGAAGGCAGCACCCTGCCATGCCACCCTTACTTCTGCGCTGCTGCCTTCAGAGCTAGGCGGCTGGAGAGTGCATACAGAAGTAAGGGTGGCAATATCGCTCCCTCCCCAAATAACCATGCAACCTCTCCACAGCTGAATAGCTGTGTCAAATATAAAGGGAAGAGTAAACCCCTTTAAAATCCCTCCTGGCCAGAGGAAAAATCCTCTCCCCTGTAAAGGGTTAAGAAGCTAAAGGTAACCTCGCTGGCACCTGACCAAAATGACCAATGAGGAGACAAGATACTTTCAAAAGCTGGGAGGAGGGAGAAAAACAAAGGGTCTGTGTCTGTCTGTATGATGCTTTTGCCGGGGACAGAATAGGAATGGAGTCTTAGAACTTTTAGTAAGTAATCTAGCTAGGTATGTGTTAGATTATGATTTCTTTAAATGGCTGAGAAAAGAACTGTGCTGAATAGAATGACTATTCCTGTCTATGTGTCTTTTTTGTAACTTAAGGTTTTGCCTAGAGGGATTCTCTCTGTTTTTAATCTAATTACCCTGTAAGGTATCTACCATCCTGATTTTACAGAGGTGATTCCCTTACTTCTATTAAAAGTCTTCTTGTAAGAAAACTGAATGCTTTTTCATTGTTCTAAGATCCAAGGGTTTGGGTCTGTGGTCACCTATGCAAATTGGTGAGGATTTTTACCAAACCTTCCCCAGGAGTGGGGTGCATGGGTTGGAAGGATTTGGGGGGGAAAGACATGTCCAAACTACGTTTCCCAGTAAACCCAGATAAAGTTTGGTGGTGGCAGTGGAAATCCAAGGGCAAAGGGTAAAATTAATTTGTACCTTGGGGAAGTTTTAACCTAAGCTGGTAAAAGTAAGCTTAGGAGGTTTTCATGCAGGTCCCCACATCTGTACCGTAGAGTTCAGAGTGGGGAAGGAACCTTGACAAGCTGAAATCATGAAATTTACTATTTTTAAAATCCTATGACTGTGAAATTGACCAAAATGGACTGTGAATTTGGTAGGGCCCTAGAGATGATGGATGATCTTAGTCAAGTGTCTTAACTATTAAACTCAGGATTCCATTTCTACCTCTGCCACAGACTTCTTACGTAGATGTTGGCCAAGTCACTTGATCTTTGTGCTTCACTTTCCAATCTGTAAAATGGGGATAATAGTACTCCCCTACCTAACAGGGGAAGTAAGATAAATACATTCATGTTTATGTGATGCTCAGATATTATGGTATGGAAAAACCTCTACGTACAATATATAAAGCCTATTACTCAGGAATTGGCCTTTAGTCTGCCAGGCAGGTCTGTGCTAATAGTTCATTCAAACCCATTCTCCTTAATAGATGTCATTATTCACACCAAAAATTAAATATTCTATCTGCTGGCAAACAACAGCTGGAGGTCAGCATCACAATGAAATACGGTGAAAGCAGGGCTTTGCATGAGAAACTGGCAACAGAGTAAACCTATGCTAATGCAGGGTTTCTCATTGCTCACTGGCAGCTGGAGAGAATTTGCTAAATTATGTTGCTTTGCTCTGTAGATTTAGTAGAAGAGTTTGGCAGGAAGAGGTATGTCATTCATGAGCACAATAGAAAACAATTCAATTTGGTGCTGAAGCTGGTTTTCTTAAAGGGACCAGTCATTTTATTGATAGCTAACAATTTGTACATTACATCCAGAGAGGAGCTCAGGAAATGAGGTCTTTGGACTGCTAAGATACTTTTACATGCTGCTGATGTCTAGGGTGACCAGACATCCAGTTTTTAAAGGGACAGTCCCATATTTAAGACCTGCTGCAGGGATCTCTCTTAAAAACGGGCAAATTGTCCCATATTTTCTGTCTCCCTCCCATCAGTACTGGTGGGTCCTCCTGCTGGCCGGATCCCTGCTCACCAGCTGCCTGCCTATCAGCAGTGAGTGGGGGTCCAGTGGCCAACAATGGGGGTAGGTGTACAAGGCTTGTGGCAGGGCAAAGCTACAGCACGCAGGGTTGGCCAATCCCCTTGCTGGTCCATCAGCTCTGCCCCCACTGTGTGCTGGCTCTCAGCCAGCAGGCCCTGCACCCCGTTTCCGGCCAGCACTGGCTGCGCACTGCGAGCTGCAGTGGCTGACGAGTGCAGGTAGGTGCCAGGCGGCAGCTGGTTACATGTCACCTCTGATGCTCACCCATTGGCCCTTTACTTGCTCCTCCTCTTGCTGTCCTCTCCCTGCTTTGCCCGTTCACCGCCCCCAGCTCCCCCATATCCCCCGCAAGCAGGCCACGTCCCACTCCCAGTGCTGTGCGGAGAACCAGCCCCTGGTCAGATCACTCAACTCACCAACAGCCTGGCCGGCAGGCTCCTTCCTTCCCCCACTGCCGCTGGTTGGGCCAGCGCCCTGGGAAAGCCCAAGACCCTCCATCCCAGGACGCTGGCCATAAGGAGCCAAGCCCTGCATGTGCCAAAGCCCCACACAGCGCTGGCACAGGGAAGCCTCTTCACCCCTCAGCTAAGCTCTGGAGTGGCGAGGGGGAAAGGGGTTTCGGGGCGGGAAGCGATTTCCAGCCTGTTTGTGCCCCGACCCTGCAGGCTCCACAGCAGCCCCCCAGGCAGGGGCTTAGCACCCTCTTCACACCCCCAACCCCCTGTCCCAGGTCCTGCACCCCAGGGAGTGTAGGGCTGCTTCGTCGCCTAGGCACCCTCGCCTGCTGAGCCACCTCTCTGATGGGGTTCGCTGAATCCCCTGCAGTCAGTTTCCCTGGGCCCTGATGCACAATGCATCCTTAGGGCTTAACCCCTTCCTGCCCATGCTATAGCCAGGCGACAGGAGGCAGCTGGGTTATGTCGGTGGCCAGCAGCAGCCTGGAGGTGTTAGCTGCCTTTTGACACTGTGCGGGCAGGGAAGGACAAGCTGCTTCCAGCCACAGGGGAGTGGGGGAAGGGGGGAGAGATGAGCTCTGCAAAGACACAGGCCAAGTCATCCCTTCCCCCCTTTCCCTGTCGTTGGAAGGAGCTCCCATCCCTTCCCTCCCGCAAAGTGCCAAAAGGCTGCTGCTGGCCACATTCTGGTGTGAACCTGGGCAGAAATCTGGGGAGGGGGGGCATGTGACCCTGTGTGCCCTCCCATGTTTCCTCAAGACGATGCAGCGCCAGGTATCAGGAGAGGTGGGTCCATCCTGGGGACCCAGCCAGGCACGGAGGGTGGAGAGCACCAGGCAGGGAGGGTTGGGTAGGTTCGTCACCCACACTGTGTTGGAGAAGTGTATGGGAGTGTGAGCTGTAGCTCACGAAAGCTCATGCTCAAATAAATTGGTTAGTTTTTAAGGTGCCACAAGTACTCCTGTTCTTTTTGCGAATACAGACTAACACGGCTGCTACTCTGGAACCTCTCCTTGTGTGAGCCCTACAGCTTTAAAGGTAAGAAGGTAACTAAAAAGAATCCAACTACGCAGTATTTCTTTTTAACAGGGGCTCAGTCAACTTGATGTTAATGTGAATGTTTGTACTGCATAGTACTGATTGAATGTCGTTGAACTCGCTTGAATACAAGTAAGTTTACCATGCGCCCCATATTCAGCATAGCGAAATATGGTCATCCTACTTCTGTCAGTGCCTCTTGGAACTAGTGCTAGCAAGAAGCTAAGGGTGGGATCTATAAAAGTATTTAGGTGCCAACTTTAGGCCCAACTAGGGTCCGCAAAGCTCCGGCCCGGCTGCTGCTAAACCCTGTAGGCACCGAAATTCACTCAGTGCCTGAGTTTTTACACTAAAGAGTTCCCTAGTCACCTATGTTTTTGCCTCTCTGCATGTTCACTGTTGCCCTCAGGGCCTGATACCTAACAGATCAGATCCGCAGCATGTGACTTATGCGGCTGAATGCTTATCTTCCCCCGTCTGTGAATTGCTCTGCGGCTCAGCTGGGAGATAGGCACCTGAGTGCCTCAAGTGAAGCAAGTTCACACAAAAACAACAAGAGGGCAAAGGAGGCTAATCAGCCTTTAGCACAGTGATTGGGTACTCACTCAAAATGTAGGAGACCCAGGTTCAAGTCTCCCCTCCACCTGCAGAGGAGAAGGAATTTGAATGGTCATCTGCGACCTCTCAGGTGAGCCCTCTTACCTCAAGGCTAGAGAGTCATTCCAACTCCTCCTCTGGCTCAAGTACTTAATTAAAGCAGGGAACTTCAACAGCGAACATTGAGGGAGCCCTCCATCAGGATGTTTCATAGGCCAATGGTTAGGGCACTCAGCTGAGAAGTGGTAGATCCCTGTTCAAACCTTCATAATAAATTCATCACAACAAAATCTTCCCAGATTGTCCAGACAAATGGGGTGGGGGAGAGAATACCTATCAAAGTTGGTCTTAAATTTTGTGAAATAAATCCAAGGCTGTTTTCAGTCATGTTATTTAATTCCCAAGTGAGAAATCAAAGTGAACTTTGGCACAAATTCTCGAAAGTCACGAAGCTACATTAAATAAATGACTGAATAAAAACAATTAATTAGACACCCACTTACTTGTTCTCCTGTTGCCACACCAATTCCTAATGGTGCCAAGGCCTACAAAAATAAATAATAAATAAACAAAAAACAAAGGACTTGGTTCTAATCTGTAATTCCCAAATACTGGTCCTCACCAGAATGAGGAGACAGAGAGAGAAGAACAGCTAACAAAGTGCAATGTTTACTTGCTATGCATCTAGAAGAAACTAAGCGTTGTGTAATTTTTTGTTAGTGCATTTTATGCTGCTTTTTTGCTACCCCAATAATATGTGAAGAATTATGTAAGAGGGTGTGTGCTGCCATAAGGGGATATACATCTGCGGCTCAAGCATTACTATTAGCTATATCACATTATGAGCACATATCCTGGGCTAGCATTAATCTAACTTTACTGAAACACCAATCCACACATATTAAAAGAAAAAGACACATACACGTTTCCGGGCAAATCCTGGTTGCTTTTCTTGTGCAAGCATGATAGTCTCATGGCCTTTGATATAATCTTTGGACCATGCTTTTCGTTTAAGTGTAATGGAATACAAACACAGGATGTGCCCAGGATCTTGTAGCAAACATATTTAATGACTTTTGACAGCTGGTTTCAGCCTGAACTTTGAACATTCCAAACAGCAGCGTCAATAAATGAATCACTACTGCTCTCTGGTGTGTAGTCACTAAGTCATTACTGAAATGAAAAACAAACCTTAGAAATGGCTGCATGTCCAAGAATATCATCGGGAGAAGTTGGCTCCTCAATCCATAATGGTTTAAATTCAGCTAATTTAGTGACCCACTCTATTGCTTCCTTCACTTCCCATCGTTGGTTAGCATCCAGCATCTGAGAGTAATTACAAACAAATTCACTTATATGACTCCACTGAATTTTTATATATGAAATTGTCAAAAAAAAACCAACCCCATAATGTTGCTATAAATTAATGAAAAAAGGAAATTCAGACAGTGTAGATCACTGCTGTTTTCTGATCTTTAACACATCATATGATATGTTATGATGTAGAACATGTTCTACAATTCCTAGACTCAATAAAGGTAATGATAAAATAATAGCCTAAAAGATGACCTTCAGGTGGAAATCCAAAATTATGTTTTGCTGGAAATGCTGCTTTCAGATGACACATTAAATCAAAGGCCCTGGTGTACTGTAATTGTTAAAAGACCCCAGGAAACTTCTTACAAAAGTGAAGGTCATGGATTTGGTCTCAAATCCTTATTCCAACTGTGGTAGTTGTATTCTGCTTTTCTGAATTTCTTCACCAGGTTTCAAATGAATATGATATTGTCAACTTCTCTCCCAAATGTCTGTGTAGTGTTCTTGTACACCATTAAAGAGGTGACACCCTGAACTCCAGAAGTGACTGTTTCAGTAGCAGGCAAAACAATTTCTATATAGTAAGTGAGTGAAGCACTCTGGAACAGGGATGGTTGAAATTTTTCAACAGAACTGGGTTGGGTTTTTTTGGCTGGGGGTTGGAGGGGGAAAAAGCACTGGTGGTCAGAAAACTGGGTTAGATTTCAATGGGAGTTTTGGCACAAGAAATATTGGTACAGGGTGAGATCAATCATGTATCTACATGAAGAGACAGCCATTTTATATTTAAAATTATTTAACAGTGTAGTCATTAAAAAAAAAAATATTCACCAGTGTCTTGTCAGGGCCAATCATTTCTCTAAAAAGTCTGCATCTACGAATGTCATCCTGCAGATCGGCACCAACCTTTACTTTAAACCTAGACACAACATTTATCATAAAATGTAGGTCATTTCACCACGATTAATGTAGTGATAACTTTCCTCTACGAGAAACTCTAAACTCAAATTTACAAAAACACCAGAGTCAGTGTTTTATGGTCAATATTTCCTTATCACATCTGTCCCTTTTCCAGCACACTTCATCCTTGTTTAACAAAAAAGAAAAAAGACAGCAAATACCTTTCCATGAATCAACAGGAAAGCAATTACCTTTGTTAGCTACTAGCCTACAGTTTGCCCAGAGGAGAGCTCATTTTGCCATACATTTACTTAGATACCTACTGTAATGGTATGTTACGGAATAGCAGAAAGGGAAAATATTTTTTAAAAATATCAGAAGCAAAGACATCTCTTCTCAGAATGTAGAGATTGAAAAGACCTATAGGGTCATCCATCTAGTCTGTCTCGGTGCCAAATCAGGACTGATCTCGATAGTATATTTCTATTTGCTACTAATCATTAAACAGAAAAGTTCAGCAAATGAGATAATTGTTTACTATACCTTGTCCAACCATCCTTCAATGCATCTGTGCATAGCTGCAGAGAAAATTACATCTATTATACCTCCAAGTAGCTGCACTACTTAATATGTAGACCAGTATTTATTTACAGGCTGTCTAACCCAGGGTGAACTTTCTAACCATTTCTTTATTGACAACAGTGTAGTGCAGACAGTAATTGAGAGCAGAGGTATGAATAACGTCCAACTGAATTGTAGGATCCAAATTCCTCAATATATGTAAAGAAATACTTTATGCATTTCTTTATTTTCATGTATTATGCATGACAGTCCTATGACACAGAAAGCTGAACTTTTCCAAAAAACTAAACCAGATGATAAACATGTATTGTACTAACCAGACCTCAGATCCCAGAGCTGTGAAGAGCCTTCATGATATTTCACTTTGAAGGCAGATTTAGTTACAGCAAACTAAGGCCACTTTACTTCTGAAGGAGAGTTTCCACACAGGGGTTTAATGCACTTTAACTTCACACCTTTTGTTAATTCATCTTCACTTTCCTGAGCATCCCCATGTAGACAAAGCCCATTGTCTGCACCAATGTAGCTGCACAAGTGCAATCCTCTAGTTATACACAATACATCAGTGTAAACTGGCTTGCAATGGTCCATGCTTATCCCCAACAGCTACAGCTAAAACCCCAAGGTAGACAAGGCTATAAAACCCTTCCCACTGTGGCTAGCACAAAAGCCAATGAACAACCAGGCCCACAGAACAGGGCCACCTTTCACACATATCCCTCCCACATATGCAATGCTTAACGGTTTCGCTTTGCATCTGAGCCAAAACTAAGCAACCCCTGAGTGCTGAATCATCACCTTGGCATTCCTCACTGGATAGAAATGTTTAAAATCTTACTTCTGTAATCTAATGTCAAAGAATCAAACCTGTTTTAACTGCTGGTCCGGGTAGCCCAGCCAGGCACAAGACGTGGTATAAGCAGGGTATCCATGCTTTAACACTTGCTCTTCTAAAAAACCAAAGAATGTCACCAATGAACAGATGATTAGTTTGATTTTTAAACTCCTTTCATTTCCATGAGTAACGACTTATCTAAAACTAGAATACAATCTCATTTTAATCAGGGCAGATGAAATTTGCTGAGAAAAATCCTCCCTATCCTCCCCTTCTTTCCAAAATGTGGGAGAGCTTCAGCTCAGAAAAATACCTTTAGGGTGTAACCAGCACGATCACTATGCCATCGTGACTGACACAAACATTCACTGAGGGGTTCCCAAGCAAATGGCCACCAAGACAGCACAAGCCCCCTCTATATGTACACCTCCCCAATGACTCATAAGGAGGAGATAACACACAATGCATTCAGCCTCATACAAGAGCGTCAATTGTCACATTCCACTTCCCAATGACTAGGACCCTCCAGGATGCAGAGAGCCTCATCAATCATGCGATGTGTTCAGTCCTTTATTCTCCTACAAGACAGCAAAAGTAAACTTGGTTTAAACTTACCTCTTTCCGTCTTCCCAAGAAGACCATTTTGGAGTATTTCTGCATGAGGGCAAGGGAGAAAAAGAGGGGAAGATTACTGCATTAACCAAAGTTCAGTTCCTCCACATCCTACCACCACACTCTGCTGTTTTCATAAAACAAGATTCTGATCTGTTTACTTACAAAGAGTAATGCCCTACTGCTCGAGTAAATCAAATCAAAATCAAAAACAGCTCAAGGAGTAAGGGGATCTTTCTTGACAGAAGGATGACTTACCATGAGCTTCTTCTTCTGTTAGTGCATCAGTAATATACCTGAAATCTATGCAGGATAACAACTGCTTTGGGTCCTGTTAACAAAATATTTAATGTAAATCAAACAGCAAAGAATAATAAAATCACATGATTACAAAAAGGCAATACTAAGGTAACATATACATCTGCCGTGTGAGCCCTCTATCAGCCTTTTCCCTGTCACAGACAGTACTGAGAATGGATTCACCGACTCTAAAATCAAACTGATTAACTGACTCTGGCAAACTTTAAAGTTCTAATCCAACAAATATTTAGGCATGTGCTTAAAGTTAAGCATGTGAGTAACTCCATTTAACTCAATGGTGCCACTCACACACTTAATGTTAAGCATGTACAAAAATATTTGCACAGGGTGTAATTGATTAACAAACATTAAAAAAATTACTAATCCATTTGGAATGCTTTAGGTGTGCAAATCTGTACATACTATAATCTTCACACAGAAACGACAGTGCACTCAGCATCAGAGGCTGCTTTTTGACTCCTTTGAAAATCTGTCTCAAGAGAGTATTTATCAAAAGAGGATTGAAAGCAATTTATTGAAATAGTTTGAGAAAAACCCAATTCAATACATTTTAAACTGAGAAGGGATTCAATATTAACAGGTTGCAGAAAAGAGACTGAAAACATGAGCTACTTTAGGCATATTAAAAAAAATGAAGATTTCATTTAAAAAAAGAACAAAAACAAACAAACCACACTAAATCCCCAATCCTGCAACGATTTATGTACACGCTTAATATCCGAATATAAAATCTGCTACTAATGAATCAAGAGATTGGACTTTTACTTTCT
Source organism: Lepidochelys kempii (assembly GCF_965140285.1). Taxonomy (NCBI): domain Eukaryota; kingdom Metazoa; phylum Chordata; order Testudines; family Cheloniidae; genus Lepidochelys; species Lepidochelys kempii. The sequence continues at coordinate 83,754,250 of NC_136381.1, forward strand.
GTAAATACATCAACCTTTATTACTGTATACAGAGGCCTGTATTTTCAAAAGTGACTAGTGATTCTGGGTACTTGCTTTAGGTGTCCTATGTTGAGACCCCTTATTGGGGTCTGATTTCCAGAAGGATAGTGCTAACTATGTTGTCAATGTATCTCAAAGTCGAGCACCCAAAAACAGAAGCATCCAAAATGACCCGTCACTTTTGAAAGTGCAGGCCAACGAGATCTGAATATTTGCTAAAAGTCAGATGATGAAATATTTACTTATTTCCCCGCAAAAAAATAATTACTTGTTAATATAAAAACCAACCAAACCCCAATAATCGAATCCCTACATTTGTCTTGGCAAAAAAACACAGCTCCTCAGCCTAATCATAAGGGTTAAGGTCAACTTTTAGGTTTGCACTTTAAAAACATAATTTACTGGTATCAGTACAGACGGGTTCCAGTTGCCATATATAGTATCGTAGCTGGACAGCACAGAGTGTGTATCAGTGCTCCCATTAAAGGGGCCGATTTGCACAGCTGTGTAGTGCCAGAAAGAGACATCCTGGGAGAAGAAGAGCCCTCCAGAGCAAAATGTCACATCCACAGCTTGTAGCACCCTTTGGTTTCTACAGCCTTGGAATGAGCTACATGGCCAGAGAGGTACTTATAGCCTAGATACTGCCTGAAATTTTTACTCTTCTACTGCATCAAAAACATCAGTGTGGAACAGTGGTAACATTAGCTCACATATAATAAGATTTTCTTACCATGTCAACTAGTAACTTCCACAGAGGCTAAAAAACAAAGCAATTAAATTATATGAAATGGATGGAGAGCACATAAAAGCAGCATACAGGTGATATTTTATCTTGGAGTGACAAAAAGTAAGTGTGGAAAACATTTACATTTGACGCCAAATGCATCTGGCTGATGTGGTTCCCAAATCAAGACAGGAGATTCAAGATGTCAAGCCCCAGGCTAAATTACTTTAACAGGAACATCTCTGTCTGTGCCGCCTCGTTATGGCCAGGACACTGATCCTGGACCCACAAATAGCTGGTGTTAACTCACTTTTATTATGTTAAATTAGTCAGACTTGAAATGCTGACGGGACACTATTACTGGAAATGGTTATTTATACTGAAGAAATTGATCCTTTCTACTTTTAAGATTTCTGTGGCACTACTTCTTATGCCCCTTACGTTGGACTGAGTCACGCTCCTGGATACTGACAAGTTTAGAGGTGCCCATTACCCTTTCCTAGGAAAGGGAAAGTATCACAATAACTCTATAAGACAATGGTTTGCAGTGTTGTCCTAGCTGTCTTGGTCCCACGATAATTAGAGAAACAAGGTGGGTGAGGTAATATCTTTTATTGGACCAACTTAACACGGTAGCGATGATTTACTACTACAGTACTATTATTATTTACTACTTCTATTGTGGTGGTATCTAAGAGTCCTAGTCACAGACCAAGACCCCCATTGTGCTAGGTGCTGTACAAACACAACAAAGTGATACTCCCTGCCCTAGTTTTTTTTTTTTTTACAGTGTCTAACACCGTGCTACGTGCCCCAGATAGAAATATATGAGCCTTGCTCCAAACAGCTTACAAGGCCATACTAGAAAGTAGTTACAAGGAATTCGTAATTTTATGAACAGTCTGCAAAGGAAGAAGAAGAAAGGAGAAATCAAGAAAAAATTAGTTAAGTAGAGCTGGTCAAAAAAGGTTTTGTAAAGATGTCATTGTTGGTCAAAATTTAAACAAAAAATGTTGCTGAATTTTCCTCCCAGCCAGCTCTACTGGTAAGTGGTGTATAAGTGTCAGCTACTAAAGCCTCAGTCCCACAAAATGAATAGCCCCAATGAACTCAGTGGTGGGCATCCATGAAATTAGGACCAGGATCTAAATCTGCAAAAAGCATATCAGGATTCAGACTCGCTAATTTAACAAATAAAGGGACATTTTTTGGCCATGTGCCCTAAGTACATCACCTTTCCCTCCTGCTTAGCCCACAAATCCCACACGGCATTCAGAACAGCAGCTGTAGCCAAATGCACGGCACCTTTCTCTGGACCAATCTGTTGAAAAGAAACAAACAACCAACCATACAGTTACCTATAATGGTTTAGCATACCTTGGGGTCTTCATTTCTAGTTACAGAGTAACAGCCGTGTTAGTCTGTATTCGCAAAAAGAAAAGGAGGACTTGTGGCACCTTAGAGACTAACCAATTTATTTGAGCATGAGCTTTCGTGAGCTACAGCTCACTTCATCGGATGCATGCCGTTTATTTGAGCATGAGCTTTCGTGAGCTACAGCTCACGAAAGCTCATGCTCAAATAAATTGGTTAGTCTCTAAGGTGCCACAAGTCCTCCTTTTCATTTCTAGTTAATGACCATTAGCAAACGTATACATCTGGACAACACAACAAAAGGAAAAACCACTGGAATTAAAAAGATAAACCTCTGTTCATCAGAAATTGAGAAAAATCTGAAGTTGGTGTGTATTAAGTGCATTGTGAGATTACTACAATGGCTATATTGATATCTAGTTCATCTTAATACCAGCTGAGTTTTCAATTTCCAAGAATACTAGACACTGTATAGAAATAATATTTCGTGAACACTTGCAAGTCGGAAAAAAGAACAGATAAAGACACAGCATTTGGGCTCTAAACACAGGGAAACAAAGAATCTGGACCCCAAGCCCCACTTCTGCTATTGGATCTATGTGGGTGGATACTTTCATTTGTCTAAAGCTCCCTTGAAAACAACAGGGCTCTGGATGCGTGTATGGGTTCTGCCCGTGTAGATCCTATTGCAATGTTAGAATCCTGGTTGTGAAACAGAAATTTCGCCCCCCCCCCCACGCCATAACTGCACAGAAATCCTTATCTAAAAATACTTTTATATGTGTCCTTACAGAGTTCATAACACAAATTCATGTTTGTTGCCATCCACTTCACAACACTCCATAAGATACCCCTTACCCATCGGAGCTGTCCGTCACTGGTGAGCTGCCTGTAGAATCCTCTAAAATCGCTGACAATTTCTTCTAGGTCTTTATTAACCACGTGAATGGAGAGAGCGTTAACTGCACAAACAACTGCAAAACACACCAGAATTTGTTGCTTTAATACCACACAGTGACTAGAACAAAATTACTAGAACACTAGTTCTATTGTTCAACCACTGTTTTAGAATTTCACCTTTTCTGCATAGGTGCTGGACCTAGGGGTGCTGCCATACCCCCTGGCTTGGAGTGGTTTCCATCATACACAGGGTTTGTAGTTTGGTTCAATGGATCTCAGCACCCCCACTATGCGAATTGTTCCAGCCCCACTGCGTTTCTGAGAGGGGCTTGGTCTAGCAGATTGAATATGTAACTGGGAGCCAGGAACACTTGACACGTAACATTGGCTCTGCCAATGATTCAGTTTGTGCGGCCTTAGATAAGCTACATAACTGCTCTGCATCTCACGTTTCCCTATTTATCCCCTGGTAAAGATAATACCTACCACCAAGAGAGGTTGTAAGGCTCAATTAGTTAATAACGGAAGGGTGTTTGAAGATGAAAAGTCACTTGCATGTCACCCTTTTCCCCAGAGAAAGATCTTGCTGCCAATGTAATCCTCAGGCACGCACACCACAGTAGCGTTCAGAGGGGGCAGCGTTATGCTATTGTGAGCACAAGGAACTACAGAAGTTTCCCTAAAATGCTGGGAGAAGACTGTTTCTTTGGATTTGATAGACCTCACCCACAGGACCTGTTGCATCTCATGCAGTATATATGGTACTTGCAGCCATGTTAAATTTCTCAATTCCTCATAAGGGATTTTGTTTCTGGTTATTGTATAATAATTGTGATCCAGGTGTTTTAACTCCCCCAAAAATCTACCCCATCTCATTTCAACACAAGCTCCAGCAGAGGATTTTGTTAGAGCAAAACACTAGCAAATCAAGAAAGTATCTTATACATCCATTGTTATCTAGCAGGCTGGACAGGGTGGAGGCAATCACAGAAAGGAGTGGACATGTCAGGAATTTTAGCACCATTCAACCATCATTTTCTGACACAGATAAGAAGAAATAAGAGAGAGAACAGCAAACTGCACAGGAAAGCTTGGGCCCAATCCTGTTAGGTATGCCTATTTAAGGCATTAGCTTGAGATTTGGGATGGGTGGGTTCAAGTCCCTCCTCCATCCCAGGCTTTGATGACCTTAGGCAAGTCTCAGTCTTTCTGTGCCTCAGTTGTCCTCTTGTAAAATGGGGAAATAATATTTCCCTTTCTCACAGGGGTATTGTGAGGATAAAGACTGGGAGGTGCTCAGCTACTATAGTGATGGGGGCCAGATAGGTAGCAACAAACACTCGCAAACTCTCATGAACTTCGGGAGAGTGGAGGGTGGTCAGTGCTCAGCACCTTGCCATACCAGGTCCAAAGTTCGCAAAAAGGACTGTATCTTCATTGAAGGTCTTATTGAAAGCCATAGCGAGACTCTTGAACCAGGAACAGATCCCTTTATCATGGCAAGTATGATTGTGTACAGTACACTGGAATATTTAGAGATTATTTTGCCATTATATGGACAAAAAACCCTGCTGTTTTTGATGGAGGAGACCAAGAGTTGTGAATACTTGATAGCTGTGTCTTCTTTATGCACCCAATGATACTTTTTTCCTTTTAAAGAGTAAATGGACTAATTTTGAAAATGTTTTACAAATATAGCTATAAAAAGGGAAAGACAACATATAATCTGATGTAGGATATCACCTCCATGGAGGATGATTCTTTAGAGTTCGTAACATATTTAGTATTGTCCCTATACTTGAGTGGCAAGGTTTTAATGGACTATGATTTTGGGACTGTCACATTGTGATCCGAGAATGCCAGAATGACGTTAGCTGAAAGGTTTCCAGGCAATAAAGCACTTATGAAGAGTTGCTTAGAGACCTACTTAGCAATTTTCTAAGAAAAAGTGGTGTGCAATGGATACATTGCTACTTCGTAAAGGCACAAATCTTACAATTGTTCAGAATGACCCTGGAAAGACAAAGGTTTGGTCCTGGATTGAAAACTTCCTCCCCCAAATCATCAGGCAGTATGTAATGATTAACACATTACAGGCTTTGCATGCACAATGCTTACAAACTGATGCTAGCTTCTGACCAGATAGGGGATACGTGCAGTGCAGATGTGCCCCTGGAGATGTAGAGCAAAGCTGAGAACCTGGATCCTATCTGTTTAAGAGCTTGAGCATTCATTATCTATGGACATGTGTAGCTAGGTGTATCTTGAACATACAGAAGAGCAGGAGCTGATTTTGCAAAGATAAATGTGTAAATAAATACACACAGATCGAGCCCTAAGAATCGATTTAAACCTATCTTTCCTTCCCTTTTCTTGCCAATACTAATGGCATCTATGTTTTCTTTCTCCAAATATTTTCTCCCTACTACCATAATAATAATATAAACTGATAGGCAGAAGACTGAGCCACACAGTTCAGATCATTTCACTTAGAGCAGCGGTTTTCAACCTTTTTTCATTTGCAGACTCCTAAAAAATTTCAAATGGAGGTGCAGACCACTTTGGCAGTCTTAGTCTATGGACCCCCAGGGGTCATGGACCACAGGTTAAAAAGCACTAACATAGAGCAAGCCCACAGCCTTCCTTAACCTTTCACGATTTCATTCCACCCTTATAAAGAGAGTGTTATGGCTGCAACGGAACATTCTCTGTGAGCAAGAGAAGGCAAAGCTGCTATTGGAGTGAAGCAAGCATCACTGTGTGAGAAACCAGCCATTTGTGTTGGCTAGGCCTCACCACCTCAAGGATGTCTAGAATGTGATCTCAGCTGTGCCTTGCTGCAATACGTCTTCTATATAAAAGAGAAACCGCTTAGGCCTGAAACCTGGTGAACACTTAGGGGACATGGATTTTCATACTGTGCTCACTGCACTGCGTGAAAATGCTATTGATTTCCAAGCATATGGACTTGTTCTTGAAAGGTGCTGAGCACTCTGGCCCCAATCCAGCCAAGCACTTAAGCACGTGCTTAACTTTAAGTGAGTGGGTCCCTCAACTTCAGTGGGGCTACTCGGGTGCTCATGTGCATTGCTGGAGTGGAACCAGAGTGCTTGCAAGATGAAGCCCTTATGTAATTCATAAGGACACAGACATGTCTCTAAGGGTCACCCATCAAACATCTAAGGCAATGGAGAGGTATTGGAGACTAACATTTAAACTTTAAATTAGTAGGATGGACAAAGAGCCTAAGCCCCTGTCTATAGCAGGGAAATTTTCTAAAACTTTCTCACTGTTCGCAGTGGTAGCAGCCTTAGCGTAGACAGTCTCCCAGCACTTTATACATCAGATCAATGAGACCTACTCCTAGAGGGATTACGTGACACAGTGATAAAAGGCTGACAGCCCATCTATACTACACTAGTAGTGTAAAAAGTTTGTCTCACTCACCAACAGGAGCTGGTCCAATATTACCTCACCCACCTTTTCTCTCTAATATCCTGGGCCCAACATGGCTACAACGTTGCTGCAGACATTTAAGCGCAAGAAGCATTTGTCACTCCTCTTATTGAGGATTAAAATTAAATAACTTAAATCGTGCCAACGACTATATCAGATACGCATACAAAGATTTCACAGTTAATTTGTGCAATAACTTTTCAAATCAAGTAATCTGGAGGTTCATATCTGCAAACGTCCATGGACATTTATGCACAGCAGAGACACCCCAAATCCAGCCATTATTATTTTGACAATTTATGCAATGCACCCAAAAAGCGTATAGGTGTTTTACAGATTAAAAAAGAGGCATGCTCCATGCCTTTACCATCTAAGGCCCTGATTCTGCAAAGACAGCTGAACAGATGGACAAATGGGTCCGGGGGCTAAGTCAATGGCGCTCGGTGGGTGCAGGGATTTGTTCACACAGTTCTCTACAGGATCAGGGCCTAATTTTCAGAAAGAAAATGCAATACAAAATGTAAATCACTGATACTATTCTCAAGTAAGTCTATGTGGCTAATGAGGGACTTAGCAGTATGAGAGGTTATTTGAACTGGCACAAATACTGAGGAGGGGAGAGGGAAAACATATTTCCCCCCACCCAACTTTTTACTATTCTGTGAATGTTCTCACTGATGCCCTCTCACTGTTCACATTTTCCTCAATCGCCTCAAAATGTTTGTTGTTACACCAATGACCAGAAAGAGCTGTAACCCATGGTAACAAAATTGCCTGGCAAGGGCAATTTCAAAAGTCAGTTCTGTTTTCTGTGTGGGGGTGGGGGAAAAGAAAGGAAGAAAGCAAGCAAGGACTGTTAAAAGCTTAAAGCATTTACAAGACATCAGCAAGTTTAGAATCAGGGAACCTGCAAGTCTGACAACTGCAGCCAGGATTAAAACTTTTTTGTAACAAACTCTTTTAGGGGAGATTATAAAGAGATTTTGCAGAACAGCTACTCCAGTAAGTGATTTATTGGAACAAAAATCAAGAAAAGTGCTAAATTGCAACCTCTACAACCCTATAAGCTGCCCCAAGACCTATGGCTTTTTTTTTTTAAATTCAGCAATGGTAAAATAATAAATTTGTTAGTCTGTAAGGTGCCACAAGTACTCCTTTTCTTTTTGCGGATACAGACGAACCCAGCTGCTACTCTGAAACCTAAAATGGTCCTGTATTTCATTTTCAAAAATGGAGAAACTGCATTAGTCATTGAACCCAATGCTTTCAGTGTGACTTGGGGCCCATTTGTGTTTAGGGACTGGATAATAACTTACCAACTTCTGTGCCTTTACCCAAAGTAAATGTTAATCCATAGCCTTTGAGTCCATCACGGGCATCAGTTTCTATTACAACATAGGCAGCAGAATAGTCAGGGTCCGGGTGCTAAATTAAAGACCAAAAACACCACCCAATATTGGAGCAAGAAACTTACAAAGGAGGACTGACACGGATTCACCCGCCATACGTCACACACCTCTTAGAGCAACAAAAAGCACCACAAAGCACTGGCAAAGAGGGCAGCAATCCAGGTAATTTAAGATTTGTGGCAAAATAAATATAGAAGTCTAGATCTGGGGGACTAAGGCAAGTCATCGCTCACTGAACAGTGCAAGTCCTTACAGGGGGAAGCGGATAGATTTTATCACCAGCATTTGATCTGAGCGAACGGAAAAGATTTACAGGCAAGAGGCTCACGGCCCAGGGGCTGCAGCCTCTGGCTCTAGCTCCAAATCCCCTTGCCCTGTTTAATGCAGTATCCCCATATCAGAGACCTTGGCTGCGCGCAGTCCGGCGCTGCGGCAGACCGGCCCGTGGAGACTCGCTGGGGCTGCGGAGGGGCTGGGGCAGCGGCTGCTCAGCGGCCCTGTGGCTACTGCAGCGCCGGAGAGCGGGAGGCGGCGGCAGCACTTACCATAGCATCGGAGCCATGGTGCCCCAGGGAGGTGGGGAAGCGGACGTCGCTCACCGCGAGCCCGGTGATCCTGCCCCGCACCATGGCCCGAGCCCAGCCCGGCCTCCTCCCGCCTCGAGACCACGGCGGCCGCGCGAGGGACTCACCCACCAGCGAGCGCTCCTCCCACCGCCCCCCCGGAGGCCACTCTCAGCGCTGAGTGGTGCGCACTCCCTCGGCCAGGGGAGGTGTGATTGGCCGCTCGGGGCGTTCTAGAACGTGGGGGCCGGGCGTTCTGCCGGGCCGGGGGATATAAGGGACGGGAGAAAGAAAGGAAGCGGCTGGGGCTAGCGGAGGGTCAGGTGGGGTCTGGCAGGAAGGATACAGCTGCTGCTCCCCCCCTCGCCTGCTCAACGGATATTAGTATATTACAAAGTTGTAGTCGGAATCTAAACGGTCACAAAACTGGGACCCAGAGCTTTGGTTTAGCTTGGTGTGGGAACGGTGGCTAGCGGGGGCATTTAGCCCAGAGCCAGCCCCAAATAAAATCCTAGGTGTTTGTATCCCGAGATTTGGTCTGGGGCCCTTGCCCCAAATTTTACAGCAGAGCAAAACTACTTTATTGTAGCAAATTTTACAAATGTTAACAGAAAGCATTGGTTGTTATGTGTCATTTTTAAAAAAAACCAATGTACATGTTGCCAACCCTTGGAATTGTATTGTGTGACATTGATAGGCCTAGTCTACACTGCATGGTTAGGCTGATGTAAGCTGCCTTGCATCGACCTAGCTGTGCATGGGGCTTGTCTACACTACCTGCCGGATCGGCCGGCAGCAGTCGATCCAGCAGAGGTCTATTTATCGCATCTAATAGAGACAAGATAAATCGACTGCTGAGCTCTCTCCCGTTGACTCCTTGTTCTGGTGGAGTACCGAAGCGCAAGCGGAGTTGACGGGAGAGCATCAGCTGTTGACTTACCGCGGGGTCTTCGCTGCGGTAAGTAGATCTAAGTATGTCAACTTCAGCTACTCTATTCACGTAGCTGAAGTTGCGTATCTTAGATCGACCCCATGCAGTAGAATAGACAAGCCCTGAGTGTCTTCGATTAAATTTGGCTTCCACCATTGTAAATACCTCTCTGTGCTGGTTTAGTAACACTACCTCCCCAAACAGAATAGAGTCACAGTCAATGTAATTAGAACAACACAGTGTCAGCGTAGATACAGTGTTGCTTACCTGAACTGTAACTGGTCTCCTGGTGCTGTCCCATAAAGCCTCACACTGACACTACAATCAATACAAGCAGTCCTGGTGGGACGTGCACCACTGACACCAGGAACCAAGTGTGCATGTGCACAAATGAATTAATAACTATGGCAGCTGTATGCTGACATAATTTAAGTCAACATAATTTTATAGTGTAGACCAGGGATCGGCAACCTTTGGCATGCGGCCCATCAGGGAAAGCCGCTGGTGGGCCAGGCCGGTTTGTTTACCGTCAGCGTCCGTAGGTTCGGCTGATCCCAGCTCCCACTGGCTGCGGTTCACTGTTCCAGGCCAATGGGGGCTGTTGGAAGTGGCATGGGCCGAGGGATGTGCTGGCCACCGCTTCCAGCAGCCCGTGGGAGCTGCGATCGGCCGAACCTGCGGATGCTGCAGGTAAAAAAAACCGGCCCGCCAGCAACTTTCCCTGATGGGTCGCTTGCCAAAGGTTGCCAGTTCCTGGTGTAGACATTGCTTTCTTGTTTTTCTTAATGCCCCTGCTGCTAGAGTCATAGGAGGACATGAGAATCTTGGCTTTCACTTAAAAGTAAGTTTCTAGCCTTTGTGATTGTGGAGAAAAGTTAAAAAAAATGTGACCTAAGTGTGTCCTAAAGGTTAGACAACCAGAAAGCAAATCAAAAGCACCCAAAAGATACTGTTCTAAAGAGTCTGTTTATTTGTGGGAGGGGACTGACTCATTATTTTTGAATGCTTGGGGTTGGCAATACAAGGACTAGCAGTTTATGGGACTGTTTCCCAAGGAACCAAATTAAAATAATTACAATGAATGGCAAAATTCTGACGTGGTTTCTTGCCCTTCCTCTGAACCCCCTGGTTCTGGTCACCGTTAGAGGCAGGATACATAACCACTGGTCTGAATTCATAGAATCATAGGACTAGAAGGGACCTCGATAAGTCATATAGTCCAGCCCCCTGCACTCATGGCAGTGCTAAGTATTATTTAGACCATCCCTGACAGGTGTTTGTCTAACCTGCTCTTAAAAATCTCCAATGATGGAGATTCCACAACCTCCCTTGGCAATTTATTCCAGTGCTTAACTACCCTGACAGGACATTTTTCCTAATGTCCAACCTAAACCATCTTTGCTGCAATTTAAGCCCACTGCTTCTTGTCCTATCCTCAGAGGCTAAGGAGAATAATTTTTCTCCCTCCTTCTTCATAGAATCATAGAAGGTTAGGGTTAGAAGAGACCTCAGGAGGTCATCTAGTCCAGCCCCCTGCTCAACCTTTGTAACAACCTTTTTTATACTTGAAAACTGTTGTCCCCTCTCAGTCTTCTCTTCTCCAGACTAAACAAACCCATTTTTTCAGTCTTCCCTCATAGGTCATGCTTTCTAGACCTTTAATAATTTTTGACATTTGACAATCATTCCAGACATTTAATCATCTTGTCTGGACTTTACTCACCAATTTTCTGAAATGGATTTGTCAAACCTTGCTGTGGAGAGAGGGGAGATCACCCTTTGCTACTAATCCTGATGTTAGATTACACCCAAAGGAAATATCTGTTTATAAGTACCACATGCACATGGTATCCATATTACTTAATTCAATAACAGCCTGAAAAGGCTTTGAGTGCTGAGGCTATTTTAATGACAATGGCTCTGCAGGATATGTTATGCTTTCTAATAATCTACTCATTTGTACATTAACCCCAGCTAAGCAGTCAATCAGGCTTTGCCTTCATAAATCACTCTCTACAAATAGCTGTCTTTGTGACAAATGTGTTGAGAAGATTAAATGTAATGTTTTCACCACAGTGTTTCTGGTAATTATGGCACTTGTGTGACTGTACTAAACGTTTAAGGGCCCGTCCATAAATTACATAATATTTTTTTATGGATCTGCAAGACCAACCTACCACTTTGTAATATTAAAACAAACTCACACAATTAAGAGCCCATCCATTCCTTAATGATTATCTAATTTATGGACAGCAATGAAGTACTTCAGTGTTGAACATTCCCCCCCGATTGTGGTGTGTACAGGAAATAATGAGGCACCCAAGAAAGCCATCATGGAGTCCCCATAAATTGTTCAAGAGGACAAGAAATAGTATCTCCAATAAAATGTCTATTTTTGATTTAAATCCAGGCCCTTGAATACTAAATTAAAATGGAAATGCAGAAGAAAACCTCCATTTATTGCACTTGAAACTCTTTATTACAGAAGAATGAAGATACATAGAAGTAATAAAACATTAAAATGAAAAATTATGATAATCATAATAAAGTGAAAAGAAGTAGAGGTGTAATACAGACTCAACTTGGATAAAACAAAAACACACGATTACTTTGCTGACAGCAATAGAGGGCTGACCTTGCTCCCTCTTAACTTCAGTGCTAACAGGAATGGCCCCCAGATCTGGAATGTAAAAGTTTTCAGTATGCCATTTGTTTAATTGTAGCCCAGCCCTGAGGTGTGACTGCCTTCTCCCTTTCCTCCTCAGGGTTATGGGTCCTTGTTTCACCTATATGGGTGCCTGGTGCCTCCACCCAAGCAAACCCCTTAATGCAGAGAACACAGAGGGCTTGTCTCCTGGCAAAATATTTCATATAATCTCATACAGAGGGGGTGTCAGAGCACACAAAACTAAACTAGCTATCACAATTCCCACAGTAATAAAACAGTAACTGGGTCTTTATTAGGTATGGGGAACTCAGGATAAGGGACAGTGGAACAGGAGATTAGGATAAAGAGACAAAACAACAATATTTAACACTAGCCCTCCCAATATTTACAGCCAGTACAAACCTCCCAGCACCTGGATAGGCAAATAGTGATCTTAAGCTCAGTCTTTCACAGAATCATAGAAGACTGGGGTTGGAAGAGATCTCAGGAGGTCATCTAATCCAACCTCCTGCTCAAAGCAGGATCAACCCCAACACCCCTCTTTGATGGGTGGTGCAGCGCTGATGTCCATGGTGGGCTTAAAACAAAATAAAAAAAATTAACAAACCAGGGTATTCTCTCAAAGTATGTGCACCAAGGATGGTAAGATCTTCCTTGGTGCTCTGGTCTGGATTCCAATGTGCAGTTAGGCTGGCTCTCCTTAGTCTTCAGAGTTTCTGGTCTCTGCTGTTTAGTGACCCAGAAATCCCAAAAGGACTCAAAATCTTTCCTTGGGTAGAAATGTGGAGGGGCAATGCAAAAGGACCTTTCTGGCAGAGATGCGTCTCTCCCTGCTATACTTCCAACACAGCTAAAACCAAAAGTAAAACCAAACCCTTTGTCTCTGAGTTCTGGCTTATGATTTGTTCAGGTAATGTTGCTCACCAGTTCTATCTTCACGCTGGACCCTAAGCAATCTGAGAAACAGAATCCTGAATCTTTTCCACCATTGCTGCTGTAATCCAGGGCGAGTCCCCTAAATGCTCAGTGCAGTATTTCAGCAGCAGCATCTCCAGGGTGTTACATCATAACTGCTCTAAAACAGCATATTTCTGTGCTCAGTGCATGTGCAGGACATTAAAGGCAAGTCAATTAACTATATATTTACCACTTTTCACATTCTAATTTAAAAGGATAGCTGTGGTGGAGTTTAATCTGGAGCCTTTAAATTTTTGGTGTTGTTCTCAGATTTGCATATTTGTGCCCATACACTATGTAACCACATTCAGGAGCAGAGAATCCACTGAAGTGAAAGAAAAGTTGTCTCAAGGAGAATGTAAACCTCACTTGTGATCAGTTTCCACTTTTAGAAAGTTTAGTTAGCACAAATTTGACTATTGCTATTCCTAGGAAGGGCTCCCCCCGCCTTTACATTCCTTTTGATTTGTTTACTTTACACAGGATGCTCAACATTCAACCTCACACTGAGAGTCCACATCAGCACGTATTCTAGCAATTTCAGATATTCTGATGCATGATCTCTTTAGGATTGCTGCAGTGCCTCTGTGGTTACAAGGCAGCTGCATAGCTTTTGTTGTCAGGGAGCTGTTGACATGCACACAAGTTTTCCAAGGTCATTTACTTTTGAGGCTGTGTGCATGTCTAATCTTTACAGCAGGAGACTAGGAGGGGAGATGTGTGAATCAAACACTAAATTTGCTGAATAGATAAATATCATATTGGCAGTATTTAGCTCATCAGAATTTACCCCTCCCAGTTTGTTGCTAACAGCCATAAGTAACTCCAAGCTTGGAGTTTATGCTAGCATCATCCCTGCATCATCACATGGAGAGCAAAAAGAAAAACTGCAGCACTGCACCTCTCCGTCTGAGAGAAATAGAAGAATTTTAGGTGAGCTGGAAGTGAAGATCCTGGCTAGCCCCACTCTTTCCTGGACCTTGCTGGTGATGGTTGCAGAGAAGATAGGAGACAAGAGAATGAAAACTGCTGGGTAATTACCACACCCCCTTGATTTCAGATAGCAGAAGAAGTGTGCACACATCTGTGTGGCTTCCTAGCAATCACGCCAGGCTAACTCCGTCTGTGTAGATCTTGCTATCCTCTTTAGGATTATGAACTTCCTGGCAGATAACCCTCTTTTGCTGATATAAAGAACCCAGAAATGTAAAACAGAGCCTCAGCTTTCATTTAAATAAAAGGCAAACATTTTTAAACTTGAGTTAGGCTAACTTGGAAAAATAGGGATTTAAATCCACACTTTAGGTATCTAATGTTTGTTTGAGAGATGCTGAGCACCCCCATCTCCCACTGACTGCAGATGCTCTGCACCACTGGTAAACACGTTTGGCCACTTATTTCAGTGCCGGATTTAGCTTTCTAAGTTGAAGCATCGCAGTTTAAAAATGTTGTCTTAGCTTTCCCTTTTACTTGTCCAAAGAGCCCTGAAAATAGAGTTGTCAACGAACCAAGAGGGTTGAGAGCTTGTCAATGATTTCCCTAAAGATTACAGATTATTCACTACCCCCCCCCCCACGGATGTCCAGGGGTAGGCTGTGATCCTGATTTTTGGAGGACTCCAGATGCATTTGGAATTACATTACTGCTGATGGCACTAGGGCTACGACAAGTTTCCTCCTGCCAGGTAGTTGCTCACAGCTAGGCTTGCACATTTGCTGAACACACAATGTGACAGACAACAAACATGGAAAGCTCAATAGTATGTTAGACAGCAGGAGCTAGTGGGCTATAGGTTGGCAGAGAACAAAGAATGCTGGTATTTAACATCTCCCTCCCTTTCCATTCTTTTATACAAAATAAATTTTGTGTTTGGATGTTAAATAACCCTCCCACACCAGTCACATTAGCCCTGAACAGTGGGGTGTTCATGGTAGTCAAGTCAGTTAGGTGCAGTAGAAAGAGAGAGGCATGGGCCTGGTGCAAGGCATGAGACCTGAACCAAAGTCAGCAAAAGTTATGCTCTGAGCAACAGTCAGGCCCTGTCAAAAGCAGGTGCTTGCCTGCAAATTAGTGTCTGGTACACAAACTTGGCACCCATATTGCTAGCATTGCTAAAACACACTCTGAATATGTAAACACAGTCCAGCAGGCCAGCACAGGAACATCCCAACCTAGCACATGATAAAATGGTTTGACAAATGTGAATAGTGAAAATTTGCCTGAAACAGCAGGAGTAAAAGTACAAAGACAGGTGTTGAATAGGAATGTTTTGTCTGAAACATCAGGATAAAAGTACAAGAGGCGGTAACAAACATGTCATGAAACGTGTAAAGGTGATATGTAAGTTGTTGATCCCATACTGTTTGTTTCCATCTATAAATGTTGGGATACATCACCGTAACCCTTTGTCTGGCCTAGGGGACAGTGGAAAGTCCTGCTGCTGACTGAGCTGGTCCCTTGTCACAGGCATAAGTGTGTTAGTGTACCTGTAACCATTGAGCCGGGCTACTAAACCAAGTCTTGGGGTCTTCTTATTGGTCGATTCTGTCAGAGCTTGCTGTATGGGCTATCTGGCCAGAGCCAGTACAGCACGCAAAAAGAAAACACACATGCAGCTGAACATCTGACAACATTAGGTTTCTGAAGTGATGATGAAACACTATTTGGAAGATCCACCCAAAGCCAGCAAGGTCAGCTCTGGCCACAAACCTCGTGCTCCTTATCAACTTATCATACATGCAGTCAGCTGTTGAGGAGCCCGCAGTTGCCTGAATCCATTCTGATGTCTTCAAGGTTGGTCTCATTTTTGAGAAAGCCAAGTGATAGGTAAGTTCTCTTCCCAATTTGTGGCATTATCAGGGTGGTGAGGTTACCTTTTTTGAGGCTTGGTTCAGCAAAATCAGGACACATTTGTCCAGCTCCTATACCACTGGCACTTTCAAACTGTAGAGCAGAGAGAAGTCCCAACATGCACATGACTATTAGAAAATGAATGAGAGCGAGTCGCAGAACCTGGCACTAATTCAAATCCAGCTGAGGGCAAGGAAAAATAAAAGTTATTACCATTTAATGGATATTCAGGGCCTCATACAAAATGCACTGACACATCCACATCAGAGTTAGTGCACACTTGTTGACGGTTTCTAGTGGAAGCCCAGGAATGAAAAATAAAAAAAAACCTATTGACAGGGCAGAAGGAACACTCTCAGTTCTCCTTGTAGCTATCCTATGGATAAAGAAAAGACTGTCTTCACAGTTGTCAAGTTGGCATCTGTTGTTTGTAGCATTGCTGAAGCCATGTTTGTCCCAGAATATGAGAGAGACAAGGTGAGTGAGGTCATATCTTTTATTGGACCAACTTCTGTTGGTGAAAGAGACAAGCTTTCAAGTTACACAGATCTCTTCAGGCATCTATCCCTCTATTCACAGATGAAGTTTTTATTCAGCTCCTCCTTCGTAAATTCTGATTTTGCCCCAGGCCCCACTGTACAGTCTAAAACTGGCCCTTAATTTTTTAAAAAGAAAAATGGCATTTAGGGACAGCATGTTTTTTCTCTCATTAAAATAAGTGAGAAACTCAGAAGAAAGTGGCAGTGTTCAGCAACTGTAGAGCAGAGTGCAAATGATCTGAAATTTTTATACTATCGAGTTTATTCTCATTTAACACAATAGTATGACTGAAATTTTTTTCTGAAAAATATTATACAACAGAAATAAGTTTGTACACACAACCAGCTAAAGAAAATTTAATTCCTCACTGTTTTGTGATAAACTTAATCACTAACAATATTTTGATTCATTTCAACAAGAACTCCCAGTGTATTCTGCAGCAAAGCCCTTGCATTTTGTGGCAGGCTGGTGGAAATGCTAAGTTCTACAGCACCTTTAGATAAAATATTTAAAACAGAAATTTTATTGGGTTAAGCATGAAAATGAACAATTCCTTCACTATAACTGAGGTACTTATTTTGATATTAAATTTAGTTATTTTTAACTTTTGTCCACTTTTCCAGTTTTTAATTTGCCACAGATCACCACTTTTAGGGTTATCATCATCTTAGATGAAAGGGGAAGATTGCAGAACTCTGAATTGTTGCAGACTGTCTGCAAGTTCATGAAGACAACACTGCATTGGTTTATGTTTTGTTTACCTTTTCAAGGTCCTCTTCACAACCCATGAGAGCTAGAAACAAGAAAAAAAACCTATGGCACAATTCCATAGTTGCAAGACCCAGGAATATATAAGGCCCTTTTTATAACTATGCTAAAGTAGCTACTTATTTTCTCTAAAGAGTAGGCACATACACAATGTTTGTACTTTTGGAACTTTAATTACTCAAAAGTAATATAAAAATATTTTAAAAATACTAAAGCTTGAGAACACTGCATGATAGAAACAGTTTGAAAGTCTTCCACAACAAATGTATATGACAAAACTGATGAACAATTATTTGAGTACAATTTTTACCAGAAATATTACATAAAATGTTCCCATTTAAAATCAATAATAAAAAATAAACATTGATTACACTACAAGAAATACTAAAAATATGGTAAACTTCGCAGTTTATAACTTGTGTAGAAAGAATCTTTTGTTTTGTAATTTTATATTAGAATTGTTTGATGTAGCTTAGAAAACATTTTAACAAGTAGTACAGTCTTAATATACAGTGGCCCTCCTCTACAGTTGAGAATTTGGGATTGGCTGTAAGTGCCCATTGAATGATAGTGGTCATAGTGACAGCTGATGTTTCTTAACTTTAGCAACAAGTTATGTCTATCACAAGAGTGGATTTATGACTTCCCAGAACAATTACACAGAAATCAGTAATAGCTGTTGACAACAGATAAGGTACAAGAGAACAAACAAATGCTTGTCTGTAGTAAGGTGATGCCCAACTAGAGGATTTTGTTTATTTTGGAATTTCTCTTATGGGAATTCACATAATGCCGGTTCCTTGTAAGAGTTGTAAGATTAGATAAGATTTGTTCTAAATGATCACTACTAAGGAGTTCTGGAGTGCTCTAGAAAATCTTCACTTTCACAATAGATTTCACAATTCAAATGTCTGAAAAAGTATATTAAAAATAGCTTAAACAGAAAAAAAAAATCAAAACTCCGTTCTCTGCAGCTTCAAAAAATTTTCCTCCAAAAAGCAGCTAGCACATGAAGTAGTTTTGAAACCTTGAAACCAAACAATTTTATCTTTTTTAAAGTAAATCAGATGCAACGAGGGAGACATTTATTTTAAACCAATTCTGCAAAAGAATTCCACAGTGCCATACTTTATAAAAATAATTACATAATTAAACTTATTACTATTACATAAAAAGCATAAATGTGAACTTTGAAATTTTTGTTAGGGTAAGTTCCATATCAATGTCTTGAGGTGAAGGACGGTTAAAAATAAAAATTTCATATACATACAGAAACTCTTTCTGGAGAAGTTCTATAATACACAACCATTTACAATGAACGAACTCATTAAGTTAGTGTTTTATTTCTTTACTATACAAATGTTATTACAAGGAATTATTCCATTCAGTCATTAAAATCCAATTAATGCCAGCAACATTTTCAGGCATTTTTACTGTAACTGTATTAATACATAAACTTGCACGATTGTGTTACCCATTTTAAAATATTCAGAAAAAATTACAATTCCATAGTGTTCTTGGTTTTTTACATAAAGCCCTTTTAAAATTTGATAATCACGCGTGTATAGAAGATAAGGGAAAATGCAAAATGATGGCACTGTTCTTACAAAGTTTCATTTAGTGGAGAGATTCAGTATGAAGAATGTAGTGTAAACATGTGAAAAACAATTTTTAGTACCAGAACTACATTGCCCACTTGCATGAAATTCATTTGTCAGATAGTGTTACACTGCTAATATGATCATCATCATGATACCAGAGAAAACCGTTTAGTTTCATAATTAAAGTATGTTAGCTTAATTTGAAAATTCCAAACTTCATGTCATCAGATGAACAGAGGACATGAAGTTATTGCTAGATATGTCAGTAGTTGAAGAAAATATCATAGATTTAGTGTGAGCTGAATGCCAGCAAAGGTTTGTCATCACTGTATTATGTCAATATTAAATATACTTTATCCGTCTAATTTTTAAGCCTTCACATTTTCTTCTCCTATTTATTCTCACTTAAATAATTCTGTGTGTAAGAGTCTTTATAGTCACGAAAAGCAAAAGTGCAATCAAATCCCTGAACTAGTGTAATTTTACATTTGTGGCACCCATCACTGTTAATACATACTAGCCACATCCCACAGTACCAAATCTGTGTTTTAATGTGTACTGTCTAAAGGTGGCCATTTACCAGCTAAGGTCTTGATCTTGCAATGAGCTTTGTTTAGGTAGTCTTCCCACACAGAGCTCATTGTAGGATTGGAGCTTAAAAGTTTAGAGAATTTTAACCTCTGATTGTACTGTATGGTTTCAAGTTCAAACTTTATCATATTTTATCAACACAACATTATAAAATATTACCTCATTTTCTTGTTATCTTCATTATTCTTAACTATGCAGAAAAAAATAAAAATGAAAAATCTCACGCTACTTTCCAGTTACATTAATACAAATATGAACACAGTGCATTATGCTCTCCAATTCCACTACTGAGGTCTAGCATTTAATCAAGTTTGTCATACACTGTTTAAATTTCTGTTTTAACCTTGTCTATCCTAATTAAGTCCATGCAAGAGGAAGCTTAAACTGAAGATTACTATCAATATCTCAGATATGGTGGTATCATCTTTAAGAAAAAGTCCATCTAATTCTGAACACAGGAAATTTTATAGACCTGGAATGGAATTGTTTGGTCCCATAAAGTTCCTTTGTTTAAAATTTTTTTTTTTTTAGGGTTTTTTCTTGCTAGTAATTGTCATGCTGACACTCACTTTACCACTGAGCAACTTCAGCAAGCTCCTTTTGGACCCTGAAATCAGTTTGAGGGGGTAGAGGGGGGTGAGATAAAGGGGCGAAATCACATCATAGGTAAGTTAGGGTATAACAGTTTAAAAGTGGTTTTGTGCAACTGTATTATGGAATTCCAGTTTGCCATTAAATGCATGCAGAGTGAAGATTTTCTTTCCTTGGATTCCTTTAAAGAAGCAAGGAACTCTTTGAAAGTCCTTTACATTTGGCAGATTTGTGCATGTTATGTAGGTTGCTGGCTTATAAATTGTCTCCAGGCTGGTACTGTGGTTCTGTAGCAGTGAAGTAGTCTTCCAAGAAAGACTGAATATATTCAAATGTTGGTCTTTCATCAGGGTCCTTCTTCCAGCACAGTTTCATTAACTCATGGAGAGACTCTGGACAGCCCTGTGGGCAAGGCATCCTATACCCACGTTCTACTTGTTCCAGAACTTCACGATTCACCATCCCTACAATAAAGAATTTTAGGTATTAATGACATTTCACAAAGAACAGTTTACAAAAATCCCTCAGCTTTTTTCTGGCATCAGACCACCTGAGAGTTAAATATAACTGTACTGTCACAAGGGACTCTTAACTATAGACACAGTCTGTTGGATTAATTTTGTAAATTTTAAAATAAGTATATTTTCTGAAATATTCAGTTACACCCATGTTTCTCAAATAGTTAGTACTGGCCCATCCTCATGCTTCTCCAAATACTTTTGCGAAAGAACATTTCCTATTTACTTGGAGAAAATTCCTGCAAAGGACATCCCCACAAAAAGACCCTTACTTCTGTCTGGAGTTCTGTTCATTGGCCACTTGATCTGAACAGAATACTAAAAGAGATTCTGTATACTAAAGTTCAGTTGATAACTTGCCCAGAACAAAAGTGATATATAAACTCAAATCAACACAACAAAATATTTCATATTATTTACATTTATTGATCTAAAACCTGTGGAACCCGTCCATAAGGCAGCCATTTTCAACACATACTGTATAGATTCTGGCTGCAGACAGCATCAGGTTGCTGTAAGTCAGGGAAGCCCCAAATCTGAAATTTCAGAAGCGAGCAGGTAGAAAACAAGTTTAATATTCTCCTGTACTCAGTACTCTTAAACCTTATCAGTGGGATTTAAGATACTATGGGGTTCTAAAGCATTTTACATTTAACCATGCAATAATTAAATTGCAAGGCAAAAAACTACATAATTGTAATTAGAATAAAAATTATAAAATACATTTTACATTTCAAAAAGAGTAAGAGCAGGATTTTCCAAAACAGGAGCTTAAAGTTAGGCTCCTAACTCTATATTTATCTGCCTTAATGAATAATGAAGTTTAAAAAAAAAAAAAATACTCAGTACCACCCAGCTCCCACATTTTTCTGTTTTTGAAAATGTTGGCTTTTGAAGGATTCATTTATGAAAATCATCAAAATATTTCCCTAAACACAAACAGTTCAGAATTTCAGAATATACTTTGTTAGGTAAATAGCAGTCCTAGTTCAGGAAAGAGGTATTTGCTGAGATTTTCAAGAGAGCCTACAAGAGCATGGTTTTGGGTGCCTAACTCACTCTCAGGCTTCTTTGAAAATCTCAGCCATAATGGTTAAGTGATACTGCTTAAGCAATGCACTTTGCTTTCTTCTCTACAGCCATGGAGGTCCACAGCTGTCCAAATGGTGTTCTGCATAGGAGTCTGTGGTCGGCAGATTTTAGAGACCTGGGGAGTAGATGCCTGCATGCTGTGGAGCCTTACTTTTTAGGGGCTCCCTGCACTTTGTCATTATGACTGGTGGAAGGGCAGAGGCAGTCCACCAAAAAAACAGAGTTAGGGTAGGGTAGGGTTACCAGATAGCAACTGTGAAAAAACAGGACAGGGGTGGGGGGTAATAGGTGCCTATATAAGAAAAAGTCCCCAAAAAAGGGACTGTCCCTTTAAAAACAGGACATCTGGTCACTCTAGGCTAGGGGATCTTCCCCTCCATGATCCAGCTGCCACTGTTTCCTGCACCAAGTTGGTACAATAGCAGTATTTGCTACTGCAGTCTCAAGGCTGTAGCAGCAGCTGCCAGAGTGGTTCCATTGCTTGGGGGTACTATATACTGCATGTAAGTTTCACCTCCAGTCTCTATAAAACCACTAGTGTTAAATCCTGCTGCTTGGGTTTGGCCCAGATAAAAGGATTTGGTCCTAAAGAAGCGGGACTAATTATGACACTCAAGTGTGGGTTAAAATATTTTAGCTTAGGACTTGTCATCATAGTGTTTATTCGTACTGGATCACTGAAATAGTTTTTTGGAAATTAATGGTATGAGTCACAACAGCATTAAAATCCTGAGGTATCAAAATTATGCTAAAAGCGAGTGTTCTGGACTTGCCTACATTCTGAGAGAAGACTCTTAATTGCAAATCTTACCCTTCTGACACTCAAAATATTATGCCTTCTTTAGGAATACATGTTGCACTCATGTCTTTTTGGTTGGTTATAGCCTGGTAAGTATTACAAATTGGTGTGGTTCTGATGCACAGGGATGCAGAATGTGTTATGATGCAGGAACTCCTCTAGTAGGTTCTATACCCTCACATATTAGAATGTTATACTTTGCAGAGCCCATCCATAGCAGCACACAGGGAAGATTTTGAGGACGTAGCATGGCCAATGCATCCTCAATTATGCAGGTCCGCTGATCTCCTCTTCCAGCAGGTGGCAGTAGCAGCCACAGAACACTAACCTATGGTGTAAAAATACTTTACCCTCGAAACTCATAGCACTCACCCATGTACAGGGAAGAGGATTTGGCATGTAGCAATGTAATGTAACGAGTACTATGCTTTTTACAGCACTGGCAAAAAACACAAGAACCAACAAACAAAACCCCCACAAAACCAACAAAAATCCAAACAGAGCAAAACCACAAATCAAACCCAAACATTTAAAAGTAATGAATATCAATCAACTACACTGATTAAACATCCTTAGCCCCTGAGTCAAGACAACTTTCTGTGACGGAAGAAAAATTTCCCAGTTTCTCAATTTATTTATTAATAAGGCCCAAGCTGCATGTCGTGTTCTAGAAACAGGGCTTGACATTTCTCTTTTTGCAACTTTATATAATGGAGCACTATACACCATTGCTTTCCTCCTGGAAAATAATTTTACTCCTCTAATATTCTGTTAAAGGGTAGCTTTGCTTTCTCCAATAATATTGGAAGTAGAGTATGTTAAAATGGCTAACAGTCTAATCTATTAGGAGAAAGACAAGTTTCTTCTGTTAGACTTATTTTTGGAAAGAGGACATAGAAGCCATTCATATTTCCAGTATTCATTATTCTACCTCTGATTTAGACATAGGAGAAGTAGAAAAGAAAGGAGCAGGAGGAAGATTTCAAAGAGCTTTATTTAAGATTATACTGTAAACTGGAATAAGATCCAAATGAGCAGTTTGAGAAATTAGGACTAAAAGGAGTATCTTTTTTGAGTTTCATTACCTTAACAGATTTCAGAGTAACAGCCGTGTTAGTCTGTATTCGCAAAAAGAAAAGGAGTACTTGTGGCACCTTAGAGACTAACCAATTTATTTGAGCATAAGCTTTCGTGAGCTACAGCTCACTTCATCGGATGCATACTGTGGAAAGTGTAGAAGATCTTTTTATACACACAGAGCATGAAAAAATACCTCCCCCCACCCTACTGTCCTGCTGGTAATAGCTTATCTAAAGTGATCACTCTCCTTACAATGTGTATGATAATCAAGTTGGGCCATTTCCAGCACAAATCTAGGGTTTAACAAGAACGTCTGGGAGTGGCTAACTCATTATGCAAGGTAACCTATTTCCCCTTGTTTTTTCCTACTCGCTCCCCCCCCTCAGACGTTCTTGTTAAACCCTAGATTTGTGCTGGAAATGGCCCACCTTGATTATCATACACATTGTAAGGAGAGTGATCACTTTAGATAAGCTATTACCAGCAGGAGAGTGGGGTGGGGGGAGGTATTTTTTCATGCTGTGTGTGTATAAAAAGATCTTCTACACTTTCCACAGTATTACCTTAACACCAAACTATATAAATCCCATTATGATCATCATAACATACTGGTGTTATATTTTCTAATAAAGCCTTGTTTAATGCTTTCTTACCTGGATATGGCACTCTACCCTTTGTTACCAGTTCTGTCAGCAAAATTCCAAATGACCACACATCAGATTTGATTGTAAACCGACCATATAATGCTGCCTCAGGAGCTGTCCATTTAATTGGAAATTTGGCTCCTAAGACAGTGGAGAAAAACAGACACTTTTTTCCTAGATCCAGTTCGCTCACACTGAAGTATGTATGTGTTTTTGTATATACAGTAAAAGCTGTGTTATCTGGCCCCCTACCAACTGGAAAGCTCTATAAACCGGCATTTCTAATCTTCCTAGAGAGTCTGGTTTATAGTCCAGTTGGCATGGGGCCGGCAAACTCCCTACCTGGCTCCATGTGGCTCCCCGGAAGCAACGATGTTTCTCTGCTGCTCCTAGGCAGAGGCGTGGCAGGCGACTCTGTGCACTGCTGCTGCCCCTGCCACGCCTCCACCTAGGAGCAGAGGGACACATCGCCACTTGCGGGGGAGCTGCAGAGGTGAACACCCTCCGGATCCGGCACCCTACACCCCCTCCTTCACCCCAAGCCCCTACCCTGACCCTCCTCCAGCACCCAAACTCCCTCCCAGAGCCCGCCCCCTGTCCTGCACTCCAATCCCCAGCCCCGTACCACCTTCTGCATCCAAACTCCCTCCCCCTCTTAGTCAAACAGCATTTTTCACTTATCAGCGCTCCGCATTCCTCCAACATGCCGGTTTAAAAAAACCACAAAACTTTTACTGTATATAATTTGAAATAAATATTGGACTACCAAGAATTTAAATTTTGCTTTGCTAGTTCAATTAGTTGGATGGCTTAATATCATTTAGTATAAAGGGATTTTTCAGACTGGAAAACATTACAGCAATTAAGATTTTCAAAAGTGACTTGTGATTTTGGTGCCCGGCTTGAGTAACTTATTTTCAGCAAGTGCTGAGCACTCTCCCACTGAAATTCAGGCCTATACAATGTGCCTTAGAGGATGGGAACCCAAAATCACTAGTAATTTTTGATAACTTAAGCCATTATCACCAAATAATTTTCAAAGTTTACTTGTTAGTGAAAGCTGCAGCAATTAAAGTAGTGGGAGTTGGGACCAAACATATATGCCTTCAAGGGTATGATTATTTTATATATATATATATATATGCATAAACTTGTACATAGATTTATTTATACAGTAAATAAATCTGTCTTACCTTGTCTGGCAGTGTACTCATTGTCTTCTATTAACCTTGCTAAACCGAAATCTGCAATTTTACACACAAGATTGTCTCCTACAAGAATATTAGCTGCCCGAAGGTCTCTGTGGATGTAGTTCATTCTTTCAATGTACGCCATGCCATCAGCAATCTGAAAAAGAAAGGTTTTATTTAAAAGCTATTTTTGGTGACCAGACTCATTTCTCCAAAAACAAACATGTAACAAGCCAGTCTTTTTGGTGCCAGTTCTGCTATATAGCTGCATAAAATACGTCATCACAGCTGGCCATTATAGCTTGCTGATCATTAATAAAGTGTATTTTACTCCAGGACATCTAATAAAGAGATATTTCTTGTAGCAAATTATAAAACTTCAACAGAAGCTGTACAGCAGGAGCGGGCAAAGTTTTTGGCCTCAGAGCTACATCGGGTTTCCAAAATCGTATGGAGTGCTGGTTAGGGGAGGCTGTGCCTCCCCAAACAGCCAGGTGTGGCCCGGGCTCCGACCCCTATCCAACCCCCCTTGCTTCTCACCCCCTAACGACCCCCCCCAGGACCACTGCCCCATCCAACCCCCCCTGTTCCCTGTCCCCTGATGCCCACCCCCAGGACCCCTGCCCCATCCATCCCTCCCTCCCTGTCCCCTGATTGTTCCCCCGCCGCCCTTTCCAATCCCTCCTCATTCCTGACTGCCCCCCTCCCAGGACCCCGTCCCATCCAACCACCCCTTCTCCCTGTCCCCTGACCACCCCTGGAACCCCTGCCCCTGACTTCCCCATACAACCCCCCCTCTCCTTCCTGACTGCCCCTCCTGGGACCCCATTCAACCCCCGTTCTCCGCCCCCTGGACCCCATTCAACCCCCGTTCTCCGCCCCCTGACCACCCCGACTCCTATCTACAACCCTGCTCCCTGACAACCCCCTCGATCTTCCCTGCCCTCTATCCACCCCGCCCCCCTTACCGTGCTGCCTTGAGCATCAGTGGCTGGCGGCGCTACAGCCGTGCTGCCTGGCTGGAGCCAGCCACGACCCTGCGCAGCACAGAGCACTGGGTCAGGCAGGGCTCTGCAGCTGCGCTGCCCTGGGAGCTCACAACCCCGCCGCCCAGAGCATTGCGCCGGCACTGCAGTGAGCTCTGGCTGCAGGGGAGGGGCCGGGGACTAGCCTCCCAGGCCAGGAGCTCAAGGCTTGGGCAGGAGGGTTCCACGGGCCGAATGTGGCCCGCGGGCTGTAGTTTGCGTACCTCTGTTGTAAAGAGTAAAAGCATATAGAACATTCAGCTGTGATGTTCATTGGTATATCTGTTTCACATTTTTAACATGTTTTCTATGTGGAAAATACTCATTTGTTGACTTATACAAAGTACCTGAGCAGCCATGTCAACTAACTGTGGAAGTTTTAAGCATTTCCCTTCTCCTTCTTTAAGGAAGTCTAGTAAGCTACCTGTAAAAAGAAGATAAACATAAATTAGGAAAACACAGACGCAATCATTCAGTCTAGCTGAAAGCCTCTAAGAAGGAGTTTTTCAAAGACACAGATGGGATTTAGGTACTCAACTCCCATTGACTTTCAAAGTCCCAGTGCCTTTGAAAATCTCCCCCTAAATATTTCCTTCTCCAAAATGTAATACTGGGTTTGCACAATCTAATAGTGTTCCTTTAACTGAACACATGGGAAAATTACTAACAGCAAGTTTCATCCAATTCTGCATGCTCCTCTGTTTAAAATACAAGAATTGGTCATAAGAATGTCTCTCCTCCTTCCATATCTCGGTTACTTCACCACACTCCAGAAACAAGTGCTCACAAGGTCAATATGAAGAAAGCAGACATTAGGAATAAAATGCTGCTATGTTACCTACTGGTACAATGCCTTGGATGCTCATGGGAATCCTTAAAAGGTTTAGCCTAAACTTTAATTAATCTATACAAAATCTTGTCATTAATAGCAAAAAGAAAAGGAGGACTTGTGGCACCTTAGAGACTAACAAATTTATTTGAGCATAAGCTTTCGTGAGCTACAGCTCACATTATCGGATGCATTGATGTAGCTCACGAAAGCTCATGCTCAAATAAATTGGTTAGTCTCTAAGGTACCACAGGTCCTCCTTTTCTTTTTGTGGATACAGACTAACACGGCTGCTATTCTGAAACTTGACATTAGTAGAACGTTATGGTTGCATGAGGAAGCACTTACAAGCCAGAAACTGCCCAAGATAACTTTGCACATGCCACCTTAACAGTGCTCTTTATTCACGTGCTTCATAGTCGATCTGTAACACGGGGATCATAATATTGACCTCCTTTGTAAAACACTGAGCTCTACTGATGAAAATTTATTTGTAAGAACTAGGTATTATTTCTCAAATAATACATTATATAACCTTAAATACATATGCAGAATCTTGCAATCCTGTATGCCACTGTATATAGCAAGTCGTCTATGCAAGTAATTTATTGAGAACACAATATTTAAATATAAATGAGGTATTTCATAAAAAACGTACATCAAAAGAATGTTAAGATTGCAAAACCAAGCACTCTAAAGTTTAGAAACGTGACTTAACTCAGTGACCGTATGCACATGCATTACAATACAGTCTTTAATTACATGATCCCAGTATTTTTTCTACTGGGCCATCCATCTCTTCCCAGTTCTCATCCCTCTGTCGTTGAACAAGCCAGGCTAAATGAGAGACAGCAGGGGGAGCACTGAGAGCAAAGAAAGTGTTTCATTGCCCTCAGATCTGGTAACTGGTGCCAGAGTGGCCACCAGCAGCAAGGAGAAACAACTGCAGGAAAAGGCTTGCTCAGCCCCTGCAGCACTGGGATGGCGCAAGATCAGTCTGGTAGGCACACAGAAACTGTCAGGATGGAACATGTTTAGTACAGACAGAATCTTTGAAGAATAATGCTGCCAGTCAATAGCAAACATGTTATTGGGCATGTGCAAACTGAAAAGATCAGAAATGTATAATTTGGCTAAATTTGGGTGGATTTTCCCACAGGGACAGCAAGAGATACATTGCTGACACGAGCTTGACACCTTTGCCAAACTTCAGGTCCCTGACTCTAAATCATGGATACAGGACAGCTTTTCAACAAAATGGTTGTAATTAACATGGACAAAAATAACATTTTCCTATAATCTCATTCAAGGAAACAACAAAACCATTTTGCTGAAACGTAATATATATATTATATATTTTTTTTTCCCCAGCCAGAGGTAGACACTCTCAATGGAAAATTTCTGCTGGAATTGTTGAAGTTTGCCAAAGTAATGAGGAACTGAAAATAGGGTAGAATAATGGAAAGCATCAGGCAACCTTAACTATATAGATGTCTCTATCAGAACTATATATTCAACAGTATAAAAGTGAAATGTGCTGGCATATATAAAGGGATTAAAATTACGACATTAATTCTTTCAATGACTATATCACTATCATCAGTGCTTCATTAATACATCTGACCATAAATGCACTATTAAATTAAATATTTAGCACCTGCAAACTGGAGCACCGTCATTTTTAGTTACATAGTACCCTTTGCTTTCATCAACTTAATTTAAAAGCATATATGTATATGTACAGGAAACATTACATTTGGTACCAAAGTGAAAATTTATCCAACCAGCGTACCAACAGTATTGTCTATGGTCTGGAAGCAGCTGGATTAAATGAAACAGACATTAGAAGGCTGGAAGCAGTAGAGATAAGAGATCTTCAAAAGATGGCAGGAGTAAAGTGGAATGATTTTAAGACAAATGAAGAAGTTAGGAGACTAGAATGTAAAAATCAGAATATGGGATTGGCTACAATCAAAAAGATTATGATGGTGGGGACACTGCAGAAAACAAACATATGATAGGATGCCAGAAAAATAATATAAACACAACCAAGGTCAGACCTAGAGGCTGAAAAGTAACCAGATGGCAGGGACACGACATCATACACAGGGACACGACCAGGCTAGGCTTAACGGAGGAAGAAGGCATAGACAGGAATGAATGGCAATGCTGTACTACTCCCTGTGCCTGCAAAGGTGCTCCAGGATTAGAAGAAGATAGGAAACACTCTATCTGCCACTGAAATGCAATAGCTCCTTACGTGAAATATCATGGCTATTTGTAAACGTAAATAATATTTCAAATGAGGACAGTAAAAGTAATAGGGCACACACATCCTATATTGACTATGTTAAATAATACCCTTTGCACTAGCTAAATGGACTGCTACTGGACAACTGGAAGCTAATAAATTCTTAGGTCAGGAAGCATCCTTACATCATTGATGCTCCTTGTCAGCTACCTACACCATTTAACAAAAACAGAGACATTTTATATAATGTATAATGCTTTGTTTGCAGCCTCTTTCACAGTGAAGAAGAAATAAATTATTTACTGCATAACTAAATACATTCAGGTGTGTTTAGAGTATAAATTTTTTTTTTTTAATTTTTGGATGTGAATTAAGTTTCCCTAAAATACATTAAGGAAGTTATTCTGCCACTCAACCTCAATTATATATTAGGGAAATTGTAACGTTACACAGTTGCAGTTTTTGCTTTGAACGTATCAAAAGCAGCAATGTTGTTTGTTGTACTTTCTTTTTGATTCCAAAATCCATCTCTCCTCCTCTAAGATACATATTTTAATAGTCTTTCCTCAACTACATATCACATGTATACAAAGAACACTAAAACATTAGTACTGCTTGAAAGGAGTTGCAGTGATTTAATAACTGACCATAATTTGTACTCCTTAAAAGGCAGCAATCTTAAATCTTGGTCTCTGATATAGAAGCTTGCCCACCTGTAAGCATACTATAGGTATTCAAGAAAATGTTCTCTTTAGTATGAAAATATGTTAAAATTCTAGAAACTGGAGTAATTTAAGAAAGTCACACCTTCCAAAATGGTAAAGACAAAAATGGAATGAAAAATGTTAAAAATAAACAAGTCATAGACTTTTCAGAGCAATCTCATCATTGTAACTGCCACAAGTTTAAATACATATGATATATTTATAATCGCTTGCTACAATTTTCTGTTTAAAGGAACAGCGATGGGCCAAACCAAGATCTCTGTGGTTGATGTTCTGCACTAAATTCATGAGACACGAGATTTCCATACCCTGTTTCTTGGGGAAGGAGTATTGTGGAGGAGCAAAGACCTTACTCCAACTTCTAGTAATCTGCCTGACCAGGAACAACACTGTTGGGCTCTGTCGTGCTTCCATGCAGCTCTCTTTTCCTTGAAGAAGGCTGTTTTAATGCTGGGGTCTCTGAGGCTAGCTAAATTAACCCTGAGAGGTAGCACTGGCAATTCTCTTGGGGTGGGGTGGGAAAAGCAGTGCAAATAATGAAAAATAATGACAAAAAACCCAAACAAAACACACCAAAACCCAACCCCAACAACCTGATTTGATTAAAATGCCACAACCTTCTTGTTTCAATGGCTTTGTGCTACTGGGGGTAAATATTAACAAAACAGTTTATGCACTAGTATAAAATTGATTCCCTCCCCCCTCCACTGGCTTTTTACATTTTCAGAAAAATAATGAACAATTTGTCTAAGATTAAAATGGAAACTAGAGTTTTACATTTGTAATATCGAAAACTGCACAGTTGATTTTTGAAATACTTTAGTAAGCCTACTTTGTTTTGGCAATGTTCCAATTCAAGTTTTAATTTTTGCTTTGTACCATCCCATCTCAAGTAAGTAAATAAATACATAAATGGCTTATTCTAAACAGTGAAACCTGATTTTACAAGGCTGTTTTAAGATCTGCCATCAGAGAGACTGCTTCATTTCATTCATTTCCATTTTGTTTTTATTTTTAAAGTTTGAAATCTTCAGTTCCTCTCCACCCTATCTGGCCTGATCCAAAACTTTAAAAATATTTCATATGCTATATGCGCTTTAATATAATTTGTAAATTTTAGAATTTCAGTTTCTGACTTCAATCTGATTTCTATCCTCCTAACATTGCCACAACTCTCTCCAAGATAAGCACAAGAGATCAAATTCTTCAAAAATTAAAGTACTTGATTTGGGACCTGTTCTTTTTAAAGATTGTTTAATGCTGGAAGTAAACATTTAAAGCCTATTACACACATCCTGAACCCTTAAACTTCTCTCTTTTTGGGGCGAAGGGTAGCTTGGGGAAAAAAGATGACGAAAGAGCACAGCAAACAATTTTAGTTTACTGTTTAGTTTGCAGAACTATTGCAAGTAGATCAAACTTTTGCCCTACTAGCCTCAACAGTGCTTCTTTTAATTTCAAAAAGTTTTATTGATTCAATGGGATAATTACAAAGACTTCTGCCACTAACAGGCATCTCTGCCACGTAGATCCTAGCAACTAAAAATCTGGATCTTTTGTAAAACTCATCTGGTTTAGTTCAGTAAAGAAACAGGTTATAGCAGATTTGAACAAATCATGATAGCACAAAATTAAGAAAAAAACATCAGATCCAACAAAGATGATTTCAGAACCTATCATATGTTAAAATCTAATCACAAATTCACATGCTGGGCTAGGTTTACACATATTAGTATTCAACATGAATCAAAATATACCTTTTTTGGTTACTGGGACTTTTATTAACTTTTAAATTTAGTGCCTTCCAGTTAATATCACATACCTTTTGTCATAAATTCAGTGACTATGAAGATTGGCTCCTCAGAAACAACAGCATATAGTGGAACAAGTTTATCATGTCGTAATTTCTTCATGATCTGAGCCTCCTGCAGGAAAGCTTCTGGCATCATTGTACCAGGTTTTAGTGTTTTGATTGCTACTTTTGTGGTTCCATTCCACGTTCCTAAAGAAAAAAGTACATTTTACTGCCTCAGCTATGCTTCTAAAAGGTTTTCAACTGAAACTGCTTTTATTCTTTTTGTTTCATTTTTTTTTTAAGGGGATAAAGCAGTAAGAACTATACTGAAAATTAGCTTTGAATTTTACTATATATAAATATACAGAAGTACCAAATACATGTAATGAGGGCATAATTTAATTATGGAGATCTAGTAAATTACAAAACAAAATTCTTTGTGTAGTCATGTGAACAACTGAGATGGAATTATTAAAGCTCAGTTTTCAAATGAGCTTTATTCTGATTCCCCTCATGCTTGTTGGGGTCGTCTCCTCCATTTATTACTTCTTGTTGCCACCTTTTCTCCTCCTAGCATACCCGTGATTGCCATTACCTCCTCACTCTTCCTTTATGGTGGCTGGACTGCTTCATACCTGCTAATCCCAGAGTCCTTGCTACTGGCTAAAGCTCATAATTCATGGTGTGAATTCATATCCAAAAATTACAGGAAATTTTGCATTGAAAGCACTTTCCTTGACACATATCACTGCTATTAGTAATTTTGCCTTCAATTCTTCATCAGATTATCTTTCCAGACTATGATATTTTAGGTAAAAATAAATAATTGCAACAGGATAGGTGCAAATATCATACTCTTACCCATCCATACTTCCCCAAAGCATCCTTGGCCCAGCTTAACTTCTAGCCGCAAAGACTCTCTAGGAATTTCCCAGGCATCTTTTGATAGTCCCTGGGTCTGGGGTTTCACAGTTGGACACACAGTTGTTAGTTTATGACACAGGCCATCAGCATGCTCTGGATAATTGGAAAATGAAATCATTTAAGTTAAATAATATGCGAAAGACTATGATAAAAGAAAATAAAATACAAAGAGTGTCTAACAAAGTTATCTGTTGCATTTTTTTTGCCATTGCTAAAAAGAGCTTTATTAATAACAACAACAACAAAAAAAAATAAATCAACACACTTTCCAAAAATATCACCAGCCACATAGGGTATGTCTACATTGCAATTTTACGCCCAGGGTTGGTGGGACTTGAATCAGCTGAGCCATGTTAGAGAACTCTGGGCTTCAGCATCCACACTGATTCTTAATCCGTTAAAAGAAAAGGAGGACTTGTGGCACCTTAGAGACTAACCAGTTTATTTGAGCATAAGCTTTCATGAGCTACGGCTCATCCGATGAAGTGAGCTGTAGCTCACGAAAGCTTATGCTCAAATAAATTTGTTAGTCTCTAAGGTGTCAGAAGTCCTCCTTTCCTTTTTGTGAATATACACTAACACGGCTGCTACTGTGAAACCTGTCATTAATCCGTTAAGACTCTTCGCTGCAGCGTGCAAACCCAAATCAAACTGGCCATACCCCAGAGTCCCTAGCACCCTCACAAAACGTGGCTGCTCTAGCACTGTGGGAAAACTTTATTGCCCACCCTGCATGTTCCAGGAAGTTTGAACAGCCCAACACCACAGGCTACTGAGCAGACTGTCTATGCACTCCCAGCTACCAAAGCCAGCAACATGGAGGTGGCACCTTTTGAAGAACTTCTCTGGCTTGCACTTTCACTCCTGTGTCAGGAAACAGGTAGAGCATCCATAAGGCTCTAGTGGACATTTTGGGTGTTTTCGGAACCACCAAAGGCACCTGACAGGGCTTAGGATAGAGCAGGTGGAGGTCTACCCAGGCATTGTGGACTTGCGCTGGCTGATGCTGCTCAGTACACTCGGTATAGCCACTGATGCCCCCTATACAAACCGACGCTTCTTGTGCAGAGCCATAAGCACAGACAGGTGGGATCACATCATCATGCAGACCTGGGATGACCAGCTGTGGGTCCCAAACTTTCTCATGAAGAAGGCTACATTTCTGGAGTTCATAAGGAGCTTGTCCTGACCCTCCAGCGTAAAGACAGGTCTGTTGCCAACCAGTTTGGTGTCGGAAAGTCGATTGTGGTTGAAGTGGTAGTGGAAGTTTCTGAGGCAGTCAGACGTGTGGTTTACCCCATGTGGGCATAAAAGATAATCCTGAGGTAACTGCTGACTTTGAGAGAATGGGGTTTCCAAAGTGCACCAGAACCACTGAAGGGACTTACAGTTTGCCCTCCTCAAAAAACAGGAGTACATAAACCGCAAAGGGTTCTACTCCTTTGTTATGCATGCCCTCATGGACCACAGAAGATGATTTATGGAATGTCAACAAGAGTTGCATTGGGAAGATCATGATGCCAGGGTTTTTCGCCCATCAAGAGTCTGTATTTATGGACAGGCTGGGACACTCTTCCCATCAAATGACATGATCATAAATTGACTTATTGTCCCTACCATTATTCTGGGGAATCCTGCCATGTCCCCCCACCCTCTTTTGCTTTGACTTATGAAACAATACTCTGATTTCAGAGGCGCTGGCAAAAGACGGTCAGCAGGTGTACAACAGTTGTGGAATGTTCATTTGAAAATCCTGTGGAGATGTCTGTCTACCGACCCATTTGGATGTCAGGGTCATCAGTATTGTCCAAATTATTGTGATGTGCTCTTCACAATCTTTGTGAAACCAGAGGTGAGCCATTTTCCCCTAAATGGACTATGACAGTAAGAGGCCACTGAATTGGCACTCAGCCAGAAAGTGCACCTACCACAGCTGGAGCTTGATGCACCCAGGCTACAGAATTTGGGGATGGTTTGTGCTCTCACATTATGAACTTACATGACACAATGGAAGAGGGGGAACAGTACCTTTCTGAATGTGCTTGTGGATGGGTGGGGATGCGGGTCATTGATTCTGAGGGATTTCAGTGCTTGGGGAGTGGTGGGGGTTTGATTGCCATGCAGTGTATTTATGAATGAGGTGACCATTTATGAAATGGGGGCCAAGGGCTGATTCACAGTATGGACTGATGCAAGGAAGTGGTTGAAATATAGATTTATGTAGATAATCACATTCAGGAATGGTGTTTGCTCCGATCATGTGTTTAACTTTATTATTTTAAAAACACATTGTATGATGTGATGCAGTGATAGCAACACACTTTCTTGATTAAATAAAAGCTTTATTTATAAACATGTATTAGAAAAGTACAACATTTGCCCATTGCCAGGCAGCCAACTGCCATTACCAAGCCAAACATCAATAACAGAACCTTTAAGAAAAAGCAAAACACAGAGTGCATGAACAACTGCAAATAGTGAAACCATCTACAAGACAGAAGCCCCTTACTGTTGCATGTTCCCTGCCCCCCCATTCTCCTTTCCTTGTTTGTCGTGCACTTGGCAGTAGGGGTGGAGGCATCCATATGGGAGGGGGTCCAATATGGAGGACCGCATGGGGTAAAATAACCCTGCCTAGCCACTGTTCATGGGGCTCAACTGCATGGGGCACCCAGCCATAGAGTTTTCCAAGCTGTTTCTAGACTGCATCACAGGGGGACTGAGGCTGTGGCATTGGTGATGCAGCAGGAGCCACTATTCGTGACCATTAGTGATATCAGCTGCTCAAACAATTATTTCTGCTGAGGTCTGTCCTCCATCCTTATCTGCCATTCCTGTTCCAGGAACTGCGAGGCAAGCGCCTGCTCTCTCACTGAAACCCTGCCCTCAAGCTATACAGCCAGCCATTTCCTCTCACCGTGTCTCTCCTCTAGCCATAAGTTCCTCTCTGTTTATAGTACTGGACCTGCTTGTTGGCCCTGTCCAGAACTTCAACAACAAATTCATCACGGAAATGCTTCCTCTTGGAATGGTCCATGACGACACTGACCCGGGCGTCTGCTGCACTGTGGGTGAGCTGTGGAGGTACCAGAGCCAGCAGAGGTCAAGGGGCCTGGAATAGGACAAGACACAGAGGGCTATTGTCTCAATAGCTCACTGCAGGAGCACAGAAATT
The DNA here is from genome assembly GCF_965140285.1 of Lepidochelys kempii. NCBI lineage: Eukaryota > Metazoa > Chordata > Testudines > Cheloniidae > Lepidochelys > Lepidochelys kempii. The sequence goes on from NC_136381.1 coordinate 83,790,244, forward strand.
GTGGAAATTCAAAGGACAAAACTTTACTTTTCCAAACTGAACTTTAATATATTGTAAGAGGAATGCTTCAGACCACAGAAGTTCCCTGGACACTGCCTGGTTAATCTCAGCTAAAGAAGTGCAGAGGCAATGATAAGTTAAAAATTCAAAGCTGTTTTTGTTTTCTAAAAATTGCAGAACTACTTGGGTTGGGGGGGGCGTGTGTGCCATCAACAGCCATGCTACAAAAGCTTTTTCTATTATTTCAGGACTTCCACATTTTGGAAGATAACAGTTGCTGTGGTGCCCAATTGGCAAAGGAGATTTTATTTCAAGCTACTGTTGGGACACCTGCAGTGTATGCACCTAAGTATTCAAATGTGTGGTGACTGAACAGCTCATCTATGAATGAAGTGGACTGGTCAGCTACTAGGGTGGCCGTGGAAAATATGCCCTTCCCCAAAATGCGACTGCCTATCTGGAGTTCCCGCTTCAGGAAAAGTTTGCAGCTATCAGCATCTGGGATTGGGTCAGAATTCATAAAGGGGACTCAACAGGATGATGTATTAGCTTTCATATGGCTTAGCCTGTATGGAAATACACAGAACTCCACAGCCAGTCTCCTTGTCTCTCCCCCCACCCCCATTTCTGGACAAAATTTCAAACCCCACTTGAATTTGGAGCAAATGAATTTTTTCACCTATGGACTGCATGGACCTATGGACCTTTAATTGAAATGGACTAGATTTGTAAATGGAACACATTCACTCCCTTTCACCCCGGCCCCATCCACCCATCCAGATCACTGTTTTCAGGCGACTCGTTACACTGTTGAGCGGTTACAGAGCCACATACTTATAGGCCTGGCAATGTAAGGTTACTTTTAAGAAATAGAAATGCCCTTGTAAAAATTCACTTTCAAGATGTTTTTATTGTTTGCATGCCATTTTGAACTCCACATAGTGGAAGGTAGGAAAGGGTGCAGCCAAGCCACTGGTGACATAAAATCTGCCATTAGCGGATATACACTACTAGCTGGGTCCTTTAATAACTATTGCACTGGTTCATAGGATGGAAATACCTCCTATCCCTATAGTAATACAACATTAAAATGGAGCCAGAAACTTACCAGGCCCAGGGGCAGCTTCTGTCCCTTCCGTGTCGGCTGCAGGCTCCGCAGTGGGCTGTGCCTCGGCGGGGGGACACGGGGGGGGGGGGGAAGAGAAGAAATCAAACTGCTCCTTTGAGTATGGCCCCAGGATGTGTTGCTGCTTCTCCTACTGCAAAACCTCCTCTGGGACAGTTTCAGTAAGAGACACTTCACTGTCCTCACTCGGCACCTGCTGCTGGCTCCTATCAGTCCTAATGTTGGATTCTGGGGCTAGAAGGGCACCATTCTGGCTGACTACATCATGATGCGCTCCATGTTCAGTGCAGTGCCCAGCATCCAGTCAAACTCCATATAAAACAGGCATGATGTTGGCAAGTTGTCCAAGGTACCGTTCTGGTTCCTGTTTTCATGTACTCAGTCTTGAGCCACTTAACCCGCTCTGGTTAATTTGCAATGCTGCCAGCTTCTTTGTTATTTGCTGGTATCTGTAGTCATTCCTGGTACCCTTACTAAAATCCACTCTTTTGCTCGCCTCGCTCTAGAGATGCACCAAAATCTGGCTGTACACCCATGACCATGAAGCAGTGCACTTTGCAAAAGACTTGTTCTGATCTGTCTCCACTGCGAACACAGAAGGCTCTCTGATGGTATGTCTGCAGCTCAGTGTTCAGAAGACAACAGACAGGTTAAACGCTGACTCATGGAGCTGCTGCACTACACCAAGGGGGGTTGCCTCCATTTCCCTGGAGTCAACAGGAGATTTTTGGGATAGAAAGGACAATGGAAGTTGTTCCATGGGATACTTTTGTCAGACTCCCAGGGTCCCGAGGTGATGTGTGTGTGTACACCCGCGCGCTGTGTCTACATTGCAAAGTAATAGGGCTAAACTTTGGTCCCTGCTTGATTCCTAGGTCCGAGCCTGAGAGATGAGTGTGTAGACAAAAGGGGAGTTTGGGCTCAAGCCTGAGTGAGCCCATTGCAATGTAAACATACCCACGTACCATTTATTCAAATTTCTTTTCTTGTAAAAACCATTAAACTAGTATTGGACTGTAGGGACTTGAGCCTACCTGTATAGTGTTTAACCAACTTCTGTAGAGACTCAAATTGTGCTCTGGTTGTGATATAGTATCCACCACTGTCAAGTTTTCTGATTTTGTAGTGTTTCACATTATCGCCTCTGACCTCATCCCAGTCACGTATAGAAAGGGAATAAGCACCTAGAAAAAACAGTTAGAATGTTGTTTCTTACCAAAAAAAAAAAAAAAAAAAAGTGTACACATATGAAACAATTAACTCTTTTGCTATAGAGAGGAAGTAAGCTTAAAAAAAATACCTTTAGTGGTTTCACTCTCTCGTACTAAGAAAATACCACGTTGGTTCCCAGGATTTAAAAGTAATCTCTCTGCATCTTTCCTGCCCATCTTACCAAAATACCATCTAGAAGAAGTTAAAGAAAATATTTGATAAGATTAGTGAAGATACTGTGGTAATAATCTGCATAAAATAGCACTATAAATTCTGCTTGTATAAGTTTCATTTAATTTTTTTTCAAATCTTAGGGGCCTTTCATAGGCCCTTACACCTAAATAGGCAGCAAGGTCTTGAGATACAGATGCAATGCTGCTTCATCATCATTACTCACATGGTGATTTATAACAGAAGGCCAAACACTAAAGCGTTTCTGCTCATAATGCAAACTCCCAAACACTGATATTCATCTAAATATAGTTCTCATAAATCTATACCACTACTAACTGTTGGACTACTGATAAGGAACAGCAGGGATTAAAGTATCTGACTTCACCCTGAACAGCAAAATCTCTGGACTGAGCTTCCATTCACTGGAAAGAAATTCTGACTTCTAAATTAACAGGCACTGTGCTAGCATATTTTACAGGTTATATTTTTCTATTCATTTCATTGAATCATAGAAATACAGGGGCTGAAAGGGACCTTGAGAAATCATCAAGTCCAGCCCCCTGCACTGAGGCAGGACCAAGTAAACCTACACCATCCCTGACAGGTGTTTGTCCCACCTATTCTTAAAAACCTCCAGTGATGAAGGTTTCACAGTGTCCCTTGGGTGCCTATTCCAGATCTTATCGACCTTATAGTTTGAAAGTTTTTTCTAATATCTAACTTAAAACTCTCTTGCTTCAGATTAAGTTCATTACTTTTTGTCCTGTTTTCAGTGGACAGGGAGAACAACTGGTCAGGTTTCCTAAAGCTTAATCATTTTTGGTGCTCTCCACTGGATTCTCTCCAGTTTATTCACATTTTTCCTGAAGTGTGGCACTCAGAACTGGACACAGTACTTCAGCTGAGGCCTCACCAGTGCGGAGTAGAGAGGGATGGATAATTACCGTATATACTCGTTCATAAGCCAAATATTTTTGGTAAAAAAGTGATGCATCGAAGAGCAGAGGTCGGCTTATAAATGGGTCTACACCAAAATTTGATTTTAAACTCTATGAAATCATTGAATTGAATATCTAATACATTGTTGTTTTGTTTACCTGGAGCGTCTGCAGGCATGGAGCACATCAGTTCCTTGTGGCCGCGCACTTCCCGCAGCTCCCATTGGCTGGGAATGGCGAACCGTGGCCACAAGGAACTGAGGGGCTCCATGCCTAGACGCTCCAGGTAAACAAAACGTCCCGACCTGCCAGCGGCTTACCCTGATGGGCTGGGAGCCAAAAAGTTTGCCAACCCCTGAAATATAGGGTCGACTTATGAAAGGGTCATACAGTTTTTACTATTTTTACCTATCCATTTTGGGGGGTAGGCTTATAAATGAACGGGCTAATGAACGAGTATATATGGTAACTCCTGTGTCTTACATGACAGTCCTGTTAATACACCTCAGAATAATATTAGCTTTTTTCACAAATGTATCACATTGTTGACTCATTCAATTTGTGATCAACTATAATGCATTATATCCTTATCAGCATTACTACCTCCCTAGCCACTTATTCCCCTTTTTGTAGTTGTGCATTTGATTTTGCCGTCTAAGTGAAATACTTTGCACTTGTCTTTATTGAAGCTCATCTTGTTGCTTTCCGACCAACTCCAATTTGTCAAGGTCATTTTGAATTCTAATCCTATCCTCCAAAATGCTTGCAACCCCTCCCGGCTTGGCGTGATCTGCAAATTTTAGAAGTATGTTCTCCACAAGTCACTAATGAAAATATGAATAAGCACTGGACCCAGGACTGACCCCTGCAGGACCCCACGAGATACACCCTCCCAGTTTGACAGTGAACCATTGATAATTACTCTTTTCATACGGTCTTTCAACCAGCTCTGTACCTAACTTATAGTAATTTCATCTAGACCACATCACTAGTTTGCTTATTAGAAATGTAATGTGGAACCGTGACAAAAACCTTATTAAAATCAAGACATAGCACATCTAGTGCTTCCCCCTATCCACTAGGTCAGTAACCCGTGTAAGAAGGAAATTAAGTTGGTTTGGCATGATTCATTCTTGACAAATCCATGGCTGGCTCTTCCTTACAACCCTATTATCCTACAGGTGCTCACAAATTGATTAAATAATTTGTCCCATAATTTGTATATATTAATATAGAAAAAGAAGCCTCCCTCTGTAAGCTGTAGGTTCCTCTGATGTGTTAACAGAACATAACAAAACCCAGGATCAAACCTAACACCTTCCTCTGACCTTCCTCAGAGACTGGGCAAGGAGGTCAGAGTGGTGTTAGCACTGGGCAAGGAGGTCAGAGTTAAGGCTCCTTTACACTGCCAGAGTGGTGTAAAGGAGCCTTATTGTGAAGGACATTTTTACACCTGTTTTATACTCCTGGGGGAATTCACTATGAACAATGGAAACAATTCACTAAGCAGGCAGGCTGCTACATTCTACTCTGCCTGAGGGGACAGAGCCTTCCCCAAACCTACCTCCTCAGATACACCCCAAAGCCTTGCCCCTCCACACTGAACATGCTGCAACAGTGAGCAAGAAGGACAGAGTGTATCTCTAACTACCCAGCCCCATTGCCCTGGCAGTTATTTACATCTCTGCTGGCTGTTCTGGGCACTCAAACTGATCTTCCTGAACTGCTGGAGAAGGGCGTGTGACCACTCTTGCAGCTTCCCTTTGCTTCCCCATCAGAAATAATTTTTCTGCGGGGAAGCAAAGGGAAGCTGCAAGAGCGGGGAATAATTTTTCTGCGGGGAAGCAAAGAAATCTACGGGGGCCATGAATTCTGTGCATGCCCAGTGATGCAGAGTTCCCCCAAGAGTAACTCTTTGGGCAACATCTCACTTCTAGAAACAATCCCCAAAACTTGGATATATCAGCACTAGCATCTCCATTGATGCTACTGCTGGCCATCACAGGTGCAGCACTGCAGCCGTAGTAATTCAATTAGGAATTTTAAATATTACTTTTTTTGGTTATATAGAGCAGCATTTTGTAAGCAGCTGAAAGATTTAATTTTTAAGAACAAATGCTTATCTCTCTCTGATGCAGCTGCTATTCAATATTAAAGGGCCAGGTAGTGGCAGCAGAAGCAATAGTGATATACTGAAGTCTCAGACTGAGATTCAGGAAGCAAGCTGGGAATTGGGCTTCTTTCCCAGAAGTGCAGTGAGATGTGTGAAGAAAAGGACTGGAAGAGTCCTGACCACATAACAGGGCAATGAAAGCTGGGAAACACTCCCACTGCTAGCATTGTGGAGGCAAAGGCAGCAGAGCTCTGTAAGTCTTAACGCAATAATTAGGTACCCACTACCTAGCAAACAAGCTCTACCTGAGACATCTCAGAATCCCTAAAGAAACTTCAGGTGATTCCTTAACTACTACATTAAAGATTATGGGCTGTGTCTGTCCTCAATTGTAAGAAGTGCTGGCAGTAAAAATGGTAATGTTGCCTCAATTCTCACTGATCTTTGGGGATGCTGAGCAATTTTCTGTCCCCTCACACAGATCTGTCCCAGAGATTTGGAGGAATCAATGGCTTTAAACCCTGAACAGCTTTGGAATGCCATCCATGTAAAATGTTTGCTTAGAACTTTGAGTTCACTCACTATCAGGGTGATGGAGTCTGTTGGGTTTGCCCACCTAGTTAACAAACAACATTTTATCAACTGCATTCCAAAGTGTGCATATCTTGATTGAGAAACAGATGGCTGTTAGATGTAAGCAATAACACATTGAAGGGTATGTATACCAATTCAGTTATCTTCACACTCAGACATACTCAGGTTTTTAAACACAAACACACACATATAAACAATCTCATACGTATTAATGCATTCCATTAAAAAGTCACATATCTATACTTGTTACTATTTAAGTAGTATTCCCATCCATTAATTAGTGAGAAGTATCATATTCATACTTTCCCAAATTAAATGTTATCTTGCTACTCTGAAACCTGCTACTTATATGGCACTGTAGTAAATTAGTTCCTACGTATAATTCTTTGGTAGTAAATTATGGGCAAAAGTGACTGACAAAAGACTGAATAATGCCTTACTCTTCTGCCTGAATGGAGTCTGCAGGAGCTACATAATTGCTCGGGATGTAGCCAGTCTTTCCTGTAGCAATGGATCTTGCTTCCCACCAGTCTCCTTCCCTGAAATGCAATAGCAATTATCTCTAAATTGCATAAACTCTTACAAAGTGATGTATTATCATCCACAAATATTCAACTCAGATCAAATTTTAGCCAATGCAAAATTAAATTTAGAGGACAATCATCCCAACTAGAATGCAGTACCTGCCAGTAAATTTTTCACTTCATCATAAGCTGCATGTGTACATCTTAATTTCATTTCATATTTTAAAACAGAAATATGTACAAGAGAAAGGCATTTACTGACATATAAGGTGTAGAGTAATAGACTGCTTTGTTATATGATTATTAAGCAAAGATATTGGCGTTCCAGTTATATATTGCAAAGTTAAATTTTTAGGAAGGTTTTTTAGAAGTGCCTTCTAATCACTTTCATACATTTCAGACAATTTGCCACTGTTGACAATCTGGAAAAAATGGCACCTCGTGATGAACAGGATTAAAAAAACGCTAAAAGAAAAATAACCCTGATGAATGCATTTATAATGTTGTAGAAAACTGTCAACTATAGATAAGCAAATTAAGAGATGTTCCAGTGCTAGCACACTTTATGGCAATTTAGAGCATCTCAGAGTGCTTTCTCCATCCTTTAATTCCCAGTTTTTAGACAAGGAACAATCCCAATTACTCAAGACAGTAGCAAAAGCTCCCCGTTGACTTGTGTGAGGACAGGACTTCACCCAAAGAGTTTAAGTGATTTGTCCAAGGTCACAAACCAAATCTGTGACTGCGTAGGGAATGGAACCCAATTCTCTAGTCCTTTTCTGTTGAATCCAGATCTTTAAGTACTGTTATGTAGCTACCACAGCAGGCTGCCTTTATGTACACACTGAGCTACAAGGGAGGGACAAAGTAAATAAATAAAATTGTGTACAAATTTTAGATCAGAGAATTATATGAATTCAGCATATTGTCACATGTAGTTCTAGGATTGCCAACCCTCCAGGATTGTCTTGGAGTCTCCAGGAATTAAAGATTAATCTTTAATTGAATATTATGTCATGTAATAAAACCTGCAGGAATACATCCAACCAAGATTGGCAACCCTGTGATTCAAAGGAGGGATCTGAATCCATATCTCCTAGGCGAGTGCCTTAATCACCAGGCTACAGATTTTCCCCCCTTCTTTGGCCCAATGAATATTTAAGTATTACACAAGTGGAACAACTTCAACTGAAGTGGTTGAGAGCAGCCCACCCCAGAAAATCCTATATCCCATTGGCTAGGATGCTCACCTGGGAGGGGGAGATTGGAATCCTTGCTCCAGAGTTGAGATTCAAACTTGGGTCTCCCACTTCCAGGCAAGTGCCGCAAACACTGAACTAAAAAGGTCAGAACGCCTCCCCCCCCATTTGTGGATGACACAAATTGGGCTTTTCCAGTTTGCTGACAAATTCAAATTATTTTCAGAATTAAACCAAGTATTTTTCTCTGAATTTTGGTTTGCTGGCCAAATTGGAAAAAAAAAATTAAATTTACCCAGCTCTAATTAGCATGTTAATGTAGTCCTCTTAAGCCCATATTTATGGAGCTTTGTAAATCAGGTGAAAACCTGTCTACTCTTTGTTGAAAAATCTTAAAGGTATCTTGAAGGTATTTATTTCCAAAGTAACACTAATTATAGAAGTCTCTGACAGAAAATACTTACGTGTTGTTTATTATCTGGAACCGTTCACCCTTCTTAAACGAAAGATCATCTGTAGTTCTAGCTTCATAATCATATAAGGCCACAAAAACAGTTACACCACCTTATGAAAAGAAAAAGGCATATCATATAGCAATACCACTAAGATTAATTTTTTTAAAAAGCAGTCTATGACAGCAGCTAATCAATTTTGCTTTGAAAACAAACAAAATGTTCTCTGCATACTAGATCCTGTCAAGCTGCAAAAGCTGACTTATCAATAGACTGGCTAACTTCTTTTCATTAAGAGGGAATTTACATAAAGAGAATCCTCAGATAAGGTGAGTTGAGTTATAAAAAGAAAATACAAACAAGATTACAGCAGTTCACTAGAGAATCAAGAGTGGTACTTCCAGTCAGACCATATACAGGGCTTACTATACACAAGACATCAAGAATGATAAAACTCAAAAGAGTTGCTTTTTAAAAATATATTTTAAAGAAGGAACATAAAATAGATTCAAAAGCCATCATCATATTTAAGTTTTTAACTTACATTTTTATAAATTAAACTAGTTTTATGGCAGAGCATCTCCAGACATTACACCATGGATTCTCCACTTTTCTGGAACTAAATATCAAGATCTGTGCATGGGATTAACCGGACAAGAGGCCAATTCCAGAGGGGACAAAACATTTTCATTCTGTTATGCTTTAAAAAAAGGTCCTCACTATAGCATAATTCCACACAGTAGTAAAACATACATGTTATCTCCCAGCCATAAAAAGCAGGAAGGGAGACTGGTGTTGAGGATGACGCACAGCTGCATCACCCTTGGGGGAATGCTGAATAAGATTTTTCATAAGAGAAGTGAGCTTACTGCATCAATCCATTTAAAATTTGCTCCTCCAAGCCTTTCTAGCCAGTTATTCCAAGCATGGGGACTGTTAACGTGTCTGTCCTTTGAGTGAGGTGTGAGAAGTGGTAAGGCAACACTCTGTCTTGCCCTAAAAGATACCCTATGTCACTTGGCTAAACAATGACACAGGAGGGATGTGATAAGAGTCTACAAATATTTGAAAGGTGTAAAACACCAAGGAGGAATAGGAATAGAAGCAGAAGCAATTGGATGAAATTGAGAATGGAAAATTACAGATGGACTATCAGTAAAGACCTTTCTCAGATCTATTACTGAGGAACAGTCTCGAGGGAGTTCTAAGCGCCACTGTTTCGCACATTTAAAACTAAGTACAAATATTTTGTAGGATGAGAGGCTATATGAACCAAAACGTCTTTTTCATCTCAAATTTCTACTATTGGTATGTCCTGGAGGCAGAGATCAAAGTTGCTAGGAGGCATTCAGCTAAATTCGTGGAAGACCTCTTGTTAGATCATTCATGAAATCAAATCAAGTCAACATTATGAGAAAGAAGCAAAACTGAAAATTAAATTTACAGTCATGAAAGGATTTAAAAAGAACTACAACAACCTAGACTACAAAGAATTTAGCCTCTTATGAATAGAGAATTGGCCACGGCTTGCCCAAGAAATAGAGCACGCTGTCTGAATTTTTCCAGAAGTTGAAGGATGGTGCATAAAACAAATGACATCAACATGATTTTCATCAGTTTTGCCTGGTAACCACTCGCTTAGTCTGAAGTCAAGGTGATGCACCAAATAATGAAAATGGCAAGAATGCACACTTTAAACACATTCACACAAATATACAACTGATGCTCAAACATAAGGAAACAAGCTGTATCTGATTATATTTTAAGCTTCAACATCTGACAAAAGTGAATACTCTAGAGTTCCATTATGACAGATGCGTTGATTGCTTACCAGCCAGCCAACACGTTTCATGATCAACTGTACAATTTATCGCAACTAGGAAGTTATTAATTCAGTTAAACTACACAATACTAACCAAAATAACAGAATAATGCATGCAAATGCAAACCACACAGCAAAAGAAGTTATTTACCAATGCTGTTCTTTGACTGTTGCTCTGGCAGTGAATACATGGAAACCTCTTTCAGAAGGCATCTCTGCTGGGTAGGCGCATGAGCAACCAAACATTGAATCATACATCAGATACCCAGATCTATATAAAGGAATGTGCTCCTCCACAACCGCCTCAGTTCCTTCTCCTGAACTGTTAAATTCTCATGACATATATGTCTACATAGTATTTTGGAGCCTGTGGGAGCAAGACTCTGAGCCTCAGTTGATGGACTCAGGCCGGTGGGAAAATAGCTCGATAGATAGCACTTTGAAGTTGTGGCTCAGGATGGAGCTTGGACTCTGAAGCCTATACAGCCTTCTGAGGGGGATCTTATGCCTGCAAGAATTGGCAGTCTAGCTAAGATGCCACATAGTTCTGTGCACCTCATATTCTACTGAGGAAGACCCTATTTAGATCTAAGTTTTCCCGGACTAGAGCTGGTCACAAAATGGACTTCCCCATCCTGTGAAAAATTGAGACTTTGGAAAAAAAATTCATTCTGAATTAGGATAAAAAGCCAAAATTTAAACATTTTTACATACATGAAATCAAGAAAAAAGTTTTGGTTCAATCAGAATGTTTCCTTCAATAAATCTGAAACATTTCATTCATAATTCATTCATTCACAATTTTTTTTATAGAAAATAAATTTTGAAGTAAAAAAAATTGAAACGTTTTCTTCTGAAAATGTCAAAATAGAACACTGACATTTAGAGAGAAAAAATATCAAAATTTCCCCCCAAACGGAACGTTCATATATGATTTTGTGAAAAATTTCAATTTTGTCAATATGGCATTTTTGTGATGGAAAAACTATTTCACTGAAGATTTTCTGACTTTCTCCCAGACATCTTTCCCATAAGCGACAAAGAGCCTGTCTTCTCTAAATAGAAAAACATTCTTTTATCATCTGAATTGTGCAAATTACCTGCCTAGGATGGGAATAGGTCTGGGAAAGACAGGGAGGGGCATATACCAGCTGAGGTGGAAATCCAATACCACTTTAGGAATAACACTTGGGTGGGGTATCATGATCACTTTTTCTCTGTGGATCACAATAGAAAGTGGCATAGTTATTAAGGTCTGTAGTTGACTTATTTTCCAAGAAGAGGCTATGGCAATTAGAAAAGCAGCCTTTACAAGACTCACTCTAGGGAAATTTCCCTGAGAGGTTCGAAGGAAAGGCATATATTGGTTTCATAAAGTTCCTTGGTAGAGGCTGAATGCATTGATCAGGACTCAAAAAATAAAAATAAAAAATTCAGCAACAGTGGATTGAAAAATGTAAGTCTGCTTCAACACATTGATAGTAAGCAGAGGGGATGTTAGGTGTGCTTTGAGAGGCTACACACAGGTCTAAGCACTTTATACAGAAGACAGGTCAGAATTACAGCAAATTTTAGACTAAGATGGAATCAAATCTTTATTAGGCAACATTTTCAATCTTGGATGTGATTTTTGCCTTGATTGGGTTAGAACTGTCTGCATTTTGTCATCAGGAGTGGTCAGTAGTGGATGGGATATTATCCTCTGTGTTGCAAGCTGCCCATTTTAAGGCTGATAATCTTGAGGGAGAGGCAATAAGGATCAGCTCTAGGAAACAGTAACAATGTTGGTGCGGATTTAGGGGGGCTATAAGGCTATGTCTACACTACCACAGTAAGTCGACCCAAGTTACACGACTCCAGTTACTTGAATAATATAGCTGGAGTCGATGTAGCTTAGGTCAACTTACTGCAGTGTCTACACCGTGTTGGGTTGATGGGATAGTGTCTCTCGTTGACTTACCTTACTCTTCTCGTTCGGCGTGGAGTACTGGGGTCAACTGGAGAGCAATCTGTGGTTGATTTGGTGGGTCTTCACCAGACCCACTAAATCGATTCCTGGTGCATCTATCTCCAGAGCATCGATACAGCGGTAGTGTAGACACAGACAAAGCAAATCTCATCCTTGGGCTATCTGATCTTCCAAGACGACTCTGAGAAACACATATTTTGAAGGAAGGCACACAAGAGCTATGAACACCATCTCATTAGGAACGTGTCTGATAGGGATTTCTAGACTCTTCCAGCTCTGGTACAATACAAGAGGTATTTTGTGTTTGCTCTGGAAGTGAAGAGGTTGATATCTGGGTGGTCCCATTCTGGAAGAGGACATTGGTTAGTTTGTTTTAGAGACCACTCTTGCCAGATTTATGTCTGTCTGCTTAGCGAGTCTCCGCCTATGTGTTTTCTTCTCTTGCTAGGTGGAGAACTGAATAGATATGATGTTTTATGTATCACAGCTACAGCTTCCTAACCTCCAAGGAGAGGCTCAGTGATTGCACACTTCTGTTTACATTGCCTGTCAGGACGTGTAATACTTTGATGTTGCAGTGATGGGACGAAAGACCTTCAGGGCACAGCATACGGCCCTGAGTTATCGGATGTTTACACAGAGCGTCAACTGCCATGTGTTTCAGTGGCCAAGTACTTTGAGTTTTTGGTAATGTGCACCCCAGCCTAGACTAGACTCATTAGTGATCCCTCAGAGTTTGAGGATGATTATTAACCTTAAGATTCTGTCATGGGTATTTTTAGTAAAAGACAGGTACAGGTCATGGGTAATAAACAAAAATTCACAGAAGCCTGCAACCCATCCCTGTCTTTTACTAAAAATACTCTGGGGGACAAGGGGGAAACAAAGAGTTCTGCCCGGGTTTGCACCTGCTCCAGCCCCATCGCTGCTCCAGCCCTAGCGGGGGCTGACCCAACTCGGGCTAGCTGCCACTCCGCTGACAGCTTCAGCAGCCCAGGGGACTGAAAGTTGCTCCAGTCCTGCCTGAGAAGTCCCAGAAAGTCACGGAATCTGTGACCCCATGACAGAATTGTATCCTTAACGACTGCCTTCCATAAATGATAGCCAGTTATCACTGGTGGATTCACAGGTGGCTAATGAGATGGACCTAGGATCCACAGATCCTGTAACAATTGGGGCAGACATTTCCCAATGGATGGGGCAGATCTGGACTGTGGAGTCGGGCTGCAGTGCATTCTTTCCTCCTTTCCCATTTCCTGTTGTCTTTGATGGATCTCAAAATACTGGGGTCCTTGTCACAAGGTCCTTTTTCATATTGGTCGGTCTAGGGCTTGGGTTTTCCGTGAGTTTATGTCAATACTGCACTTCTTCATGTTGGCTCTGAGGACACCTTTGAAGTGCTTTTTTTGCCCACCCCTTGTCTGTTGGCGATCGTCCAATTATGAGAACATGACCTGCTTTGGGAGATGATTTTCCGGCATTCAAAGAACATGACCAGCCCAATGGAGTTGGTGGTAGGTGATCATAGATTCAATGCTGGAGGTTTTGGCTTGGGAAAGAACACTAATGTTGGTGCATTGGTCATCCCACTTGATTCAGAAGTTCTTCTGGAGGCACCATTGATAGTATCGTTGAAGAATCTTGAAGCGTCTACTGTACGTGACCCAGGTTTCGGCACCATATGGTGCATTGTAGGTGGTGTTGAATTTCCTCACCAATGTCAGCTCTCTGTAACAGTTAGCTACCAAAGTAAAGGAAGTGATTGACATTATTCCTGGGGGAATTCTGTGCCATTGTGCGCATGCAGAATTCATATGCTCTGCTGATTTTTTTTTCTCCACAGAAAATACATTTTGTCAGAAAGGCACTGCAGTTATGTCTTTTGCCCACCAGGGGCTGCTGTGGCACCAGAACAGCAGCCGCTGGCTCACCACTCACTGGCCATAGCAGTTAGCAGCCAGTAGGGAGGAGGAGGAGAGGTTGTGTTCCTCAAAGCTCCCTGCCTGGGGGGCCAGATGAGGAGGCAAGAGAATATGGGGGCACAGACTGAGCGGGACACACGGGGCTACTGGGGGGTCCACCCAAACGGAACAGGGTTCAGAAGGGCTTGTGGCAGGACAGACTGGAGCAGGGGATGAATGGGAGTCGGGGTGCAGGGCCACATGGGGATGGGGGCTGGAGGGGCAGGGCCACACAGGGACAGGGAGGACGCATGGCTGAATGGGGGCGCAGCGCCACATGGGAACAGGGACAGATGTGTTTGACTGGTTGGGAGAGGCTAGGCTCAGCCAGGGTCTGATGGGAAGGCTCCCCAACTCCCTAACAATCCCATTTCCCCTCATCCCCATTCACACAAAAAAATTGTTCCATGCTTCTCCCATCCACACCCAATGCCTCTTCAGGTTCACTCTCAAGGCTCCTTCCCCAGCAATTACTTCCCTCTTTCTCAGCTCCTCCATTATCCAGCTCCCCCAAGCCTTTGCACTGCTCCTGAGGAGTGCGGGAAATACATTTCTATATTGTAGGTTAAATAAATTATTACTCAAAGTTCTGTATTAATATGCCTCGTAAGAAATCTTTTGTCAAAAAACACTTCCTGAATCTTTTTTGTTGTCTGTATTATTACATTTTGAATCATTCCCCCAAATTTCAAGGTCATTATTCCATACATGTATCTTTGATGTCTCAGACTCACGAATACAGTCTTACTTGCTCCTGTTACTGCCTTGGATTTCCATTGATGTTCTCTTTGCTGTACTCTTTGGAATGATATCCACTGAATTACCACGTGAATGGTAAAGACCTTGAAAAGCAGAAGCCCTTAGAAAAGTGTTCTGTTTTGGCCATGTAAGTTTTCCTGTGTTGTATGGCACTATAACATTTACTAGACGAGACTGTCAAAAGATAAAAATTAAATTATTTTACATAAATCTCACCTGTTAAACTATTAGGATACGGACTTGGCACAGCTGAAAACGAGGAAGAGGCTCCTCCAAAGGGTGTCATCCCTGAAGGTCCTCCAAATGGAGTCATGGAATGACTGTTAAAGTTAACTGATGGTCCCTTTATCGCAGGCGACTGTGTTGCTTGAGAATCTGATCCATAATGGCTGATGTGGGAACTAACAAGTTCTGGAGGGTTATCAGTTCTATATTTCATAGCTGGACCTTTGTCCTCTTTGCTTTTAATGCACCCCATAGTTGCTTCTGTAGAGGGAAAAAAAATCATCTCACCGTTGATATATAGTTAATGTAGAAAACATGATAAAGGCTTATTATAAATACTGATTAAGTACTGCTTAAAAATTAAAAAGAAGGTGGTAGTTGGTTTTACAGCCACAAAAACTGCTGAAATTTCAATAGATAAAGGCTGGAGAAAATAGTTAAGTTAGCTTGCTAGCATACCTGGATTACAAATACTAATGAAAAAAGTTTTCTGGACGGAAATCTGTAGAATTCATAGAATCGACAAACGTATTTTTCCCCCGAAGTACTACAGTACCCTGACAGCCCTTAACAAGAACAGTATTTGGATATTCATCATTATGATTCCTCCCTGGGCTGTAAATTCTAAGGAGACAGAAAAAGTAGAAAGATGGGTAATGGAAAGATTAGAGCAGCGGGAAGACTTTTACATGAGAAGAGACTGAACTTAAACCTCCATTCCGGAGGTGTTCATAACTTCTGGAGGTTCTACTGTGTGCTAGCTGGAGCACTGATCTGACATGACAATTCCAGAGATAAGAATTCTGTCTTAACTTCAGAAGTGGAAGTCTCCTTTAACATGAAATAATTAGCCATCCACATCACTGAGAAATTTAGAGAAAATGACTGAAACCAGTAACAAATTGGAAGCATTTAATAAAAAAAAATAGTCTCTTTTCATTGACATCTATGGTTAATATTGCATGAATCTTTCTTCCATAGCTGGTCAAATAAGTATGAACACTGGAGTTCTTCCTTCAAGTAATTAATTGTCCACATTTTTTCTTTGCAATCATCACTGATCTCTTCAATCATTAGATATTTGCATCTGGAACAAACTTAAGTTCTAATCATTGCCCCAATACATCTACTTTCAAATATGTTTTTTCAGGTTGTGTGTCTTATTTCTCTTTTCATCTGGTCATTAAAATATTAAAGACACTTTTCATTTTCTTAAAAATGAACTCTCAGGCCCTGAAATGGACCATGAACACATGGCAGAGGAAGCACACAAAACTATATTCTCATTTCAATGCACATAATTCCTACACATCAATATAAGAATATTCAGCATATCACTTGGTCTCTAACATCTGTGGTACTGTACTAGCTAAGAGAAAGAAAGATCCAAACTAGCTGAATTGTTGCAGCCTGCAAGTATCGTTTAAAAATTCTGCAGGGATGAACAAAACAAAAATATCATGGAAATGCCAGAATTTGTCCAAGGAGGTTTTTTTTTTAAATTAATTATAGTTAACCCATATCTGTTGGGAATGTCTAAATGTTATTAGAACAACCAAGTAAAGGATCACATAAATGCATGATTTCAAGAGAAGTTAATGGAGTTTAGCTGTTTAAAAACACCTTACAAAAGAAATCCTGTAATATAGATCTGGAAGGCTCCTAATAGGTAACTCCTAATTAAGTTTAATCCAACGATAAACACCTATTTATAACCTCTCTACTACATCTGGAAAATTGAATCCAGTAGGATATGAACCACCATATTTTGTCTGTCTGGATTCTCAGTGTGGTTTGTTGCCTAATCCTGAGGCCTACCCCTTTTAGTAGACAATTTCCATTGCAAATTTTTTTTAAAGTGTACAGTATGAACCGTACTGCCTTTGTGAAAGTGTGTTTTCCTAGCTGTACTTAATAAAATGATGTATTATCTGGCTTGTAGTTATAAAGTCATACAAAGTCAGAGCTTCAAGACGACAAATACATGAGCATTATTTATTAAAACAAAAATAATGTGGATTAAATAAAGACGGCAGAAGGAAAAGCTGCTGCATCCTCAAAACATACTGTGCCACTAAATATCTGTCAGAGATATTCTGTCAAGTTTTGTACTCTATCTTTAACATCTGGCTAACAAGCTAATGAGACTTCAGGATTTAAAAAAAAAAAAGTTTGCTTGACCTAGTAAAACCTGCTGGATTCTCTCCAGAGCACTTGTACATTTGGCCGAATGTACAGTGTAAATGTTAATGTATGTTGTAGTGATTATAAATAGTTTCTGTGACAAGCCTCATTAATTAAAATAGTGGCTAGTAGTGAAAAGTACCATCATGTTATATTTGAACAGACTGCAGAAAGATACTTATTGAGGATTTGAATTCATATTCAAGGAATATCCCCCTGCCTTTTGGTTCACTGTTAAGGTAATCTTCTTTCTGAGGTTTAAGAGATTAACAATAGATATTCAATTGGCACTTCAAGGAAAAGCCACATTCAGACACAAACAGCCAAAGAAAATCCAAGAGCTCTACTTTAAAAATCACATACTCCCCCCTTTAAAAACACAAAACAGAAAATGACAAAAGCCCATGTTTTAAAAAAATAAAAACATACATGAAGACTTTCTATAACGTATTGTGGGGGGAAGGAGGGTTAGGGAAGTTGGAGAGAGAAACAATAGGCTTTTTTGAGTGTTTAGCTTTGTAATGCATTACTAGAGAAAGGAAAAATCCTAAACAGCTGGTCTGTAATGTGGGGATTGGTTATTATAGTACAGTATGTGTTACTAAAAATGTATATAACCAGAGCAGCTTCCAACAAGTATTTAACACTTCTTTTCCACTGGTGTTACCAGAGACAATACAAAATAGTTATACGAACGATGTGTTTCCCAGTTAATTTATGCCACCCCTTCCAGGGGCAATAAGACCAAGGTCATTTTACAGACGAGATAAACAGACATGTAGAAGGAGGAACAAGATCTTTTGAAGATCTTTATAACTGTATAAATAAAAACTTGGCCCAAGTTATGTTTATACGCGAAACCAACATCGTTCACTAGGCTTCACAGAAATCTAACTAAGGATAAAGGCTTGACAGACTCCCAACACTTGGCTCCTTGGAGATAAGAGATGAATACCTGCGATCCCATGGTACTGAATTGGGAATCAAGTGCCAGTTTTCCAGGAAACTATGTTCTGAAGGAAATGGACTAAAAACGTAGATGTCCAATTCTGCTCTCTAACTGGACAGGGGCCCCAATTAGAATGTTGTCCAAAAAAAAAAAAAAAAAAAAAGAGAAACTGGCTGTGGGGAGGAAAGAGATTTTCAGGTAAGCCTCCGTGAGGGCCAACAGAAGAAAAACTGTTCTAGGAGACAGTTGACAAATGAGATTTTTGAGTTTCCATATTGAATTTTGCCCTTTTGACTGATCTGTCCAAATGGTTCAGGTCAAAGGTAGTTTCGATGCTTTGCAAATACTTGGGAACTTGACGGTGGAAGATGGAGTATCCCTCGGTCTCTGTCCAAAGTGGAGTAGTTTGAGAGGCTAAAAATATAAAGGCTATTTCTCCATCTTCTATTTTCTGACTTCTGCTTTGTTAGATTACAAAACGTTGGGCCAGGGGAAAACCAATTTATCTGTAGGTCTGAGTGATTGATGCTATTGCATAGACCTTGCTGATTATCTCTGTGACCTACCTGTGATTTCCTAGTTTGAAGAACTGATGAGAGCCACCATATCTCCAGGAATGCACTGGGACAAGAAGCACTCCAAGTTTTTGTGACAGAACGTCTGTACAACTAGTCTGTTTTTCCCATTTCAAATTTTCTGTGTGGTCTGAGTCTTGTCTACAGAATCTAGCAGGGAAGGAGTCACAAAAGGAATGCCTGCTTTTTTATTGTTTTTCATTCCTTCTTCCAATAGTAGAATCTTCCTGAAAATATCTTTTGTTTCAAGAACTGCTTTTCCATTGGTTTGCTAAAACACTTGGCTCCCAGAGTGCTTCAAAAGAGGCCATATTTGATTTAAGGCTTGTACCAAAAGTATCTTGGGAAGGGCTTATTTTTACATCTTTAGGACTGATGGATAAAACTTCTGACTGAATCATTTAAGGCCAATATGGCTAGAGCAAAGCAGGCTGAAAAGCCCTCAGAACAGCTGTTTCAATTTTTCCATAAGGTGGATTCTACCCTGCAGTCTGTGAGGTTTTTTGGGCAAAAACTCATCTTTGGTTTCCAAGGCTTCAGAGAATTACTGAGCATTCAGTGGGCTGGCAACTGCTGTATGCATGTTGGAAAGAGTAATGAAAGCAGATTTTTTTTTTCAATTAATGTGGGTGCCACACTGAATTTTTATAATGTGAGAACCTCTTAAGTTTGGTTCACTTGTGCCTGCTCTGATTTGATAACATTCTTCTCCTTAGGATCAAGGAGAATGCAGAGTTCCCTCTTAGAAGCCATACCAAAAAAGAATTTTGTTGTTGAATTTCTTACTTTCCTCCTGATTCATCATACACTCGGATATCTCTTATGGAGTGTGATTCTGAAGCGGTCCAGAGGGAAGCCTTTTTTGGGGTCTCTTTCTTTCCTCTTTCTTTGTTACAGTCTGAGCACTTACCATTCTCTGATGACAAGTGTGAAGAGAACTTTTGTTTATACATTTCTCTTTTTCAGAGTGCCTAGAACTCCTCTCTCCCCATCTTAACAACAGACTGGCTCTATGGAGTCAATACTTAATTCTCTCTCTTTTTTATGGACACGAAGTTCCAAATTAGTGTTAAAGAAAAAAGTCTTGCTATTAAAATTCTGTGTGATTATAAAAATAGAATATTTTTTACAATTCCAAATGTCACTAATATTCTGCAGGTTAGTTCAGTGGATTTTCAAGCTTTAAGCTTGAAGCTTCTGATTGTTTAAGTAAACAAGTAACCTGAATGTGTCTGAGTGGAGACTCCTTGCTTACTGTACTGGGCAAACACAGTGGAACAACAGGTGGTTTCAGATGGTAGTAGTTAAAACTGATTTAATAAGGTAGGAGGGTGGTGCAGATTAAAAGAATGAGGGAAATCAAAGATCCCCGCTAAGAATGGCTAAAAACCTATGCTCCTAATCCTGGTTAAAAGGAAGAAATGCTCTATTATAACATTCTACTAATTCCATCTAAAGGGTATGTGTTTGGATATGAAAAGTATTGCCTTTGCTATAAAACGTGAAGAACATACACATAAGAAATGCATACTTCAAAGGATAAACGAATTGTTTCTAGTCTTCACAAAACTGGAATAATCTTTTGTCTTTACTTGAATTACATCACATGTATTATTTAATACAATTTATCTAAAACTGGCAAATCATGAAATTTTCTAATTTCACTGTGACCAACCCATGAAATTTTAGACCATTCATTTACAGGGTATCTTCATCAAAATTAATTATAACAACATTAGCATAATGCAACAACCACTTTAAATCTCCAATCTATTGTTATGCAGCTGAGAATGTCATTGGTTGTAAATAATGACTTGGTGAGAGGGAAGGAGTGAAGACAGTGAGACAGGAGCATAAAAGAAGCCAGTGAAACAATGGACAGAATTTAACTACCAGAAGGTCTGTGATTAGTACAACTAGTACTAAAGAGTGGTTCTATAATGAAAAGTTACTGGAAAAACAGCACTGTTGGCTCCGTTGTTTTGTGTCACTCAGATAAAAATCTGTTTAGTTTAACAGCAATACATATTTTCCCCCTTCCTTACTGATAGCACTGTAAAACCAACCAGTAAGAGGTTCCACATGCCAAATACTGTCCTCAACAGGGTTGCACAAGTAATTAAGGTCAGAATTTGGTGCTGCAATTGGAATTTAGTTGATTTCACTGACTATACAGACACTAGAATAAAACCCAGCAGTCTCCCATTGCACTGCAGCAACTGAAGAGAAGCACAAATACAGAACTCTGAAAAGATAAAGGGAATAAACCAGTTATGTAAGAAGAAAGTGCCTTTTATATTAACGGTATATTTTTAAGAAGTTTTTTGATGGGAAAGTTGTCTGCAAAGATTGATATAGTTATAAATTGTGTTTCTTAATTGCTCAGATGCCATCACTTCTATTAAAGTTAGCTTTCTGTATAAAACAATTTTCAGTAAAGATTTGTAAACTGGTTAAACCTTCCTAAATAAATAGTTTTAAAAAGTTAAGCAGATGAACATATTATACCTGTCCTCAACCAGCTTGCAGTTCCTTCAGAAATTAGATTTCATGTTTCTGCCAAAGATGGTTCTTGAGGGTGACTGATTTTCTCAATAAAGAGCCAGTTTCTTGACTAACAAGGACCTTTTGAGGGTGCAGGGTCCAGTCCAATCCTGAATATCTACACAGAAATTTTTAGTCCCACAGCCCGAGCCCCATGAGCCCAAGTCAACTGACCTGGGCCAGCTGCGGCCATGCCACAGGTCTTTTATCCCTGTATAGATGTACCCTAAAAGATACTTGCCACACAAGGTAAGCCCTACTACCTGACCCCAAGGTCCTATGGGATTGTAGTTTCAAGGAGCAGAGGGAGAAAAAGGTCTATTTTCACACCAAAAAGAAGCGGACTAGGGAATGACAAGAGCTGGGTGAAGCAGAGATCAGTAGGGAGGACTGGGAGTCCCTCTTCAGACTGCACTCTCCTCTTTTTGCCTGGTGCCTGACCTACAGGATCCACTACTTGCTCACTGCTTACCTTGGGAGGTAAACGGTTTCTGGACGGGTCTTCCTTCATTTCAGGGGAAGGCAAAGGTCCCAAGCAGTACACTGAAGAAAATGACCCAATCACAGATGGCTCCATGGAAGCTACAGCGTCTGGTGCTCCTCCTAAAGTTACTGTCTATTTATATTGTGGTTGTGCCTAGATGCCCCAACCACAATCAGGGCCCCACTGTGCTAGGTGCCATACATACGTATAGCAAGAAATAGCCCCTGCCTTGGAGTTTACAAATCTAAAATGGACAAGTCAGACAAACGATGAGACAAAGGAAGTATTATCCCCATTTTACAGATGGAAAATGGAGGCATAGATAGATTAGGGACTTGTTTGTATACATGGGAAAATTATATCAGTATGAGTTAATGCATGAATTTGAACCAATAGTGAAATTGTTATAACCTTACTGTGTAGACACATTTTTTCTGGTATGAGTGCCTTGGACAGAACACTGGACTGGAACTCAGGAGACTCTGACCACTGGCCTGCTGGGTGACGTGGGTAAATTACTGCACCTGCCTGTGCTTCAGTTTCCCTATCTGTAAAATGGAGATAATGATGCTGACCTCCTTTGTAAAGCTCTTTGAGATAGTGCTTTTCATTAGTAGATAAGAGCTAGATATCACTGTTTTTATTTTACTCAGTTTATCTGATACCATTTAGGAAGGGGTTTAAGCTACGAGAATAAGTGCCTCCATAAAGGGAAAGGAGGAATGGCTATACTGATTAATCATATGGGTAAAACTGGCAAAACTTTCCCATGTAGACAAGCTCTTAGTGACTTATCCAGAGTCACACAGGAAGTCTTTTGCAGAATCAAGAATTGAACCCAGATCTCCTAAGTCCCACTCACTTCACTAGAAAGACAAGCCACCCTTTCTGCACTCCTGTTGCTGCCATTAGTGTACTCCACTTCAGTCAGGAGCTGCCTATCCAGTGTGAGGTAACTGAAGACTGGGGGAGAAAGCACAGGTTTCCAAGAGGAGGGGATGCAGTAGATACAAAACTGCTCAACAGCTAGGATTGAGTTGCCTGAACTGGAGCCAAAAATCTAGGCAGAAAAAAATTCAAGTAACTTTAGGGGTTACTTGCAACAACAGATACAAAGTTTACAAATTAGATTTTCATCGTTAAGTTGTTGGTGTCCCTTTCAAGGTTCTCTAGAAGTCAGCATATTGTTTATATTCAAGAAGTGAAAAAAATATATATTAACTATGCTCTTGGGTACATCCTAAAAAACCCCCACCCAAACCACATGAAATTGTACTTGATGCTGATGATTCATTTTCCTTACTCCAACAGCCAAGAATCCAAGAGATTTTTTGCTAAAACTACAGTTTGCAAAAAGAAATTTTCTGTACAGCAGACATGTGAACCAGAGTATGAAGGAATAATTTTTAAAATAAAAATGTAAATTCATGTCTCAGGAGTGAGATGTATTTTGTGGTGCAGCATACCGTCATCACATGAAATCTTCTAAGATACCACAAACACACCACCACAATACATGAACCATAAACCATTGCTATTGCTCCACAAAAAGTCTAGTCAGTACATTCTTTTCCTTAAATGTACAGAGTCAAACAATCAATGCAACAAATACAAGTAGGAAGGGAAGAATTCCAATGCTTTTTTGATGCACTTAAAAGCAGTTTAGTCTCATGGATGTTTAGTTGAATGGGTAAAGAACATTTTAACAGATTTAAGAGCCTTGCATGTGTGAAAAAGCAGGCCAAAAGTTAGTTTCAAATTAACATAAAATATATGTTATAACTTGTCTAAACCACCTAGTCTACTTCAGACTGACTTGATGAACTACTGCCAGTAACAAAATATATCTTGTATCTCTGAAACCTATTTGCACTAGGGCAGCTGGGTAAATCTTGTTCATTTCACAGATTATATTTAAGCAACTCATTGTTTTCCAAACTTTCTATATTCAATACATTTGTTCTCAAAGAAAGATGCATCTGACAACTTTTTAAAAAGCCATTTTATAAAACCACTACTGTACTCTATGGAGCTCACAGTAGGGAGAACAACTTTAAGTCTGCTTCTATCACACACAATTCAAATCTGGAGTGACCTAAAAATAAAAACAAAATAAAACAAAAAACTCACATTATTCATAAATTTAAACCATCAGAAAAAGTGAGATGAGGCATCAATGCATTAACCACTTTGGACACTTTTGTCAAAACACCCTCCAATAAGTGTTTGGAACACAATACACTTACCTGGTTGTTTGATTACATATAAAAACTTTTTTACACCAACCACAATCAAGTTTAGATTTTCTTTCCAATGGGTATGGAAATAAACCACTACACTAACAAAATTTAAAAATAAAAAGCTCAACATTACTACTATTCAGAAAAAGCACTGTAAAAGAAAAACTAATATGCAACTATTTTTCAAAGACGTAATAAAAACAAAAAATAGATTTTTCCCTGCTAAAACTATTGCAAATAGACACAATTTAACAGTCATGCTTAAATATGTTCCTAATACACATCATTTGCTTGAATTTATTTCAAAACTAGATTAATTGCAGATTTCTCACCATGAAGACACTTATTTTTTCAGACTTCTACACTTATTTAGCATCATTCCTATTGACACTAAACAAGATTTTGCAAGCCCACAATATTTAAAGTTCCAAGCATGCAGTTTGCTCACAATAACTCTAATTTTACCTACAGAGATAATCCTCTTAGTGTATGGCAAGTTTTATCTTAGTTTTGTCCTGTCTGAAAGGACAGTGCCTAGGACCGCCTAGTGTGGCAACTACATTTTATAGTCAGAGAAATATAGACTAATATAAAAGAACAGTGGAGAAGAGTTCAAAGTCTGCAAAGTTTACATCAATGAAAGCTTTATTTAAAGTCTCCATTAACCAACTTAAAAGAGCTATTAATGGATAAAAGTCAGTCATAGAATCTATATCAAAAGGCATATTTTTAAAGGCTCTACTGTCTTTATGGTTCCCCCATCTACTTCAAACATATTTCCCTAATGGTTTTCCTGTAATGTATGTCACACAGACATTCAAGAAATAATCTTCCCTTTTCAGTGCATTTAGTCTTGATTAAAGTAGTTTAGTGTGTTTTGACATCAAAATTATGTGCCAAATTTAATGTTACAAGTGTTTGCCTCATGCGGTGTATCTTCAGATAAGTAGTCTTCTCACTTGGCCTGAAGTTTAAGTTGCCTGTACTAGAATGCCTTTCTTTTTGAGTAAATCCTGTTTTTAAGAAAAGAACCTCAGAATGTTACAGGAAGATTGTACAAAATAATCTGTCTTCCCTGCCTGTTAAAGAAGAGTTCACGAATAAATGGGAAAGAGCTCTGATGCCAGAGGTTTGAGATTTCATAGTGTCTTTTGTGTTTGTTCCATTTCAAAATATGTGTAAGAGTTAAAATATAATACAGCATAAAATAATAACACATTGTACCAGATACCAGTAAATATGAACAAGATGGCAAATCACTTCTCTGACAAACATTGGAGGCATTGTGATCAACATGTTTTCCTATTTCAAGTTCAGTGGTCCTGTTCATAATTACCTTCTTATTGATCACTTGTTCTCCATCACACTCAACAAAATTCTCTGGTTTTTTGGTGCCCAGCATTCCAGACTCTTGTATGTTGGGGAATTTGAACTTTGAAAAATATGAGCGAGATAAATGGAAGCGGATTCAAATTTTACTTATGGTTGCTCCATTGCTTATATGTAGATGATGGAAGAGTCAGGGATTTTCTACCATACTGGAATAGGTTCAAGTCTGGAACTTTGTCTAGTTATACTTTGAGAAGGTACACAAGTCTGTGCACATTCTTCTGCAAATTACTTTAAACAAAAGATCATATAAACAGGAACAGGGTACTTTAGTAGTAAATGAGGGAGACGTTAAAGCTACCCCTTTCCTCTCACTCTATATTTTCCTTTTTCTGTCTTCTTTCTCATATCCTTTGTTACATATTTAAAATGTGTTATATTAATTTTAATTCTTATCTCACTATTTGAAAAATACAGAAGCCTCTTGCAATGTTTTCATTGGTTTTATTTATGCTTGGAAGGATTAGATTTTTATTAGTAAATGTAGGTACCTGATTTCACTGAACACACAAACACATGAAAAAAATATTTCCATCAACAGAAATTTACTGATAAGCAAAGAAAGAAAAATGCTGCTTGAGAACTTTAGAATCTGATTTTTTATGTTTTATATTGTATGTTTTGACATGCGATGTTAACAATTTGTGTTTTAACAGTTGCAAAGCTTTAGTGTTTTGAATCTCAATGTCTACTGTCATTAAAGAGAAAAATTTAAAAGAATAAATTTTATCCTCAAAATTATATTAAAAAAGTCAAATTCTGCCAAACCTAATTTTATTCATAAAGACAAAACACTAATGTATTATATTTCTAATGATCCTATATTATTTAATCTATGATTTTTACCATTTTATAGAATTAAGAATTTTAAAAAAATAATGTCTCTTACTTCATATATCAAAAACTAATTAGAAAGATATGGACATACTTTATATGCTAACTAAGAATAGATAGATAGAGGGGATTGAGTTTGCCTAATATGAGCACTTCATTATTTATATAGTAACTGATAAAATAAGAGATTATAGAGATGAATGCAATTTACATTGAATGATGCATAAATATATGTATCAGGAACAGCAGAAGCGTCAATGATTTGGGTCAGCAGGGAAGGAAGAGGTAGCAATCCAGAGTTATTAGAATACGGTCTTTAGTTTACACTCGTTTCCAATAAAAGAAAAGTGTGTAAATATACACATACACAAATCTTTTGTAAATTGCTATTTTTGATTCCAATCCTGCAGACAATTATGCATTATTGGGACTACTCACAAATATAAAGGTTAAGTATGAGCAGAAGTAGCTGCAAGATGAGACCTTTACAGTAACTCCTCGCTTAACACTGTAGTTATGTTCCCGAAAAATGCGACTTTAAGTGAAACGATGTTAAGCGAATTCAATTTGCCCATAAGAATTAATGTAAATGGCGGGTGGGGGTTAGGTTCCAGGGAATTTTTTTTCCCTGGAAAAGACTATATTATATAACACACACACACACACGTACGTTTTAAACAATTTAATACTGGTACGCAGCGATGATGGTTGTGAAGCTTGGTTGAGATGGTGAAGTCAGAGGGTGGGATATTTCCCAGGGAATGCCTTACTGCTAAATGATGAACTAGCACTTGGCTAAGCCCTCAAGGGTTAACTCATTGTTGCAGGAATGGAAGGAGGGGAGACACACCCCGTGTGTGAGAGAAAGAAAGAGAGAGGCACATCGCTCCTTTAAGTACGCTGACCCCGCTCTGAGTACACTGACTTGTCAAGTTAATCAGCAAGCTGAGATGGCAGCTGCTGCCAGGAAGCTCCCTCCATCCTGAGCCCTGTGGTTTGTCGCCCCTGCTCTATGGAAGATGGGGTAAGCGGGGTGCAGGAGCAGGGGGACACCCTGACAATAGCACCCCTCTTCCCCCGCCCAGCAAGCAAAAGGCTCTGGGGAGCAGCTCCTAGGCAAAAGGCAAGAGCAGCATGTAGCAGTGAGGGGATGGACAGCTGAACTGCTGGCAATTGACAGCCTGCTGGGCGGCTGCTGCACAGGGAACTTGGGGGAACGGGGAGCTGATAGGGAGGCTGCCAGTCCACCCTGGTTCCAAGCTCTCACCAGCTAGCTGCAATAGGCTGCTCTTCCTGCAAGCAGCAGACAAAGCAGGCGGCTGCCAAACAACATTATAAAGGGAGCATTGCGCAACTTTAAATGAGCATGTTCCCTAATTGATCAGCAACGTAACAACGAAACATTAACCAGGACCACTTTAAGTTAGGAGTTACTGTATTTATATTATTTTAAAAAACCTTAAAGATGATTTTTAAAAGATATTACAAAAAGAACATTGATTCCACATATAAAATTCATGAGACCTCCCAGCCTCTACTAATTTTGAAAAGGCAAATTATTACAACAGTAGACAGAATAAAAATAGTGTGACCATTTTAATTACTTCCTTAGTTGATAATCACTAGCATATTAACAAAAGCAGTGCTTAAAGTGTCTAAACTCAATTACTGGTAAAAAGT
Organism: Lepidochelys kempii; assembly: GCF_965140285.1. NCBI lineage: Eukaryota > Metazoa > Chordata > Testudines > Cheloniidae > Lepidochelys > Lepidochelys kempii. The sequence goes on from NC_136381.1 coordinate 83,818,191, forward strand.
GGCAGCTCTAATTTATTCAAAGGCCACATACCCAGGTCTCATTAGTCAATAAGTTCTCTGCTGAACAGTGGTCAGGAAGGCCAGCTGGAAAAAGTCAACCTTTTCACTAATACAAAAAGTTAATATATATCTATAAACAAGTACAGCCACTCCGGTATGTTTAATGCTACAAAAGGTTGTTTTATTTTGTGCATAAAAAGGAAAAATGTAATTAAGTAAAAAAATTCAAAATTAAACACAAAAAGTAACACTCCCCCACAACTCCATACTAAACAGCTTTATTGAAAGAGAAGTTATATTAAATTTTACCTAAAACAAGGTGTATTGTTGCCAACTGCTATCATTACTGCTGTTATATTGCCTATATTGTATTGCTTCATATATTGACAGATACAGCACTATTATACTGGAGAAATTTCATGTTGGTAGAATCTAAGTCTGACAAACATTTTTTCTTATTGTTTTGTTAAATCCTGGAGTTTTGTTATTAAGCAAATACTGGGAAAGACCACAATGCCCGAATACCCAAATAAAAGAGCAGACTGGTAAAGGAAATGTGACCAACCTGCAGTAGTAGCTGGCACTGAACCAATCCACACCAGAAAATGCAAACCACAAGGATGAACAGATGTGGTCCTCTGCTTCCCTACCCACAGAGTTCAGGGCCAATGGACCCACTCTCTGCAGGACCACATGAGCAATGGAGTGGTGCAGATGTGCCTATTAAACAATTTCTCCTCCATGCTCGGATACCAGGCTCTGCAAAGTGCAGTGCCCTTCTACAAATGCTCTTGGCTCTCCAGCGTAGACATGATATTTTTGCTGTGTTACAGTCCTGGACAAAATAGAGAAAATACATCTACTCTCCTCTTGTCTTTGGAAAGTGAAACTTGGCTATTCTTGGGTTGTTGCTATTACAAAGGTATTAACCAGGACTGAAGACATCTCTTAATTCCAACAGCTGAAGGGAGGGAGTTACACAACTGTGGGCCAGCCACTGGGAAAGCCTAGTCCTTGGTCCCATGAATCTCACAAGGCAATATTAATTCCCGCTGACTCAGAGGCCTGATGAATCAAAGTGTTCAGCTCTTTCCAATTCAGAACAAGCAATTTCAGCAGAATATATTGTGTATATTAAGTCTGCAATGCTTAATGGTAACAGGAAACCACATACTGTGCATTTCCCATTCCTTGTCTGTTTCCCTTTGGACAAATCTTAAAATGCAGGTGGAAAAACAAACAGGAATTGCTGCAACTGTTTTAGGCAAAGGCCAAAGACTTTTCAGGAAAGACATTATAGAAGGTGGAGGAAACAGTGTTGAATGACATCACTCTTTCAGGTAGAAGCACCACTAAAAGTTTTTGAAGTAAGAACCAACCATCCATTTCATATTCACAAGGAGCGCTAAAGTAAAGTAAGTAAAAAGAACACGTTAAAAAATGAATCTCTTAAGGATATGCCAGCTACCTCTCTTTTAGGGATATGTAACAGAGGGTGCTGCACTTGCTCAACAGTCTCTCCTTGTAACTTGGCATTCTGCAGCTCAGATGCCACTGTGCTATCCATATTGCAGACAGTAAAGTTAAACTATCCAGAGCACACACAAAGCCCTGTAAGTCACTGTGCTCCACAGTTTGCAAAGTGAAGCCTACCAACATTTTAGCAACTGCCACTTTCCAGTCCATTCCATCATACAGAGGAAACCAATGGATTAACCCTGTAGGAAATAAAAGAAAACGGGGGGGGGGGGGGGAGGCAGCGCAGAGAGGAATGATTACAAAATGGGAGGTGGGAAAGGCCAGGTGTGACACAGGGCCAGCAAGCGTTACACACTAGCAGGCTAATTGACCCAGATTCAACTTTTAGACACATACTAGTAGGGCCCTACCAAAGTCATGGTCCATTTTGGTCAATTTCACGGTCATAAGATTTATTAAAATAAATAAATAAATAAATTTCAAGATTTCAGCTATTTAAATCTGAAATTTCACAGTGTGGTAATTGTCAGGGTCCTGACCCAAAAAGGATTTGGGGAGGGGGGGTTGTAAGGTTACTGTGAGGGGCGGGGTTGCGGTACTGCTACCCTTACTTCTGCGCTCTGCTGGGGAAAGCGGTGCTGCCTTCAGAGCTGGGCAGCTGGAGAGCGGCAGCTGTTGGCTGGGAGCCCAGCTCTGAAGGCAGCACCGCCGCCAGCAGCGGCACAAAAGTAAGGATGGTATGGTATGGTATTGCCACCATTACTTCTGCGCTGCTCCTGGCAGGGCGCTGGCTTCAGAGTTGAGCCCTCGGCTAGCAGCCGCCGCTCTCCAGCCGCACAGCTCTAAAGGCAGCAGTGCACAAATAAGGGTGGCAATACAGTGACCCACCACCCTAAAATAACCTTGTGACCCCCCCAACTCCCTTTTGGATCAGAACCCCCAATTTGAGAAACGCTGGTCTCCTCCATGAAAACTGGTCTTTTTTGTGCTTTTATCCTATACTATACAGATTTCACAGGGGGCGGGGATGAGATTTCACAGTCCCTGATGCATTTTTCATGGCTGTGAATTTGGTAGGACCCTACATATTAGTAGATAATGTGTGTGTTGTGTGTGTTTACATATATATTGTTAGAGGTTGATAATGTAACCAAACAGTTTCTGTCTATCCCGGTGTTCTGTTAATTCATTTAAATGAACTGTGCATGTAGTGATATCACCGTCTTAATTCCTCTTGGAAGTATGTAGCAAACTACCTGTAAATGGCGGGAGACAGGCAATTGTCTTATGTTAATCCATTTAGCTAATTATCAGCGATGCTTAGGAAAGAGGAGGTCTACTTCAAAAGCTAGGATAAATGTCTATTGTTCACCCAAAGACCGCATGTCAAGAGGCTGCCCAGGAACTGTATATATTTAAAAAAACAAAACAAAACATCCACCTCTTGGGCCCTTATCCTTTTCATCTCAGATCTGCTTAAGCTTCATCAGGGGAAGCATGAGCCGAAAGACTGAAGTCTACACTTGCATCTTGGTCACCCTGATATTGGACATTAGTCTTTAGGTTCAGTCCAATTCTGAAAGAACTCTTTGCAACTCTAAAGCTCACCATCTCTACTATGAAACTGACCTAAGAATTCTATTCTTACCTCTGTGTATAATGATCTTTTAACCAATACTCACTCTCTCTCTCCTTAATAAATTTTAGTTTTGTTAATCAGAATTGGCTGTAAGCATGTACTTGGGTAAGATGTGAAATATTCATTGACCTGGGTGGGTAATGCGTCCAATCATTTGGAATTTGTAGAACTTTTTATATGTTGAACAAGATTTTCAGTAATCCTCATCATATTTGACTTGGCTGTCTGGAAGGAAGGCTTTAAGGGAACTGTTTTTGGCTTCTGGGTAACGCGTAAGGTATTGCAGAAGCTGTTTTGTTGCTGGCTTGGTGAATCTAAGTATTAGAACAACCACCAGTTTTGGGGACTGTCTGCCCCATTCTTTGGGGTTTGCCCTAGTTGAGCAATCTCAGCATGGTACTCCTAGGACCCCGGTCACACTGAGAACGTGGAATATCAAAAGGAGCAAGCCCTGTGGAAAAATCAGTTCTCTTTTTATAAACCAAGGAGAAGAGCCAGAAATAATCAATATCAGTTTACCAAGAAAAAGAAAAACGATTCTCTTTTTAGGTGAACATTTTATTTGGTGTATTGGCAACCAGCTTTCCAGGTTTAGACTTAGTTTCCCTTCTTCCATTCCCACCCATATCTATATCTATAAAAATATAAAGAAATCAGCCATTGCAAATTATCAGGCATTATGCCACCTTGTTTCAGGTGTATGTAACTCGTGTTTAAAGATTTACTTAAGGCTAAACAAACAAATTCAGCCCAGTAGTAAGTTTTCTTTTTCTTCTAAACTGGAAAATGGAGCTTTAGGAAGAACTGTTTTAGCTACCAGAGTATCACCAAAAAAGAAGAAAGGATGTTTTACTACTTTAAAAAAAAAGTTTATAGGTTTTAAAAAAGGCTGAGATTTGGCAAAAGTAAGTTTGGCAAGTTCATAGTTTATTCCCAAGAGTTTATGGAGTGTTGAAAGCTGGACGACAAAAATATTTAAAATTATGAGTAATAACAATGGAGATAGTAAATGAACAACTTTTAAAAGACATTTAATAATGCATTAAACAGATACATTGTGAAGGCAAAACACTGCATGTATTAATACACTGCATGTAATACTTGAGGCATGTATTAACAGAGGGCTGAAACATACCCCGTAGCGATGCTGTTATAAGATAGCTGTAATGCAAAGCTGTTTTAAAAATATGTCTAATTTACAAAGCATTTAAAAAAAACAACAATTTTATCATGGAAAAAGTTGTTCATAAGGAAATCCTAAAACAAAAAAGACAAAAGTACTCTGTGTGTGTGTGTGTATTTAAAATAGCATTTCTGAATTAACTTTTGTAACATCCTAAAACTTCTTCTCTAGTTCTTCTTCTGGCGTAGTGTCCCAATTCATATTGGGCTGATTTTTTCTAGGTTCACAGGAACCCCCTACATGCAGGTTTCTTACTCTCTCGTGAGAAGATAAAACCGGGATCTATTTAATACAAGACATGAAAAAGACACTTGGCTGCCTGAAAGTGGAGAATGAGAAATATTCCCTAGTGGATGGAGGAGGGGTTGCTAAGCCATGAATTTCTGCAGAATTCAAACTTTCAATTTACAAAGAAATAACTTTTAATTCTTATGGTTGCAAACGTCATCTTCCAAGTAAGTGAGAATATGGTGCTGTCTTCCCTTAGGGTCAACCTAGGCCAGCCTGCATGTTTTTTTTAAACATCACTGTTTTTGTCTACACTATTTGCTAAATGCAGTGAAACAGTCAAGAAGCACATCAACTTAATTCTTCTAATGTTTTACCAATATATTAACAGCAGCAGGTCTGGGCTCTGCAGCTATTCACAGAGGACAAGGACCCAAAAATACTGAGATTGGGAAGGAGCAGCAGAGAACCCAATATAGACACCTGTAGCCACCAAGAGATGGTGGTGATGCAGTACTGATACTCCCATTTGTGGTTGTGGAGAGAAAGACAGCATGAGAGTAGAAAAGAGACCCTTAAAGGGGAAGCATAGTAGTTAAGGCACAATGAGAAATGTATATGATTTTTCCAAGTTTCAACTCAATGTGAAAAGAAACACAAATTAAGTGTCCAATTGTGTGATGTGCTGAACTTCTTCAAATATTATTGACCTGAGAGTGAGTGTTGGGATAGATACCTCAATCCCTAAGAACAAATTCATAAGAGAAAAGCAGAGACCCTTCACTAAACTGGCATAACAGTCAGTTGGGCAAGTACTTTTATTAAAAAATTCAATTTTCTCACACCCTCCTTAAAATAAAGCCTCATGATCTAATTCTCAGAGGTATCAAGCTCCTACTGGCTTCAATGGGAATTATGGATGTTTTGCAGCTCAGAAAACTGGGCATAGTTATGAAGGCTATTACTGAATGTAAATGATGTAACAGTTTAACCCTAGTCCTCCCATGTCATCCCCCCCACACAGCCTATTAAATGAAATATTTCTAATTTCCCTGTGAGTTTGTAAACTCAACAGGTTGCTTAGAAATGTCAATGGTTTCTGAATGACCAAAGCAAACATATTCCACAATGAAACATCCTTAAATCAAGAAACTAGAGTTAGAGAAAACCAAACAGTTCCAAAACTCCACTAATGCAGTATTTTGAAGTAAGCACACATCAAACAAGAATTTATGCCACACAGCTGAAGTACATGTTGTACAATGATGCTGGCCTCCAGTGTTAGTAATAAGAAAAAGGAGTACTTGTGGCACGTTAGAGACTAACAAATTTATTTGAGCATAAGCTTTCGTGACCTACAGCTCACTTCATCGGATGCATGCAGTGGAAAATACTGTAGGGAGATTTTATATACATAGAGAACATGAAACAATGGCTGTTACCATACACACTGTAATGAGAGTGATCAGGTAAGGTGAGCTAGTACCAGCAGGAGAGAAAAAAACCTTTTGCAGTGATAATCAAGGTGGGCCATTTCCAGCAGTTGACAAGAATGTGTGAGGAACAGTAAGGGGGGGAGGGGGAAGAACAATCACGGGGAAATAGTTTTACTTTGTGTAATGACACATCCACTCCCAGTCTTTATTCAAGCCTAATGTAATGGTGTCCAGTTTGCAAATTAATTCCAATTCAGCAGTCTTTTGTTGGAGGCTGTTTGACGTTTTTTTGTTGAAGAATTGCTACTTTTAGGTCTGCAATCGAGTGACCAGAGAGATTGAAGTGTTCTCCGACTGGTTTTTGAACGTTATAATTCCTGATGTCTGATTTGTGTCCATTTATTCTTTTGCGTAGAGACTGTCTGGTTTGACCAATGTACATGGCAGAGGGGCATTGCTGGCGTATGATGTTATATATCACATTGGTAGATGTGCAGGTGAACGAGCCTCTGATAGTGTGGCTGATGTGATTAGGCCCTATGATGGGGTCCCCTGAATGGATATGTGGACACAGTTGGCAAGAGGCTTTGTTGCAAGAATAGGTTCCTGGATTAGTGTTTTTGTTGTGTGGTTGCTGGTGAGTATTTGCTTCAGGTTGGGGGGCTGTCTGTAAGCAAGGACTGGCCTGTCTCCCAAGATCTGTGAGAGTGATGGGTCATCCTTCAGGATAGGTTGTAGATCCTTGATGATGCGCTGGAGAGGTTTTAGTTGGGGGCTGAAGGTGATGGCTAGTGGCGTTCTGTTATTTTCTTTGTTGGGCCTGTCCTGTAGCAGGTAACTTCTGGGTACTCTTCTGGCTCTGTCAATCTGTTTCTTCACTTCAACAGGTGAGTACTGTAGTTGTAAGAATGCTTGATAGAGATCTTGTAGGTGTTTGCCTGTATCTGAGGGGTTGGAGCAAATGCAGTTGTATTGTAGAGCTTGGCTGTAGACAATGGATTGCGTGGTGTGGTCTGGATGAAAGCTAGAGGCATGTAGGTAAGTATACTGGTCTGTAGGTTTCCGGTATAGGGTGGTGTTTATGTGACCATTTCTTATTAGCACCGTAGTGTCCAGGAAGTGGATCTCTTGTGTGGACTGGTCCAGGCTGAGGTTGATGATGGGATGGAAATTGTTGAGATCATGGTAGAGTTCCTCAAGGGCTTCTTTTCCATGGGTCCAGATGAAGATGTCATCAATGTAGCGCATGTAGAGTAGGGGCATTAGGGGATGACAGCTGAGGAAGCATTGTTCTAAGTCAGCAATAAAAATGTTGGCATACTGTGGGGCCATGCGGGTACCCATAGCAGTGCTGCTAACTTGAAGGTATACATTGTCCCCAAATGTGAAATAGTTATGGGTGAGGACAAAGTCACAAAGTTCAGCCACCAGGTTTGCCGTGACATTATCGGGGATACTGTTCCTGATGGCTTGTAGTCCATCTTTGTGTGGAATGTTGGTGTAGAGGGCTTCTACACCTATAGTGGCTAGGATGGTGTTAATAATGTTATTTGAATGATAATCATGTGAGTTTACAATAGTTGCAATCTGAGTAAGAATCCATTTCAGAAGGTTGTGCAACCACTTTGCCAATTAAACTTTTTAAAAAATTCTCTTATTTACAAGACACCCTAAATTTGTATCTGGAATGGTTTATATTATGCTTAGTTAAAAATTAGCAGGCACTGCTATTTTCCCCCACACACAGTGGTCAGAGCTCTGCCCATAGGAAAAAAAATGAGCAAATCTTTCAATAAAAACTCCAAACATTTGACATCTTCATGAGAATGATAACACATACTAAACATCAAGAAGTTTTATTTTAAAATAATACAACCATATACAGAAAATCATATGTAAAATTTGTAAGATGGTTTCTGAAAGAATCTCTCTCAAACAAAATTGTATATATAGCTGGATGAAAATATATGAATGGCTGTGATTTGCAATCTTTTAATCATCCTCACAATAAAAAAATTGTGCTTCTGAAGAAAATTAGGACTCTGAGGGAAACAAATGCAAGAAGCAAACACACTGGGGAAGGGAAAGAGAAAGTGGTGTAAACTTTAAAAAAGTACACCAACTCCAGAAATTTTATTTTTCCATTCTTCTTTATATATAATCAATTATGAGAAAATAAAATGGTTAAATCAGCTAGGATTTTTACAAGTGTGATCTGGTATAAGGAAAATGAAGGCAGTCACATTAAATAGCAATACTATCACTGTAGCAAATAGGTCATATTTTTCAAAAAATCAGCGCTCCCATTCTACACAAATTGTTTGAAAAAAATTTTTTAAGGCATCTTCTCCCCAATTAGCAGTTATAGGGATCTCTTGGTTATTTCCATGATCAGAATTCTATTTTTCTATGACGTATTCAGTCACATTTTGCACAGCCCTATTTGTGGGAAGGGAGGACAGGACGAAGGTATCCTTCGGTTTCTATCCAACCCACTTGCCTCCCACCCAACTACTTTTCCACTGAGACCTGGCACAATTTTAGTCCATGCTCTTCTGAGTCCAGGAACTGATCTTTTCCAAAGTTAGTGAGTTGGGAGGGACAAGACAAATAGAATAGTTTCCAGAATTACTTTAAAAAAAATTCTAAGGAAACATACTATGTGTCTGTTTGGAATGTAAAAACAACTGTAAGAACCTGCAAGTAAAACAGACTTAATTTTAATTATGCAAGCTTACAAGGCAGACACATTCTTTTTGGTTTATGGTTATACAGTGCCTAGCACAACTGGGTCCTGGTCTATGACTAGGGCTCCTGTGCATTATGGTAATACAAGTAATAAATACTTAATTGAAAATATTATTACTTTTAATCATCTTAGGTGTTATTAGCAACATAAATATCATATTCTAAACATCTACTTTATTTAAGTCCAAAGTGTACTTTTATAATACAAAAGTTAAGAACTATGTAACTCATGAACTTTTCAGTAACAATTAACATTTTTTGTTACAAAATGTGAAATCAAGTGTATATACACTATATGTAAATATCTTCTTAAGCCAAATATAACAATGACTTAAGAAAATTATTACTACATACACCACCACTTTGGGATTTTTGGTTGACATAGCACAAATTAGTCTGGGATAGATAGCCTAAATGATTCTGGGAAATGGCTCACAAGGGAACAAGTGAGTGGTTTTAAAGTTGCAAACAAAAGGTGACCACAAACACCTTGAATGTATATCCTAATTGGCATTTCCCATCTCTACTGCTGTTCTAACATCCCTGGATTTTTTTTTTTTTTCAAATTACAGAAATTATGCATTTTCTGATTTTCAAACAGAAATCAGAAATCCAACCCCCCCCCCACCACTCCCTTTAAAAATATCAAGTCTATTGTATGGTTTTCTGGCATTTAGATGATGTAAACATTCCAAGAAAAAAAATGCAAATTTCTAAGCAGTCTCTTTGTTAAGATCCATAACATGAAATTTTACTTCAAGTGGACCACTGCAATTCTTTGGCCACATTTACTGAAGAAAAATTCTCTCTGCCCCACCCATTCAATCTAAAGAATATGATTCGATGAATGTACACTCACAAAAGGATGAGCCATTGTAGCAGTTCAATCATTTTAACAGTTTGCTTTGTCTTTTATGGTAGGAAACCCCTCCTCCCCCCCCCCACAAATTGGCAGGTGAAGGGTGAATTATTTCGTAAATGAGATTCTCTAGTAGCCTGTACATAAAGAAATATTGCTTTTTAAACATTTAATTAAAAAGTACAAAAATTCAGAACTCTTGCAGAAATCGCCACCACCCATTTGGTAGCTTCATACACTAAAGAAAATACGAAAGTTACCAAAGCATCCGATGTTTGACATACATTAGACTGTATATATTCAGCAGTTATATGAAACTGCAGTTTTTTCACAGAAGCTTTCAGATGAAACCTGAATCTCAAAGCCAAACTCACCAAGATTTTCTCAGTATCTATACAAACACACTGAATTTTGCCTTATTGTCCATTCAAAACCAAAGACCCCTTCCCAAGATTTGAAAATAAACCCAGCCTTACCAAGTGCTGTCAAGCCTTTCAGTAAACCAGGCCAAATAGAATTTCAGGTTTCATAATGACAGGTTTCAGAGTAACAGCCGTGTTAGTCTGTATTCGCAAAAAGAAAAGGAGTACTTGTGGCACCTTAGAGACTAACCAATTTATTAGAGCATAAGCTTTCGTGAGCTACAGCTCACTTCCTCACATCTGAGGAAGTGAGCTGTAGCTCACGAAAGCTTATGCTCTAATAAATTGGTTAGTCTCTAAGGTGCCACAAGTACGCCTTTTCTTTTTAGGTTTCATAATGACATTTTTGCTAGTTTCTAATTAGATTATTATATTTCTTTAAAATAACACAATGTACTTCAGTCTTTCCCTATCCCAGTCTACAATTTTGACATACAAAATGTATCAGACTAATGAAAATATAATTCACTATTAATAATGCTATAAAACAATATTCTTGAATTTAACATCTTCGTCTAGGGCTTGGGGGAGGGAAGTCTACCCACCCATTCACTATGGGCAAGAAGATTACCTTGGCAAGTGAGGGGCTTATACCATCAATTTCTGCAGAAATTTACACTTTTCAAAAGAAAAAAGAAAAAAAAAAGTTTTAACACTGTGGTCGCAAAAATCAGCATTCCATATATAAAAGAATGAATGGCCAGGACGTCTTCTCAACTCAGACCCTCTGATGCTGTTTGCTTTTTCAGACAGCAGTGAAATTAACAGAACTCATATCATTTTCACTGGTGCTAGGAAGAACCACATGGCAGCTATGAAAGTGACAAGATTATGTAAATTCCACTGTGCTGTTGTTTGGGGGCAAAAATGCACAGAGGAACACACTGGTATATTCACAGGGATGAAATGAAGTGGAAAAAGCTGAGAGAAGAGCAGAGTTGCAGGGAACCACCCCCAGGAGGCTGTCGGTAGGAAATGGTAAGACAAAAAGCAAAAACAAAAAGATCATTCTCTCTTTCAGAAGCCAGATGGAAATAGCTTTGTCTCATCCTCACCCTAGTTCCTTCTGTCGCCCTATATCCTGCTCCTAATCTCTGCAACTTAAAAAAAGAAAGAGAGAGTATTTAAGTCTTAATTTATAAAATACGTTATTCCATTAGCAGCTTGGCTGCCTTTACAACAATTACAATTGACAATCTCATGTCATTCATAGACTGCTCATGCCATCATAGGTAGCTAAACAGCTATCCCCCCCACCCCCAAACTTCTATAAATTAGTCATTTTATTCCCTCGATTCCCTCCCGGGGGTTCTGTTATTTAATTTCCATCTTTCCTTACACCTCCTGACTAACATCTCCTTGCCCCAGACCTCATGGCTCCTCTGGGTGACACTACAAGTCTCCTACATCCTGTGTCTTCCCCCTGGATTTTCTCCTCTCTCTTTTCCCATGTCTTCTCTCCAGGCTATAGTGTAGATGAAGACATGTGTGTTAGACCTCAACTGCAGTAAGATAGCTCTCTGGCTCACACCACTTGAAGAGGAGGAAGGAGCACTGCACCAGGATTCAGTGCTGTGTTTTCTTTCTACCTTGCAGCCAGCCATATAGCAGGAAAGCAGCCAGAAACTTCTACCTACCCTCTCCATACACAATTTATCAAAGGGGTTTGGGAAGGCAAGAGGAATAAGGATGGTGATGTTTAGGTCAGGTGTATTAATAGGGCTGCATTTTACCAAGGTCAGCCTCTTAAATTAAAGTTTTCCCACCAGTTACAGGTATTTCTAAGATACTGCATGCTCAAATAGTAGTTTGGTTAAATAATATTTCAGTTTTTAACACTTATCTGTTAAAGTACACATGAAAGTTACAGTCATGTAGACTACAATTCTGCTTTTATACTATACCACACATCTGACAGTGTTTCAAGCACATATTTTCTTGTTAAACAATAGTGGAGGAGCAGATTACAACATGAATCCTCTATTCCCTCCACCAATTTAGTGGTGCACGTCCCAAAAATGTCTATTTTAAGTCACATTGCACATTTGATCAGAACATTGCAGCTCTGCTTGACCAAGGAACATTGTCTACCTAATTTCTTGGACTTTAACTCTCACTGCAAAGGAATAGTGGATAACATATTACACACATAAATTTGGACATAATCCCTATCAGATTACTACAATTTTCAGGCAATTGAAATTTTGGACCAACATTGGTAGACAGTATCCATTTAAAAACTTTCACACTTGTGCAAAGTTAAATCAACTTGGCACTCTCTCTGGTAGCCAATTGTATCCTTTAAGTAGAAACTCTATTCATTCAATTGAATTGCTGCATTAAGGGGGACAGTTGGTTGGCATGGAGAGGATTGGGTTGATTGACAATGTCCTTTAGTCACAAAGAAATTGCAGCAAGAATTTTTTTAAAAAAATCACAGTGGGTCTCTCAATAGATTAAGCTAGTTGAAGATGATACAAGTACAGAATGTTTCCAGGGAGAAGTTGAAGATTCAGTGCATTTCATCAGTCCAAAAGTTACTTTTGTGTCTTATTTGTAAATTTGGTAGCTCAAATTTAAAAGAACTCCTGCTTTGACTTTTAACTCAGCACAAGTTACAATATCAGCTCAACTAGAGTATCCCTAGAGTATGGTTTGTGGAATTTCTACAGAACTGCAGATGCTTGACTGGGAATTTTGTGGATCTTCATTCTTACATTTTATGGTATTTCATTATGCACATAAAATTTTGATAAAAAGGTACTCAAATTTAGCTCTAAGTATTTTTTAAAAGTCAAATTTTCAAATGATTACAATCATCTTTTTTGTCCTCCACAAGTAAAATCATATAGTGCTTACTGAAAGAAATCAGAGTGATCAGTTATTAAATGAATGCTTCCAATAGATGGAATCACTAAAAAACAGGGTATTTCAACACACATAAATACAATAAGACAAACGAGTAAGACACTACTGCATATATAGGCACTGTATTCAAATTGTTAACATTTTTGGATACTTTAGCTTTCGATAACCTTCATATTTACAATTTGGATATCACTGTATAAAATCTAGTAACTATATAGAAGGCCATAATATGTCTTCACCCACTGAAGTTAAAGGTGTTATTCTGGATGAACACTGGAACAGAGGAAGGCAGAAATTTGGTCCAGTTTTTTTACTTTATTTTGTTTTCTTTAAACACACTTAATTTTCCTTCGCACATGGGAAGATTATATAGACTTCTCCACTAATGAAACACTTGGAACAAACACCACTATGATTATATAACAAGAAAAATGTGGCGTAACTCCCAACATACAGTATATTGTTTGTTAAAACAAATTGGAATAGTCATGTCGGCATAGTTGTGCTGGCATAGCCCCTTACTGTAGTTGCAGCGTATAGAGACGGGAGGAGTTCTTCTGCTGGTGTAGGAACACTATCTCCCAAATGACATTAAAGTTGGCCTACACTTGCAAGTTACATCAGCATAGCTATGCTGGTCAGGGTGTGACTGACATACCTACTCTGACAAAACCCCCAGTGTAAATGCAGCTATGTTGACAGAAATGTGCTTCTGTGGATGTAGCTAATATTTGTGAAGGTGGTGCTCCTATACTGACAGGAAAACAATTCCATCCACATTGGTTGTGTCTATGCTAGGGGCTGGTCTACACTAGAAAGTTAGGTCAACACAGCCATGTCGCTCAGGGGTATGAAAAATTCACACCCTGAGAGATATAGCTAAGCTGACCTAAGCCCCAACATAGACAGTATTACGTCAACGGAAGAACTCTTTGATCAACTTAGCTACCATCTCTTGATGAGGAGGGTTTACTATAGTGACAAAACCACCCTTTCCATGACCTGTAGCAAGTTTCTACGCTACAACAGCGCAGCTGCGCCACTGTAACGGTTCTAGTGTAGACATAGCTTAGGGGGCTATGCCAGCATACACTCTGTAGCTGACATAGCCTGAGCCAGCAGGAGCACTCTTCTGTGTTATATCTAGAGCTACGCTGACAAAAAATTTGCTTTGTTGCTAAGGCACGTGCTTTTCTCATACCTCTGAGTGACATAGCTATGCCAGTATAAATTTGAAGCGTAGACTGGGCTTTAGAAAATTCCGGCAATTTCACTGCTAGGATAAGCAGATACAAATTTTCTTCATTTTATACTTCAGTGAAGTTGACTTCAATACAGTTGCCTCCACTTATGCCATCAGAGAATCTGGAGCTATTGTGTAAAAGCCTAATCCAGCTCTCCCTGAAGAGGAACTTTGCAAGCGACTTCCATGTCAACAGGATCAAGCCCTAAAATAAGTAGGCTAAAATCTCAGCAAATCACACTAGAAACTGACATTTTTCTTTGCCTAATTAGTTAACAAAATTATATAGTTAAATTGGTATATTGCGCAATTTAAAGGGTTATTGTTATTTTGATTTTGACTGAAATCACGTAACTTGCAAATCAGAAGCCAGTCAGATCAAGGACTTTAAAAAAAGTTCACCGCATTCAAAATATTTAAATAGTGAAGGATTTACCATTAAATTTGTCTGCTCTGTCTTTTCAGATTAAAAGGACTAGAGGCTGAAATCAATGATATTTGCAAATCTCAGTCAAGCATCATAAAAATAACTTCTGAATTAAACTGTCACATTACTTCTAGCCTTAAAATGGCTCAAAAAAAAAAAAAAAAGAAAAAAAACTTAAACCATTCACTTGTGTGGATACTGCACATACTATATGAAAATGAGATACTGTACACATTTCAAAATATAATTCATAAAATAGTAGTGGCAGAAAATACAATAGAACTGTATAGTCTAACTTCATTGTACTGACTACGTGTTAGGTTAGCCACCATTTCACCCTGCACACACCAAATCAAAATAGCATTCAGAAGTCCTACAGCAGCTCAGACTTCTCAGGGGTTTAAAAGAAAAGAAGAAAGATACCTAGATTTAACAGCTACAGTATACTACTTCTACCAATAGAAAATATAGCTACAACCAAAAATGTTCTTTGCACTAGTCAGACCTACCCAGAGAAGACAGATAGTTTATGAAAACAATTTTATCACTTGTCTCGGGATCTATGGATAAATTGTTAGTTCAGCCAGAACCATAATTAAACAACACTACTTAGGTTTTTATACATTTAGAGCAAATAAATACATCCCACAGTTTACAAATGAAAATTGATTTCTTTAAAATTGATAATACACAATTAGTCGGATAGTTTTTTTTTTCAATTAAAAAACAGGGGACTTCAAACTCTGCCATTTATAAATCATGCTTTTTTTAAAAAAAATATTTAAAAATGCAGTTATATTATTGGAATGTTACATGAACATCACTGTAGCTAAGAATCAGTCACCATTTCACTTGATGTAGCTGCATTTTTAGATTTTTCATTTATATTTTGCCTATTGACCTGAAATACAATCCCATAACACTTTAAGAAAACAGTCTGAAAACAAAGACTTTATCATTTCCATAGAGAATACCGATGGGAAGAAGTGTGCAATGCCAACCAGTCAGTCTTTCAAACTTGTAGAGCTTTTTGGATATTAGAGACCAGACTTGAGCCTTACACTCAAGGTAATCACATTGCTCACTCCTAGTTTGATACTGCATATATGTATTCTGGCGATGAATAAACTATATGAACTACAACTGAAGGGACAGAAGCAGGAGAACTGAAAACAGGTGCCTGAATGCAGGGGCTACTGGGCCAAACCTTAGTGGTGTTGGACCATGGGAGTGCAGGACAGGCAAAGGGAGTGAGCAGAGATGGGCAGCCAGGATCAGGAGGAGCTACCCTAGCTTCAGATGGGAGTGGAGTTCTGAGTCAGGAAGTGTGGTGTGGTGGGTGAGGGGCTGGGCTATTGGCTAAGCGGGGTGTGTTGGGGGATGACGAGGTTAGGGGCTGGGATGTTGGGGACTGCAGCCAGTGGGGCTGCAGTGAGTTGGATGTATGTCAGGGCTGCTGGGATGTGTGGGGTTTATCAGAATAAGTGGGGGCTGGTGGAAGGTACTGGGTGGAGAGAGGGGAATTCTGGGAGCTGTGTGGTGTGCGGAATATATTGGGCAGGAGTGCTTTAAGGAAGGTGAATCCCCTCCCCAATTTCCATAGTGTACAGGGGTCCAAAATTCTTTAATCTGGGCCTGGCAATGGCAGACCTCAAATATGTATATTTACATTGTACATGCACAGATGCAAGAAGGGCCACTATGTTATTAGACCACCAGGAGAAATACCAGTTTAACTGATAGTTCTAGATTAATTCCTTAATGGAATGTACTTTAACCAATAACACAATGTAACGTAAAGGAAATGCTCCTTTTTCTACTCTTAGCAGTAATACAAATACTAATATGTTATCTATGTCATATAGATACGTTGCATGCATTCATCGAAGCGAGGTAAGGTTTTTTGAGATTTTTCATTCAGAGGTGGTGAAAGTGTGTACTGCATAATCTTTAAATTTCCTTTAAAGCTTATATGGAAAGAGGAAGCAGTGACCCAGCCCTAATTCTGAATTCCTTTTCTTGTGTATTTAAGTCAAATTCTAACACTTGTGTTTATTGACTGAAAACACCTAACAATACTTATTTTAGAAAGTTATTAATTGATTTTCTTTGGTAGGATGTCTACTCCTGATTGTGGATCAAAGAAATTCTAAAGATTGTGGTGGATAAAGGTTTAATATTGTTATTTAAGTACTCTTAAATACCACCCATCAACAACACTTGTTTGTTCTTACAATTAAAACTGTAAGCATATTAGACCGAGTTTTAGAAGTTTTAGCAGTTTGCCCAAGCACTGTACTTTTTCCTTCCCAAAGCTAAGTATTCCATAAACTTGGCTTAGCAGAAGCAACTAAGGGCTACAGCATGACGGCTTCGGCCATCTACCCCCACTCTCACATTCCTGTTAAAAAAACTCAGACATATATTGTAGTGCAGATGAGACCCTGACTACATTTGTACCATGAACTTCAGGGTATGATTAAAACATAGTTATGGCCTCATCTGTGTTATGAGATTGGGAAGAAACACGTGCACAGAAGAGAAAGTAACAATGGAGGACCTGGGCCTCTTCCAGCATGGTTGTTTCTATAGTAATATTAACCAGCCTTAAATATCAGATTGCTAACAACGAAATCTCCCACAAGTTTCCTCAGAAGTGAGCTATAGGCCTGATCTGCAAAGATTTACATACAAGTAACTTTGCTCATGTGAGCAACCACCTTGTCAATGGGGGTTGTCATGTAAGGTTATTTACGTGTTAGTCTGTAGGATCAGGCCAGGTAGGTAAATGCTATTAAAGTGTTCTTTACTCTTTTCCATCCTTCTCTAGTATCTAGTGTAAAGAACACCCAGTATTCAGTGGGCATGCAGATTTATCCACAGGAGATTTTGCCCTGAAGTACCAATCATTTGTGTGTGGAATCATTTTAAATGCAGCAGCAGCGTCAGTATTTAAAGTTTACATAGCTGAGCTGGTCAACAGTTTGCTCTCGTATGAAACATTTTTGAGGCCATGTCTACACTAGTGAGCTCACAGCAGCACAGCCGTACCGATGCAGCTGTGCTGCTGTAAGATCACTCTATGCCCACGAGAGAGAGCTTTCCCGTCAACACAATAAAACCACCTCAACAAGCAGCGATAGCTATGTCAGCTAGAGAAACTCTCCCACCAACATAGCGCTGGGCACACTACCACTTATGCCGGCAAAATTTATGTCACTCTTGGGTGTGTGTTTTTTCCATACTGCTGAGCGACATAAATGGTAGCGTAGACGTGGTCTGAATATTTAACATATGTAGCACACATCTCTGAAGCACATTCAAGATCACAAGAAACCCAGCAAGTTGTCTCCACTCCCAAAATGCAAACAGAAAACAAAGCCACACTGGAAAAAAATTATCTAATTTCCTGTGTAGCCTCCTGGAGTATTCAAGAAATTGAAAAACAAATATCAGTCTGAGGTTTTAGTGGTCATTACTTCCTCTGCACTCTCTAACCATATCCTGTAACACTACATATTACTACTCCTGACAAGAAAAACAAATCTCCATCCCCATCCTCAGTCCCGACAGCTGAGATTAACCAAGGCACTCTCACTGTCAACCCCCACTGTGGTACATCAGGAGATTAGAGCTCTCAGAGAAAGGTCCTTGATTTTGGAATTAACTTCTCTTGTTGGGTGACAGACCATGAGGGTCTGTATACTCTTAAAAACACTGAGCAATGGAGGGGTATTCCTGTCACTGTAGTTAATCCACCTCCCCGAAAGGCAGTAGCTAGGTCGATGGAAGAATTCTTGTCTACACCAGGAATTAAGTCGGCATAGCTATGTGTCTCGAGGGTGTGGATTTTTAACACCCCTAAGGAGACACAGCTATACACTGAAAACTAAGTCTGTTGATCTCCAGCGCATGTGGCAAGGCCAATCCATTTACTCAAACTTTTGTCTGAAAGCAATATTTTAAACCAAAAACAATATTAACATAAACCCATTATAAACAAGTTTATTTCTGTTACTAACATCTTAGCCCCTGATCTCGCAAATAGCTGTCACATGCTTAACTTTATCCATTGGCATAGTCTCACTGACTTCAATAGGACTACTAATGTGCTTATGCAAAAACTTACATTTGCTTGCTAGATGAGCACCTAGCAGAGTCCTTTACTTCAACAGAACCAAGATTTAGCTCTTCAAAACTAAAATCTAAATACTTGGCCAAGACGACGACAACAACATCATTATCATAAAGTCTAAAATACACCTGGGCACTTTTCCAGATGTGTTTTCACAGAAGGTGACAACTAGTAATGCAATATGGGGCCTTTGAGATCTCAGTCACTGGTTTGAATCTTTCCTAGCATAGAAGCCACAGAAAGTGGTTACCATACCACAGCTGTGAAGTGGTTTATATAAAAAGAACTAGTGATTGCCACAACACAAAAGCCACCATCATAAATAGCACCCTTGTTGACATTCCCAGAGAGGCCAGAGATTTAAGTGAACATGAAGATTAGCCTACCTTCTCACTCAGAGATGGTGACTCCAGGAGAAGGATTAAATCATACTAGTAGGGTGGCGTAGGACACTTTGCATTTCCACTGTCTGTGCTGAATCTGCTCTGTGTATAACACCTTTCACAAGAACTGTTCTCAGAGCATTTTCTTCTAGAATCTCTCAAACACAGCTAATGTTTGTTTGGGTTTTTGGGAGGATGGGAAGGGATGGGGGGGAAGCATGCTATTTGACAGAGTTGGTTTAGTCAAACCTAGTAGAATAATCTAGTGTTCTTGTGATAGTGTTTGTTTTGGCACGGACATTAATTTTTAAATTCTTAACATTAAATGGCTTGTTCAAACTGTGTCCAGATTATGGAAATAGCGTAGTCAGTCCAACAAACAATGAATAAAGATGAAACAGCATACTTTTCCCAGTAGTGGCATGAACATCTGGACTAGTCTACTGAAAACGTGTCGCTTAGGTTTTTCTTTTGTCCATAAGTAGCTTTTAAAACAGAAAATATAGAACATTAAGTCATGTTACCACTTAATTCATAAAGCAAGCTTTGGTTATATAAACTGACATTTGTCACAAAACAGATATTTACCAACACGTAACAACAACACACATTTACCACAGTGGAACAACAAACACAGTTCTGATTTATTCTCTTGGAGTTGCTGGAAGTATATTGCATATCAGAACAAGAAGGTAAAGCCTCCCATCTAACAAAAAAAATTGCTTTCTAGAGCAGAAAATGTTCTTGTTTGTTATGTTATATGAATATTAGCTAAAAGAAAAAACCCCTTGATGTTTTCGAAGAAGACATTCTGCTGTTCTGTTACTTTGGTATAATATAGGTCAAATTTAAAGTCTGAAGTTACATGCCAAAGTCACTGTTTCCCTGATACTCTACAACACGTCAATTGCAATATTTTTCCCTAAAGGCTATCACTCTGTATCTGACCTATAAGTCCTCATCCTCAAAGGAAACCTGCACAACACTTTCAAAAGATGTCCCTGGAAGCTTAAATTCGTAACTTTGCTAGACACTAAAAACCATGGACTGAATAGAAACACTGCATTTATGGCTTTTGTAATCTGCAACCCATGAACAATCCTGCACCCACAGCTGCTTAATTTCCCAGAGCTGAAGAAAACCTTTGCATATGCTCGAAAGCTTGTCCTTCTCACCAACAGAAGTTAGTCCAATAAAAGATATAACCTCATCCATCCTGTCTGCTTAAGAAAGTTTGGCAGTTTAAATATATTTTTAGATTTACAGTAGCTGTTTTTTTCTATAGAGCCAGAATACCAGGTTAGTTGCAGGCATAGATGGATTGAGGACAAAAAAATAAAATAAAATCCACTAGGGCCCAATCATGCTCCCATTGACATGGATCAACTTCAAACATTCAGGATTTGAATCCAAAGTAGTGAAAGACTTAAGAAAACCAAACAAAAGACCTGAGCAATCACTGTCAGTGTTTTACACTCAAGTTTTTGTCTTGTAAACTTAATAGCATGCACCGTACTGTTTTTTCTTGGAAACTTGATATAGTCCTTCTGACGTGTAAGCTTCATTTATGTCACAAACACTACCTTGTCCTGCGACTACAGATCAACTACCTGATTTTACAAAACTTGTGTGTATGTTTAGCTTTATGCACGTGAATTTAATGGAACCATTTGTAAATAAAGTTATGTACGTACTTAAGAGTAAGGCTCAGGCCCAAAGTTCTACTGTTCAGTAAAGGAGTCAATTTTGCAATTTATTAAGTCAGTAGAAACAGCTGTGTTAAAACTGTATTACAGAACTTTGGTAGTTAGTGTAACTATATTTGAAAGCAAATTCATTATCAATGTCTGTTTCACACTCTTATAATTTCTCAGAGAAAAAGTTATGGTTTACAGTGAAGTTTCACATCTTGGATTTGTGGCCGAAGGTTAATTCTGTGTGTGAAATGACAAAATTCCATTTAGTTTTATGAACCTGTCAGCATGTGAAAAAAGCAAACAACATCATTCCCCACCAATATTCTCTACATTACAAACTGGTTTCAGACAGGTTTGCTCTAGACTATCTTAAAAATAGTTAATTTTAACATGAACAAACATAAACTTAGTTTTAAATGAGGACAAAAATTCTTTGGTATGTTTGGGGAAATCTGTCCTGAGAATAAAGTTCTATAGTGTTATAATTGCACTCCGACAACGCAAAGTGCAGCACTCCATATCAGTGTGTGTACAGGTTGTATAGAGTTGCATACATTACAATAAGTGCAAGCAAGTGCATGTATCTCAATTAAGGCATAAGATGTATATATACGCACACTATATGGCCCCTATCTTATGGGAACTCAGGTACATGCTTAACTTTATGTAGTGCAAATAGTCCCATTCAAGTCAATGTGTCTACTCACAGCGCATAAAGTTAAGGACAAGCCTCTGCAGGACTGGAGGCCTAGGTATTCTCTATATATGCTTTTAATTATTTTATTTATAAATAAAGACGGCTTGGTGAAGTGTTGTGATTGAAAAATATATATAAAAGTCAGAAATTTAAAGTAACCATGCCTCAGCTAGACACACAGATGTAATAATGCCCAACAATAAACAGAATATACAATACTACATAATAATTAGACAATGGTGCCAAGTTAGTTGATTTGGAAATCAATTTTCAATTTCCTGACTTTGCTGGTTTAGATTCTCAAGACACAGTGCTTCTTTAACATAGTGTGGGGGAGGGGGCGCTTGCACTGAACTGATAAAAGAAGCAATTCAGCCTTGGACCATGCTATACTGGATATGGCTCATTATGAGCCAAGGTGGTCAAAATTAAAGCCAAGAAACAAACGCTCTTCCATCAATACCAGTGTAAAACATATGCTGGTGTAACTCCAAGGGAAAAGGGAAAAAACCTTGACCATACACCTCCCAGCATGCGCCCTGGTGGAGAAATGTCGAGGAAACTGAAAGGAGTGGTAAGTGAAAATGAAAAGCGGAGCCTCCAATAAACTTGTTTGCTCTTTCGCCCCCTCTCAAAACAATGAGACACGCTGTGGCTTTCAATCAAAGCAAGCCAGGGAAGGCAGAGACCCCTCTCCCCAGAGCAGTTGTTGCCAGGCTTCAAGCGGCCAACAGACAGCGGCCGCTGCCACCCTTGCAAGGAACGGGACTGACGGGCAGAGGGGAAGCCACCAACGGGATCCTCCTGCCCCCCCCCGCGCCTCAGAGATAGTCCCCTGGGGTGCGGCCACCCCCCAGCCCGGCCAGGCATACGGGCTCTGCTCCCCGCTGGGCGGGGAAAAGTTACCGGGAACTTTCTGTCAACCCAAGGGGGGCAGTGGAAGGGGGCGGGGCACCGCCCATCGTCCTGCCAGGGACACGGAGCCGGCCGGGGGGAAGGGGCTCGCCCAGGGCGGGGGAGGCGGCCGCGCTGACTGGGGGCTCCGGAGGGGGGAGGGACTGGGGCCTATCGCTCTCCGGGCGCCGCCGCCGCAGCCTCTCCGGTGGTGAAGGCGCGGCCGGTTTCTCACCTGCTTCTCAAGCCGCTCCGGCAGGGAAGGACTCGAGCCCCCTGCTCCTCCCGGGGCCGCCGCCGGACCGGGCAGCGAAGTGGGGGGGAGGAGGAGGAGGGATCCGGACGCGCTCTGCGCGCGGAGACTCGCTGCGAGGAGGAGGAGGAGGAGGAAGCTCCCCCGCCCGGCCGGCCTTCTGCCTCCTGCCTGCCTCCCCCGCCTTCACTGGCGCTGCGGCCGCCCCATGCGCCCGCGGAACCTCCCCCTCCCGCCCGACCGCCGCCCGACTCAGAGGCCGCGGGGCGGAGCCGGGCAGCGGGGGCGCTCCCCGCCTCCGGCGGCAGCTCCCGCCTCAGCGGAGCGCGAGTTCAGCGTCCCGACCTAACATGGCGGCCGCGGCGGCGGCCGAAGTGTTACCCCCGCCCCCCCGTCGGGCCCTCCCGAGCAGCCCCTGGCCGGGGGGGGGGGCGCCCCCGAGGCCAGGGCAGCCCCGCTGTGTGTGTGTGGGAGCATGGAAGGGGTTATAGGGGACGGCGCTGGATTTGGGGGGCACTAGGGTAGGTCACCCTCGGGTCGGGCAGCCGGAGCCACAACAGCGCGCGGGATGGCCGAGGTAGGTGGGGAGCTCCAAGTATTTGCGGAGAGGGATGAGGCGGGAGGTTTGGGGGAGGTGGGGCTGGAGCAGTTCGGAGGGCTTCGTAGGGATTAGTTAGTCCATTGGGGGAGGGGGGGACACAGGTTTTGGGGGAAAGTTTTATGGATTTTTTTATTGGCAATTAGGAGTCAGTGGGGGAGCAGCCCTGGAAGGTGTTTTTTTTTGGGGGGGGGGTGGGGTTGGAAGAGTAGCAATACGTTGGGGTTAGGAGGAAGGAGGAGGAAGAGAAGCCTCGGAGCTTTCCTAGGAGTATTAGGGAAGAACTAGCAGCCTCTTTTTAGAGGGGTGGAAGAGGTGCAGAGCTTTATTTTCTCATCTTTCTTTTCTCCACTGCACCTTGCATTAGGGCTGTGACTAATTCAATAAGTTTTTAAGTACAGATTTTAAATCTTTCAAACAAAATTCTTCAAGAGAAAGCGTCTTAAAAATTGCTTTAAGTTATTCCCTAAGTCTGCAAACGAATAAGATTTGGAAGGCTCCCTGTATTTCATTCTCTACTTTTTTTAAAAAACTTGTTCAAGTGAAACAGAAGAGCCTTTCTTCGTCTTTCAGAAGTGCTTCTATTACAGCTCCTGCTGAGGGGAAAGTTCACTGCTTGCAGACCAGAGTCCTTAACTAGGAGAAGGTCAAAGTGACACAACAGAATACGTAAACGTTTGAAATAATGTGAGATTAGCTTTTACATCATCATTTCCTGCAACCTCAATTTCATGATTTAGCATTTCACATGTAAATAATCTAAAGTAATAACAAACAACAGTTTTTGTGAGGAGGAGGTAAACTTGAGTCTGCACGAGGGGAAGGGTCACAATCACAAAAGTGCAACAAGAAATGAACAAAAAGAAAGTCCTACAAACGAAAGCTATTGAACTTTACATGTATAAATCAGCAATTACCTCCTGCCTATTACTGGCCTTAATCTGTTGACAATTACTTTCATCATGATTTTTCCAGTACTGATAATAAGCTTATACCTAAGAACATAAGAACGGCCATAGTGGGTCAGACCAAAGGTCCATCTAGTCCGCTAGACTGTCTTCTGACAGTGGCCAATGCCAGGTGCCCCAGAGGGAATGAACAGAACAGGTAATCATCAAGTGATCCATTCCCTGTCGCCCATTCCCAACCGCTGGCAAACAGAGGTTAGGGACAACATCTCTGTCCATCCTGGCTAATAGCCATTGATGGACCTATCCTCCATGGACTTATCTAGGTCTTGGAATCATAGAATATCAGAGTTGGAAGGGACCTCAGGAGGTCATCTAGTCCAACCCCCTGCTCAAAGCAGGACCAATCCCCAATATTTGCCCCAGATCCCTAAATGGCCCCCTCAAGGTTTGAACTCACAACCCTGGGGTTAGCAGGCCAGTACTACCACGGAGCTATCCCTCCCTCCAGGGTTCTTTTTTGAACCTTGTTATAGTCTATAATTATTTGGCTCAGCAGGATCTCTTTTCTTCAGGACTGGTACAACTATGGCCTTTAGTCAGCCATCTGATACCTCCTCTTGCTCCTGTACCTTAAACATTTTTCCTAATGCTCTGATAGCACTTGTCCCATAGGCTTTTAGCAGTTCAGCTGTAATATAAAGCTGTGTATTCATGCAGCTTTCCCAAATTGTTTTTAACTGAGACTTAAAGGAGTGGGTGAAGGGCAGCATGCAGGATTGGCTGCAGTCAGAAAGATTACAGTGCAGAAATTATAAAAGACAAACAGATGATAGGAGGCCAGAGAAAATAATGCAAATACAATCAATATCAGTCAGATGTAAAGGCTGACCACCTAAATGGTGGGACATTGTACATAAAAACAATGTCTTTAACCTCTTACTGATCCATGAGAAGATCTTTCCACTTAACTGTCCCATGACTGCTTACTTTGCTTAATAAATTTTACCAAATTCTTTTAAAGGTTTTCTGAAAGTGCACTATATCCACTATATCACAGTTGGCCACATGCTTGTTAACACCCTCAAATAATTCTAGTAGTTTGGTGAGGCATGATTTCCTTTTACAAAAGCTGTGTTGACTCTTCCCCATCCTATTGTGTTTATCTCTTTGTCTAATAATTCTGTTCTTTACTATAGTTTTTACTAGTTTATCTGGTACTGAAGTTATGCTTACTGGCCTGTATTTATCAGGATCATTCCTGGAGCCTTCTTTAAAAATCAGCATTATATTAGCTATCCTCCAGTCATCTGGTACAGAGGCTGATTTAAGCAATATGTTACATACCACAGTTGTACAGTTAGTAGTTCTGCAATTTCATACTTGACTTCCTTTAGAACTTTTGGGTGAATAGCATCTGGTGCTGGTGACGTATTACTGTTTAATTTATCATTCTGTTCCAAAACCATCTCTATTGACACCTTAATCTGGGAAAACACCTCAGAATTTGTCACCCAAAAGGAATGGCTCAGGTGTGGGAATTTCCCTCACATCCTCTGTAATGGTGATTAATACAAAGAATTAATTTAGCTTTTCCACAACAGCCTTGTCTTCCTTGAGTGCTCCTTTAGCACCTCCATCATCCAGTGGCCTCCCTGATTGTTTGGTAGGCTTTCTGCTTCTGATGTACTTAAAAGAAAAATTGCTGTTAGTTTTTGTGTCTTTTGTTGATCCTCTTGGATCAGATCCTGTGTGCCACTTAGGTCTAAATGAGGAATTCTCTCCCCTTGTAGGTTCCAGGACTAGCTGCTACAAGAAGCAGTCATTAAGAGTTTCTAGAAATTTTCTCTCTGTATCTTGAGGTGACATGTTCCTAATCAATAGGGGACATTTGAAATCCCCCATTATTACTGGGTTTTCTGTAGCCGCTCTAATCGCCCTGCGCATTTCACAGTCACCATCACAGTCAGGTGGTCAGTAGCATATTCCTATGGCTATATTCTTATTATTCATGCATGGAATTTTATCCCTAGAGATTCTGTGCTACTGTCTGATTCATTTAAATTTTTTTTACTATATTTTATTCTGTGTTTTCTTTCAGATGAAGTGCCACCGCACCTCCTGCCAGTGCAAACTACTGTCATTACTATATTTTTTGTACACTGGTTTTACTGTGTCCCATTGCTTATCCTTCTACCAATTTTCTGATTCTTATTATAGCAATATCATTTAATACCAAGCACTCACATTCACTTATCTTCATATTTAAACTTCTTGCATTTGTATTCAGGCATTTATAAAATTTGACATTTCATTTTCTGCCTTCATGTGATGTAGGAACATTACCTCCAGCCTGGTTATGGAGGAAAATGCCATGGTCAGGAGTGAATGATGCTGTTGTATTGCTCCCAGTGTTTGTAAAAGTGCTTTTGGGAGGAGGAGAATTACCACCTCTCACGAGTACCTTTACTTGTTTTCAACTGTTAGGTCACATTTGGATCTGGAGTTGCATCTGCTTACATCGTGTGTGAATTTGCCTCAAAGGATGGAGGTAAAACCTTCATAAAAATATTAAACAGCTGACAGTGATTTTAATACAAATATGTATTAAAAATGAGAAAATAATGTAACGGAGCTCAACATTTCTCTTAATTAGAGAATCTCATGGAGTACAGCGATTTGTAATGTTTGATTTAAAACAAATGAGTTAATAGTTTCATATTTGTATCAGGAAGCAGTTAACAAAAAATAAATAAATTGCAAAGCAAGTTAATGTTTTAGGATCTGAAATTTCATTACCATAAATCCCACTCACGTGATCTTGTTAAAATTAGTAAAGTCTATAAAATGTGATTTAGGTAATCAAATGATAGAATTGATATTTAATTTTCAAATTAAACACTAAGGTTTACAGATTCACATTAGCAAATGAATTACTTAAGCAAAGAGTATATACAGCATAGGACAATTCTGTTCTCACTAATACTGGTCAATGGAGTTCATTTGGATTTAAGGAACAGAATTTGGACTTTAGGGCTCAGTTGTGTGCTCATATACAGACACAAGTATTTCTGCCTCTTGTATGCGTAGTTAGTTTTACTTAGGCTTCTACTCAGGGCACCCTCCTCTTTACCTCTTGACTGCTGTATTCCCTTAAAATCAGCATAAGGAGTGAGTGAATTTTGGTGCAGTTCCTATTGTCTGAACAGTTCAACGTAGCCTCACCATTTGCGGACATCAGTGAAGGTTTGTGTGCTAGTCATGTGTAAATGGTTGTTTATGCAAAGTATCATTAAATATTATTTGAAAATTTAGCTCTCAGCTGTTTATTATTTTAACTCCCATAAGGAATGGTCATTATTTATACAACTATAAAATAATTTTTATTTAATTAGTT
The DNA here is from genome assembly GCF_965140285.1 of Lepidochelys kempii. Lineage (NCBI taxonomy): Eukaryota > Metazoa > Chordata > Testudines > Cheloniidae > Lepidochelys > Lepidochelys kempii. The sequence continues at coordinate 83,845,685 of NC_136381.1, forward strand.
AGCTAAAGGACTGGGGCTCCTATGCAACTCTAATACAACCACTACTAATAAAAAGGCAATGAAGTATGTGTGTGAGCAGGAGAATGAACAGAAAGAAAGAAGGGGGGAATGGAGACAAAAGATACAACTTGGCTTTCCTCCTTCCGTTGGGCATCTTTATGGATTCACTGATGGATGACCAAGGAAGAAAACAAAAAGAAACCCTTTGAGATTTCTGAAGATGAATGGGCTGAATTCCTGAAGAACTTTGACAGATGAATCTGATACATGAGGAAATTAAAGCATGTTACACTTTACAGCCAGTAACTGGAAACATTTAAGGAAAACTGATAACTTATTAAAATGAAGGAAGATTGTATTGTAGTGACAAAAAAGATACATTTGCAGGGGTCTGTACACTGCTCAGAGTTGGGTTTTTTTTTCATTTTTAAAAAAATTATAAAGTGGCACTTAAAACTCAGGCCTTCAGTTGCTGGCTAAAAATTCAATTATTAAGTGTATGTACAAATGGTGTTGAAGAGCTAAGGGGATTTCATTATTACCTAAAAGTTCCAATTTGCATGTTGCATTAAAGGAATTCTGAATTCCATTTTTATCAGGATAAATTAGCAGTAAACTGTGCTCATGGAAGTGTTTTATTTAATGGGGACTTTAAGTAGGTTTTTTTTATTATTATTATTATTCCCATGCTGTTTGCAAAGTAGTACAATACATTGCTCCGAAACACTGAATAGCAGAGTAAAACTGGAATAAGTCTACATCATACTCCTGAGAGTGGGCATCAAATATGGTCTTGGTTTCTAAAAGGATTGGGGTCAATCTTACAGCACCCTCTTCCTACTGGACCATGTTTTGCTCTTGCTGAGCAAGCTCACTCCCTGGAGTAATTCTGTGTGAGCTTTCTCAAGGAATCCAGGAAAGCAGTTTCCAGCAGTGTTAGCTGGCTTATTTTTAAGCATTCTTAACAAAACTTCACAGACTCTTCCCTCAAATGTCTGTGCAGGCCAAGCAGTTCTCCCTCACACCAGTAACTTCAGCAACCCAAAGTTTTCTAGCTCTTACCTCAGAGCCTAAGCAATAAAGGACTTCACACAGTCTCCCTTCTCTCCATTTGATTTCTGGACCAATTCCTTAGTTCAGTAGCAGTCCACTAGGAGCATAGCCCCTCAGCTCTGTGGGGAAATTGCAATCCCGCTCCTCTGTTTCCTGCTGTCTTCTTTTACAAGGGTCAGGTAATTAAGTTCTATCTCTCAGGTGCTGCAGGCAGAGCTAATCAGCCAGCCAGTTGCAGGCCTCTGACCCTAGAGGAATGGTATCTCTTAAACCTTCACACAGTCATAGAAATCCTTTGCATGGATTCTATATTTCTCTGGGCGTGTGGCACATATGATTTTTTTTTTTTTTACATTTTATACAATTTAAATACATAAATATAGGAACACTTATGCCCCAATACAGCATTTCTCTGGGCAAAGTGAATGCAAAAGACAGTGGCTCAAATTCCTCTCCAGTGCAGCCACACTGAAGCAATGAATTTAGCACAACACCCGATTGTGCTAGGCACTGTGCATTCACTTAACAAAAAGATGATCCTTCCCCCAAAACCTTACAGTCTTATTGATTTCATTGGTACTACTCATGCACATGCATAACTGCAAAATTGGGGGCTTTTTATACAAAGATGTTTCTCTGAAATCTCTCAGTTTTTCTAAGTTGGGTAAATATGTCAGTTAACATGATTAAGAACTAATTCCTTAGTATTGGGTCTCTTAATGAGTCCTTTTGTTTTTTTACAGTGAAACACTTTTAAAGCGAATCATGTAAGTTATGTATGAATCCGGTAATGCTGTAAGATGGTTGAGTGTGAGGACGCTAACTGATCAATTTGGTATTGTTTCTTTTTTTATTTTTTTAATGGTTTCTTTTTTTAAAATAAACTTTTCAATTACACTGGTGTAAATCCAGAATAACACCATTGATTTTAATGGATTTATGCCATCATTACACTGGCGTAATTAAAATGCAGAGTTTTGCTCAAAGTCTAGCTTTTGTTTCTATGAAATTGGTACTTCATGTACATTTTGACCATTTAAAGTTTTCTTCTTTAGTTATTCGGGTAGGGGAGCTATTCCTATTTCACAGTCATTCTCTGAGTATCTAAAAGCATACAATAGTGTACAAAGAAAGATATAACCACTCACAAGTGCCCCTCCCCTTAAGCACAGCCAGTACCTGGAAATGGCCAGAATTTTTGTATTTGCTACTCAAGAGGTCAAATCATACAATTCTTACTCAAGTAAGGTGTCCATTTTACCTTGCTGAATGTTTCTGTTTACTTTCTGCATATTATGTTTTTAGCATACACAACAGGATCTCCATTTTTATAAAAGATAACTTGAATTTTTTTAAAACAAAGTGATTCAGAGTTATTTATAAAGTTACACTTTAGTTTAAGAAACCTTCAGCACATTAACATTTCTAGACCTGTTGCTATTCATTTGTGTCACATCCAGTTATATCCGACATGCTGGATTACATTCTATAATGCAAGGCATATTGCTGTCGTCTAATCTTTATCTCTTAATATCCAATCTCCTTTGGCTTGCACATGAGTATCGCTTATGGTTACTTAAAATAACCACTTATTTTTGTTTCAAGGACAGTGGTATATCTGATGAGCACTCAACACTCTTCCTTATTCTGCCAGAAGTCACACATCCTGTATCCTTGATTCTTGTATAATTTAAATTAGAACTGCATTGATAGGGGTCTTTCATTTAAATTACACAAATCAAACATCTAAAGTGCATGAAGTCACACATGTCAGAACTCTAGTGCTTTCAGTTTGGCCAGCATGTCCTTCAAAGAGGCTGAGACTTGTCCTTCCCATTGTCCCAAACCAGGGGTATATATATAGTTTCCCCCAGAAAGACATCCTGGAGAAAAGAAATACATGAGTTAAAACTAACCGTGGACAGCTTTAATTTGGACATTAATGCTGGATCCCATCATACCCTCAGAATACATTGGCTGCAGAATCAGATCAAATATGTGCTGACTTCAATTGGAAATGCACATGTATTCATTGCACACATCATATTGTCCTAATACTGAGTACTAAATGCCTAAGAAACTTCAATATAGGAAGCAATTCTATCACATGTCAAATGTATTACTACAACATCTAGGGTGATTAACATGCAACCTTACAGATTAACATGTGACCTTAATTCAGCCTCCTTGTGCTCCCTATTCAACTCTCTACTTCTATCCAACTCTGCCCTCCCTGCCCCCACCAATTCCTGTCCTCTTTCCCCTCTGCTATTCCTCATCCTCTGACTCCTGAAACCCCCTCTCCTCTGTCAGCATTCAAATCTCATGCTTCTGCCTTCTTCATGCTGCCTGTGAGGCAGCTGGGGGAACATTGAACATACAATCTCCCTGCTTTCAGGTCTTATGCTTGTGACACAATGGCCCCCAGCAGATGGGAGGATCAATTACAGGAAAAGTCCTGCTCAACCTCTGCAGCCCTGAGATGCAGCATGCTCAGTAGCTTGGTGGGGATGGAACATGCCCAATCTGGTTGGCCTATAGGAGCTGAAAGGAGGTGATGCAGACAGAATCTTCAAAGAATTTAGCTGTTACGCTCTAGCAAGCCTCTACTGAGCATGTGAGAACTGAGATGTTCTGAGGCTCACAAGTTGGCCAAATGTGGGTGGTTTTTCACAGGCATAGCAAAAGGCGCAGCCAGGCACCAGGGATACTCTCCCCTCATATTTCAAGTCCCTGCTTCAAAGCATGGGAGCACTAGTGCTTCTCAGCAAAAGTGTTGGGAGGTTTTCTTTGAACTCATGTCAAACATTTTCCCTTAATATTCTCAGAATGAACAGTTTTAGCTGACACTTCAAGAAAACAAACAAACCAAACCAACTTCAGCTTGAGAGAGGCAGACGTGGTCCAAAAGATTCCAGCCCAAATGGTTCATGTTTGAGAAAATCATAAACTGAAAATAGGGTTTCATACAGGGAAATGTTGGATAGCGGTAATTATAGGTGGTGCCACCAGCTCTACTTACAATAAATCCTGGCTTCTTTCATCTTTTATTTCCTTCACATTTTTAAAGTTAGTTTTGCAAGGACTCATTTGCACATTATCTAAGTGTACATTAGCTCAGACACTTGGATCCACATTTATTCACATATTGGTCCAGATTCTCAGCCCTGATCCCTCTTTGTCTTCCCTGCCTCAGCAGCACAAATTGGGCAGAGAGCTGCCCTAGAGGAGCAGCAGAAGACTACTCCCCTCCATGAGTGGGGCAGGGAGATCCTGGAAAGGGGTGTACTGAATAGACAGTGCTTTGCTTGATTCCTGGCTGGCACAGGGGTCCCTGCACTGGGCTGTTGCAGCCAGGTTTTAATTTGTCAGCACCTAGCCTCAGGATCAGGTGAGCAGAACTACCTTCCTCTGTCACTTCTCAGCTTTATCATGGGCCCAGGCCATGGAGCACTTCGAAGATAAGTACTGAGACCTTGAACTTGTTTTGATATTCTTCAAGAAGCTAGGAGAGGGACCAGGAAAGGTTCACTCAGAACTACCCCTGGAAGAAACAGCCAGCCCTTTTAACCCTTTATTGGTACAATGCCTTACAGATAAATCATTAAAAACAATAAGAGAACCTACATTCATACTAATAATCTTACCAGAATTAACCCCAACTCTAACTCAGATTCTGGCAGGCCCAGTCCTTCCAACACTGTCCTAAGGATTGGGGTCCTCTGTGGAGCAGAGATCCTTTCTGTTTGCTGGATCAGGAAGAAGGTCATGAGTCAGTTTAATACCAGGCTATTTATCCAAAAATTCTTTCTTAGTCTGTTGGTCCCCAGAGAATCCAGATTGAACTAATACCTGTGTACCTCTTCTGGGTGGTTGGGGGTGGGGTGGGGGTAGTTCCTCTGGAGATGTTAGAAGTGAATTTGCCTAATCCCCCTCTGCTGTTCTCCTATTTACCCTTCCCATGGAAATATACAATTCCATAATTACATTTTTAATACAATGGCCCCCAAAGGTATTAACCTAATTCAGTAAACTTCATTCAGGATATTGCAAGAAATTGTCAGTCTGTCACACTCTGATCCTGCACTTACACATGTGTGTCACATTCTTAAAGTTAAGGAAATACATAAGGCTACGTCTACACTGGCAAGTTTCTGCTCAGTAAAGCGGCTTTCTGCGCTGTAACTCCCGAGGTGTACACACTGCCAAGCCACTTACTGCACAGAAACTGCGCTGTTGTAGTGCTCAAAAAAACCCCACCCCAACGAGAGGCGTAGACACCGTGGCGATTACAGTGCTGCGATTGGCCTCCAGGAGGTGTCCCACAATGCCCGTTCTCACCTCTGTGATCATCGGTTTGAACTCTACTGCCCTGCCCTCAGGTGACCAACCGTCATCCCCACCCTGTACATTCCTTTGCAAATTTGAAAGTCCCCTTCCTGTTTGCTCAGTGATGTGTGCAGTGGTCTCAGTGCATCTTTCCAGGTGATCATGCCTGCTCTTGCACCAGGCAATCCCTTGCTTGGAGCAATGCCGAGCTGCTGGACCTCATTAGCATTTGGGGAGAGGAGGTTGTCCAGTCCCAGCTGAGCTCCAGCCGTAGGAATTATGATACCTATGGACAGATTTCACGGTGCATGATAGAAAAGGGCCATGACTGAGACACATTGCAGTGTAAGGTAAAAGTGAAGGAGCTGCAGAATGCCTACCACAAGGCGTAGGAGGCAAACCGCCACTCCGGTGCTGTGCCCATGAGCTGCCGCTTCTACAAAGAGCTGGACACGATACTCGGTGGTGACCTCACCTCCACAGCGAAGGCCCATGTGCATACTTCATTGGCTCACATGCCAGTCGAGAGTGGACCGAGTCAAGAGGAGGAAATCTTGGACGAAGAAGGGGAGGGGGACTCAGAGGCAGAGAATGGCTTAGAGGCCAGAGATGCATGCAGCAAGGAGCTCTTTTCTACCCCGGAGAAGCCTAGCCAGTCACAGCAGTCGGATCTTTGTGAAGCACAAACAGGAGAGGAGACTCCTAGTAAGTAGATCTAATTTTGGGAATTGCTGAAGTAGTTGTTGGGGGCAGGAGGGTTGCAAAAAGCAGGCTTGTCTCCCACCACATGCCGACTCTGAAGGGGAGAACAGGCTGTTGATAGACTCCCTCACTTCACAGGAATCTCCCTCAGAGATCTCCAGGAAACTCTCGTGGAGATACAGGGCAATCTGCTGCCGCAGGTTCCTCTGCAGAGCTGCTTTTGTTTCTTGCCCTGTTAATGGTAACTTTCCTGCGCCACTGTGCTGTCACAGGTGGGGGTGGGGGCGTAACGGGACTGTTGCTGCCCACCAGGCGAGCTGCATAGGGGGCAGGGCAGAAGCCACAGGCTTGGAGAAGACCCTCCCTTGATTCCCTGCTCACCCTTAGCAGCAAGATATCTTTCATAATGATCACATCCTGTGGAAAGTGTGGGAACAGGAATGATTATCAAGCCCCCCCCCCCAACAGCACTACCTCTCCCCAAGAGCCACCTGCTCAGTGTACAGCAGGGTCTGGGAAGAGTGAGTCACCCTGCCCCTGTGGCTACTCACCATTTTGTGGGTCTTGTGGCTCATGTATGCTTGCCTGGGGTCAGCCAGTTAGTGACATGTGTGTGAGTACTGGCTGTGTTTTAAAGCACTGAATCAGTTTTGTCTGTGTTGCAAACAATAGTGCTTCTGTAAAATGTTGCATTTAAACTTCACAGAGATGACCTTGGGAGGCCAGCCTCCCTTATCGGCTGCAGAATGGCTGCGCAGAGTTAGAAAGCAGCCATGAAGAACTAAGGAGGACTTTCTCCGTGAGGTGATGATGCACTCCGATGCTGAGAAACAGGAATTGAAGGAGTGGTGGGACAGCGAAAAGAGGGACCAAAAGGGGAACGCAGCACACCAGAAAGAAGCCACAGAGCAGCTCTTAAATGTTATGGAGCGCCAAGTGGACACGCTCCAGGTGGCACTAGCTCTTCAAACCCAGCAGCTCCACGCCCGCCCTCCCTTGCAGCCTCCCCAAGTGGTCTGTCCTACTCATCACTGACAAGAGCACTACCTAGATAAGTTTTGAGGTGGTGTGGTGGAAGCCTGGAAGTTGATTTACAGTAGCAGTAGGTGTGGTCTTACTGTGATTAACTCTATGAATACCACTTTATTTTAAGACCTGAAGGGACCATTAAATCAAAGGGACCACCAGTGTAACACAGGCCATTAAATTTCACCCCGTTGCCTCTGTACTGAGCCCAGTAACTTGCATTTGGCTAAAGCAGATTTTCCAGAAAGGCATCTGTGACAGAGGTTCCTTGGTAAAGAGTCCCCTTTACTTCACAAACAATTCTCACTCTAGACCTGACAAACTCACTACACCAAAACACATCTTACAGGATATTTATCCGTAAAGAGTAACATGTAAGGAATCTCCAGAAAGTTTGTAACTTGTCAAGATTCATAATCATTCTGAGATATATGTCTGAGTAATATTTAAGGAATAATGTAAATATATTGAAAGTTTGCTTTTTGGACTTGGCATAAAAGCTAGTCACCAGAGGATAATATGTCTAGGTGACTGCCCATTCAGGAAGGAAGTTGTCATCCCACCCTGGTTAGCTGCTGATGTAATGTCAGGCTCCCTTGTCTAGCCTTGCTCCATCCCAAAACTTTCAATGGAAAACCATCAGAGACAACTCCAAACAGTCAAAACCACTTGGAGATAAAAAAGGAACATTATAGACACAGAATCACTCTGCCTATGAATAAAGACAAAAGATTGTTATACTGAAACAGAAGAGGTGGAAGGACCTTCTGGATCCTTTCACTGAGGAGATATCTGGGGAGCAGGGAGTGTTCTCACAAAAGAAAAAATGGATCCTGGTCCCTGTGAAACCAGCCAGCTCTGCAATGGACTGAACTTTGGAGGAGGGGAGGGGGATGGGGAAACCTACTTTTGTATATGGGAAAGGTAACTAGGTTAATAAGTTTAGACCTAGGTTCATTTTTAAAAATTTTGTTTTGTATTGTAACGATTTGTTTCCATGAATCTCTCTTGTTTGTAGTTAACTCTCCATACTTTCTTAATGAAACCAACTTTTGTTTTATTTTAAGTGCTCAGACGTGCTTTGTGATTTTACAGGAGTGGTGATATCAGGTAAAACTAAGAAACTGGGGCACATGACACCTTTGGGGGCAGAGGATCTGGGATTTCTGTGATTAGTCATTGTCAGAGGCTGGATATCACAGGGGAATGCTTCAAAGGGACTTGGGAACTGCGGTGCACCTATTGTTAACCTGAAAGGCAAGGTGTAGCCCAGAGGAGAGCACCTGAGTGGCTGAAAGGCGGGTGTTATAAGGGAGCTGGCACACAGTCATGCACAGGCACAACTCCCTCATGTTGGAAGCGGAGGATAACAAGGTGACTCACAGTCCTGGGTGCCCTGAGAACGGTCACAGCATTCAGTCTTGATTGGATGATATCAAGCAATGGAAAATCTATCACTTCTGGTGAGAGTATCTGGCTGATGAATCTGTATCTGGCTGATGAATCTTGCCCATATGCTCAGGGTTTAGCTGATCGCCATATTTGGAGTCGGGAAGGAATTTTCCTCCAGGGCAGATTGGAAGAGGCCCTGGAGGTTATTCACCTTCCTCTGTAGCATGGGGCACGGGTCACTTGCTGGAGGATTCTCTGCTCCTTGAAGTCTTTAAACTACAATTTGAGGACTTCAATAGCACAGATATAGGTGTGCGGTTTTTTGCAGGAGTGGTGGGTGAAATTCTGTGGCCTGCTTTGTGCAGGAGGTCAGACTAGATGATCATAATGGTCCCCTCTGACCTAAATATCTATGAATCTATGAGAGATCTTTAAAGATCTCTCTGCCAGAGAAAGAGGAAAGGGAAGATAATAGAGGAAAATCTACTCAGAACTCAGCATGACATTTGAAGGCAGTTGCCTGTCACAGCTTGATATACAGAACATCTGGTCAACTTTATTATATGATCATTCGTCAAGCTCTTTAGGGCAGGGATCGTCTTTTTGTTCTGTGTTTGTTCGGTACATAGCACAATGGGGTCCTGGTCCATGACTGGGGGTCCTAGGCAGTTCCTTAATACAAATAATAAACAACTCTGCATGCTCAGACAGCTACAAAATATTCACAAATGCAGTAGGCCAGTTTTGGAGCTTAATTGCACCATTGTTAATTGAGAATAACTATTGAAGCCAGTGGAATTATTGCGGATTTACATTGTTGTGAGAAATCAGAAAATGCTCCCCCATCTTCAAATTCACTCTGTTTCTAAGGATATCAGTGGAGACCAATAAAGAGTTGTAGAATTAATTTCATAGCAGAGTGCCACCTTGGTTATTGCTTGTAACCTTTTTTCTTTGAATTAGTAACAAGTAGGTCCTTCTCAAAATGGTTTGAAAATGGTTTGGCTATTTTTAAAGTGTATTTTGTTCTTAATCAGGATCACCTCAGAAATAGAATAATAGAATAATTAATACATTCAGTGTGTTGCAAGATGTATTTATTTTCTTATTTTACTGCACTTGGTAAGGTGTTTCTTCTATATCTGTTTTGTCAGTCACTTCCAAGCCCAGCTACTACTGAAAACCATTCACTTCTCCACTGCACTTACAAATCTCAGTTGCCCCCTCTTGTGGTGGTTAGTAATTAGTTCATTTTGGTTTTTTAAATGTGCATTAGCTTTGATTTCTGAACAAATAAAATAAAGCCAAGTGACAAGAATGACATTAGAGACCATATAGCAATGCAGCTTCTCAGGTAACTGCACAAAACATGCGGTGGGGTAGAGAGAGAAGTTTAGAGTGGATGAACTCTGAGAGTTTTTGGAAACAAGTTTATGAGAGAGAGACTTTCAAAGGCATGTAGGGAAGCTAGGTACCCATTGACTAGCGGGGTTTCCATGGCACTATAGTCTTATAAATCTTGATTTTGCTGCGTGTATTTGAAATTTTCAGTTTAGAACGAAGCCTAAGGGCTAAGGGTTTTGACATTAATTCCTAATGTAGGCCTGCAAAATTGTATGTGTATCATTTGTATATGCAAAATCCCATGAATGCAATAAAATATTTGTGTATTTACACATGCTAATGTAAGTTTTGCATGTACTTCAAGGGTATACACATTTGAAGGCCTAGGTTAGTTGCTAACATTGAACATTTAAAGACTTTAAAGAACTGTAAGTCACATCTTGTAATTTTTTCTCCCACCACAAAAAATATTGCATTGAAAACTATCCAGGAATAGCCTTGATGTGGCTGTGTGGTGGTGGAGAAGGAGCAGGAACTCCTTCCTGAACTTCTGTAGCCCACATGCAGGTTAGCCTGAGTAACAGCAATGCATTTCAGTGGAGCAGAGATGAGCAACTGAGTGGAGAGGGGCTGGGAGAAGGTGGAGATGACATTGACTGCCCATACAGAGAAATGGGGGTTGGGTGGGTGGGAAGAGGGAGTACTTTTCACAGGGCTGTAGCAAATTACTCCCATTCCTGTAGTGCTCTAAGAGCTCTGGGAGGCATTGTGCTCAAAAGACAATGACTCCTGGTTTTCCCTTGGAGCAGTGCAGTTCTGTACCACTTTATGATGGGTACAATTTTACTTTAAGGGATCACTCCTGCACACACTGAAGTCAATGTGAGTTTTGTCATTGGCTTAAATTGTTGGACTGTTATATTGTTCTCTGGTTCATTACACATGGTTTATTGTGTGCGTATCAGACCCAATGATCAGAGATTTTAAGGACATTGTGGCAATCCAAGATGGAGTCTGAAAACTGTCTTCTTGTGACTCCATCTTGTGACCTCGGTACGCTGTCAGCTGGTCAGGATAGAACTGGACTGAATGAGAACTGAATCCCCAAAGTTCCATCACTTTGGACTGTTTCCCGCCTTTCTATGGATCGTACCATGTTTTCCCGCCATAGACTCTATAAAAGAACTGTGATCACAGGCTGATGAGGCAGTCCATCACAGCGACTTTGTGTTCGGTTTTGGGTCTTCGTGGCACTCGTGCATCAGCGAAGAACACCATTCATTCCTGGAGTAAAAAGAAAAGAAGAAGACACATTACCATCCAACCTGTCCTGCACCTGGAAATGTCATCATCCAGAGGGTTCCTGGTCCGTTTCTTCTGTTCTGACATCCATCGAGGGACTCTCCAGTGTTCCTCCTCCAAGGGTTTCAATTACCTACGGAGTAGAGGTCCTGGACTTCACCGCTGCCACTGAAGTGCTGGGAATTGAGTGAGAAAGCAGTTAGGGTTTCTAAGTTGGGGGTCATATTTCTTGAATGCCAGGGTGGGTTTAGTTTCATTCCTGGGCCTGAGCTTCATGCTTGCAGGGAAGAGCTGCTGTGTCACTGGGTTTGTTTGTTATATAGCTATTAGTAATTTACATTTATTCCTTCTCTATCTGTGTAATTCTATCCGCTAATACATTTACCTGTTTGTTTTGAACCTTATCTCTTGTCAGTTATATTTATTGTGCACCACCACACAAGGGGAGAGGGAAGGAGATCTGCACCAGTCCACCAGTGACAGATACGGCAGAAGGCGAATCTGTTCTTTTGAGAAAAAGGGGCTTGTTTCTATTCTGATACCTACACCACTTTACACATTCAGGGTTATCTTGGCTCCCCTTTGAGATAACAAAATGAATGCAAGCCTGGACCGTAATTCTATATATTTATAAATTATTGTATTGTGCTTATGTGCTTTGTTGAAGGAGCTCTAGAAACAGACTACATTTATAAATAAAATTAATATGCAGCATTCTCCAACAACGCTAGCAAAAATTCATATTTTGATAGGTTTGCCAAAAATCATAATATTTCTCTACATTTGTCTCATTTTTTGATGTAAAACTTTTTGAGGAAGAAAAACTTGACTTTTTCCTGTAAAAAGCTCCTTTTCACGGCCAGTATAATCACATCTTTGTAAAAATGGTGACTTTCTGCTTGGGATAAAATCATGGAAATCGAACAGTTTGAGAGGTTAATAATTTACTATTTGCACTGTGAGAAGGTATGTTCACTGGTGAGAAGAGTAAAAAAAATCCTTTGGAGCAAAATTTTCAAATAATTGTGAAGGTATTAATTGTCACAGGTGAATTTTGATAAAACAGTTTAGAGTCTTGCACAGTTTAATACAGACTTTGCTAACTGGCTGCAGTTCATTTGGAGCAACTTTTAATAGCTGTAGGACCTACAGCTACTATTCTTTCTCAGAGCAAAGAGATAACTTGGCCTGCTTCTGCTAGCAGTTGCAGATCTGGTAGACTCTAGCCTACTCTGTGCAGGAGATTAATTTTTTTTTTAAATCATAGAATCATAGGACTGAAAGGGACCTCAAGCGATCTTCTATTCCAGTCCCCTGCACTCAAGTCAGGACTAAGTATTATCTAGACCTGACAGGTGTTTGTGTAACCTGCTTTTAAAAATCTTCAGTGACGTAGATTCCACAACCTCCCTAGGCAATTTATTCCAGTGCTTAACCACCCTGACAGGAATTTTTTCCTAATGTCCAACCTAAACCTTCCTTGCTGCAATTTAAGCCTGTTACTTCTTGTCCTGTCTTCAAAAGTTCAGAAGAACAATTGTTCTTCCTCCTGCTTGTAACAACCTTTTATTTAATGGAAAACTGTTATCATGTCCCCTCTCAGTCTTCTCTTCTCCAGACTAAATAAACACATTTTTTTCAATCTTCCCTCAGTGGTCATGTTTTCTAGACCTTTATAAATTTTTATTGCTCTTCCCTGGACTTTCTCCAATTTGTCCACATCTTTCCTGAAATGTGGTGCCCAGAACTGGACACAATACTACAGTTGAGGCCTAATCAGCATAGAGTAGAGCAGACGAATTACTTCTCATGTCTTGCTTACAGCACTCCTGCTAATACATCCCAGAATGATATTTGCTATTTTTGCAACAGTGTTATCTTGTTGACTCATATTTAGCTTTTGATCCACTATGATCCCCTGATCACTTTCTGCAGTACTCTTTCCTAGGCAGTCATTTCCTATTTTGCATGTATGTAACTGATTGTTCCTTCCTAAGTGGAGTACTTGGCATTTGTTCTTATTGAATTTCATCCTATTTACTTCAGACCATTTCTCCAGTTTGTCCAGATAATTTTGAATTTTAATCCTATCCTCCAAAGCACTTGCAACTCCTCCCATCTTGGTATCATCTGCAAATTTATTAAGTGTACTCTCTATGCCATTATCTAAATCACTGATGAAGATATTGAACAGAACTAGACCCAGAACTGATTCCTGTGGGATCCCACTTGATATGCCCTTCCAGCTTGTCTGTGAACCACTGATAACTACTTTCTGGGAATGGTTTTCCAACCAGTTATGCACCTACCTGGTAGCAGCTCCATCTAGTTTATTTCCCTAGTTTGTTTATGACAAGGTCATGCAAGACAGTATCAAAAGCCTTACTAAAGTAGATATATTTCTACCACTTCCCCCTATCTACAAGCCTTGTTACCCTGTCAAAGAAAGCTATTAGGTTGGTTTGACATGATTTGTTCTTGACAAATCCATGCTGACTACTACTTGTCACCTTATTATTTTCTAGGTGTTTGCAAATTGAATGCTTAATTATTTGCTCCATTATCTTTCTGGGTACTGAAGTAAAGCTGAGTGGTCTGTAATTCCCTGGGTTGTCCTTATTCCCCTTTTCATAGGTCGCACTATATTTGCCCTTTTCCAGTCCTCAGGCATCTCTCCTGACTTCCATGACTTTTTGAAGATAATCTTTAACGGCTCAGATATCTCCTCTGTCAGCTCCTTGAGTATTCTAGGACAGTGGTTCTCAAAGCCGGTCCGCCGCTTGTTCAGGGAAAGCCCCTGGCGGGCCGGACTGGTTTGTTTACCTGCCACAACTGCAGGTTTGGCCGATCGTAGTTCCCACTGGCTGTCGTTTGCTGCTCCAGGCCAATGGGGGCTGCGGGAAGAGTGGCCAGCACATCACTTGGCCTGCACCGCTTCCCGCAGCCCCCATTGGCCTGGAGCGGCGAACCGCGGCCAGTGGGAACCACAATCGGCTGAACCTGCGGATGCGGCAGGTAAACAAACTGGTCCGGCCCACCAGGGTCTTTCCCTGAACAAGCAGCAGACCGGCTTTGAGAACCACTGCTCTAGGATGTATTTCATCAGGCCCTGGTGATTTAAAGATATTCTAACTTGTCTAAGTAATTTTTAACTTATTCTTTCCAAATTTTAGCCTCTGATCCTACCTCATTTTCACTAGCATTCAGTAAGTTAGACGTCCAATTACTACTAACCTTTTTGGTGAAAACTGAAACAAAAAACGTCATTTAGCACATCTGCCATTTCCATGTTTTCTTTTATTGTTCCCCCACCCTTGAGTAACGGGCCTACTCTGTCCTTGGTCTTCCTATTGCTTCAAATGTATTTGTGGAATATTTTCTTGTTACCGTTTTTGTCTCCAGCTGGTTTAATCTCATTTTGTGCCTTGGCCTTTCTAATTTTATCCCTACATACTTGTGTTGTTTGTTTATATTCATCCTTTGTAATGTGACCTGGTTTCCACTTTTTGTAGAACTCTTTTTTAAGTTTCAGATCATTGAAGATCTCCTGGTTAAGCCATACTTCTTATCTTTCCTACGCAGTGAGATAGTTTGCTCTTGAGCCCTTAATAATGTCTCTTTGAAATACTGCCAGCTCTCTTGAACTGTTTTTCCTCTTAGAATTGCTTCCCATGGGATCTTACCTACCAGCTCCCTGAGTTTGCGAAAGTCTGCCTTCTTGAAATCCATTATTTTTATTGTGCTGATTTCCCTCCTACCATTCCTTAGAATCATGTAATGTAACAGTTATCAAGCAACTTGATCAACATCTGTAAGTAGAATTTAGTAAACAAGGCTGATTTATATTTCACAGTTTTATGTTATGCTAGTGTATATTTATGGGAACTTGTTGCATTGGGCAATGGAATGCATTGTATTGATGCATCTAGGCATGGTGTAGTATAGCTTATTTAGCAATCTAAAATGAGGATCCGTTTTTAAAAAATCATGGCCTATGTCTTTTATGTAATATCCTGGGCTAGATCCTCAGGTCCAGCTAAACTATGCTTGCTGCAGGAGCTAATTGGAGATGCAGGGAATGGTGCGAAGATAGCTTAAAGCCACCTTTGTGCTCCCCACTTACTGGAGCTACTCTTGTAATATGAGGGATAAGTCAGACTCCAAGGTGCTCAGACTTTTCTGTCAGGTCCCAGCTATTCTGGCTAAAGATTTCAGGACAAGCCCCTCACACTTAGAATGCCTTGGGATATTTAATGCTCATGCAGCTCAAACAGCATCTACCTTTCTAGGATCCCACCAGTAGACCCACACACATATTAAACTGCACATTGCTCAGTTAGTCTACCTCAGAAAAATGAAGGGTTGAATCAAGCTTGCCAGAATTAGAATGAGAGGTTCCAGGAACTTTAAATTCTCAACCACACGGTTACCTGTCTCCTTCAGCAAAAAACGGTGGTGATCAACCCACTAATGTTCTAATGAAGTACTGTAGTCATCACAGACTATTGTTAAATTTCCCATGATTTAATTAGAAATAAAATCACAGTCACCTATTATTCTGTCTAAGTATTCTCTCTGAGTCACAAATTTCCTTTAAGAAGTGACTAATGATCCATAATAGCTATTATAAATTAATAATGATATGTATCATGCATTGCACTGCAGAATGATGATGATGATCTGTATATTTACTGTACAGTATATGAGGTAACTATTTTGGTATGGTATTTACAGAAAATCCCAATTACTCTGGAAAATTATCAAAGCAATATTTCAGGCAGAGAATTTACAAAAGTGCCTAAAGTAATTCTTTTGTAATCTAATATGCAATTGTATACTTTGGATTTATATATAAAGTTTCACCTGAAAATCTTACACAGATATACATATTAAGCCTCAGAACATCCACTAATATTACTGCAGTATAGAACTCTTCTAATTGGTCTGTTGAAAAACCAAGTTTTCCTCAGCTGCCTTATTTTTATTACTGCATACATTGTAACAATCGGGCCCTACATCCTTACATATGTCATTTGTTTCATTGACTTCAACAACACTACTCACATGGGTAAAGGTTGCGAAGGACAGTATGTTCAACAGAGCAAGAAGTTGAACTCAGAAAGCAAGAAAAAAATACCTCATTCAGGGGCAAAGGGGTAGGATAGACATAAAGCCACATTCTGGCCTCAGATATATTATTGTTATTGTTGCCCCTTTTTCATTTGATTGACTGGTCACAGTTCAGGGCTCTGGAGATATTCCAGTTGGAAGTAGAAATTGATGGAGTCTGGTATTTTCTTTGATGTAATTTTGTTTACAATGAATGCACAAAGTCTGGTGTCTCTCAATGCAGAAGGAACCAAGAACAAAATGTGCAGATTCTTATCTTACAGCCTCCAAATCTCTTGCTAACACCAGACTCAAAAGCTCTCTCTCTAGCTTTTACCTGTGCATAAGGGCTCCCAGTTGGCTTTCTTACCTCTCCTTCTCACTCTGTTCTTGTCCATTCTCAGTTTCTATGAAAACTCTCTTCCCACCCACACATACCCAAAACTATACTCAGCCAGAAGCTCCTGGGTGGGTTCACACACACATTTTGTCTTAGGTGGAGACTTTTGCTTACAGTTATTTTAATTGAAAGGTGAGTCACACCTAATAATCTCAATGGAGTTTTAACTCAAACCATAAGAAGGTTTCACCCAGCTTATAACATTATTATTTGTATTACAGTAGCACCTGGAGTCCCAGTCATAGATTGGGGTCCTATTGTACAAAGCACTGTACAGATGCATAACAAAAGGACAGTCCCTGGCCCAAGAAACTTACAACCTAAGGTCTACTTTACAGACCCATGTTAGTATATCTATATAGCTCAGGAGTATGAAAAATCCACCCCCCTGAATGATGTAGTTATACTGACCTTAACCCTTCAGGCAGACAGTACCATGTCGGCAGGAGAGCTTCTCCCATTAACATAGGTACCGCCTCTTGGGAAGGCTACGCCGACAGGAGAACTTTCTCCTGTCAGTGTAGGGGCATCTTCACTTAAGTGTTTAAATTGTAGACCTGCCCTTAGCAATACATGGGAGCAGCTCCAAAAGATTGAATTCAGGTGGCAGTGTAGACCAGTGGGGAGGACTCATGAGTAGCCTGGAATCTAGGGTTCTGTTTCTGATTCATTCTGTGATCTTGTGGAAGTCATGCTATTTCTCTGTACCTCAGTTTCCCCATCTATAACATTATTTACCCTCTTTGTAAGGAGCTTTGGGGTTTGTGGATTATTAGTGATAAATATTATTATTTTACTGGGTAGGTGAATATGTGTCTGGTGTAATTTCATCCTAACTTAGATAACAACAACTGAGGAATATTTTCCATTTTGAGATGAGACATTTCAATTTGAGCTGGTCAGGAAATATTTCCCAAACTCAAAATGTCACCTGTCCAGATTAATTTTTTTGATTTTTTCATCAACCAAAAACTGTACATTTACAGTTTTTCATGTCACTTTCAATGACATTGAAATCTTCCGAAATTTTGCTACCATGAAAATTTTCTTAAACATTTCAAAAGAAAAATTTCCATCAGCTCTAATTTCAACGCACAGATTTTCAGAGCAAATTGGGCGATGCAAATGTACTAAATTACAGTCTGTTTACAAAATGAGAGTCTAAACTGGATTTGTCTATCAAGCTGCATTAGTCAGTTCTTTAAAACCAGCATTAACATTTAATGAAAAAATGCATTAACTAAAACATTGACTATAAAATAAGGTCAAAAGCTGTTGTGTAATTTACAGAAATAATTCATGTGGGTCATGCATGCATCCATCCCAATGTAAAGACAATAACAATCTCGCCTCTCTAACCATCCTGGGAAGTTTTCTAGTAAATACTTGTCAGGGTTTAAAATAATAATTCCTATAATAGAAAAATTAAGAGACAGCACTTTATTGTCACTGATCAACTTCTCCTTGTCCTTCAGCACCATCACCCACCCCCAAAGAATTTATTGTGCAGTGCTGTTCTCCCTATTGTGCACCAATTGTTATTATTTACAATAGGTTCTCATCACTTGGTGGTTGTCAGCCTGTTATACTTTTACTGCATGCAATAGGTCTTTCTTATGGTCACTGTCAATGATCACAACTTCTTTCAATTAGTCCTTCCTAAACTATCTATTTAGACAGACACCATGTTTCTCACACTGTGCCATTGCCCAAGCGAGATTAAACTATAATACACTCGATAGGACTGGAGATAGGAGTCTGCATTGGCGAATTCCATTTTCCATCATGGTTCCCGATGTACTGTTTGTTTCATGTGCAATACTTTCAGTGTGGAATTTCATTATTAGCCATTGTATTGGGGCTGAAATCTGCCCTTGCAGGAAAGCACCTGTGATTTACATTTAAAAATATCCTTATGTTCAGCAAAATCTTTGGACTGGTTTTCTTGTTGGAGTCAGTGGCGTTATACCAGGGATGAATCTGACCCTCTATTATTAACTTTCTGTGATATGCTGGTGTAATATAAAACCAATACACCCAGGTTATAAGTGGTGAATTTGTTCATGTTTCCCAAATGCTCCATTTGTATGAGTTATACGCTATTTGCATGGTTTACAAGAGTCATCTTGTGGTTGCAATAGGTAACTACAGCCTGCACAAAGACCAGCTCTTGCAGTGGTCCTGCTATTTATTGCACATGCCAAACAACATGGTATTCAGGATTTCATTGTCTCTTGCAAATGGCATTTTATTTCCACTGTTAGGAAGTGAGTGCTGTCCATTGGCCTGAAGAGTATTTTAGCTAGGGCTGTCTGTAAGAGTTGGGTATAAAAGATTTATAACCACCCCAAAGAGCGTATGGAATGTTGTCAGTTTTCTATCTTGGGCAGGCCTACGACATTTGCTGCAGCTGGTTTGAGATCAGGTGTCTTTTAGTTAAGCTGGTAGCCTGAATAATCTCCTATTTGTTTTGCTTGTAGCATTTGTGCCCCACCGTGATTCATTTCTCACTTGTATAACTTGCTGCAGAGCATTGGGAATTAAGGTGAACTATAATGGGTTGGCAATGGTTAATATATGGTTTTGGAATGATATTCATGTTGGGTGAAGTTCGCGGCTGTCCAGAGGGACATCATGCAGCCTGTGAACCACTTAAGTCGCACTTATGCTCTATTTTTGGGATTTGAATGATGCATAGAACTGATAATGGACCTCAGCAGAGGGTTGAAACCTATTAAGAAATCCTTTTATTTAGGGAAATTTGGATCCAGAACAAATTACAGAAATATTAGGGGTAAAAGATAAACCATAATAGGCAGAGGAATGATGGTAGCAGTAGTACCACCGGGATAGACAGGGAGGAGAGGAAAAGGTGGGATTTTCATTTTATTATTATTATAGGTATGGGCATTTATCCTTTTTACTATATTGCAGTAGAGCCTAGAGACTAACCAGCCCAGGCCTTCATTGTGCTAGGTGCTGTACAGACACATAGAAAATGACTGTCTTTGCCTCTAAGAGCTTACAAACTAAAAGACCCCTCAAAACCAAACCAACTCCACCAAGTCATAACAAGTAATTGAAGTAAACAAGTGGGTCATCATGGGAGGTAGGGAACACAAGGTAACAACAATAATAGGAGGCATTCAGTTCTTAACGTTTGACCATGCCATGCTGTGCTACTAGAGGACCTTTTCAGATAGCAGAGGAGGCAATGACAGACCATCCTGGATGATTGGGAGCAACAGCAAAAAGGAAACACTAGAAGATGGGCAGCAATTAATTAGCAGATTGTTTCTGCTGAACTGCTGCCCCTAATCTCAGACCAATGAACCCAGCAGTGGTATTCCGAATCAGTCATGTGATCCTCTAAGTGTGAATCTTACTTCTTGTGCAGATATACAAGCTGTGGACCAGTCAGGACGCCCAGCGTCCTGCCAATCAGGAGTCCTCTGTTGGGGTTCAGCTTCTGCCGTAACAACTGTCAGCAGATGTAACAATGCTGCCTCTGACGGGACACAACTGAGAGTATCAATTCAGGACAAATTGCTTAGAGCAGAGCAGTCACAGCCCAAGGCTGGTTTTTCTTCACTATTAAGGCACACCAAACCAGCCAAACAAAGAGGACTTTGGTCTCACCCCACTGGCTAACCATAAGTCATACAAGCAATTTCCTTAGACACTCTAGTTTTCCAGTATCACTCATAATGGGGACAAATGGTTATGAAAACCAATACCCCAGTAAAAGAAAAAAGGTTCTCCTGATCCCAAAGGACCAAGCCCCAGATCCAGGTCAATATACAAGTCAGATCTTACCCACAAATCATGCTGTTGCCAGTCCTTTAGAATCTAAAATCTAAAGGTTTATTCATAAAAAGAAAGAAATATAGATGAGAGCTAAAATTGGTTAAATGGAATCAATTACATACAGTAATGGCAAAGTTCTTTGTTCAGGTTTTTAGCAGTGATGGAATAAACTGCAGGTTCAAATCAAGTCTCTGGAGTACATCCACAGCTTGGATGGGTCATTCAGTCCTTTGTTCAGAGCTTCAGTTTGTAGCAAAGTTCCTCCAAACGTAAGAAGCAGGATTGAAGACAAAATGGAGGGGTTTCCAGGGCCTTTTATATTCTTTTTCTTGTGGGCAGAAACCCCTTTGTTCTCCTGTGCAAAATCACAGCAGCAAGCTGGAATTTGGAGTCACATGGGTAAGTCACATGTCCATGCATGACTCAGTTTGTAGGCGGAAGCCATTGCTCACATGCTACCTTGAACGTTCCCAGGAAGACTTCTCATGTGGATTGGAGTCTCCCAAGGTCCATTGTCAGTTAAGTGTTTCTTGATTGGGCACTTAATCTGAAAATAACCTGCTTTCTCAAGAAGATGACCAAATGCTTCACTGAGGCTACTTAGAATCAAACATATTGAGATACAAGTATGTAGCCAATATTCATAACTTCAAATACAAAAATGATACACACATACAGATAGCATAATTATAATCAGCAAATTGTAATCTTTTCATAGAGACCTCACATGTCAACCTTTGTACAATATTTGCTGCAACAGTGGTTGCAACAGTGATCTGTATGGTCACAGTTTGTCAATAACATCACAGCAGGTTGCTGGGTGGAGCTTACTAGCACCTAATGGTCCTGTGGACCTGGATTCCAGATCCCCTGGTCTGGCCTCTGGCTGTAACTGACTGCAATGCACTGATGCAGGGTGCCACTTTATCTCTGTACATATGCTGAGCTTGGCAAAAGGCTTGAGGTAGAGTTGCACAGATGGCCTACTCTGTTCACGGGCTAGCTATGGCCCCTAGTGCAGATTAGAGTAGCCTAAAACCTAATTTACACCTTTGCTGCAACAACCCCTATAGATTGTTCCAGCAACCAGGAATAGCCAGAGTGTAAAAAAGCACTGGCCATACCTTTCCTTTTGCTACCACATCTCCAGTGCTGTGGGCTCCTGCAGGGGATGATGTAGGATGGGCTAAGGTCAGCTCTGTGGCCTGCCAGTGACTCCCACTGTGTTGGGAAAAATTCCCCCTGAGGGTAATTAATGCAACTTTGCAGCTCTTGTATGTTGACAAGAAGACATGAAATGGCTACAATCTGGTCCAGAGCCCTGTCTCTGATGTGTAAAGTGGGGTGTATCTCTGCGTCTTTGCTAATGCTCCTCCACCATTCAAACCTGTACGTGTGCTAAGTACTGCTGTCAGCAGCAGTCTGAGATAGCTTCTCTCTGCTTCTTCCCACATCTGTGCTTGTACATAGGATATTACTATTCAGGGGTAATTATGTGTACTCTTTGGGGGTTTTTTTGTTAGCCCAGTAACAGTGAGATTTTCCTTCTTCTAGTCTTTTCCAGGATGCGCTGAGAGGAGAGAAAACAAGAAGCCAGCACTACTGTTGCAAAAATGACTAAAGGTCACTTAAAACAAAAATGTCAAGGGACGATACAGTACCATCTACTTTCAAGAAAAACTCTCCATTGGTTTTCAGTGGAAGATGATCTTGTAACTAAGGCACCAAACTGCAAGCTTGTCAACATTAGGGACTTCTGTACCAGAGTAGAGACACCAGTGAAAAGCTCCATTATAGATATTTCCATGGGGAACAAATATTTGATAAGGAACTCTTCAATCTAGCAGAGAAAGGCATAATATGATCCAATGACTGGAAGCTGAAGCTAGACAAATTCAGACTCGAAATAAGACATACATTTTTAACGGTGAGAGTAATTGACCATTGGAACCATTTACCAAGATTAGATGTTTTTCTGAAAGATCTGCTCTAAGAATTATTTAGGGAAATTCTATGGCCTGTGTTATGCAGGAGATCACATTAGGTGATCACAGTGGTCCCTTCTGGTCTTAAAAATCTATGAAGTCACTTAATCTCTCTGTACCTTATTCCCCCATACGTAAAATGTCGATGGATATTCAGATAATACTATGATGAAAGCCATATTATAGACAGGACAATAATAACTCCCTCCACATACAGACGTGTTTTGAGGATTAATTTATTAATATCTTGTGAGTTCTTCAGTACCATAGATATCTACACAGATAGAATTCTGTTTGAAAACAAACATTGGTGGCGCAATATGGACCAAAAGTTCCCAACCTGATCAAAATAAGTTAGTGTGCTCTTAGACTTTATACAATGACTACATTTGGTCATTATTTCAGTAAATGATCTCTCTGCAAGGACAATTCTTCTGAATCTCTCAAAACAAAAAAATCAGTGATTCCCAGAAGTTGCCTTTTTTCAGTAATTAGCCTCTGAAGGGATGTTTATTATTGATTTTAAAAAGCCCATGTGAAAAGAAAAGTTCTATTTAACATTTATTATAGGGAAAAAACTATGTTTATCCTTTCTTAATATTGGCTTTCTTATACATGTTAAATTTCTCATTTAAATTTTAAAGCCACTTCCTGGGCCAAATTCTGTGTAGTGTATAGGAGATGGGTAGTATTCCTTTAGTTTGTGAGTCCTCACTGTCTACCCTTTGTTTCAGAAACCACTAGAACTCTGCCAGAGTACCATTATGTATGTTACTCCTGGAGAAATTCTGCACCACTGCACACTGAAGAATTTTACAGACATTAACATTGTGCATGCAGAATTTCCTTTCCCCCACAGAAATGGGCTGCAGTGCTGCTGGCCGCCACTACGGGCTGCTGGACTCTGCAGAACCCAGCTCGCACATAGGAGACACTCCCCGTGGGGGAGAGGGAGGGAGCTAGAGGGTCCCTGGCATCTGCAGTTCCCAGCATGCCCTGATGGAAGGAGAGGGTGGCGAACAGGAAACTCCATGCAAGCATGGGACCGAGCATCAAGCTGTTTCTCCCTCTGGATCTCTGGGCTCTGAGGTTGTGGGGTGGGTGTCTGGGCAAGGAGGGGCCATGGCTGGGCTCTGGTGGAGGGGGTGCAGGTGTATTGGCTGGGGTTGGGGGTGGTCCCGGGGCTGGGCTCTGTGGGAGGGAAGAGGGTGGGTATCTGGGCCGGGGGGGCCTCATGACTAGGCTCTGGGGTGATGCAATGTGAGTGTCTGGGTTAGGGGGGTCCTGTGGCTGGGCTCTGAGAGGGGCTGGGGGGTTGTATGTATTGGCTGGGGGGAGCCCCATGGCTGGGCTCTGGTGGGGGGAGAAGTTGTGGGTGTCTGGCCCCCCAGTGGGGTAGTGGGAGGGAAGAGGACAGAGAAACAGGAACTGGGTTGTCATAGGAGTTTCTTTAACTTTTTACTCCTGGGAAATTTTTGTGTGTCTCTCTATTGTTACAGATAGGTTGTTCAGCTAAACAAGAAATCAATTGGGAGCTAAAATGGCAGGAAAACTTGTTTTCTTCTTTCAATCTTGTTTCTTGACTTTAGCAAAGCTTTTGACACGGTCTCCCATAGTATTCTTGTCAGCAAGTTAAGGAAGTATGGGCTGGATGAATGCACTATAAGGTGGGTAGAAAGCTGGCTAAATTGTCGGGCTCAACGGGTAGTGATCAATGGCTCCATGTCTAGTTGGCAGCCGGTATCAAGTGGAGTGCCCCAAGGGTCGGTCCTGGGGCCGGTTTTATTCAATATCTTCATAAATGATCTGGAGGATGGTGTGGATTGCACTCTCAGCAAATTTGCGGATGATACTAAACTGGGAGGAGTGGTAGATACGCTGGAGGGGAGGGATAGGATACAGAAGGACCTAGACCAATTGGAAGATTGGGCCAAAAGGAATCTGATGAGGTTCAATAAGGATAAGTGCAGGGTCCTGCACTTAGGACGGAAGAACCCAATGCACAGCTACAGACTAGGGACCGAATGGCTAGGCAGCAGTTCTGCAGAAAAGGACCTAGGGGTGACAGTGGACGAGAAGCTGGATATGAGTCAGCAGTGTGCCCTTGTTGCCAAGAAGGCCAATGGCATTTTGGGATGTATAAGTAGGGGCATAGCGAGCAGATCGAGGGACGTGATCGTTCCCCTCTATTCGACATTGGTGAGGCCTCATCTGGAGTACTGTGTCCAGTTTTGGGCCCCACACTTCAAGAAGGATGTGGATAAATTGGAGAGAGTCCAGCGAAGGGCAACAAAAATGATTAGGGGACTGGAACACATGAGTTATGAGGAGAGGCTGAGGGAGCTGGGATTGTTTAGCCTGCAGAAGAGAAGAATGAGGGGGGATTTGATAGCTGCTTTCAACTACCTGAAAGGGGGTTCCAAAGAGGATGGCTCTAGACTGTTCTCAATGGTAGCAGATGACAGAACGAGGAGTAATGGTCTCAAGTTGCAGTGGGGGAGGTTTAGATTGGATATTAGGAAAAACTTTTTCACTAAGAGGGTGGTGAAACACTGGAATGCGTTACCTAGGGAGGTGGTAGAATCTCCTTCCTTAGAGGTTTTTAAGGTCAGGCTTGACAAAGCCCTGGCTGGGATGATTTAACTGGGAATTGGTCCTGCTTTGAGCAGGGGGTTGGACTAGATGACCTTCTGGGGTCCCTTCCAACCCTGATATTCTATGATTCTATGAATCTAGGTGTGAGAGAATGAAATCCATTAGTTCCAAAATACTGAAGGACAAAGATAACCAGAAGCAGTTCAATTCACCATCTACGGCTAATATTTTGTTTAATGAATCAGTCATGTTTTGCATTTAAAACTGTTTTGATAAACTTTTTTCTTATGTACCCAGGACTGTTAAGGTAGTTTTATTTAACTAGTATAAAAAGAATTGTAAAATGCCTTTTTGTGCTTTTTAATTGAATTTGAATTTCCATTGAAAAAGAGCTTGACACAAATTACAAGTAAAAAATTATTCATCACCTAGTAAGAAAATGTACCAGTCACCATTTTCTAGCATAATAAAAAAGTAAAAATTAAGAATCTGCATAAATGTAAATTCAGCTATATAACTGCTTAAATACATGTGTATAGATGTAGTGTATTCCCCAGGTTAGCAAAAAAGAAGCACAAAATTTACTGTAAAATCTATATTTAGTTACAAATCATATGTTTTAATGGTTACCAAACAGTGAGAATCAACCTTAGGATTAAGGAGATTGCTTGAGAATTTCAGTGAATAACATGGGTGAAATCCTGGCCCAGCAGAAGTGAAGGGGAGTTTTGCCATTGACATTGATGGAACTAGGATTTCAACCCATGCCTTTCTTATAAGACATGAGAATAGATTACTTACTGGAGAGATGTGCTGATGTTTGGGAACTGATTCCACTGAAAACTGGGGAATATCAAATTGAGTAGCATTGCCATAAATCATGCATTTGGTGGACTAACTACTTTTCTGTGACTCATTTCCTCATCCATTTTGTTAATGTTCGTGATTTTTCAAAATGAGTAACTAAACAGGCTACTTGCTCCTTTGTCATTTTTGGTTGAATATTACAGGAAATACGTGTTACTTCAGAAGACTGATCTTACGCTATTTTAGGACAGTCTGCCATCGTTATTCATGAGTAGTAATCATGAATACTCATGGAATAAGGTACAACTCAACATACTTAAGGTTACCAGAACTTAACCTTATAATTACAGTGCATCTGCCTGTTATACACAGATTTAAAATAAGATTACCTGTTTTATTGTATAAAAAGCCTTGATTAAAAATAAAAGAAAAGATCCCATAAAAAACAAAGTTATGTGTCATAGACTTTGCATGTGGATTCAAAAACACAGTTAAAAGTTATGAGAATCTAAGAATTTCCTTTCAAGGAAATGTAAATGACTGGAAACAGCAAGATCTTGACTAAAATGTATTACTTTAGAAAATTCACATAAAAAGAGACTTGGTGGTGCAATGAGTTAATACCTTTGGCTTTTATCCCTGGAAAGATGGGTTCAAATGGGGACTATAGGCATGCCCCACAGTTTGGACTATAGGGGTGTGAATAGCAGAGTGTACCAAAGTCCTATGCTGTAACTCCCCTGTGCGGATGCTGCAGGCATGAGCTAAAAGATTTGTACTTCGCATTAAGGTAGACCTGTTTGAAGAGGACTATGTCTATGTGAAATACGATCCTTTTAGTTTGCACCTGTACCATCCACAGGGGAGAGTTACAGCACAGAACTTTGGTGAGCACTGCTATTCCCTCCTCCATAGCCTGAACTGTGGGGCAGTGTAGACATGCCCTAGGTCACAAATAAGTACTGTAAGAAATCTGTGGCCAGCAAAGGCTTCACCTTTGTCACTGCTTCTCCCTGGGTCCATTCAGAACTTCCTGGAAACAGAATCTGTTTCTACATCTTCAAGGGCACTGGCCCCTATCTTGTGTGCTGTCTTTGGGCCCTGCTGTACAATCTTTGTTTTCATGGATGAATATTTATGCACATGAGTAATATTGTAGAAGTCACTTGTATGAGTAAGTGCTCACCCACATATGCACTGTACAGCTGGATTCTGTAGGGCAGCTGCATCAGCTTTGTGCCATGTTGCTGTGGAATCTGACAGCAAAGTCTGTGTATCTGGTCATGGGAGAGTCACCCCAGTGCAAGGAGGACCCCTGTTAGTGGTATAGGGTCTTATGCCCCATCATCCTGTGTATGGGGTGTGTTTGGAGTCAAGGAAATGTGACGAGGGCACTCTTATGCGGTGTTGATTCCCAGCTGCTATTTTGGCCCTTTGGGACAAAGGCTTAAATTAAACCAGCCTTTGGGACAAAGGCTTAAATTAAACCAGCTTGGGGACCATGTTTTGCTCCAGGATTGGGAGTGCAAAGGGAGCTTTATACCACTTTTGCACCCACCAGCCTCAACTTGCACTGTGTACTTCTTGGCCGTATCTCAGGATCTGACCTATAGAGTCTATGTTACTCAGCTGAACAGTCTGACTCCACCCACAGGAGGAAGTGTTATACGGACACATGAGCCAATTTGTTACAACACATTTGGTAGTTTCGTTCTAGGGCATGGTTGCATATTCATCTAGATCACCAAAGCATCACACAGTTCAGCATAATAGGCACTCTTTTCCCAGGAGGCCAGTGGGTTGACCTGGATTTTATAGCTCAGGGTATAGTCTGGGAGCATAATGTAGTAAACTCCCATTCTGTGGGCAAATTAGTGATAGAAAGATAGGGGAGGTGTCATTTGATTTGTAAAAATCTACAGAATCAGAATTTCAGTGGTGACACCCTCTGCAGTGTGGCAGGGAGACTCACTGCCCCCCTGGCTCCCAGCTCCAGGGCTTCTGGTTTGTGGAAATTTTGATAAGACAGTGTCCTCAGAAATGGGTGGAGCAGGGTGTCATTTGAAAGCCCTTTCTGCCCTGAACACAATGGTACCAAACATGACAAATCTAGAACAATTAGGTCGATATATATTCAAGAAAATGTTCAAAAATAATTTTTAAAAATTATACTTTACCACAGGGCTGCATTGCTTACATGAAAAAAAGACACTGATCTTTGATAACCCTAGAGAAGTTAGCTTTGATATGTAGGACTGAAAACATTTTTTCAGCAAAGTCATCGTCACGGTCATCTCTGTGAAGGGCACCATGGCTAGAAATGTCACACTGATCCTCGTCCATGCTGCACTCGCCCATCTCAGTACAAGGCAGGCTGCTGGCCAAACATTTGCAGGGTGGTGACCGCCTGGTCTTTGCACATGAACATTTGATTAGCTGAAGGATTGATTCAAGAGCGCATAGCATTTCACACATTTCTAGTGTGATCAGTCCATCTTCCCAAGACCCATCCATGCCTGATAGGGGAGGGTAGTTCTGGATGTGCTCGATCACCCCGAGCCATTCCATTGCTTGATAATTTGCCCTATTGATAGCAGATTGTTGCAGGGTAATATACCCAGTCAGTCCTTTAGGGTAGTATGGCCTCACGGGCCCAGTCACTAAGGTGGGTCTGGGCTTCAGGGCAGTAAGGTCTAGTAGCCAAAGTCTAAGTAGCAGCTCTTCTTACTAGGGTAATGTGACCCAATGGCCAGAGTCAATCGGGCTGTCCCAGGGGTCCAGGACAATAAGGCCCAGTGGCCAAAGTCTAAGTAGCTGCCATTCTTCCCAGGGCAGTCTGGCCCAATCGCCAAAATCAGTAGGCTGTCCCAGGGTTCAGGGACAGTAAGGCCTAGTGATCCAATTCACCTCTCCACCCGTTGGCAGTGTCTACAGTGGGTCGGATGGGGTAGGGGGACAATAGGGAACCGATACCTTGCTGCTCAGTCTTGGTCATCTGTCACTAACATGTCATTCCCTGGGTCACTTCCTACCCCTTCTTCCAACATGGGGAGTGGGGGGAGGAGAGTCCTTGGGCAATTGCTGCCTCACCACTATTGGCCTCGGCAGTGGTCTGAGGTTCGAAAGAGGCACCAACCTGGCCGGTATTGGCATCTAGTGGCTCTGGCACTCCCCCTCAGGAGGCTGCAATACACATCTGCTCTCATCACCGGTCAGCCCAGACTGAGCTGAGCTGCTCCCTCTTATACTGTGGTTCCAGTTGGACCATGTTCAGTCAGGGTGAGCGGGTGGGCATGGTTTCCTTGGCCCACAGGATGGAGTTAACGCCCCTCCGGCCCAGTGCAGGGTGAGTATACCCAGTCACAAAGGTATAAATGCACCCTTGTTGGTGGCATCTTTTAGCCATTTGTTTGCTTCTTGGAAAACATCCAACCTAGCTCTTCAAGTGTAATGTTGGTCTTCAAATGGTAAACTCAGCATATGAATGACTCCATTGCATTTGTGACCTCATCAATGACTGTCTCAGCCATTCTGAGCTCCTTCAGAGTGAGGAGAGAGCCTTTAAAGGCTGAATCAAATCACTTCCAATAAGATAATTTGGTCTTTCCAGTCAACCTTCCCATAGTGTCACATCCTGGAAAGACATGGAAACATGGCAGTGTGGCAGCTTTTAATAATATGAGTGATAGGAACACATCTCTGAGGGATATACAGCAATTCAGCTCCCCAGCAGCAGGCATAAAAACAGAATGTTGCAGAAGTCTTGGGTAGCATCTCACAGAGAGCACTAGAACACCTGTATCTTGTGCAAAACTGGAGTTGAGTAGCACCTCTCTGTGGCATTGATGGCATGCAAGAGACTTGTAGTGTCAGCCTCTTCATGGGAACTATGAAGAAACTCCACTGAACAGTGCAAGGCAGTGGCTTTGTTATGCCATGCACTGACAAAATTAATTGATGAATTCTTTGCATGCTGGAAGCATTTCTCCTGCAAGGTATGCAGTTAACTCATCCTTTGTGTGAGTATGAGATAGTAGCTTCTTCATTGTGACTTTGGAAATGTTTGCGGAGTCAATGATTTTGTATTGGACAGGTACAATACCACTGAGCATCTTCTTTCTGGTAATATTTTAATTGGTTCCTCTGCATATGTGTCAGGCACGGACTTCATCATAGGTCCAGTGAATCATAGAATATCAGGGTTGGAAGGGACCTCAGGAGGTCATCTAGTCCAACCCCCTGCTGAAAGCAGGACCAATCCCCAACTAAATCATCCCAGCCAGGGCTTTGTCAAGCCTGACCTTAAAAACCTCTAAGGAAGGAGATTCGACCACCTCCCTAGGTAACGCATTCCAGTGCTTCACCACCCTCCTAGTGAAAAAGTTTTCCCTAATATCCAACCTAAACCTCCCCCACTGCAACTTGAGACCATTACTCCTTGTTCTGTCAGTGGTTTCTCTGTAGCCTCATAATAAATCTCAGCAGGTGTTAACAGGTTCTGGTTTATCAAAAGCTTGACCTCAGACATACCATATATGATTGCTACACTGTAAGGCCTCTGCTGGCATAGGTACTGGCCTGGGACAGGGTATATCAGACCATCTGAGGCCCCTGCTAGAGGCCTCATGGCCCCGCCACAGAAAAGGGCAGTGAGGGAGCTGCAGGACCTTGGATGAGGTAGTGCAGCCAGAAGCTGGGGGCAGTGAGAAGGAGCCCTGAGCTAGTTGCGGGGATTCCATCAGGACAAGGCCCTGAGGTAAGGGTGAAGATGGTGCAGGGCCGTGGGGAAGTGGCCCAAGGAATTAGAGCAGCAGGGCGATTTAGATAAAGGGACACAGTGGACAGCTGCTATCTACAGGGTTCCTGGGCTGGGACCTGGAGTAGTGGGTGGGCCACCCAGCCCCTATTAACTACTGGGGGAAGTGGCCTGGACATTGAGGCATCCCAGAGGGGGGAAACTGAACTGCAGCAGCCCAGCTGGAGAGCTGCGTCTGGAAAGGCCCTAAGAGGACAAGGACTTTGTCTCCAGGGAGGGAGCCCTGGGGCACTGCTCTATCCCAGAGCAGGGACAACTGGTGGGAGACATTACAGAGGGCACTGAGAAAGACCCCTGTTGGACTTGTACTCCTGGAAGGGGTTTTGCTTTGCTTTCATCACACAGACAGACTGTGTGTGACTTGGTTGGAAGGCTGAGTCTCCAAAGGCACACCACAGAGAGAGAGAGAGAGAGAGAAAGAGAGTATTCAGGCACACACACTCGGCCCAAGAGGGCACTTGCGAGAGGTGAGTGCACCCTGTTACATGGCCTTGTGGTTAATAGGTGCTGGTTTAGTAAGATCATGAAAGATGTGCATTAATTTGCTTTTTGCCTGGCACATATGCATTGTTCCATTGCATTCAAACATTGATCATGGTACCATGGAGAACTCATACTTGTCCAAAGTCTCATGTAGATCAACATCATGCTGAGATCTAGATATAACCAGGAGATGAGAAAACAATGACCTGGACCTGTCTGTGGTTAACTCTGTAATAGTCTCTGCCACCTTCACTTTGACTTTCTTCTTTGCATTCAAACCCAGCTTAAGTCTATTCTTCTTGACTGGAGTCTATAGATTGACAGAGCTTTGGATAATTCTTTGTGTATTGAAGGCTTCATATAAGTCATGACCCAAAGTATCCATTGGACTGACATCTTTAGCTATCTCACCACTGAAGACTATTTTCATCATGATATTAATGATCTCCAGTCTGTCATACGAGAATGTGTTGGCAGTGTGAGCAAGCTCATCCTGTAGCTTTAAAATTACCCTGTCATTTAACAACATTTAATAAGTCTAGATGGTGCTTGGTTACTTCTGAGAAAGTCATCCCAGCCATTCACCCACTTAACTTTACTTTCCATGCTAAGAGCGACTGCTTCATACAGTGTCTCACCTGTTGAAACTGTGCTTAGTGGAGGCCTTTGGGCTTCGAATTTACTGTAGAAGAATCAGATGTTTTTCTTAAACGCATACCATAGGACTAAGTATAAGGCAAGTCTTACCCACAGCTGGCACTTGTCCTGACATTTTCAACTTTTTCCTAATGTTCAATGTAGCTCCTCTCCAACGTTGCCAAATTCAGTTTAGGGGTGCA
Organism: Lepidochelys kempii; assembly: GCF_965140285.1. Taxonomy (NCBI): domain Eukaryota; kingdom Metazoa; phylum Chordata; order Testudines; family Cheloniidae; genus Lepidochelys; species Lepidochelys kempii. The sequence goes on from NC_136381.1 coordinate 83,877,674, forward strand.
TTCTTACAGCATGTAAAGTGCCACTGAGCATTGTGTTGAAACAGGTCCTCAAAGGTGGTACTCTTCAAAGATTCAGCTACTAGACAGTACTTCTCATCTCCCCATTGATGCCTACAAATGATCAAGATCCAAGTAAAACCAAGAATCGTTATAATTTATTTTGGGATTGTAATTAATTATGTTATGTAATGCATGTTGTATAATTATGTGCGTACCATTTGCGGATGGATTTCAGTAATATCTGGCTGAATGCTGATGTCTTAACCAGGACCTCATTGCACCTCCATAGGCATAATAAACAAAGCTGATGATCAGTACCACTGAACTGCTTTTTCTTTTGCTGATGATGGCAAATCAACTTGAAGCACTTCTTCCATTTGAAAAAATCTGTAACATTAAAAAAATTAATCAGGTATCATGTTCTGAGTATTAGCTGATAACACAGTACTGTCAGTCAGGGACCCTAATTTAACTTTGTGAGGGTGTCAGGTTTGACACACCCATGTTAAAGTATAATTTTTTAAAAATTGATTTTTAAAGATTTTCTCAAATATATATCTACATAATTGTTGTAGGTTTGTCATGTCTGGTACCTCTGTGTTTGTGGGAGAAAAGGCTTTTGAATGATACTCAACTCAATCCATTTCTGATTACTTTATATTATCAACATTTCCACCAACCAGAGGACCTGGAACTGGGAGCAACGGATGGGGGGAGGGAGATGAATCCCTCCCTGCTATGCTGCGGAGGATGATACCTGTAGCTTTTATGATTCTGTAGCTTTTTATGAATCAAGTGACACCTCCCCCACCATTCTATCATGAATATGCCCACAGAATTACAAATGCTCCCAGACTGATAGACACATGGGCAGAGTGTGTGCGTAGCTTGCAGAGCACTGGCCTGCACTATTCCTGGCTCAAAGCAATTCTATGTGCCTCTCACCTTTGTTAACATTAGACCTCACGGACAGGTTTAAAAAAGAGGAAAGAAATGCCAATTGAAATCTGCCGAATATTAGCAATATAATATTATGTACAGACAGAAAAAACTAGTTGGTATTTCACTTTAAAAAGAGAGACTGCTGAGGGACTAATTTCTGGTAAAATCAAACATGGTTTAAATAGGTTTGACCGCCACAGATCAATTGCTGTTTTCAGGAACTGAATGCCACGTGATAGAGAAGCTTTCCCACAGGAAATCTATTTTTTCTACCCAAATGTCATCACCTAAATGTGGATAAGGATTTATTTGCATAGACATGGAGAAGAGTGGAATTGTTCAGCTATTACAATACCTCTGGGAATAACAGCTTCTCTGCACATTTTTTTAAAAGAAAAATTACCCAGTTTCTTCTCAATTTTGTATTTTAGTAGTTGGAAAGCCCCAGATAACAAGATGTAGAAGCTTATTTTTCTGCCCTTCACAAATGTCTTGAAATAAGAAGGGACCAACAATGAAAATTGTTCTTTTGGGGATGGGGAAGCACAAGCTGCTGGTTAAATATTGCCACAAGGAGCTTAGCTGCACTCATGAGTGTGTTTAGATTCTACATTAGTGTTATGGATAAGGTGCTATATTTATAGTTCTAAGGTGAAAGATTCGCCTAACAACAATATCTTGCTCTTGTTTGATTGACTAGTACATCAGGATTGTCCTCCTTCACCTCTCTAAATGTGACCTTCCTTTCTTGGACCCCAACAAGTCTAGAAATAAAGTTCATGAGCCATATTTTGCTTTCTGTTGACTGGGGCAATTCCACTGATTTCATGGGATTTGCTAAGATGTAAATGGAGGTAAAAGTTTGCTCAGAACTAGCAATGAGGACCTGAGTAAATTACTGGATGCTGCTGCTTCCTCCTGTTTTTTTGTGTTCTTGAAATTCCCCAGCAGTTATGTAATCAGCCATAGATGGTTTGGAAGTGTTTCAGGTAATAAATTAAACAAGCTCAAAATTTCCTCCATACAGTGGATAGTGACTTCTTACAGCGACTCATACAACAGGATTTCTCACTTACTCAGTTTCTCATTTCAGTGAAACTAGAAGGATGTACATTATCGAGAATAATGATTGCTGGATAGAAAAATATTGAACAAATTAAAGCATATACAATAGCAATTATGTGCTACCAAAATGTTATTGAAGGGCTTCCTCAAAAAATGCGCACCTTAATCAGTGATATATGCCACATTCACTGCGTAGGATACTCCAACAAAAAAATCCAAACTCCTTTCCCCTTACCTATTCAATGCAATCTTCTCCCTCGCCTCCAAAGCCATCAGTTCTTCCACTCTCTCTCAGCACTTTCCCTAGCATGCATCTCAGTTGTTCCTCTACCCAAAAGCTGTTCCTCACTGCAGCAGCCATAAGGTAGTGGCAGATGCTGTCTCGCAACCTCTGTTGGCAGCAGTGATGGCTGGCAAATTGTCCTGTAGCCTTTGCTGGTGGGATGGTTAATCTAATATAAACCCGGTTCTCTCTGGTTACGGGTTGTGTAATTACTTGAAGAATAGATTTGATTTGGTTCTCAAAGGGGGCAGTTCTATGCCACTCCAAACAGGAGCCCCTGGTGCATGGGGCAGGCCAAGGGAGAAAGAGATTTTGTTTGGGGTTTTCCTATGCCCAGGCTATTCTTGGCTGCTGCAACAATTTAGATCAGCAGGATGCATGATGGCAGGGGTGATGTGGTCCAAAGAGGATGAGTGACTTGCCCCAGGTCAAACAGAGCTCAAGCTGTTTAGTTTATCAGAAAGAAGATTGAGACGTGACTTGATTACATTGTATAAATTGTTTCACAGGGAAGAAATACTGTATACTAAAGGTCTCTTCTATCTAGTGGAGAAAGGCATAACATGAACCAATGGCTATAAGCTGAAGCCAGACAAATTCAAATTAGAAATAAGGCACACATTTTTGATAGTGAGGGACAAACTACCAGAAGTGGTGGATTCTCCATCTCTTGATGTCTTCATATCAAGACTGGGTGCCCTTCTGGAAATATGCTTTATCCAAAACACAAGTTAGGTTTTAATCAAACCCAGATCATTGGGCTCAATACAGGACTAATTGTGTGAAATTCAATGGCCTGTGTGATATAAAGAACGTCAGACAAGGTGATATAATGGGCCCTTTTGGCCTAAAACTCTCGGAATCTATGAATATAGAAAATCTGTGGGAGAGCCAGATATAGAAGCCCAATCTCCTCCTGCCAGCCCAATTATGTATGAATTGTATGATTATCCTTCTTTCCCCACAACCGTGGGTGCAATGGCAAAACTGTCATTGGCTTCAATGTTGTAGGATCAAGACCTTACGAATCCAAAAGGGGCCCCTTTGAAAACTTTCCCCATAAAGTTCCAACAATATTTGTTAGTTTAGGCTACTGTCTGTGGCCTGCTGGGTTTGTCTGCTCTTTACCCTCACGTTTGGTTTTGTTAGTTGAAATGAACTGAGAATTGTCTAAACTCTAAATTTTTCTTCTTGTTCATGTATACTTACTTTGGAAGTAAATATCTTGCTTTTAGACACTATTATATCTCAGCAGAGAAGAGATCTAGTTTTTATGATATCACAAAAGTAATTTACCCAAATAGATTTTTTTCCTGGAAGCTTGGTACTTAATAATCTCTAAGCAAATATGGGAAAGAACTGTCATATGTCATCTGCTTTGTAAAGAACCATTAAGTTTTGGACCTATTAGCTGGGGTTGGTGGTTTCATTTGTCGCTTTTCGTAGTTATATCATGAAATATTTATTAAAAATGGAGGAACCATTAATTTTTTTCTAGTTGTAAATAACCAAGTGTCGCCTTTACATGTGAAAATGGAGGACGGACTGATTTTCAATTAAACGATAGTGAATACATGATATTGTTGAACACATTTTACCTGATAAATGGAACATCTGTTCTGTCTCTCAGGTCTCCTCCAGGAATTACTCCTTTAAGCTATTGCAGTTTTACATCCTGCCACGGGTTTTATTTATCACCCTGACAGGTTCAAAATTGCTAACCCTAAGTCCATCCAAACTATACAAGTGTAACTATGGTATCTGGAGCTGGTTCTAAACATCTGTTCTCCCATAAATTCATGGGAAATGTACATAGCTAAATCTTTTGTGCCTCTCTTTAAAAACAGAACCTTAAGAATCACATTTGTTAAAAGATTCTGATTTCCTTATAGATATTATTTTCATTTTTTATTGTTCTTTTTTAACTTTTTTCCTCACTTGTGTTTTTTCCCCCTCACTGCATGCTAACTGACAACTGAGTTATTTTCTGCATGACTCTGTTTTGAGATTAATATAAAAATTGGTAGTTTGACGGTAATGCTAAATTCCTAACTGGTCAAATATTTGTGGCAAAGGGCGATATCCGAATGGATATTTTCTGTGCATGCATGCATATAACTAAAGTCGAACTAGCCCTCCAATAAAAGATGTTGCTATTATGAGCTGGGTTGAATTTTATTGAGAATTTTAATGCATTGAGTTAAATCCTTCTTGAAAATCACATGTGAACATGTCCTTCATTTAAGATAGTAGTAAGAGATGGTTAAGGGGCCACACCTAAAACAAGGCATAATGGAGTCTGCCCAGAGACTAGTACCATGTGTGTGGAGTGTTCCATTGGGTATTGTTCTGACCACGTGGGTGGTGAGTCTGTGGGTGTGGAAAAAGTCTAATGGGACGGGGAAAAGAACCAAAAAGAAACCGAGGGAGATGCAGAGGCAGCAAAAAAGCCAAGTGGCAGCCTGTAAGCATGATATGACATGGGGAGAAGCCTAGAGGAAGGTTTTGGCTCCGAGCTGCTGGTTGAAAGAAGCAAAAGCTATCAGCAAAGAGGCTATCCCCTGATTTTGGTTCCTCCTGTGTTCAGAGAAGCAGGATATTGTATATTTCTTGTAAATAAACAAGATTGCATAAAAGATAGTATCAGACTCCATCATCAATTTCTACTTGCAACTAGAACATCCCCAGAGGCCTGAACTTTGACTAGCTGCTTGGGTCAAAAAGGGCTACCATTGTCATATACATTTTCTGTAGTGCACTTTCTTACACAGCTTATTGAACATTCAGATTTTTAGAAGCTTTAAAAATAGGACATATATTTTACTCCTTAAGACCAAATGATGAAAAGAGTTCAGCTCCCATTGCTAGGGTATGTCTACACTGCAGTAGGAGGTGTGATTGCAGCTTGGGTAGACACACCCATGCTATCTTTACCCACACTAGCATGGCTAAAAACAGCAGTGTAGATGCAGTGGTTTGGGCTTCAAGAACCTAAATAAAAGCTAGATTTTCAAAAGATCTCAGCACCCAAATCTTATACTCTTGAAAAATCTACCTATTTTGATGCCTTAAATGGGAGCTGTGCTCTTTTGAAAATTGGCCCAAAAGGCCTTTCCATTGACTTCAGTGAGCTTTGGTCAGGCTCCTAAAGCAACGGATGTGATGTTTGATAATAAAAATATCATGTACAGTTTACAATAATTTACAACTGTTTAATTAATAATAAAAGTCCCCGGATCCCACAAACAATAAGAACATTTTGTTCCAGTGCCCTGGAAGCATCAGAAACTCTGGCATTCTAAGTATATACTGTTGTCTGAAGAAAAGGAGTACTTGTGGCACCTTAGAGACTAACCAATTTATTTGAGCATGAGCTTTCGTGAGCTACAGCTCACTTCATCGGATGCATACCGTGGAAACTGCAGCAGACGATGAAGTGAGCTGTAGCTCACGAAAGCTCATGCTCAAATAAATTGGTTAGTCTCTAAGGTGCCACAAGTACTCCTTTTCTTTTTGCGAATACAGACTAACACGGCTGTTACTCTGAAAACTGTTGTCTGAGTGGCTCCTGAAAGAGAGATTAAAAGCACTGGCTTTCATCAGATGGGTAGGTATCAACTCTGCCAATACATCTCAGTCCTGACCTTTAATATCCCTGCTATTTCAGTTCTGGGCCTCTCTGAGGCTGACTGCCAATCATGTCTAATTCTCCTGGGGTTTGTGAGGTGCAGCAAATGGAAGATAGCAGGAAACCATAAAACTCAGATTCACTTGGTGATCTATACCAAGATTTGAAGGAGTAAAAAAACCACTACTTTTAACTAAGTCCCTGGTCCACTTTACTGGTGCAACAGGGACCATGATCTGCATAAGCCCTGCTAAACTAAATGGTGATCTAAGCTTTTTTTAAAACAAAAAAAACCCCAGGCTGCAGTTTTCCAGTTTAGCCTCTCAGAACTAGTTTTGAGCAAGTTAGGCTTGTTGCATTCATAGGCATAAGGGGTAGCTGAAAACAGAGTTTGAAAAACAATAGGGCAAAGGAAATCTCAGTGTAAAATTATATTAATTTGCTATACAGCCATTTACCAAGGTCTCTCTCATTTTATGTGATTGTGTCAAAAAAATGTATCCCTAGCAACCAGCGTGGATGGTTCATACCCTAACCCTATTCTTGCAAAATTCAAAGGTTCAGATATGACATTTATTTCAATCCCAATTGTGAAAATACACTCAGATGATGCAGACCAGACAACACAGCAAAAGATGCTACAAGGTTAGGGCATTTATATACAAAGCACTGCACTATAGCAGAGTACATTTGAATAGAAAACAAAACAAAACAAGACACAAAGTTCATGCTAGAACTCACCTTTAGCTGTCCTAGATGAAAATGCTGGCTAATGAATGGATGTGAGAGCTCTTGCTATTTGCCTGGCTTCCTAGATTAGCTGAAACTTTTCACCTGCTCTGCGTGACTCGAAAGTTGTCTCAATGACCAAGAGAAGTTGGTCCAATAAAAGACCCACCCACCTCATGTCGCTCTAGACAAGAGACTTCTGATCACTGTAAGAAGGCATGGTACCATAGAATCATTCTCTTGGCAGCAAAAGCATAACTCTGTTTCCTCTTGCTGTCAACTTTATTGCATTAACAGTTACATTTTTTTAATTAACATTCCTTGGGTACAAACTCTCCGTACACTAATAATCTGTAGGACGTCAACCAGATCAAAGTTTCTAGTTCCCATCACTCTATTTGGAACCTCTGATCAGGACTAATAGTAAGACATTAAAAACAATTGCCTGAATTTGAACAACGAGGGCTCCTCGTTTGCAAAGTACAAGGAGAAAAATACTAACACAATATTTGATTCTCATGTTACGCACAGAGAATTCTGCTTGCTTAACAGTTTACGTTTCTCTCTCCCAACATCTTTTACAACTGTGGGGAATGAAACTAACTGCAAGCTTAAATAAAATGTTTGCAAGCCTCTGAGTAACATACATAAACTGTAGCAGAAAAGAGTAATTTTGTGTGTGCACACTGTACTGCGAATCCTTCCTCTTCTCCTCCCCCAGGATGGTTAAAAACATTTGAAATCAAAGAGTTTCTTTGTTTGCAGTTTCTAAATGATCATTTTCTTGGTCGAATAAGAAATGGTGTCAAGGGCAACCTCACTCATTAGTCAAGCTATGTAAGTTAAACAGCATTTCTGTGAGCATTCTCATACATCAAACACATATGGAAATTGAAAAATAGCATAAAATACATATCAGCCTCATATCAGCCTTCATTTTCTGGTCCCTTTTTACTGCTTATGATGATATTTTATATTGCTTTTGGCTCTGTACCCAGACCCTGGCTCCAGAGACACCCCCATAAAAGGGAGGGGTGTTCAAAACACAAATCTGGATCCAGATTAAAATTTCATAGTTAACCCTATCTCTGGAATGAGCTTCCCAAATCTGAGCTTCAAGGAGTTGGAAAGAAGTTATGATCTGGAGTGGGATCCCTCCCAGTTTTGTGGCCCAGGGCCATCTGTTCTTACAAAAGACTCTATTGTGACTTTCAGAGTCCTGACAAATTAAATTGTTTATTCGTTTGTGGAATAATGCTACCATTTAAAGATAGCACAAAAATCTGACAGGGAAAGTCATTTGTGCTAAAGTCATGCATCCACAAGTATTTCCTTCCTAGCTTCACCTGAGCACAGCTGTGTGGTCTTCCTAATTAATGAATAGCCCTCAAGGTACTGACCCAAATCTGATCTAATCTATCTCTGTCCAAAATGACTAAACCCTGTCCTGCATTAAAGATGTAAAAGGCCACAAATTACTTCCATAGTCTTTCCAGCCAGAAAATCACTGCTTAGTGAATGGCAATCTCTACTGTGGCATCCAGGAATTGATTTCATCACCCTGGGGCTCAGGCTTTCAAAGTGAGTGAGTGAGTGAAGAAAAACATTCGGGGCTAAAAGTTTCTAAGTTGTAACTTCCATTCCAGCAGAATAAACATATTTTACAATGTAGAGTTACATTATGTGCCAATGTAATTATAAAAATAATTAATAAAAATTGTCAATTACACAGTACTTTTAATCTTCAAAGCACGTTGCCAACATTAACTAATTGAGCCGTCTTTTGGGATCTTTGCTCTTAAATTTTGTGTGCATCAGGATCTGGAATTAAATTCAATGTACAAGTGGAGGAGTGTATATGTTTTTCTCTGAGCTCATAATAATGAGCAAATGGGATGTATATTGAAATATGAATAGGTGTGGTATATCTATCTATCTATATCTATAATATATCTATATCTATAATAATGAATGCATCCGATGAAGTGAGCTGTAGCTCACGAAAGCTTATGCTCAAATAAATTTGTTAGTCTCTAAGGTGCCCCAAGTACTCCTTTTCTTTTTGCAAATACAGACTAACACGGCTGCGACTCTGAAATATATCTATAATGTGTGTGTGCTTTTTTAAAACTGCAGTGTGGTCATCTTAAACCACAGATTATCTAATCTAATCTAATCTATCTATCTAATCTGTGGTTTTAGCTGACCACACTGCAATTTTAACAACAAATCCCTCCTAAGGGCCTAGACATAAACTTTATATGATGTTTCTGATAACTCACATTTCATCCTAAAGGATTCCAAAGTTCTTTCCAAGCTTATAAATAGGAATCACCTCATCTACTACTGAAATGCAGCCACTTCTGGTATGAAATGAAACAGCGCACAGCAACACTACCCAACAGTTTAGGATAGAAGGGAAGATTATTGTGTTGAATTCAAACTGCCAAGAGATTGTAGGCAGGCAGAAGATACAAAGTGCACATGGTGGTAGGTACAAATTCTGCCCCTTTTATAGGTCCAAATTATGACTACATTTCAATTGTGGGCACAAATTTGAATAGTTAACACACCGAATGTACCCTGCAGTTCAATTTGCAGGCACAAGTTGTGCTAGTATAGAGACTAGGCCTCAACCTATCAGAGAGCATACCCTTAAATCGCAGCTGGACTTTGATCAGGAATACAAGGTTAAGACAAATTAGTGAAAAGAGGTAGAGCAAACCTTACAACAGTCGGTGGAGCACAGCACTGAGAGACTTGGAGTCTATTCCCAACTCTTCCACTGACTTGCTATATGACCATAGGCAAATCACTTTACCTCCCTGTGTCTCTATTTCCACACCCATGGTCTGTCTTTTCTATTTAGATTGAGAGCTCCTAGGGACAGGGATTGTTTCATGTATGCTTGTACAGTGTCATGGACAAAGGGGGCTCAAGTATCAGTTGGGGCCTCTAGGTGTTACCATATTACAAATTATGTAAGTGCTGACTGAAAGCAAGAGAGACATGCACGTCAGTCCTTCAACCACCAACGTAACAAGCTACTATTGGAAGAATATTTGCTGCTCTTTGTTGAGGAAATATTTTGGATTGCTATAAAATAGAGTGATATAAATTTGAGGTAAGCCTGAGACAAATTCATCACCTATTTTGTTCACTATGAATACAGTTTAAACACTTTCATTGCTTATAGAACAAACATTGCCAATGTTTTTTAAAAGAATCTTTGTTATAAAGATTAAAAAAAAATTATAAAAGGTTTTATCCAATCTCATACTTTAAAAAATAGATATGCTTTTATGCTATTGGAAATTTTAGACATATGGCAAAATACAAGGGTTTTATAAAAATTGCCAATATTTATAGAAATATGTACGTACACACCCCTATACCATTTACAATCCATAAGTGGCATAACATACTGCTACATCAAAGTAAAAGAATTCTTTATTCATTTGAGGGGTTGCCTCAGGGTTACAAATAAATCTGGCTTAAAAAGTAATTAGTGGCACTGATATTGGACAATGAAGTAATTCTGATTATATGGAAGGCTACCAATTTTCTTGCAGCAAAGATTTTGAAAAATATGACTGGCTTTTAGGATTGTTGTAAAACAAGTTTTCTATAAAGAAAGTTAGACCTAAGATAGTCTCCAAAATTTGGGATAAAGCAATTGAGCATCTCATCAGATAACAAAAGAACGGACAGCGAGAATCAGCCTAGGTTTATTTTCCCAGGCCACTGGTTGGGGTAATGGATGGATGGATATTTTCCACTGTGTTTCCTTCAACAGTCATTAAGGAGCATGGATTAGTCATGCTTTTATTTCAGGCTTTTCCATGTGATCCAGAGTTTCTGCTGTTTCCAAGATGTTAAAACTCCCATATGGATCTTTTATGCTTCAAGGCAAAGTATGCTATTGTCCTTGTTAGGTTTTTAATGGGTTGTCTTACACAAATATGAAGTACTGTTTGTCCTTGGAATCATAATTAAAAACCATTTAAAAAAAGAGTGCAGTTGAATATTGTGACTTGAGTTTTAAAGTAATTGACGTATTTGTGAAAAGGATGCATTTTCTCTCTCATTGCTCACTTCTAAGATTGTAGCATCAAGTCAAATGCCACGCACCCAGCTCAGCAGGTGGGGGAACTCATAGGAGCTGCATGATGGTGGACAGTCTTGAAAGGAAAGGAGGGAAGAGACTGCATGCTGGAGAAAAGCAAGGCTGGACCTCTCATCTCCCATGGGTTCTCTGTCTCCCATTGACCAGCTTGAGGGAGATGAGAGCTCATTAGCACCTCACTAATTCAAACCCTTGCCTGGTTCTTTTGGACCCTCTTACCCCATTTTAGCTGCCCCAGCCTTGCTCCCTATAGTTGTAGTATAGGAGCTGGGGTTTTAGGCTGTTGCGGGTTTGGCCAAGTAGCTTTTTGGGTTTTGGGGGGGACGGGACGTCAGAAAGGAATTTTTCTCTTTGGGGGCCAAATTGGCAGAGGCCTAGTAGTTTTTTTTGCCTTGCTCACATTGTGACGGAGGCACAGTTCAGTTAACTAGGCTTGGGACTTAGAAACCAGTAGTCATTTGTGTGAATGTTTTGTTTATCATTACCTACAGAAGGAGTCCTGTGTCGATAAAAGGCCAAAAGGGCCAGATCTCAGAAAAAAGAGACCTGGGATTTCGCTGTTGGACCTTAGGAAAAGGAGAGACTTTAGGTCTTCACAGGGCAAGGTCCCTCTTTGGCACCTTCTGTCCCCTTCACAGTGGAGAGGGTGAGAGGATTCAGCAGAGTGAGCTGAATCCTTGGGACAGGCTGAGGAGCCTCTACCCTGAGTTATGGGATATATGGTGGGAGCCTGGTAAACCCCCTCCCCCACTGGACCTACTTAGAGTGTCACTCCACGGTGTTAAATTAACAAATCCCTGCCAGCTGCTTAATCCTTCCTTGTGTCTGTCTCATTCAGCTGTGTGTCCCAACTATTATCCCTGGGGGGTCCAATATGTCATAACCTTAGAGTTTGATAGATGATCCCCTACAGGTGGTAAAATTGGTTGCCAATTCAAGCACTAGATAATTTTACAAGATAATTACCAACTGTAATAGAGTTACTAGACTCTAGTTACTACACATCTGAATTTTCACTGGCTGCCTGACCAGGATGGTTTCCAGTCCATCCCTCCAAGACACATTGTTCTGATCTGCAGATTGCCCTCTTCTTAGACTTCAAAAACTCTACGAAGGATCAAATGACCCACAATTTTAACATTTGTCTGAATATGTACTTTAGGAAGCTGATTATTTCAGCACAGGTGACTAATTTGTAGCTATTGACATTACTGACTCTTCCAGCTGAATTAACTTGAAAATGTCCTTGGTATTACCAAATAATCAAATTCATAGTCAGTACCCTTCCAAAACAATCTGCTCTGACTTTAACAGTGGTTTCTTTTAGTCTGAAAACTGAGTGTAACACAAGATTCTTTGTCAGTTATGTTAACAATAAGGACTTCTAGTTCTTCCCCTCTTCTTTGCTGCAATCTGTTGCAAAGGCTGGAGTTTAAGGTAATCGCAAAACAGTGTAGGAGTGTTGATTTACAGTTATACAGTTATTTTGACTTGCAAAGTCCTCGGCAGATGTTAGCTGGTGTAGACCCTTACATTGTATAAAATAATCTGCATAAAACTAAAGGGGGAATTTTCAGAAGGCAGGTTGTAATTATGTAGGAATCCCTACTTTTAAGAAAAATGACATAGGTCTCTATTTACCATGATTTGTAAGAAACTAATTTTTATATATTATTTCAAAAACAGCAGTTCCAGCATCTTATTTGAAGTATATGAGATAGTATACATTGTTGTGCATCTGGACCAAGTGCAGGAGCAACTGTTTCTTTGTATGCACAATAAGCAGAGAACAGTAATCTCTGCGCACCTTAAAAATTCCATATCAGCTCTGAGATAAAGTTCCTTTGATTTTCTGGGTATTTGAATATGCAATTTCCATAGGCATAACACCTTAATGTGAAGGATAAGCTATTGATTTAAACCCCCCCAATAATTTTAATAATCAAAACACATTTTTTGTTCATGCAGTTATTGATATAGTCCCCCTGAACACAGATGGCAGAATTGATCTGAAAGACTAACAAAAGTTTAAATAAGGAAATGTCTTTCAGAGTTTGGAGGTCTGAATATTTTTAAATGCAGCTACTGTCAGAATTTGCTTTTGTGTTGACAGAATCCTTTTAGAAGATCTTGTGGTGTGAAAAGCTTCTTTTAGGGGGTTTTCATAATGCACCATGAAAGAACATTTTTCTCACCGTGGCCAGCCATAGAGCTTACTTAGAACTTCATGTACTCAAAGTGAGACTAGATTTTAGTGCCTTCACACAGGCAAAGAGACAGGAGAGGGTACACTTGTGTGAGCCCCCAATTCGCCTGGGCAATCCAAACAGATGCTTATTTTGAGTACTCCAAAGCATGGTTAAGGCTCTATTGTATACAGCATCTGCTCAGAGCACAGAATAGGGACTAGATTCACCCCTGTAAAAGCTGTGTGTCAAGGGGAAATCCATCCGTTAGAGCACCCCCTAGCACCCAGACAGGATTACATTGAGTTTCTGCCTCTCAAGCACTCCCTCTGGATGTCCATGATCCCCTTACCCTTCTGGTGACTTGGACGTCCTGACTGGTCAGGGTTCACCCTTTCAGGGTATCAAAGTCCCCTGTCCAAAATAGATAAATCAACACCTACAGTCACACTAGTTTCAGGTTCTCCTTCTTCAGGTCTTCTGTTGGAGTCCCTGCAACATAAGTCATTCATCAATATTAATCCAAATATTTTCCACTCTGGTTCACTCTCTACTCAGGTCCTGTTCCAGTCCCTCAGGCCCAGATTCTCCAAGGTACTTAGGCTTCTAACATCCATTTTAGATCCTACCCTCCCCCCGCCAGTGAGTGTCTCTCAATTCCCTGCTGGATCTTTTTGGGGGCTCAGCTCCAGGTCTTTTTCCTGCCCTCTCTCAGGCTTTGTAGGCCTCCTAGCCCCCCATCTTATCCTCAGGCTCCTTCCCCCCAGGCCTCAGCCCTTCAAGCTCTGGCTCTCTCTACTTGGTAAGCCTCACTGCTTCAGGCATGGCACTCTCATTCTCTCAGTACTCTGACAGGCTTCCTTCTTGACAGGCCTGCCCTCACAGACACACCCCTTTCCCAGGTAGTTCCAAGTTGGCCTAATGAAGACCCTCCCAGTTTCATTAGCCCTTTCCAGAGTCCTGTTCCTTCCTCCCTAGACTCCCCTGGCAGCCGGTGGTGGTGATTTCCCTTTCAGGCATAGGGTCCTGAAACAGCCCTGTGACTCCCTGCAGCAGTGATGGTTGTTGCAACCAGGAGGCTTTTGCCTCTGAGGGAAAGCAGCTTTAATCACCACCCAGAGCTCTACTGGCTGAGGCTGCAGTGGTGGTGCAGTGAATAAGCACATCCCCCAATGTTCCCTCAGTGCTGTTCCCTTTTGGGGCTGCAATGGGAGGCTGTGCGCAACCTCAGAGGGGTGGGGGGGAACAGGTTTGGAGACATCTTGTGTTGTTGCAGGCCTTCTCAGGGTAGATATTTCACCTCTGGGAGATCTGTGCCACTGTCTGTGTCATCAGAAACTGGTGGAGACCCTGAGTGAATCTGGCCCTAAGGTCTTAAAGGATCCATCACAGTGTTTCTTTAAAATGTGTTTATATCCAATGAGGGTTACTATGCTCTGTGAAATACTGCCTCTGCCAAATTGCTTCCTATGATATATTTTGAAGTGCTTTGTCCAATCTAGGTTTCAAAGTCTCTATCCTGGATAAGACTTCCACTATTTCTCCTGGGAGATAATTGCACAGATCTCATCGTCAGCAAGTTTTCCTCTTATTCAGCTTAAATTTGCCACTTATAAGATAATCAGGGAGTGTAAGTTAATATAGTATTATCTGAAATCAATATTTCCATCCCCCTGCTGCTGTGTTTATTCCATTAATGGCATGATCCTGACAGGAGCTGAGCATTCACAACTCCCATTCATTGTATTTAGCGATTTAAATTTGTTTTGAAGTGCCTCCTCAGGACACTGGGCTTTTGTATGCACATTAGAGATATACCATGCCTTCCGTTGGAATTGCTGGTATGCAGTGTCTATGGGGATCAGGCCCTTACGGCTGAATTAAAGCAATGATTGTGAATATGACACTTTGATGCTAAACTCACAAGTCTCCGTAGTATTAGAAAGCCATATTTTAATTTGTTCTATTTGGTTAGTTTCACAAGTATTTGTACAGAGCAATCTCACCTTTTCCACACATTTTAGTAGTTCAGAAAACCTCAGCTTAAAATATCTGTGGCCCTTAAATTTTATATTGTTTAAGAAGAGTGGAGGGGATGTATATATATGTTTAGGTGGCTTCCTTTTCACAGGAGTCTCACTTCCCTATTGAAGTCATTTTGCATTGGGCAGAATACTGCAAGCATTTGATCATGAGCAATGTTCCCTATACCAACAGTTCTTAAACCTTTTCACAGCATGGACCATATCTTGTCTTGGGGGACAATCTCTCTTCCAATCAGTGATCAAATAACATCCCTGTAGCAACTACAGAAACTGGAAAATTAACGTTAGGGAAGTATTTTATGGATATTTAGCTTCTTTTAATGCAATTTAGCAGATGCAAACAAGGCGAAGGAGCCAGCGCCATGAGACCATCCGGTTCTCTTCAGACTACCAGCAAGTTTTCCAAGGACTACTGTAGTCTATGGACCACAGTTTGGGAACTACTGCCCTATGCCATCAATAGCATGTGAACTTGTCAGTGCTCTAAGATGACTACACTGTAACATGTCACTATGACTTAGAACAGAAAAATGCACACTTTTGTTCATTAAGAAAGAAAAATATTTAGAGGACCAGTGATTCAGAAGTCCTCCCCCCCCTTAAAATAATGGAAGGACACCAGTCCAACAAATAAATGCCTCATCAAGTGGGATGACTAACTCAGCGCCATTCATGGAATTAACATAGAAAGGGCGGGGAACAGAAATTTATTTGGAAGGACATCTTTTGTGCAGGTGCGAAATCTCCTTCAAGTATCCTATTCTCTGTGGATGAGTAATGTGGGTTTAATTATTTTTAGTTTAGTTCAAGGTTGTCAATGTACTCATTTTCAAACCAACTGCTGTCAAAAGTTTCATATAATTCATTATGTATTTTCTTTTTGCATGTATAGTTTTCTTTGTCTTTCTAAGTGACACTGATTGCTATGAAGACCAGTGGAGGTCATGTGACTGAAACCAGACAATAAAGTCCAGAGTTCCTGTGTCAGAAGCTCCATGTGAGATGTGGGGGCCACTGGATCTGCACCAACTGGATTTGATCTAAGTGGAACCAAAGCAAAAACTCCTTTGGTGCCATGTACAGGGTGTGCAGACACCTGTGGCTCCCTTGTACACTCTCAGTATGAAGCTTAGTAGCATGAGGGGCATGAGCTGGCCCTTCACACCGTGGGTCAATTTCACCTTGACTGTGCTTGTATGTCTATTAACACTAGTAGGGTTATATGCATGTGTTTGGGATCTGATCTAAAGCCTGTTGAAGTTACTGGCAAAGCTGCCATTGCCTTCCCAGGTGCAAGAGCAGACTCTAAATGCAGAAGATACCCCTACGACTGAAACTGTGTTCTTTCATCAGTCTGTTTGACTGTGGTGCAGCTCGGGCATTACAAAGGACTGAGGTCTATAAATGACAATGTTACATATAGTATCAACTTGAATCACGGAATCAGTGCCCAGAGCATTGGATAGGAAAATACAGAGACTTTTCTGAATCTAAATATATAATTTAATGTAATTAATACTCATTAGCAATACTCAGCCACAACATGGGAAATTAGGCCAGGTCTACACTACAGACCTACATCGGTATAACTACGTCACTCAGGGGTGTGGATTTCACACCCCTGAGCAATGTAATTATACCGACCTAACCCCCAGGGTAGACAGCCATATGTCACTGGGAGAGCTTCTCCCACTGACATAGCTACTGCCTCTTGAGGAATTGAATTACCTATGCCAATGGGAGAGGGTCTCCACTAGTGTCTTCAGTCATGCCACAGCAGCGTAGCTGAACCGGTGAAGTTGTAGCACTGTATGTGAAGAGAGGTCCTTAGAAATGGAAGAGGCAATGTACTACCTCAGCTTTTGTTTATTTGTGTCATTAACTCTGACTTAAACCTTAAACACCTTCGACAAAAATCTAGAGGAAGCTATTCAAAGCCACAAATGGCAGTTATGTGATCCACTCCTGCTGCAAATCAGTTGTGGGTACCTAACTGCCACTTGTTCCTTTGAATAAACTGAGCACGCTAAGTTTATGGAAGGCATGGTATGATGAGGTTGCCTACAAAGGCATATGGCCCATCTGAGTGTGCTATTAGCAAATGTCTCCAATGGCTGGTGATGGAATACCAGATGGGAGGGGCTCTAAGTTACCACAGAGAATTCTTTCCCAGGTGTCTGGCTGGTGGGTTTTGCCACATGCTCAGAGTCTAAATGATTGCTGTATTTGGTGTCAGGAAGGAATTTGCCCCCAGGTCAGACTGGCAGAGACTGTGGTTCCCCCCTCCCTTCCTCTGCAGCTTGGGGCATAGGTCACTTCCTGGTTTAAACTAGGATAAATGGTGGATTTTCTGTAACTTGAAGTCTTTAAATCAAGATTTGAGGACTTCAGTAACTTGGCCTGAGGTTATGGGCCTAATACAGGAGACCGGGAGTGAGGCTCTGTGGCCTGCAATGTGCAGGAGATCAGACTAGATGATCATGGTGTTCCCTTCTGGCCTTAAGTCTATGAATCTATCAGAATATCTCCCCTAGATGTTTTTTCACAGGTGTTTAAGTTAAATTTAAGTGCTTCAAATCTAGCCTGTCCCAGAGGACCAGAGAGGATGATAATATTTTCCATTTATTGTTCCTTTCATCCCTAAGGATCTCTAAGTGCTTTAGACATCCTATGAATACAGCAGCACTGGAATAAAGCCACCATGGAGGTGGAAGGGCAACAGCTTACTGTCACACTAGTGTGGGAGGTGAAATTTTGGCTAAAGACACTGGAACAAATATCTGCTCTTATGAAAGTGCTATAAACCAGCCAGATTTTCAGAGATGGCAGTACATCTAATTTATGTGCAATACTCTATTGCCATGCATTGAGAGAACAGTTGTGTGCACAAGTGACAATTATTCATCTAGCTGCTCATATGTGTATGAAAATACATACAAATTAAGTACACACACACACAGTTGTATGGGTGTAACAATCCCCTTTGAAAATCTGGCCCCATCACGCTCAGATAGAATCTTGTTTTGTAAAGTCTCATCCAAAAAAATCCTTTGCATGGTAAACTTCTTGGAGGACAATTTATCAACACACAGGTGTCTGAACTGATCCTGCATGGCTTTGCACCAGTGTTTCAGACAAAGGGCTTAGACCACTTAGCATCCCTTCCCATGGCAGAGGACATGCATATTAAATGGCAAAACAGAACTGAAACACTCACAAGATGCAGTTGTGATTTTGTATTTCTTGGGTTGTGCATGACCCATCTCAGTACATTTCATTACCCTTACTGGAGTACTGAGTAGATTGGCTTTATGTCAGCCTGGGATTCTCCCAGGTTGGGAGTACCTTTAAAGCTCTGGCAGTGCAAATCAGCCACATCAGAAGCCAGAAGGCCTTTAACATTATCCTTCTATGTGACCTCATAAGAAATAATTAATGTTTAGCAATAGGAAATAAGAATTTTTGGAACAAGAAAATATAGATGATTTCTATTTTTTTCTTCTGAAGAGATAAACGATATTCTGATTAATTTAGTAATTTGTTCCAACTATATCTGGTCATTCTAAACTATAAACAACTTTAGATATGTGCCATTAAGTCAAAAACTCAGACGGCAAAGGATTTTTTCCCAAAAGGACACAGAAGCTCCATGGTTAAAAGGGTGTCTGAAATTCTATTATAAACCGGGTGTAGAGACTGGCACTTGGATTACAACTTGGTATGCAATTTCTTAGAACACGAGCCTACTTTGGCAATGATTTTTGTGAAAGGAGGAGCCAACAAATAATGCGTCATTTACAGCTGGTGCAAATTGATGCTGCTCCATTGACTTTGGTGGCATTATGCTGATTACCACCAGCCAGTTGTCTGGCCCAGTGTCTTTAGGCCTGATGCTAAGTGCTGAAGTCACTGGGAGTTGTACTACTGGCTTTAATGAAAACAGGATGAGGTTCTTTCTTGCTGCCAGGTACTTTTTCTGCTCTGCTGACTGAGAAGAGGGTTAATGATATTTTGTAGATTGCCACCTAATGTAAATGAGGCCATGGCAATATTAATCTAGAGAAAAGTGAATAGTTAAGGGTCAGGTCATGCCCCAAAGAGCCGTATAGAAAGGAGATCCTCTGTGTGTAGATCTCCCCATCTCACATGGAGGTCGGGCAGGGGTGGGCAAACTTTTTGGCCCAAGGGCCACATCGGGGTGCGAAACTATATGGAGGGCCAGGTAGGGAAGGCTGTGCCTCTCCAAACAGCCTGGCCGCCACCCCCTATCCACCCCCTCTCACTTCCCACCCACTGACTGCCCCCCTCAGAACCTCCCACCCATCCAATCCCCCTGCTCCTTGTTCCCTGACCACCCCCTCCCGGGACCCCCGCCCCAACCACCCCCCTGGGACTCCACCCCCTATCTAACCCCCCGCTCCCCATCCTCTGACCGCCTCCCCCCCAAGAACCTCCACCCCATCCAAATGCCCCCTGTCTCCTGACTGCCCCCCAGAATCCCTGCCCCATATCCAACCCCCCGGCCTTGGCCCCCTTACCATGCCACTCAGAGCAGCATGTCTGGGAGCCGTGCAGCCTGGCCAGAGCCAGACACACTGCCGCACTGCCCTGCATGATCACGCAACCCCGCCACCCAGAGCACTGCCTGCATGGTGGTGTGGCTGCAGGGGTGGGGGAGCAGCAGGGGAGGAGCCAGGGGCTAGCCTCCTGGGCCAGGAGCTCATGGGCTGGGCAGGATGGTCTCGCGGGCCGTAGTTTGCCCACCTCTGAGGTGGGGGCTCACGTGCCTCCAGAGAAGCATTCCCCCTTTCAACCAGATCAGGGATCTGTGCAGGTAGGTGAAAGACAGTGGATGGGCTTGGCGAGGAGAGGAAAGCTGGGAAGTGGCTGGAGAGGTAAGATTCATTGCTCCCTGTCATAAATATAAAGGGAAGGGTAAACACCTTTAAAATCCCTTCTGGCCAGAGGAAAAACCCTTTCACCTGTAAAGGGTTAAGAAGCTAGGATAACCTCGCTGGCACCTGACCACAATGACCAATGAGGAGACAAGATACTTTCAAAAGCTGGAGAGGGGGAGAAACAAAGACATTTCCAAACAGGCTCTTTCCCAATTATATACCTGTTAGACGTTTGGTGGTGGCAGCGATAAAGTCCAAGGGCAAAAGGTAAAATAGTTTGTACCTTGGGGAAGTTTTAACCTAAGCTGGTAAAAGTAAGCTTAGGAGGTTTTCATGCAGGTCCCCCCATCTGTACCCTAGAGTTCACAGCGGGGAAGGAACCTTGACACTCCCCCACCGTATGGTGGAAAAAGTACTATTTTCTCTGACAACCACCTCCTGTGGTGAGAATCCCCCTTTACATGGGATCCTGAAACAATTTTGGTGAGGGGAGTCTCTGGCCCTTTGGGAGAGCCACAGGGGAAATTCAATGACAGCTAAAGAAACTCAGTACTCTGTAGAGATGTTTAGCTACTCACGAATTTGGGCTTCAAAGAGGGTCCATATAAGCAGAGTGACTCTTTGGTATGAGTAGAAATCAACCCTGTGCAGAGAGTCATTACAAGAGTGATACATCACTGAAATCCCATATAAGTCTTATTTTTAGTGTTTGAATGGGACTTCAGAAGTGCATAGGTTGTGTACTGACCCTCTGCACATGACTGAATTTCACCCTGCAGGACAAATGGAAGTCCACTGAAAAGAAGTGACATGATTTAGTATTGCCAGACCTTGTTGTTATGGGCAGATTCTCCGTATTCTTACCTGATGTATGTTCTGAAGCTCTTGGAATGGAAATGCAGTTCAGTAAAAGCTTTTCTCTGCCCATCTTTTGTCTTTCAGTATCCTTGCAGGTTATGGTTGATGACACTCAGCACTCCAAGGGAAGCGCTCAGCTCCCTATAGGATCACGTCTAAGGTAACGGATCATTATTTAGGATCTATTTTAGGTCTGATAGCTGTTAGTGCACATTAAAGATAATTATTAAACTTCTCATTGCTCCACTCATCTGCAGGACCTCCATCAGTGTTGCCCTGGATGTCTTATACTGCTGGAAATTTCAGTCTTTGGCCTTTTGTTTGTACAAAACCTATAGAAACCTCTTACAAATACACATAATAAATGCCATAGGCACCAGCTTCCCCTCTTTCCTGTGTGTGCTTGACTCCCTCTCTGCCCCCGGCCCTGCCTCCACCCACCCCTTCCATGAGGCCCCACCCCTTCCTCAAAGTCCCTACCCCAACTCCGCCCCCTCCCTGCCAATATTCCAACTCCTTCTCCAAATCCCCGCCCCGGCCCCACCTCTTCCCCACCTCCTCCCCTGAGTGTGCCACGTTCCCGCTCCTCCCCCTCATCCCAGAGCATGCGAATGCCTCCAAGAGGCTGTCTCCAAACAGCTGTTTGGCAGCGGCCAGGCGGGAAGTGCTGGGAGGTAGGCGGAGGAACGGGGACATGGCATGCTCAGGGGAGGAGAAGGTGGTGGGGCGGGGGATGAGGGGAGCTTGGCTGCTGGTGGGTGCGGAGCCCCAGAGCGCCCACAGAGTCGGTGCCTATGACAAATACATATCGTTACACATTATGTACATGAATAGTAGGAAAAGAAAGAGAAAAATCATCAGGTACCCAGATGGCTGCATTGACATATAAGCCCCACAACGGAGAGTAATCTTTCTAAAGATACTTAGGATAAGATAGAGAAAAGGGTTAACACAGGAGAAAGGCACTGCCACAACTAAGGATGCCTTATTAGACCTGTGCATAGATTCTTTGTATTCTCAGCTCCATAGGAAATGGATATGGACACTAATAGATTGTTAGTGTTCTGCTGGGCAGCGTGTATCGAAGTTCATAATGTCTGATCTTAGGGATGAAGAAATGAGTTGTAAGTCTTTATGCATGAAACACCTTTGGATTGGCCTGAGATACTGCTGAATGTGATTTTCCATAATTTATTTTTTCTCTGAGTCTATTCCCCTCCTTCCAAATGTAAAAAATCAGACAAAGTTCAATTGTCAGAAAAATGTCAAGAAAAAAACCAAACCCTTCCCTCTCTTTTAGAATAATAGAATATTAGGGTTGGAAGAGACCTCAGGAGGTCATCTAGTCCAATCCCCTGCTCAAAGCAGGACCAACTAAATCATCCCAGCCAGGGCTTTGTCAAACTGGGCCTTAAAAACCTCTAATGATGGAGATTCCACCACCTCCCTAGGAAACCCATTCCAGTGCTTCACCACCTTAATATCCTAATATCCAACCTAAACCTCCCCCACTGCAACTTGAGACAATTATTCCTTGTTCTGTCATCTGCCACCACTCAGAACAGCCTAGCTCTATCCTCTTTGGAACCCCCTTTCAGGTAGTTGAAGACTGCTATCAAATCCCCCCTCACTCTTCTCTTCTGCAGACTAAATAACCCCAGTTCCCTCAGCCTCTCCTTGTAAGTTATGTGCCCTAGCCCCCTAACCATTTTCGTTTCCCTCCGCTGGACTTTCTCCAATTTGTCCACATCCCTTCTGTAATGGGGGACCAAAACTGGACGCAATACTCCAGGTGTGGCCCCATCAGTGCTGAATAGAGGGGAATAATCACTTCCCTTGATCTGCTGGCAATGCTCCTACTAATACAGCCCAATATGCCATTGGCCTTCTTGGCAACAAGGGCACACTGCTGACTCATATCCAGCTTCTTGTCCACTGTAGTCCTTTTCTGCAGAACTGCTGCTTAACTAGTCAGTCCCCAGCCTGTAGCAGTACGTGGGATTCTTCCTTCCTAAGTGCAGGACTCTGCACTTGTCCTTGTTGAATCTCAACAGATTTTTTTGGCCCAATCTTCCAATTTGTCTAGGTCACTCTGGCCCCTATCCCTACTCTACAGCGTATCTACCGCTCCCCCCAGCTTAGTGTCATCTGCAAACTTGCTGAGGGTACAATTCATCCCATCATCCAGATTATTAATAAAGATGTTGAACAAAACTGGCCGCAGGACCGACCCCTGGGGCACTCCGCTTGATAATGGTTGCCAACTAGACATCGAGCTGTTGATCACTACCTGTTGAGCCTGACAATCTAGCCAGCTGTCTATCCACCTTATAGTCCATTCATCCAATCTATACCTCTTTAACTTGCTGACAAGAATATTGTGGGAGACCGTATTAAAAGCTTTGCTAAAGTCAAGATATATCACATCCACTGCTTTCCCCATATCCACAGAGCCAGTTATCTCATCATAGAAGGCAATCAGGTTGGTCAGGCATGACTTGCCCGTGGTGAATCCATGTTTACTGTTCCTGATCATCTTCCTCTCCTCCAACTGCTTCAAAATGGATTCCTTGAGGACCTGCTCCATGATTTTGCCGGGGACTGAAGTGAGGCTGACCAGCCTGTAGTTTCCCGGGTTCTCTTTCTTCCCTTTTTAAAATATGGGCACTATATTTTCCTTTTTCCAATCATCTGGGACTTCCTTTGTGGAATGTGAACCTACCTCTGGGCAGGAGGAGACTGAAGAGGAAAGAGAGACATAGAGTAGTTGTCTGAAGAAAAGATCTGTCCCATTGCCTTCAGTGCAATTACACCTATGTTTAATCCCGAATAACTAAGAGCAGCAGAAATGGGCCCACTGTACCAATGTTCCCTGTTATTTTTGATAGGCCGTGTGCACAAAAAATTTCTTCTGTGCAAATTTTTGAAACACAGTTCAAATTTGTGTGCCATGAGGCAAATGCGCCCAAGCGAGTAAAATGCTTATACATTTAAAAAGTTTTAATTTGCAATTTGTGTCATTTTATATGGGTTTTCAGATAGAGACATCATAAGTAAAAAAAGAAAAACAACAGTTTGTGTTTTAAATTTAAAATTTTCCTAAAAAAATCAATAACTGATTATCAGCCAAGAATAAGATATGTAATTACAAATGCATTTTAATTTCCTTATTGATCAAAATGTCAAAGACTGCTAAACTAACCTTACTGTTTTTCCCTGCTATCTTTTTCATATGCCCATTCAATATAAACTCTGTCCAGATCTATCAGGCCTCCATCCAGCTGGTAACTCTTAATACACATCAGCATGTCCAAATGATCTACTTGTAAACGATTCCATAGTTTGTTTTTTAGAGTGTTCATTAAGCTAAAGCCATGCTCTCAGTCTGCACTTGATGCTAGGAATGTTCCTCCAATATCCATCAACTTTGCAAGATCCTGAAACTGTTCGTTCTGGTGAGCAAATGTCACCATATCCGGGAACTTAAAACGAATTGGCTTTTGATTCTTTCGGCTACTGCAAACTTGAAGTCATTGTACTGACTGACTATAACAATCTCTTCAACAAGAAAGTCTTTGTATTTTGAACATAGGGATTTGACCTGATGAATTCCAAAATTGAAATCACACTTAATTATTGCTGCACAATCAAAAGCAGACCACTCCTAGACTTCATTCTCTGGAAATCTGTCTGCAAAATGTGCACACAAGATGTTTATGAAAGTTATTATGGAACTGGTATCAATTTCATTATTTTCTTGAGAGCTCATATCTAAGAGAACCTTAACTTTGTCACTCCATAAGACTGAATCTCCAAGGTACTGTCTTCCGATATTGTTCAGTTTACCTCAGGCAAGGTGAAATGCTTCAAGAGGTGTAAGGCCCCGTTTCTGGTGCAGCTTGGATAGTGAAACCAGCTCTGACAAAACATCATTCAAAACTTCTAATGTTATTCGGTATTCCATGGTATTCAGCTTTTTGTGGCAGTATTTAGAAACTGGATCAGTATCTTTGTCTTGCTCAAAATATTCCAGAAAGGATTATAGTTGCGAATAATTGCTCAAAGTGCAAAGTGCCTAGATAACCAGCGCACTTCATTGGCTGAAAGCCACTGACTCACATTCAGAAGCATCCACTAGTTCCTGAAATTTGCATTTGCTCGTGGATGACTGACAGAAGACCGTGTAGACAGTTCTCATTAAGGTTTCGATGTCTCTTATCAGCTTGACCTCTTTCCATGTATCGGAAATCCCCGAGTCTTCCCGGTGTGCAGCGCAATGTTGCTGGACTAAGTGTGGAATATCAAATTTCAGCTGAGCTGCCACACCGTTGAGTTTGCCCAACATCATGGAGACACCATCAGATGTGATCACCATTTTCATTTGATCAAGTTGGTGTTTTTTATAAAACTCTTTGATTGCAGACACTATTGAAAAAGCATCACATTCTTGCAATTGTAATCGTCTACCAGACAAAGTTTTATAGTCTGCAGAATTTATGGATCTATATTTAAAGTAGAGTATCAAGTATCTGTTAATGGATATATCAGTGCTTTCATCAACAGCTAAAGTATGAAACATTGCCTACGCTATTTCATGCATGAGGTCATTTTGGACAATGTAGTTGATAATTTCAAGAAATTCAAAAGCATAATTTTTACTTCTCCAGCTCGCTGGTATGCGCACATACTTTTCCATATGTCATTAATATCCTGAACAGAAAGCACTGAGCTGTTCATTTTAATAGCCAAAAACACACTGTCAATAAGTACCTTGATTTCTTCTGGGTTTGAGCGTTTGTGTTCAAGATTAATTTGCCTCCTCTGCTTTTCAGCTGGACTTTCAAGAATCATGCTAAGCAATCCGCTCCATAAGGAAAGGTTTTTGTTTCTAAGTCTTGTTACACCATCTATATGAGACTTACTTGACGGATGACGCTTTAAGAAATCCAACTTCCATACATCATTCCACATTCTTCCTGTTGAAAATTCTCCTGAAGCTCTGGCATCTCGGCAATATACACAAACCACTCCGTTGTCCTCATCATATATGAATATTTCATGAAGTTTAATAAGCATTACGCTATGTGACTTCGGTGTAATCGTCTCTATAGTCTCATCCAGCCATCCAGATTTAAATGAAGACTTTGTTCTTTTATGCTTTAAACCTCTAGACAGTGACATTTGAGGATTGATTTTCTACCAGATTGGTTTATCTAAAATTAATACTTTTATTATATGGCTACTATTTCAATGAGCTTAACAGCATGACTCAACAAAAGGGCAAATGGGAGATCATTCAGATCAGGATACTGGAAGTTTGTGCATAGCTCCGATCACGTCAATGCATCTGTGGCAAAAAAACATGGGAAAATGGTAAAACATCACGAGTAAATGAAGTCCAATGCCTTTGAAAGATTTCAATCATGAAAACAACACTTAACTTTGTTCATTTCTGGGATCTCTTTGCAGTTCCTTAGCAACTACAGCCAGGCATTTTGACTTATTCACATGTACTTGAGTTTGTACACAGCCAAATGAACAAACTACAAGGAGATGTGTGGGTCCCGACCGTCCCGATGTGATCAACGTTCCATGTTCAAAATGCTGGTGAGGAGGGGTACGATTCATTGCCCTCCTTTCCCTTTCCCCCCCTTCCAGCTAATAGAATCTGGCTGTGTTGATAGATGGCGGGGGAACAATGTCAAAAGTCACCTGTAAATGGGGTGACCAGATCGCAAGAGGGAAATTTCAGGACACATTGGACGAGTGGGGGGGGGGGGGGAGAGAAGAGAGCCACATAGCTCCCCTGCCTTGCACCCCCTGAACCCACTATGCCGAGAGCCTCCCCACAACCTCCCCACATTTCCACCACAAATGCACAGTGCTGTGCACATCACTCCCCCACCCAGCGCCCCCCCACCCACAGCTCCACCCAGCACCCCACACAGAACCCCCCCACTCGCTAGTTTCCCAAAACACACAGATTTCTCCTCGTTCCCTCCCTTCCAGTGCCCTTCCCCACAGCCCCACCACCACAATTAAACAATGCCCCACACAGATCCCCACTGCCCAGTGACCTGACACACACAGATCTTCCCCACTGTCGAGCACCCCCCAACAGGCCCCCACTGCCTAGCACCCCAAGACACACAAACCTCCCCCACTTCCCAGTGCCCTCCACACCCTCACAGCCCAGCACCCCATCACAGACCTCCCAGACACTCACTGCATCACGCCCTGCCCTCTTCCCTGGCTGCACTCACCAGCTCTGCTGGGAGATCTCTGGCTCCTAGGGTCAGAGTGGCAAGGGCGGGGGGGTCTCCAGACTCTCCAGGTGCTGCGCCCGCCACAGGCGCAAGCTCCATGGCTCCCATTGGCTGGGAAAAGCTCCAATAGGAGCTGCCAGAGCTGCGGAGTGGGGCTTGCAGGCGCTGGCAGCGCGCAGAGACCCTAAGAGCCAGCAGGTCCCTCTGGCTCCTAGGGTCAGGTCAGGTCAGGGGGGGAGGGGCAGAGGGCTCTCTGCCCACTGCTGGCACCTGCAAGCCCCACCCCCGCAGCTCTGATTGGGCAGGAGGGAGCTGGTGCAGCACACTGAGACCCCCTCTGCTTCTGTGCCTAGGGGCCGCCCGCATTACAGGCTCCTGCTGGCAGGTGGGCACGCCGCCAGGAGCTGCCCCAGGAGGCATGGCCACGCCAGCCACTGGACTTTGGTGGTGATGGTGAGCAATCCCTGATATCGGGACAAAGGGCACAGTACATATTTTTGTTAGTCCAGAACGTGCTATTTTACCCTTTATTTGCTTGGGAGTTTTAGTAATAAAGTTTTATGCCTCGAATAACTCTTCTTTGGTTTGTCCTTTGTATGCTTGTCTGAATCATTTGGCCTGGTTCTCCTAAGGACAGTTAAGTAGGAGAGATGAAACCTTTTGTAGCAGATCAGATATTATGAACTTTAGTGCAAACTGTGCAAGAGGGTGCTAACTAGAATAGTGGAGATCTATTTCCCATGGAGGCCTGAAAAGGGGAATGGAGCTATGGTTAAAAGACTGAGATTTGTTCATGATGAGTTGGGGTGAGAGAGGAATTGTTGTGGTTTATCACTATGCAGATGAGATTCAAAACTGGAAGGAGGCGCTTTACTCAGAATGTACAGAATGCCTTTAAGCTACTTGTTTTGACATTGATACAATAGTGTGTGATGCATTAGGTTTGATAAAAGACATGGTATTGGATCAACCCTCCTGGAGAATTTGTGCTTTTGTCACAGGTGATTTTTTTTGTGAGAAAAGAATTAATTCTTTTGTATTTTAAGCTTACTGGTTGTATTTTATGGAGAAACCAGAGGCTCCTGCAACCAGAGGAAACTGTAGTCCAAGTTTCTGTTGAAAACATAGCAAAGGGTAGGCTTGCTGAGAAAGGCTGGGGCTGCATAGATGCATATGATTTCTTCCTGGCTTGTAGACTGATAACAAGGCTTGCTTCTGATGTTGTCATAAAGTCCTGTGCCTTTAGATCCAAAAAAAAAAAAAAGGGCTTGAAAAATTAATAGATTTTCCCTTCAAGCATCAGCCAACATATGTAGACAAGTATGAAATATGCATGCTTGAATGAAAATCTCTGACACCACCACCACAACCTTAGAGCCATCCACCTCAGAGTGTTAGTACATTCATATTGTGTCAGGCTGGAGGATCTGTAACTCCACTAAAATATCTATGGAAATTTAAAAATGTACTTTGTGAAATATTTTGAAAAAACAAAGGATGCATTCAGGTAAATTAAAATGACTAATTTCAGGTGATAGGAGGAAGGTGAAGAAAATTCTGCCACCAAAATCTTAGCTCACCTGTTTGTGTGCAGATGTTGCTTTATATGTGATACCTAAGATCAAGTATTGTGAATCTTAAACTCCTTTCAAATTACAGAGTTAGCTTGGAATTTACTTTCTTTAGCAGGCCAAAGTCAAACTTTATTGTTGTTTCAACCTAGACTGCTAATGTAACGTATGTACATTATGTGCATGACATGTATGGAATGCATGATGGAGCAGTGTGCTATACAGGTATTTATTGGCATGAATTTGGGATCATTGGATTTCTCAGGAGTGGCAAAGACATTTGTGAGTTTTGCAGCTCACCTTAAATGAGTGTCCATAAACCTTTTTACCACAGCATGCTAAGGTTTATTCCGGATACACCATATAGATTACAGGGAAAAAATAAAATGTTCAAAAGTTTAATTTTTTTCATTTGGACTATTTCTTGTATCCCTCTCTCTGGATAGGTAGATGCTTTAGTTACCCTGCTTACCACTGCAGAGTCAGAGGGAGGAAAAACAATTGAATATGTATCAATAGAAAATCACCTAAAATATCTTTAAAGTCTAATATAGTGGATTCTTGTCACTTTGGAACAGGGGAAATCTTCCTTTCCCAACCCTATAGAGCTCGTTGTTCTCTCTCTCAAGGATGAAAGATACCAGGCTTAAAGCCATGACATTCCTGTGCTAGAAAAGCTGTTATTAGCCCAAGCCTGGATCTTGCCATCCTCGACTTGGGGCCTGGGTAATTTTGGAGAAAAATTCCACATTTGAGGTGGGAGGGGATAATGAGGAAACATTTCCCTGGCAGGTTAATTTAATAATATGACATCTGTTCCAAGCTGCTGAGGGATCTGGAGGGCAAGAATAAATTAAAGGGAGTTGATGCATAAATATATTCGCTGTAAATCAAACCTCGAAGCCCTCACTAGGCTTTTGTTCAGGCAAAACTCTTCTGGCCTTTGTGTTTTTTACCTGAATACGTACTGAGCAAGCCTGAACAAGAGCTTCAGGATTTGGCCCCAAATATTTTTTTTCTTTAATAGGTCATAAAGACAACAAAGTCCCCACAAGATGGCACCCTCTGCTTACACTGAGTGTCCTTTACCAGAGAGTCTTAGACGTATTCCGGTATTTCTCTATATCCAAACACAGTTTGGAATTCATTGGAGAAGCAAGATTAGAAGTTTTAATAGGTTCACCCCAACATTATCAAGGCAACCCCTAATCATCAGAATAAGTAGCTATTCTTTCCCCTTAGGAAAAAACACCCACCCATTGACTCTTATAGTATTATTTGGTCATTTAAGTTTTAGATTTTTTAATTATTTGCCGAATGCCAAAGGACTATTTCAGTATTTAACACAGTGTTTATAAAATAATTGTGTTTTCAAATGTTGTATTATATATTAAGCCTTTCCGTAATCGCACAGCTTATCATTTTTAAGGGAATACTTCATTCAAGTTATAGTTCCTGAAACCCCGGGGAAAAAAAAGAAATCTTTAATGATCATAATAGGATTGTAATTGTATGTTTTTGAGAAATCGATTTGAGCTCAAATAGCTCATTTAAACATGTTTCACCAAAACCATTGAAATAGGAAACAGGAGGACTAAATTATTGCTGCTTCCTGAATTCTCTGCTGATGAGCCAAATAATTAAAATGTACTGTAATGGCTCCTGCAGTCTGTATTTCTTTGGGTAATTCTCGGAAATGAATCTGAATTTCTACCGTAGAGGGGGAGCAAGAAGATCGTCGAAATATCAAGAGGGTTGGAAGCCAGACGGTGGTCTTCCCACAGCGCTTCCATGCCTCCACGTCATTTTCAGTAAAATAATATCGGTGGATTGAGACCTCCCAACGGACGGATTCCCTTAAGAGTCCCTCAGCAAATGAACTTTTAATGGAAATCCTCTCTCTTTTCCAGTCTGCCTCTGCTGCCCTGCCAGGAGCTCAAATCGCAGACACAAGACAGGAAGGAAAAGGGACAGACAGTGAAAATTAGACCTGCAAAGTAACATGTACTGCGCTCCGTTCTTGTCAGTGACAAGTGAATCAGGGCTTGCGAATTTTTAATCATTTCAGTCCTCTAATGGGGATGCTTGCGGCCGAAATTAATATGCGATATCATCAAACAAAGGACAGTCTCGGACCCTGTGGCGTGGTTTCGCAAATAGTAAGGGATGTTTTCCAATCCCGCGCATAGAAAAATATAATGACACGCGTAGAAGGGGCTATAGCTTGCTGTAAATATTTTGTTGCTACAGTGATTGTGAGATATCATGACGGTACAGGCTGAATTATGGCATTGCTAATGTTCCTCTACCCATCTGGGAGCGCTGTATAAAAAAACAAATGGTGAAAATGTTATTCCAAGTCAGTCTTTTGGTTGCCACATTTCCCAGGTTCAGCACCGCAGAGTTTGGACAGCTCCACACTGGGAGCCTTCAGCTAATCAGTCCACCCACCAGCCAGCAACTGTCAATTACAAACTCTAATTAGAAAATTACTGAGAAGCCTCCAAGACTTCAAACAGCCTTTATAACAATAACAACAACAGTAACAACAATAACGTATTTCTTTATTTAATTGCCCCGTTGAAGGGAACATATGCACCACATTAGAATCCTGGGCTTTGCCAAACGAATTTATGTAGAAGTTATCACATCAGAGCTCATCCTTTCAAACAGATCTGCTCTGTGGTTCGGCTGCTGAGACCACCCTTGAGGATGGGGTCTGTAAAAAGCCTAAAATTTCCTCAGCAGCTTCTTATCCCTCCCCACAACTTGAGTCAGAGAGAACTTGACAAGCATCAAATCTTCTAGACCTCTGCGTAAAAAAAAAAAAAGAAAAAAAAGAAAAAAGAAAAAAAAGAAAAGAAAAGAAAAGAAAAAAAAGTGTGAGTTAAAGTGTTTATGAGAAGCTTATGACTCTCGATCAGATCATCCGCGAGGACGACACAGAATTGTTATGTTCCTTGAGGAATTGGGGTGATGACGTCTTTTCTGATACCCGATTATTACGTGACTGAAAAAAAAAAACCTCATTTGATTCCTGAATAAAAATCCGAACGCCACAACAGTGCAACAAACAATACTGCCGCCCTTAAAGGTAACATGCAGACCGATGTTTACAAAGAGGGCTCTTGATAAAGCAGGGGGGTTGCAAAGATTTTGTTGCTAATTGCATTAAAAAATCGAGCTGCGGAAGGCTGGTCAACTTTGGAGGCACAGAGAAAGAAGAAGGAGAAAGCTGCAGCCGAAGCGAGAAGCATCTCAGTGAAGGAAAAGATCTGGGGAAGAGAACATCTCACTGCCAGCAGCTCCAGAACAGCCTGCTTCTGCTTCCCGTCTTCTCTCTCCCTCCCTGGCTTTCTCTTCCCCGGTCTTGTGTTCCCTTCTCTCTTTCTCCCTTCTGTCTCCTTCCCTTCCTCCCTCTTTCTTGCTCTCCCTTCCCTGACAGACTCCACTCCAGATCCGTGCTGCCTGCTACCTACAAACTTTTTGGAGCGGATCCCCTTAAGCCAGCAGACAAGTAACTGCAGCTCTTCTGCCTTCGGCTGCTTTGCTCGTCAGAGAGGCGATACCACCAGAGGTTTAACTATTTCGGCTGCAACTTGGGAGACAGTTTTTTTTTTGTTTTTGTTTTAAATCTACCCTTTAATTGCGCAGCCAAACGCTCTTAGTGCCGGGTGTTAAGAGTTTGATGGTAAGGAAAATGTATCTCAGGCATCTCAGCAGCTTTAACTGGAGAGATCGGGTTTCCTTAGCCCAGGCACTTTGTGTGTGTGTGTGCGCGCGCGCGCCTGTGTGCTGGGAAGTGGGGGTTGTGTCTGGTTGTAATTGAAGACGCGGCTCCACACAAATCGCGCACACGTTTTGTTGTTGTTACATCGAGCACACTTAAGACTTGATTTCTAACTGGTTAGATTTTGCTCGTGGCAAAGCTAGAGGGGAAAGGGAGCGTGAGGGAAGCATTTTGACAGCTGCTGTTTCTTTCTTCCCTGATACACAGAGTGGCAATGTGTAGCAAAGCGATCCTAGCGCTACTGGTCTATGGGATAATAATGCACTGCAGCGTCTACTGCTCACCTGCTGCTGGATTTCAATACCCTGCGCTAAGGTAGGTGCCTTCTTTATCCCTCCCTCTTCCCAGTCCCTGCAAGACTCGCATCCCTGGCTGTCCCCGTCAGTTATGTCCTTGCATCTTGGTAATAGAGAGCAGAGAGCACTGGCAGGTAGTTGTCTCCCAGATTCTGTGTGTGTCTGATAGCTTTTACTCTCCCTCTCTTGCGAACGGAGTAACGCTCTTCCGAGCAATGAAAAGCACCCAGAAAGAAAAACTAAAGAGCAAAACCCCGCCGCCTCCTATTTACCGACTCCATCTACCCTCTTGGAGAGCGGGGAAAAGAGACTGGGGACTGAGGCTGCTTGATTAAAAGTCCAATTTAGTTCCTGTGGCAGGGAAACTAGAATAGATTCTTATGTTCGCCAGGAGATGGAGGGTTTAATGGACTGGCCCCTTTCTTCCATCAGGGCTTCTTAGCCAGAAGGATCTTGCGCTGTATTATTTCCTACACACGAGTGCCTTACTCTTATCCCCTTTTCTCCTAAATAATAGGGAATAGCTCTGACTTTGGTCTTGGTGAAAGTATTCGATTTCTGTTAACTGGGGTCCTGAATGAAGCATGGTTCTCAGAAGCCAGCGTAAGCCTTATAGAAAAAAGCTGATTAGCCTTTTAGTGGATCCATTTTTCTATATGAACTACAGTGCAATAACACATAATATATATATTTCCGGCCACCTCTGAGCCTAACTTGAGTGGCGATAACCTGCGAAAAAGGAGTTGACAGGTACTTCCAGAATAGACAGTACCTAGATGAAAGCATTTTGAAGCATACAGTTAGAAAAATATTTTAATGACACATTTCTGGCAGAAGGGTTTACCAGCTATTAAGGAATATGTGTAGATATAGATAAAACTTAGTTTTACAACACATATAATAGCTCTCTATATTCTCTCTCTAATATAGATCTAGATATGTTCCAGAATTAAGTTCCTGTATCATAGCAGGGTAGAATCTGTCCCCACCCTGTGATATTGGTTAAAGTACTTTAAGTACTATTTTCCAGCTCTTTTTTTAGAAGTTCGCTGGATGGGAGAGGGGGGCTACTGTAGTACTCAGGGCTGGGCAGAGTGTGATCCGGCTCACTCTTCCTGAGATCGGTTCAGGATTCCGTAAGACGCTCTCGCGCTCACCAGATTCGGAGCAGGATTGTTAAGACACCGGAGCAGAGCTGCCAGGATTTCAGAACTAGCTTCACCTATCGAGCCGAGTGTAGGGGCAGCCCCCAGGCCAAACCTATATAACAAAGGACGACTTCCCAGCACTTTATAGCAGGGAGTGAAGCTTTACACAGCGGCAATCAATCAACTTCTGGCTCTAGCCTGCTGTAAATCTGGCTTCCCTTAACGAGCAGCGCTTCTTACAACAGAAGAATGGGGGAGCTTTCCTATCCACCCATCTTAGCTCCCTCGGAAAATTATGCAGCTCTATTTATTCCGCCCATTAAGTCCCACAGGGGACACGCTCGTGGTTCAGCACTAATGTGCGTGCAACATCTGAACTGCGAAACTCACTCTGGAGCTCATGTGAACGGTCGGAGCTTGCCCTTGGGTGCGGGGCAGCACACGCTCCGGAATGGTCTTAAACGAAGCAAAGCGTTACCCGGGGCTTTGGGATTCAGGTCAGCCTCGCCGCAGGGCCCCCGGATGCCAGAGCTGGGGGGAGCCGTCCCCGTATAAATGGCCAGTCCTTCCAGAGGGCGTTAGGTGGGGTGAGAAGGGCCATTGGTTTGAGTGGACCGGGCTCGGTTCATTGAAGCGCCTGAATTAGCAAGAGCGAAACACTTTACACGCATCTATTATTAATCTCCTTGCCAGAGCTCGGAGACAAAAATAGCTGCCTGAAACGCTCAGTGACCTACATCTTGCCGCAGAGAGAGAGAGGGGGAAAACAAAACTCAAGCGATCTTCAAGGACAGAGACACCATTCAACGAAAAACACAAACAAACACAAGCCCCACCCCGATCCCACTTGGTGTGAGAAAGGAGGAGCAGTCTTTTGCTAACGGCAGAGTTTCTGATCTCTTGGGGGGCCTGGAGGCGGGGTGGGTGGGGGACTAGAGAAAGCTGGTGTCTTTCAATGGGAAGTGCTGTTTTTCTCTCGCTTAACTTATAGCCCCCCTCCCATGCGCCTGGGTATGTAGTTTGGAAAGCGATCAGGATTCGTGCTGGGAGAGGTGGGTAGTGATCAGCTGCTTACTTGGCAGCCCCTGGACTTGTTTCTGGCCCCAGCCTCGCAGCAGGTTGGTTTGCTTGTGTATTTCTCTCGCGCCTGGCCCTATACTGATGCGGAGGCGGGGGAATGAAGTGAAGGGGCGGGGGGTAGAGGGGTAGGTGTAATCTTGTCTGTGGGCTCCTCTAGCAGGGCCTTCAGTCCAGCCTCGGAAGTGCCCATGTTAAAACCCACTAGATCCCTGGCAGAGGAGTAGCCCTTAATAACAGTGATCAAATACTCCTATGTGTAGGATTTTTCAGGAGGCGTCTGAATTCTTGCCCTTTGCTTTCCGGGCTAGGCTGGAAGATGAAGTTTATGACGAGGATGGAAACACGCTGCAGGATTTCGCCTTTGACAACGACCCCCTTGGCATAGCGAACCCTTCATCCATGATAGACGACATGTACACCCTGTACTACCCACCGGAAAAGAGGTGATTATGGGATGCCCTTGGTGGGGCGCATGACTTGAGCTGGAGCAAAACGATCCCTGTCCATCCCATTCAAAAAAGCCGCCCCAGATCTCTCCCTCTGTGCCCTGCCGCCCGAATAAAGGCTCGAGCAGATTAAGAGCGTCCCTTACCTCCCGGCAGGCGGGGGAGGGGGAGGGAAGCAGGCTGCCCGCGGAAGGGCCAGTGATGGCACGCCGTGAAACACACCAGACGCGCCAGGCGAGCGCTGCGCTCAGGAGATGAGCCGGGTGGCTGGGAGGGCCCTGCTGTCCCTGGGGGTCCTCAGGCGGAGGCCGCCCTCTGCACCCAGGGTAAATAGAAGCCACCTGCCAGCCAGGGGCTTCCTTCCGCCATCCCGCCTTGGAGTGAGGGGCTGCTGAGGTCCGGTCCCCAGGCTCGGACACTGATCTTTCTTTCTGTGTTTAATCTTTGTTTCCTACTTAGGCACGCCGATGGGATATTTAACAAAGCCTACAGGAGAGTTCTGGGTCAGCTATCCGCTAGGAAATACCTACATTCTTTGATGGCCAAACGGGTGGGGTAAGATTTGTATTCGTTGTTTATTTCACTTAAGGCGAAACCATCTTTCTATTAAACCACGTGTAATGTATCACCGGTGTATATTTGTTACGCTCGCTGTGTGGTTGGTGTTTCGCGCACTAAGCAACACACCCCTCTTGAAAATGTCAAAATCCACGAGGGTTTTTGCTCGATCTCATTCTCTGACTCCAAGTGAAAGGTGCAGTGAAAAACCCAGATGGCTAGTTGATGATCAAAATCTGGTCATTGTAAAGAAAGTCCAGTAGCCCAATGATTCAGTAGCCCAGAGATTCAGGCGATAGCCGGTGGGAAGAATCGCAACAAGAGATCCCTCGTAAGTGGAGATCTGGGTATTTTAAGAGAGCTCTCCACTGTAAAGAATAGAATTCACCACACCACAGTGTAGCGGGGCTTAAACAAAACGCGTTTAAAGTCAGACATCCTGGCACGCGGCAAGCCCAGTGTAATGAAGATAATTTCGGCAGAAGGTAACATTTTAATAAAGCCCATGGGGAAATAGATTTCATTTTCACAATGAATAATTCATGGCATGAATATATTGTCTCCTGACTGTCGGCGTATATTATGATCAGATTTCAACCTCACCGCGTGTTTAGATAGATTCTTGTTTCGTTCTGCCTCTCTGATGTCTACACGTTGCTTTAGTTGCTTCATCCCCCCTCCCCCCCCCCCGCCCGCCCCAAATCGAACAGCTTTGGAAAAATAAACAAAACAAATACAGCTTTTCCCTAAGTGACAAATCATCATCAGAATCTGGAAAGGTTAAAGCAGCCCGGGGGCCACCAGAGCCAAAATGCAAAGCGGGGAAGGCCTCCAAAGTGCAGGCAGGACAGGGGAGTGGCTCCGGATGTTGCAACTGTCCTTTGCTTTGCAGCGGTGCCAGCGGCCTGGAGGACGACTCGGAACCGCTCTCCAAACGGCACTCGGATGGCATCTTCACAGACAGCTACAGCCGCTACCGGAAACAAATGGCTGTCAAGAAATACTTGGCAGCGGTCCTGGGGAAAAGGTATAAACAAAGAGTTAAAAACAAAGGACGCCGAGTAGCGTATTTGTAGCGCTGAGTAACCCACCACTCCTGTGTATACAGAGCCCCCCCCAAAAGAAAAACAAAAGTCATTTCCAAAGTGACTGAACAATCACCGCTCCTGTGTTATCTAAACATGTATTTATGTATGAAGTAAAGCCATTAAATGAATATTTTGATAATAATATTGTTTTTCTTTTTGTATAAAAGCACTAGAGAAACGCACAGATCTACTTTGTGGACCAATCATTAAGTTATATATAATATATAAATATATATATATAAATACGGCTGATAGAGAACAATTCTTCATATAAAGCCTGCACAAGAACAAAAAAATCGCCTGAGCTGTTTATGTTTTTATATAAAATAAATAGAAAAAAAGACAATCATTGTTTGAATATTGCTCCTATTTTTGTAAGTGAAATTTAAAGGAGAGTATTTTTATCCACGACAGGGTCGAAGACATTAATAGTCACCATTTGCTACTGTACATAGACACTGATGCCCTGCTACAAGGGGGTTATGGTGATAATGATTTGGAAGAATTGCTGAAGCAGATTCTTCTCCCCAAGGAGTCTCAAGACAGGCTCCTTTACCACTAGCCTATTTTAAGGGGGCAGTGCCCCCCTCCCCCGCGAAAGATTTCAATTTTTCTGCTTTCTTTGATTCCACTTTTATATGCATTTGTGTCTCTCAAACACTGAGCTTAGAAGATAATTCTCCTGTGGTGAAACAACAGCTCTGTCAAAATTGTGCACCTCTGACAATTGGAGGGGAAAAATATTTAGCCCCATTCATGGTTCTTCTAACTGATTGGGCATAGCTACATTACAAAGCCAACCGGAAATTAGAGCTATTGGAAACCATTTGAAATTTCGATACTGGAAGCGATAGCTAGAGCACAGATCAGAGAGGAGGTGCCCCAATGAATGCGTGGTTTTAGGCTGCCAGAGGGTCTGGGGAACATGAGACAATTCCACTTTAGATCCACTACCCGACTGATCGTGGGTAGCTCGGTATTGGAACTTGATGCAAAGTATAATGTGTTACTCTCCAGTGCTGTCCATGCCTCTCATCATGTGAAATGACCAGGATTCTCTCCTTTGAATTTTTCAAGCGGAGTTGCTCCTTTCCTTTGTTGTTTTCTTGTGGACCCTTCCTCCTCCCAACCTGTCTTGCACTATTTAAGCACGGTTACCCATCTGAGTCACTTCTTCTTCTTTTCAATTTAAGGTTGTGAACGCCTCTCACTCTTTTGTTCTGTTTGATGCAAGCTCTTATTGTAAAAGTTTAGGAACCCCTGTTGTAGCTACCACTAAATAATTATGCACTACAACTAAAGTTTTGTTCTTGTTTATTGAGTTTGGAGGTAAAATGTATTTTTCTACATTATGGCTTATTGCTTAGTAAAATTTATTTCATAAAACAAACTTTTGTCATAATAGAATGTGTAGTGTTCACATGCGGGTGAGTTTCTAATAACCGATGAATCATTTCAACCTCAGCTTTATATGTACGGATTCATAGCTTACCTTCTGGGGGAAAGACAAACCAAACCAGCCCGAGGGAACTTTCCATTCCTTCTCCTTGAAAGGTGACTAAAGAGGACATGTACGTATGTTTCCTTTCAGATCCCAAAACATATTCTAGAGGAAGCTTTTGAAGGCAAATAACCAGCCCTAAATTACTGTCTTCGGTTGCTTAAAAAGAAAAGCCACTTGTACAATTTAAAAGACTTTTCATTTTCCTTTACCAGTCTGATCCGCGTGAAGTAATAAATCAAAGGAAACAGAATTGAGTTTGGAATCCCAGGCGGGATGGCGAGTGCCAGCGGAGCTTATTGCAAACAGTGCTAGGACAGAGGCATTCGATCTATGCCTGAGAAGTGTGTATGAAATCAATCTTACTTTAATTTTGCATTCTCCTCAGGCAATGTGACGCAGGATGCAGTT
Organism: Lepidochelys kempii; assembly: GCF_965140285.1. Lineage (NCBI taxonomy): Eukaryota > Metazoa > Chordata > Testudines > Cheloniidae > Lepidochelys > Lepidochelys kempii. Next base: position 83,916,589 of record NC_136381.1, read on the forward strand.
TGCAGCTTTTCGTGCCTTTCTTCGCCTTTTAAATCGCCACGAATTCACAGATGGCTATTTAGTGGCCCTACAATGCTGCAACACATCAGCTTGCATTTTAGTCTTAATGATTTGTTCTTGGATAATCGGCAGACGTTGCTGTATTTGTGTCAGCTGTGGTATAATGAAATAGGGCTCTATTGACGTTTTATTTATGAACTATCATTTCCAGTTCAGTGGCTAGTTGCAAGCATTATGAAGTGATCACATAGGTTATCCTCTGTATAATTTTTAGAAAAACCAACAGCCTTACTAAAACGGAGCAGATTTGAGATACAGTGATAATTTAGGTAGATGTTAGTCTTGCAGATCTTATTTTGTGTGCAACTGAATATAAAAATAACTTAAAGTATTATTACACACATGATATATATAACTAGGACTTTGATAACTGTTATATAAAGTGTGTAAAGTTTGTATTAATAAATTTTTGTAAACAATGCAACTTTGTCTAATGTTTGGGGGAGAAATCTAGCAGTTAACAGCGAAAGCTGTATTTCATTTAAAATCTATTTAATTAGTTTAAATTTAAAGCAATATTTTCTAACATTTTTTATGTCTGGAATATCTTTTTTTTTTTTATTAAGCCTTTACATATTTTCATCAGATGTCCTCTAATCTTTTATTGATGGGTTACTTCTATATTCAAGTAGACTAAAAAGTAATTACTGAAGTAGAAAAATCAAGCTTCATGCGCACTAGATAAATAAGCTTGCCTAAAATTTACAGACAAAAACCAGCCAATGTCCTAGAATAGCCTTTCCCCCCCAAAGTATTTAACAATTCCTATACTTAGGAATTGCTTATACTTGCCAAACAAGAAAAGCTTAATGGAACTTTCACCTAAACTCCTCCAATGAACATTCTGGTACACAAAAATATACTTTGTAATATTACTTGTCTTGGGGGAGGGCAACACCCTTGTACTGGGTTTAAATTATACCAAGTGAAAACTTGGCTGTACTAAAATAGGTATACTGTAGCACATGAAGAGTTAATTAGGTTTCTTAAATAGAAATGTATCTAGTAGCTATATATAAAAAAAGGGTATTTGCAGGCTGGTTTGTCAGTACAAAGTCCACTCAGAAAATTCTACAGGGAAATCTTCAGTTAAACGTTTCAAGAATATTTGAAAATGCTGACATCACTTTGTGCATGCCTATGATCATTACTGCTATAGTAGCTCAGGGATCTATTGAGGTCCCTTCCAGTCCTATATTTCTATGACTCTATGACTGTACTTAAATATTTTGGGAAAGGCCCAGCAATTTAGTTTAAATTTTTCTATCTGAGAACAAACAAATGTGCTGTTCAAACCTCAGAAGGGTCACTTAAATAAAAAGTTTAAGCCACGGGAATACATTACAAAGTCCCAGCAAAATTTTAAAATGAATCTCCAAGATTTTTCATTTTTTTAACCATAAAGCCAGTGCCTATAAAAGATTTCTTAGATCCTCTGTGTCCAGTGTCAGTTTTACTCAGTTTACAGGTTAGTTTAGGCAACAACATGTCACTAATAAACAGGAAATACTGAGATAATGTAGACAAGATGGTAGTGTCAATATTTTAGCATGAGGAATGGCTACAAGTATGATTATTTTCAGATCTCAGTCATAGGTCAGGGACAGAAATGCAAAGGAAAATGCAGTTTATGAAATTGGTTTCTCAAACTGATAGAGAAAGTGAATGAAACCACTGTTTCCCAAAGGAAGTCTCCACTGGAAAACCGTAATGAAGTTAAGATCTTTTAGGTATAGTGGCTTGAAAGGTGAAATTTGGGAAATTAAAAACCACCATCTCACTCAACATGGCATCAACCCTAGTTTAAGATGTGAAGAAAGCGATGGATAGTCTTAAATGATATACATCCAAGGATGTCTGTCAAAACAAGGATTGCTACCTTAAGAAGCTCTACCCAATCGTTTAAACATAAATATTTAAAATACTCTTCTATAATATTACACAATGCTTACGAATGATGGGCTTTGTGCAAATTCTTTGTATTGTAAAAGATCGTTAAACTTTAGACACTTTAAAAGATATAAACATGGAGAAAAAAAGCAGGAATAATAAGTAGGATATAGTTCTGGGACCCTGGATTGTAAAGATTAAAGTGCACTATTGACGTTCTGTGGCTTCCTCAAATTCCATTTAGCAGAGTGCTGAATACACTGGAACAAAATCATCCCTAGTATAACCCTATTACCTTCAGCAGAGTTACACTAGAGATGATTATGGCCCAATATATTTCTCACCAGAAAACTTCTATGGAGATCTGGCATACAACACAAAGTTTCTGATTGCAAATAACACTGTAAATACCTGCAAAGCTTAGGAATTGAGTGCACCTGGAAGCACAGCTCAAACCGCCTAGTTGTTCCGCAGAGCTCAGACAACAGTATTATTTTAAATCAGCAGAACTTCTTCCTGACTTCGGAGAGCTAACAGATTAGGGCTTGCTTTTGAATGTGCTGAAATTTGTTTGGAAGCTGTTTCCATGTTTAGTCTTGAATATTCTCTAACATTCAAGTTTACCCGTAGAACTTACACATTTTTGTCTAAGGTTCAGGAAGAATTTGAAATCTGCAGCAACTATTCTTTGATGGCTAGCAGGCAACTTCAGAACGAAATTTCAGGAGGTAAATATTTTAAGCTTCATCATGCAGTCTTCTTCAGGCAAAACTCCCAGCGAAAATCCCAAGTGGAAGTTTCATCTGAGCAAGAACTGCAGGGTCCCTCCCCAAAAGTGCAAATACACCTCAGTAATTATTTTCATGATTTTAAGGCCAGAAGGGACTATTATCAATGAATGACAAAGGCCACAGACTTTCACCGACTGATTCCTGTATCAAGCCCTTAATTTCAGATTGAGCTATATCATGTCTTTTAGAAGGGTAGCCGGTTTTAATTTAAAGATTTTAAGTGATGGAGAATCTATTATATCTGTGGGTAAGTTGTTCCAACTGTTAAAAAATGGAGCCGTATTTCTAGTCTGAGTTTGTCTAGCATCAACTGTCAGGTATGGGATCTTGTTATGCTTTTGTCTGCTAGATTAAAGACCCTTTACAATCAGAAATCTTCATGTAGGTACTTGCAGATCACAATCAAATCACAGCTTAACTGCTGCTTTCTGATAAATAGACTGAGATTATTTAGCCTCTCACTGTAAGGCAGGCTGTCCAGACCTCAAATAATTCTTGTAGCTCTTTTCTGAACACTTGCAAACTTATCAACATCCTTTTCAAAGTGTGGACACCAGAACTGGACATACTATTCAGTAATGCTCTCACTAATGCCATATACAAAGGCAGTACCCACCTACCTACTTGATAATCTCCTTCTTGTATGTTCAAGTATCACATTTGCTTTTTTTGGCTGGGTGTGAACACCATGCTGGGAGCTCATGTTCAATGGGTTATCAACCATGAGATGTAAATCCTTTTGAGTCACTGCTTTCAAAAATACAGGGCCCACCCTCCTATCAGTAGACCTACATTCTCGGTTTCTAGGTGTATGTCCTGCATTTAGCTGTATTAAAGCCCATGTTGTCCATGCAATCCAGACTGCGCTATAGAATTGACTTGTCCAAGTCATTATTTACCGCTCCAATTTTTGTACCATCTACAAACGTTATTATTTAGTACCTGCTTCAATCATCCTTTCTCAGACCGATAGCTTCTTACTCTGTGAACAGTCCCACTGAAATCAATGGGAACAGTTGCTTATATGGTAGTAATCAGTGGGTTAGATTCCTCTCTGATATATCTCTACTGAAGTACACCAGGGATTGATTTGGCCCACTATACTTAAGAGTGTAACACTGAGCCCCTAGTGGGAATACTATGGCAGAGAGAAACAGGGGAGCAAGTGACACAGAAAATAAACTGACTTTCTTGGCATGTGCTTAAGTGTGGCCCACATCATCTTAATTTTACATGAGCAGTCCTCTTAGACTAAATTCGGCAAGGTACCACTCACACTGAAATAACATGTGAATTCCGCTTGAATGGTGAATGCTTTTGCCAGGGTTGAGTTTGGCTCCTGGACATCAATGGGACTATTTACATGTAGATGGCAAACAGCACATGGCCCTATACAGGCAACCCACTGAAATGCTAAGTCACAAAGGTTACAAAATCTTTGGCAACAATTAGTTTTGTTGAGAGGTTTGTCTGGACCTAAAAAACAGAATTCATTTTGAACAAACAAATTTAAGAACCATAAAGATGCCAAATGAAAAGTTGGATAGTAATGAAGACTGGTGTCCTGTGTTTGAGGTTTATATAAACATTATTGTTACCTAATATGGTGTACAGGTACTCTTTCGATCGACAAGAAAGCATTATCTAAGATAGATATTTGTATCCATCTCTGTAACAGTATAATTTCTTTAAGTGAATCACAGACTTGGCTTGACTTCAGGTTATGAAACAAGTTACTTATTACTTCAGATAGCCCAATGCAATAGAACCTCATTAATTTCCATGTCACTAAGATGTACTCTCCATAATGTGGATACAACAGCCTAACTTTCTGCAACAATTTAATGGCAAAATGCTGTATTAAGGTCTCATGCTATTAAGACTTTATTACATCCATAAAATAAACCATGGAAGATTTCCTACTATTACATAGCTACACTACATAGGAAAGTGTCTATTCACCATGAATGCAGATCTCACAGCTGATATCTTCGAAATAGAAACATTAGCCAGGAAGAGAAAAGAGTCCTTTTGAGGGTGAAGATTCAGCAGCAAAGAGAGATGACTCCTCTCCTCCCCTTTTCCCACTGATACTATCAGACTATAGGGATCTGGGTCTTATCCTGACTCGCTTCCCCACTAGAGCCATCTGTGGGGAAAGATGGACCCAAGGTTTGCAAAGGGTCTTAAGGTGAAGGGAATTAATGAACATAAGTTCTCTATTTATCACTCCTGTCTGGGGCAGCTCTGAAGCTCCTGGTCCTTGACCATGGCCTGGGAACGTATTACTTCTACCTCATGTCCCAAGGATTGGTCAAAGTAATATGCTATCAATTTTTGTAGGGCTAGCATGCCCCTTCTGACTGCAAATTAGATTCAGGATTTTGCATGTGGAGAAGACAGATGGGAGAAATAGTTCTCCATGTTAAATGTATGTTTTCAAGACTTGACTAACAGATCTAACTATATTCAATGGTAAAAAGCTACATTAATGCAAAGTTATGGCTTGTTGTTGTTTGGTCTATGGTCCCCTCACAGAATGTTGAGTTGAGCAAAATTCAAACATATGAAAACCAGGATATGAACAATTAAGGATGCCCATGCAACCTTAACCCTCCCCTCTTTCAGCAATGCTCCAATACGCCCTGGTAACACGCATACCTTTACGCTGCCAACCCCACAGTTGCTGAAATGTACAAACTCTTCACTGTCTTTTACAGCCTATTCATTCTCATCCACTAGATTGCATCTAACACTATTAAATGTGTGTGTTGGGGGGGAGGTAGTTTCGCACGCCAACTTCTTCTTATCTTCTTCCAGAAATTCCTCACTATTCACATAGCACATACTCTCACAATGGCCCTTGGTACTATAAAATTTAGGGGGTTGCAAATTCTGGCATCCACTCATACACTTCGGCAGCTCCCCAGAAAGAATACCACACACATACAATGGAAGGACCACTTCACAGCCTTTACAACTGCATTATACTTACAGGGTATCATCTCACTTTAAAATCCTCTCATACTCCAGCTCACTGCTGACTTTATCCTTTATAATAAAAGGCCTATGCCTTGCTATTGACATAGCCTACACAATTCTGCATAGAAAGGATGCATACTCATACTGCATGCTGAAGATACACATGCACATCATCTCTTTCCTCACAGAAGTTAGGGTGTGAAACATAGATCTCCTCATCTCACAGTCACAGCTCTGCCACTCACGCCAAAGTAAACCCCCGATCTTGCAAATCCACCTCTACCAAGCAGAGCTAACTACTGCCTCCACCTGATACTGACCACACTCGCTTTACCTGGAGTGCATGCAGATAAATGCTTATGCTGCGCTCATATCCCAACTTGCTACTCCCCTATGCCCTGATAATTACACAGAGCACACAAGTCTGCATAGAAATGATGCATCCTGGATCCTGCAGCTCTTCCCTTTGCTCACACATGTTGGAGGGTGCAAAATAGCTCTTTCACACATCTCACAGTAATCCCCACGTCCTCATGTCACAAACACACCTTTACCAAGCAGGCCCAACTAATGCCTCCACCATTTACTGTAGATACACCTAACACATTGACTTCACCTGGAGTGTATGCAGATATTTCCCATTGGCTACTGCCAGCTCCAGGGGGCCAGAAGGAAGGCATTGTGGGCAATTTTTTTCCTTTTTGTCCTTTAATAGTGTTAGATGGAATTCTTTTGGTAAGAGTGAATGGGTTGTAAACAGAGGTGAAAAGTTTGTATACTTCAGCAACTGTGGGGTTGGCAGAATAAAAAACTGCATGTTAATTGGGGATACTGGGACATTGTTGAAAAGAAGGCAGAGTTAAGGTTGCACAGGCAACCTTAACTATGCATTTCCTGGTTTTCAGACCTTTGAATTTTGCTCAAAGCATCGTTCTGTGAGGGGATGGCATATCACCAACCAACCTTAATTCTGCATTAATGGAGTTTTTTGCCATTGAATTTCCTGGGTTTTTTTTTTGAACAAGAGAAGACATGATGTTGTTAGGCGTTAGTAGTCATTTAGACAGTTGTTTATATCATGTCCCACAATTAGCAAACTAAGCCAGCCGTCCCTCCCACCCCCACATCAGCTGTGTCCGACCATCCTTGCTTCAGTATGCCTTCTGAGCCATGTCCTTGACCTATTCAGTGCATTTACTCCTCTAACCCAGCCCCCTCCCCATGACTGTACGTAGGCCTCCCCATGGCAAGCAGGGAACGCAACTCCCTGAAGTCTTCTCTCCCTAGTATACAAACATTTTTATTGCCGTTGTTTACTCCCTCCTATAACCTGACTCACATGCAGCACCTGGAGCAAAGGACAACTATGTTACAGTGGAATAGTGTTGGAGTGCAGGAAGGTTGGGGTACAGGGTGGCTGGGGTGCATTGGCAGAGCTGGGAGTTTGGGGTGCAGGTTGGCTGGGGATTGGGGAATACTGGCAGAGCTGAATGGTGGAGGCAGGTTGGGGGCAAGGTGTTTGAGGTGCACAGGGCAGATCTGGGGGGTGCCCTGCTTTCCTCACTGGAGCACAAAACCTCTTTCACCTCCCCTACCATCCCCCTTCTCATAGCACATCTCCCCTTGTTGCAGTCCCAAATCCTTTTCCCCCATTACTCCACTCATCTACTGCCTAATCTCCCCCCCTGGAAAAATTCACATGTGTAATTCCGCCCCCCCCCCCGCCAATACTTTGATTACATTCTCCCTGCCACCTCTGACTCACAAATTGTAGCAACCTTCTGCCATTTTGTCTTAGGCACGGGCTTATGATTAACTTATCTTTAGTTATGTTAATTGAAGGGTGACTTCACAGCAGTCCAGAGTTCTGTGATTCATCCATTCATTATACTCCCTCAGTTTAACAGTAGAAGGCAGCAGAAAGAAACCATTTTGGTGGGGGGGACTTTTAACTCAGGAACCCCTTGGTTAAATGATCCCAAATCTGGATCCCTAACTCTACCCTGCTCCCTCATGAGGCTCATTGAGTTTTAAAAGAATCCCATTAATGGTTCACATTTTAGAGGTCTTACAAGAGTTGAACTAGAAAGCATACACAGTAGCTGGAATGGAAACCTTCTAGCCCTATGTGTCTATTGGCGCACATGCAGAGTAAAACCATACATTTTCTTAAATGCTGTTCTCAGATTAGGTCCTTCAAAGATTTAGTGGGTACCATGTACTACCTTGGGTACAACTGAAGAGATTGAGACCAGTTTGACCCACTTCACATTAATCGTTTGACATCACATTAATCTCCTTAACCAACCCACCCTCCTGGAAATTTTTACAAAAATAGCTGTTTTCCCCAGGCTCATATCTCGGGGTACCCTGGCTCAAATTACTCCAGATTTGGGTCATTAACCCTCCTGAGCCCCCCTGAGGCTCACTAAATTTCAAAGAAATCTGACTCTCCATGTCAATTTTAGAGGACTTGAACATGTTGACCTTTAAAGAGATATCTTGACTTAACCTTAACTATAGTGGTGCTCCCGTGGCACTCTGCTACCAGGTATGGACAGATTAGCCCGAAACTGTGACTGTGACATTCATCTTCCTGGTGAGAAGAGAGGTTATTTTTGTGTGGTGTAGCTCTGAGTGAGCTACATTATCTTTCCCTCAGGAGTGAAGATTAGTGCCATTAGAGATAACCGTTAGGTATGTTATATACATAAAACCATTCCCTCTACCCCCACCAATCCTCTGGACTGAAATATCACGGACAGAGAAAAAGTGCTTAGGTGGTGTAGGAATTAGGTGTCTCTAAAAAGGGCCAGACTTTTAATCAGTTGTGCATTATCTGACCAGCAAAATAACAATATATGGGAGTTAAACTACAAAAACAGTAAAATGAAAGAAATTTATCTCTCTTTATATATATTCTATATATATATATATATTCTCTCTATATATATATTCTAATTCTATATCTATATCTATCTATAATTAGACAAATGTTAGAAACTGATATAAGTTAAAATATTTCTGTACTGGCCATAGCTAAACTTAGATACAACATCTAATTTACAGTGACGTCTTTCTTTAACAAGTTTTATAAGAGGGATGATTTAAGTCCAAGGAAGTCGGTGAGTCATCTGCATGGTGGGCCACTGACTGAGCTAAGTTTAGAATCAAAGTGAAGTTAGGCTCTTTTGGTTCTAAGTTTTACCATTACATCTCATTGTCTCTCTCTTTTTTTAGTATTTTAGTATTCTCTTTGTATATTTAAGAAAAGTCTTGTCACATTTCCTTGTTCTTCTTGGTTGATTTCACACTTTCCTTTGTTTTTTTTGTTTTTGTTTTTATTTGGTAAATTATGAACTTTTATTTAATACACTAATTTTGTTTTTTAAAAGGAAGTTACTTTTAGTTACTTTGGTACTTTAAAGATGGTATTTTGAAGTGTCTCTGTTTTTCTAGAGCTATGATAAAAAATGACAATGAAAAAGCTGAGAATTATCCTGTTGGTGTTGGCAGCAAAGGGACATTTTTGTGGGTAAAAAAAAAATCACATTGTCTGCCTAACAGAAAACGAAACAACAGCTCACTCTCAACCCTCCCCCCGGCCCAAGTCTTCCTGTGAGCAGATGATTTTTTTGCATGTTCTAAGAGAAAGTCTACATATGCTGTGTAAGGCAAAACTCTCTCCCTTTCTGGGATGTGCCTTCAACAAACAGATAAACAATAACTCAATAAAATACAGTCCAATCTTTCTTCCCAGGTTGGCTGCTCCTAGGGTTCCATTCTCAGATAAACCCTAGGTCTTCTCTGTCTCAGTCCAAAGATCCCTTTGTCAATATAGCCTGATTCTTAAACCTGCTTCCTCTCTGTATGTTCCTTCCAGAGAGTGAGGCCACCCTCTCATCTTGGTATTGCTGGCACGTGTTGCAGGACATGGCTAGCTTTAGCCTTTGTTTTCAAGGCAGATGATTATGTCCTGGTCCATTCTTGGGTTTGTCCAACCTTTCCTACTCTCCTAGGACAATAAATAATCAAATGAACATGTAAACAATTCTATACAGTTTAAGAATATGTATGTTTAATCATCTTTGATTTTATTAGCTGATGTGATGCACTTCTATATTTTGTATTGGGTTGTGGCAATCATAACCTAGATAAAAGGTTAGTAAGCCAGTGACTTTGTGATTTTTTTAAAAAAATTCCTTTTCTCATGGACAGTAGTTTCCATTGAAAGGAAGCATTTGTCAGATCCCCTTTGATCTGGTTATGCTAAATTGTACTTACAGTTTATAACACAGTGACTGCAATTATACTGCAGTTACATTGCAATTACAGTGTAATTACACTATTGCTTAGGCTTTTTAATGACAGCAGTCATTGCTAAATCTCATAACAACAGGGCTAACTACATGCCTGATAAATATAAATTTATATTGCAGTGTAAATATAATAAAATTAATGTAGATGGATTCTAAAAACACCTGGATTGAGTATAAAACAAAGCATAATAATACATTGTTCAGTCATGTATTAAACCTGCCAGTAATGGTCCAGAATCTGATATCCTTTCTCATGGGCATTGCAAAAATAATCCCATTTAATTGAATAGGACTCCGGTAGAGTAAGATGATAATGGGAGTAAAAGTGGCAGAATCTGGCCCATGTGACTTAGCAATAATTAGTGGTCAAATAGCATATACTCAGTGTAACTACTCTATAATTACAGTCACTGACTGCCAAGCTCTGATATCCTTACTCATAGTGATTAGTTCTTTACTCCACAAATAATAATCCTATTAAAATCAATGGGGCCACTCAACATGGGTAAGAGCATCAGGATCTGACCCCACCTTATTGAGTTGCCCATTTTCAATGTGTGCTATATTTTATTCTTTGACAACAGTGGTTCCCAGACTGTGGGTTGTCAAGCTGGAGAAGTGCAGTACTGCCTTGTAATATCATAGTGAGCTAAAGACAGTGTGATAAGTTAAATGCTTCCGTTTATACCCTACTGTTATTGTTCTTTTTTATTAATGTGTATAGAACTTCTCTATAATTCCAACCTAATATGAATCTCTGAACACATGGGAAATACACTTCCTTTGGACACATTTGTGACCCTATCTGCTGATACAGAGCATGAAGGGGGTTGTCAAATGCCTGCTGACTCCCTTACATGGCTACACTTATTGCAGATAGCAGTCAGGGTGGTAGCCTCTTTGGGATTGCTAAACTCAATCCTGTACAGGGGTGTGGGGAATGGCGAGGCAGGGACAGGCAATGGGTGAAACCTTTGCTCTGCCCCCTGGAAGGCACCTGTCCTCTACTGCAGCTGACCTTTGTGCCAAGTATAGGGCTGATGCAGATTACTGGCCCTGGAGAGACTGAATCTCTGTGATCTAATCTCTGGTCTGCTCCCGTGTCTGAGCAACCATGTACTACCCATTTCTTGGGGTCTGTGGGAAAGCAACAATTGAGCTTTTCATTACCATATATTAAAAATCAGTGGAGAACAGGGAAACCAGTGGAAACAACATGCTCTAATAATAACACTAATAAAAAAAAGGAAAGGTCTTATTTTAGCCTTTCACTTCTCATTCAGACATGACTGTTTACTTTTTAGAGCTAATTTAGATTTTTCACTATGACTTACAAATGATTTTGCTTGGTATACATAACCAAGGCAGATATTTTGATGTATCTGGAACACAGACTTTTGTTTCTATAACAATGCTTCCTGACACAAATGTCAGTAGAAAACATTATATGCTAATTTAGCGGTCTCATTTTGAAGTTTAGCACTGAACGTCAGCGGCTAAGACATGATGAAGTCGTCCAGTGTTTCAAGATTCTCCTTCTATAAACTGAAGGCAAACATTTGAATTCCAGCCTGAGTAGATCTGTAACTTTAATAAAGATCTTGTGAACAGTTGCACTAAAATAGTAAGGAAAGTACAGCCTTGTATACGGAACAGAATTTTTGCCAAAAATGTATAGAAACGCACTGATAGGTCTGTTTCTGCTACAGTCTCTTGATCATTTGTTCCCAAAGAAAATCCTTGGTTTTACAAAAAGTATTATTTGCTTTTTTCCGATTTTCACCCTACTTTTCATCATTCAAATATATAAAAATAAATTGTTTTATTAAGAAAATACACTACACTATGGGAGATATATATATATATATATATATATATATATATATACAGATGTATTCTGATAATACGTTAGTTTGTGTGTATATGCAAAGCTGCCTGTTGAAGTAAGGCTATGTATTGGTCTAGAAGATATGCACAATAAGCAAACAGGCCCGCATGGGAGCTCTGAAGTGTCTGTGCATCGGAACATACTGATGAATCTCATGCCCACCACATACCCATTTCACCATATCCACCAAAATAAATCCCGATATTTACCCAGAAAAATGATTAATAGTTTTTTGTACCCTTTTTTCATCTGTTTTTGTTGTAGTAATAAACACCAATAAATTCCAGGGAAAAAAAATAAAAAAAACCCTGAAGACGAAGGGCCCTATATATATAGTCAGTGGCAAATATATACATGTATGTATGTAATCACACACATACATACACAGCTTGGTGTATATTAATAGAGACGCATGGGTATTAAAATACCATGGGCACTTAAGTATTTGCAGGCACCACCAAATTACTAGCAAAGATTCAGCGTATTCAGGATATGGCCTGTTTTTCAGAAGCACTGAGCACCTGTGACTTCCACTGAAGTCAAAGGGAACTGTGAGTACTCTGCACTTTTGAAAATGAGGCCAATAGAATTCAGTACTGAAGTCTCATCAGTAAATGCAATTTCCCATTGACTTCAGATGGAAGGTGGCATGTTGAACAACTGGATTGCTTTCATATATATAGCAATATGGAAGTCACTGAACTTTTGCTAAAATGACTGCCTTTTTCAGACCACTCTGGTATTAAGCTGCCTGGTATCTTAGTGAAAGACACAAACCAGCAGGAGTTTCTCAGAGCCTGGCAGCCTTCATAAGAAATTTTTTTGGTAAACTGAAGATATCCAGATGGGTGTATTAAGTGAGTTTGGCTAAAAATAAAGAGCTGTGTCCTTCCCTATGATGAGACATGACTCCACATCAGAGCTGCTTCCACAGCCTGCCACCTGTCTTGGTGCCAGCTTAGCTTCCATGACAAAGGATCTCGGCTGATCACTAGCAAAGCTGAGTGATATTTAGCTAATTACGCTGAGGGTTTATGATAGTGTTCAGAGAGAAAGATAATGCTGAAGAATGAGCTGTTTCTTCAGTAACAGAGTGAACTGGACCCAGTCAATGGACATGCTGTACCAACAAACAAGACACATTAGAATGAAAAACTTCAGATAAAATTAAGACTGGATAAGTATTGTTTTCAGTACAGGACACCACTTAGAAACAACAAGGGGTGTGTGCAAATTGGATTCGTGGGCACAGAGGGTTCCACCATCTTTTATTATGCCAACTCCATTGTTAATAAAATATTTCCTAACATCATCATGGATTCGTTTTCTGTAATTGATTTATAATCCAATGTAAGGAAGCTTGCACACACAGCCGAGGAATCAGCCCTGACATGCACATTCTTTCATAGGTGGCGAGTAATATGGGCCCGTGGTGCCCATGCACCACCAATATTCAGGAATGTGGGCCCAGCTCCACCAATGTTTGGGGCTCTGCTACTGGCCCCATGCCTGGGGTTCTGGCTGCCGCCTGGGGAAACACAGCCGGCCCTGCGCCCAGGGCTCTGCTGCTGGCCCCACGCCCAGGGACACCAAACTTGTGTGGAATGTGTCGGGGTTTGGGGATTAAAATGAGAGAAGCAGAGAGGTAGACACAGAACAAATAGGAACCTGCAAACATAGATCTTGCTGAGGAGCCTGACCCTGCTCCCACTGTAGTTAGTGGGAGTTTTCCCACTGTGCTCAAAGGGAGAGGGGCTGGGCTCAAACTGTGATTTAAAATGTGTTTTAAAACCTGATGACCACGACATTTAACAGATTTCCAACTGCACATTGGAAACTAGAAGGTGCTGCTAAACAGGACAGCTGTACAGGAATGAATGGAGTGCTGAATGTAACAGCAGGAGCATGCAAAAAATAAAATGGAAACATTTATTAAAACAACCATCTTTCCTGTATATTGGACAGATAAGACCTCTTCCCTATAGTCTAGTGGAGATTTAAGACACAGATGTTCCTTGGGGGGAAAATTTTTCAGGGCAAGTTAGAGAATGAAAACATTGGAGCAATGAAGTAACAAAACCAAGAAGTAGCTTAATCTGCCGTACCATATACACATACCTCTAGTCACATTAATTCAGACATTTGAAGAGTTCAGCTAAATTAAGCAATAAATGGATAGGAATTATAAGCCAGATCCTAAACAGGTGTAAATTCGCATAGCATCATTGACTTTGATGGAGATCCATTGATTTACATCAGCTGAGGAGCTGACCCAATAAGCAGAATGTAACATTTTAAAGTTGATATGTTAGGGTTAAATTTATATCTATCTATCTATCTATCTATCTATCTATCTATCTATCTATCTATCTATCTATCTATCTATCAGCTTACAAGGCAGGTGTACGGCTGGGGGGGGGGGGGGACGGACTTAGACCTGTTCTGCGCACCACCTAAAATTATACAAACCTGGCACCCATGCATACTGTACATGGAGGTAATTTGCACGCTGGCATTCCATTTTATTTTCAAGCTAGCAGGAAACTGACAGATTTTTAGGGGCAGTGGAGAAGGATTTCCTTGTAGCTATTGCAGAGAAAGGTGGGGATCAAGGGTTGCAATTCCACCAGGAAATAATTGTAATAATGACCCTGAGCCCTTAAACAGAACCCATGGATGAGCCACAAAGCTGCTGCTTTCACTTATCCTTACCTGACAACTATGAGTCATTTTCAAATGCAATTCCACCAAGTGGCAGGTTGTTTGCTACAGAATACGATGAGCATTGTGGTACCAGGTGCAGTCAGTTCTTTAACAAGCCCCTTAGCAAATTTCCATAGTTTTACACAACTTGGTCTTCTTACAATTCACTCCGTGGAAGAGAAGGAAGCAATAGTGGGAATTTCCCTGGCAGTGTTGCTAGTTTTCAGAGGTCAGAAACCAGCTGCATATTGAGGCAAATGTATTGCTTTTTAGTAGGGTCCATGATACTAATGCAGACACGGAACTGAACAGGGTGCAAGTGTTCTTCAGCTAACTCAGCCTCTTAGTAAGTGGTGGAACCCTTTAGGGAACTGCTGAAAGATTCCTGCAGACTCACTGCAGCAGCAGCTGCTCAGAACGTCCACCAGGGATCTAAAGGAATTGCAAGTGGGTATCTACGTAGATAGAGTCTTGGCTGCATAGTCCCCAGGAAGGAACCCAAGGAGCAACCAAGCCCAGGAGGAAGGTTTGGGTTGCACTCCATGTTAAATTCTAAATAAAACCAGACCCAGGAAGCTGTGCATAGGGATCATTGAAACTCAGAATTTCAGTTTTAGATGCTCTGAAATTTGTTTTTATTCTGCTTAGAAATTTCCCGTGAAACGGAAATTCCAAATTTTGTTGGAAAAATTTCAAAATTTTGGTTCAAAACAAAATGTTCTTTGTGAAATGTATTTTATTTGTATATTAGATTACTTTGTTATCTTTTACTTTATTTTATGTTATTTCAGAACATAGCTGTAGCAGTGCATAAGAGGACAGGGTATTATGACATAAGAACATAAGTGATAGCGGGGATTTTCCTGGCAGTCTTACTAGTTTTCAGAGGTCAGAAACCAGTTGCGTATTGTGGCAAATGTACTACTTTTTAGAGGGGGCCATGATGTTGATGCTGACCTGGAATTGAACAGGGCACAAGTGACTCACAGCTGACTCACCCTCTTAGCAAGGGGTTGAACCCTTTAGGGAACATGACAGTACAATAGTCAAAATTTTCTATTAATTTATTTTATTTTTAAATTCAAGGGCAGCTGCTACTTAGTACTGAAACATCTTATTTTATTTTCTAGCTCAAAGCCTCTGTGATTTGGGTTTGGTACACAATGAAACAATTTGGTACTGTGACACTTGAATCTAGAAAATAACATAGGATGTTTTAATCAGTACTAAGAAGCAGCTGTCCTTAATGAGTTTAAAATAAAATAAAATAATATTTAAACTATTATATTATGTCCTAATAGAACATGTTATTTGAATGACAAAACGTCCATTAACACGGAATGGTGTTTCCACTCAGGATGAGGAGAGAGCAGATTCCTCTTTCAGAAGTCCTGTTCTCTTCCTTCCCCCCTGGATTTTGGCTTTGGCGTACAGTGTAAGAATTCTCAGTGGGCAATTGCAGCTTGCATCAGATGTGTGTTTCCAGTACTTGCCTTCTCCACAGCAGCTCTTTAGTTTTTTCACAACAGTTATCTCAGTGGAAGTGGAGAAGAAGGAAATAGGCACCCAGAGCCTCAGCTGTTGGTGTCTTCTTTGGAACTGTATCTCTCCACTTAGCAGTTACGATTCACATTGGGGCATTCTTCAGAAGATGGTGGCCTTAGTTTTTCAGTGTCTCAGTTCTGCTCATGAGAAATATACAGAAAGAAAAGAGATGGCAAAAATGCTTCATGTTATGTGGTTGCCTGCCACTGAGTTCAAAATGAACACTAATACAGCTAATAAAAATACAGGCACAATCTCTTGTGAGATCTGTACTCCAATGTTATTGAAAATGAATTGACATGAGGTTGAGGTGGGGAGCAAGGTGGCGGAAGAGCAGCGGTAACAGCAAAGGTTGGAGAGTGTTCATCGAACTCAGGTTTTCTTATAAAAAATAGAAAAGAACAAGAAAAACTTAAATAATCTGCAGGACCTGTGAGAGCAGAACCCAGTTTTCACTGTGGCCAAATTGCCAATTCACATATTAATTGAACTTATGCATCTGTAACGTTTCCTTTTAAACAGTGTTTGATGTATTGTTAAACTGTGTGTTATTGCAGGTTATAGGCCTATGGTAGCTGTTTGGAGGAGAGAGTGTGCTACAACAGAGAAGATATAAATATACACACACAAAGAAAATGTGTGAAAAATTGTAATGGTGAGTTCTAGGTACAACTCTCAATGTCCGCTGTTACAAGATGGCAAAACAAAATCTATGCCCAATGGGCCTGATTCTCATTTGCATTAAGGCTCCTCCATATCAGTCTGCAAAATAGAGGGGCCTTAAATTGAGTGTAAATGTAATTTATACCTAAATGAAGGCCCCCTTACACAGCCAGAGCCATGTAAAGGGGCCTTAGTGTAAATGAGAATCAAGCACAATGTGCTTAGATAGCATAGATTACAATATAAGTATAGACTGGCAGTCCTGAATTAATCTCCCTTCATACATGCAACAAACCACAATCCTATTGAATTCAATGCACGCCCTCCCCCAGCCAAATAAATGCTTCTGTGCACAGCCCAAGAACATGCAGAATGAAAGCGATAGTGCAGTGCTGCAGTGCTGAACTAAGTCAGCAGTGGATGTGGTGAGGCTGTATTATAACCACCCCATAGGGTGAATAAGTCACAACACAAATGGAGAAGTATATTCAATTCACTAATGTGGAATGTTGCCTAGTATCACCGCTCCACAAAAAGTGCTAGTAGAGCACAACATTTAGAAAAATCATACTACTTTACACCCATTTATTATTTGTGTTGTGGTAGCATATAGGAGCCCCAGTCATGGACCGGGTTCCCATTGTACTAGGTGCTGTGCAAACGCAGACCAAAAAGATGGTCTGTGATGGGGTGTTCACCCCACACAGGATTAGAAGGGGTTAAGGTGGCCAGGTAGGCCAATTAACTACCCAGGCTGCACCAGAAGGAGTAGCCAGGGAGCAGGGAGTTGACGAAAGGAGGCTCACTTGGGCAGGAATAGGCCTATAAAGCCCAGGAGCTGAGAAAAGACAGGGCTGCTGGGGAAAAGGGCAGTCACTTCCTGGGACGAAGGAGCTGGTTTGGAGCTGGTACTCCCAGAAAAGCGGGGGAGACCGGGAAGAGTAGGAAGCAGTTCAGGGAAGGAGCAGTGAGGGCTGAGAGGGTAAACTCCAGAACTGCTGAGCTGAGGATCCCTGGACTGGACCCGGAACAGAGGGTGGGCCCAGGCTCCCCTACTGGCCACTGGGGAAGTGGCATTACCAGGCCAGCATAGGAGAAGACTTCCTGGGACTGTTGGTATAGAAAGACTTTGGGTAACCCCGGAAGGGGGAAACTTGGATGGTGACCTGGCCGGAGGGCTGAGGGATGAAGTGGACGCTGCAGTTCCTGGAGTGAGGTGGGTCTGCAGGGTGCGAGGACGAGAGGAGAGGCACCACCTGAAGAGGGTGTATCAACTGGCAGAGCTAATCCCTAGGACAGCCAGCAGGAGGTGCCACCATGGTGAATGGATCCCATGACATGGTCCCTGACACAAGAAGCTTAAAATCTTATTTATAAAATACACTTAATTACAAAATGTCTCCAGGGGCATGGATACAATTTAATATACCACTATAGTACATTGTGACTTAAAACAAAAGTCTAAAATATGTTTCTTAAATCAAAATTAAAATAAATTACAATGTAAAAAAATTAAAAATACAGGCCCTCAGTTACACTTTGAGATTCATCCACCCAACTCCTTCCAATCTCCTCTTGAAAAGGCCTGAGGAAAGAGATGGACTTTGAACCATGCTCTTAAAGGGAACATACTTAGGCTCTGGCACACTGGCAAGGGAAGTTAATTCCAGAATCAAGGATCCTATTCAAACCCCACAGACCAGCCTCCTAGCATTTTACCTTGAGGACTGTTAAATCAAAAGGCTCAGGGGATTGCAGCTGTCATGGCTGCTTGAGTGAGGTGAGGTGCACAGAACAAAGAATGGCAGGATCCAGGCCATAATGTGGCAATGAGTCAGAGCAGGTGTGGTGATATGCAAAATTGTTGAATTCCAGTGCAAGAGTGAGTGCAGATTATTCCTGGGCACAAGTATGCAATTTCATAAAACATTTCTAGGGTTTGATATTTAGTTTTGTTCCACATCAGGAGACCTTTCAAAAATGTTCATGCAAAAACAGAAAGAAACCTACCCCAAAACAGCAAATATACATGGACCTTGCTTCTGGCTGCCAACACTAAGCCATTACAGACTTACCAATATGTCTCCTGGGTCATGATGATTATATTCGCAAGCTGATGGTTTGGTAGACAAATTATTTTCTTTACTTTTCTTTCCAGCTAAACCCCACACAAGCTGGTGTCTGCTTTCCAGGCAGAAGGAACACAACGCAAGTCCTCATTTATCACTTCTGTATGTGAAAAGAATGACATCCTACTGCTCTAAATGTAATTTATCCTGCTGTACAGAGTGATGGGATCTGCAACAAGACTTAGCAGAAGCAAGATCTGAGTAGTGTACTTGGCAACAATGTGGTGTGTATAACTGCTCATGCAGCCATCCTTATATAAGTAGTGCAACAATTGCTACTCTGTATATTCATGTTTAGAACACAACAAACCCTTTGAAATGTGAACAAGAATCTTGCACACAGTGTCCATGAAGATAAAGAAAGATATAGGGCCTTGTTCTCTTCTCACTGTGATGTAAATTGGAAGGAACCCTATTGCACTTGATGGAATTATATTAGTGTCAAGTGCAGAAACAAGCTCTTTCATTACATAACAGAGAGGCTTTCTATTAACTCGCAGACCTGGCAGCTAAACTGCCCAGTTTCAATAGTACTCAAGTCTAAAGACACCAAACACACGCTGACACATTCCACAAAGCTCTTACCTCTGCATTCCCCAAGAAGATAGAATCTATGGGTATAAAACACTGCTCCTAAATGTCTAGTTCGCTTGGATCATGAACTGTTTTGCCTAATTCCATAGTCCGAGCTTCTAAAAGACCTTACACACAACTGGAGTTGGGCAGGTACTGCCAACAGTTTTCTGTGAATATTTGTTTGACTTTTGAAATGAATTGACTTTGCCCCATGAAATTAGGCCATTAACTGTGTTCTCATCCCTGTTGGGTTTGCCTTCCATGCTTATTCTAGTGACTGAGTTTACTGGCGGGGCTGTTTTCATAAATAATGAATTTGAAGTGAACAATGGTGAACATTCATTTTCATATTTCTGTCCCTGTAATCTCACCATTGTCCTACAGGAAACTTTGTATTCATTAAGAAGAGAAGTTGGTGACCCTCCATAAGTAAATGCCAGCCTGAGAAACCCAGGAGGACTCAGTATCAGATGGCCAAGGTTACAGGGAACAATGATCTTCTTAAATGTTGTCTGCATCTTCACTTCAAAAGTATGTTGATTCATTGCTTTCTATTGAGCTGTATAAGATTAATGCTTTTTCCACACTCTGCAGATTTCTCTTGCTTGTTACTCTCCAAAGGGAATTTGTTGTACACACCCGTCTCCTCCAATCTTTGTATGTCTATCTTTCATGTTACCACTGTATCTTATTATTTGAAAAAGAAAAGCATCTTTTATTATGTCTGTTTCATGAATGAAACTATCATATTTCAACAATAAAATAGACGTATAATACATATTAGGAAGATGTCAGCCCCCAGCACTCAAGAACCATATTGCAATAAGAAGAGTCCCATGGGAGTGGTACACACTACCAGACTCTTCTGTAGCAGTGACCTTTACAGAGAGGTTCTCTACCCTTTCTGAAGACACTATGATTGTTGAGTGGGTGTGGTACAGTATAGTGACACCTCCCTGAGACTTTCTCCCATATGCAGTTCCTCTAGACACTCCACCCAGTGAAGAAATCATCTGATGTACACTTTTCCACATCCCTACCATCCTGCACACTCCTCCTCTCTCAAAGACACTTTGGTCCAGATCCTCTGTATTTGGAATTAGATGCCTTGAAAGATATGGGCCTTGGCTCCCCCATGCAGGTGTAAACCCGCCTGTACAGTGAGGCTCTTTGTCCCCTCTAGTGGTTAGTCCACTTGTAGTGATTTATGAGCCTACCACAGCCCTTGAAACAAAGGGTCTGAAATAGTGAGCTCAGCCAATACAGCCTAAAACTTTTAGAACCAGAGGTCGTGGGTTCTAATCCATGCTGATGATAATTCATCAAGGGTTATTCAAGAGGCTGTTCAAGAGATTCCTATTTCTGTTAAATATTTCATCCAGAAATATGTGACAGACTCTCTTTTCCAAGAGAAATTCTGCTCCCCCATGTTTACACTTCTGCATGAGACAAGCCACTCCCATCCCTTTTACCCCATGCCCTTCCATTCATCTAGGGGAGGATCAGAGAACTTCTCTTCCCTCTCTTTGGTATAAGTCAGACCCTTTTTTCACAAGTAACTTTCTATCTCTTTTTTGTGGGATGACCTACACAAACAGATTGGGCTGATCTTCTTCAGCACCTTGGAACCCACCAAATCACAGTGTTTGTAAGAGAGAAAATGTTTCTTGAGTCAGAATTTCCTGCCCCTCCACTCATTTTTCTGCTGTGTCTTGGGTGCTGCTTGGCTGTCACCCTCTGTGGATTTACAGAAAGATTGTGTAAAAGGAAGACTTTTCCCAAGACTATGTACATGAAGAAGTGATAAGGATGAACTTTTAACTTGCTATGGAAAAAGGCTTTTGGCGAGTGACTAACTCTTCAGTAATGGCATTCAAGCAATTCCTACTCTGACAAATTTGTTTGCTGATCTTGTTGATATATTAGATTTTTGTTAGAGTGGGGTAGGAAATCCTTTGAAGCATTGTAGACACCTGTTTCATACCACACTTAACCTGAGGCTATGTTAATAAAACTGTACTTCTCAAAGACCTTCTAGTTTCATCCATTTTAATCTTTGGCCTTTTAGGAAAAGTGCTGATACCTGAAGGATAAAGTTTTATAACTGAGCAAAGGCTGATACCTTCAAGCCACGTTAGTCCAACTGTTCAATAACTCCAACCAGTAGAGTCAGTCTTAATAATGTTCTACCTTTTGCTGAAGGCCAATTTCAGACGTGTTATCAGCCTACTTTACCTTGCTTGACTTAAGCTTTCTTTTGGCTCTTCAGCAATGTAAATCCCTTTCTATGTTAGCAGAGTTAGTATAAGTGGGGCTAAGGAAGTTTAGATGTAGGACAGTCTCATTTAGTGTCAAGAAATCTAACTCCACCTCTGAATTTGGCCCTGAGCGCTTGCTCCTGCTAACTAGCCAGTGGAATTTGTTGTCACTGTCACATATTATTGTCACATATCTTGAAAAAAAAATTCAGATACCGGTGGAAGGTACTGGGCACAAAGCAAACCCCAGATTGCTGCCGCACTTGCTCTCCACTGGTAAGGGGGTATTGACAAAGCTTGAAACTCGCACTCCCTAAGAGAACTGCTGGAAAGCCCAGCTGAGGATTGGGCTACAGGGCAATCATGCCATAGGTGCCTCTTGTGGAGTGATTTCTGTATTGTTAAAATTTTGGGCACTGGACTTCGAGGAGCACTCTGAGTGATTTGGGAAATGCTACGTGCTTTCAGTGAGACAGTGCTTGATCTACTGCTCTTTTGCTGAAACAAAAGCTATAAGCTTGTTTCAGCAAAAGAGCAGTAGATCAAGTTCTTGCTTTGAGCACTTTTGCTTATTAAGGTCTTGGTCATGAGCCCAGCTGTGTCTGCCATTACTCCCTTGTGTGCGTCACTAGACTCTGTGTCGGGGGAGAGCACTGCAGTCTAAGCTGCTACTCCCTCTCCTGAGCAGGTGGGTGGGGAGGGGGTCACGTCTTGGCTCTGTCTCCCTCAAAGAGGTAGCCATTGGAGCTGAGCTGGCGCAGAGGAGGAAGCAAGCTGCACCAGGAAAAGGCCTGGAAAAGCTTGCTGCCCCCATGTGTGCATTGTGCTGCCCAGCCCTCTACAGCTTATTACCTTATATGGAGTTACCCAGACACTTAACTTAAACAGTCTGGATGAGATAAAACAATCTCATTAATGACAAATTTCAGAGTAACAGGCGTGTTAGTCTGTTTTTGCAAAAAGAAAAGGAGTACTTGTGGCACCTTAGAGACTAACCAATTTATTTGAGCATGAGCTTTCGTGAGCTACAGCTACTCCGATGAAGTGAGCTGTAGCTCACGAAAGCTCATGCTCAAATAAATTGGTTAGTCTCTAAGGTGCCACAAATACTCCTTTTCTTTTTATTAATGACAAAGAGATAGGTTTTAAGTGAGTACAAATAATGAGGCATAAGAGTCAGAAACAGGTACAAGAAAAATAAAGATAAAATACTTCCTAGTGCTTAACTTAGCAAGCTATATTAGATTTGAGTGACATTTCTCACCACACGTTTCCAGCAAGATTACTGACCATACTCTTTGGGTGAGGATGCCCCTGCCAGAATCCAAGAGCTGTTTCCTTTGCCTTCTGAGGTGCAGAGCATGCGATTGGCAGGGAGAGAGAGAGGGGTGCCTTAGGGTGTTAGTCCTTCCTTTTTATAGTTTCAATCCCCCTCTTGAAAAACATTTCCAGCTGAGACCCAGGAACCAGTCTATGTGAAAGGATGTCCCCTGCTGTTTTTGTCACCTGATTGAGCTTCTTTTGTTTTCTCTTCCTGCATGATAACTCTGTTTACTGCTTAAATACAAATTAAGGCAAGCACACATTCCTTTGCTTAGGACAGACTTGTTTGGCAACTTCTGTCTGGGCAGGGCAGTGGGGTTTGGAACATGTGTTAATAACATCATACAGAGGAATCTTATAACTTCACATACAGTGTTGCCACACATGTTTTATCAGGGCCATTGTGACCAGCAAATGATGAGTTTTTAAATGATACCTTACAAGGCATACCTTGTGCAAAGATGATTACAACAGTGTGTAGGGGTGTGAATACAGGGGTGTATTCTGTTATATAGGTAGAGTGGGGATAGGACATGAAGGGCCTTAAAAGTAAAGACAAGTAGCTTACGGCTGCTGTGATGGCAAATGGGAGGGATGCAAAGAGAGAGATGACATGGTCTAAGCGGTGAGCTAGGAAAATGATCCCCACAGCAATGTATTGAATGGGTATGAGTGAGCAAAACTGCATTTAACAAGGTCAAAGAAGAGGATGTTGGAAAAATTGAGATGTAAGATGATGAGATCCAAGACAAGCGTTTTAGTTGTGTGGCTATATAGGAAAGGCCATATCTTATAGATGTTAGGCAGGAAGACTGAGACACAGCCTGGATGTTAGGATCTAGAAAGAGGGTTGTGTTGAAGATGATGGCCAAGTTATGGGCCCAAGTGTCAGGGTGGATGCAGATGTTGTTGACGGTGGTTGAAAAAGATGGATGATCTTTGGGGGGAAAGATTAAGGACTCTCTTTTGGCCATTCTGATCTTAAATTGATGGCTGTACATTCATGAGGAAATACTAGATAGACAGGCTGAGATATTAGTTTGGACAGAAGGAAAAGGTCCAAAATAGAAAGGTAGCTTGGTGAGTCATCTGTGTAGAGATGATAGTTGAATGTATGTTTTCTGAAGGAGATTACCCAGAAATGAGGGCTAGAGGTAGACGAGAAGGGGACCAACAGAGAACTGTTTGGAACTCCCACAGAAAGTTGGAGAGGGGATGAGGAAGGACACACTGAAGGAGAGGTAGGAGGAGAACTGGGAGATGATTGAGTCCCAGAAGCCAATGGAGGACAAGATTTCAAGAGGGAGAGGGTGGTCAAGAGTGTCAAAGATGACTGTTAGGTTGAGCAGGAAGAGAATGCAATACTGGTTCTGGGCTTCAGCCAAGAAGAAGTCATTAGAGACATTGGTGAGAGTGGTTTCAGTGGAGTGCAATGGGTGGAAACCAGATTGAAGAGGGTCAAGGATGGAACTAGAGTAGGGGAACTCAAGACAGTGTTTGGACAGCAAGTTCAGTAAGCTTAGAGATAAAAGGGATAAGGGAGATGGGGTGAAATTTGGAGAGGCAAGTGGGGTCAAGAGTGGCTTTTTTAATGAGACACTGAAGCTTGTTTGTATTGCAAGGGGGAAAGAACCAGAGGAGAATGAGAGGTTGAGGAGAAGGGTAAGATATGGGGTTCAGCAACAGATTTCAGAATGAGAGCAGTGTTTGGTAAAGACCAAGTTAAATGAATGACCCTTTTGGTTAGTGGGAAAGTTGAACCAGGCTGCCGGTTGAATGAGGAGCTGAAGGTGAACAGACAGAGTTAAGGTGTTGGATGGGTCATCAATGTGGAAGCTGAAGTCACAGAGGATGAGTGCTGGGGATGGCAAGGAGAAGAAGAGAAAGCCAGGAATTTAAATCTGAGAGAAAAGCTGTCCGTAACTGGTAGCTACAATGCAAGTGCAATGGTTGTAAAGTGGCTGGAATGTTTTCTTAGTAAGGCTGTAACTTGTGATACTTCAGCTGATAATGAGGTGGCTTTTAGAATGTTTCTTTATCAGTGAGTCACATTATAATGTTAGATTAATGTTACCCATTAGTGTAAGAGATTTCATTCCAAAATTCAAAATGGTCATACATAATGTATTAAGATGTTTTTCTATGGGCTCACATTAATATCCTTCTCAGAATGAAATCTTCTTACTGCAATGGCTACAGTATACTTGTTTATAAGCGCCTTACGCTTGAAAATAATGAGGCCACTGAACGATGTACCAACTTAAGTTGTTAGTGTGTGGCTAAGAAATCAAAAGGGAGAGTTTGAATCAGTAGATACCATGTATTAATATGGATCTCTCCTAGCAGAAACCCTTAATACAATTCTTACAATGCTATTCTAACAAGGATAATGTTAAAAACAAATACATTTTTTCTTCTGTCTTCATTTGTTTCTGAACTGGTTTTTATTTTTACTAGTAAAGCAAATGCAAAGGAGTCCAAAACACTCTATAAAGTTAATACTTGGTGGATATGTTTAGCAAGGGGACACTACATTTACACTCTCGTCAAGGCCCCCTCACACTGCCAGTGTAGTGTAAAGTGGCTTTAGGGTACATCTACACTGAAACTCCCCTCCCCCCCCCAGCCTATGGCAGCAAGTCTCGTAGCCCTGGTCAGCTGACTTGGGCTTGTGGAGCTTGTAATTCAGGGCTAGAAATAGCAGTGTAGATTTTCCCTCTCGGGCTGGAGCCTAGGCTGAGACCCTCCCCCTCACCAGGTTTCAGAGCCAAGGCTCCCCCGACCCCTCAAGCCCAGATGTCTACATTGCTATTCCACAAAGCGCTAAATAGCTTTTCATGCTATAGTTCCTCTGTAGTATCTGTGCTCCATATGGTCTCTGTTGTGCTGGGCTTAACTCTCCAGGACAAGTGGCAAAAAGTTTTCCAGTCCTACAAAAATTTTTGAGAGTAAAAATATCCTGTTCAATAGCAAGATGAAACTGTAAATGTATGACACTATTTTATTCTTAAAAAAAAAACACCAAAGGGCTGGTAGGAGTCTGGTGGTTAGGTCATTCACCTCTGAAGTGGGAGACTTCAGATCAAAACCTTGCTTTACCTGAGTTGGAGCACCTGAGTCCCAGGTGAGGGCCCTAACTGCCTGACGATTTGGGGAGAGGGGTGTCTCTCTCAATCTCTCCTGTTAGAGGTGGTCCACTTTGTATACAAAATTAAATATTAATTGGACCAGAAAGCCCCAACCATCAGGATATTGTAGGTGGGTCTGTTTCCATTCTTTAGGCCAGAAATTCCATTCTGTACCCGATAAACCTTCCTGATGAAAGTTTAGTTGAAACTGGTATGTTCCCACGAAAAGTTTCAACAAATTAGTATTTCCCACCCCCCACATGCCAGCTCACCCAACCCGAACATTTAGTGAAAAAATTCTCAACCAGCGGTCCAGCCCTACTCATAACTTTGGCAGTTTAGCAGAGCCTGAATTTGGGGAGCTCCTGCACATAACATAAGACTTATTTCTTCATTCACACCTTTGACTAACTATAAATAATTTGAAATAGTGAGATCTGGGAGTGGTGAGGGATTCCATTTAGTACATGGAAGATTGTCTTATTTTAAAATACTTTCAACTGTTAACACAATCCGTAGCTAATATAAATCAACCAATAGCTATTATGTACTGCTCAGGTGTGAAGACAATAGGGCCATTGTCCATATCTGGATACAATAGCCTGATTTATGCCCTCAAGATTTTGTGCTGTGAATGGAGTATGGGACGAGTGCATCATGTTTTGCTTTGAAACTGTCATAAATATAAAGGGAAGGGTAAACCCCTTTAAAATCCCTCCTGGCCAGAGGAAAACTCCTCTCACCTGTAAAGGGTTAAGAAGCTAAAGGTAACCTCGCTGGCACCTGACCAAAATGACCAATGAGGAGACAAGATACTTTCAAAAGCTGGGAGGAGGGAAAGAAACAAAGGGTCTCTGTCTGTCTATATGCTGCTTTTGTCGGGGATAGACCAGGAATGGAGTCTTAGAACTTTTAGTAAGTAATCTAGCTAGGTATGTGTTAGATTATGATTTCTTTAAATGGCTGAGAAAAGAATTGTGCTGAATAGAATAACTATTTCTGTCTGTATCTTTTTTGTAACTTAAGGTTTTGCCTAGAGGGGTTCTCTATGTTTTGAATCTAATTACCCTGTAAGGTATCTACCATCCTGATTTTACAGAGAGGATTTCTTTTCTTCTATTTACTCCTATTTCTATTAAAAGTCTTCTTGTTAGAAAACTGAATGCTTTTTCATTGTTCTCAGATCCAAGGGTTTGGGTCTGTGGTCACCTATGCAAAATGGTGAGGCTTTTTACCAAACCTTGTGCAGGAAGTGGGGTGCAAGGTTTTGGGAAGTATTTGGGGGGAAAGACATTTCCAAACAGCTCTTCCCCAGTAACCAGTATTTGTTTGGTGGTGGTAGCGGCCAATCCAAGGACAAAGGGTGGAATATTTTGTACCTTGGGGAAGTTTTGACCTAAGCTGGTAAAGATAAGCTTAGGAGGTTTCCATGCAGGTCCCCACATCTCTACCCTAGCGTTCAGAGTGGGGGAGGAACCTTGACAGAAACATACTGAGTAAATATATTTTGATTTGTAGCATTTGTAGTGGCTGCTTATTACACTCATCATAATTGTTTCACTGTCATCTTGTGTTCCCCCTGTCGATTTGTTGGATCCACTTGTTGGCTTTCATCGCATATTTAGATTGTAGACTCCTTGGTGTGGGGACCAACTTTTCATTACATGTGTATCTAGTGCCTTGGTCTTTGATTCAATTTTTCCAAGTGCTGCTGTAATACAAATTATTATGACAACTCCTAAGCACGGTTGGTTGCCACACACAACCAGATTCTGTCACCTTTGTGCATGATGAAAGTGTACTTTATTAGTAGGCGAGCATTTGCATTGGGTTCAGGGATACTATCATCATGAACAGGCTCATTTATTCTAAACTTTTTGGCTCAGGGGCAATCTCTTACTCTAGGCTGGAGTCTACCTGAGCCTTCCTCGGGGAGGAAGGGGTATAATGAACCTCTGCCCTTTTGTGAGGCTTGCTAAAAGGCCAGGCAAAACTGTAGCACTTGCTTTCAGATGAGCACAGGAGCTGCTCTATTCCTATTCCCCTGGGTTGTGCCATGCCCCATAGGGGGCAGGAAAAGCAGAGAAGGGGTGGCAGAGTTACGGTTCACAAACCCATGCGCTGGCCAGCACAGCTGATCAGTTTTTCAGTGGCAGTGGAGGCGATAATGCAACTCATACAAAGGAGTAGTAGCAGGTGTGTTTTTAGAGCCAAGCAATTGGTTTGGAGATGAATCATCATCCTTATTTAGATTTTATGGCTAAACCATGTAAACCATATAGTTCTTTTTATATGTCCAATTCTGTAATAAAAAAAATATTAAGTAAAAGGCGTTCTTCACAATATATAGTGATAGATTACTGTCATTTTCCATTTACTTTCTACAGGGTGCAATTTCTAGGAGAGAAACCATGAGAGGTATAGTAGAGGTATACTCCTTAGGGAGTATTTTAGAGATTTTCTACAGTAGTTTCTAATGAGCGAAAGTTTCTTTCACCCTTTCCATATGATACTCAGAATCTCATTCTACCTTTTTGAACAAACCTCCTGGGGATATTAAGGGATGGGTGAATTGACCAGAATTTTCCTACAAAACCTGATCTAAACCTTTTATTAGATTTGAAAAAAGTTCAACTTATGTTTCATTTTTTCACTGCCGGCATTCAGTGAGAAGGACTTCCTGAAAGATCAGGAGAAAGGCTGCCTTAGCAGTATTCACACAATTATTTCTATTGTTACTTTTTAGTTGTCCTTTGGTACCCCGCAATGTTAGGCATTGTCCACATACACACAGTCCAAGGGTTTCAGAGCAGAAATAGTTATATCATGAGAAATCCTGGCCAAGGTTTTTCGGAAACAACTATTGAATTTAGGAGCCTCAATTCTTGGATTCCCAATGGAAGATTCTTTAAAAGGGCCTGATATTCAGAGTAGAAGTACTCCGCACTTTTTTTGAAAATCTGGCCCCTTAAAGGTGTGTCAAGCTAGACACTCAAAGATCTAATCACATCTTCGCTCCTGATTTTTGCAAGTTTTCCAGCCAGATTTCCTGTCTCGCATCCCTTGTGTCACTTAGATTTTAGCTGCAACTGCATGGCCTTTTTGACAGCGACTATCAAAGAATGGGCCACACAGACACAGTGGGCCTGAGTTTAAACTCACACGGGTTTTACATCAGCCTAATCCAACTCAGGCCTTGCTCCCCCAAACAAAGGAGGGGGGGGGCACGCGGGATCACGTGCTCTCCTCCCCCCCATTTCTGCGAGCGCCCAACTGCCCTGCAAGGGTTGCTCTGCTCTGCTCCGCCTGTGGAGTGGGGGCTCTGTCCTGCCCACACTGTGCCTCCCCCACAACAGGCCAGAGCAAGCCCTGCAGCTGGGCCGGGGCAGGAGCTCCAGGTTGCTACCTTGGCAGCTGGACGCCACCTCCTGGGTCCTAGTGCCCGCCCTGTTCCGGTACAACGGTGAGTGCCCACGGGGGGCAGGACAAGCGGGTGGGGCTGCGGGAAGGGCGAGAGAGGGCAAGGGGAACAGAAGGGGTTATGGAAGTGAGGGGAGCCCAGCATGTGTGGCGTCCTCCCCTCGGCAGCCCCAGCAGGCAGGTGGCCACAGCAGCCCAGGGAGACACCGGAGTAGCCAGGGCCAGAGTCAGTGGCCGCAGCTCCCTTGCTCAGCAGCAGCTGGGGCTCCCCTAGTAAGCCGACCCCTTCCTTCCCCCCCCCAGCACTGGCAGCCCTCCATGCTGAGGGGAGAGCGCCAGGGAAAGTGGCTTCGGCGTGCATGTGTGCGAGTGCAGGCATGGGCTCCCCCACTGCCGTCAAACTACACCCATGGTCTAACTCCACTTGCTGCAGATGGAATTACTCCTGCTTTGCATCTTTGTAAATGAGAGGAGAGTGAGGCCCTGCAACTGGAAGTGAAGAGAAAGCAAGTACAAGTGTTACTGGCTCGTAACAGCGAATGCAACGTAGAAGGTGAACAGCTGCACTAGTGGAAGCTTTCAAGGGAAGTGATCCAAGCAGAGCACTTTACAGTAGTATATCCTAGAGGTGAAAAACAAATAGATTTGTGGATTTGGACTTTCTGCTATCTGCCCATTACAAATTCATTCGTCTACTAAAACTGGGAAAAGCCCATCAGAAATCCTTGTTTGTTTGTGTCCAGGAAGATGAACCCATCATGAAAGCCTTATCTATGGAAAGGTTAACAAGATTTCAGATGTCTCCTCTGTGACACATTGTTAAATTTATTCTAGATTCATAGGAGGCTAGGAGGGAAATTCAGACTCATCCAGACTATACCTATTATTCTTTTTTCAAAGGCTGGAGAGGAAAGATTGTCTAGTGCAGGGGTGGCCAACCTGAGCCTGAGAAGGAGCCAGAATTTACCAATGTACATTGCCAAAGAGCCACAGTAATACGTCAGCAGCCCCCCATTAGCTTCCCCTCCCCTCCGCTTCCAGCGCCTCCCACCCACTGACAGCCTCGCCAATCAGTGCCTCCCCCCCATCCCCACACCTCCTGATCAGCTGTTTTGTGGCATGCAGGAGGCTCAGGGGTGGAGGGGAGGAGCAAGGGCACGGCAGGCTCAGGGGAGGGCGCGGGAACGGGTGGAGG
The DNA here is from genome assembly GCF_965140285.1 of Lepidochelys kempii. NCBI lineage: Eukaryota > Metazoa > Chordata > Testudines > Cheloniidae > Lepidochelys > Lepidochelys kempii. The sequence continues at coordinate 83,947,459 of NC_136381.1, forward strand.
GGGGGCAGGGCCTGCGGCAGAGCCAAGGGTTGAGCAGTGAGCACCCCCTGGCACGTTGGAAAGTTGGTTCCTGTAGCTCCAGCCCCGGCATCGATACCTATACAAGGAGCCGCATATTAACTTCAGAAGAGCCGCATGCGGCTCTGGCGCCCCAGGCTGGCCACCCCTGGTCTAGTGGTTAGGTAACTAGCCTAGAAGTTCTCAGTTCAAGTCCTTGATTTACCCCAAACTTTCTGTATGACTATGGTGAAGTCAGTTGGCCTCTCTGTGGTTCAGTTTCTCAGCTATCAAAAAGCAATAATAGTACCTTACAGGAGTGTTGCAAGAATAAATGATTCAAAGAGCATAAGGCCCTCAGACCTCAGGGAAATGGGGACACTGAAAAATGATTTGGGTCTTTTATAAACCTCACGCCAAAGGGTGCCTAACCAGAGCTCTGGGCATGCTTGACAATGAAACAGGAAAACACAGGACTTACAAAGTAAAAATTGGCTAAAGCAGCAGCGCTTCTTTCTGTTACTCTACATGCATCAGTTGAGCATCAGTCATGTGACCAATACCAGTTTAAAGCCCATGTTAGAGTTTCCCGCCAGACAAACCCTTCAGCCCTCTTGTCAAAGCCTATTTAGAGTAGTGTAAATGTTCCAATCACTTTACCTGTAATGTCAGACTTCAGTAATTATTACAGCCTAGTATATAGATTATACTTTAACACCATGCCCACATTTGTTCTTCTGAATGTCCTTTCTTTGGGTGATTTTATTATACAATCACAAACATGTAGGGCAGAAGGGACCTCAAGAAGCCATCAATTCCAACCCCCTGAGCAGTGGCAGGATCAAGAAAACCCACATCATCCCTGTCAGGTGTTCATCTCATTCTCAAAAACCTCTAATGATGGGGATTCCACAGTTTTCTTTGGAAGCCTATTCCTGAGCTTCACTACCCTTTTAGTCAAAAGTTTTTCCTGATAGCTATCCTCAATCTCTCCTGCTGCAGATTAAGCCCATTTCTTCCTGTCCTTCCTCCCTGAAGGACTTTATGTATTGATTTAACCATTTAGAATTAAATATGATAGGGATATTTAATTAAGTAGAAATTTGAGTTAATAGCTACGGGGACTGGAAATCTTCCAATTTTGTTTAAGGCGTGTTAGTGAAAGCTTCGGATGAATTTTAACTGTCTCAGAACATAATGTAAAGATGAAAGCTTTATCCCAAGATCAACATAGGAGCTTCTTTATTTCTCCTGAATATGTTAATTAATTAATTAGTATTTCTGTGGTGCTCGTCACCATTGACATGATCACTGAAATCACTGGGGAGTTTTATTTAAAAACTGATGTCACAGTATGTCAGGGCTGGGTCATGGGTGGCCAGGCTAGTAGTTAAAGCCAGAGTCAGATATCAGGAATCAGAGTTATGGTTTGATCTGGGGTCAGGAACCAGGGGCCGGTGTCAGGAGTCTAGGCTGTGTCACAAGCTGGGAGTTGGTGCCAGGAGATAGGCCAAGGTGAGGAAGCAGACGTCAGAAGCAGGAGACAAAGTCAAGTCAGAAACCGGGTAGCAGAGCCAAGAGGTAAAGCCGAGGTCAGGAACTAGGGATCGAGAGTAGCATGAGGAAGCAGGGTCTTTAGAAGCAGTTAGCTGAAGTTCCACCTAGTTGTACAGACAAACTTTCTGTGGCCTCTTCAGGCTTAAATGGTATGTCAGACTCATCAGGACTGTCCTGTCTGTCAGGTCCTGGATAGGCAGCACTTCCTGTGGTGTGTGGGCCCCTGAAGCTCATACCATCCAAGTGTTTCTGCAGCCAGAACTGTTAGGTGGCAGTGTGGTTGCTGATCAGGGACCATAGGCACTGACTCTGTGGGTGCTGTGGGGCTGGAGCACCCACGGGGAAAAGTTAGCGGGTGCTCTGCATCCGCCAGCAGCCAAGCTCACAATTACTTGTGAAACCTGAGTACAGGCCTCCAGGTTTCTTTGTTTCCCCTGCTACAGTTGTTGCCATCACTAAGGAAAGTAGCTCCTGCTCTGCTTCAAGTATGTATAGCAAGAGAAGCAGCAGAGAAACCTCAGGGACCAGTATTGTGTTCTTGGCAGGGAAAAGGTTTTCAGTTCATCTTTAAAATTGGGGAAAGTTTGTATGACTGTTACCAGTGAATTCAAATAATGGTCCTGGGAAATACCTAGGGTCTGGTTCTGCCCTGCTTTGCTTCTTGGGTAGTCATATAGGCCCTGATTTACCCAGGCACTCAAGGATGTGTCCAGTTTTAGTCTTGTGAATAGTGACTTCAATGGGGCTCTTCACGTGTTTAAAGTTAGGCACGTGCTCAAGTATCTAGCTGAATTGGTGCCTTACTCCTGTGAAAAAAGTGAGCAGTCAGAATGGTAGCATTTTACACTCCCTTTGCAACTGGGCCCACATTTTTCTTCTTAACACTGTATCCAGGGCAGAGTAATATTTATGCTTGGACCTCTTGCATTTTCTGAAATATTGGAGATGGATCCAAGCTGCAAAGTATGGATCCGGATCTGGATAAGAACTCTGAGACCAACCAGCAGTTTCAGAAAAGTTTCACAGCATTGGGGTAAAAGTCATATTTTGGATCCATAATCATTACAGACACCTTGCTGAATCCTAAAGCATTCTTTCATGGTGCTGTTATGGTAATGAAGAGACCCAGTGGAACCCCATCTCCATTCCTAATTAATTCTGGTGGCTGCCATTGCAGGTGACAATCTAGTTTCCTCTTATTTTAGACTTTGCTGCTGGTGGAATCACTGCAGCGACTACAGCTGCTACTGCTGGTTTGTCTATGGCCTCTCAGATGAATCTAGGATCACAAATACATGCTCCACTGCATGAGGAAAGAAACCTAATTTTGTGCCTCAGGAAACAGAACTGCTGGTGCAGAGTGTCACCAAGTATTACAGCCTCTTTTATGGCGTGGGAGCACTGAAAGGGCAGCTTGAATGTGGAAGAGAAGTTTGACTGCTAACAATTCTCCTGGGTGGCTACTATGAAAGAGATGGAAGTATTAAAACACAACAACTGGGAAAAAAGTATCAAAGACGACTGGTGGAGGTGGGAGGGAAAGAGAGCATGGCCATCCCTGGCAACTATGAAAGACGACTGTTACCACTGCTGGAAGAAATGATTTCCATTCCAGAATTCCACTAGAAGAAATGATTGTAGGGACACAGACCACTCAAGTCAGCTATGCTAAAGGAGAGGAGATTTACTCATTGGTTAAGTGTTAGAAAGAATATTTGCAAAAAGGAGGTGTCACCTGACTCCAAGAGGCAGTCAGGTATTGATCCTTGCATCTGCAATGCATATGTATGTACTGTATGTTTTTAGGGATATAGAATATGAACAGCATTATAGTAAGCTAAATATTTAAACAGAAAAATGAGAACAAATATTGCATACTGCAATATGACAAAGCTCACTTTGCTAGTGGAAACTTAACTGTGCTGCTCTGGGAAGGTTACTTTCAATTGAATCTCCACAGCAGGGGAAAAAGGTGTGAAAAGATAAGACAGCTTGAGCTCCACAGATTCAATGGGGGAATGGTGCATGTCCCCCCTCCACTCCTGCCCTGCTGACTTTCCCCTTCATCCACCCACTTTACATGGGAGTAGGGTCAAGGGGTGCAAAACAGTGGAGAATCAAGTCCTCTTTTCTGATTCATGGGGATAATCTGGATCTAAACCTGTCTAATTGCAGCAGGATTGGGCCTATGATTTTTAAGATATTTGCCATTTACCCACACTATTGTTCAGCATCTGGTGCCACAGAATTTCAATGAACAATGCATATCCTGAATGTTAGAACTGTTTTATTACTACTGCATGCTTATGTAAATTAAAATATACAACAACGGATAGATGGCGACACAGTGGCAGAACATAACAAACACTTTGCCCAGGAATCTAATGTTTTCTTCTGTGCAAGAGAACTTCAGCAGGTGGAAAGCTGACTCTCGAGCTTCATTCTACACATACAGAGTGGGATGAGTATGTCATCCACCATCTTAGTTCACCTACAAAACTACTCTGTCTAGAGACCTACATTGTCAGAACTTTAGCTAGTGTAACTCAGTTGACTAAAATGGAGCTACATTGATTTAGCCCTGCTGAGGATCTTGCTCCCTGTCTCCCTAGATTGCTGATCATTCAGTGCTTGCATTGTCCTTTCCATCAGTGCAGAATTCCATTAGACGTAGGGACCCAGTTAGATGACAGCGAATCCTTAAATCATGCAAAACCAGTGTTAACGTTTTAGGAAAATCATGACAATGGTGTTCAATAGGTTGAGTCAAATCTCTACTGAGGGGACTAATGTCTCTGGCTCCATGCTGTAATTCTATACATTCCTGGAGTTGCGTTGCTCTTTGGCTGCATAGATTTTGGTGGCAGGAAGAACAATATATTCCATAGATGTTATGCAACTTTGATTGGTATAGTCAATAGAGCCTTGTAGACTGCACTAGCATTCAATATAGAATCATAGAATAGAATCATAGAAGTGTAGGACTGGAAGGAACCATGAGTTGTCATCTAGTCCAGTCCCCTGCACTCAGGACAGGACTATGTAATAACTAGACCATTCCTGACAGGTGTTTGTTTAACTTGTTCGTAAAAGTCTCCAATGATGGAGATTCCACAAACTAGGCAATTTGTTTCAGTGCTTAACTACCCTGACAGGAAGTTTTTCCTAATGTCCAACCTGTCAATATCTTCAACTGGACAATCTGATGGTAAGAAATTTTAACTCCCTTCACTCTAAACTAATATTTTTGATTGGGAAGAATCTGGAAAGAAAAAACTGGATTACCCAATACATGCTGGAAAAGGATAGCAGTAGGCTTGGTGAAGAAAAGGGACCTACGTATCTAATAACTAAGGCTGCGTGTCCATCATGGAAGTCACAGATTCTGTGACTTTCCATGACCTCTGTGACTTCTGCAGCGGCTGGTGTGGCTGGCTCTGGGGCTGCCTAAGCCGATCAGGCAGCCCCTTGGCCAGCAGCACCGGCTGCTGCTGGGGCAGTTTGCATGTGGGAGGGGGCTCAGGGCTTGGGGCAGGGGTTGGGGTGCGGGGCGGTGCTTACCTGGTGGGGGGCTCCCCAGAAGCAGCCGACATGTCCCTGCAGCTCCTAGGTGGAGGGGCCAAGAGGCTTCATGCGCTGTCCACGCTATCAGTGCTGCCCCCGCAGCTCCCATTGGCTGCCCCTCCTAGCACCAGCGGGGGTCCCAGGCCACACCCCCAGCACCTGTGGTTCCCCCGGACTGCCCCCCCAGAGCACCTACGGCCCAAGTTTTAGTCAGGGGTATATAGTACAGATCATGGACAGGTCACGGGCAGTGAATTTTTGTTTACTGCCCGTGACCTGTCCATGACTTTTACTAAAAATACACTTGACTAAAACATAGCCTTATTAATAACCATTTATTGTTTTCTGAATTTGCAGAAATTTGACTTCTCACTAGACCCACAAGCAAACAGGCCATAGAAAAGTTAAAAGATCTCTCTTCTTTTTGCAATATGTAAGAAATAAGTCCCTGTCCATAGGCCACAGTTTGTCAACTATGAATTCCAAGATTTTGGGATACAGAGTGACTTCAAGCAAGGATTGGCTTCAAGGCAATTATCTGGTTGAGAAAGTACTACAGATTACTACAACAAACATATTAGCTCTGCTGAGCTATTTAAGCCAATAGCCACATCTGCCATCAGAGTCATCCCAACTCAGCTGATTATGGGTTGACAGATCAGAAAATGCAGTCAAATGTAAAGGTAAGTCTTTTTCCTCAGTATTCGGTTTAAAGGACATGAGGTTGAGAGATGCTAAATCTAAGCGGGATTAGGCTTTCTCCTTCAACCATTGCAATGCAGTTTAACCAAATTTAATTCAGGAGATCCAGAGATGAAAAAATGGAATGAGGAAAAATATTGGACTACCACAACTGTTATCACTAGATGTAGCTAATTGCACTAGGAGAGCCTACATGGTTGAGGCTGATCAAAACACTCAGTATAGATGAAAAGGTGGCATCTTCAGCTGTTTCAGACCTCAGCTGAATAGTAGCGTGGCCCTAGTAGCAATGAGCCTCTCACCCAGCCATTGTGAGGGAGAAAATCTTGTTGGGAAGATCCCTACACTTACTGAAAAGGAGTCTACCCCTTTGGGATTTGACAATGCAAATGAATCAACAAGCTAAAATCCTCCTCATGGCCAGAAGAGGACCAGATTTGGACTAGTGCTGAAAATGGTAACTTGTCTGGATCTATAATTTGGTGTTAAACATGAATTCTTGGTGAAGATTGTTCATACAGCAAATAAGGGGGGAAAGATGTTTTATGTTGTGTTTCTTTGAATCTGTAGCAGGAAGCCAGGCAGGAGAGGATCTGGGGAAGATTCTAGAAGCTCTACAGCTGAGACACAGAGAGACACTTCAAGGATTAAGATTATTTTCCTTATTCTAATAAAGGTTCTTCTTCATTGTTGGAAGACAGTGATTCTTTACTATTGTCACATGACATAAAGGACAACAGATCTCACGATTAAGGTCTAAGCCGATTGCCACAGAGTTTATAACGAAATTCCTCCCCCATGTACAGCATTAAAAATTGACGGGGGGCCTGATTGAATGCTCACTGAAACCAATGTTTTCCATTGGATCAATCCATTATGATGGTACTGGTGTTTTTGCCTTCTGACAAGTCCTATGTTCCTACATCAGCCAATCTGTTGCAGTGTGCTAACCCCGCTCACTGTAAATCCTATGATTATCAAAAGTACAAAGGATACCCCACACATAACAAAATGTGTAATGAACTATGCAAAAATATGTAAGTGTGGCTTAATCTGCAACTGAAATTGCTCAGAACTAAATGCATCTTAAAATAGAAATTAACTTTTCAGAAGATGAAACAAATACAGTACAGCTATTCAAAGCAAACATCTGTTCAAACATAATTTTCCTGTTTATTGAGGTTTCTACTGTATTGAAGAAAAAGTCTCAAGGAGGCTGAACAAGTCAATCATTATATACCTTGTTAGTGTGACAGTCCCCTGTGTATTGTTTAACTGGAAACAAAACACAAATACACAAAACCCCTGCAGTGTCTGCTTCATGGTGCATAAATCTACCATGTGTCATGTCACTTGGAATATGATGGCAACGTACCAAATGGCAGAAGAAAATACACACACTCAGGGCTACATTTTCAAAAAATACATTTAAAAAAAAAAGTTGAAGATTGCACAAGTGTTCAAAAATATATAAACAGGAGTATTTTTACTAAAGCTGTTTTAATAGTGCAACTAGAATTGGAGGATTTTGTGAGTAAAAATGTTATGCTCAGCTGAGCATTCTAATTACACAAGCAAATCACCAGATTTTCAAAATATTCTTTTTTTAACTTTGCAACTTCAGGCTAAGCAGTACAATGTCCCCTTTCCCACTACCACACCTGCCCCAACGTTCTTTATCTGTATTATGTTATGTATACCTGGCAATGGGGCCAGTGGAAGTCATGACTCCTGGATTCTGCTAGCAAGTCTACCATTGACTTGCTGTATGATCTTCACATCGGGAAATATTTTCTGACTTGAGAGCCTAATGTTAGGCATCTAAATCTATATTTAAGCACCTAAATAACCAGATCTTAGCTCCCAAAGATAATAACAAAAATGGAAGCCAACAAGAAGCTTGAATGCTATTAATCGTTATTTATTAATATTGCTGTGGTGCTAGGGATATGTCGCCACAGCAAAGAAAAACCCGCAGCTGGCCTGTGCCAGCCAACTCCAGCTTGCAGGGCTCAGGCCATGGGGCTGTTTTATTGCTATGTAGACTTCTGGGCTTGGGCTGGAGCCCAAGCTCTGGAATCCTCCCACCCCACAGAGTCTAGAGCCGGGGATCCAGCCTGAGTCCAGAAGTCTACACTGCAATGAAATGGCCCCATGATCCCAAGTCAGCTGGCACGGGCCAACCGCGGGTTTCTCCTTGCTGTGTAGACATACCCTAGGAGACCCAGTCATGGATAGGGACCCCATTGTGCCAGATGCTGGACAAACAGAATAAAAAGACCCTGACCCTCAGAGCTTCACAATCTAAATTGATGGAGGTTTATGTGCTGGGCTAGGCAAAGTGGCAAATTAAAAAAAAATTTTTTTTGCCCGAACGATGAGATAGATAGCATTGAGAATACATTATTTGTCTGGACCAGATCCTGATCTCACCTACACCAGAGTAAACCTGGATTTCCTCTAATTTATATGTTATATCTGAAATCAGAATATGACCTTCTCCCTGTGCAAGTAACATTAATCTGATTGAAAGGTTACCTACTTAAAATTAACATTTATGAATGCTTTGCTTTTAAGATTGGCATCCAACTATATATGTCTGTATCTAAGTCATTCCCTGTCTTTTGGAAATAAAAAAAATATAAATGGAAAAATGACAATAGATTATAGTACTTACTCTAATTGAGAGGTCATTAATGGTGCATTGCTTATGAACTGTAATCTAAAGCACAGATTAGAACAGATAAAGATGATGTTCTTGGTAACAGGAGTATTAGAAACTTTCAGATCAAACTGGATCTTGTCAGATCTGGTTACATTATTACCTGTCCTTCCATTGTCACATGCCTTCTGAGATTTCAGACATCTGTTCATATGATTTCATTGAGCCCCTGAGGCTCACATAACTGAAATCACGCCTAACTTTGTACAGTTGTTTTAAAAAGAGAGTTCTCTGTAACTTTAGTACAGAATAAAGTGGGATGGGGAAGAGAAGGAAAAGAAAAGAACTAAAAAATGTTGTTATATTTCACCACACCAGTGCCATTTTCATTAAAGTTCCTAAAAGTAGACAGAGACCATACAATCAATTAAGACAACTACAGAAACAAAGGAAATTTAAATGCTCAACATGTGTATTAAGCCACCAGAGAATATTATGAGATGCTATGGGTTCAAATGCCAGCAATATGGTGATGGCACATAGACACATCATATGTGTAGGCTATGATTTTCAAAGGTGTCTGATGGAGTCAGGTGCTCACCTCCCATTGACAGGAAATGGCAGTTGGGTGCACTCCTGCAGGTGTGAACATGCAGGTCACAAGAGTGATCAAAACACTTTTTACCCAAATAGAAACTGCATTTGCTTCTCATGAATGAAGACTTGGTCCCAGTGGGCCAAGTAGGTGTGACTTCAGATACAGAATTGTAACAGTCTATCTACCTATCTCTGACAAAGGAAGCTACGTAGAAGTTACAGCTGGCCCATAATAGAGCAGCACATGTCCTAAATGGAAAGTGGTCACATTATAGATATGTTCCACTGGGTTCCTACACTGGTTCCTCACTGGGTGTTGGGTTCCATGCAAAATCCTGGTCCGCATTTTCAAAGGACTCAGTGGGTTAGGACCAGACTATCTAAAGGACATCTCTCCCTTCTCACTATTGCCTCCCTCTACAGTACTGTGATCAACAAGCAGGATTCTGCTCTTCATCAGAACTAGTGATGAGACTTTCCTGAAGGGTTTGTGGCTGTGGAACTCAAGAGATCAACCTGAGCTCATGTTTTACCTGCTTCAAAGAAGAACCCTTTGACTTGTCAAGTCTTCCCTCATTAGGAACAAGGCCTCTTTCTCTCATATAGATCTCCCGAGGAAGAAGGGTTAAAAGAAAAACTACTTGCAGATCACCTAGGTACATAACCTGTTGGAGGGGTTGAGCAGAGAATATTGTCTGAATAAGATGATACTAGTATCAAAAGTGTTGTATTTCAGCGCATAAATACCACCGGTACTGGCCCAATTTAAATACATACATTGGACAGGGAGTAGATAAATAAATAATGGTTTGTACATGACTGTTCTGATCACTAACTTATTGTGGGAAAAAATAGAAACATTACTTCTTGCTGTTCAACTCATTAATATTAATCTGGGGTAGGCAAAAGCATGTTTCCTTACTATACTAAAATGTATGTTTGCAGTTATTATTAGTAAATTAATGATTGTCTTTTACTAACTCTCCCCACTGCAGTTTCAGCAAAAACCTGTGATTCTGCTTCAGACTCAGATTATTTTGATTTTGGGGCTTGATCAAATTGGGCGTTTGTTCTTTTTCATTTAGTCCTCAATAGCATTTATTTTGGTATTGACAGCTATACAATATTTAACTCGAGGACTGAAATTTTCCGTCTCTAAGGAGTCTGTGCAACATTAGGATATTTTGTGGAAGAGAGAGACTTTTGGGGGAGAAAGATGGCAATGGAGAGTTAACGTATATGAATATTATAATACCATTAGGCCTGTGTGGAATGGAACTGACACTTATAATAGTTATTCGTTCCACTTGAAAGTTAAATTAATAGGAAAAAATCCTGAAGGGGAAAAAACCACCACCTTCCTTCATACAGAAGACTCCATAGCTTTTCACACATTTCAAGCCTTTCCACTTTATATCACATTGGAGTGGTGGTGGGATTTTTTTTCCTAAAAGCATTAAATATAAATGGACACAGGAGAGAGTCTTGCTAAATCCTTATTCTAGTCAGATGATAAATGATCTCGACTGCAGTTTTTTCTTAGTTTAATCCACGATCATTCTCTGAATACTTATTGTAAATAAACTTCTTCTAGTGAACATCTCTTCACGTGCCACATACTAAACCACACCTCATACATCTGCCAACTATGTGAAGGTAAAGGAGCGTATCCAAGTGTGGTGTAAACCAGCATAGCTCTGTTCACTTCAGGGAAGCTTTACACCAGCTGATCTGGCTCATGACTACAATTTGTGATGGGCAAACCTCAAAAGGTTAGAAGTTTTATTTGGAGAAAGCCATCAAACTATTGATGCTTGTTCAGTACTTCAGATGTTTCCTTTTCCCCTTCTCCTCTCCCTTTTTTCTCCACTCCCAGCCCCATCATTCCCAACAAATGTCCCAAGAACATCAATTCCTTTCTTCACTGACCCAAAACAAGCCCCCTCCTTTCCCCTAGACATCAACTACTGCTTTCTAACCCTTTGCTGGTAATATCACATGAGTGGCAGTAGAGTGGGGCCTCAGGATTGTCTGCTGGACTCTGGCTCTGCCATCTTTTTTAGATTTCACCTCTTTGGAACTTGTTCCAGTCAGAAGTGCCCCAGAATTCACTGCCTGCCTCCCTTCTGACCATGGCACTATGAGGTTTAAGAATAGCCTGCTCTGAATTGTCTGGGCCTATTATCAAACAAAATTGCTTTCAGTGTGAAAGTATATGAAATATTGTTTTGCATGGGCTTTTTCAGCCAAATTATCCTCTGTTGAGAAAAGCTGCAAGACAGTGTTATCTCAGGGGGCTGAAAATGGATTAAATGAAATTGAGGACAGTATCATGAAAAAAGTCACCAAAAGTTGTGTGCAGTTTCACACAGATATAGTAGGATACTGTTTAGGTTTGGTTTGATTAGGGATTGTGGAGCTAAAATGTGGGCTAGTTCTTTCCCCTGCCCCCCCGAACCAGTTCATCTTAAGAAGAGAAATCTAAATGTAAAGGAGGCAAAACTGACATATCTTGGTAAAACAATACAGCAAAATCTTACCAAACAGTTCTCCTGAAGTAAAATCCAAAACATTCACCTAATTTGGGCTATTAGGTAGGGATTACTACTAGCAAATGATGAACTGTTTTGTATTAAATAAAAATCAGCCCAAACTTTCCTTCCAAAAATCTTTAATGAAGAACATGAAAGTTTCTAAAAGATTTTATCTATTTTCCTGTACCTCCACACTTCCTTATTTCAGCTGGAAGTTGAAATATTTTGAGAAAGGCTTCTTTTGACTTTATTGCTTCATCCTGTCTTTTCAGAAGGCGTTGGTTTATGAGAACTGCATTAGGAGCATTGGTGTTGCTGATGTAGGATCCCAGAGGAAAAAATCTGAGATTTCACCTATTTAGTCTTGCCTCATCCTTTCTCTCTCCCCCCCACCACCCCCGTGTATGTACTTTTCTCATTGTACAGTTTACAAACAAATGAACGGGCTGAAGTCTATTTTTCGTTATCATATACAAAAATTGATGCATTTTGCTCAGGTTTTATTTTAAGAAGAGATGCTACAAAGAGGTCTATTATGACCATGCATATTCTTAAAGAAAAGGTGAATAGCTTGCTTGTAAAAGAGATCAGAATGACAGCTCTGGGAACTGAAGTCTTCTGTTTATCGAGCAGAACAAGTATGGCCTGAATGGTAGCTGTGCAAGCTTCCCTCAAATTATCCCATCAAGGTGCACCAGCCCTGTAGTGGCGTAATCTCCTCCAGGATTGTCTGTTTGTGCCAATTCAGTGGTTGGCCTCTCTACTGAGAATGCCAATAGAAATTCTGTGATATGGAAACTTGTCCTTTAGGATATAGTCTGAGCTCTCCAAGGATCAGAGAACAACTTCTGGGTCAATACAGAATGAACTATATGAACTTATATGAACTTAGAGGCTGTAGGTTTTATATTTCAATGTATATCCTTGAGTCATCTTCATCAAACTCCTGTAGACCTCTCCCCCCATACACCATGTGCAGGTACTCAAGCTTGATACATGGAGGAGGACTAAGCCTTTAAAGGAATGCCTACACTGCAGCTGGTAGCAGGTCTCTCAGCCTGGAATGGGAGACTTGTGCTTGGTGTGCTTGAGCTAGTGCACTAAAGATAGCAGTGTGGACTTTGTGGCAAGGGCAGCAGCTCGGGCTAGCCGTCTGAGCTCAGACCCGGGTGGTTGGGTGGGCTTGGATGCAGGTGGCTAGCCTGAGCTGCCGCCTGGGCCACAACATCCTCAGTGCTATTTTTAGCATGCTAGCTCAAGCAGAGCTACTAAGGGCTGGTCTCCACTACAGGGAGATGATACTGCTGCAATCAATGCAGCAGGGATCGATTTGGCATTTGAAGACCCGCTAAATCGATGGCAAGCATTCTCCGGTCGACCCCGGTACTCCAGCTCTCTGAGAAGAGCAAGGGAAGTTGACCGGAGAGCGTCTCCTGTCCACTCAGAGCACTGAAGACAGCAGGGTGCGTTGACCTAAGCTACATCGACTCCCGTCACATTATTCATGTAGCTGGAGTAGCGTAACTTAGGTTGACTTACCCCCGTAGTGAAGACCAGCCTGAGTCCATCTACCCAGGCTGGGAGGCATGATCCCAGCTGCAGTTTAGAGACATACCCTCAGCATCCCAAAGGATTAGCATTGCAATTCATTCAGTGTGTATCATTTAAATGATATCAATCCATGTCATGGGACAAAGTTTGTCCAGGTACAAATCTATTGTTTTATTGGGGCCGCACAGAACAGAGAAGACTTCGACTCCATGTAGTTTTGACATGCCCTTTTGTAACTGTTTACAAAAACTATGTATCTTTGAAATGTTTAAGCAGCACAGCAGCACTTTTGTCTTCTGTATATGAAATATATTATTGACTTCATTCCAGGCTAATGGAAGGAAGCAAGCCATCAACACCTCTCTTCTCAAAGTAATCAGTGATAATTTGCTGTCCGGGAGAATAATCAATACACAGGAGCTGCCTTTGTTTTGATTCTGCTAAAATCTTTGATCTGGGAATGCTGTCATAGCTACTACCTTCTTGGCCTAAACGACTACAGTTTCCTGCAGTAGATGGATTGTTAAACTTGATTACCTTTATTTAGGTAAGAATAGCAATAATTATGTGGTAATTGTGGAAACATGTCAGTTCATTGTAAAGTCCTTTATTTTCCCCCGAATCATTCATTATTCACTTACCTGAACAATGTACATATAATGTACTCTATTATATTGTATGCTACAGATGGTACACAATACACTCAAGATTCTGGAAGCTTTTACTGCATGTATTATAGGTGAAGCTGGGAGCACTCCGTATAGTACAGGTCTCCTGACAGTTGCCATTATAAAACCCTGGTTTCAGTTCGGTATACCTTTGTCAAACTTCAACTGTTTGAGCTGAAATTTTCGATGCTGAGTGTGTGCTTCAGGCTGAATTTTAAAAGAAAATGTCAGTTAGAACAGTTCAGACATTTCCAAAAACTAGATTAGGGCAAAATACATTGTTTTGCTCTTGTTAAAAAATTCTTACAACTGCTTAATTGAGAAGCTCTAATAATGTCTCCATGCCTTAGAACAAGGGCTTGACATTTGGCAGGGTGCTTGCCCAGGTGTCAGGAATGTGCTGTTTGCTGTCCCCATGAAAATGTTCCCAAATCTGGCCAGGTCATAAGCATCTGAATAACTGCAGTTTTGCACATGCTCAGTAGAGACTTATTAGAGTTTGGCATCTAAATTTGCCAAAGATTCACGTGCAGTGAGCAATCTGCAGTCCAGAGATGCAGGGACAGAGCAGGACTTTCCCTGCAATTGCTCCTCCTGACAGTCATGAGCCATCGTGGTGCCAGGCACTGGAACTGAAAGTAGGGAGACTGTTTATTGATGAAATAAAGTGAAAACATGAATAAAAAGATTTTAAAATGATAGGATGTTGGAAGACACCTCATGGAATGCAATTCTATGGCACAATTCTGGTTCCAGTCAGTTTGAGTTTTGCCATTTACTTTAAGATCTCCAAAATAAACGAATATTAGGGAGCCATTCCTTTTTAAAACAGAAGCTTAATGAAAGAATGAGCCCTGTCTAATGCTCTTTGCTATGTTTCACATTTTGTTAGCTGTGTACATATCACTAACTTCCTTCTCTTATAAATTTTGTTAAAGAAAAGCCAGGCACTAGTGCATTCCAGTTACACTAATGACCCAGCAAGTGAGGCCAAACTGTCAGAAATGAAAAAATTATAAACTAGTGATATAAGGTACAAGAGTGTTTACACTGTCAGCAAACTCCTTGAGCACTCTGATGTTTGTCCCCAAAAATCCAGTCATCAGTCATGTTGCAGAAATTGGTATGTAAAGACTTTGCAAAAATTGATACTATCCTACATAAAATTGAACTACAGATATGTAAATATAAAAAGCAAAACAAAAGAAGGAAATGTTGTTCTGATGTCTGCTTTCATATCACTGAGTAGCCAGTTTGCATTTTGCCTTTTTTCTGGTAGAGAGAAGCAGAATGGGAGATTGGATGTGCAATATATGGGTAATTTCCACGATCTAGGAAAAGCTCAGGACCATAACATTTTTTAAGTTGGGCTATCTTCCAATAAACAAGTATTTAAAGCCCAGTGCTGTCTTGAGTTACACCCAAAGCAATCCCCATTGTAAACTGGAGAACATTTCATTAATTGTTTTTCTACAATGGGACAGGAACCCCTTAAAAAGCCTTGATCAGAGAACACTTTACAAATCCTGGTAAGATCTGAGAACAGAACTGGATAAAATGCTGAAGCAGGCTCTAGTATAGAGTTCTCAGAGAAAAACTGTAGGACAAAGTAAATAATTATTCTTCACTTAGTCCAATAAATAGTACTGTATTGCCTCACACTTCTCGTAACCTCAGGTCTTCATGGCTGTTCAGCTACAGGCAGCTGGCTGGTGGTCCCACTTTGATCAGTGATAACATGGGTGGCATTGCCCTTTATAGCTATGGGACTTTTCAGAAATCAAGAGAGTGGATCCCAACAGCCATCTGGGAAGGCTCTGTATATAGCCTGTGCTCTTTAAGAAAAATTAGTGACAAGCTTTTCAACCCTAGTGATCAGTTTTGCATCAATTTACATTTCCCTGGGGGTCCTTTGCAATGAAAAGGGCTGAAATTTAATTTTTTAAGAAAGCTGAGATTCCCCTTTACATTTCCATGTTCTCCCTATTATAGCAGCCTGCAGCTACAAGGTTCGTAAATTAATGAACTTGGGGACTATGAGGAACCTGGTGAAGCACTGCACTATTAGTAATTATTTCGATTATAATAATGACTGTTGCTCATATGCAAGTATGACTACAACGGGAAATCAGTTTCCACATATAGGGTTCAGAAGATGTGCTAGGGCAAGTTGGTGTCTACGTTCCCTCCTACTATCGGCCAAGGTGGCACGACGATATTCTGTTGCTTGTTCTGCTTCCTTCATAGTGGACTGCCAAGCTCGCCTGTCATGGGCCGTATCCTCCGAGGTCATTAAATCTAGCCTGGAAGACTGTATGTGCTGCTTGATTCAGTCCTTGTAGCAGAGTTTGGGATGGCCAACCTTCCTACTCCCTTTTTCAAGTTCACTATAATGAACTCTCTTAGGCAGTCGATTGTTATTCATATGTATGATGTGGCTGACTCAGGTCATTTGCCTCTGCTCTATTACTATTTGCATGACAGTAGTGTTAGTGGTTCTAAGTAGGATTGGGAACCCACTGTTTTGGGTGATATGCAAACATACAATAAATGACAGACCCTGCCCAGAGGAGCTTATAAACAAAATAAAGAAAGACGTAACAAATATGTGGGGGTGTGACAATGGCATTAATAATAAGAACACATGGCTACATAGAGTAGTACAAGTTATTGGGAATGATGCAGAAATTGCTGGATGAAATTTTATGGCCTTATGCAGGAAGTCAGATGAGATAATCTTGATGGTCCCTTCTGACCTTAAAATGTGACAAAGTCAGGCCTGACAACGATAAGGGAGTGGAAGGCAGGTATATCATCCCGAGAATTGTGAAGGCCCTTTTTGCTATGTACTGAAAAATGGTTACCTCAGGTTACTTGAGTCCAATTAAGGGCTGCTGGGTGACCTTTAAAACTCACTCTTTTGGTAAGAGTGAGAGGCAGGAGGGATGAGAAACAAGCTGAAACAAGGTTAGGAGTAGCAGGGAGAAAAGGCTTCTCCTAAGTGGAAGGCTGCTCTTCTCTCTGTAGGAGACAATGAAATTTACTTCTGTTTAAGGAACTATTGGCAACCAGAAGCTAGAGTAATAAGAAAATGCACTGGGGAAGGGGTAAGGAAATGTATTTCTTTTGTGTTGTGAATTTATTTTTCCTGCATAAGAGAACTCCTTGGGCCTACCTGGATTAACTCCAGGCCCCCATCACCAGAGGGAGAAATGCTGAGCCGAACAAGGCAAAGGAGGTGGCTTGCCACAATGTATAGTCAATGGCCAGACTAATCATATACAGTGAGTCAAGAGCCCCTTAAGGCTAACTGGCAAGGTTAACAGGAATGTTCTGATTCTGGTATGTACATTCTGTGTCACCAAAGAAGGGCATATGAGGTCCCAAATGAAAACCATCACAATGGCCATTAATATTGTTGTGAAATGTGCATACAGATACTATGTAAGGAGTTATATTATATACCCTGAAAATATGTTATTAGCAGCTGTATCACAGCAGAGGTGGAGAAATAGGTTTTCTGTCAGACAACAAATGGTTCGTTCACCTATTTCTCTGTTGGGATGTAAATTAAGCATTGTAAGCTAACACAGTGGATACCCACTTATATATGTCATCAATGGAGAGATGTGAAGTCAGCCAAGATGCAGCATACAGGAAAACTAAGCCTTGGGTAGTTATCCTGGCTTGGAGTATGGACAATGACCTTTGGGGATATAATTGGAAGCCAGAGATAACCCCTTTATCCTGAACATAGGAAGTAAATGGGCAGCACGTCTACATTTGTGAAGACAGGATCCCAGCCAGACTTGGTTGCAAAGCTGCAGAAGACAATGGGCAAGAGAACCTCCTGTCTAAAGGAGTTTTATCCTGTTCAATTTAATCTATAAAAAGCATTATAATTTGGTTTTATATGTAACCATTTGTTTCCAATAGTCTTACTCACTATCTCTTGAATCTTTGATGATAAATGTTTTATTGTCTTCACTGCAAACATATCTTAGTGCTGTGGTATTAAGCAATGTGCTGAGTTGAATCATGTGCTGGTGTGTATACTGTCCCTTTGGGGACATAAGATTTGGTATTTCTGTCAGTATTCAGTGGATGGGGGGCTGAATACTACAGGGGAATGCTTCAAAGGGGCTAAAGGACTGGGGTGCATTTATTACTTTGCCATGCAGGTTAATAAGGGCTGGCCTAGCCCAGAGGAGAGTGCTTGGGTGGCTAACAGGTTGGTGGTGGTAGGGATCTAACACCCGTCCAAGCCTAAGGAAAACTCTCTCATCCTGGAGGCAGGGATGGGGGGTAACAAAGTGACTCAGAGTCCTGGGTACCCTGGGAACAATTACATTTACAAAGATTGCAGATTTCAGAACAAACTGATTAATTTTCATTTATATAAAAAAATCTTTACAATGTCACCTACCCAGGGATGCTCACTAAGCCGTTTCCTTGGGACATCCCAGTAGACTTGGTTCTCGAAAAACAATCTGAAGGAAGACGTAGTGGGTTTTTTGTTTTTTTTAAATTGACTTAGAAAGGGCGTATCATGTGGGGGCACCACGGAAGAAGTGCTAAGGCAGCTATTGGAGAATCAGACAAGCAGGTAATGGAGGCTGGCATCACTGATGGGGCAGGCTATGACACTGTACGATGCAAGAGTGGATAAAGACAACGAAGCTTCTAATATGCTAATCCAGACAGCGAATACAGTTAGGCTCCTCTGCCAGTGTGGAAGCAATCTAGAGCAAGGGTTCTCAACATGCTAGAAAAACTCCATGGCCCACCTGTGCCCCAACAACTGTCTTTCTGCGTATCCAGTAGATTAAAAGGCAGGGCTGGCATTACAGGGTAGCAAGCAGGGCAATTGTCCACAGCCCCACGCCACAGGAGGCCCTGCAAAGCTAAGTTGCTCAGGCTTTGGCTTCAGCCCCATGTGGTGCGGCTTGGGCTTCGGCTTTCTTCCCTCAGCCCCAGCAACTCTGACACCAACCCTGGTCTTTGGTTTATTTTGGTGGACCCCCTGAAACCTGCTCATGGCCCCCCAGGGGGCCTCAGACACCTGGTTGAAAACCACGGCTCTAGAGCATTATACTTAAGTACACGCTCTTTGTATTTTTTTTTTCCTCAAGTTGCTCTGTTGTCTTAAGGGAATTTACTTCTGCCACAATGCTTAATTGGGAGGCAGGACATCTTACGCTGGTTCAATAACAACATTTTATTTCAGTGCATGAATCAGAAGAGTTTACATACTCTCAGGCATTCCTGAATTTTGTATCTTTTCACTTATTTAGTTTCTTGTTAACTTCTAGTTGACTCTGATTCTTAATGAGACAATATTTTATTATAATAGTATTTTAAAGCAATTGAACAGTTCCCCGACAAGCAATACTGCTAAAATCGTCTTTTGGTGACTCCTAGAAATTGACTGTAGCTCTTAAGGTCTCCTGGTTTTAGCAGTGGTCCAGTGCTCCTTGGATCTTTGGAGAAGTTTCATCTGGTTGTTGTATTGCAGAAGTCACAAAAATTCTAGAAAATCATCTTATGTGGCTTTATGTAGGCTTTTGTGTCATGTTAGTCAAAATCTTGTTGAGTCAGGGCCTCTGATTTAACAATAATCGTGAGACATATTCTGTGAACTTTCTGGTTTAATAGGGGACTTTGATTAATATTGGGCATAACATGGAAAGCAGGACATAAAAGCTGTGTGAGATCAGTTAGTATTCTAATGTATTTGTACCAGAAAAAGTCAGGGCTTTGGGCTAAATCAATGGTGCTGTTTGTTTAGTGTAAAGTTTGATTCTTTATAAGTCAGATCAATTTGAAGCTCCTTCCTCCTCTATTTTAGGCATGCTCAATTTCGTTTTCTCTGCATTTTTTGCACTTCTTTTTCTACATTTGCTTCTCCTGCTGTGAATACTCTGTATGAAGGAGAATGATTGAAAAAGTAGATACCTTGCTTCCTGTTCTGAATGAAAAATGTTCATCTGGATTTTTCTGTTTTACAAATGTTTTTATCCTCAAATTGTTATCTATAACAAAATGTCATGCAGACAAGCAGGTAGTTTTGTCTCATGAACATTTTGAATCTACACTGTGAACAATGGAAATGCTGTGGTCTCATCTATGAAATCTAAATACTCTTAGGCATCATTAAACAAAATGTAACTTGCAAGCACTCTGAAGACTACATTACATCATTTCAAAAGGTGCAACTTCAAAAGGTGCAACTATGCATGGGAAAAGTTACACTCCAAAGATTCAGTCTTGCAGTCAGAGAAAAAATGTCTCTGACTCTTTGTATTGTTTTCTTGGTATGTTGAAAATAATAATCTTATGTTATGGGACATTTGTAGCCATTAGTTTTATCTGAAACCATATTGCGTAGTTCTTCCCATAGTATTTCCAGCAGTTCTTAAGGGCTTAACTTGCCCTGCAGTGTTCTTGCATGTCCATGCAAAACTCAGGAGCCTGGCAGATTTTTCTTGGAATTGCTCTGTAAGACGTTGCTGCAGATTTTAAAGTTATGACTGGTGCAACATTAAGTATATTGTTGATTAAGACTATTGTCTATTATTAGTTGGCATCTGATCCTGTTACTACTAAAACAAATGAGAACTCCTTTTAATAGGAAAAAGAGCAAACCCCTAATTTGGACAAAATCAGGAGTTGAAAGAGGGACAGAGAACATTAAAAAGTCTTGTTGTGTTCATGCCTGGAAAGGAGACTCTCCAGGACTTTTCTGTGCTCAGAGATTTCCTTTTCTGTCTAGGCAGAGGTACCCTTTCCCCCAAGTTAACTATAATAAAAGAAAAAGTGTCAAAGAGATTACCTCATTTATAATACACTGGGCCAAATTCATCCCTGGTGTAAGTCAATCTTTAATGGAATGGAGCTTGCTTTTCCCACGTAATTCTTTAAAGTTTAAGAATATTCCAGGGTTTGTAAATTGACGTTGTCCGCCTGTGTGCAAGGAGACCATATTTATTGGATTCTCAGAGTTGATATGGCTGTACAGAGGAAACATGAGCTGTACTTTCTTATGAATGCTTTATTTTGCTTCTCTCTTCTTGTTGTTCTCCTTAATCAAAAATAAGAGTCAACCAGACAAAGTATTTCATTGCTTTTTCTGTGAGGAAGAATTTTTTTTCCCCAACTGAGTAAGAACTTGCACAAGTTACAACGAGAAGGCTTTTTGTTGCACTGCGAATTCCCTTTACGGTATCACCCACTTTCCAACTACTTATGATAACGCATTAACTTCCATGGAAAGCCTGTTGTGCTTAACTTTCTTGCTGAAGACAACATGGGGCGGAATGTATACAGAAGTCTGAGATGGAGTCATTTAAAAAGAAGTTTGGCCCTCTGTGTAGCTTTAAACAACATTTTCTTTTTAGGATTCAGTCGTATGGGAACCATTTTCCTGTGTTTTCCAAAAATACCATGTCTGTCTTAGGTCCTGGACATATCACCAGGAAACTACAAATCATCTAGTGCAGTTTTTTGTCAACACGTGTGTGTGTGTGTGTGTGTTTGGGGTGGAGTGGTTGTAACAGCTGCTGATCACTTTCACACTAAAGGGTTTCCTGGCTTCTTCTCAGCCTGCTGTGGATTCTGTTTGTCACATGGCTCATTAATGGCAAGATGTTGACACTGTTATTTTTCATAAAGTTATAAGTGAGCTATGAGACAAATGCAGATAAAAGACAAATTAACTTGGTAATGATGATCAGATTTAAGAAAACGAGCTATGCAGCAGATAATACTTCTGCCTTTAGAAATAACTTCCTTTCCATGCACTGACATAGACAGGATTTACTCAGTGTGTTCAGAAAGTATTAATTTGCTACTCAAGTTACTTGACATATTAATTTCAAGTGTGGTTTCGTAACGTGCCTATAATGTTGTGTTTGAGATGAACACTTGTTGTTTGAAATCTCAACTTTGCATAAATAATAGTTTAGCATGTTTGCTTAATGCTCGTTGATTGTAGTGATCAGTTTCAGTGCAGTAGGAGTAGCGTGGGCTTTCTCAATCTGCCAGCGAGAGGGGTTCTCAACCTTGCCAAGAAAACAGCTGTTGCTTGCACTTAGGTTGCAGTCTTGCAAGCTGTTCTGTGCGGGTGGATCTGGGTGCGTGCACAGAACCCTGTTGACTTGATTGTCTGCAGCAAAATGGAGAATGCCGTGGCAAAAGGCTGGAATCTGTGTTGACTTGGAAAAATACCAAATCTGTGGCGATGGAGTCCAAGGGGCCTTGATTAAGATGAATGGGACAGTCCACACCTCTCACAACTATTGTTTCAGCCTGTCTGCATACTAAGGCAGGCATCATTGCGTGCGATACACTTGGTTCACTCTTTCAAGGTCGTCTCTGCGAAAATCTAACCTAAAAAAAAAGAAAAAGAAAGAAAGATAAGATTCAGAAGCACAATTCCATGATAGAGGGATGGATTTCACGGCAAATTCTGCAGCCCTGCAATTGTGGAATATATGTGTCCTGCTTGTGTGAGGAGAGCTTTGTTTGCAAGCAGAGCTGGATGAGTACAACTTCTTTTCCCTATCAAGTTCCTGATAATAATATATGCTTAATACTATTTATTTTCTGTGTTGCTGTAGTGCCTAGAAGATCCTGTCATGGACCAGGACCTCATTGTCCTGCTAGACACTGAACAAACACCTAAAAACAAATTAATAAAAGAATCCATCGCAGTTGGCTGGCGAACCTTATAACCTCTTTTATACCCATACAACACCGCTGAAAGTCTGAATGGCCAGGTGTAATTGAAAGGATAATGTAGCCCTAAATAGTCTGTATATTAAGTCTTATCATCAGCTCATTAATGGACTATATCCACAAGCTATATCTTTTACAGCTCTAATTGTATTTCAAGGTCAAGAACCATGACAAACACACAAACAAACAAAAAGCTTGCAATATATCTTGCTTCAGTTGGATTTCTTTCAGTTCTAAAATAAATTCCATAATTACATTTTGTATTTATTTATTTTACTAGCCTGGGAATTGCATTCTTATATTGGATAAATAGCAAAAGGAAAGCTAACAGTCAAATTGGGTCTTAAATTTATATTTTCTAAAGATAAGATTTAAGAAAATGTAAGAATAGAAATATTTCCATGATTTAAAAAAAAATGGAAAGCAATTCTTTCAAAACCAAATATTCCCCTGCAATATTTGCCACCCAACCATTACAAGTGAAAATGTAAAAGTAAATTCACTAGACATGCACTATAAATAGTGAAACTGACTAGTTTTTTTCTCTGTCATTATCTGAAAAATTTGAATTAAAACATTGGTTGTCTGCTTATGATAGCTCTAAAATGAACAATTCACTTCAATTTGTTTTATATCCTGATAATTTCCCATTTGTATTAATCAGATTTAATTATTTAGAACTAGTTTTAAGTTCTATTAATATGAATCTACTAGTCTCTCACACCGTAAATTACACTTTTATTTTACATTTTTATATGCCGTCTTTCCTACTTTAATGCCAAGGATTTCTGTCTTGTCTAATGGCTATAACCAAAGCTTTTATGGCTAAATTAAAATAAAAGGAGATAACGGGCACATTGTGCCTCATTCCAGTTGAAATGAAGATGATATGTATCAATTTGCAATGACCATTGCTCTGGGACCTTTGTAGATGTTTTACCATAGCCGGAGCACAATATAACACCTATAGTTAAGTGTGCCTAATGCCTAATACTTCCCATTATAAACCTGCTTTCAGTTGCTTATAACTTTGCTACACTTTAACCATTCAGGCAGAATTTTTTCCCTACTGGTTGTTTGCTTCAGGTTGATTTTCTTTTTCTTTTTCTTTTTTTTTTCTTTTTTTAAGTTTCAGCAAAAAGGTTCATACTTTTTGGAGAATGAGATTGGGGAAAAAACCGGTAGTTTTGAATGTTAAAAATGTCTTCCAACTGCTTGTTTGGACAGCTTCTTTTGTACATTGGAGCAGGAATTTGACATTTGTCAGGAGAATAATCCTATGACAGGACAGTTGCCTTTTTCTGTTTCTGTACAAATCCAGTGAGAGTTGGCCAATTTATAATCCCTGAAATGTCATAACGCATACACGTAAGAGGGTAGAATTAGGGCTGCATATTTCAAGGTAAAATTGTTCTGCAGGGGCAGTCTTAATTTCCTAACATTTGAGTTCTTAACTTCGCAAATTTAACGTTCTTTCAATGTAGCTCTTTTATAACAAAATACACTTTAAAAATTTACAGTAATTTGAAATAAATAGAGGTGCACATGCTGTTATCTTGCCATTGGCTTCAGTGGGGACTGGATTGGGCCCATCAATTCTGAGCACATTTTTTAAGGGGCAATCAAATGTGCCCACCAATCATACAGTAGTACCTGTTTGCCATGTAAAATCCTGCACTTGCACGATGAAATGTGCATTCCTGTAAGCACAATATGCACAAGTACCTAATTCATAATGCAGAAATACCTGTTGGCATGCAGAAAACTGGAGTTTTGTGTGCATTTATAGGGGTTCCACAAATACTCTAGGTATACTTTCAAAGGCCTTTGAAAATTGGGCACAGAATGGTTGATGAGGCCCTCAAGATTTGGACATTTCATGGTAAAATTGTTTTCTGATGGAATAGGCATGGAAGCCCCTTCAGGCCATGCATTTAATTCAGACACATACAATGTGTCTACTCTACTTGCGCTACATTGATGACATCTTCATCATCTGGACCCATGGAAAAGAAGCCCTTGAGGAATTCCACCATGATTTCAACAATTTCCATCCCACCATCAACCTCAGCCCGGACCAGTCCACACAAGAGATCCACTTCCTGGACACTATGGTGCTAGTAAGCAATGGTCACTTAAACACCACCCTATACCGGAAACTTACAGACCACTATGCTTACCTACATGCCTCCAGCTTCATCCAGACCACACCACACGATCCATTGTCTACAGCCAAGCTCTACGATACAACCGCATTTGCTCCAACCCCTCAGACAGAGACAAACACCTACGAGATCTCTATCAAGCATTCTTACAACTACAATACTCACCTGCTGAAGTGAAGAAACAGATTGACAGAGCCAGAAGAGTACCCAGAAGTTACCTACTACAGGACGGGCCCAACAAAGAAAATAACAGAATGCCACTGGCCATCACCTTCAGCCCCCAACTAAAACCTCTCCAACGCATCATCAAGGATCTACAACCTATCCTAAAGGATGACCCATCGCTCTCACAGATCTTGGGAGACAGCCCAATCCTTGCTTACAGACAGCCCCCCAACCTGAAGCAAATACTCACCAGCAACCACACACCACACAACAGAACCACTAACCCAGGAACCTATCCTTGCAAAAAAGCCTGTTGCCAACTGTGTCCACATATCTATTCAGGGGACACCATCATAGGGTCTAATCACATCAGCCACACTATCAGAGGCTCGTTTACCTGCACATCTACCAATGTGATATATGCCATCATGTGCCAGAAATGCTCCTCT
Source organism: Lepidochelys kempii (assembly GCF_965140285.1). Lineage (NCBI taxonomy): Eukaryota > Metazoa > Chordata > Testudines > Cheloniidae > Lepidochelys > Lepidochelys kempii. Next base: position 83,972,806 of record NC_136381.1, read on the forward strand.
GCCAGGTACATTGGCCAAACCGGACAGTCTCTACGTAAAAGAATAAATGGACACAAATCAGACGTCAAGAAATATAACATTCAAAAACCAGTTGAAGAACACTTCAGTGTCTTTGGTCATTCGATTACAGACCTAAAAGTGGCAATTCTTCAACAGAAAAAGTCAAAAACAGACTCCAATGAGAGACTGCTGAATTGGAATTAATTTACAAACTGAATACAATTAACTTAGGCTTGAATAAAGACTGGGAGTGGATGTGTCATTACACAAAGTAAAACTATTTCCCCATGTTTATTCCCCTCCCCCCGCCCCATTCCTCCCATGTTCTTGTCAACTGCTGGAAATGGCCCACCTTGATTATCACTACAAAAGGTTTCCCCCCCCCGCTCTCCTGCTGGTAATAGCTCACCTTACCTGATCAGTCTCATTACAATGTGTATGGTAACACCCATTTCATGTTCTCTGTGTATATAAATCTCCCTACTGTATTTTCCACTGAATGCATCTGATGAAGTGAGCTGTAGCTCATGAAAGCTTATGCTCAAATAAATTTGTTAGTCTCTAAGGTGCCACAAGTACTCCTGTTCTTTTATACAATGAACTCTTATACTATCGGGGGTTCCCAGTGTCATGCATCTTGAGTGATACTTGCAATGCCATACTTCAGTTTGATTTTCATGCATTTGGCCACTGGAGGCTGTTTTGACTGCCTCCTGAGCAGGCAGCCAAACACTGCCTTTCTCCTTGCTGGATCGGGGCCAGCAATGAGCCACTGGGAGGCAGCAGTAACTGCAGGAGACAGAGATTGAGGCAACAGCACAAGGTGAGGGACCCAAAACTGGTTCCAGGATCCCCCTCACCCTGCAGCAGGTTCTGCCAGGCTCCGCTCCCAGCATAAATTCCAACACCAGAAGACCCAGCAGCCATGTATTTCCCAACAGTGCCAGCACCTTCTACTCCCCCTCAGCTCCAGCTTCCTCTACCTCCCAGGAGCCACCTAAACCCCAGTAGCATCAACAGCAGCAGCAGCCACCTGCTCAGCTACCCACCTTCCATGCCCCTGAGTACCCACCTTTCCCAGCCAGAGCAGCCAAGGTTTGTACAGCTCCATGTCCTACCCTTGCCCCTGCTTGAGGCAGGCTGTATTGGACAGAAGCTTCAGTTTATGATTATATACAAATTCTTTGCAAATACACAACTAATCTCATTACGTAATTCATACAAATGTGGGCAATTATCTTTGTATCTATCTCTATAATCGATAGAACCTGTACAATGGGAAAGCAATACTGATGGGTTGTGCCTGAACTTATGGGGATAGATGAAAGTTTATGTAAACTTGTAATCTGCTGTTATTTTTTTCATCTTTAGGCAAATGTGATTAAATCTTACAATGAACTTCTGCTCATCTGCACAGCTGTTTCCTAGCATCACTGGCTACAGCCTAGGTAAAAAGAGACTCTGGTCCAACCATCTAAATAAAATGATTGATTCAGTAAATAATGCCTCAGAGATGAGACTGAGTTCGCAAAGGCAGCTATATGATTTATTAATTTCAGATAATTTATCGGACAAATTTGGTATTTTTCTTTGACTAAATTAAACATGAATAATGTAGTCATTATTCGACCAGCTGAGTAGTGGGCTGAATAGTGAATAATTTATTAGACAGTTGTATGTCCATCAATCGACTAATACATTATTCATGAACATTTTTGCATTATTCAGCCAGGTCTATTAGCAAACAAGTTGAGGACTGGTGGAGTCACAGGAAAAAGCGGTTTAAATGATGATAATTTGATTACTTTGCCATATCAAGGTTGTTTTATATATTTGGGGGAAAATGTGTCCTTAGACACTTGGATTGCATTTATTTGATTATACTTTCCATTCTTGATTTATCCAATTTATTCTTCTGCTTTGTAGTTCACATGAAAGCAGAAGAGTTTGGCACCAGTTAAAAAAGGGTGAAACAATCAATGATGTTTTCAAGATGTGCTTTACATTTCCTTTTCTCTGTTGCAAGACAAGGATCCTTGGGTTTTCACACTGGAAGGAAATCAACTGTTAATTAAAACCTCAAATGAGATGACTCTACCATCAAGCAAATTAAATCTGCTAAATGCCTAGGGATGGCCTTTTGACTTATCCTGGGTATTGGATTTGTTTGTGACTATTGCTGTGAAGCGATAGGTTAGAGGAAGAAAGTGACAGCTAAGTCAGCATTAGGATAAGATTGCACTGTTCTTCTGTGAAAATTTGAGCTACAGAGTTTAAGAGTTGGGAAAAATTCAGTAACAGTTTGTTTGTTATGTGCAGAAGGCAAGACTAAGATTTTACATCTTGCCTGTATAACTGGCAGTTAGTAGCTGTGCCGCTTCAGGAATGGCCTGGCAAGAGTCACAATTAGATGGGTGAAATTTTTCATCTGCATTTTTCATTGGAAAAAAAAAGTCAGATTTGGTGACACTGAAACATTTTGCAACTTTGTGTTAGTTTTGACAAATTGCTTTGTATTGGAAACAAATAAAAAATTGCCCCCAAGTTGAAATGTTTTGTTTTTTTCATTTTTTAATGAAACATTTAGGTTTTTCTATTCAGAATGACTTTTTGTTTTGAAACTTCTTTCAATTTTATTTTATTTTTAAATTAAAGACTTGAAAACAGCTCCTTGAAATCTAAATGAATTTTTTTGGGGGGGTCAAATGAAGTGTTTTGTTTAACTTGAAACAAAGTTTTTTTTTTTTTACTTTTTTGTATCCCAGGCTAGGTAACCTAGGTTGGTGTGGGTGCATAGGGAAATCTTGCTCTATATTTGTGGGCATATATCACTTATCTGATGGTGAAATCCATGTGTCCACCTCCATGAGAAGAACTCTGGTATGGTGCAGTATACTTCTATGTATCAAAGAAAATATACTCATCACACTCTCAAATAGAGGAATAGTTTCAGTTTATTGCTGGGCCTGCAAACACCACAGTATTCAATGTTTTCTTAACTTTGATACCCTAGGTAGGCTTCTCAGGCAAGTCAGATAATTAAAATTGATGATTTTTGACAAGATTAAGGGCAAAATTTTAATTTATCCTCTGTGCCTGTACTGCAAAGTAAAGGGATGAAATGCCCCACCAATATTATAGAATCATGGAATATTAGGGTTGGAAGAGACCTCAGGAGGTCATCTAGTCCAACCCCCTGCTCAAAACAGGACCAACTCCAACTAAATCATCCCAGCCAGGGCTTTGTCAAACTGGGCCTTAAAAATCTCTAAGGATGGAGATTCCACCACCTCCCTAGGTAACCCATTCCAGTGCTTCACCACTCTCCTAGTGAAACAGTGTTTCCTAATATCCAATGTAGACCTCCCCCACTGCAACTTGAGACCATTGCTTTTTGTTCTGTCATCTGCCACCACTGAGAACAGCCGAGCTCCATCCTCTTTGGAACCCCTCTTCAGGTAGTTGAAGGCTGCTATCAAATTCCCCCTCACTCTTCTGTTCTGCAGACTAAATAACCCCACTTCCCTCAGCCTCTCCTTGTAAGTCATGTGCCCCAGCCCCCTAATCATTTTCATTGTCCTCTGCTGGACTTTTTATATATTTTGCCCTGAGCAGCTTACCTGGATTGTTGCTCTGTCCATTGGGTGGCAGTGAAGGAGCAAGCTAGTTCTGCAGGATCCCTACTTCCCCACCTATAGTAGAGCAGATGTAGAAGAACGGGGACTTGAGAACCCTGCTTCAGTCTTCCGCAACATGATATGGAGTGTAACTGAGTGCCAGAGTGGGAAAGCGGGGAGTAATCTGCATGTGGTAAAAGTTTGGTGAAGATTACTTCTTCACCGGAACAAGGCAAGAAGCAGGGAAGAAATCGTGAATAAGTCAATTCATTCTGGAGCATCTCTGGGAGCAGCAAAACTATACATAACCCCTCATGCAGAATCAAACATAACATCTCCATCTCGTTCTAATGCAGTACACAATTTGGTTTTTCACACCCTAATGGAAATGTTCAGTAGAATTCAATATAAAATGCTAACTTTTCTATCGGGTTTTTTTTTACTGAAATATACATTTTAATAGAAAATTCTATCCCTGATGTAGAAATCTTTATGTTGGTTTAAATTTGTATAGAAGGATTATTGTTCTCTATTCATTTCTATTAGATTCTTCCATAAGACATTAAATAAATATTAACTTCAGTCTTCAGAGTAGCAGCCGTGTTAGTCTGTATTCGCAAAAAGAAAACGAGTACTTGTGGCACCTTAGAGACTAACCAATTCAAGATGCAGCTCAAAACAAAGGGTTTGAAAAAAGGTGGTAAACTTAAAAATAATGCACATGCCTCCACAGTTCCTAGCTGAAGCTGGGAACATTAAGAAAAGCTATTCTCAAGGTTGACAATTAGATGGGCCTCTTGATTAGGCCTGTTTTCACAAGCTTTCCAGACCAAAGTGGTGAGATAAATTTCAGATGACCATCTGATTTGAACATCTTCAGGTGTTCCCATATGTACTCATCTGCTTGTAGTGGGGTTATGGCTTTGTTTTGAGGAACTGTTAAGAAGGCTAGCTAATGGCATCCACTCAAGTTTACAATTAACTCTAGTTGTCTCTGTCAATGTAAGAGCTCCCTCAAATCTTTTCAAGCTGCTCTACATAGGAACTCAAACTGGGCTAACACCGCTGTGGGGGACTTACATTCTCTAAATCTGCTGCCATCTTGTGGAATTGTTTGCTATCTCACCGCTAAATCAGTAAGATTACAGGTGGGCCTTTTTGTTGCTCATTAACCTATTGGCCCTTTCTCAGTTAGAAATAATGACTTTAATTTTGTGAACTCAATAGAAGCAGCATATTTTTCTTTACTCAAATGATGCTGACCATGACCAAGTTGTAAATAACATGATCACTACTTCTGACACACGGTTTGGGATTTCAGACACTGCATTCCAGTTGGCCAGTTTATTTACAAAGATGATTAAAATCATTGCCATTCCATACTGGGCTATAATGCTATCAAATATCCCAGGCTCAGGATGCATTGGTGCTTGGATTGTCCTCTTATTAGCTACAGTAGGTATGGATAAATTGAATAATTGGCACCCGAAAGGCTTCTGTTAGCTCCATTAGGGATGGAAAAATTGAATAATAGACATCTTTTGTATCCCAAATATTAGTGAGACACAAGAGAAAAAGTAGAAGACCCTAGGCTGTCAGGCATATCTGGAGTGCAGTGTGACACTACGACCCATATTCTTCATAGAGATATTGTTATGATATGAATGTGGCACAACTAAGATGTGTTATATGCAAGATGGGTCATGTGAGGTATCGTTGGAAAGGTTATGATTTACTGAATATCATCATTCTATTTGTATGCATGTATCGTTTTTGTATCTGAAGTTAGGAATATTGACTATGTATCAATTACAGAAGTGTTTGCACCTAGGGAACACCCACCAGACAGCATGCAATCAGCCTGGATGGGCCACTAGGGAAAACAATAGGACTTTGAAGATGCTGATCCCCACCTCCCTGAGAAGCTTTCTGGGATGCTTCAAATGGCCTTTTACTCATGGCTGCTTTGACACTGCAGGGTCATGTGATCATGTCACCTGGCACTGGATTCCATCTTGGACTACTAGTATTTTTTCACTGAGGGTGTGGTGGGGGGAATCACATTGAGAAACAAAGGAGTCCCGCCATATGTAAACCCTATTTAAGGCAGGGAACTGAGGTAATGAGGTCACTGAATCCCCACCCAGGATGTCTGTGGAGAACATCTAAGAAACAAGAACCGAGTGGGGGAAGAGCTGAGTCCGGGCTGGAAAAGGTGTCTGGCCTGTGAAAGAAGTGCCTAAAACAACATTTAGGGTGAGAAATTAATACTTGTAATCAGAGTAACAGCCGTGTTAGTCTGTATTCGCAAAAAGAAAAGGAGTACTTGTGGCACCTTAGAGACTAACCAATTTATCTGAGCATAAGCTTTCGTGAGCTACAGATGTATACATCCGGTGAAGTGAGCTGTAGCTCACGAAAGCTTATGCTCAAATAAATTGGTTAGTCTCTAAGGTGCCACAAGTACTCCTTTTCTTTTTACTTGTAATCAGTTTCTTTAATGTATTGAGCTTAGTTTGCATGTTTATTTTATTTTCTCAGTAATCAGCTTTGAGCTGTTTGCTAATTCTTATAATCACTTAAATCTGTCCTTTGTAGTTAATGAACTTTTATTTTCTTTAAGCCAGTTTGTACAGTTCATAACTGGGGGGCAAAAAGAAGCAGTTCTGCAGAAAAGAACTGGGGGATTACAGTGAGTCAACAGGGTGTCCTTGTTGCCAAGAAGGCTAACGGCATATTGGGCTGCATTAGTAGGAGCATTGCCAGCAGATTGAGGGAAGTGATTATTCCCCTCTATTCGGCACTGGTGAGGCCACACCTGGAGTATAGCATCCAATTTTTCGCCCCCCAATACAGAAAGGATGTGGACAAATTGGAGTGTGTCCAGCAGAGTGGACAACGAAAATGATTAGGGGACTGGAACACATGACTTATGGGGAGAGGCGGAGGGAACTGGACTTATTTAGTCTGCAGAAGAGAAGAGCGAGAGGGAATTTGATAGCAGCCTTCAACTACCTGAAGGGAGGTTCCAAAGAGGATAGAGCTAGGCTGTTCTTAGTGGTGATAGATGACAGAACAAGGAGCAATGGTCTCAAGTTGCAGTGGGGGAGGTCTAGGTTGGATATTAGAAAACACTGTTTCACTAGGAGAGTGGTGAAGCACTGGAATGGGTTACCTAGGCAGGTGGTGGAATCTCCATCCTTCAAGGTTTTTAAGGCCCAGCTTGACAAAGCCCTGGCTGGGATGATTTAGCTGGAGTTGGTCCTGCTTTGAGCAGGGGGTTGGACTAGATGACCTCCTGAGGTCTCTTCCAACCCTAATCTTCTATGATTCTATCTCCACATTGAGGGAGGGGAAATTTTCATGAGCTTACACTGTACAGATTTCTGTGCAGCGCCAGACAATACAATTTGGTTTACACTCCAGAGTGTGGATGTGCACTTGAGTGCTGGGCAATTCCAGAGCTGAGTCTTCTCACGCAGAGCTGATCTCAATGTCTGTGTCTTTCTGCAGCTGGGTGTGGCCCTACCTGTGTGTGTGCTGGAGGAAGCTTAAGGGTCTGGCTCAGCAGGGTAGTGTAAAGGAACCCAGACTTGTGGAACCAGCGGGCTCAGTGGTACCCAAATATATCAGGTGACACCCCGGAAAGAGGGGGCAACCCATCACATGCAGATCAGTTCCTCTCTCTCTATCATAGTAATGTATATGGCCCCCACTACCATAGTATCTGAGCACCTCATGATGTTGTTTATGCATTTATTCTCACAGCCCCCTGACCCAGAGAAGTACTATTATCTGCAGTGAACAGATGGAGAACTGAGGCATAGGGACACTTAAGAGTCTTGCTTAAGGTCAGACAGGAAGTCTGGGGCAAAGAACTAATCCCAAATTTCAGGCTTTTGACCCTAACCCTAGATCACCCTCTTTCCTCACTGTTGCTATTCCTGTTGGCAGTTTTACAAGCCATCCCTCCCTCTCCTGGCCTCCAACCTTGTGAGGCATGGTAGAGAGAAAACAAAGCACCCACACTTTCCTCTCTACTGGTTTCAGTGGGGTGGAAAAATGAAGATCCAATGGATAGTAGGCAAGTGAGATTGAAGAAGATAGCAATCTCCACAGTTTGCAACAGATATTCTGAGGCCAGAGGTGTGGGAGAGGGGAAAGAGGAGCATCAGGAGAAGTATATTTAGATTCAGGGAGGGATGCTTGACCAGGTCAATTAGTGGTAAAATAACTGGATTTTATGGAACCCAATACTGGGCCAATTGACCATACACAGGGCCTCTCATACATTCCTAACCCTCACTATTCCTGGGCAAACTCCCATTGGGGTATTATACTGTGTCTTCCTAAATTCCTTTTTGTGTAGGAGGAGAGTCCGAATACTCAAATAGCTTAAACTCACCCAGGAAGCCCTGAATTTGAATCCCTACTTTGCAACTGACTCACTGCATGGCTTTGGCTAAGTCACTACCTCTTTTCCATCTATACAGTGGAGATCGTAATGCTTTCTTATTGCTTAGGGAAATGATGAGAATTAGTTGATATTTGTACAGAACTCTGAACGTGCTAAATATTAAGAATGATTTTTAATTGGATATGCTTCCTGTCATATTGTGTTGCCATACACTGTTAAGTGGCAGTTGGAGTCTATCCCAGGGGTGGCTAAGTGGTGCACTTCACTGTTGGGCAAAGTAATTACTGTATATGAAGGAACAAATCCTGACCCACTGGCACAAGGGAGCAAGTGGCACATTAGTCCATTATTTCTATATATGCCAGCTCTGCACTGGCCTGTTTGATTCTGAGGATGGTAAACTGGTGCAAACAGAGTGTGGAGCTTATGGAAATGTTCTGACTGTTCTCAGCCCCCATCATCTGCCACATATTTTGGTCTTTCTCCCTCTATGTGCTTGACCGGTGGGAGTTTAGTCATGCTCTGGAGCTGCTGTAATCCACACAAAGCTGCAAAGAAGGAGTGGTAATAAGGAATCTGAGGGTAGATCTGACTGGAGGAGGGATTTTTACTCTGTCTGTCCCAGCCTGAAAGGTCTGATTTGACTGGCTCAGCACTAGAAAAGCTCCATCGGTGTAATGATTAGTCCCAGAGATCTGGAACATTTGAGGATGAATTTGATAGATAAATGTAAGGCACTGTTCTTGGAAAACAGAGCGAAGAATTTACAGGGAGGAATAATTATTTATTAATAAAATTATTGTGTATAATTTTGGGTGAAGCTACAAGCTGTGATGGCAACTCCATGGAAAGGTCCTTTCTGATTTTATTGCTGACCATGTTAGACAGGTAGCGCTATGATTCATATATGTAAGGCTACGTATATACCCATTTGTAAGATGCAGTTGAACACTTAAACTGATGAAAGGGTTAATAGAGTTCAATTTTAAAATATTTAAAAAATAAAATTCACTTTATTCTCCTTAGGATGACATAATTGCTTCTTGCTCAGGCTGGATACTAATTGAGTTACGTATTTAAATGGTGAAATGGCTTCTTAATAACTCCTCTTTAATTATTAAGCTGTTCAACAGAGCTAGCTCTTCTAATCATGAAGATACTGACAGTGAAACTGTTAGCCTGAGAAGCTTAATGTCAACCAGGTCCTGACTGTGAGGGGGTGTTCACTCCACACTAGCTTAGAAGGGGTTAATGAGCCTGAGATGATTCCAATTAACCAGCTATGCCACAGCTGAGGGGAATTAGGTGACCTATGTATCTCCTGAATAATGATGGAGCCCAGCTGAGGAGGAACAGGCAGGGTTTGTGTAAAGCCAGGAAGCTGGCAGCAGAAGGGGTCTGCAGTAAGGGAGGCCAGAACTATTCTGTGAGCATTAGAGAAGGAAAGGAGGAAACCCAGGGGAGAGTAGAAATCGAGGAGATCCAGGCCATCATGGAAGGGTTTACCCATAAGGGTGATGGAGAGTAAGGGTGAGAGAGGCAGAGTAGGAAAAGGCTCAGGGAAATGGCAGTAAGTTTGTAGACCTTGGCTGCTGATTAGGGGGTCCCTGAGTTGGAACCCAGAGTAGAGAGTGGGTCTGAGTTCCCCTATCAGCCATGGTGGAAGTGACATCATCTGGGCATTGAGGGAGAAGACTGCCATTTTTGGATGGAGAGACTTGGATAACCCCCCAGAAGGGGAAAACACATAGGGACCTGGTGGGAGGGCCAAGCATGAAGAGAGAGTACCCTGAGTTGTAGAGAGAGAGAGACAGAGAGGTGACAGAGCACATGAACAAGTTACAAAGTTGGTAGTGGACCTGAAAAAAGCTAATCCCCAGAGCAGCGAGGAGGAGGCACCCTTGCAGTGAATAGACCCTGTGACACTGACATTATTTCTTGTTAAGGCTCATGGGGGAGGGGGATCCACAAAGGTACTTAGGTGTTGGAATGCAGAGCATCACGATGCCTAACTTTTAGGCACTTAGAAAAATCACAGGGATAACTTTGCAATCTACAAAGCCTGTGTTAGATGCCGAGGCTCTCTATACAATGAATAGAGACGGAGAGGCACCTACACATGCAATCCACAAAAGCCAACGTGTTAGGTGGGGAGCTGCCTATCCTAGTCAATGGGAGATGCTGCTCAGAGAGGGGTGTTCTACGCTCCTCCCCTCTCTGAGTTAGACACCTGAGTCTGGGCTGCAGGGAGGCACCTATCTCTACTAGAGATCCACAAATGGGAACCCAGTGCCTCCAGTCAGGCGACTTAGGCACTCAGGGAGGTTTTTTTTATGAAATGATTTTGGCACCTGCCTCACTCCATGCAAAACAACTGAAGGAGTAAGTGGTGCCCACATAACTTTTTAGAACTGTCACATAGGAGACCCAAGTTCAATTCTCCCCTCTGTCTGAGGAAGAGAAAAGTCTGGAACAGGGGTCTCTTACTTCTCAGGCACATACCCTAACCCCTGAGCTATGGGGTAGCCTGATGTGAGATTTCCTCAGCTTCTCCTGTTGAAGCAGTTCCCTTGTGGCTAAATAATAACAGAGTGATGGAGCAAGAGGGACTGACCCTGGTGTCTCCTATCTCTCCCGTGGATTCCCTAAACACTGGACTACTCCCTCTGTATTTATCCACAATGCAACTGCTTCAACAGGAGAGAGTGAGGAAATCGCACTTCAAACTTTCCCATCACTCAGGGGTTAGGGCACTCTCCTGACAGGAGGGTGTTATTTCTCCCCCTCAGGTTGGGGGCAGAGAAGGAGTGAACGTGAGTCTCGCACATCCCAGGCGAGTGCTCTAACCGCTGGATTAAAAGTTATAAGGTGGGCATCCCCACCTCATCCTTCTCGGGAATGGATTTTGAAAGTGACCAGATCAGTTTGGTGTTGTCAGAAGCCACCTACTGGATTGAGCCTGGCCTGTGATTTAAGAGGAAAAATGCCTATCTTCCCCCAGTTCATGAATGGCTCTGGGTGCTGGGGCAGCTAGAGAGAGCCAGCAATGTATATGCGCCACTGTCTAAAACTTAGGCTCCTAGGGATGTTTCACAGGGGAAAGTTGGGTGCTGAGTCAGTTCAGATGCCTACAGAGTTAGGCAGCAGCCAAGCAGGAGTTTCATGGATCACAGTGGTGTGGTGTATAGGATTTTAGGTGCCTAACTCTGGAGTTTAGGCACCAAAATTGCTTTGTGGATCACACCCATAATCCAGAAATGTCCAGCCATTTGAGTACACATATTTAACTGCTCTCCTTTCCATTTGTTATCTCAGTTCTACTCTCAGTGGCCATACCTTTAACCACATCAGAGCTGATTTGACCAGATCTCATTAATTCTGAATTAGGCAAATCTGGCACCAGCACTACATAGATTAATGGCTTCTGACTAAATTGCATTTTGTTTGCCCTCAAAGGGAAGCATCCTTTTGTATGAACTACTATAATGTTGTCACTTTTATTATAGATCATTAATGGATGAGCATGGGGTTAGTTGAGCTTTAAATGTTACCCTTGTGATTATGTATTCATTTATAAATTATCATCAGCATACAATTAGACTCTGTTAGGATCTAACTAAACAAGCTCTAGGCCACACTGAAATCCACCAGCTGAATTTACATTGGCATAACATAGAAGAATTTGAATTTACAACTCACAATTTCTTCCTGATTGTTATTGAGGTTAAGTGACCAGAAATGTGTTTATTTGAAAATGTCAGACGAGTGTGTTTGGAATTCTGAATTATTTACTAGGATTTATTTTTGTTAAAAAGTAAATTTACTACAGAAATCTATTAAAATACCTGATCTCTTGGAAATTGCTTTGAAGCCTAAAACTAAAGGGAGGAGCTAGCTGGGCTTTCAAATGAGCAAACACACGTAGAGATGAATTTGCTGCTGGGAAATGCAAGAAAAATGCAGAGATTGAGCACCTGCTACAACCAAGAGAAATGTTTATTGTCTCAAGTGAAAAGAGGAAGCAAGGGTGAAACTGTAGGAGGAAAAAAAGATACCTGCCTGAAATGGCTCGATATTTTAAGATACATTCACAAATAAATGACCCAGATAGGAATCAGTGGTTAGAGTACAGCTCTGTACTGCTGCTATTGTAAAGAGTGACTCATGCTGCCCATTATAAACACCAGTTCCTAGAAATGTATATATTTCTGTCTATGTTCTCTGTAGGCTGATTCTTGGCAAAGTTTGCAGCTCAGGAGGAAAGTTTGTAGTAAAGTATCTCATTTTTTTAACGCAAGGTAAGTTTGGTGGAGCACCTAAATGTATTTCTATAATTGAAGCATATTGGAGCTAATCTTCTGAGCATCCAGCCTCTTACTCACTTGGGCAGTAGAGAACTCTGAGCTGGAAGGAGCCTTTCTCCAGGGTGCAGATTAACAGTTCCGTGATAGCTGTAAGACATTCCTCTGCAAATAGTAGATACAAATCTAGAGAGAGTTTTCTCTCTCGCACGCACCAGAACAGATCCTTCAGCTCCAAAACCACAGACCTCTACCACTTGACCTAAAAGAAGTGTTCATTCTGTATGGGCTAACGCCAGAGCACTAGCACACAGAGTACACATTACTTAGCTTCTGTGGCTGTTCTGCCACCCCTTTGCCATGGGAGAGGCAATGGGAGGGGAACTGATGGATCTGCAAATTGTCAGTCCTCACCCAAAGCCACTCTCAGATCCTCACTGCGCAAGCAGCTCTCAGGAAACTGGGCTCTGACGTGCAAGGAATAAAAACCCTTAGTGTGTCCCCTTTAGTATTAGAACTGCATCAGTTCCACAGCAAGGACACACTGCAGCTATTAAGGTGGAAGATAAGGATTTAATTCACACTGTATGTTTTATTTGAAAAAAATACTGTAAAACAAAACATTTCACACTCCCAAAATGTGTCTGCACCAGTAGCCACACACTAGGTGCACCACTCATACTTACATGGATCGAGACCGTTTGCCAAAAGGTAAGTCAATATCAAAATGTCCCAGTAACTTGAATGGGAGCAGGATCTGACACTATGGGTCAGATTTTCAAAGGTATTTAGGTGTTGCAAGATAGGCACCTGGTGAGATTTTCATAAACACCTAAACAGGTTAGGTGCCCAACTCTCATTAATGTAGTGTCCATATTCACAGAAAACATTGTAGATTTTAGTCCAGTCCCTCATCAATCCATGGTCAAAACTCCCATTAACTTCAATGAGAGCTTCACTTGTGGATTGATGGTTGTCTCATGCCATTGAGGATAGTCAGGCTCAAAGATAGTTCACATGAGACATTAGTTGCTTCACAGATGAACTACTGCACCTGATTACAGGAACATCTTGGTGTACGAGAACTTGAGGTTTTTGCTGGTCTGTTGGAGAGGTAATTATGGACTTTTCTCACACTGGATTAGTTTTACAGAAGGCCCATTAAGCTTATGAAATACAAAGACTCTATGGGAGTGACCCTTGACTCTGATGTTTTGATCAGCTGTATTTCTATTATTTCTGAGTATATCTATCTTGAGATCAGATTGTAATGCTCTTTCAAAAACTCCCATACAACTATTTGGAGTTACTCGTGATTTGCAATGGAGTCAGATCAGACTTCAGGCTCAGTTGTAAAATAATTGTTAATTCAATTGCCTAGTGCAATGGAGGTACAGTGGTTACCATTAAAAATAATTTACCAGCAGATGCTACACCGTGTTAGTAGCGTTTGCTGTGGTATAGTAGATACAACGGTGTTTCTTTATATTTAGGACAGGAAATAATTTCTGTTTCTGGGATACCAGTCTCAGAAATGTGTTATTTGTTATGACACTTCAGTGGCAACCCCCACAGACGGCACTTGAAATGCTAGACTGAATAATCTGGTCCCCAAGATTTTCCAAATATTATACTTACATTCAGATCAGACTTTAAGGTCTGAGTGAATAAGGAATGATCTCTTGGGCTGATTCAAAAGCTTCCATTAACTGTAATGAGTTTTAGATCAGGATGTATCACCATATTTTCAAAGGTATTTAGGCACCTACTTTGAAAATCTCACTAAATGCCTATGTGGCTTTCTTTTTAGGTGCCTAAATACCTTTTAAAATCTGCCCCTCCCCTGTTTTCCCTTTCATTTCAGCTAAAGGAGACCATGCTGCACCTGTTGCCAGTCTCACTCAATTACTTTATATCCCTCATTTTATTTGTAGAAAACAAACCTATAAATCTAAAACAGATTAGTGTGAATTTGTAATTATCCTATTTGTCCATAAAGACGTCTGCAAAATAATAGCCCATAATTTATATTTAACTCCTGCCTTAGCAGCTCTAATGGATAGAGTTTGGCTGCCCAAAATCAATAGTATCTCCTCTATCTCATATCACCAAATCACTACATAGAATAACAATCAGAATAGTTTAATCTAAATGGATACAATTAGCACCGGAGATGGAGCCATTAAATAAAGTCCATTGATTGCTCATCAGGCACTGAGGTGAGAAAATTAAAGTATACTCACCACTAAGAGTGATAGATAAATTGCCAGCATATTAGCATGCAGGCAGCATGTTTAGTGTTAATTATTAACTTATTTGATTTTTTAAACTTTAATGACAAAAGGAGAGAAAACCCCTTATGATTAGAATTGCTTAATTCAAAATTAACTCAAGAAAAATGCAGCAGTTTGATTATTAGACATAGGATAAAACTAAGATATCAAGTATTCATTCTTGTGAAAGCTATGGATTGTTTATGGAAACAGTATACTCAATTTGAGGAATTTATAAAAAGAATAGCTTCACTGAATGTCATTCTATGAAAGAATATTTCACATGTGTGTTAATATTTTATGTCTAAAAATACAGACTTTCTTCCCTTGGCAAAGATTTATTTTATCTCAGCTTTGCTTGTTCACTAAGAACCAGCAACAAAACTTTAATTTAAAACTAATGCATATTGAAATTCTTTCAAGAATAAACCTAAGAACATTTTCAGTATGGACTAACCTGTGAAAATATAGAGGGATAGTTTAGATTCAATAAAAATATTTTTAATAGAGCCGTGGAAATCTTTTCCTCTTTTCATGATGGTAGCTTATTCTCCCATAAGCAGTTCCATTAACTACAATGTATTTAAAGGCTACTCACATGAATAAAAGTTTGTGAAACTATGCCCTTGGCTGCCATATTTTTGGCCAGAATTTGGCCTGAAGTTTGAAAATATTTGTGTACAATCCAGTTTTCAATTCTATTCTCAGGGGAGGAAGCTTGGGGCAAATGCTGTGTTAAGATTTGATTCTACTCCCATTCAAGTCCGGAGGAAAACTTCCATTAACAAGAGTAGTCTTGCAGAATCAAGCCCCTAAGGAACAGTCAGTCATTGGAGCTAGTGACTACTGTCCCTTGTTGTATTCATCTCTGGATTCCGGTCCTAACTCACATAATGAAGGGCCAGAAAATCAAATTTCAGTTTCTAACCACCACTCCTGTGTGACAGACACTGATTAAATGAATGTCTGAGATTCTTGATAAAGACAAATTTTTAATTGGGAATTATTTTCTCAGTTCCAGTCACCCCAGACACTTAAATCCATGTCTCCAAGGGGTTTGTAAAGATGACCATTGTGACAATGTGACAAAAAGAATGAGCAATTTAAAGAGAGAAATACCAGTCACTTTTTTTTGCACCAAACTTCTGTAGAATTGTTGTAGACATTTCTTTTCTGTGACTTCTGTGTTTTTAACCAATTGTATCTCAGTGGTTTTTTAGCCCCACCCCCTTTCCTCCCCTTTTCATTCTTCACTGGAAATTTTGATATTTTTGTTGAGTTTTTATTGGTTAAAAAATCTGACTTCGTTTGAAAGAAATTGGACACTTTCATGAAACATATTTCCCATTTTTAACCAGCTCTATGTAACCATGAAGAAATAGTTAAACTAAAAAAAAAACAATCACACACATGTTAAGGTCATATCCTTTCAGTGTGTCAATTTCTTTACTGCTGTTTTGTTTGCTAAATAAAGAAAAAGCAAACACAAATGGAGCCACACGCTCACAGTGCATAATTTTGGGAGAAGCAGCAGCAATTTTAAAAGTAAACTTCACACTAGCTCTGAGACTTGTGTCAGGTGCTGCTGGCTTGCTCCAGTTCATGAAAGCCCTTTATATTCTAAATTTAAAAATAACTTGGGTGCTGGCACATTCCATTAATAAATTAGGCACAGAATTTCATGTTTTCAAAGGGTATGGAGAGAGAGAAATAGACGTGCTAAAAAAAGACTGAAAGTGTGTTAGATCACTTTTCTTTCACCTGTTTTCATTTCAAGCTCTTATTCTACCTTTCTCTGCTTCCCCATTTCCAGCTGAGGTCCTAACCCTGCAACCCTTACTAATATAAGTAAGCCCCTTGAAGTCAGCATGACTGCTTGTATGAGTAAGGATTTGCAAAATTGGGCCTTAGAGTTAGAGCAATACTAAGTTTCAGAGTAGCAGCCGTGTTAGTCTGTATCCGCAAAAAGAAAAGGAGGACTTGTGGCACCTTAGAGACTAACCAATTTGTTTGAGCATAAGCTTTTGTCAGCTACAGCTCACTTCATCATGAATGCATCCGATGAAGTGAGCTGTAGCTCACAAAAGCTTATGCTCATATAAATTGGTTAGTCTCTAAGGTAGCAGTACTAAGGTTCATGTTGTTCAGTCATGCAAGGGTGTTGTATAGGTTTCATGACTACACAAGGGGATTTATTGGGAATCTCACGAGACCTAACTTCTGGTTCTGCGCATGTTCTCCCATACTCCAATTCAAAGGGCATGATTCTCCAGTCACTCACTCCAGTGTAACCCCATTGACTTTAGTGCATTTCTTCCAGATTTAACTCTATATGAGTGTGAGGACAATCACATACAAAGCCTTCCCATGTGACCGGCTAAGAGACATTTGCACATATCCACATGAAATTAGCAAACTTGCAAAAGCAGAATAAGACATAAAAGGGCCAAGGCATGTTTGGACCTCCTTGGTATAACTGCATTACAGCCCCAAGGTGCTTGCCAAGGATGATGCCAGCTGAACCTTTACCAGTATACGGGCATTATTCAGAACAGGTGTGAGTCAGCAGACAGGTGAAAGGTGGTCCAAAAGTCTAGAAGTGGCAATGTGCTGTAATTTGCAGCAATTTGCCATTCCATGTATTTGTGCAAAGTGAATGTAACTTACACTTAGAGCATGTGGGTGGCAAGAGAGGTGAGGAGAAAGGTCAGTAATTGAAGCAGAAGCAGTGGAAGTAGCCTCCAAAAATGGAGAAAATCCACCATGGTGAGAGTCTTTGGAAAAAACAGCTGACAAGAGGGAATGAGATCAAGCAGTTCCTCCTCTATTTTAATTAATTCTTCCATGATAGCAGATATCTCCAACAATTTCAGAGCTGTCTTTTACACCTTCTTGGAATCTAAGTGCAAGAGTGCTGTAAATCTGGAATAATTCCACTGAGGAGAATGGCGTTACTCAGGATCTAGACCTGTTTTACAGAGATTGCCATCTGGCCCTATGAATGTAATTGCTCTGCGGCTTGCAGACTTAGATGTGCCTCTTGGATCAGCTAACCCAAGACTTCACATATTTGAAAACATTGTGGAAAACTGCTACTGGTAGGTCTGGTGGCTCTGATGGGTAAGTGCAGCACAGCTCTGTGCTCTTGATTTGCAATTTAAATTGTGTTATGTTGGGATTCCCAACGTTATAATGCTTTTTCTCCAGCATTAAGTTGCATAAATTCATATTCCAGCAAATGGTCCAAAATGGACCAGAATTTTCCTTTAAAAGTCAATTTATTTTTTTAAAACTGCCCCTCTCTTCTTTCCCCCACCTCACCTCTTGCAAAACCTTAGGTAGAAGTTCAAAGGAAAAAAAACTTTCCACCAGTAACCCTTCTGCCCGTCAGAGTTGGCAGCAACAAGGGCCGGGTTCAATATCTAAGGGATTCATTCCAATAACACAATGCAAACTGGCTCGAGCCCCCACCCAGTGACCTGGGACAAATATATACCACCCCCGCTGCGCGCCTCCAAGAGGCAATACTTCCCCTCTCTCAAGCACATAGTCTGAGTGTAGCAAAAAGCCTTTTAATAACAGAGAGAAACAATGTGGCATTATGTTGGGGAAACACCACCAACAGGATTCATAACACAACCCATGAGCAAAAAACCCACCCCAAGCAAATTGGGGCATGCCCCTTTCCCTTTGGTTCTTGAGTCCAGCAACCCCAAATCACCCAAAGTCCCAAAAGTCCAATGACCCAAAAGTCTCTGTCCCTGGTCAAGGCAGCCCCAGAGTTCGAAAGTTTATCTGCGGAGTTTTACCTCCCAACCTGGGTGGAGATGGGACGGGGGTAAGAGGCACCTTACATGATCTGAAGCTGACCACCCCACAGCTCCATAGGCCTTCGCTTCGCTCCGCTCCACCAGCCGCCCCACGAACTCCTTCGCTCAGCTCCGCTCCACGGCCCACAAGCAGCTCCCACCGTCCCATGAACTGCTCCACCAGCCAGTCCACAAACTGCTCTGCGTCCCACCAGCAGCTCCCGCCCTCCTACGAACTGCTCCATCAGCCTGTCCACGAGGCACTCCAGCCGTCCCGCAAACTGCTCCACAATGTATCTTCAGGCTCCCCCACTACTTAACACAACGCTCAGTGATTTCAGCTCTTAGTCAGTTCAGCTCTTTGGTGAATTCAGCTTGTAGTAGGGGAGCCTCAGTGCTGGTGCACCATTAGCCCAAAGTGAGCTCTGCAGCCTGTAACTAGACTCCTAATAGAATCAAAATTAGCTCCGATATTCCACAGTGGAGAGAGGAGAAAGTGCAATTAGCATGTAAGGCCCTCACCCAGGGGCCCAAGCCACCAAGTATTAATACTTGTCCCCAGCCTCTCTCAATTCACAGAGTTTTAAAACCCATGACCCTTGCCTAGCGAGTGCTACTTAGTTGATGGTGAGTCCCTCCATCATAACAAAAGGCCAAGTACAGTTCCAAGCACAGTTCCCATAATCAGGGTAATAACAATTTATTCTTCCTGCCCCAATAACAGAGACACTGGGGATCCCACAGCAGCCAAAGTGACCATTTGGGCAGCTATGGCCTCATTCTAGGCGGGGTGGGTGTGCCTATGCAAATGAGATCGGCCCCTGAAGTTCTTTTCCACAACTTGCCACACCTCACCACCAGATGTCAAGTGGAGCTCATCCTGACACTGCTTACACACCATACCGATTAGATAGTCTTTGGTCCGATTAGCTGCTTTGATCCTTAAACTATTGCTAGACTACTCAGGATTGCTTCAGCCTGCCCACAGAAGAGACACTTGCTATACATTTTTTACATGGATACTTTACTTTTGTTCTTTCTTGTTTTCCTAATCGAAAATAAATTAAGAATTAAAGTATATGGTTGCTCTTTGTGTATGAGAGAAAAACAGGAAGAGGTGCTGTCGCCCACCGTGTCTGGTGCTAGTGTAACACATGATTTATAAACAGTGATTATGCCTCAAATTGGTGTTTAACAATATAGCATGCAGCAAGACCAGAAATCACTTAGTCACATTCATGAATGGAAACCTGGTTTTTGGAAAAGGCTTGCAGTGGTAACAATACTTACTTTAGGTCACAAACTATGAGCAAAAAACTCTGTATCCCTCTGCCCTCCTGCCCCCGCCCCCCAAAAGAAAGAACTTTAAACTACCGTTCTGCAACTGACATGAAGTCCAGAAGAACATATGCTTGTTTAGTGGGTATGTTTCTTTCATGGAAAGACTTGACAGTAATAAATCGTAGCAGCTCCTTATGATGGAGCCTTATTATGAAACTCTATGGGAGAGTGAGGAAGAAATGTTCTGCTGAATCATGAAAGGGTCAACATTGCTTTCATGCCTTGTGGCAGATGGTAGCTCCCTCCCTTTAGCTTTCCCCAGGCACCTTCCATAGTCTGCATTTAATTAATGTTAGCAAAGTTAATGCTCCTAACATTTCCTGAAGATAGCTAATCCCAGTTTTTCTAGTGGAATTATACTCTGAGTGTGGCTACAGGTTCATTTCCTAGCTCACCTCACTTCCAAGGAATGGGATCCACTGACCAATGAGCAGGCTGCATCAGGGGCTGTAGTGAATAAAATTCATATTTAACTGTCTTTTTCTGACAAGAAGAGAATACTAGCTCTCCCCCTTCAACAAGAAAAACATAACACTCTAAATATTCCTTTCACTTAAGTGTTATAGTTTATGCAGGTTGCATCCGAAGGGTTCAAAAGCCATTGGCTTTTCAGTAATTGTAAAGCTGCAACATTTGTAAGTCAGGTTACTTATTTGAATCTGACTATGTGTCTAAACTCAGTTATAATATAGGTATACATTCTATTTATAGTGTGCAGATTTTTCCCTGTGGTGAAAAATGATTTCTACAGAGCAAGACATTAAAACTAGAATTGGGTCACATGGGATACTTGAACTTATCTGTTTGTCTATCTAGACTCTTAAATGGCCTCCATTGCTGTTGTATCTGACTGAGTGCCCATTTTCAGAGGATGGCAATGAAAAGCATGCTCTTATGTATTTGGGGTCCAACATTCATATAGAGTTGGGTCCAATAGGTCACAGGTTTAAGAATCTTAACCCTCACCCCTTATTTTGGGTTGTTAGTGGATTCTAGCTGATTTGTTTACACAGCACCAGTTTTGCTGACAAATTTGCTAGCTTTTATATGCCACTGGATCTCTTGCTGTGCATATGTACCAAGTAGCTAATCAGTCACTCTAGCAATGTCTCTGCTTAAATTTAGCTTTGAACTCTTATGTCCTCAAATGCAGATTTTATCCCAGATGCTTGGTGTCTGGCTTTTGTTACTGCATTTTGTGCTATAAACAGCTTTGTTTTACTGTGCATGATGTCAGAAAGAGATTCAGAGTATGAGAGGAGGGTAATAACTGCCTCTAGTGGCTTTGGGGGCACTGTATGTCCTGTATAAAAACTAGAAAGCTGACCAGATCACATCTCCCAGGTTTTGTGCACTCAGAATTATTGTCTGATCCATGTTACCAAGTAGGTAATTTTCAGTAATACTGCACTGGTATGCATGTATATGTTAGCTGCCTTTCAAACAATGAAAATGGATGAAAGGGGACTTTCCAGTTTTCCCTGTAGATATAATCATGTGCAGGGGCAAAAAAAATCACTTTCTTCCTGTAAAATGATAGTGAAAATCAGGGTATATTCAGATTGATCCATTTTGTGTTTGTAAAAATAGCCTCGATTAATATATATATATTTTAAATCCACCACTATGGGGGAGGGGGAGGGGGCGGGGAAGACTTTACTTCCCCCCTGAAGTGGCCAAATAGGGAATAACTTTTTTTGTCATGCCCTCATGTCATTGTTGCCAGATGAGCAAAAAAGAAAATAAGGGACTAAGAGGGGAAAAAACCCTAAGAACCAGATGGAATGTATGATTGCTTTTCATACATTAATTTAAAGTTTTAAATTAAAGTTTTATTGCTGGTTCTTAGTGAACAAGCAAAGCTCAAATAAAACAAATCTTTGCCAAGGGAAGAAAGTCTGTATTTTTAGACATAAAATATTAACACACATGTGAAATATTCTTTCATATAGTGACATTCAGTGAAGCCATTCTTTTTATAAATTCCTGTTTTTGGGATACCATTCAAACTTTGCTGAGGGAAGATGGGGGGAAAAGAGCACCTTCACTCCTCAATATGTAGGATGAGTCATCATTACTGTGTCCAATTCCAGCACTGATGTGAAGCAATTCAAGGTCTGATGCAGCAGAAAGTTAAGTAAAGGTAAATTAAAGTTAACAGTAACACACAGAGCCATGTAGACTCTTCATTTTATACACAAATGGAGTAAATAAAACAGGCACATGGGTTTGCTTTCCATAAACAAAGGACATAGAATGTTTGCTACATGGAAAAGTGTCACTAGGTAAGGGTATTTTTTCCAAAATATTAGTTAAAAAGCATGAAAATAATTACTTGACTGGGTCTTAACAAGGAAATACACAATATTATGTAAATAGGCTAGAAGCTCAATAGTATGGATGTATACACCCTCTCCCAGATTAGGGGTAATATGC
This sequence comes from Lepidochelys kempii, assembly GCF_965140285.1. Lineage (NCBI taxonomy): Eukaryota > Metazoa > Chordata > Testudines > Cheloniidae > Lepidochelys > Lepidochelys kempii. Next base: position 83,995,000 of record NC_136381.1, read on the forward strand.
TACTCACACCCCTCCCAGCTCTCTCCAGTGCAGGACTTCCTCTTATGGGAATTTTTTTCAGAACATGTGTAACCTTTGAGTGGGCTAGGGTTTATTTCTCTGCCCTTCTCCTAGTACCTAAGAACAACTCAGAAAAGCAAAGGAGACCCAGAATTTAGTCACTGAGAATTTTCAGCAAGGATTACACAGGGTCAACCTCCCCAAAAAGAACAAAAAGCAATTAACTTAATTCTTAAATACCAACTTTATAAAATTTCATTATAAACACTAACTTAATTTCTACCCCATAACATAGTTAATTTCTGATTCACATACATTATCTTCAGTTGTACATAAAGAAAAGTTAAATCTAAACAGGTCAGTGCCCACAGAAACAGTGAGAAGAAAGAATTCCCAAAAGGTGAGGCTGCTTTCACTTGAGTCTCAGTTACAAAGTCTTTGATCACCAAAATCCATACAGTCTGCTGAGTTCAAAGCACTGCAACAATATCTTCTCTTCTCTTGCTTGCAGAAGCTTTCAGCTGGAATCCGTGTAGACTCTTCCTCCCACTCTGTTGAAATCACACATTTAGCTAACCAACCAACCACTCAGTTTAAATATAGATTAAAAATGCAAAATGCTTCCCAGTTAGAGGAAAAGAGTCATGCTGCTCCTGGGGCTCACCTTCTCCCAACTTGCACAGGTCACATGGCCTTTTGTAAACCTCACTACTTGCCCCTCCATGGAGTCTGAAGCCAGTTACAGGGAACCTGTTGAGCATACCCAAAACTACCACACCGAATTCCAGAAACTTCTGGGTGTGGAGTGCTAGTTGTGCGTTTGCCTAGCACGAATGACCCAGACATCTCCTTCCGCTCCCTCCCCGCCCCCCTGCAATAGATCTGAGGGTATGTCTACACTATGGAATAAGGTCGAATTTATAGAAGTCGGTTTTTTAGAAATCGGTTTTATATATTCGAGTGTGTGTGTCCCCACAGAAAATGCTCTAAGTGCATTAAGTGCATTAACTCGGCGGAGTGCTTCCACAGTACCGAGGCTAGAGTCGACTTCCGGAGCGTTGCACTGTGGGTAGCTATCCCACAGTTCCCGCAGTCTCCGCTGCCCATTGGAATTCTAGGTTGAGATCCCAATGCCTGATGGAGCTAAAACATTGTCGCGGGTGGTTCTGGGTACATATCGTCAGGCCCCCGTTCCCTCCCTCCCTCTGTGAAAGCAAGGGCAGACAATCGTTTTGTGCCTTTTTTCCTGAGTTACCTGTGCAGACGCCATACCACGGCAAGCATGGAGCCCGCTCAGGTAACCGTCACCGTATGTCTCCTGGGTGCTGGCAGACGCGGTACGGCATTGCTACACAGTAGCAGCAACCCATTGCCTTCTGGCAGCAGACGGTGCAATACGACTGGTAGCTGTCCTCGTAGTGTCCGAGGTGCTCCTGGCAACGTCGGCTGGGAGCGCCTGGGCAGACATGGGCGCAGGGACTAAATTTGGAGTGACTTGACCAGGTCATTCTCTTTAGTCCTGCAGTCAGTCCTATTGAACCGTCTTATGGTGAGCAGGCAGGCGATACGGATTGCTAGCAGTCATACTGTACCATCTTCTGCCGGGCAGGCAAGAGATGAGGATGGCTAGCAGTCGTATTGTACCATCTTCTGCTGGGCAGGCAAGAGATGAGGATGGCTAGCAGTCGTACTGTACCATCTTCTGCCGAGCAGCCATGAGATGTGGATGGCATGCAGTCCTTCTGCACTGTCTGCTGCCAGCCAAAGATGTAAAAGATAGATGGAGTGGATCAAAACAAGAAATAGACCAGATTTGTTTTGTACTCATTTGCCTCCTCCCCTGTCTAGGGGACTCATTCCTCTAGGTCACACTGCAGTCACTCACAGAGAAGGTGCAGCGAGGTAAATCTAGCCATGTATCAATCAGAGGCCAGGCTAACCTCCTTGTTCCAATAAGAACAATAACTTAGGTGCACCATTTCTTATTGGAACCCTCCGTGAAGTCCTGCCTGAAATACTCCTTGATGTAAAGACACCCCCTTTGTTGATTTTAGCTTCCTGAAGCCAACCCTGTAAGCTGTGTCGTCAGTCGCCCCTCTCTCCGTCAGAGCAACGGCAGACAATCATTCCGCGCCTTTTTTCTGTGCGGACGCCATACCAAGGCACGCATGGAGGCCGCTCAGCTCACTTTGGCAATTAGGAGCACATTAAACACCACACGCATTATCCAGCAGTATATGCAGCACCAGAACCTGGCAAAGTGATACCGGGCGAGGAGGCGACGTCAGCGCAGTCACGTGAGTGATCAGGACATGGACACAGATTTCTCTGAAAGCATGGGCCCTGCCAATGCATGCATCACGGTGCTAATGGGGCAGGTTCATGCTGTGGAACGCCAATTCTGGGCTCGGGAAACAAGCACAGACTGGTGGGACTGCATAGTTTTGCAGGTCTGGGATGATTCCCAGTGGCTGCGAAACTTTCACATGCATAAGGGCACTTTCATGGAACTTTGTGACTTGCTTTCCCCTGCCCTGAGGTGCATGAATACCAAGATGAGAGCAGCCCTCACAGTTGAGAAGCGAGTGGCGATAGCCCTGTGGAAGCTTGCAACGCCAGACAGCTACCGGTCAGTCGGGAATCAATTTGGAGTGGGCAAATCTACTGTTGGGGCTGCTGTGATGCAAGTAGCTCACGCAATCAAAGATCTGCTGATATCAAGGGTAGTGACTCTGGGAAATGTGCAGGTCATAGTGGATGGCTTTGCTGCAATGGGATTCCCTAACTGTGGTGGGACCATAGACAGAACCCATATCCCTATCTTGGCACCGGAGCACCAAGCCGCCGAGTACATAAACCGCAAGGGGTACTTTTCGATAGTGCTGCAAGCTCTGGTGGATCACAAGGGACGTTTCACCAACATCAACGTGGGATGGCCGGGAAAGGTACATGACGCTCGCATCTTCAGGAACTCTGGTCTGTTTCAAAAGCTGCAGGAAAGGACTTTATTCCCAGACCAGAAAATAACTGTTGGGGATGTTGAAATGCCTCTATGTATCCTTGGGGACCCAGCCTACCCCTTAATGCCATGGCTCATGAAGCCGTACACAGGCAGCCTGGACAATAGTCAGGAGCTGTTAACTACAGGCTGAGCAAGTGCAGAATGGTGGTAGAATGTGCATTTGGACGTTTAAAGGTGCGCTGGCGCAGTTTACTGACTCGCTTAGACCTCAGCAAAACCAATATTCCCACTGTTATTACTGCTTGCTGTGTGCTCCACAATATCTGTGAGAGTAAGGGGGAGACGTTTATGGGAGGTTGAGGCAAATCGCCTGGCTGCTGGTTATGCGCAGCCAGACACCAGGGCGGTTAGAAGAGCACAGGAGGGAGTGGTACGCATCAGAGAAGCTTTGAAAACCAGTTTCATGACTGGCCAGGCTACGGTGTGAAAGTTCTGTTTGTTTCTCCTTGATGAAACCCCCCGCCCCTTGGTTCACTCTACTTCCCTGTAAGCTAACCACCCGCCCCTCCTCCCTTCAATCACCACTTGCAGAGGCAATAAAGTCATTGTTGCTTCACATTCATGCATTCTTTATTCATTCATCACACAAATAGGGGGATGACTACCAAGGCTCATATCTGCTATACTTGAGGCATAAAGAGGAACTCATTTTCAATACTGAAGAAGCCCCCAATTATGTGACAGCCACCACATTGGCCAACCCCCCAGAGATGGAATTGGTGACCTTCACAGCCAAATACATAAGTCTTTAGAACTAAAGAGCCAAAGCTAGAGCTGGTTGAAAGTTTCCATTTCATATTGAAAGTTTCCCTGGAAAAGAGTTTGATTAAATTGAGATTTGGAGTGGGTGGGTGAGGTTCTGTGGCCTGCATTGTGCAGGAGGTGAGACTCAGTGATCATGATGGTCCCTTCTGACCTTAAAGTCTATGAGTCTATGAGTCTCTGTGATTTTTGGGGGGACAAAGTATTTTTTGGGGAAAAAGTATTTTGACCTTATTGGAACAGGTCATTTTGACTAGTTGCTTTGAAATGACTTATTTAAAAAAGCATCACATTAAAAAATTAACCTCAATAATCTGGAAGGGGAATGTTTTGACTAACCCACAGTTAACTTTTTCTTGTTAATATTTGTTTCACAGGAAATGTTGAAGTTTTCTGGTTTTGTTCCAGTTTGGAACAAAAAATTAGTGCCAGAATTTCCCACAGAACAGAAATTCCTAGATTTGACCTGCTCTAGCTTAGGCTTTCTAGCTGAGAGCTATAAGAGATCATGCTCGGAGTGGGACATAATATCCTTACTAGTGGGTTACTCCAGGGCATGGTTTTTTTGCCCTCTGTCCATTTAGAGGGAATGAATATACTGGTTGTCCACAATGATGTTCTTCTCATTCATGTGGGCTGCTTCTTGAGGACAGTGCTCCATTTCAACCAGAGTTCTACAGAGTGAGGCAATTCACTCAGGGAAACAATTTGCTCCATTTTAAGAGACTGTGCAGAGGGAAAAAAACCAACAACATTGACGTGCGTCATAAATCAAACTACCTGCCCGTTATTTGGAGGGTATACTTTCCCTTTGTATTCCAAATCTAACGTCCTGAATGGTTCTATATTTGGCAGAGTGAGTAGGCACAAAAATACCAGTTATAAAGAGGGCGCTTAAACGGTGGAAAAAGGAAAGGGTGTAATTCAGCTAATACCTGTCCATTGAAAATATGCAATTTAATTTTTCCAGAGCAGCTGCACAGTCAGTTCTACCATAAGCAGCATTTCTAAAAATAAAGAGATGGGATGAGGAAAGTGACATGAAGAAGCACAGTCCAAAATGTGTATAACAATTAATTCTCTGATCTGTGCTTAAGAAAAAAAAAGGGGGGTTAAGGTTAGGGCATGGTGCCCACAATCCTTCCTCAGGAGAAGCTCCCTATTGAAGTCACTGAGGCGTTTTATCTGAGTAAGGCCTGACAGAAAAGGACCTATATCTTTTTTCAGCATATTCTTTATTTGACTTGGTCTCCTGAATCCACACCTCCTGTGCACTGGTTTGCTTGTTGTGCCATTGCTACAATATTTTCATGCCAGTCAACTCTCTGCTTACTGCCTTTTTGTCAGTTCTGTGACAATGTGATAAACATCATAGAATCCTCAAGAGGCATTGACTGAGCAATATGCTTAAAAAATAAAATAAAAGAAAAGAAGAGCGATAGGAAGAATGAAAGGGAAGGAACCACAGACTGAGTTAGATAGGGAAGGTGAGATTTCCAGGATGACCTGTTCCATCTAAAACAGAGGACCACTGATTTTTTTTTTAAATCAGAACTGTCTATTTGATGGATGGTATGATAAGGCTCACCCGCAAGTACTGCAAAATTGAACATGTATTTCTCCCAGCTAAAGTCTTAATTTGCAATCAAACAAGAAGTCTTCACCAAAGTGCAAAATTTAAAATAGCAGATGAAAGCTAAACTTTAAATACTGTGTCCCTAATGCCAGAGGGCAAGGCGCTTGCTAGTATGTGGTGGGGAATCTCAGCTGGCCTGACCACCTCATTGCACCTGGCCCACTATTGTCATATTAATTTAAAAGGTATCTTGTAATATCATCGGAAAACTAGTAACTCACTGATTAAGATTCCTGTGTGATGTACAGAAGTAGACAGGTATGATGGAAATGTGAGTAAAATGTGTTTAAACCAGGCAGGCCAGGAAAAATTGATATATAGATTTTTCTCAGAGGGTTATGAATTCTCCCGGTCTACTTTAGAGCCATGGCGATACATCAGCAGTAAAGAAAGCAGTCATTTACTGGTGGTGGTGGTGGTGGGGTGGGGGAGAGAGACAGAGACTTCATTTGCATTGTAAAATGATAGCAAGGAACACCCCATGGGAATCCACCAGGAGGGGACACTGATCAAAATGAAGTTGCTCCCCCCGGGAGGAGGTGGAATCCCTCAGAGGATCATTTGGCTCTTGCCACTAGGACGGTTACATTTGGAGGAATATATGGGAGTGGAAAAGAAATTGTGGTTTTCCTTCACCTGGGGAGATACAACCAAAGTGCTTGGTTTGTGCTGGATCCTGGCTAAGGCATGGCCAGCCATGCTGGAAGAATAAATGTGAGAAAACTGCTCTCAACAAAAGACTCGTTTAAGTTTAGATTTTTAGAAGTGTAGAAGTGTATTTTTACAGTTTTGTTTGTAGCCATTTCTATGCCTATTTTTTCTACTTGGTATCACTAAAATCTAGGTTGTATTAAAAGTGAACCAAGCTTAACAAGCCATCTCAATGCAGTATATTAATCCAACGGGTAAAATCCGCAGCCAATCTAGCAGGCTGGTGCACGCTCTGTTTCCTTGGAGACAACAGACTAACTTCTTTGAGGTTCTGGTGGAGGGGACTGAAGGGGAGTAACCTGGTGGAAGGCAGGATCTGGCCACTGTGCAGTGAACATGCTGCTGGTGTCAGGGCTCAGCCAAAGCTGCAGAGCACAGAAGCACCCAGGCTTACTAGGTAGGTGCTGACAACCCTTTGCTGGACTGGTTTGAACCCCAAAGCACCAATGATGTTAATTTAGTTACTTGGGAGTATTTTGAAGATTGATGAATTTATTATAAGGTCATTTAATATTATTTCTGGCTCATACAAGGCACCTGTAAACAAACATTTTGAAGGCGCCACAGAAGTATTTCCTCTCAGTCAGCAACTTCAGTGGTCTGTACTATGCTTACTAAGATATCAGGTTTTGGTTGTGTTGACAGAGGAGTTACATCAGACCAAATTATAGTAAGTCTTAGTGAATGCAAAGTTTAGGGTGTGATTAAAAAAAAATCTTCAGGAAATTCTCATTCCAGTTCCATCACCAACTCTGCTTGTCTGTCTCTCTATCATGGCCTCCGCACTCCTGCTCACCTTCCTATAGCGTATGGGTCAGCATGCTTTCTGCACCCACCCACCACCCATTTTATACCCATGTACATGCTGGATGCCTTTCCTCCCCATATGCCCTCTGCATACAAGCTACAGAATGAGGATTTCATGTTCTCCTGCAAGCCTTATGGTGCCTCTCCCCATAAAGAGAGGAAGAAAGATGTAGTAAGCAGAGGTGGAATCTGAGGAGCCTTTCCAGGTCTTCCTGCTATAAGAGAGCAGTGAGAGGATATTTAATCCAGGAACATGGTGGGAGGGGGAAGGGCACAGTCATCTACTACAGAGCAGGAGGGAGAAGCAGAGGAGTTGGCTATCTCAGGGGAAGATGCAGAAAACCAATAAACTTCTGAGAAGACAAATCATAAGGACCTGTTGACTGGCTGTAAAAGATTCAGCTAGGAAAAGCATCTGAGAGCCACTGCTGGTCATGCCAAGTCTCCAGAATGAAGTGGGCCCACCACCTGGCACTTCTCATTGGCCAGGCTCTAAAGCATCACTCCACATGAAGCTGCTCTTATAATAGTTCTTACCAAAAATGTTTGAGTAGGATCAAAATATGGATTTTCCTCTTTTAAGTCCCACTGTCTACAGATATCTCCAGCAGGTGCCACGAATTCAGTACCCTAGCCTCCCCAGTATAACAGGATATGCTTTTGCAGTCATAAGACAGGAGCACTGTGTTCCTCTGGGCCTCGTCCATAGTGGCAGAAAACGGTCCAGAAATTGTGTGGGTGCCAGGTGGTAGAGGAAAGGCTAACAAGTGTTTGACCTCCTGCTCCAACAACTCCTTCAGGCCAGTAGGACCATGAAAATTGTCCAGAACACCATGAGTCTGGAGAGAGTGCCAGTGGGACTCTAGGACCTACTCATACTGCATCTTGCTTAAATTGAAGTAGTTTGGTGCTATGCGGACGAAGCCCTTGAAATTAAATGTTGCTTGTGCCAACACAAGCACAACAGTATGAATTCACTCAACCAAATAGTTATATCAATGTAATACTATTAATTATACCAGATAAATGTTTGTGTCCAGACCAGCTAGGGTGACCGGATAGCAAGTGTAAAAACAAACAAACCGCACTCACTTTCTTCAGGGGTGGGGGCATATTTGTCTTATATGCAAGAACCCTAATATTGGGACAGTCCTGATAACACTGGGATGTCTAGTCACCCTAAGACCAGCCCTCAGTGAAGGACAAGAAGAGAAGCAAAGTGCAGGCAGTGGATGAGATGAAGTGATGAATTATGACTGCATGCATACACCCCCTTTAGGAGGCAAGTGGGTTCTAAAGGACTTCTGTATGAGCAAACAAATATTCTGGAGATTCAGAAATTCACCCAGCTTTGTGACTGAAGTCATCCTGGCCTCTTCCTGCCTGTCCCTTGGAGCCTAAGCTTTTAAATTCCCTTCCTGAGGAGGGCTACGTGCTATCCGTCTGGTGCTGTGCTAGTAAAAGTCAAATGATTACACTATTGCGTGGATTTTTATTAGCTTGACCTATTGTGAAGTTTCAGCCAAGGGAAAGAAGTGCTTTGAAAGTGTTGAGCTATGATAGAAAGATCTTCTGCATCCTAGAGTGTTCTCCTCTCCCCCCTTTTTAATCCCGGGGCGCTGACATTTTTATAGTAGCATTTTAAGGTATATTTTCTATAATGTCAAACAGTGCTAGGTTATGCACACAAGATAGAAGAAGGCACAGATTGAAGTTTGAGACAGTGTCTAAAGATTTGGTGGGAGTGGGATGTTTATCACCTGAAAGAATTGGGCTGCTTAGGTGCCCAGTGCTAGACACCCATGTTTGGTCTCCCTTTCTGTGGAGTATTTAGCACACTGATACTACAAGGTAATGTATGAGATTTTAAAAGTGTGCGTTGCCTTGGTGTAGCATAGAGTATAACTCAGAAGGCTGGAGTCTGCATTCCATATTTTGAAGGGCATGGAATTATCATTGTGTGTGTATCATTGGTTTATGAGCAACAAAACGTAGGCAGCTTTGAGTTTTCTTTCAGTTTCCAAGTGTTGATGCATTTATAGGAAAGACCAAAAAAATTCTGTAGCAAATACAAATGTAATTCTCCCGTTCTGATAAAGAACTGAATTTAATAGGGACAACTTTGCCAACTATTTTCCTTCACTTGAGAAGAGATTGCAGCTGATGCTTCTTTAATATGAAAATAAATTTTGATACATTTTTGCATGAATGCAAGTTTTGTGAGGTTTTTTGGTTGTTTTTTTTTTACAAACATGAATCAGGATAATAAAGTCAGAAAATTAAGTTATAACATCACAGGTATTGCAACTCAGCCCCCTTGTGCATACAGTAGTTTTATATTACAATATTTGATGTTAACCTTAGTGACATTCACACAATGGATCTAATTCTCCTCTTATTTAAGCCAGTTTTAGATGGTGTGACTCCATTGACTTCAATGCAGTTAACTCAAATGTATTTATATTTCCGAAGTGTAAGCAAGTTCTGGCTGCTGTGGGAAACATAACTTTGTATTTCCTGAGTATATATTCTTAAATATAATGTTGCATTAACCTACATTTTTGTATTGCCATTTTCTTTGACAAGAGAGTGGGGAAAGTGTTGAGGCATTTATCTGACTCTACAATCCCTATTGCATATTGTAAATTCAGTGCCTGATTCACCACAGCCCTGGACCTTGTGAAAAGTGCATATAAACGTCAGCCCTTCTGACTTAGTAGCATTTTAAATCTACTGTGCACAGGTCTACACAAATGCACAGGATAAAAGGCTGTGGAGAATGAGGTCTTAATTTCTTCAAATGGAAATATAAAATCACACTCTAAGGCTTCAAATGCCTTTAGGCTAGGCTTCCAAATGTGCTTCTCGAAGTAGACTTCAAATGGGCATGGACCCATTTACCTCATTTTGCATCTGCTTGCAAAAGTCGTGCTGTTAGACACTTACTGACTTAAGTTGCTCAGTAAAATGCCTACCTGACTGTATATAGTTGTGGGTGTTTGTGTACATCAAGTCACATCTAAAAACTTGTTCCATTATCATAAAAAGATATGCAACTGTGTTGATTCCAATAAGTAGCAATGGTGTAGCTCTGGAAAACTATGCACCTGAAAGCATTTGGGAAAAATCAGTGTTTTTTCAAACTTGGTAAAAGTGGACCACCCTCGGGGAGGATGATATGCACAATATGGCAAGTGAGAAGTTTTAAGTCCATGCCAGGGGAGTTATGAGTGCTAAATTGCAACTGAACTGTTTATTTAAAGCATGAAAGCCCTTATTCAAATGTGTACAACTTTACAGGCTCTGTTCAAACTTTTAAAAAGAAAATCACATTTGAACTAAGACTATAAGAAGTGTATAAGAAGCTATAAGAAGTGTAAGCTCAAAGGTCGTATTTTTATAATGCACCTGAAAAATTAGTGGTTTTTTTTTTTTTTTTAGTGACAGCTGAAATAATCATGGGAGTTCAGTGCTGGTGATACACAACAACTGCAGCTGACAGCAAGATTCAGCCTCTTTCCTGGCCCTGTTCCCTCCCCCCTCCTTTTTTTATGTCAAACTTTTTAAATGCCTAAAGACCCCACCTAAGACCAGAGCTCCCATTGATCTAGGCACTGCGTGAACACAGTCTGTGCCCTGAAGAGCTTACAGTGAGGGGTGGGAGGGACACAGAAAGAAAGGGGAAGTGACTTGTCCAAGGTCACACAGCAGCTCACTGATGGAGCCAGGAATTAGAAACCAAGTCTCCTGAGTCCCAGTCCTATCTACTGGAGATGGTGCCTCTGAAATAATTAGAACGAAGTGTATCTGCAGGGGGGACCTCCCCGGTCTCTTTCCTGACTATCAGCTGACCTACCTACCCACCTGTGTTTAACTTTTAAAAGGAAAAAGATTTTTAAAAATCCCAAAGCCCTAGCTAAGTTGTTGTCAGAACCCAGCCATCGGCACTGTGACACTCTGTCCTATAGGGTTTATTGGGTAATCCTCCCTTTGTGGCAAGCCATATGGTAGACTCAGGCTCTCTGCTAGCAGCTGCCGTGCTGATGTCATGGGATGTGTGCTAGCAACAGGAAGAGTTATTGGCCTGTAATTATAGCAATTTTCTATAATAAAAGTGCCTCCAAGTCCTCAGCCATAACTGGAGCACCAGCGCCTTGATTCTGTGTGTTCCAAAGTGGTTTAAGAGAGCTAAGCTGACGGGGAAACCATATGCTATGTATGTTTTCGTAACCAGGGAAGACAATTCCATTATACAATATTATTGTTTGGAGGAGCAGCCATGTGGCTGGTGCTGAACCTGTAATGGCTTTGCAGGAGTTCTGAAGACGGTTCATTCCAATTATACAGAAGAATCCACCTCACTGGGACAACTGGGTGGACAGATATAGTCCCAATGAAGGGACTGTCCCCATTAAGACATTGTATATGTAATAGGGAGAGATTAAAAATGAACTAATACTGTACCAAATGGATTAGAACAAATATTTTATTGCATTTAATTTTCATGAGCTGTATTCTCCTTTTAATCTTTACCTGGGCACTTCTAGACTAGTGTGGAATTTCACACCTAGTGAAAAGCATCAGTTGTCACTGGGCAAATGCATCCCTATTAAGTAGAATGTAATTGTGCCCCCATTAACCAGCAATCATTGCCATTAAGCTATATCTATTCCCTTGTAGATATTCCAATAAGGAGGCTATCTAGATTAAACATGACCTAATTAAGTGAAGGATAGTGTACCATATAAGAGCTGAAGTAATTTATTTTTCTAAGGAAAAGACTACATATCACTGGTTCTGTTTGCACTTCATTATTGTTCAGTAATGATAACTATACGTGACCAAAGGGCATTTCTCCCTCCCCCAGTAGATCATGTTCCAAGGATATTGTAAGTTGACTCTTATAACACCAAGAAACTTTGGGTATTCATAGCCGGATCTCCCACACTTTTACCCCATAATATTTTCCTCCCACTTAAGTTCAGGAAAGTTGGAAATTCGTTCTGCTGAAGACTACTAAGCTGTCTTACAGCCTCTGTCCAGCTGGTAGTCTGTTAGGGATGGCACTACAATCATAATAAAGCAAATCAAAAGGAAAATTTTCTCCAAATTTTTACCTGTTGAATGTATATGCAGTATGTAAAGTCAAATGTGTGTGTATACACACATCTGATTCTACTGGTACTTTCTTCAGTGGTTGTCTGTCTAGTTATATTAGAAGAATAATTATGTTTCCAGAACAGGGGCAACAGGAACAATAAATACACGTTTCAGATTTACTGAGTGGCATTAAATTAAGTGTGTGTGAACGTACTGCTTGTGCAATATGTTGGTTTGACAGACTTTCAAGTAAGTCTAGAATCTTCTGTTGACAGAAGAGATACATCATGGGCAACATAGCTCTGTTTTCCTACACTGCTCCATCAATATGTTTCAACCTTACATTACAGAGGGTACCTTTAGAGTGAGAGGAGTTTAGTGGCCCATTATGTTAAAAAAGGATTGCATCCAGCATGGGGGAATTATATATTAGACCTCATCTTGACAGATAAAGAGAAATTGATCACAGAACCAAAAGTTAATGGCTGCATTAAGTGCAAGTGTCATAAATATAAAGGGAAGGGTAACAACCTTCCTGTATACAGTACTATAAAATCCCTCCTGGCCAGAGGCATAAAATCTTTTTTACCTGTAAAGGGTTAAGAAGCTCAGGCTACCTGGCTGGCACCTGATCAAAAGGACCAATAAGGGAACAAGATACTTTCAAATCTGGGGATGCAGGGTTGGGGTGGAGGTTTTGGTCTGTCTGTTCTGTGTGCTTGCCGGACACAGATCAAGGAAGCAAGCAATCCAACTCCATTAGAATTAGTAAATACTAGCAAGGGAATGCATTAGCTTATTTTTGTTTTGGCTTGTGATTTTCTCTGTCCTGAGAGGAAGGTGTATTCCTGGTTTTCTTTTTGTAACTAAGTTTGGCCCAGAGGGAAATCCTCTATGTTTTTGAATCTGATTGCCCTCTAAGATTATCTCCCATTCTAATTTTATAGAGGTGCTTCTTTTACCTTTTTTCTTTACAATAAAGTTCTGTTTCTTTTAGAATCTGATTGGGATTTTTTTTAGTGTCCTAAAAAATCCCAAGGTTGGTCTGTGCTCATCTTGTTTATTCTCAAGCCTCCCCAGGAAAGGGAGTATGGGGGCTTGGGGGGATATTGGAGGGAGTAGGAACTCCAAATGGTAAAAATCACTTGGTGGTGGCAACGTTACCTAATCCAAGGTACAAGGGAGAATTTGTGCCTTGGGGAGTTTTTAACCTAAGCTGCTAGAAATAAGCTTAGGGGGTCTCCCCAAGTCTGTACCCTAGTGGTCGGAGTGGGGAGGGAACCTTGACAGCAAGTGACCATGACTTGATTACCTTTGTTATGTGCAAACAGAAGAAAGACCCAACCACTAATATATATGCTTGTTGCTTTTAAAAGGCCAACATCAGAAAGCTGAAAACAATTGTGAGCCAAATCAGCTGGGAGAGAGAATTTAAACAGAAAATATGAATGACAATTGAAAACTGTTTAATTAAATTTCCTAGGTGACTAAGAAGTCACAATTGTAAAAGATGGTCAAAAAAAAAAAAAACCCACAAACAACAACCGCCCACAGACAAACACCAAAAAGGCAACATATATAAAAAAGCAACAGGGTACTGATATCAAAGAATGTAACTAAGAAGCTAGAAACTACAGAACACTGATAACAGAAGCAAAAGGTCACAAGGAAAAAGAAAAATCTATGGCCAGCATAATTAAGGACAATAATGATTTTTTAAATTATAGTAGTAACAAAAGGAATCAACAGCATTGGTTCATTACTGATGGAAGTGGAAGAATGGTCAATAATGCAGAAAAAGAAGAAGTCTTCAATATATATTTCTGTTCTGTATTTGGGAAAAAGTCAGGTTATATATTTTATCATATGATGAAGAAATAGTTACTGTTGGAATGAAAAGGCAGATGTTAAACACCAGTTATTAAAACTAGACATCTTTAAATCTACAGCTCCTTATCACTTGCATCCAAGAGTTTTTTAAAAGCTGGCCAACATGCACTATGGCCTGTTAATGTTGATTTTTAATAAGTCTTGGCACACTGGGGAAGATCAGAAAAATGTGAATATAATTTGGAATTGTTTAAAAACACTTTACTCAGTGCTCCAAAAAGCCAGTCAGGGAAGGAGGCTGTAATGACTTAAAAAACCTGCTCTAGTTTATATATTTTATAACTGCATTCACTTCCCTTCTAAACAAGGTCAGTTTTGTAACCCATATAACCTTCCTTGATTGTGGGATTGTGATTTCTCCTTGTGTGTCTATATATAAACAAATAGAAGAAAGGGGAAGTTGATAGTAATGACTAAAAATAAAAAGCAAAGAGTTGTAGAAAATTGATGAAGGAAGCAAGACACAGTAACAATGCTAGGGCTAGCAGAGTTAAGAACAATAAGGAGTTTTTAAAGTATATTAGGAACAAAAATAATCCTAACAATGGTACTGATCCATTACTAGTTGGAAATGGTAGAATTATCATAATGCAGGTTCAATAGATATTTCTGTTCTATATTTGGGAAAGAACCAGATTATATAGCATTGTTTCGAGTCCACTCGGATCTCTGAAAGATGTTAAACAGCAGCTATTAATGTTATCCATTTTTAAAATCAGCAGCTTGAGACAGCTTTTGTCCAAGAGTTTTTAAAAAGCTAGCTGAAAAGCTTGCTGGACCATTAATATTGATTTTCAGTGAGCCTTGAACACTGGAAACTTCCAGAAGACTGGAAGAAAGCTGATATGCTCATTTTTTAAAAAAACTAATGGAATGACCTGGATAATTATAGGCCCGTCGATTTTATATTAATCCTAGGTAGGATAATGGAGTGGCTGATATTGGAGTAGATTAATAAAGATTTATAGGAGGGTAATATAAATGCCAATCAGTGTGGGTTTATGGCAAATAGATCCTGTCAGACAAACTTGATATTTTTTAGATGAGATTATAAATTTGGCTGATAAAGGTAATGGATGTAATAGATTCATGTAAGGTGTTTGACTTGGTACTGTACAACATTTTGATTAAAAACTAGAATATAAAAATTAACATGGACACATTGAATGGATTAAAATTGGATAACTGATAGGTTTCAATGTAATTGTAAATGGGGAAACATCACTAAGCAGGTGTTTCTAGTGGGGTCCCACAGGGATTGGTTCCTTGTGCTACCCTATTAAACATTTTTATCAATGACCAGGAAGAAAACAATCTCTGATAAAGTTTTCAGGTGATACAAAAATTGCAGTGGGGGAGGGGAGGAGGCGGCGGAGGAGAAGTGGTAAATAATGAAGAAGACAGGCCACTGATTCACAGCAATCTGGATCACTTGGTAAGCTTGATGCAAGCAATCAACGTGTGTTTTAGTACAGCTAAATGTAGCTGTACAAATCTAGGAACAAAGAATGTAGGCCATACTTACAGGATGGGGGTACTCTATTCTGGGAAGCAATGACTGAAAGATTTGGGGGTTATAGTGGGTAATGAGCCAAACAGGAGCTCCCAGTGTGATACTGTAGCCAAAAGGGCTAATGAGATCCTTGGTTGCATAAACAGGAGAATCTCAAGTAGGAGTAGAGAGGTTATTTTACCTCTGTATTTGGCACTAGTGTGAGCGCTACTGGAACACTTTGTCCAGTTCTGGTGCCCACAATTCAAGAAGGATGTTGAAATTTGGAGAGGATTCAGAGAGGCCCCAAGAATGATGAAAGGATTAGGACACATGCCTAATAGTGAAAGATTAAAGGAGCTCAATCTATTTAGCTTACCAAACATAAGGTAAAGGTTTATTATTATTACTACTACAGGTTATACTTCCCTGGGGAACAAATATTTGTTAATGGGCTCTTCAATCTAGCAGAGAAAGGTGTAATATGATCCAAAGTCTGGAAATGGAAGCTAGACAAATTCAGACTGGAAATAAGATGTAGATTTCCAACAGTGAGGGTAATTAACCAATGGAACAATTTACTAATGGGCATGGTGGATTCTCCATCACTGGCAATTTTAAAATCAAGATTGGATATTTTTCTAAAAAGATCTGCTCTAGGAAAATTTGGGGAAGTTCTATGGCCTGTGTGACACAGGACACCAGACTAGATGATCACAATGGTCCCTTCTGCCCTTGGAATTGTTGAATCTTAGCGTTAATGACAAACAGGGGTTTATGGAAAATACCTTGTCAAACTAACTTGATTTTTTAATGAGAGGTTTGATTGATAAAGGAAATGGTGTAAATCTACTGAACTACGGTAAGGCATTTGACTTGGTATCACAACCTTTTGATTAAGAAACTGACTTGTTACTAAATCACCCAGAATTCTCCCAGGGGCTTAACTTTTGATGGTGAGCTGGGCTGACTACTCAGAGTCTAGGTCTTTTTTCAAACCTTTAACAAAGGCCAATCACATAGACATTTCCCTGAATATAAGCTAGCTGTCTGTAATAGTCAATATGGATCTTAACCGACTCTGACTAGGGAGTGTAGAGGGCTGAGATGGATTCACTGTCTGGACCTTCCTTCCTCGGGCTAATCCTTCTTCCTCCACCTCACTCAGCTCCTTCCTTAACTATTTATAACTTTCCTTTGGAAATTGCAGGGAGATTCACAGCCGGCACCAAGCTTTAATGCTACATTCAAGCTTTAATGCTACATTCAAACTAGCATCAATGAAGTAGAGCAATTACTCAAACATTTGTTAACCCTTACCTAAGCACTTGAGAGAGAGAGAGAAAGAGAGAACACCTAATTCAGAACATTCAGTTATACAATGAATGTGGTAGACTTGGCAAACTCAGTTAACACACTGATTGCAGCAGGATTGCAAGAGCAAGGCACAAGCACTCAGAGTGAACACTCAGCTCTGCAAGTAGCAAAGTCAGTTTCACACAAGGTGTTCTGGAGGGCAGGGGCATAAGAATTCACTCTGCTCCTGGACAAGAATGGTACAAAAAACATGGCACATATTAAGTGAATTAAAAACTGGCTAACTAGTAGGTCTCAAAATGTGATTATAAATAGGGAATCCTTGATCAAGTGTGTTTATAGTGGGGTCTCACAGGGATTGGTTTTTGGCTTGGATTTAATATTTTATCAGTGACAATCATTACTGATAAAGTTTGCAGATGACACAAAAGTAATTAGAGTGGTAAATAATGAAAGGCTACTGATAATGATCTGGGTCACTTGGTAAACTGGGCTCAAGCAAACAATATGCAGTCAATATGGCCAAATATAGAGTCCTACATCTAGGAACAAATACTGTAGAAAAAAAATACTGTAGGTCATGTTTACAGGATGGAGGGGAGGGGGAAGGGGGGCGCTCTGTCCTGGGAAGCAGTCACTGTGAAAGCGACTGGTGGGTCATGGTGGATAATTAGCTGAAAAAGTACTCTCAGTGTGATGGTGTAGCCAAAAGGACTAAAGTGATCTTTGGATATACAAACATGGAAATCTAGCATAGGGGTAGGGAGGTTATTACCTGTATTTGGCATGGGTGTGACCACTACTGGACGACTGTGTCCAGTTCTGGTACCCACACTACAAAAGGGATGTTGAAAAATTGGAGTGGGTTCAGAGAAGAGCCCACAAGCATATTTAAAGGATCAGAAAAGCATGTTTTATAGTGAGACTCAGAGAGCTCGATCTATTTAGCTCATCAGAGAACATTAAAGGGTGATTTGATCAGTGTATAGGTACCCACATGGGTTACAGAATTTTTATAATAAAACGACTCTTTAGGTATAAGAAAATCCAATTGCTGGAAGCTGAAGCTAGACAAGTTTGACTAGAAATAAGGCACACATTTAGAAAAGTGAGGGTTATTAGTCATTGGAACTATTTACCAAGAATTGTAGTAGATTCTCATCAATGGAAATTTTAAAATTAAGAATGGATGTTTTTCTAAAATATATGCGCTAGTTCTACCACAGCTATTGGGGCTTATAAACAGGTATTAATTCTGGGACGTAATATGTACTACACAAATTCAGATTAGATGATCACAATGGTCCCTTCTGGCCTTAATCTATGAATCTCTGAAATTCTTGGCCTCTGTGCTGAGAATGCCAATGAGATTGCCAATTAAACTGGTTGGTTTTTTGATGTGGACACGTGTCCACTGGGAGTTAGGCTGACACCAAATTATTTTCACAGCCATTAAAATGGCTTAGTCCCTGAATAATGATTGTCACAGAACACAACAGAAAATGGAACAAAAATAATCTGTTCCTGGAACAATTGGAACAAGAATAGAAACTAGTACAAATGTAATTCATTCTTTATCGTCTTACTCTTCCCCTCACTGAATCCTCTATGTAAAACATCTAAGTTAGTCTTATTTCATTGTCAGCTGTACTAGTTGGAAAATAAACATTAACTAAAACAGCTTTTAATGGATTATTTGTTAAATTACAGCAGACTAATTTTCTGTGCTATGGCTGATTCCTGATTTCTTGCGAGAGGGAGGATACCTATTGATAAGAGTGAAAAGGTATGTACTTAGCATAGTGTTTGTACTCGATCGCCTTAAGGGGATGTGCACACATCCGAAGCTGTGCACAGGCTTGCCTGTCTGAGCGAGCTTGTATCCAGCTGGCATGGGTAACTATACCAGTGTGGACAATGCAGCACAGGTTTGAGAGCCGATGAGCAAGCTGCGGGTCTGTGCCAAGCTTGTACTACCTGAGCTGAAGCCCTTCTGCACTGGCTACCCTCACCAGCTGGATTCATGCTAGCTTGGGCAGGCAAGCCCATGTACAGCTTTAGCTGCGGAGATCTCTGGGCACCCTTAATGGTAATTTTCCCTTTTGTTGCCGAGGTAGGGCTTGCTCCCGATTCCACTGGAATCAACGGGCCCCAAAACGTTTAACTTTCCTAAAATGTGCCACA
The DNA here is from genome assembly GCF_965140285.1 of Lepidochelys kempii. NCBI lineage: Eukaryota > Metazoa > Chordata > Testudines > Cheloniidae > Lepidochelys > Lepidochelys kempii. The sequence continues at coordinate 84,013,921 of NC_136381.1, forward strand.
ACACTGCAATTTACATGTCCAAAATAGACTCACAAATACAGCTACGCACTAAGATGTAGGTGAGATGAAAAGGGTTTCCAAGTGATCTGAGCCATTACATATCACCTCATGAATCCCTTAAGAATATACTCTGCCTTGCTGAGGCCCAGTGAACCACATTAAAAAAATATGGTGAGGAAAGAATAAAATAGCAGTACGCGAAGGGTGACAGGTAGTGCATAGGACTGCAGGTCAAAGGTGAGTGGGTCATTTTCCTGGCTTTGCTACTGACTTCTAGGCTAACCTTGGTAAAATGGGGATAATACGTACCTCAGGGTTTTTGTGGAGAGGTTTAACTATTTATAAAGCACTTTGAGATGCACAGCTAGAAGGTATTATGGTATATAATGCTTTCCTCTCATATTGCCTCTCATATTTGCCTCAAATTTTTGCTTTAGCTTTAAATTTTACAAGAAGTTTTACAACACTTTGCTTATTGAAGCTATTAATATTCTTTTCACTCATGGCTCCTCCTATGTTTTGTAAACAACACACTGGAGAGAGAAGTAATTGCTTTCAGTAGGAAGGCCATTATGAAGAGGAATCCTAATAATTTACTTGATTTGGCTGTATTCTATATTCCCACTAAAGTACGTTGTAGCATTTTACAGTTCATTTGTCAACTGGATGCTACGTCTCAGTTTGTGTCTCAAAGTGAATCTCTTCTCTTCTGCTTTACAAAGCCTACATAAAAGATTCAAGGAACTGCTTGAATTCTCTATGGCTCTGCCTTTTGTGGAAGTCTGGCATGTAGTCTGCATACTCATCATTCAAAGTTTGTTGCCATCCAGTGGTGTAAAATTGAAATTGTAGTTCTAGGGAAGCTTCCCTAATGTAGTATTAGAAAGTGATTTCACTTTAGTGAAATTGTTCCAGTTATTTTTGTTACAAGTCAGATCTGTTTCTTAGGTTTTCTAGGGATCAGAGCGCAGGTACCATATTACCATCTAACTGAACTTGGAATTAGGAAGGGGGAAAAACACTATGCTCTAGTTGAACCATGAGATATTTATCTCAGTGCAGGAATTACTGAGTGAAATTCTATGGCTTGTGTTATGCAGGAGGTCAAACCAGATGATCATAATCCCTACTGGGCTTAAAAATCTATGAATCTCATCTATGAATAAAGCAAGATGGTGGAAGCCAGCTCTTTTGCTGTACTATTAGCAACTTGGTGTTTCTTTGGAGGTACAAAGCGAACCTTACCTCCATTGATGTAACTACATGACAGTTCTCCTAGACTGCGAGAACTCAGTTGGTAGAGTAGAGCTGCTGTAGCAGTTCCTATGTCGTTACCTCCTTTCTCCAGGGCAGGGTGATGGAAAGAGAGGACAGGGCTAGAGTGTACCTGTGCTCTGGCAATTTCCAGTTGCTAATTGGTGCCTGGGCTTGGCAGTTGGTACAGTTTAGAGCAGCCTCAGGAGCTGTCCCTGCAGAGCCAGTTGAAATTGGGTCCTGGCGTTTTTGATGGTTCTTCATTCTTTGTGCTGCAATTTTACCTTTGGGTTAAAACCTTTCATACTCTTCCAGCTCCCCATCCAGTTTCCTCTATATCAGCTTGGAACTGAGAGTCCTTAACTCCCACTGTATTCAGACCTCTCTATTGCTTCATTAACTGTAAGCTCTGAGTTTACCACACAACTGATAAGGCTGAATGTCTTCTTGCCAGACTGAAATGATACTCTGCAGATGTGGTCCCCAACTCTTGTTTGCTGGCGCTCCCACTTGGAATGGGTTAGCAGATGCCTGGCACAGCTACTCCCATCTCTCCATTTTCCTTACCACTTTCTCACTTCTCTTTTTTTCCATATTTGTTCTTTCCCCGCTTCTTGGCATCTTGTCTTTTTTCTGTGTATTTCTTTTTTCTTATTTGTGTCCCTTTTGCATGTTGTTTGCTGATTCTTCTCCTCCCCTCCACTCTCTGGTAGCTCCGATTCCTCTTCCCATTTCCCTGTTTACAAGAAGACTACATGCTGCTGGGATGGGAGAGGGGGGCTTCATTAGCACCACCCAAGGCAGAGTGGAGAGAAACAGGGGAATACTGCTGCCTATCTTCTCACCCATCTCAGAAGGTGAACCACATGAACCATCCCCAGGTAATTCTGCTGGGTGCCCATTCATTTGAGGATCCTGTTCAAAGTTGCTCTCTTTTTTTAAACCCTTGTCCAATGTTCAGGTATTTCTGTATGTTCGGCTGGGTGAGAGATTTATGAACAAATTGAGACGGTCAAGATGCAGCAAAAAAGTCAGTGCCATGCTAAGCTGGAGTCTCTTGGAGCTCTCTTTGGAGTGGTGAAATTCCACACCACCTGTTAGTATGGCTATGTGCCACTTCTGTTGCTTGAGTCAAATGGTATTATTTGAACTGGCAAAAGAAAACAGTGTCATTTTAATCAGCTCATTCCTGGTAAGTGGAATCAAAGGAGAAAAGTGTAACTATTTCTGAATGAACTGTCAGGGTCCCTTTCTCCCCATAAAACCTAAATTCTTTCAACTCCAGTGCTGTCAGAGAGACAGACAGATAAACTAGTAAGGTATTCAGACCCTGCATTGTTTCATCCTCTGAGATGAATTTTATTATATGGCCAGGCAAGCCATCATAAGTGCTCATGATTCCCTCCCATGGCTACTCTCGGAAAGCTGTTCTAAAATGAATGACCAAACTGAACTCAGCTCCTTTTTCTAGTGGTAGTTTGAGAGAGTTGAAATCAGTTATTTTTCTTCATAACAATCACAGTAGGGAGGAGGAAATGGAAGGGGTGGTATATTGTAGCGATTTACAATGTGGCTGAAGAAAGAATTGTTGCAATTGGCAACACCAGTTTTATGAACCATCTTGAAGAGAATTTACAAAATCCGTTTGCTATAAAATGAGACTGTTTGCTGTGCTGAAGCACTTTAACGTTGTCACACAAGCTTGAGTCTTTATTTTGGTATCAGAGCTTGATAAACTGGCAAGTGTGATGCTTGTCAAGCTTCCCAACTAGCAGTACTAAAATGTGCAGAATACTAATTCCCTTCTAGCTTTCGAATGCCCTAGTTCTCCTGATTGCCAGTGAACGTCTGCATAAGCCAAAAGGCAAGCTCAGAATACTAACTAGCAGCTGTGCTTAACCAGGAATGAAAATTTGTATCCCTAAATGTGTTTAGGTCAGAATTTTAAGTTCATTTTCTGTATGCAGAATACCCCAAAGTAAAACCTACATTCAGTGTATTAAAAGGAAGAATTATTGAAACAGCAAATCAACTCTAAGCTAATTTGGGTAGTAGATAAAGTCCCCATTAGAGACAGGCTAGGGTAACTGAGTTCCAGCTATCAGGATGCATATCAGTTTAGTGATCTCAATCCATACCCTAATGGACCTTCTTTCACCATACAGTTTAGCAAAAGCCTGCTGAAGAGATGCTCAACAGTAGACTAAGAATATGTTACTGGTTAAGGCTGAGATTCTCTCCACCATTTAGCATTGAAGATGCTATTTGTTACTTACTTTCAAGTGCATCCAAAAAAAGAGAGAGAAGCTGTTTGGTAAGCCACACTTTTTTGTCCTGGATGCTAAATGGTTTAGGATCATGAAATAATCCAATGCCGTTCTAGATTATAAAAGTTTGATAGGTCAGTTACTGGTTTTTATTCTCTATAAAGGGTCTATTCTTGCTCTTGGTGAAGTCAATGGTGAAATTCCTACTAACTTCAACTGGAGCAGCATCAGGGCCTTTTTGTTTGATAACTTCAGTCACACTTTCAGCACAGAATGGGCACCCAAACAATGCAGTGTTTGTCCATGATATGAAGACAGTACTATTATTAAAACATGTAAAGGAACATTTTCTGTATATAACAGGGTGTGAAAATCTATACCATTATGTTCACCAGTTTTACAATAATGATAAATATTGTACAATGTGTGCCTTGTGAGGTATCATTTGAAAAGTCATAATCTGCTGAATATCATCCTGTTACTGTGTAGCAATGCTATGTGACGTTATAAGATTCTACAGTACAATTGTTACCCAGAATTACAGCATATTTCAGTAACACCCACAGACCAGTTTTTCAGGGACAAAGATACACTGGTTCCAGCCAGATGTTAAACTATAAACTGCTTAAGTGGCCATTCTCCAGCAGAAGAAAAGGTGTGAACAAGAAATTTACATTTCATCACAGGGAAGGTTCAAACCCTCACATCCACACGAGATTGTTTTGTCACCATGACTCAGCAAGGATGTTTCTAGCATAAGAAATTGAATTATAAAGATGGGAGGGAAAGGCTAGACCTCGCTCCTTCTCCCATCTCTCTGCTCATGACATCCATGAATACCTGAAGGATACTGAACTAACGGGGAGGAGTCCCAGGCTGAAAGGGGACCCTGCCTATGAAATTTATGGCAGCATATAGGGAGGAAAACCTTTGCTTTGAATTCTGTTAGTTTATGTTAGCCATTAGCTTGCATTTTATCTTTTATTTCTTTTGTAAAGAATTCTGACTTTTATGCATCTTTATTGTAATCACTTAAAATTTATCTTTCTGTAGTTAATAAACATATCTTATTGTTTTATTTTAACCAGTGTGTTTGGATTAAAGTGTATGGGGAAACGCCATTTAGGATAACAAGGCTGGTGCATTATCATTTTCCTTTGATGAAATGACAGACTTTCTATGAACTTGTACTGTTCAGAAAGGTACTGAGCAGTATAATTCTGGGCGGATAAGCCTGGGACTAGGAAGTTGTGGGTGTCATCCTGTATGTAATTCACAAGTGACTGGTCAGAATGCTCATATATTTAGATGGGAGTGCACTTGCATGCTGAAAGCTGTGTGAACAGGCCAGGAGTAGATGTTCTGACAGCAAATCAGCATGAAAGGCATCTCAGGCTAGAGAGTTAAGGGAACACAGCTGTTCAACAGTCCAGATTCTATAATAATGACACAAATTACTCTTTTTCTCATAGGCTATGAACTCAGCAGATTGTGCATCATCAGGAAAGTGGATCTGTTTAGGTGCAAATTTTTCAAAGTACCTATCAAGATCCCAAAAAAGTTTAGTACTGTGAAATCTTAAGTCTTATTTACTGCGTCAAGCTGGGAGGGGTCACAAGCACTTTGGAGGACAGAGTTAGGTTTCAAAATGACCTTGACAAATTAGAGAATTGGTCTGAAGTGAAAAAGATGAAATTCAATAAGAGTGTGAAGTACTTCATTTAGAAAGGAAAAAAAAATAATGCACATCTACAAAATGGGGAATAACTGACAAGGTGGTCATACTGCTGAAAAAGATCTGGTGGGTACAGTGGATCACAAATTGAATGAGTCAATGTGATGCAGTTGCAAAAAAAAGCTAATATTCTGGGGTGTAAAGAATTGGGTCCTACCTTATAGCACCTTCTTCCAGTGGGAACCCAGCTTGTGTTTGCTGAGCTAGGTCCCTCTCTGGGGAAATTCTGCCTGGAACCCTCTCACAGAATCCAGGGAAGGTAGTTTCCGGACAAATTAATTGTTGAGGGTTTATTTCAAGCCTTCTTAACAAAAAAAGAGAACCAGAGTTTCATAGCCTCTCCCCTCAAAGTCTGCATAGGTTAAGTCCCTTTCCCCAAGTCTGTCCTTCACCCCACAAGTTCATCAACCCAAAAGTTCCTGACTCACACCTCAGAGGTTTTGTGATAACAGAACTTTAGCCACTCTCCCTTTTGTTAATATGTTTCTTGGAGTTGCTCCTCCCAGCAATGGCTCCAGGCTGTGCAAGGTAGCACAGCCTCCCCTTCCATTTCCTGCTCCTCCTTTTATAAGGATCAGCCAATTAAGTTGTAGGTCTTTTCCCAGGTGCAGCAGGTGGGGCTAATTAGCTAGTCAGCAAGCCAGTTGCAGGCCTCTGCTCCCAGAGGAATCGTATCCTCTGTACATTCACATGGGGTGTATTAAAAGGCGTGTTGTACGTAAGACATAGGAGGTAATTGTCTCGCTCTACTTGACACTGGTAGATTACTGGAGTACTGTGTCCAACCCTGGGCACCACATTTTAGGAAAGATGTGGACAAATTGGAGAGAGTTCAGAGGGAAGCAACAAAAATGATAAAACGTTTAGGAAACCGGATCTATGAGGAAAGATTAAAAAAAACCCTGGGCATGTTTTAGTCTTGAGAAGAGAAGACTGATGGGAGAGCTGGTAACAGTCTTCAAATATGTTAAGAGCTGTTATAAGGAGGATGGTGATAAATTATTTTTCATGTCCACTGCAGATAGGACAAGTAATGAGCTTAATCGGCAGCAAGGGAGATTTAGGTTAGATATTTGGAAAAACTGTCTAACTAGAAGGGTAGTTAAGCTCTGGAATAGGTTTGCAAAGGAAGCTGTGGAATCCCCGTCATTTGGAGGTTTTTAAGAGCAGGTTGGACAAACACCTGTCAGGGATGGTCTAGGTTTATTTAGTCCAGCCTCAGCACAGGGGAGTGGACTTGATAACTTCTCAAGGTCCCTTCCAGCCTGACAGTTCTATAATTCTATGACCAGCTGGAGACAGGGGCCACTAATTTCTGTTTACATTGCAATATATCATAATGTTCCCAGGAAGGAAGTATAATTTTTGTATAGTAAACCTATTTAATAATTTTGCTGTACCAAATTTTTGCAACCTCTCATTCTGCAACCCTTACTCATGGGAGTAGTCCTTCTCACATGAATAGTCCCCTTTACTTAAGCGAGACCACTTGTCTGAGTGGGGTTATCATGCAGAACTGAATCCTGGGCAAGTCCGCTGTCTTTTAATCCCCATTCTTTAATCAAAGGTAGACTTTGACAGGGATTTTTATTGAGATTGACATTGATCCACTGCATAGTGAAGCATATCATGATTTGATAAATAGGTAAAATATATGTTTATGAATTCCATTCTTTTATCAGGTTATTTCTTCTGTTGCATTTCAAATTTTGATGCCTTGGAAGAGAAGTGGATTTTTTAATATACATTTATTTATTTTCCATATATCCATTGTAAAGGGTTTCAGTCAATCGTCTGGATATGCTTGGGATTTCTAAATGGAAAATAGACTATATTAAAGACCATTCGCATCTTATGGAAATTTTTCTAAAACATTATTTCCAAAGACAATTCTGTGAACTTATCATATATTTTCTCTGCATCTTTTTCTCCCCCAGTGTTTCATTACAAGGGACTATTTCCGTGAAAAGATCTTTGTCAGCTGCTTCTGCTACTTATTCCTCACCTGAATCCACAACAGAGTGTTCATCACATTCATTTCTATGGAAATGATTGTCATCACAGAGAATCATGACTTCATAGGGGGAAGCAGCAGATGAACTCATAAGAAGCAAAGATGTTGCTTTTATGGAAATATATCAAGGTAAAGGAAGGAGACAAAGTGTAAATATAGGACATTTGGCAGAACTCCTTCCAAATAGAATGTTTCCCAAAGTTTCCTGGGAGCAATCGGCTGCCATGGAACATGCACATTCAGTTTATGGGTGTTTTATTGAATTTGAGTCAGAGATTTTACCAGGTCTCTGACTACTGCCAGCTATTCACTAAGAGACGAAGTGGGTGAGGTAATATCTTTTATTGGACCAACTTCTGTGGAGTTACGCTGAGTTGATCAAACTCAAGTGTAGGGGCTGGGTATAGGGTATACCACACATCCAAAGTTACACAGAAAACCTCTTCCTTTATATTCATTTAGACTTTGCATTTATTTGCTATCTATTATGTCACGTGTTTTTGGCTTGGCTTGGTTACTTTGTAGGACTCAATCCCCATACAGCGTGCTCTATCCATGTTCTCTTCATATGGAAGCTGATCTTTACATTCCGGGTTTATCTTGTCTATTGTCCCTAGCCTTAGGATGTTGCTGCTTATCTTAGCTAGTACAGCCACCTTAGCTCTAGCATACTGCTTGTCAAGCCCCTATTTACCACTTAACATTCCATTCACCTTCCCATTTATGCCCACCAAGCAATGAGGCAAGTGACTTCGTCAAGCCAGGCCTGCATCTTGAAATAAGGGTAGTGGTCTCTGGCTAATTTCCAGTGAACAACTGTTCATTTCACAGTTACCGCCACCACACTTTGTACTAATTTTCACCCTTGCTGGGCAATCTTAGAAGAGACATCAAGGGATAAATGTGTACGTACAGACTGGCACTGAACTACAATGACACTGTAGGAAAGTTTGCATTCTCACTGTACTGTTTCTGTGTACAAACATTTGCTCAGATTCGGAACCAGATCTTCAAAGGTATTTAGGTACCTAAACACCTTTGAGGCTATCTACCTCAGTGTCTAGGGTCAGTCACAAATACAAAAAAGTATTTCTAGAGGTTGTCACAATTTTGGAGTTTCAATGAATCCTGAGGGACCCATCTGCTGTGCACTATTTTGATAAGCTTTGTCAGACGTTGGATTTAATTCCCACCCTCCACTCCGGGATTGTGCATAAGTAATTATAGCTATCCAGATATCAATAGATGTGCTTACCGTTCTGCAAGCAGAGCTGACCTGAATGTGGAGTACAACTCAGCCAGGGACAGAAGAGTGTCCCTTGTTCTATTTTTTTGTTCACATGAAATACATAGTAAATCTGAATGGAGCTATAGTCCACCATAAATAGAGACTAAAATTCACATGAGGCATCAGTGTAATTTTTAATGGCAGGAGAAAGACTTGACCTGCCAGCCATATGACAGAATTTAAATAGTCCCTGTCAATCAGTCACTCTGTGTCAGTCCCCCTGTTTATCCTTCCAGGGCATATATCCGCTCATATTACCATCCTCTGAAAGAGAGCGAACACTTGCTGAAAATAAAAGTCAATGTTAACAGCCATGTGAAAGAGGCACAAAAGTACATATCACTGCAGCATAGTATAGTATGACAGGAATTTCTGATATAGTTTATAGAAGAAGCCATTTGTGGGGAAAATACTGGAAACATGGTGCACAATATAGATAGGAAGTGGACAATAAGCAACAAAAGAGGCCAATGAGATGATATAGCTACAATAGAGAGTCAGTCATTGGCTTCTAGATAGTCTAGATTATTCAATCAATCATCCTTATTTATATGAGTAGTCCTATCGAGCCAGCTGTTGTTAGAACTTCATAATAGCCCCAGTTCAGCAAAGTAATTAAACTCACGCCTAACTAATGAATGATGAGTTTACGGTATCAGTACATTAATAAGTTTACCCATACATGTGTGTACATGCACACACACATACAAAGCCCTGCTCCATATTTATCACTCAATCTTCTTAAAAAAAAAACAACAACACATTCAGCCCTCTGAGTAAAACTAGCCATAAGGTAAAGACTTCAAAAAACTCATTATACTATGCTGGTTTTCCTTCTCTTCAAGACAGAGAAATATATTCTTTAAGTATGAAGGGGAGTGGTAGTGTAATTCTACAACACACATACCTAATGACAATCTTTCTCACAGACATAGGTCTATTTCTTTGGCCTGAAGAGAAGGGCAACAGGGCTAGCATAACAACTTATCTGAAATGTTAGCATATGGCTAGTTTTACTCAGAGGGCTGAATGTGTTGTTGTTTTTTTTTTAAGAAGATTGAGTGATAAATATGGAGCTTGGCTGTGTGTACAGTGTGAGTGAAGTAGCCAGATCTTAATAATGTATCATTTTGTTCTTCGCTCTTTGCAGACACCCTGAAGAAGTAAAGCATCAGAAGAAAGAAAAAAAAGAAGAAGCCACATACTGTGGCATATTTCAGAGTAACAGCTGTGTTAGTCTGTATTCACAAAAAGAAAAGGAGTACTTGTGGCACCTTAGAGACTAACCAATTTATTTGAGCATGAGCTTTCGTGAGCTACAGCTCACTTCATCGGATGCATCTTATGATCATCTGATGCATCCGATGAAGTGAGCTGTAGCTCACGAAAGCTCATGCTCAAATAAATTGGTTAGTCTCTAAGGTGCCACAAGTACTCCTTTTCTTCATACTGTGGCATGTAGCTCTATAAATAGGTGAAGACCCAGGGGTCTGCACTCAGCTGTATGCTGAACAAATTGTTGGAAGGATGATTGAAATTCTTGATGGCTTTGTGTATTGCGCCTTTGAGACTGGATGCGTTGTAGAATGCAAGCAAAGATTTCAGCAACGTACCCATGCATTCCGCAGTAATAGATGGTTAAAACTGGTTTTTGGTTGGCCATCAAATGGATGATGTAGCAGCAAGCCCGTAATCATCTCCATTGGTGTAAAATATTGTCTAAAATATTTTCAATCTATGTACCAAATTTACTCAGTAGGAACGGAATCATAGGTACCAAGGTATTTGTGGTGAATGAAGAAAGGTCATTTGACTCAGGCAAGCTCATCAGTTCTGTTCAGTGCTGCCCCCATCTCAGAACTGAGTTCACACGTTTTTTGGATCACTTACCCCTGCTCCCAGTGTTTCATTCTCAAAGATCTTGCCTGAAAACTCGGTGTATACACTTGCTAGTCAGTATGTGGGGAAAAGATCTTTTTAAAAAAGATTTATTCCTGTTCCATTTGTACCATTTCTATATTTGCACAATTGTTTCTATGGGTGTGAAAGTGGTAACTTGAATATATTTCATCTGATCAAAAATGTCACATGGAAAGAAACCAAGTGAGAAAGGGGTTGATAGCAATATAAAAATCTAATTCATCAAGACAGCGGGGGGCCTGATCTCACTTCAGTGGGGTGCAGAGTACATTCCTCACCGTGCTGAAAGTCGGGACTTTCTTGTGTGTTCTCTGATTAGGGTGACCAGACAGCAAAAGTGAAAAATCGGGGTGGGGTGGGGGGTAATAGGAGCCTATATGAGAAAAAGTCCCCAAAATCAGGACATCTGGTCACCCTATCTCTGATTGACTGTCATTAGTCCATATTCTGATTAATTCCTTGACTGGAGATGCTAAGGCCTACCTGGGAAGGGAAACATGGAGGAGTTTGTTAAACTGGTAGCCACAGGGCAGGCCCTCACGCTTGAGTAGCCCTATCCAGAGCACGATCCATCCCCATTGCATGAAGAGCATAAGAGGATAAAGAACTGCAGAAACTGCCAACATAGAGACAAGACTGGCTGTGAGGGCTCCTGTCTACTGCACAACACTTTGGAGGCGATTTTCAAAAAGCCCTCAGCGTTGGCCTAAGTGTTCCATTGAAGTCAATGATGAAACTCCCACTGATGTCAATGGGAGCAGAGTTAGGCCAAGCGTGACACTTTTAAAAATCATACTTTATTATTTTTTGCTCACACTCATCCCCAAAACTATAGAGTGGGATGGGCAGTCCCGATATTCTGTACTGTACATGATGCTTACACAGTAGAAGAAAAGATGCAAACAGCAGTTTTCTTACATGTTGCCTACAATTTTCTCTATAAATAGGGTACTTAATTCAATTATTTCTATGCACAATGGGCCTGCAATGCAATGTGCATAGTTAGCATGAGCTTCAGTGAATCTGGATTTCTCTGGCTTTTTTCTAATGTGGTTCAGCCACTACTATGACTTTAAATTTATTTAAATATTTTATTAAGATGATGTTTAAAAAACTTGAATGGTACAGAGTTCAAGCATAGAAGTTTCTTGTTATCAGGGAATAACATACAGATTATCAAGGGGTGTGAAGTTTGGTTTAGGATCGGATGGCATAAAGAAGACATAATCTGTACTATTCCTGATTGGGGGTAAAAGGTTGATGGGTCAAAGTACAGACACTGAGATATGAGGGTATGTTGTTCATATAATGGCTATGTTCATGTGTGGAGTATACAATGAGTGGATATGATGATGAGGATCTCATTTGGTGAGATTTAATGTTCAGTGAGATTATGGTTCCAGTTCATATGGTCTAATAGACAAAGTCTCTTGGTCCCTTTCTCGTAGTTGAACCACTATGTCGCTCCGGCTCACGCCTCCTGGTACTGTCGGTGGCCGGTAATATGTTCGGTGTACATGTCCCTGGACCATCGGATGGTGTCTGAGACCATGAGGTGCTGCATGAGCCATGCGTAGCATTGACTGATCCCGCAGGCCTGCAGCACATGCTCGTTGCAGAGGTCCCAGGCACCCAGGGCTCCAACGATCAGGGTGTCGATCTGCACCTCATAGCCCTTTGCTCTCAGGGTGTCAGCCAGGGGGGCGTATTTTTCCAGCTTATGAACTCGGGCTTCACTGAAGGCCGGGGTCCTGTTCTCGAAGGAGACCGTGACGTCGGCGCAGGGCCGGCTCCAGGCACCAGCTTTCCAAGCAGGTGCCTGGGGCAGCATTGAGAATGGGGCAGCAGCCCATGTCCCACGGCAGCAATTCGGCGGCAGCCCCGCTGCTCTTCCAGGTGCGGCGGCAATTTGGTGGCGACTGCTTGGGGCGGTAAAATTGGTAGAGCCACCCCTGCGTCGGCGAGTATGGTCTTTTTCTGGGCCTCATCGATGACAACGACGTCAGGTTATTACATTTGATATCAAGTACCATCTGCTGTAAGGCGTGGGGAATGTAGGAAGAGTGAAAGAATTTATGCTGTTAGCTGTGCAAGACATGTACAGCACGCAGCTCTGTAGTGCTCTGCAGAACATCACGCAGTCCTGGTAGTCCCTGCATTTTGTCATGAATCCTAAAATTATGAATCCTAAAATGTTTAGCGAATGTTTACTGAACTTCAAGAGCTAAGGTCAAAGTCTCCAAACTTAGTTGCCTAAATTTAGGCACCTAAATCCATGGTGATTGCGTCATTATTTACTAGTTATCTATTTTTTTTTTGTGATTTTGCTAGAAAAAAAATGAGGGAGGAAAGTCATAGAACTGGAGTTCTATTGAGGGGTATGTGCTGTTTAGGAAAGACTGAAATAAACGTAAAGGTAAAGGTGGTGGAGTAGCATTGTATATCAATGATGAGATAGAATGTAAAGAAATAAGAAGCAATGAAATGGATATTACTGAGTCTGTCTGGGCAAAAATTACATTGGGGAAGAAAACTATTAGAGCCTCCCCTGGGATAGTGCTTGAGGTGTGCTATAGACCGCCGGGATCTAATTTGGATATGGATAGAGCCCTTTTTAATGTTTTTAATAAAGTAAATACTAATGGAAACTGTATGGTCATGGGAGACTTTAACTTCCCAGATATAGACTGGAGGACAAGTGCTAGTAATAATAATAGGGCTCAGATTTTCCTAGATGCGATAGCTGATGGATTCCTTCAGCAAGTAGTTGCTGAACCGACTAGAGGGGATGCCATTTTAGATTTGGTTTTGGTGAGTAGTGAGGACCTCATAGAAGAAATGGTTGTAGGGGATAGTCTTGGCTCAAGTGATCGTGAGCTAATTCAGTTCAAATTGAATGGAAGGATTAACAAAAATAAATCTGCAACTAGGGTTTTTGATTTCAAAAGGGCTGACTTTCAAAAATTAAGGAAATTAGTTAAGGAAGTGGATTGGACTGAAGAATTTATAGATTTAAAGGTAGAGGAGGCCTGGGATTATTTTAAATCAAAGCTGCAGAAGCTATCGGAAGCCTGCATCCCAAGAAAGGGGAAAAAATTAATAGGCAGGAGTTGTAGATCAAGCTGGATGAGCAAGCATCTTAGAGAGGTGATTAAGAAAAAGCAGAAAGCATACAGCGAGTGGAAGAAGGGAGGGATCAGCAAGAAAAGTTACCTTATTGAGGTCAGAACATGTAGGGATAAAGTGAGACAGACTAAAAGTCAAGTAGAGTTGGACCTTGCAAAGGGAATTAAAACCAATAGTAAAAGGTTCTATAGTCATATAAATAAGAAGAAAACAAACAAAGAAGAAGTGGGACCACTAAACACTGAGGATGGAGTGGAGGTCAAGGATAATCTAGGCATAGCCCAATATCTAAACAAATAGTTTGCCTCAGTCTTTAATAAGACTAAAGAGGATCTTAGGGATAATGGTAGCATGACAAATGGGAATGAGGATATCGAGGTAGACATTACCATATTTGAGGTAGAAGCGAAACTCAAACAGCTTACTGGGACTAAATCGGGGGGCCCAGATAATCTTCATCCAAGAATATTAAAGGAATTGGCACATGAAATTGCAAGCCCATTAGCAAGAATTTTTAATGAATCTGTAAACTCAGGGGTTGTACTGTATGATTGGAGAATTGCTAACATAGTTCCTATTTTTAAGAAAGGGAAAAAAAGTGATCCGGCTAATTATAGGCCTGTTAGTTTGACATCTGTAGTATGCAAGGTCTTGGAAAAAATTTTGAAGGAGAAGGTAGTTAAGGACATTGAAGTCAATGGTAAATGGGACAAAGTACAACATGGTTTTACAAAAGGTAGATCGTGCCAAACCAACCTGATCTCCTTCTTTGAGAAAGTAACAGATTTTTTAGACAAAGGAAACGCAGTGGATCTAATTTACCTGATTTTAGTAAGGCATTTGATACCGTGCCACATGGGGAATTATTAGTTAAATTGGATAAGATGTGGATCAATAGGAAAATTGAAAGGTGGATAGGAATTGGTTAAAGGGGAGACTACAACGGGTCCTACTGAAAGGTGAACTATCAGGCTGGAGGGAGGTTACCAGTGGAGTTCCTCAAGGATCGGTTTGGGACCAATCTTATTTAATCTTTTTAGTACTAACCTTGGCACAAAAAGTGGGAGTGTGCTAATAAAGTTTGCGGATGATACAAAGCTGGGAGGTATTGCCAATTTAGAGAAGTACAGGGATATCCTACAGGAGGATCTGGATGACCTTGTAAACTGGAGTAATAGTAATAGGATGAAATTTAATAGTGAGAAGTGTAAGGTCATGCATTTAGGGATTAATAACAAGAATTTTAGTTATAAGCTAGTAACGCATCAATTAGAAGTAACGGAGGAGGAAAAGGACCTCGGAGTATTGGTTGATCATAGGATGACTATGAGCCGCCAATATGATATGGCCGTGAAAAAAGCTAATGCGGTCTTGGGATGCATCAGGAGAGGTATTTCCAGTAGGGATAAGGAGGTTTTAGTACTGTTATACAAGGCACTGGTGAGACCTTACCTGGAATACTGTGTGCAGTTCTGGTCTCCCATGTTTAAGAAGGATGAATTCAAACTGGAACAGGTATAGAGAAGGGCTACTAGGATGATCCGAGGAATGGAAAACTTGTCTTATGAAAGGAGACTCAAGGAGCTTGGCTTGTTTATCCTTACTAAAAGACGGTTGAGGGGAGATATGATTGCTCTCTATAAATATATCAGAGGGATAAATACCGGAGAGGGAGAGGAATTATTTAAGCTCAGTACCAATGTGGACACAAGAACAAATGGATATAAATGGGCCACCAGGAAATTTAGACTAGAAATTAGATGAAGGTTTCTAACCATCAGAGGAGTGAAGATTTGGAATAGCCTTCCAAGGGAAGCAGTGGGGCCAAAAGATCTATCTGGCTTTAAGATTAAACTCGATAAGTTTATGGAGGAGATGGTATGATGGGATAACATGGTTTTGGTAATTAAATATTCATGGTAAATAGGCCCAATGGCCTGTGATGGGATATTAGATAGGGTGGAATCCGAGTTACCCAGGAAAGAATTTTCTGTAGTATCTGGCTGATGAATCTTGCCCATATGCTCAGGGTTTAGCCGATTGCCATATTTGGGGTCGGGAAGGAATTTTCCTCCAGGGCAGACTGGAAGAGGCCCTAGAGGTTTTTCGCCTTCCACTGTAGCATGGGGCACGGGTCACTTGCTGGAGGATTCTCTGCTCCTTGAAGTCTTTAAACTATGATTTGAGGACTTCAATAGCACAGACATAGGTGTGAGGTTTTTTGCAGGAGTGGTGGGTGAAATTCTGTGGCCTGCGTTGTGCAGGAGGTCAGACTAGATGATCATAATGGTCCCTTCTGACCTAAATATCTATGAATCTATGAAACTGGAGTTGTTTCAGTTTTAGCATAATTTAGATTTAGGCATAATTTCTAGAACATAAAGGGCTGGATTCCACTCTGACTTATACTCAATGCAACCCCATTGAACTCCAGGCTGGAAAATGGTACTGGATATAAAAACTAGCCATTGTATTGGATGGTTAAAAATGAACTACAAACAACTCACTAGGGAATTTAATATCTTACAAAAATAGTGTTCATATTCTGGACCAAATAATAAGCTTGTGAAGAATGAATCTTAGGTTTCACGCAAACCCAGCCTATGCTGGAACACCTTGAGAGCATTTAGGCAATTTTATATAGCCCTTCAACTGAGAGGCACGTATTTAATAAAGCTTCTGTTAGGCAACACATGTGTGTTACATTTGTATAGCCACATTTTACAAATACCTTGCAGTGATAAGAGCTTAAATGGCCTATGTTTTTCCCAGAGTTCTATTAGCTCATGCTAAGCTACATCTCATGATATCCTGCAATAGCACAACTCAGTATTTGGCATAAGCAGACCGGAAACTTGTCAAAATCAAGATACATCCCTTCTGTGTCTTAGTCCAAGGTAGGGAAGTACCTTCACCAACCAAATACCTGAAACGCTACTGTCTAAAACAGGGGTTCTCAAACTGGGGATCGGGACCCCTCAGGGGGTTGCGAGGTTATTACATGGGGGGTCGTGAGCTGTCAGCCTCCACCCCAAACCCCGCTTTGCATCCAGCATTTATAATGGTGTTAAATATATAAAAAGTGTTTTTAATTTTTAAGGTGGGGGTCACATTCAGAGGCTTGCTCTGTGAAAGGGGTCACCAGTACAAAGGTTTGAGAACCACTGGTCTAAAATAAAGATAAGGAAAGGCCCCTAACAATTTAGGAAACTAGGACAAACTGATGGGTTGGATTTTAGGGACATGAAAGAGTTTTGTAACTTGTAGAATCATCCTATAAACACTCTTAACTGAAATGCGTAACTTTGGGAGCACACTTTCTATATAAGGTGAATGTAACAACACTTCACAAAATGGCTTCTCGGAAACTGGTACTGTGTTGAACCTTTCTTCCTGTACTATACTTTTATTAGCTTTTAGCAATAAACCTGATGGACACTGGTTATTTGGTCTTTAATATATTTCACACAGAACCAAAGTGTGATCAAGCAATTGACTATACAATTTATCAACACTTAAGAGACCTGGATTCCTTACTTTGGCACTGAGCAGCTGTGTCACCTTAGGTAAGTCAGGTTTCCCCTCCTGCCCTTTGTCTGTCGGGTCTATTTAGATTATAAGCTTTTTAGGGACTGTCTCTTACAATGCATTTGTTCCACACATAAGACCATAGACCCACAATTTCAGATGGGTCCACTAGCCACTATATAATAAATAATACAATATATATGGCACTATAATATAAATAAGAATAAAGACTAATTTTTGTCTCCAGTGAAATCTGTACAGCCCTCAGTGAAACCTATGGGATTGCACAGATGTCACTAAAGGCAGAATTTTGCTATTACTTGGTTTGCAGTATTACTGGGATCAGAATTTGTTCCCTTGAAACTAAGAACAAAACACCTCTGCCCCTGCCTAGTTATTTGCCTTTATAATGTCACCTCTGCACTCCACCATTGATACCAGCTATTTGTCCATAGCCATCTCCTTACTTTCTTCCATTCAGACACATATGCATGAAATGTATTTCCCAAATTGGTCTGTCAGGCTATTCTTTTCTCCATGTCAAATCCCTCCTGCAGCCTCGCTGCTTCCATGATAACTAACAAGAAATTGGCCATCTGGTAATCGGTAGGTTGAAGAGTTATTAGGTTAAAAAGTGTTTTTATGTCTGTAATGTGTATAAATATTATACATATTTTATGGGATCCCTCTTCCCCACCTTTGCATGTTGCCAGTGTTGGGCAAAAATAAATAAGTGAATATTGAATTAACAGGGTTTATGCCTCCCATCACTTTTATTACTTTGCTTGTATGTCGTATCCCTCTCTTTACCTACACCACATAAAGGGACAATGGACTGGAACAGTGGTTCTCAAATTTTTGTACTGATGACCCCTTTCACATAGCAAGCCTCTGAGTGCGACCACCCTTATAAATTAAAAACACTCTTTTATATATTTAACACCATTATAAATGCTGGAGGCAAAGCAGGGTTTGGGGTGGAGGCTGACAGCTCACAACCTCCCCCCATGTAATAACCTTGTGACTCCCTGAGGGGTCCTGACCCCCAGTTTGAGAACCCCTGGACTAGAAAGAGCAATCTGCTCTGTTTTAATGTTTCGAGGAGAGTACAAACTGTCCCTGTGCCCCAAGCAATCCCAGGAGCGTCTCTGCTCTTTAGGCATAATTTCTCCCAGTATTCTTCCTTACTACCCTCTATGCAAAATGCACAATCCAGCCCTAAGTGTTTATACAATGCCTACAGCAACATAAAATGCAGGTATGGAACATACTGCAATACATATAGCTATCAGAACAACAGGGTAGGGATGGGAAGCCCTTTGCAGAGCTGAGCTCTCAGTCTTGAATGTGCTGCTCGGAACTGCAAAGTAATTCCCAGAGGTACAGAGCTCTGTGGACCTGGGACGGAAGAGAGAATTTCTAGAAGGGATGTTACAGGGTCAGCAGATATGCAGACAAAGGGTTACTTGACAGGCATATGCATAAATATGAATACTGGATTCTGAACATCGTGGTATTTGGAACCCAAATGTCACAGACTTTAGAGAAAACATTATTCGTTATTGACTTAGGCAGTGACGGGACATCAGCAAGCCAAACATTATGCTTTATAAAATAAACATGTCATGGCAGGACAAAGGCAAAGTAAACAGTGCTGCAGGGGCAGTAGTTGTGATGACAGTTCTGTGTCATTTATATATTCATCCCAAGATGCACTACCTATAAATTCAATGGCTTTTAAGTGTTTAAGATTTCAAAGTATTTAAATATCTAACTTTCTTTACATTAAAGATGATTAGGAAAAGCAAGAGGGAAGGAGAGGGACACATGGTAGGTGCATCAGGATAGTGAGACTTGTTCAACATGTGTGAAAGTTCTGAGCCATGAGGTACAGTTTGGAGCTGTGTTATAAACTATTTTTAAAGCTCTGGGTGCTGGACTCATGAATACAAAAGCAAGGAATTGTGCTCATCCCTTATACCGGTTAGCGATTTCTTTTTATTTGTTCCTTGTCTTTCTACTTATAAATAGCCTTAGTTTCTTTCTACAGATTATTAAAAGGAAAGGCTCCCTAAAAAGTTCTTGTATGCAAAATCCTTATTGAGTCTATACATTACATTTTCAAAGCTGTCTGTGGGAGATACATGCACAAATCCTATTATACGTTAACGAGATTTGCATGTATGCCTTCTGCAGACTGCTTGGAAAATGTATTCCATATGTCTTTTCTGCTCTCTGCTCCATTGAAAGACATTAGAAAACATTCTTTTTTCAGTTATATTTTACTATAATACAAAATGTGGTTACGATCAGAAGAATGAGGTGAATGATATCACTCTGCAATGCTACTGCATATACTCTGAATAATATCATTTTGATACTCCCTGTGCCTTCTGAGTCATATTTGCTTAGGGGAGATTGTCCCTGGTCCTTGTGTGGGTTTGTATTGTGGGTAAAAAGAGCCTTTTTCCTCCCACCTTCCATGTGTTGTGGGTTGGAGGAGGACAACTGCAGACCCTGCAACTGAGGGGGAATAGGAACTGCGCTTGTAATGTGCTCCTGGGGGCATGCATCACCCCAAGGAGTGTGTGAGGTCATCACACCTCCCCCTTTGCTGATAGTAGTCTGTGACATTGATAGGGTGCATTGGGAATGGAGCAGCCTGTGTACTCCCTCTAGGCAGCCAGGAATCTGGAGTAGGATCAGGGAACAAATCAGTACCTCATATAAGAAAAGAGAAAAAAGCAATGGGCGGAAAATGCCAAGAGACAGAAACAGGCAGAACAGAAATCACACACTAGGAAACAAAATTGAAGAAGAAAGAAATCAGCTTGGATAGTTTCTGTGGAAAATAAATGAGGAAAATGGAAATATCAGCTCAGAGAGATCTCAGCAGTAAAAAGAATGACAGCAAATAATACTCAGGTCAGAATACTGCATTGTTTTTCAGATCTATTGTTCTTGCAATTGTCAACATTAACAACATTCATAGAGCCAAACCCTACAGTCCCTAAAAGCAGGGCCTGGCCAGTCATTGCCTTCAGGGAGAGTAAGAGCAGGTCCTCAGCCTTATTCAGGAAAAAAACTCCACAGATAATATTGAGTTAGAAAAGGCTTGGGTCCTGCTTCTGCAAACACACATGTGGTAAAGTTACTATGCAAGTAGTTCCAGCTGTGCAGAACAGGTACTTTAATGTGGGTGCTCACCTTGTACTCATGTGCATAAGGACTTGCAGGATTGCATCCTTAATAAGGACTTCTGAATCAGGTCTAGAGATTTTAGGATTTCTTTCTCTCAGCATGAATTATTTCAGAAATCATCTAGATTACACCAAGGACTTTAGAAACTCTTGTAAATTGTAGTGTTCTCTTTCAAGGTAACTATTTTCCAAGAAATTGTTTTAGTTTATGTAACATAGGGGTTTTTTTTTTTAGGTGACTGTATTAAATATTAAAATACATTCTGACACAGTATGTAAATGCATTCTGTTGTGTATAGATAAAAGGTATTGTAACCCAAGGTTCGCAAAATCTGTTATAGTTGCTTTCTCAAATAGTATCGACTGCTAAGCCTACTTAAAACAGGCAGACAAACAAAAACCAGGGAAACTACAAATGTAATGTTTTAACAGAAAGATTAAAATAAGTTGTGATGATAATTTATATGTATAAAAAAATGACTGGCAGCAGGTTACTTCCTTCCCTTTAGCATTTGTAAATTATTACACATAGCTCAGTCAATTAAGGCTTTGCTTTTCATGGTAAGCAGTGTTGCTATGGAAATTATATAACATGGGAATAACTGGTAGCTGCAAGTCAAGGTTTTAGCAAAACTGTTTAAAGAGTACAAAGGCCTTTTTTGGTGGGGCGGGGTAAATTGGCTGCTTCTCTATTTTCAGGAGGCTGCAATTTGGCTATCAAAAACCATTACTGCCTGAAACCTGGCATAAAATATATTACAGATTTTATAAAAAACCCAAACAATGTAGCTGCTATTGCAAGGGGGGGGGGGGAGGGAAGGTTTATTGGTTTTAGGCAGATTTTTTTTCTTAAGCAAATCATTAATCATTTTGATCTGATGTAAAAATGTAGAAAATGTCTTATTCAATATTGTTTGATGGCTTTTTGAAAACTGGAATAAAGAAGATCTAAAATGACAGCTGTTAAGACTGTAAAAACTGGCTACTGCTCCGGTATTACAAATACAGAGTCTAAAAGGAAAAAAAGCATAATATTAAATAGTAAAAAACAAAGTGAAACACTGGAATGCGTTACCTAGGGAGGTGGTAGAATCTCCTTCCTTAGAGGTTTTTAAGGTCAGGCTTGACAAAGCCCTGGCTGGGATGATTTAACTGGGAATTGGTCCTGCTTCGAGCAGGGGGTTGGACTAGATGACCTTCTGGGGTCCCTTCCAACCCTGATATTCTATGATTCTATGAAAGGGCAAGGGTATAAAATTAGTACACACGCTGCAAACTACAGGCTTACTCTGAGCGGCTATATGCTACCAAAGAAACAATTGCTCTTTATTATCGAATATTAAATGTATTGTACTAATATGACAGACCTCCATACTATCCATATTGCTAGAAAACTAGAGCTGTAAAAATTGTTCAACTAAGTCAAGTACACGGTGTCAGCCCACCTCAGTTTGGAGGTGATCTGTGTTCCCAAGGAAGCAAGTAGTTCACTGGAACTTGTCTTTGGTACCTTCCGAGTTACACCCAGACTCACAGGGATTGGTCAGAGGGGACAAGACACACAGTGGAAATCATGCAGCGTGTGGTTTTCAAAAGCAGGGTATTAAAGAAGTTGCACTTTCCAGAGCCCATGTGAGTTGGCATGAACTCTGGTAAACGTATCAGCTTGTGCATAGATTTGTTAATTTTTGTTAATATGTTTATCTTAATATGTTTATCTCTGTAATGCTTTGTGCCTTAAGAATGAAGTAGGCTTGCTTAGAAGGAGCTGTGGGGTAACTTATAACTGCAGCAATTGCACTGTTCACCATCTCTGAAGAGAAACAAGCAGGCGTCCTAGGGCAACATCTCTGTGCTGGGAACGACACAGTGAAGGCAGGGAACTGTCCAGCCTGGAAATACTCCTGTCAGAAGGGAGAGAGGAGCAGGGTCTTCACTCAAGAGGCAACAGCTGGGGAAGCCTGGAAGCCTGAGACTGGGTGCCCTTACTGAACTAGTAAGGGGAAATATAGGTGCAGTTGCCCTGAACTGTAACACCCTCACCCCCACTTCCTTTGTCTCACCCACCGGGACGAGCAGAAACGATTCCAGGGCATTACGCTTCAGGACCAATCCTCCCCACGCACAGTGAACAAGTGGCAATTCATCCAGTGAACTCTCTTGGAGGCATCCATTAAGAGGTTCCTGTTCTGCTGGAAGATGGCCCTTCCCAGTAGCATCAGGGCAAGCAGCCTTCAGAGCCGCTAGTCTCCTCATCCTCTGACATCATCAGCGGTTTGCATCTGATGAGACTGCTGCCAAGTCTATCCAGTCTAGATAGACTATCTATCTATTGCTTTCATTTAGGGTGACCAGAAGTCCTGATTTTCTAGGGACAGTCCCGATATTTATGGATTTTTCTTATATAGGTGCCTATTTACCTCCCCCCCTGACCCCCGTCCTAATTTTTCACACTTGTTATCTGGTCACCCTACTTTCCTTTGGCATTCTGTTCCTCTCCTCTTTCCTTCCCCTCATCTATAATTCTCCTATTATCCTGGTTACCGTGGCTTTGCACAAAAAAAAGGGAGGTGTCAAAGGAGGAAAAGGAAAAGAAAAGACAACTATAATTAAAAAAGATAACTAAACTAATGACCTGGGAACATCATTACTTTCATCCAGTTAGTGGAAACTGTCCCATTATTTTATATTTTCACTCACATAATTATAGCCAGAGCCCTGTGTAAATGGGTGCATAATTTACATTTTTGTCAAAATACCACCCATATCTGTTCACACCACAGTGTAAATCTATAAAAAATGGCTATTTTCGTGCCATCTTTCAACTTCTCAATTTGTCCGCCTACTATTTTGCTTTCCTTCTCCATGCCTCTGTGTGTGTCTGTTTCTCCCACATGAAAGAATTCAGTGAGTTTTCCACACAGGCTTAAAAAGAAGGAGTGGGAGCCCTGGAGATCCTTCATCATTTAGAGCAGCCAAAAGGAGAGCAAAGGCACTTACTCCAGATATTCAGGCTAGACAGTGGACTTGCCCCAATAGACAAATACACAATGCATGCTCTAAAGTCTGAATATGCACATGAAAATGGGGTATGTGTACAACCAAACACCTACTTTCTCCTACAATTCACTGATTTTTGCCTCCCTACACATTTTCACACATCAAAAACAGTTTGTCAGACAGTGTGTTCCCATTTTGTAAAATTCCTCATTGTACAGAGCTTTGAAAATGTGACCCGAAGAGTCAAAAAAAAAAAAGTTGTCAAGTATCAGAGGGGTAGCCGTGTTAGTCTGGATCTGTAAAACTGGCAAAGAGTCCTGTGGCACCTTATAGACTAACAGACGTATGGGAGCATAAGCTTTCGTGGGTGAATACCCACTTCATCGGAGGCAGGTAGTGGAAATTTCCAGAGGCAGGTATAAATATGCAAGCAAGAATCAGGCTAGGGATAACGAGGTTAGTTCAATCAGAGAGGATGAGGCCCTCATCTAGCAGTTGGGGTGTGAACACCAAGGGAGGAGAAGCTGCTTTTGTAGTTGGCTAGCCATTCACAGTCTTTGTTTAATCCTGAGCTGATGGTATCAAATTTGCAAATGAACTGAAGCTCAGACTGGGGGGTTTAGGCTTGCACTCTCTGCACCTCCGTGATGCTGTCTGGTTGAAAAATGACCATTTGTATCATGGTTGCTACCAATGTTCTATAATTGCAACAAATCTCATACAAAGTGTATCATGTAAGGTGTAATGAAAAAGTTACAATCTAGTAAGTATAATTATCCTGGTTAAATCTATGTATCTGAAGTTATGAATATTGGCTATGCATCTCTTTCTCAAATGTTTGTTCCTGGGGTAACACCCACAAGGTAGTTTATGTGCAGTCTCACCAGCCCATTGTAAATGGACTATTCAAACTTGATGGGCCGTTAAGAAGAATCAGCTCTCCAGATAGCTCTTCCTGTGGATGCCTCAGCAAGAATATGGGCAATGGCTGCACCTGTGAGTTATCAAACTATGTAAGGACATGTGATATGCTCATGTGATCCTGGATGCCAACTTGAGACAGTAAATTTCCAGGCACATGGCAAAGGATATAAAAGACCCCTGAGATATTTCCATGTTGATTCTTTCCTGCCTGATTCTCTGAACTGTGGATTTACAACAAAAAGGAGGATTTTGAACTATGGACTGTGGACATTCCAATCTTTTGGAAGTTACCTGAGAGACTTTACAAGCCAGCATCACTGCTACAAACCTGATATAGGGACTTTGCAATTGTTCATGTGAATATGATCTATTAACTATTATGAACTCTCATTCTTTTATTATTAAACCTTTAGTTTTTAGTTATTAAAGGATTGGCCTCAGCATGATTGTCGAGTAAGATCTGGGTTATATATTGACCTGGCTAAGTGACTGATCTCTTGAGATTAGAAGGACCCTATATTTGGTGAAATTGGTTTTCAGTAACCACTCATCATACAGTCTAGCATCTGGGTGCTAAGACAAGGGCTGGAACGCTTAAGGAGTCTGCATTTTTGATTTATTGTCAACCAGTGTGGTGAGACAGAAATTTACATTTGTTACTGGCTTGGTATAATCTAATGAGAGATTAATAGTCAGTTTGGGATGAGTCTGCCTTATTTCTCAGGAATTTGTCCTGAATTTGGTATTCTCAGCTGTGACCCACTGAGGCACAGTGACGACCTTACAGTGATTTTTGCAGCAGCTCTGGCAGGAATCCAGCATCTGTGGTTAATTCTTCCTCCAGGGGCAATACCAGGGTACCCCAGTTACCAACCAGCCTTCACAAAGCAATCTGCATTTATTCTTAGGACAAATGCATTGCAGATAAAATGTATAAAAATAATAAAATCACCTACACTCATGCAAAAAGCTTACCAGAGATCTCTCCCCACTTCAGCACAGGGCTCAAGTAGGTGTCAGTCTTTCAGACCCCACAACTGGGTTTGCCCCTTTGGTTCAGGGGTACTGGCACAATTTTTATAATGGGGGTCTGAGAGCCACTGAACCAAACTGTAAACCTTGTATATAATGGAAATCACTTCAAGCCAAGGGATGCGGCAGCAACCCCAGCACCCCTAGTTCCAGCACCGATGCCTTGGTTATAAGTTCATGTCAGTTTTTGAGCAGGAACCAGACCCCAACTGGACAGTTGAGTGGTTTCTTTATACTTCTCGGGCCTTTGAGCTCCAGGCTCTGGGAACAGGTCAATGGCCTGTCAATGGCTATTTCCTCAGGGGGAAGCTTCAAAAGGCTGGGTTTCTGCATAAATGGGGTTGTGTAATTCGCATTAACCTCTCCCTAGGGAAAGCCACTTAATACTTCTTATACCAAAAGTCCATGTGTGTCTGGCATATTTCAATATAGTTGTTTGAACTTACACTTCCAAGGTCTTGTGTCTGTCACAAGAGTCTCCCTGTGTTATGGGAAGTAGGAATTCTTTCTTTCTTCCTCTTTCTCTCTTATGGTAACATAAGGGTAAAGTACACTTAAGAGGGCATTATGCCATCTGGTGCTGTTCTTGGCTGTTATGTATGAACATCAACTAGTTGGCAAATATTACTAGCTATGTTTCTTTAGAGGAATGAAGTGACTGAAGAACACCATGAGTGTCATATTAGATGGAGAGCTAGTGTAATGAATATGTAAGATAATTCTGTTCCACACAACTTCTGTTACTCTTACATTACCATTATTAGACACTATTTGTATTTTTGAAGTAAGATCACAACATTTAAAGATAGCTAATGTTAAACCCATATTAATCTTAGTGTATTAGAAGTGGAAAGAGATGGATTATGAGCTTTCAAGAGGAAACTGCACAGGATTTGTGTAATTATTCAGATCACTACATGTTTTAACTAAGAAGCTATTTGTGCCGAGTGACTGAAGATGTGATTGAAGACATGCATACAGTCAGTGGAAGTCAAAGAGATCACAATGACTACAGGCTCTGACAGGGCATGTTTCCCAGTTCATGCCAATATCATCTTCAGATGCGGGTTAGTGTAGGATGTTGAGTTTCAGTTCTGATCCACTATGACACAACTGTCCAGGTGCTGATTGCTCAACACTTTCTGAAAATCAGTCCCCCTTTAAAGTATTTTAAAGTGGGCACCCCAAATTACTTATGAAAATCTTGGATAGGAATGCAAAACAATTGGAAACTACTTATGCAACAGATTCATTATTGCATGGAAGTTCTCTGAAACTGTGGCAGATGCAAGTCGATCTGTTCTTTTTGAGCACAGCTTTTCTTAATATGCTGGTATTATTGATTTTAAACAGTAGGACAGTGTTCTCCATTAGCGAGATGAAGTCTTAGATTCAGTCCATGTATAATTGATGAAATAGATGTAAAAAGGAGAGGCAGTCATATCTCAAGAGGGTATTTTATTATTTTCCTTATATAAACTTTTTTTTGCATTGCTTTATTGTGATGCAACTGAAGATCACTTGAGTTGAACAACAGAAAGAAGAAAATCAAGAAACATTCTTAATGACCATTTGCTAACCAAGGTACTGTACTAAAAACAAAGTAGTGGGCTCAAGTATAACTGGGAAATGTACAGGTAAAGAAAAAGGAGCTGAAGCATAGAATGATATAGTAGAATGACCCCCCATCCACCCCTTCATTTTCTTTATAAAACAAAAACACAGGAGATATGACATTAACTTGTTTTAAAAGGCTGAGGATTGGCCCATCTGCAAAGCTAACAGTATTCTACTCTACCATTTGTTTAAATACAATAACATTACAGATGAAACTGAATCCAATGTACAAATCAGTTCACAGCTTGAATGTACAATATCTTTAATAAATGGATCAACTCCAAACACCACCATGTGGGGAAGATTAGATTTAGAGTTGAATTGAAGTCTCCAAGTTTGGGAGTTGTAATGTTTTGACACCATGCAATATTTTATTTACTTGCGTGGGTATATCCTGTAGGTGATTACTCTGTACATAAAAATGATTCCAAACAGAGACTCAGGCAGGAAGAAAAACAGGGATCGTGCTATTATTGGGTATCACTAGATAGTGTTGTTATAGTTAGTCTTAGTAGTTCTGTTTTACTGAATGTATGGGCAGATATTTTGGAAAAATATTTGGTGTTAGTGGTGGTACAGTTCTTTTTTAGAAACTGTACCTATCAGTAGCAAAATTATGTTCCCCGATTATTTCTGACTGAACCACATCTCAGGTGTGTGCAAAACTGCTGCACACCCATGCAAATCAAACAAAAATAGTATGTAGTGTTATAAACATCACAGAAATATTTGGATCTGAGTATAATGATTAGAAGGGTTGCAAAGGGTGAACGCATTTTCTTCTTGCTGATCTTGCTGGTGGGTCAAACACTGGCATTGCCAACTCCATAGTACCTTAACAGGGAGCAGGGACCCAACCAGACCACAAACCCAATGTTCCACTCCAACCTGCTTGTGGTGCAACCAGGGTGTACCCTTAATTGGAGGGGACTGCCTAGACTTGAGGTGGCTGGAAGGCTAGATACTTATGTACGCCAAAATCCCAATAAAATGTCAAAAATCAAAACAACATCCATAGTAGATTGGATAACACTTAGCCCCCCCCCCCCCCAAAAAAAAAAAAAGGCTAGGAAAGAACAGATTTTGTAAAAACAAACAAAAAAACTTGAATTTCTCAGATGGTACTAGAAAAAACAAGATAGACTTCATCTGAATAAGACAACATTGGAAAACAAGTGTACTTGACTACAGGGTCTTCAGAAGCCTAAATGCATACTCAAACCATTGGGCAGTGAGCACTACAGTCAGGATCAGACTTAATACTCTAAAATTTGCATACCCCCCCAAACCCACAACGAGAGAATCTATAATGTTGAAGCTTTGAAAAATACAGACACTATGATGACCTTTCTGAACACCACTGGTGGCTGCTATGTCCCCTCTCTTAGACCTAGAGGACACAACAGTAGAACGACTCTGGGCAGAGTGAAAGACTCCATTCATGCCATGAGCAAGGAGTTTTAGGGATGAGGTTGTATCCTAAAAGAAAAGACTGGGTGACTCCAGAGATAACCTATCATGAAGAAAAAAGAAGCATATCACGAACATTTGAAAGCTGAAGCGTGCCCTGAGTGGAAAAAACAAATACAGATAGCTCAACAAGGAACTAAAAAGAATGGCTAAAAAGGTGAAGTAAGCCTGGTTTGAGAGAAGACAAAGAACTTTTGAACAATGCTTTCAAAAAAAGTAATGTGAGAGCTTTTTCAGTAAGTCAGATTAGTATCAAAGAAGTTTAACACCTGTACCAAATCAGCTTCTCAGCGCTCAGGGGACCTATATACTAGATAAAGTTCAAAAGCTTAAAAGATGCTATTGAATTTGAATAGTCAAGTTGACCCAGCTGTCCTTGAGGCGATAGCTGTGAAGGCAACAATGAAGAAGAATACGTATTGGAAGCAGAAACTGAAGCCATAAGCAGGTCCCTGGAAAAACAAACAAGGCACTTTGTTCAGATGGTATATCAACTGAAGTGTTAAAATGAAGTGGAAGAGGCATGATCATACTCCTTTGCAAAGTCTATAACCTTATTTGGAAGAAGGGTGAAGTCCCTGAAGACTGGAAACAATCATTGTACAACTCTTTAAAACAGGTGACCTGACAGTTTGCAAGGGATGCAGAGGAATAAGTCTTATAAGCATTCCTAGTAAGGTGTTTGAAAGAGTAATTTTTAGCTGGATGAGAAGAAGAGCAGAAAAAATCCTTTGAGTCACAAGCTGGCTTTTGACCTGCACATTCCACTGTAAATCAGATATTAGGGGCTGGAGCACCCACGGGGAAAATTTGTTGGGTGCAGAGCACCCACCGGCAGCTCCTTGCCCGGCCCCAGCTCACCTCACCTCACCTCCGCTCCGCCTCCACCTCCTCCCCTGTGCCGCCCCGCTCTGCTTCAGGCCCAGGGAGGAGGAGCGGAGGTGAGCTGGGGCGGGGGGGGGGGGTGGTGGTGCGAGGAGGGCTGCCCGTGCTGCAGCAGGTAACCTGGGGTGGGGGGGCCCAGGGGAACCGCTCCCTGTCCCAGCTCACCTCCACCTTCCTGGGCCTTAGCGCAAAGCTGCAGTTTGTTTCTCAGCCCTCCCAGGCTTCCCGCGTGAACAGCTGATTTGCAGGAAACCGGAGGGGGCAGGGGGCAGAGAAGCAGAGCGGGGCGGCGCATTCAGGGGAGGAGGCGGAGGTGGAGTGGAGATGAGCTGGGGCTGGGCGCAGGGCAGGGAGCTGCCAGTGTGGGCTCTGTACCTATCAAATTTTCCCCATGGGTGCTCCAGCCCCGGAGCACCCAGGGAGTCGGTGCCTAAGGTACCACTTTTGATGTGATCAGTGGGGAGAGCGGCCGCCCCCCCTGCTCCTCCCCTAGCTATGCTACCCCACCTCTAGGAGCCAGAGGGACCTGCCGGATGATTCCTGGGAGCTGCCCCAGGTAAGCACCGCTGGGACTCCCCACCTCGCCCCCCGGCAGGTCCCTCTGGCTCTTAGAGGTGGGGCGTGGTGGGCACCCACTATGGTGGCCCACGAGACCCTCCTGCCCAGTTCTGGGGGCAGTCAGGTGACAGGGGAGGGGGGTGGATGGGGCAGGGGTCCCGGGGGAAGGGGGGCGTCAAGGAATTCGGCAGGTTGGATGGGGCAGGAGTTCCTTGTGGGGTGAGGAGGGAACCAGTTGTTAAGATTTTGGCAGCTCATCACTGGCCCAATCCACAGCTAGTGTAAATGGTATTCAGTGGAGCTATGATGAATTACATCAGTTAAGGATCTGGCCCATAATGTTTAATACTTCAATTTTTTTATTCTAGATTTAGTTTGTTCTAACTCTGATATTAATCTAGGCATGGCAGGACAGGGGCTGATGCACCAAGCTGAGTAGCTGCACCCCATAGCTGGTCACTGCAGGGGGTAGATCAATGGCTTGGCTGCACCTCTGTCCCTTCATGCCCTCAAGAAAATAAAGACAGCACAGTCCTAGGGCTTTTCTGAGCACCTGGGCTACAATTCCACGTAGCCAGGAATGGAAGGCTCATTATGCCCTCGTCTTCTTCTTGCCTTGTGTACCTGCATAAAGGCAAGTAGAATCTTGCCCTTAGTGAAGCTTTTCAGAACAGGATTCAGAAAATAACTGGGACTAAGATCCACTTTCAACATCTGTTTTTTATGAGTTGGCCCTAGTACTGAGATGGTCTTTATAGAAAAGAATGGCACTTTGTATTCAGAACAAAGAGTTCTCTGTTCCGTTTTACTGCCAGATTTATAGCTGGCAATAGAGAGTGGAAGTGGTTTTAATGTAATGGCTGGACCATTCTTGGGGCTACTTCAATTTACCCTGTCCATAGATCTCTTTAGACTAATGTGGCCCCCAAAGAGCTTTTGATTCAATTGGAATGTTCATGGGATAGTGCATTTGGCTTTTTCATATGCATTTCCACCTGTTCCTTTAGCTAAAAATAATCATAGCAGAAGCATCTCCACTAATTCCCATTTTAAAATGGGAATTAAAAAAAGAGTTTTGAAAAATCCCAAACAGCATAATACTCCAAATATCAATATATACTATCATGCCCATTAACAAGAAAGTGCTCAAGGTAAACACTCAAGGAAAAAATTGTTTTTACATCCTGCATAGAAACTGCCGTCAGAGGTATAAATAGACGAATTGTACTTCGTTTGCTATTTAAGTCATAGGAAGATATGGCTTGCCATACTGGACTAGAGCCATGGTCCATCTAGTTCAGTATTCTGTCTCTGAGAGTGGCCAGTGCCAGTTGCTTCAGAGGAAAGTACAAGAACCTCACATGAGGGCAGATGTAGCATAGTCTCGTCTCATCCTAATCCCTACTAGGTAGAGAGCATTTTAAGCCTGGAAGCATGAGATTTTTATTCCTTCCATAACTTGCAGTCACGTTGATAACTCTAGATAGTCTTGTTATCCATATAAATGGCCAGTCTTTCTTGAATCTTGCTACATTCCTCAACAACTTCCTGTGACAATGAGTTCTAAGGTCAAATTTTGCGGCGAATGAAGAAGCATTTCCTTTTATCGGTTTTAAATTTGCTGCCTTTCGGTTTCATTAAATGTCCCCTTGTTCTTATGTTATCACCCAGGAAGAACAGAAGCTGTCAATCTCCCTTCTCCAAACCATTAATTATTTTATGTCCTTTTATCATGCCTTCCTTATTCCTCACCTTTCTAAGGTAACTAATCTTATTGGTTTTCAGATTTTTTTCACATGAGAGGCTTGTCCATGCCTCAAATAGTTTTTGGTGCTGTTCCTTGGAACCACCTATTCTTTCTGCAATAACTTCTTTTGAGAAGGTGTGACCGATGCTGCACACAGCGTTCTAGATGAGGCTGAACCACTGATTTATATAATGGTAGAATAGTCTTTGTACTATTCTTCTTCCTTGTCCTTATGCATTCTAATATCTTGTTAGCTGTTTTCTACTGTTCACTTTGGTATCCGAGTCTCTTTCCTGAGCTGATACAGTTAATTTAGACCTCTAAGGTGTGTGAGTAGATCAATTTTTTCCCCTCCAATGTAGATTACTTTGCATTTGTCAACACTGAACTTCATCTGACATTGTGTTACCCATTTGTTAACTTGGTTAAGTTCCCTCTGAAGTTCCTCATAATCTTCTTGAGATTTGACTTACCTAAATACCTTTAAAAAAAGAAAAGGAGGACTTGTGGCACCTTAGAGACGAACAAATTTATCTGAGCATAAGCTTTCGTAAGCTGTAGCTTATGCTCAAATAAATTTGTTAGTTTCTAAGGTGCCACAAGTACTCCTTTTCTTTTTTCCGGATACAGACTAACATGGCTGCTACTCTGAAACCTAAATACCTTTGTATCACCTGCAAAGTTTGCTACCTCATTGCTCACATGCTTTCCAGACTGTAAATAAATATATTAAACAACACCAGTCCCAATACAGAATCGTGATGCACCACTCTTAACCATTTGCCATGATGAAAAGCAGCCACTTATTGCTACTCTTTGCTTCCTATCTCTTAACCAGTTTTTGACAATACAATTTAAAAATGTACAATAGAAAGATAAATGTATTTATCACTTAACCGTTGCCTATTAAAAGTAGTTGTATTAAAATAAAAGCTACACAGAATTTATCTGCAAAGCCCTAGTTACTGGTATGATCTTAAAAAATGTACAGA
Source organism: Lepidochelys kempii (assembly GCF_965140285.1). Classification (NCBI taxonomy): domain Eukaryota; kingdom Metazoa; phylum Chordata; order Testudines; family Cheloniidae; genus Lepidochelys; species Lepidochelys kempii. Next base: position 84,046,478 of record NC_136381.1, read on the forward strand.
AAAAATATTGACCAATAGAAACACTTAAGAAAAACAGGACACCCACCCCCAATAAAGAAAAGGCTACAGATTTCCAAAGAGACTGCTCAGTATTACCCCTACAGTGATGAGTGCCACCATACAAGATGAAATCCACTTCCCAAATCCTCACTTAATGACGTGACAATTATTATGATGAGAATAAGATGTTTTCTTCCTCAGAGAGTTCATCCAGACCTCTCCTTACTGCTCCTATGGATGAACACTACTGGTAACTGAACAGCTAGAAATGCTCAGATGATATCTCGCAGTTTATATTTTCAAAAGGTTGCATAAGCTAACATCTGATCAAATGCCCGCCCCCTACCCCACCCATTGCACAAGCGTGACCAGGGACAGCTTCCGGTAAGCCTGATGCCCACCCTAGTGGGTGGGGCTGGGGCAGCACAGCCATGCTGGAGGATCTGCTGGCGCGGGGTGCTGGCTCCTGGGAACTGTGGCCCGATAGGCTGCTGCTTTCTCTGCTGAGGTTCCTGGTAGAGCCCTGCAGCTCCACAGATACCAATTTATATCAGTGGATATCTGCAGGGCTCTATAAATTTGTGGTCTAATTTTCCAAGATGCTGAGCTTGTACTGTAGTTAATGGAAGTTCACTGTAGTCAAGCTTTGGGTGCTTAATGCTTCTGAAAATCAGGGCACTCATTTACTGTAGGTGCCGAGATACAGTGTGTTAAAATTTTGGCCTAAGAAATTTGCCTTGAGCCACACAATGAGTTGGTGGCAGGCTGGGATTAGAATGTAATCAGAGCATGATGTCTTCCAGTGTAAATAAAACCCTAATGCTGAAACTCCTATTGGCTTCTATTGCTTACTTCTCTGGCAGCTTGCTTACAGGCAGTTCTAAACTTTAGAAACTTGGGACTCACTAAAGATTCTTAATGATTAGCTCATTATTTCCTTCTTTTTTAAGTTGCTTTTGCAAACTTTTAAGGAATATTGTCAGATTGCATAGAGTTTTTGGCTCAATTTAACTCTCTTGGCCTTTTATTATTATTATTTTATTATTTTATAATTAAATCTTTAAACAAATTTCAGTAGTTCCAAAATATTCTTGGCAGAATTATATTTTCAGCCTAAAAGCATCAGGAGATAACCCTGATTTTATAAACATAGCATTTAATTCCACTAAAATTGTGCATTGCTTAGATGGTTGTTCAAAAAGTTCTCCAGCACTCAAGACCTTTTACCCCATCAGGTGTGTCTTACTTCTGTGAGAGACATTGCATAGTCAGTGGTTCCAGCCCATGCAAACTGTCTGGCAAGAGAGAAGGATTCACTGCTCAAACTATAAACACTACTTTTACTCCTGTACAGAGTTGAAATGGTTTCTCTGATGTGGTCTCATCAGGGTGCTCCGGTTCCGGAGAGACCTATTACAGAGACACTCAACTGACCAACTTCTGTACTCTTGCTTTTGTGAGTACCCCTCAAGATGTCCCTCCAACCAATGTCAATTTAGTGACTTAGGTTCAGATAATGCTAAAGGAAAATACAGCCAAGATGCTGAACTCTGCCTTCTATATGACTCAAATGCCCTGAACTGCAGCATAGGACCTGTATATTGGACTCTATGTGTTTATAATGATAAGAAGCACTCAGCTTTGCGCTTACCATTTTGTTTATATCTCTGCCATCGTTTATGCGTTAGGGCACAATGCAAGACGCACCCATTTCCTCAAGTGTTCCTTGATGAGGTGATTTGCTTGTCTTGTGGCAAGTCAGAGTGGCAGATAAAGATGTCAGAGATTAGAGCCTGTTTCCTGGAGACAGAGCAGGAGAAGGTAATGAGAAAAGGGGGAGCTCAGGAAAGGGGATGATGAGTCTACCTATGTGCATGAAAAGGGCCCAAATGAAAGTGAGCAGGAGAAAGAAAGGATAAGTATAAAGGGACAGACTGGGAGAGAGGAGAAAAGCAGAAAGCTGCCACTATGACTTTTCTGCACACCTTCCATTTCAGGGCCTGTGGGGAAAAAAGTTCTAAGGGAGCCTGCTGGCCATTTACTCGTTGGCCTCTTCGCTGAGACTGCCAAGGCGGGTTCGACTGACACTGACAGAGCAGGTAGAAAACAAATAGAAGTCTATATATCTAAATGCTGATGAAAGTGTCCAAATGGAGATTTGCATCTCCTAATTAGGTGCCCAGGTTTAAAAATTAGACATCCATCTGCTGACAATATACCTCATGCAGATACAAAATCTGGTAAATGAGTGGTAGGAAGGAAGCAATGGCTGTTAACAGTAGAAACCTTTTATGAGTGAGGAAACCTTAATTCCGTTTAGGACCCAGGATTGGAACATTTTAATGAAAGACAAAATGCCTTTGTGTAGATTTCAAATGGTACAAGTTATAATACACTAGTATCTAGTAAAAGTGAATAAAGAAGACGAACTTGTTGACAATTTCACTAAACTTTCATGTACCTAGAATAGTAAAATAAGTACCCCCCCCTGCAATTTACACATCAGTATAAATGTATAGATCACATCTTACACTTCTCCCCTGTATAAAGATAAACTACATCTCTACCCACCCCAGTGAACTGTCAGTTTTCAGTTGTTCCTGCTCTTTACCGATGTCCAGAAATTAATGTACAGCAGAATCTCAGGGTTACAACACCAGAGTTACAAACTGACCGGTCAACCACACACCTCATTTGGAACTAGAAGTATGGAATCAGGCAGCAGCAGAGATTAAAAAAAGAAGAAGAAGAAGTGAAGACAGTACAGTACTGTGTTAAATGTAAACTACTAAAAAACTAAAGGGAAAGTTTTAATAAAGATTTGACAAGGTAAGGAAACTGTTTCTGTGCTTGTTTAATTTACCTTAAGATGGTTAAAAGCAGCATTTTTCTTCTGCATAGTAAAGTTTCAAAGTCAATGTTCAGCTGTAAACTTTTGAAAGAACAACCATAATGTTTTGTTCAGTTACAAATATCTCAGAGTTACGAACGACCTCCATTCCTGAGGTGTTTGTAACTCTGAGCTTCTACTGTAATATGATTCCCCTCTGAGACTGCTTCTGTTATTGTTTTGATTGTGTGTGCACCATCTTATGGATTTATATCCCCCTCCCGCACATTATACTACTACTCTCACACATCCAAAACTGAAAGCCTGCATTCACTTCGCAAGTCATGTCAGATGCATATAATATACTCTTATTTCTTTAATCCAGCTGATCAAAAAATTCATCCAGATCTGCAACTGGTGTAAACTGACATAGCTCTTTGGAAGTCAGTGAAGCTATGCTGATTTTTACCGGCTGACTCCCTGGCCCCGGTTGTTAGCTCTTTCTGCTCCATTTGTTTTCCATGTTTCAGACAAAACTTTTTTTTTTTAACTTCCTAGATATTTTAAGAATGTATTTTAAAGCAGCAAAAATATCAAACATATGCCAGTCCTAGTCTGAGCCACTTACTGACCCATTTTATTTTCTTCTCTTTATGTAAAAATGGATATTAGAATGCAAATTAAGCTGCAGGTGTTATTTAGTTCCACATAACTATGATGGAAAAAGGCATGGCAATGAATAAGACATTATTGCCTTAATGTATATGGTCACTATGAATTAAAACGATGGATTCTGGCATCTTGTTATGTGGCTATTTTTATACATATTATGGGGCACACCCAAAGAGATGAGAAACATTTGAAGGATTTCCTCATTTTCTGTCAGAATACATTGTGAATCACTTTACTCATTTGAGTCAATTTAAGGGTATGCACATTCAATGTAGATATAAATGTGCAAGCCAATGAAAATGAATCAGGCAGCTATGTAAATACCACCTTGAGAGCTACAAACATTACACAAGTTACTACCAGCTTTATATTCAACATATTAGAATGCCCTGTGCAGCAAGATACAGAACAAATAGGAACAGTGATGTCTGAAGGCAGTTGCAGAATGGTAGCAGTCAACCCCCCCCCCCGGCCCCAATTCACAAACAATGCAAAGTGGTAGGATGTAAGAAATGCTATATGAATGCCATAAAAGAAGAAATGTCTAAGCCCATTTGGAGGATCATTCAGATCCACTTTTTGGCATTTTCTTCTGGGCCAACCAGATAATATTTCAAATCCTTTACATTCAGTTTGTCCAGAAAGGCTTGACTCCATCAAGGAGAAGAAAACTAGCTGACAAGCTAACTATAAAACAGACCTGAATGAGCCTCAGCAGCAACTCCCATTCACCACAGATAAGCGCTTGATAAATCCACAAATCTTATTTCTTCTGCCCTAAGATATTTAAGAAAATCTGAGTCCTGCAGAGCCACTTAACTTGTTTTCTACAATCCCCTGTCTCCATATCAAAATGTATGACTACATTTATAGTGCCCCTCCAACTATTGATTCTGGGGTCAGTCATTTTAACAGGATCTCTGAAGAAATCCCACTGGTGTTCTGTGATGTCTTATGATAACTCTGCCCACAGGACTCATTTAAAGACAACCAATTTAAAAACAAACATTAGAGTAAAGGAAAATGCTGTCTAAGATGGAGAAAATTTCTAATAAGAGAGGTGAGGAGGCCTCATGGGATTGTTGCAAAGCCTTTTAGATTTAGATGCGTGCTGGGTGTCCATTTGCAGCTTTCTTTCTATCTGTGGGCTGTGGAGAAAAAAGCAGCCTGTAAATTTATATACCACTTGCCCAGGAGAATTTGTAGGGAGAACAAATAACTTCAGATCCTTTAACATCCAGCAAAGCCCTTTTAAAGCATTATTTCTCTTGAAAATTGTTTCATTCAGTTTTCCTGGCGATGGGCTATATGTGATATGAAGGTCAGATTGCATCTGTTGTATTATGTGATGGATTGCTATTTGCCAGATGCAGCTCAACATCTCTGTCAGCTGGCCGAGCAGTTCAACAGGAAATAGGCAGTCTTAATCAGCAAGGTCTCTTCATCATGGATTATTCCTACAGGTTAGAGTAGCATTTACAACAAGAAAAGGAAATAGTTTAATATGACCAGGATATGCCTAGTCTTGAACTGGAGCCCTATGCCCCCTGCTGTCAGTGGGGCTCTGCTGTCCCAAAGGCATGTGATCTCATAGCTCTTACCCATAGCACCTGTACTCGGGGCCGGGGGAAGTTTAGGTGCAGTTAACGCGTTGTTCACTATAGACCAGAAAATGCCCTGCACCCTGTCACAAGCTATTAAAGGCATTTTTAAAAAATAGTTGCAAGATGTTTTTAAAGAATGAAATAAAATACCACTGACGTCTGCGAAAAGTTCTGAAGGCTCAGGGCCAAATACCTATCTCCACTGATTTCAGTGGAGTCACACCAAAGCTGAATATGGCACAAAGGGTTTTTTTGGCCCAAATCTTTTTGTAGGTTTTTGGATGTGCGTTGTGGAATCCAAATTTGATACCAGCAGTAAAAGCTGTCTCATGTCACAGAGCCTGAAGCCTGAGATACAGCTGAGCAGTAGCATCAGCTTCAAAACATGTAGCAGCCATTGCAAATGTGGATTTATTGGAAATACAATTGTCTCCGTTGCTGTACTGAATGTAAAAAAAACCCCTTATTTCCCATGGTAAGACACAACAGTGATGCTCTGCTTCTAATAGTGTGCAGTTCAGTAGTAATAGCTCAGCTCAGTTTAGTTTATTGAAGATATAAAACTTCTTGGGAGCCAGATGCTGAAATGTGCAGTTTAGCAAAACAAGAAAGCCAAAAGGGCCAGAGAGACCTAAACATGGAACGAGGCTGAACCGAACACTTAGTGTCTCATTAAATATGTCTCATTCATTTAGAAAAGATCATTATTCAATAAACATGATTTACTAAATCAGCTGAGTAGGAAACTGGGTCTATGAAGTTAGGGTTAGACAAACAGGTGAGCTTCTTTGTTTCTTCTTTGTTTCTTCTTTGTTCTTTGCCACATTTTACCTTCTAGCCTTGGGAAATATTTTACTGTTGAAGCTTTCTGCTGGAAAGAAAGTGTTGCTGCTTTTTAAAGAGCATGTGTACATGGAGACTTAGTGTGTGACAAGCAGGGGTAAATCTACGGCGCACCAAGTGGCCATGCACAAAGTGGCCATGTGGACACTGCTACCACACACTAAAAGTTCCCTAGTGCACTTTGATGTACTGTGGTTTCAAACAGCAACATGCCAAAGAGCACTGTGGAACTTTTTAGAGCGCAGCATCAAGGTCTACATGGACAGTAACAGAGTGGCAGCTGGTGTGGTGTAGATTCACGCCCTGCTTTGTTGACCACTAAATCTCCATGTAAACAAGTCCTAAAACATATTAAAAAATTCTAGCTCCTTCCACTCACTAACCATTAGGCTTAGGTAGATGATATGCAAACTGTTGTATTCTCCATGTAGAGCAAAAATGAAAGACTATGCAGCCTTTATAACAGGAGAACAGTCAAACTACTGTCAGTCAATACACTTTTGACTGTGAATTACTAAAGAATATATGACTGAAGACCTTTCTACCACAATTGTATAATACTTGTTTAGGGCTAAAAATCTGGTGGTCTCCTGATCCAATGTCCATTGAAGTAAATGGAAAGATTCCCATTGCTTGTAATAGACTTTGGATCAGGCGTGTAGTGTATCTTTTAATACATATATATTACAGATGCAGGTAACTAAAATATTTTAATTTTAACTAAAAGTAAAATAGCTATGGAAAAATGGGAAAACATGAAAAAGGAAGGCTTTGGCAGCAGCTGTCCTGACATGGCTTTCAATAGAATTGCTGTAAATAAAGATCTCTTATAGCTACATAAATCTTAATTTCTTCAGGAACATGATTGCTTCATTCATTGGATTTGTCATTGGAACATGACAGCCTTTCCTTGTGAATATGAATTTACCATGGAATGCTCAAACAGCAACAATTGATGCATGACTCCAGATATTAAATTAGACAGCACAAAGTGAAAGTGGTTTCACAAAAAGCATCAAACACATGTACTAAATATAAAAAAAACAGACCCAAAATGACATGATTTAGTATAATCATAAAACTAATGGATGCCAACAATCAAGAAAAGAAATGTTGCTGTGTTTTCTCTCTCAATGGATTAAAGAGGGACCAGAGCCAGTGCACCTGTGCCTTATCAGAACACTGCAATCTGGCCAATTAACTGGGCTTCAATGAGGCACCTGGGGCATAGGAGTGGAGAGATCCAGTGAGTCAGTCTGGAAAGGTGCATGAGGTGAAACCTGGCAGATCCAGGGGACTGATTGTGGTTGCAGGGAGAAGGCTGAAGGCAGGAGAACAGCCACAGCTAGCATACCCAAGCCAGGGCTGAAGGTCAGGTAGCAGCAAAGGGAGTTACCAGTAGGCTCTAAGCTAGAGAGCCGGGGTCAAAGGCTGGAGCAGGCTGACGGCATCAGAACAGTGGAGGAGCTTACCTGTTGATGTCTCCAGGGCTGGGGAGTTGGACTCAGGGGAACTGTGAGAGGAGCAGGGAGAGTGAGGGTTGCTCCCCTGGTAAAGATGATCTCCCAGCAGGGAGGCTGTGGGGATTCCTGCTCGGAAAAACAGAGTTGCAATCCAGTTGGAAAGGCTGGGGTGACAGTGATTTTGTTACCATTTAATGTATACCTAGGTTAGCAAAAGGTAACTACAGTACCACACAACATTTTGCAATTCTTGTTTCACTACTTTAAGTCCAATAAATGCAATCGACCACATGGGATGAATTTGGCCCAGTGACTGTTTATATACAGTCACATGAGGTGCTTGGGGGGAGAATGTTTTCAAAGATATTTCAATTACTAGCATTAGATTTTCATAATTATTATAGCCACATCTAGTTTTTATATTCACTTTGAATGCACACTTTGAATGTACACTCTATATATTTTGAATGTACACAAGAAGCACAGAAACTATGCATTCACTGTACATCTAACTGAACATATATTTTCAATAAACTAAACTGAGCTGAGCTATTACTACTGAACTGCACACTATTAGAAGCAGAGCATCACTGTTGTGTCTTACCATGGGAAATAAGGTTTTTTTTTACATTCAGTACAGCAACGGAGACAGTTGTATTTCCAATAAATTCACATTTGCAATGGCTGCTACATGTTTTGAAGCTGATGCTACTGCTCAGCTGTATCTCAGGCTTCAGGCTCTGTGACATGAGACAGCTTTTACTGCTGGTATCAAATTTGGATTCCACAACGCACATCCAAAAACCTACAAAAAGATTTGGGCCAAAAAAACCCTTTGTGCCATATTCAGCTTTGGTGTGACTCCACTGAAATCAGTGGAGATAGGTATTTGGCCCTGAGCCTTCAGAACTTTTCGCAGACGTCAGTGGTATTTTATTTCATTCTTTAAAAACATCTTGCAACTATTTTTTAAAAGATTTTCAGTCTCAAATACTATATTTAAATTAAGATGGTTCCTGACCCAGAAGACCAGATCTGAAACAACCCAATTTTCTGTAGCTTTAGATTTATGATTCAATTCAAAATCTAAACTCTATAGGTTTGATCCCAATCTTTTATTTAAATATGAACCAATGAGAAGACTTATTTAGAGCAGTAGTATGACTGCTGTGGCTATCCAAAGAGATGTTGATGCTTCTACTTTGGCAACCCCTATTTATGTTCCTTTCTTTTCATATATATAGACCAGTATAATATCTTACATTCAGGGCCCAGTCTTGCTCCCACTGAAGTCACTAGTAAAAATTCCCATGGTCTTCAATGCAAGGAGGAGCAAGCTACAGAGCAAAAAGACACTTACTGGCATACGGATTGCATACATCTTTGTTAGGTCTTCCAAAGAAGAACACTTCCAATTCACTAGGACAAGCCAACAAAGACTTGTTTTCTTTCCCACATCATAATGCCCTCAAACATGTATAAGAAAATTTCTGTAACTGAACTCTTCTACCTTGCAGTTTGTTTACAGTAAGATTCTCTCCTACAGAGTCCTGAGTCAAATCTTTTCCTGTGGATTTCAGTGACTTTGAACATCTGAAGTATTTAGCTTTGATGTATTATAAGAAGGGTAGGGAAGCAGGTGATATTTTTCCTGTTAGAACCTGTGGGCTGGAACCTGGACCTATGCAGGTTGCTGATGCCTCTGCGTTGCCATCAGAGACTTAGGCTGGGTTCCCCTGGGAAGCCCCTGTAAGGCTTGACCTGACAGGATGTACTGTCCAGTAGGATTGGAATGGTAGCCCCTCACAGCCATATATAAAGCAGGGGGCTATGAAGGAGAGCGGTCTGAGCAACAACACACACTGCCTGCTTGTCTCTGTTCCAGACCCTGCTTGCAATAGAACCTTGACTCCTGCTTGTGACCCTGGCTTGTCCTTGACTTTGCTATTTGATTACTGTCTGTAAGCTGGAGCCCAACCCTGATCTCCTGGTAACCTGACCCTGCCTGCTTCATGACTCTCAGTTCACCCTTTGGCCTGTCGCAGACTCTGACCTTCTGGTACCTGACTTGGCCTAATGCCCGACTCTTACGCTGACTGGTAGACCTGCCTGCCCTCATTCTGGTTGTGACAGCACCTCTCCTTAATTCTGTGAATTCCTGCAGTTGTTGCAAAGCAGCCTATTACTACCACTGTGGTTAAACTCGAGCCTATAGGAGGTGATCCATTTTGGGGTTTATTGTATAAGACAATACAGTCTGGCTTTGCAGTGATTCCTCCCTTTTAGATGGGTCAAAAAAGACCTGCAACTTTACAAAACAATCATAGAATCATAGAATATCAGGGTTGGAAGGGACCTCAGGAGGTCATCTAGTCCAACCCCCTGCTCAAAGCAGGACCAATCCTGAACTATATCATCCCAGCCAGGGCTTTGTCAAGCCTGACCTTAAAAACTTCTAAAGAAGGAGATTCCACCACCTCCCTAGGTAACGCATTCCAGTGTTTCACCACCCTCCTCGTGAAAATTTTTTTCCTAATATCCAACCTAAACCTCCCTCATTGCAACTTGAGACCATTACTCCTCGTTCTGTCATCTGCTACTATTGAGAACAGTCTAGATCCATCCTCTTTGGAACCCCCCTTTCAGGTAGTTGAAAGCAGCTATCAAATCCCCCCTCATTCTTCTCTTCCGCAGACTAAACAATCCCAGTTCCCTCAGCCTCTCCTCATAAGTCATGTGTTCCAGTCCCCTAATCATTTTTGTTGTCCTCCACTGGACGTTTTCCAATTTTTTCATATCCTTCTTGTAGTGTGGAGCCCAAAACTGGACACAGTACTCCAGATGAGGCCTCACCAATGTCGAATAGAGGGGAACAATCACGTCCCTTGATCTGCTGGCAATGCCTCTACTTATACAGCCCAAAATGCCATTGGCCTTCTTGGCAACAAAGGCACACTATTGACTCATATCCAGCTTCTCGTCCACTGTCACCCCTAGGTCCTTTTCTGCAGAACTGCTACCGAGCCATTCGGTCCCTAGTCTGTAGCGGTGCATGGGATTCTTCTGTCCTAAGTGCGGGACTCTGCACTTGTCCTTGTTGAACCTCATCAGATTTCTTTTGGCCCAATTCTCTAATTTGTCTAGGTCCCTCTGTATCCTATCCCTACCCTCCAGCGTATCTACCTCTCCTCCCAGTTTAGTGTCATCTGCAAACTTGCTGAGGGTGCAATCCATACCATCCTCCAGATCATTAATGACGATGTTGAACAAAACCAGCCCCAGGACCGACCCTTGGGGCTCTCCACTTGATACCGGCTGCCAACCAGACATGGAGCCATTGATCACTACCCGTTGAGCCCAACAATCTAGCCAGCTTTCTATCCACCTTATAGTCCATTCATCCAGCCCATACTTCTTTAACTTACTGGCAAGAATACTGTGGGAGACCATGTCAAAAGCTTTGCTAAAGTCAAGGAACACCATGTCCACTGCTTTCCCCTCATCCACAGAGCCAGTTATCTTGTCATAGAAGGCAATTAGATTAGTCACTATATATACATACAGCCTACAAAGCACAATACACCTTCCCCCCCCACCCCCGCATCCATGGTGTGCTGTCTTTGCAGATGTTTACACAGGCATCATCCATCTCTGCTATGTGAATTAGACATTGTTTCAATACATAGGTGTGGGCATCAGAATCAAAATGAGATGAGTTTTCAATCAATTGTCTAATACTTCACAAAGGTGTTCTCTCTTAACGCAGTTACCTGTTTAAATTGCTGAGGCTGCCAACAACAGGCTTCCAATTGTGGTGCTGTTGGCTATTGATCCCTGGAAACTAAAGCAAGACCACAAAGAACATCAGAACATAAGAATGTCCATACTGGGTCAGACCAAAGGTCCATCCAGCCCAGTATCCTGTCTACTGACAGTGGCCAATGCCAGGTGCCCCAGAGGGAGTGAACCTAACAGGTAATGATCTAGTGATCTCTCTCCTGCCATCCATCTCCACCCTCTGACAAACAGAGGCTAGGGACACCATTCCTTACCCATCCTGGCTAATAGTCATTAATGGACTTAACCTCCATGAATTTATCCAGTTCTCTTTTAAACCCTGTTATAGTCCTAGCCTTCACATAAGCAAGATGAATAATATTTTTATGCAACTGACGTTTAAAAAAAGTTCAAGTTAAATTGCAGGTAGAGTATCAATAATAGGCCATATGATTAATCTTGTTATTCAATGATTCCTAATTATGAATGCTTATGTGCATTTTTGCTGACACCTAGTATTATAGCTTCAATGTAATTCACCAGGAATTGGGGTGAAAGAGGGGGATGCAGATATGATCCTCATTGGATTTAAAGAGTGAATTTTGGTCAGCTGAACATTAATGAGGAAATGAAAATAAACAACAGTTTAGTATGAGCCAAATACAATGACAAGTAATAAGAATCCCAGAAATTGATCCATGAAACAGAACACAAAATATTGTTTAATGGGCCTGTAGTCTGAAATCAAATCAACAGCAAAACAATGGGAAGCCTGGGCTACAGTTTATTTCCTCAGACTGAAATATTGATTGCATTAACTATGGAAAACAATACATGGGGGGAAATGGTAACACACTACAGTGTGTCAGTGAGTAATTGAAATGTAAATGAATATAAGCAGCACATGAATTCCTGCAAGATACAGTATGAGTCTATTCCAAGAAACTCTACTATATTGTTTAACCTGTACATCTCAGGTTACTTCAGTTCACACAATGGAAGATCTCACTCCAAAGTTTATCGATCCTCACTACACAATATGACAACTCTCTTTAGGCATAACGATGTTCTAAAACAAGAAGCATTTGATAAGTTATTGTTATTAATTCAACCCTTATTATTCTTTTCTCCAATACAATGAATAAAAAGCTTTAGTCCTTTGTTTCCAGTTCTAACATGTTCTCCCGTAATGCTCACAAAAACACTTGTGACCTGTGACCCAAGAACCCCTTAATGACAACTTGTAAGGGAGTTACAGGAATGTCCAGATTCTGGTATGTACATACTGGGTCACCAAAAAATGTCATGTGAGGTCTTAAATGAAATCTGGAGTGTCACTGTTCATCAATATCATTGGGAAATCTATGCACAGATACTATGTAGGGTGTTATGTATATATACTGACAATATGTTCTTAAATTCTATATCAAGGAATGAGTCACCAGCAGAAACAGGTTATCTGTCAGACAAGAGATGTTTAGTCACGCCCTGCCCCCTTCTCTGTCAGATATAAATTAAGCATTGTAAGCTAACACAGTGGATACCCGTTTACATATAAAACCAACAGGGAAGAAGCACACAGGAAAAACAAACCAACGGTGGTTATACTTTCTCTGTGTACAGACAATTAACTTTGGGGAATATAAATTAAAGGCGAAGAAGACACCCCCTCATCCTGCACCTAGGAAGTATATGGGCAGGACATTTACATTCATGAAAATGGGAAGGCTGGCAACTCTATCAGTGAGATAAACTTCTTTAGACAGGGGGTTAACATGATAGTTCAGTTTAGTCTCTGGAAAGCATGTTATAATTTTGTGATTTCTACGTAACCTTTTGTTTCCAATATATTTACTCACTATCACTTGAATTTTTGGTAATAATCTTATCCTTGTTTTCACTGTCAGTATATCATAGTGCTGTGGTAGTAAGCAAAGTGTTGATCCTCAGTTGACTCATACAATGCTGGAGTGTATACTGTCCCTTTGGGGCCAACAGAGCTGGTATTTCTGTCAGTGTTCAGTGGATGGGGAGCTGGACACTACTGGGGAAATGCTTGAAAAGGACTCAGAGATTAGGATGCACCTACTGTTTGCCTGAAAGCAAAGCAAAGTAAGGGCTGGCATAGCCCAGAGGACAGCGTGTGAGTAGTTAACAGGCTGGTGATTTCAGAGAGCTGACACCCAGTGAAGCACAAGCAAAGCTCCCTCTCATTGATGGTAGGGGGTAACAAAGTGACTCATAGTCCTGGGTACCCTGAGAACTGTCACACAACCTTACTTCGTTTTAGCTGACATGGTTCATAAGCTTCTGAAGGAACAAATATGGACACCGTGTAGAATCAAGCACTTGGGTTTATTACGTACAGCGCTGACAGAGTGTCACCTTGCTTATTAGGCTCAGAGACACTGCCAAACAATTGATTACAACGGATTATATGGATTTTCCATGGGCGGAGGGAAATGACGGGGTAGGCAGTCCCAAACCCCTGGATAGGTCTATCAGCAAGACAAGATAAGCACAGTAGCCAATGGTCAAAAGGTTACATAATGTCTCCGCCCATGGTTTCAGGTTAACACATGACACTTAATTAGTACACAGGTGTTTTCCATTAAACAATATATAAAGTGTGTTAGTATAAAATATATATATGTTGAATTCTGATTTGGGATCCATAGATAATGAAGTAGCTCCCTTGATTGTCAAACAGGTACACACCTAGGAGTTGAAGAAAAAGGACAAATGAAAAGTATATAGCAATAAAGGTTGTCTTTTAATTATTCATTTGTGTTTCTAAGGCAGATACTGGCAATGGCGAGGAGGAGAGGTCCACATCTGTGAGAGCGAGGATATCATATCTCATACTGATATGTTTGAACCTCTTCCATAAACTCAAGGCTGGTGTGTATGAAGGCACCTCTTCTACAGAAGAAACAGGGCCTCTTTCATTCCCATGGTCTGTTCGCAACTTTGAGATAAAGCCCCCAATCATAATTTTCACCTGGCTTCTTGCTGACCAAGCTTATCTTAGCAAAAAGCAAGGTTGTCCTTTGTTTGTTCTCCTTCTTAGCTAATATTGTTCACTATTTGCTTAGCCTCTGTCTTCTTGACCAAACTCTGGATTTTGGGCCTGTAAAAAAAGCTGACACAGTCTATATATCAGGTTGTAACATAAACAGCATACAGATTTTAGCCCTTCCGCTTCCTTTCCATTTTCCTGTAAACAGGGAAGGTTATAACTGACCTTTTGTAATGTTTATTTTAAATGCTTTAGTTATAGTTTTGTGAATAAATCAAATACCATATACTCCATTTCACCCATTGTCTGTCTGTCAGGGAATAGGCTTCAAACAAGGTATTTATTTATTCTGTAAATGACACTTAAGTAAAAAGATGTGTTTCAGTGTACTGCTTCCTTAAATAAATGTTTCACCATTTTCCTTGATTATGTTGCAGTCAAATTTCTGGCAATTCATCCCAGTTGGTTTTATCTTTCTCTTGACTTGCAAAATCTATTTTTTCTGGCGTGATTATAATCTACTGATTCAGTGATTGTACTGTATAGTGGTTGGTTAAGATAAGAAGTTAAGAGCCTACAACTGCTACCCACAAATTGAGTTACTTCATTACCTCAAGTGGTAGGGGCACATGCTTTTAGTGCTGAAATTTTAAACCTTGTTGATAACCCATGCTGGGAATTGTTGCACAGTCAATAATGTTGGTACCTGATTTGAGCTTTTAGAAAAATATATTTTTGTAGTACCTAATATATACAATTAGGATAACTGAATTTGGTAATATTCCAACATTTGCATTGTAGAGATACTTATCTTACCAGCAGGAAAGAAAAAAAAAGCCATCATGTGCCAGCAATGCCCCTTTGCCATGTACATTGGCCAAACCGGACAGTCTCTACGTAAAAGAATAAATGGACACAAATCAGACGTCAAGAATTATAACATTCAAAAACCAGTCGGAGAACACTTCAAACTCTCTGGTCACTCGATTACAGACCTAAAAGTGGCAATTCTTCAACAAAAAAACTTCAAAAACAGACTCCAACGAGAGACTGCTGAATTGAAATTAATTTGCAAGCTGGACACCATTAAATTAGGCTTGAATAAAGACTGTGAGTGGATGTGTCATTACACAAAGTAAAACTATTTCCCCATGTTTATTTCCCCCCATTCCCCCACTGTTCCTCACGTGTTCTTGTCAACTGTTGGAAATGGCCCACCTTGTTTATCATTACAAAAGGTTTTTTTTTCTCTCCTGCTGATAGTAGCTCACCTTACCTGATCACTCTCGTTATAGTGTGTATGGTAACACCCATTGTTTCATGTTCTCTGTGTATATAAAATTGCCCTACTGTATTTTCCACTGCATGCATCCGATGAAGTGAGCTGTAGCTCACGAAAGCTTGTGCTCAAATAAATTTGTTAGTCTCTAAGGTGCCCCAAGTACTCCTTTCCTCTGCAGTTGCTAACAATATGCTGATCAGCCAGTGATTGCTGAGGCTTGTCCTTTCCAAATCATTTGACTTTCCCTGCTTTCCATCCTTCCTGACTGCCTGTATTGATTCTCCTCCTTTACCCACCTTTCTAACTAATTCTGTTCCCATTATTTACCTACCACCATCTGCCCTTCCAGCTACCTCAGACCTTCTTCCCCACCCCTCCACCTCTCACCTCCCCAAACAGCCTGCCTCTCTGGCTTCTGTGCATTCCCAACACCTTTCCACTGATGCTTCTTCTTTTCCCCCTGCTACTCAGAATATCTGCTTCCAGCTATCACTAATTTCTCCCATAGGACTCCTAAAAACTAATGTGTGAATGGATTAAGAACATTCAAAAGTAGCTGCAAATAAATACATTGTCAATCAATCCCTAAATCCAAATGTGGAACTGAACACTTGTAGTGGATAAAGGCAAGGGGAGAGATTCCAGTTTTCACTTTAAAGTGATATGGCCCTGATAAAAGACGATAAAACCATGCTGTGTCTTTCCAGTCGTTACCAATAAAATCTGGAAATTTGTTCCCAGATTCTAAAGCTTTTCTTCTGACTGTGGCCTCCCATATATGCTCTCTAAACAGACCAGCCCTTGGCTCATCTCTAATAAAAGAGTAACGGCTTATAATGCCCTGGAGGTTGAAAACAGCAACACGATATGTGCTGGGGAACACTGTGGAAGAGCTAACACGGTAAGCAGCACTTGATCCGTAGACGTTGCAGAGTAACTACTCTGGTTATTTCCAGAGAGGCAGAAGAACATGTTTTGTCCAAAATGCACATTAAATTGAGAGATCTCATGTGGAAAAATAATTATACTAATTTTCTTTTTCTCCCGTCACTCACAGGTGATATCATTTAATTCAGACAAAAACAGGTGGACAAAGGCAATGTAGCACTCACTTGCAGGAGCCGTGGTTCAGCTGGGAGTCAGTCTAAGGCCACTGGGCACCCCAGTGACAGGCTATTTTTCACTGTCTGCCCAAACACTCTGCAAATCAAGGCAAATATATGAGAAAAGCCTACTATGGATTTATCAAATGATGCCAAATATATTATTTAATCTCATTCATAGTCCAGACATACTCAACAAAAGCAGGGTGATCTCTGGGATAAAACATAGGCTTGGGGGAGATGAACCATCATGACCAACATGGAGGGCATGCTGCAGAAAGTGTTAGATGAATAAGAATGTACTTTCGTCTGCAGTAACTCAGCCAGCTGCATTGGAAATCTTTTGCATGACATGGTCCATGTTCCAATCTGGCTGGTAGCACTGAAATCATCACCAGCTTCTCAAAATATGTTTGACTTCCTTATGCTTTCCAACATGCCATTTAAGCATACTCGTGAACTCAGCACAAATTTCATGGTGTGTGCACTCCATAGGGGGCAAAACAAAAGCATACCAACTGTAACAAAAAAACCAGATGGTTTTCTGTGTTGAAAGCAGTAGACATATTGCTTGTCTGTGGACATTTACTGGGTTTCTTATTAAGTGAGGATGCCACAGAAAATAAATGTGAAAAGCTATCTTCCAAAGAGAGGGGCTAATAAAAGTGTATGGAATTTTTAACAGAAAACATGACTTCTGTGGTTGATATGAAATGGCTTAAACCAGAAGACATTTTTGTACATCAGGAGCTAAATTCTCTGCTGCTGTATTTCCACTTCCCAAGAACATTCTCTGAAGGTGCAACTCCACTGAAATCAATGTGCGCAACAGTGTGTGGGCTGCTTGCAAAACCTTACCTGAAAATAAGCTTGGGAGCAATCTTGGTGGGTCAGATTTTGATACCCTGACTCATGCTGAATGGAATCGTACTCCATATGTAGCCTTACTGGAATCTAAGGTGCTGCTAAACCAGACTAAAGGTATCAGGATCTGGCTCTCTGAGTACTGTTTTTCTTTGCAAGCCATTCCATTGATAGAAGAGTAACTTCAAGATGAGTAAAGGTGTCAAAATCTAGCTCAGTGTGTTTTGTCCTGCAACAAGCTCTCCAAGGCAAGAATTTTCAAAAAAGCTTAGCTCTTCTTTAGGCACTAGAATAGTGCCAGGGGTACATTGGATGCTGATCATTTAAAAAAATCTGTACATAAGCATCCCAGTGAAAACCACTGAATGCTGGAGACATGAAAGTCTAGTTCTCCTATCGGGAGATGAGTCTTTTTGGAAATCTGTCTGTAACAGCATGCCTGCAATTTGAGAAGCAGAGGACTTGGAGGGCAGCTTTTGCTTGTTTTCCCCCCCAGCAGTGCATGACGAATGGGAGCCAATGATACATTGAAATACAGTCACCTACCATAGCTTTTGATGTTTATGAAGCCTTGTGGTGGTACTGGTCTAAAAAAATCCACTTATTTGGGAAGGAGGAATTTTATCACCATTTCGAAAACATTAAGCTTTTTTTGGAGCATTTTAGCCATTTAGAGAGCTTTTCTGTGGAGTTTTAAAACTATCTAGTGGAATCTATTCAATATAAAGTTAAAAGGAAGATATTTGTTGTTGGACAAGAAAATTCAGATAGCGACCAGAATGAGGAGACAGTGTGCTGTGAACATACCGCTGATACTTTAGATTGTATAGTATTTTAAAGATTCTTGACCCTTGAACTTTTAAACATGATAATTTTGAAACTTGACGCTGATTGGCTATGCTATGCGGATGTGACTTATTGTGATAATAAAGTCTGCTTATCTCATGGGTGGTTGTTTTGGGGTTTCTTTTTTTAAACACCATTTTGTAAGATTATGAGTCTTGAACAGGCTTCAGAGTGAAAACCAGAATGCTTACTCCTATTTTTCCTGATCCAGTCCAGCCATTTCAGGATTTTAATTGGTTCAAATCATTTATGCAACTGGCTGCACTGTTTCTCTGGACAACTTTTACATTTCTAGCTGCGTACTCATTTATGGGGTTCCAGTTTTGACTCTGCTATTTACTATCTTTCTGAATCAGATTAGTTGTTGGTATGATGTAAGACTTCCATTTTACAGGAACTACAGGAAGATTTTCATACCACTTATGGGTGTGCTGACAACTGTGTGGTAAATGCCTGTATAAAGGAATGGTTAAACACCTTTTTCTTTTTGATAAATCCAGTGAAAATGTCAAGATAGTAATTGGCTTAAATGTTGTTGGTTTTTTTCATGGATGTCTGCTAAATCCAGGATCAGTTAAAATATCTAATATTTTCTTTGATTTACAGCTGTTTTTGAGCTAAGGTTTCTTGGGATCATTGAAGACTTTTGATCATGTTTACCCTGGTCTGATTAAAAAAAAATAAATTCCTGATTTTCTCTCCTAGGGATTAGATGGCAAAGTTGTTAGCAAACTTTGGATTGGTCACTGGGCCTCATTTTATCTCACTTTAGCTGGTGTAAATCAAAGTAACTCCACTGAATTCAATGGAATTTTGGCAGTGGGAAATGGGTGTATGTGAGATCTGAATCAGACCTAAAACCATTACAATGCAAGCTTAGGTAAGTGTCCTGTGATAATGCTTATGAATACCGCTGGTCAATTTTTTTTTGACAGAACACTTTTCTGTCAAAAAATGGAGTTTCAGCTACGTAAAAATGTATCTTAAAAGTATCAGTTTTGATAAAATTATGGGAGGGGAGTTCAAACAAATCATTTAAACTTTCTTGTTTTGATAAGGTAAATATTTTATTTTGACTTTATCAGTTTTATTCATCTTGTTTTGACTATATATTTTCATTTCAATTAATTTCATTTTGCATATAAGGTAAAATATTTCATTTCAACTATCAAAATGAAAACTATCAAGTTATTGAAATGAGATGTTTCCGTAATTCCAAATTCAATATTTTTTGAATTTTCATTTCACAGGTAACTTTGGCTTTTCATTCTGATTTAGAATGACTTTTTGGGGAGCTTAAATGGGTGGAGAATGTTGGAATTTCCTGTGGAACTAAAATTTCAGTTTCTGACTTGTTCTACTTAAGAAAATCTGCTACAGTGTACTGCAAAGAAGTACTGTGATAAAGTGCTTGGTTACATGATCTCTCTGCTGTTGCATAATGTCAGGATTAGGAAAATTTGCTTGTATTTGATGCATTTAGCGACTAGAACAAGTACATTTCTCCAATGCTGTCATTATTCAACAGGAAGAAGGTCATGTTACAGCAACATTTTCAGTCGCATTTTGCAGTACAATTTAATGAATCATTATCAAAGGGCATCCTTGGTCTTCCATCTGACATTGACATTGTTGGAGATGTGCTAATGTAGTGCAAGTGACTAACAGACATTGTGAAAAGTATCTTTGAGGCAAGCTCAGTAGTTATGCGTTTTTTAAATACAACAGATCCAGAGTCGTCTTGCTGTTGCTATACCTGGCCTCTAACACACCTTTTTCTTTGGTATTGAACCCTGCCTTACTTCTACTTTTTAAATGAAATAGGTACAAATCTACAGATTGATGTAGGTCTCAAGGCTTCTGAACTTAAGCAGATCTCCTGCTTCAACATGCATCATTGGCCAGGGGATTGGAAGAGACGTTTTTATGTTTTTGTTCCTCTTTCACAAAGTCCCGTTCTCTACCGTAAGCAACCTTGTCAGTGCAAACTGGAAGAAATATTAATTAGATTTACCAACTAAATCTACATATAATTTTATACCATTTATTGTATTTATTTGCCTTGCATTAGCGAAAAGCACAGCAGCTGCAAGAAGGTTTGAAAAAAGTAAAGGAGGACTTGTGGTACCTTAGAGACTAACCAAATTATTTGAGCATGAGCTTTCGTGAGCTACAGCTCACTTCATGTAGCTCACAAAAGCTTATGCTCAAATAAATTTGTTAGTCTCTAAGGTGCCACAAGTCCTCCTTTTCTTTTTGCGAATACAGACTAACACAGCTGCTACTCTGAAAGAAGGTTTGAGTTTTTAACAATTCTTGCACTTTTAGAACTCTCCCTCATAAGAGGAAATTGTATGGAATCCCTGCTTGCAGATCGGGCACTGGGAAAAAAGAAAACAGTTACAAAATCGAGACAATTTTAAATATGCTCTTATTACTGTACTAGCGGTATGTAACTTTCTCTGTATTTCCACTGTATTTCTTCCCTTCTCTTTGTGTCCAGGCAGAAAAAGAATACCTTTTAATGACCAGATGAGAAAGAAATTCACAGAAACCTTTTGAAGCTCAATTTGGTAAATCTCTTACACCAATTTGGGGTTTAAAACTAGTTAGAGATGATAGATTTCCCCTCATGCCCCAGAAATGTAAATCTCTGGTATTTATCAAGGAGATTTAATTAGAGAGAGAGAGATTATTCTAACTAAAGAGAAGCCTGTGCTAAGTGTGAGAGAAAGAACTCTTCCTATACAAAGGAAAAGCCTGATCAGATGCAATCCCTGGAGCCATGCGAAGCTGTATTGGAACCCACAGGAGTCTGCCCGAACAGAATTTATTGTACGATCAGGGCCTCAACTGGCACAAAGTGCATGGTCTCTGTGCAGTGCATATTTTTAATCCTACTTATTCACTAGCATTTGTTTCTCTCTGTCTGCCCTCTCTCAGACCCATGACAACATTTTCTGCTTGCTCACTGTCTGATGCTCTCTGCTCCATAGTCATTGTTCTATCCAACCTGAAGCAAATACTCACCAACAACCACATACCACACAACAGAACCACTAACCCAGGAACCTATCCTTGCAACAAAGCCCGTTGCCAACTGTGCCCACATATCTATTCAGGGACACCATCACAGGCCCTAATAACATCAGCCACGCTATCAGAGGCTCGTTCACCTGCACATCCACCAATGTGATATATGCCATCATGTGCCAGCAATGCCCCTCTGCCATGTACATTGGTCAAACTGGACAGTCTCTATGTAAAAGAATAAATGGACACAAATCAGATGTCAAGAATTATAACATTCATAAACCAGTCGGAGAACACTTCAATCTCTCTGGTCACGCAATTACAGACATGCAGGTCGCTATCTTAAAACAAAAAAACTTCAAATCCAGACTCCAGCGAGAAACTGCTGAATTGGAATTCATTTGCAAATTGGATACTATTAATTTAGGCTTAAATAGAGACTGGGAGTGGCTAAATCATTATGCAAGGTAGCCTATTTCCCCTTGTTTTTTCCTACCCCCCCCCCCCGACGTTCTGGTTAAACTTGGATTTATGCTGGAAATGGCCCACCTTGATTATCATACACATTGTAAGGAGAGTGGTCAGTTTGGATGAGCTATTACCAGCAGGAGAGTGAGTTTGTGTGTGTGTGGGGGGGGGGGGGTGAGAAAACCTGGATTTGTGCTGGAAATGGCCCACCTTGATTTTCATGCACATTGTAGGGAGAGTGGTCACTTTGGATGAACTATTACCAGCAGGAGAGTGAGTTTGTGTGTGGCGGGGCGGAGGGTGAGAAAACCTGGATTTGTGCTGGAAATGGCCCAACTTGATTATCATACACATTGTAAGGAGTGATCACTTTAGATAAGCTATTACCAGCAGGAGAGTGGGGTGGGAGGAAGTATTGTTTCATGGTCTCTGTGTATATAATGTCTTCTGCAGTTTCCACAGTATGCATCCGATGAAGTGAGCTGTAGCTCACGAAAGCTTATGCTCAAATAAATTGGTTAGTCTCTAAGGTGCCACAAGTACTCCTTTTCTTTTTGTTCTGTCCATGGGATTTTAGTATTATGTTCATTTTAAAATTTGTATTTGTTTATTTTTACACTCCGTCTTCTCCTCAGTGGGAGTCAGATTTTTCAAACCCGTAGTTTTGAAAGCCATTAAAAGTTATACAAAACAAGGCCACTAACTTCTACTTTCAAATGTCACAAAGAAAAGACATTTCTGCAGTTCAGGCTTCCTGGATCTGACAGAGGCAGACTCTGCAACACATGCTGGTAAGCAATGCTCTGTAAAAATCTCCATTTTAAATGACTCCTTAGGTGTTTACTATCAAAACCCCCAAAAAAAGACTTGTAAAATAAGCCTTCCTCTCTCTGCCCTTCCCACTTCCCCCCGCCCGCCAACAATAACTCAGTGGCCCCAAAATCACTCTTTCCCCAGCCTATTCTCCTTTCCTCAGTTCTTTGTGGCAAGCCTCAATGGATAGTAGGCTGGTTAATTCTTCCGACTTCTACACTAGCTTACTCAGCCCAAGCTAATTCATTTCCAGTTGGTTTAATTATATTCCCACTGCTCATGACTGTGGAGCCAGCTCCACTCAGGTCCTGGCAAACTAATTAACCTGGCTATATTCACATGTGGCTGGGGTATCTCTGCAGTTTGAAGCCATATAGAAAATGTGGACATAGTTCTCTTCCTGAAAACTGGGGTAAGGGCTACAAACTCCATTATGTGATATCCATGTCCTAGACTGTCTTATGAAAGCACAGATGGACTTAGTACCATTTTTAACCATTTAAAGTGCAGTGCAGCTTTTTAAGGATACTTTAATATATATGATAAGGGAATATATGTGCAGTCTAGTAGAGGTAAAATCCCATAAAAACTTAACCTGATAAAAGTAAATCTCCTATAGTATATTAACATATTTCTCATTCACCAAAACACAACTGGTTTCATGACAGAGTAAATCCATGTTATTACAAAAATTAGGTGTTCTGGTGTAAACAACCACTCAAATTCTTTTTTGTACAATCTCTTTAACAGTTGTATTGCATTTAATAATCACACTGGAAACAATTTTCATTTAAAATTAGTATACAATTCACATATTTACGAATCAAGCTTTTTTCCCTAGAAAACTTAAATAACAGACCTTCACATGGCTATTTCTATAACTGAGCAAATGGAATTAAATGACGTTGCAAATCGAATTAATTAGTTGCTGCCTTTTCACTTCTAAGTAGATACATTTAAGAAAATTCTCATAGCAAAGTTACTGTAGTTATGTGGCATTTTATACAATACTCTAATAGCTTTGGGTGATCATAACCTCTTGCGCCATTGGTAGACTGAAGAATAGGTTGTCTTTGCTCTTCATTCTCAATTTGTACAAAAACATTAACAAAAAAGAAAGATAAAACATGGAGAGAAACAAATCAAAATGTTTTTGATTTTATTGAGGAAAATCAAAACTTTTTTTTTTAGTCAGAAACTTCTGCCTCTTTTCACAGCCACAATGTCAGAACTGGGAAACTTGAATTGACACTAATGAGAACAGTCTAACATCTGATCACAAGCAGAGCCAGAACGTTATGCTGAACCTCCACCCTCTCTGAATATTTATCCAGTATGTGCCTGTGTCATGTTGTCGGCCAGTCATTGTTCTCCATTTGTCTCCCCTGCTAACGACTCCCTCTTCCAACATTTATCTGTCTTGTCCTGTTTAGAGGTGCAGTGAGTATCTCAGGGACATACATCCAAAGTGGCTGAATGGATTTCCTGTTTGCTCTTGCAGCCATAGATAAGCCTGTTAGCACTGTTGATCGTTTACTAGAGTAAGCTGACCAACTAAATCACATTTTTATGCCTCTCTCTTATTAGTATTGGGTAAGCAGACATACTTTTCCTATTATAAGGCTACTGATGAGTACCTGATGAATCCTCCTCTCCATGGACAATTTTTTTCTATTAACTTATTAAATTTTTATATATTTATATTAGGGCTGTCAAGCGATTAAAAAAATTAGTTGCGATCAATCATGCTATTAAACAATAAAATACCATTTATTTAAATATTTTTGGATGTTTTTCTACATTTTCAAATATATTGATTTCAGTTACAACATAGAATACATAGTGTACATTGCACACTTTATATTTATTTTTATTACAAATATTTGCACTGTAAAAAAGAAAAGAAATTGTATTTTTCAATTCACCTAATACAAGTACTATAGTACTATAGTGCAATCTCTTTATCACAAAAATTGAACTTACAAAAGTAGAATTATATTAAAAAAAACCCTGTATTAAAATTTTAGAGCCTACAAGTTCAGTCATTCCTAATTCTTGTTCAGCCAATCACTCAGACTAAAAGTTTGTTTACATTTGCAGAAGATAATGCTGCCTGCTTCTTGTTTACAATGTCACCTGAAAATGAGAACAGGAGTTTGCATGGCACAGTTGTAGAGGGCATTGCAAAATATTTACATGCCAGATGCGCTAAAGATTCATATGTTGGTATTCCAGAGGACTTGTGTCCATGCTGATGACAGGTTATGCTCGATAATGATTCAAAGCACTGTGGACTGACGCATGTTCATTTTCATCATCTGCGTCAGATGCCACCAACAGAAGGTTGATTTTCTTTTTTTGGTGGTTCGGGTTCTGTAGTTTCCGCATCAGAGTGTCGCTCTTTTAAGACTTTGGAAAGCGTGCTCCACACCTCATCCTGCTCAGATTTTTGGAAGGCACTTCAGATTCTTAAATCTTGGGTCGAGTGCTATAGCTATCTTTAGAAATTTCACATTTGTATATTCTTTGCCTTTTGTCAAATTTGCAGTGAAAGTGTTCTTAAAATGAACAACATGTGTTGGGTCATCATCTGAGACTGTAATAACATGAAATATATGGCAGAACGCGGGTAAAACAGAGCAGGAGACATACAGTTCTTCCCCCATGGAGTTCATTCACAAATTTAATTAACGCATTATTTCTTTAACGAGCGTCATCAGCATGGAAGCATGTCCTCTGGAACAACGGCCAAAGCATGAAGAGGCATATGAGTCTTTAGAGCATCTGGCATGTGAATATCCTATGACGCCAGCTACAACAGTGCCATGTGAATGCCTGTTCTCACTTTCTGGTGACACTGTAATTAAGAAGCAGGCAGCATTATCTCCCGCAAATGTAAACAAACCTGTTCTTAGTGATTGGCTGAACAAGAAGTAGGACTGAGTGGACTTGTAGGCTCTAAAATTTTACATTGTTTTGTTTTTGAGTGCAGTTATGTAACAAAAAACCCCTACATTTGTGAGTTGCACTATCATGATATAGAGATTGCATTATAGTACTTTTATGAGGTCAATTGAAAAATACTATTTCTTTTATTATTTTTACAGTGAAAATATTTGTAATAAAAATAATATAAACTGAGCACTGTACACTTTGCATTCTGTGTTGTAATTGAAATTGATATTATTTAATAAATTTCAATTGGTATTCTATTGTTTAACAGTGCGATTAATTGTGATAAATTTTTAATCGCGATTAATCTTTTTGAGTTAATCGCGTGAGTTAACTGATTAATCGACAGCCTTAATTTATATATATATATATATATATAGAGAGAGAGAGAGAGCAAGCGAACTATAAACTATAAATAAAACTTCTCATAAAACAGAAACTTCTCATAATATATTAACCATTTGCTACCTAATCTTAGCTATACTCTATACTTGAAACACACAAACACACACTAATATATATATTTATATAAATAAATGGTTAAAATATAAATCAATTATTTGTATTAGACAATTTACACAAAAATTTGTTTATAAAAATCCAACTAGTTAAAGAAAAATTAAGATAAGATAAAGAATAGAAACAAAATTCAGAGGATGGGGAGGTGCGGCGGGGACGGGGACGAGGAGGGAGAGGAGAGAGCATGTACTTAACAGGATCATTCAGGTACTCCAGGAAAGCAATCTCGTATTTTTTCTTGGATATTTCTGCTACGATATACAATTCTTTCCATGGTGGCCAAGTTTATGATGTCTATGCTCCAGTCTTCAATTGTTGGTCACTTTTTGGATTTCTATTTTTGTAGTACTAGTCTTTTATTATTAGTTTATTATTATTTATAATTATTGCAATTATTAGTGCTCTGTTTAGCCAAAGTTTTCCAGATTCATTCTGCTTCCAGTTAACATCCATTACATTTAAAATTCCATGTCTAGCTTGTAACACAATTTTATTTTATAAGAAAAAATAACTCTGCAATTAAGCTTTGCCCAAAACATATGGGTATAGAAGCATTCCCAGAGCATATGGGTTAAGTTTATCACCGGCTAAATCACAGTGCCAGCATTTGTCTAACTTAGTTGCACCTGTTTTGATCAATCAGAGTGGGGTCCAATGCATCCTTCATATAATTTTATGATGGATTAATTTTAAATGGAGGTTGAAGGATCAGTTCAGAGCACCGGCTAAAATTTGTTTCCATTGGTCGGCAGAGAATAATTGGCCTGGTTCCTCCCCCCATTTCTTTTTTAGGGAGTCTGTGTTTAATTCAAATTTCCTGGCCAAGCATGCATGTAGTGTTGTACTAGGCCTTGGCAATCTTTGGTGAAATGAAAACAGTACAGGTCAGTCAGGAGTAGTGTGGACATTGGGGCAAATAGATGGGAGACAGGATGCTTATTGGGATTTTTAAGATGGATATATTGCCCCTTTCCATGGACCTTTTTTATGACAGGCTGAGCCCACATCACCTCAGACTTAGGAGGAAGAGGTCTTGGAGGAAAGAGGAGACAGGCATACAAGTAGAGGGTCTTCCTTTCTCCCCCATGCCATATGCTTAGATATTTAGAGCTAGGAATTTTGTCCATTAGAGCAATAAATTAAGGTGGATATTTCCTGATATATAACTCACTGTACGTTGGTGCCTGGTATTTTCTGTAATTGACAGCATGCAGATATTTTGTTTTGCAATTATACATCATATTCTCCACGGCTGAGATGAAACTTATACAAGATCTGTTTGGACCTGTTCATGACAATTCTGATCTCTCTGGTATTAGCACTTTTTTTTAGCATTATCACAGTGTTGCTGTATTGACTAACATATATGGTTTAAATGCCTAAAGATGACCAGGTGAGGCTGCCAGAGTGGGAAAGTCTATTGTTTTGGTACATAGCTGAATGACTGCAGCAGAGTTTCAGGACAGACAGATATTTGTGGATAAGCATCTCTCTGCAACTGGCCTCCCCATATAATACATTTCCACACTTTGCTGCATGTAATGCCAGCGGGACAAGTACTGGAGGGAGCAATTGTCTCAGACCTTCAGAATGAGAATCTCCAAAGAATCTCTTCAGAATCTCCAAAGTTGGGTTAATCATGAGCCTCTTTTGCTTTGGATTTTGACTTCTTGTTGTATTCCAAAGAGAGGTTAGACTCAGCTTGTTTGGACACAGGGCCAAATTCTGCCCAGTTTACACTCCATGCAACTTTAATGACATTGCACATATTATCAAAGGGGGCAGAACATGGCCCTGTATCCAAACAAGCGGATACATTTTGTAAGAGGTGGCACTAGTATACATAGTTTTGATCCATGTCATTTCTTCTAACTGCCGTAGCAATGGGAAACTCAGAATGTGTCTAGAAGCAGCACTTTGCTTTCTCTGGTGAGCTAGTCTTTTTTGGCTTAGGTCCTTCTACCACTCCTACGTTTTATTGCAAAGTCTAGGCTTTATAAAACTAATTAGTAATGCAGAGGTCATGCTGGGCGAGAACAATCCCTTCCAAGACTGTACCTGTTGCTGAATATGAGAAGTACAGTCCGGAAGCCTTAATATTCTTCCTATCCTGTAGGGGACTCCATGCCCTGCAGGGTGAATTTCACTGACTAACATTAAGTATCTGTTAAAAACATGCTCTCTTCCGAAGGACAAGTAAAATGTTAAGACTTTGGGACTGGAGGTGAAATGGGGGCAAGAGGAGGCATTTTGGTTTTGGGAAAAGGCAACAAAGAAAATATTTGATAATTTTTAAAGCAATTTAATTGCACAGACTTCTGCAGTGGGTTTTAATGTTTATAGTGTAAGATTATACACCGGTTATGCCTATGCATCTTTAATTCAGCCCCATGATGCATATACAATACTTTATACTCTTTCATTAAATGATGACATACGATTTTCCTACGGGACTCCCGCCTCATTCAGTGCACAGTATGGACAGTGTTTAATGAATAAACCATGCTTATAGAAGGAATAAAACATTTGTCTGTATGACTCCTGCCACAGGCTCCCTAAAATTCAGAAGGTGTTTAGAGAATGAGACCAGAATCTACAGGCAGAGAAAATGAACATTTTGCACTTTCTTCCTACAAATGAACTCTTATTTACTTTGATTTAACAGCTAGATAATAATTAGATCTGCATTATCACCTAGTTGTTTAAAATTTAATTAAAATATCTCTAATGGGAGGGGTTGCAAGTGCTTTTGAGGATAGGATTATAATTCAAAATGATTGGGACAAACTACAGAAATGGTCTGAAGTAAATAGGATGAAATTCAATAAGGACAAATGCAAAGTACTCCACTTAGGAAGGAACAATCAGTTGCACACATACAAAATGGGAAATGACCTCCTAGGAAGGAGTACTGTGGAAAGGGATCTGGGGGTCACAGTTTACCACAAGCTAAATATGACAGTGTAACACTGTTGCAAAAAAAGCAATCATCATTTTGGGATGTATTAACAGGAGTGTTGTAAGCAAGACACAAGAAGTAATTCTGCTGCTCTACTCAACGCTGATTAGGCCTCAACTGGAGTATTGTGTCCAGTTCTGGGCACCACATTTCAGGAAAGATGTGGACAAACTGGAGAAAGTCCAGAGAAGAGCAACACAAATTATTAAAGGTCTAGAAAACATGACCTATGAGGGAAGATTGAAAAAACTGGGTTTGTTTAATCTGGAGAAGAGAAGACTGAGAAGGGACATGGTAACAGTTTTCAAGTACATAAAAGGTTGTTACAAGGAGGAGGGAGAAAAATTATTCTTCTTAACTGCTGAGGATAGGACAAGAAGCACTGGGCTTAAATTTCAAGAAGGGAGGCGTAGGTTGGACATTAGGAAAAACATCCTAACTGTTAGGGTGGTTGCCTAGGGAGGTTGTGGAATCTCCATCATTGGAAATTTTTAAAAGCAGGCTAGAAAAACACCTGTCAGGGACGGTCTAGATAATACTTAGTTCTGTCATGAGTGTAGGGGACTGGACTAGATGACCTCTCAAGGTCCTTTCCAGTCCTATGAGTCTATAATTTAAGAGTTGTTCCTAAGAGTATATGGTAAAAACTTTTCAAACCCTACAGATTGATTTTCCTTTTTGTTTTGCGAAACCAGTGAAAAGCCAAATGTTTCAGTTACAAACTATATGTGAAATCTCTCACATAGCATGACTTACAAGACACCACACTTTAATAATGAGACTATGGAAACAGTCTTACAATAGCAGAATTCTTAAAAAATATGAGTCTTTACAAGAGCTAGAGAATGTGTGAGCTCTTGTTAAGAGAGACTCCACAAATCATTCTGTATGATGGATAATTTATAACAGGCATACATGGAGAAGAGATGTTGATGTGCTTTGTCTTCGTTGCAGCCACTTCACTGTGGAGTACAGACTCAGTTGACTTAACAAAATAAAGTGCATCTACCTTGTAAATATATCACTAGTAAAATACTCATCAGAGAGGCAAGTGAGAGTTCACAATCTACATACAGTTTGACAACAACAGTGCTAAGTATCAAAATTTCACCTGTCCTGTAGGATATTTTCCACTCTGCCAGGTGAACTGCATGGAATGTCATTAAGTTCCTGTTAAGAACATATCCTCCTTCTGCTGACCAGGTGGACTTTTAAAGCTCCCAGGATTGTAGCTTTAGGCAACAGATGAGCAAAAAACCCAAACCAATCCACCCAAACGTAGGCCCCAGTTGGGGGTACCCTTTTTACTCTCGTTGAAGCAGCAATTTAATATAAAAATTGTCCTCTGGATATCAGTGGGACTGCTCACAGATGGGCAGATTGTGAACTCCTTACTCACACTGGTGAGCAGTTACTCACAGCAGTGGTCCCACTGGACTTAGTAGGACTCCTCATGCAATTAACTGCTCACCCATGTGAGTAAGGAGTTGACAATCTGGCCCAGAATAAGGTACTATACAATGTGCGTAACGGTAGCAGAATTGGGGCTCTTGGAGAAGAAATGACAACTGCACTTCACCATTAAAACTCCACTTCTAGCTGAGATCAAAGCATAAGAAGTCTCACCTTAAAAAGTAATGTATTTTAGAAAGTTATGAGGGTCTTTAGGTATTTTGACTGTGAGTGCCATCTCAGCTGTACCTAGATTGTCACTATGTGATGCTATAAAAAATGCATTAGCTAAATTTAGGCATAGAATTAGAGAGTAACTGCTGGAAATGTCCTGATAATGGTAGATGGCCAGGACCCCGGGAGGCCTACTCCGTTGTCCTTATGATTTCATTCATAATAGATTCTCTGCTAATAGTTGCTCTCTGTTGAAAATATTGAAGTACTTGCAAGTGCTATAGACTAGATGTCCTGCACTGGCCTATCAGCCTTAGGAAAGGTATCTTCTGAAGTAACTGAATCAAAAATCTCTAACCAATATTGTCAATCTGGTACCGTTTTATAAATGCATAAATCTAATAGATAACAAGTGCCAACACTTATACTGTTATAATTTTCCATGGGGTATATGGAAATATATAATGTGGTACATGGTATATAATGGGGGTTGCGGGAAGCACAGGCCAGTACATCCCTCAGCTCGCACCGCTTCCTGCAGCCTCCATTGGGCTGGAACGGCGAACGGTGGCCAGTGGGAGCTGCGTCTGGCCGAACCTGTGGAAGTTGCAAGTAAACAAACTGTCCCAGCCCACCAGCGGATTTCCCTGATGGGCTGCGTGCTAAAGATTGCTGATCCCTGATATAAAAGATGATTACTCCCACCTCTTGACCCACTGAGGTCTCACTAGAGAGTGTAGGCTTAGCATGATAACCTTCAGTTATTTATATTAAAGAAATAGAAGGGAAAATATGATCTCTGAAATGAAATCTTACCATTTTTTATCCTCTTAACCCCGGGATGGGGGATATGCCTTTCCACATGGCTGGTCCAGGAGTTGGTCACCCTTAGGATTCTTCAGCTTGTTGGATTCAGTCAACTCTGCTGAGCACATGGCGACCTCAGTTTTATATACCCTAGTTTCAGGGCTTGTTGGAGGGAGTCTCCTGCTGCTTCCTATTGCACATGTGCCAAGTGGATGCTCAGGGCTGGTTTACACTGAAAAGTTACATCAGCATATCTGTGTCACTCAGGGGTGTGAAAAATCCGCACCCTTGAGAGACATAATTAATCAGACCTAACCCAGTGTGCAGACAGCAGTCGGTCAGTGGAAGAATTCGTCTGTTGACCTAGCTACCCCTCCCATCAGAACAGCAAGTGTCTACATTGAAGCTCTACCGTGGTGTCCTGTGCTGCTACAGCATTTTAAGTGTAGGCATAGCCGCAGATTTCATCTTAGTTTCTCTACTGCTTTCATTGGCATCCAGTAGACAGCATGGGCTTATAACAAATTTTGTTAATCTTTTCTTATCAGAGGCTTTTTAAGCTTGAGTCATTTCAAGGATTGTATTTCATTATTAGCCCTTACTACTAACTGGGATTGACCCCTTTTAATCAGTTTCTCTTAATATGCCAGGTTTCAGAGTAACAGCCGTGTTAGTCTGTATTCGCAAAAAGAAAAGGAGGACTTGTGGCACCTTAGAGACTAACCAATTTATTAGAGCATAAGCTTTCGTGAGCTACAGCTCACTTCCTCAGATGCATATCGTGGAAACTGCAGCAGGCTTTATA
The DNA here is from genome assembly GCF_965140285.1 of Lepidochelys kempii. Classification (NCBI taxonomy): domain Eukaryota; kingdom Metazoa; phylum Chordata; order Testudines; family Cheloniidae; genus Lepidochelys; species Lepidochelys kempii. The sequence goes on from NC_136381.1 coordinate 84,078,763, forward strand.
TATACACAGAGAATATGAAACAATACCTATTCCCACCCCACTGTCCTGCTGGTAATAGCTTATCTAAAGTGATTTCCAATAATATGCCAAAATTATACCCTGGTTTATAACTTTCAACATTCCTTCTTCCTTGTGCCAGACAATTCCTATTACTTCTAGGATACAACAATTATTTACAATGAAAACTAACAAAAACCTTTTATAATCTTCTAAATTTGGAGTTCACACTGTATATAAGCATTTCATATTATTTAGGATTTACAGTAGAACGAGAGATTTCCCAAATATAGGAGGATACAGATTTGACTCACAAGCCAATCAAACATATAACTTCTAATTTGGGGTGGTGAAAGACAAATTATCTATGGTATATTTGATTTACAAAAAAAACCACGTATAGTTTATAATTTGGGGTGTGGCATGTATTTCTTGGGATAACACATAGTTTACCCTATTTGACCTTCAGTTCTATAGCCACATGTCTTGCTTAACTTCCAGCTGCCCACCCATCTCTTGATGGACTGAATGTGCAATGAACCACTTTGCATAGGAAAGTAGCATGTGACCCTGGCTGGTTACATAGAGTTCTTTTTATCTAGGAGGGAGAAAGAGGTTTTATCCCTAAGCAAAATATGAGAGATTCTTGCCTATGGGGGTTAATGACCGTCTCATTAATCCATTTTAGTTTCTGTATTCAATCAGAGGAACTCTTGATTTGGGCTGATCTGTAGGTCCTAAGACAAAGTATGATTGCATCACCAGTTTGGGGTTTGTTTGGGGCTTTTTCCCATTTAGAAAAGTCAAGGATATTTAATGTTACATAAATCACATGATGTGACCCATTTTCTTATTGTCTTTACTTCTTAGGTGGATCCTATTTTGAGATAAATAGAGGTGAATAGATTTTCTAATTTTTGAGGGCCAGAATGAATCAGTAGTTATTAATCATTCAAGGCGTATCTGTGCTACACATCCCTTAGAGAGAAAATATGGAATATTGTGATTTATATAACATTAAATATCCTTGACTTTTCTAAATGGGAAAAAAAACCCAAACAAACCCCAAACTGGTGATGAAATCATTTCAGAGCTTTGTAAACAGCAGCAATTCTGAGAGATTCTCAGAAAACTAAAATGTTTTGACTGAAATGCAAAAACAAAAGTTATCTAGTATTTTACTATAATCCCCTGATACTGATGATTGTTTTTTAGACTTTTTACTATTTGCTGTAATTGGCCATAAGGATGATCTTAGTTTCCAAATAATTGAAGTATCTTAATTCATGGTAATGTGTTTTTTCACAGTTGAATAATTGAATGAAAATGGATGGAAGCTTATCATTGTTAATAATGCATTGTAGCAAGAGTAGAAACAACAAGCACCACTATTGTTGAAAATGTAGAAAAGATTGTGATTATTCTGAATTTGCATGAATTAATCCAGTAGCAAATAAGGGAATGTTGGAAGAAAATAATGGATAGTTATTACTACATAGAAAACTTCATTTAATTAAGATTAAGGTTGAAAGAGTATCTCAATGGACTCCAGCTAACAATGCAACAATGCCACAGTTATTTATAAAAGTGCTGTCACTTCCAAATAACCTTATATTTTAAAGTACCTGATCCAAGGCCTAATGAAATCAATGAACTTTGGATCAGGCTCAGTAGTTTTAGAAACAAACATTTAAGGCATCCAAGCAGCACCCACTGCCATAGAATCCGTCACTCACTATCACTTCACCCAATTTTTATACCATTAATTAATTGTTAATCTTACCTCCAAATTCTGGAAAAATAAACTATCAAAATATCAAATTACTCGATTACAAAATTCCATTTCTTATATAGAGATCCATTTTCAGTACACTATAACGCTAACATATACTAATTATGAAATAAAAAACAAAGCAAAAGAACTCTACACATTAGTTGCTACGCAATATAGTTAAAACACAAATTTATAATATACTTTCACATAACCTACCCAACCATATAACCTTCACATTTCATAAGCCTCTGTTGGTATTCTAGGCCACCAACACAGCACACTGATTCCAGGATCACATAAAGTATCTGTAGCAGAGCTGTGAGAGAAACAAAGTGTCCTGACTCCTAGCACTTTGCTCTAGACATCCATCAGCATTGCTTCCAGAATGTTAACCTCCAGCTTTCTCTGTAGTCAACCTTTAATTTGGCATCGTGACTTTCTTTTAATGAAAACATGTTGCTGGGTAGGAAAGGCCCCACAAAACAGACAACTGATGCTTTCCTGGTACTGAAAGGCAATCTAAAACTACATTTTTTTCTCTTCCTCTCCTTGTGTAGTGTCTTCTGATCTAAGCTGTTATTAGCCAGTAAGGAATAGTTAATGAAGGCAGTGAGGTCAGGTATTTTTCATTATAATGATGTTAAAAACACCACCTTCCTTTTATCACTCTGAATACTGTATGTATCAGGCTTGATTTTTAAAACACAGTCCAGCTGTTTATTCAAAGTATTCCTTTAGTGCGGTAATAATTCTGCTGTATGTATAATGTTAGCTTGACTTGGTGCCCAGAAGACACTGAAACATTTTAACTGTTATGTTAATTTAATCAAGCTGAACTGAAATATTGTGTCATTTCAAATTGTGAACCTTTACATTGGTTTAATATGTAAATTCCTTCATTAGCTACTTCTTTAGCATGTTTACCTCAGACATGTCAGGCATCCACTATAAATGATTTTTATGCTAGTGTTCTTTTTCTGAAGGGATGGGAGGGTAATCAGGAATAAGAGATTCAGAGTTGTTCCACAGGAAAATCAATATGTAATAATGTAACATGCACGTGTATATTTGTCCCTATTCTTTGGGGAGGGATTGAGTGCAAATGTGATCACAGAACTTGTGTCTCTTTGAGCAAAGTTCACTAAAGCATAGTGAAATGGCCACCAGATTCAGAGAATGCACTACATTATATCTGTGAGGCTTTATTTTATTCTGTATACACGTCAAATGAGGAGAGAATTGCTTTTCCTCTTATATTATGGGAAAAATTATGAGCAGAGTGCTATGATGACTGGATTAAAGAGGGAAGATTAATATTGGTTTCTGCTTTCCATCACCCCTGAGAAACAGTGTGCACTTATATGGGAGCCTAGCCAGAAATATTGAAAATCCTCCAGTTATAACCCCCTTTTTACTGAGCATGGAAGTATACCTGGAATAGTAAATTGGATGACTCACATACAGAAGAAAATAGAGTCATAGATACTAAGGTCAGAAGGGACTATTTTTCACCCCTTGACATGAATTTCTTATTTATTCCAAGCAAGGAACATGGCAGGCAGTAGCCACCATTCATTTTATGTCTCTGTGTGCTCTCTGCGTAATCTGATGAAGCCCCTCTGAAAGAGAGTATTATATAATATGAAAGTGGAAAATAGAATCATCTTCTCAAAAAGGGTCATATCTGTTTAAAAATGATGAATCTAAAAGCATTTGGTTAAAGAAACAACTGAGAGGGGGCATGATCCTCTGCATAAGGCACTGAGATAGGATGTGGGTTCTATACCCAAGATGTACTACAGAATCCCCATTTATTACCTAGCAAGTCTTACAGTGTCTCTAGCTTAATTCTACATCAGTAAAATGAGGACAATACAACTTTCTTTTGCCCATTCTTTGTCTGCCTTGCCTAGTTATACTGTAAACTCTTTGGGGCAGTGACTGAATCTATTTGGACATATTGTGTCAGTCTGGGCTGGAGGCCTCAGGATGTTATTGCAATAAAAATAAGGTTAAAAGTCACTGTTGATCCATTAGGATAGAAGAATCAATGATGCAGTAAATTATAGTTTATCTCTGCAGCAAGTTCTGATTTGGAAATACAGTCATGTCACAAAGGTTAAATAATATTGACAGCTAGTTTAAACTATAACATTGAATGGATTTCAAACCACTCCATGTAAGAAAATTATAAGAAAGTTTTTTTAAAATAAAGCGGTATACAAGTATTGGCTACAAATTTGATTGCAGGTAAGAAAAACTGCCCTTACTGATTGATAGAGTTAAGTGAGCAACAGTTGGATTTGAAGAGTTGGGGCTTTGAGATCAGAGGCAGCAGTAGTGGTCCTTTCTCATCTCTTTCTGGTTTGGAGAAGTTGCTGGGGTTGGTTTGCTAGTATATATTTTTACTGTATGTGACAGGCCTTTGCATCCAAAATAAATAGACACACATCATTGCAAGATATTTGAAAAGAGGAGTCTTTATAAGCTATATCTGGTCCTTGATACGTGAAATGACTTCTGCTGATATCAGTCAGAGCACTGTATATGGGTGACAGATAGGTAACCTACATTTAGGAGGAAAGTAATTTGTATTTTTGCTGAATGTCTACAGAGCATATTTTTGCCTCACTGTACCAAGTTTTGTGTACACATCATTTTTTATCCTTGTAAATCCTCCCCCAACATGCTATAGCCATTGTTCTTCAAGTGTATACTCTTTGAGGCAGGGACAATGTCTACCTCTCTTTTCACAGTACCTATGACAATAGACCTGGATCTGGACACTACTGAAAGGAAAACAAATTAAATAAGAATAAAGGTAATTGTCAGTCTAGCAGGAAATTGCCATGCTAAAGAATATTTTCTGAAATCCTTCTTTTCAGTGCACCTTAATACGGTTGGTGTAATGAACAATCAGTTGGCAGCCAGGGTTACTTTAATGGACACCACCAAATGACAGTAAGCCTTCACCATTTGTTACATCCTCTAATTCTCTACTTACAAATAAGGAAAGAACATTATTCCTTACTGCATCATACAAAGAAATGTGGTTTAAAAGTGTATGTTAGTTACTCAATGCAACATACGTCTGTTGTGTCCTCTCATAGTTTAGATACAAATCTGGGAGAAGCAAATACTCTTACCTCAGAATGGCAGCAAAGAGAAAAGGATGTATTAATCAGCTAAATAAATCAGCTATTTAGAACACTGTATATATATTGTCACAGCATTCACCCTATTTAAAAAGACAACTCTGCTTGCAACCTAGGGGAAGATGCTATTTTTCAGATTTGTGATTATTTTAGAAACAACAACTCAGCACTGCAAAGGCTGAAACAAGAGATTTCTTCCCACTTGCACACCCCTTGCTGAGGCTGGGACCATCTCAGACTCAGTGCTCCTGGTAGCACAGGAGACTTTTCCCCCCATATGCAGCACTGGGGATGCAGAACAGCCCAAAGACATCAGGAAGGAGGCTTGGCCATGTATTGCCCCACCCTTCTCAGCAGGGCAAAGCTGGCACTATGTGGCAAACTGAACAGCCTTTGTGCTAAGGAGTTCAAGACCCTCCTCAGAGTTATTTGCAGAACTTTAAAAATGAAGTACAGTACAATAGGGATTTTTCTTACTCTAGTTATGGAAGAGGTTATGGCACAAGTACAATATTAGAGTTCAGGGCTTCCTGTAATTCAATCCGGAGTCTGACATCAATTTTTTCTGTGGCTTGGGTATGTCACTTAACCTTTCTGCTTCAGTTTCCCTAGCTGGAAAGATGGGGATAGTAAACATAGCCCATAAAGATGTTGCAAGGAGCTGTTAGTCCAAGCTTGCAAATGGCTTTGAAGATGGAACACACTGTAGAACTAAGAGGTCTTGAATACTAACTTCCTATTGACTTCATATATGTTCTCATGTGAGAATATATGACCTCAGTGGGAGCTGAGGGTGCTCAGCACCAATAAAAACTAGGACCATAAGTTTTCAAATGAACCCTTGAGAAATGCCTACATGGTTAACCAGGAAAAGGCTACCTTTCGGCTAAGTGGGAAGAGCTGTGTGCTGCCGTAGATCATGCAGCTCCCAGTCATGTGTGGGAACCATTCATAGTAAGGTTATGCAGTGGATGGTGGACTCTTTGAACTGGTGATATGCCTGCTGTATGTGACAGTGGTTTCCCCAGGAATTGAAATTGGGGGGGGGTGTTCAAATTTACAGGGGAGAGGGGGTGTCAGGGCCGATGAGGGATGAGATTGTGACGGTGAAGTTGGGCTGTATGGCACCATAGTAAAAACTGAAAAATGTTTCATGACCATTTTGTTAGATTTAACTCACGTTTTAAAATCACACAAATTAAAGTTGGCTACTCAAGCCTTCTATGAAGCACTACATCTACATCCTTCTTGGTTTCTTGTTATAATTTTGTACAACTCTGTTAATGAACTTCTTGAATGCAATGCGTTCATCTTTGGTGGCTTCTTGTGTGTCCAGTACTTCCATTCCTTCAATTGATATGCTCATTAGTTCATTCACATGATCAGGCGGAAGACAACTTTTCAGAACACAAAATTCTATTCAATGATGAAAAAGAACGCTCAACCGTAGCTGGTGTGACTGGGAGTAGCAAGAGATGAATTCCTACTTCTTTCATCCCAGGAAACATACCATAAAGATCTGGTCGAGCCACTAGTGATGATAAAAAAAGAAGTTGAAGTCAAATCTTCATTCATTTGTCGTATGATATTCCATTCTGTGTTCAAATTCTCTATTCTGTCCTGATCACATGGCAGACCCATTCCTGGTTGTGCCTCACTCCACTCAACTGTCCGTGTTCTATAGGACAGGCATCTGTAAAAGCTACGTAGAGGTTGAGTAGAATCTAGAAGTCTCTGTTGTAGATTTTTAAGAATGAAGTCAGTATACTTTTTCAGTTGTCTTAATAAACACTTCTTGTCCTCTTCACTTAAGGATTCAGTATAAATGCCTTCATTAGTCAACTTCTGGACTGAAGTCTTTGCTTCTTCCAGTACTTTTTCAATGGATAGAAGCTACATTTGGATCAATCAGAGAGCTATTGCTGGACAAAGATCTACTACTGTTGTAGCAGATGACTGGATGACATTGTTTAATGTCCCAAGTGGTTTCAACAGTAGACTTACAAGACAGATAATGGCAATAGTCTTTTCTGAATGTAGTAGCAAAAGTAATCCACCAGCCTCACTACTTAGATCCATCCCATCTTGGTAGATGCTTTCCAAAGCCAGTAATAATGGTTGGAGTAATTTTAAGACAACAGCCAAGGATCGCTCATGAGAAAGCCAGAGGGTTTTCCCAGGTTGGACTAATATGAACTTCAGTCCCAGTGTATCTTCTATATTTTCCAAGATATTCAGTCTTTTTGGACTCTTGCTGAAAAAAGAATATAATGAAGACATTAAATTTATAGCTTTTTAAATGTGTTTTGAAGATTCTGCAGCTCCTACTAGTGCTAGTTGTATAGGAGAGATTAGGGTTACACTTTTCTCTGAGCAAAGCTTGTACTCCACCATGTCTTCCAGAGAAGTTTGCAGCTCTCTTAAATGCACAAGCAGCCATCTGTTTGGGGTCCAATTGACAAGCATTTAATTCTTCTAAGACGTGGGTTGTCACAGATGCAGCCAATGTGTCTTCTATAACTTGAACATCTAGAAATGCATCTACTGGCCTACCACTGACATCAAGATAACATACACAATGACTTAATACTTGATGCCCATTTGCATCAGTGCATTCATCAGCCATGTATGTAAATTTTTTGATTGTGGTGAGAGAGTTCTTCACTTTTTCAACTGTTGAGTCTTTCACTGTTGCACTGCATGCTTCTAGCCAGTCAGCTGAGTTTCTTGCAGAAAAATAGTGAGCATTTGCTCGTCTTGTTCGGAACCAGTGTTCAACTACAGGATGAACAAGTGACAATGCTCTTAACATTGGCCTCCAGTTTGTAATGTGTGGTATCTCTTGCTTAAATAGGAAGTCCGATGCCACAGCCATGTTTGTTCACATGAACTGTGTTGTGTCTCCAGCATTCTTAACAGCCTCATTAAGTACTTCTAAAATTGGCTTTGAAAGTGGGCTTATAAGACTTTCTGCATGTTGATGCAATCAAGATGCCTGGTGTTTTGCTGCCTTTTCACATAGTTTGTCAGCATTGGTTTTGCTGATCGGTCTGACAAACGAAGCTCCTCAACTTTTACCAATTATAGCATTGGAAAGTGTTCCTTCTGTGTAAGCTTTTTTGCAAGAGGTGCACCAGTAGTCATCTTTTGTAACTTCAATAAAATGGGAACACTTTGACTGACAAACATTGGGAACTGCCTTTAGGTTTTGGAGACACTTTTCTTCAGTAGGTAGCTGTATTTGTGCTTCGGACTGGTCGGATATAGATACACCACTTGAACCTTCAGATGAAATGTTGCTATATTCTTGGTTCTTGATGTGTTCTTCACCTTGGTTAGTTTTTGAGGCCTTTGTCTTTTCATTTTCACTTTGACCTGCAACATGTAAAAGAGATATGAATAAATTAAATGTTTTGTTAGGATAATGTAAATTTAACATAAGGATAATGCAAAATACACCAAAACACATAACCCGTCTAGATTTCTAAAAAATATATAATTTTTTTAAAAAAATGTATTTAATTTAAATTGACTTTTGAAAAGTAAGCCATCATGGGATAAGAGGGAAGTCCTCTCATGAATCAGTAACTGGTTAAAAGATGGGAAACAAAGGGTAGGAATAAATTATCAGTTTTCAGAATGGAGAGAGATAAATAGTGGTATCCCTGAGGGGTCAGTACTGGAACCATTACTGTTCAACGTATTCATAAATGATCTGGAAAAATGGGTGAACAATGAGGTGGCAAAATTTGCAGATGATACAAAACTATTCAGATAGTTAAGTCCAAAGCAGACTGCAAAGAGTTACAAAGGGATCTCACAAAACTGGGTGACTGGGCAACAAAATGGCAGATGAAATTCAATATTGATAAATGCAAAGTAATGCACATTGGAAAACAATCTCAACTATACATACAAAATGATGGGGTCTAAATTAGCTATTAACACTCAAGAAAGATATTGGAGTCACTGTGGATGGTTCTCTGAAAATATCCACTCAGTGTGCAGCGGCAGTCAACGGAGCAAACATAATGTTGGAAATCATTAAGAAAGGGATAGATAATAAGACAGATAATATCATATTGCCTCTATATAAATCCATGGTACATGCACACCTTGAACCCTGCAGACCTGGTCACCCCATCCCAAAAAAGATATACTGGAATTGGAAAAGGTACAGAGCTGGGCAACTAAAATGATTAGGGGTATGAAACAGGAGGAGAGCTTAAAATGATAGGAATTTTCATCTTAGAAAAGAGACGACTAAGTGGGGATATGATAGAGATCTATAAAATCTTGACTGGTGTGAAGAAAGTGAATAAGGAAATATTATTTAATCCTTCACATAACACAAGAACTAACAGTAACCCAATGAAATTAATAGGCAGCAGGTTTTACAAAAAACAAAAGGAAGTTCTTCTTCACACAACATAAAGTCAACCCGTCAAACTCTTTGCCAGGGGATACTGTGAAGACCAAAACTATAACAGGATTAAAAAAAGAACTAGATAAATTCCCAGAGAATAGGTCCATCAGTGGCTTTTAGCCAAGATGGAGAGGGATGCAACACCATGCTCGGAGTGTCCTTAGCCTGTTTGCCAGAAGCTGGGAATGGGTGACAGAGGATGGATCACTTGCTGATTACCTGTTCTGTTCATTCACTCTGAAGCACCTGGCCTTGACCACTGTCGGATGACAAGATACTGGGCTATATGGACCATTGGTCTGACCTAGTAGGACCATTCTTTTGTCAAAATTAATTATAATAATAAAAATGTTTAGTACAGAAACTCCCCCAACATAATGACCTCTCAAGTTAGCAATGATGTGAGACAACAACCTTGGCAAATAATGCATTTTAAAAATCTTGGCCTACTAGGAAACATTTATAAAAGTTTCTATTCCCAGTCACAAACCTAGCATTCTGGAGCAAAGTCACTAAAATATAGCCCAACAAACAAATGTTTATTTAACGTGCCCCTCACTTTTCCCTCCACTGCACCCCACTCACCGGTTTTGTCCTTGGTCAGTGGAGACTCAGAGTTCAGAGGTGCTTTCACATGAGTACACCTCCCAGGTGGGGTGCAAGAAGGCACCTTGCTCATTCCTCCAGCTGCTCACTGTTTGCTCTGGCCACTGTTGTTCGGTGTGCCACCGTTCACTCCACCGCTCTGTTGCCAATGGCCCTACACAGTCACCTTCTGCTGCCACCTGCCACTGTGGTCTCTATGAGTTAGTCTCTGGAGGTACCACCCAGCTCTCAGTGATTTCAGCTGGGCTCTCAGTGGGGGAACCTCGGTGCTAGTGCAGACTGGGCCATCTCTTCCACAGAAACACTGTCCCACAGCAGGTCTAAGCACTTAGACCTGATTATCAGTATTTCAGCTGTAGTGGTCACTTAACAAAACAAAAGACTATCTATGGAGCCTAATCAGCTCTGTCTTTAAACAGTGGAGAGGGGCAGGTCAAATAGTGCTTGTGACTCAGACAGACAATCAAGCAAAACACCTGTCCCTACCCTCTCTCTTGATGCCCTCAATCAACACAGGCTAAGTACAGTTCTACTGCCCTTTATTCATACAATAAGAACAACAACATTTCATTACCCCCTGCATTCAAGTGATTTGTAACCCAACCCCAGCCAAAATCTATCTTGGGCAAGATAGGCTCTGTTTGCTGGATACCTAGGTAGATTAGGTGTGAATGTAAATCCAAACTGGTTCTGAAGCCTTTCCCCCTAGCCCATCACTAGCTGCCAGGGAGAGCTCATTTAGACTTTGCTTACAAAATATAATTTGAAATTATTAGGTTGGCCAACATCACCGAAATGAATGCACTGACACTGTCATAAAAACAACAGCTGTATAAGGAAGCTAGTCTATGTTCATACTGTCAAGGTTCCTTCCCCACTCTGAACTCTAGGGTACAGATATGGGGACCTGCATGAAAACCTCCTAAGCTTACTTTTAACAGCTTAGGTTAAAACTTCCCCAAGGTACAAACTAATTTTACCCTTGGACTTCCACTGCCACCACCAAACTTTATCTGGGTTCCTGAAAAAAACATAGTTTGGACAAGTCTTTCCCCCCAAAATCCTCCCAATCCTTGCACCCCACTTCCTGGGGAAGGTTTGGTAAAAATCCTCACCAATTTGTATAGGTGACCACAGACCCAAACCCTTGGATCTTAGAACAATGAAAAAGCATTCACTTTCCTTACGAGAAGACTTTTAATAGAAGTAAAAAAGAATCACCTATGTAAAATCCGGATGGTGAATACCTTACAGGGTAATTAGATTCAAAACATAGAGAATCCCTCTAGGCAAAAACCTTAAGTTACAAAAAAGACACACAGACAGGAATATTCATTCTATTCAGCACAGCTATTTTCTCAGCCATTTAAAGAAATCATAATCTAACACATACCTAGCTAGATTACTTACTAAGTTCTAAGACTCCATTCCTGTTCTGTCCCCGGCAAAAGCATCATACAGACAGACTCAGACCCTTTGTTTTTCTCCCTCCTCCCAGCTTTTGAAAGTATCTTGTCTCCTCATTGGTCATTTTGGTCAGGTGCCAGCGAGGTTACCTTTAGCTTCTTAACCCTTTACAGGTGAGAGGATTTTTCCTCTGGCCAGGAGGGATTTTAAAGGGGTTTACTCTTCCCTTTATATTTATGACACGCCACCCAAATCTCAGCTAGAGTGAAACACTGGCTGGGATTTCTTCCTGGAGCTCTAGGAAAAACAGAGTTAATAAGACACATGCATCTCTAAATATACTACCAAGTACATAAAGACTAACAATATTTTCCACATCTCAAGGATGATTTTAATCAGTTGATTCTGGGAAACTTTCAGGGGAGAGTGCATCAGCCACTTTGTTAGAAGCTCCTGAGATGTGTTGGATGTCAAAATCAAATTCTTGGAGAGCTAAACTCCACTGAATAAGTTTTTTGTTATTTCCCATGGTGGTATGAAGCCACTGTAGCACAGCATGGGCAGTTTGCAGGTGGAAACGCCGTCTCCAAACATATAGGTGTAGCTTTTCCAGGGCGTAGACAATGGCGTAACATTCTTTTTCACTGACTGACCAGTTGCTTTCCCTCTCAGACAGTTTTTTTGCTGAGAAACACTACAGGGAGGAATTCTTGATCAGGTCCTTTCTGCATTAAAACTGCTCCCACACCACGCTCGGACGCATCTGTGGTTACTAGGAACGGTTTGTCAAAGTCTGGGGCCCTTAGTACAGGGTCAGACATGAGTGTCGCTTTAAGCTGGTTAAAGGCCTTCTGACACTCTTCAGTCCACTGAACGGCATTTGGCTGTTTCTTTTTCATTAGGTCTGTCAGTGGGGCGGCGATTTGGCTGTATTGCGGTACAAATCGTCTGTAATAACTGGCCAAGCCTAAGAAGGATTGAACCTGTTTCTTTGACTTTGGGAGAGGCCACTTTTGGATAGCAGCCACTTTGGCCTGTAGGGGTCTGATAGTTCCTTGACCCACCTGGTATCCAAGGTAAGTCACTCTGTTTAGGCCTATTTGACACTTAGCCTTAACAGTTAGTCCTGCCTCCCTTATGCACTGAAGGACTTTTTGTAGATGTTCCAGGTGTTCTGCCCAGGAATCCGAAAATATGGCCACATCGTCAAGGTAGGTGACTGCATATTCTCCTAATCCCGCTAGGAGACCATCTACACGTCTTTGGAAGGTGGCGGGTGCATTTTGCAGCCTGAAAGGGAGGACATTAAATTCATATAGCCCGACATGTGTGGTGAAGGCTGACCTTTCCTTGGCGGATTCATCTAGCGGTACCTGCCAGTACCCCTTGGTTAAGTACAAGGTAGAGATGATCTGGGCCCATCCCAGTTTCTCTAATAGTTCATATGTGCATGGCATTGTATAGTTGTCTGGGCGAGTTACAGCATTTAGCTTACGGTAGTCCACGCAAAAACGTATCTCCCCATCTGGTTTGGGAACCAGAACCACTGGAGATGCCCATACACTTCCAGAGGGGCAGATTACACCGATCTGTAACATATCCTGGATCTCCTGGTCTATAGCAGTTTTAGCTCGAGGAGACACCCGGTTAGGTTGGACTTTAATTGGGTGAGCATTACCTGTGTCAATGGAGTGGTTTGCCTGTTCAGTCAGTCCTGGGGTGGCTGAGAACGTTGGCACGTAGCTAATGCACAGCTCCTTGATCTGCTGTCGCTGCATACGCCCAAGGGTCATGGAGAGGTTCACCTCTTCCACACCACCAGCACTTTTCCCTTCGTAGTAGACACCTTCAGGCCACTCAGCATCGTCTCCTCCCTGGGCTGTAAACTGACAAACCTTTAATTCTCTGGAATAAAAGGGATTTAGAGAATTAATATGGTACACCTTAGGCTTTTGGTTGGAGGTGGGGAATGCTATGAGATAATTAACAGCTCCCAGGCGCTCCTGGACCGTGAATGGCCCTTCCCACGATGCTTCCATTTTATGGGCCTGGAGCACCTTTAAGACCATGACCTGGTCCCCTACTTTGAAGGAACGCTCTCTGGCATGTTTATCATACCAGGCTTTTTGCTCTTTTTGAGCATCCTGTAAGTTTTCTTTAGCAAGGGCTAAAGAGGTTCGGAGGGTGTTTTGTAGGTTGGTTATAAAGTCCAGAATGTTGGTTCCTGGAGAAGGTGTAAATCCCTCCCATTGCTGCTTCACCAACTGTAATGGCCCCTAAACCTCATGGCCATATACAAGTTCAAATGGGGAAAACCCTAAACTGGGGTGTGGTACAGCTCTATAGGCAAAGAGCAACTGCTGCAACACTAGGTCTCAATCATTGGAGTGCTCATTTACGAATTGACGTATCATGGGCCCCAAAGTTCCATTAAACTTCTCCACTATGCCATTTGTTTGATTGTGGTAAGGAGTGGCAACCAAGTGATTTACCCCATGAGCTTCCCAGAGGTTTTCCATAGTTCCTGCCAGGAAATTAGTCCCTGCATCTGTGAGGATGTTGGAGGGCCAACCTACCCTGGCAAAAATGTCTGCAAGTGCCTGGCACACACTTTTAGCCCTGGTGTTGCTTAGAGCTACTGCTTCCGGCCATCGGGTGGCAAAATCCATGAAAGTCAGTATGTACTGCTTTCCTCTGGGTGTCTTTTTCAGAAAAGGACCCAGAATATCCACAGCTACTCGCTGAAATGGAACTTCAATGATGGGGAGTGGCTGGAGAGGGGCTTTGACCTCGTCTTGGGGTTTTCCCACTCTTTGGCATACTTCACAAGACCGGACATAGGTAGAAACATCCTTGCACATTCCCTCCCAGTGGAATGACCCCCCCCCCAAACGGTCTTTGGTCCTGTTCACCGCAGCATGGCCACTAGGATGATCTTGGGCTAAGCTCAAGAGCTTGGCCCGGTATTTAGTTGGAACTACCAACTGTCTCTGAGGATGCCAGTCTTCCTGGTGTCCACCAGAAAGAGTTTCCTTGTATAAAAGTCCTTTTTCTAATCGATCCAGGTTTGTTGTAGAAGAGCTGAGAGATGGTGGGTTGCTCCGTGCTGCCATCCAAGCTCTCTGGAGGCTTTCATCTGCTTCCTGTTCGGTCTGGAACTGTTCCCTTGATGCTGGAGACATCAGTTCCTCATTGGATTGTGGACCAATGCTTGGTCCCTCTGGAAGCGATGTAGGGGATGGGGCTGTTTCCGTGGACTGTGAACCGCTCTCTGCTGTGACACTATGTTGGGGTTCAGGCTCTGACTGAGCCTCTTGTGTAGGGTGATGGGCTGCTGATGGTTCAGGTTCGGTGGGGCCCTCTGGTGTTGAGGTTGCAAGTCCTGGATTAAGTGCTGGTAATGGGTCTGGTGCTGGTTGTTCCGCTGGTTCCGGTTCTGGGACTGGTTCCGTCTGGGTGTCTGGGACTGGATCCACTACTGCTGTTGCAGACATTGGCCTGGGGTCCAGGTCCATTACCTCTGACCGGGTCTTGATAGAAGTTTCTGGAACAGAGCTAGGCGTCACGGCTTGTTTAGCCTGGCTGCGGGTGACCATTCCCACCCTCTTTGCCTGCTTCACATGATTGGCCAAGTCTTCCCCCAACAGCATGGAGATGGGATAATCATCATAGACTGCAAAAGTCCACGTTCCTGACCAGCCCTGGTACTGGATAGGCAACTTGGCTATAGGCAAATTGAAAGAGTTGGACATGAAGGGTTGAATCGTCACTTGGATCTCTGGGTTGATTAAATTGGGGTCCACTAAGGAAGCATGGATAACTGACACTTGTGCTCCAGTGTCCCTCCACACGGTGACCTTCTTCCCACCCACACTCACAGTTTCCCTCCACTTCAAGGGTATCTGGGCCTGCGGATCTCTGGTGTGATTCTGGTGCAATGAACTGTAATCTGTTGGGGTTCTTGGGGCAGTTGGCCTTTACTTGCCCCAGCTCATTACATTTAAAACATCGTCCAGCTGACGGGTCACTGGGGTGAGGTGGGCTGCTGGAGAACAGGGTGGTGGGACGATAAGGTGTCTGGAGGGTTCTTTGGGAGGAAGGTGGGGCCTTGGGCAGCCCCTGGTAATAGGGTGTGGTCTGGGGTTGTCCCTTCTGTCTCCGCTCCAACTGCAACCAGTTTTCTTCTTCTCTGCCACCTCCACCCATCTGGCTCCAATCTCTCCTGCCTCGATTACAGTTTTGGGCTTCCCATCTAGGATGTATCTTTCTATTTCCTCAGGAACAGCCTCTAAGAATTGTTCCATTTGCATTAGGAAGGGCAAATTTACTGGAGATTCAACACCTGCTCCTGATATCCAGGCATCCCAATGTTTCACAATGTGGTAGGCATGTCAGGTAAATGACACATCTAGTTTCCACCTTAGGGCTCTGAACCTCCAATGAGAATGTTCGGATGTTATCCCCATTCTGACTCTCGCCTTGGATTTAAACAGTTCATACTTGTTCATGTGTTCTTTAGGCATTTCAGCTGCCACCTCAGCTAATGGTCCACTGAGCTGTGGCCTCAGCTCTACCACGTATTGGTCTGTAGAGATGCCGTACCCAAGGCAGGCCCTTTCAAAGTTTTCTAGGAAGGCCTCAGTATTCTCGCCTGCCTTGTAGGTGGGGAACTTTCTGGGATGGGAAGTGGTACCTGGAGAAGGAATGCTAGGGTTTGTTGGTATATTCTGCTGAGCCTTTATCTTCTCCATCTTCTCCACATGCTTCCTCTCTTTTTTCTTCTCCTCCAGTACTTTGTCCTTTGCCTCCATTGCTCTCCTGTGAGCAGCTTCTAGAGCTTTTTCAGCTTCTTTCATTGTCTCCAGTTTGGCTAACTCCAATTTGTGTTGTGCCTTGGTGTCTGTCATCTTCACCTGTCTGTTTTTAACAAACTTTACACCCGAGGGTTAGAAATAAAACAAACAAAACTTAGCTTGTAAAATTTTGCTGTGCTGGAATAGGATATCTATTCTCTGATAGTGTTTGTCAGCCTACAGAAAAATCAAAAAAAAAAAAAAAAAAGAAATTCAAAACCTAACACCTTTTGTCTCCAGGCAAATTGGCAGAAATCCCCTCAAGTTACTCTCAGGTAAAAAAAAAAAAAGAAAAAAAAAACTTTCAGGTCTGTGAAGACTGGTGAATTTCCCTGCAGGAGGTTAACTACTCTGCCTTTGGTAGAGAAAACCTGTCTCTGCTCTGGCCCCAAAGCAAAGCAAAAAAGCTTTCAACTATTTCCAGTTGGAGACCTGCTTTCCAGCAGTCCAAAGGAAAAAAATTCCTTTTCAAATCTGTGCTCCTTGTTCAAAAATAAAAATAAAAATCCTAAAAAACCCAAAACCTAACACTTTTGTCTTCAGGCAAATAGGTAGAAATCCCCTCTAGTTGCTCTTAGGTCTGTGAAGACTTGTGAATTTCCCTGCAGGAGGTTAACTACTCTGCCTTTAGGAAGAGAAACTGCAGCTCCCAAAGACAATTCCCTTTTGTCTCTGCTCTGGCCCCAAAGCAAAGCAAAGCAAAAAAAAAAAAAAAAAAACTAGCTGCTTTCAGTTGGACCTCCTTTCCAGCAGCCCCAAAGGAAAAAAATACTTCCTTTTTAAAGTCTGTGTTTCTGGTTCAAAAAAAATCTCAAATTGATCTCAAAATGATTTCAGGTTGATCCCACTACTCTGCCACCATGTCAAGGTTCCTTCCCCACTCTGAACTCTGGAGTACAGATGTGGGGACCTGCATGAAAACCTCCTAAGCTTACTTTTACCAGCTTATGTTAAAACTTCCCCAAGGTACAAACTAATTTTACCCTTGGATTTCCACTGCCATCACCAAACTTTATCTGGGTTCCTGAAAAAAACATAGTTTGGACAAGTCTTTCCCCCCAAAATCCTCCCAACCCTTGCACCCCACTTTCTGGGGAAGGTTTGGTAAAAATCCCCACCAATTTGCATAGGTGACCACAGACCCAAACCCTTGGATCTTAGAACAATGAAAAAGCATTCACTTTCCTTGCAAGAAGACTTTTAATAGAAGTAAAAAAAGAATCACCTCTGTAAAATCCGGATGGTGAATACCTTACAGGGTAATTAGATTCAAAACATAGAGAATCCCTCTAGGCAAAAACCTTAAGTTACAAAAAAGACACACAGACAAGAATATTCATTCTATTCAGCACAGCTATTTTCTCAGCCATTTAAAGAAATCATAATCTAACACATACCTAGCTAGATTACTTACTAAGTTCTAAGACTCCATTCCTGTTCTGTCCCCAGCAAAAGCATCATACAGACAGACTCAGACCCTTTGTTTTTCTCCCTCCTCCCAGCTTTTGAAAGTATCTTGTCTCCTCATTGGTCATTTTGGTCAGGTGCCAGCGAGGTTACCTTTAGCTTCTTAGCCCTTTACAGGTGAGAGGATTTTTCCTCTGGCCAGGAGGGATTTTAAAGGGGTTTACTCTTCCCTTTATATTTATGACACATACTTTTCAAATCTATTATACTTTTGCAGATACACATATTTTATCATACACTGTATATGCTTTTAAAGTGTGTATTAATGTTTCAATTTCAATTAAAATTTCCAGTCAGTAAATTGCCATGTAACTAGTTCACAAAACTGGGGGGGGGATGTTGGGGAAATTCAGGGGTGTGTAGGCAAATCACTGGTAGGCTAAGATTTTCAAAGACACTAAGAGATTTGGGTGCCCAATTCCCATTAAAATGGGAATAAATCTCTTATGCTGCTTGTCCATATTCTCTGACCACTTTCTGATATGCAGGATGAAGATGAGACAGGCTTCCATAAGCACCTCCTGCAGGGGGAGACGTAATAGAAATGTAAGTCTGGGGCATCTATTTCTTACTTTGTCTTTTCCTCCTCTCCCCCCGACTAACCTGTCTCTTACCTTCATTTAATAATCTATCATTCTCCTGTTCAGCTCGTAAAAGCATTTTATACAGAAGCGCAAGTAGTGAGAAACCTTCTGTTGTCTTTCAAGATTTCCTGTTTTTTCAGTCAGAAAGGTGAGGCTGAAACCCCTCTTGTGGTCTCATGCTGGGCAGAAATGAGAAAAAGATTCAACATGACAGGTAAAATATGTGAGAACTGCACGTAGCACGTATTGAACAGAAAAGCATGTGCACTGCTGAAAGATGGCACGTGTAGCAGCTTGTCCTCTAAATCATGTCTTATTCTGTATAGAAAAGAAAATGCTCCACTTATGCTGTTAAGTACCTTCCCATTGCTCAGGGCATTCCCTCAGGTACATTCCCATATCAAAATCCTAGTGCATTTTAGTTTATGAACCTTTTACGTGTACAGAAAGAATTGAACCAACCCTTAGAAGCCAGCTGGGTCTCAGATTTATTGCTTTAAATTCAGGTGGGACCACTGTGATCATCTAGTCTGACCTCCTGCGATACCCAGTAATTCCTGTATCAAGCCCAATAACTTGTAGCTGAGCTAGAGAAGATCTTTCAGAAAGGCATCTGATCCTGATTTAAAGAGTTCAAGTCTCCTGGAGAGCAAATGCAATTTCAAGAAACTTCAGAAGGCCAATAATATTGTAGACAGAATATGCTCTAACTCCTATGAACTCATCAACCCAGCAAGTTTCACAAGCCTCTCTTGGCCAACCACTCTGCTCCTTCAGCCTTGGATTTCTCTCTACCCTCCATGCATCTCTCCACAGAGCCCTCTTTCTTAAATGCTTCGTTTTATATGCAAAGCTATCTTCCCCCTACATGCTAAGTAATCACAGTTTTTTTACATCTTGCCTTACAATCTTAATTACATCTTTAGTTTCTGATTGTCCCTCCGTGTCATTGTGATGCCTTGTGTGAACATGACCTTTCAAAATAGTAATTTTAATACATCTACTGGACTTAGGATCCCCAGTCATGGGCTGGGACCCCCACTGTGCTAGGTGATGTAAAAACAAAACAAAAAGATAGATGTGAGTGGGGCACGGACTAAGAAGATTACTAAACTAAGGAGACTACTTCCCAGGGGTTCCCTATTGTGGCCATATAGGTCAGGTCATTATGGGTGGGATGCACACGTTTCCCCCACTAAAGTTACCATTGGAGCACAGAGCATTTATTTCTGAAGGGGGTTTGAAGGGATACTAACAGCCTCTACGCTTTGGATCTGAATCTAGATTTGTGTCGCTGTTGACAATGACCATTACCATCAGACAAATATTGGGTATCCCACCCTGTGTGAGACAAATGTGTGGTGGCAGTCCAGTCATTAACAGGCTTTTAAAAGTCCCATATAACAATAGGACTAATGTTGTCTTAGCAGAGAGCTCAAGTATTGGATGAACATAGAAACTGAAACCTCATCTTTCCCCTTTGGTAGGTTAAGGGGCCTTGGTGTGGCAGTGTGGGTAAACGTGCACTGCTTACTACCAGCTGTGCTCTATGATACCTGTTCTAAGACCACCATTTCCAGAGCAGGCAACAGGGGACCGTTCACCAGCAATGAAAGCACTTGAAAATAATGAATGAATTCCAGTGACTGCATTAACACATGAAATAGTCACTCTGCTGAGTAAAATAACACTCATTCACTTTAAAACAGATATTTTCTTTCTGGTAAATGGAGTATCTTATAACTTTAAGTGTTTTTAGATTATTATTTTGTACTAGTGGTAAATAAGAGGAAAAATTGCCATGGTTTTGAGGCTGTGGTGCCACACGTGAAAGGAAGGCATGAGAAACAGTGGTCCTTCCTGAATGCAGACAGATATATTTGCATTCCAATGGGGGAAAACACACCTGACCTCACTGAACGTGTCAGTAAACATTGCACTCCAGCACAAATGCATACAGTACAATTTTCTCCTTGTAAACAGTTCAGTTAAAAGAAAGTGGTGCAATCAAAATTGACAGTCAAAATATTCAGTGCCAGAGGGAAACAGTATTATCCAGCTTTTACCTTTTTTCTTTTTATAGCATGTTGCTTGGTTGCTCAAGATTAGTGGCTTTGCAAACTGATTGCAAAGTTCTTACAGTGGATGCCTAACCTCTTCTACAGCAGTTTACTGGATTTTATATCATTTGATTTTACTCTAGCAAAACCAGAATCTGATCTTTGGTTCCTCCTACTCTTTTAAGAACACAATACTAAAGCTTTTCTTAGGGGAATCAAATTGTGTTCAGACTTCTGCTGTTTTGATGATCATAAAGTTGAATTGTAAAGCTAGAAAAGCATTTCTTCCTTGTGAGGGAGTATTTTTTGTGTGTTCTTTCTGAGGTCAAATCCTGCTTGCCTTACACAAGATTTCAGTTGCATGAGTAAAGTTAGCAAGGTTTGACCTTTGATGTTCCTAAACTAAAATGTTGCCTTTAAATATTCTGTGACAGATATACAATATGCAAGTTGAGGATATATCTATTTTAGGTTTAACCGCCAGCTAATATATTCTTCTTTGCACTGCACAGTAAAGAGAGTAATATAAATTAACTAGTTTGTAGAGAAATGCATACAGAAGTGTTTCCGCCTAACTTATCTTGATACTTGGTCCCTGCTACAGACATCCTGTAATGTCCCATTTTGTTGGCTTGAGCAGAATCCATGTTAGCTTTCCCATTCACATTATGACTGTACTTTGAACTTCTTAAGAAAATCAGACCTAGAAAATATCTCCAGGAACTAACAAAATTATTTTAAAAAATAGGCTTTAAAACTCTTTAATAAAAGGGCATGACTTTCTTAATCATTCTACCTGTTAAGGGAATTCAAGTAGAAATGATATTTAAATTAAATTAAACTTGCTTAAAACATAGGTGATTATTAGATGACAATTCCACGTTCTATTTTCTGAGGACATCAAGCTAGCATTTGTCAGCAAAACTGGCTGCAGCAAGCTTCAGAAAGATAGATTTAGAGTAGTCAGTTTTAGACAAACCAGCTATCGCAGGAGTGGGTGGGTGGGTGAGGTTCTGTGGCCTGCAATGTGCAGGAGGTCAGACTAGATGATTATGATGGTCCCTTCTGACCTTAAAGTCTATTTGTCTCTGAGAATCTGAGATGTTATTCATGTGTCACAGAAGTGGCCTTTGTAGTTTTCATTATTATGTTTAAGATTGTTAATCTCTTTTTACTTTCTGCATTGAACATTTGTAAAGATTTTCAACAGTTCAGAAAAGTAAATATACAATAGAGTGGTTGCTGGGGTAGCCATCACTACAGCCAAGGTTGCAAACAAGTCTGCCCCTAAGCATGGCTCAGCAGTCGTTGCACTGCATTTTCATGCAGCGTTTTAGTAACTGAACACTGCATGATTCAACAGAAAAGCCCTCCCAGAGTCTGCCACCTTGTTACAAAGCAGAGGTGTGAGATGCAGAGAGAAGCAGCAGAGTTGTGCAGAGAATTAGAAGTGGAAGATGAAAAACTTGAATTTAATATAAGAGGTGAGAAGAAACCAGTGGATGGATTTGATGAGGGACCTGTCTGACATGGGCCAAATGGCAGATAAAGATGATGAGTTCAGCAACACTTTCTGAATGGAGCAAAGTAGGGGTTGAAGATGGGAATTGGGCAGGCAAGAGAATTAGACAAAGTTGGACATAACAGACCAATGTATTTGCAATACAGACAGAGAGGAAGGGTTGTGGTTTTAAATGAAGTTGAAAAAATATCAGCAGAATAAAAATATTTTTTCTCTGTATCTTTATATTGGTATGGAGAAATGTGCAAAATTCAGGATAGTTACAGGTCTTAGGTTCTGTTTGATGTGATTTGATCTACTGACAATCTGTCTTTATGGTGATTTTCCCAGCAGACTTCACACATCTTTGAGCAATAGTGTTTTCAGCCTCTTCCCCCACTTATTGTTTTTTGCTTAAACTGTTTTCAGGCAGTACATGATAATGAAATACATAACTATATCTTGGCAATTACGTTTACAAACAGATGCAAGAGTCTGGCAGGATGAATCGTTATTCTGTGGCTCAGACATCACTAATTAACACCAGGAGTACTGTGAATTCAACTTGAAATCAAGCACCCCTCCCCCACATCCTGAAACATTGCGTACAGTCAAGTAGTCTGCATATCTAATGGTAATAACAGAACTAACTCTCTCTCTCTCACTACATACAGTGTGAAACTGTAAGAATAAGTTAGTCATTAATGGAAGAGTGCTTTTTGACATTAAAAAAGCCATATAGGAGACCTATGCGCAGAAAACTAAAGAATGCCATTGCCTTTTCCCTCATTGATTCTAATTTTGTTTGGCAGAAAGACACAAGGACCAAAATTCAGTGGACTAAATTTGTATCTATATCCTCTCCAAAGGTTACAATTTCATATAATACTTTTGTGTTTGAGGGTGTGGCTCTGCTGTATTGTGTTTTTCATTAGGGTTATGTCTCTGTAAGGTGGTGTACTCACTACCTGGAGCATCCCCTGGTGTCAGGGGGCAATGCTGCAAGGGGGTCTCATTTCTGGCGCCTCCTGCTATGTCTTCCATTGCTTAGCCCTCTGGCCAAGTACAGTCTCCTTCCAGGGTAACGAAAGGTCTATCTGAAAGACTAAGCTAACCATCCAAATAATAATTCTTCCATCCCTCTCAGGCTACACTGAAGTATTTTGGCAGGCTCTACCTCAGGGCCTGATCTACTCCTGCAGCTGGGTTTGCATATCCCTTCCTCAGAGGCTGGGAGGGGAACCTAGGCCCACACTCTACTCTGGGGTCTGGCCTTCTGCCCAGGATTAAACAGCTAGGTCTGCTTTTTTTCAGATATGCTGTTATTTCCCTGGGCACCTTCCTACCTCTAAACCCCCTTATGCTGCTTCCTCAGAGCCTGTGCTTAACAGAGCCCTTCTTTGAGTTTCAGGCTATGTCTACACTATCACTTAGATTTAGGGCCCTACCGAATTCACAGTCCATTTTGGTCAATTTCACAGTCATAGGATTTTCAAAATTGTAAATTTCATGAGTCCAGCTATTAAAATCTGAAATTTCACGTGGTTGTAATTGTAGGGGTTCTGACTCAAAAGGGGGCCTTGGGAGAGTCACAAGGTTACTGTAGGAGGGTTGCAGTATTGCCACCCTTACTTCTGTGTCAATGTTCATGGCAGCGCTGCCTTCAGAGCTGCGCAGCAGGAGAGCAGTGGCTGCTGGCTACGACTCCCCTGCCTCTCCTTTTTGGGTCAGGACCCCCAATTTGGGAAACACTGGTCATCCCCTGTGAAATCTGTATAGTACAGGGTAAAAGTACACAAAAGACCAGATTTCATCGGGGGACACCAGATTTCATGGTCTGTGACACGTTTTTCATGGCGTTGAATTTGGTAGAGCCCTACTTATGTTGGTACAACTTATAGAGCTAGGGGTGTGAATAAGACACACCCCTGCAGGACATAAATTACACCGACCTAAGCACTAGTGTGGACAGGACAGGTCTGTATCAGCAGGAGAGCTGGATTAATTAAGTTGATGAGAGAGCTCTCTCCCTTTGGCTTAGCGAGCTACACTAAAGGGCTTATAGTGGTCCAGCTGCATCGGTGAACTGCTGTAAGCTCTCTAGTGTAGCCATAGCCTCAGGCTTCTGGCTTCCCCCTTCTCTGCTCCACTAATAAATCTTCCACCCCTCTCAGGCTACATCAAAGTGCTTTTTCTGACTCTACCTTAGAGCCTTACCGGCTCCTGCAGAATTTTTCCTGTGTTGCTCCTTGTCTTAGTAGGCTTTCCTTACTGCCTACCTTCCCCAGGGACTCTGGCAACTTCTATTAGGATATCCCTGCTTCTTGTAGGCCCCAGCGCAGGGTTTCCCCTACAGGAGGCTATACTGCCCCTTGTAGGACCTCCTGTCTGACTTCCTATCTGTTCATACCTCCTCCCTGAGTTTTCTACTCTGATTGTACAGTCTTTGTTCTAACTCTTTCACAGGTGGGGTTCTTAGTTATCACTAAGTTGCCATATCACCATCAGCTTGGGGCTAGCTGCTATGTCACAGACAAGGCTGAGCTTGGCTTGCCTTAAGGGGCCAGCCAGTCTGTAATAGTCTCTTAATTTATCAGGTATAAAATCTTAGAACATGATTCTGTAGGATAGAACTCCCATTGGCTCCAGATAACATGGCTCTTGCTGCCCTTTCATTCCATCAGGAAATGTAAAGGGGTTTCTCATTGTGTGCTCTCACTCTCAGTTATTTTTGAGGCCCATTGGTGGTTCACTATTCTGTGTCAGCAACTCTAGTCAGGCCTGACATACTCACTGCACCTAACACACTCCTGTCATGATATACACCCAAAACGTGGCATGCAATATATCTTTGGAAAACTAATAATTCACTGATCATTAATATTCTTGCTTCATGTACGTATGGGGTATGTACAGAGTTATGAATATATGCTAGACTTATGTTTTTAAAATGTGTTTGGTAAGCAATGCATAAAAGCCCAGTCTGCCCTAGACAAAGGAAGGTATATTTGTTTGCCTGACCTGCCCTAGACAATGAATGTCTATTTATATAAAAGGTAAACAAAGCCATGAGCCTAGCAAGTGGGAAGATATTGTCTTGCAGGGTCCTAACCTCAAATGATAAGCAATTGAATCAACTGATTGTATGCAATATTACTGTGTTCTAGAAGTGTATCAAGTAAGGTATTTTATGAAAGCCTGTGACACGCTGGTGATTAATATAATTGTAAAGTGTATTTATTAACACTACCTGAGGAATTATGGATACTTAATGATATTAAAGTCTGTGTCCAAACACAGGGAGAAAAAGATTTTCCAGCAGACAGGAGGGAAAGCAGTTATCTAACTGTCTCCAATGAAATTAATCAGGGTGTGACCATGAACAATGAAAGTCTCATTTAAACAGGAATCAGCAAGGGAGAAGGAAGTCCACAGTCAGGGAAGAACAGCATGAGGTTATCCTGAGTCTGGGGACACAATAGTGAACTTGGGAAGATATAAGGAGGGAGAAGAAGCCATCTTGGCATCTATCACTGGGCAGCCATAAGGGGCCAGAGTACTTTCAAGCTGAAAAAGATAGGCCCTTCAACTAAGGGGTTTGAAGTCTTTGGGAACTGAATATAGGTGTGTAACCAGCTTAGGCAAAGATCTTTCACTTGTGAAGACCAGGGAAACCAGCAGCTTCTACTTCTGTGGAAGGTTCTGACTAAGAGAAAGTCAGCCATGGCTGGAAAGAAAAAGATTGGTAAGAAATCTACCTTGAACCAAGGCTGTAACTTGTTAAGTCATAGTCACTAGGAAGTATATTTCTCCTTTTGTTTGTTGGTAACCCATTCTACTGTCAATCCTTTCTACTTGGTATCACTTAACCTATGTCCTTTTGTTAATAAACTTGTTTTATTTTTACTATAATTGAACTCAGTGCCATGTTTGAATTGAAAATATTATTAACTCTAGTTAAAGTGATAAACTGTGGAGTTTTTTGTCTCTTTAAAGGAGCAACAAACCATATTAATTCTCTGAGTGTTCCTGGTGAGGGCTAGATGCTTCTGGGCAGTCAGTTTTGGGAAAATCTGGGTCTGAGGGTGTACTAGAGTCACTCTGTATATAGTAACCAAGGCTAGTGGAGACTAGGGTGGGGCTGTTGTGTTGTAGGCAGGCTGCTGGGGTCCAGGCTGTGAGCCACAGCCGCAGAGCATTTAAGGCACCTAGGGGTATGGGCGTTCTGTGACACAACTTCTCTGGAACAGTCTGGATTGCACTCCCAAATGTGACAGTCACATGGCTCTGCAATGGGGAAGGGGAGGCATGTCCTCTTTTAAGAAAGGACTTCAGGACCCTGTTCTCTTCCATGTTCAAGTATTAGAAGAGAGAGAAAAGCTAGTGCAACGTTCAGGCTTTATAACTTCCTTCACATAGACAGTCCTCTGTCATCAAACGCCTCCTAAAAGTTGAGTTGTCAAAGGGTATTACGCAGCCTGTGGGAGCAAGTCTCCCAGCCTGGATTGACAGATTTGGACTTGTGCTAGCACTCTTAAAAATAGTTGTGTAGATAGCACATGAAGTTGTGGCTTGAGCAGAAGCTCCATCCCTAGGCTTCAGAACCCAAGTTGCAACTTCAAAGTGCTGTCTACACAGCTATTTTTAGAGCACTAGTGTGAGCCCTGCGAGCCCAAGTCTATCTATGTGGACTGGGAAGCTTGCTGCCACAGGTAGATGGACCCAGAGCTCCTAGATGTTGCCCTATATACATAAGCATACTATAACACCCCCTATTGTGAAGTTAACTATATCATAACCTCTCTTTTTGTCATTTATTTGAGGTAGCAAAATTAAACACACATACCATAACTTGCTTACATATTTAGGATTCTATTATACTACCTTATATCGGCATACATAATTTAACATAACTTAAAAAAATGTTGGTGCTAACTCTTAACTTACTTGAGAACCAAGGCATTTTCTTTTGGGTTTTGGAGGATTGTTCTTTCACACCTTAATATAGTACAATGTATTGTGTATATCTTGCAGAAGGTTTGAGTTATTGCGGGTCTGTTTTGTGACAACAAAAAGTGGAGGCCCAGTGGCCTAACCACTAGGTGATGCTAAGCCCAGCGCCCATTACAGCTTCTAATTGCTTTTACCTTTTCAGGGTCAGGTCACACCCTGGGGAGGTCAGCAAGAGTCCCATATATGGTACTGCGGTCAGTCGTGTTGCCGGCACGCAGTGCCGAGAAGCAAAACAGCGGGGGTTCGTTACCCGGTGTGCGTCACCCAATAATCATAACGGGGTGGAGAAGCAGAAAAGTTTATTTGCAGCTGCAAACAAGGTACAGGGAGAATAGAATCTCAAATCTTGCACCCAGAGCAGGAAGTTACACAGGCTTTTATACATCCTTTCTTCAGCATACTTATCCAATAGCAAGCTGCCCTAAGTATCCATATAGCCAGCCAATCCAGTTAGCAGCTAGTTCCCTTGTTTTTTTTTATCATTTGTTAAACTATACATAAAGCTGCTTTATTGAGCATTGTTCTTCCATGTCTGCCGTTTGGCCTTGTTTAGTTTCAGCAGTCTGACTCTGCAACATACTGTTGCAGATCCTCAGCATAGCTGCTGCGAGTGCCTCCAGGCGGGAGGGGGGGCCAAGGACACCTGGGCCTAGTGCGAGGGGGCTTCATCGACACTTGTGGTCTTCCATCTCCTCGAGTTACCTAGTGGCCATGCCCCAGTGTCCCCAGCAGTTGCAATTTCAGGTCATTTTTATTATATTTTAAACTTTGAGTCTTTCTAGAAGATAGATGAGGTTGTGGTTGGTATCTGCCCACAACTTCTGCCATGTCATTCTGGAGGTATAGAGACAAAAATAGCATCAGGTCCTGTCTCAGGTTTAGGTTTCGTAATTCACTTGCTGTAGCGGAAAGCAATGGCTTCTGTGTTATCTGCACTACCTGAAATTTCAACCTGCATAATCTCCTTTGGTATTCTGCTTGTAATTTATATTATCCTAGTTGCATTATGATCATGCCATTGTATATTTTTAGTTTGGCTTTGATTGGTTGTAATTTTGCTTTTGCTTTTTCTTAATGGGGAGGAAGCCTTTTGTAGCCTAGCACATTCACTGATGCCTCACTGTCTAGTTAGCATTCAATTTCCTATTTATGTGCTGCTGCTTGTCTTAGCATCTGGAGCTAATCAGAACTTTTTAAACCATTTATTTTTGATGTTTTGCACTTCATTAATGTCGTCATACACATGCAAATTCTCCTCCTCTGAGTCACTGCTTGCTTCCTGAATCTGGTGCATTTTTTCTTTGCTCTTCTTATCTGTAAGCTTTGGCATGATTTCTCTTGCCATAGTTATTGTATATGACCCCATGTGCAGGCCTTTTTCCATTATCATGTTTTTCTCCACAGTGCCCACAAGTCATCCTCTGTATTTTGTTTTTCTTCTGCTTTGTATTTATACATTTTCTTTTGCACAATTCTTGATATATTTTACCTCATTTTCATGGTACTTGGTGAATTATCTTTTTGTCTGTTTCATTTGTTCTCTTCATTTGGGTGTGAAATTGTTCACTAGCATTGCACATGTCCACAACTCTTGGTTAGTGTGGACTCTCCTGAGCGTTCTCAGTCAAGGTCCTGCATCTTTGATCCCTATTACTAATCTATCACAAATTTGTTCCTCTTTTACGATTTGATAATCACATGAGTCAGACATATTGCTAATAGTTTGCCAATAGACTGATATACTGGTTATCTAGAGTTTTGATCATAAACTCACAGACTTTAGTCAGAAGGGACTGCCATGATCATCTAGTCTGGCCTCCTGCACGTTGCAGGCCACAGAACCTCCCCCACTCCTGAAATAGATCCCTAACCTCTGGCTGAGTTACTGAGGTCCTCAAATCCTGGTTTAAAAACTACAAGTTACAGAGAATTAACCATTTACACTTGTTTAAATGTGTAAGTGACTCATGCCCCATGCTGCAGAGGAAGGCAAAAAGCCACCAGGGTCTCTACCAATCTGACCCAGGGGAAAATTCCGTCCTGACCCCAAATATGGTGATCAGTTAGACCCTGAGCACGTGGGCAAGACCCACCAGGCAGACATGTGGGAAAGAATTCTCTGTAGTAACTCAGAGCTCTCCCCATCTAGTGTCCTGTCTCCAGCCATTGGGGATTTTTGCTACTGGCAGTCACCAATGTGCGACATGCCATTGTAATCAATCTCATCATACTATCTCCTCCATAAACTTATCAAGTTCAATCTTGAAGCCAGTTAAGTTTTTTGGCCTGCACTGTTCCTCTTGGAAGGCTGTTCCAGAACTTCACTCCTCTGATGGTTAGAAACCTTTGTCTAATTTCAAGCCTAAATTTCTGATGGTCAGTTTATATCCATTTGTTCTTGCGTCCACACTGGCGCTTAACTTAAATAACTACTCTCCCTCCCTTGTATTTATCCATCTGATGTATTTATAGAGAGCAATCATATCTCCCCTCAGCCTTCTTTTGGTCAGGCTAAACAAGCCAAGCTCTTTGAGTCTCCTTTCATAAGGTAGGTTTTCCATTCCTCAGATAACAGTTGTTGAAAATACTTCTGAAGCCCTTATAGAATTTTCCATGGGTCCTCCTGGTCTGCTGCTAACATACCCAGATAGTGCTGGAGTACATGGCAATCTTTGCCCTTATCAGATAATAGCATGCTTGCTCTTAGCTTGTTTTGCTTTTTTTTAATCCAGGCCCTTTGCAATTTTGTAGCTTTCCCATTGTGATCTAAGAATGTCCAGTTGCTCAGCACATCCTGTCATGCGCAGAAACAGGAATCTGGTATGCTGCCAAGATGGTGTGTATTTGCATTTTGCAATATTTTAGTTTCTGATTTAATGTATTTGTAGGAACTTAGTCACCCATGACACCATGTTCAAACATTAAAAAAGAGTGAGCCAAGACAATGCAACACTTAGGCATTATTTCTTCCTCCACATGTGCAATCCTCTCTTGTCAAGCTCTTCCTGAAAGTAGATTTTCAAAATTCCTAGACATTACCCTACACATAAGTATACTATAATGCCCCCCTATGGGGAAACTATCATAACATCCATGGCACAATTCTAAATAATACAAATTAACCATCACCCTAAACATAGCTGTATTAATAAGGACCCTCTCTATTTCCTGAGTCTTCCCCATGGAGAACAACACTGAACAAATATGGGTCAAAAATGTATTAACTCAAGATAACATTGCTCACCAGCTGGCCATGGATAATAAAAATAATAGTCTCTGTTGCCAAGCTTTTCAAATGATGAAGTGGGTATGTGGCTCTGAATTCTTAACATGCTAACTTTTAAAAATACATTATATAGTTTGGTATTTATTTTAGCATCTTAGATTTTTAGTTAAATCCCTAAATCTGATTTAGTTGCTGTTGGTCCTGCTTTGAGCAGGGGGTTGGACTACATGACCTCCTGAGCTCTCTTCCAACCCTAATATTCCATGATTCTAATTATTGATACAGTGCAATAGCTGTGCATGCCACTTATAAAATTCAAAGGCCCTGGCCTAAAGAATAGAACAATTATAACAGAACAAGGTTCTCTTACATTCTTT
The DNA here is from genome assembly GCF_965140285.1 of Lepidochelys kempii. NCBI lineage: Eukaryota > Metazoa > Chordata > Testudines > Cheloniidae > Lepidochelys > Lepidochelys kempii. The sequence goes on from NC_136381.1 coordinate 84,109,209, forward strand.
CTTGTTTGCCTATCACCATCTTTGCTTTTGATAGAAAAATATTTTTTAATTGATTTTTTTTTTCCCTCAGAAAATCAATATGTAAACGTTAAGAGGGGAAGAGATTTCACAAAACAGACTCAAGTTGTGTAACTGAAATCTCATTTTGGGCTCTGTTCAGATGGGCGGGGGGAAACTTGCAGTACATCTGTGTAACTAGTTACTAAGATGAAAAATCCTCAGGAGGTCCTTCTGTTGAATGAGGTTTGAATTTTCTTCTTGTATTTACAGAAGCATACTAATAAGGTACAGTCACCAGACTATCCTTAACTGAGATTTCATGTCAGTCCAGTTATTCAGCAGACTGTTAAATCTAAGGGGCCAAATCTCATTTGCCTTACTCACACAAATAATCTGACTAGAGGGAGCTACCTCCATGAGTAAGATAAGAGGATTTGGCCCACTGTCTTAAAAACAAACAAAAAACCCTAAATAAATCAGACATCTGTGAAGGGTCATGCGGGAATTGTTAGCACAATATAGTTGAAAGCATTTCTTTGCTGACCCAGTAACAGATGGTTGTGTGAGAGTGAATCATTTAAATGACATATTACATGCACTGTGTATGCAAGGCAGGGCACATTTAAGGAATTCTGCTCAGAAGCTGATGAAACTTGCAAAGATTTTCTGAGTTAGAACTGTTTCTCTCTGGCCTCTCATAAGAAGGCTGTAGCTTGATTTGTACATTTAAATATTTTTCCTTGTTTAAAAGTTTGAGGTACAAATTTCCTTTAAACAAAAATGATCCTTTAGCTTTAGCAGTGGTTATTATTTTCTATCTGTATTGCCATAGCCCCGAAAGGCACCAACCAGCCTTGGGGCTCCATTGTGCTAGACCCTGTACAAACTTATCAAAAGAAATATCCCTGCTCTGAAGTGCTAACTGTCCCCATTATCAAGAGAGGGTATGTTGTAGTAATCGTCTGCTTCCCCCTCTCACTCCCTTCCCTCATAGTGCATTCAAAATCATCATATAGAACAAACTGTATTTCTTAAGGTGGGTTTATATATAAAGATGGAGTTTGCCACAGATTACTGAGATGACTCTGCTACATCCCTTCCCCACTCCCACCATCTGAAGATAGAAATAGGCTCAAAGGCAGGGGAGGCAAGTTATATAGGCCTGTGGTGCCTGGCCTCCAGCAATATTCAGCACCTTGGGGTCCAGATGCACCAATGTTTGGGGCCAGGTCTTTCCCCCAGCACCGCCAGCCACCTCCCGTGCACCTCCCTGGTGCCCCGCGGAGCATCCCTGCCTCAAGCCCATTGCTGACCCCTACAGCTCCATGCTGTGCTTCTCTCTGCTGGCTCCCAGCATCAACTGCTGCTGCAGGGTCCTAGCGCTCCCCAACCACTAATGCCAGGGCTTACTCTGCCCTGCTCTTAGCCACCCCCTCTCCTGCCCACAGGGGGCCATTTCAGACCTAATGTCCTGGGTGGGATGGTCTTTCCATGTGATCTGGTGATGGGCAGGGAGTTCCCAGCTGGTGATAGATTCTAAGGAATAAAATAGAGGGTCAGTCAGACAGGTTGTTTTGATCAATCATAGCAAAGCTTGTAAATGCTCAGACTTCTACAACTTCTCTATTCACTATTTATTTAAAATGCCAAAGCTGGAGCACGCGGAGCCTGAAGCCTTTATTCACTAGTGAAAGGGGGGAACACTTGTAGAGACAGGATCCTTAATTAGATTGTAAACTCTTTGGGGCAGGGGCCATCTTCCTTTGTTCTATGTTTGTACTTCAGCTAGTACAATGGCATCTGTGACTAGGGCTCCTAAGTGCCATGGTAATACTACTATTCCTAATAATAACAGGAGCTCCAATATGTTTCCAAAAGCAACCTCTTGTCTCAATGTGCCATAATCAGTTATTAGCATCTAAACTGTGACTGACGTACACCATAATTTAGTTGAAGCAAGCATGTCTTTTAATTAAAAAAACAAAACAAACCATTGATTAGATTTCTATATTTTGCAGTTTTGCTTATCTAGAATTTACTTCTGAAAGGGGGAAAAAATGTCCTGGCAAAACCATTCAGAAATCAGCTTCAATTTGAACAGCTGCACTGTCTCTGAACACAGGATTTATTCATAGCCCATAAAGGGACACAACATCTTGAAAATATTTTAAGGAAAACAAAATTCTGGGAGGATCATACTTGAATTTTACGTCTGTATAAATCAATTCAGGAATGAGTCTGTAAAATGGAAATATAAGTAAATGAAATTATTTGAGGCCACTTTATCCTTTTTGCATTCATACTTGGGGACATAATTTGGCAAAGGTGTTTGTGTGTAGTTTTGTCAAGCTTACAGATAAGCAGCAGCACAGTCTAACCTCCTACCGCTGTTTCTTTCTCTTCCTCCATGCTTTCTACGTGTGTGAGACATACACACACACACCTTTACTGGTTTCAGAGTAGCAGCCGTGTTAGTCTGTATCCACAAAAAGAAAAGGAGGACTTGTGGCACCTTAGAGACTAACAAAATTGGTTATTCTCTAAGGTGACAAGTCCTCCTTTTCTTCTTATACTTACTGGAATTCAACTTATTGGCCTGAAAAACATGGACTGAGAATAAGCTATTCAGAGTATTCTCCTTATGGTCCTGATTCAGAAAGTTGTATATCTTTAAGAATAAGAGTTGTGCCATTGGGACTACTCATGCCCTTAGAGTTAGGACCTTGCTTACATAGACTACTAATGTCCTTCTTCAGCAAAACATCCCTAACCAGGATTACAACATGGGATAGCCCATGGGGGGTATGCTTATCTCCCCACAGGGACTTAAAGTTAAGCAAAGATAGAAAGAAAATAATGCCACCTACACTCAGCTCTAATTTTGAATAGTCAAACTTTTTACATGATCAGTATTAGTAGTACCTGAGAACATCATGTCACACTAACAAATATTAATACTCCAAGACTTGTGCTCAGATGTTTAAAAAAGCCTCTTGGGGATCTTAAGCACTAGTAATACAGATATTTAATATATTTTAAATATTATAGCATATGCTAGGAGTCCAAACTGTGCTACTTGACTTCTCTCACATCAAATCACAAATGAAAAACTTCAGAACAAAATAACACTTATAAATATATTTTATTCATGGGGAAATCACATATTCAATTCTGGTGTGCCTCAGGCAGCCAGCTGGAGTGTAAATGGAGCACCATGGGGCTTTCCCTTGCACCTGTTATAGATAACAACATGCTTTAATGGTGGGATGTTTCCAAATCATAACAGTTCACAATATGTACGATCATACTCTGTGCTCTATCCATGTATTTCTCATTCATGTCACTGTTAGCCAGAGTAAGGCATTGATGGAAATTACTTATGAGCCCATACTTATACTTTACAAATATATTGGGTTTTGCTCTAGTACACACTGAAAACTCTGTGCACAATAGCCCCAGCCATAATCACACTCCTGCAGAGATGTGGGGGGGGGGGGGAAACAAACATTCTCACCCCCCCATATTCACATAATTGGCTGCAAGAAACTTTCTAGGCCAGAGCATATGGCCTACATGTCTCTCTACATGTGGTGTGATCTGCACTGGCCCTTGGTGCTTTATGCATGCACAGATGTTTAGTAATGGTCATTACTTTTGGTTTAAGAAGCATGTGTGTTTTGGTGGTGGTTTTTTGGCAGGTTTTATCTTTAATCTTTTATCCTGTTGACTGGGCAACAAAATGGCAGATGAAATTCAGTGTTGATAAATGCAAAGTAATGCACATTGGAAAACATAATCCCAACTATACCTATAAAATGATGGGGTCTAAATTAGGTGTTACCACTCAAGAAAGAGATCTTGGAGTCATTGTGGACAGTTCTTTGAAAACATCCACTCAATGTGCAGCAACAGTCAAAAAAGCAAACAGAATGTTGGGAATATTTAAGAAAAGGATAGATAATAAGACAAAAATATCATATTGCCTCTACATAAATCCATGATACGCCCACATCTTGAATACTGCGTGCAGACGTGGTTTCCCCATTTCAAATGAGATATATTGGAATTGGAAAAGGTTCAGAAAAGTGCAACAAAAATGATTAGAGGAATGGCATGTCTGTCATATGAGGAGAGATTAATAAAACTGGGACTTTTCAGCTCAGAAAACAGACTAAGGGGGGATATAATAAAGGTCTAAAAATCATGACTGGTGTAGAGAAAGTAAATAAGGAAGTGTTATTTACTCCTTCTCATACTACAAGAACTAGGGGTCTCCAAATGATATTAATAGGCAGAAGGTTTAAAACAAACAAAAGGAAGTATTTTTTCACACAATGCACAGTCAACCTGTGGAACTCCTTGTCAGAGGATGTTGTGAAGGTCAAGACTATACCAGGTTCAAAAAAGAACTAGATAAATTCATAGAGGATAGGTCCATCAATGTCTATGAGCCAGGATGGGCAAGGACGGTGGCCCTAGCCTCTGTTTGCCAGAAGCTGGGAATGGGCGACAGGATGGATCACTTGATTACCTGTTCTGTTCATTCCCTGTGAGGCACCTGCCATTGGCCACTGTCAGAAGACAGGATGCTGGGCTAGCTGGACCTTTGGTATGACCCAGTATGGCCGTTCTTAATGGTTACTAAGAAATAAGACATTAACATATAGGAATATGATCAGGGCACTCTAACAGCTAAAGCCCTAAAGCTGAAAAGGTCAGATTAAGTCAAATAGGCTGGATCAGTGGTTAAAACCTGCTCTTGACTTGGGCATTGCAGTGGGAGAGGGTGCATCAAAAAAGGGGCTAAATTGTTTTTGAAACTCTTGGAGGGTGGGAATAGCAGTTTCAGGGCCCATTGTAAGTCTGGGATCAATATCCTCATATAGCTGATAAAATGATTCAAACCACTCCCTAGCTCCAACCAGGATCCTTTGGATGGATAGATGAGATTGATTCTGCTAATATAATATTTATTTCCTATATTGCACATACAGTATGGAGCACTTTGTAAAGTAAGTAATAGCAATCATAGCAATAGCATAGCGGTCATAGATCACTTCAAATACTCACAACACCCAGGGACAGATCCATGATTCAGAAACTCAACAGAAGTTGTGACTCAGGGTGTTGGAGATGCACTTGGCAGCTTGTCTGAATGTACAAACACTGACGGGTACATTTGCAGTTCAGCATGTGCATAAGTTAGGCACGCAATTCCTATTTAACAGAAGTTGCATATCTAATTCCCCATGCATTACACAGAAAATATCTATATCTATCAGTACCAAGTAGCACTGTTATATATAATGTCCACCAGGATTGCCAATATTATTTACTTAGTGAATCAAGAGCACAAAATTATTAAAGAACAGATCAGGAATGTGCATTTTTCTGAAGTGTTTAAAAATTAATTGAATCATTTAAAGTTTCAGAAATAATAATTTTAAAAACAAGTTTGCCTGTTTTTAGTGCTTATGTAAATAGATTCAATAGCTATTAGCCAGGATGGGCAAGGATGGCATCCCGAGCCTCTGTTTGCCAGGGGTACCTGGCTTTGGCCACTGTTGGAAGGCAGGATACTGGGCTAGATGGACCTTTGGTCTGACACAGTATGGCAGCACTTATGTTCTTATTCACATTCTTGAACTGCCCACAAACTAATCCCTAGTGAGATTCTTTTCTCTGATACAATTCCTAAAGTTTGATATGAAACTGCCTGCTATTAATGCTTTAAACGACTATTTCTTTTTATCCGCAACTAATAGAGATTACACTATGCAAGCTGATAATATAGTTAATGGATGGAATTTTCACAAGTGACTAGTGACTTTGGGTGCCTCAGTTTTTAAGTTCCTGGCTTGATATACCTTATAGGAGATTGGTTTTCGGAAGGTGCTAAACGCTGGAAAGAAGTCACTTTAGGATGTCTCAAGCTGGGCACTCAAAATCACTAGTCAATTTTGAAAATTTAGACCACAAGAGTTTAACAATTGTATACTGTGAACCTAGACTGAAAAGGATACCCAGAAAATAGGGGAACATTGAGATATATACATTTTTATGGTGATTCTTTGAGTAATAGTGACCAGTACTAAAAGGCCTTTTAATATCTTCAGTGTCAAACTTTTATGTAGGTTTGTTGCTGTGTTTTCACTACTGTAGTTGGACCATGGCCTAAGAGAACTAGTAGCAGCCATTCTGCAGCATGCTGATGTTGGCTAAGCAGACTTGGAGTTAATAACAGACTGTGCTGGCTTGTTTTGTTGGCACCTGGTGCAGATCATGGTTGCGTTGTCCCAGATAGTTAAAGGTATTTAGGCAGTGCAATACCCAACTAATCTGGTTCCTACATCAATTAGACTGAGTGCAACAATGCTTAAATACCTTTTAAAATCTGCGGCTTTGTATTTTACCTGCGCAAATGCCTGTGTGATGGTTTTTAAATCAAATCTGAGAATCCTAAAATTGACAGAAAAGCCTTATTTTTTTGCCATGCTTAATTTTTAGACTTGCAGTGGTAATATCCTCAGCATCCAAGAGGAAATGTTCTCCTACAAAAGCAGATACCTTAGCAGTAAAGTTCCCAGGAATAAAAGTCACCACAACATGTATTCCAGTGATGAAGGTTGGCTATCTTACTAGGAAGAGAAATCTGTCACTCCGATAATAGCAGTAATTCTGGCAAGTGGGGCAGAAGAAGAAGAAAGAGTAGTGGCAGATTCTGTGCAGGAGCAACTGGATAAGTACTGATGTCAAAAGCAATTCTAAGAGCCGTGAGTAAACATTTTGTTAATTCCTTTCAAAATGGGACTTTATAGAGACTGTTCAAAAGGCTTGAGCTTTACCAATCAACTTGATCTGACTTGCTCAGGTGGCCGTATTGTGTGCAGCTGTTACCCTCCACTACTATTTTCATCAACAATATTACATCATTATTGGTTCTATTTGCCAATTTGTTATTTTAATGGTCACTTAAAATCCCAAAGAGCCCTGGTTAAGATGCGACTCCTTCCGCTCTGAAACTGGTTGTGGGTGTGCTGCTTTTTTTTTGTTTTTTAGTAAAAATACTAATGGGCTACAGAGGATACAGGTCCAACTACATTCTTTACTGAAGTGGCTTTATAACTTTCATATAAACTATAAAAGTAGATAGTAATGGGCCACAGAGGGCAGATGTTGTACCACACCCACATGCAACGTGCATGTTAGGTGTGCTGGAGAAATACAGTGCTTCCTATTTACCTCCCAAAGGACCCTGCTTTCAGCGCAGTGAGGTTTTCTCCAAGGTAAGATTTACTCTGCCACTGAATTGAAAGCAAAGAGTTGTCTTTTTAAGCCTGGATTCACAGAGATACAGGCTGATTTTAGAAAGGGCTGCTGTTCTTAGACCATAACCCTCCCAATCAGGGCCGGATTAAGACCTTTAGAGGCCCTAAGCACTGAAAAGATTAGGGTGCCCCCCATATGTAATTCAAAATAAAAACAATACTATACCATAAAATAATTTTATTTTTTGAAATGACACAAAACTTACATGTATGCTGAAATTAAAATAGCTTCTTTCTAGATTTTTCTGATTGCAGAATCTGATCGCAAAATTCTGGATAAATTCACTGAAGCTGACTTGATGAAGCATGTCTGCTTCCATACGCAATAGGGAAAGTGAATCCAGTCTGTCCTGACACATTGTTGTTCTCTGAGGGTTTTTTATTCTTTTCAGCTGAGAGAGAGCATTCTGTGGAGCAGTTAGTAATCATCAGTGTTAGAAAAATACATAGTGCGATCTCTACATTTGGAAATACACACTGTATTCCATCTTTCAGTATTGTCATGAAGATCAATGTGATTGAATTTCATTTTTCCTGTTTCATTAAACTTTGCACGCATATAACCGTGGAAGTGCTGTACTTCTCCACAGAGATTCATGTTCAAGTCAACAGGGTATGAGTCAACTAGCTTTTGGGAATTTTGTGAATATTGTTCGTCAGATAAGTCCATATAATTTAGAAAAGAAAATCTACTTGATACTACTTCACCTCTCCTCTTCATATGAGCTTCAAGTGTATCAATTATAGCTTAGAAAGTAGATACATGAAATTTGTCTCTAGGATTCAATGCTGTTTCTGTTGCACTGTTATCATTTGCTTGTTTTTTCCTGATTTGCTTGCAGGACGGGGCTTCTTTGTAGTTAGTATCAGGCAAGATATCTTTTGATATGTCTTCAAATCTTTCAAAATCATTCCTCAAAGTGTGTAAGTGGATGCTAATGATTGGCAGAGATCTGCACATGTTTTCAAATCCAATTCTTGGAGAGCTTGACTTGTGTGGTAAAAATGTTGTAAAATTTCATTCCACATGGTCAACAGTGGAAACAGTCAAACTCTAGTTCTTGCATCTTGTTTGCAATGTTTTCTGCCTCTCGTACAGTTTCTCCCTTTTGTGATTGGTCTTCAGCTATACTTTCTAATGCATCCACAATCTTTGAGTAGGACTCCAGAATTGCACTTGTTGCCACTGAATGTGCCTTCCAGCGAGTATTAGAGATTTCAACACACTACCGTTGCCCAAATATGTTTTAAGAACTGCCCATTGGTGTGTTGAGGCAGAGAAAAATGTATAAAGTAACTGGACTGTTGAGGAAAAAACTTACTGCCACCGGACAACAATCAACAGCACTGCAGCCAACAAGGTTAAGAGTGTGCAGCACATGGCATGAATATGGTATATTTGTTCTGTTCTAAAAGCTTCTTCTGCATTCCTTGATAACACCCTGACATGTTGGCAGCTTGTCATAAGATTGACCTCTGCACTCTGAGAAATCTATTTTGCAAACTTGGCACAGATAATGCACCACTTGATTTGCCATTTCTTCACCAGTGTGGCTTTTCAAATTGAGGAATGTTATAAATAGTTCAACTGGTTTTCCATCTGTGGGAGACACATCTTAGTACAATACTCAATTGATCAACATGTGAAAGATCAGGTGTAGAATCGACAGAGAAACTGATACACCCAGCAGTACTTATTTCATCCACAATAGCTGAATGAACTTGGTCACTCATTAGACCAATGAGTTCATCACATATTGTCTTGGGTAAGTATGATGGGTTACCTTTGCCAGCATTCCCATATTTTGAGATATGGCCTGCTAAAAATGGGTAAAACTGAACCACAAGCTCCAACAATCGCAAGAAATTTCCATTCTGCAATGATCCAACTGTCATTTGATCCCCAGAAAGGCAGACCACGTTAGCTAATGTTTGAATAACTCTACAAGACATGTTGCCGGTATTCACGTTCCCCTTTAATTTGTTCTTCCAATTTTTGTGTCAGTCTAAAGCCCTGTCTTCGATTTAAATAGGTCAACATGGAATCTCTGTGAGTAGTGCTATTTTCATGTTGTTCAATTAAAACAGTATTCCGTCAGTCACTAAATCCATCTGCAGCAAACAGGGATGTTGACGGTTTATATACAAAAAGTTTTCAAACAAAACAGTACGCAGATCCTGTTGATGGTGAATACAGTAGCTGTTCTCGAATGTATTTCTCACCATTCGCTTTCATGCCGAAAAATATTTTTTGTGGACAATATCTTGTTTGTTTGCCATTGGTAAAAGTCTGACATGATTTCTCAAATGGCCCAGTGTGGTGTTGACAGTCATTTGGTCCATGATCTATCCAGTAAGCTACATCATCGGTACTGAAATCAACCCACATACCAGGATCTTTTCTCCTATTTACAGCATGAGCAGGTTCAGTCTCTGACACATCCACACCTTCTACAACGTCTGTTTTTACCGCCAGAAGCAGGATGATCAGTTACAGTTTCTGACACAGCCACATGTTCTGGAATGATGTGTTTCACCAATAGAAGAAGGGTCAGTCTCTGAAACACCTACAGGTTTTGGAACGATGTTTGTGCTACTTAGGGAAGATGTTGCTTCTGATGGATTCACTTTGAAAAATGCCAGCTTTGGCAGATTTTGGCAAATTTCACTAGGTTTTTTGTTTTCTTCTGCCAGTTTGTTTCTGTGTTCCACTCAGTTCGCTACATTTCATCCTGCACCTTATCTCAGTTATCTGAACTTAACCCCCCCCCCAAAGAAAATTATACAATGTACACTGTGTGTCTGTGTGTGTAAATAAAAGAAGGGGGAGGGGACCGAATCAAGTACATATAACTCAGAAGAATATATCAATAATAAAACATAAATTTATTGCAATACATGACAGGATCTGATTTCCTCACATTATTTCAATCTGTTAGTAGGATGCCCCCCATGGTTTAGGTGGGGATAAGTAATAAAAAGAGAACAGAAAAACGGGGGAAGAGTGTGTAGTGGAGTGTAAGGAAGTCTAACAATGTTCTGATTTTTTTCCCATGATGACTACTTAGATGCTTTTTTAAACTTTTTTTTTTTTTGGTGCCCCCTGCTTTTCTGGTGCCCTCAGCACGTGCTTAGTCTGTATATTGGGTAATCCAGCCCTGCTCCCAATGTCCCTTTCTATGAAATACCATGGAATGTGATCAACTTGCAGGAGCACTCTTATTTTTTGGGGGGGGGGAGGGGTCAAGGGAATTATGAAACTTAGACTCAGAGGTTGTGTGTCAGGTAGCAAATTAGATGCTCTTACAATACATTGTATCTTGCTCAGACTCCCTTAGATCTATTATCACCCCTCCACTGGAGTGTGAAGCGGTCAAAGTTTGTGTAACGTAAAAGGTGAGGAGCCAGACTATGGGTAAAAGGTGTATGTTAATTCTGGGTTGTGGCTATTGTGGAAGTGCTGAGTCTGCTGGTGTTTCTGCTTTATTTGGACTGAACTGAGCAGTGCTAATTTTGGGTTTTGAGTTCTTATAGAACTGTCATAAACAGGCCTCCTCTTTACTTTGCTGTACCTCCAGGATCCTTTGACATAAGCACAAAGATAATGCAAAAGTAACATGACATATTAACTATACATTATCTATTAACTGCTTCTGACCATTGTAGCAACTTATTCCAGAATTTGTTATCCTACCCTCACCTCTGGTAAGAAATATATATTTTCCATTATTTTATCTATTTATTTTAAAATGAAGCAGAGTATCCCAATGTCAAACTCTGGAAATACTTAGCTGTAGGGAGCAAGCAGATATTCTGAAGGCAACATTAGCAAAGCACTCAGATGGTAGAAGATACACTATCCACAATCTTAATACTATAGTGTATCTTATACACAAAAAATGTTATGTGCTGGAAAGCAAAATGTGATACAACATAACATAGATGGAGGTCGAGAGCTAAATCAACAAAGACTTGTTTGTTAATGTAGGATAATGTAATGCATCAATAAAAAATTCAGATTCAATAAAAATATCAAGGTACCTCATAGGGGCTTCCCACCATATCTTCATATCAAAGCAATATAATCGGAACAGATTTATTATAAAACCTATTAAAAAGATAATTTTCAACCCAACTTTTAAAAGCACTGTGACCTGATCCTGTTCTTATTTACATGGGTTTAACTTCCTTTAAACTCAAAGTGTAACTGAGAATTTGGTCATAGAAGAAAAATGCAGACCTTCGAAGCAGGTACCTGATTGCCTTTGAAGTAGTTGCTTATATATTCATCCAACCAGGTTTTTGATTGGTAGACTAGAAAATAGTAGACCATCTTTCTTTGTGGAAAGGAATCCTAGATGTAAAGGGTAAGAAGGCTTAGTAGCTAAGATAGACTGTAACCATTCAGCCAATATATTGTACATCTAGTCTGGATAATTTAAACAGGGCCAGCTTTCAAGGCACTTAAATTTTAGAATGGATGCCATTGATAAACCATGGAGCCAATAAAGAATAGTAGCAATCTAAGCTGTAAAACTAGTGCTTGTGAAATGTTTAGCTGAATCATTTGCCATCTGGTGAAGAGAACACAAAGCTGGAAGAACAGCAACGGGAGGAAGAAAACCATATTAAAGATATACTAATAAAGGCTGCTTCTAAGAATGGCATGAATTAGTTTATACCACAACCACTAAAGAGAACTATCTGAGATCATTAAACATTTTTTTTATTCAGCTTTACTGGAATATAATTCAATATGGAAATTTCCCATACCGCCTTTTGGCGTGTTGTAGGAAAGCTCAGAACTGATTTTATTCTTGAGTGTTTAATATTCCAGTAACAGGGAGGAAGGATTGTCTTATGTTTTGAGGTACTATTCAGATTTTCACCATGTATCTATGAAACTTTAACAAAGTACACATTTGAGAGGCTTAATTAATAAAGAATTAAAGAAGGATAACATAATGCTGATCAACATGGCTTTATGGAAGATAGCTCCTGTTGAATTAACTGGATATATTCTGAGATTACAAGTTTGGTTGATAAACTGTGTGATGTAATAGACTTCTGTAAGACATTTGAATGTGGATCTCTGCCAGAATTCCTGGCCCCTCCCTCTTCTCTCCTGCTGGACTGAAGAGAAGCTTAGCTCAGCAAAGGAACCAGGGCAATAAATCACAAGGCTTTCTTCCAAAGAGTTCAGTATTTGCCAGCCTATGTTACGTCATGCTTATTTGACAAACGTACAAGAATATTGCTACGTTTGTAGCTGTAGTTGTATATTTAAGATTTTTAAAAGTCTTATGCATTTCTGATGAGACTTACATTTGAATGGAGAAGGAGATTAATCTAATACTGGAGGAGGGTTGTGTGTGTTTGTGTGTATTTAATCCAAGAATGTTCCCAGAGTATAGACCCATATGTTTGTACATCAGATATGTCATATTTAGTAGACATGTGAATATGAAAATACAGCTACTACTATATCTCTAAATACAGATCTAAGGAAATGAAATAGCGGAATAAGATATGCATTTCTCTTTTTTTTTTTCAGAGCCAAGTTCATTCATGAATTAAGTGACAGTAAGTCTCTTAAAGTCAATATAGTTACGTTAGATCTGAATTTGATGTACAACTTACAGAAAACTGCCAAAACTTCACTTGTACATTGTTTCATTTTCTCCTATTGGGTAGGGTTTCTTCTGTAGTTGACCACATAAGAGGATCTGTCCAACTATTTTTATAGTATATTGAAAACAAAATTTGACATCAACCCCTATATCAATAAACAAAACTAGAAGAACTGTCATTAGTAAGGCTTTAAAAGTTTGTGTTTAGCAATATATATTACTGGAAACTTTATTTTGAACTATGCCCCTTAAACATTTGGGACACACACTACTTCAGAGAAGTGATTGAAAAGGCTTGCTAGAGGGTGTACCATACAGCGAAAATCTTCCAGTTGTCTTTTTCACACAGAAAATACTTCTGAAAATACAGATCAGGGAGTAGCCTGAAGAAAGTGGCATAGAATAATAGTAACAAAACTTAATTTCCTTTCTGTCAATCCTCACCCAAATATACGTAAACTCAAAAGAGAGGAAATGAATCAGTTATTCCTAACTGAGTACAGAAAGGATGCTGTAATTTTGGTGGTTGTTACCTTAGCCAGTATATGAAAATCTTTATCTGAAAAGCGTACATTGACCCTGACTAAGCTATTTATACAGTAAGAAGCCTTTTGAGGAGACTTTACAGAAACAGTCTATAGGTACAAATATTTTATTTTAATAAACAACAGTTTACCAAGGGAATACAATATGTAGGGATCCATTTTCTATCACTTTCATAAACACATTTAACTGGGTAGGTTAATCAGCTAAGATGAAGGGATGGGACAGCTTCATGACTATTTAAAATTACAAAGAAGTAAATGCAGTACACCACCAGAAGTTAGCTATGTTTGTTAAACCCCATTTATTTCCCAAAGGATTATTACTAATAGATAGAGCTGGTCAGAAAATTCTAATAGTATAGTTTTGTCAGAAAATGCCAGTTTGACAAAACTGAAATTTTCCATGAAATCATACCGCTTTTGTAATGCTTTCCAGATTTTTGTAATCTTCCATTTTGGAAAACATCACTTCAAAACAATTTTTTTAATTTAAGTTTATTTTTCTCATTTGTAAATATTATTTTTACATTATTTCATGTCAATAACACAAGTGCAAAACATAACATGTCCGCATTATGTCGTATTGACACAGTCAGAATGTCATTTTTATTTTGCTTAAAAAATAAAATCTAAGGGAAACTGTTACTTATTTTCTAGATCCAAGTGTCTTCTGTTTGTGTTGTAATGAAAGATTGTTTCATTACAACACAAACGGGAGATACTTGGATCGAGAAAGTAAGAGAAACTGTTTCGATATGTAGTATTATTTCAACTAAACTATATCATGACATGACTTGATATATATGACACAACATCATATTGCATTACTGATAGCTCATGAAATATTGTAAAAATGAAATTGAGGAAAAAATCACAAACTTTTTCTGAAATGTTATATGCTAAGATATACAATTTCTATGTGCTTGAGCTGAGGAATGAGGCAACCCTATGCCATCCTTCCCCACACCTTATAGCGACATAGCAGTGCCATATGAGAAGGCTTTATAAAAAGTCCAGTTTTGAAGGTAGACAAATTTCCATGTGCATATGTAGTGCTGACACAGCCCATCACACCAATTATTACTTTAACAGTAATCTAGTAGAGCATAAAGACTAAATAAATGGCTAAAATAGTAAGGTCACTAGGAACAATGTGGACAATAAAGACTTTATTGCTTCGCTGGTGCTTTCCCCTCTTTGTTAGTAGAAACACTACCACTTAATTTTTTCCCCTGAAACTTAAAAATGTCCTCAATTGTATCACTGCTCAAGAGCCAACTGCTGCGCTTGACATCCCATAAATCTTATTCTAAATTGTTTGTGGCAGAATTGTACAAGGGATCGATAGATTCATTTACACTGATTCCCCATTCTCTTACTGAAAACGTGTCTGCACATGCAAAGGACGAGATTATCAAATTTGCTTCACAGCCTCTTAGCCGTCTTGGTAACCAGTGTACCTGGGACTCAGGGGAAAACGAAGAAAGAATTAAATCAGGAGCTCTGCTTCAACCTGCCACTCCCAGCACTGCTTAATCTCTAACATGATTGGAGTGACATGTTGGTTTGTCCCTTAACCCCCATCTCTCCCATCCATTAACAATAACTGTTAACTCTTGGAAAGGACTTTCACAGATGTCTCTAATTATGAAATGGTAAACAAGCCACACATTCTATTGCAGAATATCTGTGATTAGTGGCTCCTACTACTGTCCCTGCTGCATTGCTTCCTTTTTTTTTTTTACAAGATAACTGTAAGGGAAAGTGTTTGGAATTATCACCCACCAACTCAAGAGCACGCCTGAGTATGAACATAACTCCTATTAACATTATGTACAGTAATTTTCTCACTATTGAGTTTGGGCCCAATTTTCGTTGTTAACAAAGGAAGGTCCATAACCTTGACTAGAGAAGAGCTGCTTGTATGCACAAAATCAGACTACAGGATTGGAATTTCAGATTATAAAGCTTTCAGGTTGTGGGGCCATCTCTTCCTATGTGTTTGTATAGCACCACAACAAGATCCTGATCCAGGCCTCCGGGCACTACTGTAGCAGCATGAAGAATAATAACAAATAACTAGGTCTGTCGAGCGATTAAAAAAATTAATCACGATTAATCACACTGTTAAACAACAATAGAATACCATTTATTTTTAATATTTTGGATGCTTACTACATTTTCAAATATATTAATTTCAATTACAACACAGAATACAAAGTGTACAGTGCTCATTTTATATTTTTGATTACAAATATTTGCACTGTAAAAACAAAATAAAATTTTTGAATTCACCTCATACAAGTACTGTAGTGCAATCTCTTTATCATGAAAAATGAATTTACAAATGTAGATTTATGTACAAAAAAACTGCATTCAAAAATAAAACCATGTAAAACTCAGTCCCACTTCTTGGTCTGCCAATCACTCAGACAAACAAAGTTGGTTACACTTTGCAGGAGATAATGCTGCCTGCTTCTTGCTTACAATGTCACCTGAAAGTGAGAACAAGCGTTCGCATGGCACTGTTGTAGCTGGTGTTGCAAGATATTTATGTGCCAGATGCACTAAAGATTCATATGTCCCTTCATGCTTCAACCACCCTTCCAGAGGACATGCTTCCACACTGATGATGGGTTCTGCTTGATAAAGATCCAAAGTAGTACAGACTGACGCATGTTCATTTTCATCATCTGAGTCAGATGCCACCAGCAGAAGGTTGATTTTCTTTTTTGGTGGTTTGGGTTCTGTAGTTTCTGCATCAGAGTGTTGCTCTTTTAAAACTTCTAAAAGCATGCTCCACACCTCATCCCTCTCAGATTTTGGATGGCACTTCAGATTCTTAAACCTTGGGTCGAGTGCTGCAGCTATTTTTAGCAATCTCACATTAGTACCTTCTTTGCGTTTTGTGAAAATCTGCTGTGAAAGTGTTCTTAAAATGAACATGTGCTGGGTCATTATCCGAGATTGCTATAACATGAAATATATGCAAAATGCGGGTAAAACAGAGCAGGAGACATACAATTCTCCCCTCAAGAAGTACAATCACAAATGTAATTGACACATTATTTTTTTTAATGAGTTTCATCAGCATGGAAGCATGTCCTCTGGAATTGTGGCTGAAGCATGACGGGGCGTATGAATGTTTAGCATATCCGGCATGTAAATACTTTGCAACATCGGCTACAAAAGTGCCATTGCGAACCGCTATTCTCACTTTCAGGTGCCATTGTAAATAAGAGACAGGCAGCAGTATCTCCCGTCAATGTAAACAAACTTGTTTGTCTGAGCGATTGGCAGAATAAGAAGTAGGACTGGGTGGCCTTGTAGACTCTAAAGTTTTACACTGTTTTGGTTTTAGTACAGTTATGTAACCAAAAAAAAATCTGAATTTGTAAGTTACACTTTCACGATAAAGAGATTGCACTTCACCACTTTTATGAGGTGAATTGAAAAATACTATTTCTTTTGTTTGTCATTTTTATAGTGCAAATATTTGTAATAAAAATAATATAAAGTGAGCACTGTGCAATTTGTATTCTGTGTTGTAATTGAAATCAATATTGAAAATGCAGGAAAACATCCAAAATATTTAATAAATTTCAATTTGTATTCTATTGTTATAAGTGCGATTAATCACAATTAATTTTTTAAATTGTGATTTTTTTTGAGTTAATTACATGAGTTAACTGTGATTGTCAGCCCTACAAATAATATTTAAAATGGGAGGTAAAATGTTTAAATCAATGGAGCAGCTAGGCAGATTAACTTCAGACAGGTGCTGTAAACCCAAGAGCTTCAGCAGGACATAATTCATTCCTAGGTGTGTTTAACTACTGTATATGCGTGATTGCTCTGTCACAATAGTCTTCTGAGTAAAGGATTGCTTTTATAGGTTTATATTTTATATCTGCAGGGATAATTTTATTTTGTGAGTCAGAGGAAGAACAGATCAAAGTTTGAAGAATGTCAGCACTGTTCTTTATATGCATCACACTGAAATATCGTTACTAGAATATTTTAAACATTGTCTAACTGTATAGGGACCAGATACTGACCCCACACTCCTTTCTGCTAGCATAGAAGGCTATAAAATTAGCGGAACCATTACTCTTCTCCTGCCTGGGGCGGAGAGGCCACAAGCAGGCCTGTGCCAGTTGACTTGGGCTTGCAGGGCTTGAGCTGTGGGGTCATTTAATTGCAGTGTAAACTTCCAGGCTTTGGCTGCAGCCTGAGCTTGGGGATCCTCCCACCTCGCAGGGTCCTAGAGCCTGGGTGCCAGCCTGGGCCCAGAAGTCTACATTGCAATTAAACAGCCCCACAGCCAAGCCAGCTGGCATGGACCAGCTGCGGGTGTCTAAGCTAACCCTCAGTATGTATTGAATCAGCCTTTTGCTAGCAAAGACTGATCATGTGTCTCACAAACCCTGGCTGGAAACTGCTATAGAACAATCAAAAAGGCATTGACGTTGCATGACTCTGCCCTGGTAGAACAATAGGCATGCTGAAGACGGTGACCAACCTAAAGGAAGCTGGTTCTCTCAGATTGTCTGCATGGGGTGGGGTTGCAGCAGTGGACAATCCCCAGCAGAAAAGAGAAACAAGAAAGAGGTGTTGTTAGGAGCTGCTATTAAAAACGAATATGTTCTCTGAGTGGAGGAGACTTTTGGCTGCTGGACCTGAACAAGCTAGGGGGAGGGAGAAGAAACTAGAAGCAGGTAAGATTAGGCAGGAGGCTAGAGGTGAAAGAAGAGAGGATGTTCCTGGGACTCTGAAAACACGCTGACAAACTCCCATGGGGATTTTGGAGGGGTGAGAAAACTGAGGCAGTGATATGCCTGCAGGTTTTGTTGTTTTTCTGTAGACTTGTACTGTCTTAAGGTAAAATGAGCATGTGTTTAGAAATGCCCTTGCAGAGTCTGTGTTACTTGCTTACATTGCCACACTGTCCCTGAGGCCCAAAGCAGAGGGTCCACAACTTTGGTGCGACTCTCAACGCAGGCAGCAGCTACTGATAGGGCTTGGGAAAGACAGCACCAGTTTCAAGGCCTAGGCAATTGGACTAAGGGGTCCTCACTGCCAAGAGAGGTATCAGACTTGGGGCCTGCACCTGTGTGTCTAGGGTCCCAAACCCAGAGAGAGATAATATCTAAATGCCACCTAGCCCCTCGCCCCTCTGCATGCACAAGAAGAGATCCAGATGCGGATCCTCTGAGGTGGTCTACTATTATAGTGCTCTGTGAGGCACCCCCACACCAGGCCTGAAGGGGTTAAGATGGCACTGAAGAGGCCAATTATCCTTCATAATTGCACCTAAATGGAGGCCCAGGGATTTATAAATTCTAACTGCTGATGAAGCCCCGCTGGAGGAGAAGCTGGGAAAGGAGTATAAAGAAAGGAAATCTGTAATAGCCAGGGGCTAAAGAAAGTGTGTGTGGGAGAGAGAGCACGCATGCACGCACGCACTCAGTCATTCTTTCTCTGGGAGTTGAGAGGGTGGAAGGGGCCACCGTATGGAGAGCCAAGCCCTGAAAGAAGGATCAACCCTATAGGAGTTGTGAAGGCAGGATAACAGAACAAGGAGAGGGACTGCGTAGCCTTGGTTGTTGGTTATAGTGTCCCTGGCCTGGATCCCAGCATAGAGGAAGGGCCTGGGTTCCCCTACCAGCCACTGGGAAGTGGTGAAGAACTGCTGGGGGTGCCATCCAGACAGCTGGTCTGGTGACCGTTTGATACCCCAGAATAGGGGACCATGTATTGACCTAGCTGGAGGACTGAGTCACACTGAGGGACTGCTACAGTGATGGAGTGAGCATTGGCAGTCAGTGCCATATGGTAAAAAAGCAGCTATGCCATGTCTAGTCAGGAGGAAGAAAAGGAGTACTTGTGGCACCTTAGAGACTAGCAAATTTATTTGAGCATAAGCTTTCGTGAGCTACGGTTCACTTTGGGTAGTGAGGTCCATTACATGAGAGTTTTATATGACTCAAACTGATGAGGCAGGGTAGTCCAGTGGTTAGGGTGCTCATCTGGGCCTCAGGGGACCTGGGTTCAATTTCCTGTTGTACCACAGACTTCCTGGGTGACCTTGGATAAGTCACTTAGAGTACATCTACACTGTAGCTGGGAGCGTACTTCCCAACTTGGGCAGACAGACGTGCTAGGGAAGTCCTATCATCACCATTTTACAGATAGGTAACTGAGGCACACAGAGACTAAGGGTATGGCTACCCTGAAGTTGGAATTGTGCTTCCCAGCTTGGGTAGACAGACATATTCTAGCTCTAGCTTGAGCTAGCATGCTAAACATAGCAGTGTAGCTGGCGCATATTGAGCTAGTCACCTAAGTACATATGCAGGGGGTCCTGGCAGGTTGTACTCGGGTGGCTAGTCTGAGCTGCAACCTGAGCTACGCTGCTATTTTTAGCATACTAGCTCAAGCAGACTTAGTGTGTGTCTATGTGAGCTGGGAAGCAGGTTTCCAGCTTCATTCTGTGTGCCTTAGTTGCCCACCTGTAAAATGGACTTCCCTACCTCATATGGTATAGTGGAACAAATACATTAAAAACGGAGGTGTTTGGGTACTATGGTATGGCATGGTAACATCATTGGACTAATTCCCAATTTACACTGGTATAAGTGAAGAGAGACTCAAGTCTAGGGAGTATTTTTTTAGATCAACGATGGAACTAATTCAGGATTTAAAGTAGTTTTACACGGTTTGCAATTTAAAATGGATGCACTCAGACATTTCATGGCCACTCAAGATCTTTACTCATATCTTATAGCTGTAAAGCTCTTTTAATTAAACAAAATGCCAATAATATATAGTAACTACAATGCTCCGGTCTGTTACTCAACATTATCTGTGGAGGAGAATAAATGGAGAATGCTGAGGGCCAAATGCTGCCTACGGAATCACTTATATGGCTCTAGTTGAGGTCAGTGGGAGCCATGTATACAGCTCCAAGGGCAGAATTTAGCCATGAATTATTAGAGGTGTAACTGCTTGGCCTCATTTACATGTGTATGGAAGAATTACGGAGTTTGCCTTCAAAATCATTCCATTTTTATCTTGGAACTGTGTTTAATGCTGTGATTTTCATTTCAAAGAAGGAATGGTAGAGGATACATGTGCTACATGGGACTGTAGAATGTAAACCCCACTCTCCTTTTCAGAATATTTGTAGAACTTTAGTGATTCCTCCTCTTCTCCCCTTCCTGCTCTTTCCCCCTGAAATGACTTTTTCCTTCCGGCTCCAAGCCTGATTTCATACCATTCATAATAACAGACTAACACTATCACGCTACACATAGTAATGTTCTGAAATTAGTCTGAGGAACTGAGTGTGGGTTGCATAAGGCCCCATTTGTTGCAAACCTAACTTTGCAAGTTGCATAAATTAGAGCCAGGGAAATATTATATAACACAGCATGAATGGTAACCTATATCTTTCATTTTCATTCACACCCACAATTTGAGATCCTTTCTCTCAAGGCCTGTTACCGGGAGGTAATCTTTTGGGAGGGAAGTCATCAAAAACATGCCATCCCCCTGGTGTTAAGTATAGCTGAAAATATCAAAATAGACACTCTGCAAAGCACTGCTCTTTCCATAGGCTTCCGCTGACTACAGAAAATGACTAATGTAAGGCTCTGTTTTTCGCATATCATATTAATATGCAACTGGGGTAAAATTTTCAAAAGGACCTAAATGACTTGGGAGCTTAACTTCCATTTTCTTCACTTTTTATTGATTTTTTGGTAAAGAAACAACACACAAAAAGGTAAATGACTGACAGTATGTCTTTCCAAATACCTAACTCCCATTTCCAAAAATGACATAAGCACCATTTACTTTTAATGAAACAAAGGCTCTTAGACCCAGACTCTCAAAGGTAGTTAGAGGTCTAAGTACACCATTTAGGTGCTACTGACATTTTCAAAACTGCTGCTCAGTTGGCACCTAAATCCCCCTGGCTCCTAAGTTTCCACTGGGCAGCATTTGCAAGGTGTTTAGACCCTGATGCCATCCCATAGCTCATGAGCAGCTCCAAGCCCTAGCTCAAGCCAAAACGCCAGATGCCCCAAAGCAGGGTTCTCAAACTAGTTGGGAGCTGATCCTGTAGCTTGCTCAGCACACACCTAACACCTGGTACCTGTCTGACCCTGCAGCAGGAGAGCCAGATGTGCCTGAGTGCCTTTAAAACTCTGGCCTTAAGTGCGTAAGTTTCTTTTGAAAAGAACTTAGACACTTCTGAAAATGACAGGTTTCAGAGTAGCAGCCCTGTTAGTCTAGGTTTCAGAGTAGCAGCCGCAAAAAGAAAAGGAGGACTAGTGGCACCTTAGAGACTAACCAATGTATTTGAGCATGAAGTGAGCTGTAGCTCACGAAAGCTATGCTCAAATAAATTGGTTAGTCCCTAAGGTTCCACTTCTGAAAATGTTTCCCTTAACGATTAATGTAGATATAAAGTTCCTTACAAGTTACGCGCTGGACAAATGTATTAGCTTATTCAGAACTGTTTCTTTGATGCATATTTCAAAATTCCACCAAACATGCTCTTTTACGTGACACTGATTTCTGTGTTCTTGTGTGATGAGAATTCATGAATTATAGGAAATGTTATGAGAAATTCAGAAAGGCTTGAGTTTGGGAAGCTAGGTCCCCAGATGTTGTAGTTGTGCTGCTATGGTGGTGCAAAGCAGATTTAAATCTGGCCTGAGTGGTTATAAGGACATAAGAACGGACATGCTGGGTCAGACCAATGGTCCATCTAGATCAGTATCCTGTCTCCAACAGTGGACAGTACCAGAGCTTCTGGGGAGTATATAGAACATGGCAACATGGAGAAAAAGACGGGTGAATTTCTGCTGGCTTTCGGCAGTCGGATATTTAGGGTTTCCCAAAGCATGGGGTTACTTCCCTGAACATCTTGGCTAATAGCCACTGATGGCTATTGATGGTCAACTGGGGTTTCCCCTGTTACGGACTATGCCAATTATACACCTTCCCCCTCACAGCCCTTGGGAGCTACTACAGACAGCCATAATTTAGAGCATAATTTAGACTCCCCTGGTGATTGGGTAAGTGCAACTGTGCCCGGTCTTTCCCCTCACATCCTGGGAGAGAGACTGCTTAAGGGAGTGAACACAAGCTGTCCCCTTGATTTTGTTATTGAGGGCTCATGTAAGAAAAACTTAGTCACCGTGTAAGACTCACAGAGGGGGTTCTGTCCCCAGGAAGCTAATATGCTGTCTCAATGTTGCTTTAAGAGGAAATTAAAAAAGAAGTTAGTTATTGATATTTTCCAACTTAAAAGTGCCAGTTTCTCTGAATTACAGACAGCAGTAACTCCACAGCAGCAACAACAGTTTGACCAGTTATTTAAATTTTAATTTCAGCCGAGTTCTGTATGGAAGTGTGCAGGACAATCAGATGGGAAGGGGAACGGAGGAGAAGAGGCTATGTGAAGTGTCTGTACGAGGGGCTTCACCTATGCAATCAACACCGACTCCACTGCTCTATTTACACAATAAAAAGTACTTGGTTGTACCCTTCAGCAGTTTGTTTTTTAATATTCTCTTCACCTTTTGTAAATCATAGTTAGTGACTTTCCCTCCTGCCAGAAAAACAAATAAATGCTGTAGCTTCCGCATTGCATTTAAAATTCTGAGATCAAAAGAAGATGGCTTCAGGCTGAAACTGTATCTCTCATAAAGTGTATGAACTCGATTTCATGACCTGTCTCTGCCCATTGAGTACCCTTTAATATCGGGATGCTTTTAGTTCATGTCTATGCCTCATGCTGCTTCTGAGGGATTGTATTTGGAATTACCTTTTTAATACCAATCCAGAGAGCTGAGACTGTGGCTAATAACTGAACAATTAAGATGGTAACATGCCAAACTGCATGAATGAGTGTGGCATAAAACATCAGTCCAATATCTAACCTATCACAACTGAGACAATTAGTTCACCACAGCCTTGATGTGGGGACAGTGGACCTGTATGTCCCATTACACTGTGCCAGACCTGGTAGCTTAGAAAAAGATACTAAAAGAATATCTGAATTGGAATTAATGCATGACTGTGAAATGAAAGAGACCTCATGTTCTAAAGTCTATATTTGAGGTTTGGAAAGCTAATGCCTCTGTTTCTGAGGGCGATGTGGTTACCAGCAGCAAGAAAATGAAAAGTATTGGAAACCATAGGTGTGATAATTCAAGGTATCAGTTCAGTTAGGATTCACAGAGCCAGGGAAGGGCCCAATCCTGAAAATACTTATTCAGGTGAGTGGTTCCAGCAATTTTACTGGGATTATGCATGGGATAAAAGTTACTCAGCTGAATAAGTGTTTGCAGGTTCAGACCTTCAGAGAACATGTGTTAATGATGCACTGTGGGAGTTTACTGGCATAACAGTTTAGAAAAGAATTGGATAAAATCTCTGGGTTTTGTTCGTATAATTAATGGTGTAAATAAAAACAATGGGGAAGTTTAATTAAAAACAAAGGAATATATATGTGCACACTGTGAATGTGCAGTATGTATATTTCCACGGAGTATGTCTACACAGAGTACATGTATATACATATATTAACCACAGAATAGTAAAATTTGTAATAATATTCTTGGGTTTTTTTAATTCCTCACAGGCAGACTCTTGCTCCAGCTGATGTCAATAGGAAGAGGATTGGATTCACTGTAATTTAAATATATATGATAATGGGGTGCCCTTCCACCAGTATCTGACCTGTGTGGTATATCTTTCTTTCCTCCCAATTTTTTAGAATTTTGCATGTCTCCTTTCTTTTACTGTGTCCATATGATACATTCAAATTTTCCCATTCACTTATCAAATTTAGAACTCTCATGCACAATTCTCAGATTATAAAGAGCCACAATGTCATTTTAGAAGGCCACAAATGCTTTTACCAGGCTACAGCACTGTTTCTATGGCATTCAGTATGCTTTGCCTTTAATTCAACACCAACTGTCTTTAACATGGCTGCTGTGTTTGACTGTAGATGGAACATGTAGTAAAGGTTGCTTAATCATTTCCATTCTAAAGGGCCTTTTTCAGTTACTTACAACTTTCTTGTGCTTTCAACTCTTGGGCTGAAATTTTCTAGATCTGGATGTTGATCAGTTGTTTGGAAAGGTTGAACCAAATGGTCCACTCATTTTAAAGCAACAAAGGAATTAAATACAATTACTTGTTTGATATTTAAAAAATGGCAATATGAACAGTTCTCAGACCACAGTGGTTTGGCATGGATATTTAAAATCTGACAGGAAGTGCTAAGTACCCAGCCTCTGAAATTCAGCCCATTTTCAGTGACCCAGCTTGGGCCCACAAAAATTGAAGCACTCAAAATTACTAGTCTATTTTGAAAATTTCAGCCATGGTCCCTAGGTTGTGCCTTTTGGTGGTCTGGTGAAAACACATACTTTGCACATATTTTTGTTCTTTTACTAAATGAAAGATCTTATTTTTTTAACCCATGATCTCTCAAAGTTTTATTAACACTGTGCATATATGTGTGTGTTGTTTGAGTGAAATTATGTATCTCTGAAGGTGTTGATTGAAACTAGGCAGGCAGCCATTATATATTCTTTCAACAGTTTTTTATATGAACACAGTTTTGTCCAGTTGGGAATATTAATAGCTCAATTTGGAAACATTCTTTAATACATGTAGGTTCCCCTCTCTATGGAAAATTCTAGAGAATTGAAAAGAATTCGTAGAACAATAGAATTTTTTTTAAAATGTTCTCTATTACATTCTATAGGTTCTAAAAACCTGTAAGTTTATATCTGTGGAACCCTATTGACTTAATCCCTATTTTCCATAAGGGTCAGTTAAACATATTACGAAAAATGTTTTGAAAAGGGCTTACAGGTGTCCAAATTTGTAAAGACAATTCAAACTTGAAAAAGTGAGTTTCAGTTCCCTCCCTGTAGATTTGTAGGAGTCATTTGAGGAAGCATTATGCCCCCTTGCTACACTGATTGTATAAGGAAGATTTTAATTGCTAAGATAGTACCCAAACCCAGAGGAAAACTTTCATCACTGTAATTCTTAAACCTGCCCCAAAGTACAGAAACTGTTTAATAGTTATGGGATAATATTATTATATTTGCATTGAAATGCAAATGTGTTAGGTTAACATTAATGATAAATATGTATATAATTTAAATGATTATATCTTTTCACACGCGTTTGTGACAAATCTAAAATTGACAAAAAATAAAATGAGAAAATGATAGTCTTTTACACATTTTATTGATTACCAGAGGCTGTATAAACCTAATCAAGACACTAGCTAGAACATCAGTGAATGTTCTTCTTAGCAGTATTGACTCTAACATATGTAGTTTTGGCCAGATGTAAACATCCAAATAATATTCCGCTGCATTAATAAGCCTAAATCAATCAGACAACAGCTGTGACTCTGCTTGCTCACTCTTGAGAGAAAGCTTTTGTCAGAAATGTATTGGGTTAACTTTTTTGCTCCTGCTACACAAATTTGACTTTGAAAACATTTGTCATCACTGCATTGAAATTCTTTCTGTAGCTATAGGAGCCTCATCTCTTACTAATGGAGTTTTATTATGCCTCTCTTAAATACACTGGGGTTTGATACAAGAATGTCTGCCTGCCCCGCCCCTTCCCCTCGCTGTTCAATATGCTTTTGGGACCCCCTTGCATTAGCCATTAGATGAAAAGAAAAACACTCTCTTTAAAAAACCTTTGAAAATCATTGCCTTGGAACACAACCCAGGTTCAGCTTTGCCAAAGGCAGGCTAAAATCTGAACCTCTTCAGGTTCATCCATTCCTACTCCATCACCTCCTGGTGAATCCTTTTCTGATAGAGCTGTGATTATATGTTAGCTTGTAAAGAGGTAGCGTGGGCCAGTGGCTAGAGCACGTAGCTGTGACTGACCTGGGCTCTATTCCTGCCTCTCTCCTGTGATCTGCTCTGTAGTCCTGGCCAAGTCACTTCACGTTTTAGTGCCTCTGCCTTATTTCTTTATGTTGTAAGCTCTTTGGGGCAGAGACTTCCTTATGTGTCTGTGGAGTGCCTAGCACAAATAGGCCTTGATCTCGAATATGATCACTAGGTGCTACTCGAATAATATCTGGCTGATTTTTTTGTATTAATGTGGCTTAAGACCATGGAAATGCTTTGTGCCAGGTACATTTCAGAAGTAGTCTGCAACTGAAATATTAAAAAAAAAAGTTGAATGTGACTTGACTGAAAAGAACAGGGAGCATTTCAAACCACTTAGCAGCTAAGCTACTCATGTTTACCTGCCGATGTCATTTTGTGAGGGCTGTCATGCAGGGCATGAGCCAAGCCTGCAACCACTTTTGAGGCACCTTTTCACCATGGTAGCCTGGGCTCATTGGTTCTCTAGAAATTAGCTGTGTAATGACTTTCACCAGATTTAATGTAGATAAACAGTCACAAATCTGTTTTATCATGCAATTTTATTAGAAGAATCAGTTTACCAACTAGACAGTTTCAATTTCTTCTCTCCACCACTGAAAAGCCGGGCTTCTTGGTGGCAAACGCAATGTGCTAATCTTCACTCTTTTACATTTCTCATCTTTCTTCTGACTTGGGCATTTGCACTTGTTTTGTTTTTGTTTTTTCATTGTTGGCTCAGATGTCAGGGTCACCCGCATATAACTAGGCCATTATCCAATATAACAGATACATCATTGTAACAATTGAATCATCTACAGATGCCTATAATTACTTCCTTTTCATTAGACAGATGACATATGGACTTGATCAATGTTGTTATATAGCGATGGTGCCAGCTAGCGTCACTCTAGTTAAAGCTCCTTCAGTATTTTCATTGTAAATCCTTTTATCACTAGTTTATAATCCAGAGAGACAAGGTGGGTGAGGTAATACCTTTTACTGGACCAACTTCTTTTGGTGAGAGAGACAAGCTTTTGAGCCACACAGAGCTCTTCTTCTGTGTAAGCTCGAAAGCTTGTCTCTCTCTCACCAACGGAAGTTGTTGGTCCAATAAAAGATATTACCTCACCCACCTCGTCTGTCTAATATCCTGGGAGCAACATGGCTACACCACCACTGTATGCAAACATAATTTATAATCTGGCAGTTTATAATAAAATAAAACACCCTTCCGAGACCCTACCTGGCAGCAGTTTGTATACTGAACAGTAACTTGTTTTACTCAATCACACTTGACTGAAATCAGCCTGGTCGTTTTGAAGTTATGAAGGTAAGGTGAGAGCCTTTTGCCTGTGTTATGCAGGAAATCAGACTAGATTACCACTGTCACAGGCTCAGGTAATCTGCACAAGTATTGAACCTCTATGGTCCACTCCTATTGTGTTCAGTCAGGTCTCAGGTTTCCAGCTGTCACCTGTCTCTGGGTAGGGAATCTTGTCCCACTCCCTTCTGATTGGACTTTTAAGGCTGCACTGCTTCCCACCTTACGTTGTGATACCCCCAGTAAGCCAGCCTGCCTAACAACTAGCTTCTGTGCATTGCTTTCTCTTTGAGGGCTATGACCGGAGTGACTAACCATTAATCCAAACTGCTTTTTCTAAGCAAGCACATATATTCTTAAGGTAAAAGCATTACAGAGAAAAATATATAGAAGTTAGATTTAAACCCACACTAAACTTACCAGGGAAACCCCGGTCACTCTTTTGGGGCCCTAGTAGGCCAAAGTCATTCCAACCCTTCGGCAGGATTGGGTCTCCCTTGGGCAAAAGTTCATGTCCATTTGATGGCTCAGAAAGAAGTCCCTGTGTCAATCTAAGATAAACATTTTATACAAAAGCCCTTTTTTTGTTTCCTATTCTCTGGAAAAACTCAGCTTGAACCAGTATATGCAAGCTACCCCAGGGGGTGTTACCTCCCTGGAGTTGTTTACAGTCTGAATTATTTGCCTTAATCACCCCCTACTGTTTTTAGTTCCTGGAGGAACTATGGTAACCCTCCCCCATGGAGTAGAACATAATACATAAAATTACGAATGGTTTAATACAACATCCCTGAAGATACTGCATGGAATTGCAATATCTGTCAAATCATAATGATCCCTTCTAGCCTTAAGATCTTTAAGCCTATGAAAAGTATGGCTTTTTATAACTTGAACCATTTATTTGAAAACTGTTTTGCCTGGTATAAGAAAAAATAGTGGGCTCCTAGTAAATTAACCTGAGAAATTATTGCCTAAATTTGGATTGTTTCATTAGAGTCCCAGCACCCTTGTACGAATCCTTAGCTCAGAGTAATGGGGTGGAGGTGGGGGTGGGAGAGAAAATGATGTGGAAAGTTTGAAATGTCTGAACTCCTGTTTCTAGCTCCATTTTCTGTCATAGTCTAATTACCCCTCATTGTAGAGCACCTGACAGCCACAAAACCAGAGCACTTCCTATGTACGAAGGGCTTACAGGAATCAAGCAATTTAGATAACTAGGGGGTGGAGGTGGGCTTCAGCTTCCCCCTAAATTTAAGGATTGTATCAATAAATAAAAGAAACACTTAGTTTGGAACAGAGGCTCATTTATCTCACTTTATTAAAAGTGGAGAGGTTTAGTTATGGTTCAAAGCTACTCACTGAAACAATATTCAACAGCTATTATTTTTTTTTAACCTCTAGTCCCACCCCTAAGTAACAAAAGGTGTCTATGCCCCTAGAGGATGCCAGGAGCATATGCAGGGGTTACAGGCTTCCGGCATGCTGCGCAGCAAAGTTCGCAGTAGCTCTGCAGCCTACCATGCAAGTTGATTCTATGAGTAGGGGAAAATCTTAGCTAGTAGCTCTGCTGCTTCAGTCATATTCTTCCCTGTCTGCCCCTGGGAGGGGGCAAGCTGCAGCCAAGGGGTCTGTTGCCACCCTGAGCAGTTCTGTTACCTCTTCAAATCCTGAGGGGTAGAGAAGAATTCCATTTTCCCCTTGGGTTGCTAAGGTTTGCTTCAGTGCACACCCCAGTTTCTTGAGCCTTCTTGGGACATTTGGCCCCGAAAGAACATGGGCACAATTCTAATCTGAGTCCCATAGGCTTCATTGCCACACATCTCCTTCACAGATGTGTTGTAAGTTCAAACACTTTGAACTTCTCACATGAAAGACGCTTTGAGAGTCCACCTTATTCTCATCATCATCATTCTATGTTGACAAAGTAAGTTTTTTCCCTTGGCACATTGAGGTAATGGGGCTAAATTCCTGGGGATCAAGTTTAAATCTCTCTGATGGAGATTCACAGGTATACCATTTGATAAAAGGATGACCCTGATTTTTCTGCTGGTATTCTCTCTGCCAGTGCAACAGGTCCAAGGATGTGTGAGAGCTGCTGCTGCTGCATGCAAACAGATACTCTACTATATACCGGTATTTAATTCTTATTAAATACTGCTGAATTTATCGTAATTAAACCTTTTGAGGTTTCCAATCACTTTAAAGAATGAGAATTCACAAGATATAAATAAATGAAACCCTAATAAATATTTCAGTTGAACTACAGGTTAAAATGCACATGGCACCAGAATGATGAAGATCATTCCTATAAAAGGCAGGCCTTAAATAAAGCAAGTCATAAAAATGTATTTCTCCCTTCTGATAATCAAAGACAAATTATTGCACGTCTAGTAGTAAAAGATGTTTTTCATGTGTCTTTTTGGATTACATTTTGATAAACAACATACTGTTTATTCCTCTGTGGTTTTGATTGATTAGTCCCTGTTCTCCTTGGTGTGCCATGAATGGGGTGTACTGACATTTGATTAGACTGTGTCTTAAAGGCACAGCCATATTTTGAAGGAGAGAGAAGAAAGGGAATTTGTATGAGGGGGATTCTTTAATAGGGTTATACAGTGGAGTGAAGATGTGGGGAGGAGATACATTTTAGTTCTGCCTTAATACATTTCTAATTATATTTTTAATATAGAGAGTCAAGTCTAAGGTAACTGCTGTGATAAATATGGACATAAACACATGAAAAATGACTGCATCTGATTCTGAAGAGACTGTTGCCTTTTTTATTTGTCTGTACAGTGCCAAGTGCAAAGGGATCCTGTTCCTTGATCGAAGTCTCCAGGTGCTACCATAATAAAAATACATGATCATATGTTTTGAATGTCCCAACCCTTGAAGTGTTTTGGTTACTTGAGCTACCACTGAGCAACCATTGCAGTTCTGAAATACCATCATTTTACTCCTTTCAGAAATATTCCCTAATTCTACCTGGAGGCTACAGGGTAGTTCCATCTCTATTAGCTTTTTTCAGCTGGGTGTAAACAGAGTGATGTGGATCTCAGGCTGACAGTGAAGGGTTTATCACATTTTCACAACTAGTCCAAATGACACAATAATTTCCAGTCTGAAAGGCATAATTGCTGTTAAATTTCATCTTTGATTCGTGCCAATGTCATTTTTAAATTATGTTGAGAGCAATTACTGATGGTCTCCTGAGATTCTGGAGTTTCGCTAATTAGAAGAGTAAAGAGTTGCCTTTTCAGTTCAGCAACTTCAGTGAAGTCTCAAAATATTTATTACACCACATTATATGCGTGCTATCTATATAAAAATACATTATACTACTCTAATGACCACTCTATCAGTGGCCCATTCAGAGACTACACTTCTTTTTTGTCCTTAACAACTGATTCAAGTCAATAGATCTATTAATGGGGTGAGGTACTACTAAGCAGAAGTAAGGGTGGCAGAATCTGGTCCTAAATATCCTCTTCCCCTGTTTTTAACTTCATAAATCACCATGATAGCCTTTGACAGATAAAGTGGGAAGTTGGATAGCTAAGGGGCTATCAGTGAAGTCTCGTTTTGACTCTGACCAAGTATGATAAAGGTTTATTTTGTACCCTTGCTGTGCAGGAAATAAGAAAAAAAAATCTCTGCCTCAACCAAGTCTCTAGCAGCAGCACAGCATGGATAATCCTGGTTGTTGCCATGAGGCAGCTCTGCTGGTACTTGTAGGCCTCAGATTTCCCTGATCTCAGTCAGCCTGCTTTTAGGCCTGAATACAATACAGAAATTGGGCTGGATGTGTTAGCCCTGGTCTACACTAGGACTTTAGGTCAAATTTAGCAGCATTAAATCGATGTAAACCTGCACCCGTCCACACGATGAAGCCCTTTATTTCGACTTAAAGGGCTCTTAAAATCGATTTCCTTACTCCACCCCTGACAAGTGGATTAGCGCTTAAATCGGCCTTGCCGGCTCGAATTTGGAGTACTGTGGACACAATTCGACGGTATTGGCCTCCGGGACCTATCCCAGAGTGCTCCATTGTGACCGCTCTGGACAGCACTCTCAACTCAGATGCACTGGCCAGGTAGACAGGAAAAGAACCGCGAACTTTTGAATCTCATTTCCTGTTTGGCCAGCGTGGCAAGCTGCAGGTGACCATGCAGAGCTCATCAGCAGAGGTGACCAGGATGGAGTCCCAGAATCGCAAAAGAGCTCCAGCATGGACCGAACGGGAGGTATGGGATCTGATCGCTGTTTGGGGAGAGGAATCCGTGCTATCAGAACTCCGTTCCAGTTTTCGAAATGCCAAAACCTTTGTCAAAATCTCCCAGGGCATGAAGGACAGAGGCCATAACAGGGACCCAAAGCAGTGCCGCGTGAAACTGAAGGAGCTGAGGCAAGCCTACCAGAAAACCAGAGAGGCGAACGGCCGCTCCGGGTCAGAGCCCCAAACATGCCGCTTCTATGATGAGCTGCATGCCATTTTAGGGGGTTCAGCCACCACTACCCCAGCTGTGTTGTTTGACTCCTTCAATGGAGATGGAGGCAATACGGAAGCAGGTTTTGGGGACAAAGAAGATGATGATGAGGAGGAGGTTGTAGATAGCTCACAGCAAGCAAGCGGAGAAACCGGTTTTCCCGACAGCCAGGAACTGTTTCTCACTCTGGACCTGGTGCCAGTCCCCCCCGAACCCACCCAAGGCTGCCTCCTGGACCCAGCAGGCGGAGAAGGGACCTCTGGTAAGTGTACCTTTTAAAATACTATACATGGTTTAAAAGCAAGCATGTGAAAGGATTACTTTGCCCTGGCATTCGCGGTTCTCCTGGATGTACTCCCAAAGCCTTTGCAAAAGGTTTCTGGGGAGGGCAGCCTTATTGCATCCTTAATGGTAGGACACTTTACCACTCCAGGCCAGTAACACGTACACGGGAATCATTGTAGAACAAAGCATTGCAGTGTATGTTTGCTGGCATTCAAACAATGTCCGTTTTTTGTCTCTCTGTGTTATCCTCAGGAGAGTGAGATATAATTCATGGTCACCTGGTTGAAATAGAGTGCTTTTCTTCAGGGGACACTCAGAGGAGCCCATTCCTGCTGGGCTGTTTGCCTGTGGCTAAACAGAAATGTTCCCCGCTGTTAGCCACGGGGAGGGGGGAGGGTTGAGGGGGTAGCCATGCGGTGGGGGGAGGCAAAAAGCGACCTTGTAACGAAAGCACATGTGCTATGTATATAATGTTAACAGCAAGGTTTATCCTGAAAGAGTGTAGCCACTGTTTTATAAAATGTGTCTTTTTAAATACCGCTGTCCCTTTTTTTTTCCTCCACCAGCTGCATGTGTTTCAATGATCACAGGATCTTCTCCTTCCCAGAGGCTAGTGAAGCTTAGAAAGAAAAAAAAAACACACTCGCGATGAAATGTTCTCCGAGCTCATGCTGTCCTCCCACACTGACAGAGCACAGACGAATGCGTGGAGGCAAATAATGTCAGAGTGCAGGAAAGCACAAAATGACCGGGAGGAGAGGTGGCGGGCTGAAGAGAGTAAGTGGCCGGCTGAAGAGAGTAAGTGGCGGGCTGAAGAGAGGGCTGAAGCTCAAATGTGGCAGCAGCGTGATGAGAGGAGGCAGGATTCAATGCTGAGGCTGCTGGAGGACCAAACCAGTATGCTCCAGTGTATGGTTGAGCTGCAGCAAAGTCAGCTGGAGCACAGACTGCCACTGCAGCCCCTCTGTAACCAACCACCCTCCTCCCCAAGTTCCATAGCCTCCACACCCAGACGCCCAAGAACGCGGTGGGGGGGCCTCCGGCCAACCAGCCACTCCACCACAGAGGATTGCCCCAAAAAAAGAAGGCTGTCATTCAATAAATTTTAAAGTTGTAAACTTTTAAAGTGCTGTGCTTAAAGTGCTGTGTGGCATTTTCCTTCCCTCCTCCACCACCCCTCCTGGGCTACCTTGGTAGTCATCCCCCTATTTGTGTGATGAATGAATAAAGAATGCATGAATGTGAAGCAACAATGACTTTATTGCCTCTGCAAGCGGTGATTGAAGGGAGGAGCCGAGGGTGGTTAGCTTACAGGGAAGTAGAGTGAACCAAGGGGCGGGGGGTTTCATCAAGGAGAAACAAACAGAACTTTCACATCGTAGCCTGGCCAGTCATGAAACTGGTTTTCAAAGCTTCTCTGATGCGTACCGCGCCCTCCTGTGCTCTTCTAACTGCCCTGGTGTCTGGCTGCGCATAACCAGCAGCCAGGCGATTTGCCTCAACCTCCCACCCTGCCATAAACGTCTCCCCCTTACTCTCACAGATATTGTGGAGCACACAGCAAGCAGTAATAACAGTGAGAATATTGGTTTCGCTGAGGTCTAAGCGAGTCAGCAAACTGCGCCAGCACGCCTTTAAACGTCCAAATGCACATTCTACCACCATTCTGCACTTGCTCAGCCTGTAGTTGAACAGCTCCTGACTACTGTCCAGGCTGCCTGTGTACGGCTTCATGAGCCATGGCATTAAGGGGTAGGCTGGGTCCCCAAGGATACATATAGGCATTTCAACATCCCCAACAGTTATTTTCTGGTCTGGGAATAAAGTCCCTTCCTGCAGCTTTTGAAACAGACCAGAGTTCCTGAAGATGCGAGCGTCATGTACCTTTCCCGGCCATCCCACGTTGATGTTGGTGAAACATCCCTTGTGATCCACCAGAGCTTGCAGCACTATCGAAAAGTACCCCTTGCGGTTTATGTACTCAGGGGCTTGGTGCTCCGGTGCCAAGATAGGGATATGGGTTCCGTCTATGGCCCCACCACAGTTAGGGAATCCCATTGCAGCAAAGCCATCCACTATGACCTGCACATTTCCCAGGGTCACTACCCTTGATATCAGCAGATCTTTGATTGCGTGGCCTACTTGCATTACAGCAGCCCCAACAGTAGATTTGCCCACTCCAAATTGATTCCCAACTGACCGGTAGCTGTCTGGCGTTGCAAGCTTCCACAGGGCTATCGCCACTCACTTCTCAACTGTAAGGGCTGCTCTCATCTTGGTATTCATGCACCTCAGGGCAGGGGAAAGCAAGTCACAAAGTTCCATGAAAGTGCCCTTACGCATGCGAAAGTTTCGCAGCCACTGGGAATCGTCCCAGACCTGCAACACTATGTGGTCCCACCAGTCTGTGCTTGTTTCCGGAGCCCAGAATCGGCGTTCCACAGCATAAACCTGCCCCATTAGCACCATGATGCATGCATTGGCAGGGCCCATGCTTTCAGAGAAATCTGTGTCCATGTCCTGATCACTCACGTGACTGCGCTGACGTCGCCTCCTCGCCCGGTATTGCTTTGCCAGGTTCTGGTGCTGCATATACTGCTGGATAATGCGTGTGGTGTTTAATGTGCTCCTAATTGCCAAAGTGAGCTTAGCGGCCTCCATGCTTGCCTTGGTATGGCGTCCGCACAGAAAAAAGGCGCGGAACGATTGTCTGCCGTTGCTCTGATGGAGGGAGGGGCGACTGACGACACGGCTTACAGGGTTGGCTTCAGGGAGCTAAAATCAACAAAGGGGGTGTCTTTACATCAAGGAGTATTTCAGGCAGGACTTCACGGAGGGTTCCAATAAGAAATGGTGCACCTAAATTATTGTTCTTATTGGAACGAGGAGGTTATCCTGGCCTCTGATTGATACATGGCTAGATTTACCTCGCTGCACCTTCTCTGTGAGTGACTGCAGTGTGACCCAGAGGAATGAGTGCCCTAGACAGGGGAGGAGGCAAATGAGTACAAAACAAATCTGGTCTATTTCTTGTTTTGATCCACTCCATCTATCTTTTACATCTTTGGCTGGCACCAGATGGTGCAGAAGGACTGCATGCCATCCACATCCCATGGCTGCTCGGCAGAAGATGGTACAGTACGACTGCTAGCCATCCTCATCTCTTGCCTGCCTGGCAGAAGATGGTACAGTACGACTGCTAGCAATCCGTATCGCCTGCCTGCTCACCATAAGACGGTTCAATAGGACTGACTGCAGGACTAAAGAGAATGACCTGGTCAAGTCACTCCAAATTTATTCCCTGCGCCCATGTCTGCCCAGGCGCTCCCAGCCAACGTGGCCAGGAGCACCTCGGACACGACGAGGACGGCTACCAGTTGTATTGCACCGTCTGCTGCCAGAAGGCAATGGGTTGCTGCTACTGTGTAGCAAAGCCGTACCATGTCTGCCAGCACCCAGGAGACATAGGGTGACGGTTACCTGAGCGGGCTCCATGCTTGCCGTGGTATGGAGTCTGCACAGGTAACTCAGGAAAAAAGGCACAAAATGATTGTCTGCCCTTGCTTTCATGGAGGGAGGGAGGGAACGGGGGCCTGACGATATGTACCCAGAACCACCCGCGACAATGTTTTAGCCCCATCAGGCATTGGGATCTCAACCCAGAATTGAGACTGCGGGAACTGTGGGATAGCTATCCACAGTGCAATGCTCCGGAAGTCGACTCTAGCCTCGGTACCTTGGAAGCACTCTGCCGAGTTAATGCACTTAATGCACTTAGAGCATTTTCTGTGGGGACACACACACTCGAATATATAAAACCGATTTCTAAAAACCCGACTTCTATAAATTCGACCTTATTCCGTAGTGTAGACATACCCTTAGTCATTCTCCCTCCATCAGTGAACAAAGATCAAGTGTCCATGCTAATTTTGGGAGTAATGTCAGCTGCCTTTTATCAGGAATGGGGACAGCAAAAGAGAATGAGCAGATGTGAGAGTGGATCAGCTCTCACCTCGGTGTTAGAGTCTGTAGCAGCAGCCTCATCTAGCTCATGGAGGCAGGGGAACTTGGGCCCTCCCACTCCACTGGGTTCTGACCCTGGGGCCCTCTTGAGCACTGTAAGGAAGGCATCTTCTACTTGCACTTGAGCCAACACATTCCCCTGGTTCTCTTCCTACTCCTCTGACCCTCCTTCGGGTGTGTCATGGCTTGTGGTTGTCCCATGCAATCCTGCCCATGGGCCCTTGCAAGCTTGGGAGTCCAAGTTTCATGCAGCACTACTCCCCTGGGGATACCCTCCTGACATAGTCCTGCCACAATAATGAGTGCAGGTATGTCTCCTCTACCCACCAACCCACTGTCCTGAAAATTCTTTTAAGCCCCTTCTCCAACTGGAGCATGCCCATCAGGCCTGCTGGAGTGGGACTTTCTGGACCCAAAGTTGTGCTTGCACCCCATCTCTCCAGTGTGAGGTTTATCTACCCCATCAGAGAGAGGGGGAGTCAGAGACTTGGAGGCCCTATCCCACCTGCACTTCCCTCATACTGCAGCACCAGAGGCAGCTGGGAATACGAGGAGCCCTGGAGCAACCCACCTATTACACCTAGCCAGCAGCACAGGAAATAGCCATGGGGAAGGAGAACCCTGGGGTTCCTCCTCCAGGCAAGTGACACTGAAGTAGAATTCCCTTGTGTAGCAGGCATCCCATTATGTGTTCGCACCTCTAAGAAGAAGGGGGAAAGAGTTGCGGCTGGCTGGGAGTGGCTGCGGGGTGGGGGTTCAGTAGCCAGATGCTGTTTGTAACCTTATATTTCACACACCATAGCTTCCTAATCAAAGAATTGTGAATTTGCTCTTTAAGTAGCTGAGAGATTCATTGCCATTGGACTGAATGGTCTGTTAGTATTAGTCATAATCTAGTACCTTGGCATTCTACCAGTACAATGTGTGTGTGCATGTGAGTGAGAATGTATATCTATTTTATAGGCACTTTTTCCCATAAAAAAATTAATCTTGTCAGTGGCTGTTATGTTACTGAAAAAATGAATGAGGCCATATTATTATTAACCAATAATTCCCAACTGAGCACTGTTCAACTCTGGGTGTATAAGTTACTTGCTCAATGGGTTTTGTGAGTCAGGAATGAAGTGAGAAAGATAAACCACTTATTCCAATTGTTTTTTCTTCCTTTACCAACATAATATGCTGCCCTGTGTGTTCTTTTCCCTTATTTCAATCCTGTCCTTTTACCTCCCACTAACAAGCTGCATTTCTCAAAATTAGAAACTAGATTTCCAACCCAAGTTTATAACATTTAGGAGGGCTTGGGAGACACATTAGGCCAAACTGATCCCTGATATAACTCCACCACAGTGAATAGTTATACCATAATTAATTTGACCCATTCAGTCTGGATTTATGAGTTGCAGGAGATATGTTAGCAGCATACTACAGGAGTGAGAGGATATGGGCGAAGGAGTGGTTTGGTTAAATAAAAATGACCAGAAAACCATTCAGTTTATAGCTTATTTGTATTTGCATGCAGTCACAAGTTGTCATAAACATACAGCTCAGGGTAGCATAAAATCCCTCCTTTACCTATAAAGGGTTAAGAAGCTCAAATAACCTGGTTGGCACCTGACCAAAAGGACCAATAAGGGGAGAAGATACTTTCAAATCTGTGGGGGAAGGTTTTTGCTTTGTCTTTTTGTGTGGGTTCTCTCGGAGCCAGAGAGGGACCGGGGCAGGAAAAACCATCTCTTAAAACCCTGCCTGAATTAAGATCTAGGATTACAAAAATTGTAAGTAAAGCAAGGAAAGGCGTTAGATTATCTTTTGTTTTAGCTTGTGAATTTTCCCTGTGCTAAGAGGGAGGTTTACCCTTGTTTTTTTGTAACTTAAAAGTTTTGCCTAGCGGGGAATCCTCTGTGTTTTGAATCTGATTACCCTATAAAGTTATCTTCCATCCTGATTTTACAAAGGTGCTTCTTTTACTTTTTTTTCCTTTATAATAAAGTTCTGTTTTTTAAGAATCTTGTTTACCTATTTGGTTGGTGGATTATTCTCAAGCCTCCCCAGGAAAGGGGGTGATGGGGCTTGGGTGGATATTTTAGGAAAATAGGAACTCCAAGTGGTCCTTTTCCTGAATCTTTGTCTAACTCACTTAGTGGTGGCAGCAGTACCCTCCAAGGACAAGGAAGGATTTGTGCCTTGGGGAAGTTTTAACCTAAGCTGGTAGAAATAAGCTTAGGGGGGTCTTTCATGTGGGTCCCCACATCTGTACCCCAGAGTTCAGAGTTGGGAGTGAACCCTGCCACACGTAAAGAGGAATGATGAGACAGTGGTTAGAGCACTACCTGAATGCTTGAAAGATCTGGCTTATAGTCCCTGCTCTTTCACAGACTTCCTTGGACAAGTCACTTAGCCTTTCTGTGTGCCTCAGTTCCCCATCTGTAAAAGAGGGATAATAGTAATTCCTGCCTCAAAGGGGTGTTGTGCAGATAACTACATTAAACATTGTGAAGCTCTCAGATACCACGGTATTGTAATCCTTAAGAGAGAGGCTAAATGATGACTAAATATAACAGGGCAGAATCCACCTCTCAAGAGCACTCCTTTCTGGCCAGGTGTATCTGCAGTCATTCAGTTCTGGTGACACTTGGCAGTGGTTTCTCAGGTTTTTTTGAGTGACTCAGCCTGTGACGTTATTGACATGAACTGTGACTGTATAGATCATTGTTGCAACCAGGGTCCTATGGTAGCACCAGGTCTTGTACAGAGGAGGTCAAGTGGGGTGTCTATGGAAAGGTTGTAGTTTGATGGCTATGATCATGCTGTCTGCATGTGTGTATCATTTTTGTATTTGAAGTTATAAATATTGGCTATGTACTTGTATATCAGTGTGTTTGATTCTAAGTAGCCTCAGTGAAACATTTTGTCAGCTTCTTGAAAAAGGACTACTCTCAGTAAGTGCCCAATCAAGAAACACTTAACTGACAATGGACTTTGGGAGATACCAATCTACACCTGAGTATTCCTGGGAACGTTCAAACTGACATGTAAACAACGGCGTTGACCTGCAAAAAGCTGAATCATTCATGGACATGTGACTTGCCCAGGTAGCTACAAACTCCATCTTGTTGCTGTGATTTTGCACAGAAGAACAAGGGGGTTTCTGCCCACAAGACAGAGAATATAAAAGGCCCTGGAACCCCCCCCCCCATTTTGTCTTCAGCTGTCTTAAGAATGGCCCGCCCCAAAGAGATGCCTGAAAGAAACTGGAACAAAGGATAGTAACTATGGGGGCGTGAGTGATTGATGGACCCAGACTAGGAAGGAGTCCAGTCTGTGAAACAAATTTATTGGAACATCTCTGGGGGTGAGATTTCATCTGTAATCCGTTTCTTAATGTATTAGGCTTAGACTTGGCATGTTTTGTTTTATTTTGCTTGGTAACTAACTTTGTTCTGTCTGTTATTACTTGAAACCACTTAAATCCTACTTTTTATAGTTAATAAAATCACTTTTGCTTATTAACCCAGAGTAAGTAATTAATACCTGGAGGAGTAAACAGCTGTGCATATCTCTCTATCAGTGTTATAGAGGGTGGACAATTTATGAGTTTACCCTTTATACAGAGTAAAACAGATTTATTTGGGGTTTATATCCCGTTGGGAGCTGGGTGTTTGGGTGCTAGAGACAGGAGCACTTGCTAAGCTGTTTTCAATTAAATCTGCAGCTCTGGGGGCATGGGTCTGTGTTGCAGCAGATTAGCTTATCTGGCTCAACAAGACAGGGCTCTGGAGGCCCAAACTGGCAGAGAAAGCAGGCTTAGAGGTAGTCTCAGCATGTCAGGTGACAGTCCCAAGGGGGTCTCTGTGACCAAACCCGTCACGCACCCCTCTGGCCGAGTCTCACATACTGTCTGTACGTGAATCAGAACAGACCCCTTCCAGGGCCACCAGGGGCCTATCTCAGTACCCCTTGGTTGGTGTCTCTCTAGTCCTCCTCAAGATCAGTCTTTAATCCTGACCCTGGTATGGGGCTGTAGCCCCAGGGCTTCTTCCCTGGAGATACTGTCTTCCTATGTCCCTCCCCAGGCTCAGTCCTTACTCAGTCCCAGCAACCAGCCAGGAGCTCCTTCATTGCTCCTCTGGTCCCCGCCAGCAACTGTCTTAGGCTCAGTTCTAGCAAACAGCAGGAGCACTCTTGCTCGCCCAGTCCCTGGTGGCACTGAGGTATCCATGGTCCTGCTGCTCTTTCAATCTCTCTCCTTCAGCTCCAGGCAACAAATGGCTGTTGCTTTGGTCTTCAGGTCCTTTTTTATGGCCCTCCTGGGCCCTGATTGGCTGCTCCCTGCAGCCTCTCTCATTGGCTGCTTCCCTGCAACCATTCTAGGCTGCTTGGAGGACTTCTCTTCTGTTCCTTCCTGGGATGGGGTGTGGCAGGACCCTAGGCCTCTGGGCCTAGTCCACCCCATCACAGTAAATAATAAATAAAATGAGTATATGCATGCATAATTATCAAATATAAAAATATATGTAGTTTTTCTTGTTACTGCTAATCACCATTATTATGAAAGCAGAAAACAAGTGCTAACTAAAAAAGAGATACTGGCAACTGATATTTTCTGTTTTCTTCCACTAGCCGAAATATCACTGCCAATCTTTTTTTTCTGTTTGCAGAGCATATATATATATATAGTTAATGAATAGCTTTGCTTCCCTAGCCAGAACACTGGCAAAGCATGATTGTCAGCTGTTCCAAAAATAAATGTTGCATAAAATACTTTAAACTTGTGAACTATCTTGACTGTCACTTTGTATTACTGAAAATCTGACTGCTCTATTCACACAGTATGTGTTGTGAAATAGTTTAGGTGAAGTATTCGTATTCACACTTTTGTACAGAATAAAGCGTCCCACCCCTCCACGTACACCTACTCAAACACTTAACAGATAAACTGCTTCTATATAGTTCTCCAAGTAGACTTGAATAAGGTGTTTTTCATGCACAATGTCTTTCACTGAAAACAAATAACTATTCACTGTCTTCTGGATGAAGGTTAAGAGCTAACAGGTACAGTGCTATAATCCATCTTCACAGTGCAGCTTTTTGTCCCCCAGTAGAGGCTGGCCCACGAAGTGGTTTACAAGTCAGTTATAGCCTTTGTCCTAACAGAACTGTCTCCTTTAGCTCAGGGAGCTGAGGCTTATATTTTTAGATCCACTTAGGGACATTGTTTTACAGTGGTAATACCAGCAAATAAAACCTTGAAATGTTTTGGATTTTGATATGTTGGAGCCATGATTTCCATTATAATAATGGATCCAACTAATTTTAAGTGGTGTATGCATATAGGCAGAATGGAAGGAAGAAGCCAGATTTAAAATAAGCAGTTGGTGAGCCTGTCCAGAAATCTTTCTCTCTCTCTCTTTTTAAATTTGATGCATTTTTTGTGTCCTCAGATATAATATGCAGATCAGGCTATATGTACACACATTAAAGCATCTAGCATAGTGTGGGCACTGTGGGCTAAATCATGGGTCCCTCAAACATGGAGATGTGGTGTAGGAGATAGAAGTAAGGAGCTCCATCCTCCCACAAGAGGGAGCGCAGCGTCTGCTACCTTGGTTGCAGGGAGTGCGGTTGGTCCCCATTGGAACAATTCACTGAAAAGGCAGCAGGAGCCATATGTTTGCAAAAATAAAGGATTGGATTTTCAAAAGCCCTCAGTTTTGGCCTAGCTGCTCCCACTGAAGTCAATGGCAAAAGTCCTATTAACGTCACTGGGAGTGGAGATAGGCCAATACTGAGCATTTTTTGAAAATCCTACCTTTAGATAAATAGTAAAATATTAAAATTAACATCACAGGAAAAAATGAAGCTTCCTAATGAACGCTCTTGTGAAGTGCAGAGGCCCCCCCATGCCATTGAATTTTCTAAAGACCCTTACCCAATTCTAGTCACAACACTGGGACATGGTTATTTGTGAATGGTGACAACTGTATAAAATCTACTGTATGCAAATAAAAAGATTGTGTTATGACAAAGACATAAGCCAATTCCTCACTTGGTATAAATCAACATAGTTCCATTGGCTTCAATCTGGCGGTGAGTCTTTTAAACACATCTTATCTTATCTTATCCCAGGCCTTCGACTGTTTGTCTGGCTTCCAAAGCTTTCATCTAAGGCTGGTTTCTCTTCACTATTTTTGCCAGCAGCTCTCCAGCACCTCAGTTTCAAAAGACCCAAACTCTAAACTTCCTGGCTGCTGCTTATTTGCTTTATCATTAATTACAATAAAACATTTGCATCCTAAGGCAAACACTTGCATCTATTTAACCACCTCTCTAACTGGTGACTACATCTATTTTCACAATATTACCACGTTTCCCCACAAAAATAATTAAAAACAGTATTTGATGTGCTTCCTGGTGGCCTCTTGTCTCCTTGAAAACCTCCTGGAAAATGATGGGGGGACAAGGAGTGTGAGGTAATATCTTTTAAAGGACCAACTTCTGTTGGTGAGATAGACAAGATTTTGATCGCTCTTCTTCAGGTGGAAAGTCCTTTTTGGAACTATTAGACTGAACAGTTGGTACCCTAGTGGAAATTCCAGTTAAACACTCTCATTTGGTTTCTATTAGTTATAGTTGACCAATCAGATTTTAGAACATAGCAACATTCCACAGTTGCCTGGTGCGCCTGATCCTCTACTTGAAGCTATTGGTATCTTCTGGCCTCTAATGGACACACAAAGAAACCAACAGAGATCAATTGATGGAATCTAGTCCTATTGAAGAATATCTAGCCCATACCACTCAGATGCATTTTATTGCCACCCTGTGTAATAATAATAATAATAATTAATAATTAATAAGATACAAACTGAGAGCCTGATCTGCTTTCATTTAAGTCAAGGGGATTGGATCAGGCCCTGCATTTAAATTCCACATTAGAAACCATTTGTTCAGTCCTAGCTTTGAGACCAAATATTTATACACTTAGAAACAGTATTTTCCTTCTGATAATTTACATATTCAGTCAGAATAGATTGGTCAGAAATAAACTTTTGGCACAGTTTAAGCAAACTGTGTTTATATACTGGTATGTTTCCAGTGATA
This sequence comes from Lepidochelys kempii, assembly GCF_965140285.1. Lineage (NCBI taxonomy): Eukaryota > Metazoa > Chordata > Testudines > Cheloniidae > Lepidochelys > Lepidochelys kempii. The sequence continues at coordinate 84,152,870 of NC_136381.1, forward strand.
TGGTTCCCATAAATTCAGTTATTCCAGCCATAATATATTCATATCTGTTTCAGTTAAGTTCTGGCATCACATCCTCAGATCCAGTTTCTGCTGCAGCCAGGTTGTATAAAGTAACCTGTTTTTAATGAGTCTCTGTCATCAGTGATGGTCTTTGTAAATATGAATTGAGAAGTCATTAGAATATATAAATATGCACATTTGATAATAATACTAATTTAATTTCTTTAAACTTGTATAATCTAGTAAGTCTTGTGGGTAATGCATTGTTGTTGCATCAGATATGTCTGAATTAAGTCACTTTTATCTCTTTGCTTTTGCTAATTCAAGAAGGATTTTACCAGAGTTGAGTAAATAATTCATAACAAATAATACATGCAATGTATTTTCATGCATGTTCTGTCCATTTGTGAACAGACTGCAATTTGCTTGGATTTATTAATTGTTTTAACTAATTTACAGGCTATTTCTTTCCATTTATTTTTTAAATGTAGTGCTTTGCACTTAAAATTTAAACTGATTTGCTTCATTTCATTGGTTCAGTAAATCACATAACATCACTTCTCTGATTGGATAAATGTAATTTACAATCCAGTTTGTAGTGCAAATTCTTGTAGAGAGTAAATTTAAATTAGCTGTCTGAGAGCATGTGGAAGTATGAACTTAAAACTAACTTTTTGTGAATACTAGTGTTACTAAAATCTATGGGTTTGAATGTTAATTTTCAGTAAATACAACAAGAGCATGAATTTGGATGAAGTGAATTCCTTGAAAAATTCATACCAATCTCTGCAGAACATTTTCTACGCTACTCACCCAGATTTAAGCAAATACGTATGTACATGCTTAGTCTCATTAGTTACAATAGTTCTACTAACATGCATAAGTGTGCGTAGGATCAGAGACTTAGGTATTAGTTATTAGAAGAATAAATAGTCTTGCATTATGTGTTGGTGTAACAACATGGCTTGAATGATCAACTTTGATTTTAATAAAAGATTCTAGAAAAAGTCTAGTTCAGAAGAGGATTTGTGCTGAAAATTTCAAGCATATTAAATGCTAGTTTATCTTATTTTCTTACTACCACACATAGCATTTTGCTAATAATGTACCTTGGTCTTGGTAGTATTGAAAGCATAATCAGCAGAGGATTTCCAAGATTCCTACTGAGAGTTTATTATTTAAGATTTTGTTGTTTCTGTTGGAGTTAAGTACTGTAAAACATATCTGTCTCTTAGGAAATGGTTTACAAGTCTTCTGCGGACTGCCTCAATTATACCTCCATCTTCCTCATTACAATATTTAGATAGTGCTTCTGAATTCCCTTGTTGTGATGGTGATGGGTCCTACTCTGTTCCAAGGTCTGGACAGAATACAACAATGATTTCTCTAATCATAGGCAATTTGACCACTATTGTCACAATGTGCTGTGGTGGATTTGGAGCTACTCTGTGGTCGTATATGAATATTGTATGTTGGCCTGGTTGTTGAGATGTTTATTGTATAAATGCGTTGCATTGTCTATTGCATTAGGGCAGTAGAGGACTGTCTGAAGAAACAGGAGGGAAGGAAAAGAATGTCTCAAATTAGCCACCTCTCAGCAAACGCTGAAGGGTCAATAAGGGACAATGCCAGAACTATTAGGTTTCATGATTTTGCTTCCGTCTTCAGCCAATCTATGGAAGCAATTCATCTTCAGCCAATCCGTCTTCAGCCAATCTTTCTCAAAACACAGAAAAACATACAAACTCTGGCAGGACTTCAAAGAACATTCTCATGAGAAAGGCCAGTTAATCAGAGGGAACCAAATGGAGACATATGTACCTACTCAGATGTCTGAAGAAGCTTGACTGCTTATGTCACCAAATGATGGCAAGTCTTTAAATAAAATAGTCAAGTGTGAAGCACACTATTAACAAAACCCTTTGATAGTATGACCTTCTGAGATTATTGCACAGCTGCAACTTGACAATCCACAATTGTTACTGTACATGGGATAGTTGCATTGTGCAGATTCCCCTCTCCCAGTAATTCTGTATTGGAGACATTTTCTGATTTCTTCTCCTGGACCTTTCTTAAATTTGTTAGTCGCTAAGGTGCCACAAGTACTCCTCGTTCTTTTTTGTTCATACAGACTAACACGGCTACCACCCTGAAACCTGTCTCCAATATTATTGTTTAGTTTGACATTCTGTTCGGTGATCCCATAGTTAACTCCTTTCATGGCAATGTTTCTGACAGAATTCCAAGTGAACTTTTTAACTTTCATGTATCTATATGTTGCAATATGTTCAACCAAGCTGAGGCTCCTCATCTTGATATGTTGCCGTCATTCTATGAAGCCATACTGTTTTCTTTGTTCTGCTCATCAGTGATACAGACTTGTCTGAACCTACACAACAAAATATCAAAGAAGAGTGTGATGGGGTATACAAACCCCACCCTGGACAACACGGGGCTAAGGAGTTATTCTAGGATCAGCCGGCTCTGCCCTGCCACACCTGCAAGGCATGCATGGGCTGGAGGAGGAGCTTAATAGGGGAGCAGAGCAGCTCATTTGTTGGCAGACCAAGGAAAGAACACACATTCAGCTCCTAAGGAAAGGAGTGAGAGAAGGTAGGTGCTTCCCAGATAGTAGGTCCCTCCCTGAGGGAGGATAGGGCCAGATCCTGATGCACCTTGAGAGGGAATCATTCCCCTCTGTCTCTTACTAATTCAGTGTATTTGCGTTAATTCCCCTTGCTTTTGCTTTTTGTTCATGGACTATTCTAGAAGGGGAGAAACTTTAAAGTGGTCTATCTGGAGGGTCAAGTCACAGAGGCTGAGCAGCCATTGGCAGAGGCACCAGTGAGGAGAGAGCTTCTACACCCCGCCTGGCCATGAGGAGTTGACCCCTTCACACAATACAGTCTGAACACAGGACTAGGGGCCATGACTGCTGTATTCTGATCCCACCACCAACACTGATACTTTATGAAACTTGGATAATTCATGAAGACATCAATTCAGCAAGGTATTTAAGCACCTGCTTAACTTTAAGCATGTGAGTCATCAGTGGGTCAACTCACAGAGATTCATAGAAATATAAGACTGGAAGGGACCTCAATAGGTCATTTAGTCCACTGAGACAGGACTAAAGATTATGTATACCACCCCAAACCTAGTCTTAAAAACTTCCAGTGATAATGACAACCTCCCTAAGTAATGTGTTCCAGTGCTTAACTACCCTTATGGTTAAGAAGTTTTTTCTAATGTTCAACCTCAAACTCTCTAGCCGCCTTGTCCTGTCCTCAGTGGATAAGGGAAACAATTTATTATCCTCCTTTTTATAGAAACCTGCTATGTATTGAAGATTGTTATCATGTCCCCTCTCAGTCTTGTCTTCTCTGGGCTAAACAAATCCAATTTTTTCAGTCTGTCAAACTAACTGTTTTAAGTTAAACAGGTGCTTAAATGCTTTAATGGACTATTTTCCCATCTGTTAAAATTTTGTTTTTCTAACCCCCTGGGAAGAAAGAAAGGTAAGTAAAGGGTTGGTAATTAAAATCATAGAACTGGAAGGGACTTGGAGAGGTCATCTAGTTCAGTCCCCTGCACTTGTGGCAGGACTAATTATCTAGCTAGACCATTCCTAACTGGTGTTTGTCTAACCTGCTGTTAAAAAATCTCCAATGATGGACATTCCACAACCTCCCTAGGCAATTATTCCAGTGCTTAACTACCCTGACAGTTAGGACATTTTTCCTAATGTCCAACCTACACCTTCCTTGCTGCAATTTAAGCCCATTGCTTCTTGTCCTATCCTCAGAGGTTAAAAAAAGCAATTGTCTTCCTACTCCTTGTAACATACTTGAAAACTGTTATGATGTACCCCCCTCAGACTTCTCTTTTCCAGACTAAACAAACCCAGTTTTTTCAATCGTCCCTCATAGATCATGTTTTCTAGACCTTTAATAATTTTTGTTGCTCTTCTCTGGACTCTCTCCAATTTGTGCACATCCTTCCTGAAATGTGTTGCCCAGAACTGGACACTATATTCCAGCTGAAGCCTAATCCTAGCAGAATAGAGCAGATGAATTACTTCTCATGTCTTGCTTACAACACTCCTGCTAATACATCCCAAAACGATGTTCACTTTTTTTTGGCAACCGCGTTACACTGTTGACTCATATTTAGCTTGCGATCCACTATGACTCCCAGATCCCTTTCCGCAGTACTCCTTCCCAGGCAGTCATTTCCCATTTTGTATGTGCGCAACTGATAGGAAGGAACAAAGTGGAATACTTTGCATTTGTCCTTATTGAATTTCATTCTATTTACTTCAGACCATTTTTCCAGTTTGTCCAGATCATTTTGAATTTTAATCCTATCCTCCAAAGCACTTGCAACCCCTCCCAGCTTGGTATCGTCCGCGAACTTTATAAGCGTACCCTATATGCCATTATCACTGATGAAGATACTGAACAGACCTAGACCCAGAACTGATCACTGCGGGACCCCACTCAATATGCCCTTCCAACTTGTCTGCGAACCACTGATAACTACTCTTTGGGAACAGTTTCCCAACTAGTTATGCACCCACCTTATTGTAGCTCCATCTAGGTTGCATTTCCCTAGTTTATTTATGAGATGGTCATGCAGGACAATATCAAAAACTTTACTAAAATCAAGATATATCACATCTACCACTCCCCCCCCCCATCCACAAGGCTTGTTACTTAATTAGTGTTTCTAAAATTCTTTGAAGATAAGCACTCAAATGCATGTCTTATGTATTATTATGCATGTCCCCATGTATTTAATTTAGAAATGGGCCTGAACCAAACCACTCTCAGAACACCATGAACTTTCAGTTGGGAAAGCAGAGAGAGATCAGAATCAAAATGCAGATTTTTTTCTAGCTCAGACTCCTTTCTAATCTCAATGGAAAAACCCACTGTCTCCACACTGATAATGAGAATAAGAGTCTAAAAGATATGATGACGTAAGAGGCTAAAAAAGAAGACCATACGAACTGACCTGCTTATAACTCCCTAGCTGCTATTGCATATCTCAGAGCGTCGGAGATGTCTGTCAGGATCAGTACTTCCACACCTGTTTTTAATGCTGAAGGCAGGATGCTGAAAGAAAAAAAAAGAGAGACTTTTGCTTCTCAATTTATAATTGGAACAATTAAGCAGAGCTGTGTTGAAAAAATGCGCACAGAAATCGAAAGCAATGTCTGTAAGCAACAGAAATGGGGTGATTGGAGATGGGCAGGGAAAGCCCCTATATGAATTTAAGGTTTTTCTTGGGTCCTAGAATTCCAGTGCTTTTACCTGTAATACGCTCTACCTTTGCCATGCCATAGCCCATAGCATAGTTTACTCTAGCCCAGTTATAGACTTTTGGGTTGTAGATACCTGTTTATAATCACCAGAGCTACTAATTAAAAAAAAACCCTGAAACTATATAATAGCTGCACTTGTGCAGCCATGAATTAATGTACTTTTGGCACCAAACCATCAACATACCTTGTATACTTCACATGAGCATGGAAAATGTGATTTTTATATATGGCTTGCTGCTAATTGACTTGGATGTTCCCAAACTTTGTGAAATCCCAGCTGGAAAAAAGCGATCCCAGCTGGAAAAAAGTTTATGGCACCATAAATTTACTCTTTTTTATCATCACACATCTCTGCACTCAAGAACAGAAATGTGGGGAAACCTGCTCATTGCAGGAATCACCTGTCTCAGACATTCAGGCACACTGCCAACAAACTAAAATGAGACACAAGGTGAATGAGGTAATATTTGCTATTGGACCAGCTTCTGCTGGTGAAAGAGACAAGCTTTTGAGCTATGCAGAGCTCTTCTTCCTCTCCATTTTTGTCTCTCTAGTATCCTGGGACCCAGATTTCTACAACACTGCAAACAATTTACTAAAATGTTATGGGTTTGCATTGCTCCATGTCATGTGATGTGGGTCTTTTATTGTGTTGACGCATTATGTGAGCTTACCAAGACATCTTTCCGCTGATAACCATAACATAACCAGACGTGAAGAAGAGCTCTGTGTAAGCTCAAAAGCTTGTCTCTTTCATCAACAGAAGTTGGTCCCATAAAAGATATTACCTCACCTATCTTATCTCTCTCATATACTGGGACCAACACAGCTACAACAACAATACAAACCATAATAGAGCCATATTTGATTAACCAGGGAGTACAATCCATTCTCTCCCTCAAAACTCCAAGGTTATTGACTTTTTAAAAAAAGGTATTTTCAGCTATACAACACACAGAGAAATGCAATGCAAAACCAACATTATATATATATATATATATATATATATATATATATAATCTTCCTTTCTTTTGTTCAGTCAGAATTTTCTCTTATAATCAAGATGTATTAAAACTCAAGAGTTTAGTAAATAGAAAGAAAGATAGTCTGAAATTTCAAATTCCTGGGACGTTTTTTCCCCATATATGCTAAAAGGCCACCAAATTAGAAAAAAAATCTTCATGATTTTGAAGCAACATTCATGATAAGTACGTGGAAAGGCAAACTTCTCTTTCTTACCATCACAAAGCTATGGTGGAGATATATGTACAGTAAATGACTGATCTTTTTGGGATATCTTGATCGGAAGCAAAAAGCTTCCTTTGCCTGTTTTCTAGCTGTAATGAAGTGAATGGAAGCTGAATGAAATAATGTTGTATAAATGACTCGCACATTATTTGACTCATACAAAATTTATCTCTCCTGGAGCTGTCAGAAATATTTCAGTGCATACATAAGAATGCTCTGGTTACTGCCCGGAAGTTTGGAACATAGTGATGATCTTGCCTGATGCTACTCTTCAGTTTCCAAGCTATGACCGTAAGTCATTCAGATCCAAGATGACCTGTTTTCTTGTCATAATTGTTTGTTGAGTGATGATACTCGGCACTGTATGGAATATAGGAAACATGGTGATGCCATGAGAGGTTTACACCTCCTCTCAGCCCCACCCTCATACCACCCCTTCCCCCAAGGCGTCACCCCTGCTCCATCCCTACCCCTCCTCTTTGCCACCTCTTTCTGGCTGCTCCACAGAACGAACCCCATCCCTGCTCCTCCCCTGCCCTCCCAGTGCCTCCTGCATGACACTGAACAGCTGTTCCCCAGAGTGCCAGAGGCACTGGGAGGGAGAGGGGGAAGTTGATCAGTGAGGCAGGCAGCCCTGGACATGACTTGTGGATTGCCTGGAGCCAGACGTGACTCGCTTACCCCCTGGAGTACCCTTGTGGACCTCCTGGATTACCTTCGCTGACCCCCTGGGGTCTGCAGACCCCAGTTTGAGAACCGCTGCTATAGGCAATAATTAAGACACAGGTCACCCAGTGGCCATCAGTTGTATTCATTACAGAGCAGTACAGAAAATAGTTTGCTTTAAAATAAAATTAGTTGGTAGATTGTAACTGATAGATTTTTTTTTTTTTTTGCTTCTCCAAAACACAGTCTTTGGGTGAAAGGGATTGTTAATCATATCTCTTCATGACATTAGTAGTTAACAGCTACAGTATATAAACACACATTTACTAAAGGGCATACTCTTTTGTTTCTCTATACTTGACTGTAGATATTGAACACATGTTCAAACAAAGAGTATGTAAGACCATATTTCTCTTACTTATCTTTCACTTATTTGAGGGAACGTGCACAGTTGTTCACCTGCATTACATTTTTCCATTCGGTCTTATTACGGTCAGTATGTGCATCATTTGGCATCTCCTTTAAAGGTCAGGGCTAGTGACAGCAGGGTATACATGAATAAAAGCATTCATGTTCTGCTCACAGAAGATCTCTACAAAGTTGTAAGGTCTATATTTTTATCCAGGAATCAGATTAAGACAACATAACTTCCATGGATTTGTGCTGACTAATTTAATCATGTTGGAACCATTAGTGCATTAGAAATTGAGTTTGTATAGGGTTCAAGCAGCATTTTCAGGGAGTTACAATTTAGCTGTGAAAATTAGCCCTGGCTTCAGTTTGACGTGCTTGTACTTACAATAGAACAGAGCAGATAGTTGCAGGAAAAAGTCTTTACAAATGTGTTCACAAATACTGATCGCATATTGATCCAGCCATTTTTGCATCTTTTTTTATTTGCCTCTTTGAGAATATTTGTGTAAACAGCTTTGTTGACATGGGTGTTTGAGGAAGAGCTTTTAACTATGCAAACACATCTATTTGCATGTAAACGAACGTATGCATATTTAAATGTGTAGGTAATACAAACTGACTTTTTGTTTGTGAATTGTAGTCATGTTGGTCCCAGGCTATGGGAGAGACAAGGTGGGTGAGGTAATATCTTTTGCTGGACCAACTTCTGCTGGTGAAAGAGACAAGAAGTTGAGCTATAAACTTCTTCTTCAGCTCTGGAAAGCGTAGTCAGAGGCTATGGCTACATTAGAGAGCTTAGAGAGGCGCAGCTGCACCAATGCAACTGTGCTGCTGTAAGCTCTCTAGGGTAGCTGCTCTAAGTCGATGGGAGACATCTGTCCCATCAGCTTAATGATTCCAGCCCCCATGAGCGGCAGTAACTATGTTGACAGGAGAAGCTTTCCTGCTGACATAGCGCTGTCCACACCAGCGCTTATGTTGGTATAACTTACATCGCTCCGGGGGGCGGTTTATTCACCGCCCTGAGCGACATAAGTCATGTTGACATATGCTGTAGCATAGACATAGCCAAAGTGTCACAGGTAAATACAAGGTGGGACAGATTATTTAGCATAAGGGGTAAACACGTGATGCAGGAGAGCATTTAAAATGAAGTGGCCAATTAACACATCTGCAGTCATAAGACAAAGAAAGGACAGCAGGTTACAGTTTGTGGCAATGAGTCATAAAACCAGTACCTTTGTTGAGTCCATGATATTTAGAGTCTAAGGCTATGTCTACACTACAGCTTATGCTGTCGTAACTTATGTCGCTCTGAGGTGTGAATAAACCACCACCCCCGAGCGACATAAGTTATCATAACATTAGTGTGCATCTTCATGAGATGCACCGCTGCAGCACTGTACGTGTAGAAACGTCCTAGCAGAATTATGAATTTAAGCTCCCAGGCTCGTCTTTTGAAGGTGTTGTGCAGGTTTCTTTTGAGGGTGAGGACTGCAAGGTCAGAGATGGAGTGATCGCTTTGTGAAAAATGTTTGCCCTCTGTGATAGGGTGTTTTTTGTCTTTATCGTTTTTCTGTATGAGTTCTTTCAAGGCAATAGCAACAGTCTGGTTTCACGCCAGCACTTTGTTGGGGAATTTGATGTACTGGATGAGGAACATCACATGTTGTGATAAGCATGTGGAGGACCCATGAATCTTGAAAGATGTGTTGTAAAGGGGAGAAGTGATCATTTTAGCAGTGGAGGTGTGTCTCCTGGTTTTGCATTTATTGTTCTGGCAGTCTGGTGCTGCTTTGAATCGGTGTGCCCTGGTCTGCGGGAAATTTGCCTCTGGTGCTGAGCTTGGAGAGATTGGGGAGTTGTTCGAAGGCCAAACGATGGGGGGTCAGGAACAATTTCTTTCAGGATAAGATCCCCACAAGTTTGGTTTGTGTTTGTGTTTGATGATACCCTGTCCACGTTCCAGTGTGGGGTAGTTGGTGACAACTAGGGGTTTGCAGTTGATGGGTTTTTGTTTGTTTGTTTGTCTTGTGTACTGAAGCAGGTTCTCTAGGGGTACTTGGGTGGCCCATTTCATGATGCAATCTACTTCTCTGGTGCAGCGTCCTTGTTTGTTAAAGTGGTTTTAAGTGTGTTAAGGTGTGTATCCTAGACTTTCTTTCTGGGGTGTACTCTGTGGTATCTGAGTGCCTGGCTGTAGATAGCAGATTTCGTGGTGTGTCTCGGGTGGTTACTGGATGTATGGAGGTAGGTATAGGGCTCTGTAAGTTTCCTGTATATGGTTGTCTGTAGAGTTCCATTGCTGAAAGTGATTGTGGTGTCCCAGAAGTTGATGCTGGTGACTCCAGATGTGTTAATTGCGCTCTTCATCTTAAATACTGACTGGCAGCATGTGTTTATCCTTTATACTAAACAATCTGTCCCACTTTGTTTTTACCTGTGTCATCCTTTGATTACCTTTCCCAGCCCTGAAGAAGAGCTCTCTGTAGCTTTAAACTTGTCTCTTTCACCAACAGAAGTTGGTCCACTTAAAATATATTACCTCACCCACCTTGTCTCTCTCTCAAACTGACTTCGAAAGTCCTACCTGAGTCACCTCGCTTGCAAACACACAAACAACTGAAGGATCATTCAGAATGAAGAGCAGTTAAAAAGAGGGGGCAGTATGGAGATACTTGAGCAGCAGAAAGACACCTTATCTTTGCAAGAGTTCTAGACCCAGAACATGGACTGAGATGTCCACAGCTGGATTCAGTGCCAATGGAAAGCCACACAATGAAATGGGTCTCTGTGCGATATTCGGTTCTGAAGCCATTCACACACATGATGTCAAATGTTCACTGACAGAGAGGAGGGCATCCGCCTCTATGTCAATTAGTCTTGATGGTTTATCTCTCTCTCCCCTCTCCATCCCAGGGAGAAGAAAGTAACCCATGACATTTTAAAATATGGGATCCTCACATGTAGCCACAGGATAATCCTCTTCTTCATATATTTCTCTGAGGTGGCAATTACCCACCCATGTTTTTTTTCTGCCATGTCCTCCTCAGACAGCTTAACCACAGAAGTTATTTTGTTCCAATTCATAGATCATTGGAATGACCTAGGAACAACCAGCATCATTCCCACTCATAAGCCTTGTGGCATCATCATAGAGCCCTGGGAGTCCTGATCAGTGGTTAGTCTCCTGATGCAAAGGGCAAGTGACTGTCTCTCTGGGCCTGAGAGAGGAAAGATAGGTAAAAAGCCTAGATAGCAATGCACTACTTACAGAGGCAGCTCAACATGTGGTGTGTAGCATTCCACAGCATCACAATGTCCTGCTTCTGTTGAGGATGGTGAAGTTGATGCTTTAACTGGTGTAACTATTTAATGTGAATAACATTCAGTGATCATTTAAACCATTTTCTGTTCAATTAACTTAATTTTTTGTGAATGTATCAGTTATTTGCTAGTATTCTTTGGATAGTTTATGCTAACAAATTTAAGTCTTGGAGTCCTTGCAAAATGTTCTGATAGGTGACCATTCACACATTGCACATATGTCACATGGTATTGTTTCTGTTCCTTAAATGCAAAACTAAAACTTTTAAAACAGAAGACTAATAATCAACAAATGAGGAATAATGCATATTGCACTTTAGGTATGGGCTTCCATATGTATACTCATTTTTGTGGTTTCTGACATTCAGTACTGTTTTTATGAATACCTTATTGCCAAATACCCACAAACCACAACTAATATGACCCAACAAATCACAATGACCCAAACTTGCAGCTTGAATTTGTGAATCAATTTTTTTTTAACATTTAGCTGCTGTACAGTTGGAGAACACATCACATAACATACACTGGACAGAAATGGATGCTGACCTTTCGGACCATGCTGTGAAGATCTTCAGCTTTTGCATCACTACTGAGGAACAACTTCACCACTAAGTTGACGGTAATTATTGTTATAGGGTTTTATGCTTAGAAGTAGAGGTTACCTACTTATTTAGATATGGGGCTATCTCTTCGATTATTTAGCTCATCTCTCACCATAAACTTGTTATTATCTAGATAAGTCATATTTTTTCATAGGACCATTTAAACAATAAAGTGGTGCTTCTTCCTGCAATTCATAGTTAAAAATGCATTTGATACAATGTAAATGGCTTTTTCTTTAGTGAATCACTTATAAATAATTCATGGTTCAGAAAACATTTAAATGAGGGGGAAATAAAACCTGTGCTGGAAAATGTATGACCTATTCCAAACTCCTAGGGTTCTGAATACAATACAAAGGTGGGCAAGTGAATTAGTTACACAGGCTTAGGACCTCATATATCTAAAAAGGAGACTCTTGCTGTAAACAGACTAATTCTTTTTGAGATATGACTACATTTGTCCCTAGAGTCACATTTAGAATATGTCCCATTTACATTTCCAAGGAGCTGAGTTTGATGAAGCAGAGGAAATATTCCAGCTTCTCCCTGAGATGACATGAGAGCAGGGTGGTGTTTTTTTTTTTAAAGGAGTCATTTGAAAAAGTGAGAAGCAAGAATGTAACACCAAGTAACACTTATGCAAAGCTCCATGTTGTGAATGAAAGTGTCGTCACTAGCCACATTAAGCATAATGAATAAAGGCTCCACGTATATGACTGGTCCTTGTGCAGGGCCACAAGAGATGGGAAGAAAGGCTTCTGCTATGGTTCAGAAGCATTTGGGGGTAGCACTGGGCATTCCAATGGGAAAAAGAAAGGGGAGAAGCCAAGGGGCAGAGTCAAGGGGATTGAGGGACAAGAAAGCAAAGCTCTGTTTGGCTTGGCTGTGTGGCAGTTTCTCCCTGCTCCTTGGCTTGTACAGTAAGATCTCCACCCTACTTTTTTTCAGTCTATTTCCATCCTTCATCCACTGGTTGGAGCCCTAGATTCTGTTCTCACTTCCCTTTCTGGAGCTGGCCATTCTGAAACCCTTCCCTGAGTGGCAGAGATGCAATTCTAGTGAATGAGCCCTTAAGTCCTCAGGAATAATTCTTACTGTAACAAACCAGAATTCCTACTGGTCACTCCTGCTGTAGGGCCTCCCCTTGTGTGTCAGCCCAGACTGTTTGCAGTGTTGTGTTTTGTGTTTGAAGATATGGGGACCTCTGTGTTCCTCCATTTGTATGTACACCAACATAACTCCAGTCGTTTCAATGCAGTTACACTGCCCTAAAACTGGAATAATGCAGTGGTGAATCAGGAACAGGGAGTGCAATGTAACTTTTTTTGCATGTAGTCTTTATTCAGTGGTAACGGGATGGACCCTTCATTTATAGTGTGTTCTAGGAAAGGTTATGGTTTGGGCAAAAGTCCAAGGAGCTGGCTCTTTTAGCTGAACAATTTATTCCATTTATGTCCGAACAAATTAGTTAGACTTAAATAAGAAGTGGACTTTAATCCAGTCCTCAGAATGAACCTCTGAATGCTTCTATGACAGGGTGTATAGATTGGCCGGGAAGGGGTTAAGGAACAGTTCTGGGCTAAGGAGGCTCCACCCTTTAGCCCTTGCTGAGCATCATTGGATTGGAAGCAGGGTTTAAAAGCCAGCCAGGCACCTCAGTCTGGGGCTGGCCAGCCAGGGAGGAGGACATACCCTGGGAGCTCCCAGGGAGGACCAGAGCGGAGACTGCCTCATGCTGGTGAACAGGAGACACTCAGTACCTGGCAGGGATGAGGGCTGGGTGCCCAAAGGTGACTTTCCCCAGAGTTGGGTGGTGGTCAGATGGGACCCAGACTGGAGTAGGAAGTGACTCAGGGAAGTTGATAAGAAGCCGGACACCCTACAAAGCAAGTGAGCAGGAGAGTCAGTCTCCCAGAGCCCTGGGTTAGAACCCAGTGGAGGGGTGGGGGGGGAGGGCAGGGTTCCCTTACTTCTCTGAACTCTAGACATTTGGGAGAGACTGCTGCCGATGGAATTCTAACCACTGGGTAGGGGGCCTCTGAGGAAAAAACCCCTCCCCCAATCATGGCTTCCTCTACTATTTCCACTCTAGACCAGTGGTTTTTAACCTCTTTTTTTCATTTGTGGACCCTTAAAATATTTCAGATGGAGATGTGGACTCCTTTGGAACTCTTAGACATAGTCTGTGGAGCCCCAAGGGTCCATGGACCACAGGGTGAAAACCACTGCTCTAGACTGTCACCATGATTTACGTATTTTCCGTGTCTGATGAAGTGGGACCAAACTTAATTGTTTCATTTCTCTAGGGGGTTTCAGGCTGAAAGATTCTTTAGTTTTATAGGCAGCTAGATACTACCTCTCCTGGAGGTTTGCTCTTGGGTTCCATTCAGATCCTAATATAGCAAAGACTATATTGTAACTTCACAATCTGCACTCAGCTATAGCGTCCCAAGAGCAGACGAGAGAATGAACTGGGATTTAGATCCACAGTTCCTTGTTTGCTCCCACCTTGTTCTTATGGGGAAGTAAGTTATTATTCCTTTCCATGAAGCAACTTCCTCCCCACTGCAAATCTCTTTTGTTATGCTGGCTGGTGAATGGTGGTTGGAGTCAGGGTTCCTTTTGCTCACAGAGGGGAGTATTACGTGAATATTTCTTGTTCTCCTCCCTTTGACCGGCATAACAATCTGGGTAGGGCCAAGCAGGGATGCAAGGGAAACCTTGTTCCCTCTTACTCCCCAGCATGGCCGAGTAAGGACTTTGACAACAATCTAGCCCACAGTGAAACTAACTTGAAACCACGTAGTTTTGATGCAAAGGCAAAAATTGTCCCAGATTTATTTGAAACTGGGTCCAGATTTGCTTAAAATATTTGCAAACTTCATTGAATGCTTCAATGATGATCCTTGGATGAGTTTTGGGTATGTTCTTCAATCTGAAAACTGGTGAGTTTCACCTGTTTTCAGGATTGTAAATGAAAGTTTCAGACAACTACTACAATCAAGAAAAATATTAAATGACTTGTGTGATTAAGAGATTGTGAATGCTCTTTTCATTTGCTCTGGTCTTAAATCAACTTGACTCTTTTTATCATAGTTATTCCAGAAAGTCACTCAGAGTTTCTGATGGTCTTCAACATAAAACAGCAATGTCATCAACATATTAAACTGCATTTTGGAGAGGGGGATCTCAAATTTGATAATTTTTTTAGCAGTTTTCTTTCCCCATCCAGGCCTCAAGAGCATCAAAAGGATGTTATAACTTACATCTCTGACTATCAGCTAACTACACTCCTACTTATCATGCTTGAGGCTGACTCATACTTGCCAAGAATCACAGGGAGTTTTATATCCTTTGCAACCAACATCAATGCATTAAATTGTCTAGAACAAATAAGGTGACAAAGGGTAATGATGAGTGACAGAAGAAATGGAGAACCAATAATTTAGGGACTGACAAAGTCATTGCAGTTTACCTGAGAACAATCAGGTACAGTAAGTGTCTCTGAAATTAGATATTATACAATTTCTAGCTTTTTAACAGCAGACTGAGAAATTTGTCAAGTTGTCTAAAGCAAGTTGGGAGACTGTCACTGGGGAGGGGGAGGAATGGGGAAGAGCACATAGCGCTCTGCTGATCCTGGGTTTGTGCAGCAGTCAGCATACTTTAGAGCAACTCTTTAGACTTCTGCTGGGCTGTTTTGGCCCATTGCTGGCCTAGGATCAGGCTGTGCTGAGTCAGTTGTGCTGATACAGCTGAGGTTCCAGCCCATAACTTCCTTGAGAGCTATTTACAGCATATAAAAAGTGGACTTTAATGTGTCAACAATTCATATTTGATATAGAATAGAAGGTTTTCTCTCACCAGTCTATCCAAAAAATGTAAAGGTAGACAGCTTTACTCAGTCTAATACCTGCAGCCAGGATCCAGGCATATGACAATTTAGATTGACTAAAGTGCAGAGTAGGTCAGAGTGGCATTTCAAATGCCAGGTATTAAGTTGGGAAATACCTCCAGAGCTAGACTGGGTGCAATGTGAAGATATGAAGGATCACAGCCATTTTAGGAAGAACAGAAGGAACACCCCAACATTGTACAGTTGATATGCTTGTGTAACAATGGCTGGCATGTGTATAACAATGAACTCTATTACACCTTGAACATCAAAAATGGGCATTGTAAAGGAGTTGGATTCAAAGGGAAGAGGAAACTGAAGACACCTAAAACCAGAGGCTCTGTCTCTTAGGTGCTGCTTGGCCAACAGGGGCAGATAGGGACATGGCTAATAAGTCTGGAGGCCATAGAGTCAGAAGGGGGAAAAAGAGAAAATGTGAGGTATTCTATTATTCATTGTAATCAACCCTATGCTATATCCACTTAGATGGATTTTTTCAGTTTCAGACCAGATCTGTTTATGCAGACAGTTTCTTTGGTTTCAATTTTATCTTTTCCTTATTCTTAAGAAATCTTGGTTTTAATTGGATCACTTGAGTCATAGATTTTGTTTGGGAACTTCACAGAGACCATCCAGGGAGAAATAACCTTCAAGCTATAAGAAGAGGTAGCGAAGGAAGGGTATTGGGAGCTGAAGTCACATTCTATAAAATATGGGAGAAGATTAGTGAAAAGCAACCGTGTGAAACAGTTGAAATTTGGATGAGTTTGTATGGATTTATGCTGGGAAGGAGTACAGTTGATGCCCTATTTACTCTATGAATCCTCATGGAGAGGTTCAGAGAAAAGAGACTGCAACTGTGTGGACTTAGAGAAGGTGTATAATCATTTATCAAGAGACTTAGTATGGTGGAGTTTGTGATGGAGAGGTGTGCCAGAAGGATATGTCAGTCTAATCCAGGATATGTAAGAGGAGTGACTAGTATTGTCAAAACCAAATGGAGCTACAGCAGAGAATTTCCAGTAAGTGTTGACCTGCATCAGTGTGCAGCCAGTTTTTGTTTGCAGTTGTCATGTATGTGAAAAATATAAAAGGAGATGCCTTGGAATATGTTTGCTGATGACTTAATGAAAAGTGCAGAAGATTGTGAGACCTTGCAAACCAATTTAGAACACAGTCTTGAGCAGAACTGAGAGTGTACATTGGTAAGACTGAGGCTTTGATAAAGGAGGAAGACGCACTATAAAGGATGTTACAGGCAGAGAGCTTAGAGTGAAAGAATCTAATGCCTAGGATCAATAGCTGCTGATGGTGGTGCCCTCTTGAGTGATGCCAAGCATCATGCCAAAGCTGCCTTGTGCAAATGGCAGGACATGATCCCAGTTCTCTGTAATAAAAGGATGTCAAGTTAAAAGGTAGAGTATATAAAACTATAATTTGACCCATCCTAATATATGGAACAGAGACTTGGCCAGCCACAGGAAAAGAAATCAATAGGCTTTCCATTATAGAGACGAAGATGTTGAGATGGTCATATGGTTGGAAACTAAATGATGTTGTGAGGTTGCCCCAACAGAATCCAAGATGAGGGAGGCTAGGATAAGTTGATATGGACGTGTCCAGTGGAGACTTGAGAGCTATATTGGCAGAATGGCACTTGCAATGATCCTGGATGAAAGACTACCAATGGCTTGGCCAAAGACTTGGTACATAGACCAGATATCAGCAAACCATATACAATCAATTTGCAGAACAACCATACAATCATGAGTTTTGGAAGAAGGCTATAAAAGTCACCAACTCAAGATAGGGATATGACAGAAAAAAAGTGATTGAAGGGTATTTGGAGCTTGTCACTTCCAGGATTCGTGGTCAATACAAGGATCATCTGCCATAAAATATGTCTCTTGCTGGACTGCAGTCCAACAGATGCAGAGGGTTTCCAACAACCACAGGTGAGATATGAGTTAAAGGTGTCAAAGATGATGGTCCCAAGAATGATCTGGTTAATGGAATCCATTAGTCCATTAAAATAATAACAGAATATTTAGTACTTGCCTAGAATTTTACACATTTTACTTTGTTTATTGGGAGATAGGGAGAGAAAAAGCATGTGCCATTTAACTGTGCTGTTCTGATAATGCTCTTATTGACTCCTATTACAAGATCCATCAGTAGAGCTGAGCAAATAACTGACTTTTCAGTTCACTGGCAGTCAAAAAAGCAGATAAATTGGTTAGGGTCCCACTGAAATTTTTTGGAATTTTCAGTGAATCAAAAAGGTCAACAAATTTCGTTTTGGGTCAAATAGCTTATTCCACAAACTCTAGTCTGGTCAATTTCTCTTTATAGACCAGCACCAACTGAATTAAAAAAACAAATGTTTATAGTTTTGTGCATGAACACAAATCATAAAATCCATGGGCGACAGCAGAAGCTCAGAAAAAATGATTGGGGTATTGAGTCTTTTACTATTTACACAACTCTCTGAAACTCAAATATTCTGTAAAAGATCTCAAAGGAAGGAAAATATTTGAAATTTCTTGAGCTAGGGAGGGAGGAAAGTGATGGTAACGCTCATCTATTTTCTTTTTTCCCAGTATTTTTCTTCCCCAGTGCTTCTGTCACTCCATTACTCTTCCCCCCGCTTCCCTAACCCCCCCCCCTCCACTGACAATGTAGGAAGTGACTGTGATGCTGTATGATTGAAACATGACCAGGTATATCATTAATATTGCCATTGTAAGTCAATTGCAACAAATTTTGTACAAAGTATATCATGTAAGGCATCAATGGAAAAGTTATGATTTGCTGAGTATGATTATCCTATTCTTATGCATGTATCATTTTTGTATCTGAAGTTATGAATATTACTATGTACCAGTATTTCAAATGTGTTTGCTCCTAGGGTTTAACACCCAGCAGGTAGTTTACATCCAGTCTAGCCAGCACATTGTAAATGGACCGTTCAAGTTGATGGCCCATTAACGAACACAGTGAGCCATAGAAGAAGCTTATCCCCACCTGGTGAGCCTTCCTTTAGACACCTTCGCCAGAATATGGCTGCTCCTATGACTCATCAAAGCATGAAAGGGCATGTGATTTGCTCATGTGACCCTGGATTCCATCTTGTATTGCAATTTTCCACAAACTAAGACTGAGAGCATTCCCTCCACATGGGAGAAAGTATAAAAGGCCCTGGAAGCATCTCCATTTTGGCTTTTTCCTTCTCTGATCTCTGGACTTACATTAAAAGGAACATTTCAGCCAACAGACTGAGGACCTCCCAATCTTTTGGAAGTTACCAGAGACTTTACAAGCCAGCACTGCTACAAACCAGATCCAAGAACTTTGCAATGAGTGTATGTATTTGTTTTCCTTGACCATTATAACTCTCTCCTCTTTCTTTTCTCTCATAAAGAAACCTTTAGATATTAGATATGAAAGGATTGGCAACAGCATGATTATTGGGTAAGATCTGAGTTATATATTGGCCTGGCTGTGTGGCTGATCTCTTGGGATCAGAAGAAACCTTTGTTTGCTGAAACTGGTTTTAAGTAACCATTCATTAAGTCTAGTGTCTGGATGGTGAAACAAGGGCTGGGATACCTAAGGAGCCTGCATTTCTGACTTCTTGTTAGTCACTGTGGTGAGACAGAAGTTTACTTTTGTTACTGGCTTACATATCTTATAGAAGAATAACCACTAGTTTGGGATGGGGCTGCCCCATTTCTCAACAGTTTGTCCTGAATCTGGTATTCTCAGCTGTGACCCACTGAGGCATGGTGACAGTGACCGTATGGGATAATCACTTCTACCCCATAAGTGAACTCTGGTTAAAATAGTAAAAACGAAACCTCAACAAGCCCCCCCCCCCCCCAAAAAACAAACAAACAAACAAAAAAACCACAGCCTCCAAACTTCAACAAAATATGAATCATTCCAGAAGTCAAAGAGTTGGGACTTTGCAAATGTGGATGACAAAACAAAAGTAATTATATAAATTTGCAAAAAAACCAGCCAGCCCTGGTAACAAGGCTGTTTTTGGAATCTATATTTTTCATATTTTAGGGATCCTGTCAGGACTGGCAACTGTCTCAATGGTGACTCATGTGATTTAAGTTTTTAATAGCTCTTGTGTAATATTGGTTTTGGGTTTTTTCTTTAATTCCACCAGAAGGAGGTTCTCTAGAAGAATGTAATTTAAAAGAAAGGCCTGACACAACTGCTGTATTATGTCCCTTTCTTAATCTAATCTAATATGGATAGAGGCAGCTTATTATTCATATGTAGAAGTGAGTAATAGGCCATGGGCAATGCAAGTGAAAAACAGTAATTTTATACTTTTTTCTGCAGAAATTTATGTACACAAGTCTTTCAAAGTACAGCAACTCCAATTTAATTCTAGCCATCATTAGGTTAAAGTGGGGAGAAAAAGTAAACAAAACTAGACAGGACTTGGTCCTGTTCTCACTGACCTCACAACTCCAGTTGAAGCAAATGGAACTACAAGCATTCAGCATCTCTGAGAATCAAGACCTTGTTATGTCAAATTGGATTTCCAAACTGGAATCACAAATTAGTGGATTTTTTAAATATAATGGTGGTCTAAATCTATAATTTCTTTCTGTCAGACAAGCCAGCTCAGTTTTCCCATGATCCCCTCTTCTTAAAAGAAATAGAAGGCTACAGGGACGGGGAGGGAGAGGGTGGCTGGGAGGCACATGGGGAAGAAAAGATAGTATGTATTAATGGCATGTAAATTGGCGTGTGTTTTGGATTCTTACACCAAGTTCACTGACAGTTTCTGAACAGTCACAGATGAACACCACCTCTCATTTTATAAGATAAAATAAGTCTCCCCTGTTCATTTTATCTGACTGTCGATATGGTTGGCTAATAATTTACCATATTTCACACCAAATAGCTAATGTTTTCAAAGGGGAAACTTACAATTGATTGTATTAATCAGGGATGACCTGTTGATTGAGTTCCACAGGCAATGAATGAACAGGTCATACCAAGGAGTATGCATAAGATTAAAAAAAACAAAATGTATTTCACAACTGCATGTTCTCCCACTCACTCTTTCTAATCTAATCACTCTGTGGAGAGAGAGAGAGAATTCCTTTAATCCCTGGTATAGTGTTAATTTACAGTTAATGTAAATTATGGATTTGCTTGCTTCTGATTAAGAGTAGCATTTGATTAGTTCTCAATTATATATTGTACAAATAAAACATTTTTAGACTATTTTAGTATTTGATTTACAGTAGTTACCATCAGAAATGAACCTATGCACATTATCCTGTATTGTGAGCCTATGCTATTTTTTAAAGAGGAAATGAAGGCTTCCATATTTGTGGCTTTTTAATTCACTAGGTGATATAGCTGTGTGAGCATTTAAGGTGTAGGATAATGAATTGAGCTCATGAGGTAAAACTGTCTCTCACTAC
This sequence comes from Lepidochelys kempii, assembly GCF_965140285.1. Taxonomy (NCBI): domain Eukaryota; kingdom Metazoa; phylum Chordata; order Testudines; family Cheloniidae; genus Lepidochelys; species Lepidochelys kempii. Next base: position 84,173,807 of record NC_136381.1, read on the forward strand.
TTGAGAGAGGATGCAGTTTTTAAAAAGCCTGCTTTATTTTCATTTGAGTTTAAAGTTTCTGGTTTGTGTTTAAAAACAATCTCTGAGCGTCATGTTAGCTGGTTTTATCAGAGAGCAACAAAATAAGGCTCTCTTCAAGTTTATCATGGTTTAATTAATTGAGTCTTTGCAACAGGGGTTTACCTCAGGACTCTGAGAATAAATTCTAATAGTTCCTTGTTTTCATCATTGTTATCTGAACTGAGCTCTCATGTCCCCGGGGAAAGCAACTAGAGAGTTTTGGCTGGTCCTAGTCTCAGGGCATTCTTTAAAATGTAAAGTTCACTCTTTTTATTATGAATTCTCTCTTCCCATATGGAAAATGCAATTAACAGAGGTAGCAGGTGAATTGGCTCACTAGGCATATTTTCTACTCACCTTCAGCCCTGTTCCTAGAAAGAATGGCAGGGTATAACGTTACCTACCTCTCTGCTAGAGTGTGTGCGCTGAGTTTTCTAATATCCCAACCAGATCACTATCAACTATAATACTCCGGTATTCAGAACAAATGTAATTTCATTTTTTGCATATGAAACAAATTTCATAGTTTTGACCACAATTAATCCTGACATTCTCGGGGCCCAATCTGCAGTTGGTGTGGTTCTAGTGAAGCCTCAGTAGACATACCACAGCACTTTAAATTGATCAGCCTCCATCATAGTAGAAATCAAAATAGTTTCATAAGTTATGTTCTATGGTTTTTAGGTTAAAAAAAATTAAGTAGCTTTATCATTACATTTTCAGGGTTTTTTTTGTTTTGTTTGTTTTTTTGACTACTGCAGTACTACCAACCCCGAACATTAAAAAAATTATGAGTCAGGCCCCAAGAAATCATAAGATTTACTTACGTCTTTATTAAAATATATTTTGCATTCTGTTTATTTGCCTTCTGTTTTAGAGCCTTTATGATTCACATTTTCAAGGTTTTGTCCATAACCAGCGGAGCTTAGAATAGGGCTTGTTGAAAAGTTTCCATTGAAAGTGTACTGTGATGGGGGTGGCAGGAATCAAGTTTTCAACCAAATGAAAATTTCATGGGTTTGGTCTACTTTCTGTGGATAATTTAAACTTTTAATTAAAAAATATTAAAACTGAAAATTTTTTGGTCAAAAACTTTTTTTTTAATGAAAAGTCAAAGTTTTCTATGGGGGGAAAAGAATAATTTTCTGACCAGATATAGGGAGAATTTTTTTTTTTAAATTGGTAAGAGCAAGCTGAGATCCAGACCTCCAGGAGATAAGTTAGGGAAGCATAAAATACCATAACTCATGATAAAACTATCAAAACCAGTAATAATTATACTTGAGTACATTTTAAACACTTCTTTCTTAGCTTTGCAAAGAAGAATTTTGCATTTATAAAGAGTGCCATTTATTTAAACAATTTTTCTGTCCTGTACATACTAATAACTCTTGGAAAGTGTTTGGAATTATGTTTTTATTTTAAGTACATTTTATTAATCTAGTTTTCCACAGGAATTTATTAAATAACACATATAAAATGTAAGTTTTTTATTTTATTTTATTTTCTTCTTCCCACACAGTAATATATGTACTTTGTGCTTTAAAGAGGCCAATTTTCCAATGTGAAAAACAATCATAAGCAAAACTGAGTGTCTGTGTGTGTGGCAGAGGGGAATATTTAAGCATACAAATATGAATGAGAACGAGACATTGTTTATGATATATTGGAAGCCCAAAATCCCTACAATTTTTCCATCATAAAAGAAGGCTTCTATGGTTATACATCCTAAATAAAAAGGCAAGTGAAAGAAATGATAAAATATTAGCACTGAGTATAAGTTAGCATGTCCACCCATTTCTTTTCCCTAACCTGTGATCAGCCTTCTCCTCTTCTATCCCCATCATTTTATAGATTGGTTCCAGTATTCTCCATTACATCTTCCATCTTGCCCCCCCCCTCTGCCACACACAATGTATGAGCCCCCAACCCACCCTGCCACCCAACTGTGCTGGGGCTCTCCCTCTTAAAGGTCTTCCCTCCCATCAAGACCTTTCTCACAGGTGCAACAGGGCAGAGCCACCTGAGCCCACATTGGCTCATTAACCCATGTTGTCCAGTGTGGGGTTTGTATACCCCATTACAGTCTTCAACTGGGCTGCAGATACTTTGTTTGGGGCATGGTCACAATCATAATAGTATTTGCTTCATCTATCAGATGACAACATCTCATTTTTCAGGGGTTCTTGTGGGTTCTGAGCTCCTTTCTAAATGTCTACTTGCATTTCAAAAGATTAATTACAGGAATGTATGGTCCCTTTTCAAGCATGCAGTTAGGAAAATTATACATTGAAGCTGGTTGTACTTGATGTGATACAGCTGAATATTCATGTAATTATAGAAGTGTTACGTATATGTTGGTATACAACTGGGATTCATATTTGGAACAGTGACCTTATATGTTACTGATTTATAGTCCGTAGTAGTTGGGTATTGCTTGGTACATAAGTAGTGGATACAGTGAAATAACATAGGACACAGGAATTGCCATTCTGGATCAGACCTGAGGTCCACCTAGTCCAATATCCTGTTTCTGAAAGTGGGCATCGCCAGATGCTTCAGAGGAAGATGTATGAACTCTGCAGTAGGCAGATGTGGGATAATCTGCCTCTCACATACTCTGTCCTCCTGGTTTTACACCTTGAAACATGAAGTTTAATATAAAGCTAAGCAAAATTTTTCAGAGAACTTTTCCCACCCAAAATGCAGATTCAGGTTGACTGAAACATTTTGTGAATTTGTGTCAAATTTGCCAAATTGTTTCAGTTGAAGAAAATTCTGAAAACATCAAAGCGTTTCAATTTGAGCCAATTTTTTTTTTTTTAATTGCCTGGAGAACTGAAAACTTAGTACTCAGTGACTTCCTGTGGCAATGAGGTCCACAGTGTAATTGCAAGTTGTGTGAAAAGCATTTCCTTTTATTAATTGTGAACTTTCCACCTTTTAATATAATGTAATGCCCCTTTGTTCTTGCATTATAAAACAGGGAGTACTGTATATATATGGAATATAATTTCTATTAATAGATGGATCCCCATAAGTGGGGACAATTTGTATAGGAGATATCACTCACAAACTAGGTTGCTTGACAGTTGTTGTCAGGAATAATGAGTAACTGGTCTGGCTAAGTCCCATCTGCCATCAAAGCTGGCCTGGGATTGTCTGCTTCTAATTATATTTTGTTCAATATCCTGGAATCTTGCTATATATTTAGCCACATCATCTGTGTGGGAGTTTCTTTTGTGAGCCAGAGTACTGTAATGTATTTCATAGTGGCTATTGTTAATATTTAGAACACGTCCTTCTTTGTTGCTTTAACTTCAAGAAATATAGTAAACTTGAGTCTTATGAAACCAAATGCTGGCTGTTTTTTCTAAGCTATCATGTATGGGTGGCCAGAAGGTTTGTATCTGAACACAGTCCCAGAAAATGTGTGTGTGGTAACTAATCTGCCCACAATCATTCTCTCTCAGCATTTGGATGCATTTTATTGGCTCTATCTGGTGCAGAAAAAAACCAGGAGAACTTTCCACTAGAATTCCCTCAATTATCGAGAAAGGTGGCAATGATATGGGTTTTTTGGAAAGTAATAGGCCAGGAGGATTCTCTTATGTTATAGTGAAATTCTACTTCAAATTCTTTTATATGTTGTAACTTTTGTGTCTAATATTGTTCATTTGTATTACAGTTGCACTTAAAGGCCACAGTTGAAATCTGGAGACTGTTGTGCTAGTCACTGTACAAATGGACTGTGAGAGGCACTCCCTGCCCTGATGTTTTTACATCAAAAACACACAACACATTAAAAGTGATAGAGGAAACAGATGCATACTTACTCAAGCTCATGAAACAGGTGAGAGGTAGAGCTAGGAATTGAACCTGGGAAATCATGTCTTACTAATCTATTAGAGTTCTTTGAAGTCCAAACATGTGGACAAGGGGGATCCAGTGGACATAGTGTACTTAGATTTGACAAGGTCCCTCACCAAAGACTCTTACGTAAATTAAGTTGTCATGGGATAAGAAGGAAGATCCTTTCATGGATTGAGAACTGGTTAAAAGACATGGAACAAAGGGTAAGAATAAATAGTAAATTTTCAGAATGGAGAGGGCTAACTAGTGTTGTTCCCCAAGGGTCAGTCCTAGGACCAATCCTATTCAACTTATTCATAAATGATCTGGAGAAAGGGGTAAACAGTGAGGTGGCAAAGTTTGCAGATGATACTAAACTGCTCAAGATAGTTAAGACCAAAGCAGACTGTGAAGAACTTCAAAAAGATCTCACAAAACTAAGTGATTGGGCAACAAAATGGCAAATGAAATTTAATGTGGATAAATGTAAAGCAATGCACACTGGAAAAAAATAACCCCAACTATACATACAATATGATGGGGGCTAATTTAGTTACAACTAATCAGGAAAGAGATCTTGGAGACATCATGGATAGTTCTCTGAAGACATCCATGCAGTGTGCAGTGGCGGTCAAAAAAGCGAACAGGATGTTAGGAATCATTAAAAAAGGGATAGAGAATAAGATGGAGAATAGCTTATTGCCCTTACATAAATCCAAGGTACGCCACATCTTGAATACTGCATACAGATGTGGTCTCCTCATCTCAAAAAATATATACTGGCATTAGAAAAGGTTCAGAAAGAAGGGCAACTAAAATGATTAGGGGTTTGGAATGGGTCCCATATGAGGAGAGATTAAAGAGAATAGGACTTTTCAGCTTGGAAAAGAGGAGACTAAGGGGGGATATGATTGTTGTGTAAAATGATGAGTAGTGTGGAGAAAGTGAATAAGGAAAAGTTATTTACTTGTTCCCATAATATAAGAACTAGGGGCCACCAAATGAAATTAATGGGCAGCAGGTTTAAAACAAATAAAAGGAAGTTCTTCTTCACTCAGCGTACAAGTCAACCGGTGGAACTCCTTGCCTGAGGAGGTTGTGAAGACTAGGACTATAACAGGGTTTAAAAGAGAACTAGATAAATTCATGGAGGTTAAGTCCATTAATGGCTATTAGCCAGGATGGGTAAGGAATGGTGTCCCTAGCCTCTGTTTGTCAGAGGGTGGAGATGGATGGCAGTAGAGAGATCGCTTGATGATTACCTGTTAGGTTCACTCTCTCTGGGGCACCTGGCATTGGCCACTGTTGGCAGACAGGATACTGGGCTGGCTGGACCTTTGGTCTGACCCAGTATGGCCATTCTTATGTTCTTATGTTCTTAACCTGACTCTCCTGAGTCCCAGACTAGTGCTCGATCCCCTGTATCACACTCCATCTCACTCTTTCAACTTCATTCATTCACTTATAGTATGCTGATTAATTTTTTCCTTTTCCTACTTGTCTAGGCTGCTTCAGTTCAGTTTCAGGTTCTGACATCAGCTGGCTGAGGTCATCTGAGTTGGAGGACAAATGGAGGTAATGATACCACTGGAGATATTTGTGAAAATCTGACCTTTCTAGTTTGCATTTCATGGTTAGTTGTTCAAATTATTTCAGTTTTGACAGGCTGAAAATGTAGAGTAGGAGAATCAGTTTGTTCTGCTCCCATTTGGCTCTGATATCATGGAAGACCCTAGGTGTAAAGTCAGAAATGTCAAACACTGGTATGTGTAACAGGTAGGATAATGGAATTCCTACTTTCTTCTGACATTTTTCAAGTGGACAAGACATTTCTGACCCATATTTTGCCTACATATTCCTTCTATTTTTGTAATATTATAAAAGGGCTCAAAGTTTTAGAGGTCTAGTGATAAAGACTGACTGCTGTGATTCTGGCAAACCAGGTGTCAGCTCATGTTAATGCCCCTAGGCTTCACCGACACTAACAAATGAATAGCTGGAAACCAGTCTGGCTCACCTGTGTGTTAGCATTGTTAAAATAGACCTTATGTTTAGAAGAATGTGTTTAGTATTTGGACTTTATGAAATGCTTGTGAGTTGCTGCATGTATTAATCTAACTTATAATATCTATATCCCATGTTATAAGGTAACATAAGTGTTTGCTTTGAAACTGTGTAACTTCTATGAAACCCACAGTCAGGAGAGAAGCATTACCAAGTATGAAATACTACATTAGCACACGAGGTGTCATCTCCTGCCCAACAAAAGAAGGCCCATAGACACCAGATGAACCATTGTGGAACATCGGTGGACAAAAGACTTTGTTGATTTGCTCTCCCCACCATAGGCACTGACTCCGTGGGTTCTCCGTGGGGCTGGAGCACCCACGGGAAAAAATTGGTGGGTGCTCTGCACACACCGGCAGCTCCCCGCCCCACCCCTGCACCCCAGCTCGCCTCCACCTCCTCCCCTGAGTGCGCTGCCTCATCCTGCTTCTCCCCCCTCCCTCCCAAGCGCTGGGAGGGAGGAGGAGAAGGAGGAACGCTGCGCACTCTCAGAAGAGGCGGGACCGGGGCGGGGATTGAGGAGGGGTTCAGGGAGGGAGCAGAGTTGGGGCGGGGCTCGGGACGGGGTGGGGGGCACGAGCACCCACCGGCACCAAGGAAAGTTGGCGCCTGCGCTCCCTACACCCATGAAGAGGGGATGTGCACAAACGCTTGTCCCATCACAGTTTGAACTCTGGAGAAGGGAATAAAAATCCCTGACCAGAAGGAACTGCATCACTATGCTACTTAGAATTTGGAAGCTTAAGCAAGAGATCCCCAAGCTGCTTAGCTGGGTTAGTCCTGAAGGATGTAGAGAGCTTGCACATTACAGCAGCTTCTGTTACCTTTTGAAATCTAAGACTGTAATTCATTTGTGTGTGTCTGTTACCTGCTTTAACCTTACAAATAACTTGCTTATTTCTTTTTCCTAGTTTAGTTAGTGTATTACAGGATTGACTACAAGCATTCTTTTTGGTGAGAGCTCTAGGGTACAACTGACCTGGGGTAAGGGACTGGTACTTTGGGACTGGGAGTAACACGAATATTGGTGTGATTTTTGGTGTAAAGGGACCAGCTATCACAAAGGCAGGCTTGCCTGAGTTACAAGATAGACCAGAGTGCTCGAGGGGATTATCTGTGACTCCATGCTAAGGCTGTTATAGTGCTTAAGGATTTCACACTTGATCCTTGGTTGCTGAAATCTAATAATAAAGAACACAACCGGTTTGTAACAGTCTGCCCTGAGGTTGGCACCCACATTTGTGAGTCACTCCAGACAACTTGACAACTGAGCCGTACATATCTGTATGTACATAACCAGAGGTCCAGCTTGCTAAGATGTGATGAAATTGGGAGGAACCAGCCCACCAGCTTCCCTGTGATCTTACATCACAAACAGGTACAGATGTTTGGCTCTATTGAGTGCTTTCTCATATCCAACCACATGACAAAGTAGCTAGCTACAGAAAGTGGTTTAAATGAAAATATTTGAGACTCTTCTTAGGTTGTCTGAGTCTTGTCTTGCTGTGTGAAGTAGCCAGTTTGGTGTAGGTTTATGAGGCCATCCATTGAGTGGATTTAGGTGGTTGGTTATTATTCTTGTCAGGATTGTAGCTCAGTCGAATGGGGAGATGAGTCTATAGGAAGTACACAGGATCTGTGCCTGCCTTCTTTTGGCAGAATTGTAAGGGCTTGTGAGGTTGAGGGAGATATTCTATGGGTAGAATGTGTGTATTGCACCCTCTGAAGGTTTTAATCTGTTCTAAGAAGGATTTATGAAAGTCTGCCTCAAAACCATCTAGGCCTAGACATTTAGTGTACTTTCTCCTGTACAAGGCATGAACAAATGGGCTTTCTGAAGGGATGCTCCCTGGGGGTTGAATTCTCTCCCCAGGGCATGGAATGCCAACAGTGCCACTCTGGTTAATACTCTAGCCTCGGGATTCAACAGTCTCTTTAGTAACTGTTTTCAGAGGGGGTTGAATCATGGATGTGAGTAGTCATAGATTCACTGGCCATGTCTCTGCTCTCTATGCAGTGGACAGAACATTGCAGCCCTGTTGAACAGGCTGTCAACATATTGTTAGTAGTATGAGAAATATTTATATTATAGTGGCACCCAAAGCCCCAGTCGGTATTGGGGTCCTAGCCTGTTGGGTGCTACAGATAGAAAAGAGATAAGCCATAAGGGGAAGGGCTTACAGTCTCTACAAATGCATAAAGGGTAGAGGATGGGGTTATAATGTACACACAAATTAATATGGTGATTAATTGGCATAGCTTTGCTAATTTTCTTCCATGCTCAGTAGATTTAGTGGGTTCTAATGCCGGTCAGGCCACATACACCTGTAGAGTGTGTGGGGAGTGGGGGGAAATGAATGAATACTTTCCTGCAATACTTAGTTTCAGTATTTGTAATTATGGAACAAATGTACTCAGTTCCAAATAACTAGATTCATTATCATAGGGAGAGCTGCTTGTGACCTTTTCATTTAGGTTGCTTTACATTTTCCTTTATAAAAGATTCTTGCAACATTTCTTTGAAAATCTCTCACACCTTGTTGTTTGCAGCAGGCCTTTGATATTCCACAGGGGAACGCCCCAGTGCTAGAGAAATGCTTTTTGCTTTGTCCCGTGACATGACATTCACTTTTGGCTGAGCTATAACCCATTAAAAATCACCATTTCCCTTCTCTCACTGGTGTTTCTCAGAAAAAATTTCCCAGCATGCCAAAATACTGACCGAACGTGAACATTCTAAGGTGAGGCCCATGCCACTGCCAAAAGCAGCAGCACCACACACTGTGTTGGGCACACCTCAGAGCTGCTAGAGTGTCTGTATTGGGATGTGAAGGAAAGAAAGTAGGCCAGGGTCCATCCAGTGGCACTTCTGAGGGCACCAAATGGAAGAGTAGCAGGTCTTCCTTGTGGTTGCGTGAGCATTAAGATGAAACCGACTATAGAGAGAAAACAGTGCCATTTACTATACACAAAGGGCCTAAATTCATAACTTAAATGGAAAAACATATTTTTTCTCTCGTCTCTTTGTTACAATAATCGGAGGTGTTTCTTGTGACAGTAGTAGGTAAAAAATTTTCAAGCAGAAGCAAAATGTTTTTAACTTGAGGTGCTCCTTTATTCAAACTCCCAAAGAGGAAATAAAAATGAACATGAACATGTTTTTACACCATGTTAAACACATTCTGATCTATGGAAGAACTATAAAGAGAATAAACAGTTAAGGATGAAATACTTGTTTAGAAATTACAGAAAGCCTTCAGGTAGATTCACTTACTTTCATTCTGGGAGAAAGAAATAATGGAATGCCAGCTTTAGAACACAGATCACATTCCTGGAATTAGAGGAGATGCAGTTTTTGAGTTAAATCTTGTTACTGATATCTTCATGTATTTATTATTTTCCTTGATTTTTGCCTCTGACTGATTTGCAAACAGATGGACAGTGAATTCTTGGAGAAGACCTGCAGTTAGATTGGATTGTTTGTTTGCTTATTTGGCTAAGCCTGGAGAAATATAACTGGGAGCAAAGCCTGAGGTCAAAATTTAGATGCAGGTGTTTTGACTAAGCTTTCAGAGCTAATGCTGACTCTCCATATGGGTAGGAATTTGTTCCCAAGCATGTTCCCTACTCATAACCCCTCATTCAACAACTACATTGCATCAAAGTGATGGGGTTTTGTTGTTTTGTTTTGCAAGCAACTTTTATAAAGACACGAGTTTTGCATTGTTGTAGGGAAATAATCTTTCTGGCAAAACTTGTTATCAAGTTATGTAGGACCAAATCCTGCAGCCCTTACTCAGGCAAAACAACTCTTAATTCTGGGCCAGATCATGGTCAAGGCTGTGTGGCCAGTGAGGAACACAAGGGAGGGTTAGACCCTCCCCCAGTATATTCATTCACATCCTCCTTTGGTCTGGGTGCATAGAAGTAAGGAGGTGCAGTACACAAACTACACCCCTCTCGTCCATGTAGTGGTATGTAGCCTTGAGGGGAGGTAGGTGGAGCCAACATGCTGGCCAGCATAGCTAAACCAGCACCAGGGGGATACAAATCTGTTACTGGTAAAGACCAATAGCAGATTGCTGCCCCCTGAAGCACAAGGACGAGTAGAGACAGAATCCGTCTTCTCTGAGGCATCATTCCTTCCCTGTGCTGCTCCAGAGCTTCATACAATCATTAAAATATAGCCAAGTCCAGCCCCCTGGGCTGAGACAGCATCAAGTAAACCTAGATCATCCCTGACAGGTATTTGTCCAACCTGCTCTTAAAACCCTCCAGTGATGGGGATTCCATAACCTCCCTTGGAAGCTTATTCCAGAACTGGAACTTATCAAGGGAGACTATGCCAGGCTGGGAAGATGCTTAAGGAAATTGAGGGTCAGGTGATCTTCAGTGGGATTCTGCCTGTTCCTATACAAGGGCAACAAAGGTGTGACAAGATTATGATGATCAACAGATGGCTCAGGCAGTGGTGCTATAAGGAGGGCTTTGGGACGTATGGGGGAAGCATACGTATGGGGGAATGCTTCCACTGGGAAGCATTCATGGACAGAGGACTGTTCTCTCGGAATGCACTTCACCTGAGTAAGGAGGGAAATTGGCACAACTGATTAAGAGAGCTTTAAACTAGGAATCTGGGGGAGATGGTTGGGAGATGTCCAGGTAATCTCCACGCCACATTTTAACATTGAGAGGGAAGAAAACGAAGTAAGAAAGGGTACAGCTGTGGGTAGGAGAACGGACATAAGGATAAGGGTAGTGTAGTTACCAGTCTAATAGATGATACTGGTGGTAAAATGTCTGTGCCTAATCGGTTAAAGAATGTGAGCGAAGACAAACAGCAAAAATTAAGATGTTTGTACACTAATACGAGGAGCCTAGGTAACAAAATGGAGGAACTAGAGCTACTGGTGCAGGAAGCGAAACCAGATATTATAGGGATAACAGAAACATGGTGGAATAGTGGTCATGACTGGAGTACGGTTATTGAAGGGTATGTGCTGTTTAGGAAAGACAAAAACAAAGGCAAAGGTGGTGGAGTAGCATTGTATATCAATGATAAGGTAGACTGTAAAGAAAAATAAGAAGTGATGGAATGGATAAAACACAGTTTGTCTGGGCAAAAATCACATTGGGGAAGAAAGCTAGTAGAGCCTCCCCTGGGATAGTGCTTGGGGTGTGCTGTAGACCGCCGGGATCTGATCTGGGTATGGATAGAGACTGCTTTAATGTCTTTAATGAAGTTAATACTAATGAGAATTGTGTGATCATGGGAGACTTTAACTTCCCAGATATAGACTGGAGGACAAGTGCTAGTAATAATAAAAGGGCTCTGATTTTCCTAGATGCGATAGCTGATGGATTCCTTCACCAAGTAGTTGCTGAACCAACAAGAGGGGATGCCATTTTAGATTTGGTTTTGGTGAGTAGTGAGGATCTCATAGAAGAAATGGTTGTAGGGGACAACCTTGGTTTGAGCGATCATGAGCTAATTCAGTTCAAACTAAATGGAAGGATAAACAAAAATAGATCTATGACTAGGGTTTTTGATTTCAAAAGAGCTAATTTTAAAAAATTAAGGAAATTAGTTAGGGAAGTGGATTGGACTGAAGAACTTGTGGATCTAAAGGTGGAGGAGGCCTGGAATTACTTCCAGTCAAAGTTGCAAAAACTATCAGAAGCCTGCATCCCAAGAAAGGGGAAAAAAATCATAGGCAGGAGTTGTAGACCAAGCTGGATGAGCAAGTATCTCAGAGAGGTGATTAAGAAAAAGCAGAAAGCATACAAGGAGTGGAAGATGGGAGGGATCATCAAGCAAAGCTACCTTATTGAGGTCAGAAAATGTAGGAATAAAGTGAGAGAGGCCGAAAACCATGTAGAGTTGGATCTTGCAAAGGGAATTAAAACCAATAGTAAAAGGTTCTATTGCCATATAAATAAGAAGAAAATAAATAAAGAAGAAGTGGGACTGCTAAACACTGAGGATGGATTGGAGGTTAAGGATCATCTAGGCATGGCCCAATATCTAAACAAATATTTTGCCTCAGTCTTTAATGAGACTAATGCGGAGCTTAGGGAGAATGGAAGGATGACAAATGGGAATGAGGATATGGAGGTAGATATTACCACATCCGAGGTAGAAGCCAAACTCGAACAGCTTAATGGGACTATATCAGGGGACCCAGATAATCTTCATCCAAGAATATTAACGGAACTGGCACATGAAATTGCAAGCCCATTAGTAAGAATTTTTAATGAATCTGTAAACTCAGGGGAGACTGGAGAATTGCTAACATAGTTCCTATTTTTAAGAAAGGAAAGAAAAGTGATCCAGGTAACTACTGGCCTGTTAGTTTGACATCTGTAGTATGCAAGGTCTTGGAAGAAAATTTGAAGGAGAAAGTAGTTAAGGACATTGAGGTCAATGGTAATTGGGACAAAATACAAAAGGTAAATCATGCCCAACCAACCTGATCACCTTCTTTGAGAAGGTAACAGATTTTTTAGACAAAGGGAACGCAGTGGATCTAATTTATTTCGATTTCAGTAAGGCATTTGATACGGTTCCACATGGGGAATTATTAGCTAGATTGGAAAAGATGGGGATCAATATGAAAATTGAAAGGCGGATAAGGAACTGGTTAAAGGGGAGACTGCAATGGGTCATACTGAAAGGTGAACTGTCAGGCTGGAGGGAGGTTACTAGTGGTGTTCCTCAGGGATCGATTTTGGGATCAATCTTATTTAATCTTTTTATTACTACCCTCGGCACAAAAAGCGGGAATGTGCTAATAAAGTTTGCAGATGACACAAAGCTGGGAGGTATTGCCAAAACAGAGAAGGACCAGGATATCATACAGGAAGATCTGGATGACCTTGTAAACTGGAATAATAGTAATGGGATGAAATTTAATAGTGAAAAGTGCAAGGTCATGCATTTAGGGATTAATAACAAGAATTTTTGTTATAAGATGGGGATGCATCAGTTGGAAGTAACAGAGGAGGAGAAGGACCTCGGAGTATAAGTTGATCACAGGATGACTATGAGCTGCCAATGTGATATGGCCGTGAAAAAAGCTAATGTGGTCTTGGAATGGGACTAAATCGGGGGGTAAGGTATTTGCAGTAGGGATAAGGAGGCGTTAGTACCGTTCTACAAGGCACTGGTGAGACATCTGGAATACTTAGTTCTGGTCTCCCATGTTTAAGAAGGATGAACTCAAACTGGAACAGGTACAGAGAAGGGCTACTGGGATGATCCAACAAATGGAAAACTTGTCTTATGAAAGACAAAGAGCTTGGCTTGTTTAGCCTAACCAAAAGAAGGTTGAGGGGAGATATGATTGCTCTCTATAAATATATCAGAAGAATAAATACCAGGGAGGGAGAGGAATTATTTAAGCTCAGTACCAGTGTGGACACAAGAACAAATGGATATAAACTGGCCATCAGGAAGTTCAGACTTGAAATGAGACAAAGGTTTCTAACCGTCGGAGTGAAGTTCTGGAACAGCCTTCCAAGTGGAGCAGTGGGGGCAAAGACATATCTGTCTTCAAGACTAAGTTTGATAAGTTTATGGAGGGGATGGTATGATGGGATAGCCTAATTTTGGCAATTAATTGATCTTTGACGATTAGCAGTAAATATGGCCTGTGATGGGATGTTAAATGGGGTGGGATCTGAGTTCCTACAGAGAATTCTTTCCTGGGTATCTGGCTGGTGAGTCTTGCCCATGTGCTCAGGGTTTAGCTGATCGCCTTATTTGGGGTCGGGAAGGAATTTTCCTCCAAGGCAGATTGGCAGAGGCCCTGGGGGGTTTTCACTTTCTTCTGCAGCATGGGGCATGGGTCACTTGCTGGAGGATTCTCTGCACCTTGAAGTCTTTAAACCACAACTTGAGGATTTCAATAGCTCAGACATAGGTTAGAGATTTGTTACAGGAGTGGGTGGTGAGATTCTGTGGCCTGCATTGTGCAGGAGGTCAGACTAGACGATCATAATGGTCCCTTCTGACCTTAAAGTCTATAAGCCTAACTTAATTGCCCATACAGTTAGAAAGTTTGCTAATATAAATCTCCCTTGCTGCAGATTAAGCCTATTACTACTTGTCCTACCTTCAGTGACATGCAGAACAATTGATCGGAATCATCTTTATAACAGCCCTTAGCATATTTGAAGACTTTTATCAGATCCTCCCCAGTCTTCTTTTGTGAAGATTAAACATGCCCACTTTTTTAACCCCTTCTCTTAGATCATAAACTTTCTAAATCTTTTATAATTTTTCTTGCCCTCCTTTGGACTCTCTCCTATTTTCCACATCTTTCCTAAAGTGCGGTGCCCAGAAATGTGCACAGTATTCCAGCTGAGGCCTCACTAATGTTGAATAGAGTGGGATAATTACCTTCTATGTCTTACATATGACACTCTTTTTAATACACCCCAGAATGATATTAACCTTTTTTTGCAACTGCATCAGGCTGTTGGCTTGTATTCAGTTTGTGATCCATTATAACCTCTAGATCTCCTTCATCAGTACTACCACCTAGCCACTTATTCCCCATTTTGTCGGTGTGCATTTGTTTTTTCTTCCTAAATAAAGTACTTTGCACTTGTCTTTATTGAATGTTATCTAGTTGATTTCAGACCAATTCTCCAATTTGTCAAGATTGTTTTGAATTCTCTTTCAAATTGCTAGCAACCCCTCCTATCTTGGTGTCATCCACAAATGTCATAAGCATACTTCCATTCCATTATCCAAGTCATTAATGAAAATATTGAATAGTAACAGTCTCAGGACTGACTCTGTGGGACCTCACTAGATAGGCCTTCCCATTGACAGTGAACCAATCATTGACAATGAACCAATGATAAACACCCTTTGAGTATAGCCTTTCAACCAGTTGTGCACCCACCTTATAGTAATTTCAGATAGACCACATTTTCCTAGTTTGTTTACGAGAATGTCATGTGGGACTGTGTCAAAAAGCCTTACTAACATCAAGATATATCACTTTACTGCTTCATCCCCTATCCACTAGGCCAGAACCCTGTGAAAGAAGGAAATTAGTATGGTTTGGCATGATTTGTTCTTGACAAATCCATGCAGGCTATTCCTTAAAACCCTATTATCCTCTAGGTTCTTACAAGTGGATTATTTAATAGTTTGTTCCAGTATCTTTCCAGGTATTGATGTTACTGACTGAATTAAATTGACTGGTCTATAATTCCCTGGGTCATCTTTGTTCCTATTTTTAAAAATAGGTATCATTTTTGCCCTTCTCCTATCCTCTGGGACCCACCCTCACCCATTCTCCATGAGTTCACAAAGATAATTACTAATGCTTCTGAGATAGCCGCCAGCTAGTTCCTTAAATATCCTAGGATGAATTTCATCAGACCCTGCTAATTTGAGTACATGTAACTTATCAAAATATTCTTTAACTTGATCATTCCCTATTTTTGTTTGTGTTCCTTCCTCCTTGTTGTTTATATTAATTGTGTTGAGTACCTGATTACCATTAAAGTTTGAGTGAAGAATGAAGCTAAATAGTCATCAACCTCCCAGCATTCTTGATGTTATCTCTACTTTCATGCTAAGTAGAAGACCTACACGTTCCTTTGTCTTTCTCTTGTTTCAGAATGTATTTAAAGAATGTCTTATTACCTTTTATGTTCTTCACTAGGTGTAACTCATTTTGTGCCTTAGCCTTTCTGACTTTGTCCCGACATGCTTGTGCTATTCTTTTGTGTTCCTCTTTAGCAATTCATCCATGTTTTCCATTTTGTTGGATTCTTTTTTGAATTTCAAGTTGTTAGAGAGCTCCTGATGGAGCCAAATTGGCATCTGACTGTTCTTTGTATCTTTCCTTTGCATCTGGATAGTTTGCTGTTGTGCCTTTAATATTGCTTGAGAAACTGCTAGCTCTCTTGAACTCCTTTATCCCTTAGATTTTCTTCCCATGAGACTTTATCTACCAGTTCTGAGTTGGTTAAACTGCTTTTTTGAAGTCCATTGTCCTTATTTTGCTGCTTTCTCTCCTTCCCTTCCTTAGAATAATGAAATCATCATTTCATGATCACTTTCACCCAAATTGCCTTCTACCTTCAGCTTGTGCAGCCATATGTCAGCTCTAACCCAGGGCAAACTGCAAATGCAAATCCCTTTATTGGGAGTTTTGCCTGAGTATGGACTAAGGGACCAACCCTGATCCCACAAGAAAAGGTTGAATAAAAAGGCTTTGCCTACAGGAATTATAGGGGTGATGGGATAAAATTCTCCCCTATTATACATATAGGGACTGGTGTATCTATACAGCTGGGCTGTGGCTGCTTGCAGTGAACATAAACAGGAGTAGTGCATTATGCATGCTGTTTATCTTCCTCCCCTCTGACAATATTATTCTTGGCCTGTGGATTCATGCTGTACGTAGGCCTATTCACTGTGGCCCTTTAACACCTCTAGTCTATACACATCACCCTCTTTCCATGAGGATCAGCACAGAACTGTCCCTCCCTAAAGCTGCCACAGAAGTGTGGAAGATTATGCTGCATTCATTTTCCAATGGCTGGATCCCCTCAACTGTAGAAATGTGACATTTTCTGATATATTTTGCATTTTTCTCATTCACTTGGGGGTTGGGAGCAAGAATTGTCCCTGGGTAAGGAATTCAGGATTTTATTGTGGATACTTCTATGTAATCTATAGATCCTAATGGATTTGGCACTGGTCACTATGCTGTGCTCTTATGCAGAAATAAAATGTATAGGTTTAGTCTGGATAATGGCTTCAATATATCAAGAGTATCTGCCAAGAAATATCACTTCCACTTGCATATTCCTATAAATATCCAGTCTCTAAGGAACAGAGTTCTGTGAATAATTATTCTAAAAAGTCCATCATTGTGTGCTGGATACAGTGTATCATTTTGATACAGAAGCAGCAAGTTGGAATATGGATTGTGTATGTGGGAATACAGATTAATAGCCCTTTACCACTTCATGGCTGAAGTATAATATACGATTTATTTTCATAGGTACAACAGATCAAAGACAAAAAATTCAGTGTTTTAGCATGTAGTGATTTTTGTTACACAATTACAGAGCTTTATAAAGGCTATTTGGCTGTTTGTTGTTCTTTATTATTCATCCTGTGTTGTTCTTTATTATTCGTCCATTGAGCTAGGCATTGTACAAACATATACCAAAAAAGACAGTCCTTGCCCATAGGAATTTCCAAGCTATGTTTAAGCTGAGACAACACAAGTGGACACATTGTAATCTGTTATTATACATAAAAAATTGGCACCCTTTAAATGAAGCTGCAAAAGCTCTCAGCAAGAAAAAAGAGACGAACTTGCAAGACTTAGAAATGATAGACCTGATCATTCCGGCTAGATCTTCTGTGTGGGGAGGATCATCAGTTTCTACTGAAGCATGGTACCTCCCCTTTCCTCAAATTGTGGAGGGGTCTTTGGGGGCCGAGGGACCCATGTGTAAGAAAGTATCCCCAGCCCTAAGTCTTTAAAAAATCATGAATCAGGCCCTCCCCATCTCCCTAGCTTAAAAATAATGGGATTTTATATTACATGTTGGGTTCTTATTATTTGTCTTCTCATTTTTGAGCCTTTAGGGTTCATGTTTTCAAGATTTTTCTCCACAACCAAGAGGGCTAGAAATCTATTGTTTTAAAAATATTATCACATGTGTGATGCAGGTAGGTCAGGTGCCAGCTCATGCTAAGGCCCCAGACCTCACTGTACACTTACAAATGCATAGTTGGAAACCAGTTTTGCTTCCCTGTGTTAGCATTATAAATGTAGATATTAGATGTTAAGTTAATAAGAATGTTTTTAGACTTTACTGATGTATTGTTCTCACAAATAAGCTCTGTAGCCCATGGTATAAAGTTATAAAGTGTTCGCATTGTAAAGCTCTGTAATTTGTGTAATTCAAACAGGAAAAGAAGCATTAATTAAGGTAGAATGCTGAAGATGGTCCACTGATAGAGAAAAAGGTATTTTGCAGCATCAAAGGAAAGAGGCCTTGTTGATTGCATTCCTAACTCCCTCCAGGAAGGGGAGACCTACGGGTGAACTCATCCCATCAGTTTGGACTCTGGAGGGGAGGGGATAAAAATCTCTGACAAGAAGAAACTGAATCTCTTTCATGCTATCCAGACTCTGAGGGCAAAGATTCCTAAAGATTTAAAAAAAAAAAAGAATCCTCATGCTTCTTGGCCTCGGTTAGCCCGTAAAGATATTTTGAATTGACTGATTGCGACAAATCTGTCATCTTTTGAATCACAGACTGAAACTCATGTGTGTATATGCTTGTTTGCTTTAACTTGTAAATAACACTGATTCCTTTTTCCTAGTTAATAAACCTTTAGTTAGTTTATTACAGGATTGGCTACCAGAGTTGTCTTTGGTGTGAGATCTAAGGTACAAATTAATCTGGGGTAAGTGACTGGTCTCTTGGGACTGGGAGCAACCTGAATATTTTGCCAGGTTTCAGAGTAGCAGCCATGTTAGTCTGTATCTGCAAAAAGAGCAGGAGTACTCATGGCACCTTAGAGACCAACACATTTATTATATTATTAGTATTTATTATGCTCTAATACATTTGTTAGTCTCTAAGGTGCCACAAGTACCCCTGTTCTTTTTGTGAATATTTTGTGATTTTATTTAATTAATTGATTTATTTTCATGTAAGTGACCATTTATCACCAAGTCCAGCTTGCCTGGGTGGCAGGATAGACTGGAGGGTCTAAGGGGACTGTCTGTGGCTTCATGGTAAGACTGTTACAGTAATCCAGGCGTTCACATTTGTTACTGAATTGGTGAAATCTAATTATCGACTTTACCACCAATTTGGGGTGTCTGCCCTGCTTTTGACAATCTTCCTGAGGTAGGCACACACAGTCATAAATCACTCCAGACAGTGTGACAACAGGACTCTGAGCTGGAGCTATCAGAAAAATACCAAATATTGTGACACTTATGACAAAATTGTGAGTTGGCAACACGAGAGTTAGGATCAGGGTCTAACTCAAATTAACACTATAGTCATGGGAAGTTCAGGGGGCTGTACATTATTTCTGCACCCTATCCCACATGATGTCTTCTCTGGAGTTAATACAGTCAGACTTACTAACTCTGGAGGAGAAGCTCTTTCCTGCTCTGGAATCCCCAGTTTGAGAGGTTCCAGGAAAGCTGTCTGCTGGGAAAGCCTTGTCCGCATAGCCTCGGGAGCTTGAGGGAAATCACATGTGAATAATCCTGTCTCTCTAGGCAGATCTGGTGTATTTGAAACCTGTATTGCGATTGTAAGATGTCACTTTAATTTGTAAGGGGTTCCTGGTAGTGCAGACTAGGGATTATGTAGGAAAGCACACAATCGGAGTTTGTCAGGAGAGAGCCAGTCTAGAGCAATGCGAGAGAGAGTTGTGCCTCTCTGCCTCAGGGAGCAGCCTGCTTTGTCTCTCTGTATTTGGTTACTGTGTGTTTATTGTTCTGGAGTCGAGGAATATAAGTAGTTATCTTCCAGAAGGATAATGAAACAACCAATACTCTATCTTCTCTGAACATAACAGCAAATTTGGGGGGATTTTCAGGAATAGGCAGGTGGGGAGGGGTGAGACAGTATCCACGCTGCTCCTTTGAGGAGGAAGGAAGAGCAAATGCCATAAGGTGATTCTTCTCCCACTCTCACTCTCACTCACACACACAAACTTGCCTATATGTTCAATATTTTTTTTTAGTACTATAGGATTTTTTGAGTGCAATCAAGGAAGCACAGAAAGTACCTTATAGAACATAACAGCTGGAGCTTTTCCAATGGAACAGTTTACTGTTGGAAAATTCTGATTCAACAACACTGAAACATTTTGCAGGAAGGGGATAAATTTGTCAATTTTGTGCAGGTAATTATCAAAACATTTTGAATTGTGTTCTATCACTTAAAGGGATACAGTCAAAATGTAAAGTTTTGACCTTATCCAATCTAAATGTTTACACAAAGTTGAAATAAAATATTTTCAGAGTTTTCATTTGGTGAATAATTCCAAGACACTAACTTTTCAGCCCAATTTGTGATGAAACCAGATTTACAAACCTCAGAATTTCTGGAAGGATGGAAATTCCATTTTTCAACAAACTCTAGCAACAAAGGCAAAGTAAAAAAAAAAAAAGTACTTACAGGACCATTTTTAATTTACACAGCCTAATGTTCTGGGGTCAAAAATTCATGGCCAATGTACAAACAGCTACCATCTATTTGTGTTTGTATCATCTGTTGTGTTTGTAATAGGTCTGAGAGTCCATTGGTAGTTAAGAAAAAGCCAGAAAATCCAATCAAATAAACACAGAATGTACTATTTTCACAATTAATGTAAATATAACAAACTAGTCAAAATTCAAATATCCTTATTTTATTATTTTAACTTGTCATATGAAATTAATGGATAATACAACTTTCTATTTCTTCACCTTCTACACAAGAAACTTAAAGCACATTAGAAACACTAGGGTGAAAATCACCCTTTAGAGAGGGTTAGCACAAGGCCTTAAATCCCTCTTAGGCCCTGTCTTGAGGGATGGACTCTTTGTGTTTGTATAATACATACGTTTAAGATGTTTCTGAAGCACTAAATCCTGCAGAACCTAGGCAGATAGACTGCATATGACATGGATAGTACAGTAGATAGTGTTTGTTTTTCCTTGCTCAGTGCATATCTATTTTTGAATCGATGAGCTACTTAGCAAGTCATTAAAAGTTTAGCAGTATTCAGAAACTTCTGTTCTCAAACAATATAGGCAACTCTCATTCTCCCTCTCTGTCATCAAAGGCAGCTTAAGGCTTGTGGAAGAGTAGAATTAAAGCAGCTGTGTATACATCAGAGACGATGACTAATTGCATGGCAGTAGGATGCAACTTTTGAAGCATGTCATGCTCCTAAATAGGCTGAGTGAGGTTTAATTAGTATGTGATTGGCAGGCAGGTGACTGTGGAATTTTCAGAAGGGTGATCTAAGCATATGCATGCATGCTCTGCGCACTGGGGTTGATGTTCCTAGTATTTGTGTAATGCAGGCATGTTCAAGGGATTTGGTGGCCAACAGAGGTTTGCAAAGCAAGTGGGGAAAGCCTGGTAAGTTTGGATGCTGAAAATTCCAGCTAATCCATAGCATGCCAAGATAGTAGGCTCTCATCCAGATTTCTTGTTGGTGGCAGATTAATGCTGGAAAGGATGCCTGTGGGAAACTTACTTGGAGTGGGGGTGGGGGAAGGCTGAATGCAAGGAAACCACAGAAAAGTGTGTGTTACAAAAGTTAATGTATCTGAATGAAGTTCAGATTGTGGGGGGTACAGAGCAGAGAGTTACTACCAGCAATAGAAGTGAAAGAGGTCACTTCCTCTGCTGCTTGGCCTGTTGCATGGTGACTTTCTGTGATGATGCCCTCACTAGCAGGGCCCATATATTTTTAAGCTCTCCTTGAAGCCGGGGCAGGAGCATCTGGCTCATTCATTTCTGGTGATGTATGGATGATTCTTGTGAATGAGTATGGGGGAAATGGTAGCATCAGTAGTGGCAGCCATATTCTACCCTGAGACTCCTCATGCGTGGGCAACTTGCTGAGTAGAACCAGCACATTTAGGTACTGGGTGAGCTGTTGGTGGACTCTGTTAAGAATATCTGTGCTTTTGTAGACTTTCCCAAGGAATCAGCCGGCTAATCAGGGTCACCACTGCTGTGCATAATGGGCAAGACACCCCACTCTGATGTGGAGGGCGGTGATAGGGCCTTTAGTTCTTTACCCCTTGTTCTATTACAACTTTAAGTATTAACTGGTTTTCAATAACGTTTTCCATGAGTAGATGAATGGATGCAGTAGCACAGACTATAACAACAAAAAGCCTTAAGCAATCCGTGTGTTTAAAAACAAAGTTTGGTTTAGCTCTGTTTCAAACCATTGAACTACAGTAGATCGTTTGAAGTTTGCCTGACCCTGATCTTATAACTATCACAAAAAAGATCAAAGCCACACAGCTACAAAAATTCTTGAGGAAAGGGAGGGAGGATGTTCCAGCTGATGTTGCCTGAAAGATTAAAAACAAATAGATGAGCATTACATTTTCAGGTCAAAACCAAAAGTTCTCTGAGGAAGAAAACACTATACACAGATAACAACAGGAACTCTTCAAGGAAGCATGCTTTGTAAAAACAAATAGGACTTAGAGGTGAACAACTTTTGTAATGCTAGGGCAGCAAAAGGGGATTAATCAGTGACAAGGAATAATGATGGGTGACTCTCAAAAGATTGAGAAGATTGATTCAGTTCAGAGACACACTGAAAGTTCAAATAATAAACTGAGTTGTGCCTATGAACTTTAGGTCTAAGGAACTGGGCTGGAAATCTCAAGACAGCACATTTTCCCAGTGCTTCCTGCTTCTGACCACTTCTGATGTATCCTGAGAGCCTCTCACAAAGGTATGCTCGTTCCAGTCTTGGCTGAAGCCAGGATATATGGAAGTATGTGAAAGTGAAAAGGCAAGAAAATGATCAACTATTCTGCCTCATCCAAAGTGTACAATTGCATTATGAAGTTCCAATGGGGTTTCTTAGCCGAACCATTTTGCCCATCGCAGCTAAAGGCGAGAATTAAGAACTACAGAATATTAATTTGTAATATTGGGAAATTTAGAACAAAAATTAGCCGTCATGTTAAAAACATATGCACTGAAATGGATATACACATAGTCTATTTTTCAAAAGGTCCAAATTGCACTGTTAGGGCACAGATCTGTATTCTTTAAAATGTGCATATATTATGTATGAGTGTGTACATGTAGGTTCATGCATGCTTATATATCTATGCCCAATAGGCGTATATAGTATTTAGATAATATCTATACACATTAATAGATTGTAAAGAATGAAAAATCAGGAACTAAAAAGTTAGAAAATATTGACCTGACTTTGTCCCCTTGTGCTTATTTTTAAAATGTGGTGTCTCTTTTAAAGCAAATACTTTTCCAATGAACACTATTCAATAATAAAATACAAATCTGATTTTAATACAACTCTACAGGAAGTTAGTATGCTATTTTAAAAAAGGCATTATTTGTTTCAGTAGCTTTTCTCGCTAAATCACATCTTTTCTCGGCCACTTCTCAATTTGCTGCATGCTAATTAATCATCACTTTCTAAAATATGGCTATGTCTACTGATGGCAGCTTTTGTCAGACTGTAATAAATACTTTAGCAGGGACTGCAAATATGAATGAAGGGAAACAGCTACTTTAGACTTGCTGCAAGGAATCTTCACAAAATCAACCTTGTGTAACATCTGCCAAAGAAACAGCACAGAATTGACTCCTGCTGATACCCCTACTGATTCCACTTCTGCTTCTTCTCAGATACAAGCTGCTGCCTTGAGGTCTTCTGCTGCTGAGGCGGCCTGTCTATGATTCGATTTACATGTTAAACCGTGAGGGGAGACTGTGAGAAGCTACAGCCTTCAGTGTTAACTATACTAACTTTGCTTCCCATTCTCATCAGATGCAGAGAGAATGATCGTTCAGACATCCAGGCCCTGAGAGAGGTAAGTACAAGAAAGAAAACAGCCTGCTCAAACTCAGCTGGCTAAGACAGGAGTTATATTGCTTGAGAGGGAGACTCACTGGATGACCTGGCCGGAGCTTTGACCTCATCGATCCCCTGGTTATCTAAGCAGTGCACAATCTCGGGGTCATCACAGAAATGCCTTTTGCCTACCTCAGCCAGCGAGGAGGCGCTGCTCTTTCCTAGCCAATGTGAGCCTAACCATAGTTATCCTTCGCTCTATCATATGCCTGCTTGGTCCCTTCTTCTGAAGAAGGTCATGTGCTACTCAGTGGGGAAGGAGGGAGCAGGAGGAACTATGGGTGACTCTGTGCAGCTGAGAATCTGAGCCAAAGCCACGTGATGAGAGAAAAGAAGCTTGTGCTAGCAGGCTTTAGCCTTGGGGTAATGAAATGAACCTGTGCAGCCAGGGAACAATTTGTACAGTGGGGGTGCTGCGAGCCATTGAAACAAACTGTAAACTGTAAACCCTGTATATAATGGAAACCACTTCAAGTCAGGGGGCACGGCAATACCCCCCCGCACCCTTAGTTCCAGCATCTATGTGCACAGCCAGCTGTAGAAATAGGTAGATGTGTGACTTCCAAGTATGTTTGTTTTTAATAGTGGGTGAACAAGTTCTCCCACTCATCTGCATTTCTCCTGTGCCTTCTGCTCACCCTGGCATAGGCTGGTGCCTGGCTGCCAGGTTGGGAAGCACTGTTCTGCATTTTTTCAAGGATCTAGTATGGTATTGGTACTCAACCAATTACTATTAATACAGTACAATAACTAAGATGTGTTCCTACCCCCAGTTTGAGTAGGGTGAGCTGCATCTTGATCTGCTTGGTGGTGACTTTACCAGACATTTTCCCATTATCTGTTTTTCAGTAGAGAAACCTAGATATTCACAGAGCTCCTCATTCCTACCACACTGCTGACAACAAATCAGTGGCTGGTGGTTTTCATGCTTCTCATGGGTATTGCCATTTTCTGCACTAACACCTAACCTCAAACACAGAGGATAGACTTTGGGGGCAAGAATCATGTTTTGTTATGTGTGCGCACACTGCCAAGGACCATGGGAGGCCCTGGTCATTGATTGAGGTCTCTGGTATTACCACAATATCAATAAGTAATAATAATTAATAATGTAACTGCTACTTCAGCCTGCCACACAGCTTATTTGTTGGGGTACTCTGTAGTACAAAATCCATACCTGTGAGCCTCTTACTCATATAGGTTAGGTTACTATAATACAAAGTCCAGATCTGCTATACTGCCACCTGTTCAAGAGTTCAAAAAACACATGCCAGCTCCCGCAAAAAGTCAAGATTGGCTTAAAAATCAGAGTGGTGGTGGTGGTGTTTGTTTTTTTTTTAAATTGAGGTTCTTTTTATTTGTCTTCTGGTTTCTAAGTCTTTAGAGTGCACTCAGGTCAAGTTTTCAAGATTTTCTTTGCATCTCTGAGGTCTTGAAATGTACTTAAAAAAAAAAAAAAGAATAAGAAAGAAGCTGAGATTCTCACCTAACCCCATTCCTCCAGGAACTGGGGCTTTAAGAAAAAAAGACCAATATCCTGAAACTCATGATAACATGCCAAAAGTTGGCAACACTGGGTATGAACTTGTTTCCTGCTTTGCACCTTCAAATTACAGCTTGAGGGCCAGAATTGTCTTCCTCTGTGGGAACTGGTGGGCAAGGAACAGGGCTCCCTGTGCATGTCTTCCTCTTTCACATCTGCATCAGGCCCTGTGCTGACACTCCGAGTGTACTAAAACTGCGAAGATCAAGTGCCTCCAGTGCCACTAGACTACCCCAGAGGTCTGCACTGGCTGGCAGCCAAAAGCGGATTGAAGAGTACAGAGGTACTCAAGGCTCTTCCATAAGGGAAGTGTCCTTCTAGACCTTATCTTTGACTCTGGCTTAAGTCACAATGGAGCCTTAAATGTTTAACGGAGGTAGAGCTCCCAATGTGCCATTAATTATTTATCCACAGACCTATTGTTTTTCAAAAATAGCCTCATACACCTCAAAATTGGCTTTCCAATCTGGATAATTCCTTAGAAACTGCTGAAATCTCAGTGATTTGAAGAATTCTGTGGTCTTTGATTTAACAGTTGTGTAATTCCCCAGAGTTTTCAGAAGACTAGCTTTGCCTTCCTCATTTGATTTCTGGATGAAATTGAAGGGTGTTGCTATTTACCTAGAAGCCCCTAATATCTGAGTCCTGGTTATTGGAGAGATTGCCTCTGTCTCAAGGTAAAATGTTGCAAGGTAAAAAGTGATTTAGGGAGTCTCAGTCCCAATGGGAGACATAGGGCAACTTAGTTTGGATCTGTGCTAAACCCGCACTCAGTCAAGTGAAAGAGGAACAAAGTGAAAGGGAACAAGTTCCCTAGTTGTCCACTGACCCAGCCAATGAGACATTAAAACTCATACAAAAGAATGACACCAGGGGAAAAAACTATCAGGGATCCACCACTATCAGTTGCTTTCACTCCTGTAGAGAGAAGGTGGCTGGAGTATTTGCCATCTAATAGAGCAATAAAAGTGAGCTCACCTCTGAAATAGTGAGTGTCAACTGGGAGCTGGTTAATGGCACTTGCTCTTATGTACACAGCCTGTCTAATCAATGTAAGAAGGCACATTGTGGACTCAGTAAGCAATAACACAACATTTAATAATATGAATGCAAACAAATCCAAAAAGAAAAATAAATAATTAAACTGTCTTGTGGGTTTCTCCATCATTTATTATTAAACCATTGAGAACATAGAAAGCACATAATGTGCTAAACAGATAAGAGTACACAGTGCTTTAAAATAAAAACTCAGACAGTACGAATCTTAAGCATCCAGGGTTGAAAATGTTGTCCTT
This sequence comes from Lepidochelys kempii, assembly GCF_965140285.1. Classification (NCBI taxonomy): domain Eukaryota; kingdom Metazoa; phylum Chordata; order Testudines; family Cheloniidae; genus Lepidochelys; species Lepidochelys kempii. The sequence goes on from NC_136381.1 coordinate 84,200,268, forward strand.
AACTTAGGCTACACACTTAGGCACTTGAATAAAAAACAACCTTATTGTCAGAGGCAGAGCACCTGCAGCTCCCGAAGCCTTTCTCTTCCAAATCAGAGGCACAAGAATCTCTGGTTCCACTGAACCAGCTGACCAAAGAAGTACTTTGTGTCTGAAATCTTGCGACCTTCTCTTTGAACCTGTAACATCTCTGGAAGATATCTCACCGTCCGTGCTGACCACTTCAGTGGACATCCAGCTACTGTTGGATTATGAGCAAATGTTGGAACGGTAGACAAAAGTTACACAGAGTACCATCATTTTTTTTCTTACTCTGATTCTGGGCATGTGTTTTGTTGGGTTTTTGTTCACACCCATTTGCTCACATCTCTTATTGCTAGATTTCCACATTAGGAATGGTGTGTGAAATAGTTTGTCATTATTAGACTTCAAAGTTGTGTACTATGTCCATGAATGGGAGCCATCCAGCTTTCCCTTAGACCAAATAGGCCGAATTCATCCTATGTGTAATTCTATTGGATTGTTACACCAGGGATGGTGAAACCTGGTTCTGTCTCTCTCTCGGTGCAGACCTGGACAGGACTTGATCACCTCCACAACTATGAACACAAGTAACTTTTCTCTTAATGAAAGCTTAATTTTTACAAAAATTTGAAGGGGACCACAAAAACATTTCACTACATATTGGCTCGGTCAACACTTGTCTATAATACCACAGCAACAGAGAGAGAGAGAGAGATTTCAAGTGTCATCCTAACACAATCCCCTGGCACACACATCCACACAAATCAAAATGTGGCATTCTAAATACATACAGAATCACAAAATTCCTCTTCAGAACAAGTGAAACATTTCCCCCCCATGCTTGAGGGAAGAGATACATAGGGGCTGATCCAAAGCTCATGTAATTAAATGGAAAGACTTCTATTCACCACAAGATCCCATTTCTACAGCTGGTCAAAACATTTCCAAAAGGAAGTTTTCCACTGCAAAATATACTTTTATCAAAATTGAAGAGTTTCATGGGAACATACAGATTTCAATGACATTTTCACAAGTTAAAATAAGTCATTTTGACTCTCATTTTGCTTTGATAAGACAAAAACATTTTCTTTTGACTTGAGACTTTATTATATTAAAATATTAATTTACTAAATTTGATTCAGATATATTATATGTAATATTATATCCAATATCTGAAATATTCATTCAAAACATGTTAATATAAATGGCTCCAAATCAAATTGTTTAGACTTTCTGTTACACAAAAAGTTTTGAAATTTTGACTCTTCATTATGATTCAGAACAAAGATAAATTTGAAAATGTCAGTTTCCCAGGGAATGGAAATTCTGTTTTCCAACCAGCTCTACCCATTTCCTGTTTTTACAGTCAAAGGCATATATTTTATAAGAATATAAGAATGGCCATACTGGGTCAGACCAATCCATCGAGACCAGTATCCTATCTCTGATAGTGGCTGATGCCAGATGCTTCAAAGGGAATGAACAGAACCAAATGATCCATCCTGTAATCCAGTCCCAGCTTCTGGAAGTCAGAGGTTTAGGGACACCCAGAGCATGAGATTGCATTCATGACCTTTTTGGCTAATAGCCATTGATGGACCAATGCTCCATGAACTTAGCTAGCTTTTTTTAACCCAGTTATACTTCTTGTTTTCACATCATCTCCTGGGAATGAGTTCCACTGGTTGACTGCGCATTGTGTGAAGAAATACTTCCTTATGTTTGTGTTAAACCTGCTGCCTATTAGTTTGAGTGATACCTGGTTCTTGTGTTATGTGAAGGAGGAAATAATACTTGCATATTCACTTTCTCCACAACATTCATGATGATATAAACCTCTATATTCCTCTTAGTCATCTCTTTTCTAATCTGAAGAGTCCCAAGCTTTTTAATCCCTCCTCATATGGAAGTTGCTCCATATCCCTAATCATTTTCGTTGCTCTTCTCTGTACCTTTTCCAAGTCTAATATATCCTTTTTGTGTGTGTGATAGGGCAACCAGAACTGCATACAGTGTTCAAAATGTGGGTGTACCATGGAGTTATCTAGTGGCATCATGATATTTTCTGTCCCTTGCCTCATGTTTACTAATATTGTTCGCTTTTTTGACTGTCAATGCACATTGAGTGGATGTTTTCAGAGAACTATTCACAATGGCTGCAAGATCTCTTTCTTGAGTGGTAACAGCTAATGTATGTATAGTTGGGATCATGTTTTCCAATGCGCATTACTTTGCATTTATCAACATTGAATTTCATTACCATTTTGTTGCCCCGTCACCCAGTTTTGTGAGATCCCTTTGTAATTTTTTACAGTCAGCTTTGGACTTAACTATCTTGAGTAATTTTGTATTGTCTGAAGACTTTGCCACCTCATCATTTACCTCCTTTTCCAGATCATATATAAATATGTTGAACTGCACTGGTCTCAGTACAGATCCTTGGGGTACCCTGCTGTTTACCTCTTTCCATTGTAAGAGCTGACCATTTAGATCTATCCTTTTGTTTCTTATCTTTTAACTACTTACTTATGAAAGGACCTTCCCTCTTAAGGCATGACAGTTTAGTTGCTTTAGAGCCTTTGGTGTGGAACCTTGTCAAAGGCTTTCTGAAATTCCGAGTATACTATAACCACAGGATTACACTTGGATTACACTCTCAAAGAATTGTAGTAGATTGCTGAGGCAAGATTTCCCTTTACTAAAACCATCTTGACTCTTTCCCAAAATATCATGTTTATCTATGTGTCTGATAATTTTCTTCTTTACTATAATTTCAATCAATTTGCCAGATACTGAAGTTAGGTTGACCAGCCTGTGATTGCCAAGATCTCCTCTGGAACTTTTTTTTTTTTAAAAAAAATTGGCATTACATTAGCTATCCTATGGTATCCTGTGGTATCTCAGGTCCACTGCAGTAAAGGCCAATGCAAAGAATCTATTTAGCTTCTCTGCAATGTCCTTGTCTTCCTTGAGTGCTCTATTGTCCTGCTTCTCATGTACTTAGCATTTCTTTTGCTGCTATTTTTTGTGTCTTTTGCTAGTTATTCTTCTTTTTTGGCCTGACTAATTATACTTCTACACTTGACTTGACAGACTTTATACTCCTTTCTGTTGTTCTCAGTAGGATATGACTCCCAATTTTTAAAGGATGTCTTTTATATACTGCAAGGATATATTACACGTCTGTTAGATTATGCACCAGAGTGATCTTGTTAGGAAAATGACTAAATCCACTGAAATGAAATGTCCGCTTACATTTCCCGCCAAGAAAGCAGAAAGGAAAATGTGTGTACTTTGCTCTAAAGGATATTTGTTTTCATTCTGAACAAGTTTTGTAGGTCCCTAGTCTATTATTATTATTAGCAGTAACATTGTGATAATACCTGGAGGCCTCAACTGGGTTGGGGCCTCATTGTGCACGGTACAAATATATGAAATTATGGTCCCTGCCCCAAAGTATTTGCACTCTAAAATGACAAGAGGTAACAGATGAATGAGACTAACATATAGGTGGGAGATGGGGAAGCTGACAAAGTAACTTACAACGGGATGTTTTAGCACAGACATACCAGTGTGCAATTCGTGGCCAATTAGTAACAGCAATCACAGGCATCACAATAAAGACCTAACCAAACAGTGTCTCTCTTTCAGTTACTTTTTCCTCGTAATATACAGAAAAATGCTGTTAGAAATAGCTTACCAAAAACTGTCCATTTGTTTGTAGTAATGAGACACTATGAGTTACCCTGCTAAGTAACAAGGCTTTGAAACACTATTGAGAGTTCATAAAGCTTTTCAAAAACATGGACTGGAAAATAAAAATGAAATATTAGTTTAATATCACTAGACCAACACATTTAATGTGCATATAATTTTCAAAGACCCTAAACAGTAAACCCCAAGAGCTGATATTAGATTCTGTTCTTTTATTTTAAAATTACTTTACATTTCCCAGTGGAGACTTTAAAGGTTTGCTATTGTATTCCATCTGAATAGAATCATGGATGATAACACAACATAAAACATAAAATTTAGCACAACCAGGGATGTTAGATTTGCCAGTATCTTTCCCCCCCTACAATTTGCTACTAGACTTCTGAAGAATTATTGTTTCCTTCAAGGTGTAATTTCCCACCACCTGGAAACAATCCGGCCTTAATTAAAGAACTCTTACAGAAACTGGAAATTGTACAAGGTTGTTTGTTTGTTTTTGAGGCTTGATGGGCTTTTTGGCTAATGTTTACACTAATTTGTGTGGATTACACAGCATCTGGAAAACATTCAGGAGGACTATTTTATTCTCAACTCCCTTCTGGGTTTCTTGTTGGTTTTGGGTTTTTTTGTTTTTGTTTTACAGACAAATATATTACTTAGAAAAGGAAATAAATTAAACAGTATTTCATTTTTGCCATTTGTTGTGGTAGTGGAATGGGATAAGACATTACATAATAATTTTATCCTTCCCTTTTCTACATCCCAACTTCGGATAAAAAGTGAGAGAGGACATTCAGTGGAGCTAAGCAAATCCAGCTCAAATTAGTTCTTACAAAACTTTTTTTAGAAAATGGTACTCTTACCAAGAAAATTTCTGCTTAGGACAGGACTTTGGAAAATAATATGTGCTATCTCCTTCTTTTAGCTTTAGTCCCATCTACGTGAGGTTGATTGATGGATTTCTTTGGTAAAGTTTTATGGCTATCTGGAAGCCTGATGTCAACCCTCCTCCTTTTTCAACCAGTCTCGGGACTGGCTGTGGCAGAGTTTCAATAATATATGGCATACAAATATCTATTAATTTCAGTTAAAAACAGTGAAGAGGAAGCAGGATGGTTTTGTGGTTAAAGCACTGGACTGGGTTGCAGTAGATCTGGGTTGAGTTGCAGCTCTTCCACAAAGTTCCTAGGTGACTTTGGACCAATTAGATTTAAAAAAACCCTCTCTTTGCCTCAATTTCCCCATCTGTAAAATGAGGATACTATACTTCCCTCTCTCTCCAAAAGTTTATCTTGTTTATTTGGATTGTCAGCTCTTTGTGGCAGGAAATATCTATTACTATTTGTAAGTACAGTGCCTAGCCCAGTGTGGCTCCAATCTTGGGGGATGAGGCCTTCAGGCACTACTGTAATAAAACTATTATATAATATGTGTTCACATATATGGGACAGGCAGTTCTCAAGGGCTTAAATGATTTTCAGGTGAAACAAAAAATTGTTTCCCTTGTCCAAAAGGGTTGCAATATAGGAGCATATCCATTGTGAAAATACAGGATAAAATAATACTAAAATGGAGTGACAGTTAATCATTTGACACAGAACAGGCTGGGTTTAAGGTGAAGATTTGTCATAAAGAGACTGAGGGAGCTTTCTAGAAGCATTTGTGTCTACATTTTTCACAGGGTTTTTTAATATCGTAGGGAGCCTTTTGTAATACAAAGATGAATGGAGACTTCCTGTGAACATGCAGCTGAACCACATGAAGAAAAACAGAAGAAATATTTCTTAGAGAAAGAAGCTTCATCCATTCTGTAAATCTTAGGCACTTAAAAACATAGGGCTTTTCAGAGGTCTGATCACAATTTGCTACCCACGTTTATTCATGGTGGGCATTGCCTTTTTTCTTTGGTTGTGTGGTTTTTGTCATCCCTGCAAATATTTCCTTTGAATGGGGTTGTTGATGGGAACGTCTGGAAATGAACAATAAAGGGGTCTAAGTAATTTTCCCCTACCGCCTTATAACTCTTCATCATCTTCTCTCCATCCTCCCAGTTTACACCACCCACCAGATCTTACCTTCACCCATTAAAATTTGCTAGAAGTAAACGCAAATGTCAACATAAAATATCAGGGCTTTGATCCTGCAATGAGCTCTATCTGGGAAACACCACTGAAATCAATGAAGCTTAGAGAGAGCACTCAGAGGTACTCAGAGTCCACTGCAGGGTTGAGAGCCAGAAGATTATATACCTATTAAGTCCTTATATAAAGTTCCCCTTTGCTGTATTAGCTGAGCACCCTCTCCCCCACAAAGGTAAGGAAAGTGCTTGCTCAGTCTCTTTCCTGCTGACAAGAGGCAGGTTTGGGGTATACATTTACTTTGGTTTGTTTCTGTTATTTATTGGAAATAGATCCCCTGAACAGGAAATGTAATTTTAGAATCTCCTGGTATTATGTTGGTTTGAACTTGGGATATAACTTTTGCAAACTTTAGTGGGTGAAGTGAAGATTGGGGGTGGGTGGTAGTGAGACAAATCGTGTCATACAACATAGCACAGGCTCTCCCAGTTCCAAGCTTCTTTGGGTTCTCCATTATGGTCTTAGTGTGTGTCCAGGTTCTGAAGCCTACTTCTCTGCCCTCAGCTCCAGTCCCTAGATGCTTAATGGCTCCCATATGAAAATGAGATAGTGAGTCTGACTAGCATGTAAACGGTTCTCCTTCAAGGCCTGTTCTCATTTCATGCTGCTGCTTTCACCCTCACATTATACAGAAAATGCTCTCTAGGTCATTTATGCTTAAATATTGAGGTAAATAACTAAAACCCAACCCACTGCAAGGTGGGGAACTGAGTCATGCATTTACTCAAATTTAGGCATAATCAATTTTGCCTTTATTTATAAATTTTCAGACAGAATTATTGTCACTTTGGATGGTTTCTGATCTTTATACAAATGACAGGTAATGAACAGATAAAACAGAGCAGGTACCTTGTCTATCTCTATTTTGTCTATCTCCAAATTACCAATGTCTAGGGTACTAGGAAGCTTTCCTATACTTCATGATGGTCATCTCAGTCTCTGGTCTGGTATTTCTCCAGATTGGGCCCCTCTTCACTTGGTTTCCTGTATCTTTCCATATTACATATTCATTAGCATTCCTCCAATCAGTGTTAAGCATTGTGTATTAGATAACCCATATAATACGCATGCACAAGCTTCAATTTACATAATTTTTGCTGTCAATACTATTTTCATGTCATTCTATTGTTATGTCACCTTATTCCTGTTTTTCCCAATATAGGGACTTGTAGCATTACGTTTGGTGTATTTTATTATACTCCCTCTTATCTAAATCCTCCAGCACAACACAGTCCATGAACAAAACACCACCTTTATCCTGTTAGCTGTGAGCATTATCTAAACAAGTCTATATAAGAGAAAATGAGACAATACTCATGTCAGTCACAGGATAGACCAAAGACGTGACATAAACATTATCCTGGTCCATCCAAACTTATTCACTATACAGAATCATTAACTATTAACATTAAACTAATAAAACATTGCCCTTATTTTACCATTCAGCAATTTTCTTCATATTTCCATATCCTAGTTCAGTATATGTGGTTTATCCTAAATTATTTATTGATATAATCTTTAATTTTTATTTATGCAGGAGAGTTATGGAAAACAATGTGACCTTAATATGGGTGTTTAGGGACATCTTGATCAAAGTCCAGCATCATGCTTGTACATTATTAAAAAAGCTTTGTCAGTAGTTTTGCTTGTTGCATTTTGAGGTTCTTTAGCCCATTTTGGGGACTAGGTATTTAATTGTTCCCCAATAGTAGGTTACTAATATAACTGGATAAAATAACTGTACAAAAGCTATGCCTTCCAATATCCAGTCAAGCACCAGTTTGGCCCTTATGCCAATTGATGTTCTACCTGATCCTACACTCATCCAAGCCAATAAAATAACAACAACATCCATTGATTTCAGTGGACATTGGGTTAAGCCTATTGTTGAGAGGGAGGTTAGTGTCAAGTTTCATCTCCAGCTCTTTCACAGTAAATCAGGAAGAAAAGTTTCCTGACTGTGATTCTGGAGTGCTCTTCCAAGGAGCTATAGGTGTTTGACCCCTTTGCACACAATTACATTGGGCTTCTTGAAAGTCTTTCCAAATCTCTCCAAAGCAACTGCTTTAGGGAAGCTGTGCTGGAACTGTGGGATAACTATGCAGAGGGCTACACCATTGCAGCATTTGACTAGAGTTCTCTGTGTGAGGACACTCAACAAAACTATACCCCAAACCACAGCATCAGTGGTATCCCAAGCGTACAATTGTATAATTTGGATATAACTCCTTGGAAGTGATATAAACCCCATCCCTTGAGCTATTTTAAAAGAAGACTAGAGGAAACCACTGTAAGAAAAACAATCAGGATCATCCTTTAATTGCAGGGGGATGAACTAGAGATATAGTTTAATGGGTCTTTTCCATCTCTGATTTCTGCACTAAGGGATTATTGCTTTAATCTTATCCATTAAAGCTTGTGGATGTCGCACACAAGAACAGAAGGAAAATATATTTCCTGTTGTGTCAGGGTAATTGAAGCATAATTTTTAGCCAGAGTGTGGAAGGAATCCTTTTTCATGTGGATGAAAAAAAGAGTATTTTCTGATGTGATTTGCTGAAAGGAAATGTGTGTTCAGAATACAAGTAAAGAAAAGTTGTTTCATTTTATGTTTTGTTTTATTTTTACACCTCCCAAGATTGTGGCACTTTCAATGAAATGATGAAACCTGAAATTAATGGACCGGGCTTTCTCAACCTTGTCTCTCTCTATTTTTTGTCTTTGTGGATAGGAATATCTCTTTCAGTTTCAATCTTTGGCGATTCAGAGAGCACATGTAATAGTTAAGGTTTTATAATTAAGGGTAGGACCTTGTGGGTGAAACCTGTGAGATCGTTGCCCTTATAAACCTGAGCTTCTCAGAAATCTAAGGCTTCTCCAGGGTCACTGGCTTACTAGGTAAAATTATTTTCTTCTCTAACTTGCCAGTGTGATATTGTAACTGTACATTTTTGGAAAATGCATCATCTGTTCTTTTCCCATGCCTCTAATCCTTTCCCCCTCCCCAGTGGTTTCTTTTTAGGTGGACCTTGCAGTGTCTTGTGGAACTGAAACACAGCTGGTGCAACACAGAACTTGAAGCCCAGGAAGAGTGGAGGCAAAGGTGGCTTAAACATACCTTTGTGCCCTTCTAATCTCGTGCTGCTCCAGGGGCAAGAGCTGCTCCCAACATAATTTAGAAAGCACTGGCAGCTTGTCTATGTGATGACAGCCTCCCCGTGGCTGCCCTATGTGTGTCTGGGGAAGCAGTGCTGCTCAATTTCCATAGTGCAATATACTGTAGCTTCACCCTGACATGTCCCTCCTGCTCCCTATACCACTGCTTGTGAAGTGGTCCTCAGAAGGTAGCTTATAGCTATCCTCTGTAGCGCCTGTGACCAGGTGAATCCTCCATGGCTGGATCTGGAGCTTTTTAGAGCTGTTTCATACCACTCCAGCCTTTGCTTGGTGTAAAGTTTTGACAAGGATGAGAATTTCACTCCGTGTATGGTAAACAAGTTGGTAGTGTCCTTGCAGTACTTTAGACCATTTTCTTTGCTTTCTAGTATTGCATAGTATTAATAGTCATTCCATTTTGGAAATGTGGAAAGTAAATCAAGTGTAATGTGTATTTTTGACTAGATATGCCTAAAAGCTATAAGTATATTTTTCAATTATAATTGCTTGACATTTTAATGAGTGTGCATACATTTTTCTGGGCCATAGGAGAGCTGGAGCTCTCACTCACTTTATCACAAACAGAATATTTTGTAGGTTAGGGTTTTCATTTTTTTTTTCAGCCACTGTGGGTTGTTGTAGAATTCTGCAGTTATTCTACTAACTTTTATTTTAGCAATAGGATCATAAATTGGGCCCCAATCCTGCAAAATGAAGTCGATGGGACTAATCATAGCATACCTCTCAAACTCCAAACATGCCAGTGTGTGTCACAAGCAACAAAAATGTGTGACAAACAACTAAACTATGGATCACTTATGGGTTGCACCATGCACGAGAGATTATAATGTTTTTTAACAATAAACCCTGTTGCTAAACATATTTGCTCACTGTGCTAATTAAATAAACCAGTTTTAATACAAGAAAATTAGAACAACAAATTCCATTATGTGCAACCATAAAGACTCCTTACATAGGTCAACAGTAAAGTTGGAATCATAGACCGTTAAAGCCCTAGCCTGGACCTCTACCGTTTGAGCTAAAAGAGTAGTAAATGTCCTTTATGTGGCCCAGCTAGTAGAAGGGGGCATGAAATACACTGGAGCAATGGGTTACACAACTATTTATTAGACAGTAATAGAAAGTTAGAGGGCCAGACTGGATTCCAGTCCCAATTCTAGGAGGAAAGGGTTGTCTAGTGGTTAGAGCAGTGATTGCTAGACGACAGTGCATATATACATACTGTGAAAAGAGACACACGCATTAATGTAGAATATTGTCATATACATGTAAACAATATAGTAGAGATGAAACTGGATGTACTGTTGTAAAGCAGAGAAAAGTTTTAAAAGTTGCGTATATTTCCCCAGGAGGAAACCTGTCTCTTCTGTGACTCACAGAGAAACAGATAAGGTTGTGATTGTTTCTGAAATGTACCAGTCACGGGGTCCACTCGCTGCTACGGTGCGCCTCCGCCTGGCAGCTTTGGGGATGAGCTCTACTCGTGCTGGACCCTCCTCTGGTGGACTCTCCACCCATCTTTGCAACTCCAGGCGCTTCTTCTTCGTGACTTGGCCCTCCGGCCAGGTCACTCTGTGTGTATTCCCCCCTTCTGGGGTATCAAAGTCTTTCAGGGCAAACTGTCCAAGATAGTCTGCTCCCCACTATGTGGTCTGTGCCACTGCCCCAGGGGCTGGTAGGGGGATTGAAGCCTGCCCCTCTAATCAGGGTTCCAGCTCAGGGCCCGTTCATCAGCAGCTAAGCTCTGTCCTATCCTCTCCCTTGAGTAGGGTGACCAGATGTCCCGATTTTATAGGGACAGTCCCAATATTCAGGGCTTTGTCTAATACAGGCACCTATTGCCCCCCACCCCATCCCGATTTTTCACACCTGCTATCTGGTCACCCTACCATTGAGCCTTTCCCCCTTCTCTGGGTTTGCCAGCCCAAACTCCATCCTCCCATGAAGTAACTGTAGACCACTTGTCTCTGTAGCTCCAAACATACCTCCGTTCTTCCAGGGAGTGACTGCAGACTACTTCCCTGCAGCCTCCCAGCTGCTCCTGGGCTTTAGAACAGGCCTCTCCTGTTCCCATTCTGATGGACCTTCTCTAATTAATCACCTCTCCCTGGCTCCTCCTCCAGGTGCAGCCTGGCCATCTTAACCCTTTCAAGTCTTGTGTGGGATGGACACCCTGTCACAGGACCTTATTCAGCCTTCGAAGAATTTCTTTTTTGCTGCATCATTAATCATGGCAAGATCATCATACTACTTATCAGTTCTAGTAGCCTGGTCCTTCTCTGCTTGCTGCTTCCATCCTCCTCATCTGGCTCACAGCTCCTGGGGCTCTTGCTTATCGTGGGGAACATCACAACCCCCCAAATAGTCTCCCACTAATCTTGGATCTGGAAAAGCGTGTGTAATGAGGGGAGGGGAGTTCTGCTAATCTCCACCACCAAAACTGTCATTCCAGGCTTCATCTCATGGAGAGAACATTCCTAGACCACTATCTAAACCAGAGGTGGGCAAACTAGGGCCCGTGGGACCATCCTGCCCAGCCTCTGAGCTCCTGGCCCGGGAGGCAGCCCCCCGCCTCTGCAGCCACACTGCCGCATGGCGCAATACTCTGGGCAGTGGGGCTGCAGAGCCCGGCCTGACCTGGTGCTCTGTGCTGCGTGGCACCCTGGCAGTGCAGTAACGGGGTAGGGAGCGGGGAAGGGGAGTTGGATATAGGGCAAGGGAGTTCGGGGGGTGGCCAGGGGCTTGGATAGGGGTCAGGACGGTCAGAGGGTGGGGAATGGGGGTTGAATGGGGGCAGGGGTCCCGGGGGGGCAGTCAGGAAGGAGAGGAGGGGTTAGATGGGAAGGGGTCCCGCGGGGGGCAGTCGGGGGGGGGGGGGGCTGAATAGGGTGGTGGTGGGCAGTTGGGGCGAGGGGTCTGAGGGTGGTCAGGGAGAAAGGGTGGTTGGATGGGGCAGGGGTCTGGGGGCGGGGGGGAGTCAGGAAGGAGGGAGGGGTTGGATGGGGTAGCAGGGGGAGTTAGGGGCGGGGGTCCAGGGGCAGTCAGGGGACCAAGAGCGGGGGGTGGATGGGGCAGGGATCCCCGGGGGGCCGTCAGGGAACGGGTTGGATGGGCAGGAGTCTCGGGGGGCGTCAGGGGGCGAGAAGCAGGGGGGTTGGATAGGGGCCGGGGACCGGGTCATGCCTGGCTGTTTGGGGAGGCACAGCCTCCCCTAACTGGCCATCCATACAATATCAGAAACCCGATGCAGCCCTCAGGCCAAAAAGTTTGCCCACCCCGATCTACATCCAACAAAAACAATCATAGGTGCAGGAACTAGGGGTGTGGGGGGGTGCTGCAGCACCTCCAGTTTTTTTCATGGGGTCCTGGCTGCAGACCCCACACCCAGGGCTCCACTATTGGCCCCACACATGGGGCTCTGCTCTCACCCCCAGCTGTGGTCCCAGCCTCAGCCCCTTTATCCCTGTCCATGTGTTGTTCTCTCCCCACACCCCCGAGCTATGGCTCCCGGGAGAGGGGGCACAGACAGGGGTATGGGGAGGTGCAAGGTAAAAAAGTTTGGGGACCACTGGCTTTCAGCCCCCCCACTGTAAAAATTGTTCCAGCACCACTGACAATAATAGCAATAATAATCTGACTAAATAGGACAAATATTTGTTTCTTTTAATTCTGGGATACTCAGAGAAACAAGACTATTTTGTAATAGCTAATTTCAATGCTTTTTAATGTAAAGGAATTTTATTTACTATATCTCCAATCACAGCAGAGTTTAAAACACTACTTTCTATTTGTTTGGTCTGATAGAACATTATTTTTTCACTCCTACTCCCTTTTTTATCAACATACTTTTATTCCCAATTGGAGCGTGTTCTGCTTTTGGTGTTGGCTGTAAAAAATGAAAAGCAAGTGGCTGAATTTAGTTCTTTTCTGATTCATATTTATATTTGATCTTTCCTTTTTTTAGCAAAACAAAACAAAACGAAATGAAATAATCTCTTTTCTATTATATTTGCTTTTCCAGCATCCCACACTCTCCTAAGTGGTGAGTCTTTAATATTAAAGAAGATTTCCATTTCTTCATCTGTCCTTCCACAAAGTTTCTGGTGTCTTAGGAATTAAGTATCTGGCATCTATTACGGTTTTTTTTTCTAAGGCAGTCCTCAAGTGGTACCGGGACTGATCTTTTAAGCATGCCACACTTCTCTCCTCTGCCTTCTCTGTGCAACATATCAGGCCCCAAGTGTCACAAATGTAATCTGTACTAAAATAAATTAAATGATGTGTAGACAAAAAAAGTATGCACCTTAGCAATAGGACCAGTCACTTACCATATCTCTAATTCCTAGATCTTTCATCATAACTTTAATAGCCTCTCTTACTTTAGATAGCAGTCTGTGTCTAGGAGTCTATATTTATCCCCATATAAATCTCATACTATGTTAAAAGCTGTCTCCCAATCCCAAACTGTGTGATGACAGGTATGTTGTTCAGCTTTCCCAGAAGCTGCCCTGAGGCTAATAAAATATCCTTTGAGTTACCATAATTTAGAGCAAAGAAGAAGAGACTAAGTCCTCAATCCTGCACATACTCATGAATGGTTTTATTAGTATTTGCATTAGCATTGTGCCTAGGAGCCATAGTCATGAACCAGGACCCCATTGTACTAGGCGCTGTACAAACACAAAACAGAAATAGCTTACAACATAAGTATAAAGTAAGAAACTGCAGGTGGATACAAAGAGACCATCATGGGAACACAAATAAACAACGAGACCGTATTAGCATGGCAGGTAGTGGTCTCAGCACACCAGCAGCCAAACTGTTGTCAGTGTTTTTTTGTAGGCATCGTGGAAAGGAGATTTTTAAGGATTTTGAAGGAGGATAAAGAGTTAGTTTAGTGGAGGTTTATGGGGAGCTCCTCCCAAGTGTGAGGGACCACGCAGGAGAAAGCATGAAGGGGATTGTTGATAGAGGGTGATGCAGGCTGATGTCACTGGCTGATCAGAGCTGGGAATCGCCGTCTTGATTAGAGTATAAGTATGAGAGATGACAGGCAGGGTGAGGATAGGCCGTGAAGGGCCTTGACAGTGAAAAGAAGTAGCTTATCTGTGGTGCAATAGATACATGCTTAACTCTTCTCATGGGAGCACTCCCACTGAAGTCACAGGAATGCTCACATGCTTAAAGTTAAGCATGTGTGTAAGTGTTTGCAACATCGAGGCTGATTATGTTATGGAGCAGATACTGCAAGGTGGAGCTTGGTGCAACCAGCTGAATAAAAAGGTAACTTAAATTGTGAATAGTTTCACAAATCAAAGCAATGAGCTCAGTTCACGATGCTTTATGGACGGGGTTACATTGTTAGTATTCAGAAGCATTCAGGCAGCTACCATGCACTTATAAAAATTTGTGGCTGTGGGATCCTGAAACTTTCACAATATTTTGGCTGAATAATAATTTGTTCTGTGGAAAGTTGTAGCAGGAAGATCTCTTCTGGCTATCTTAAAAACTCTGTGTAGATTAGGAAGTGGAAGAAGGGAGGTTTGTGGCAGGAAAAGTAGTTCGAAATTCAATAAATAAATTAAAAAAATGATGATCATCAGCAGAAAGGATGAGGTGGTTAGAGAGATGGCTTCTCTCCACGTGCAGTGCAGGTGTTGGTCAGACGAAACATTCTGAATAAAATTGTCATGTTGCTAATTTAGGCCGTGATTCAGCAAATCATTTAAAAACATGCTTAAGTTCTGCAAAACACTTAAGCACGTGTATAAGTCCTATTTAAATCAATGAGTTTTAAGCAGATGCTTGAAATTAAGCACATGCTTAAGTGCATGTGTTAAATCAGGACTTTAGCCCCTTTATTGGTTAGCAAATTTAGTCTGGGGAAAAGATAGATGTTCTCCGCCAAACTTGATGCGAATTGAACAAGGGGTTTCTGAATTATCACATCCTAATTCAAAAAGTCTAAAAGTCTTTCTTTAAAAATCCACTTCTGTCTAAAACCTTCCTCAGCCCCCTCCTGGCTGGCTTCTTGGTAGCCTTTTAAAGAGATGACCCACCCTCTGCAGTTCTAGCTCAACACTGTTGCTTTCTTAGCATGACCCCAGAGCACCTGGCAAGCTGCTAGACAAAGGCAGGCTCCCATTGCCTCTCACACTGGTTTAAAGTGGAGGTTCTAGTTAAGTGGGTTAAAAATGTTGCTTGCCGCTTGAGTCTTCACTGATAATATGTGGGATGGGCTATATCAATGATATTCAGCCTTGAAGAGATGAAAATGTGTTATTGTCTAATGGAGTCAAACGTAATCAAGGTGGGAGTTTCTGACATTGTGTTGCAGAAATCAGTAACATAACTTTGCATGTCTTGTTCTCTGGTGTACTTAATTTTTCAACTAGAGTTGGTGGTGTGTAACTATCCTTGAAGTCACAGCTTGGGTGTTTGATTCAAGGCTTCATATTTAAATTCCTTTGCTTTTTGGTTTGTTGGTTTTGTTTGTCAAAGGTTACCCATTTGAGATGACTAATTATACCAACTCAGTGACCCATCAGTGAGTGTGTAATTGTTTTATGATGCAGCAAATAAAAAAAGAAAAAAAAAATTCAAGGCTACTCTGTTTAGATTTCCTTAAATATTAACGAGAAGTCTAATAATTCTCAGGAGTAATTTAAGAATAGAGATGGAGCTCCCCACCGTAACACTTCATCCAGATCATAGAATGTAATGGCTGTTTTGATTCCACTTATCATGAGATAATTCCAGAGAATGGAAATGACATGGAAAAGAGAAAAAAAGTACTTGATGATATTTTGTCAAGACACATTCTTGTTTTATCCAACAGTGACGTTTACCTGGAGACTATCTAGTGAGACAAGAACGTCTCTTAAAATACATGCTTGGAACCAGATATACTCCTGTCTTGAAAGTGTCATACTGGAGTTTCTTAAAGATCCCAATTTTTGCTGAATAAAGTGCCTTTTTATAATTGATATGCAGTTGAAGAGATAAAAATACATTAATATTTCTAAAAGCACTGCTGCCCGGCACAGAATACCCTTCAAAAATGTCACCACCCTAAACCTTAGAATGAAGACCTTTCCCTATAGTAATTTTCCCTCCCCCCTGAAAAAAAAAAACAACTCAGTTCACATCTGGAGAATGTAATCATGTATGTTCTACTTCCAGAAAGAACTTCCAGTGTTCCATTTCCAACACAGCTAGTTAGTCTATGAGATACATTTGTCACCCTTTGACATTTCACACTTCTAGAAGAATTTTTTCTTTTCCCCTTAGTCATGCAACAGGTTTAGTCAAAAGGCTGAAAGATGAACCCTAAAAAGTAACTTTGTAATTCATTCTGAATCTCAAAGTCACATTTGCAGACCTCCTCTCTGCTTGGAGAATACCATTTTTTTTAGAAAACTGTTGGACCACAGCCTTGATAACAAGCGTTATTGATACAGCATCTCAGATGAGGGAGTTTGTCATCAAAATTTTCATGATGACTTCTGTTGTTATTTGTATTGTGGTAGCACCTAGAGGCCTGAACAGAAATCAGGGCTCCATTTGCTAGGCATTCTATAAATACATAGTAAGACACAGCCCCAAATTCTTACAATCTGAACGGACAGGATATACTAAAGGTGGGAGGAGAAACGGAGACTTAGACAGTTGAGGTAATTTGGCCATGGTCACAGAGCAGATCAGTGGTAAAACCAGAAAAAGAACCCGGTTTCCTGAGTACCAGAGCAGTACCCTGGCCACTGGACTCTGCTACTCAGATTACCCAATTGTTAGAATTTTCAAAAGCTTACGTGGATACAAGAGGCCTATTGTGGCTACAACCGTTTGGACACTTGGCATTTTCAGCATTCCTGTTTGAGCACTCCAAGAGGACCAATTCAGGACATGGTAAGGGGTGGGTGCCTAACTGACATTTTCAAAACCACTTAGAAACCCCTCAGTCAGAGTTAAGACTGTACTAGGAATCACCAGTTAAGTCACACAGGCACCAGTCTAAGCCACAGATAGTTGGGGTCATGATTTAGGGGTTACCTTGAAAACTCATGTTCATTTTGTTATGAATTCAGATAGCTGAATATGCTTATTCTGTTAATAGTCTGTTAATCTCCCTGCTCGTGCACTTTCCATTTTGGTTGCTTTGTGTCCCAGAACCTCCTCTGTAGATGTGGAAAGTAGAAGCATTATCTATGCTTGTCATCTTAAGATGCTGCTAGTTTAGACAACATAAATGATAAATAAAGTGCATGGGGTTACATGATCAATAGCAGACAATACCTTACAAGCTGCTGTGATAAATAATAAATAATTGCAGTGATAAATAATTCCATTAAGTGGATCAAAGTTTATGATGGCCACCGTAACTCAGAGCTGGAATCAATTTCAGGCAACTTGTGTACTATATAACTACTAAATTTATTGTTCTGGAAATTTCCTAATGATGACATTGGTTTAGAGCTTAGAAGGAGGGATGGGGTGGGGAGGAAGAGTGGGACACATACATTAATCTGAAAGATGTCATGTGGTGTTTTGATGGACACATGCTGTAACTGTTCATTTAATTATTGGATTCACATAATTACTCTAAGTATGGAAGGAACACAAGGTCTCCATTCATTAGACTTTCATGATCCTGCTTCTCATCCTTTTGCTGTACACTCGATGATACACATCTCCACTGGCTCAGTCCTTGGGCCTTCACTCCCACATTCCTTACTGATTCCTCTGAGTCACGAATAGATTTTTCTACCCGTTTGCTACAACTTGGTGGCAGATGGTTCTGGCTGAAATTACACAGGCACAGATGCCTTCATGCTTACTGTCTCTGCACACAGAGAAAGATAACTGCGCTTAAATTATGTGTTCTCCTCTTTTGTTGTCCTCACTCTCTTGCACATTGAAAAAATGGGAATTTGATTTGCTCTGGAGCTGGATAAAGAAATAATTAACAGGCACACAGTACTTTTATGTAATCAGCAACAATAGCCATAGTTTTTTTTTTGGATGGTACTGGGCTGTAGATCATATAGAAGTGTCAGCTAATCCAGAACATATCTGGAGTTTGAGTAAGAACTTGTATACACCATTCTCTTCATGAATCCTTTGCATATCTGATATTAGTTGCCCTTGGTGAAGTTGGCGAGAACCAGGAGATGCTAACAATCACTGCCAGTGTGTATACTGTCTACTGGGTATTTCCTTAGTTCTTGTTTTCTGTCATCTTGTGCTCATGGTCCTTTAACACTTAACTCGGTGGAGGCAGAGAAAAATCACAGGTGTTGTTCAATAGTATCACCAGTTTTCTCAGTTCACATTTCAGTATGGAAACTGTGTTTCTCAGGATCACTAGACAGAAATTTCTGTGGCAAGCTCTAGACCAGATTGTTGTATGGAGTGAACTTGGTAGTCTGATGGGTACAGAGTTCTGTGTTGAAGTGTTTATTTCATACAAAAAAAAGGTGTCACAAATCATACACAGATAGATAAAATCTGTAAAACTCATTAAAAATAAAAAACCTCTCTCTCCTTTGGGGTGGGGAGGGAGAAGAAACACCTTTCAGGAAATGCCTGTCTAGACAAAACATGAAATGGGGAATGCTTGAGTACTGCTACTCTAAGCACCAACATCTCATCTCTTCTCTCCTCTTCCCTTTCCTCCCACAGCTCTGCTCTTCCTCAGCTCCCACCATGAAGCTTTCTTAAATGCAAGCAGAATCCAAACAGTCCATACGTGAATTAGCCATCCTATTACTCTTCCCTAAGTAGGCCTAACAGGATCCTTTGTAAAACTGGACCCAGCTGCTCTCTCCACTTCTGTAGCTCACAGGTGGCTTCCCAATAACGTAGGCCAGGAATCATTTGCCATCATTAATAGGTCAACAGAATGAAAAGCCCTGCCCTGTGTGCTGGCACATTATGAGGGTTGTATGCTGTTTTGTATAGAGACTGTGATGTTGCTATGAGCAATTGGTGGAGCTAATGTTTGTTTCCAATATGTTCATTGTTTAATTCCTGCTGATTGTCTACAATCTTCAACTGTGTTGTTTGATGAGCAACAAACTAGGTTGCAGTACTTTTGCAAAATAAATCAGATGCTGCAATAATCACCAATTTCCAAAATCTGAAGTAATCTGCACATTTTTATTTAAAGTTTTACCTGGAATCCGTTTACGTAACTCTAGAAACTGTGAGGGCTGGAATCCATGTAGGAGGAGGATGCAACATAGAACACCAGAAGCAAACAGACACCTACCAACCAATGTTTTCAGCTATTTCATGTTTAATTTACATTTGAATAAGGTTCAGTTCACCTGAGCCTTATCATCCAAATCTAATTATAGTGAGAATAGAATGGCTTAGGAACTTGTGATTTCTGCTGAGGATTTAAGCTAAAACATGGTAAATTCTAATTACATAGAATATTGTTTTCATGATAGGATTTTTTTGTTTAATAAAAACAAATGCAGATTAGAGATGCAAATTTACTAAAATACTTGTCTGTACCCACAAGTACTACAAAAATACTCACAGCTTGTTGGTAACCTGACTCAATGCATTGAACTGTCCAACCCAAGAGTGCCTCCTCCCAGTGATCCAGCATGTTAAATGAAGGGGTTTTGGTGGGGAGCAATTGAATCATACATTTTTTTTAAAGAGTATTGCACAAAATGCATGCCAAATCATTAAGAAAAGTGCCTGGTACTGGGGTGGGGGGGGGGAGATAAATAATATAAAAGAGGGGGGGAATGCTCACAAAAGGAGTTACCAGAATGGGAAAGGCAGTTTGTAGTAGATTTTTTCTCTCTCTCTCTCTCTCCACATTGGATTGCATGCTAAATTGTTAACAGAGATCGGTTGCCTGGGGAGGTGGAAGTGGTGCTTCCAGAATTGGTGATTCACAATATTGAAGATCTTTGGGGCACTAACTGGGAAATTAGTAAGTAGAGGACTTGATTCTCCTGTTGTGGTTACCATTGGACTATTCTCTCTCCAATATTAAGAAATGTTGAAGATAAAAATCTGTTGGTAAACTGAGCTGGCGTGACAAAAGTCATGTAATTTTGTGTGTATGCATATTCCCTTCCTTGGGTACAGCAGGAATTTCCTAACCATTAGAGCAGCTCAGAATGTTCTCATGGCTATTTTATAATCCAGTGTCTGCACCCCATTACAAACACCCATCTCTTGAGCTGAAGGAGTAACAATGTTAGTTGTCAACAGCAGGCAGTCGGTAATGGAAACCATCCTCCATTAAGTAAGCCATTGCATTATACATGGTTTCAGAGTAAAATCAAGAAGAGCTTGGCAATTTCATCTTGATTTTATTTTGAAACTCAAAGCAATGTTTGGTTTTAGGGAGTGGGATAGTCAGGAGACGATTGGGCACCTGTCTGCATGTGTGCACAGCCTCCCACTCCCATCAAGTTTCTCACTAACTCAGCTACTGGTCAAATAATGCAACTTGATTAGCAAAGAAAGGAATCTCTAAGGCCCCTGTTCTCTTCAGTCATGTGATCCCAAGAAGCCCTTACAACTCTTTCCACAGCAGAGCTTCAGATTGTCTCTGGCTGGAAGACAAGCAGCACTTCATCTGTGGTGGGCATTACACAACCTTATAAACATTTCATGAAGTATTTTTAAAAGACTTCAGTTGTTATTATTTATGAAGCAGCTGGGCTTTTTACAGGGGGAGAGACTCTCTCCAAAAGGCAGGACAGGTTGCCTAGGAGAGAGGAGAATGAGTGAGTTGCCTGTAAGATGAACAGCATTTTTGAAAAAAAGAATGTACTAACATATTTTTTAAATAGTGTTTACTTACTTTTTAATTTAAAATGTTTCATTTTTATTGGCTCTATCAGAACTTGTACTATTCCAGGACATGATATTACTCAAGCACAGAAATTATTTCAGAGCCTTGATTTCTATATTATTTGGGCAATGAGAATTTTTCTTTCAGTTAGCATTTACTATTTGCTGCAGTGCTGTAATGCCTGGGGGCTGAGTTTGCTCCTGCTTATACCAATGTAAATCAGGAGTAACTCTACAGAAGTGGATGGAGTTACCCAGTATAAAACTAGTGGAAGGGATAGCGGTATCAGAACTCTTGCTTACCTTTGTCGCAAATAATCATTACGAGCCCCAAAGGAACGGTGCCATTTCTTGCTGATGTTGTTCCAGTGATATCACGTATCTAATCATGGTACCTCTGATTTTGCTGCATTTGCTGAAATATCAGATACAGTCACATCCAAAACTTGGACTTGTTTATGGGAAAATGAATATTCCCCAACTAGTGATCGTTCCCTGTGAACTTCATATACGCACGCATACGGCTTTACAGACTTAACCTGCGTCTCTGAGATTTCTTCTTGCCCATAGGATCTTATTTTTGCATCGCTAGAGTCTGTATTTGTGGCGACACCAGTGTGAGACGGATGGTATTTTTTCAAAGAGGGGCAGACATATAGTGACGTCTGGGTGTTACAGCTGCCAGGCTGTGCAGCACGAATGGATTTTTACTAGGAATGCACAGCTTCAGTCACCTCAAAAACACCACAGTCCTTGCACTGAATCCTTTCATGAAAGAACCTGCCACATCTGTAGAGTTCCACTTCCATTTAACCTTTAAGTCCATTTTTCATTCTCTTGATGTCTCTGTCTTGGTTGTAATTAGCTCCATTTCTTTTAGCTCACTCCCACACATATGCCTGCAACTATTAAGGTTCATGTTTGTAGAACAGTGGCCAATGAAAATAGCTGGCGTTTAAGATCAGTGAGCACCTATACCTTCTGAATGTGTCATTTTACATTGAATAAAAAGAGAATTTTGCACAGTTAAAGGGGGAAGATCTGAAATCTGTGCACAGTCCAAAGATGCAGGCTCTCTGAGTCTTCAAATCAAAGAATTATTCCCCTTCCTCAGTCCTACATTGCCCTTGGTGGGTGAGGTGTTCCTTCTCTTTCATGGGGTGAGTGGCCTGAGTACACACACACACTCCTTTATCTGGTAGTTTATACTCCAACAATTTCATTTAATCTTTCATTTAAAAATGTGAAATGAAATGTAATATAATCACATAGCAGCAGTCGTAACTGCAGATGGGCATGGAGATTAAGTGCCACTCCTTTGGCCAAAGCACAAGCCACAATCAGTCTGAATGTTTTTTAAAGTCAAAACAATTTCTGTTATTTTTTCCCCTTTGTTAATCATTTCCCCATGCCCCTGCACTTGCAGATTCTTGCCTGGACTGAAAGAAGAGCTTACTAAATATCACGAAAAAAGTTCTTGCAGTGTTGTCAACTCAGCAGGAAGTACTGGAGGAAGAGTTGGTCAAAATTTTTCATTCCAATCTTATTGGAAGGGAAATCCCCACTCTCCCTCTTTTTTTTTTTTTTTAAACTAAAATCTTTTGTGAAAAACTTTTGGGTTTTTTAAATTATCTGGTGGGTTTTTTTTAGTTTTGTCTTTACATTTTTCTCACCCTATATTCCTTCTTGCCACTCAATGGAATAGAATGAATTATGGCTAGATATTTTGAGGGAGAAGAAGTTGGGGAGTCCTTATCTTTGGAAAAGTTGCAGGGCAGCAAAAGGGAAAATGAAATTCTGTGACTCTGCCACCCTAATTTTTTTTCAAGAGAAAGTTTTGAAAAGTGACAGAGTGGCAAAGGAAGAATGCAAAAAAGGAAATGAAAAAGCCAAACCCTGAAAACAAGCAACACCCCCCCCCATGGCCATAATTCATTTTATTGCGTTCAGTGTCAAAAAGAAAAAAGAGGAAGAGAAGAAAACCTTCCAACACTTTGGTGATTACCGTCAGGCCCCCTCCTCCCATTATTTTTCAACCAGCTCCATTTGGAAGTCTCACAAGAGATTTCCAGTCAGGCTTTGTAGATTGAAGAAGTTTATATAATTGAGGTTGCTTCAAACCAGATAAAACGAAGGCCCCAATCAAGCAAAGCACTTAGGTCCAGATCCTCAAAGATATTTAGGCTCCTAGCTTCCACTTATTTCAGTGTAAGCCCTGATCTACACTGGGAGTGGGGGGAAACAATCTAAGTTACGCAACTTCAGCTACATTAATAGCATAGCTGAAGTTGACGTACTTAGATCGACTTACTGTGGTGTCTTCACCGTGGTGAGTCAACTGCTGCTGCTCCCCCGTCAACTCTGCCTGCGCCTCTCATGGTGCTGGAGTACAGGACTCAATGGGAGAGTGCGCGGGGGTTGATTTATTGCGTCTAGACTAGACGCAATAAATCGATTCCCTGCTGGATTGATTGCTGCCTGCTGATCCAGTGGGTAGTGAAGACATACCCTAAGTTAGGAGCCTAAATTCTCCTATGAGGATCTTAAACACTTGTAGTACTCTGAGGTTAGGGGTAGTCCCATTCATGTCAATGGGACTACTCATGAACTTAAAATCAAGGACTTGTGTAAGTTCTGTGCTGGTTTGGGACCTAAGTCTTTGAGGTTCATCCATGAAACAGTGGTCACACCTAAAAATGTTCTGATTACCCTTTAGATAACAGTAAGGATTTTCAGTGGAGCCTAGTGGAGATAGGTACCCAACTTCCACTGAACTTCAGAACCACGAATACAGGGAATGCCTAGAAATTACTGCAAATACTAGGCTATATTATCTAATGCATAATGAGAATTTTAGACATGTTTAGATCCCATTACCTTAATATTTGCTGTGTTCTCTGGGGTAATTTTTGTACTTCGTAACTACAGAGTATTATTCATACACACAAAAAACGATGTAAAAAGAACATTATTGAGGTTGTAAAGTCAAGCACTTAAAAGTCAGGAATGCCAGAATTCAGGTTGCCAGTGCAAATGTAATTTGGTCTCCTCATGTATTATGATACAGTCTTTAATTACATGATAACAAACTTTTTTTTTCCCACAGGACCCTGCCTCATTCAGTGGTCGGTCCTCACTTAATGACCAGCAATTCAATATTTTGTTTCCTCCTCATTATTCAACATATGGCCTCATGCCTTAGTTATTGCACACTAGTCAAATCCAGTTCTGAAGACAGAATTATTAACTTCCTTATGGGCTATTCTATGGCACCCTTGTATTTTTACATTAATCTGTGAGATGTAGGGGTATGATTATCCTTGTTTTACAGACAAAGATCTGAGACACAGAGACACTGAGGTCAAAAGTATCCATTAATTTTGGATGCTCAGTTTAAAGTACTAGGACTTTATTTTTCGAAGTATGTAGCATTGTACTGCATGTGTTCAAAGCACAGCTTCCACTGACTTCAGTTGAAGTTGTGAGCATTCAGCACTTCTGCAAATCAAACCCTCGGGTCTCAAGTCAGGCACCCAGAAATATGGAACACACAATTAGTGACTGTCTATGAGATGTTTGGTTAAAGTGACTTGCTAGACATACATCACACAGGAGTTCTGATGCACAGGAAAGAACAGAATTCAATTCTCCATGGCAGCTTTTTACTAATTTAACCAGGAGACCCTCCTTTCTCTTCCTACAATCCCCTGCCTCTACACACTACACACATTCTATCTTCTGTGACAAATGAGACAAAGATCCTACAGACAACAGCCTCCTTCACTACACAATCCTGATTCACCCCCAGAGCAGGTTAGTCCTGTGCCCTGAATGATATAGAGGTTCTGTTAAAAAAAATTGTATGTAAAGCTGGTCAAAAACTGGCATTTCCATTCTGTAGGAAATTTTGAAATGAATTTTGGAACAAAAAGGAGAGATGTTGAAATTTCCTGTACAAATTCAGAAAAATTAGTTTTGACGTAATCAAATAGTTTTGCTTCTGAAATTTTGAAACAAAATTCTGCCTGGCAGTCAGTTGTCCTAGCTTAGCCCTGGCTTTCAAGGCTTCAAAAATTCAGGCTGAAACAAACATCCTGCATGAAACATTTCAGCCTGAAGAGTTAAAGTCTGGCATGGTTATAAACAACTGAAAACAGGGTCTTATAATGGGAAGTGTTGAGTAACCTTAACTATAG
The DNA here is from genome assembly GCF_965140285.1 of Lepidochelys kempii. NCBI lineage: Eukaryota > Metazoa > Chordata > Testudines > Cheloniidae > Lepidochelys > Lepidochelys kempii. The sequence continues at coordinate 84,225,343 of NC_136381.1, forward strand.
GTGGTGCTATGAGCCCCACCTAGAATACTGAAAATATGGAGATAACATTATCTAAATATCTTTAAGGCAGATCAAAAGTGATTTAGTGTGAGCACTTTAATTTAAAACCTGATGCAGGTGGGTTATCCTGACATTTAACTTGTTAGCACACTTTTTTCTCTGCATAACTAACATTTTATAAATATCCTTTAATAAAATCATGCACACAAAGCAGCACTAATGTACTTAAATTCTTTCCTCTCTCCTTTTTGGTTCTGTTAACACTCTCGATCCCTTCATTTTTATATTCTATTGTTGGCCCTCATTCCTTTGCTCCATTTGTTGCTGCTCTGAGATCCTCTTTGATAGGAAGATGTAGCTTATTCATCATTCTCCTGTTGATTCAGATTGAATGGTTGTATCACCAAAATGTGCAGTGTTTGTCAGAAGTATCGTTTTTCTGGTTTGCTGTAATTGCAGTTATGCTTTTCTTTCTTTTACTTGTGGAATGAATTCTTGCACTTGTCTTGACACGTTTTTTCCTATATCAGCGGAAACAAGGTGATGACAAGTTCATCTCTTTTATGGGAGTCTCACTTTCCTTGTGACCCAGGGCTATCAGTTTCCAATCTTCCCACAGCTGGAGGGACTGTTGCTTATTCCCTTCAGAACTTTCCCTGAAAAGTCTTCCCTTAAATATTTTCCACACTCTTTTGAGACTGAAGGTGGGAATTTAATGCTAAGTGACTAAATGAATTGCTTCACTTTGTAGTGTAAGGGACTAAAGAATTCTTGAGACAAAACAATGGGTTCCCCCCCACACACACACATGACAACAGATTATACAAATATGCAGTGAGAACTGTGATTTCTTTAGCATTTTACAGATATGCGCCTTTAAAATGCATTTTAGTGAATTATGGATGAAGAATGTGCTCATTCAGAATGTTGAATGAATGACACCATGGTGTGTGCTGCTCAAGTATCACAACTCTGAAATCTAAAGCACTGAGCAATTAACTTGGAAACACAATCAAAGTGGATAGGAAGAAGTTATGAGGAGCACACTGACAAAATGATTGGTTCACCCATTATTGATTGACTGCTGTCCATTGCTTGTTTTGTTTTATCTACACATAAATCTTGGGGTGTGATTATGATCTCTCCAGGAACAAAGTGTCCTGTAATGTTGCTCATCCTTGGGAGTAAACTTTTGTTTGAGGATCTTAAAGCACTTTGAAAACATGAGTGAATTAAATCACAGAGCATCCTCTGACACGAGGAAGTATTATTATCCTAGTGTCCCATTTTACAAATAGAAACACTGAGGGCATGGCTACACTTGCAGATGTAGAGCTCTTTGAGTTAAACCTGCCTTCGGAGAGCACAGTAGGGAAAGTGTTGCAGTCTGTCCACGCTGACAGCTGCAAAGCGCACTGGTGTGGCCACATTTGTGGCACTTGCAGTGGCATTGGGAGCGGTGCATTATGGGCATCTATCCCACAGAGCACCTCTTCCCATTCTGGCGCTGTGGCTTGTGGGAAGGGGGTGGGGGAGCGGGGCATTCTGGGTTCTGTCCCAACTCCCTGTGATGCATCGGTTCGCATCCCAGCAATCCCTGTGCTTCTGTCCACATTTGGCATTCACCACTGTGGAACGCCGCTTTTGGGCTCGGGAAACAAGCACTGAGTGGTGGGATCACATCGTCATGCAGGTCTGGGATGACAAGTAGTGGCTGCAGAACTTTCGGATGAGAAAAGCCCCTTTCATGGGACTGTGTGAGGAGCTCTCCCCCACCCTGCGGCGCAAGGACACGAGATTGAGAGCTGCCCTGGCGGTGGAGAAGTGGGTGGCTATTGCAATCTGGAAACTGGCAACTTCAGACAGCTACCAATCGGTCACTAACCAGTTTGGAGTGGGAAAGTTGACCGTTGGAATCGTGTTGATGCAAGTTTGCAGGGCCATTAATATAGCATCCTGCTCAGAAAAATTGTGACTCTGGGTAAGTGCATGACATTGTGGATGGCTTTGCACAAATGGGTTTCCCTAACTGCGGAGGGGCAATAGATGGCACATACATTCCAATTCTGGCACCAGCCCACCTAGCCTCTGAGTACGTTAATCGGAAGGGGTATTTCTCTATGGTTCTCCAGGTGCTTGTGGATCACCGTGGGTGTTTCATTGACATTTAACGTAGGCTGGCCCAGAAAGGTGCATGATGCACACATCTTTTGGAACACTGGCCTGTTCAGGAAGCTGCAAGCTGGGACTTTTTTCCCAGACCAGAAGATCGTAGGGGAAGTCGAAATGCCTATTGTGATCCTTGGAGACCCCGTTTACCCTTTAATTCCGTGGCTCATGAAACCCTATCCAGGGAGCCTTGACAGCAGCAAGGAGCAGTTCAACAACAAGCTGAGCCAGTGCAGAATGACTATGGAGTGTGCTTTTGGCCATTTAAAGGGCCACTGGCGCTCTCTGTATGGAAAGCTGGACCTGGTCAATGACAGCATCCCCGCAGTTATATCCGTGTGCTGTACCCTCCATAACATTTGTGAAGGGAAGGGTGAAAGATTTACTCATGCATGGAACTCAGAGGTTCAACACCTGGAGGCTGAATTTGAACAGCCAGAGAGCAGGACTATTATAGGGGCCCAGCGCTGGGCCACAAAGATTAGGGATGCCTTCAGGGAGCAATTGGAGGCTGAAAACCACCAGTAATGTCTGGTGTCCTGCATGGGAGTGAAGTGCAGTGGTTCCAATGTTAGTAGGAATCTGTGTTTGCTATGCTGACTTGCAGTGCCTGTTTCTTTCCTGGGCTAAGGTATCTTTTACTTTATGCAATAATAGAGAATATTTTCAAAGACAAAAAATCCATTTATTGAAAAGAAAATTCATTTATTGAAAAGAAACACAACTGCTTGGGAAAAAGAAAGGGTCAGGGAGTGGGGTGGGAATGGTACAATCACAGATTTGCATATGTCCTGTATATACTCAGCCTTCCTGTCTGGAGTGCTGTGCAATGAGTGCTGCACTTCAGGATGGCTGTACTGCATGGTGATGGGGGTTGAGTGCAGTGGGTAAGGGTCGTGGTTTTCAGGGCTGGGTGGTGACGCTACAGGTGTTGGAGGCAGCTGGTGGCGGTAAGAACCCGGATGTTGGGGAAAGTGGGTTGGAAGTGACATGGGGGCTCAAGGGAAAGAGTTTTAGGACAAGGGGTGCAGGGGAGGGCGGGCAAAGTAGTGCTCTGCCTGCATGGCTATGAGAGCCTGGATAGAGTCCGCTTGGCATTCCATTATGCTTATCAGCTGACCCATGCTTTGCTGCCAGAGCACCGTGCTTTTGTACCGGCTCTCCTCATTCTGCTGGCATGATCCTCCTTTCACTATCCCACCACTCTGCACTTTTTGATTTTCATTACTTGAATGCTGCGTTACTTCATGCAACATGTCTTCCTTGCTTCTACGTGGCCTCTTTCTGATTCTTTGGAGTCTTTTGGCTGGTGATAACATGGACGGCTGAGATTTCAAGGTTGAATCTGTAAAGGCAAAATACAACACTTAACAGAGGCAGCGTTGTTCACACCAGACAGAGCAATGATTCCCCCGTAGTTAAGGCAAGCACAGTCTACACAATAGTATAATTTCCCAATCCCAAAGTGAGTGCACATAACCCATGGGAGCCCCAAAATGGTGAGTAAGCACAGGGGCAAGCGTGACTGATTGTTTCACGGCTGTACTGTCCTCTGGGTTTCTTTGCATTGGGGAGAGCCAACAGCGGCAGGGGGCCCCTATACTGAATTCTGTCCCCATGTTTTCCACAGGAGTTCATCCTGGAAGATATCTCTGAGGGTGACCTGGGAAGCAAGGGAGGGTCTTCTACTGAAATGAGACTTCTGTCCTGGCCCATATGCAGCTTGCCTCATGGCACGGTGGTGCGGACAAGTTAGCCTGACTGGGACAAAGACCACGGTGGCTCTCCCAAGAAACCTGCACAAGCGCATTGCCCAAGTTCTGGATGACACCTTTGAAGAGATCACGGAGGCCGATTATCATGATGTGAGAGAGCACATCAACGCCCTATTCCGCATCTAGGCATGCATGCAGACCTAACCTTCCTCACCCCAAGAGCCTGCACCGAATAACTTCCTTCCCGGAATAAAAGTCACTTACCGGGAACCTCCTCTGGTGTTTGTCCTTCCCCAAGCACCGGCCGCCACAACTGGCTACCTTTCTCCTGGCTTGAGAACAGCTCCTGGCTGCATGCATCTGTGGATTCTGGTGTGTCTTCCTCCACCTCAGCACCCTCGCTCCCACTTTCCTCCTCCTCCTCCTCCTGCCTTGTTGAACTGGGCTCTGAAGTGTCCATGGTGGTACCTGGTGTGGAGGTGGGGTCACCCCCAAGTATCATGTCCAGCTCTTTGTAGAAACGGCAGGTTGCAGGGACAGCACCGGAGCGGCTGTTTGCCTCATGGGCTTTGCGGTAGGCATTCTGCAGCTCCTTCACTTTTAACCCTGCGCTGCAGTGGGTCCCAGTCATGGCCCTTTTCCATCATGTCCCTTGATATCTGCCCGAAGGTCTCATAATTCCTACGGCTGGAGCGCAGCTAGGATTGGACAGCTCCTCCCCCCAAACACTGATGAGGTCCAGCACCTCACTATTGCTCCATACTGGGAATCACCTGGCATGTGGAGGCATGGTCACCTGGAAAGATTCGCTGAGAGCACTCCATGCCTGGCTGAGCAAACAGGAGGGGGATTTTCAAGATTCCCAGAGAATTTAAAGGGCGGGTCTGACAGTTGGTCACCTGAAGGAAGGGCAGTAGAGTTCAAAGTGATGACCAGAGTGGCTAGCACAGGCATTGTGGGACACTCCTGGAGGCCGGTCAGAGTGCACTAACAGACCAGGTTGTCCATACTGGTGCTGCGGTGCTCCAGCGGGGGCACACAAAATGTTATTCCGCTCGCTGAGGTGGAGTACCAGGAGCAGTCTAGCCGCGGAGTCAGAGCACTCTACATGCCTTGCCAGTATGGACGAGTAGTGAGCTAGTGCGCCTGGGGCTCCTTTAATGCGCTCTAACTCGCAAGTGTAGCCAAGCCCTGAGGCATAGAGTGGTTAAGACCTAGATCCTCAAGGGTATTTAGGCTCCTAACTTCCATTGAAATCAATGGACCTAAGTGCCTTGTCCAAGCTTTCATGGACAATCTGAGAAAGATTTGAGATTGCACCTCAATTTACTAAAGGTGGAGGAGTCTCCAAGCTGCTATATCCTGGTGCTCACTGAAGCTCTGTACCAGTACTCTGAGCTAAGAAGTGTGGTGAACTCATGCAAAGCACTTCCCAGAGCAGCAACACTATTATAAAAATACCTACTTATTAAAGACTCTCAAGATCCCTCACACACCCAGAAGCCACACCCAAGACTCAAGCACTATTTAGCAGGTGGTTATACAGTGGGCCAGCTCCTCAGCTCATGCAAATTGGTGTTGTACCATGAACCTCAATGGACTTGTGCTGAATTACAGCTGCTGAGGATATGACCCTGTGTATAAATGCCTACAGCTATCTGGGAGCTATTATTTCAGAACATCTATTAAGGAGACGATGATAATACATAGCACGTTTAAAACATTTTACATATTTAAAAAATTAAGGGGTAGTGGGCTGACCCTGGATTTTCACATTAATAACTGAGGTCAGAATCTGGTCCTTACAATTTATAGTTTCCATCTTGTCTTTTTCTCTCCCTTCTGTCCTTTAAGTATTTGAGTCTCCTTTTACATCATATACCCATATCTATTTCCCCTGCTATTTGGCCCCTTTTGTCTTGCAAGTATTCTTCCCCTGCCTTGAGGGACTCTTCTCTGTGTTTCTCTCATCTCATGAAAGCTTGGCCAGTATGGTTTACACAGATCAGCTAGTTCTGCCCTATCATGGTGAAGGTGCTAACACGTCTCTCAGTGCCTGCTAGAAACCAGTGATTGAGTCTCCTTTGCACTCTCCAGAGATTTGATAGAAGAGGCCCTTCCAGTCACTGGCCTTCCATTCTCTCTGCATCCCTTTGTCAGACATGCCATGCAGAGTAGTTACCCCATCTTACCTTGAATACCCAGCCTTAGGGTCTATACCATAAGAAGATAATGATGCACTGCTGCCTATCACTTCCTCTGAGACAGTTGTCATGTAAGTAGGTAGCAAGCTGAGACTACTGCTTATTATAATGCGTTCATTTTACAGTTACCTTGTCCACCCACCCAACCCGCGTTTGTCTGTTTCTTCCACTTATTACGTCTTGCCATAATCCTAGGCTGTGAGCTTTCTGAATCAGGGACTATTATTTACATAGTTGTACAGCACCAAGCGCAATGAGGCTTTGATCCTGTAATAGAAATAAATAATAACAGTGTATTTAAATGCATTCTAAATCCCAATGAACCCTAGTGTTGGGGCTGATGAATTCATCACCATTTATTTGAGAGCCACCATCCTTAATGGGCATGGCTAGAAGTTTAGATTCTGAGGAATCCAGAATCCCTACTTGAGCAGATAATTTCCACATTCATCTGCTAGGGCACATATATTTATTTTAAAGCCTTGGTATGAAGTATATATATTGTGACAAAGCTCCATCCTTGCCTCCGTGGGTCCTGCATTTCCTGGCGGATTTCACTAGCCTCAGAGGCTCACTGTGACCCTCCATGTAACCCTTCTTTCTCTAGAGACAAGGGTCACAGTCTACTGAGCCATTTTCATCATAAGCCAGCAAGGGAGGTGAGGAGAAGTTATCCCTTCCTTGCACAGTCTCTGTTGTCTCCCAGTCTCAGTGATTAATCAGGGGAAAAAGGGGGGGGCGGGCCCACCCTCTACTCCGGGCTCCAGCCCAGGGACCCTAACAGTATCAGCTATGGTAGCTGACCTTTTAGAAACATGACATGTACAATTCCCTGGGCTACTTCCCCCACAGCAGCCCTCACTTCCTCAAGCTCCATTTCACCCTTACCTCAGGGCCTCCTTCCTTGTGCGTGATATGGTGTGTACTACTCAGTCTCTCCAACAGCACAACTTACTCCCACAGCTCCGACATGCACACCCACCTGACTGGCTGGGAGGCTTTTAACTAGTTTCAGCCAGCCCCTGATTGGCTTCAGGTGTCCCAATCAACCTAGCCTTCTCCCTGCCTTCTGGAAAGTTCTTAATTGGCCCCAGTGTTTTAATGGACCTGGAGCAGCTTCCATTTCACTTAACCTGGTACCAGGGATTTGTTTAGACTGGAGCTAATATATCTATCTCCCACTACTTTTCTATAGCCATCTGGCCTTGCCCCATCACAATATCTAAAAAACCATTCATACTTAGCTGAACTGAGGCCTTAAAATCAATGAGCAACTCGTTCGCAATACTCTTATACACATATACACTTTCCTATTTGCAGGTTTTGTTATATTTTAAAGTGTAAAAAAATATACATTTTTAATTGTATTTTGCTGTTGTGATTTTGATTTTTTGCTTTGCTAACAACACCCACATGCCATTAAGCAGAGATACGGTTGCATTTTGCCAGCAGCATAAATGTCCGTTTCAATGTGATGAGATGAATTACTGTTCATCTTTTTGTAAACCAGAAGGATCTGAGAGTGCAATCTCAGAACCTTTGTTTCTTGTGTTGTGGTGCCTGTGTTTGTGTTACCCTGTTCTGATGTGGCTTAAGGGATTTACCACGGTCTATCTGCTTGACAGTTCAGAGCTGCTCTAGAAGAATTTCTAATATCTTGTGTTAAAACGCTGTCTCTTGACAATTTCTCTGCAAGCCTGTTGCCTCATCCAGAAATCACGAAAACTGATGACCCACATAGAAAGGCAAAAAACAAAAGAACGTGGGTTTTCCTCAGTGGATTTTCCACACTGATTGTTCAGGATGTGCATATTTTCCTTCTCCTACATTACACTGCCAGTTGGTTTGGCACACAAGCTGCTGCAGCTTGTTTTAATCTTGAGTTTTGTCTTTCAGAAAGCTTGTCAAAAATATTCAGTGTTTGAAGTGTTACTCTAGCTGGTGCCATTTACTTCTCTGGGGACCAAAGTTGCTGTGAGTTTTGGAGAAGAAAAATTAGAAAACTGCAAATTCTCCTTGTTTCATGTGCGTGGGCCGGAGAAGTCCCTTATGTAGATATTCCTTGTTAATCAAATGGATTTTAAACAGCTAGGGAGAAGAACATGTTCACTATTACAGTAATTATTCAAAGAAAAAAATATGATAATAGGAGTACAAGATAAACATATATTCTGATTAAACCATTCAACACTTTGCTACTAGGAATAAATATTAAAAGTAGCAGTGCTTGAAGTTATAAGACCCTTTTTTCACTTGCTTCTATCTTTGCCAAAATTTAACTGTTGGTACTGGAATTTTCCATGCTGGATACCAGTCACAGGCTGTTTTTTGTTGGTTTGTATGTTTTTTCCTTTTTCTTTTGTCTATTTTGTTGAAAATTTAATCAAAAACAGTTCAACCACTTCTGAGAAGAAAGCTAGGGGAAAATATGTTATGTTGCCAAAATTAAATTCTTACAACCATTTCTGTGAGAAACTAGCACTTCCATGCTTTGGAGCAGAAACTTGAAATTTAGCAAGGGACTGGGGGTTGTCTTGGTATCACAGTTGTAATTTATGCCATCACTGTGAAAATTCATCCAAATTTGACCAAGTTATAAGCCTTTGAAACTCAGCTTGCTTATCTACTCATTAGAAGTTTGTTTGGAGGCCAGAAGAGTCTGTATTGAACATACTCCATCTCCGCACAGCTCCTGCATGCTGACTGCAGTGAGCACTATTCCAGGGCTGCCGGGGCTGAGTCAGACTGTTCATTCAATTGCTCCTCCCAGCAGCTTGGGTCATGGTTATGCTGAGCAGCAGAACTGGGAGCAAGGAGACCTTCTTGTGTTCTCAAACTTCCTATTGCTGGTACCCAGGCAGCATAGAGGAGAAGGCCTGGCTTGCTTGAAAGTAGATGATGAGGAGTGGGGAAATGGTGATGAGGAGATGGTATGATGGGATAATAGATGGTATGATGGGATAACATGGTTTTGGTAATTAAATATTCATGGTAAATAGGCCCAATGGCCTGTGATGGGATATTAGATGGGGTCGGATCCGAGTTACCCAGGAAAGAATTTTCTGTAGTGTCTGGCTGATGGCTCTTGCTCATATGCTCAGGGTTTAGCTGATCACCATATTTGGGGTCGGGAAGGAATTTTCCTCCAGGGCAGATTGGAAGAGGCCCTGGAGGTTTTTTGCCTTCCCCTGTAGCATGGGGCATGGGTCACTTGCTGGAGGATTCTCTGCTCCTGGAAGTCTTTAAACTACGATTTCAGGACTTCAGTAGCACAGATATAGGTGTGAGGTTTTTTGCAGGAGTGGTGGGTGAAATTCTGTGGCCTGCGTTGTGCAGGAGGTCAGACTAGATGATCATAATGGTCCCTTCTAACCTAAATATCTATGAATCTTTGAAAGATGGTTGAGATAGGCTAGTGGTGCAGGCTGGGGGTGATGGGAGCCAAGAGGTCTGTAACTATGAGAGCAGTTCCAGAATTCCTGACTTACAATATTTCTTCGCTGTCTGCAAATATCTGTGAAGCACCGTGGCAAAATATATGTTTCATCCCTCTTGAGTGTCTGGTCCATATACAGAATAACATCTCTACAGCTGCCTCTTAACACACAGGGTAAGAGGTCTGTGCTATGTATCTCAAGGCTCTCATCCTACTGGTGATCTATGCGGAGGTCAGTATGGTTCTCTGTGATCAGATTTCTGTTTTTTCAATTTGCTTTTTAAAAAGCTGAAGAAATTACATTAAAAACGTCCCTTACACAAAAGAACGTTAAGGTTGCAAAGTAAAGTGCTCAGAAGTTAGGACATGCCAAATTAAGGTTCCCTGTGCAACCTGGCCACAGCTTACTGAATGGGGAGCTATTCAGTATTTCTTATTTGTTTGTGTCATGTGGTCCCATGCCTAGTTTACTGCATGCCATTTACACTTTGCACTGAATACATTATTATTAATTTCCTTATGGGCTTTTCTAATGATCTCATGGGCTTTTCTGTCTCATTTCATATTAATTTCCTCATGGGCTTTTCTACACTCATCACCACGCTACTGGAGTGTCCACAGATATTCCCCAACGTGCCTTTCTGTGTCTCCAAATTAAAATACATATACCCTGATTTTTTGGCAAATCTAAGATTCTTGTAGCACCTCATGTCCAAAGCACAGCTCTCATTGACTTGAGTTGCAGCTGTGAACTCTCAGCACTTCTGCAAATTGGCTCTCCAGTGTCTCATGTTGGATGCCCAGAAAATGAGAAACATCTATGACAGTTCTTCATACAGAAAATCCATCAATGGTTCAGGACTGACTCTTGCTCTTTTTGGATCTCAGACCAAAGTGATTTAATGGTGTAAACCCCACAGCTGTGAAGGGGTGGAACAAACATTTTCTTGGACATGTTGATATAGAATTAGAATTTTTTTTAAATTAGCTGCATTACTAAGTTGCCATGCCAGGCTTTACATGCTGCAATCAATCACAATTGGACTAATATGTTTTGTAAGTTGATAATATGTTTTTGAATATGAATCTGAAGGTGCCACTTGGGCACTGGAGACTGATTTGTGATTGCCTTGTGACCACTAGCTGCAAGTGAGATTCTGGATCTGCTAACAAAAAATTGACTCAGGGTGAGGAGTGCAGTAGAAGGAAATTAAAGAGAGAGCATTAAGAGTGCCACTGTATTATTGGTCATTATACTGACAGAGACCAGCTGTAAGGAATCTTGCATAAGAATTACAGGCTTCTGAGTCTCTTCTCACTACATCTGTTTGTAAATGTGGGTAGTTGATGAAGGAAGGATGGGAACTGGATGATCATGCACTAATATATATCTCACAGACTGGTATCTTGCTGCAGCTTTCCTCTCATTTATTATTAATGTCCATTGTGTTAAGTTGGTAATCAGATAATGAAGCTGTTTCACCTGATATATGAGAATATTTTTGCTATGTGCAAAGCTTTGAGTACTTTGCCATCTGGGCCTTAATACTGTGGCAAATCCCCCTGGATTCTGTAGCAGAGTGGAAATTCTCTGCCAACTGCAGGTAAATTAAAAAATTGAGGTTTACTGCTAAATTAAATATAAAAATACATAATTCAATCAATCAGCACAATATTCCTGGTGCTACATATTTTCATAGTAAATTCCATTTATTCCACTATGTCCGTAGTTACACTTTCATCTCCAGAGTGCTTCATATATTTTGCATCAACAAAGTAACTACATTTTAGACCTTGTCGGGGGAGGTTTTAGCAAGGGTTAGTGGACATTTTTGGCATCTAGGAAGGTGTGGGAGGCTGCTTGTGAAATAAGCATATGAGCTACCTGTTTGTGCTAAAATGATTGTTAGTGAAATAGTTAAAGACTGACATTTGTAAGTATCAATGGGATTCAGATGAGATGAAGAGGCAGTTCATAATTTTCCACTCTACTTTTTCAGGCTGATAGCAAATTCAGGCAGACATCACTGCATCTTTTACCACTTGATTCACATTTTTAAGGGAGCATAATTCTTCTGCAAGGAGTGGATACAAATTCCACAGCTTTGGAAATGCAGAATTCATAGAGCCCTGACTATGACTAAACATACAAGTCTAGGGCTTTTCTTTTGGCAGATTGTGTAAAGGTAAAAGGAATGTCATGAGACTAGCAATATCAGGGGCAGCCCTAGACTAGCTGCCAGCTAATGGTGCCCTAGGTGAACCATGCAATCGGCACCCCCAAACCCCAAGGGCAGATCTAGGCTGAGGTTTTTGGTAAACTGGGAAATATTTTGCCCCTTTTTTCCTTCTAATGCTTAAGTGTTTTTTTTTTAAACAGAGGCTTAATTATTCAGTTTGTCCATCCATCTGTCTGTCCAACCAATGTTTCTGAGATCAGATAAAATAGAGACACGAAATTTTCAGAATAGATTTGTACATGACAGCTAGATGATATTTCAGTCCAATTTCAAATAAAAATGCATTAAAATGTTAATTATCATTTTTATTATTACAAATCCATAATCATCCATTACACTATCCTGCTTTAACTGCCATTACCACCACATCCAATATAAAAAGAAATAAAACTCTTCAATGAACTTTAACCTGTATTTACAAAATACTTCAAATAAAAAACACTCTGTGCTCTTAAAACATGACTTTTCTTGCTTCAAATTTTGAAAATTTAGTCACTAGTTGTTTTAGATCCAGTTTTCCAGCTAGTTCATGTGCTATTGACATTGTGGCAAGTCCAACAAGTCTCTCTTGCACCATTGTTGAACGCAGATATGTTTTTATCAATTTTAACTTTGAGAAGCTACATTCCACACTAACTACAGAAACTGGCAAAGTTAAAAGAATGAGCAGAGCTATAAAAATGTTTGGAAAACTGAGAGTTTATTTTCACAAACAAACTTCAGTACTTCTTCAGGAGTGGAATGTTTCTTAAGTTGTCTTGAAAAAGCCTGAAGCTCACTACACAAATCTGTAGCATCAATGTCTTTTGAATTTTCATGAGTCAATGCCGACTCCAGTTTTATACAAAATTCTCTTATCTATTTTGCTGTTTTCTTTTGCAAGCTGTCGATATCATATAGAAAGCCAAATACTGACTCTAGCTGCTGCATCTGTTGAAATCTTTCGTCAACCGAGTGAATAGCAGTATCAAGGACTGCAAAGTAGAAATTCACTTTGAACCTTTGTTTTGGGTTCTGAATGGATGTGTCTCATCCTTAATACGAAAACTGCTGTTTCTTTTGCCAAATATGAACTGGCTCTGGTTCAAATTCTGTTGGAAAGTCTATTTCTTCAGCAAGCTCAGGAGAATCTACCAGTGTTCTTTTGAAACCTTCATCACTTCTGAATTCCTCCAGAACATTTTTAGTTTGCTGCAGTTTTTGAATAGCAGAATGTATTGTGATGGGGCAAGGCCAGATGGCTATAGTAAAGTAATGGGAGACAGATATATTAGCCATGGGCTAAACAAATCCCTGTTACCAGGATAAGCAAATGGCAGCTGCTCCAGGTCAATTAAGACACCTGGGGCCAATTAAGATCTTTCCAGAAGGCAGGGAGGACAGCTAGGTTGATTGGGACACCTGAAGCCAATCAGGGGCTGGCTGAAACTAGTTAAAAGTCTCCCAGTTAGTCAGGTGGGTGCGCGTGTCAGGAGCTGTAGAAGGAAGTCGCACTGTTGGAGAGACTGAGCAATACAAACCATATCAGGCACAAGGAAGGAGGCCCTGAAGTAAGGGTGAAGTGGATCTTGAGGAAGTGGGGGCTGCTGTGGGGAAGTGGCCCAGGGAATTGTACGTGCCCTGTTTCTAAAAAGTCAGATACCGTAGCTGATACTATTAGGGTCCCTGGGCTGGAGCCTGGAGTAGAGGGCGGGCCCAGGCTCCCCCCTTTGCGCTCCTGATTAATCACTGAGACTGGGAGACAACAGAAACTGTGCAAGGGAGGGTAGCTTTTCCTCACCTCCCTTGCTAGCTTATGATGAAAATGGCTCAATAGGCTGTGATCCTTGCCTCTAGAAAGAGAAGGGCTACATGGAGGGTCACAGTGAGCCTCTGAGGCTAGCAAAATCCACCAGGAAATGCAGGACCCATGGAGACAAGGACAGAGCTTTGTCAAAGTACGTTCAAGTCCTTTTCCTGAAGCTGCTTACTAGTGAGGTTAATCTCAAAAAGGCTATTATACCACAAAATCAGTGAAGTCACAAATTTGAACTTGGAAAAGCCATTTGCAAGAGCTTCTGCATCTGAATGTGCCGTATTGCCAGATGATCCAGTAAAGATAGTATCATCAGAAATTTCAATTAGGGCATCATAAATGTTTCCAAGTTCACAGTGAAGAGGCTTCAAACCATCAATGCGACTCTCCCATCTTGTCTGAAGTAGTTTCACAGTTAGAGAATTCACATGGCAAGTCAGAATTTCCCAATGGCATGTTGAGCCTGAGAAAAACACATAAACACGTTGCACCAGGTTAAGGAAACTGCTTGCCTCCAAACAGCATCTAGCAGCATCATTGACAACCAAATTCAGAGAATACGCACTGCAAGGAACAAAAGAGGCCCTAGGATTGATTTCCATCATTCTCCTTTGCACACCATTGCCTTTACCTTTCATATTACTCTCATTATCATAGCCTTGGCCACGTAAGTTTTCAACAGATAATGACATTGTTTCAAGCTCTTGTAGAATAGTTTCAGTCATAAATGCTCCAGTTGTCTCTTTAATAGAATATCAAGGTTGGAAGGGACCTCAGGATCATCTAGTCCAACCCCCTGCTCAAAGCAGGACCAATCCCCAATTTTTGCCACAGATCCCTAAATGGCCCCCTCAAGGACTGAACTCACAACCCTGGGTTTAGCAGGCCAATGCTCAAACCACTGAGCTATCCCTCCCCCATCCTCAGTGGCATGAAACCTCAGTGGTAGAAAACTCAAAAAATGTTCCTTTATGAGCACTTCAACATTATCTTCATCTGCAGACTTTTCCATATCCACAAAATGAATGATCATCATCATTTGTTCAACATAACTCATATCTGGTGTACAGTCCAGTATTATTGAAAAGTATTTTGCAGAATGGGTAGCTTCTACAATTTTCTTTTTAATGGCATTTGCTAGGATTTGAATCAATTCATTCTGCATATTTTTCGTAAGTAATGAACTTGTGTTTCATGATCAGTTATTTTACATAGATGCTCCTTCATGACTGGATCAAACAAAGCTAGGTATTCAACAAATTTTAAAATGTTTCCATTACCCGGAGTGTATAATTTTTCATTTCTACCATGGCAGCAGAATGCTAAATTTTGCCGACCAAGAACTGTCACTAAAGCAATCTGACGCTCTAATATTTGTTGCTAATATTCTTCTTTTTCCTTGATCACACGTAAATTTTCTTCATCGATTGTTTTTCCTTTTTTCAATCGTAATTCAAGTTGTTTCCAATTTTGAAAACATTCCAAATGTTCTGTACTTTTCATTTGAAGATATGTTTTTCCAGTCCTTCGAACCATTTTCTATAAGTGATGTACCAATTGCTTGATTTCTAAACAACTTGCAGCAAAAGCAAAACACAGAGTCCTTCGACACTGAATATTGTAATCAGTTTCAATGAATTTCTTCCCCAGTAATGAGTTTCCTCTTGTAATGCTGAGTAGAGAATTTTCTTCTATTTCCATCCTTAGGGAAGGGAAATTCATGAACTTGTTCGGGTCCATGTTCTATGAGAAATTGCCGCACCTGTCATCACATCTGGGCCATGAAGCTGGGTCCCCATACTGTAACTTGTTTGTAACTTCCTCATCCTTTCTTCTTTCTACTTCATTTACTTCAATTTCTGCATGTGTCTCTGAAGGTGAATAAATTTTCTCCACTTCCATATCAGTCTGATGCTGTGAGCTGCCTTCATCTAGAAGTAAGTTTCCATCATCTTGAGTTTCCAAACTGCTTTTCTGTGGATGTGCGCTACCCTCATCTCAAAGTAATATACCTTCATCTTGATGTTCCAAACTGCTTCCATGCGGATGTGAGCTAACCTCCTCTCCAAGTAAAATTCCTTCGTCTGGATGCTGTGAACTACTTCCATCTTTATTTGGATTAAAGAGAAGATATTTCAGGAAGGATCCCTGATGTTTTGGTTGGTCCTTTTCCTTCTCAGCCTTTCATTAATGATACTCAGCTCCTGAGGGTTTTCTTTTTCCTCTTTCTGCCATGGGGCATTTGAATATTGTTATGTACTGTGCTCCCGACTGCAAGCATTATAGCGTTAAAGATGGCTGACACACCACATGGTTGGCGATTTAAACCACACTGCAGCCATCCCAGCACGTCTTTTCACTGCTTAAAGGTTCAATGATTAGTAACAAACACTTACTTACCTATTAAAAACTGTTAGTTACAGCATTTACAAGGAAACAAAATGACCTTTTTCAACGTTATAACCCGATACCGGTTGTTTGGAAAGTAATCCCCTTCCTCATGGTTACCCGCTTGGAGTGTGATGTCATCACTTTCATAGTCTATTAAGCGTTAACGCTATTACTTTTCTTCTGTGGACATTATTTATTACATGTGAACCAGTTATAACAAAGATAAATTCATAATTATACAGCCCGATAATAATGCTAAGGTTTAATAACACTTAAAGATATTCACATTTTGGATTTATAATGCTGAAAGACATTATTCTTTATTCTTTGGCACCAAGAAACACTATTTTCCACAGTATTCGCCCAATTCTTAACCATCTACCTGCGACGTGTGTTAAAATGACATTTGACATGTATCAACTCACGATATCTCTGCTCTAAATGAATTTCCGGCTATGCAACCTTGATGTATATTCGAGTTAGGTGTCACTAGCATTGCAGCTCTTGCCGCTGGCGGATGTGTTTAATTGTGGCTGAGTTACTGCTTATCAAAATTGCAGAGTGGGTCATCTTGACCCTACGTCGCAAATTGAAAAAAAAATCGCTAAAATATTATTTTTTTTTGCAGTAAATAAAAGATTTGACATATTAATAAATTCTCAGAAATGTAGAGAAATGAATTATAATTCATATTCCCTCCATACACGCACGGGAATTGAAATAATGACATCTTCATTATTTTATTTGTATTTTTTTCATCTTTCATTTTTTTTCTTTTTTTTTTTCTTTGATTTTTTTCTTCCAATTTGGTGCCCCACTTAATTTGGCCCCTTAGGCGACCGCCTAGTTCGCCTATATGGAAGGGCTGCCCCATAGCAATATCTTTTCAGGCTAAGGGAAAAACATATATCCTTTACTATTATATTTCATGGAGAATTTACTTTTCCAAAGAGAGCTATGATAGGGAAAATGAAGACATATATTGTCTCAGCAGATGTTGTGAAAAACAAAGGGGGAAGGAAAGCTATTAATAAAAGACATGCTAGAAAGAAAATACCCTTAGAAACAAATATTTTTTTCAGCCTTTTTTCGGCTTGTAGAGAAAATTAGAGAGAAGACAATCTGTAACCGGTCAGACTTGAAGCTCATGGATTTGAACAGTAAAGACGTTGTTTATTGATGGAATATGTTTAGAATGCTATAGCTCATTGAATTTTTTGACCTGGTCTTTTATGCCTTTTATATTTGCTACGTCTTAGTTCTACAGTTCCACGGGTGGCACTTTACAGACAATTAGGAAAGCGAGGGTCCAAATTCAGCAGGGACATTGTTAAATCTATGTTAGCTGGAGTAACATATGCAACAGGGGGCGGGGGGAAGAATGCACTCATTATTATTACTTATTTATTATTAAACACTAGGGGCAAGGTGATTTACATAGATTTAAAAAAGAAACACAGTCTGTGCCCTAAGGAGTGTACAGTCAAGGCCCCAGTTTTGTTACTGGCTTCACATAGGTGGATCTTTGCATTTATAGAGGGCACTTGCAGAATTGTGACCTAAATGGACAAACATAGAAAAGAGCTACTGGGGGCAGGAGAAGGAGGGAGAAGGGCTTGAAGACACGTTAGTCATAATTAGGGCTTAATGAATGGAGAGGAAAAAACTCTCTGCACTACCTATCCAGCCATGCCTGCTTCCCCCCACACACCTCTTTTGTCCATTTTTCTCAGAACATTTTGTGTGAAGGGGTTTTTAACTTTATTTATATAAATGTTGGGGCATGTTTATTCTTCACAGAAACTTTGGTATTCATACGTGAACCTGGATAATCATACGTGAATACAGGTACTTGCTAGTCAAGCATGAACTGCTCAGCCCTTCTTTACAAAAGTTTCATTGTTCTCCATGTCCCCTGAAGTTAGGATAAGACATAATTGGCTTAATCGTCAACAAGGAAGATTTAGGTTAGACATTAGGAAAAACTTTCTAACAATAAGGGTAGTTAAAAGTTGGAATAGCCTTCCAAGGGAGGGAGTAGAACTCCCATCATTGGAAGCTTTTTAAGAACAGGTTACACAAACACTTGTCAGGGATGGTCTAGGTATATTTGGTTCTGCCTTACTACAAGCGCTGGACTAGATGACCTCTCAAGGTCCCTTCCAGCTCATAGAATCATTTCTATGATTCTATGACCATTCACATAGTATCAACCATGAGTAAATGGTGAGACAGGGTCAAAGTAAATAGTTCATTAACAACCAATTCACCTGAAGATGTTCATGTAAAGTTAATGGAACAATTAAAAATAATACATTCATGAAAATGAGTCTGTTCACAGATAATTCAAACACAGAATAAAGGGCTATATTTATCAGTTAAGTTGGTATCTACCAATAGTTCAATCAGCTGTAGTGAAGCTATCTTGTAATGTCATATACTTTGAGACAGAGGTAGGCTAGGAGTGCAGTGGAAATAACTGTCAAAAAGGAAGGTGAAATATAAGAATATATAGAAGGAGGAAAGTGAGTATGTCACTGCAGGTGAGAAGATGTGTGAAGATGAGACAAAGGGAACAGCAAGGCAAGAAAAGGGTGAGTGTCATAGGGAGCAGTGGGAGAAATGGGATGTAGGAAAAATAGAGCTGGCAAAGTAAATGAAGAAAGGCACAAGGAGTCAATGAAGGGACACAAGAAAGAGGGTGACAATTTCTAAATTTAGACCCCCAAAAGGCAAAAATATTTTGATGTTGTTTTGACCAGTATTTTGAGTGCATGAAATCTTTACACTTTTTTCACTGAAAAGATTGTTTGCCAAAAGTATTTTGCATTTTCCTACAAGTTCTGGTGCAGATCAAGTTATGAGAGACCCCTATTTTTCTTCATTACATGGCTTGGCATTAGTCTTTTATAAGCCACAATACATGAAGGGCATTTTCTTTCTGGTTACTGATCCCTGTATACTAAAGTGCAGTAATGAACCAGTCAAGCCTCTTGGGGTACACTATGATATTGGAAAGGTGCTATAGAAAGGCATTTCCACAAAGAATTACTTTAGATCCACTACGAGAAGAACTTTTGGAGCTGTATGAATCTGAGGCTTAAATTTGCATTGTATTACTATATAGTAATACTTTTGACTAGTTTAAACTGTTAGATTTCAGTTGCAATAGCTCAATTGGCATGATAAAGAATACAAGTGGTGTCAATGCAAGTATGTCAAAATAGTGACTGGGATCTGCTTAACCGCCTGAAGGGTGTAGCTGGCTTTTCGACAGTGAGTCTGTTTGTCAATAGTGTTCATGTCTGCCACATATTGTAAGGGTAGTTCTACATTCTCTTTCCTACGTCCTCAAGTTATACAGACATTTTTTTCTTTGCTCAGAACTCTTCTATTATTTAGAGAGCTTTAGGAAGTACCGCTGTCATACTTTGTATTTTGTACTTTGAAGCAAATAGTTTGTAGGTGAGACCCACCTCCAGCCCCTTTATGTTTCATAAAAAGGCTGGAGAGGCATAAAGGCGCCTTAAAAACCCCATATCTGCCTGTGGGAGAATCCCCCCACATGAACTGTGGAGGACAGCTGTCAGACTGCGTTCTAATGACATCCCTGACATGTTGGGGGCGGGGCCACCTCAGACAGCACTACAGAGATTCTGAAAAGTACTGTGTCTCTCCCAGGGAATCCCAGAGAGGCTGTCTGCCCACGGTCCCATGCAGCCCAGGTTCAGAATGGTTCAAAGGTGGCATATAGCCACCTAAGTCCCCTCTGTCCTTAGGCTGCATATTCTGTTTTGTGCTGTTTAGTGCTGCAGCACAGAATTGCACCCTGTGTCTCTCCCAGCTTTTTCTTAATTACAAAATAACTGTCTTCATTGGGGTTCTAATGTGCTATACAATATGGACCAGATCTTCAGCTGGTGTAAATCGTAGAATCATAGAACTGGAAGGGACCTCGAAAGGTCATCTAGTCCAGTCCCCTGCACTCAAGGCAGGACTAAGTATTATCTAGACCATCCCTGACATGTGTTTGTCTAACCTGCTCTTAAAAATCCCCAGTGATGGAGATTCTACCACCTCCCTAGGCAATTTATTCCGATGCTTAACCACCCTGACAGTAAGTTTTTCCTAATGTCCAACCTAAACCTCCCTTACTACAATTTAAGCCCATTGCTTCTTGTCCTACCCTCAGAGGTTAAGAAGAACAATTTTTCTCCCTCCTCCTTGTAACAACCTTTTATGTACTTGAAAACTGTTATCATGTCCCATCTCAGTCTTCTCTTCTCCAGACTAAACAAATCCAATTTTTTCAGTCTTCACTCATAGGTCATGTTTTCTAGACCTTCAATCATTTTTGTTGCTCTTCTCTGGACTCTCCGATTTGTCCACATCCTTCCTGATATGTGGTGCCCAGAACTGGACACAATACTTCAGCTGAGGCCTAATCAGAGTGGAATAGAGCAGAAGAATTACTTCTTGTGTCTTGTTTACAACACTTCTGCTCATACATCACAGAATAAGTTCACTTTTTTTGCAACAGCATTACACTGTTGACTCATATTTAGCTTGTGATCCACTACGACCCCCAGATCCCTTTCCGCAGTACTCCTTCCTAGGCAGTCATTTCCCATTATGTATGTGTGCAACTGATTGTTCCTTCCTAAGTGGAGTACTTTGCATTTGTTCTTATTGAATTTCATCCTATTTACTTCAGACCGTTTCTGCAATTTGTCCAGATCATTATGAATTTTAATTCTATCCTCCAAAGCACTTGGAGGTAGCTCAGTTAATTCAGTGGAGCTATGCTGATTAACATCAGCAGAGGATTTTGCCCTGTGTCTCCCAGTTTCTATTTCCATTTTGTAATTACTGAATTTGAACTCCCTCATCCCCAGCCAACCTTCCTCCTACAAACAGAACAAATTGTTACTTTGGGTGAAAGAAGACATGTTTTTCCTTATTGGTTTATGAAATAATTATGAAAATAATCCTGTATGGCAAAGTCATTTTAGAGAAATATACTTCCACTGCATTTCCTTCAGTTTGCTCAAGAAAGAGAGTGAGTGGGTGAATATATACGAAGGTAATTTTCTACTGTCATATTGATTTTACGATAGTGTAACTCTATGGACTTCAGTGGAGTTACTTGTGATTTATAACAAAGACAAAACATGTACCTTAATAGCTTACACTGTATGTATGTATATTGTAGGTGGGGCTGACAGCACCATCTTTAAGGCTGCTTGATACGTCCAATTATAAGACCTGTTTTCACTTGCTTATAATTTTGCCAAACTATAACCATTTGGGCTGACATTTCCAATGCAGAGTGCCTGCCTCAGGCTGAAGTTTTCTGGAAAATTTCAACGAAAACAGTTTAACTATTTCCGAGAACAAGGCTAAGGAAAAAAGCTTATTTTGTCCATATTTAAAAAAAAATCTGATGACCTTTTCTTTGAGAAGCTCCAGAGATCCCATCCTTTGGAGCAGGGCTTGACAATTTGGCAGGGAGGCAGCCTTTGTGTCAAGGATATGCCTTTTGCTGCCCCTGTAAAAATCCACCCAAATTTGGCCACATAATAAGCCTTTGAAAAAATACAGTTTGCACATGCTCAGACTTGCTACAGCTTTGCAGATTAATTCTGTAAAGATTCCAGCCACACCGAGCAGGACAGCAGGATGCTGGCCACCAGATCTGAGATCCGGGATCCTGTCTGTTTTGTGGTTTCAGTTAGAACTGGGCCAACAATGGATTTTTTGGTTTGTTGGCAATTCCAAAAAGGGCAAAAAACAAAATTGTTTCTGACTGAACCAAAAATGAAATTTTTCAAAAAATTTCAGCAAATCAAAAAATTGAAACAATGTTATTGGATCAAAACAAACATGTTTGACCTGACCCAAAATCTTTCATTTTAATTTTGGACATTTTGACAAAAGCAAACGAGAACTATATTGGGATTGGGGGAGGAGGACTACCAAAACCTTTAGTCCAGGGCTCAGGGTACTCACTTGGAATGTGGGAGATCCTGATTCAATTACCCCTTCTACCTGATGGATTTAAACATGGGTTTCCCACCTCTCATGTGAATTCCCTAACTACTGGGCTCTCAGATATTCTGTTATGGATGCAGGTGTCAATATGATGCCACATGGTGGAAAAGAACATTCTTAAGGTTCTATAGTCAAGCACTCAGAAGTTAGAAAACTCCAGAATTCAGGTTTTTTGTGCAACCTTAATTCGGCCCCTTGAGTTATGATATAGTCTTTATGATATAGTCTTTAATTACATGATCACACGCTATTTTTTCCATGGGAACCCTGCCTCAATGAATGCACAGGAGGGACCATGCTGATTTAGGAACAAGTAATCAATATTTTGTTTTCTCCTCATTGTTCCATGTGTGGTCCCATGCCTTATTTACTACATACTATTCAAACCCTGCTCTGAAGATAGCATTATTAATTTCCTTCTGGGTTTTTCTGTGGCTCTCTGAGGATGTCACAAACTTAGCCCTCAGAGTCTTTGCAGAGTTAGCTGCTTCAGCCAATCTGTCAGTGACCTCTTGGCAAACCTATCTTTTTCTTGAAGGTTAACAGATTCATGATTTCTGAATTCAAGTTACCACTTACAGATCATACAACTTAGAAATGAAATCTTTTTGTTCTTGTTGCCAATTGGAATTGTATCACAATAATAATTAGCTAAGCTCCCTTATTGTTGAGCTAAGATAATGGTCTAGCATAAAGAAAATTATTTTTTGCAAATATATGAAACAGTTTAAATATTTTCAGACTTTTGTCTGTGTAGTCATAAAGCTTAGATACTAAAAGCTGCATTAATTATGATCTATGCTATTTATAGTATATGGGCAATTTTCAAAAACGCCTGAGAGATTTAAGAGCCTAAGTCCCATTTCCAAATGTGAAAATGGGACTAAGGCTCTTAAGTCACTTACGTGTTTTTGAATATGGTGACATAAACCACATGGTAATTCTGTTAAAATATTATTATTACAATATTAAATAGGGATGGGCAAACTTGATAGATGAGCTCAAGGATTTGCTAAATGCCAAGAAATGTTGGTGTTGCACAGGTTCACGAAACTGGCTTCTTTCTCTTTAATTTCAACTCATGTGTTTTTGTCCAAGAGTCAGTCAATTTAAAACAAATACATTTGTTTTCTAAAAGCTTGTGCTTTGTATTAAAGGTCAAATAACCTCAAAAGCTGAAATCAGTAGGGCTTTGTGCAGACACAGTGATCTGCCCAAGTGGAGCAATGTGCAAGATCAGGACTTATACTTTCCACATTTATTATCCCAAAAGACTGCATTTAGCAAAATATCCAAACAACATTTTGATGAAGAAGCAAAAAATACCCGATACAACATTAAGTGTGAATTTTTATCTGTATGTATGTAGAACTTGGTAGGGTGCAAAAAACATGTTAACCCTCAAAACTCTTCTATTCAAATATATATTTTCCTCCCTTCATCTCACTGTGTTCCTATTGCATTCCAGGAACAACAGCAAAGCCCTCTACTGGCCAAACTAATAATGGAGTTGGCTGAATACTGCAAAAAAGTTCATCATCGTCATGTGTTTAACTAAAACCTATGTATTTGCTTCTGCACTATCTGTAACTAGAGCTGGGTGGAGAAAGGTACTCTCTTTTGTGGAGGATGCCACCATTTTGAAATTAGGTTGAATTCTGATTAAAAATGAAAGCCAAAAAAATATCCACAAAGAGGATGGCGCCGTGGACCCTGGAAACCCTGACTCAGGCTATGTCTACCCTTGGAGCTAGGGGTGTGATTCCCAGCTCCATTAGACATAGTCACCCTGGCTCTCATCAAGCTAGCATACTAACACCAGTGGTGTAGCTGGAGTAGCAGAAGCAGCAGTGAGTGGCACCATGGACTAGCTGCCAGGAGGTCCAAGCTGGTTTGTAGTTGGGGTGGCTAGCCTGCGCTGCCACTCATTGGCCATGCTACTGTGGCTACACTGCTATTTTAGCATGCTAGTTCTATGAGAGATAGCCCAAGTATGCCTACTACAGCTGGGAATCACACCCCTAGCTCCAAGTGTAGACATAGCCTTTGAAGCAGTCTGTCTGGAGGGCTGTCCTACCACCGTGGACGCTGAGATTCCAGCAGCCCACGGGGCAGGTTGCCCAGGAACCAGGCAAGTGAGCTGGCAGGAAACCAGCCTGGAAGACCTGGTTTCTGGCAGAACTTTGTCAAAATCGAACCTTTTTCCACAAAATTTTTCAATTTCAACAAATTGGCAAATTCTGACCAAAAAAAATTATTGGAATTTTGGCATCTGACCATCTCTGTTTGTAACCTGTCTTATTAGGGTTTTGTAAATATTCATACAAATGAATTTTTGATCACAAAAATCTTCATGGAAATAGTGTCAAAATATGCACGGATATTTATTTGCGTGAGTATGTGTATCGGAATTCTTCTGCAGCCATCTTAAAAGCCCTTTGAGGAATAGAAAATATACAAAAATAGTCAAAGTAAATAACTTGTAAGCAGGTTACAGGATGATAAGTTTGTCAAAACCGTACCCTGAATAATTTAAAATAGCAGATTGAAGTTCGTACATAGATAACTTGGGATCAAGAAAAGGAGCTAACCCGGCTGAATAATTTTTTTGCTGTGAATTGCTCACCCAACGTTATTAAATGAAGCTTTTTTTATGTGAGAGTGGAGAGAACATCTGCATCAGATTTTCAAGATATCAGTGAAGAGCTGCTGTTTTGCAGTTGCCATGGCAGAAGGGACTGAAATCTCCATCAGAATGCATTTGCCATGGATCTGCCACAGGTATTGCAGTAAAGGAATTTCATATATGCAGCCTTAGGTCCTGTTTCCCCTCTCACACCAGTGAAAATCCAAAGTGACTCTCTGGAGACAGTAGAATTACTCCATTGTTGAACTCATATGAAAGGCAAGTTCAGATCCTGTTAGAATGATTTATGCAGGCCGTACAGATCCATTGGTGCCCTGATATATTCACGCTTAAAAACGTGATGCTGTCCAATTCTGGGCTTGCCTAAACAGTGGGGTAATGTGATCTGTGGGGGTGTGATTTTTAACGTGCACTAGCATACTGTTCATTAATTGGTCAGCGTAGACCCTACTGATTCCTAAGGTTCCCTGATATACTTTAACATAGTATTGTTTCAAACAGCACTACATCAGTTGGGTCTATATGGACCAGCAGGGTCTACAGACCAATTAATGTGCAATACATTTGTGTGCTTTAGGAACCACTCCCCATATTTCTCATTACCCCACAATTACACAGGCCCTCAGTTATGCCCTTAGATCCAGATCCGCAAAGGGACTTAGGTGTCTAAGTCCCAGTTTGAGTCACCATGTGTGATCCACAACATGCCTGCTCAGCTGCTTCCTAACCCTGTAGGGGCCAAAACTCATTCTGTACCGAAATTTTTGCTGTAAAGGTCCCTTAGGCACCTAAGCTTGTGCCTCTGGGCATGCACGCAGCTGAGTCAATCTGGGTGTGCCGATATCTCTCTCATGCCTAAACTCCAGCATGATCCACAAACTGGAGAAAGATAGGGGCTCCTCTGCCTATCCTGCCTGTGTGGCCTAATCCAGTAGATGTACTCAAAGCACAACTTATGCCACTGGAATGACTGGGAGGAGGCTGCAGCAGCCTCTTTTATAACCTTTAGCCCAGTGGTTAGAGTGGTCACTGGGGATGTGGGAGGCTCAGATTCGATTCCTAGAGCCCTGCAGGGATACAAATTTATAACCATGCATGCGGCTATCTGCTGATATAAGTCAGATCCACAGAGCTGCAGGACTCTACTGGGAACTGCAGCGGCGAAATGCCCCCAGACAGGAGTCCCTTCCATGCAGCGGTCTGTGTCTGGGAGCATGCAAGCCCCTTGAACACAAGAAGGGACAGCTGCTGGTGAGCCTAGTGCCCACCCCAGTGGGCAGGGCTGGGGGAGGTACAGCCATGCTGAAGGAGCTGCCAGCATGGGGCACTGGCTCCTGGGAGCCCCAGCCCCATGTGCTATTCCTTTCACCACTGCAGTTCCTGGTAGAACCCTACAGGTCTGCAGATACCAATGTATATCCTCCGATATCCACATCCGCAGATATAAATTTGTATCCGCACAGGGCTCTATCAATTCCTCCCTCTGCCTCCATGTGGGATTGCCTTCCTGAGTTAAGGATATTTGGGGGAATTGCTAGATTTCCTATGATTGAGTTAATTAAGGGCAGCAGAGCCTCGTTAAATTAAGAGTCTTAAACGAGGGGCTGGGTTTCCTCTGAAGAAACAGATGGGGTTTTCTTGTTAGAAAAAATCAGAAAAGTATGCGCTGGAGATACAAAAAATGATCTGTTTTTATTTTCTTGATAATCATATTATTTGTCTTTGTGTTTAAAGAACATTCAGCTATGTGACGTAATAGAAGCCAGTGATTTTGTTTGTTCTTTTTTGGTTTTGGTGCACCAAAAATATCTAATAAATATACCCATACTCCAGTAAGTTTGGTTCAGGTTCCACAGAGCACTTCTTCAGGTCCTATAACTACAGAGGCATTAATTGCCAACTTCATTTTGAACTGTTTCTTGCAACGTGTTAATTCCCTATGTTCTACCTCTATTCAGCTGTGACATTCTGATTATCTTTTCCAGATCTGAAGAAGAGCTCTGTGGAGCTCAGAAGCTTCTCTTCCACCAACAGAAGTTGGTCCCATAAAAGATATTACCTTTTTAATGGTCAATGATTCCAAGGCCAGAAAGCACCATTGTGATCATCTAGTCTGATCTGATGTATAACACAGGCCATAGAATTTCTCCAAAATAATTCCTAGAGCAGATCTGTTAGAAAAGCATCCAATCTTGATTTTAAACTTGTCAGTGATAGAGAATTCACCACGACCCTTGGAAAATTGTTCCAGTGATTAATTACCCTCACTCTAAAAAATACATGCCTTATTTCCAATCTGAATTTGTCTAGCTTCAACTCCCAGCCACTGGAACATGTTATACCTTTCTCTGCTCGATTGAAGATCACATTATTAAATACTTGTTCCCTACCTAGATACTTAGGCTGTAATCAAGTCATCCCTGCAATCAAGTCATTTTCTTTTTTAAGCTAAATAAATTGAGCTCTTTGAATCTATCACTGTAAGTCATGTTTTCTAATCCTTTTATCATTCCATGGCTCTCCTCTGAACCTTCTCCAATTTATTAACATCCTTCTTGAATTGTGGACACCAGAACTGGACACAGTATTCTAGCAGCAGGCGTACCAATGTGAAATACAGAGATAAAATAATCGCTCTACTCCCGCTTGAGATCCCCCTATTTATGCATCCTAGGATCACATTAGCCCTTCTGGCCACAACATCATACTGGGAGCTCATATTCATCAGATTATCCACCACAAAATCTTTTTCAGAGACACTACTTCCTTGAGTAGAGCCCCCCTTCCTGTAAGCATGGCCTACATTCTTTGTTTCTAGATGTAGACATTTACATTTAGCCTTATTGAAATGCGTATTGTTTGCTTGCACCCACTTCACAGAGCAATCCAGATTGCTCTGAATCCATGACCTGTCTTCTTTATTATTTACTGCTCCCCCAATTGTTTGTGTCATCTGAAAACTTTATCAGTGATGATTTCAGGTTTTCTTCCACGTCATTGATAAAAATGTTAAATAGCAAGAACTGATCACTGTGGGATCCCATTGGAAATGCACCGACTTGATGATGATTCTCTATTTACAATCATATTTTGAGACCTATCAGTTAGCCAATTTTTAATCCATTTAATGTGTGACATGTTAATTTTCTATCATTCTAATTTTTTAATTACAATGTTGTGCAATAACAAGTCAAATGCTTGACAGAAGTCTAAATATATTACATCAGCACTATTACCTTTATCAACCAAACTTTTATCTGATCAATTAAAGTAATCAAGTTGGTTTGACAGGAAATATTTTCCATAAATTCATGCTTATTTGCATTAATTAGATTACCCTCCTTTAATTCTTTATTAATCAAGTCCTGTATCCGCTGCTCAATTATCTTGTCCAGGATCAATATCAGTCTGACAAGCTTATAATTACCCAGGTCATCCTGTTTACCCTTTTTAAAAATTGGCACAACCCTCATTTTCTTCCAGTCTTCTGGAACTTCCCCAGCATTCCAAAGACATATTGAAAATCAACATTAACAGTCCAGAGAACGCCTCAGCCATCTCTTTTAAAACTCTTGGGTGCATGTGATCTGGATCTGATGATTTAAAAATGTCTAACATTAGTAGCTTCTGTTTTACATTCTCCAGAGATGCTAGTGGAATCGAAAGAGTGTTATCATCACCATATGATGAGACTATATCATCTGTTTCCCCCTCAAATAAAGAATAGAGATATTTATTGAACACTTTTGCCTTTTATGCATTATTATTGATAATTCTACCATTTCCATCTAATAGTGGACCAATATCATTGTCAGGATCATTTTTGTCCCTAATATATTTTTTAAAATTCCTTATTATCTTTCAGAGTAGTAGCTGTGTTAGTCTGTATCCGCAAAAAGAAAAGGAGGACTTGTGGCACCTTAGAGACTAACCAATTTATCTGAGCATAAGCTCTCATGAGCTACAGCTCACTTCATCGGATGCATGCAGTGGAAAATACACTCAAATTGAAGAGCCTCATGAGCATAGTTTTTCCCCCCTACACATTATAGATAGGGGCATAAGAAGATTGTCATCCTGTTCCCTATTATGATTTAGTGGTCTGTAGCAGACACCAATACCCCATCTTGTGCTTTATCTGCTACAACATTGATCCATAAGCATTCAGGATCATTTTCTTCTGAGTTATCTGAGACTTGGAAACAGGTGATGCCATTTTTGACATAGAGTGCCACTCCCCCTCCTCTTTTGTCCACTCTGTCCTTTCTAAATACGTTATAATCATTGATTTTAAGATTCCCATTGTGTGAATTATCCCACCTGGTTTCAATAAGACCCCTAAACTAGATCAAATGTATGCTCATAAATGAACAATTCCAATTCCTTTTGTTTATTACCCAGGTTCCTAGCATTAGTGAACAGGCAATTAAAGAATTTCTTCTCTTCATGCCCTTTGGTTCCTGACTGCTCTAGCCAGCTTGTTCTTGACGAGCTTTCTCTCCCTTCTGCTGAGGTGGAGACCATCCACACTATACAGCCCCCTCTCCCCATAGAAGGTGGATCAACATTCCACGCAGCCAAAGCCCTCCCTCTGTACACCACTTACTTAGCCAGCGGTTCACTTCCAGAATCTTCTGCCTTCTGTCTTCCTTTGCTTGTGGGACAGGAATGATCTCAGAGAAGATTCCTTGGACATTCTTCTTCAATATGCATGCAGGTTCCCTGAAGTCCTCTACTATTTGTAAGATATCCCTCAAAGGAATGTGCTTAGTGCCAATATGTACCAATACGGATCCAATATGGATCCTTGCCCATTGGCTTCAGAAACCTACCCCATCTTAGAATGACATTCCATGTCTTGGCTCCAGGAAGGCAGTGCACTGTCCTGTTGTCTGCCTGTCCCTTTCAGAATGTTCTTCTGTGTATTGAATCTCCAACAAGGATTGTCTGTCTTCGTTGGATGATTAGACAACTTTTTGCAGGCAGGCTTGATTTTCTTACAGGTTGGGCTTAGCTGTCATCCATAGGTGTGTCCTATACTTGTCTCCATTCCCTTGTATCTGTCAGATATTGAGAGGTATCTTCCAAAGTTTCCACATGGAGGACCTGGTATTGCTTTAAAACTTCTAGCTGTGTGGAATTTCTCCTGGTCCTCATCTCTCTGGTGGCAACAGTTTGCCCATCCTCATCTGTCTCCAGCCATGTAGAATGCTGCCATGACTTCCTGCCTCTAGTGGTTATGGCTACAATTAAACTCTACAATATTTAGGACTACCTTGTCTTATTTTTTATTTTTATATTTTGCTTATCCCCTTATCAGTGAAATTTAGTACATTAAGCAGCTTATTTCACCTGGATTAGTAAATAATGTTTTTCATTTTTTTTTGTTTTTTACATTTTAAATTTAAGACATGACATTAAATTTGGATGCTTTTCAAGTTTGAGCTCTTGAAGATAAACTGAGTTAACTCTAATTGTGTAATTGTGTTTTGTTTAACTTTATAATTTGAATAAATAATCCTTTCCTACTGTGGGTTATAGAGAAATCAGATTACTGGTGAGTTTTTTCTTTCCCTCTTGCAAGAGACTGACTAAACAGAGAAGCTTCCATTATGTAAGTTAAGCGGTTCAAATATGGTACCTATCTATAAAAAAAAAGGCATAAATAAAATAAGTATATTACCTATCTATAAATAAAGACACCCCAGGGAATTATAGACTAGTTTGTGGACAATACCAAACTGGGAGGGGTTGCAAGCACTTTGGAGGACAGGATTAGAATTCAAAATGATATTGACACACTGGATAAATAGTTTGAATTTGTCCTATTGAATTTCATCCTATATATTTCAAAGTACTACACTGAGGAAGGAATCATCAATTTCACAAATACAAAATAGGAAATGACTGCCTAAGAAGGAGTACTGAAGAAAAGGATCTAGGGGTTACAGTGATCACAAATTAAATGTGTGTCAACAATGTAATACTGTTCCAAAACAAGCAAACATCATACTGGGGTGTATTAGCAGGAGTGTTGTAAGTAAGGCATGAGAAGTAATTTGTCCACTTTACTCAGCACTGATAGGTCCACAACTGGAGTACTGTGTGTAGTTCCAGGCACCCAATTTTGGGAAAGATGTGGAGAAAGTCCAGAGGAGAGCATCAAAAATTATTAAAGGTCTAGAAAACATGACCTATAAGGGAAGATTATAAAGACTTGTATTTGTTTAGTCTGGAAAAGAGAAGATTGAGGGCAGGGGCATAACAGTCTTCAACAAACTAAAAGATTGTTATAAATAGGAGGGTAATAAATTGTTCTCCTATCCCCCGAGGACAGGACAAGAGATAATGAGTTTAAATTGCAGTAAGGGAGATTTAGGTTAGGAATTAGGGAAAACTTCCTAATTGTAAGGGTAGTTAAGCATTGGAATAAATTACTGAGAGAGGTTGCGGAGTCTCCGTCATTGGAAGTTTTAGACAAACACCTGCTTGGGATATTCTAGATAATATTTAATATTGCCTCAGTGCAGGGGACTGGACTAGGTGAGCTACTGAGGTTTCTTCCAGTCCTACATTTCTGTGAGTCTATGAGTGATTACATTTGCAGTTAGTAAAATTTCACTAGTATCAAAACTGGGACATGTGAAATTAGTATCAGGTTCTTTGCCTCAGTGTCCATTGTGGGTGGATTTTTGGCCATAGCAGAGTTAATCATAGTTTGCTGTCTCATTTCAGATTATCCTTAAAGGTCATCAAGTAAACAAACTCTGAGTAAGAGAAGAATTTTACCTTCTCTTTTATTTTATTTTTTTAATTTGGTAACTGCAAATATGTTCCACACTGAATGAAAAAAAGATAAAGGTTACAGTTTTGAACATGTTTCAGAGTGGTAGCTGTGTTAGTCTGCATTAGCAAAAACAATGAGGAGTCCTTGTGGCACCTTAGAGACTAACAGATTTATTTGGGCATAAGCTTTCGTGAGCTAAAACCCATTTCATCAGATGCATGGAGTGGACAATACAGTAGGAATACATACAGAGAACATGAAAAGATGGGGATTGCCTTACCAATCCTAACAAGACAATTCACTTAAAGTGGGCTACTATCAGCAGGAGGAAAAATCACTTTTAAAGTGGTAATCAGGGTGGCCTATTTCAAACAGTTGACAAGAAAGTGTGAGTAACTGTAGGGGGAAAAATTAACATGGGGAAATAGTTTTTAGTCTGTGTAATGATCCATCCACTCCCAGTCTTTATTCAGGCCTAATTTGATGGTGTCCAGTTTGCAAAGTAATTCCAGTTCTGTAGTTTCTCATTGGAGTCTGTTTTTGAAGTTTTTTTATTGAAAAATTGCCTCTTTTACGTCTGTAATTGAGTGTCCAGGGAGGTTGAAGTGTTCTCCAACTGGTTTCTGAATGTTATAATTCTTGACATCTGATTTGTGTCCATTTATTCTTTTGTGTAGAGACTTTCCGGTTTGGCCAATGTACATGGCAGAGGGGCATTGCTGGCACATGATGGCATATATCACATTGGTAGATGTCCAGGTGAATGAGCCCCTGATGGTGTGGCTGATCTGATTAGCTCCTATGATGGTGTCCCTTGAATAGATATGTGAACAGAGTTGGCAACGGGGTTTGCTGCAAGGATAGGTTCCTGGGTTAGTGTTTTTATTGTGTGGTGTGTAGTTGCTGGTGAGTATTTGCTTCAGGTTGGGGGGGATGTCTGTAAGCGAGGACTGGCCTGTCTCCCAAGATCTGTGAGAGTGGGGGATCATCCTTCAGGATAGGTTGTAAATTCTTGATGATGCGCTGGAGAGGTTTTAGTTGGGGGCTGAAGGTGATGGCTAGTGGCGTTCTGCTACTTTCTTTGTTGCCACTTAGCTGTAACATCTGTTGCACGGGTGAACCATGTGTCACATGTAGAAATATATGGTACTAAAGAGAGCAATGGTTAAAGGGGGAAGTCAGGTTTCCTGAGTTCAAATCCAGATTGTACAACTAATTTGCCCTGTTACCGTGACAATGTCAGATAACCGTCTTAGTTAACCACCATAGTGCCTCCATCTTGAAAATTGATATATTTAATAATTAACTGTTTAACAAGGTTTTTCTTAGGTTTAGTTAATATATGTAATTTTCTTTCTGAACTTTAGATGAACAAAGTATAAGTGCTTTCCAGTCATGTCCACGTGAATAGTTTTGTTTCAAGTAATATGGAATAACAAATCAATGTAGGGGTGCTGTATATTTTTTTTGTTGGTATATCACACAGTTGTTCACTGTCATATACCCAAAAAAGGAATTCAATAAAAAAGAAATCAATATTATTTCATTTTTGATTGCATGGAAAGAAAATTAAATTTACAGTAAGTGGGTGTCTTGAAAAAGGAGGACTATAAAAAGGACTTGAGCTCCTGCTTCTGCACCAGAGAAATCATTTTTGAATTAGATTTGTTCTGTGCTACTCTGCATGGGAGACAGAAAAAGAGATTAGATTATGTAATTGTGCTTTTACGCAGATATTTCTGAAGTCCTATTTGAGAGTTTCAGTAACAAAGGAGGAGCAGCCTAGAAGAAGTATTCAGATTATGACCTCCTGCCCCCTCATAGCCTTCTCCGGTACTCACCATGTTTACCCATTGTGGGGTGGGTCCAGAATTTGGCCCTAAATACAGTGGTGAAAGTCTTTTTCTAACGAACTATTGACAGCTTTGCCCTAAAAAGTGACTGAAAGCTCACAATGTAGATTCAGATCTTAATTGTATCTCACTAATTTCAATATATAGTTTCCTTAGCTTACCTTTTCACTTTCACACTGTCATTGATAAAGATTTTGTAGGCCAAGTTACATCCTCAGTGACCCCTGTGCAAACCCATTGTGCCTAATTTTTCACTTACACCCATGTACAACTGACGTTCAGAAAGCATTCCGATTTGCATGCTGTCACAGTAAACACAGGAATCAATGGACATACACCCCTCCTTCTCCCACGTGAAAGGGATAATTGTAAACTTGTAACTGTAATTTGTAATCCTGAAAGAAGCCATGGGACTCCAGAAATAAAGCCCAGTCTCTTACTAGCATTCCTGTGAGTTGCAGCTTTATTACAGAAGCATTTGACACTCACTTTGCACAGGTATAAATTGTAACCAAGATACAAGGTAGTGAGAATCAGCCCCTCAGAACAGTTGTGTGACCCTCCTTGCTGTAAGTGGGTTTGCACAGGTGTAGATGATAGTATTATTTGGGCTGAAGAACCTTTATAACTAGTCAGAGAAAAAGACAACATCTTTACTTTTAGAGAACAGTGTGGGCTTGGGGGTCAGGTATCTTGGAATAGCATCTTTTAAATTGCAAACTGAATATGAAAGTGAATGAAATCTTATAAATAGAACTCTGCAAAACCATTTTGACTCACTATTATGGTAGTACTATATTTTAAAAAAGGAACTATTCAGAGACAGATTATTTGTATTATAAGAGCTCTAAAGGAAGAGGAATAACTTGCTACACTGTTAATTCAAGTGTAAATTGCTGATATTATTTCTATTGTCTTGTCATCAATGAACTAAACATGTGGGAAATGGAAAAATTATTTAATATACTATCACCAGGAATGTTTGTTTATTGTGCTGACACTTTACAAATATTAGCAGCAACTTCCTGAAAGCTTTATCTAGAAAAGTTTCCTCAGGGAAATGACAGAAGCTTTATTCTTGAAGACATTTCAGACTTGTCAAGACAAAGTACTACTTTTTATAGGGGACAGGGATGGGCTGTTTAAGAGGCTTAATAAGACTTTTCCTCTAATTTTTAGGAGGTCAAATTCTGCTTTCAGTTAGACTGAAAATCAGTTGGGTTGTGCTGGTGCATCTAGCACCAAAGTCAGGTCCTCCGTACCCTTCTTTTACAACCATGCACAAAACGTCCCTTTAGAGCTCAGTTCCATGCTGCAAAAGGGAAGCATGCTCCCTGTGCAACCTCACTAAGTCCTGTCTGCGCTGTGCATGTGTGTAATGGAACAGTACAGTTTGTGTGGAACTCACCTACTGAGAAGGGGCCTGATTGCCCCCTCAGCAAAATCATTACCTGAACCAAATTCTGCTGAACAGCTCTGTGTTTGTTTAAGACCATCCTGATTTGTTTAAAATGTTAATGGTTTGCCAGCTTTAAAAAATATTTTGTTTTGAAATCTTAAACAAGTATGCAGCTCTTTCAACAGGCTGGAGAACCTACAGCTAACAGCTGAGTTATCTTGGGCGGTAGAGGAAATCAACACTTCTGATCAGGACACCTTGGTATCGAGAAATACTGCCCCTTGTGTAGATGACCCCATGGGACCTAGTGCTCTCTACACTGGCTTGGGCAGGATTTCAAAGCATGGTTCAACTCCCAGAACTCACTTCTGCCGCCTGGCTAGTAGCAAACCCATTTAAGCATTGTCAATTTTTATCAATCTCCTTCACACTCTTTTTATAACTGGTCAGTTTCTCCCTCATTAACGAGACAGAATTCATTTCTGAGAGAAAGGAGCTGCTATCCCATATTTACCTCCCCAAGACGCTTCATGTAGCGTCCAACCTGCATCAAGAACAATACAGTCCTATAGCCCCAAAGTTGCACCGCTCCAGCAGGGGATTTTCTAGTTTACAGGGTGACTGTGCTGGGATTCTTGTAACAATGACACCCCCTTCCCTGCAGGAGAGTTGGGATCTTCAGGATTGCAGGGCTGTATGGCGTTTAATTTGCAAATAAATTATATTATGGAGAATTAACCCTGTACATTCAAAACGTTAGTGACCAGTTGGTTGAAATTTCTTCCACTCTGATACCATTTCACTATCACATTTATAATATTGTTCCTGGGTAACACCATCAGTGGTTACTTCTGTAGCAGTAGCAGATGACGATAACAATATGAGGATGATAATATTACACATATAGGGTCAATGGCCCCATTCACTGGACTTGATTAAACCCCAGATGTGTGTATAGCCCTCACCAGCTGTTTTTCAGGGACATCAATAGGACCACTCAGAGTGCCAAAAGTTAAGCATGTATATCTTTGCAGGATGGGAGCTTTACTAACACAGGAACCAACTTAATCTAGCAGTCCTCCTGAAGCCTCAAACCATCTGTCAGAGCCTGCTTTCTTGAAAAATAACTCTCTTTCAGTCTAGTAGGCAGGAAAGAAAGAGAGAGAGAAAAAAAGAAGAAAACAACCCATAAAGTTGACCGTTGTCATGTACTGTTTAACTTTTGTGTGTAATCCTTATTACAGCAAATTCCAACGTTGCAAGAAACTATAATTAGTTTTGCAATTTTTTTTTCAATTAGAAGACTAAGCTTGCCAAAGAAATTTATGAATTTGTCCTTTATCACACAGTTCAGAGATAGTATACATTCGTGCCTATAATGAGGACCTGATACACATTAGTGTATTGGTCCAAACGTTGTTAGTGGAGAAGGCTTTGATGTATCACTAATTGGTGTTAGCACTATAGAATAGGTGCTGAAATCAGTAAGCAAGAAATTGCAAGTAGTAGGTGGAGAGGGATAATTTTGAGTCTCACCATATGCTTTGAGAAATTAAATCATTGCAACATAAGAAGAAAAAAGAAGTTAGAACTTGTTGCTTCTTTATTTTTAAAACAAACTCATTATGGATTATCTGTAACATCCAAAAATATGCTTAACTCTAAATCATTAAAAGTATCAATTTCACAGTTTTTATTTTTATTTTTGTAGAAACAACTCTCATCTTGCTTGCCTGCAATGTGCTCTGCATTCTTACACCTAATGTCTGGTGAAGAATATAGTAACAAAGGAAATATATCTGCATAACATGGGGAAATTGCCAAACCTTTAATTCACTCCAGACACTCTATCACAAAACAGCAAAACACTAACTATACATTTGAGCTATAAGACACACACAAAAACCTGAGGGGAGTTGGGTGATCTCAAACAATACATAGTAATGGTAGCCTGAATTATCCACTCTATAATTCCATGGTTGTATGGTAACTTTTATTCAAGCAATAACTAATATGGTCCATGGCTTTGCCTGTGGCTTAATGCCAGTCTGGGAGGAGAGAGAATTTGTTCTGGGTTAAGAGCTGTGTGGCTGGCTAGTTTACATTAAGAGGAATTCCGAGTGACTGGTAAAAGCAGGCTATTCCTCATCAATTTCCCAGGCCTTGATTATGTTTGACTTCTGGTCTCAATAGGATTTTCTTATTAATTCCTGTTGTTGTCACTTGTTTGCTGTGTTTGTGTTCTCTCTGTGTGCTGCACTGGCTCTGGCCAGAGAGACTGTCCAGCAGACTTTGATCCAACTGCCCAAGAAGACCACAGACTCGGTTCAGTGTCAAAGGCGCTCGGCCAGGTTTATTGTCCCACAGGTCCCAGCGCTCTGGCTCAATGGTTACAGGTATGCTAACACATGTATCCCCGTTACAATGGGCTAGTTCTGTGAGCAGCAAGACTTTCTGCTCCCATGTAGGCCAAACTAAGACACCGCCTTTGTGACCCCTCTTATACACAGACACAAACAGGTTACATATTGCCCCTCTGACGTGGTAAGTTACCACCCTTTACTTTGTACTTATTGGTTTGATCAAAACATCTCTATCCATAACCCTGTCATCCTGAACTTATCTTTCAGAAGGGTCAGCGTATCCCTGTATTGTCTTCAGGAAATGTGTTTATACCATAACTTTGTATAAGGGTGTTCTGGTATTACCCTTCTGGAATGTGTTTATGTAAATATCTTGTGCTTAGCACTTCTTAGGAGTGTTTGTGTTTTTTACAACTCCAACCCTGTTGTTGCCAAGTTCATGTTCCGTACAGTGCACCTGCAAGCAGGCATGTTTTATAATAGGGCCTGACTTTTGCACATAGCCTGACTCTTGCTAACTTTGCTTTATATCAGCAGGGCCTGACTTTAGTATGGGCCTTAGGCCTCACACTGGGCCCCTTATACTGGGACTCATGTCTCAGGTTCTTTTTCTATTTAGATTCCTTTAGACTATTCTGTTCTTGTGTTTTTTATGCCGGGGTAACCATAGTGTTCATATACTCTTCCAATAAGGAACTATAATCATCAGCCTTAAAAATGTCAATGTCTCAGATGTTTATTTTCCTTTTTTTCTAAATGACAAACTTTTAGACGTAACTTCTTGGGAGGAAATTCTCTTCTTTGAATAATCTGAACCACTTGGCATAAGTATGCTGTAAAAATATAATTTCCCATGTACTTGTCACTTAATTATCTTAAATTGAGTGTAAATAAAATTTATACCCACAGTAAGGTTGCTTTACACTTCCAGAACAGTGGAAAGGGCGGCGGGTAAGCAGTAATCAGGCCCATGATGTTCCATTGATGTTCTTGTTGTACAGTTCCTCAGGTAAGCTTATCACTCAGAACTTTCATCTTAGTCCTTTGCTGTCATCACTACTTCACAAAGTCTCCTTAAATGACCACAAGAAGTAACACAAAATGCATAACATTTCAGTTAGTATCTCTTAAAAGTGTAATGACTTTAAATACGCCATAGAATACTCTTCTTTGATGACAGGGTGAAGGCTAAAGACAACAATGAAGTCTGTTCTATTTAGCCTTGTTTCAAATACTTCCCAACCTCCTACTGACAGTGGTGTCCTATAAGTACTATTTTCTTTGCTCATTCTTCTCTTTGGGGTACTTCAGTAATTAAACATAGGACCTTCATACATTTTCCACATAATTTCTGCCCAGCCGATCGCATTCCCTTTTATTTCAGTATCCAGGCAGTACACTCTTACATCAAACAAATCCTTACTAGAGTCACGTTCATCATCCTTTTCCTCTTGAATTTAGGCATTTAAAAAGAAACAACCTTCCTCCCTCCCCAATTTTTTCTTCAAATCCTCACTTAGCAGAAACAATTATTTACATCTCGTATGTAATCTGCATTATTGAAATGGTGAATAAATCAGGTATATAGGCAAAGTCAGTGCCAGCCTCTTAGAAATTGCCATGATACAGGATTGTGTTACTCCATTTGTATGCTGACATAGACAGCTGACACACTGGCCCCTAATTGTCCCCTTCACATGTTTTGCCCTGCCCCCAATTAAGCAGCAGGGGAAAAGGCTAGAAAGTCAGTGATTGTTCCTATGTGTTGGTACTGGTGGAGGGTGAGATGTTTACCTTTTCCTTCACCGTAGCCTAATTCTCCACTTTGGTACATTGGTTTGATGCTTGTCTAACTCCTTTGATTTTTGACTGTAACTACAGTAGTGAAAATTGGCGTTAGGGAACGGAGATTTAGGTTTAGATCAAAATAATTCTGTGTTAGGGCTCGACAGGTAAAGCTGGATTGTTTCCAGATGGAAACCGAATTGAATATTTCTTGCTCTGAAAGTTTCCCATCTACTTCAGACTGATTGGATCGGAGTTAGTCCGTCAACACAATGGATATGGTTCCAGAATAAGAAGGACCCAATAAATCCTTTTCTCTGTTGAGTTTCATCTAGTTTCACTGAGATGTTGCTATACTCACCTATTTGTGGGATAGTAATAGAGGAGAACCTGAGAATCATTACCAATGAGAATTGTTAATACTTCCATTTGTGAGGGTAAGTTATCTACAGCTTTAAAGGAAATGATCAACAAACAGCTCCTTCATGTGAACAATTTCAACAATTCCTGCCCCATCTCAATCATTCCCTTTCCAGGGAAGATTATTGAGAAGGTGAATCCACTCACAGCAGATTTGTTTAGTTTCCTAGATCCCTCTGAATCTGATTTGAGATCTGGCCATGGGATGAGGACTACAGAGTGATTGATTTCCTTGTGATCAACATGGGGCCAAGTGTGCATGCTGATTTTATTGGATTTTTTTGGGGTTGATCACACCAGGACTGTCAGTTTGGTAGAATCCCTTGATCCTTTTGAGTATGAGCCATAGATTGTATCTATAATACTAAGCTTTAGAGTGAAATTATATGAGAAAGGGAAAAAAATTGTCACTGAAAAAATTATTTCCACTGAGCTTCACACTTAGTTCAGTGTTTCTTAGATTTGCCAAGAAATTATACACTTGAGAGTCCATGCAAATGCACTGTTTGAAGTTGAAAATTAGTACCTGTTAGACACTTTTTTACCTTATGCATCTCCTATGCTGCCACTAACCTCCACAGTTGTCTTGTTTCAATGCTAATTATGGGTTGCAGTTTAATTCATAACACTAAATCATGAGTATTTGTTCAAATATTACTCCAGGAGAATATTTACCAGCTGTAAGTGAAGCATTTGCAGTTGAAAATAAAGACTTCAGAGGAGCAAAAATGTGTCATGGATTGACAAATAATTGAGAGACACCTTAGTTCTTAATATTTTATGTACACTAGCCTAAGCAATTAACTGTCAAATACTTCTCACTTTGCTCATGTCAGCAAATCCATTGACTTCTACAAGACTACGTGCATGAATAAGGCAAATGAAGCTGCTGGCCTTGGCTGTCCCTTTTTTTCAAATTAGAAAAGTGTATTTTGCAATCTATAGCATGTTGCTTTGACATGGTCTTGAGTCCCATGATTTACAAAAAATCCACATTTGAATAATATCAGACTTTAAGGTGCTATGTGGAAGTGACTTACTATCAGATTTTAACTCCTAAATTAGGGAAAAGAAATACATTCAGGTCACCAACTTTAGACATGTTCTTCCTGTCTTATCCTGTGTATTGTATGAAAAAGTCAATGGGTGCTTTGGTTTTAGTAATTTTAGTTCTTTTTGCAGATTATTAATATATCTAATGCTAGTTATTGTAATGGGTGTAGGTTCCCCTTACTGATGGGCTTCCAAAGAATTTGTTGGTACCACATACAAGGGGCAAACGAGGTACTGAATAGAACTTTTCTTAATTTTCATATTCAAAACAATGAAGGTGTAGCTGTTTTATTTTGAGGCAGCATTGTTTGTTCAAAGGGTAATGTCTGTAAACGGACCACTTGTGGTATAGCCTGGACTGGAGAGTGAGTCTTCCCAAACACTTGCCAGACACAATCTAGTCAACATCACTTATAAAGGGCTGTGAGAAGAATGACAATTTGAAAAGGAAGGTAATTAGTGGGATGGATTGTTGGCTTCTCTTGGCTGATACTCCAGCAAGACAATCACTGGATTAGAAAGCTAAGTGCAGTATTAAAATTGCCCTAAGACACAAATTATACTAAAGGAGAAGTCAGAGCAGATTGGACATCCTAAAGGGAGCCAGATAAGGGTGTTTGGCATGGGTCAGTACAGGTCAATTGGCTGGACATCTTTGAAATGACTATGGTGTATATGAAAACCATGTAGTTTGGGAAGCTCTTGGAGTTATCAGCATGCTACAAACTCAA
This sequence comes from Lepidochelys kempii, assembly GCF_965140285.1. Taxonomy (NCBI): domain Eukaryota; kingdom Metazoa; phylum Chordata; order Testudines; family Cheloniidae; genus Lepidochelys; species Lepidochelys kempii. Next base: position 84,266,382 of record NC_136381.1, read on the forward strand.
GTAACATCTTGTAAGGGACCTAGTGAATAGGGGTTGAATTTGGTTCCTACAGAATAGCAAATTGGTGCATACTGTAAATCAACAACAATGAATTATCATATTGCTGCAAGTTACATTCCCTCTTACTTCCTTGGTGCTATAGCTAGTTAAAAAAGGGGAATGAGATCCCAAAAATTCTGTGTAAAATGTTCCTTTTCTGTGAATTTTGAAAGTTTATTGAATTTGTGAAAAATGTGAGTTTGAAAGTTTTAATCATCTGTACTTTTCTGTTACACCTGCATTCTGACTGACAATGCTTAGTGCCTCATCAGCCCTCCATGCACAACTTCTAATGCGGTAAATGAGAGAGGGGTGTGTGTATAATAGAAAGAATAAACAGACTCACTCTAATGTATACTACTGTTTAATATCCCCAGTAAAATTGGGCCAGCTGAACAGCCTAAGTAACTGAACAACCTAAGCAAAAAGAAAAAGAGAAGCCTTTGACATTGTTGATAATAGGACAGTACTAAAGATAGCAAATACTGAGAATAATCTCTTTTCTTTAATGTTGGAAAAGAAAGAACTTTCAGGACTTTTATTATTCCAATTAACATATAGACAGTTTGGACAATTTTTGCACCTAAGTAGACAGTTTTCACTTGGTTACTAATGACAAATCATAGTTAAATATCAACTTCAAAACTCAATACCTTCATGGTACATTTAACAATAGCTTACAGGCCCTGTCTCCTTTTAATTCATTTGGACCGTTTCTTGCAAATCCAAGCTATGGTATATGTGAGTCAGAACTGAGAGTTGAAGATTCAGGAATTGCCAGATCAAATAGCTCCAGTATATCTATATAATAGATAAAAGGGGAACATGAAGGGAGAGATATAGGACTAGGAAACTCATTCAGTGGGACAATGCTATTGTAAAAGGACAGGTGAGAGCCCTTTTATCTTACTGTATCTCAGTGGTTCTCAAACTTTTGTACTGGTGATCCCTTTCACATAGCAAGCCTCTGAGTGTGACCCCCCCCTTATAAATTAAAAACACTTGTTTATATATTTAACACCATTATAAATGCTGGAGGCAAAGCGGGCTTTGGGGTGGAGGCTGACAGCTCATGACCCCCCACGGAATAACCTCCCAAACCTCTGAGGGGTCCTGACCCCCAGTTTGAGAACCCCTTCTATATCTGATCAGGCTTGGTGGGCAAGAATATGCACTTTAAAATTGGAACAGGACAATTGAAGTTGGTTTGCACATATTTTGTATCGTGTGATATGTTATTGTGCCAGAAAGAACTGGATAATCAGTATTTAGATAACAATTAAACTTAGATTATCAGCAGGACCTGACTGAGGATCAAATCCTCCCCACTGTTGCATGTGTGTTAACGAGAGAAGAGACCTCATAGAGTTTAAGGCAAGAAGGGATCATTAAATCACCTCATTTGATCTCCTGTATATCATAAACCACCAAATATCACTCAGCCGCTCCTGCACCAAGCCCAGCAACTAGCATTAGACAAAAATATTATCTCTTTCAGGGGAGTAAACTATTACTGCCATAGGCAGAGAAGAGGATGGACCAGTGTTCACCAATGCCTGATGTCCCTGCAATGGCAGGGAATAGATTTAATGAGATAAAGGCAGATGATCAAAGGAGATGGCAGGTGATAAAAACCTACAGATAGATAGTAAAAAGAGGTGATCTTATCAGAGGGCTGATGTTGAGATAAGGGGGAAGGAAAATTACAATAAGTGTGTAGGAGCAACAAGGAAAACAAGTGGGGGAATCTGGCCAATATCCCAGATGTCTGTACACAATCTCAAGGAGTATGGGGAATAAACAGGAAGAAATAGAATTATTAGTACATAAGCTAAATTATTACTTATTTGACATCAGTGAGACTTGGTGGGATAAATTATAATGACTCGAATATTGGTATGCAGGGGCATAGCTTGTTTAGGAAGGATAGGTAGGGGGAAAAGGGAGGAGTTATATTATACATCAAGAATATACACACTTGTTCTCAGGTCCAGAAGGAGGTAAGTGGCAGACAGTTGAAAGTCTCTGGGTGAAGATAGAAGAGGAAAAAACAGGAGCAACATCATGGTATGGGTCTATTATAGACCTCCAAATCAGGAGGAGGAGTTGGATGAGGCATTTCCAGAGCGAATTTCAGAAATATACAAAACACAAGACCTGGTTATAATGGGGGACTTTAACTACCCAGTCATCTGTTGGAAAATACAAAATAACTTCTAGGAATGTATTGGGATCAACTTCTTGTTTCAGAAGGTGGAGGAAGTAAGTAGGAGGAAAGCCATTTTAGACTTGATTCTGACTCAAAGGGAGGAACAGGGTGTGAATCTGAAGGCAATTTGGGTAAAAGTGATCAAGAAATGATAGATTTCATGATTTTAAGCAAAGGAAGAATTGAGATCCACAGAATAAGAAGAGTGGACTTCAAAAAAAGAAGACTTTAACAAACTCAGAGAACTGCTAGGTAAGGTCCCATGGGAAGAAAATCTAAGGGAAAAAGGTATTCAGGAGAGCTGGTAGTTTCTCAGCGACAATATTAAATGTGCAAAAGCAAACTATCCCAAAGGAAAGAGAGGAAGAATAGTAAGAGGCCAATATGACTCCACCAGGAGCTCTTTAATGGTCTGAAAAACAAAAAAGATTCTACAAGAAGTGGAAACATTGACAAATTGCTAAGGATGAGTACAAAAGACTAGCACAAGCATGCACAAAATGAGTTACCCCTATTAAGGGTCATAAAAGGCAATAAGAAAAGGCTCTATAAAGAGCAAGGGAAAGTTTAGGTCTTCTACTTAGGGGAGGAGGAGAGCTAATAACTGATGACATCAAGAAGGCTGACGTATTCAGTGCCTATTTTGCTGCAGTCTACACTGAAAAAGTTAATGGTGACCAAACACTTAAATGATTTATATTAACAACAAAGAGGAAGGAATGCAAGCCAAAATAGGGACAGAACAGGTTAACGAGTATTTAGGTATGTTCAGTGTATTCAAATCGGCAGGGCCTGGTGAAATTCACCATAGAGTACTTAAGGAACTAGCTGAAGCAATCATCTTTGAGAACTCCTGGGAGGATGGGATCTGACTGGAGATGGGCAAACAATAGTGCCTGTCTTTAAGAAGAGGAACAAAGAGGAACTAGGAATGATAGATCAATCAGCCTAAGCTTGATACCTGGAAAGATATTGTAACAAATTATTAAACAATTTGTAAGCATCTAGAAAATAACAGGGTAATAAGTAATAGTCCACATGATTTCCTTCTTTGCAGGGTTATTAGCCTAGTGGATGTGGGAAGCTGTAGATGTGATATAATTTGATGTTAGTAAGGCTTTTGACACAGTTCCACATGCCATTCTTACAGGGAAACTAGGAAAATGTGGTCTCGAAGTAACTGTTATAAGATGGGTACACAAAACTGGTTGAAAGACCATACTTAAAGAGTAGTTATCAAAGGTTCAGTATCAAACTGGGAGGATATATCTATTGGAGTCCCACAGGGGTCTGCTCTGGGTCTGATACTATTCAATATTTTCATCAATTACTTGGATAATGAGTGGAGAGTATACTTAGATCATTTGAAGATGACACCAAGCTAGGAAGGGTTGCTAGCACTTTGGAGGTTAAGTTTAGAATTCAAAGTAACATTGACAAATTGGAGAAATCACCTTACAAGTCGGAGAAATCAACAGGATGAAATTCAGTAAAGACAAGTGGAAAGTTCTGCACTTGGGAAAGAAAAATCAAATGCACAAATACGAAATGGGGAAGAACTGGCTAGGCAGTTGAATAGGATCTGAGGGTTATAGTGGATAACAAATTCAATACAAGCCAACAGAGTGATGCAGTTTCAAAAAAGGCTGATCTCATTTGGGGTGTATTAACAAAGTGTCACATGTAAGACTTGGGGGTAATTGGCCTGCTCTACTCAGCACTGGTGAAGCTGCAGCTAGTTCTGAGCACTGCAGTTTAAGAAATATGTGGACAAACTGGAGAGAGTAGAGATGAGAGACACAAAAATGATAAAATGCTTAGGAAACCTGACCCATGAGGAAAGGTTGAAAAAGGACATATTTAATCTTGAAAAAAAAGACTGAATGGGGACTTGATAACAATCTTCAAAGATATTAAGGGCTGCTACAAAGAGGATGGTGATCAATTTTCTCCATGACCACTGAAAGTAAGATAAGAAGTAATGGGCTTAATTGGCAGCAAGGGAGATTCAGGTTAGATGTTAGGAAAAGTTTTCTAACAATAAGGACAATTAAGCACTGGAATAGGCTTCCGAAGGAGGTTGTGTAATTCACATCACTGGAAGTTTTAAAGAACAGGTTAGACAAACACCTGTCAGGGATGGTGTAGGTATACTTGGTCCTGCCTCAGCACAGGGAGATGGACTAGATGACCTCTCGAGGTGCATTCCAATTGTACATTTCTATAATTCTGTGATCCTAGCAAGTGAACACCCGCTCCCGTCCACACACAGGAGCAGACGAGGATCTTCTAACTTTCTAACCTAACTTTCACAAAAGCAGTAGGATGGGGGACTAACTACTGACCTAGCTACGTATAACAGCTGCAAGGCGTCATGGTCTTCGTGTGTCCATTTTCCTAGTACCTGCACAGTGAACATCACAGTGTGCAGCATAAGTAAGTGGATCTACATTGTAGGGAGAGTGGTCACTTTGGGTGGTTTTTGGAGGGGGGTGAGGGGGTGAGAGAACCTGGATTTGTGCAGGAAATGGCCCACCTTGATTATCATACACATTGTGAAGAGAGTGGTCACTTTGGATGGGCTATTACCAGCAGGAAAGTGACCACTCTCTTCACAATGTGTATGATAATCAAGGTGGGCCATTTCCTGCACAAATCCAGGTTCTCTCACCCCCTCACCCCCCTCCAAAAACCACACACACAAACTCACTCTCCTGCTGGTAATAGCTTATCCAAAGTGACCACTCTCCCTACAATGTGCATGATAATCAAGGTGGGCCATTTCCAGCACAAATCCAGGCTTTCTCACCCCCCTCTCCCCCGGGAACACACACACACACACAAACTCACTCTCCTGCTGGCAATAGCTCATCCAAACTGACCACTCTCCAAGTTTAAATCCAAGTTTAACCAGAACGTCTGGGGGGGGAGGAAGAAACAAGGGGAAATAGGCTACCTTGCATAATGACTTAGCCACTCCCAGTCTCTATTTAAGCCTAAATTAATAGTATCCAATTTGCAAATGAATTCCAATTCAGCAGTTTCTCGCTGGAGTCTGGATTTGAAGTGTTTTTTGTTGTAAGATAGCGACCTTCATGTCTGTGATTGCGTGACCAGAGAGATTGAAGTGTTCTCCGACTGGTTTATGAATGTTATAATTCTTGACATCTGATTGGTGTCCATTTATTCTTTTACATAGAGACTGTCCAGTTTGACCAATGTAAATGGCAGAGGGGCATTGCTGGCACATTGTTTCTTCCTCCCCCCTCCCCCCAGACGTTCTGGTTAAACTTGGATTTAAACTTGGAGAGTGGTCAGTTTGGATGAGCTATTACCAGCAGGAGAGTGAGTTTGTGTGTGTGGTTTTTGAAGGGGGGTGAGGGGGTGAGAGAACCTGGATTTGTGCAGGAAATGGCCCACCTTGATTATTATACACATTGTGAAGAGAGTGGTCCCTTTGGATGGGCTATTACCAGCAGGAGAGTGAGTTTGTCTGTGGGGGGGCGGAGGGTGAGAAAACCTGGATTTGTGCTGGAAATGGCCCAACTTGATGATCACTTTAGATAAGCTATTACCAGCAGGACAGTGGGGTGGGAGGAGGTATTCTTTCATGGTCTCTGTGTGTATATAATGTCTTCTGCAGTTTCCACGGTATGCATCCGATGAAGTGAGCTGTAGCTCACGAAAGCTCATGCTCAAATAAATTGGTTAGTCTCTAAGCTGCCACAAGTACTCCTTTTCTTTATTCTAATCCACCTGTCTCCTAGACTAATAAAGGCAAAGGCAGGATTTTTGTATAATCTTGAGCATTAACTGTGTTCCTGGTAAATCATTTAGGGAAACTGGAAGTTGGAATTGATTGTCTAAGGAAGGAATTGATTGTCTAAGATAGAGTTAGGATCCGTCATTTAGCTGTTGATTTGAACAATTCTTTTCATTGATGCTTTCCTTCAATGGTAAAGAAAAAAGTGACTTGAATAATTTAATTGTTGGCCTGGTCATTGCTTGTGTTCTCACTGGTCATTGCTCTTGGGAGACTAAATAAAGTAATGAAATTAAGAACAAACTAATTTTTGATCACAGATAAGATGGAAGTTATAGAGCTGGTCAAAACACAGTAGTTGTCAAAAAAAAAATTGTGAAAAACATTTTTTTTCAAAATGTTCCCTCTTTTTTATTTTTTCCAAATGAGAAACAAAGTCAGTATTAAATTTTTGATTTTCAGAAATGCAAATATTTTGGTTTTCACTTTTTTAGTTGTTTTTTTCTCCACAGACCCCTCTTTTTTCCTTTTCCTCATCTTTCCCAGTGGCAAAACAGAAAAAAAAGGAAAACAGGAAAGGGGGAAATAAATCTATTTCTAGTTTTCCAAAACTGAAAAATTGGGGGTGGGGGGGTTGTCAAAAAAATCAAAAAGCTCAAAGAAAACAAAAATGTATATGAAAACTTTTCTATAGAAAAACATCTATTCTTCTTTGAAAAGCATGTCTAAATGAAAAATTTCAACCAGTTCAAGTATATTGTACTCCCATATTTATTGAATTCAGTGCCTTTAGATATACTATCTTAATGATTTGTCTAATTTTAAAGAAATTTTAATATTAATTGTATTGAGAGTGCTAATATCATCAGAGCAGTGGGCTGAAGCTATCACAACTTCAGAAATATGTTTTAAATGGGAGATAGATGTAAATAAATGGACTGATTCTGCATAATACTATGCTCCTCCCTGAAAAGCACGAAGGTTGGGAACAGGGACTGAAACTTTTAATGCCATTTAAAATCAAACAAAAACCCCACCCACTCTTTATTGCAAGAATAGTTGCAAGAAAAGCAAATGGTGTGTTTTGTTTTTGTAAAATGAAAACTTAGGGATAGTTCATTTGTAGATTCGACTTAATCTGAAGCACTTGTATTTTGAGTGTGTTGGGCATAGGAAGGAATTAAGGGAAAGGTTTTGGTTTGGCCTATTTCTTTTGAAAACTGAAAACCATCCACATAGGTCAGTGAGTCGATACGGAAACATTTCCCAGTGCTACCCAATCCCTCAACATAAGATATATTACATTGCTAAACTAATGAGAAGTCAGGAGTTAGTAAACAACAACAAAGCTTTGATTGTTTCAGGTGATGGGAATCCTAATAATTTTGTTTGTGACAGCTTTTGCCAACTTGGCTCATTTGACCTTGCAAAAAATGAGAAAGATAAAGAATTGAAGCAAGCTAATATCACTGGTGTGAGCTGGAAAGGTTATGTAAATTTTGACAGATGTCAGTGTTTATTTTAAGCATTTTTTTAGATTTTTATCAATTTAAATTTTCACAGTAACACCAAATTATGGGCTTTAAGCTTTTTTATTTCTATTTCTTTCAGTGTTCACGGTTGTGGGAAATTATGGGGTGGGTCAGATGATGGAAAGAGTCAGACAATAATTATTTAATGTCAGTAGAAGTTGTGATTCAAAAAGTTAAATCTCTGTCTGTTAAAACACAAATTGCTGACATCACATGTCAAAATATACAAAATAAATATCCTTAATATCAAACTGTAAGAAGTTTTCAAGCAATATTTTTCTTATTTATCAATGGAAATATTTGTTGTTAATGTGTGTGTGTGTATGGTAAAATAATTTGCAGGTACTTACAGATAAAAATCTAATACTTCCAAGACCATTTATAAGGATTAACAAAAAATGAAAACTAGCGTATAGATATATTTAATCTCCTGCCAAAAATACAAAAAAACTCATATGGCCTAGTTAGTGTGAAGGATTAGAAGACACTAGGATCCTAAATTCTAACCCAGTTTAAGCCACTTACTCAATTTGTGGCCTGGGGCAGGCCATTTTAACATCATATTCCTCTATCAATCCACCTGGAAAAAGTACTAAAAAGTAGAACCATACTGAAATCAGAAGCTGAATCTTAGCTGAGGGATTTTTTTTAAATATATAAAGAAATTTGAAGTAATAAAAGAATATCCTTCATCCTAAATGTATTTTCAGCCTAGCTGTGAAGTCTATTATTCTCCTCATTCTCTCAGTTGGTGCCTTAGGAGAACAAAAGTATCACTTACTTGTAGCCAATGTGTAAAATAATTTGTCAAGGCAATTCACTATAGTCACACAACAGTAGCATATATAAACTGTTCAAAAAATGGTGGATTTCAGTGAATTTTCTCTTGTACATCAATTGATAGCTGCTTCCTTTTGCATGAACTACACAAGTACCTGCTGTATGTTCCCCCTCACTGACCTGTCATGTTGTAAAGTTAATCTTCGAAATATCATCTCTGCTAAGTAGTACAAAGACAGAACTGTGCTATCCACTTGGAACTTCCAGTGCTACTCTCCAGCCTCCAAAAGATTGAGGGTCATGCCACTCAAGAAATATTCAGGCATGTAGCCTGAACATCTTTGTCCCTTTGCAGTAATGTCATTCAAAATGGGAGACATTCTATAATATAAAATAATTACTACCAGGAAATAATGAAGGATACATTAGCTCAGAAAACCTGTAAGAGGGGAAGGATGGTCCAGTAGTTAGGGCACTAGCTTAAGACTTGAGAGACCCAATTCCCTGCTCCACTATAGACGTCCTGTATGACACTGGGCAAGTCACTTAGCCTCTCTGTGCCTCAGTTCCCCATCTATAAAATGGGGAATAATAGTACTTCCCTATCCCACAAAGGTGTTGTGACACACACAGATACTACAGCAATGGCAGCTTTCTAAGTACCTAGGATAGATAAGAAGCCCCACCTAAGAGAATTAAGTTAATATACTATACAGTATTCAGACATGAAGGAAGCCATTGCTCCAAACATCAATTATGTAACTTCAGCTTACTTATCCATTCCACCTTGCTTCATACAGATAATATAAGGCCACATTCTGCCCTCACATCCGTTCAACTTCTTTGATGCCAGTGGGGTTGCACTGGTGTACCATAAACGGCCTATGAAACTTTGACAAGTCTAGCCTTCTAGTAGGTTTTGGATGAGTTTGCCTTCTTTTTAAAGTTGAAACTGGTTTGTCAATCATCAAAACAAGATTTAAAAAAGGGGTTTATTTCCAGTTCATTGATATTTTCTTGAGATTCATTGTACCAATGACAGAAATAATTGTACATAGTGTAACAGTAGTTACAATTTTTTGATGCTGATGCTTTACTCATTACAGAAGCAAAGATTCTCATTAATTTTGGTAGGAGCTTTGCCTGTGTATATAACATGTTATCAGTCCAAGCCCTCAGTTTGTTTAACTGAAACATAAGAGTCTATCCACTGTCTAAGGTAGATTTGTTATGAGGCCAAAGCTGAATAATGTCATTTGCTCACCAGTTGTTTTCTGCTTTGATCTCCCTGATTATATATCTCTGTGGTACTTTAATTTTTGATTCTGCCTGCCCTATTTTGTGTTTTGCATTTGTGTGTAATTTTATCCTTGTACTGTTTTTAGAGTTGGTGGCTTTGTTTTAGTCTGGCCCTGAGAATTTATATTCTTTTCTGGAGAATACAGTCAACAGTATACACATTTCCTTTTTGTATAATCCTTGCATATATGCATGTATTTTCTCCTTCAATTCTGTGATAAATTATGCCTTTCCAAGTGATGAATCTGTACAGATTTGCCTCAGTATGAGAGAGGGCTATATTGAACTGAGCATCATAAAACTGTCTGGCCTATTTGATGTATATCTATTATCCAAATGCTTCCTCCTCTTTTCCTCTCTTGTTTGGCATTAATTTATTGTTTGTATTTCAGTAGTTCTACAACACAGTAGGCTCTTTACAAATGTATAGGAACTCATGGTCTCTGCCCCTAAAGAGTTAACAGTCTAAAAGTAGTGGATCCTTTATTGCATTTATAGGCATGGAATACTACTTTACAGCTACTGCACTTGGCAATCATAACATACGAGTTACAGTTTCAAAGAATTAGGAACAACCTCCCCTCCCCACACACACACAGATGAATTATTTTACTGTGAGCTTCTCTGAGTTCATCAAAGTTTCATTAACTTTGACAAATTTGCCATCATTGACAATATCTCATTTTACATTTTTCTATGATTGATAATTTGAAGATTAAGCAGTTTTTAAATGACTGAATAGCATCCTGCTACATACTCGGAAGCTACAAAAGGCACTCCATATATATTTAATTAAACTGACCTTAAAGCCAGCCTGAAATGTTCATTTAACAAACATCTTGCTGTGTAATTCACTCCTGGAAGATTTGGTTGGCATTAAGGATATTTTAGGAATAATCAACAGCTAAAACATCATTAAGCTTTAGAGATTATCTATCATTATTGCTTCTAAAATATATTAGTATGAGAGACAAAGGAAAATAGAGACATTTGATTTAGAGTGATAGATTTTAAGGTCAGAAGGAACCATCATGGTCATCTAGTCTGACCTCTTGCACATTGCAGGCCACAGAACCTCAACAACCCACTCCTGTAATAGATCCATAACCTCAGGCTGAGGTACTGAAGTCCTCAAATCGTGGTTTAAAGACTTCAAGTTACAGAAAATCTACAATTTACACTAGTTTAAATGTGCAAGTGACCCATGCCCCATGCTGCAGAGGAAGACAAAAAAAAAAACAGGGATTCTGCCAATCTAACCTGGGGAAAAATTCCTTCCTGATCCCAAATATGGCAATCATTTAGACCCTGCGCATGTGGGCAAGACCCATCAGCCAGACACATGGGAAAGAATTCTCTATAATAACTCAGACCCCTCCCCATCTAGTGTCCCATCACTAGAGGTTGGAGATATTTGCTACTAGCAGTTGCAGATTTGCTACATGCCATTGTAGGCAAACTCATCATACCATCCCTTCCGTAAACTTATCAAACTCAGTCTTGAAGTCAGTTAGGTTTTTTTTCCCCCACTGTTCCACTTGGAAGGCTGTTCCAGATCTTCCCTCCTCTGATCTTTAGAAACCTTCACCTAATTTCAAGCCTAAACTTGTTGATGGCCAGTTTATAACCATTTGTTCTTGTGTCCACATTTGTCTTTAACATAAATAACTCCTTTCCCTCCCTGATATTTATCCCTCCTATGTATTTATAGAGAGCAATCATATCTCCCCATAGCCTTTTTTGGTTAGGCTAAACAAGCCAAGGTCTTTGAGTCTCCTCTCATGAGGTACGTTTTCCATTCCTCTGATCATCCTAGTAGCCCTTCTCTGCACTTGTCCCAGTTTGAATTAATCTGTCTTAAACATGGGAGACCAGAATTGTACACAGTATTCCAGATGAGGTTTCACCAGTGTCTTGTATAATGGGACTAACACATCATAGAATCATAGAATATCAGAGTTGGAAGGGATTGCAGGAGGTCATCTAGTCCAAAGAAGGACCAATCCCCAACTAAATCATCCCAGCCAGGGCTTTGTCAAGCCTGACCTTGAAAACCTCTAAGGAAGGAGATTCCACCACCTCCCTAGGTAACCCATTCCAGTGCTTCACACCTTCCTAGTGAAAAAGTTTTTCCTAACATCCAACCTGAGCCTCCCACACTCCAACTTGAGACCATTACTCTTTGTTCTTTCATCTGGTACCACTGAGAACAGTGGAACCCCCTTTCAGGTAGTTGAAAGCAGCTATCAAATCCCCCCTCATTCTTCTCTTCTGCAGACTAAACAATCCCAGTTCCCTCAACCTCTCCTCACGAGTCATGTGCTCCAGTCCCCAATCATTTTTGTTGCCCTCCGCTGCACTCTTTCCAAGTTTTCCACATCCTTCTTGTAGTGTGGGGCCCAAAACTGGACACACTCCAGATGAGGCCTCACCAATGCTGAATAGAGGGGAATGATCACATCCCTCAATCTGCTGGCAATGCTCCTACTTATACAGCCCAAAATGCCGTTGGCCTTCTTGGTAACAAGGGCACACTGTTGACTCATATCCAGCTTCTTGTCCACTGTAAGCCCTAGGTCCCTTTCTGCAGAACTGCTGCCTAGCAATTCGATCCCTAGTCTGTAGCGGTGCATGGGATTCTTCCGTCCTAAGTGCAGAACTCTGCACTTGCCCTTGTTGCACCTCATCAGATTTCTTTTGGCCCAATCCTCTAATTTGTCTAGGTCAAATTACAGGGACAAACCATCCCGATGAGTCGAAAGAATAGTAAATATGGCAGGCGACCAACTTGGCTTAATGGTGAAATCCTAGCGGATCTTAAACATAAAAAAGAAGCTTACAAGAAGTGGAAGGTTGGACATATGACCAGGGAAGAGTATAAAAATATTGCTCGGGCATGTAGGAATGTTATCAGGAGGGCCAAATCGCACCTGGAGCTGCAGCTAGCCAGAGATGTCAAGAGTAACAAGAAGGGTTTCTTCAGGTATGTTGGCAACAAGAAGAAAGCCAAGGAATGTGTGGGCCCCTTACTGAATGAGGGAGGCAACCTAGTGACAGAGGATGTGGAAAAAGCTAATGTACTCAATGCTTTTTTTGCCTCTGTTTTCACTAACAAGGTCAGCTCCCAGACTGCTGTGCTGGGCATCACAAAATGCGGAAGAGATGGCCAGCCCTCTGTGGAGATAGAGGCGGTTAGGGACTATTTAGAAAAGCTGGACGTGCACAAGTCCATGGGGCCGGACGAGTTGCATCCGAGAGTGCTGAAGGAATTGGCGGCTGTGATTGCAGAGCCACTGGCCATTATCTTTGAAAACTCGTGGCGAACCGGGGAAGTCCCGGATGACTGGAAAAAGGCTAATGTAGTGCCAATCTTTAAAAAAGGGAAGAAGGAAGATCCTGGGAACTACAGGCCAGTCAGCCTCACCTCAGTCCCTGGAAAAATCATGGAGCAGGTCCTCAAAGAATCAATCCTGAAGCACTTGCATGAGAGGAAAGTGATCAGGAACAGCCAGCATGGATTCACCAAGGGAAGGTCATGCCTGACTAATCTAATCGCCTTTTATGATGAGATTACTGGTTCTGTGGATGAAGGGAAAGCAGTGGATGTATTGTTTCTTGACTTTAGCAAAGCTTTTGACACAGTCTCCCATAGTATTCTTGTCAGCAAGTTAAGGAAGTATGGGCTGGATGAATGCACTATAAGGTGGGTAGAAAGCTGGCTAAATTGTCGGGCTCAACGGGTAGTGATCAATGGCTCCATGTCTAGTTGGCAGCCGGTATCAAGTGGAGTGCCCCAAGGGTCGGTCCTGGGGCCGGTTTTATTCAATATCTTCATAAATGATCTGGAAGATGGTGTGGATTGCACTCTCAGCAAATTTGCGGATGATACTAAACTGGGAGGAGTGGTAGATACGCTGGAGGGGAGGGATAGGATACAGAAGGACCTAGACCAATTGGAAGATTGGGCCAAAAGGAATCTGATGAGGTTCAATAAGGATAAGTGCAGGGTCCTGCACTTAGGACGGAAGAACCCAATGCACCGCTACAGACTAGGGACCGAATGGCTAGGCAGCAGTTCTGCGGAAAAGGACCTAGGGGTGACAGTGGACGAGAAGCTGGATATGAGTCAGCAGTGTGCCCTTGTTGCCAAGAAGGCCAATGGCATTTTGGGATGTATAAGTAGGGGCATAGCGAGCAGATCGAGGGACGTGATCATTCCCCTGTATTCGACATTGGTGAGGCCTCATCTGGAGTACTGTGTCCAGTTTTGGGCCCCACACTTCAAGAAGGATGTGGATAAATTGGAGAGAGTCCAGCGAAGGGCAACAAAAATGATTAGGGGACTGGAACACATGAGTTATGAGGAGAGGCTGAGGGAGCTGGGATTGTTTAGCCTGCAGAAGAGAAGAATGAGGGGGGATTTGATAGCTGCTTTCAACTACCTGAAAGGGGGTTCCAAAGAGGATGGCTCTAGACTGTTCTCAATGGTAGCAGATGACAGAACGAGGAGTAATGGTCTCAAGTTGCAGTGGGGGAGGTTTAGATTGGATATTAGGAAAAACTTTTTCACTAAGAGGGTGGTGAAACACTGGAATGCGTTACCTAGGGAGGTGGTAGAATCTCCTTCCTTAGAGGTTTTTAAGGTCAGGCTTGACAAAGCCCTGGCTGGGATGATTTAACTGGGAATTGGTCCTGCTTTGAGCAGGGGGTTGGACTAGATGACCTTCTGGGGTCCCTTCCAACCCTGATATTCTATGATTCTATGATTCCCTCTGTATCCTATCCCTACCCTCTAGCGTATCTACCATTCCTCCCAGTTTAGTGTCATCTGCAAACTTGCTGAGGGTGCAGTCCACGCCATCCTCCAGATCATTAATGAAAATATTGAACAAAACCGGCCTCAGGACTGACTCTTGGGGCACTCCGCTTGATACTGGCTGCCAACTAGACATGGAGCCATTGATCACTACCCGACGATCTAGTCAGCTTTCTATCCACCTTATCGTCCATTCATCCCTCCCATACTTCTTTAACTTGCTGGCAAGAATACTGTGGGAGACCATATCAAAAGCTTTGCTAAAGTCAAGGAATAACACCTCCACTACTTTCCCCTCATCCACAGAGCCAGTTATCTCATTGTAGAAGGCAATTAGGTTAGTCAGGCATGACTTGCCCTTGGTGAATCCATGCTGACTGTTCCTGATCACTTTCCTCTCTTCTAAGTGCTTCAGAATTGATTCCTTAAAGACCTGCTCCATGATTTTTCAGGGGACTGAGGTGAGGCTGACTGGCCTGTAGTTCTCCAGATCTTCCTTCTTCCCTTTTTTAAAGATGCGCACTGCATTAGCCTTTTTCCAGTCTTCTGGCACCTCCCCCGATCGCCATGAGTTTTCAAAGATAATGGCCAATGGCTCTGCAATCACATCTGCCAACTCCTTTAGCACCCTTGGATGCAGTGCACCTGGTCCCATGGACTTGTGCTCGTCCAGCTTTTCTAAATAGTCCTGAAACACTTCTTGCCTGTCTCTACTGGAAATACCTTGCCTGATGCATGCTAGGACTGCATTAGCCTTTTTCCAGGTGACATCACATTGGCAACTCATATTTGTCTTGTGATCAACCAATACCCCCAGGTCTTTATCCTTCTCTGTCACTTCCAATTTATAAGTACCCAGCTTATAGGAAAAAATCTTATTGTTAGTCTCTAAGTACATGACCTTGCACTTCACATTATTAAATTTAATTGCATTTCTATTACTCCCATTTTCAAGGTCATCCAGATCTTTTAGTATGATATTCCAGTTCTCCTCTGTATTGGCAATACCTCCCAACTTTGTGTCATCTGCAAATGTTATTAGCACACTCCCACTTTTTGTGCCAAGATCATTAATAAAAATGTTAAATAATTTTGGTTCCCAGACCGATCCCTGAAGGACTCCACTAGTAACCCTCCAGCCTGACAGTTCACCTTTCAGTATGACCTGCTGTAGTCTCTCCTTTAATCAGTTCCTTAGCCACCTTTCAATTCTCATATTATCTACAGCTTTTCCAATGTAACTAATAATTTCCCATGTGGAACTGTATCAAATGCTTTACTGAAATCCAGGTAGATTAGATCTACTGCATTTCCTTTGTCTAAAAAATCAGTTTCCTTCTCAAAGAAGGAGATCAGGTCGGTCTGGCACGATCTAGCTTTTGTAAAACCCTGCTGCTATTTTATCCCAATTATCATTTACCTTTTTGTTCTTTAAATACCTGCTCTTTCAAAATTTGTTCCAAGACCTTGCATACAATTGAGATCAAATGTACAGGATGTTGGTCTCCTGAATCATTTGTTTCCCCTTTCTTAAAAATAGGTACCATATTAGCAATTCTTCAGCCATAGGGTACAACCTCTGAGTTTACAGATACATTAAAAATCCTTGCTATTGGACTTGCAATTTCTTTTGCCAGTTCCTTTAATATTCTTGGATGGAGATTATCTGGGCCCCCTGATTTAGTTCCATTTAGCTGTTTGAGTTTGACTTCCACCTTGGATGTGGTAATTTCTACCTCCATATCCTTGTTCCCATTAGCCACCCTTCCACTACCCCTAAACTCTTCACTACCCTTATTAAAAACTGAGGCAAAGAATTTGTTTAGTTGTTGGATCTGGCCTAGATGATCTTCAATCTCCACGCCATCCTCAATGGTTAGCGGTCCCACTTCTTCTTTCCCTTTCTTTTTATTTATATGACTACAGAACCTTTTACTATTGGTTTTAATTCCATTTACAAGGTCCAAATCTGCTTGGTTTTTGCCAGTTCTCACTTTATACCTATACTTTCTGACCTCCAAGAGGTAGCTTCCCTTGCTGATCCTTCATATCTTCCATTCATTGTAGGCTTTCTGCTTTCTCTTAATCACCTGTTTGAGATGCTTAATCATCCAGCTTGGTCTGCTACCCTTGCCTATAATTTTTTTCCCCTTGCTTGAGATGCAGGATTCAGATAGTTTCTGCAACTTTGACTTAAAGTATCTAACTCCAAGCCCCTTCCAAATTTGGATCCTTAAGTTCTTCAGTCCAGTCCACTTCCCTAATGAATTCCCTTAATTTTTTTTTAAAGTTTGCCCTTTGGAAATCAAGGACACCAATTACAAATCTATCTTTTGTTTATCCTTCCATTTAGCTTAAACTGAATTTGCTCATGATCACTTGAACCAAGGTTGTCCTCTACAATCAGTTCTTCTGTGAGGTCCTCACTACTCACCAATGCCAAATCTAAAATGGCATCACCTTTTGTTGGTTTGGCAACTACTTTGGTGAAGAAATCTGTCAGCTATCACATCCAGGAAAATCTGGGCCCTTCTACTATTAGTAACACTTTCCCTCCTATCTACATCTGGGGGGGGGGGGAAGGGGGAAGCAGGGTCTGAAGCATTCTCCAAGCACTACCCCAGGGGAACCTCTAATAGCTTTCTTCCCCAAAGTGATTTTGACCCAAACAAACTCCATGCCATCACTTCTAATTTCTTTACAGTCTATCTCATTGTTAATATACCATGCTACCCCACAACCTTTGCCTTTATTTCTGTCTTTCCTGAACAGCATATATCCTTCAATACCTATACTCAAATCATGACTACTATTCTACCATGTTTCTGTTATCCCTATAATATCATATGGTTTCATTTCCTGCACCAGTAGTTATAGTTCCTCCATTTTGTTACCCAGGCTCCTTGCACTGGTATACAAATAACTTAGTTGTTTCTGCTTGGCTTCGCCCAGATTCTTCAACCTTTTGGATACAGTCATTCTACTGCCAGTATCACCTACCTGACAGTTAGCTTCATTGGTATCGGCACTACCTTTCCTCTTAATGTCCATTCTCCTACCCACTGCTGTTCCTTTCTTACTTGATTTCCCCCTCACTCAGTGTTAGAATCAGGCATGGAGATTACATGAGCATCTCCCACCTCCCCTGAGTTCCTAGTTTAAAACTCTTGTAATCAGTTGTGCCAATCTCCATCCCAGAAGTCTATTTCCCTCCTTAGGTGGAGTCCATCCCATGAGAACAGGCCTCTGTTCATCTGGTCTTTTCCGCTGCCTGGTTCTCGTAGTCACATGTTCTATTAAAATCAGTGTGGGCTAAATCACCAAATATTTATTTCCTTAATCTGGCCTGGAAACAAAGATTTTTAGCCCCCTCATCTTGCAAGGTGCTGAGCATTGTCTGTGGGATGCTGAGTATTCTCAGGTCTTAGTAACGGCACAGCAATGGCAGTTGAGGCTTCCCAGCACTTTAGCCCTCTGCATTATTGAGACCTTTGTTACTGATCATCACAGACTACAGACCCTTTCTCTGTGCTTTCTGTTAGAACTGCTTCATTTCTTTGACAGTTCAAGGACATTTCCATTTGGAGAGAATTGTGTGAAAAATCTGGGAGCCGCTTTTTTGTTTTTAAAAAGAGACAAATGGTATTTTGTGTGTGCTCGCCACATTTTAGTTAAATGAAACAACTGTGATGCTTAAAGTAAGGCCACTACTCTGAACAAAGAGAGCGATCTCTCAAGTGAATTATATACAATGGAGCCAAGAGATTATGGAATCAACAGTGACTGGTTTGTATCTGTTGAAATGGAATTGGCACTCAATAGAGGGGGGACGGATTATATAACAGGTGCTGCTGTTGAGTTAAAATAAAATGGTTGAACAGAGATAATATTTTATAACCTTAATTTATTCAGTGAATTTAGCCTCTTTTTCTATTCATGGAACAGCCATGTCCTCACTGTTAAATCTTTCCCAGAAATACTACCATCCAGCGGAAGCACTAAGAAAAATAATTTTGCAATTCAGTTTCCTCAAATGTATTCATTATTCAATATGTTCTATACATTTTGGGTGATTTTTTTCTAACTCTTTGGATTGCTTATCAATAGTTCTCTGTGAATGTTCAATATCTGAATTGTATTAGGTATGGCCAGAAAAGTCAGATGTGTTATTTCTGTTCTCTGGTGGATGTGTGTGTGAGCACACTGCTGGAATATCTCTGTTCAGGTGAATGCAGAATTTGGTTTCTGTGACTATTAAAGTTTGCTTTCCCAAATGTTCATGCCAGTAAAACTCAGTTGCATGAATATTTGCAGAAAGTGAACACACAAAGGGAGCAAATATGGAAGAAGCAAATTTATTTAAACAGTTGAATCTTTAAAAAAGGGAAGAAGGAGGATCCTGGGAACTACAGGCCAGTCAGCCTCACCTCAGTCCCTGGAAAAATCATGGAGCAGGTCCTCAAAGAATCAATCCTGAAGCACTTGCATGAGAGGAAAGTGATCAGGAACAGCCAGCATGGATTCACCAAGGGAAGGTCATGCCTGACTAATCTAATCACCTTTTATGATGAGATCATTGGTTCTGTGGATGAAGGGAAAGAAGTGGATGTATTGTTTCTTGACTTTAGCAAAGCTTTTGACACGGTCTCCCACAGTATTCTTGTCAGCAAGTTAAGGAAGTATGGGCTGGATGAATGCACTATAAGGTGGGTAGAAAGCTGGCTAAATTGTCGGGCTCAACGGGTAGTGATCAATGGCTCCATGTCTAGTTGGCAGCCGGTATCAAGTGGAGTGCCCCAAGGGTCGGTCCTGGGGCCGGTTTTATTCAATATCTTCATAAATGATCTGGAGGATGGTGTGGATTGCACTCTCAGCAAATTTGCGGATGATATTAAACTGGGAGGAGTGGTAGATACGCTGGAGGGGAGGGATAGGATACAGAAGGACCTAGACAAATTGGAGGATTGGGCCAAAAGAAGTCTGATGAGGTTCAATAAGGATAAGTGCAGGGTCCTGCACTTAGGATGGAAGAACCCAATGCACAGCTACAGACTAGGGACCGAATGGCTAGGCAGCAGTTCTGCGGAAAAGGACCTAGGGGTGACAGTGGACGAGAAGCTGGATATGAGTCAGCAGTGTGCCCTTGTTGCCAAGAAGGCCAATGGCATTTTGGGATGTATAAGTAGGGGCATAGCGAGCAGATCGAGGGACGTGATCGTTCCCCTGTATTCGACATTGGTGAGGCCTCATCTGGAGTACTGTGTCCAGTTTTGGGCTCCACACTACAAGAAGGATGTGGATAAATTGGAGAGAGTCCAACGAAGGGCAACAAAAATGATTAGGGGTCTGGAACACATGACTTATGAGGAGAGGCTGAGGGAGCTGGGATTGTTTAGCCTGCAGAAGAGAAGAATGAGGGGGGATTTGATAGCTGCTTTCAACTACCTGAAAGGGGGTTCCAAAGAGGATGGCTCTAGACTGTTCTCAATGGTAGCAGATGACAGAAAGAGGAGTAATGGTCTCAAGTTGCAGTGGGGGAGGTTTAGATTGGATATTAGGAAAAACTTTTTCACTAAGAGGGTGGTGAAACACTGGAATGCGTTACCTAGGGAGGTGGTAGAATCTCCTTCCTTAGAGGTTTTTAAGGTCAGGCTTGACAAAGCCCTGGCTGGGATGATTTAACTGGGAATTGGTCCTGCTTCGAGCAGGGGGTTGGACTAGATGACCTTCTGGGGTCCCTTCCAACCCTGATATTCTATGATTCTATGATTCTATGTTAGATGTCCAATTGCTACTAAACTTTTCAGTGAAAACTGAAATAAAAAAGCACATTTAGCACTTGTCCACATTTTCTGTTATTGTTTCCTCCCCCACACCAATTGATTAATGGCCCTGCCCTATCTTTGGTCTTTCTCTTATTTCTAATGTATTTGTAGAAATATATATGTTCACCACTTTTACAAAACTAGGATAATATTTGTACAAAGTATGCCTTGTGAAAACTCATCATTCACTGATCATTATTGTCCTGGTAAAATATATGCAAAACATTGTATGTAAAGTTATAAGATTCTACTGCATGATGTTACTAAGGCATATTCCAATTCTGAGGAAGCAGCCTAAATCAATTCCTCAGAGAGAAAAAGCTAGTCAGCACCTCAGCCAAATGTCAGCAAATAGACTATCACCATTTTAAGCAGCCATTCATTGGCAAGAAAAAGGGTGTGAGTGATAAATTTACATTTTGGCAATGGAACAGTTGGAGTTCCCATCCAAAACAGACTTGTCACCTGAACCCGAGTTGGAGATGATTCTTAAAGAAGAGAAATGCTATAAGAAAGGAGAACAGAGGACACAAATTACCTCTCTTCCAGCATCAACTACTCACTGCATCAACAAAGTTTGAAAGATAAAAAGAGCATCATTGAACTGGGGGATGGGTCCTGGCTGAAATATCCAGCCATACTGCTCTGACCACATGGTGAGAAAAATCTTGTTGCTTTAAGTTCACTTAGTTTGTTAAGATATGTATTAGTTTTCATTTTACCTTTTATTTCTTTGTACCCAATTCTGACTTTTATGCTTGTAATAGCTTAAAATCTATCTTTCTGTAGTTAATAAACTTGTTTTATTGTTTATTTAAACCAGTGTGTGTTTGGATTGAAGTGTTTGGAAACCTCCATTTGAGATAACAGGGTTTGCCTATATTATTTTCTGTTAATGAAATGATGGACTTTCTATGAGCTTGTATTGTCCAGAAGGAAAGGGCTGGGCAGTATAAGGTCATAGAATCATAGAAGATTAGGGTTGGAAGAGACCTCAGAAGGTCAGCTAGTCCAACCCCCTGCTCAAAGCAGGACCAATCCTCAACTAAACCATCCCAGCCAGGGCTTTGTCAAGCCTGACCTTGAAAACCTCTAAGGAAGGAGATTCCACCACCTCCCTAGGTAACCCATTCCTGTGCTTCACCACCCTCCTAGTGAAATAGAGTTTCCTAATATCCAACCTAGACCTCCCCCACTGCAACTTGAGACCATTGCTCCTTGTTCTGTCATCTGCCACCACTGAAAACAGCCAAGCTCCATCCTCTTTGGAACCCCCTTCAGGTAGTTGAAGGCTGCTATTAAATCCCCCCTTACTCTTCTCTGCAGACAAAACAATCCCAGTTCCCCCAGCCTCTCCTCATAAGTCATGTGCCCCACCCCCTAATCATTTTCGTTGACCTCCGCTGGACTCTCTCCAATTTGTCCACATCCCTTCTGTAGTAGAGGGCCCAAAACTGGATGCAGTACTCCAGGTGTGGCCTCACCAGTGGCCGCATCTGATGTGCGTTTCTAGGGACAAGTCTGGGAGTGGGAATTTGCTGGTGTTACTCTGCAACATAATTCAGGAGTGGCTGGCTTGAAGCACTCATATCGTTCAGCTGGGAGTGATTTTGCCATGCCAGAGGCTGTGTGTGAACAGGCTAGGAGTGTCAGTTCTCACAGCAAAAAGGCACCCCAGGTTGAAAACTGAGGGGGGAACAGCTGTACAACAGTTCAGTTTATACTCTGGGAAATGTCACAAACTTCTCACTCCTTCATTAATTAATCCAAATGTGTAACAGATGTCACCTTCCCCAAACCGTGCCCTTCACAACCATCACTTTCAAATACCTCCTCAAAATAAATTATTTCTGCAAAGCCAAAAATTCTAAGCCACCATCTCAATTTAGTGACTAAAGAAAAATTCTCTAACATGGAAACTTCCTCTGGATCTTCCAAAGTATTTGTTCAGGAACATACGGAGATTTTTAGTAACACAGAAGTAAAATGCTCCAGTTGAATCAATGGGACCAGCAGGTGCTCAGTAGCTCTGAAAATCTGGGCCTAAGTTTCTTTTAGCTGGATGTGCAAAAATCAAGGCACCCAAAATTAGTGACCATTTCTGTAAATTTGTGACTTTTATGGTGAGAAAAATGGAATAATGAAACTTCAGGAGCACATCATC
Organism: Lepidochelys kempii; assembly: GCF_965140285.1. Classification (NCBI taxonomy): domain Eukaryota; kingdom Metazoa; phylum Chordata; order Testudines; family Cheloniidae; genus Lepidochelys; species Lepidochelys kempii. Next base: position 84,288,809 of record NC_136381.1, read on the forward strand.
CATCAGATAGATTGCAATACATCATCTATCAGATGGAGTGTAATGAATCACCTGTGAGAGTGAGGAGCAACCCTGAAAAGTTCACTTCAGACACCCCTCCACACACACACACACACTCTTCAAAGCCCCGTTTCCTTTGTTTAATTTTCTTCTGACAATCTTCTGAATTACTCTGACTTTTTTAACCCCCTTGTCCCCACAAAGCCCCCATTTATGGGCTAAAACTACTGAAAGTTAATAGCTGACATCATGAAAACCCACAGATATTTTCAGAGAGTGAGAAATGCCTTGTTTGTGGAGGAGTATAGTGCCTCTTTTCTCTGGAATAATTCAACGAGGGGCATGACAAAAGCCCTGTGGGTATTTGTAAAGTGGTTCCACTGCAGTTACAAAATATCTGCTCACCCTGCAAGTTACTGAAGACCTTTTTGATGTGAAATACTCAGATCTTTGGAAGAAATAAACTACCTACAGCTTTCTCTAGCTTTTAGATAGAAAAGCACCTACTTCTTATTCTGGTTACCCTACGGAGAACAAGATTAATGCTGAAGAGGGGTCACAAATTCTCCCTGGAGTCTTTTTTTTCTTGTTAATATTAATGTATAGTAATGCTAACTGGACTCTCAAACTTGTACGTTGACATCTGGTTATGACCTGTGGATCCCTGAGTTGCAGAGATAATTCATGTTGACAGGCAACCCTATTGTACCAGTTAGTTTGGGGTTTGGGGTTTTTTTTTGCATTTTAGAAAAAGGAAGTTTTGCTTTCTAGTAGACAGCTGAATGGATAAGAGCAGAGATGACTCAACCTACAAAATTCAGATCTGGATTTTTCAATATCACTAAATTAAGAGTTGTTTGGACCCAGACTTTTTGTTTGTGAAGTTGTGAACCATTGGCAAAATTTGGATCTGGATCCAGACTTGATTTCAAATACCAACTCACTCTACCGCAAAAACAAACAAACAAAAAACCTTGGAAGTATTTAGATCTGGGACTTTGATTCAGGTCCATTCCCGGATAAAACACACAAGAGGGCAGAGAGAAGGAAGTCTTCCCCTTCTCTGTCTTTGTTACCCTCCACAGAGCACCTATGAAAGTTTAGCACCACCAGCAATGTAAGACTCTGTTAAGTTGGGGCAGGAAAAGGAGGGGAGGGAAACCTCATTCTGCACAAGCCAACAGTGATGCCCTTGCTCTTGCAGGACTGATCTTTATCCCACTGCATTCCTGGAGTAATTAGTCAGTGTTAGGCAAAATAGCTCACTACCTGCTACCAGGGCTGTATGAAGGTATGCCAAACCCAGTGCAGCTGGTAACTTGATATAGCCACTACCAGTAAATTACATGTTAGTAAGTGGGTCTTCCATCTAAGTCTAGAGGAAGTCTAAGGCCATGTCTACACTACACACTTAAGTCAACATAAGGCAGCTTATGTTGACCTAACTATGGAGGTGTAGCCACTGAAATGCTCCTCCCGCTGATGTAACTCTCCTGCTACACCAACGTAATAAAACCACCCTGATGAGAGGCGTAGTGCTTAGGATGATGTAGTTAGAGTGACAAACCATTACTGTAGACACTGTGTTGCTTATGTGTCCATGCCCATCGTGACCATTCTGGTCACCAGTTTGAACTCTGCTCCCCTGCATCCAGGTACACAGGCATCCGCCCCACCCTCTTTAAAGTGCTGGAAATTTTTGAAATTCCTCTTCCTGTTTACTTACTGTGATCAGTTCACATAGCATCTGGCCAGCTGACCATGCCAGCTCCCTGCAGCAAACGCAGTCCTGCCTGGAGTACCCCAGAGTTGGTGGATCTGCTGGGTCTGTGAGGAGAGGAGACTGTGCAGTCACAGCTCCACTCCAGCCTTCACCATTAGCTCTCATTTTGGTGTTCTTGTGCCGGAGGGCAGGGGGAAAACTCCTCACACAGTTCCAGGAAGGTGGCTTTGCACATCTGAAAGTTCTGCAGCCACTGCTCATCATCCCATGCCTGCATAATGAAGCGATCCCACCACTCAGTGCTTGTTGCCTGCACCCGGAATCGACAGTCCACCATGGGCAGCTGCTCTGTGAATTCCAAACGCAAGCTTGAATTGTTTCTGTCCAGGCCACACAGATATCACAGTGTCATTATCAGATTTTAAGCTCACAAAATACTGCAGGATCAACCGCATTGTGTTAAGAGCTGTGCAGGATCCATGCTTTCAGACAGAGATAGCGGGCACACAGTTTACAGGGGCTGTTGAAAAGCGGCGCAAAATGTAGTTGGAAGCCCATGGAATGATGGGATGGTTAAAACTGCATTATGGGATGCTGAGCCCATCCCCATGAGGCACTGTGATCCCTTCCCAGAACACCCAGCAGCAGATGGTAGCGAGTTGCACAGTGGGATATCTACCCATGGTGCACTGCTCTCTCTGTTGATGCAAGAGCACCAACTAGGGATGTGCTCCACTGTCACAGGGAGTGTTGTGTGGACACGCAAAAGTGGTTTAATTAGGGCGATGGATGAATGTTGGCGTAACTTAAGTTGACTTAACGTTGTAGTGTAGATATAGCCTAAGTCTCAGGCTGTCTATATGTCATCTAAACTAGTGTAACACATGTGGAGGAGTGTAACAAGGTTTTAACCTGCACAGTTAGCAGTAATTATAACTAGAGCTGACTGGGAGATACAGACAATTCTGTTTCACGAAGACTTGAGGTTTTGACATTTGTTTTTATTTTGATTTGGCTTGAAAAGTAAACCTTTTGAATTTTTTTGTGAAATGGGGTTGTGTCGAGCAGTTCATCTGTGGATCAAAAGGGTCACCTTTACAATTTGTGTTCTCCTTCTTCTCGTTTTCTCAGATATGTTCCAACCAGCTCATGTTATAATCCTTCCTATAGCAGCCGAGTACATTTTGCTATCTCATTGTGGCAGGGGGCTTGTTAATTCAATCTGCCTGTAAGAGAAGTGGGCATGACACTCAGAATTAGAGTTTGAAATAAGGATGTCTTTCAGAGAACCCTAGGAAAAGCCAGCTGCGGGGAGAACACTAGAAAGAGAAACCCCTGGCAGAGGGTATATATAATCTATCTGGGGCAGGGCACCTCCTAAAAGGTGTATATTACATTACATTGGACACCCTCCTGGCTTACTGAAACTCACCTCTGAGTTTGGTCCTGTAGCATTTTTCTCTGTTATGAAATCATCAATCAGGTTGACAGCAAGTTGTCTGTGAGCAACCAACCTCTGTCTACATATGCATTATCCATTGATTTCAATGGGAATTCTGTCATGGATAAAAGCAGCATTTGGCCTTAAATATACTGCAGATAAAATAATCCAGTAAATAACAAACTAAATAAGACAAAACATTTGACAGTATCAGAGCTGGTTCTCTGTGTGGTACTGTCATAAATATAAAGGGAAGGCTTACCACTTTTAAATCCTTCCTGGCCAGAGGAAAAGCCCTTTCACCTGTAAAGGGTTAAGAAGCTAAGACAAACTCGCTGGCACCTGACCAAAATGATCAATGAGGAGACAAGACACTTTCAAAACTAGACCGGGGGGGGAGGGAGGCGGCAAAGGGTCTGTCTGTGAATTTGATGCTTTTGCTGGGACCAGAGCAGGAATGCAGGTCAGAACTCCTGTAAAGGGTTAATAAGCAATCTAGTTAGATTTGCATTAGATTCTGTTTTGTTTAAAAGGCTGATAAAATAAGTTGTGCTGAATGGGATGTATATTCCTGTTTTGTGTCTTTTTGTAAAGGTATTTACCATCCTGGTTTTACAGAGGTTTTTCTTTTACTTTTTCTTTAATTAAAATTCTCTTTTAAGAACCTGGTTGCTTTTTCATTGTTCTTAAGATCCAAGGGTTTGGGTCTGTGTTCACCTATGCAAATTGATTAGGATTTTTATCAAGCCTTCCCCAGGAAAGGGGGTGTAGAGCTTGGGGGGATATTTTGGAGGGAAGACGTCTCCAAGTGGGCTCTTTCCCTGTTCTTTGTTTAACACGCTTGGTGGTGGCAGCATAAGGTCCAAGGACAAAAGATAAAAGTTTGTACCTTGGGGAAGTTTTAACATAAACTGGTAAGAATAAGCTTAGGGGGTCTTTCATGCAGGTCCCTACATCTGTACCCTAGAGTTCAGAGTGGGGAACACTGCTAAATTGACACTATAGGGAGAATTTCAGTGGGAAATTCTTTACTTCCTTGAAAACAGCAGCATGTAAAATTTTACTTGTCTCCTCCCAACTGATCACCAGCGGGACTTAAATTAGCAGTGGTATCTAACAGTTTATTTAGCTGCCAATTTTTTTTTAAAAATGCATAGTGGAGACAGGCAGCACACAGTGAAATGTTGAAAACAAGTTTGCTTTTATACAAATGTGTGCAAAGCTGAAAAACACAGACTGTAGCCACTAGAGAGCAACAAGGACAAATTTCATTAAACATTTTATTCAAAACCCTTGCCTCTGTTCTAACTTTCCTGTGGAGAACTTTGGCATGTGTTACCACTGAAGTCTGTGGTTTAAATACAAAAGGAAAAAGGAATCACAAAAGGAACAGCCACCCCCAGAATCATTTCAATTCAAGGGCTTTCTATGTTTGTTTTCACAGCACAATCCATCTACATGTAGTAAACCTATAAAGATACAATGTGTCGATGCAGATCCACATCATAGGAGACTTCTGTGTCACTTTTTAAAAAAATGATGAAGGAAAATTTTTTGAAGTACTGTTTCTTTATTTCCTAGAGAATGGAAGACTTCTTGAAAGATTTAAAAGGTACCAATGAAGCCTCCAGCAAGAAAATAGCAAGTTACTGTTGAAGATATAAGGTAAGGTGTCAGAATGTATATGGATTAAACTAAGGACTGTTGGGTTATTTCACTGCTGTTTATTGTGCATCATACAGGGTATTGGGGATGGGAAGGGAGACTGAGTGATGGTAAGATTTTAAGTTTGCCACACTTTTTTCAATTGATAGCCATATGTACATAGAACAGAGCAATCTAGTTCCAGACAATGCAGCGTGGAAGGGGCTTTAATAGAACTGTAGAAATGTAGGGCTATAATGCACCTTGAGAGGTCATCTAAGCTAGGTTCCTGCACTGAAACAGGACCAGGTATACCTAGACCATTCCTGACAGGTGTTTGTCGAATCTGTTCTGAAAAACTTCCAATGGTGGGGATTCCACAACCTCCCTTGGAAGCCTATGCTAGAGCTTAACTATTCTTATAGTTAAAAACCTTTCCCTAATAACTAACCTAAAATTCCCTTACTGCATATTACCTCTTGCCTACCTTAGGTGGACATGGAGATCAACTGATCACGGTCTGCTTCGTAACATCCCTTAACATATTTTGAAGACTTAACAGATCCCCACCCAGTCTTCTTTTCTCAAGGCTAAACATGCCCAGTTTTTTAACTTTTCCCAATATGGCAGGTTTTCTAAACCTCTTATCATTTTTGTTGCTCTCCTCTGGACTCTCCAATTTACTCATATCTGTCCTAAAGTGCAGTACCCAGAATTGGCCATAGTACTCCAGCTGAAGCCTCATCAGTGCCAAGTAAAGAGGGACGATTACTTCCAGTGTGTTTCATGTGACACTCCTGTTAGTACTCCCCAGAATGATAATAGCCTTTTTAATCCACTATAACCCCAAGATTCTTTTCAGTAGTACTATGACTCATGTTCCCCATTCTGTACTTGTGTCTTTGGTTTTTCCTTCTTAAGTGTAGTACTTTGCTCTTGTCTTCACTGAATTTCATCTTGTTGATTTTAGACCAATTCTGTAATTGGTCAAGGTTATTTTGAATTCTTATTTTGTCTTCCAAAGTGATTACAACTTCTCCCAACTTGGTGTCATCCACAAATGTTATAAGCATACTCTCTACCCCATTATCCAAGCTATTTATGACAATATTGAATAATACCAGACCCAAGACTAACCTCTGTGGGGTCCCACAAAATCCATCCTCTCAATTTGACAGAAAACCGTTGACACCCTTTGAATATGAACTTTCAACCAGTTGTGCAGCTACCTTACAGTAATTTCGTCTCGACCATATTTCCCTAGTTTGCTTATGAGAGTGCCAATGTGGGACTGTGTCAAAAGCTTCACTAAAATCAAAATATATCACATATTCTGCTCCCCACCCCATCCACTAATCCTGTCAAAGAAAGAAATGAGATTGGTTTGGCATGGGTTGTTCTTGACAATATTTCTTATAACACCATTACCCTCTAGGTGCTTACAAATTGATTGTTTAATAAATTGTTCCAATGTCTTTCTGGATTTCAGAGTTAAGTGGCCTGGTCTATAATTTCCCAGGTGTCTTCTTTTCTTCTCTTTTTAAAAAGATACTATGTTTGCTCTTCTCTAGTCCTCTGGGACCTCACCTATCCTCAATGTGTTCTTGAAGATAAAATTGCTAATGGTTGAGAGATATTTTGACCAGTTCCTTAAGTATCCTAGGATGAATTTCATCAGGCCTTGAGGATTTGAATACATTGAATGTATCTAAATATTCTTTAACTTGTTCTTTTCCCATTTTGGCTTGTATTCCTTCCTCTTTGTTGTTAATACAATTTGTTTTAAGTGTCTGGTCACCATTAATCTTTTTTAGTGAAGACTAAAGCAAAATATACACTGAACACCTTAGCCTTTTTGATGTCATCAGTTATTAACTCTTCTTCCCTGTTAAGTAGAACACCTACACTTTACTCTTGTTTCTAATGTATTTATAGAACTCTTCTTACTACCTATTCTGTCCCTTTCTAGGTGTTACTCATTTTGTGCCTTAGGCCGTGTCTACACTAGCAAGCTTGCTAGGATTGCCATTTTGCTTGGATGTGTTCCTAGAGGTTTCATCACCTGACATGACGCATTATGCCAACGGGAGAGAGCTTTCCCATTGATATGATAAAACCAGCTCAACGAGCGGTGGTAGCTATGTTGGGAGACGTACACTTGAGCCCTTATGCTGGCAAAACTTATGTCACTTGGGGCTGTATGTTTTTTCACACCCGATAAACAAAAGTTTTGCTGACATAGCCTTAATCTTTCTGATTTTGTCCCTACATGCTTGTGCTATTCTTTTGTACTCATTCTTAGCAATTTGTCTAGGTTTCCACTTTTTGTAGATTCCTTTTTGATTTTCAGGTAATTAAAGAGCTCCTGATGGAGCCATAATGGCCTCTTACTATTCTTTCTCTCTTTTCTTCACATCTCGATTGCATAGCTTGCAATTGTGCCCTTAATATTGTCTCTTTGAAAAACTGCCAGCTCTCTTGAACTCCTTTGTCCCTTAGATTTTCTTCCCATAGGAATATACCTACCAGTTCTCCGAATCTATTCAATATGGTGAAGTCCATTTTCCTTATTTTGCTGCGCTCAACCCTTCCTTTCCTTGGAACCATGAAATCTATCATTGCATCATCACTTTCACCCAAGCTGCCTTCCACCTTCAGATTCAGTTACTCCCTGTTAGTCAGAATCAAGTCTAAAATTGATGACCCTGGTGACATCCTCCACTTTCTGAAACAAAAAGTTGTTCGCAGTACATTCCAAGAACTTACTGGTCATTTTGTGTTTTGCCGTATTACTTTTCCAAAAGGCGTCTGAGTGTAATCCCCATTATTACTAGGTATTGTGCTTTAAATGTTTGTTGTTTGTTCTAGAAATGTCTAATCCACTTTTCCCTCATGATTTGGTGGTCTATAGTAGACCCCTACCATGATGTCACTATTGTTTTTTTCCTCTTTTATCTATACCCAGAGACTTTTTTCAGCTGGTCTGCCTCTCACCTCCTTCTGGACCTCAGATCAAGTGTATGCGTTCTTGATGTATAATGCATGATCTCTTCCCTTATTTCCCTGGCTGTCCTTCCTGAGCAAGCTATACCCTTCTGTACCAATATTCCAGTCATGAGATTTATCCCACTATGTCTCTGTGATTCCAATTAAGCCCTAATTTGGTCCTGATTTAGCTTAAAAATAATACTTTCAGTTCTTTCTGTTGATTCCCCATACTGCTTGCAGGGAAATTATGTGCATTTAATAAGAATGTGCACAATTCCCTGTGGTTGGGTTCATGTGATCCATTGTGACATTGGAAATTGTTAATTGTTTCACTGAGAAAAGATGGCCGTGGCACCAAAAAGGATACAAACATTTCAGTTGAACAATGGTGTTGTAGAAACACATATGATGGCATCTACAGATAGATATCACTGCATATCCTCTCAGTGCCAGATGTACCCCTTGTATGTGCTGTGTATGCGTTTGCTGATTCGGTTCATGATGCCTTTGTAATTTGTACAGTGCCTCCAGAGCAGTGTAACACTGCAATGCTATCTCAACTGTAAGAGGAAACATTTTTTCTAGTCTTGAATTTCCAAATGTAAGTGCACTGTATACGTGTCCTTTCATGATTTATGGTGCCTGGCCAGGCTACATATAATGCCTAAAATGCACATACTTTGTTGTTGAGAAACTGCCTGCATATGAAGACTTTGTCTGTATATGTAATCCCATCTTACCAGTCTCATGAAATCATGTATTCTTAATGCTGCCTCATTTCCTTTGCTAGGAACAATATCTAGTGCTGCTATTGATGCAGCCAGGGCCTTTGCAATAAAGTTCTATTTAAAAAGAGATTTTTCTGTGTGGAAAGAGGTTTGAGTCTAATGTGGACACTAGATCTGGGTTTGTACTCACCTCCTGTTGTAAACGGAGAGAGTGGAAAGTTAATTGGGTGTGTTGAGAATGGCAGAACACTCACCAGGAATGCTGATGTAACTCTGCCTCATCCTCCCCTTCTTAGCCAATGAACACGTCTTCCTCATCCATCACTCCAGGAGGAGGGGCTGAGGGGTGGGGGGAGTTTCCTTCTCCATTCCAGGATGTGAAGTGTCCACAGTGATTGCACAGGAAGGGGGCAGGTCCAGGCTGAATATCACATCCAGCTCATTATAAAAGTCACAAGTCATGCAGGTGACTCCAGAATTATTATCATTCTCATTCACTTTCCGGCACCTTTGCCTCAGCTCTTTTCCTTTTGTGTGGAAATGGGAATCCACTCTGGACTACCAAAGTTTCACTATCACCTTCACCAAGTTGCTATAAATATTCCTGTTCCCATGGAAGTGCTGTAGCTGCGTCTGAACATTCTTCTGTCCCCAAAGTGCAAGGAAATTGAGCCCCAACCTCCTGGACCAGGCAGCGGCATAAGACAAAGCGCAAGGAGACATGCTTTCAGTGAAAAGGTAGCAGGTAACAGGAAGAGAAGTGGCTGGGCATTTAAAATTGATGTGAATCCAGATACTGTGACCCTTGTGCAGCAGAATTCATATATGCTACCAGACTGGTCACGCCTGAAGGGAGTCTTGTTAATAGGACACTGCAGCTTGAGGACTGCTTATAGTGGTACAGGTCCGTGTACCCCCACACTGACACTGTCTCAATGGAACTTTTCTGACAGGGGACTTATGTCACTCTGGAAAGGAGAATAACTTCCAGAAAAAGTGCAGAGTTTTGTTGGTAGGAGACAAAATGAAGTGTGGATGCATACCTGGCTGTGCTGAAAAAATGTGAATTTCGCCAGTCCAACTTCCTAATGTAGAATAGGTCTAAGGGACAAGACCAGAAATTGACAGGCACACAAAGAACTGAGATCTTTTGGTCCTAAATTAGGCTCTGGCATCAATTATGAGGATGGAGCAAGTGGACTCTACCACACTTGGAGACCAGGAGTCCTCCAGTAAGGGGCTACAGTTACACAGTTAGATGTTTTTGTGATGGCCTGATTCAGTCTGTTAGTTGTACTTTTTTGTTAATATTAAAATAACTGAGCAAGTCTTTTAAAAACTCTGGTGGAGTGGTTTCTATTAGTCTGAGCTCTTGACAGGAACTAGTGACAAATGTGTGAGTAATAAGCATTGTTTGCAATGTTGTAACCATGTTGGTCGCAGGATATGAGACAGACAACGTAGGTAATATCTGTTATCGGGCTAACTTCCCTTGATGGAGGGACAAGTTTTCGAGCTACACAGAGCTCTTCTTCAGGTCTGCCAAAGGAAATCTGAGCATCTGGGCTAAATACAAATTGGGACAGATTTTTAAGCATAAGAGGTACCACATTTAGGCAGTCACTGAAATGAGGTGCACAATGGAAGGCTAAATTGTTATACATAAGGCACCTGAAGTGGACAATTAAGGGGTAGCAGGCAGGGTGGTGTGTTACAAATTTTTGTAATGAGCCATAAAACCAGTGCCCCTGTTGAATCCATGATTTTTGGTCTCTAGCAGAGTTATGAATTTAAGTTTCCAGGATAATCTTTTGAAGGTGGATAGGTTTCCTCTGAGGATTTCATTTTCATTTTCCCCTTGGTGTTTTTATATAGCCACACTTACTTTGCAAAGTGTGCATCTTTCTCAGTACCAGTACAATTTTATAGTGTTACCTTGTGTTCAGGAAGAAAACATTCTGGGAGACTACTCCATAGCTTTGGGTCCTATGGAGGTTTGGGGCTTAAGATCCCAGACCTTTCTTAAAGTATGTTATAAATATAAAGTGAGGGGTAACAACCTTTATGTATGCAGTAACATCAAATCCCTCTTGGCCAAGGTACAGAATTACTTACCTGTAAGGAGTTAATCAGTTTAATTAACCTGGTTGGCACCTGACCAGATACCTTTAAATTTGGGGGAGGGGAGGTTTTGTTTGTGTGCTCTTTGTTTTGTTCCCTCTTGAGACAAAGAGAGAGATCAACCAGGTAATCCAGCTCCTTCTGAAGTGATACATCTAAAATTACAAAAATTGTAAATAACAGCAAGGAAATGCATTAGATTATCTTTTGTTTTAGCTTGTAAATTTTCCCTATGCTAAGAGGGAGTTTTATTCCTGTTTTTGTAACTGTAAAGTTAAGTCCAGAAGGGAGTTCTCTGTGTTTTAAATCTTTTATTACCCTGTAATGTTACCTTCCATCCTGATTTTGCAGGTGTGATTCTTTTACTTTTTTTCTTTATAATAAAATTCTTCTTTTAAGAACCTAATTGATTTTTAGCATCCTAAAAACCAGGGATTTGGTCTGTGCTCACTTTGTTAACCTATCGGTTGGTATATTATTCTTAAGCCCTCCCAGGAAAGGGGGTGAAGGGGCTTGGGGGGGTATTTTGGGGGAGATAGGGCTCCAAGTGGCCCCTCCCTGAATGTTTGTTTAAATCACCTGGAGGTGGCAGCAATACCGTCCAAGGACAAGGAAAGAAATTTGTGCCTTGGGGAAGTTTTTAATCTAAACTGGTGGAATATAAGTTTAGGGGGTCTTTCATGTGGGTCCCCACATCTGTACCCCAGAGTTCAGAGTGGGGAGGGAACCTTGACAAAGTAAAAATCCTTTTAATTAAAATATTGTTTAAGTCAAGTGTTGTGGTTCTCTTGGCATCAGCAGAAAATGAGAGGAACTTCAAACTTTTTATATAATGTGAAAGAACATCTGTTCAATCTGAGATTAGAGGAAGTGAATCTGTGAATAATTTTGTTTGTCTGAGAGTAAGTGTGGAGTGTCTGAAGTATGAATAAATTTAGTTCCAACTTTTTGTCAATTTTGCCTTTTATTTATTTTAGAATTTTAAATTGGATTTATTACTTTAAGGTGGCCTGACATAATATCTCAGTGGAACCTATAACTAAAGAGAACTCAAATCGGCTTCCTCAAAGTTGTTGGGACCCTAAGTGTTTTTTGGAGATCACAAAACAAGCAGTCTGGGCACTGTGAAACATTCAATAGTTTTAAAACATTATCTTGATAGAAAGCTATATTGCCAAAGTCCCATTTTTCATAAATTATATATCCAGAACGGATTGGAAGACAAGTCTACCATCTCCACGCTGTGCCTTATTTAGATTTGTTAAGGAATTTCTGGAAGAAAATACCAGAAAGAATGGAGAGGCAGGTTATGAGCCTTTAAAATAAATTGTCTCCATGACTACATTATCATTGCTTCAGAAGCCAAGTGACTGTGGTATAAGCCTCTCCCCTTTTTGGTTGCTCAACAACAGGATGGAGTAATCCAGTCACATCAGCAAAATCAAGACTCATTGCAAGCAAGCAAGAATATCCTGGCAGTCTGAACCCTGAAGACCAATTAGCCTGCAAAGTTTTTGTAAATGGATGTAGGGATTCCTTCCTCAGGTCTGCTCATCCCATTCCCTAAATCTGGTCTCCTCCAGTGACCACTTCCATCTGGTGAGATAATGAGTCCTCTCCCTCAGTGTGTTAGGAGAACCCACTTCATCCTTTTGCTACAGAATCAATGCCTGCTAACAAGGAGGGTTATTTCAAGTAAACACTGCCGGCTTGTTACAAGGGATGTTTAAGTGAACTGACAGGGTTGTGAAGGCTTTCTTAAACAAACTGACTTTCTACAGGATTCAGAAGTTGAAGCAGCCGGAATTTCTTATGGCACTAAATACAGTTGAAATGGACGAAAACATGAGTGGACTAATGCACAAGCTGCATTGAATTCCTTATTGGCATTTGTTGTAGATATTCTCTGCACTGCAATTGGTAATTATATCCAGGGATTTTAGGTTTGCTTCAGAACCCTAGTTTCCATGATTGTTAATGTGAAACTGTTTTTCCCTTAAATAAATAAATCTGTTACACTGATATAACTACAGCTGACCTACACTATGTGGGTCAGTAGAGAACACAGTGTTTCAAATACCATGCCACTAACTAACTAGTCTTTATTAATTCCCCCTTACCATACATACAGGCAACGGGAGCTGAAGGAACAGGAAAGGAAAGGAAAAGTATAAAATGGCTGGCTGTCCCATAAAGCAAGCAAAAATCCAGCCCACATCATTTTGCAGTTTGTTTACTTGTGGCTTCATTAAAATTGTATGCTGAGCCAATGACTAGATTTTGTTAATGGCTCCACAGAGGGACAATCATTGCCAAAACGTGAACACTGTGATCCGTTTCCCCAATTATTGCTTTGTAACCATTTCTAATTTGACAGCTCCTGCTGAACAAGGGTTTGTTTATTTTGTTTCATTGTTCTGAATATAGAAACATCAGATGAGCCTAATGGCAGAGCATTAATAACGAGCACCACTAATCAGAAACATACGTTAACAGCATGCTAAGGGAACATAATGACTTCTTTGGGACTATTTGAAAGATTTTTTTCATTGTAGAATCTCTTTAGTGGACATAAATCACAGTGTTTTGTTGCTCACTAAACAAGGAAAGGTAAGGATATTTAATTCCTTGTGGCCTACAGACAAACAATGGTAACATGGTGAAGTGATTTTTTTCATCCTTGGCATTATTGCATAACTTTAGGGGAACATGGAGTAGAGGAAGTTCCAATTCTTCATCGTGAACTAGCATTCAAACCAGTTCTAAGTTTGCATTTTTATTAATTATCTCAGTGGGCCTTTGTGGTTGCTTTTGTGATGTGGATATCCATTTGTAAAAACCCTAATATAACTGATTGCAATAAGGAGATTACAGCACAAATTGAAGTAAATATTTCTAAAATGACATCAAAAGGGGGAAAAAATGGAGTGAAAAACAAGCAATTAGCCCACAGTAAATACTGGACTAGATCAGACTTAATGATCCACCTAAAGTGAGAGGCAGCACATTGCTGCACTGTCTTGGAGTATACTGGGATGCTGACTGTGACTCAGGAAATCTTCCTCCCAGACTCCCTGGTACTTCCAGGAGGGCATAAACTAGGCCAGATGTAGACACAGCGTCACGTATTCTCCACGATGTGCTGGGGAGGTGGACCCAAAGTTATGTTCATTCTCTGCACCCTGCCACCCACCTACATATCAGGGGAATGTAACAGCTCTGCAGAGCCTGTTTTCCCTCCTGTGTTGATACCTGTGATGTGGGTAGCTGGTGCAGGGGAGTAAGATTTCTTCCTTTTGCCACTGCACAAGTCAAGGCATAATTTGGCCTGTTACATTTGATTAGTTCATGTTGTCATTTATTTCTGGCTTTCAGATTGGTTAGGCTGAATATACAATAATTCACTTTCAGTACATGTTCCACCAAAGGCTTGCTACTTTCCAGTTTTAGCTGTAAAGAAATTTATGGAAATGATATTTTCTATCTGGACCTATTGCTTTAATGTACATTTACATGTTTTTTTCAGGTAATACATCCAAAATGAAAAGCATGTAAGAAATCAGAAGAGAATCTTTAGGTCCAAATTTCCGTATTTTTTTTATTTAGACTGGATCATTATATTAGCAATGGTTCTACCTTTTAGCACTCTGGAATAAATTATTCTGGCATGTGATGGAGTGTTCACATCACACTTGCCCAGAAAGGGTTAATGAAGATTAAAAACTGGACACAGTACTCCAGATGAGGCCTCACCAATGTTGAATAGAGGGGAATGATCACATCCCTTGATCTGCTGGCAATGCCCCTACTTATACAGCCCAAAATGCCATTGGCCTTCTTGACAACAAGGGCACACTGTTGACTCATATCCAGCTTCTCGTCCACTGTAACCCCTAGGTTCTTTTCTGCAGAACTGCTGCCGAGCCATTCGGTCTCTTGTCTGTAGCGGTGCATGGGATTCTTCCGTCCTAACTGCAGGACTCTGCACTTGTCCTTGTTGAACCTCATCAGATTTCTTTTGGCCCAATCCTCTAATTTGTCTAGATCCCTCTGTATCCTATCCCTACCCTCCAGCGTATCTACCTCTCCTCCCAGTTTAGTGTCATCTGCAAACTTGCTGAGGGTGCAATCCACACCATCCTCCAGATCATTAATGAAGATATTGAACAAAACCGTGGGGCACTCCACTTGATACCAGCTGCCAACTAGACATGGAGCCATTGATCACTATCTGTTGAGCCCGACAATCTAGCCAACTTTCTATCCACCTTGTAGTCCATTCATCCAGCCCATACTTCTTTAACTTACTGGCAAGAATACTGTGGGAGACCGTGTCAAAAGCTTTGCTAAAGTCAAGGAACAACACGCCAATGCTTTCCCCTCATCCACAGAGCCAGTTATCTCATCATAGAAGGCAATTAGATTAGTCAGGCATGACTTGCCCTTGGTGAATCCATGCTGACTATTTCTGATCACTTTCCTCTCCTCTAATGCTCATAAGATTTCCAACTGAAAATAGACTTTATTATGGGATTGGTGGAGTGTCTGCTTCTTGACCTGGAAAGATCTTGAGAGCAACTTGTGTTGCAGAATTTAATTATTTTTGGTGTTTCAGGTTCAAAAACCCCAATCAAAAACTAAGCAAAAAGTTTTTTTTTACCACCCCCCAAACACCTTATTCAAACGCTTCACAATCTGAAAAGGTTTATGTTTGGTTCTATAATGAAAGAAAGCACAGAGGAGAAAGGGAGGAGGTGGTATCCTTTAAAAAACAAAAACAAAAACAAAAAAACTACAGTATTTGCAAAGTTAATGTTTTGAGGTGAATATCCATATGACCACCACTAGGAGGTGTTCAGAAATTGCATTTCAATTCACCGTAGAATAAATAGGAGCCAGTGGCAAAATCAGATCTATATTTCATTTTGAATTTCAAACACAAACCAAAATTGGTGGATGACTGAGACCAGAGGTTTGTTTAAGAGCATCTCCAGTTGTGAGACACAACTTGTAAAGAAATGCAAATAAAAATCATCCCTAAGGGAGTAGTAAACCAAAACAGTTCAGAGACATTTCCCTTTGTATGATAGAGAACATTTGTGGTTTATTCTCTTATCTCTTTGAAGTCTGGAGGCAGGAGGCACCTCTTTTCATTCTTCCTCTCCAGGAACATTAGCAGCAGTCTTTCCTATAGATTTATTTTGTTAAGTCTTTTTATTTTTCCTGGTTGGAGAGCTGACTGAGACGTTCTGATTTGCATTCATCTTTAGATTGTAAGTAGGAAAACTTAAAAAAAACTTGCTCCATATTTGTAACAAGGGAAGAATCTTTGGGCTAAATCTTCAGCTGATGTAAATCAAATTAGCTCCATTGACCTCAATGGAACTATTCTGATTTCCCCCATCTGAGGATCTGGCCCAGAATATTTATATGCTATTGACCCTTTGATAAAGATTTTAGTAGTAGTTTGTCCTTATTCGAAGTTAATAACATAGCAGAGAATTTTATTCTCTGATTGTAAGATTGTTAAGAGAACAATCTTAAATGGATAGTTTGTGTCCTTATTGTATTTTGAGACAGGCTTTTAAATTCTTAATCTGTACTATGGAAACAAATATTCCTTAATGTTTAAAAATGTACATGAATGAATCTCGCTTTAGAAGTAGATATAAAATCTCATATGTGTCTGTTTCACCACAAGGAAGGTCCTCTCCTGGATCAGTAACTGATTAAAAGAGAGGAAACAAAGGGTAGGAATAAATGGTCAGTTTTCACAACGGAGGGAGGTAAACAGCAGGGTCCCTCAAGAATCTGCTCTGGGACCTATGCTGTTCAGCATTTTCATTAATTATCTGGAAAAGTGGGTGATCAGGAAAGTGGTGAACGTCATAGGTGATACAAAATTATTGAAGATAGGTAAGGCCAAAACTGACTGAAGGGTTACAAAGGGTGACAAAATGGCATATGAAATTCAACATTGATAAGTGTAAAGCTATGCACATTGGAAAAAATAATCCCAACTACACATATGTCAGGAACTATTAGAAAGGGATAGAAAATAATACCGTAAATTTCATAAATTCATGATATGTCCACACCTTGAATATTGTGTCCAGTTCTGGTTGCCTTGTCTCAAAAAGGATAGAGTGGAACTGGACAAGATACAACAAAGACGATCAACAAAGAGTCCTGTGGCACCTTATAGACTAACAGATGTATTGGAGCATAAGCTTTCGTGGGTGAATACCTGCAGGTGTTCCTGTACCTGTGGATGACATGCATCCGACGAAGTGGGTATTCACCCACGAAAGCTTATGCTCCAATATGTCTGTTAATCTATAAGGTGCCACAGGTCTCTTTGCTGCTTTTACAGATCCAGACTAACACAGCTACCCCTCTGATATTGACAAAGATGATCGAGTGTTTGGAATGGCTTCCATACAAGGAAAGAATAAAAAGATTAACTCTGGTCATCTTAGAAAAGAAGTGATTAAGGGGGGATATGACAGAGGTCAATAAAATCATGAATGATGTGGAAGAAGTGAATAGAGAAGCATTATTTACTCATTACCAAAAATCCAGGGTCAACCATTGAAATTAATTGGCAGCAGGTTTAACACAAACAGGAGGAAGTATTTTTTCATCCAATGTACAATTAACCTGTGGAACTCACTTCCATGGAATGTTGTGATGGCCAAAAGTATAACAGGGTTCAAAAAAGAGCTAGATTAGTTCATAAAGCATAGGTTCCTCAATGACTATTAACCAAGATGGTCAGGAATGCAACTCCATCTTTGGGGGAACCCTAAACTTCTGACTTTCAGAAACCAGGAGGAAAGATGGGGTGGATCACTCCAACTACCTGTTCTTTACACTTGCCCTGAAGCTCTGCTACTGGCCACTGTTGTAGACAGGATTCCGGGCCAGATGGACCATTGGTCTGACCCATTGTGGCAGTTCTTATGTTCTTAAATGTTACAGGCTTTCTATCACAATAGCCTTTACAGCAGTTTCTTATTTTATTTCTTAAAGATCAAATTTTGTACAAAAAATGCATATACAATTGTACTTCTAAATTTGCATAGGCACTTACCATATCATGTAGATGGGTATTTTTGGGTCTAAATATCTTGTCTAAATACCTCCAATAATTGCAGCAGTTGTGATATCTGTGCACACAACTGTAGGCTTCCTATTTTGTGTGCATTGTTGCATACAGTGAAGGGCCTCACTACAGTTTTATTTCAGGGTGGGGTGGGAAAGGGAATCCTGAAAGGCACCAGAGCAGCATCCACCAGCATGGATTTCAGCTGAAATGATATGGCCTTCACTACAACTTTGTGTTGAGGAGTGATACTGGGCATCAATTACTTAGATCAATTACTTAGATACTGGGCATCAATTACATTAATTACTTAGAATTACTTAGGTGTGTAGCCCACCTGCAAGACGAGAAAGTCCCTCCTCACCAAGGAACTCGGCCCAGATCGTGGTGAGGTGTGAGCCAAGGATGTCACAGAATGCATGGTAGAACTCCATGGTCAGCCCATTTGTTAGTGAGCATCAGACAGGGCTTCCAAGAACTTGGTCAGAGTGAGACGGTGGTCTAGAAAGTGTCAGTTGCCCTCACTGATCATAGGAATTTCATCCTACAGAACCCTGCAAGCATCAGCGTTGGTCAGGTCTGGAGAGAAGAGGCTGGTGTAGAAAGCCCTGCCTTTTCCCACAACTACACTGGATCTGTAAGATGGGTGCCATCCTCTGCCAGAAGACAGGTGAAGTGCTTTTTGGTATCCCCCCCTTTTCTCCAGGGCACAGAAGAAGCAAAAGGTGTGATACATCTCCTGAAGGAGCTGGATATGGGATCCAAAAAGCACCCGGGGTCTGATGGTGGTTGAGGGCCTGGAGCTCATCCCAGCTCTCCTGACATACTCTGCAGAGGGACAGATCTCTGGGTTGAACAGCCAGGTACCTCTCCTACTCCAAAACAACAGCTCCATTGCCATGTCCCTCCTCCTACTGGTCCCCCAGTGTAGTTGCAGCAGAAGAGCCAGGTGCATACCTTCCTCACATCCCAACATCCGTGTGCTGAGGAAAAGGCATGTCTCTGGCCAGACAGAATTCTCAGAAGGATGCCATGAAGCCCACATCCTGCAGCAAGCTGCCAAAATGCTAGTAGGCCAGCCCCGGCCACTCAGCCATTCACTGCCACCACCAGTTGAGTGGTGACTTGCTTGTGAAGGAAAGCAGAACTGAGGTTGTGTGTAATATAAACTAAAGAACAAAGAAAGAACAAAACACTGATTTTATCAAAACTGAACATTCTGATTGACCTCAAATGAGATATTGGATTTAAAAAATATATATTTTGTGGTAAATTTTGATGGGTTTTTTTTGGTCTGATTAGAAAAGAAAAGAAATGTCAAAATTGCAGAACTTCCTGCAAAACAGAAATTCCAGTTCCCCTATAGCTCTATTAGCAGCCTGAATGACATTCCTTTAACATAGTTTTTCATTTTCCAACCAGCTCCATTTAATGCACTAAGTAAAAGATAAAAGAATTTCAGAAATCAGACCAAAAGCTTGGTGACTTCTCAGGCAGATACTTTAAGACTATACTAGAGCTCTCTACATACCTATCTTCATCCTCACCCTGCTCGGGCTTTCACAGGCAACTGGATCACATGATCCTAGTTTCTTGTGGTCAGTTAGTTCCAGCTTGGCTCTAATTGAACCTTCTGCCTCTTTACACACATTCCAGAACTCTGGAGAAGTAAAAAAGAAGTGCAAGTCAAAATGAATTCAATACGTCAATCTGAGAGGTGGGTCAGTAGTTTGGGGGAACGGATGGTTTTCTTTCTGGTTTAGGGAAGAGAAGTGGAGCAGCAGGACACTGCATGGATGGGGAGAAGAGGGGGAAGAGAGAGAAATCATTAACA
The DNA here is from genome assembly GCF_965140285.1 of Lepidochelys kempii. Lineage (NCBI taxonomy): Eukaryota > Metazoa > Chordata > Testudines > Cheloniidae > Lepidochelys > Lepidochelys kempii. The sequence continues at coordinate 84,308,393 of NC_136381.1, forward strand.
CGCACACACGTGTGAACAGTTTCACAGAGTAGACAGAACTACCATTAAAGGCTACCATCCTAATGGTCTTGGAAAGGGAGGGCAATGGAGTTTCCATGGATCCTAACAAATCTGCACATCTTCCTAGGCTAACAGTGCTCTCACATATTGTAGGTCAATTCAGAAAACCAAGGAACATTGTGTATTTCATATTTGTAATTGAGTCTTCTATCATTTTGATTCTTAGGGATTTGTGCACAAACTGTATTCATCACTGAGCTGAGAGAGTGTGTCTATCACACCTACCAGGACTGTAGCGGCATACAGAATTATCTTTAGTACTAGCTTAGCATTTCACAAGAAATCCTAAAATATGGTACTGAAACCATAGTTTTCTTTCCTTACCCCACAAGTCCCATCCATTAGGTGCTACTCCTAAATAACCCTGTAAAGCAGGGGTAAGCAATTGTTTTTTTTTGTCAAGGTCCAAATTTCTTGGTCAAGGTCCAGACTCCAGAGAAGGGGGGGGGGAAGTATTAAAAAATAAAATATTTCAGGGTCTGTTCAAAAACGGCTGGTGATCCGACTTTGGCCTGTGGTCTGCCTATTGATTACTCCTGCTGTATACCATTTATAGTGGATCTGAAGACCAATCCAAATTACTGGAGAATTGATTTTTAAATTAGGGCTAGTTAGCTTTGAAAAATGTATAGCTATTGAAAACGGGGGAAAACGAGCACAGAACTATATTTTCATCATCATCTAAGCTCCTTATCGTTATTTTACTTCTAAGGCTGAGTTAGATGCACTCCCCATCAGCCCAGTGCAGTTAAAAGTCACTCAACCATTTCTTTAGCCTGAGGTTGGATTGAAAGGGGAGAAGGCAGTCTCCTCATAAAGTGACATGTGGAGGAGTGGCAGGAGGTATTCAATGAGGAAACCATTACATTAAAACAAGCCAATTAAAATTCACTTAACAATATGAACAAATAGCAGAAAATGTGTGACACAGCTGTGCATATGATTAAAGTTTTTGTCAGACTGTCTTGTCGTGCTAAGTACTCTTTGTCTTTTGACTTTTAAAAAGTATGTATCTCAGAGAAACCCCACAATTAGGGAAGTAGAATTGCTCAGTTAAACCAGCTATGATCCAAAATTTGAACCAAAGTTTTATGAAAATAATTCGATATTTTATTAAAATTATTTTAATGTGTATGTGATTCTGTATTTCCTCATTCTGAAAATACTTTAAGATAGGCTATACTTTGGTCTGACCAGCAGCAGAAAGTACCAAAGATCTTATATGATTTGTAGTCTACTTTTACAGATGTCTTGGAGAAAGGGTCAATGGCCCTAGGAGGGTGAATGGGAAAAAAGAGATTATGACTAGTCTTGGAAAAGAACATTTTGGGATTGATACCTCCAACTTTTTTGGGCTTATCTAAATTTATATTAACTTTTTCCATATTAAACTCCATTCTGTCCTAATATGTTCTTTATAGTCTATGAAAACATGACTTCACTTTCACCATGGCACAGGAAGTGCTGTCTTGAAGAGACCGGAAAGACATGTAAGCAGAAACTGTAGAATTAACAAAATCAATCTTTTTGTTACATTCTATTAGGTAGTGAAAAAACAGATTTGTGTCTCTGAGAGCAGTTTGTCTTTTCATTGTTACGCACAGTAAATTGTTCCTTTAAAACACTGAAGGCATAGGCATGAGAAGTGGGGGTGTGCTGCAGAACTCCCAGGTTTTATGCGGGGCTGCTGGGCCCACTCCCCAGCCACTGGATTCGCGCATAAAACTTGGGGGTTTCCTGTGCCTATGCCCTGCTCCCAGCCCTCCGCCTGCACTCTGCTCGCCAACCCCTCATCTCATCTGGGGCTTGGGTCCTGGCTGCCAGCCCCACCCCCACTCCCAGGGCCCATCCCACTCCTGGCCCCACACTTCAGGCTCTGCTCTTGGCCCTGCACTTGAGGTCCTGGCTGCTGGTCCCTGCCCAGGGCTCCACTCCTGGCTCCACTCCTGGCCCCATGCCTGCCCTCAGCTGTGGCCTCGGCCTCCTTACCCCTGTCCAGGTCCCCCTCCTCCTGGAGACACAGCCCTACTCACAACCTTGGAGTGGGTGGGGGGAAGACAGGAGTAAGGGGGCTGGCTTTCAGCACCCTCACTACTTAAAATGTTCCAGCGCCACTGACTAAAGGATGATATTCCAGATTTAAAACCTAGAACACCTGAGTTCTGTGAAACAGTTGGCAGGTGACAATAATCAGGACTCAGGTGGCATCCAGCATTTAAAGGCTCACTGAGTGCTTGTGACTTAAAAAGAACCTAGCCTTCATTTCCCAGCTGGGATCTGGGGGACACAAAAAGATATAAGCAAGCTTATGAAAGCTTGTGTCTTTTACAATATCTTATATTATTTGATATACAGCCGAGAAAAAAAGACAGTTGAACATAAAACTGGATATTGATTTGCAGCTTTTTATTCTCACACAGTGCTGCATTCAGTAAAGAATTGGGATGACTACAGTACATATGTACTTTCAAATGTTAATGTATAATTCCGGTGAGCATTGCTGAACTTCTATACTTTTTGTGTCTCAACAACCAAGCTCATTTATTTCTTAACATTACAATCTCCCTTTCTTATGCAAACTAGTGGTGTCCTGTAACCTTGTAGACTCTGCTCACTTGTTCTCCACCATCAGCTGATTCTCCAGCCTCTATTCTCCTTATCATCCTTTCCTCCCTTCTGCCCTCTTTTTATCCTCCTTTTTACTTTTCCTCTCTTCCATCACAAAACATTATTTCTGAGCATTCCTTTGAATTTGAAAAAGGTTCACACCCCTTTTTAGTTTTTTATGACCACTGTAGAGAATAAGATTACTTGGAGCAACATTCATTAGAATAATGTACTTTAAGTGAATGTTTATTTATTTTGATTTCTAATAAAGTACCTATCCTAGAATTTACATGCCTTTGCCAAAAAAAAAAACAAAAAAACAACAACACCCAAGAAAAATACAATCACCTCAAAAATAAACTCAGCAGAAGCTCTTCTTTTCCAATCCTCCTGTCCTGGCCCAAAAGAAAAGGAAAAAAATTCCTAACACATTTAAATTAATTTCAAACAATGCACCTGTCAGGGTTCCTTCCCCACTCAGAACTCTAGGGTACAGATGTGGGGACCTGCATGAAAGACCCCCTAAGCTTATTCTTACTAACTTAGGTTAAAATCTTCCCTAAGGTACAAACTTTGCCTTGTCCTTGAACCCTATGCTGCCACCACCAAGCGTGTTAAACAAAGAACAGGGAAAGAGATCACTTGGAGACATCTTCCCCCAAAATATCCCCCAAGCCCTACACCCCCTTTCCTGGGGAAGGTTTGATAATAATCCTCACCAATTTGTACAGGTGAACACAGACCCAAACCCTTGGATCTTAAGAACAATGAAAAATCAATCAGGTTCTTAAAAGAAGAATTTTAATTAAAGATAAAAGAATCACCTCTGTAAAATCAGGATGGAAAATACTTTACAGGGTATTCAGATTCAAAACACAGAGGATCCCCCTCTGGGCAAAACTTTAAAGTTACAGAAAACAGGAATAAACCTCCCTCTTAACACAGGGAAAATTCACATAAAACAAAAGATAAACTAATCCGTCTTGCCTGGCTTACCTATACTGGTTGCAATATTGGAGACTTGGATTAGGATGGGTTGAAGAAGATTGATTTCTGTCTGGCTTCTCTCAGTCCCAAGAAAGAACAAACACTTAAACAAAGAGCACAAACAAAAGCCTTTCCGCCGCCCACCTCCCAAGATTTGAAAGTATCTTGTTCCCTTATTGGTCCTTTGGGTCAGGTGCCAGCCAGGTTAGCTGAGCTTCTTAGCCCTTTACAGGTAACAGGATGTTGCCTCTGGCCAGGAGGGATTTTATAGCACTGTATACAGAAAGGTGGTTACCCTTCCCTTTATATTTATGACAGCATCCTTCTCCACAAACTTCATCTCTTATCAAGCTTCTCCCTCCCAAAAACCTGAGTATAGAGGTGGATGTGGCTGCCTTCCTTAAAGGGCAGTAAATTATGGCTTTGTTGGACCAAGCAGGGAATAGAGTGCAAAGCTGAGGGTCACTCTTGGAGAACATGCTTCTGATAACTCTTCCTCTTTTATACTGAGGCTCCTGCTCAAGTAACAAAACCACAGCAGACGAGTCTGTTGATGGAACAGTGTCTTACCGCAGTGCCTTCGGGGAGTACTCTGGTTTCATTAACCTTTTTAGAGTAGATCATCAAAATAGGACTGTCACCCTAAAAGGCTGCTTGTACCCCAATCTGAATATGCAGGAGATAGTGGTCTGTCAACAATATTGTCCTAATTTCCAGCTGCCTAACTTGCCATCTCATCCCCAATATGACATCATGAGCGTGACCAGTCACGTGAGCTGAACCTGAAATAGTATCACGGTGATCTCAGCTGATTCTAAACTGATCCCAAGAATTCATCATCCAAGCTAACGATACATTCACTGAGTAATATTATGTTGGCTCTGCCAAAGTCACTGCGGTGAGAAACGTCCAAGGTCATGCACAGAGGTGGTCAGATAGGTTCAAATTTTGAAATTTCAATGTGATTTTTCATTGAAATTCAAAATTCGAGGGAAAAAATGGGCTGAATTTTCAAAAAAAAAAAATACCCAAGCAGTTACAATTTCCTAGTTTTCAACCAGCTCTGCCCATGCTTGGACTGTGTCGTGCGGCAGAGGAATTGGAACACCAGAACTAGATCCACCTTAACTCTGTTGTAGGACTCACTCTCAAGATGGAAAGTATCTTGTCTCCTCATTGGTCATTTTGGTCAGGGGCCAGCAAGGTTCCCTTTAGGTTCTTAACCCTTTACAGGTGAGAGGATTTTTCCTCTGGCCAGGAGGGATTTTAAAGGGGTTTACCCTTCCCTTTATATTTATGACAGTGACATTTTTTGTCAGTGGTCTCCATTTTAGTACTCTCACTCTCAAGATGGATGCCCTGTGTTTTGGCCCAGAATTGAAATGGATCTTCTACATTTCAGGCTGGATGCAAACAACATTGCCATGTTGCTTCCACTCTAATACCCCTTAGCCTCATGTTGTACCAAATATGTGGTTAATAACACCTGTACACAAACTGCTTGTCCTGCTGCATTATGGCAATAAATGCAATATGAGGAGGCCTCACCCTCATGATTGAAAAGTGACATTTTATTATATGCCAATCTGGCAAACATTGCTAAATAGCCACAGAAAGCAAATCTTGAATCCACATTCAAGCAAGAAATCTGACTCTAAAGAGTTACATCCATGGTCTGAATAGGTTCATTCTGCTCTGGTATTTACTTGTGGTTGCCATTAAAAATTCTAAATTTTGCAATGTTACTGAACCATGGTAGCAGTTACCACAGGATGGTGAGATGCTCCAGTTATTTCCCATTATATGTACTGCAAGTTGAAATTTAAGGAAGAAGCTGAGCAGTTTATATTTCTGAATGTTTGACCATTCCCATCCTCTCATTCCTTAACCCTGCAAGCCAATACATGGCTTCCTTTCCTTCATCTGTCCAGATTTTCTCAGCTCAGCAGCTCCTGCACACAAACTGACCCAAATATTGTAATTCCCTCTCTTCACTCTGATCCCTATGCTAAATAGCAATTCCCAAGAGCATCCCTATCCTTGGTGACTGTCAAGGTTCCTCCCTCACTCTGAACTCTAGGGTACAGATGTGGGGACCTCCATGAAAACCTCCTAAGCTTACTTTCACCAGCTTTGCTTAAAACTTCCCCAAGGTACAAATTAATTTTATCCTTTGTCCCTGGATCTCCACTGCCACCACCAAACTCTAACTGGGTTTACCGGGAAACGTAGTTTGAACACGTCTTTCCCCGCAAAATCCTCCCAACCCTTGCACCCCACTTCCTGGGAAAGGTTTGGTAAAAATCCTCACCAATTTGCATAGGTGACCACAGACCCAAACCTTTGGATCTAAGGACAATGAAAAAGCATTCAGTTTTCTTACAAGAAGACTTTTAATAGAAGTAAAGAAATCCCCTCTGTAAAATCAGGATGGTAGGTACCTTACAGGGTAATTAGATTCAAAACATAGAGAATCCCTCTAGGCAAAACCTTAAGTTACAAAAAAGACACACAGACAGGAATAGTCCATTCTATTCAGCACAGTTCCTTTCTCAGCCATTTAAAGAAATCATAATCTAACACATACCTAGCTAGATTACTTACTAAAAGTTCTAAGACTCCATTCCTGTTCTATCCCTGGCAAAAGCAGCATACAGACAGACACACAGACCCTTTGTTTCTCTCCCTCCTCCCAGCTTTTGAAAGTATCTTGTCTCCTCATTGGTCATTTTGGTCAGGGGCCAGCAAGGTTCCCTTTAGGTTCTTAACCCTTTACAGGTGAGAGGATTTTTCCTCTGGCCAGGAGGGATTTTAAAGGGGTTTACCCTTCCCTTTATATTTATGACAGTGACATTTTTTGTCAGTGGTCTCCATTTTAGTACTCTCTTCTTGCTACTCTGCTCTATTCAAATCTTGCATGTTTCTTGATTTTCTTGGAATGCCATTGGATAATTTTTTCTTAGCTTAATAGCACCAGGGAAGTCTAGAAATGCGTTCAGTCTAAAGACAGTAGCCAGATCAGCTGTGATTGTCAGACCTGGTGACCTCCTGTGCTGGATTTCAACAAATGAAAGGGGCCTTTGTGGGTTGAAGAAAAGTAGGAGGGAAGGTACTACTCATTTAAAGTTTCAATACAGTCTGAGTTACAAAATGGTTCCTATTTTGTTTGAAGAAGTACAGTCATCCCTTCCAAAAATGCACATACAAAAATAGATTTTGAACTTATTCCATCTGTCTTCTCAAAAGAATGGGAAAAAGGTACAAAAGCTGAGCTAACAGCAAAACTTTTATTTATGTTAGATGATACTCTTTATAGAGAGACAATAAGCAACTCAGGACCAATAACGTCATTTATGATTTTTCAATAGATTAATCAAATCCAAAGTCGGATTAAAATACACAAGTTCATAATTTTATGGACTTTCTAAAAGCCACTCTGATCTTTGGCTTTTTCCACTGATCTGTTTTATTATTATTATTATTAACATGAATAAAGAAATATTGCTCACAATTCCTTAGAATGATAGCCAGTGTCTACACAGTAAATGTAAAATGGAAATTTCTTGTATTGCCATTTTTTTTCCACTGTCTATTTGAGTGAACAGAATTGAGAGAGAATTTAAATTCAGATGCTTTCTCTCCTGGCGTTTCACTTATGTAAGAGATGACAAGGATGTGTGCCATGTAACATGATGTTACTACATTACAGGGTATCATATCACCATGAAGCCATTGTCCATCATGAAGCTGAAATGATGATAGTAACAATTACCTGCAAATCAGTAATGTGACATGGCGTAGTAAACCTAGAACTTTGTGAGATTTTTTTGGTAAGGAAATGTGAAAACAGGCAAAATTCACCAAGATTCAGTCGTTCCAGCAAAATTTCTTGAGGGGATTTGAGCTGGGTCCTACACAGGCAAATTTTGTCTGGTTTTAGATTTGGTTTAACTAGATCCTTTTACCCCTCACTTGTCCAGGCTCCCACCAACAAGCCTCTGTGCTCCATTCTTTTGTGCCCTTCAGAGTGCGATTCCTTTTACCCACTCCTCACATCTTAATGACTACAGAGTAGAATATTTTGGAGCTTGTCTACACTGAATCTGAGGGTGCGTCTATGCAGCAACTAGACACCCACTGCTGGCCCGGGCCAGCCGACTCGGGTTTGCGGGCCTCAGGCTGTGGGGCTGTTTCATTGCTGTGTAGACTTGCGGGCTAGGGCTGGAGCCCAGGCTCTAGGACCCTGCAAGATGGGAGGATCCCAGAGCTCGGGCTCCAGCCCAAGCCCAGAAGTCTACACTGAAACTACTCCACAGCCTGAGCCCTGCGAGTCCGAGTTGGCTGGCACAGGCCAGCCACAGGTTTCTCTTTGCTCTGTAGACACATCCTGAGAGTGAGCTTTCAGCCTGGGTTACAGGGCTCATGCTAGTGCTCTAAAAATAGCTGTGTAGACCTGCTTCATAGCATCCGCTTCAACGTTGCAGCTTGGGTTGGATTTCAGGCTCTTAAGGCTTCCCCCATTCCCTCTCAGGCTTAAAAGCCCAGGCTCCTCCCTAAGCCACAATGTTGAAGCACTGTCTACAAAGATAGTTTAAGAGTGCTAGTACAAGTCTGTGGACCCAGGCCGGGAGGCTTATTCCCAGATGCAGTGTAGATGTGCCCTTGAAGGTTAAGAATTGAATTCATTATATCCAGATTTATAGTTGCTCTTTCCTGTGTACATCTACCTACCCACACTGAATGTCTAAATTTGAGATCCCATTAGTTTTACAGTATAGTAACTCCGCTGACTTCAGTGAAGTTCCTCTTGATTTTCACTGTTGCAAGAGAGAAGAGATTCATGCCTGTGATGTGCACTTAAAGAAAATAGAAAACACACAAAATGTTTATTTCTCAGCCTGTTCTTTTCGAGTGAAGCAAGGCATGATTTTGTTTTCATTGCATTATCTGGGGCAAGATAAAAACAGAAATGTTTTGGAAGATGAAGAAAGGTGGCGGTGGTGGTGGTGGGTTATGCTCAAACCTCCAGAAAAGCACCTGACGTGTTAATAAATTTCATCCCCCAAAATACTCAGTGATGAAATTGTGTTTGAAGCATAAGTAACCATAACCCAACAATTTATATTTGCATAAAGTTATAGGCACCTGAACACGGGGGCTTAAATTTAAAGTTCATCATAACTATCATGGTATAGTAGGGTTGGAAAAAAGGATATAATTGCTGCTACAGAAAATGATTAATGGGAACCCTTTAATGGTAGTGCTGTTTATTTTTAATCAAATAATTCCTGGTCCAAGTCCTAAAAGTGACAGAAATGTAACAAATGTGTCAATTAGATGCATATGGACAAAATTCAGCTTCCTCCTAAGGTAAACTTCACCACTTACTATTACACACTTGGGAAATACAAGCAAGCTGTACCCTGTGTGCATTTGGAAAAGGGAATGGCAGAGCTATAGAATGTTTTAGTGGATGACCATACAGCATAAAGTATCCTTACTTTATTTCAGAACACCTGGGGAGTTGATTAATGAAGATGTCTTTAGGCCTCTCCATTAACACTAATTTTAGTCTTATTTAACCATAATTACCATAAAACAGAACTGTGAATGTCTTATTTCATTAAGCCTAAGCTTTGATGAATTTCACATAATTTATTTTACGTAAACTTTAAGATGCTTTCTCTTTCTCTGTCTTCATTTCCCTTTAATGCATATAACTTATAAGAAATTAGTCTTTTATTTTTACAGGTGGATAATTGCATTATTTTGTAGTATTATTGTACTTGTGTCACTACCATCGTCAATTGCTTAATATTCAAGCTCTTATCAGTAGAGTCCTGCATAGATACAAATTGAGATCAGCGGATGCGGATATCCACAGAGCTGTCGGGCTGTACAGGGAACTGCAGTGGTGAAAGGAGCAGCACGTGGGGCAGCCGCCCAGGAGCAGCGCCCCGCACTGGCAGCTCCTCTAGCACGGCTGTACCGCCTGCAGTCCCTTCCATGCAGTGGTCTGCATCTCCTATCCGGGGCCATGCGTGCCACTTGAACACACGAGCGGGACTAGGGCCAGCTGCCAGTGAGCCTGGTGCCTGCCCCAGTGGGTGGGGCTGGAGGCAGGGCTGCGGGCAGCACTAGGGGGGAGCTGCCGGTGCTGGTTTCTGGGAGTGGCTGCCCCACTCCTTTGCTCCTTTGGCCACTGCAGTTCCTAGTACAGCACTGCAGCTCTACAGATGCCAATTTATATCCTGGGATATCCGCATCTGTGGATATAAATTTGTATCCAAGCAGGGCTCTGCTTATCAGCCTGGGTGGGGAAGGCCATTGTCCTTTCAAAAGATAAATAGAGTGGGCCACGTTTTCCTCTCAGTTGTACTGGTCTAAATGCGGAGTAACGCCAGCAACTTGGTTATTCCAGATTTACATTAGTGTAAATGACAATGTAGAACTAGATTTTAAGCCACAAGGGACCATTAGATCTCCTAGTCTGAACCCTTTATTATACAGTATTTCATCCAGTTATTTTGTATTGCTGTCCACCAATTTAAGGGCTGGGAACACTGATTTGATCCGCAAGCTGCTGGACAGCTTTAGGATAAATGGGTAACGTATACAGGGATAGAACCCCTTCTTCTACTCCTGAGTGCCCCATTGCCTTTGGACAGCTTGAGAGATGTGAGCTGACTGGCTCTTTCTTCCTACAACCATTTGCCTCTTGCCCCCTTTTTACCTGAACCTAGCATCCATCCCTATAATTATATGGTACAGGAACTGTGTTTTCAGGTTGTTGTGTGTCTGATTGATTGCCCGTTCAAGAGGTCAGGAAGGAATTTTTCCCAATAGGGCCTAATTGCCTGGCCCTAATGGATTTTTTCAATTCCTCATAACATCGTGAAGACACAGTTAGGTAAATAGGCATAGAATTTAGGTATTGTGTGCACATTAGTTCATTGTAACTGGTGTCCACTGTGGATTAAAGGCCAAAGGATCAGCAACAAGAAATTAAGAGATGCAGGGTTTCACTGGTGGATCCAGGTCTACGGAAAAATGGAGACCCAATGCCATACAGACCTGTGCCTTTTTCATACCTTTTGTCCTCTTCACAGAGGGGAAGGTGAGAGGATTCAGCAGCAGATGCTTAATCCTAGGGGTAGTCAGCAGAGGGTCTACCCTGAGTTATGGGCTATATCAGTGGTTTTCAAACTGTTTCAATGGGGACACCAGGACTGGCATTAGAATTGCTGGGGCCCGGGGCTGAAGCCTGAGCCCCACCACTTGGGGCTGAAGCCCTTGAGCTTTAGCTTTGCCCCCCCCGCCCCCACTGGGCTGGTGGAGCTCCGGTAGGTGGGCTCAAGCTTCAGTTCCCACTCTTGGGGTCATGTCATAATTTTTGTTGTCAGAAGGAGATCACAGTGCAATGAAGTCTGAGCACCCCTGGGCTATATGACAGAAGTTCTACACTGGACCAATCTAAATGCCTAGTATGGGGAGATTGGCAAATAGTGTCCCTCTCCAATATTACATTTTAATTAAGTTTCAGCCAGCAGTTTAAAATCCATCCCTGTGTTTGTCCTCATTCATTTGTGCATCCTGATCAATCAACCCAGTAAGTTGTATTTGACTAAAGCATGTCTTCCAGAAAGACATCCAGTCTTGATTTGAAGACTTTAAGAGATGTCAATAGAATTTGTTCCTCATTCTTTCTAATAATTGATGCATTCTCTTCAATAAACTCCATAACATCACCGTGGTACTCTGGTTTTATGCGAAAGTGATGCAGCGATAAATCAGGCCCAGTATTTTAGGATACACTTCAATTAAAGTACAGAACATCAAAACCAGTATGGTTTCTTTTCATTTCTTATTGACCAGTTAGTATAACAAAGAACCTATACATTGCCCAAAATTTAGAGAGAGAATAGTAAATGTATATTTTGTAGATTAAAACATGTTTTTCAAATAGTAGGAAAACATGACAAAGTTCATCTTATTCCATATTAAATATACCATTTCCATGCTATATTAGGTCTTATTTGGAGTGAAAAGTAGTATACAACCGTGAAGAAATATTCTCAGTCAAAATGAGCCAAAAGAACATGCTCTCCTGGAAGAAAGAAATCTAGCCAGCCATCCAGGCCCCTGAATGTACAGCAATTCTAGGGTCTTATTAATTGCCGTTTATTCTGCATCCAGCAAAAAGAAAGAAAGAAAGAAAGAAAGAAAGAAAGAAAGAAAGAAAGAAAGGGGGGGGCATGCTTTATATTAAGGTTACATGTATAAATAGTTTGAGGAGTTGATAAATTATTTACTGAAGTTGTACTAAATGGTTAATCAATTGTTATTGACTGTTTTTGAGTCCAACAGGTCAATAGATCATTTATAACTATGGCTTATAATCAGCTAAAGCATCTTCTACTGTTGTGCTTCTAGCACATATTTGTCACATTTGCTTCTGATGTCAGTGGCATGCTTATAACAGCTATTAATCATTTATTAACATTGTGTAACCCATTTATAAATGCATCCTTAATATAAAGTGACTGCAAGTATACATTCAGCTACAGAAGTAAATGTAGAGGAGAAGACAGCTAAAAGTTTGGTAGTAGAAACAAACATTTTTACTATCCTGAAAGAGCGCCTGGTGTGGATGTTGCATGTTCTCATACAAGTATGTGCCTTGCTTCCATTTGCAAGTTTTCTAGTAAATAAACACACCTTTCCTCTCATCTCCCCTCCCTGTGCATCACTGAGCTCATGTCCTTTAGGAATCACAGTGCTTCACCAAAGAAGTCAAATCAGTTGGGGGAAAAAAAACAGGCTGAGTTCTTACATGAAGTACTGTACAGATTTAAAGAGACCTCACAATAGTAGATTATCAGTGAAATAACCACTGCTGGCAAATATATTTATTTATAACTTTGAAACACTGTTGAGGCGTGGGTTCGCAATTCGTTGATAGACAAGAAAAAGAAACTTCTTTTGAAGACTAGATACAGTTCGAGGATTTTCTTTTTTTCTTCAGATTATCATATCTTTCTGCATTTCATGGTCACATGAGCTATTGTTAAGACAGGTCATGTCTGCAACATCCCTATTTTATGTTAAAAAAAAAAGTCTTGTTGCCTTGGCAACTGCCATATTGCCTTCTTGAAATAACACGCACGATACAGACTTTGATCTCTTGCACTGTAGAATGTTCAAGGGAATATGTTTCGTGGAAAGCACATTTTTTTTCAAACTTTAATGAGGTTTGAATGATATTTTTAACCATTTTTCTATCTTCTCTTCTCATTCAAAGCACTTCTGTAATGAAAAGAACACAGTGCACCAACAAATGCATTCATACCTATTGACCCCTGTCAGAGTTACCAGTATTTTTATTAAAAAGACAAATAGAATTGTTGACAGTATTCATTATTTTCTGGACTGATATGATAAAAGTTATGGCAATGATTTGATTTAGTCACTTCATCCCACTTGCTCCACTTTCCTCAAATAGCTCAGAAAATAAAGGCATGAAGTTAGTACAGGCAGCCAGGTTTCTCCTACCCCACATTTGTCTCAATTATTTTATTAATATAGTCCTCTATTTTAGGGCCAGAGGATTTTAGTCTGACCTCCTGTATAACACTAGCCATAGAATTGCACCTAGTAATTCCTGCATCAAGCCATTAACATCGGTTTTGAGCTACGGCCTATCTTTTTAGAAATATATCATCAGAATAGCCATAATGGGTCAGACCAGTGGTCCATCTAGCCCACACTTCTGTTTTCTGACAATGGCCAGAGCCAGTTGCTTTGGAGAGAATGAGCAGAACATGGCAATTATCAAGTGATCTATCCCGTCATCTAGTGCCAGCTTCTGGCAGTTGGTGGTGTAGGGACACGCAGAGCATGGGATTGCATCCCTGGCCATCTTGGCTAATAGTCATTGACGAACCTATCCTCCATAAACGTATCTAATTCATTTGCTATATTTAAATGGGACTTTCATACTTTTGACTGTTCCTTACTAGCTCCTACCTGTACTTTACCAACTTCTTTCCTATCCTCTTTACCGGGATATAGAATTCCTTCTTTAAGGGATGTCTCCACCTGAACTGTGCGCTCCTCTGAGCCTGTCAACTTTCTTTCAGCCCTTAGTTTAAAAAATCCTCTACAAATCCTTCTGAACTCCATTTTTACAGTTGATATTTTGCAAGCGAAGTCCTAGATTGTGACTGGATCTTATATAAGTGTATGGGAGAATGGAGAAAGAGCATTGCACACCTTATATGCCCTGCATAATTCCTTTATCCTGCATCCTCTCTGCACTGGGTCAGGGAATGGGTCTGGTGCACATGTGCTGCACCACCTGAAGGGTTATAGCAGGAGGCATGCTTTCCTGTAATGGGGTGTTCACCTTACATTTGCCCTTTAGAGATTAATGTTGGCTAAGAAGGGGGCCAATTAACCAGACAGGCCACAGCTGAGAAAACCAGATGGCTCAAGTAATCTCCTGACTGAATAATAAGGGAACCCAGCTGAAGGAGAATGAGCTGGGCTGAGTTTATAAAGGCAGGAAGCTGACAGCAGAGGTATGGAGTCTGCAGGGAAATAATCTGCAATCACTCCCTGGGAGAAGGGAGGTTTGTTTGGGGTTATAGAGGCAAGTAGTATGCAGTTACTCACTAGGAGGAGGGAGTTGTGAGGCTTGCAAGCTGGGAGGGAAGAGCCAGAAGGTAAGGAAAGGGCTTAGGGAAAGGCATTAAGGTCCAGGAGGGAACAGACCTTGGCTGCTGACTAGAGGTTCCCAGTGTTGAGGGTGAGCCCTGGTTCCTCTGCTAGCCACTGGGGAGGTGGCACCATAGGGGCAGTGACTAGGAAGATTGCCTGCTAGTGAGGAAACCCTTTGGTACCCCAGAAGGGGAAAACATGTATTGTGGCCTGACTGGAGGGCTAAGTCACACAAAAGCACCCAAAGTTGCAGAGTGGGAAAGAGAAAGCAGCATTATGTCATGGAACAAGAGGCAGGAGGTGGCCCCACACCTGGAAGGAGCTAATCCCAGAATGGCCAGGAGGAGGTACCCCTAATAAATTCATAGATATTAAGGTCAGAAGGGACCATTATGATCATCTAGTCTGACCTCCTGCACAATGCAGGCCACAGAATCTCATCCACCCAGTCCTACGATAAACCTCTCACCTATTTGAGCTATTGAAGTCCTCAAATCATGGTTTAAAGACTTCAAGGAGCAGAGAATCCTCCAGCAAATGACCCGTGCCCCATGCTACAGAGGAAGGTGAAAAACCTCCAGGGCCTCTTCCAATCTGCCCTGGAGGAAAATTCCTTCCGGACCCCAAATATGGCGATCAGCTGAGCCCTGAGCATATGGGCAAGATTCACCAGCCAGATACCCAGGAAAGAATTCTCTGTAGTAACTCAGATCCCACCCCATCTAACATCTCATCACAGGCCATTGGACCTATTTACCATGAATATTTAAAGATCATTTAATTGCCAAAATCATATTATCCCATCATACCATCTCCTCCATAAACTTAGCGAGTTTAATCTTAAAGCCAGATAGGTCTTTTGCCCCCACTGCTTCTCTTGGAACGCTATTCCAAAACTTCACTCCTCTGATGGTTAGAAACCTAATGATGAGGTGGAGCCTGTGACAGGGCCCCTTGGGGGTGGAGAGAGGGCAGAAGCTTTGAATCATTCCAGTGAAGGACTCATGATCAATAGCACCCTGAGCTGATAGAGATGACATACCTTTATTAGCTACAGGACCAAAGACCCTAAATCATCATTTGTCTTTGTCTAAGTTGAATAAATAGCTCCCTAACCCAATAATAATATACTTGGGGCACAGATCCCAGAAACAATTCTTGAATGGATATACAAGTGCTTCTTAAGGGGCTGATCCAAATTCCATTGAACTCAACTGAAGAAAAACTCCTATTTATTTCAGTGGGCTTTGGACCAGGTCCTGAATGAATTTTTTAGATAAAGGAAACGCAGTGGATCTAATTTACTTAGATTTTAGTAAGGCGTTTGATACTGTGCCACATGGGGAATTTATTAGTTAAATTGGATAAGATGGGCATCAATAGGAAAATTGAAAGGTGGATAGGGAATTGGTTAAAGGGGAGTCTACAACGGGTCCTACTGAAAGGTGAACTGTCAAGTTGGAGGGAGGTTACCAGTGGAGTTCCTCAAGGATCAGTTTTGGGACCAATCTTATTTAATCTTTTTATTACTGACCTGGGCACAAAAAGTGGGAGTGTGCTAATAAAGTTTGCAGATGATACAAAGCTGGGAGGTATTGCTAATTTAGAGAAGGACAGGGATACCCTACAGGAGGATCTGGATGACCTTGTAAACTGGAGTAATAGGAATAGGATGAAATTTAATAGTGAGAAGTGTAAGGTCATGCATTTAGGGATTAATAACAAGAATTTTAGTTATAAGCTAGGGACGCATCAACTAGAAGTAACGGAGGAGGAAAAGGACCTTGGAGTATTGGTTGATCATAGGATGACTATGAGCTGCCAATGTGATATGGCTGTGAAAAAAGCTAATGTCGTCTTGGGATGCATCAGGAGAGGTATTTCCAGTAGGGATAAGGAGGTTTTAGTACCGTTATATAAGGCACTGGTGAGACCTCACCTGGAATACTGTGTGCAGTTCTGGTCTCCCATGTTTAAGAAGGATGAATTCAAACTGGAACAGGTACAGAGAAGGGCTACTAGGATGATCCGAGGAATGGAAAACTTGTCTTATGAAAGGAGACTCAGGGAGCTTGGCTTGTTTAGCCTAACTAAAAGAAGGTTGAGGGGAGATATGATTGCTCTCTATAAATATATCAGAGGGATAAATACCAGAGAGGGAGAGGAATTATTTAAACTCAGTACCAATGTGGACACAAGAACAAATGGATATAAACTGGCCACTAGGAAATTTAGATTAGAAATTAGACGAAGGTTTCTAACCATCAGAGGAGTGAAGTTTTGGAATAGCCTTCCGAGGGAAGTAGTGGGGGCAAAAGATCTATCTTGCTTTAAGATTAAACTCGATAAGTTTATGGAGGAGATGGTATGATGGGATAACATGGTTTTGGTAATTAAATATTCATGGTAAATAGGCTCAATGGCCTGTGATGGGTTTTTAGATGGGGTAAGATCCAAGTTACCGGGAAAGAATTTTCTGTAGTATCTGGCTGATGAATCTTGCCCATATGCTCAGGGTTTAGCTGATCGCCATATTTGGGGTCGGGAAGGAATTTTCCTCCAGGGCAGATTGGAAGGCCCTGGAGGTTTTTCGCCTTCCTCTGTAGCATGGGGCACGGATCACTTGCTGGAGGATTCTCTGCTCCTTGAGGTCTTCAAACTACAATTTGAGGACTTCAATAGCACAGATATAGGTGTGAGGTCTTTTTTAGGAGTGGTGGGTGAAATTCTGTGGCCTGCATTGTGCAGGAGGTCAGACTAGATGATCATAATGGTCCCTTCTGACCTAAATATCTATGAATCTATGAATCTATGAATAATGCCTCAAGTGAATTCCAGAGGCGTGCTTAGAAACCATATTTATTTAGTATTTATTTTGAAGAACTGACAATGTGTTAAGTACTGTTCAAGATGATCCCTGCCTCAAGATAGCTCCTGCAAATCTAAAAAACCTGATAGACATGGGATAGACCTGATGCATTGGGAAGCTGGAATGAGTAGGATGTTAGGGTTTTATTAATTATTGAGGTTATTATTGTCTCACTCATTGTGTGAATCACAGAAGAACTTGCCCTTGAATAGGTAAATATGGGCTTTAACCAGTAAAACATTTGATTTATATATATATATATATATATATATATATATATATATATATATATATATATATATATATATATATATATATATATATATATAAGCCATATACAATACACATCACTCAGTGTAGATCTTGGTGATGTTATTTATATTTTATATGTATGTAGGAAAATTTATGTAAAAAAAGTGGCTACAGTATTATAATGAAACCTCAAAATGTCCTCAACTAACTCTAAAATGTAACATAAAACAATGACAAAAGTGAGGAAGTTCAGGCTTAGGATTCTCAGCTGAGATCTTCAAAGGCTCCTGATGGGATCTGGGCACCTGACTCCTTTAGTCTACTTTGAAAATTCATGTCTGAATTCTCTTCTTCAGTAACTCCTCATGCCTACTGGGGCATCCTCAGGGCAGATTTTGAGGCAGATTTATTATGGTCTTTCCCTACTACGGAAAATTGACTTGGGCATATACTTGTGTTATTTCCTGCCTAGTTTCAGGTGTCACCAGCCTTCATTTATTGTGCTTAGGTGGCATGGTAGACATATCTAAACACCCTTCCAGGTATGTGATACCACATTGAAGAAAAAATGGGGAAAAATAAGGCCTGAGTAGCTTTAAATGTCTTTGCTTTGAAAAGACCTTCTCCATTGTTCTTCAAAAGGTCCAGATTGTGATACTCTGACTTTCATTGAATGGCACATTACAGCACAAATATTCCTGTTGACGTCTTCCTCCTTAAACCAGTCTTTAGAAAGAAAAATAATCCAACCCCTCCCCCTCAATAATGCATTAGGGAATTGCCTTAGAATTCAAAATAAGTTTAATGACTTTAAAGACAGTTTAGTAGGTAATTCATTTCAGCACAAAGAACCTTCAGCACATGTGCCAAGTTTGTGTGTGAAATGATTTCAGTCAGCTGGGTTCATAATTTCAGATGCAGGAACAGAATAATTTGAAGTCCAAAATTTGGCCCTTAGTATATATTCAGCAGTTCATATAAAAAAAGCCATAAGCTGATACATAGACTATTGCTTAAAATGTTCATCAAACATTTTAAAATAATGTAAAATATCAGTAAAACTTTGTAAATAATTTATAAACAGAAAAATAGATGAAAGTTTGAGATCGTTTGTAACAAACAGTTTAACCAACTGTAATATACAGGGAGAGCTACAGATAGGACTATGATTTGTACGGTCATTTGGTGAAGAATTGTACTGCCTTCCATGGGGTACTCCACACTATTAAATAAAAAAGAAAGGGTACATTTTTGCTGGACTTGCTCAGGCCAGGGAAGTTTTCAGGGCTCGGACCATGATACATGGATTCATCAACTGAAATTCCTTCGGCCTCCAATCCTGCTGTAGTGTAGCTTAAATCATTGGGGAGGTCTGGCCTCCACAGTCACAATAGGAGGTCAGGCTTGGTACAGATTTTACTTTTTTTTTCTTCTTAAAAAAATGCTTTCATTTAATGATTTTTCTGTGGAGAAAGGCAGCTTTTCAAACATGAAAATGTCCTTCCCTATAGCAGAGGTAGTTTGAAAAATAAAACTCAATAGCAGGTATATTTCAAATATATCATTTTCTAGGGTTCCTCTTCTAGAACATATTGTTCTCCCGCTCTTTATTTTTGTGCTGAACTCAAAAGAAGTCTAAAGTGGGCTGTCCTGGAGCTTATTTCCAGTTATTGGTCAGTCAGTTTGAAAAGGACCTGGAGTCACCCCTAGTACAGGGCGATTGTCTCCCCTACTCTCTGAGGTGAATCCCCACTCAAGTACAGCTGCCTCTAGAGGCACAATGGGGACAATTTGCTGTGTAAGTCAAGCCCATCCATTTCCATCCCCCCCTTACCAAGATATTCTTGTAAGTACATCAGAAGAAAATACACCATTTTGAATATTAATAATACTTATCAATTACATAGCACTTTATTTTGTTTACCTCCTTTCGTTCAGAGTACCAAAATGTTTAACAGACTGTATGTTGACAGCAGCACCCACTGGAACCACAGAAATGCAGTTAAATCTGCAGAATTTCTGTACCAACATAATACACAATGGTGCTTAGAAGAAGTAATGGAAAATAACTTCTTCCATTGATATTATGTGGGGATATTTTAAGCACCATGCTGATAATTCCAAGGTGGAGTTTAACCAAGACACTAGAGTTAGCATTACTATATTGCCTAAAAATGCCAGAATTTCATTTTACATGATCTTGATTTTACTTATCCTGCAAAGGGTGCCACCACCCACATCACAATGTCCCTTAGCACCATGCTGGGGATTGCCTATCCAATGACTCAAAGGGAACAGTGCCATCTGCTAAATGCCACCATCATCTCTGGCACGTACTACCTAGGTAATAGTAGTCAGTCTCTCATCCAAATACTGATCAAGCCCAATTGCACTCAATGTAGTTTGAGATCTGATGAAATCAATGTTGGTCAAAGCTTTGTAGTTCAGATTAGGTCCCTCAAGTTTTACAGCACACGCATATTACATTTGGCTGTGTACCTCTCTCTGGGGCTCATCAAGTGTGTGTGCTGATTCTGAAATCTATCATGCCATTTTCTGGAGTAAAACAAACAACTGGGATAATACCATAGCTGTCAAACCCCTTCAGATATAAATTCTGTAATAAAGGCAACCTTTTGTAAATAAATAAATAAATAAAGTTAAGCATTCGCAGAAGAGACATGCACGTAAAGAGGAAAACTGGAACAATGCATTTTATAAAGTGCAAATTGTCAAAACATATTCTATAATAACCTTACCAGCTGTAGTGCGTTTGTCTTCTGTTTTAAATGGCCTTTTCATAAATTGAAAAGGATCATTTCTCTCATTAACCTTTAAGTCAGTAAAATAAGACATTTTAAGTGTTTTCTGCACATATTTCCTTGAGCCTCAGGAAAACTTATCATAGCTCCAAATCAGGAAGACATTTTAGGGGGGATAAATATATATATTTCTGGTTCTTTAGCATTTTTAAGACCCTTGTTTTCTTGTACAAACTGTCGCCTTGTCCTTAAGTTAAAATATGAATGTTTATATTTTATTTTTAATCTTGCATATTCTTTTAAAACAATCACTTTTACATTCTGAATTATTCCCTTTCAGTAAACTATTGTCTGGAGTTATTTAAGAGAAAATGCAACAGAAAAACAACATCATATACCATGGACAAGTTTTGAGTAGAATAACTGAACAGGGGAAGACTGAAAGGCATGGGGAGTAGAGTCTGATTTTTACAATAAAGAGGAAGTGTGAGTTAGGGATCAGAGACCAGGGAAGAATAGAAACGTCTCAGGAAGAATTAAAGAGATTCAGGAATCTCTTCCAGATAATGGCAAAAGAATGGGAAAAAATATCTATTGCTGACTGATGGGGAATAGAACCCAATGAAGTCTTTGTGACTGAGAATATGGGTGCCACTAAGGAATAGGAGGATATAAAGCCGGAGGGGAGGCAGGCAATGTGATCAATTACATAGAGGATCCTGAAATCCAAAGGGAGAATTTACACCAAATTAGTAAATGAACCGAGTCAGATTATGAAGATCAGTGAGTAAGCTGTGAAGTGTCTTTATTTTTCAAGGTTCTTAAGGGTGGGAGTGATGTAATCCATCCCTAAGTACAAATAAGAGAGATGCTGCTGCTGTGCTTTGGATATACAGAGAGTGGGGACAGTAAAGGAGGGACCTGGAATACTTGAGACAAGCAGAGATGACAGAATGAATACAAGCTCATGCTCAAATAAATTGGTTAGTCTCTAAGGTGCCACAAGTACTCCTTTTCTTTTTAATGAATACAATTTTCATCAGCAGAGTAGTCAGAGCATTAGACGTAGACAATGCTTTGGAGGTGGACATAAGCAGCTTCAGACACTTGGGAAATGCGGACAACAAAGGCATGTGAAAGGCCAGGGCCAAAGTGCAGGAACCTGAGATTGGAGTCAAAGAGAATCGGAGGTAGATACGTTTTGGTTGAAGGTGCTCTTCTTACCAATAGATAGGATGTCATTAAACTGAAGGACAGGAGGAGCAAAATGAGGCTGAACTGGGCATAAATGGCTGAATCTGTCTCCCATTAAAATCAATGGCAAAACTTCTTTTGATTTCCGTGGTGTAAGGTCAGTCCCAAAATGAGAAATGGGCCAAATCAATGAAAGTTATGTAGATTTGGATACACTCAATGTAGGAATGCTAACCATGACTGAACTAATACGGAAAATATTTAGTCAAAGGGATAAGATTAATAGTGAAGAGGGCTGGGGCCATCAGAGGAAACCCATAGCACAGAGAAATGTCTATTATGCCGATAGATGATTTTGTTCGGATGTTAATTCTGGGGAAGAGTGTGAAACGAAAAAGTGAGAGAAAAAAACACACATCACAAAAGCTGAGAACCAAGACTAAGGAAGGAAAATTAACTTTAAATTGAGACTTCAGGGATAGAAAGGTTTTTCTGTCTCCCCTTAAATTAATATGATAGAAAAACATTGTAGGCATGATTGCAGCTCTTGTATTCTAAGCCTATTGTATACTAAGTTATATGATAGTAAGAAGTCAAATCTCATTATCATAAAGGAAATATGATAAATATTATCTCTCTTACTGCTTTTGTTGTTCAAAAGTACTGTGAAGACACACTGCAAGATAAAATTACATTTTACTACAATGCCTCAAATTATACTGACAGCTAACTCACATACAGTATCTGCTCACATAAAGTGAAGAGAAAAAGCCACAGAAATGCAATTTAATTGTTCTTGTGAAAGTGCCCTCTAAGGAAATTGTTAATACATTTCAATTTTTTTGTCCAATGTTGTATGTATTCTGTATTTCAGAAAATAATATTTTACCATCCGAGACTATAAAGGCTACCAGTTTAGGTTTCGATGTCCAAATTCTGTTCTGAGTCGGAAAAGTGTAATTAAGGTAAATAGGGTAACTCCCTTAAAATCAGTGCAGTTACTGTGGTTTTACAGTGAGATTACTGAGCACAATTTAGTGCCTAGGCAATAATAAATGTGTCTAAAACATATCAAACATTTTTAAAAGGGGGGAAAATCAGAAATAGGGAAGTCAAACTACTGACCTCAATTACAAGGAATATGTATGATGATTCTGGCTCAACAATAAGAGCCCACTTCTGCCACCCTTGCTCACACTGAATTATATCTTGTTCCACAAGTACTGCCATTAATTTCAATACTTCAAGATAAAAGGCTTCTTAATAAAAAGGAAGAGTGGCTTATCTTAATCACTAAAGGCACAATTCTGCCACATTTCCTCATATTCAGTTGTACCTTGTTTTGGGAGTAGCCTCATGTCAGTGGTCATATATGATGTATATATAATGCTATGAGATGTGGTTGGGAGCAAGTTTTAACAACAAAGTTAATTTAATTAGAAAAATTAGTTTAGTCTGTCACTGTCTAACCTGAGATACTGTGTTAATTAATACAAAATATTAACAGATCAAGCATTTTGGAGTTATAACAACACTTTTTTGCATTTACCTTTTTTATTTATGTATATCACACCTTGCATCTCAGGATCTTGAATAATTTAACAGATATTGATTTAATGAAATCCCTGTGAAGTAGGTAAATATATTTGTTTTCCAGATGGTAAACTGAGGCACAGGGTAGCAAGGTCACACTATGAGCATTGACAGAGCAGGATCTAGTTGGGAGTCCTGATTCCTCATCTTCTATTATAGCCACTAAAACCACTTTTCTTAGTTTGCAGCTTACAGACTCAAATGAACAATTACTTGGTGGATACTTATAACTTATAGATATTTAAAATTTGATATTTTATTACACCTAGTTAACAAAAAATAAATATGCCTTTTTCTGTAAGGAGAACACACAATTCAGCTACAGCATTCAGTCAAATATCCGGGGCTGTATTTATATCCACTGTCTATTCTGAACAAGGCCTCTTGGTACCAGTATCTCTATGTGTCTATCAACATTATTTTTGTCAAGTTCCAAGATGCTGATGAGAACCTCTGGCAGACTTTTGAAATTCCCAAGACTGTTTTCAAACTACCTTGAGGAATCCTGTTTTGGGGTCATGAATATTTTCTTTCTTTGAACAGGAATATTAGCATGGTTGCTTAGAAACCAGACAAAGGGATTCAAGGGAGAAAGAAGGTGTAAATGAAATAATGAAAATATCATCTGTGGCAACATCTGATTCAGATGGGTACTGGAGAGGGGGGGCTTTGTGCATATATATTTAACAAAAGTATATTTTCATTTCTGCCCAGCAGTTCTTGAGATGAATCTTAACATCCTTAATCTCTATTTGTTTCTAAAAACTACACCTTTATTCAGAAGTCCTATAGAAATTTTATATTATTTCAAGAAAGAACTGAAGTTAGGAACAACCTTCTGAGAAAGATTGCTTTGGCAATTTGATAATCAAAATTCAAACTTTGTTTGCAATTTTGTTTTTAAGACTCCAGTGGATAGTAACCACTTCTCCGTTCCTGTTAGCCACCATGTGTGTAAAATTAAAATGGACAGTGATCTAGAAAATTACATAAATAAGCCTTTTATCACATTTGCTGCTCTTCAGAAATTAACAGCTCTCTTTTCGATAATTCATGTTTCTGATGCAACTTTACACTGTGTGTATGTTCAGGCAAATGAATATATGTGTGGCATCTGTGGGAAGCTTAGACATATGGTAATACAACAGCACAATCTGAAGTTACCTCAGACCTTTAGACCCTGCATTCAAATAGGTTTGACAGATTCTGATTCAATGTGGCTTGGATGTAGAACAGATGTAACGTGCTCAGGTTGGGACAAAAGAAGCATCCTGAAGTGCTGTTCAGCAAACCATCTGGCTCATTCCACATTACAATGCTGCCTACTCAACTAGAGTTCATTCAGCGAACAAATAGCTTAGTTATTAAATGATTACTTTGAAGCTCTTTCTTACTTTAAAGATTCATAAGACCTGTCACTGAAATGTACTCTATAGTTACAAATCCCATTTATTTCAGTGGGAATTGAGGATGCTTGAGGATTCAGTGGCACTTTTTAATCACATAGGAAAGGCCATATAATTCACATAAAGAAGAGGAGTACTTGTGGCACCTTAGAGACTAACAAGTTTATTTGAGCATAAGCTTTCGTGAGCATGCATCCGATGAAGTGAGCAGTAGCTCACGGAAGCTTATGCTCAGATAAATTGGTTAGTCTCTAAGGTGCCACAAGGACTCCTTTTCTTTTTGCGGATACAGACTAACATGGCTGCTACTCTGAAATAATTCACATAGAGATGGAAGCATGCGAATTCAGACATGCGAGCTAATAATGGTCATAGCCTCATTTATGCTTTACACCATTCTGGCAGTGTGAAGTAGGTATAATTTAATTAACACCCATGTTAAAGGGTCCTTTCATTGGCATAGCTGTGTAATGGGCTCTTAGTGAAAATGAGAATCTGACCCATTGTGTGTATAAGGATATTGGGAATGAAGGCTTGTCCCTAATGGTGGAATTTAACGTAGAGCAAGATGTATGCAGTGTAGTTGTAGCTGTGTCAGTCCCAAGATATTAGAGAGGCAAGATGGGTGAGGTAATATCTTCTATCTGACCAACTCCTGTTGGAGGGACAGACAAGCTTTCAAGACATACAGAGCAACATTAGCAATCTCCCTCAGAACACCATCCTCGCCAGCATGGATGTTGCTTCCCTAGACACCAACATCCCTCGCAATGATAGCATAGCTGCCTGACTCAAATATTTGCAAGACAACAGACAACTCTCAAATATCCACCCCAAACATATAGCCAAACTAATCCATTTCATCTTCACCCATAACAATTCTAGATTCAACTACAAACACCTTGTCCAACCCATAGGAACAGTCATGGGTAATTCAGGCTAAACAATCTGTTCCACCTTGTATTTAGCTGTGATGCTAGGAGTACCTTTCAAGACCTGAAGAAGAGCTCCCTGTGGCTCAAAAGCTTTTCTCTCTCACCAACAGAAGTGGTATAACAAAAGATCTTACTTCACCCTCCTTGTCTTCTGTATAACAAGGTAGTTTACTTGATTTTACATATGTAAAGTAATTAATTATATTTATTATTTCTAACTGTGAATTATATATGATTGCACACAAAAACTACTTTAAAAGACATTAAGGTTGCAATGTTTCAGAGTAACAGCCGTGTTAGTCTGTATTCACAAAAAGAAAAGGAGTACTTGTGGCACCTTAGAGACTAACCAATTTATTTGAGCATAAGCTTTCGTGAGCTACAGCTCACTTCTTCGGATGCATACAGTCATAGTATGCATCTGATGAAGTGAGCTGTAGCTCACGAAAGCTTATGCTCAAATAAATTGGTTAGTCTCTAAGGTGCCACAAGTACTCCTTTTCTTTTTAAGGTTGCAATGTAAAGCACCCAGAAGTTAAGAAATGCCAGAATTAATCTTTCCTGTGCAACTATAATTTGGCCCTTTTGTGCATATGTATTACGATAGTCTTTAATTACATGATCACATACTTCTTTTCTACAGGCTTTTTCTACCAACCTAACCCATAATAAATGTGTTGTAATATAAACTATAATTTCTGTTAGGTGTCAAATAATTTGTATAGACATATGCTATATGTATGTGAATTAAAATAGAATGGAAAAAGAGAAAAATGTATAGTAATATCACTCCAATCCATCATACATATTATGAGGCATTATTATCAGAAGTATCAGACACAAAGGCCTAACCCTATCTCAATCTGTATTTAAAGTAGCACACATTCAGATGCAACAAGGTCAGATAGGTTTCATGTTGTCAGTATGAAACCACAATTACATATTGTCTTCCAAAGAGTAGTGACCCCATAGAGCCATCACATCTATGTTCTCCTGTATCGAGGGGAGCCTTTTGCTCTCATTACTGCCTTAAATTGCCAACTCTTTAGGCTGTTTCTGGCAGGAAACGTAGGACATTGCATTTGACCTTGACTTCACATTTCATTACAAAGTAAACAAGACATGAGCAACCTTTACTCTCTGTTTAGTGCCCTCCACCTATGTGCTTATAATGGCAGCAGCTCAACTTTTACTGTATCTTGATCACTTCATTTTTGATATTCTCAGCACATTTGATGTAAGGCCCTAACCATAATAGTGGTGGAATCAGAGTTGACTAAAAAGAGATAAAAAGAAAAAAATAGTTTGCTTTGTAGGGTTCAGAAAGGACCTGTGTTCTGTTTTTCATGGAAAAAAAATCCACCATACCATTATTACCATTTTTTGTTTACCAAAACCAGTTTTCAGTAAAAAGGTATTTTTGGTAACTAAAATGTTTCATACATTCAAAATTGATTTTGATAAAAAATTTGGTTAAAATTTCATTAAAAATATCAAAATTTCATTAAATGGGAAATTTCAATAACTTTTGGCAACAAATTTCATTGTTTTTAAAAAGGTTGGTTTTTTTGCCAAAAAAAAAAAATTGTAATGTGAAAATTTTCAAACAGCTGTAAGTGGATTTTTTAAGTTATCACTTGACATAACAAATGATGTTAGAGTGTTAATAATTTCAATGTAGATATTCTTCTTTCCGGTTAAACTTTTGGAAGTGTTAACATGTAACTGACAGGTTTAGAACTGGCATCTTTCTACATGCGCTAGGAAAACAAAATGAAGGTTTTAGAGATTGAAAAGTAGTAGCATATATTGTGGCAAGTCTCCTCTTTCACCACATCGGTCTCAGCATTTCTCTCTCTGCTGGGGTGGCCCTGAAGTAAATCAATCCTATTACGGAGGTTTTTATTCTCAACTTTGGTTTATATACAAGCCTCAGGGTTGCCTAACTATCAGCACACACACACTCAAGCACACCCCCTTCCCACCCCCCAGGCCTCCCCCCCCACACACAAAACACATTTCCTTGCTCCCAATTAACTTATTATGCAGGCTTCTGGTCACCAGTCTTTCCCCAAACAGAAGTATATTCAGTGTTTCCCCTATAGGAAGAGAACAGCCTTCTATCCAGGAGAAGCCTGTTCTCCAAGCTGCCCCTAACCCTGCTGCAGCTTATTTCTTCTCCTTGCTTCCCTTCTCTCCCTAGAAGAGAGGTTTAAAAAGTCACCAGCTGACTAATTAACCTGAGGTAACCTCTTTTCAGTTCATAGGGAAAAGGGCCTTTACCATTCTAAGACTGATATACTTGCCTTCCAAGCCTCTCTTATTAGAGAAACAAGGCAGGTGAGGTAATATATCTTTCACTGGACCAACTTCTGTTGAGTGAGAGAGACAAGCTTTCGAGCCCCACAATGCTCTTCTTCAGGTCTGGGAAAGGTACTCCTAGGCTATATCTACACTACATCATTTACAGTGACACACTGCACCTATCCAGCTGCATCACTGTAGCACTTCTGGTGAAGATGCTCTAAGGTCTCTCCCATCAGCTTAATAACTCCTGCCTCTGCAAGAGGCGGTAGTTATGTCGGCAGGAGAAGCTCTCCAGCCAACATAGCACTGTCCACACTGGCACTTAGGTCAGTGTCATTTATGTGGATTATCCACATCCCTGAGGGAAATAAATTATACCAAAGTAATTTGTAACATAAACATAGCCCTAGTGCCACAGCAAAATGCAAGGTGGAACAGATTGTTTAGCATAATTAATTAGCACATATTCTAAGGGACCATTTAAGGTAGAGTGGTCTGTTATCACCTCTGCAGTCATGGGACAAAAATGGGGGGTTAGTGGGTCAGAGATTGTTGTAAAAGCCATAAATCCAGTGTCTCTGTTCAGGTCCATGATTTTTAGAACATAAGAACGGCCATACTGGGTCAGACCACAGGTCCATCTAGCCCAGTATCCTGTCTAATGCCAGGTGCTTCAGAAGGAAAGACCAGAACAGGTAACCATCAAGTGATCCATCCCCTGTTGCCCATCCTGGCTAATAGCCTTTGATGAACCTATCCTCCATGAATTTAGCTAGTTCTTTTTTGAACCCTGTTATAGTCTTGGCCTTCACAACAGCCTCTGGCAAAGAGTTCCACTGTGTGTTGTGTGAAGAAATACTTCCTTTTCTTTATAAATAACACTTTCTTATTTACTTTCTCCACACCAGTCATGATTTTATAGACCTCTATCATATTCCCACTTAGTTATCTTTTTTCCAAGCTGAAAAGTCCAATCTTATTAATTTCTCCTCATATGGAAGCTGTTCAATTCCCCTAATCATTTTTGTTGCCCTTTTCTGCACCTTTTCCAATTCTACCATATCTTTTTTGAGATGGGGCAATCACATCTTCACATAGTATTCAAGGTGTAGGTGCACCATGGATTTGTATAGAAGCAATATGATATTTTCTGTCTGATTATCTATCCCTTTCCTCATGATTCCCAACATTCTGTTATCTTTTTTGACTTTTTTGTGCATTGAGCGCATGTTTTCAGTGAACTATCCTCAATGACTCCAAGATCTTTCTTGAGTGGTAACAGCCAATTTAGACTGTTCATTTTATATGTATAGTTGGGGTTATGTTTTCCAATGTGCATTACTTTGCATTTATCAATACTGAATTTCATCTGCCATTTTGTTGCCCAGTCACTCAGTTTTGTGAGATCCCTTTGTAAATCTTCATAGTCTGCCTGGGATTTAACTATCTTGAGTAGTTTTGTATCATCTGCGAATTTTGCCACCTCACTGTTTACCTCCTTTTCCAGATCATTTATGAATATGTCGAACAGTACTGGTCCCAGTACAGACCTCTGGGGGACACCACTGTTTACCTCTCTCCATTCTGAAAACTGACCATTTATTCCCACCCTTTCTTTCCTATCTTTTAACCAGTTACTGATCCATGAGAGGACCTTCCCTCTGATCCTGTGACAATTTACTTTGCTTAAGAGCCTTTGGTGAGGGACCTTGTCAGAAGTTTTCTGAAAAAACTAAGTACACTATATTCACTGGCTCCCCCTTGTCCGCAGGCTTGTTGACCCCCTCAAAGAATTCTAGTAGATTGGTGAGGCATGATTTCCCTTTACAAAAACCATGTTGACTCTTCCCCAATAAATTATGTTCATCTATGTGTCTGACAATTCTGGTCTTTACCATAGTTTCAACCAATTTGCCTGGTACTGAGGTTAGGCTTATCAGCCTGTAATTGCTGGGATTGCCTCTGGAGTCAATCTTAAAAATTGGTGTCACATTAGATATCCTCCAGTGATCTGGTACAGAAACTGATTGAATTGATAGGTTACATACCCCAGTTAGTAGTTCTGCAATTTCACATTTGAGTTTCTTCAGAACTCTTGGGTGAATAGTATCTGGTCCTGGTGACATATTACTGTTTAATTTATCCCAAAACCTCAATCTGGGACAGTTCCTCATATTTGTCACCTAAAAAGAATGGCTCAGGTTTGGGACTCTCTCTCACATCCTCAACTGTGAAGACTGATGCAACAAATTCATTTAGTTTCTCCACAATGGCCTTATTGTCCTTGAGTGCTCCTTTACCATCTCAATTGTCCAGTGCCCCCACTGGTTGTATAGCAGGCTTCCTGCTTCTGATGTACTTAAAAAAATTTTGCTATTATTTTTTGAGTCTTTGGCTAGCTGTTCTTTAAATTCTTTTTTGGCCTCTCTAATTATATTTTTACACTTCACTGGCCAGAGTTCATGCTCCTTTTCATTTTCCTCAATAGGATTTAACTTCCACTTTTCCAAAGATGCCTTATTAGCTCTCGCTGCTTCTTTTACATTGTTTAGCAGAGTTATGAATTGAATTTATGAATTTACAGAGTATGAATGTAAGTTCCCAGGCTCATCTTTTGAAAGCATTGTGCAGGCTCAAAAGCTTGTCTCTCTTCCCAGCAGAAATTGGTCCAATAAAAGGTATTATTTCACTCACGTTGTCTCTCTAATATCCTGGGACCAACTTGGTTACAACTACACTGCATACCACTCTTATAGCTGCCAGGTCTGACTTTCTCAGAACATAAACTTGAATCTAAAATGGCAGCCACAATTTGCAAGTCAAACAGGATTATGCAAAATCTGATAGTGTGTCTATCAAAATTGTCCTATTGAGAACATTGTAACCAACCTCATGTGGAAAGGTAACTTTTGCCTCAGAAAGACACCAGTTATGATTTTTCTTAAGGAAGCAAATGCACCAAAAAAATGGAATTTCCCTGGATTTTTGAGAAATGAATATCAGACCTATTTTATGTCTGAATGTGTACATCCAGTTTATTACTATGGCAAAGTATCTTTTAACTTGGCTAAAATGCCATGCAAAGCCTAGGATTGGTAAGTTTGTAAGCTTCATAGGTCTGAACCCTTTTCTTCCCATCAAAAAAACAAAACAAAACAAAAAAACAAAAGAAGCCCAGGGTGGGGGTTGGAGTAGGAGAGAGGAAGGAGCAGACTCATGTCTTCTACTAGTTTCTACCTGGTGGCATAGTGGAATGTTGCAGAACAAGGACCCAGATTATTTTAGAAAACTTTTCATGTGGAGGCCTCAGGCTTCCATCTGCTCTATGTATGCCTGGAAGGTTGTTGACTATAATGTCCAGGAAGCCATGGGGGAAGACTTCAGCATCAACCCATGTTATTTAAGCCATTTTTTTTAAATGAACCCACCAGGGCTGAGTAAAAAGAGAACTCTGCATTTGACTTGGTTATATTGACTTGAGTCATTAAAAGGGGCCAGGCCTCAGAGACTATCATTTTAACCTACTCTCTTTGCTGTGGATGTAAGGTTCAGATAAAAACAAAATCACATTAACTCACTGTATTGAGATGTCTCTTTACCTTTGTCTTTCTCTTTTCCAAATTCTGTTTTTCATTCAAACAGCATTATCTTAGCAAATCCACAGTGGTAGCTAAGAGAAAACAATGAATTTGGTGGGTTATTCTCTACTAGTAATTTTTTAAAATTCTGTCCTATGCTTTTACTGCATCAGTCCTCTCTACAGTAGCTAAGGTTCCTGATCACCTCAGATTTTAACTTGATTTCTATTGCAGTTGGTTATTTTCTGGTTTGGAGATGAAGAGCTGGCTTTACTTTTGATTTGAGTTGTCATTTTAAGGTTTGGCAAAAGCATCTAGAGCTCAAGAGTTCTCTGGTCATTATAAATTGAAAGAAAGAAGAAAAGAATCTGTCATATTAATACTGTCTTGTAAAGTTTTAAATAAAGTGCTACAATATATTATTTAATATGGGGATCACCAGGTGGTATTCAGTTTCACTAGCCCTCATAGTTTAATTTGGGGTGAGAGGGGTACAGGGGTAGCTGAATGCTTTCTCCAGTGATTGCATCAATCTTGCAATAAAGATTGATTGCATCAATCTTGCAATAAAGGTCAAGCGGGGTAGCAATGGAAAATGTAAAGCTGCTAAGGTTATTTTGAGATAGCCATTTGTAGTCTGGTTACCTAACAAGGAATTGCTATTTGTTTATTTAGCACAGCTATGATACAATAAAATGGAAAACTTAAACTAATAAAATTTTAAAATCCATTTTAAACACAGGGGATAAGTGTACATATGTGGTAATATTAGTTAATTCTTCTAGCAATTTGGTCAATGCTAATATTTAAGAATTAATAAAAAGAAAGCAAATGTAGAAATCTAGGTTTATCAGGTTATGAAAAATGAAAGAACAGCAACATGATGATGCTACTGTTTGTATCTCTGTGGTAACAGTATTTATGTTTGTAGATGTATGGAGAAGTGAGAGGATAAAGGTTACATAGTTTTGCAGATGGAGCAGAACTCTGTGGTTTAAGAAAAAATAAGCATGTGGGTACCAAAATAATAAGGCTCTATCCCCATCTTCTAACAACTGCTGGACTCAATGGTATCATATAACTATAATGGTCTCATAATGGAAATGGGATAATACCAGGGTTGTCCCTCCTGTGCTAGTACACTCGTAACTACTGTGATAAAGTGTTGGTACTTTTGCAGATCTTCAAAAGTTGTCATTCATTTAGCTCAAACTTCACCAGTTGTGATGTTTTACAATCCCCTTTTCCCTCCACTCCCACCCCTCTCAAATCACAGTTTTTCTGATAAAAATAGTTAAAGTGCAATTATCTCCAGACCAAGGATTCTACTCTGAAAAAATTTATGAGTAATTTTGAATAACAGATACATTAGAGAATTACATGTGTTGTGTGTGAACAAGTCACACACACAAAAAGGATATTAATTGAATGAATTATTCAGTACAAGTTATTCACTTTAGCTCTAATGCTTGGCTGGGAAATATTTACATTTAAAAGAAAAAAAAACTATTAATTTCTTAGCCATTAATCAGACATCTGGTAACCATTTACTGTAACTTCACATTTTGTGTCATGGGGTGGAGGTGGGGAATCAGACACATAGTGCCAAATCATTATGTATAATTCAGATACCTAATGCATTCAGATGTGTTTTTGTTTTTTAGTGTTTGATTCTCCCAGGGGTACAGCCCTCAGTGATGTTCTTTGACTTCACTTGTGCCCCAGAACTAACTCTATGTTTATGATCAATCCTCTCTTTAGAGCCTCTTTTTCTCTGTTTCCAGCACAGATGGATGTGTTCTCTCTCTCTCTCTCTCTCTCCCTCAAAAACACAGTTTTCACTCTGTTTTGGACTTATTAGAACTCTCTCAATGTTATATTCCTTGCTCTCTCTTTTTTCCAGGCCATAACTTTCTCCTTCTTCCAATTTTCCTTGTTACTAGCCAAGTAAGGGCATTCCCTAATTAATAGTTTGCCCCATTGTTCTCTTAAGAAGCCTGATCTCTCATATTGTTTTGTTTCTTGTTTGCTTCCCCCCAACAGACTCCTTTGCAGTCTGTTGGGGGAAGTGAAGACCAGGATAAAATCAAATGAGTAAACTGAAGCACACGTGTTATTTACAAAAAATAATACATATAACTCCTTCATTTTCCACACGCCTACACAGATAATTCCCACATAGACCTGGCCCTTATTGGAGAACTACATTTTGAGTAAGAAGGAAACAAATTATTCATCTAAAACTACTTTCTTTTTTGTTTTGTTCTTGACTTCAGTGGCACGACTCATAAAAGTACAGATATTCAAATAAGTAAGGGTTTGTAGGCTCAAGCCCTTAAAGACCAATATTGTTTATTAATTAATGGGAATAGAGGCATAACCTTACACCCCAGCTCAGCAATTGACAGCATGTGGGTAGACTGTTGCACCTATCCAGAGCCCAATTGACTTCAGTGGGGCACCATACAAACACAGCCATCTGCCTGCGCACTATCAATTGCAGGATCTGGGCCTTAAGAAGTAAACTCAACAGCTTCTTACTATTAGTTAAAGTTTTTCCATCGACATCATTGTTCAGCTCAATGCTATTTGCAATAGACAACTTTTGTAAATGTATCGTCTCCAAGAATTTGTCTGAAATCTGTAACCACCCATAAAATATAAATTTACAGTGTGATTTATCACATAATGTGTTTACTACAAACAATGTAAGATTAAAAGCATATTTATTGTAAGCACTGAAGTGATGAATTAGATGTCTCATGTTTCATCTATATCTGTCATGATGCTACAAAGCTTGATAGCAATATAAGATGTACAGTGGTTTAATATTGGGCTCAGGTTCAATTTTCTATTTTAGGTTTAGGTTTTACAATTATTTTATCATATTATTTCAGAACAGCAAAGAGTGTGTACTCCTGATGACAGGAAATCCACTCTATGACTTAGAAGCAATACAGGCTCACATGCAGCAAAAAAATCTTTCAATTATTCCTTCTCAAATATTTTTCTTCTAGAAGAGGAGATAGGTCTACTGGTTTATGCACGTGAGAATTAAAAGATTTGGATGCTGCCACAGACTGCTTGTATAACCTTGAACAAGAACATAAGAATGGCCATACTGGGTCAGACCAAAGGTCCATCTAGTCCAGTATCCTGTCTTTTGACAGTGGTCAATGCCAGATGCTTCAGAGGGAATGAACAGAACAGGCCAATTTTGAGTGATCCATCTGCAGTCATCCAGCCCCAGCTTCTGGGAGCTGGAGGTTTAGGGTCACTTGGAGCATGGGGTTGCATCCCTGACCATCTTGGCTAATAGCCAGTGATGGACCTCTCCTCTATTTAGCCACTCTGGCCCAGATCCTTAAAGGTATTTAGGCACCTAGCTCCCATTGATTTCAAAGGGAGTTACGCCCCTAAATACCTGTCAGAATCTGTGCTTCCATGTCTCCGTTTACCTATTTGTGCAATAGGGATGATGCCTACCTTACAATGATGTCTTGATGTTAATAATTAATGTGTATGAAATGCTTCGTGATTCTAGGATGCAATATGCTATAGAAGTGTAAAGTACTATTGTTCCACTTTTGTTTTCTCTTCCCTATTAAATGTAGTTGTTTTACTCCCGAATGTTTTACAAGATAGCTAAGCAATGGCATTTTTTCCCATTGGGAACTATAATCAGACATTCCTATGACACTATAGAAATGGAGCTCAGACAACATTAATATGTATCACCATTTTTGAAGTTGCCTTAAAACAAATTTCAAGTTTCAGCATAGCAGCCGGGTTAGTCTGTATCCGCAAAAAGAAAAGGAGTGCTTGTGGCACCTTAGAGACTAACAAATTTATTTGAGCTGAACTCCAGGGTACAGATTTGGAGACTCGCATGAAAGACCCCCTAAGCTTATTTCTACCAGCTTAGGTTAAAACTTCACCAAGGCACAAAGTCTTTGCCCTTGGATTAGGTAAACGCTGCCACCACCAAGTGATTTAACAAACAATCAGGGAAGGAACCACTTGGAGTTCCTATTTCACCAAAATATCCCCCCAAGGCCTTATACCCCCTTTCCTGGGGAGGCTTGAGAATAAATAAGATGAGCACAGACTAGCCTTGGATTTTTAAGCCCCAAAAAACCCAATCAGATTCTTAAAAAACAGAACTCTATTGGAACAAAAATAAGAAAAGAGAACAACTCTGTAAGATCAGAATGGAAGATGATCTTACGGGCAGATAATTCCCCCTACTGTTCCTCATATGTTCTTGTCAACTGCTGGAAATGGCCCACCTTGATTATCACTACAAGAGGTTTTTTTCTCTCCTGGTGGTAATAGCGCACCTTACCTGATCACTCTCGTTACAGTGTGTATGGAAACAGCCATTGTTCATGTTCTCTGTGTATATAAAATCTCCCCACTGTATTTTCCACTGCATGCAGCCGATGAAGTGAGCTGTAGCTCACAAAAGCTTATGCTCAAATAAATTTGTTAGTCTCTAAGGTGCCACAAGTACTCCTTTTCTTTTAACAAATTTCAAGTATTCAAACACTGAGTTACAAAATTCCAAAATCACACAAATTATTTCTAGAGTGGAGTGAATCCTGCATTTAAAAATGGATTTGTTTCGTCCACGTTTGCTTTGTGCATTCACTTCTTGTGAACATTTGCACAACTGACATATTCATATGAATGCCCGCAGAAGGCGAATGCTAAGCTAATGGGCTCAAGTATTCATAGAGAGCAAATTTTAAATTTGCACCAGCTATCTTTGAAAAATCTCTATGTCGTGCTGAAGCTAGGAGATGTCAAGAAAGGAGAGAGAGGTAAAATGATAATAAGCATAAACTTCACAGTTGCGATTAGGAGATGCCACCTGGGGCTGGGATGGTATTAGATATATCAACAGCAGCCCAATAGTGCCATTTCTGATTCGTGGCAGTGCCCCAATGGCTATTTACTTCCAGAAACATGCAGATCAAACTAGTAGGTGGACCATTCAGTCAGTCCACAGCCTTTCTGGGTTGACCTCTGACTGTGGTCTACAGTTAGTTACCTAAATGCATATTTAGTTACATTTGATACAAGTATATTTTTGTCCTGGTGCCAACAATATATCTAATGCATTCATAAACTCCACTAGGACAAGGGGTCCTGGTCCATGACTAGAGCTCCAAAGTGCTGTGGTCAAACAAATAATAATATCCAACAGCAAATGGTATTAAAAATATCTCACAGACAGCTTTGTAAGAAAGTCTAAAACATTTGATAGAGTTTTGCAAATAATACAAAATTGTCATGCACAAAAACACTCTGCTTAGATACACACATGAGTACAATTTGCGCAAGCTTGAATTCTAATGATTTTTTGGGGATGGGCTACAAAAGAGACACATTAACTTAACAAAGAAACTGTTCCACTACATTTTCTATAAATTTAATTTAAAAAAGCATTTGAATAATCGCCAGTGGTTTAAAAGAATGTTGACAATTCTGTTACTGTCAACTGTTAACCATGGATATTGGCCTCAGGTCAAACGTAAATGACTAATTCATATTTATACTATTATATAAGAAGAAATGTATTTCTATTCAGAATCTCTCCAAATGTTCAAGTAAAAATTTCAACAGGT
Source organism: Lepidochelys kempii (assembly GCF_965140285.1). Lineage (NCBI taxonomy): Eukaryota > Metazoa > Chordata > Testudines > Cheloniidae > Lepidochelys > Lepidochelys kempii. The sequence goes on from NC_136381.1 coordinate 84,345,292, forward strand.
CTGGATTGTCATTAGAAATTACATTCTTGAAATGTCATTGGTAAACATAACAAATATCAATGAGCTTTACCTATATGGTAGCTTGCAGTTTCATATTGAGAAAGTAGTACTGTATATGACAATTATATAATTTTCTTTAAGGGGTAATCCTCTTAATTCCTGGATTTAAGTAACTATACATTTAGTAATGAATTTCCTGTTTTTAACTGGAAAGGAATAGGTTTCCAGTGTTATCATAATTAAACCATTTTAATATAAAAATTCCTTGCTCTTCACAAAGTAATTTTAAATACTAATGTTCAGCTTAATTTAATTGTAAAATGTCTGGCTTAATTACAGATTAACTGGAGAAGAACTGCATGTTGCAGTCAGTTTTTAATTAAATGTATAAAGTTTCTCAGATTAAAAGAATTTGTAGGATGTATAATTGAGAAAATGATAATAAGTTTTGAATTTTTTAATAACTTTAATTGTTTTACAAACAGGAAGTTATGGAAATCTCAAAATCTAATTAGTTTCTTGAGAGTATATTACTTAATGTATAGTCCCTTTATCATAACCTCAACCCCTCTATGACTACAATGCTTACAGGGGGGTTACTATTGCAGTATTCTGAGGATCAGATCCTTAGCATTGACATTACTGAGGTTTGGTTGATTTATACCAGCTGAGAATCTTGCCCCAATTGTCTGACTTTTCACCCATCACCACACCAGTAATGCTGTAGACAGGAAAGCAACAGTGTGATTCCTTTTTTATGTGTATGTTTTTAATTTAATTTCATAATTCAAGCAGAACTTTATATGTAGTAGAAACTTTGCAAATCTATGGGTAAAGAGGGGGATATTCTATAGGGTAAATCAACTCTGCCTATCACTCATTTGCTGACAAGCTTCCTTTTAGAGGCAAGGTCTTCTAAAAGTGATCTGGGCAGTAGCAGCTTCCACTATCTTACATTCTACTTTATGGTTTTGGCTCTGCCACTTGTTTACTGTTGTAACCGCACTAAAAACCTCTCACTACCTCAGTTTTCTCATCTGCAAAATTGGGATAATTATAGATGCTGACCTTGGTATTTGGGCAAAAAGCACTATATTAGTAGAAATGATTCTTCTTCTCCTCATTTCTGGGGTAAAGTGGACTTTGTCTTCTAATTTTATCATTTTAAAATAAAAAGGAAGGTACTGAAGACATTGTACATTTGTTTGTAATATTAAAACGTTTCCAGAATTATTAATACTAGAAAAAAATATTTAAACCCTTCATGGTTTAAATTGGCTGGATTCATCTCTCTCAGCCTCTCATGATTTGGCTCTTGTGTTAGCCTTTGTTTTCTTTATTTACCATTTGTGGCATGCTGCATATTTTAGATGGTTCAAAAGCTTCTATTTGCAGATGGTTTCTTATAACTGTATAATATTATCATCATTTCTACCATCTGCATAGGGCTATCATCTCATGACATAATGAAATCGTTTCTGGAAACTAAAACTAAAATACGTTTCTTGGGAATGATGAATGCATAGTCTTCCCTTCCATCATGAACATCTCTTGCCAGCTGATGAAAGAATAAAAAAACCATAATACATTGGAGTGAGCATAACACTAAAAAAAGGATTACCCAGCCTTAGAGAAATAGGATCAGATTCAATTCTCAGTTACACCCTGTGGAAGTCTAGAGTAACTTCACTGAAATCTCTCTGGATTTACACTGAGAGCAGAATCGAGCCTATGCAGTATCAGGGGAAATATACATTACAACTCTATTGCTGATCCTCAGCTGCACCACCGCCTCACTCTTTGCAACTGCATTGGCACTGGGAGCAAACGTGTCTTCAAGTTACCATTATGCTTATCAGATCCCCAGAACGGCTGGAGGTCAGCCAGCCACCTTCATATCTTCGAACAACCTGAGCTGACACTATAACCAAGCCTCTATAATCTCAAGACAGGGAGAAAAAGGAGTAAAAGAGATATATCTTGACTTTAATATGGCTTTTGACATGGTCTCACATGACATTCTCATAAGCAAACTAGGGAAATATAGTCTAGATCAGTGGTGGGCAACCTGCAGGGTAATCCACTGGTGGGCCGCAAGACAGTTTGTTTACATTGACCATCGCTGGTCCCGGCCAATGGGAGCCGTGAGAAGCGGCGGCCAGCATATAGAGGAGAATTTAATATGTCTATGGCACCATTTATGGCCCTGACCTTGAAAACCCTTAGGCACATGCTTAACTTTAAGCATCTGAGTAGTTTCATTTTTACTTTAAAGTTAATCCTCTTTTTATGAGTTTACAGATTTGGGGCCTAAATGAAGATCTCACATAAGTTTACAAACATTAATGAAGCCTAGAAAAGAGGTATTTGTGAGGGAGGAGAATATTTTTAGTTTTATATAACAATAACTAATTATATATTATTATTATTATTACAGCATTATAATTATAGAAATATATTAGTTTACAGATCAGGAAAATGAAGTACAAAGATCAAGGTGAGTCAATGGCAGAGCTAGGAATAGAATTGAGGAATCCTGTCTTCCTGCTCCCCTACCCTATCCACAAGACAGTATTTCCATGAAGTATCACTTGTGAAATGGATAAGAAGGCTGAAGGCTGGGAGAGTGGGAAATGAGTTTGTCAACCTTGGACATTTCCTGTTTCTCATAGTTTTGGGCTTACATTGACTTCAATCTGGTAGCCTGAGTTTGTACATATTGCTCTTTTGTCACGGCTCCAAATGAAATCTTACTCTGGGGTTTCATAATCATTTGTACAACTGCCTCAGCTCTTCCAGAATGCCTTGCTTTTGCAAAATACCCACTCAGTTCTCTTTGCCCTCCACCTCATACCCTCACTCGTCAAAAGGGCAGCATCGTTGTTTTAGGTACATCATTTAGGCGAGTGAGTGCCAGACTGTTGCTTGCAGCCAGTTCCATATGCATATAGGTAAAGAGAAAAGTCTTTGTTCTGCAGTAGGCTCCCCTCCCTGCAATATTTTTCCCATTGTCACATTGTATAAATAGCAGAAAAGTTGCTGCAAGTGATACTAGTATAAGCCCTTCCTCTCTTTAAGCCATAACTGCAACAATGGTAAAAGAAAGTTGCTTGCTTCAAATATTATTTTCCCATATTCTTGCTCTTTTCATGAGGCAAGCCTGAGCATCAGTGTGTGTAGTATCTGCACTTTTTAAATAAAACAACACATGTGTTTCAACAGACCCTTGCATGTTTGATGGGGTCCCTTCTTTCCGTTTTCATGTCTTCTGAGGTACACAATTTACACGGAGGCTCTGTAATCTTCCTCTGACCTGTTTTGCTAATGTAATAATAAATGCTGTACGTGGCTTGGCACCCTGTTATCATTGTTTCAACACAATGGTTCCAAGACCAGTTGGTGATTTAACAGTGGATTTGGAAAAGAAATCTTATCGTATGCATGTAATAATGAATGCTGTTGCTTCTCTCTCCTGGGCTAAATCAGAGTTTTTAAGGTTCCTTAACAGGGGAAGTGAATAATTATTCTCCATGAGGTTTCTGTGACATTGTATGATATCTAGTTATCAACTTCTCAAATGACTTTTTAATAAAACCTTACATTTTCTATAATACCTACAGTATTTCACAACAGTGATAACACTGTTATTTTATACCATCTTAAAATTAGACATATTTTAAATGTATATATCCTTTAAATTAAGGGCAGATTCTTCCACCCTCACTTATGTCAAGTAGTCCCATTTAAATCAACTGGACTATTCTTGGAGTAAGTTACTACACAATGGGAGGAAGGATGGCAGAATCTGGTCCTTTAGTATTTTAAATTAGGCCCTGCGCCTACAAATCTTATATGCATACTTAACTGTAAGCACACATCACTGAAGTCAAATGACTAGATTCACAAGGGAAATTAGACCCTTTAGATGCCCACATCCAACATTTAAACACCACTGGTATTCACATAACCACTGCTCAGCTGCCACCTGGAGAGACCTATATTTCCATTGGTAAAGTTTCCTAAATTTTTGCCACCAGGCATGCGAACAGCCCCTAAATCTGACACTGTGAAACAGCTTGGTGGGATTTACAAATGAGGTGTTCCCTTGCCTATCAGGCCCAATGTGGCTGGTGTGCTCAGAGCATGCCTAGCCCCACTCACAAGACAGGAGGAAGGCAGTGTCTTCCTTTTACCCAATAGTTAGCACACTCACCCAGGAGGTTGGAGACCCAGGTTCAAATCCATCCTCTGCTTGAACTGGTAATGGGACTTGAACCTGCATCTCCCACGAGTGCCTTAGCCACCGGGATGTAAGGGATTCTAGGGTGGAGCTTTCTCAATCTCTTCTGTTGAAGCTTTTCTACTTTGTATAAATAATTAAATATTCAGTGTGGGGTGCGGGAAGAGCACATGTGAGTAAATTAATCTATAGCCCAGTGGTTAGGATGCTCACCTCAGTGGAAAGACACATGGGATCAAGTCCCTCCTAAAATAAATATTTAATTTTTGGTGAGGTGTTCAGCCAATGAGAAGACTGAAATGAGGACAGGGATACAAAGATGAAATGATGGAAAGAAATAAATCTCAGTGACGATATGACCTGGCTGTGCAATTTGATCTGTGTTCAGCTCTCCCATTTATCTTAGCAGAATTTTTTAGTATTGCAGAACAGCTCCAGGATCAAATTAAAACTGTGTATATGTATATACCCCCAGCTTGTATAATGTTAAGATGTGTCAGTGACTGGCTTCCATACTCAAACCTGTAGAATATTATTGATCATTAACAGAATTGTAGTCCATAGTTATTTTGACTTTTTCTATAGTCAACACTTAGTGTATATTCGCCCTGCTTTCCTTTTAGCATTGTTTACAACTATGATACAATAGTCAGGAATACAACCAATTCTTGTCTAATTATCAGAAGTTTGTACTATCCAATTAATCTGGCCATATACTTTTTATCTGGTGCCAGCTGTTGCTGTTTTCTTACTTTTTTCAGCTAAACACTCAAACCATGAGTGGGAGTACTGCAGGAAACATTTCAGAGACATGCTTGTCCAAAAGCTGCTGATCCTGAAACATGGTGTAAGTGAATTTGCATAGATGAATTAACTGACCCATATCAAGTTGCAGTGCTAACAAATGCTCTCATGAAAGTGACAGGAAGCATATTTCCACCCCTCAAACATTAATGAATCTACATGAATTAATTAGGTTATGCCACTCCATCTTCGTAAATTGCTGATTCAATAAATCTCATTGGAGAAACAGCTGAGTAATTACAGGATGATGCTTGAAGCAATAGAAATCTCATTTGCATATTAACAGACATTTGTCACAATAATTTCTGTTATGGACTGGTAAATGTTAAACATGATTAATTCCAGTCATGATCTAGGTTGACTTATCCAATGCATAATAAAAAAGATATTCCAAAGACTCCAGATATGGGTTATACTCCCTCAGTACAGTAAAGCACACAGGTCTAATTAGTAACAGTAACTTATGTGTGTGTTATAAGAAATGGATATAAAATAATATTTTTCTTAATTTTTTTATGCAAAGAGCTGCTGTAGTCTCTGTGATACAGGGTCCCATGGGATTTGTGTAGAAGAAAAAGAAGAAAAGTCATTAGCTTTTCTGAACAGCAAATACCCATATTGATTTTCTGCACATGCACAGCATGGAAATAAGATTAGTTCCTACTTTTAAAATGCTTAAGTATGCCTAGGCAGAAAATGAGAGCTTTTCCTCTCCATGCCTATTACATTTACCCAAAAGCATGGTTAAGTCTTGTTATTTTATATTGACAACTTTCTTCACCTACAAGAAAAACAAACTTGTAAAGAATCATGTTCAATAAAATAAGTCTAATACGCATTTTCCTACATGATTTTTTCTTGGTGGCAATAGGATATTCAGTTCCACTTGTAATATCCTCAAGGGAGTATAGGATGTAAAGGTAAAAATGTGCACCAGTGGGATTACAAGCTTCCTTCCTCATCCTGGGTTGGAAAGACAAATTAAACAACTTCTCTTTCAAGTTGTTGCAGTTACACTTAAGGAACTTATGATTCCAAGAACATTAACTGATTTAAAAGCCATGTTTTTCTTGGATATCAATATATTTGACCAAAAGTAACCCTGTGGGATTAATTGATCAGGTGAATAATGCTGTTTGCTTGAGCTGTGTAAAGCTATCAGTTTTCATGCACCTACACTGAAATTCTCACAGAGTTTTTACAGGAATTTCATCCTTTGCACATGTACTGTAAAGTGTTTCCATCCAAGGGTCCAAAGCAAGCCACCTAACAGTGAAGTAGGGTAGAAATTATTAAATGGGAGAAAATGAGACAAAAAGCAACAAAAGTCTGGATTGTAATGGGAGTAAATGTGGCACATAGCTTTCAGGAGCGGACAAGAGAATAGATTGAGATTGAGTTCAATGTTTTTCTTGGAATAGTTTGCTTCCTACTGTGCACCTGGCCAGTTATTCTGGCTGGTCTGTGAAGGGGCGGAGTCAGGGCTCCTCCCATTCGCTATCCTTTCCTTCCCACTTCCTGAATCACAGTGGCATTTAATGCTCACCCTCTGTGGCCATAGTTGAAAACTGAGCAATTTGTACGCAAAGGAAGCCAGGGAAGGGGGGGCACTTTGACAATCTAGCCTTAGGAAACTTGCCTAGGTCACACAGGCAGCTTGTTGAAGAACTGGAATTAGAATCCAGGTGGTTTGACTTTCACTCTTGTGCTTTAGCTACATACACCCCAAATTTGTGAATATGGTGGAAATTTCATCATTTCACAGTCTGTGTTTTATGTAAATAAAGAAATGACAATGGCAAAATTCTGTCCTATCTCAGGATTTCACACTTTTGCATTCAGCCTGTACCTGTACTTTATCTGGGTTTCTGAGCAACGATAAAGATCAAAAGAATATTTAACTGCTTTTGAATTGTCTTTCTCACTCAGTTCTCTCTGTTTCTGTTCTGCTCTCTCGGTTAGAAGAATCCTGAAAGCCAGCAGCACCCTTGAATAGTTTCCAGGCACCTAATGCCAAGTGGGAAATTTTTATGGATGCCATTTTAATCTACTCAATGTGTATAGAGTCTGAGATAATCCATTATCCTTTTAGGTTGGGCTGATCAGAAAAAGAATTAAAATGTCAACAAAAAATGGGAGAGAAAATGGTGGATTTCCCCCCACAATCACAGTCTTTTAGATGTGTTTTTACGTGTGTTAGGTCCCAGCATATTTCCTGGGAATTCTTCTAGATGATGTGGTCTACTACTTTAGTTGGTCCTGTTAATTGAATTAGTGTCAGGGCTAGTCAACTCTTTCATTCAAATCTGTTTCTCAAAAGAATATTAGTTTTTCAACTGAAGATTTCTTTTGCATCAGAAGAGTCTGCTTTCTGTGGAAATTTTCAACTTTTTGTCAGAAAACGGAATGCCTGCAAACCAAAAAAACTTCAATTCAGAAACGCCACAGTGGTACCTTAGAGTTGTAGTTCAGCTGCTTAATGCCACCATTTTCATCAGTGGAGCTACATGTCCCATGATGCATCATGGCCAACGACCCCCCCCCCCATGAAACACAGCACAGCTCAGTAACACAGGATACCACAGTGCACCATGGAAGATGTAGACCAGTCAGGGAGTCTGGCCCACAGAGGAGAATGTGGGCATGAGGCACACAAATTACAGCTCCAATGTGATACCATGGCCATATTTCCAAATCAAAGCTTTCATTTTTTCACCAAGGATATTATGATTTTTTTGCTGAAAAATTGAAATTTTCCAGGGAAAGTTTTAATTAAAACATTTTTTTTAAAAAATGAACTTCTCCAGTGGGGAGAAAAAGTTCTGAACAGTTCTAACTATTATCACTGTATTTATTTTTCCAATTTATCAATTTTGACTTTATTATTTATCTGTATTATGGTAATGCCCAAAGGCCCCAACCAAGAACAGAGCTCCATTGTGCTATGCACCATACATAATGAGAGATAGTCCCTGCTCAAAAGAGCTCACCATTTAAATCAGCAAGACAAGCAAAGATGGAAGGTGAAACAAAGTCACAGAGAGAAGTAACTTGCCTAAGGTCACATAGCAGGGCTGTGGAAGAGCCAGTAATAGAACCCAAGTCTCTTGATTATTATTATTATTTATTATTTGTATAGCATCTTCATAGAATCATAGAAGATTAGGATTGGAAGAGACATCAGGAGGTCATCTAGTCCAACCTTCTGCTCAAAGCAGGACCAACCCCAACAAAATCATCTCAGCCAGGGGTGATGCTCCAGTTGATGCTCCAACTAAAATTGGGGCCTCATTGTGCTAGGGAATGTATGAACATATAGTAATAGACAGTCCCTTCTTTGAAGAGATTACATTCTTAGTAACTAGGGCAGACAAATGTTGGAAGGGAAAACAAAGTGACTTGCCCAGGGTCACTCAGTAGATCACTTGTAGAGTTGGGAAGAGAACACGTGTCCATATTCCCAGTCCAGTGTCCTAAGCACTGGACAATGCTGCCTCCTCTCCTGACTATGTTTATTTTAAGCTTTTATTTAGTTTGGTCTTCCAGTTTTTGATGTCTGTCCTCCACGAAGAAGATTCTTTCCCAGTTTCTGCCATATTAAGGCTAGATTCTACCACTCTTATACAAGTCCAGTATCTGCATCCATGAGAAGTTCCTTCTTTTAAGGGGGCTACCTGTGGAGAATAGCCTTATGCAACAAGGATATGGGTGGCAGAAACTGCCCCAGAAATTCCGGTTTAATTTTTTTCCAGCACATTGTCTTCTCTCCTAGCCTCTATTATTTTAGAATTTTTCATTTAATATTTTCATTCGTCTGGACGGGGTAGGCTCAATATTTATTTCTTCCAGCATTTCATTCTCTACAGCTAGGGTTGCCAACCCTCCAAGATTGGCCTGGAGTCTCCAGGAATTAAAGATTAATCTTTAATTAAGGATTATGCCATGCGATAAAACCTCCAGGAACACGTCCACCCAAAACTGGCAACCCTATCTACAGCAGTGGTTCTCAACCTATTTATCTCTGTGGGCCACATATGCAGCTCTCTGTGTGTTATGTGGGCCGCATTCAAACCATATATACTACCTGTGTAGCCCTGAGGATGCGCATGGGCTGCGGCTGTGTGCAAGTGGCCCGTGGGTTGAGAACCACTGCAATACTTCCTTTGACTTCAGTGGGGCCAGGATTTCACCCAGTGTCTCTTTCTGTTGCATCCATCTTTTTCTTTTTAGTTTCCTGTTTGTTAGGGAATAGCTAAAACACCTAGGCCTTAATTGAATAAGCACCTCAAAATACAACAGATAAGATTGCTTGACAAGGTTTTCTAATAATTTATAAGCCTAAGTGCTAAACTTTGAGATGCTAAACTTTGAGCAAAAGACCCTTGAAAAAACATGTTTGGAAAAGATAAGTATATACCGACATTCAGGCCAGGTGTTCCCCTTAACTTTCCTACTCAAATAAGAAAAATAAAGGTCATGTTAATGAATTATTTAGGATTAATAGTTTATGTATTGAATCATGGTACAAAAAGATGTAAATTGCTCAATGGTAAAAATATAAGCTACATTTTATTATTTTAATTTTAATAGTTTCTGGCAATGTATGTTGACTGGTAAAAAGATAACTGAGTTATGTTGATGTAATGTTAATTTATAAATAACCTAGAATGGAGAAGGAAAAACAACTTATGAATGTTTGGGTAACTGTATAATGGGGCATGTGGAATAATAGATGATGTAGAAGGATAAATTAATGTATAAACACCAACTGACCAAAGGCTCAAGTTGGAGAACACTGGTCCAAAGACTGAGACAACCAACATGAAATCGAGAGACTTCCAGTACCCTGCCACTTGGTAACTGGGCCCCTACTTTTTCTGTCTTATCGTCTGTCATATATGATATGATCAGAAACTATCCATGACAATAATTCTGTTTATAAATAAAGGTGAAAATTTGATTAAGCTTAAATTGGGTGGGCTCGTGCCTCAGTTTCCCACTGTACATGCTGTTCTTTAGGAGCAAAATTCTTATTTTGCTGCTTCTTTTTTTATGCCCCCTTGGAATTAAAAGGCTCTTTGTCAACTTTTCAATTGGGCTGCAGACTGCTGCTACTTAGGTATCTTCTCTAATTCAGGAATTTTTATTTGGCAGGAGTTTTAGCAGAATACCACTGGGGCTTCTACCAACTGCACTCTGTCAGCCTGGGTGTTTAACAAGATGTCCTGGTTTGATTTTTTTTTTTAGAGCGAGAGAGAGAGGGAGAGATTCTTATATGCATTCAAAAGAGATTATAGTTCAGTACAAACACATTGGTTACAATCCTCAAAATGGCATAATAGATTCATACAAAGAACTCAGTGTGTAAAGTGTATTAGTGAAGAAAGGCCAAATACTATAGGATGCAAATGGCATTTCCTTCTATTATTTTTAAGTAATCTCAAATGCAGAGGAGAGAAAAGGGAACAATAAAAGAATATCAGTAGCTGAACTGTAATTTCAGTTCATATCTGTTCTTGCTGGTATACAACTTGCCGTAGAGAGTGAATGTAAGAGACAGGGAGTAACTAAATGGTTAGGGTCACTGTGTCAGTGCACTGCAGTTGGTTGGAATGACCAAACTCATGCCCAGCTCTAGCAGAATTACTTGAATGAGTCTGTCATCTTGGCTCTGTGTTGAGCAGCTTTGCAGTTTCAAAGCCCCAGCGCTGCAGGGAGGAGGGAGGCAGGGGGAGGGGAGCATAGCAGATAGCTGTAAATATGAGCTAGAGGTTCAAGAATCAATTTCTTCCCAATGAAACTGAAGTACTGTGTATTTCCAGTTCCTGCATGGTAAGGCACTCTTTTGTAGCAATGTCAATGAAGACTTTTTTAAGCTGTCTCTGACCAGGAAATTGCAATCAGTTCTTCTGGGTGCGGACATCATTATCATAATCCAAATGATCTTCACCTCCACACTACAACAGTATTCTACAAGGGACAACTCCTTAAATCAGCCTGAAAGCCAAAGCTACTGCAGAACCCAGCAACTCTGTTATCAAGAAGAGAATCTCACTGGGGTCACTGACAATGGTACTCTGTGATCCGCAGAGGCTTCCTGTTGGTTTTAGGGTGGGGTTTAATGTGTTGGTTTTGATCTCTAAAGCCTTAAATGACTTTGGACCTACCCACTTGAGAGACCACTTCTCTCTTGATGCAGTATTGCCACGGCGGCAATCAGCTGGAGTTTTCTTGATTAAAAAGGGGTCTGATTCTGCTCCCATTGAAGTCACAGAGTTTAAGACCTGAAGGGACCAACAGATCATCTAGTCTGACTTCCTGTATATCACCACCAGCACCAGCACGCTAATCCTGACAACCACAATTAGATCAAATTATTACAGCCTACAGGAGACTAGACAATTAGTCTGCAAATCACTCTGAGTTTTGCCAGTGATTTTATTGGCAGCAGGATCAGAAGCCAAGATTTTCTCTCTGTGAATAATAACAAAAAGCTCTTTTTCTAAGGGCCCAAGTAACTACAATAGCTCTCAATATTTATATTTCATTGTAATCTATTCATTGGTTTATGGCCCTTCAGGGAGGATCACCAAGCCACATGGAGTCCCTGAGTGCTGGACTTTGCGTTTGGTTTTCAGAATTAGATGGAAGATGTAGAAAAACTCATTTAGACTGACAGCGTCATTTTTACACAAGTCATATGTCTGACAATATCCTCTTGAGCTGTCTGGACAATTGAATTTTTGTCCATCTTTTAGCTAACTCAGAAATCCAAATGCAAAATCAAGCACTGCGGGACATCATGTGAATTTGTGATGCTCCCTGGAGGTCTTGGGTTCATAAACCAATGAAAGGATTACAGTGAGCCAGAAATACAATGTGTACTGAGAGTCACAATATTAATCAAGCCATTACTAGCCTCTGTTTTTAATACCATGTTACATATGCTTAGTGAATTGACTCCATAAGAATGGTCAGACCAATGGTCCATCTAGCCTAGTATCCTGCTTTCCAACAGTGGCCAATGCCAGGTGCTTCAGGGGGAATGAATGGAACAGGACAATTATTGAGTGATCCATCCCCTGTTGTCCACTCCCAGCTTCTGGCAGTCGGATCTGACACCCAGATCTGCCTCTTTCAGATGACGGCATGAAAAATGTATGCATTTTGTTAAGTCCTCCTACCTTTGAGAGTTTCATCATCACAAATGTAGAAAATATATTTACAGTATGTGAAGGCCTTATCTTTCTGGAGTTTGGCAGCATACCAGTGGAGTGACAATTAAGCACATAGATTGCACTGAGCATTTGAAACATCTTATTTCAAATTTTAGATACAGGCAATGAAGCACTGAGAGGGGAATTTGGACCTATAAACAATAGGATTTTCTTAAAACTGATGGAATTCACTTTGTTAATTTCATAAGTCCAGTTTGATCACTGGACCTAAAAAGGAGACTTCACATCCTGACTATTCTTCCTTAATTATCTTAGGCAATTGGCATACACAGCAAGAAAAATATGAAAGTGAAGGAAGTTATAATAAAGTTTGATATGTTTCAAAGTACACATGCCTTTCCTCCTCCTTCACTGTCACATTTTTCTTGCCATGCATGCCAATTGCCTAAGATAATTAAGAAAGAATATGCATGATGCTAGAGTAAACAAAGTAGCAGATTAAGTATTCAGGTTGATCAAATATCTTAATGAAGCTGAATTGCATGAGCTATTTAATGCAACTACTCTTCATAATCATTGACATTATGCTATTGGATGACAAAAAGAGAACCATGATAGGATACAAATGTTTAGCTTGCAGTATATATAAGTTTTTACTAAAAGAGTTTCACTTTAAGTCTTAGGCAAATTATATTTAATGTTATTTTGCTCAAGATAGAATAAACATGCTAGGTAATTGTATATTAAACAACAATAAATTGATGTGGTAATGCAGACACCCCTTTGTAATGCTGAAGGTAATGAACTGTTTTTTATTGTTTCATGAGTTGCATAATAGGGTTTTTACTGCAATGCTTCTCTTTAAATGATATATCCCCTGAGACCAATAGTCAAGCATTTGTCACACAAAGATTTATGGCATATCTATTTAAAAAGAGACCTCCCCCAAAGCATAGGTAAGGAAAACATTTTACTGCTGGCTAGTACCCTCTCAGGTTATAAAATACAATTAATCCAAGTTGTCACTACTTCTGCCACTCATTTTTTTAAATCAGAAACTTTCTCTAAGAAATGTTCCTCAAAACAAGATTTGTGTGTCAGTAAAAAAAAAGAAACAAGGGAGACTTGCAAAATACGGCAGGATGGATCTACTATACATGTTTGTGGTTAATTAACATTTTCTTGGTATTTTATATGAAAAAAATGTTCAGTGACCAAATATTTAAAAAGGGAACACACACAAACATTTTACAGTTTCTGCATCTTTAAACCCAAGTTTCTTTCTGTGAAATTTGCTAACTGAATGCTCTACAACAGTGACCTTGCCACCTGACCCAGCACTGTCGATCAGTTAGAAAGAGAGTTCCTGTTGTCATGGTGGCTGAAACTCAAGGCTGCAGTGGCAGCGGGTAAACTGTGTGTTTGTCAGGGCTTAACTGAACTGTCTACAATGACTCCCAAGTCTTTTTTTTTTTTTTTTTTTTAGTGGTACAATTAAAATAGAACCCAGTCAATATGCCTGAGCAGTTGAAATTATTCTTCCAGTGTGCATTGCCTTGCATTAGTCAACACTGAGTTTTATTGGCCATCGCGTTGCCCGCTCACCTAGCGTTAAGTCCCTCTGATGTTTCTCAAGTCTTCTCTGGTCTTGATTATACTAAATAATTTCATGTCATCTGAAAATTTTGGTGCTACACAGTTCACTCCTTTTTCTACATCATTAGTAAGTAAATTGAACAACAACAATCTTAAAAGGTCTCCAGTGACTTGGCAGCCCAGGAGCCCCAGTTCTCTTAGACTAAAAGCCTGTCGTTGGTATCAGGCGAACATGCAGGTGGAGGAGATCTTGTGAGCTTGGAGTAGTTTGTTTGCCAAAGCTAAAGTCTCTTGATGAATAGCTCCCGCTGGAGCTTTGCACGGAGGCTAATCTGTACATCTAGTGTATCTTTGAGTCCTCTGGAAGGCTGATTTGATTTTGCGCTGTTAAAAGGTGCCAGAAGTATTTTTTTTAAAGAAGTTTAAGAAAGATTATAAATCTGCATATTTCCCTGAAATATTACAGTGTCACCTTGCTGTAATGCTTCCATTTCAGCCCCAGTCCTGTTTGCAGGCAGACTCTGGTCCCTGTGTAGAATTGCTTGCATGATTAGAGCCTATGATTATATATATATATATTTATGTGAAATTTATCTCCACATATTTTATCTCGTGAAATATAAATGTATGGCTATGCATGTAGGGCTTACATTTTTAATAAGATATTAAACTTGATAAATGATCATTCAAAGCCATCAACAAACAACAAATAGACATTTAACTAAGTGCAGCTAATGACTTATGTTGACATGAATTATAGCAAAACCTTTAGTACCAGGATAAATCCAACTATTAATAATACCAGTCTATTTCATACAGTCTGTCTGATTCATTTTTTGTGGTAGAGGTATATCATGAGAAATTTTGTGATTGCTTTCCTATTTCTTTTATGAAACTTTTGAAATAATTATGAGTCTGCAGGAATCAAATGATAAATAACATAGAGAAGAAAATGTTTTAAAAAAATAGAATATCAAAGCCTGTAAGAAAAGGTCCACAAAAATTAGCACAATAGAGAGTTGTGTAGGGGAAAAATAATTTTTACTAACCCGCAGATTACATTTTCAATGCCATACCTCCCCCATTAACCAATCCCTGTCAGATGACCTTGTGAAAATGAAAATAATGAGTTAATTTACTAGTACGGTCCTGTTGTTTTGTGCAGCTCTATCCATAAATCTGGTTTAATGGCTAGAGGCTACTGGTTAATCTGGCCCAATATTTCTTGTTACAATGGAACTGTTTTGCAAAACAGATTTGTTTGGATTTATACAATAGACATTTAATATATTGAAAGAGAGATGAGCTGCAATCAACAAAACTAAAACAATTAAAATTTTAACTGTTAGTGCCTCAATAGCAATAGACTTAAAAATGGAATATCATCTATCTATCTATGTATATGTATATCTATATAAATTTCCATCGTGAACAAGTAGATTATCTTTTATATGCTCCAGTTATGTCTTTAGTACCGTAATCTTTCGTATATGGCCTCCATTACCAAAAAGAACAGGTTTACTGCTAAACCGATTGCCCCAGTTGAGGTCATGTCACGATGTATTCAGTGGTGAGAAATGACTCCAAAACATCTCCCTTTTTCCTTCTGTCTCCTCTTTGGGGGAGAATAATGAAAAGAGAGGCAAATAAGAGGGCTCGCTTGAAGGCAAGAAAACTAGAAGATAATCTTAATATCTCCCTTCTCTATGGTGGGCCTCAGTGTAGGAGACTCCACAGAACAAGAGACAAAGAAATATGGAGACTTTAAAAGGACGTAATGAAAATGGCCCACAGGATAATGGCCCCGTATTGGTGTATTAAGGAAGCTCAGGATGTTCCAAACTAAATCTTGATAGTAGGGAACATTGCTTCTCCCCTCCCGCACCCAGTCTGAATCTAGAGCTTTTCATTGAAATCCTTCTCCAAGTAAATGGAAGCATAATGACTGTAAGTCCCTAGGGCTCTCCACCTATCATGTACTTGAATGGATTACAACAGTAGAGAAATACATGATATTTTCTAGGTTAGACATTAAGGGGGAGAATCAAGCATAAGTGGCTTGAAAATAATGGAAAGAAAGTGTTGATTTCAAAAGAGATAGAGGCCTCAGGGAGGTGTACAAAATGATTTAAATTTCCAGACTGGTCTGACTCAATTAATCTTTCAAGCACCAAGGTTTATAAAGAACTTCAGGTGCAAGTATAATAAAGTGTGTGCATCACTAGTGATCTCTTATATACAATGGCTGCATATGGAATAATGTACACACAATAGTATGTAATTAGGCTCTAATCCAGTGCAAGGGAAATCAGAAACCATGAGTGTATACTTTGAGTGGTTTATCATGGTCTCTAGAACCCTCCCACACCAGACGTGTACTTATAGCATATAGTATATTTTTTCAATCATTCAGTTTATTCCCAAATGTTGGGGTTATTTTTCTTTATCTTCTGCATAAGTCTGAAATATGGGAATGGCCAATAGATATCCATAGGGAATTTTGGCAACATCTGTAAGCTCTTTGAGACTGGGAGTGCCATGCATTGTATGTCTGTACAATGCCTAGCACAATGGGTCTGAGCCTGTAGGCCACAATGGCCTTTAGGCACTACCACAGAATAAATGTGAAATAAATAGTGATCCTCATCTGTGGAGGTTTCCTTCACTCACCCATGTTGGTAGAATTTTTGTTAGGATTTTGTTCATTCTGCTTGATTCTGCTCATATATTTTAATACCAGCTGTTGGTAAAATAAAGGGATTAATGAGAAATGACTTCATGGTCTCAGTCTATTTCCCAGTGGAAAAGTGTCCATGTTATAAACACCATGACACTGGTACTAAATGGAGTCCTTGACACCTCAGCAAAGAGGCCAAAGAATAAATGGGCCATGAACTCTGAAATATGTTCTAATTCCCCCAAGATGGTCCTCCTAGGTCAGCTTCGAGCCACATTGTCAAGGTAATATTGCCTCGTTCAAAGCTGTTCTTTGGGAAAATAATGGCTTGTCAGTTATCACAGGCAGTAAACTACATTTAAAGGAAAGATGCAAGGAGGACCATTCAACAACAGCCTAATAAACTGAGCCATCTTTGCTCCTGCTGAACATGTATGCTCCACGCCGGATTACCTGCACCATAAAGGAGCCTCTGCAGGGCCTGGAGGCAGAAGACGTGGACCTGAGTGTGCAGACACTTCAGGCCTTGCCCTCCCTCCTCCAGGGGTAGATGGAGAACCCCTGCAGGGACCCAGTGCAGTCCTGACCAAAAGAACTCCAGAATCGATGTCCGGAGGTTGGCCAGGAAACCTGGGGCCAGGACCAGGGTGTTGAGCCGGTACCAGAGCATGGACAGGACTAGTTGATTAAGCACCTGCATTAGGATCAGTTGGATCCAGGGAGAAAAGGCTTGCGTAGAAGGCTCTCGCCCTCCTGCACATCTCCACTGGATCCGTGAGGGGGGTGTCGTCTTCTGCTAGAAGACAGGTGATGTGTTTCTTGGTGCCCCTCCTTTTCTCTAGGGTGTAGAAGAAGCGGGAGCCGGGATCCAGCTCCTGAAGGAGATGGATGTGGGATCGAACAAAGTCACCCTGGGCCCGATGGTCCTCAAGGGCCCGGAGCTCCTCCTGCTTTTCCTGGCAGCTCCGCAGAGGGGCGGATCCTCAGGGCTGGCAGCCAGATGCCTCTCCAGCTCTAAGACCTCCCGTTCCAACTGCTCTATCGCCGCATCCCTCCGTCGGCTGGCGCCCTGTGTGTAGTTACGGCAGAAGAGCCGGGCGCGCACCTTCCCCAGGTCCCACTACCACCGTGCTGAGGGAAAGGCACGCCGCTGCCCTCACCAGGCCAGCCAGAACTTCCGGAAGGACGTCACGAAGCCCACATCCTCCAACAAGCTGTTGTTAAAATGCCAATAGGCCGGCCCCGGCCTCTCCAAGCAGAGGGAGGCCATCATGGTGGCTAAATGATGGTCAGAAAATAGGGCCGGCCAGATGCTGGAGGACTGGGCTCGTGAGAGATGGAAGCGTGATAGATAAATGCGGTCCAACCGGGAGTGGCACGACCGATGGCCCTCCATCCAGACAAAGGTGAACGTGGAAATGTCATCCGGGTGGCGGTCGTGCCAGATGTCCACCAGGGAGCGGTGTTCGACTATCTCCCGGAGGACGTCCGCGGTGGCTGGGCACTGCTCGGTCCCTGAGCAGTCCCGCTCCTCAAGGGTGGTGTCCTCAAGTCCCAACCCAGGACCAGGCACTCATTAAGATCCAAGGTGCCGAGGAAGGCGGACACCTGCTGATAGAATTGCAGTCGCTCCAGGCCTGATGTCAGGGCATAGACGTTAACGAGGTTGACCACGAGCCCCTCTATACGGACCCGGAGGTGCAGCAGATGGCCTGGCACAGCCTCGGCGACCCCCAGCACCTCGGGCCGTAGGTCGGGGGAGAACAGGATCGCTGCTCCAGCCGTACGAACTGTGAGATGGCTAAAGTAGACTCTGTCCCCCCATTCCAGCTGCGAGCTGTCTTCAGTGGCCGGATCCGTATGGGTCTCCTGCAGGAAAACCACAGAGTACCCCCCCTCCCGAAGGAAGGAGAGCACCTGGCACCTGCGGAGACCCATCCTACAGCCTCGGATGTTCAACGTTGCGATGGTGAGAGGTGCCATGAGGAGGGCTGGGGGGGATCCCCGCCAGCAGGGGTGCTCGTGGCTCCCAACAGGCGGTGCAACAGTCCGTGACCTACCCCGTAGGTGAGTAAGGAGTCACAGAAGAGGCGGACCCGCTGGTAGGCCACGGCGGCCTGCCTCCCGGTCCTTTTACCCTCCCCCATGAGGGCCCTCGTGGCCCGGACGATTTGATGGAGGCCACGGACATCCTCAAGGAACTCCCGTATCTCCTCTCTCAGCACATGGGGGGGTGGGGTCACTAGTCCCCGGCTTTCCTCCGGAGGGACCACTGACACAGCCCCGTGGCCCACCGAGACAGGCCAGCAAGGGGCGGACCCCCGACGTGGTGCCTGATGGGCTGGCGCCACGCGGCCCCCTTCAAACCCCGGCTCAATTGCGGGTGGTGGAGGGAAGATAGCAGCCCCTGGTGAGTCAGGACAGAGAAATACAGAGGCCACTCCCTGAGAGCTTTCCTCTGGAAGTGAGGAGATGACGGCCCTAGGGGCGGCAATGGTATCATGGGAGGTGGAGGGGACAGGGACGGGGTTGGCATCAGGGGCAGGGCAGGCCTCTAGAGTAGGAGCAGGGCAGGGATCGGGAGCAGAGTCAGGAAGAGGTGCAAAGGCAGGATCCTGGGCCCCAGTAGCCAGGCCACTGGGAAATGGCCCCTCTCGGTCAAGCTCAGGAAACTGGGGGGTTGGAAGGGGGCCCTCCATGATGCCGGGTTCTGGCTCCATGGCTGGCGTAGTAGCCACGGCATCAAAAGGGGACAGCCTTCAGTGGGGTCCCCACCCGGGAAGGAGGTCGGTCGCCCCACGCCCACGAGGGACAGCCCATGGAGCTTGGGTCCCAGCCGCATGGCACCAGCCATCGCCTCAGTAGGCTCGGCGGCCGTCAGCAGGATGCCACCTGCAGCCAGGCAAATGGAGGACCCCAGGGAACCCTTGGAGGCGGGAGCAGAAACAGCGGTTAGGGGAAGGGAGCATGGAGAAGGGGGGGCCAGGGTGAGATCGCTCAAATTGAGGCCTGCTGGCAGAGAGTCGTCCTCCCCCTGGGTGACTGGGGTCAGACCCAGGGACTTGATCTCCTCGTAGATGGAAGGGAGCTCTCCTTCCACCACCCCGGAGTTCTCCCCACCAGTGCCCAAAGCGACGCTCACCTCAGGACTCACAGGGGCTCCAGATGGTAATGGGGCATGAGGGGCTCCACTGGGGGCCTTGGAGGGAAGGGACTCCAATGGAGGGGCGGTACTGCCCTCCCGTGCTGCCACGTCTTCCCCAGCCGATACCAGTGGATGGAACGCACCTGCGGGCAAGGCAGAAGGCTCGGCATCGGTGCCCCCCTTTCTTGTCTTCTGGGGGGCTTCCACATCAGTGGAAAGGAGTGGAGCTCGAGCCTTCTGCTTGCCCCGCTTCCCCTGGACTAGGGCCCAGCCCTCCATGGCATCATCTGGGGACCGGCTAACAGGGGTCGGGTCGGGAGGCAGGGGCAATGGCTCAGGGACTGTGGGAGGCAGCGGTGGGGTGGCATGAGGGAGTAAAGATTCCCCCTGGGGCAGGCCCCCTCCCATGCTTGGTGGTATCGCTGCCGCACCCTCCTCTAGGGGCTCCACCAGATTGCAAGCAGCAGAGGTGAGGCTCTCCCGCTCGTCTGGGCATGCTGGGGGATGTACCCCTTGAGCCTGAGCGGGAGCAGTGGTGGACTGGGAAGGAGGAGGGGTGCCTTCAGGCGCCGGGCAGCCAGGGGCGCCGGCGATGACAGGGCCAGTGCCCTGCCGAGGCTCGGGGGTCCTGGATGCCCATCCTTGCCGGGCCAAGGGGCAGTCCCTCCAGACGTGCCCCATCTCCCGGCAGAGGTAGCACTGGGCCTCCCCCGTGGAGTAGTGCACCCAGTAATGGGCCCCCTGGTAGGGGACCAGGAAGGACCCCTCGAGCGCCTCTCTGTCCCACGCCGCCGGCGGCAGTTGAAGCTGAACTTGCCGGCGGAATGAGAGGACGTGACGGAGGGCACGATTTTTGCAGCCCAAGGGGAGAGGGCTGACAACGGAGATGGGTTTCCCCAGGGTAGAGAGGGTGGGTAACAGGGTGGCATTGGGAAGAAAGGGAGGGACAGAGGTCAGGACCAGATGGACACCCAGGTCCTCTAACGGCTCCAGGGGGATGAACATCCCCCCGACTTCCAGGCCCTTCTCCACTGCCTCCTGGATGGCAGCCTCCAATGCTAAGAAGAAGACGACCTTGCCATACATTTTGGAGGCCGCCACAATGGCCATAGGCCCCACCACCCTCACCAACGCCCAGACATAGGCCTCCACGTGGCAGGCACCAGGCAGGCACCAGGAGGCAACGGACACTGTGCTTCCTGGTCATGGTGGGAAAGGGGTCCCGGCCACTATAGATGGTAGCGGAGGCAGTGGGCAGGAGAGATGACGATGGCCAGAGGACTACAGGAGAGTGATTTTTTTTGAAGCAAAAGATGTTTTTATTTGCATAACACACTTACAAAGTAAAAACAGCAGCATATGCAATGTTTAATACAGCAACCAATCACAATTGTTTTGTCATTAGCTTCAGGGGAGGGAAGTGTTCAAGCTTGCCTGGGCCCAGAGCAGGGGGCTTCCTTGACTCTCGTGGTTTTCCACCCTTCCAAGTTACCTGATGGCCCAGAGCGAGGGGGCTTCATTGACTCTCGTGGTCTTCCACCCCCTCGAGTTACCTGGAGCCACGCCCAAGTGTCACCAACAATTCCCTCCTCTGAAAGCACCCAACAAGAGGGGCAGGCTGTGGGGTGGACAATCCGGGGGGCGGGCACGTGCACCCACGTGTGAAAGGACCCCTCTAGGGTGGTGGTGTCCACAGCAGCAATGGCTGGGACTGGGGTCCCTTACTCTCTCCCCCAATCAAAGGGTCAGACAAAGGGACCCGGATGGGGACACCGAGCAGAGAACCTCAGACAGTGCCCACTGCTCCTCAAAAGCATCAAGGGAGTCGGTGGATGCCGCCCAGAGGAACTCCGCCCAGATACGTGAATGGACCAAGGATCGGAAAATGGCCCCACAGTCACAGGAAACTCCATCGGCCAACCTCCTCTCTCTGGTTTCATAGATGGCTGTTTTAGCCAGGGCCAGGAGGAGGTTAACGAGGAGATCCCGTGACTTTGTGAGGCCACAGAGGGGAGTGCATAAATAAAAAGGTGAGGGGAAAAATGCAACCAAAAATGTAGTAGGAGATTTGTGAGGAGCCGGAACAGGGGCTGCAGCCTGGCGCACTCCAAATATACATGCACCAGGGTTTCCCTCATACCACAAAAGGGACAAGTATCTGGGATGGGGGTGAACCGCGCCAAGTACGTGCCCGTGCTCACAGCTCCATGAAGGAGCCGCCAACTGATGTTCCTGACAGGCCTCAGAACCAAGGTGGAATATAGGCTGGCCCACCGGGGCTGCTCACCCTCCAAAGGTGGCAGAAGGTCTCGCCACTTTGTGTTGGGGTGGGACACTAGGGTGAGGGCGTGAAGGGTGTGGAACACGAGTATGTATAGATGTTTCCTTGGCGCAGTTTGGAAGTGTACCGGCTGCAGTTCATGCAGCCGGCTCACAGTGAAGGGGTGGGGGGGTCGATTGGATCTGCAGGGCAGGGGTCCAATTAAAAAGTCCGGCGGGCCTGGGGTAGAGGGTGGGCGGGGCGTGCCCTCGAGCAGGACCCGGTCGAGGTAAGCTTGAGCAGCGGGAGACAATGCGGCCTTCACCTCCTGAAGTACACGCCGGTGGGTGCGAGGTCTGGAGAGCCCAATGGGCCAGGCAAGCATCAGGGGATCTAGCCAGTCTCCCCGGTCGTAGTCCAGGAAGTCTCCGACCCTCGTGACATCTGCCAGGATCAAGCTCTGGCGCACCGAACGGGACTCCGTCACCTGCACACGGAGCTGGGGGTTGTGTAGCAGGGGCGCCACGAGGAGATCTACCCCCTCGGTGGCCGCCATGGACCTGGTCATTAAAAACAGTTTCCAAGGCCGGAGGAGGTCCTGGTAGAAGACTGGCAGCCCGGAGAGGTCTTGCGGAAGACCTCCCGGACGGAGATAAAAGAGCTGCCGGTCATATCGGAGCCCTCAGATGTGGTGCAGGATGGCGTGCACCAGTGTGCTCCACACCGAACTGCCTGCACCATAGATGAGCCTCTGTAGGGCCTGGAGGCGGAAGACATGGACCTGAGTGTGTAGACACTTCAGGCCCTGTCCTCCTTCCTTCAGGGGTAGATGAAGAACCCCTACAGGGGCCCAGTGCGTTTCTGACCAAAAGAACCCCAGAACCAATGTCCGGAGGTTGGTCAGGAAACCCGGGGCCGGGACCAGGGTGTTGAGCCAGTCCCAGAGCATTGACAGGACTAGTTGATTAAGCACCTGCACTCTCCCTCGGAGGGAGAGACATCAGAGTAGTCCCGTCCATTTCCGGAGCCACTCTATCACCCCTCCCTCTAAATTTTGCCAGTTTTCTGGCGGAGAGGGATGTGTGGCTGAAAGGTAAACGCTGAGATAGAGCAGCGGACCTGCGCTCCACCAGATGGTCTGAAGCGCAGGTGGGAGGGAGCTCGCCTGCTGCCAGTCTCCTACCACCAAGCCAGAGCTCTTGACCCAGTTGACCCGGGCGGAGGAGGCTGTCAAATAGATGGCCTGGCAAGCCTCCACCCACGCCAAGTCGCCGGGGTCCTGGATCACGAGGAGCACGTCAACAGCGTACGCTGACAGGACCAGCCGCAGCTCCGGCTCTCGCAGCACCAACCCTGTCAACCTCCTGCAGAGGAGACAGAGGAAGGGCTCAATCGCCAGAGCGTACAGCTGGCCCGACAGGGGGCACCCCCTGCCATACTCCTCGCCCGAAGCTGACCAGTTTGGTCAGGGTCCAGTTGAGTTAACCAGACACTCTGCGGAAGCGTACAGCACCCGGAGAAAACCCACAAACTGGGGTCCAAATCCAAACGCCTGCAGGAGGAGGTACCCGTGGTCCACCCTATCGAATGCCTTCTCCTGATCTAGGAACAGGAGGGTGAACAACAGACCGTCTCTACGCCCGAGTTCCAGAAGGTCCCAAACCAGAAATAGGATATCAGAGATACTGCGGTCTGGGACAGTGTAGGTCTGGTTTGGGTGGATCACGTCCGCCAGCACAGACCCTAGCCACAGCGAGATTGCTTTTGCTACGATTTTGTAGTCCGTACTGAGGAGCGAGACGGGATGCCAATTTCGTAAATCGCGGAGGTCCCCCTTCTTTGGCAATAAGATGAGCACAGCTCGCCTGCACGAGAGAGGGAGGACCCCGCTCTGCAGAGACTCGGCCCAGACGGTGACTAAGTCTGGACCGAGGACATCCCAAAACACGCGGTAGAACTCCACGGTCAGCCCGTCCATACCTGGAGACTTATTGGTGGGCATACAACGGAGGGCTTCTGAGAACTCAGCCAGAGTGAGAGGCAACTCTAGCCGGTCTCGGTCGCTCGCGCTGACCGTAGGGAGCTCCTCCCAAAGCACTCTGCAAGTGCTAGGTTCAGTCAGATCTGGGGAGAAAAGACTTGTGTAGAAGGCTTGGGCCCTCCCGCACATCTCCGCCGGTTCCGTGAGGGGGGTGTCGTCTTCTGCCAGGAGGCAGGTGATGTGTTTCTTGGCCCCCCTCGTTTTCTCCAGGGCATAGAAGAAGCGGGAGCCACGATCCATCTCCCGAAGGAGGCAGATGCGGGTTTGAACAAAGGCACCCCGGGCCTGATGGTCCTCGAGGGCCCGGAGCTCCTCCCACTTCTCCCAGCACGCTCCACAGAGGAGCGGGTCTTCGGGGCTGGCAACCAGATGCCTTTCCAGCTCTAAGACCTCCCGTTCCAACTGCTCTATTGACGCATTTCTCTGTTGGCTGGTGCCCCGGGTGTAGTCGCAGCAGAAAAGCCGGGCACGCACCTTCCCCAGGTCCCACCATCGCTGCGCCAAGGGAAAGGCACGCCGCTGCCCTTGCCAGGCCAGCCAGAACTTCCGGAAGGACGTCACGAAGCCCTCATCCTCCAACAGGCTGTTGTTAAAATGCCAATAGGCCGGCCCCGGCCTCTCCGCACAGAGGGAGGCTGTCACGGTGGCTAGGTGATGGTCAGAAAATGGGGCCAGCCGAATGCTGGACGAGTGGGCTCATGAGAGATGGAAGCGTGATAGATAAATGCAGTCCAACCGGGAGTGGCTCGACCGATGGGCTTCCACCCGGACAAAGGTGAACGTGGAAGTGTCATCCGGGTGGTGGTCACGCCAGATGTCCACTAGGGAGTGATGTTCAACTATCTCCCGGAGGGTGTCTGCGGCGGCTGGGCACTGCTCGGTCCCCAAGTGGTCTCGCTCCTTGAGGGTGGTATTAAAATCACCTCCCAGGACCAGGCACTCATGAAAATCTAAGGTGCTGAGGAAGGCGGACGCCTGCTGATAGAATTGCAGCCGCTCAGGGCCCAATGTCGGGACATAGACGTTAACGAGGTTAATCACGAGGCCCTCTATACAGACCCAGAGATGCAGCAGGTGACCCTGCACGGCCTCGGCGACCCCTAGCACCTCGGGCCGTAGGTCGGGGGAGAACAGGGTCGCCACACCAGCCTGCCGAATCGTGGAATGGCTAAAGTAGACCCTGTCCCCTCACTTCAGCTGCCAACTATCTTTGGTGGTCGGATCCATATGGGTCTCCTGCAGGAAAATTACAGAGTACTCTCCCTCCCAAAGGAAGGAGAGCACCTGGGACCTGCGGAGAGCCATCCTACAATCCCGGGTGTTCAACGTTGTGATGGTGAGAGGAGTCATGGGGAGGGCCGGGGGGGGGGTCCTCACTGGCAGGGATGCTCGCATCCCCCAGCGGGCCGTGCAACAGTCCTTGACCCATCCCGTAGGTGAGTAAATGGTCACGGAAGACATGGACCTGCCAGTAGGCCGCGGCATCCTGCTTCCCCGTCCTTTTACCTTCCCCCATGAGGGCCCTTGTGGCCCGGAGGATTTGAAAAAAATCTCCCCATCGCGGGAGAGCAAGCTGTACCTTGTTGCGGGAGCCACGGACAGCCTCTAAAAACTTCCGCATCTCTCCTCGCAGCTCATGGAGGGGTGGGGTTACGGTTTCCCAGTTGTTCCCCGGTGGGCCCTTGGTGCAGCCCCGTGGCCCACTAAAACAGGGTGTGGACCCCCGACGGGGTGCCTGATAGGCTGGAGCTTCTAGGCCCTCCTCAAGCCCTGGGACGATAGGGGGCGGCAGAGGGAAAATAGCAGCTCCTAATGGGTCGGGGCAGGAGAACGCAAAGGCTGCTCCCTGGGTGTCATCGATTGGAAAAGGGAAGGAGACAGCCCCTGGGGTGGCGATAACATTGCAGGAGGTAGACTGGATAGGGGTAGGGGCAGGGGCAGGGGCAGGGGCAGGTGCGAGGTTCTGGATTTCGGGAGGCGAGCAGCTGGATGGTGTCACCTCCCCATCAGGTTCGAGGGTTAAGGGGATGGGGAGGGAGCTCTCAGTGATACCGGGCACGGGCTCCATGGTGGATTTAGTGGCTACAGCATCAGGAGGTGGATTATCTTCTGTTGGGCCCCCGCCCGGGAAGAAAATCAATTGCTCCACACTAATGGGGGGTGCCCTTGGAGGCTCGTGTCCTGGTCGCGTGGCACCAGCTGTCACCTGAGCAGGCTCGGTGGTTGTCAGCGGGGTGCCATCAGCGGCCGGGTCGATGGAGGACTCCAAGGGCTCCTCGGAGGTGGGAGCAGAAGCAGCAGTTAGGGGGAGGGAGCTTGGGGAAAAGAGGGGTGGAGTGAGGTCGCCCAAATCGAGGTTTGCTGGCAAAAGGTCGTCCTCCCCCTGGGTGACCGGGGTCAGATCTAGGGCCTCAATCTCCTCGAACATGGAGGAGAGGACACTTTCCATCGCCCCGGGGTTCTCCCGCTTTGCCTTGGGGTTCACGGGGGCTTCAGGCAGTGTCAGGACAGAAAGGGCTTCCTCGAGGGTCTCGGAGGGGAGGGTCTCCCGTGGAGGGGAGACTCTACCTTCCGGTGCTACCACAACTTTCCCGGTTGACACCGGTGGATGGGACGCACTCGTGGACAAAGCGGAAGGTTCGGCATCGGTGCCCCCCTTCCTCATCTTCTGGGGGGCCTCCGCCTTGGGTAGATGAGGCGGATCTTGAGCCTTCCGCTTGCCTCGCTTCCCCTGGACTAGGGTCCAGCCCTCCATGGCATCATCTGGGGGCTGGTTAGTAGGGGTCGTATCAGGGGGTAAAGGCGATGGCTCAGGGGCTTGCGGGGAGGACGGTGGGGCGGCATAAGGGAAGGAGGATTCTCCCTGGGGCAGGCTCTCTCCCATGCCTGGTGGTATCTCTGCCACACCCTCCTCCTTCATAGACCCCGCCAGATTGTCAGCAGCTAGGGCGGGGCTCTCCTGCTCGTCTGGGCATTGTAGGGGAGGTGCCCCTTGGGCCTGAGCGGGAGAAGTGGTGGTCTGAATAAGAGGGGGGTGGGTTCGGGTATTGGGCGGCCAGGGGCATCGGCAATGACGGGGCCGATGTCCTGCCGGGTCTCAGGGATCCCAGGTGCCCCCTCCTTGCCAGGCTAAGGGGCAGTCCCTCCGGACATGCCCTGGTGCCCGGCAGAGGTAGCACCGGGCTTCCCCCATGGAGAAATACACCCGGTAACAGGTGGGGGACCAGGAAGGACCCCTCGAGCGCTTCTCCGTCACGCGCCACTGATGGCAGTAGAAGCTGCACTTGCCGGCAAAAGGAAAAGATGTAACGGAGGGTGGGGTCCTTGCAGCTCAACGGGAGAGGGCTGATGACAGAAACAGATTTCCCCAGGGTGGAAAGGGCGGGTAGCAGGGCTGCATTGGGGAGAAAAGGAGGGACAGAGGTCAGGACCAGGCGGACGCACCCGGAGAAAACTCACAAACTGAGGTCCGAATCCAAACGCCTGCAGAGTGCTCAGGAGGTACCCATGGTCTACTCTATCGAACGCCTTCTCCTGATCAAGAGACAGGAGGGCGAACAACAGACCATCTCTCCGTCTGAGTTCCAAAAGGTCTCAGACTAGAAATAGGTTGTCAAAAATGCTGCGACCCGGGACAGTATAGGTCTGGTCTGGGTGGATCACGTCCGGCATCACGGACCCTAGCTGCAGCGAGATTGCTTTCGCTACGATTTTGTAATCCATGCTAAGGAGTGAGACGGGATGCCAGTTTCGTAAATCGCGGAGGTCCCCCTTCTTCGGCAGCAAGGCGAGCACCGCTCGCCTGCACGACAGAGGGAGGACCCCGCTCTGCAAGGACTCAGCCCAGACGGTGACTAGGTCTGGGCCGAGGATGTCCCAGAACGCGCGGTAAAACTCCACGGTCAGCCCGTCCATGCCCGGAGATTTATTGGTGGGCATGCGACGGAGGGCTTCCAAGATCTCGGCCAGGGTGAGAGGCAGTTCTAGTCGGTCTCGGTCGCCCACGCTGACCGTGGGGAGTTCCTCCCAGAGCACCCGGCAAGTGCCAGGATCGGTCGGATCCGGGGAGAAAAGGCTTGTGTAGAAGTCACGGGCCCTCCCACACATCTCCTCCGGATCCGTGAGGGGGGCGCCGTCTTCCACAAGAAGGCAGGTGACGTGTTTCTTGGCCCCCCTCGTTTTCTCCAGGGCATAGAAGAAGCGGGAGCCGCGGTCCATCTCCCGAAGGAGGCGGATGCGGGACTGAACGAAGGCACCTCAGGCCCGGTGGTCCTCGAGGGCCCAGAGCTCCTCCCGCTTCTCCCGGCATGCTCCGCAGAGGGACGGGTCCTCGGGGTTGGCGGCCAGGCGCCTCTCCATCTCTAAGACCTCCCGTTCCAACCGCTCTATCGCCGCATTTCTCTGTCGGCTGGTGCCCCGAGTGTAGTCACGGCAGAAGAGCTTGGCGCGCACCTTCCCGAGATCCCACCATCGCCGCACCAAGGGAAAGGCACGCCACTGCTCTCGCCAGGCCAGCCAAAACTTCCGGAAGGACGTCACGAAGCTCTCGTCCTCCAACAGGCTGTTGTTAAAGTGCCAATAGGCCGGCCCCGGTCTCTCTGCATGGAGGGAGACCGTTACGATGACTAAGTGATGGTCGGAGAATGGGGCTGGCCAAATGGCAGAGGAGTGGGCCTGTGAAAGATGGAAATGGGATAAGTAAATACGGTCCAACCGAGAGCGGTGTGACCGATGGGCCTCCACCCGAACAAAAGTAAACGTGGAAGTGTCATGTGGGTGATGGTCATGCCAGGCGTCCACTGGGGAGTGATATTCAACTATCCCTTGGAGAATATTAGCGGCGGCCGGGCTCGGCCCCTGAGCGGTCCCGTTCCTCGAGGGTGGTGTTAAAGTCCCCTCCCAGGACCAGGCACTCGTGCGAATCTAGGGTGCCGAGAAAGTCGGACACCCGCTGATAGAATTGTGGGCGCCTGGAGCTCATTTGCGGGGCATAGATGTTAACAAGATTGACCACGAGCCCCTCCATATGGACTCGAAGGTGCAGAAGGTGGCCCGGCATGGCCTCAGTGACCCCTAGCACCTTGGGCCGTAGGTTGGGGGAGAACAGGGTCGCCACTCCAGCTTGCAAAGTGGCTAAAGTATACCCCGTCCCCCCACTCCAGCCGCCATCTGTCCTCGGCGGCCGGGTCCGTATGGGTCTCCTGCAGGAAAACTACAGAGTACCCCCCTTCCTGAAAGTAAGAGAGCACCTGGGACCTGCGGAGAGCCATCCTACAGCCCCTGGTATTCATGGTCGCAATAATAAGAGGCGTCGTGCGGAGGGCTGGTGGGATGGGGGTTTCTTGTTGGTGGGGGTGTTCAGGGCCCCCAGCGGGTTGCGCAGCAACCCGTGACCCATCCCGTGGATGAGTAGATCGTGTCGGAAGCCACGGGCTCGCTCGTAGGCCGCAGCACCGCGCCTTCCTTGCCCCTTGCCCTCCTTTATAAGGGCCCTTGTGGCCTGGAGAATTTGGTCAAAGTCCCCCCATAGCTGAAGAGCCAGCTGTACCCTATTGCGGGCGCCACGGGTGTGCTCTAGGAACTTCCGTAGTGCATGCCGCAGCTCATGGGGGGGTGGGGTCACAATTTCCGAGGTGTTCCCTGGTGGGAGTCTTAATACAGCCTCATGGTCTGCTAAGGCGGGTAGACAGGGTGCGGACCACCGACGGAGCATCTGACAGGCTGGGATTATTAAATTAATTTCACGCCTTGGGGTGGAGGGGGATGGCAAGGAAAAAATTGCAACTCCTAATGGGTCGCGACTAGAAAGTGCAAAGACTGCTCCCTGGGGGAAATCTGCGAAAGGCGGAAAGGAAATAACCCCAGGGGCGGCATTAGCATTGCAGGAGGAGGGGACTTGGGCAGGGACAGGGGTGGGGGCAGGGGCAGGGGTAAGGCTCTGGGGTTCAGGAGGCAAGCAGCTAAAGGAAAGTGCCTCCTGAGCAGAGTCAAGGGTTAAGGGGTAAGGGAGGGGGCTCCCAATAATGCTAGGCACTGGCTCCATGGTGGTCTTAGCGGACCACCTTCTGCAGGGTGCTCGCCCGGGAAGGCAATTAGGGGGAGGGAGCATGGGAAAAGGGGGGCTGGGGTAAGGTTGCCCAGCTCGAGGCCAGCCGGCAGTAGATCATGCTCTCCCTGGGTGACTGGGGTCAAATCTAGGGCCTCAATCTCCACATACACGGGGGAGAGGCCAGCTCCTGCCACCCCGGGGGCCTCTCTTCTACCGTCACCTCGGGGTCCGCAGGGGGTTCGGGTGGTATCCAGGCAGAAGGGGCATCCTCAGGAGTCTCAGAGGGGAGGGTCTCCCGTGGAGGGGGGATTCTGCCCTTCAATGCCAGTCCGTCTTCCCCTCCTGACACTAGTGGATGGATCTCACTCGTGGCTGTGGCGGGAGGCTTGATATCAGTGCCTCCTTTCCTGGTCTTCCGGGGGGCTTCCGCGTCGGATGGATGCAGCGGAGCTCGAGCCTTCTGCTTGCCTCACTTCCCCTGGACTAGGGTCCAGCCCTCCATAGCGTCATCTGGAGGTTGGTTAGCAGGGGTCGTGTCGGGGGGCGGAGGCGATGGTTCAGGGGTTCTGGGGGGTAGCGGTGAGGCAGCATGAGGGGCGGGGGTTTCTCCTTGGGGCGGGCCCTCTCCTATACCCGGTAATATCCTTGCCACACCCTCCTCCATAGGCTCTGCTGGATTGGTACTAGCAAGGGTGGAATTCCCTTGCTCGCCCAGGCGTTGTAGGGAAGGTATCTCTTGGGCCCGGATGGGAGCAGCAATGGGTCGAGTAGGAGGAGGATTGGTTTTAGGTGCCGGGCAGCCAGGGGCGTCGGCAGCGACGGGGCCGATGTCCTGCCGGGTTTCGGGTGCCCCTCCCCCCCGGGCCAAAGGGCAGTCTCTGCGGACATGCCCCGCTGAGCGGCAGAGGTAGCACCGGGCCTCTTCGGTGGAGTAAAAGACCCGATAGCGGGCTCCCTGGTAGGGGACTAGGAAAGACCCCTCAAGCGCCTCTCCGTCACGCGCCCCTGCCGGCGGTAGAAGCTGCACTTGCCGGCGGAATGAAAAAACGTGACAGAGGGTGGGGTCCTTGCAGCCCAACGGGAGAGGGCTGATGACAGAAACAAGTTTCCCCAGAGTGGAGACAGCGGGTAACAGGGCAGCATTGGGTAAAAAGGGAGGAACGGAGGTGAGGATGAGGCGAACGCCCAGGTCTTCTAGCGGCTCCAGGAGGACAAACACCCCCCCCCACCGCCAGGCCCCTCTCCACTGCCTCCTGGGCGGCAGCCTCCGAAGCTAAGAAAAAAACGACCTTCCCATACATCTTGGAGGCCGCCACAATGGCCGTGGGTCCTACCACCTTCGCCAACACCTGCACGTATGTCTCCACGTGGGGCGAGGCGGGCACCAGGAGGCAACGGACACCGTGCCTCCTGGTCAAGGCGGGGAAAGGGCTCCGGCCGCTGGTGATGGTGGCGGAGGCGGGGGGGGCGAGATGACGAGGCGGCAGGCAGGGGGGAACCCATCACCGCCCGGGCATAAGTCCTGGGGGCCGGGGGAGGGACAATCGCAGAGCTGGTGGAGGGAAACGCAGGGAGGGGTGCCACGGCTGATGACGCGGCCACAGCGGTGGGGGCAGCCCCTGCCATGGAGGGCTTGGTGGTTTTAGCGGGGCCCTTTCCTTTCATCCTGCCCTGGCCCTTCCGGCCAGCTGGGGGGGGGGTTCCTAGCATCTGGGGGGGCAGTGGGCACAGCAGCAGCAGTGATCACCCCGGTGCCTCCTGCTGCCGGTGCCCCAGCATGGGGGGTGGCAAGTATCTTAACAATAGTGGGGGGGGGACCTTGGGGGTCGGGCAGGGGGGGTGGTGGGGGAGGGACAACTAATTTTATTGAAGCGGCCTCACCCCTCTCATTCCCCGCCATTGTGAACAGGGAGAGACGGGGAGACACCGGAAGGAGGAGGGGGGAGGGGGAAAGCAAAGTAACCGCTCCTCCCCGCTGGTTGCAGGCGGGGGGGGGGGAATGCCGAAGGGGTTGGACTGGGAGGGGGGTGGGAAATCAGGGTCCAGTAATAGGGGCTGTGGGATAAGCAATCCAGGGGGGGTGCAGACCCACATACGTTTGTCCAAAGAGTCTTGTTTGGTTGGCTGTTATGTCCGGTCCGAAAGGCAAAGTTCAAAGCGAACAGCTGGATCCGAAGGGAGATGACAGGTTGCCAGCAGAGACGGACGGCGGGGGGGCCGTGACAGTTGTAGTAATGGTGGGGGGGTTAGGGGCACTGATGGATCAGGGGAGGGGGGCTCCACGTCACACCCCCTGTGCCACCACAAATGCAAGTAAACCACAGTCAAACTCCCCCCCATGAGAGTATAATTCAGAAAATTACTCAGTCTTACGGCCCCCTTCACGATGATTTATAGCTCCCCTGGATTATTTCTCCTGTCTTCTGAAATCTTCTTCTCCAGCTGTGTTGGCTCTGTTCCAAGGCTTCCGGCATGCTGAGAATGTTGTAAAGTCCAAGCTGCCAGCAAAAGGGCTGGGTCTGGGGGTTTCCACTCCCCCCTCCGGACAGCAAAATCGGCAATCTTCCCCTCCCCTCCTCCAGGGGGCTCAGCTGAGACAAATAGCTGCGCCCGAAAGCAGGCATGGGGGGGGGCGGGTGCTGGCGGCAAGCTGAGGGCCGACTAGCACGTAGACGGCAAGAAGAAAAAAAACAAAGAATCAAAACAAAGCAAAAAAAGTGTCTGACCCGGTCGGGGAGAGACTAAGGCAGGTTCAAAAAGTAAGAAAAATCCAGGCCAGGGGGCTTTAGAAAAGAATAGAAAGCAGATAGCTGAGGAGCAAGCGAGGGACGTCCCGTTTCCCAACAGGGACGGTTCTAAAACAATCAGGAACTTGCTGGAACCAATTAAGGCAGACAGGCTGATTAGAACACCTGCAGACAATCAAGAAGCTGCCAGAATCAATTAAGACAGGCAGGCTAATCAGGGCACCTGGGTTTAAAAAGGAGCTCACTTCACTTTGTGGTGTGTGTGCGAGGAGCTGGGAGCAAGAGGTGTGAGGAGCTGAGAGTGAGAAGGCATACTACTGGATGACTGAGAAGTACAAGCATTATCAGACACCAGGAGGAAGGTCCTGTGGTGAGAATAAAGAAGGTGTTGGGAGGAGGCCATGGGGAAGTAGCCCAGGGAGTTGTAGCTGTCATGCAGCTGTTACAGGAGCCATTGTAGACAGCTGCAATCCACAGGGCCCTGGGCTGGAACCTGGAGTAGAGGGCGGGCCCGGGTTCCCTCCACCACCCCCCTCAACTCCCTACTTGATCCCGGAGGAGTTGACCTGGACTGTGGGTTCACGAAAACAGCCAAACTGAGGGCTGCCATGAATCTCTGAGGTAAGCAAATCTGCCAATAAGCACAAGACCCACCAAGGTAGAGGAGGAACTTTGTCACAGTGGTCATTTTCTATTTATGTTCCAGCAAACAAAATACTAGCTGAAATATTTGTGGAGACTATAAATTTTAAGCAAACACTGGAGAATATTTGCAGTAAACAAAGTTGGAACTCGTAAACACAAGTATTCACACCAGGAACCTGATTCTAAGTATCATGCTCAGCCAGTCAAGATATAGGAAAACAAGGCCTTGTGGACCTATATTATCCAATTAGAAGTAAGCAACACAGCATTCATTTTGAATTTCAGATCACGAATACTTGTTGTGAACTGCTGGTAAGCAATCTCAATTATTATTAATATTATTATTATTTGTATTGCAGTAACTCCTAGCAGCCTCAGTCACGAGTTAGCATCCCATTGTGCTTCATGCTCCAAGCCAAGTAAGTTATTCATTATGGATCATTCACTCAGCTCCAATAACCTGGTTTGTGTGCTGCTGACTTAACTCATTTGTTATGATTCATTGCAAAACATCCAAGTACAGTGTGCAAATAAATTTTTGAGGAGGCAGATGAGGAGGAGGACAATGGAGGCTTGGGGAAAGGAACCAGAGGAGGGACAGAGCAGAAGAGAGGAGGCAGAGCCACAACTGGTGAATATTTCACAGGTACCAGCTAGTAAGTCTTACAGAGTAATGTGTGCTAGTTAGAAGTGCACTAACCTTATCACAGGTAGCAAGTGTGCACTGTAATATGATTCATTGGCTCATGACCACTTATTGACAGACGGATTTTGGTTCCCCTTTTTTGTTTGTTTTTTGTTTTGTTTTGCTTAGTTTAGTTTCTGGCCACGCCATCTAACCCTGCTGTCTCCTTATTTCTCACTGTTTACAAATGGTGGGTCTCATTAAAAATTCTACATAATCAAAAGCCACTGATCAAGAAAGCCTTAAACATGTAAATGCCAGTATCATGTATCTGTGCAAATGGATAAAAGGAAATGTTTTTTTCTAGTAAGATTAAGGGCCAAGGTGTGCAACAGATGCAGTTTTACTTAATTTATCTATATGTGTGGAACACTGACTGTCAACAAGCCTTTTATGCCAGGTTACATTCATGCTAAACAGTTCAGCACCTCGTTATTGGCACCAAGTAAAAGAAATGCTGATAAAGTTTGTAATCTCTATGGAAATTACTTAAACTTAATGTTGTGTTGACATTGGCACATCTGTCAAGAACAGCAGCTGTTCTGGAGAACAGAAGATTCCGATAAGCCTCCTTTTGTTATTGACATGGGCTGCGCAGCACATGGTTTGAAGCTTTGCTGTAATAGTAATCAGGAAATCAACACCAGCAAGATATTCTTCTCCCCATATCCTTGTAGAATGACTGAATGTTTTCTTTTCAAAATCTGTTCATAGAATTGCACAATGAAACATCCTGACAGGTGACTTGCAGATCTTAAAAGTACAACCCTAGTATGGGGAGGTCACACTGTTTATAGCTTCATGGTATTTCAAATACCTCTGGAAAAAGTGGCCAGGTGATGGAGAATTTAATGATTCTTAAAGCCTGCACAAGTTCTACAACTGGGTGATGATGTCTGAATCCATTTGATTTTGGGCCTGACAATTCACACCTAAAGCAGATGTTTTCTTACATTCTACGGCAGGTGCCATCTATTTTTCAGATTAGTCCTAGAAGTAACAGCCACACAGTTGGTACACCTAGGATATACACCACAGTATCAGGAATGCATTGTACTATCATTCCCTATGACATCACCATCTGACAGCTGGAGTTGGTGTTTATGGGAATTACATCACAGTATGGCAAGATAAACAAGCTCTATATGCATGGATACTTTTCAGGATTACTCCCGGACTTGGACTGGTGTTTATAGCAGTCCATATGGAACAGACTACAATATGATACTTGTAACATAAATAGAAATACAAATCAAATAGGAGCTTAATATGCCATCTAAATTAACATTCTCTACTACTGAAAATTAAATGATCTCACAGAGTAATTTTAAAAAATATACATGCGAACCCATATTAGATCTAAACTATACTCTAAGTTATAACTTTGTGATATCACTGACTTCAGTGGGGGTGAGATGCAAATGCGGGGTTGACCCCCACAGTGCATTCAACTCCACTTAATTTGTGGTCAGTCCTTGCCTCTCTGCATCTTTAGGTGCCTGCTTTTAAAAAATCTGGCCCTTCAGCCTGGTTTTGCTTCCACTACACTGGCATGAGCAGTAAAGCTGGCCCATAGGGCATCTCAGACTTTTCTTAGTGAGTATCACATTTTAACAGTGTTTTGTGAGCATCTTCCTTCCCTTTTGTGGTTGTATGACATTCCTTTGGCTACAGCAATAGTTGCTCACATGTAAAAAAAAGACTAGAAAATTGTTTAGTGTGGACAGTTTTGCAGCTGGTGTAAACCAGCATAACTTCACGGCCTGGTCTTGGATATTAAGTTGTCTTTAATGTGATTTAGAAGGTAGAGGCAAGGAGAATAAGCAGCCTTAGGCAATCAACCAGCTCACTACAGACTCCTGGCAAATGTTCTGTAGATCAGGGATTCTCAACTAGAGGTATATGTACCCATGCAGCTATGCAGAGGTCTTCCAAGGGGTACCTTAACTCATCTAGATATTTGCCTAGTTTTACAACGGTCTACCCTCAAAGCATTAGAGAAGACGGTGCATACTAAAATTTCATACAGACAATGACTTGGTTATACTGCTCTATATACTATACATGGAAATGTAAGTACAATATTTATATTCCAACAATTTGTTTTATAATTATATGGTAAAAATGAGGAAGTCAGCAATTTTTCAGCTGTGACGCTTTTGTATTTTTATGTCTGATTCTGTAAGCAAGTAGTTTTTAAGTGAGGTGAAACTTGGGGTACGCAAGACAGATCAGACTCCTGAAAGGGGGACAGTCCTGGAAAGGTTGAGAGCCTCTGCTCTAGATCATTGTTTGAGAACTGCTGTTGCGCCATATTTTATCCGCATGCAGTTCATTTACCAGCATTCAGTTCTATGGATATTCAACCTCTGTTATATATTTTGAAATGAAAAAGCCTATGCTTCAAGTTCTGAACAAGTGACTTATCCATGAAGCCATGTGGTCAGCTTTTTGGATCATGTTATAGGTTCTTAATAACTCTGAGTTAATAGGATGTCATCTAATTGGAAAGTAACTTTCAAACTCTGTTCTTATGATTTGTATGTCACAAGAATCCCTATTGTCCTATAATAAACAGCCGCTTGTTGTTTCTGTTATTTATAATTTACTGCAAAACAAGGAGTTATTTTTGATAAACAATCAAGATAATTAATGGCTCATTTATAACAATTTATATATAAATTATAGTAATCTAGCCTTTAATTCCTAAAAGCTGTTGCAGTGGCATGTTTTGTGGTAGTTACAAGAAGTGCAGGCATGAAGGTGCTAGTTGTTTAAAAGCAGTAGCTACTAAAATGCTAATCCACATTTATTAACAGCATTTGGATCTAATTGCAAAAACCATTTCTGTGACTTAGTTTTCTCATAATAAACGCTTCACACAGCTCATTGGGGATCTGACCCATTGGGGATCAGAAGGTAAAAAGGGGCCAGAAGAGACATTCCCTTGCATACTCATCTTTTAAGCTACTCTTACAAGTGGAGAAGTGAGAGGTTTTTTTGTTTGTTCTTATACATAGATTTTAAGGCTGGAAGGAACCATTACGATCAGATATCTGGGAAGTGCTCAGATACTATGTTGATGAAGCACATGCAGATAGAGTATATTTGATTGTAGTTAAACATTCTGAAGAGTGTTGAATATGTTAATAATTATGTTAGCTGTCTACCATAATGTGGATACAATAATTTAGAAAGAGAGAACTGCATGCGTAAGTCCCTTTGGGAGGTGGATCTATACTTGCATTTTGGGGACCTTAACCTATTTCAAATATACTTAAATACACACAGATGCTCAGGTGCTATGACAATAGGTCTGAAACATCAGTACACAAATATGTACTTCTTATGAGTTTATTTGGCCTTGTATTTGCCCCAAGATCCAAACTGCCACAGGGCATGGTCATGCTTCAATCTCAGGAGTCAGTACTGCTGCAGATAGTTCAAAGAGCCGTGTTCTGGTTTACAATCACAAAACAGGCTCCCTACTGATTTCAGTACCAGACATTAGCAGATATAAAGTCAGTGCAAATTGTCCCCATCTGTCCCTCATCCTAGCTATCGGTAATCAACAATACAGCAGGGGCTTCTCTGTTCCACTCTGACTAGTAATTACTTCACCACAGCACTGAAGTACAGAGGACAATTGTGTGTGCTAGGTATTGTGAACAGACCTGGGTGAAATTTTTCATGCAAAACTTTTTCCCCTGAAAAATGCAGATTTCAGGTTGACTGAAACTATTTTCAATTTTGGGTCCATTTCAGCAAATTGTTTCGATCAAAGAAAAGAGAAACATTTCAAAAATGTCAAAACGTTTTGACTTTTCATTTCAGAAAGACATTTTGTTTGGGAATTTCCCTCACTTTTATTTAAAATGTTATAATGTTATATTAAAGGTATAATGTTATACCTTTTTTTAAAATGTTGAAATTGATTTTGGTCAGCACGAAAGGAAACTCCTTTTCACATTTTATGTTGCTGATAAATTCTCAGTTTAGGTTCAACATGAAAGAAATTTATTATTTTGATTGTTGTTGTTTTTCAGTTCAGGCACCTAACCTAAAAAAAAAAGGTTTTCACACAGCTCTAATTTGACTTGGATGGTACTGCCCACAGGAGTAAGTGCTCACCAATGTGTGTAAGGACCCAATCTGGCCCTAAGAAAGTAGTAGTATCCCTATTTTACAGATGAGAAACAGAGGCCAGGATCCTTAAAGGTATTTAGGTGTTGCTCCACTCAGCACTGTAATGATTAATCTGCTGCCCAGTGGAATTTTCAGCCCCAAGCTAGACACCCATGATCCCCAAACAATCTATGGGGAAAGTTAGGTGCTTAAGAAAGGGTCTTTCAGAAGTTGGCCAGCTGAGCGAGGAACTGTCTAAGGTAGCCAGAATGAAACACTGAGAAGAAATAGAGTAGAGGGGCTTATGCACCTCAGCAGTTGGCTGATGGACCTGATAGGCTGATAGGCATCTTCCTCCACTCAGCTACAAATTCTCTCCTGGAGTTAGGCATCTAAATCAGGTCACTTAAATAGCCCATGCTTCTCTCTATCTCTGTCTCCTGCTCACACTTGATGCCTCTCTCATACTCTCCTTACATTCCCTGTGTCCCTGGTTGTCTTTTGTGCAGGCGCTCTGCTGTCCCTTCACCTAGTGATGACCTGCATCCAGCCCTCCCGATCTGGGGGCTTTCAGGTAACAGGTGTGAGGTGTGTTCTGAGCATGCCTATGGGATCAGGCCCCGCTGGCAAAAGGGGCATACCCCTGCCTAGTTTGAAAATCTCACTTTGGCTTGAGCGAGGTCTCTAAGCAGCTTCTTGGTTGTTGAGCCGCATCAGCTCTTAGCCAGCTTTGCAAATGCTGACACAGGGAAATATAGCTACCATGGGGACATAGGTGCTTAAGGGGTTAGGAGGCAACTGAGTAGCTGCTTTAAAAACGTCACTGGTGTCTAACTGCTAGAATTAGACTCCTGAAAAGGCAGATAGGCACCTCAGTACCTTCAAAGATCTGGGCCAGAGAGTTTAATGTGTCTTACCCAAAGCTACACAAAACAAATGGTAAACTCAGAAGTTCTTGGATTCCAGACTCTCTGGTTGACTAGAGATCATGCTCCTCTCTCATCTCATCATAACAGAGCTTCACATTGTTTGTTTATAATGTGGTGGTGGGTTCTCCATCCGGGGCAATTTTAAAAATCCAGATCGGATATTGATCTAAAAGATCTGCTCTAGGAAATATTTTGGGCCAGTTCTATGGCATGTGGTATAAAGGAGGTCAGTTTACATGATCCCAGTGGTCCCTTCTGTTCTTGGAATCTATGAATGTTCCAAAGGTTGTTTGATGTTTAATTTTGTGGAAGCTTCTAGAAAAGCTTAGTGCTTTCAGAACGTATCTCAACCTCCAGGCATAACTGCATACTTTTTATAGGATCTGGAAGTATCCATTTGACTGACATATTTCTGTACCTGTGATGTATTATGCCTCATACAGACTCACAAAGGCTTCATAGACCATTTGCATTCCTTCTGACATTGCTAACTTCTGGAGACATCACTCTCAGGAATGAAAAATTTGCTGGAGTATAATAATGCTCCATTCAAAAATACAGAAAACAGCTTGGCTGTTAGAGAATTAAAGAGATGCTTCAGTAATTGGGCTGCTTACAGGACATGATTTTTGAAATATTTCAGACTTTTGGGACAACATAACATTTTCTTTCAGGAAATTAGCTTTTCCTTCAGTTGAATTATGTTGTTGTAGTATTCTCCTTGTTCTCATCACTTTACCTTCAGGAATGATCAGAGTTGCTATAATGTTAATTTTGAGACTTCTGTCCTGTAGGTCTAGCTATGAAAATAATCATCCAGTAAAAGTTGCCTTTTAATTTGGGCCACTTGCACAGGTTTTCCATTGTAGAACCGTTGCATAACCACAGCAAATCTGAATCCCACTCACACAATACATTGGCTGAATTCAGAGTAGACAGTCACATTTAACTTCACAAATTGTCATGCTTTTCTAGCACTACTTTAACATCATTATGAATGCTCATTCTTATATCACGCATGTGTTTCTCATCAGGCCAGCTGCCTTTGCTGGGGTAATTTAAACAAAACAGCATCTCCTTTTTCCTTGTTAAACACCAGTGCTCTTCTGATTTGTCATTGCTAAAGCCGTCTTGTGATATAGGATCTTGCTTTGCTTTTCTTCCTGTTCCTTCCCTTCAAGATTAATATCTTGCCATAGCTCTTTAAACACTAATGTACAATAGGTAATGAGCTGCCCTTTTCTCCCTGCTGAAGACTTTATATAAACTCTCCCAATGGCATTTGCCTGGCAGAACAAGTTTAAAATAGAGATTTCATTTCTTTTCTTTTTTAAGCATTGCACTGTAACATAGCAGCATACGTAATAAATTACAACTTATGAGATAGCACATAAAGCAGTGATTCTCAGCGTTTTTGGGCTCAGGACCCATTTGTAAATGGTATGGCTTGTTGCGACCCAGTAAATTGTCTGGGGGTGGAGGCCCTGGGGTCATGCTGTTGGCTGGATCCTGCCTGGCACTCACCCTACAGTGTCAGCTCCTGTGCTATGGGCCCAGCTGGGTTTGGCTCTCTGCTCTGGGCATTGCAACCTCTGGGGTTGCAGCGCTGCTCAGGTTTGGCCCCGCCCCCTGTCTGGACCAAATTTGTGTGAATGGAGTTGTGACCTGGCTCATAGAGATGCAATGCCACTCACTCAAATTTGGCCTATCCAGACTCCCGTAGTCATGATGGCTGGGCCAAACCCGAGTGACACTGGGACCCCAGAGGTTGCAGTGCCTAGAGCAAGGAGGTGAGCTCAGCCAGCCCCAGGAGCTGCCACGTGACCCTTTGAAACATTCTGGACACCAGTTTGGGGTCCCAACCCTTCAGTTGAGAAACGCTGACATAAAGGACTTCATATCTCTATAATGTTTAGTAAACACAATGCTAGCATGTCAGTGCAGTATACCAGGTGACTATTAGCCATATTTCCAGCACCTTCATTCATGGATTGCCATACTCTTGGAAAACAGGGCATTGCTCGGACTTGATATGCTGAGACAAGAAAGCAGGAGATTTATTTTTCATTAAGGCTGCTTTACACATTATGAAAGTGTAAAGGGGTCTTGAACTAGGAGTATATATAATTTACTTACCCTTTACTGCCATAATGGTGGAAAGTGGCTTTAGTGTAAATGAGAATTAGGCCTGTAGGCTGCAGTTTGTTTTACAACTCATTCCAAGATCCTCTTCTCTGTAAAAGAGAATCAGGCCTACATGTATTTTAATCCAGTAGTACAGAGATTGTCAGAGGAGGAGAGAAGACAGAGCACTGTGGGTCATAGCTACAAAGTTGAATATTGCATATTTTGACTTATTCAAATTTAATGAACCCCAGGAAGAACTCTTAATGTTTACTTTTTCCTTGTTTGGTTCTAATTAACTCTTCCCATGATTCACAAGTCTGACAAATGTGGAGGACTGTAGTGCTAAGTGCTTTGTTTTCCAGAATTGACTTTAATTAAGCTTGCCCTAAGCTCGAAACCTTTGTAAACTTGAGAGAACTTTATTTTAATTGCCTTCCACTTAGTTCAGTTTACTTATATCTTAGACAAATATTATACATCAAATGTTAACGTTATTCGAAAAACTAAGATATTTACAAAGCATTAGTTTTCCACTGTGAAATTTGGTAAACTCTAAATAGTGATGGAGAATCCCATGGGGGGAAAATGAAGGATGATTTCATGAAGACTTCATAAAGCCACTATTCTTTTCCTGCAGTATAAGGTCATAAAGAGTACAAAGTTAGTTTTATCTCTAAATATGAGGTAAAAATATTTTCCTTTAATTTGGCTGTTAATGAGGCATGTTCATGCTCAGAACTAAAGTGGATGAATTATTTGCAGCAAACAATTTATTCAATAAGTTCAACCCCTTTTTATCTTCACTAATTCTCTATGATCAGACTTCAGTTTTTGTCATTAGAAATTATTCAATGACTAGTTTATGTGAACACATTTCATTCTATGGTTAGCTCACCAACTCTTTACCACAACTATTGAGTATTTGTAATCATAACTAGCTTCTTATGCTGCACCATTGGTCACCAAAGTCATATGGAATTTCTGCTCCCTTACTGGATCAGTGGCATTGCAGCAATTTGTATAGTGGGGGTGTTGAAAGCCATTGAACAAAACTATAAACTCTGTATATGGTGGAAATTACTTCAAGTGAGGGGGTGCTGCCACACCCCCAGTACCCCTAGTTCCAGCACCCTTGGACTGGATCATTCCCATATATCTAAAGAACTTCCAAGGCAACCACACAAACACTTAAGGCACAAATGAATAGTCACACAAGTATTAGTGACACTTTAATAACACTTTCTCTTGTGTAACTTATTGCAAACCAAAATGTGTTCTAACAGATGTTCACAGAAAGCAAATAAAAGGTCATGAACAATATTGAAGCAACTTTGTGTTTTTTACTACATGGATCATTTTTATCCAAAAGTTAGTCTTTATACAAGAGG
The DNA here is from genome assembly GCF_965140285.1 of Lepidochelys kempii. Taxonomy (NCBI): domain Eukaryota; kingdom Metazoa; phylum Chordata; order Testudines; family Cheloniidae; genus Lepidochelys; species Lepidochelys kempii. The sequence goes on from NC_136381.1 coordinate 84,387,928, forward strand.
CTTTTTCTGTGTTTGTCAAAGTGAGTCTAAAGAGTTATAAAGTAACATTTTCCTCTCTGACATTCTGCTTTCATGATATATATTGTATTCTGAGTTCAAATGGGCTATTAAAATGAATCCCTTAATCTTTCACCCATTTAACATATCATTCATATACGCTCAACTCTGATACGTAGAAAGACTTCTAGACTTCATGTGCATAACATGCAGACGAGTTACATGTATATGGAGACTCCAGTTCTAGCTCTAAGTCCTAACAGATCAATTTGAGCTATTCTTTTATGATGCTTGATGAGGGCAATGTGGTTACTAGGGACTAAGAAACCAAGTCTGCAAAGATTTGTTCACCTGTTTAACTTACAACATGTAAATACATTAACTGAACTTAACAGTTCATGTGTTTAAAATGAAATGTGTGTGGCACTCTGTCCCTCAAAGCAGCACGTGGAACCCCCATATTCACCACTGTAATATAATTATGATATGTTTTGTACAATGTATGTCTTGTGAGGTATCATTTTAAACATTAATATCCTGTTGGATTGTATGTGCTATCATTGTATGTGAAGTTATAAAGTTTTGCTCTGTGTTACTGAAATATATTGTGAGGCTAGGAATACTCACAGTCAACCTTTCAGATACTACAGCAGAGTAGCCAGATGCACTGATGGCCCGTTAAAGGGAATCCACACTCCCAACGAGCATCCCAGAAGGTTTCTCAGTCAGAGCACCTAAACAATGGAGGCTGCTTGACCAATGGGGGCAGACCTCCATGTCACAAGCATAGATCTTTCCAGCAAGCTGGAAGAAACTATGAAGACGGGAAATGACATCATGACTTGGCCTCAAACCCCCCACCCTCCCAACTCAGTACATCAGGAGGACAAAGACTTTGAATTGGGGAGGGTGGTCCCAGGCTGAAGGAGAGTTCCAGCATGTGTATTGAAGTTCTGTGAGCTGTTTGTACCATCTATCAGGGTAAGACACTGATTCAAATCCTGTTTAGTTTATAGAACTTAGACTGCAAATTTATTTTATTTCTTAGGTAACCAACTTTGATCTCTACACTTGCTACTTATAATCACTTAAAATCTGTCTTTCTGTAGCTAATGAATCTGTTTTATATTTTACCTAAAACAGTGTGTTTTGGCTGAAGTGCTTAGGAAATCTCAGCTCAGGTTACAAAGGCTAGTGTGTGTCCTCTCCACATCGAGAAAGGGGCAGACTGGGTAATAAACTTACACTGGTCAGGCTTTTGAGGCCAAGACAGTTTATTCCAGGAATGTAAGGCTGGAGAGTGGGGGGAAATTGGCTGGAGCCTCTCTATTGTTGGGTCATGGGTGGCTGGGAGAAGCATTCATGCAATTCAGTTGAGTGTATCCCTGCCTGTGCATGTCTGTCTAAGTGCAGTGCCTGTCAGAGATTTATAGCTTGTCACAGGGACACCCCAGGTTGGTGGGACAGAGGGCTCAGCGGTCTCACACCTCAGATTGCACTCCGGGAACCCCATCTCAGTGTGCAGCAAGTGTTTGCAGAATGGGGGATGTAATATGAAACCAACTTCATAGTTAATTTACAATAGAGTAGTAATCTGGAGTTAAAAAGTTGATATTTTACTAACGAGCTCTTATTGTCCCTATAATCTAATAAAAATCCTTTAAATATTAGACACATTGCATTTCCTTCCTTTCATCCTCCTTTGTCAAACACACAGGAGTATTCCTCCTTCCTTTATACTCATAATTATTATTATTAATGTGACTTAGATCAAGTCTGATTCTAAAACAAACATGTACTGTTAATGCTTTAACTATCCAAATCTGGCCACATGAAGCATCACAAACATATTTATTCAACCAAGTCTTTTTCAAAAATATATATCTAGTTATTTAAGAATTTAATTTTCTCAGAATTCAGGTCCTGTGAAAGATGCCAGATTGACAGCCCTTTTGACTGTGGTCCTTTATTTATCCAGTGAACTTGTACAGCAGACGCAGTGGTAATGAATGGTTGTCTATAGGGATCATCTCTGGGACTGGAGAGCATGATTAAGTCTCCATGCTCTGTCAATATGTGGCCTCTCACCTGAGAGTGTCACTAAAGATATGGTAAGAGGATGGTGGCAGATTTGAGGCTCCTGCACAAGAATATAGGACTCTGAGTCACCCTAATATCGGGTGTTCAAGCCCCACACAAAGATAAAGAATAATTGCTACTGACTCATGCTTACAGGTGACTTTTGTTAGCTCCCGGGCAGTTTCTCTTAGTCCCCTGATCTGGCTCCACCACTGTCTTTCCTGACTTCAGAGCAATTTCAGCCTCAGCAAGGGCTGACTGACCATGAGGTGGACATTTTTGTGGGGTTAGAAGTTCAGGCAGCTCTTCATTTGAAGATACTCAGAGCACTCTGAAAAGCCTAGTGTTAGAGAACAGCACAGAATAAACCTGAGGAATGGATCATTTCAATACCGCTGGGGCTTTTTTAGGCTCATGTGTCCTTGTTTAGTCATAGTTAGAGTATTAATAAGGAAAGTCTGCAGCCACAGCCTAGATTGAATTAATTCTGTTTTACATTCTGACACTTTAACTTGCCATTGATCAAGAGATGTGTCTGACATGTCTATCTTTAACCCAGACTAATTGCCACAACAGATTGTAATTTGTCAGAAATCTGAAGAATAACTATAACCAGGGAGGGTTATTTATTTTTTGAGAAAGAAAGACAGTCATTCCAAGAGGCTTGGAACATTTAAGAAAAATGATAGTGTCACTGAAATTTTCTGAAGGGAAAATATAACCTCATTTCCAGCAAGAACTTTAAGTAATTGTTGCATCCTGTAAACATTACAATGATCCGTCTGCAATGAAAAATGTTGTCTACTATTTCACTGCCTTATTCAGACTACGACGGGGGGGGGTTGTGCTTAGCTGTGCATGCTTGTTTTGTGAAAACGTTTTCAATAGCATGTTTTTATTGAGTGAGTTTATTGGCAATTGCAGCCTCTACATAATAGTCATAATGTTAAAGGGGCACCAACTTGAAAGTAACATACAACCTCCCTGGTCCCTCTGCAGGTGTTTCTTTGCCATTCACGGGCATGCAGGAAACCTTGGGAACATGGAACCACAAATGTTTTATTTGGAGAAAAAAACTAAACAAAGCAACACAATAACCAATTTTTTTCCTCTCTCTCTCTCTCTCACACACACACATGCTAAAAGGAGCAAAAGTCAGTATTACGAATGTATTAATTGCTCAGCTTACTGAGGTTCAGAAGTTAGCCACACAAGAATCCCCACCCAACTAAAACTCCACTCACAGGTACAATTAGACTCAGTAATAATATGGTGCAGTGGGGGAGCTCTTGTTCATGGGACGGCTCCAGTTCAGTGAAGTCCGCACCTCGCTTTCCTGCTCTGACGTTCAGCTACCTGGTTCAGTTCTGCACTTCTGCTCCCTGCACTGCTGGCATGTGTTGAGGCACAACAAAGTTGCTCTGAACTGCTGCCACTACTGGTCAGACCTTGCTGCAAAAATCAGCTCTGCACCACGGTTGCTGGCCTGGTTGAGCCTACCTATGAAGTCAGCGCTGTGCTGTCCCACTGCTAGTTAAGCCCTACAAAATCACTCCACACGGGCTTGAGAACGTGGAGATACCTGAGCCCCACAGGAACCTTGGACAGAGTGCCTGTTCCCAGGGACAGAGCTCCTGGTCTCTAGAACAGCACCCTCCATCCCATCTGTTGAGTTTAAATCTTGTTATCAAACCAGAGTCCACTGCTTGTGAAGCGACACTGACCCACTTACTCCAGGGCATGTCCTTTCATGAGTACAGTCACAGTGACAATCGGAACATAGACGTATCCTAACTAAAGCAACTATGTCAAACAATGGGTAGGCAACATTATAATTCATGTAAATGGTGTTAACAAAAGTTTGCTTTGCATCTTTTCCCCTACAGAAGGAGTAGAATGTTCTATCCCTCTATGCCTTCTAGTTATGGGGCTTACATTGGCATCATGGTAGCATTTATAGACCTCAATTCAGATTGACGCCACTTTATATTAGATGCTGTACAAATATACAGGACCTTCCTAGATTAAGAAAATAGTTTCTATTTCAAAACTTGTTAGCTATTGTCCTAATCTAGATCTGGCCATAGTGTGATATGGCCCCTATTCCAATAGAGCTGTAAACTGAACCCCCCCACACACACACACACAAAATAAATAAAGGAATTGTTGTTACGCCCACAGGGAGCAGAGATTTTTCAAGATATGCGGGTGACTAATTTCCTCTGAAATCAATATGAGTTACAGTTGTAATACCTGTAAAAATCTGTGCCTAAGTAACTTGCCCAAGGTCACACAGGAAATCTGTTGAAGAGACGATGATTTATCCCTGATGTCCCAGTGCACTGCCTTAAACACAAGACCATCATCCACCTCAGTTAGTTTCTCTTCTTCTGAAAAAAGCCATATAAAAATCCAAAGGGACGCATAAGAACCCTTCAATAACAAAGGACTAGATCATTAAAAATCAAGATAGAGCATTCTTTAAACAGTGTATCCAAAACAGGAATATTTTAAAGTTAGTCAATTTAAAGAGAAATCAAGTTCACAGTGCCCCTTTAAGTTTTACATTGACATTTGTCTGGCAGAATTTAACTGTTGGCAAAATACAAAGATTTTTATCTGTTTAAATCCAGATTATTTTTTCTCCCCCAAAGACTTGTGGTTTTAAAAAGACCAACTGTGTTTTTTACTGTTTGAATATGTAGCTATATAAAATAACTTGCTATATTACTGCAGCTGGCTAGATAATGCCCGTTCCTATTGTGTGTCATTACAGTGCAACGATATCTGCTAAATTATCAGAAAGTGTATTACAATCCCAACTCTTCTTATTATTCCTCACATAAGAGTAAAGCTCCCATTTCTTTCATGTTGATCTGCTGTGCCGTGGCATAATGAAGAAGTTATATAACTAATTAATGCAGATGAATTTTTAATAAAGACTTTGGGATTGATTTTTTGAGACTTAACAAATGAAGTTCTCGAGAGTGTTTCAGAAATTAGTATAGAAAAGGTTGGTTTTAGGGCTGGCAAGATTGTTAATATTCATCAGGATTTCCCCAGAGACTTAGGGCTTCTTTCTTAGGTTAACAACACATATTGTAAGAAATCAATGTATATTTCTGCTCCCTGTCAGGTCAAAGACAATGGAGTTCTCCTAATGATAACCAAAGGCTCTCTAAAATTGATAAACTAGTTTTGCATTTTCTAATCTGTATTATTCATTTAGTTTAAGACGTGGGTACAATTTGCTTTATATAGCTTACTGTACAATATGTAAATATGTCTAAGAAAGAATGAGGACTTGAGCCCAAGTCCACTGAAGTCTGTGGAAAGACTTCATTGTACTTTGGATCAGGCCATGGGTAAATAGTGAACTCCACCATCACCTGAACCAACAGCCAGCTGTTACCGGACCTTGTCGTCACCAATGAGGACCAGAAGAAAACCATGATGGTGGACATCACAGTGCCCTTTGAGAACAGGACCATGGCCTTACGCAATGCCCAAGCTCGAAAGGTGAAGAAATATGCTCCTCCGGCTGAAACCTTGAGAGCTAAGGGTTACCAGGTTCAGACAAATGTGCTGATCGTCAGAGCACTGGGTGCATGGGAACCCGGTAACAAGCGAGTGTTGTGGGACTGCAGAATCGGTCAATGCTACGCTTAGCTGATGGGCAACTCATGGTGTCAGATGCCATCAGGTGGTTGAGGGACATCTATCTAGAGCACATTACAGGATATTGGCAATATCAGGAGAGATGAGCTGGAGTGCAGATGAGAAGCACAGTCGGGAAAGGAACTCAAAATACTTCTCTGATGGATTGTATTTTCTAAATGGACAACCTATCCTAAATTCTCAATTACTGAGGGACAATCTTCACTCACTGATATATTTTGCTTTCCACAACCAACTCTCTCTGTATAACTTTTCATGAATAATGTACCCAACTACTTGGATGCCAATATCTAAACTGTATTGTTAAATATATTCACCTAAATTTGGGTTTTTTGCTGATGATGTACTATATGTATCTTATGACTTTTAAAACAAACTTTGCGTTTGTGGATAATCTAAGCACTATTCCAAGATGTACAGACACTCTTTTCTTAACCTGTGTTTTATATATTTTTTTAACATTAGCTTTAATAAAACTTTTAAATCTGAAAACAAATGTAACATTTAAACTAAAACATTTTTCATTTTTAACTTGCTTTCAAATGTTCACAAAGGTAAATTCTACAATATAAAGCCTGTGCAGGCAGGAAAAGTTAGATAGGCAGCTGATCAAAAATAGTAAGTCTGTTGCACAAAAATAATTTCTCAATTTGTTAAAGAATTTGAGTGTATTTTTTAAAAACAATGCACCCAGAAAGAAAAATCCTGAATTTTTTAGAGGCTTTGCTATTACAGTTTGAGTTCCTGCCTCCTCTTTTTTTTCTCTCTCTTTACTTTTATTTTTTTTCCCTTTCTCACCTGTTTTCTTTTTTTCACTTAAAAAGAGAGGGAGAAGAAATAAAAAAAAAAAAGGAGAGACAAGGGGAATGGGACAGAGCATAATCACTGGAAAAATACAGTTTTGGTTTATAAAAACAAACATCAATATTTTTCCTTCAAAATATTGGAGAAAAAAAATTAAAATGAATTTTCTACACAAATAATCATTTTCATAAAATGGCTTTTTTTGTTGTTGTTGGAAAAATGTTTCCAGGGAAAAATTTCAACTCGGTTGAGTTATATCCTTCTGCCCCCTTGTCAGAGAGTAGAACAGGACAAAAGATATTGGTGAAATTTTCATCTACATTAGAAAGTTTGGGTTAAGATAGCCAAATGACCACTGAATACTGACTCTAGGTCTTATATAGTGTACAGAGTAAGCCTGCAGCACTGATGGCTGGGTCCCATTCTAATTTGTAGACTATAACTATTAAGTCCAAAGCTGTCCTCTTTACACTGAATTCCTCTTCCCCTGCACCAAATGAAGCTGGAGGCAATCTGAAGAAAGGTTGGGATGAGAAGAATCCTCTCAAAGAACTTTCTCTTGAGCAGGTACTATGCCTCCTGGTGTTATGTGTGCGTGGGATGAGGGAAGCCGAACATTCTTTTTAACATACCCACCACCCCCAAAACGCCAAGTGCATGCTGACACTATGATATAACCGCATTTGCTCCAATCCCTCAGACAGAGACAAACACCTTCAAGATCTCTATCAAGCATTCTTAAAACCACAGTACCCATCTGCTGAAGTGAAAAAACAGATTGACAGAGCCAGAAGAGTACCCAGAAGTCACCTACTACAGGACCGGCCCAACAAAGAAGTAACAGAATGCCACTAGCCGTCACCTTCAGCCCCCAACTAAAACCTCTCCAGTGCATCATCAAAGATCTACAACCTATCCTGAAAAATGATCCCTCACTCTCACAGATCTTGGGAGACAGACTAGTCCTCGCTTACAGACAGCCCCCCAACCTGAAGCAAATACTCTCCAGCAACCACACACCACACAACAAAAGCACTAACCCAGGAACCTATCCTTGCAACAAAGCCCGATGCCAACTGTGTCCACATATTTATTCAAGTGACACAATCATAGGACCTAGTCACATTAGCCATGCCATCAGGGCTCGTTCACCTGCACATCTACCAGTGTGATATATGCCATCATGTGTCAAAAGAATAAATGGACACAAATCTGACACCAGGAACCATAACATTCAAAAACCAGTAGGAGAACACTTCAACCCCTCTGGCCACTCAGTAAAAGATTTAAGGGTGGCAATTTTGCAACAGAAAAGCTTCAAAAACAGATGCCAACAAGAAACTGCTGAGCTTGAATTAATATGCAGACTAGGTACCATTAACTTGGGTTTGAATAGAGACTGAGAGTGGCTGAGTCATTACACATATTGAATCTATTTCCCCATGTTAAGTATCCTCACATCTTCTTATCAACTGTCTAAATGGGCCATTTGGATTATCACTACAGAAGTTTTTTTTTCCTGCTGATAATAGCTCATCTTAATTAATTAGCCTCTTACGGTTTGTATGGCAACTTCCACCTTCTCTGTATGTATATATATATATCTTTGTACTATATGTTCCATTCTATGCATCCGATGAAGTGGGCTGTAGCCCACGAAAGCTTATGCTCTAATAAATTCGTTAGTCTCTAAGGTGCCACTAGTACTGCTGTTCTTTTTACTGTGAAACAAGTTTCTCAGCTTGTTGATTGCTGATTTGGTGCTTCAGTGTCCTAGCACTGTGCAGATTTAGGAAGTATTGAGTGACCAAGTCATCCACAAAGGGAAAAATGTGGTGTAATGAGTCTTTATGTCTGTGTATGTCTCTCACGCACAGATACAAAGGAGAAACCCTGTAGGGTCAGGTACTTTTTTCTTGTGAAATAGCCGCAGGGGGGATAGGGGAGTGAATAGAGGGTGGAGATGAATCAAACTGCTTGAAAGAACAAAAGTTCAGAGAACTGAGTTCACCCAATAAGCCTGGTGATTTATTAGCAATGTTAGGGATTTACCACATAATCCTTGCATCAGTTCATTTGATAAATTTGCTCTGGTCACTGCTTTCTGACTCAGCATGAGAGCTAATTTACAAACTCGAGATGTGTGAATAGTAAATTATTCTGTTTATTATTCATGATGAATAGCAAATTATTGTATTTACATTCCCTATCTACTCATTTAATATTTGAGATTGATTAGAAGTGAAATGTTGTTAAAATAAGATGACTTTCTGTTTGCACATAGCTTTATCATGTTCATTGTTTCTGGCACTGTCGCTCAGTTTCCCCTCACTTAAACCTTTTCTTTTCCCCCAGCCCTTGAAATATACAGAAATCGCTACAAAAGGTTTTCTCTCCCCCCACCCCACTCTCCTGTTGGTAATAGCCTTATCTAAAGTGATCACTCTCCTTACAATGTGTATGATAATCAAGGTGGGCCATTTCCAGCACAAATCCAGGTTATCTCCCCCCACCAACAAACACTCTCCTGTTGGTAATAGCTTATCTAAAGTGAAAAGTAAAAGCTTATCTAAAGTGAAAGCTGGAGGCATGTAGGTAGGAATAGTGGTCAGTAGAACGCTTCCTCAGCTCTCGTCCCCTAACGCCCCTACTCTACTTGCGCTATATTGATGACATCTTCATCATCTGGACCCATGGAAAAGAAGCCCTTGAGGAATTCCACCATGATTTCAACAATTTCCATCCCACCATCAACCTCAGCCTGGTCCAGTCCACACAAGAGATCCACTTCCTGGACACTACAGTGCTAATAAACGATGGTGACATAAACACCACCCTATACCGGAAACCTACTGACCGCTATTCCTACCTACAGGCCTCCAGCTTTCACCCTGACCACACCACACGATCCATTGTCTATAGCCAAGCTCTGAGATACAACCACATTTGCTCCAACCCCTCAGACAGAGAGAAACACCTACAAGATCTCTATCAAGCATTCTTACAACTACAACGCCACTAGCTGTCACCTTCAGCCCCCAACTAAAACCCCTCCAACGCATTATCAAGGATCTACAACCTATCCTGAAGGACGACCCAACACTCTCACAAATCTTGGGAGACAGGCCAGTCCTTGCCTACAGACAGCCCCCCAACCTGAAGAGAATACTCACCAGCAACCACATACCACACAACAGAACCACTAACCCAGGAACCTATCCTTGCAACAAAGCCCATTGCCAACTGTGCCCACATATCTATTCAGGGGACACCATCACAGGGCCTAATAACATCAGCCACACTATCAGAGGCTCGTTCACCTGCACATCCACCAATGTGATATATGCCATCATTTGCCAGCAATGCCCCTCTGCCATGTACATTGGTCAAACTGGACAGTCTCTACATAAAAGAATAAATGGACACAAATCAGATGTCAAGAATTATAACATTCATAAACCAGTCGGAGAACACTTCAATCTCTCTGGTCACGCGATTACAGACATGAAAGTTGCTATATTACAACAAAAAAACTTCAAATCCATACTCCAGGGAGAAACTGTTGAATTGGAATTCATTTGCAAATTGAATACAATTAACTTAGGCTTGAATAGAGACTGGGAGTAGCTAAGTCATTATGCAAGGTAACCTATTTCCCCTTGTTTTTTCCTACTCCCCCCTCCTCAGACGTTCTTGTTAAACCCTGGATTTGTGCTGGAAATGGCCCAACTTGATTATCATACTCATTGTAAGGAGAGTGATCACTTTAGATAAGGCTATTACCAACAGGAGAGTGTTTGTTGGTGGGGGGAGATAACCTGGATTTGTGCTGGAAATGGCCCACCTTGATTATCATACACACTGTAAGGAGAGTACATAAGCTATTACAAAGCTATTACCAGCAGGAGAGTGGGGTGGGGAGAGAGAAAACCTTTTGTAGTGATAATCACCCATTTTTTCATGGTTTGTGTGTATAAAAACGTCTTCTGTGCTTTCCACAGTATGCATCCGATGAAGTGAGCTGTAGCTCACAAAAGCTTATGCTCAAATAAATTGGTTAGTCTCTAAGGTGCCACAAGTACTCCTTTTCTTTTTGCATGATTTGTGTTACCAAGTATTGTTTTTCAATTTCTGCTGCTCCTAGGGCTCTACCTTTCCCCTCCCAGTTTCCCTGCACAAAGAGAGATGTGCTGATTAGCACTGTGGCAGAAAAAGCAACAAGGGGATGTGGTTAAAAAAGGTCACTCACATTTTCCTGAAATGTTTTGTTAAGTCGGAAGCAATAAAAGGTTCGTCCGCTCCTGCCACTTCCACATACCAGCCTCAATTAATTGTATATTTGTGAAACGTACTCTGTTGCAAAAGACTGGATTTTAATTTCTCTAATATTTTAAAGGTCATCCTCACCAGTGGCATGCGTTAACTGCATAGCTATCAGGAGATAACAATCTGAGCCAGCATACAGTAAATTGACAATGCAGCAGGGAAATCTTTTCGTCTGAAAAGAGACGTTCTGATTTATGCAAAATCCTCTATGATTAAGAAATCCAGGAGTCTGAACTAAATAAAATCTCAGTGGGTGGCCAATTGGGAGACCCACTTTTTGTGAATCTCATTTTTGGATAAAACAATTGGACTAGAATCAGGACAAGTCCCTTGGAACATGAAAAGGGGACTGCACACTGGTCCTCTACATTATCTTGCCAGGTAGGAACAGATTGGTTAAAACTAGAAAATACACAATCCTTTCCAGTATTACCACACACTGCTTTTTTATATACATAACAAAAGGCACAATGGCCAAGATTTTCAAAAATGACTAATGATTATTCGTTTCCAACTTGAGATACAAGAAAGGGGCCTCATTTTTAGAAAGTTCTTAGTATGCTCCCTCTGAAAATTGGGCCCCTGCCAAAATTGAGGCACTCAGAATCATTGGTCACTTCTGAAAGTCCTGGCCATTTTTTAAAACCACTTCCAAAGACCAAGTGGCACAAAAAGATTAATCTTTTGTAAGGCACAGTATCCTAGAACATTTTTTATCATGGATGAGAAACATTTTATATGTGAGATTTTCACTTTGCACAAGAATATGGATTTAGCAATATAGCCAGCAGTATGACTCTGATGGTTCTTTGGGAACCCAGGACTGAGTATCCTTGTTAGCCCCTGCCTGCAGTCTGAGAGAGTCTTTCTTTTAAATGGGTGAAAGCTCCCTGACACCACCAGCCTTTTAGCCACTCAAGCACTCATCTCTGGGCTATGCCAGCCCTCACTTCTCCTTGCAGGTTAATAATAGGCACCCAAATTCTTGAGTCCCTTTGACTCATCCCCCTGTGATATCCAGCTCCTGATATTGGCTACTTACAAAAATTCCAGATCCACTTCACCCCAAGTTTCACCTTGCATCACCACTCCAGTAAAATCACACAGCGCTCGGGAGCTCTTATAATAAAACAAAAGTCAGTTTATTTAGGAAAGGATAAAGATTTAACTAGAAATGAAAGTGATGGAAGCAAACGGTTACTACACAAAACAAAGACTAAAACACAAACCTGGGTCTACACTTAGTAGTAGTTACCTTTCCTATCAAAAAGTTTGTTTCCAGAGCTGGCTGGTTTCATAAGAACCAGGAACCAAACATTTATGAAAGCCCCCTTGCTCCACCAAGGGTTTCCCTCAGTGAATGGAATACAGAGTGCTTCTCCCTCCTCTGATTTTATACTGAAAACAGCTTTTGTTTCTATTCACAGAGAGGGCAAAGCCTGGTCTTCTTGTAGAGTTTCTTGTTTACCTTAGGTGGTTTTAATTGTTTGTCATTGCCTCTGATGGTTTTCCATTCAAAGTTTTAGTGAAAAGCTAAACAATTTGACCCTTGCATTGCATATCTATATTGCAATGTAAGTCCATACTTGAGCCCAGGCTCAAGCCTAACCCCTCTTGCATCAACATTGCAATTGTACTAACATAGGGCTCAGACCCAGGATCCCAGGACCCTGGAGGGTCTGATGTTGATTTAGCCAGGACCCAGCATCCTATTGCTTTGCAGTGTCGATGCAACCCCGCTTGACTCTGGTCCCAGGAGTCAGCTGGAAGTATCCCACACTTCCAGAGGACAATTTCCTTAGTGTTCTCCATCCCAACAATCTGCAATCCACTCTATTGAAAACAAAAGCCACTCTCCCTTTCTGAACAGCAGCAGCAGCTCAGTTAGAGCTCATTCTCTTTTGATCTCCAAGCTACAAGCACCTGTCAGACAGCTCCTAAGTTTGCAATACAAAGCGAACTGATCAAGCCTTTTGCAAAGCAAGCTGCTTCCTGGTAATGCATAGGGTGGGCAGTACAGTTTTTCCATGGTCCAAGGGCTAGAGTAGCCACATTTCCAGGGGGAAGGGCAAGGGACTCCGGGATATGGTTATTTGACTCAGGTCTGCACACTGGAGTGTGTATGCCAGAGCCTAGGTTTGAGCACAGGTTAGAAAAGTCTTAACATAGAACTGAAGTGCAATGTAGATGCTCAAGTCTAGGGTTCTCTAACACAGGTCAGCTGACTCAAGTCCCACTGATGCTGGGCTTACATTGCACTGTAGACAAACCCTCACTGGCCAACCAGGGTGGGATGCCAACTCCTCCTTTCCCGAATGGGCCATCACTGAGATGTTATCTCCTAGTGTCTAATTTCTGCTCCAAGTCCATAGAGCATGCTGTCAGTATAAATACATTATTTCTTAAATATTACCCATGCATACATCTCACAATGATTATGAATTTTGACACGTTATGAGCTTTCTGTAGATACCTTACATGTTACTCAGTATGGATAAATTGCCTGTAAGACATTTAGTGTAGCAAGTTTGTCAGATCTGAGGGTGAGAGATGTTTTCAAAGAGCAGGATACCCTTTTCCAAGGGGTCTCTGTGCCACAACGACATACACATAAAATAATGGAGATGTGGAAAGGGCAGTTAGAACTAAAAAATGCTATAGGGCAATTTGCACGCTTGGCTCTATCTGTGCCTGAAGTGAAATTCACCTCTTGGGGAGGGAAAGCACAGTACTACCATTGTCCTTGCCTGAAAATGTAGCTTTAAATTCCAGCCTGGGCTTCATAGAAGCTCTGCCAGCTCCAGTATGTCCATTCCCAGCAAGTGTGATTCACAGGGCCCGTTCTAGATACCCTGGCAGAATGGGAGTTGAAGGCAGTTTATAAGCTGGGAATGGCGACAGGGAATGCATCACTTGATGATTACCTGTTCTGTTCATTCCCTCTGGGGCACCTGGCATTGGCCACTGTTGGAAGACAGGATACTGGGCTAAATGAACCTTTGGTCTGACCCAGAGTGGCTGCTCTTATGTAATAATGCACCCCCCCTTTGAGTAGGCTTTTTGTCCCTAGGAATTGTCAGAGTCATATTCACATCGTTTAAGACCAGAAGGGACCACCAGACCTTCTAGTCTGACTCATCCTAAATTTCTCTGGTGGCTTCTACTGCAATGGAACCACCCTGCACTCCTTTCCATGGTGAGTCATGGCTCACAGAAATGAAAACAGGAGCTTGACTAGTATTAACAAATAGGACCAAATGCTGTAGAAGCAATATCCTGGAAATTCAGACTTATTGCTAGAATAGGACCTCAAGGAGACCCCATCAAGTTATTTAGGCTTAACATTATAGCTGTAATAAGCCAGTGAGGACCATGATTTGCCTCTTAAAAATCCTGCATTGCTCTGCCACTTACAACTAAAGAAAAAATAAGTCACAGGCTAGTCTATGCACTTCAGAACATATAATAATATTTAACACTCTGCCTCTGCAGACCCTGTGGAGGGAGTAGAAGTTAACTGTAAGAAAATACACTGTTTCCCCAAGCCGACTTATGATTGATTGCTGATATTGAGAAATGAACAAAGAAGTAGGCTGGGTCCTGGATACTAACAAAGGCTTGTGAACCAGGAGAATCTGCTCCACTAGGGGCTGTCTGCTTGGAAAATGACAATATACAGTGAAAAATCAATTCTTCAGAATGTTTTATGCCAGAGCTCTGTGTAAGGTGTAGTGCGGAGCTCCATTGTCTCACCAGAAACAATGACCCGATTGTGCCTCAGGCTCCACAGTTTCTCCCTGGCCATCTTCATGTGCGTATATTGTGTGCAGTTTGCTCCATCCACTGTTTGATGGCCACTCTAACTCAACTCCAGGTGCCCACACACTGCAAAGGCTGTTCCAGTATCTTGGGAGAGGGATGCCTGACCATATCTCCTTTCCACTGGACTTGCCACCTGAAGGAGAGATGATTTGACATAGGAGCTGCTACAGCACCTCCGCACCTCCCAGAGGATGTTCCTATGCAGGGGAAATCCTCAAGGAGCTAGTTAAGATGAAACTTTGTACCTAGAGTGAGGATGATGATCTGACCATATTCTTGTGCAAAGACCAACATACTACATAGTTGATATTGTAATAGGGTCACAGGTCTGTATCAGGTTAAAATTTTTCCTAGGTTACAAAGAGTGGTTTAAATTATTACAACAGAAGGAGTTGGCAAAACCTCTTCCCCCCCCTCCCCTTGTCATTGTGCTGTTTGTTTACTTTTTCATCGCTCTCAGTTTGACCAATGGAAAAAGCAAAGTCAGTTTCACTTTTATTCATAGTTATTTTCTAGTCAGTTCCATTTCATGGGTCTCCTGCACCAGCACTAGTTTTTCATGTATTGTTGCTTCCCATTTGTGCAGAAAAGGGGGGTTTTGTTTGGTTTCTCGTTCTTTAACAATAATTCCCCACTGAAACAAAAGAAAACCAGTAATGAAAACATTCCCATTGATCTTAGTTTATGTGAAAAAAAATTATAAAACAGAGTTTGGTAAAATTTAAACTTGCAAACATCTTGTTAAGCACAGCCCATAAATACACCATTTCAGACAATATTTAAAGTATTGCTGCCCTAATCCTGTATTCTTTGTGTGCCCCCAAATCCCATGGATTTCAATGGGCATTTTGGGTGATCTAGGAATGCAGAATTGAGCCTGACAGAATGTTGCATATTTCTATTAGACGCAGTAAGCAAATGCAGTAAACCATTCCAAAAACTGAAGAGCATGTAAAACATAGATAGTAAATAACTCTGGGCCACCGTTATGTTATTGGTCAGGGTAATATGTTTGTAACCATAGCAACAGCTATTCCAAATTTATTGCACTATCAACCAATGTTGAAGGCTAGTTTACAGCTTTTTTTTCATTCAAGTAATATTTTCTGGTTTTACTACTGTGCCCTACAGATGTATGTGACACAAGGTTCAATTTCTCAAGGTCTATTTCTTCTGAGAAGAGAGTCTTTAAGAGAGATGTTTAAGTCTTACAAGTATGAATTCTTTCCTTCTAGCCAAATAGATTAACATTTATCACACATTCTGTCTAGCTATTTGGCATTATTTTTCTCTTTCAATATGCGTGATAAATAATAAACTTTCTTCAATATTAATATGAAATCATTTCAGAGCTGTGAACTTAAATAGAGCCTTGTCTATGACACTTTGCCTCTTCTTACAGCTCATGTTCTGATCACGAGTGGAAGTACATCACAAGAATGCAATTAAGGGCTGTTAGAAATTTAGTCTGTGTTCAGCTGTCGCATATATATCTGCTTTGAATAACCTTGATTCTAAAAGAAATCATTTCACCTAGAGAAAATATTTGCACTGTTTACTGAGAAAGAAAGGATGCAAGTCTGCTTTCCTTCCACCCCCATTAATACATCTTTTATTTTTCTGACAGTTAAGATGTTAATAGCAAACATGGAACATTTTAGGGCAGAGATCAATTTAGAATCATAGAAGATTAGGGTTGGAAGAGACCTCAGGAAGTCATCTAGTCAAATCCCCTGCTCAAAGCAGGACCAACACCAACTAAATCATCCCAGCCAGGGCTTTGTCAAGCTGGGTCTTAAAAACCTCTCAGGATGGAGATTCCACCACCTCCCTAGGATGGAGATTCCAACCTCTCAGGATGGAGATCCCAACCTCTCAGGATGGAGATTCCATCACCTAGGAGATTCCATCACCTCCCATTCCAATGCTTCACCACCCTCCTAGTGAAATAGTGTTTTCTAATATCCAACCCAGACTTCCCCCACTGTAACTTGAGACCATTGCTTCTTGTTCTGTCATCTGCCACCACTGAGAACAGCCTAGCTACATCCTCTTTGGAACCCCCCTTCAGGTAGTTGAAGGCTGTTACCAAATCCCGCCTCACTCTTCTCTTCTTCAGACTAAATAACCCCAGTACCCTCAGCCTCTCCTCATAAATCATGTGCTCCAGCCCCCTAATCATTTTTGTTGCCCTCTACTGGACTCTCTCCAATTTGTCCACATCCCTTCTGTAGTGGGGGAACCAAAACTGGACGCAATACTCCAGGTGTGGCCTCACCAGTGCCAAATAAAGGGGAATAATCACTTCCCTTGATCTGCTGGCAATGCTCCTACTAATACAGCCCAATATGCCATTGGCCTTCTTGACAACGAGGGCACACTGCTAACTCATATCCAGCTTCTCGTCCACTGTAATCCCTAGGTTCTTTTCTGCAGAACTGCAGCTTAGCCAGTCAGTCCCCAGCCTGTAGCGGTGCATAGGATTCTTCCTTTCTAAGTGCAGGACTCTGCACTTGTCCTTGTTGAACCTCATCAGATTTCTTTTGGCCCAGTCCTCCAATTTGTCTAGGTCACTCTGGACCCTATCCCTACCCTCCAGTGTATCTACTTCTCCCTCCAGCTTAGTGTCATCTGTGAACTTGCTGAGGGTGCAATTCATCCCATCATCCAGATCATTGATAAAGATATTGAACAAGACCGACCCCGGGGGCACTCTGCTTGATACCAGCTGCCAACTAGACATCGAGTCGTTGATCACTATCTGTTGAGCCCGGCAATCTAGCCAGCTTTCTATCCACCTTATAGTCCATTCATGCAATCCATACTTTTTTAACTTGCTGGCAAGAATACTGTGGGAGACTGTATCAAAAGCTTAGGTCCTTGACTGCTTTGGCTTTAGCAGCCAACTCACAAAATTTCTCATTAAACAATTGTTTAAGGTCATCTTTAAGCAAGATACTTAATTATGTGCCTAACATGACCATGTGAGTAGTCAGTGACCTAAATGGAGTTCTCTCCTAAAATGTTCTATGGTCAGTTCTATTAATTGGCTGTTAGCAGTTTAAATAATTGATTTCAATACAGTTACTTGTATGCTTAAATTCAGGCATATGATTCTCGAGCTATTCAGACTTGCTGTTCCACCTAGATGTATCCAGTTATGCCTTCTGCATGACTCATACCTATGCAAAGAAAAACTCTTCTTCTAATTCTTTTCTACTTTATATTACATAGACTCTGCCCCTTGGCCTGATTTATTCCTGCCATAGTGTTGCTGGTATCTGGGTACAATATAGAAAATTAAACCTATTTTTCAATAGTTAATTCTTTTCAAATCCAAATTTGAGTTCTATTATCATCCCCTCATCAAGCTGCCCCTTCTGATAAACTCATCTTATTTTATGAGGTGGGCTACTCTCTGGTAGTGTTCAAGGAGACAGATATTGCTTACCAAATATGCTATCTAAACTGGAGGTTCACTGAGTTCTGCAGTCGTGAAAGGCATAGATGCTGGAACTAGGGATGCTGCAGCACCCCATGTCTTAAAGTGGTTTCCATCATATACAGGGTTTACAGTTTGGATCAATGGCTCTCAGCATCCCCACTACACAAGTTGTTCCAGCACAACTGGTGAAAGGTTAGATGTTGCACCTAAATGTGTATAGGCATTCACTTTCTGAAGTTCTACTCATATTTAAACAAAAGTCTTTTAACTGATTGACTTTAGGAAAAACTAATATGTTTTTCTTCTATTCCTCATTCTTAAATTATAAAGATACCATCTGTTCATATGTAATAAAATAAAACCACTGCCTTTTGACATTGTGTTGAAAAACAATAAAACAATTTTTTTTAAAAAAAACCAAACCTTTGTTTCATTACTGCAATGGTATTAAATATCCTTTTAATAAGAAAATATTATAAGATGTTATATTGTGATAAATATCCAATAATTTGGGGTTCAATCACTTTTCATTTTGAAGGGACTGTTGTAAAATGAGTTTTCAAACTGGAAAATGTTATGCTTTCCATATATGATCCTTTAAAGTGTTCGTGTAACTGAACTGGGGATATCTGACACTGCAACGGCAGTAAAGGTAGCACATTCTCACATAGTGGCAGTAGACATTGCATAGTTACAGTTTCTTTTATAAGCTTGATTATTGTGCCTCTTGCCCAATTAAAAAAATCTGAAAGCAAACAAATATTGTCCTTAAAATGTGTATGTTAAGCATTAAGCAAAGACAGAATTTAATCTGTCAAATCTGAAGTGAATTGGACAGGGGCTTACTGAATTCTAACATTCGACAGTACAATGGGTTGTGGAGGAGAGGGCATGGAAGGTGCCAGCCAGACAAGGAGGGAATGGAATGAGGAAAAGGAGAACATAGGAAAGCAGCAGAACAGTGTCCTCCCCTCAATCTCTGTAAGCCCAAGCCCAATGCTTGTTGGTGATCCACTTCCCCCCGCCCCTTTGAGCATTAGTAGGCGTGCTGGGTCTCATCTACAAAATTTTCCACAAGACTTAATAGGTTTGTTTGGGCTCTTTAACCACCCACCATCATTGCACTCAACTCAAGCTTTCAAGGCACTGTGGGTTCCAACATTTCAAAGGATCAAGTCATAATTTCATGAGCCAGCCTATTGCCCAAATGCCACTAGTCACAGAGCTTGCCTACAACTGCTAGGGTCAAGATCATGAAAGTATAGCACTAATGTGAAAAAAAACAGTGTAGTGACAAAGCATCAAACTTAGTATCAGAGACTGTTGTTACAAAGGCAATTACAAAGCCAGTGTTCTATGGTGCATATTTGGATTTCTTGAGCTTGAACCCTGAAATTTCTTGAGTAAATTGAGCTTGAACCCTGAAATTTCTGATTAACCTCTCTTTGGGTGGGGGGGCGGGCACGAAGGGTCTCTACAGCATTCACCAGTCAGTAAATAAAAAATGTTATTTGCTTTCATCATTCAAATCTCCACATAAACAAGCTCTGCATTGAGTGCTCCTGATTTAAACTCGTAAAACCAACATAATGTGCATGCATAAATCCCCTTGACAGCAACAAAAATACTCACGTTTCTAAGATCAAATGTATTTTGTAGCCAGCTGATGAATTCTAGAAACAACAACATGTCAGTGGTGTGATTATCATAAGATAAATTATAGCCATTTGTAATGTCAAAAAAAGAGGGAGAAATCACTATGGATTGCTTTAGAGACTAAAGGGTTTTCAGTAACATTGGCAATCTAATATTAATTTTTGGAAATGCTCTGAGATATAAGGAGTAATGTCTGTTTTGTTCTGCAGGTATGGATTGTAGAATGGATACCTTGAGTATATCAGAACAAATGTGAATCCAAATAAATGCATACCGATGAAGTGAGCTGTAGCTCATGAAAGCTTATGCTCAGATAAATTGGTTAGTCTCTAAGGTGCCACAAGTACTCCTTTTCTTTTTGCGAATACAGACTAACACGGCTGTTACTCTGAAACCATAGAAAACATTCGACATTCATACAGTATAAGTGTGGCAAATAGTGCCCGTAATTTTCAAGCTTCTTGGTGCATTTTTAAACTTATAACTATATGAATTACAATAAATATTGGGTGTAATCCTTCAATCAGAAGGAACGTTGCCCTTTGAGGAAATGCTTTCAGAGATTTCCCTGCCTGTATTAATAAAATGGTAAAGGCTATAAAGTGCATTAATTATTTTCTATGGTATAGGCTGTAACATGCAATGGCAATAACACTTAGTGAGAATTTGATTCCTTACTAGATACTTTATATTGCTGTTGACCATTGGTAGTTCAGAGAGTCTCCTGGGCTCTGTAGCTATGCAAATAAATCTTAATGGATTTGAAAAATGCCACCACAGTTAGACAGCTGTGAAATATCATGGTATGTATTTAGTTTTTTCCCCTGTCTGACAAGGACAACCCCTGAGTCCATCCAAATGACTTGCTAATTAGGCTCTCATTGCTCAGGAAGTCTCCTCAGCATAGTCTCTGTCTGACATGAGACATGGAAATTTGTCAGCTGAAGTAAAGGAGAAATTCATCCTTGAGGCAGAAATGGCTTGAAGTTTGGGGGTGGTTTCTTCAGGGGCTGACAACTCCACACCCAAAGTCAAGGATACTCGGATCAGATGCCAAATACTGCTGCTAGCTCTTCTAGTGCTGGAGCAGCTGTTGAGGTCAAATAATGGACACTTGGGGCTTGGTTTTCAAAGGAGTTGGGCATCTTCCTTTAGATTTGTGATGCTCCGCACTTCTGAAAATCAGGCCCATTAAGTTTTCTGTGGCTGACTTCAGGAAAAAAATCACTTAATCTTAAAGACTGTGAAAGAAGCCAAAGCGGGGGGTGGGGGGGAGCATGGCCCCAAAATGGACAATAAGTACATAAAGCCCCCAAATGGCAGGATGAACTATCTTCCAATTCCTGTCAGGTACCTAAAAATAATAACTAAAACTAGGTGACCAAACATATGTCCTGACCACAGTTAAAGAGAAAAGATTTCATCCTAATATTAATGAGCTATACCTCTTGATGAGTTGACATTTTAGGGGCATCCACATCTGTTTTTTGTTTTAATTATGTCATACTCAGCCACGTGGGCTTGAGAATAGTCATCTATGTGCATTTACCTCATGAGCTGTCTACTTCCTGATGAACTCTATAGCTGATCTCATCCAACAGAAGTGTTTTTAAATAGGTCCTGCAGAAAGCACAACTTTCTGGTGAACAAGGCAGCTTGCCGAGGAACCAGTATCTGTTATCCTGAGCTGCTCAGGAGGCAGCAGGTGAATTCAGTCCTGTGAAAAAAGGAACAGAATCAGCAGACCTCTGCCTAATACCAGCCTCTTTGAGTTCTGGATTCAATTTGCTCTAAAAAAGTCATTTTGTCTCCAAACAGGTGAAAAATAGATAAGCAGTGAATAGTTTGTCTTGCTGCTGCCATTTGCAAAGCTCACAACAGGGTATTTGTGGTCATTTATTTCATGGAATCACTCATTATGAGTAGACTGCATAAGCGAGAAAAATATAAAAGATAGAATACAAATTTGACACTGAAACAGCACCATTCCCAGTGCTTGAATTGTTCTTTTGGTTTGTATTCCTAGGCATTAAGGAGTTAAGCTAGCAGGAGATTGGTGGAAGTTAGGGAAAGAAAAAATTGACTCTCTGTCAAAATTCTAGCTCACCAAAGTTATAGTTCAAAATCCAGAAAAATACAATAAATCTCAAAAAAAATTAAAAGGTTTTTTGTTCCACTCCCCTGCATTTTCTCACCCCAATCCTACTGTGTGTGTGTGCATCATGGAGGTGTTATACAGACTCCACAGTCAAGGTTGAATGAAACTTCAACTTAAAAGCAGGAAAAACATCCCTTTGTTTAATCTCCAGCTTTGACACAACAAATGTTCACAACTGATTTTTTCTGTGGAATATATTCAGTTGTCAATGAGTGGATGCCCCCCATGCTGCTTCCTGGTGGTCCTGCCAGCAGCCCCCTGCCTCAGCTCCCCCCTTCAAGGAGCTTCTTCAATAATTCACAAACCTTTTTGCCTTTCACAGGCCTTATCTATCCTGTTATACAAGTGAACCTTTTACTAACTTTTACAAAAGAAATGTTTAAATATACTTTCCTTTTGAAATGTGACCCCAATTTTTGGCCCACTTCTTTGTGTTTGTCTAGCTAAACAACCACACAAATATACTGGAGTCCTCACAAACTCCAGACATCACTTGCACTCTCACACACACAAAACACGCACTCTGTTCTGACTACCTCTCACACACAGGCCACTTTTGAAAATTTAAAATTAAGCATTTAGGAATTTTCGATGAGTGGATGAGGCAAGGTGGAGAAGCAAAATCATGTTTGTAGGTTGCAACTATTGGATAAGGACTTAATTAATGATGTATTAAAGGCAATGTTAATGATATACACAGTAGTATATGTATAGGGGCCAATTCAGAAATGTACTTAAGAACATGCATAACTTGAAACGCATACAAAACTTTAAGCCCATTGCTGAATCAGGACCATGCACTATTTAAATAAGAATAATCTTTGCTTTCACTTGTCTCATATTTCCTTCCCTGATTCCCATTTTCAATTCATAGAAAAATCCCAGCTTTCTCTGTGTCTGTTCCTAGTGACTGATGTCCTTTCATATCAGTTTATCTGACTGCTTCAGAATGGGATCAGGCCAAAATATTCAGCACAGACATCTCTCTCCCACCTTCCCCATTTCCCTGTGTCTCATCTGGTTGAAACAGTAAGATAAACACCATATGAGGAAGCAAGGCAAATTGAATAGGACAGCAGTAGGTGAGATGAGGGTGAGATTGTGGGTATGGGCTTTTGTTAAGTTAACTTTTACTAAGGTTTAAGGTTATCGTGTTTTCAGTGCCAGTCTATCGTATGTTTTTTGCTGAAGAATGAGTCTGACAAGCTGTGTAGCTGCTCTAATAATCATTAATGATTAGCCACAAATAAAACAATACTTTATTAATAATTTCCCCAAAGGTATCAAATTTAGTTCAGCTGAATGCATGCCATATGTCTATTGATTTGTTTTTATTAAAAAAGGATTAGTATACATTGTACCAAAGCTCAATGGAGAACAAAGATTTGACTCAGCAGAGGTATTAGTAGTAATCAGCTCAATGTAATTACTTAAAGCAGCATTTAATATGCTTAGTCTTGAAATATTCATGATCATACTTGTCACGCTCTCTGAAGTGGCTCACAGCTGTGAGTGCCAGTCTCAGGCCAGACTGTCAGAAAACAGGGCAGGCACCCCAAACTAGTGGTATATTCTATAATTCAATTTCACCACGCCAGTAACAAGTGTGCACTCCTAGATTTCTACATTAGCCTTACCATGGAGCCACAGACAGTCACCCTTAGGCTTTATACCATGCCGACAGACTGGACTTTATGATGAAAGATTATTAAAACCAAAATTCACCACACATCAGGTTACTTCCAGCCCTAAAGGGCCAGTCATTTACCCCAGCTCAGTGGATACTCTGGATCTCACACCAAAACCGAGGCTGATAGCCAATCCTTTGGAAAACTAAAGATTTATTCACTAAGAAGAGAAAGGAGTTGTTGAGCTATTAAAACAGGTGAAATACATGACCGGTAAATCAAACTTTGTAAGTCCAAATGAGAGCAGAGATGGTGTAATCTATTTAATTCTCCATAAGTCTCTCAGGGCTGCCCAAAATGGTTTTGGGGACCTCTGTTTTGTATCTGGAATGGCCCTGACAGCATCCAAATAGATCAGAGATGCAGAATTGTTCCCAGTTGAAAACCGTCTGGGAAGCGTTTCCATCACCGCGTGAGTCTGTCTTTGTTGGCTAAATGCAGACAAAGTTTTACGGATCTTCCACTGTCTTACATAATGACCAATGCTTTAAAGTTAATAACTTTCTCATTTAAAGTTCTAAGGCTTCAGTCCCAACTGAATTCAATTACAGAGACATACATAATACACTTAGTTACGGACATCCATACAATTTCATTCGTTTTCATGAACAATGCAAGATCAAGCAAATTCTTATCCTAACACATCTTTCATATAAGGTTAAGTACAAAAGATAGCAGTGACAGGAAGCACACAGGTGAAGACAATAACATTATCATTACACTAGATTTCATGCATTTAAAGCAAATGTAATTACTGGGCACATGCCATGTCCATGTAATGTTATAAGATCCCTACACTAAGATCGGTACACTTAACACTTCCTTGCGGTTATAACTTGAGCTGGCTAGCTGTCAGAATCTTAAGAACAAGCATCAGTGTTATGTTTTCCTGTAACAACTAGGACATTACTCATGAATTGCTTGTACAAATACTTACGAGCATGACAATTCAGTGCCTTTGAACGCTGCTACACTATGAATGTGGGAAAATATTAAGTGGCCTCGCATAAGGATCTGAACCAGCTTTTTCTTGTGTCAAACCTTTTGATTGAGTTGGAGCAACTCTTAGAGGTTGAAGGGCTTTGTGGTATTTCAGCACCATCACCAATGGACCCATATCCTTTCAGTTACTGGAAGCAGTCATGTGTTACTCTGGTAGCCTCCATCTACCCAATGGGGTGCAGCTACCTATAAAAGATAGGGAGAAGTGAGTAGGAGGTGGAGCTCTCTCCAGACTTAGCAACAGAACTTACCCAGAGATGAGCATGTGTGATGTCTTGGGGCTTACCCAAGCTAGTAGGGGTTCCATCACTTTCTGCCTTGTAACTCTGGTGTCTCATGGCTTTGTCCAGGTCACACCTATTTTTTACCTAGTCTAGGCTGTCTGGTCTTATACATAGTCTAGTAACATCATCTTCATCATCATCATGTTCCCATTATGTCTCTGGCATTTAGGGCAGCAACGAAGCGCCTCCACTCCTGTCTGTTTCTGGCAAATCTTTCAGTGGTTCCCCAGCTGTGCCCCAGGTTTTTCAGCTCTGGTTCCACAGCTCTTCGCCACGTTGTTTTTGGGTGGCCTCATTTTTGCTTGCCTTCAGGTGTCCACCTTATTGCTACTCTGGTGATGGAATTATTTTCCATCCGAAGCACATGGCCAATCCATCTCCAGTGCCTCCTGGCAAAGATGGTGCTCATATCCTCTTGGCTGCACCCTGTCAATAGATCTTGGTTTGAGATTTTTATGGGCCAAAAGATACAGAGGATTTTTCTGAGGCAGATTGTATGGAATGAAGACAGTTTGGACATGTCATACTTTCTCATTCCCCAGCATTCTGCACTATAAAGTAATGTTGAAAGTACACAGCTCTGATCAATCTTGAGTTTGGTTTTGATGTTGTATTTTGATGATTTCCAGACTCTATTTAAGCTCCTGAGGGTGTTCCTGGCTTTACTGATTTTGCTCCAGATGTCCTGGCTTGTTCCACTGTCCTGGTTGATGGTGCTGCCCAAGTATATGAATGTTTCTACACTGGTGAGAACATAATCCTCTATCCGTACTGGTGATGGTAAAGGAATATTAAAGGTCATGATATCTGTCTTATTGTGGTTGATTTTCAGTCAGATTTGCTGCTTGAATGTGTTGAGTTGTTTTTTCTTGTGCATGGTGTTGGGTATGTGATAGGAGAGCGAGATCATCTGTGAAGTCCAGGTCTTCAAGGGATGAGAAAGGTGTCCATTTAATGCCTCTTGGCATGTCTTCTGTTTTACGCTGCATTGCCCAGTCGAGGGCAGTGCTGAAGAGCATTGCAGACATGACACACTCTTGATGTACTCCTGTTTTGACTTCAAAACTGAGCTCACTATGATCAACACTGCATGTGAAGTTGAAATAGAATGCTTTTGATAGCATTCACAGGACCAGCCTATGGTGCATTCTGCAAGCATATGGAATCCCTCTCCATATAATCAACATAATCAAAAGCTTCTATTTCAACTTTACATGCAGTGTTGATCACAGTGAGCTCAGTTTTGAAGTCTAGTAACATCACGCAGAGGGAATTCATAACTTCACATATAATGTTAACACATGCATTTTACCGTGCAGTTAATAACCAGCATGTAATTAGCTTTCATCTGATACATCACAAGGCATATTTTGAACAAATATTATTGCAATAGTGTATAGGCTACAAATAGAGGGGTGCTTAGGTGTCATGGGGTGCTGTGTTCACTGCTGGAGCACCTCCTTCTGGCCACATCTGGGGATTAGCTCTGCCAAGCCAACACCTTGGCACTCTGTCTGTGTCTCACACTCTTGGGACTCAACTTGGGACTTTCACTTCATAGCTTGACCAGGGTATCAAAGCCTCTCAGGACTCACTGCCCCTTAACAGTGCCATTTCCCCAGTGGCTGGTAGGGGAACCTAGGCCTGACTTCTACACTGGGTGCAGCCCAAAGACCGTACAACAAGCAGTCAAGGTCTGCACAGTCCTGAACCTTTGACTGCAGCCTCTGTCTCTCTGTACCTGTACCCCCACCCCACTCAGTTGCTCTCAGCTACTGGGCTTTATACAGGCCCCTCTTGTTCCTCTCCAGCTGAGCCTCATCTCTAATTAGTTCTTGCTCCCTGGCTCCTCCTCCAGGTGCAGCCCAGGTGATTAATTGGCCCACCTGGCCACCATAATCCCTTCAGGCCTTGTGTGGGGTAGACACCGGAGTCACAGCATGTCATCCTTGGTGGCAATATAGTGTGCACACTCCCCCTTCACAACGGGAGTGCTGCCCCATCCCCAACTCAGGACCCTAATATGTATAATCCTCATTTGCAGTCTTAATACATATAATTAGAACATGCTGGGCAGATTCAGTTCCCCGTTGCTGCAAAGCTAGAGTAATTCTATCAAAGCAGTTCAGATTTACACTAACATAACAGATCAAAATATGACCTATTGTTTCTAAAACTAAATCTGTAATAAGACTCTTTGAGCGGCAGCTCATATCATATGTCTGGGAGCTACCAGTTGATTTTTAGAACTTATTCATGGAGAAACAACTATAGAGGGGATTATCACCCTATGAACCTTATTTAATACAGACCAGATTCTGACACCCTTGTTTATGTTAAACAGTGTCACTTTTCACCAACAGTTACAATTATTTCAGTGGGGCTTCTGATTCAATTAAGTTATTATGCAGCCAGAATAAAGGTGACAAAATCTGGCCCGGAGTGTGCTAATGATTGGTTGGTACTGAATACAAAAACTGCTTTTTAAAATCTAAATGGAATGCTTTTAGGGATGATTTATTGGCAATGTGGATATGAAAGTCTTAAAATTCCATAGCAGAATACAGCAAGTGAGCCACACTTTTTAAAAGTTTCTATCACACATCAAAGGATACTTAGACTTCTTATATACTAATTAAGAAGCATGTTTCCAGAACATGTGTAGGAATGGTCTGGTTATTTAGCAATTGTCATTTAGATTTACATCAGCTGAGTTTAGATGTACAATATTAGAAACTATTATTTTGTCTAGCCATAGCACTTGCTGTAGTTCCTTCTAATAGAACCTAGTTACAGGAGCCAAGAATATAGAACTTCTTACCTGAGCCAAGTTACTGATGTTTTGGAAGTTACAAAGTCATCAGGAATATCAACAATTTTTTTAAATGTACTAAGGGACTATTAAACACCATACAGACTGGCCAATAATATTACACTGCCAATCTGCATAAGCAAATACATGAACAAAAGTAAGCTAGAACACTAATACCGATGGCAGATTGGTTTCCCTGTTTTAATTTATTCTAATTCATCATTGTAATCCTTTGGCTGTAGTTATTTCTCTTGTTGGCTAGGAACAATGTGCAAACACTCTGAACATATGCAAGTTTTTAAAGCACATTGACTCCAAGAGCTTTTAAATTTTTATTCCTCCTCATGACCAAGAGAACATCCTAAATGACACCACGAAAGACCAGGAGTTGTGACAAACTGGAACATCATGTATTGGTTCAAACAACATCTGTACTATCGTGACCTACTAATTTCCCCAAACTTCATAAGGGATGGCCTCAGACACAGCCCATCTTCCTCCTCCTCACTTCATAGAAATATTGAACCTGGTGAGGAATTCTGCCTTTTTTTTGTTATAGGCTTCTTTATTGTTGTCCTGCTTTATAAACTCTTCATTGCTGCCTAAAGTAATCAGGGGAGGATCCAAAAAAGGGAGCCTAGGAAATCAAAGGAACACCACTGCAATACACAAAGCCTGAGTTAGATGCCTATGGTCCCTATTCCATGAATAGTGAAAGATAGGAGCCTTAGAATTTAATCCACAAATGTCTGCATGGTAGCAGAGAGCCACCTAAGCTAGCCAATGGAAGATGGCAATGAAAGGGGTGTGTGCTAAGTCCACCTCTCTCTCTCAGACATAGGCACCTATCTCTGCTTAGCAATCCAGAAACAGGAATGCCACCCAGAGGCTGGTGGCTTAGGTGCCTAAGGATTGAGTTAGGTGCCTGCCTTGGTCCATACAAAAACCAGCTGGAGGTGATAGTGGCATCCACCTTATTATACCTTTTATCCCAGTGGCTGGAGCACTCACCCAGGATATGGGAGACCTAGGCTTGATTCCCACCTCTTTACCAGAAAGAGACAAAGGATTTGAACAGCCTCTACTTCTCAGGAGAGGGCTCCAACCACTGAACTATGAGCTATGATGATGTTCTTGTTGAAGCTGTTCCACTGTGTATAAATATTGAAAGAGATATTCGAGCAGGAGGACAGGACCTGGATCTCCCATCTCCCAAGTGGTTGCCCTAAACACTGAACTACAGAGTCTCTTTCTCTGGCCCAGTAATTGTTCCACTGTGGATAAATACTTAAATAGGAACTGGGCCAGAGAAAGAAAGAGAGTTTGACTAAAACCATCACTGTGTAAAGCAACACCAGATTTAAAGATATTTAAACAACTTTGCTTAGATAATTTACTCAGTGATGTTTAGAGAAGACATAATGCCATTAGAGACTTTACTTTCAGCCTGGCTCCATGCAGGTTGTCCCAAGAACAGATTTCTTCATAATATCAGGTTCATTATTTCATGGATCAGTTTCATGCCTGATAGGAAATAGAGCAGTAAGAGATCCTGCATAAAGCAGTAAGAGATCCTGCATCTGTAGATCTGAGTATCAATCAAATAAAATGAAGTAGATGAAGAACAAATTCTTCTTTACTTAAAGATCAAATATTTCCACATGCAACAGATAATGAGCCAGTGTCATTGTTACGATAAGCATAACCTGTGGGAAACTCAACTGAACACACAGATAACTGTGGCAACCTGAGAAACTTGGATTTAAAAAAAATCATTAAAAACTGAAAACTTGGAGATTATAAAACAACTTGAAGAGGATTGTCACAAAAGAGGGCCTTTGAAAGGAGAAATAAGATTGTAATAAAATATGTAGTAAGAAAGAGTAGCCTTATTTTGAACAAAGCAAAATTTTATATAGATGGCAACAAGAATTTCAAAGTCCTAGCATGAAAGTTAAAGAAGTCACAGAATTCAGAAATAGATATTCAAGTGCTTAGCTTTACTCCCAGCTCAGTAAATGAAACTTTTGGAGTCTTTTATATGGAAGTGCACAAATCTAACTCTTAGTTTAGTAAAAGTATGCTGGAATTATCCTTCTCTAATATTAAGATACTAAAATGATAAGAAGAAAATACAAATAGTCTTGCAAGACATTACAGGATGGAAAAGCTGTAAAACACTACAGAGTGGTCAATGTCCTGGTGAATATGTGCCAGAGAAATATTAGTTTAAAATGGGCCACTGCTGCCATATTACTACTATTATTACTTATCATGGGAAGGCCCAGGAACCCCATCCCAAGACCAGAATTCCATTGTGTTGGGCAAAAGCACATAACAGAAAACAGTCTTTGCCTCAGAGGGTTTACAATCTAGGTGTCAGACAGTATGAGTCCAGGGGGAAGAAACAGACAAACAAGGAGGGGGAAAGTAAGAAGCTGAGGTAACAAAATGAAGAGTTTAACAGCGAGACAGAGGTCTCAGGTCACACTAGCCTAACAAGGCCTGAATCACCAATATATAAAGATATTTCCACTGGATAGAGATATACAGCCTGAGTTCCCACTGAGTTATACCCACATAAAAGTAGAGTAACACTATGGTGTTTATATATAATTATATATAATTTATATATAATTTTCCACTGCCGTGTCTTCATTCATGAGTTCATGTTGTCATTTTCCTGCATCTCCTGCTCAGTTTCAGAATGTCAGGATTCTTGATGATGATTCAAGTCAGATCCCAGGAATAAAGGTTACATTAGTCCAAATGATTGGCCCAACATTATTCAGCACCTGGAACTTAAACTGAAAAAAAAATGTATACACCGCACTTTGGTCTGAAAAATATGATCAAGGGAAATTTTAGTTTATTTATCCAGAACAAACATTTCTATCTCACATGCTGGGATCTGCTAAATCTCAGTCTTGCGGGTGGCACAAATTATAGTTTTATATCTTGATTACCTGCTCCAGCTGCCTAACTTAGTATCAGAGGGGTAGCCATGTTAGTCTGTAACCACAAAAACAATGAGGAGTCTGGTGGCAGCTTAAAGACCAACAGATTTATTTGGGCATAAGCTTTTGTGGGTAAAAAACCCATTTCTTCAGATGCATCAAAACTCACTTCTTCAGACGCATCTGAAGAAGTGGGTTTTTTACCCACGAAAGCTTATGCCCAAATAAATCTGTTGGTCTTTAAGGTGCCGCTGGTCTCCTCATAGTTTCTGCCTAACTTACTTACTTCAGATACTAGTACCATAAATATTAAGCTTCAGTAGAGCAATTACATGCTAAAGATCAAACCTGCATAGATTTTTGCTAATTGCCAAATGGCCTATGATTTATTAACACATATCAATGAGACCAGGATCTTCTATTATGGGTGAATTCAGAATACCAATTAACAGGGGCATAGGAGGCATGGACCCATCTAAAATATATTTGGAGTCTTGACAACTAAGTTCTATTAATATGTAAATTCTTGGAATAAGCGTCACAGAAAAATTTACTGGAAAAATTTACATGGAAAATGTCAACCCAGAGAAAAGAGTTTTAGAAGCTTCTGGGAGAATGAAGACATGGAAGCTGATTTGCAATATTCACTACATAAGTCATTATTTACAGGCACAACCACTGTCATCATAATAATAATCCAGGTTTATAGTTGTCTACACATATTGGTTGGTGTCAGACATGTAGGTTCTAGGATAAGAAATAGATTTTATATTCAGAAAAACACTGCATATACTTCCTCCACAGGTTGGGCCTTTTGAAAGCTTTCATTACCACATCCAGTCAATCAAGAAGAGTGGAGGATGGCAGGTGTAAAGAGTTAGATAACTGAAAGGAAAGGAGTTGGAGTTCTTAAGGGGAAGAGTTTTATAATGAATCTACTTGCTAGTCTCTGGGAAGGGAGCCTCTGGATACTTATGGAAATGAACCATATGGTAATGTATTTGTAAGAGAGTAAGATTTGTATTTTTAATATGCTGAGAAATATGGCAGCTTAAGCATACACTTTTTTCCAAATGTCTATAAATATTTATCATTGATAATATATTATATAAAACACAAATACATACTTGAATGAGCAAGTGGTAATAAGTATATAAGTAGTAGAGTGATAGATTAAAACTCCATTATACAGGGGCTGTTTAAAAAGGTGGATCCTGGTACAAAATGCTTTGTAAGGTTGTTTGAATAACTCAGAGGGACAGGTGACAAGGTTGGGATGATAGTCGTGATTCCTGTTCATGTTAATTTGAGATGTGTGGCTAAATTTTCATGTTCTACTTTAGAAGTACAAGAGAAATATGGCATCATTTCTATAACAAGCATGAGAGGGCCTAAATCAGTCATGCTCTTTGCCTCTTGAGCCCAGATCACATTTTAAGCTGCAGTAAGGCCACCCACAGCCAGAAAAGCTATTCAGCTTAGCTACAGGACCAGCGCAAAACATCTTTCCTACCCAGCCTAGACTGTAAGCAGCCCAGTCACCTCTGTGTGACAGAATCTTTGGCCCAGATCCACAATAGGACTTAAATACCTAACTTCCACTTTAGGCCTTAAGTCCAAAATCTAGGGGCCACTGAGATCTTTAACAAGAACCTAAAATCTCTTAATGCCTAAATTTCCATGATTAAAGTTCCTAAAGTACCTAGGTTTTTGCATCTGCACATGTGCACAAGGCCTCAATTCTGATAACTGGTACTTATCTCATGGCAAACCCACAGTGGGATCCTCAGATCAGGCAGACAGAGATACGCAGCCTGAGTCCCTACTGAGTTACACCCCCATAAACGTGGAGTAACACCATGGTGATTCAGGCTCCATTAGGCAAGTGTCAACTGATACCTCCATCTCACTGCTAAACTCTCTTTGTTTTGCTACCTTGTCTTCTTACTTTCCCCACTCCATTTGTCTGTTGTGTCTTCCTGTCTGACAGCAACCTAGACTATAATCTCTCCGGGCCAGATACTGTGTTGTCTGTGCAACATCCAGCACAATGGGACCCTAGTCTTGGGTTGGGGTTCCTGGGCATTACCATAATACATAATAATAGTAGTAATATTGCTCTGTCCATGGAGTAATGCACGAGTGACCCATTTTTAAATAATATTTCTCTGGCACAAAGACATTTACAGTTTCCATACAAGGGGAGATTAAAAAGACTGGGATTGTTCATCGTAGAAAAGAGATAAATGGGGAGATATACAATCATAAATGGAATGGAGAAAGTGAATAGGAACGTGTAACCAGGCCAGGCTTCTCCCTACCTCCAAAATATATGCTGCCATACCCAGTTCGTTGCAAGGAGGTTTGTTTTCTTAACAGAAGTCAGCAAACCAACAAAAACAGTCTTAACTCAGTCCTCAGTTTCTGGTGTCAGCTCCACCCCTCTCAGGGGCTTCTGGCAAGTTCCCAGTTCTGACCAGTTCTGTTCCCTCTCTGGGGCAGCAGCCTCAGGGTTGTCTCTTTGGGGAACTGGCCCCCTTGCTCCAGGAGACCCTTCACAGAAGCTATCTCCATTCCACTGTGGCTTTCCCACTCCAACCACAGCCTGTTTCAATCAATCCTTCCTCCAACTTCCCCCAGTCAGCTCTTTGAAGGCCCAGGTAGCCCAGCCCTCTTTAATTGGCTGGATAGGACTTGCCTGGTCTGGTCCAGGGGTCCTGGGCCTAGTCTACTCACACGGACCGGATACCTTGTGACAGGAAGTGTTTATCCCTTCACATACCATAGCAGAACTAGGGTTACCCAATGAAATTAATGGGCAGCAGGTTTAAAACAAGCAAAATAAAGTATGACTTCACATAGTACACAGTCAACCTGTGGACCTTGTTGCCAGACGTTTTTGTGAGGGCCAAAAGTACAACTGGGTTAAATAAAAGACTTAGATAAGTTCATGGAATGTATGTCCATCAATGACAATTAGCCAAGGTGATCAGGGATGCAACCCCACGCATGTTCTGGGTGTCTCTAAACCTCCATATGCCAGAAGCCAGGACTGGCTGACAAGGGATGGATCACTCAATAATTGCCCTGTTCTGTTCACTCCCTCTGAAGCATCTGGCTTTGGCCCCTCTCAGAAGACAGGATACTGGGCTAGATGGACCACTGCTCTTATTTAGTATGGCTAATCTTGTGATGTTCTTTCCCTTTAAATGTTTGAGTACTCCCCCTTTCCCCCCAGGTCAAAGTGCCTCAATTTTGTGTTGGTTTCAGTTTTGCTGCCAGAACAATAAAGTCTCCGTCTTAGATGGCTGTGTTTCTATCTCCTTCTCTACTGGGTCCTTCTATTGCACAAGCGTCCAGTGCTCCCACTGCCTGAACAAGAAAAAGCAAGCAGATAACAACAAAAAGGGGGGAAAGTTCACCTAGAGGCACAAGGTGACAGATTGCTGCTCGCACAGAGTGAGCCAGCTAGCTAGAAAGGGGGAAGTTGGCAAATAAAGATAGAACAAAGGAGAAGGGGTTTGCATTTACTGCCAGACCTATTCAAACACAGCAGTCAGGGGGAAGCAAGCAGCTATCTTGGCTAACCACGTGACAGCAAGCAGAGAGAGTGCTTTAACCTTCACTGAGGGTCTTCAACCAGCAGAGGAAGCTCAATTGCAGCCAAAGGAAAAATTCTGATCTCTTCAGTGTAGACACACAACCAGCAGAGGGAAATTGGATAGTGCACAAAGAACAGTTTCCCTGTGGGAAAGAAGATATCCAGGAGTGATGAAGTCCAATAGGAAAGCAAAGAAATGGCAACTGTTGTGGGCAATGTCGGTGAATTTAATGACAATCATGAGTCACAGGTGATATATCTTCGATGTCTGTAGCATCCGTAGCTTGCAACTCCATTCCAGATGGACAAAGACTTTCGACCTTACTGACAATGATGGGCCTAAAGGCATGTGGACTGCTGTGTGTGACACACTGTCTTCAACCATGCCTGGAACTGCCACAAATGATTGATCCAGACAGTTTTAACATGTGACTGGTGGAGGGCTGCAGAGTTCCTGCTTAATATATTCTTTACTCTCTTGCCATTTTAAAGTGCGTGTGTGTGTTCACATGTATACAGGGTCACCTGTTTCTTCGGGTTTTTCAAACACATGGTGGTGCCATTTTCTGACTTAATTCCAAACCACTGTTGACTCAGGATTAATTGCTTACTGACAGGAGGGAGATGTCACATTGGTAAACTTGTCTCCTTGTTTTCTTTTCCCAGAGCCCAAAGCTTTTGGGTAATTGTCTCTCCATGGAGGCTTGTACCATTTTATTTATTTAGGAAATATCCGTACAATAAGACAAAAGGAGTATTTTTTGGGTCATCTGATTTTGGCTATTAGCACTATCCTGTTAAATGACTGACAGAAGAGCTAAGGAGCACGTCTACTTTACTGACATAGGTGGATGGACAAGATAGGAAAGGAAGGATTCAATTCATTGTCAGGTCTCACTTGGACGGGAATTTGCAGTTTTTAATTTTAAAATACAAAATGTAATTTTTATTTTATTCATCCACTTGCAAATTTCAATAAATTGTTCAAGTGCCAGTTCCTGGATTTCTATTGTTATAAAAAAACTAACACTTCATGTCCCTATTATGTTACTGAATTTCTTAGTAAATGGGTCTTACTAGGGGAAGCAATACACGTTAACCTGTGCACTGCTATGTGGCGATGTGGCCAATCTTCAGTTGACTGGAAAGAGAGAATCACTGGACTTGTACTCTGGTTAGTACATTTTTTTTAAGTTCACTTTTTCCAGAAATACTTTTATCAGTCTAGCCAGGCCATTCTGGCTTATGCACAGAACTCCTCAATTCTTTTTAAAAGGCAATTTATTCATCAGATGGAAATGGCTCCTTTGGAGCCCAGACTCTACTGAGTGATTACATTGCTATCCAGAATGTTAAAGACTATGACAATTGCATATAAATTTATTCATGTTAAGTAGTTAATTTTTTAACTTCATTGTCTTGACTATTTTAATTTTCAATATAATAATTGAGTAATCACTTGTCACATAATATTTTTATATTAAAGGCATTAGAAGTCTAAAAAAATGCCCAAACCCCATAAATTATAGTAACTAATTCTACCTTTTATAGCACTTAAATACATGAGTGAATTTTTAAAAAAACTTAATTAAGAAAAAGTATTATTTCCTGGGCAGAACCAAATTTCACTCCTCACTGGATTAATTATATAACCTTTTAAAATTAATAGTGGGAGTGCTGATGAAATCCCATCAATTCAAGCATGAACACTATGAACCAAACAAAAGTTTTTAAACTAGAGATTTACTAGCTCTATGGGGAAGATTCGTTGTTGCCTTGCACGTTGTGTAGTCCCTTATACCAGTGCAAAGTGGTCCAAAAAGCTACTGTTCCTTAGCAGCATTGATTTGAATAACCCAGGTATGAAAATTGGGGCTCTATTTAAATTTGAACTTACAATTAGACCAATTGACAAAGATTAAATAGGTAAATAGATTTAACTGGAGTTAAGTATGTTGGTTATAAAAGTGGTAAATGCAGTAGGCAAAACATTTCATGTATACACAGTTTCCTCCTCTCTAATCTAAATTCTTTTTCCCCTTCTGTGCCAGAGAGGGAATTCATTTCTTTGCTTTTGAACAAGCTACACCACAATGATTATGATAACCTGGAAGGATGGTGAATATAAACCCCACACTAGCCAGGAAAGAGTTAAGTTGCAGTGGGCTCAATCAGCCCCATCCTACTATATCAGCAAGAAGTCTCAGGCCTGGAGAAAGAGTTAAAAGGGGAGAGCACAGCTCAGGTGGGGAAAGGGGATCTTACATTCTGTGAGCCAGGCCTGGCTGTGGCCTGGATTGGCTTGAAAGGCTGTTGTGTGCCAGAGACTCCCTGAGGGAAGGTAGGCCTGATGTGGGACTACTGTTTGATTTGTGACCAGTTACTTATCTGCTGGTGCTGAGTGGGTCTGCTGCAGGTGGTGCCCTGCCTGAAAGGGGCAACAGCTAAATAAAAGACCACTTGTTTCCTTACACCAAACTGTGGACTTGGTGGGGGTTTGTCCTGAACCCAGAAGTGACCTGCTTGCACCTGGATAAGACAATTGCCAGTTGGAATTTCTTTAATATCACAGTTTATTCAATTACTTTGTAACTGTGGCACTGGAAAGTATTGTCTGCTGTATTGGAATAGTGGCAACATGGATACAGAGGGAATTCTTCTAATGCAATTTCTTTCACAGTGCCTCCCCTCCTAACCCCTCGAACCTCTTTCCGGTACTCTAAGCAGGCAAAAGAGGAAAAGTGAATCCCTAACCCTGAGTGTGTGCAACTTGCGCCAGGTAAACCAAATCACCTACATTTTGGGCTAATGGGTTAGATGGCATGCACAGCTAGTGTTCCATCATTGCGTCTGCCCCTTTTTCCTTCACCATGACCCACAAGCTGAAAGGCTAGGAGAGGATGTACTACATCTACACCGAGGGAGTCCTCAGGAAGTCTGTTAAGTCAGTTTAAGCTGGTGTATGTAGCTCAAAGCAAATGTAGCAGGTGTAGCCCATAGGGCTAGCTTGCCTTTATTATATTTACTGCCTCAAGCTTTATATTTACTGAAGCTGATGTCTGACGGGATAAAAGTCTGTAAGTTCCTTGCATTACTGCTGAATATAATAAAGGCAGAATATAACGAAGGCAAAGCAGTGAATATGATAGACAAGATAGCGCTATGGGTACACAGAACTGAGGATCTTGCTCAAATGCTTCAGATGCTCTAGTGTGATAAGCATTTGAACTTTGGGGGGGGGGGTTGAAACTGGACTAAATTGTTGTGACTTGCAGGGAGGGAATAAGGAATCCCTCCCATCTTTGTTGGGTCTGTGTGAGGGCTGCCTGGAATCACAGGCTCTTCACTTGGCTAAATTCAGGGGCTGCGAACAAATGCTCCCCCAGGGAGCCACTTGCTGGAAAGGTGGCAGGGAGAGGCAGGAGTGGGCTCCGCCAGCACACTGGGCAGTGGAGTTAGCCAGTTGCCTATGTCAGAATATGCAACCAGCATTAATGGGGTGTTGCAAATGACTCCATCCACAGTGCAGCCAGAATGGTCACTGACTTGAGGGGCAAAAAGGGTGAGGTTGTTTTTTTCCCCAGTCGGTTTAACTCCACTGAGTTCGCTAATCATGATTGAAAAGCCTCCTAAAATGTATATTTTGAAGCCATTTAGGTTGGCTGGGCTGCAGCCTAGACTCTCCCGGAAGTTACTATGCAGCCAGCTATTGTGCCTTCAGATGTGTTAGACTGCTTCTTAACAGGGGTCTTCAATGGTGTTATGCCGCTCTCACAACTGAAAAATAAACCTTCTTTGAACATCAGGACAAGACCTATGGAGGGGAATGCCTCTTATTGCCCCCCCTGGGGCAGTGTAATTCCATGCCCTGCATTATCACTGGCTATGACCACAGCTCTTTACAGTTGTGGTAGATAATTAGGGACCTGATGCCCCAGCTCTATGATGATTGGCACCTTCGTTCACAAGTAGGTAGCATAGCTGGTTATGGTGTGGAAGATCTCTTGAAAATCCATGCTGGCCAGGATCTGAACGATTTGGCCTGCTAGTTGCACCTTTGTTTCCCCTTGCTGAAGCAGGGAACCTATCAGG
The DNA here is from genome assembly GCF_965140285.1 of Lepidochelys kempii. NCBI lineage: Eukaryota > Metazoa > Chordata > Testudines > Cheloniidae > Lepidochelys > Lepidochelys kempii. The sequence goes on from NC_136381.1 coordinate 84,426,329, forward strand.
CATATCATGGGATCATAGCTGTATTATACTGAACATAAAGACAAGAAATAACCTGATCAATAAATGAGCTGGTTCTACCTTGGGAGCCAATGAGCAGACGCTGAGAAACGCTGGGTTTGCCTTGTGCTATTATGCAGGAGAGCTCCCTGATTTGGCTCAGCTCTTTTCACACAGGACTAGTGGACACTCAGCTAGCTGAATGAAACTGTGTGTATAGTAAGAGGTACCATGAGATAACTGGAATTGCCCCTCCTGACATCTGCAAGTCATCTTGCAGAATTTGCTCCTGAAAACACAAGACCTACCACGTCTACTCCTGTTTAAAGGATGTGTTAATTCCACCGAGCCACCATCTCTGCTTGAGGTGCCCTGTTTGAACAATTCCCCTAAGGAACCCAATGTCCCCTCCAGTAGCTTTCTGGGTGGCAAAAACAAGCTTCAAACTGAGCCAATGCCTGTCTCATGACAGGTCCAACAGTCCAGGCCCCTCATTTTGACCTTTTCATGCCATCTATGAGTAAAGTTCAAATCAGCTGGGAAGTGATCAGATGTGCTGCTAATGACTTTAAGTGGGGCCTTCGTGACTCCACACTTTGCAGCTGTGGCCAGTCAGAAGATATAGGACACTTACTTGGAGGTTGCACGCATTTAAAAGTTCCCTCATACTCTTGCATAATGCCCTTCCCTCAGCTATTGAATGGTTACAACACTAACACGCTATACTTGATTGCCTATATAAATGCAATCGCAGTAGAGAGTCATGTTCTATGTAATTTTCCTCCTTCATTATGACAGTTTTTGTGAATTCTGACTCCTTTAATGACTCCAGAGTGCTTATACATCCTGCCTTCCTACTTACAGATAAAACCTCTCTTTTAATGTGTTAAATACAAATGGGAAAAAAGGGAGCCATCCAGCTGGAAACATATAGCACTGAGATGCACAAAACTGATCTTTGGAGGCATCCAGCTAACTATTCTACTTATAAGTGTTGCATTTTATAGTCTTGCTACTATACTTGGTACCATCACACCATCTGGAGGGAAGTATGCTCTCGAGGGCAACCGAACATAGTGACTTTCCCAAATATAGCCTAACTACAGAGACACCTGAGAAAAGAAAAAGCTTATGTTCTGATGCACAAAGCAGTTTGTTGTTTAGTAGTATTCAAAACATCTACATCTGTGCAAGTGCTTGACAAGCTAAGTGACTCAGAGGTACATTCAACCTGAATAAAAGGAGTCTGACTCCCAAAAAGTGAGTAAATGTACTAATGCCATCTTAAAAATTTCTTCTTTAAGGAGTCTTTTTTAATAGTGTAAAATTATTTAAAATATTATGTGCCTGATTCTGCCACCCTTATTCATGCTGAAAAGTGTTCCGATGAACTGAGCAAGTCAGAGTAGTTGGGTGATTTACTTTAGCACCCCAACCTTCTCACCCCAGCTGCTTCGCACTACTCTGATAGTGCAAGGCAGTCAGAAAACTGGCTTACCCAGCTACCCGAGGATTCCAACAGCATGAAAAAATAACCAGGCAGCAAAGGACTGGTGCAACCATTCCCAAGCTCCTCCTCCTCATGCTTGGAACAGCGGTGTGTGGCCAAAGAGACACAACTTCTGAGCAACTTCCATTAATTATAATAGCCATGTAGAGGCTGCTGGTACAATTTAGAGCAATTCTGAGGATAGATGTGCAGGACCTGAGGATCTGGCCCTATATAGGCTTATAAGTGTGCATGTGAGAAAATTAAGTGTATATTTTAATGTTTATAGGTAGACCATGAAAATTGTATTAGTTTTACTCTTATTAGCTATTGGTCTATTTTGGAAAAAAGAAAGGGGGTGGTGTGTGTTGGGAGTGAGGGGGTTGTGTTTTGAGCCAGTCACACTCCAGACTGAAAAAGGGAACAATAAATTATGCAACCCAAAATGGTGATATTTTAATGAATTTATTAATCAGAAAGGATTAGTTTGCCTATGGCAGTTTTACCAGTAAGTTCATTGATTTTTTTTAATTGTCCTTTCTAAAGAGGAGAAATGAGTCATTTATAATGTAATGCTATCCCACACTACAAAACCAGTGACTAGAATTGGCTTGACTGCACTGGGGAAACAAGACAAGCTCATCATAAGAGACATAAAAATAGGGTTGTACAGAGCTTGAGAGTATTGAGAGTGTTATGACATTTTGTGTGGATTATTTTCTGCGTTGAAAATCTATGGTTTTAAAGAAACTAAAATAAAGAGCATTTAAAATTCCAGTGGTTCATTTGTTATTAAGTTTTGTGATGGTTCTTGGTGACATACACTAGCCATCAGCCAATTGCACCCAGCAAGATGCATGAAGGAAGGGACCTTGCAGCCATTTGGTTAAAAAATGTAAGCAGCATCCTAATGATCTAAAATCAGCTCAGATAAACTCCATAAAGGAGTAACAACAAATAAACGTTACCCTATGATGACAGATCTGTCCATAATGTATTAATTCCTATGTTCATAGTAGTTGTCAATGAGATTTTGTACTAACTGGTAACTTCAATTGCTATCGCTTTACCCAAACGAGCAAGAGGGTTAGTCATGTGAACATCCCAAGTGAAAATTGTGAGGCTTTGATGGTGTACATAAATATTTATTAGCACTGTGGTAGGAATTTCTCCCTCCCCATATTCAAAAGAGCAAAGTTCTTCAAGGTGAGCTTTGAGCTTGGGAGCCTCCTCCGTTCCAAATAAATATGATGTAAACAGATATATTATGGGATTGGGATGAATTCATCCCAAAGTCAGTCTATTTATATGGCCACTATCACTAGAATATCTGAGCACCATAGTATAAATAAGGTTGTAATATGCTTCAGCGTCAAAGGTGATCAATAGAACCTAAGAGACCAGGGCTAGCAAGAGGTTATGAAGGGCAGTGAATGCCTAAAGGCCTGGATCACAGTCGTGAGGTGGGGGACCCATTATGCTAGGGGCTTTACAGAGCATATAATAGATATGCTTCAAGCCCTGAATAGCGGTAATTCCTTCAGGCCTTACTCCTGATTATTTCAATGACAGTTTTGCCTAAGTTAAGGCTAGAGAATTTGACTCAGTGCATAAGTGAGAAATATGTGGGGAAAACTGTGCTATTACTGAAGTGTGTCTATAAATCTCTGCTTATTGAGGCCATAGCAGTGCACCCCCCCACCACCGTTATGGTAATTTAATTAATTAGATACCCCAGGATACTCTAGCCCAGATAGTTCCCTGAACTACTTCCCACCCAGGCATCTCCTTATTTTCCCCATTAATGGAAGAGAAGAGGCATCTGGATGTGAATATCTCGTAACTTTCAACAGCTCTAACTGAGAAGCTCTTAAAAGTATGCAGTGTTGTTGTAGCTGTGTTGGTCCCAGCATATTAGAGAGACACGGTAGGTAAGGTAATATCTTTTATTGGACCAAATTCTGTTGGTGAGCTATGCTAAACTATCTGTTTGATCTTGTACTAAGCGTGTCACAGCTAAATACCTTTCCCAGATCTGACAAAGAGCTCTGTGTAGCTCCAAAATTTGTCTCTCTCACCAATGGAAGTTGGCCCAATAAAAGATGTTACCTGACCGACCTGGTCTCTTTAACCTCTTTAAAGATTATAAATAAATCCCTCCAACTCCCCGTTTTCACTTCCTGACGTTGTTGGTTTGAGTGTCAATTTTGTGTTCCTAGAGCAGATCACTCCTCAGACGCTTCTAAACATTATCTTGGTCAATTTATTCAGTCAAAGGTACTATAAATTTCTTTAGCAGCACCTAACATAAGTAAGTGACATCAGGCTTCTTTCTGTGCCCAAGATGAGTGTAGTTTGATACTAGTTTCACACTTCAGCTGCAGCACCATTCCAAAGCATGAAACGTCAGACCACAACTTGTAACTGTCCATTGCTAAAAAGTAACTACTCATAACTGGTTTCAGAGTAGCAGCCGTGTTAGTCTGTATTAGCAAAAAGAAAAGGAGGACTTGTGGCACCTTAGAGACTAACCAATTTATTTGAGCATAAGCTTTCATGAGCTACAGCTCACTTCATCAGATGCATCGATGAAGTGAGCTGTAGCTCACGAAAGCTTATGCTCAAATAAATTGGTTAGTCTCTAAGGTGCCACAAGTACTCCTTTTCTTTTTGCTCATAACTGTCATTGGTCAAGGCAGCAATTAAAGAGGCCAATTACAGTGATAGCTCATAGATTTAGTGTGTGTGGGGGGGGGAGTCAGTGAAGAACAACATTCTACCATATTACAAAAAGGGAAACTTGGCAGTGATAGGAACCAACTTGTTCCATAGAATGAACTAATCTTCCAATACGGGGGAGGAGGGGGGAGGGGAGGGGAAAGGAATCCAAAGTGACTTAACTGAATAGTATCCAGAAATAAATCCAATAGCCAGCAATCCAGTTCTATAGGAATGGTTAAATTAACACTTGCACCAATGGATAAAAATGAGCTGTTTCCTGACTTGCATCATTTACGTATAGAGCTAAGTTGTTGTTTTTTTTTAAACTTCACATTCTTTAGTACCATTTGTGTCCCCAAAATTTGCATTGTCTGAAAAGCAGGGTTGTTTTTTCAATGTTCTCAGACACAAATATAACTAAAGTAACAAATTACTTTTCATAACAGAGCCTTAAGGTCTCAAGGAAACATTGGCAAGCTGTCTGGGGGAATTTGATAGTAATTAGATTTAATAAGGAGATGTATTAATTACTTTTTTGTCTCAACAAAATTTGTACTTTACAGCTTGATTTACAAAATGGATATTTGAAACCAGCTTTAAGTCAATTTTCTGTAGTTTTCCTGTAAATAACCATGGAGACGATGTCTGATATTTTATGATGTTGCATAGTTAATTGACTATCATCTATCCAGTTTATTTAATTAGGAACAGAAGCCTTGAGATGAAATTTGTTTTCTACATTGAGATGAACAAGACAAAAAGATATGATAAGAGCAAATTATTCTAATATTCCCTATTCTAATCTCACTTTAATGATGAATTAGTAGAAGTTAATAGCTGTTAAGCCTCTAGAATTTTAAAAAAATGAGACTTTGGTTTTATTTTGATTATTTTCAACTCTTAAATAATTATCTCTGTAACTTTAATCACTCAGACAAACATCCATTATCTGTAGCATTCAACAAAAAGCAGAACTGAACTCGAGGAGACAGTCAAGGCCATGAAAATCTTCACCCTAATGGCATAGTTGCTGTACTGCTTCACAGTGATATACAGTAAATAAATATCTTTACCAATTCCAAATTAAACAAATAGACTTTATTAGGCTATCATTACCTACTCTTTAAGGGCTCGGTACTGCAAGATTCTATCGACAGCATTGCACAAAATTGGTCTACATGATTCCAAGTGGCAACCAATTCTGTGAGTGACTTTAACATAAGTTAGTATATCTTCATGTGCTATCTTCATGTGCAAACTTCATGTGGCTCAAATTAAATTAGAGCATTTACATGAAAAATTTTAAAAAAGAACAAAAATTAGGTCTGGATTCTCTATTCAACTTTGTTCTCTCTATGCTGCTTGGGAAGAGTTGGGGGAAATTTTTTCTCATCTGTTTTTTGGTGAAAAATGCAGATTTGATGACACCAGAACCTTTTGCAAATTTGTGTAGAATTCAAGCTGTTTCAATTTTTTCCAGTTTTTTTTTTTAAAATAATTCTTTTTAAAAAATTGTCAAACACTGATTATTTCAGTTTGAAACAACTTTTCAAAATTTCCTTCTATTTTAAAAAAAATATTTGAAAATGGTCAAAATTAAATATTTTGATTGTCTAAATAAAACTTTTTGCTTGACCACCAACTTTTTTTACTTTTCATTTTAACAAAAACTTCAAAAAATATTTTTGGTTTGACCCAAAATGTGTGGGTGTCTTTATTTTCTTTTAGTTTCCAGCAAATTGCAACATCCATTATTCACTCAACTCTACTCAGAGGGTGCAAATGGGGATGAAACTAGCCACAAATAGCCACACAAGATTTCAGCTGGTATAGGAGGAACTCTGCCTGCTGGTGGGCAAGTGTGATAGTTCCAGGTATTATGCCTGCCATCCCCTTTTCTTGGCATAGGAGGCGTGTTAGGGGTGTGGTGGGAAAGCATGGCTGAGTTTGGTCCCACTCCATCACTGCAACCTTCCACAGGCATAGGATCCATTAAAGGACCCCGTGATAGGTCTTGGAGCTTCCCCAAACCAGTTATGTATTTTCAGGTCTGGTTCTAGCCCCAAGAATTGAGGAGTTGGAAAAAAGCAGGACTGTGACACAGAAGAGAATCCATGCTTGCAAAGGAGCATGCTTAATATCGGAGGAGTGGTGTATAGACGGGGAAACAAATTCTAAAACCACTGAACCGTGCTGCACATTTGATACACTACGTGCAGAAAAGGGAAGATGGCAGGGTGGCATTTCTACCCAGTCACCACTCAGATGATGTGGGTACTTTGTTTGCGAAGTGCAACTTTTACGCTGCACTAAATGGGTTCTCAACATTGGAGGTGTGGATGTGGGTTTCTTTTTAAGTCTGTCATTGAATGTTTTTCAGCAATCAACCCACTGCAATGTGCCTGCAAACTTTACTTCAACAAAGTTTGTGTGTGTATGTGTAATTATAGTGCAGAAGAAAGAAATCCTGTTTTCTCACTGTAGTTCACTTGCTGTACAATGGGACACCCTTCTGGTGCGTGATAGTAATGTACCAGTCCAAAAGAGGATAGAGTATGAAGAGACCTTATTGACCCCTAAACTAAACACTTATTCATAAACATAATTTATTGGAAAAAAGGCCATTGACCTCTGCCACCAGCACATGATTGATATATACAAGCTTTACATTAACAAGAACTGTCCATAAATGCTTTCTGCTATGCATTAGGCAGAGGTTTCACTGAACAGCTTAGCTTCTTGTTTAAGTAATACATCTTTCTAGTGCACAATGGAAGGCTAATCATGGGGTGAGTTCTAGGCACGTATGCTTTTTCTATTTGTCAGATATGAAACTATTTGAAGTGCTTATGCTTTATTTTCATACATTAACGTGTGCTCTAAGGGACTGCTCCTGCTGAAGTCCATAGAAGTGTACTATTCACTTGGGCAGGAGCAGGCTCTAAGTACTGTAAAAGAGCTTGGATGTATAAACGCTGAATGTAAAATACCCTAAAATTGTCCTCTTACGTCATCTCACCAGTGATGTCTATCAAATGTCATTTTATATACGTATGAAACAAACAGAGATTTCCATAAACCTTCAGGGTCTGACTCACTCCTCAAATTCTTGTGAACCTGGTGCCTAGAAATCCTGCAGAAATGAGAGTGCAATGGCCAACCCTACCCTGTCCCCGCCCCTCACTTTGCTGGCTGGCTCAGTGCATCAGGTATATGTGTATGCACCAGCCTTGGGAGCTGGTGATGCCATTCCAGCCAAGAGATACACTGGCATGGCACATGGCTTCTGCTGGTCAGGGCCTTCCATGGTGGGGAAGACACAAGTAGCCCAACTCTAAGGCTGTTGAGAGGATGACAAGCAGAAAACCTCCTTTCCTCCCTCCCATTACACCTGTACATGGGGACCAGGGTCTCTAATGGGCTGTGCATGAAAGAAAGGAAAGACCATTCAAGACTAACGTGTATGGCAACCTTACACTGTTTGAAAATCTCCCTGTTCAGAAGGAATCCTCCAGGGCCTAGATCCACTGGGTTTAGAGCAGCATGGCACAAGTGGAGTGACGCAAAGCAGCCCAAATGCTCTGGAAAATCAGACACCATATGTGCAGGTCAAGCCCACCTTTTACTCACGTATGCCGTGGGCAAATACCACCTAGAGTCCTGTTTGTGTTGCAAACACTGTAAACGCACCTGTCTTGCTGTTTCAAAGGCAATTTATGTACATGCATTAGCCACCTTTTTAGGAGACTTCTGCTACAGTGAAGCTAACCAAATAAAAAAATAAATATGGTTAGGACAGTCATGATGCCTGTGTGTGACCTTGCATATGCAATTAGAAACCTACAATGTGTTATGTGTAAATATCTACATAATCTGAGAGATTGTCTCAATGATTCTGCTGAACTAGTGAAAAATAAATTCCATTGTTCAAAGTGTTTGAGCTGAAACACTTGTGATGATGCTAATTATATATAACACCGATGTACAATATAATGCATTGTAAGAATTATAACTCCGAAAGTATCAGGAGGGAGTCCTTCATATCTACTTGCACTTACCTGAATATTCACACTTATTCTGACAAAATCCCCCACAAGACCCTATAAAGGAAACTAAGTAGTCATGGGGGGAGATGTAGACATCTTCCATGATCTATAAACTGGCTAAGAGATTAGGGGAGGGAAAAGAGTATGGTGAAATAATGATCAATTTTCATTGTGGCAGAGAATAAAGGACAGATCCATAGATGTTGTAAATCACAGAGTTGTAGACTGAAAGGAACTGAGAAACATTTGAGCAAATTGGATAAGTATTTCCAACAGATGACATACATGCAAAAACATACACACAAGTATGAGAGTGTGACCCACATGAAGGTCTGTCACTGTGTGTACTGTGGACCTGATTCTCATTTCTACAAAGGCCCCTTTATACCAGTAAAAATATTTCTTTGAGAGTAACTTGGAATCAGTCCCTTTATGTTTTGCTGATAGCAGGGATGAATTAAGGTAGTCTGGGGCCCCAGGCAAATCTGATAGGGGACCCCCTGTAGCTTCTCCCCCATGAGACTCCACATCTGTGCTGTGGCTCCACCCCTCTTTGGGGTGGCAGCATATTTCAGAGTTGATATGAATGGGGCTGTCCACAGCTCTTGGAAATATTGTTTTGGGCTGTCTGCAGACTCAATCAAGCATCTGATAGATTTCATTCATGGTTTTTAAGCTTTCCCTTGCATCCATGAGAGCTAAACATATATTATTTTTAAACACGAAAGCTAAGATTTAAATCTCATCATGTGACTTTAGGGGTTGGGACTCTAGATGTGGGTGATAGTGCCTATGCTTTTATCCAACCCCGGCCTGCATTCTGTGGTATTTCAGTTTGTGAATATTCAGATCTTTAAGAGCAGTAAAAATAATCTTATATTTATGTCCTTCCTCTGGAAGGTTCTCAGAGTGGGATCACTGAAGTGTTACGCAGACACTTCCTATGGAGTAGGAGGACGGCAACTAATTAGACAACTGGTATACAGCACATTACACAGAATTGGGGGTCAGGGACATTTTTGGCTGTTCTAAGGCACCAGCACAAACTTTTGTTGAGAAGCAAAGTGCTGGGGATTCTACACATTAGCAAACTATGCACATCAGTAGGGAAGTGTATAAATGGATGGAAACAGGATGCACTGCCAGACAGCTCCACACAGTTCTATGGAATATTTGCAATCTGGTTTAGGAGCCAAATGTCCAAATTAAAACTTTGCCGATCAGAAAGGCTGACAAAGTCCATAGCTGCATACAGTGGATATACATGTTTAAGTATGGATCTTCTCTACATCAAGTTTTGCATAAACTTTCTTCACCTTTTAGACTGCAGCGTGTTTGAAAATATTTTCATAATAATTAGCAACTCTTTATGTGTCCCAAATTGTGTCCTAATTCTTATTAGGAGTGTCATTAGAGAATCCAAATCTACTAGATTATCTTTTTGAGTTGATTAACTTTCCCCCGCATATACCTGATTTAAAAAGAGAATCTAATTATCTCCATTACAATTCAAAGCTCTGATACAGTGTATGTCCTTAAATTATTCACCAGGGAATGGGACGCAGCGATGGTGCTGAATGACAAATTTCACAAGTGTTACACTTACTGTATAAATTATTATTAAATTATATTCTCTGGTGTGTTTGCTATGCCATCTGGGGTGGCTTCAGGCATTTGGAGTTCCACTTCTGTTACCAAGTCACCATGGTTTCAGCCAACTAGAGTAAGACCATCTGTATATTAATAAATGTACCCTTCTGTGCTATTTCCTTTCATTCTACACTGTCATATCACGGCTTTCATAGTTTGATCTACTAGCTGCAAATGTACTGTATAAATACATATCAATTTGGATGTATTTCTTTATTTTAAAATATAAAAACTCCCTAGAAGGAGTGGTTATAGATGGCTATTTTGTTCCATTTATAATTATAAAATGAAGGTTCTGTGTGGAATCCCAAATCCTGGCAGCTACTGGGTTTTCCTCCACCCCGATATTTTTACTTGTGTCTTCCCAGAGATGAGACAGTTGTTTATCTTTGTAGTAAGGTGAAAGGTAGATTTTTGAACATGTGTTATCAAAAGGAAAATACCCTTACAAAAAGAAAAAATAATTCGTTAGTATTCCTTCATGTAAACCATACCTGGATGGAAAATCTGACTGAAGAGAATCATGACTGATGTTTTTTAAAAGTGATATATCTTACCAGCATGTGTTTCTTGGAAAATCCTGCTTTGTCACGTGTAGTATTGTATTTTCTACTAAAAATCTAGCTATAGCAAAGCAAAAAGAAAATGTAACTTAACTTTACTTAGAAACTAAAATAGAAAACATGCTTGATGCTAGATCTAAGACACACACAAGGCAAAATTTACTCCTGTGCAGAGGCTCTACACAAGGCCTGTATACAACTTAAATATCTCTTAGGCCCTATTCAGTTTATGTGGTATGTAGGCCTCTGCACAGGAGCAAGTTTCATGCATACAGAGAATATTTTTCAGCAAGACTTCTAGCTGGTCTCTGGCTGTGTGCACTAAAAACTGTTCACACATCTGCCTGCATTTCCTGGGTGCAAACGACTGCTGAAAATTCAAACATTGGTGCACTCTTTCTCAATAGCTCATTGCATGAGCACATGTAAATATTAGCATTTGCACCCACAAAACTCATTACAGTAAGAGTGGTGGCTGCAAATACTAGCACTGTTCTGCATGTTGTTCTGCATGTTGCATGTAAAGACTATTTAAAGTGCAGACGTGCAGATGTTTGCAACTACCAGGGAGCATATACCATTTTCATGAGCACAAGCGGTGGCCACCTGTTGAAAATGTATCCCAGCGTGTAGAGGGCAGGAATACGTCAACACATGGAACAAGAGCAGAAGAGGGAGAAATTCTGACCACGTGTAACTGTAGTGGCCATAGTCTCAGATACTATTGTGGTGTCACAGGGTTGCTACTCACTGCTGAGACACTTTCTTGTGGCTGCATCTGGGGAACAGCTCCACTCGGTCTGATGCTCCCTTCAGTCTCACATTTCAACATCTCTTGTGCTCCAGGAGTTATAGTGCTTCCTCTTCGTGACTCAGAATAGTCTCTCTTTATAGCCTGGCCTTCCAGGGTCTCACTATAATGGCTGTCCAGATATCACTCCCGGCACTCTTCTAATTCAAGGCTATGCCACTTCCCCAGTGGCTGATAGGGGAACTTGGGCCCACCCACTACTCTGGGTCCCAACCCAGGGACCCTTCAATCAGCAGCCAAGATCTGCTCCATCCCAAAACTCTGCTGCCATTTCCCTCAGCTGCTTCCTGTTCCACATCTTTCAGGCTTCTTTTTCCACCACCCCTCAGGGTAAACCATTCCTCCAGGGCCAGGATCCCAGGGCTTCTATTCCTTCCCTGGTTTTCTTCCTTTTCCCTCTGTAAGCCCAGAGAGTGACTGCAGGCATCCACGCTGCAGCCTCCTTCTGCCCTCACATCCTGGCCTTATACCACCATCACTGTATCTCACTCTGTATCTCAAAGTAGCACCCTGGAACCCCCATATTCACCACTATGGTATGAGTAGGACATGTTTTGTACAACGTATACCTTGGGAGATGTCATTTGAGAAGTCATGACCCATTGAACATTACTATCCTGTTGAATTATGTGTGTTGCCATCGGAGCTGGAGTTATGAAGTATCGCCATATGTGTTTTACTGAAAAATGTTGGGAGGTTGGGAGACACCCACAGCCAGTCTTTCAGTGGCAACAAAGGAGCATCTAACGAGACAGATTTACATCAGCACCAGCCAGACACGTGTTGATGGCCCATTAAAGGGAATCAGCTCTCCCAGTGGCCATCCCAGAGACTCCTCAAAGGGCATGTACCTGATGGAGGTGGCCTAACCCCTGTGACACAGTGAGGATCTTTCTAGTAACTGGAGGAAAGTATAAAAGTGGGACAGTGACATCACGCCTGGGCCTCTTTCCTCCCCCATCTCAACACCTGGAAGATCATGTGGAAGACAAAGACTTTGAACAGGGGAGATTGGTCCCAGGCTGAAAGGAAATTCAGCCTCTGTATTAAGAGCTGTGAGCTGCCTGTAACGTCTATTGGAGTGAGAAACCGCTTGATTCAAATCTTGCTTAGTCTGCAGAATCTTTATTTTTATTTTTTGTGTAACTGACTCTGATCTCTATGCCTGCTACTTATAATCACTTAAAATCTATCTTTCTATAGTTAATAAATCTGGTTTATATTTTACCTAAAACAGTTTGTTTTTGGTGAAAGTGCTTAGAAAATCTCAGTTCAGGTTAACAAGGGCTGTGGCAAATCCACTACCTTTTGTTGAAGTGGTGAACTAATTAATGAGCTTGCACTCTCCAAGGGCGTCTTGAGCAGTGTAACACTATATATTTCCTTGGTTCATGGCTAGGGGCTGGAGTGATTGCCTGGTGCCTCTCTCTGCATAATTCATGAGTGGCTTGGAGAGCCTTCATGCAATTTAGCTGGATGTGGGTCTCCCCATGCTGAGTTATCACAGTGCTTGGAGGCTGTGCTGTTTGTTACTGGCGTCACATTGTGTGAGACAACCCAGGATGGAGAGTTAAAGGGGCACAGCGGGCCCACAGTTTCAGGTTATACCTCAGGGGTCCCATCACACCTGCCTGCTCCTGCTGGGCTGCATCCTCAATCCATGATTGCCTATCAAGCCTAACTCCCATCAGATGTGGCCTATCAAGTTATTTGGTCCCTTCTGAGCCACATTAACCCTTTCCAGGCTAATGTGTGTGTGGGACAAAGGGTGAACACCCCATCACTAGGTGGTCCGTGGGAATTGAATCGATATGTGCCAAAACCACAGGTCTCCACCATTTTAGCTAACAGAGACCACACATAGCTTTGAGAAAGTAGCACAGTGTTATAGTCTCTTTGGCCAGCCTAAAGGATGCATGATCACATTCATTAGGTCAATGTATTAGGCAAGGGCATCTAGATAAACTCAGACTCTTCTGAAAAATGCCATGTGAGGTTTACCATGCATTAAAATGCTTTATCTGAGAAATACCATGCAGCTTTGTGTGGCACAGCAAACTGGACCTCAGCTGGAAAAAGTCTCATTTGAAAAATGAGGTAACAAAGTGAGTTTAGCAGTGAAAGTCCCAGCTCACCACTTTCCTCAGCAATGCCAGACAGGAGTGATTTGTAGGCATCATGGCAGAGATAGTATTTAAGGGAAAGATAAAAGAAGGCTAAGGTGGCAGCTTTATATATTTTTCAGGGAACTTTTCCCATGCATGCGAGATGAGATGGGAGAAAACATGGAGGTGTTTAAGAGAGGAGCAGACAGATGGACAACCAAGGCTGCCATCATTTGCAGACTAAGCTTATTGATAGTCTCTAATGGGACACACTTCTGTATACTTCAGTTCTGGATAGCACAGTTACTAGAGCTCTGCCAGTAATTTCATTTGTAGAACCAAAAATAGGCCCCCCCAAACCCTTTTCCAGATCTATTAATTAGAAGCTATTAAATACTAACTGAAAAAATGTCTCAAAATATCTCCCCACCATCTGGATAATACATTGAATAGGAAAGGGTGTAGGAAACGGTGCGAAATTTCCAAAATCAAGGTACCATTGCAACATTCCTCTTTTATCAGCCATAGTTATTTTTGCTTGAGTAAAGCCTCTTTGAAACTGAGGGGTGTAACCACCACCTTTCATTTAAGATGATTGTAAGAAGCGATTAAGCATCTTTATGTAATCTGCTTGTTGAAACAACAACAGCTTCTGCCCCAAACACAGAAGGATGTCCCTGTCCAAAATAAAGGCACATGTGGGCAAATGGATTTTGCTGGCTATTATTTTGTGAACATTTGTGTGTCTGTGAAAAAAGCAACAGAAATATCAGTGAAGCTGAGCGAGAAAGCAACACAGAAGCACCAGACACAGAAACAGCAGCACTGGTAGCGTGGATTTGAAAAGAAAAGAAAAAGCTGTGAAAGAGAGCTTTGGGTCTGAGTGCTTGGAGGTGTGAGCAAAGAAACAGACTCCTGTTGTTTAATTCCTTCTGTGTTTAGGGAAACAGAACTTTTTACATTCTTTGTAAGTAAACAGGGTTGCATCAAAGATACTTGACTTCATCATCAATTTCTCCTCCTCGTGGAAAGAGCAGGTGGAGTCCAAAACTTTGGCTAACTACTTGGGTCAAAAAGTACTTGGGTTATTATTATTTATTATAGTACCTGGAGGTCCTCAGGAGGTTTGGGGCTCTATTGTGACTCCTGCTGTACAGACTTATAGTAAGAGATGTTCCCTGTTCCAAAAACTTTATATTCGAATTTCAAGAGACAATTTATCACGTGGGTTTAATGAACAGTAAGAGGAAGAAAGAGGAGGAAGGACAAAGTAAGATAATATAGTGACATAGATTTATCAAGTAGTGCATTGGTCAGTTGGATATATGTATATATCAATGCTTTGACATCAGGACAAAATCTATCCCTTTTTTTTTTCCATTTTATCAAGTGCATTGAAACCATAAGAACTAATTTACTGTTTATTTTCTATAAGGTTCCTATAAAAATCTTGGTTCTACATCATGGATATTTTTCATTACCACCTGTAAATATCCTTTGTTCATAGAACTAATGACTACATATACAAAGCAATCACCACTTCACCACAATTCCGTTCTTAAGAGCATAGTGCTAGTAAACCATGATATATGTGATAGATTTCAAAACACTGTCAGTCATTCAAGAATGTAAATGTTTGTATTAAACTGCATTAGATGTTTCCACTTTAACTGTTGCTTACTCTCGTGACTTATGCCTAAATGATGAGAATATATGAGCAATCAATATCTGAATTAAAAATGCTTTCTTTTTTCTTTTCTTTTCTTTTCTTTTCTTTTCTTTTCTTTTCTTTTCTTTTCTTTTCTTTTCTTTTCTTTTCTTTTTAAAAAGCAGCACAAACATATAGTAGCAGGCAGCAGTGGCCACATCACTGTTTTGTAATATGGTTCTGATGGACAATTGTAGCCATTACAAAATAACAAGAGCAACTCTGTCAGTAAAAGGAAGGCATAGGTCAAAATTCTGAGTTGTTTTGTATGGCTGTGCTTGCGTGGGGAGGGGGTGAGGTAATTTCTTTTTCTCCTAGCACAGATGTGCCATTGACTTAAAGCTCCCTGAAGCTGTAAGTGAGAGATCTATCTAATACATCTGGTGGTGTCCCATCAGATTAAAAGGGAATAGTCCATAATTAGTCAGTTGGGAACCATGGCCAGGCCTCAACAGTTAAAACCATTGTACATAATCCCAGGTAGGTAACAAGTTAGTTACACTAGGCAGCAAACAAGTTATTGGTTTTTGAAAGGGAACATTACTTTGCAACCTGAGGGATCCCTGAATATGCCAGCATTCAACTGGCTTTTCTTTGACTGCAAGATAGTATCAGATATATATGTTTTAAGGCCATGGAGAGGGGATTCTGCCATCTTTGTAATTCCCTGAGGCAAAATGACTGAGCTAAGCACAAAGGGAAACAATTTCTTGAGACGTGCTTAAGCAACTACAGCTGTTTTAGAAACTAAAGGAGCAAATCTTGCACACTTTACTCTCAACCACCATTACCCACCCACACTGGAGTCCAGGGATTTGCCATCGTCACTACCAGGTCCTTGTTTTCCTGATCCTGAATGATCTTCTGATCAGATCGGATCAGAGGGAACCAGATGAAATCATCAGCTCCCTATCTGTGTCCTGAACATCTCCTGAGTTGTTGACCTAAGGTTCCTACAATACACTACCTAGAGTGTCAATCTCCATGCCACTGTAATCTTCCCATCTCTTTCCTAGGTTTTTTTGTTTGTTTTGGGGTTTTTTTGTCTTCTCTCGAGTAAGAGAGAAGTCATCCAGGACAAATGCAGTCTTGTAATGTTATGTAACGCTATGCTGTGAGCAGGGCTTACTCAGGGATATTTTATTTCCTGGAGTCCGAGGGCTCAGGGCTTCAGTCCCGGGCAGAGGTGCCAGGGCACTCACAGGTTTGAAAATATTTAACGGAACTCTGCTCCGGACAGCTCTGACTGAATTAAGCCCTGGCTGCCAGTATAGTAGTCAGCTAAAAAGTTATGCCTGAACTGTCCAAATGCTGAAAAAGTTTTTCCAGGTTATGCAGTGGCTAATAAAATCACATATAGGGCCTGATTTAAAGCCCAATGAAACCAATGGGATTCTTTTAATTGCCTTCAGTTGTCTTTGGATCACACCCACATTTTGCAGGTAGACACTAATCTGCCATACCCAGTCAAAGAACTCACTGCTCTTACTTCTGCTTCTGGGTGTGAACATATCATCTGTGCACAGGACTCATACATTGCACTCAGGTTAGGCTGAAATGATTCATGCAACAAACTCTTTGACCTAGCAGCAATCTGTCAGCTATCTGGAATCAACAGGGACTTTATATGTTGTCTACCTGTGATGCCCTTTTCTATCTACAGCACTACAGAGGAAATGTAATTAGAAAAACCTCACGTTAAAAAAACACACTCTGAAGAGAGAACAGAATATTAGGAAGCCAGGATCCAAGTGTTAAAGGTGTAGCATACTGGTGAAGAAATCTTCCCTGACAACTGGAATTAGGCCAGCAATGATGGACATGATCCAAAGCCCATTGAAGTCAATGGGATCCTTTCCATAGATTTTAGTTGGCTTGGTCCTGGGTCAATACTTATAACTTTCTTTTAAAAAGTAGGAATGGATGTCTGCAGAGACTTTTTTATCACCAGAAGTTCATTTTGTACTATAAAATATGCTTTAAGGGGTGCTCCATGGTATATTACTAATCTTTACAGTTTATGTGGTTAGAGAGAGCCATAGGCACTGGGTGAAGCTTCCCTTGGGGGAGGCTAGCTCCATGTCCTGCCTCTTCCGTCTGTGGCCCCACCCACGCTCCATCCCTGCTCTGCCCTAGGCCCCGCCCCCTCTGCCGCTCACTCTGTCCCTCCTGTCCTCCCCCACATGAGGCTGCCTGCCACATGGGTGGGGGAGTGAGGAGGGATGCAGAGAGCGGCAGCCGGGAGGGGTCTTACGGGGGAGGAGGGTGAAGGAGAGAAGGGACAAGTGAGTGCCAGGAGTGGGGATCTCATGGGGAGTGGGGTGAGGAGGGATGTGGCAAGCAGTGGGCAGCCTTGCAGGGGAGAAGGTGAAGGAGAGGCTGGACATGGTGGACAGGTAGGGGGGATTCTCACTGGGAAGGGAGTGGAGGAGAGGAGGGATGCAGCAGGGACCTCTGGAGAAGGGGGTGGAGTGGAGGAGAGGAGGGACTCACCAGGCAGCAGCAGATGGTGGCAGCCACAGGGTAGAGGTGGAACAGGGAGGGGAAGAGACAGAGGGGAGGGGAGGCTACCATGGCCCAGGCATCTGGTGGTGGGTGGGTGGAGGCCCAAGAGTTCTGCTTCCTTTGAGCTCCAGAAATCAAATATTAAAGACATATGTCCAGTGTTATCCTATTTCTTGTTCGGGGTTCTCTGTTTGAGTACACTGTCCCAGTGGTACATCAAGCAAATATTTTGCTGCTAACTACTGCTAGAAAAATTACAGTGAGCTACTGAACTGATGTTTCCTTCCCAGCTCTTTACTGCAATGGGAACATCTGCTGAAGAGACCATCACATTTTCATGGCTATCACAGATAAGCCAAGGAAAAGGCAAATGCTGCAATGTGATTGATATCTTCCAATGGAACCCCTCTTGGCTTCTGAGGCAAGTGGATTTCCGAAGTAAACATTTATCGATATTATTTCTTCAGGAATCAAAATGCTTGTTGTCTGTTTATACAGTGGTACATCTGAGTCATGTCACTTCTCTGCATGTGTTAACAGAGGGTTGCCATTTTAAACTTTAAAATAAAATAAAAAGAAACCAGTTTGTTCTAAGCTATTGAACGCATGATGCTTTTTGTATTTCTGGTTTGGTCTTTGTAAATCTGTTGCCAGTGTGCTGTCTTTCATAGAATTGTAGGGCTGGAAGGGATCATAAGAAATCAAGTCTAGCCACCTGCACTGAGGCAGGACCAAGAGCCAATATTTTAAAGCCTTTACCAAACTCCACTGAAATATCTCCTCTATCCACTTGTTCTGTTTAGGCTGGTCCCCATTATTGTTTTTCTTGAATGAATGCTATTAGACCCAGAGAATGAATTAGATTTAAAGTGTTAATTTAAGGAAGGAGATCCTCAGCTGATGAAATCAATGGAGTTACACTGATTTGAATGGGCTGAGATCTGGCCCTGAATATTTGGGCTAGATTGTGCCTATATGCAGAGCCCTGAGCAAGGGGTGATGTATGCAATGTACCACCCTAAAACCTCAGAGGCAAAATGCCCTCCTTGCTTTCTCTTTGGCTTATGGGAGGAGTGTAGTAATTTGCTGCTGGCCTATACTAGGGACAAATTACAACAACCTTGTACCAGGTAGGCTGTATTGGCTGACGCATCATGAGGGATGGGGTAAAGCTCCAGCCCCTCCCCAACTATCTCCCTCATTCCTTCTGTTGCATGAAGGAGCAGGAGTTCTCACAGATGCTCGTGTACCCAGACCCATGATCAGGGTAGCCCACATAGGAGATAGAGGTATTCATCCGTGCCTTTATTACCCTGCGTGGCGTGCAGTCCAAGTCACAATCTAGACTATAAATGTTTGCAAAGAAATAAAGGTTGGACATGTCTGGAGTCAGATTGGCTGGCCCTTGTCGTAAAGTATTATTGAGGCTATGTTTCTTTTTTTAATACTCTTTTATTCTTCCCAGGGTGCAGAGCCAGTTAACTATTAGACTAATACAGAAAGAGCCCAATCCTGCTCTCAGTGGGCCAGCTTCTGCCACTCTCACTCCCACTGAGTAGTATCTTACTCTGGAAGTAGCCCATTGACTTCAGGGTTGGTATTATACCTTGGTGCCCCATTTTAAAGATAGTTTATGAAAGAGAACAAAGTTCTGATAACAAAGAGGTCTCTGAAGAAATCCATTCCTATGAAATAAAAAGAAAAATGACAAATATTGTTGCTGCCTCAAATTCCAACTGCCAAGGAAGATTTGTTCATATTATACTGTTCCTATAAAGACTAGCTCCTTGAATCGCAATACCAGATTACACCATCCTGTTCATTGTTTAGTGCATTATTATATATTACTGGCCAAATGCATATTTTCTAATTTTTTTCAAGTGGAGCACCCCTCCTTACTACCTCAGAGCCTTTAATGGGGGTTAATTCCTTGTCCAAAGTCCATTGAGTCAATGAAAAGACTCCCATTGTCTTCAGTGGGCTTTAGATCAGTCCCCTCTTGCATGTGTAAGTGCTCACCAATATGAGTAAGTGTTACACAGTCTGGCTCATAGATGGGAACAGGATCAAGCCCATAGCATTTCATCTAAGCAGAAGAAGGAATAATGGCTGTGAGGTAGTTGCAGAGGTATGTGCCTATGGAGAAATGTCTTGAAAACACATGGCAGATAATAAATACAAATGCTAATTAGATAGGGCCAGATTATAAAGCCCTCACTCCCAGTCATGAGCAGTTGCTTGTATGAGTGGTTCCATGGAAATTAATGGGTATACTTCTGTGAGTAAGTGAGAGTTCATAAAGTGGCCCAAAATAAATTAATAATAGGCTTAAAATTAATAATAGGCTTAAGTGGGTATATTCAAAAGTCCAAAGAGGAATTGTTCCCCAGGACTAGCTGTCTGACTCAGAGCAAGTTTCGCTGGTGTGAACTCCAGCAGATATTGGGAAATCCCCCAGTTCTCCTTCACTTCTCTCCCTGTATATAGTCTACTGAAACATCTGGACTTCATAGGAATGTTACCACATTCCAGTGAAGCCAGGAATCTGAAATAGAACACACCAGTCAAGGGTGCAATAGAATGAAAATGTGAATCAGTCATTAAGAGCTGGATTCTCCATGCTGCCCCAGCTCTGCTCAGGTGCAAGGGCGGGAACGGCCCACACAAAGGTGGCTATTGCTCCCTGATGCATACCCTACCAACCATGGCAGAAATTAGAAATGCTGTTTTAACTTATACCAGTGGAAGATAGACATAGTGGAGTTCTCCTCTGCCACACCCCCTCACAACACTCTATGCTGGTGAACAGAGCAGACCAGTGAATCCTGCCCCAAATCTAGTCATGGAAAGGAGTCTTTGAGCTTTATCTTGCAAACTTCTAGTTCCACAGCAGCAGAAAGAGAAGCAAAGTTTGATTTCTGAATTTTTAACTAGCCTCAAAAGAGGCTCCCCCACCACTTCCATGGACAGGTAAATTTGGGTGAAGCAAATCCAGGATTTCAAATTACATAGAGTAAATACTCTACTAAATATGTGAGCACAAGATAAATGGGAAATAGAAGAAATAAAATGAGAAAGGAAATATCATGAAAATAATGTCTAATGAAATGATAACAGTTAACTGTAGTCTAATCATCTTTACTTATAATTTTATAAATTTATTATAGGAATGTTAGGGAATGAAGAATAAATGAGTTCTTTTTTACTGTTGGTTGCTGTGCTACTTAGGCTCCTTGATTTGCTTTCTGAGGAACATATAGTGCTGTAATAGCATATTTATCAGAAGATATTTTAATAATACATATTGTATGTTGAATGTTTTCAGTTACTGTAGTAACTGATGATGATTATTCTGGGAACAATTCATTTGTTGATGCTGAAGTCAGATTTCACCATACAAAATCTGTTAGCAGCAATGGATACAGTTTTTAGTAACTGAGCATGGAATCAACTCCACTTTAATTTGAAGTTTACTGCTTTAGAACTGTGGTAGCACTATGGAATATTTTGCATATCTTCTTGGTTTCCCAAAGGAAGAGGTAGAAACCTCATTGCCTCATCATTTAAAACTGGAGCAACTAGTGAATGTGGTAGAACTGTACTAAGCACTACAAAAATGTATGGGTGAGCAGGGGTGGACTACATTAGTGTTTCTCCACTTGGGGGCACTATGTTCAGATGGGTTGGCAGGGGTGCCTGGAGGAGTGAATGGGGAGATCATCAAGGGCCCAGTAAGAGGCAGGGAAAGGCTGTAAAGAAGCAAATGCAATTTTGGTGGGTTGCGGCAAGAAGCCATCATTGGTTTTATAACCTGTGTAAAAAGGCTGAAGTGTGTAACCTGTGTGTAAAAACACTTAAGTAGATAATCCACTAGAGCAACCTCTCCTTTTTCATTCAGATCAGTACTGGAATGTCAACCCATTGTCCTCAGCAGCAAGGAGGATTCTGGCATACAAAGGTACTAGTTGTTATGGCCCATTGCTGGCCTCCCACTTCATTTCTCCTGCTCTTTATAAACAAATCAATTACTTATTTCCCACACTTGGCAAACTTTGATAGGGTAAAGTCTCCAACAAAAAAATAATGTTTGGTGCAATCACCAAGTACAAATATGTTTGGGGGTTTATTTCTTGCTGATCACACAAAAGTGCTTCAAACTATAAGTGGAAAAACACAGAGTTTTAATGGCCAGAATAATCACTTTTAATAAATGTTCAGCACACTTTTTCCCAGTTAGTAACAGGATTTCCTCAAGGATCTCTTCTGGATCAGCATCTCTATGCTTCTTTTCTTTAATGTGAACTAAAGTTGTTAATATCTCTCCTAATGCCTCACTGACCACCGCTTACTTAGAAGTCTAGCTTGTTGGTTGTCCTTTACAATATCCTGTGGAATGTGGGTCAGTACTGATTTCACATTGTCAGCCGAGGTTGATGCTACAAAAGCTATTTTCTGCTTTTGTTCCTTTTACATTTAGAGATATATTGGTTGCTTGTGAAATAGGAATTTAATATAATGTGCTATACCTGCAGTGGTACAATGACCAACTGTAATTTCAAGGACCAATTTATTATGGCTTTTTGCTTGCCACTCTTCCAAATGAGCCAAAGATGGTCTTAGGATATTTGAAGGTGGCCAAGAGCTGAATTCTACTGTTGGATCTCTATATGCCCTTGCTCTCGAATATTATTTACCCACTGCATTTGTTTTACATACTTCTTGCAACATATGTAAGCAGGGTCTGAATGAATTTTCCCCTGACAGCTAGGCAGGAGGAGGAGAGACTTCAGGAATTAGATGTATTTACACAAACACATCTTTTCTGCTTAGATATCCAGCAGATAGAGTAGTGTTGCTCTATAGCGGGGTGGTCACCTGCTCCAGGCCTGAAAGGGTTACAGCCAGCCCTGGGAAAGGGCTGGGGCAGTGAGCCAAAGGCTAAGCTGATGGGGAAGGCAGCCTCAGGTGGGGCCATGCCCCAATCAAGCCACAGCTGGCCCTATAAAAGGCTGTGAGCCAGGCACTCTCTCTCTAGGTGTGGAGAGAGAGGGGCCTGGCTGCTTGGGAGCTGAGTAAGGTACCTAGAGTGGAGCAGGGCTGGGGGAAGGCTAGAGGAGCTGCGGGAGCTCCAGCCTGGAAACCTTCCAGGCTGCAGGTCTTGTTAAAGGCTGTTGCAGAGGTGCAGCCCAGGGTAGGCAAAGGAAGAAGGTCCAAATCCCCCTCTGCCAATGATGAATGGTTTGTAAGCTGCAGTCTGTCCCAGTGAGCGGGGACTAGATGGTGACTGGCAGTAGCCATAGACTGAAGTGAGGTAGGGATAGAGGGTTGGGGTTTCCCCTGGGTGGGGTGACCCAGAGAGAGGGTGTACTGCCAGGGGGCAGCACCCAAGATAAAGGGGCACTGGGGTCCAGGAGGGACAGAGGGGCCAGCGATTAGACGAGATGCCAGCATGCAGATGGTGCCCTGGAGGCTGGAGAGCTAATTCCCAGGACAACCAGTGGGAGGCGCTGCACCGGCGAGTCCTGCCTTGCTACATGCTCAAAGTGGTCAACTTTGTCTGGTGTTGAGTTACAAATCACTTTATAACTGAATGCAGGGGTAGCGAAATGCTGTTATCAATGTTGTTGTCTTTATTGTATGAATAAAGGGGAAGAACTGCTTAACCTGTCCTAAATGAGGGAGTTACTCTCAGCTGAAAGGACCTCATTAAGCAGGGACTCAAATGCCAGAACCCTGTGAAAGTAAAAAGAGAGTCCACACCTGTTCCCTCTCCCTAAGGTTTCCTGGTCTGGTTTAACCTGTTCCTCCCCACTGTTCAAAGATAGAGCTAAATAGGCTCCATTGGGAGACTTTGTTATTTTTAAGGCCTTAAATGAGAGTTGAAATCACTTGTGGGGGGGACAGCTTTTCTGCCCAGCCTGCTAAAAGCTGACAATCACTAAGAGACTGACCTGCAGAGGTCACAGCAGAGAGGCAGCTGGCAGCAGAAGATAACTGACAGTTGGCCAGCGGGAATGTTGAGCAGTCAGCCGGTGAGAGCTGAGAACGGTGAACAGCCACTGGGAGCTGTGGATGGCCATGCTTGTGGACAGTCAATGTAAACAAATTGTCTGGCATCCCACCAGTGGATTACTCTGATGGGCAGTGTGTGGCCCACCACTGATATACAGGGTTTACAGTTTGGTTCAATGGCTCTCAGCATCCCCACTATAAAAATTGTTCCAGCACCCATGCTTCCAGTTTCATCAGTGAAGTGTCTGATGCACTGTTTATATGGTTATTCCCTTAGCTTCATCATAGTTCTTTACCTTCACAAAGCATTTTATAGGGAACAATTCTGGGACCATAGGACAAAGGAATTGCTGTAATGGATCAGACCAGTGATCCATCTAGCCCACTGTAGCCGTTTATTTTAATTAAAGTGAATTTGGTAACGTATTACAGCAGCGTGGGTTCAGCTCTGGTGGCTAACGTTTCAAGCTCAACAGAGTAAAAGTCACTTCTGCTACTTGCTTAAGATTTAGAGCCTCCAGGAACACATAAAGACCAAGGGTAGTGACCACACATTTACAAGTACAAAGTCTAGTCTGTTTTACAAGTTTTATTAAAGTTACAATTAAGGTTATGACATTCTATTCTATGCATACAGAAATCCTATAAAGACCTGTGTACAAGTTACAAATACAGTCATACATGTAATGATATTCTTAGGGTCTGATGGATGCCTTGCCAAATGATCCTCCATAAAGGGATGTTTCCTGGAATTTGCCTGTAGGAAGCTCATTTTACCCATTCTGGGAGCCCTCTTTTAACTTGTGATTCTGACAACTCCTAACACGCTGTGTATGTGTGCGAAGGTGTCCACCCTCTTTTTCCTTATTTGTATTGTGTCCCCCAAGAATATTGGGGTACCCCATATGTCATATGTTTATAGTTCCTTTTATTTTCATTAGCATATAAGCACATTGGTCAGGGCACATCTTAGGAAAAAAGTGTGACTATTGGATATCTTGTAGTCCAAAATTAATCTTGTGGATATTTTTTCACAATACCTCCCATTGGCACATCTTGTCCCATAATCTTATGGCATCAGATTCTTCTTTGGTCACTTACTTATGTCAATCATTTCTTAACTCTAAGGCCTCCTATGGCTAAGATGACATTTTACAGTCCTCAACCTGTAGGCTTTGCATTTCAGCCCTAATTATTTAGATACCTAATACATATGTATCCCTTCTAACTACTAACCAGTCTTCTACTTCTCTAATCCTACAATCTAAATCTATTTAGCATACAATGATTATATGAGATATGACATGTTAGTTAATGATAACATTACACAATAAATGAATGATAAAATGAAGTAATTGGCTACACCACTGTCCTGTCTCTGATAGTGGCCAATACAAACTGCTTCAGAAGAAAGCCCAGGAAACATTACAGTAAGAGATAATAGGATAATCTGATGTTAAGGAAAGTTCCTTTCTAACCCTCACCCCGCCCCATTAGTTATAATTTGTTTGAGCCCAGGTGGTTATATTTCTTATTTTAAAAATGATCCTGTGGATTGTAACTATAGATGTTCTCATTATCCACATAAAGGTCATCTTCTTTTCAAATATGATTAAGCTCCTGTCCTCACTGATATCATTTGACAATGAGTTCCACAGGCTAGTTATGCAGCATGTAAAAGAAAATATATTTTATCACTTTAAGTTTGTTGCCTTTCAACCTCATTGAATGTCCCTTTAGTATGGGAAAGGGTCAACAGAAGCATCTATTCATTGTTTTGTGTACCTCTATGATGTCCCTCTAATTCACCTTCATCATGCTCATTCTCCATATACCATCTTCTATTTTCTATCTCTCTGATGTCTTCTTTCATTCATTTCCTCTTTCAATTAAACAGTCCTAACTGTTTAATATCTCTTCATACAGACATATCTTAATGCCTCTAATCTAATCCTACAAGTGACAGAAAAATAGACATGATGATCTAACAGATCTTTTCTACACCAAGTTACTGTGTATTATAATAATCATAGTTATGCTAATCATCGTTATACTATACCTAGATAGTGCCTTTCATCCAAAGATCTCAAAGTGCTTTCCAAGGTGTTTCCTATGAAGGGGATTTGATTTCTTTGTTTTGCTCCTACTTACTCCTCAGAAACTGGTGAATAAGCGGAACCCCCTCTATTTATCATCCCTAAAAGCCATTTGACTGAAGTGCTGTTGTGATTGGGACTTAACTTTACAGTTGATCTAAGAGGTAGAAAATTATTTCTTTTTATTTGTATTTTCGAAACATAGAGTGATGTGGTTTGCCTCAAGTGAGAAATCACCTTAGCTGATCACTCTCGTTACAATGTGTATGGTGACACCCAGTGTTTCATGTTCTCTGTGTATATAAATCTCCCCACTGTATTTTCCACTGAATGCATCCGATGAAGTGAGCTGTAGCTCACGAAAGCTTATGCTCAAATAAATTTGTTAGTCTCTAAGGTGCCACAAGTACTCCTGTTCTTTTTGCAAATACAGACTAACACGGCTGTTACTCTGAAACCTGTCATATTAGTAGTGTCATGCTTGTGCATATGAACTTGACAAACTTTGCCTTCTGAAACAAAAGCAAGATAAAGTGAGTGAGAGGTATCCTGGCAGTTTCAAACACTGATTTGTTAAAAATATGGCCCATATGCTTCATCTTGCAAATAATGGACTTCATAGTAATAGAGAGAAAATGTTATCCAGCTTGTGATATTTCCCCTTTTCTCCTTCACAAGAGGTATAGATGTCAGAAGCAGAGTCTTCCAACTGTGAACATGCGCTGACAGATCTAAGAAATGTCAGCAATTCTACAAGCTATCACATGATTTCTTGTTTCATCATTTCAAGTCACTTGTATGTTATGATTTCAAAACACCACTTATGTGAAGAAAACCAGAGTGGTCTTCATTCAAGTAAGATATCAGAATAGCTGGGCAATGTCAGGTATAGGACGCTTCTATCAATATTCCCTATTACTTTATTTTTAGGCCCCAGTGAATTTTACATTATTAAAAACCTATGCTTCAAATGTCTGAATATTATCTTCTATGCAAACAGATCACCTATTATTCCAAGATAAAGTGAGTAAAACCGCAAGTCACAGTGACATGTATGTAGAATAATGGGGTTGTTTTCAAATTGCATTTGAGGTTAATTTATTCCCTAGGCAAAACCTGCATTATGCATCCTGACAAGTGGCAAAAGTACTTTATTTTTAAATGCACGTCATTAGCGACTTACTGCTCTCAAGATATCTGAATTATGTAATCTGAAAATTCCTGATTTTTAAATGCAATAGTCGTTTTAAAAACACCAGCTTCTTTCTGACACTTCTCCTCCAAGGTGTTGAGCATGCTCCTCTCCCATTGATTTCAATGAGCATGGAGAGGGTTTTTCAGGGGCTCCATGAAGGGGCACTGCACCTTGCATGATCAGGGTCACTGAAGAATGCTGCCAGTTTGCAAAACTGTTTCATGTAGTAATGCTGGCATATAACATTTTAAATGCACCAAACAGGGAAAGGTGCCACAGCAGATAGAGCATGAATATTAATTTTAGTTTCTCATCAAAATCAGGAAGAATCGGATTCAATCATATAATTTTGGCAGCATCCCATGAGTTCCTCTTTTCTTGATCTTCCTGTATTTGGACTGTACCAATAAAAATGTCTGGCACCAGAGCAGTAATTAAAAAGTTTTTCCCACTCATAATCAAATTTAATTTAGCATCATTCTCTAGTGAAACCATCTCTGTTTAAGAGCATGTACGTTTTTCTTTTCTCAGGGCCTGTATTATCTGAGCAACATCCAGAAAGATCTGTATCTTCATCGCTTGATACAGTTTCTTCCTAATATACACACAGCTTGACCATGATATGGAACAAAATAAAAGTAACTTTACAAGAATGACCATGATTAGGATGTATGTACCCTATAATTGGCTGAACCAGGAAGCAGAGAAACCCCTTTGCTGTGAAACCACTGGCCCTGTACTGTAGCTGAGATGCATGAGCTTCCCATAGCTCTATGGCTTTAGCACCTGGTGGGTCCCAAAATCCAGTCCTCAACTGCCTTCAACATCATGCTGCTCCGAGGATCCCAGACACCTTGCCATTGTGACCCACTCCTCTACACTTTCACACTCGCTCCCAGGGAATCTTCCCCTGCTGGCCCTATCATCCATCTAAGCAGGAGGGAAAGAGTAGTAGCAGATTCACAACCAGGAGATCTGTTAACGCTGCCCTTTGAGGAGTTGTCATGACTGGGCATAGAGGCCTGGCTGGTAGGAAAAGCCTACATCTTCAAGTCAAGAGAATGAGCTAATAGCTGTGCTGCATTCGGCTCCTGAAAGCTGGAGCAGACACCAGCACTTCATGAGCAGGGGAGCTATAAAAAGTAGAGGCTTTCATGGGGATTATTGAGTTGCTCCGAAGAACCAAGAGACAGATTTGTAATGGGATTTGAAATCCATGGATGTTAGGCACACATTTGTATCTTTAGGTGCCTACAAGTCTAGCCTAAAGCATAGACTCAAAGAGGACAGGAACTTGAAGGGATCAGTGCTTTGGATTGTCTCTGTCTGTTTCATCCCTGTTCACTGTAACAAGGAGGAAACTGGGACTTTCTGGTGTCCTTGCAGTGAGAGGAATCTTTATTGTTTCCTTATGTTTTATTTAAGCCATCTAGACAAAAAAGAGACAGCCTGAAGAGCTGTTATTTTTGGAGGACAAGGGATTGGAGACAGGTTGGCTTTGAGGGTTTGGTTTTGTTTTGCTTTGTTTACCATCATGGTTTTATAGGAATGGTACTCTAACCGTGATGATATAAAGCTAATGAGGTTAAGAAATGTACATATTTTGTAGAGGGAAGATATACATGTATAAGGAATTCCAAATGTATTTGTCATCTGCAAGGGTAGCTTAAACACATTCTTAAATATGGAGCTAAAGTTTTATAGGGATTGCCTCACTCAGCACCTTCAAGAAGAAATGCTACTTCTGATTATTTCCCATTGTCTCTGTCTCTTAACAATTCAATTATTATAACCACTATGTATTATCATTGAATCTGCACCTCAATAAGGGTTTTAGACCAAACTCTCTTCATGTACTTGTCAAGCTGTCCTGCAGTGGTTCAAGAGCCTGGGTACCATCCACAGGGCAGACTGTTAGGAAACAGGGCACAAACCCCAAATTGGATGTGAGTTTTTTACTGAGGTTTCACCAACCGATTATCAAGTGTAAACTCCTCAAGCACTACAATAGCCTTAACATGGAGTCACAGACAGTCCCCTGGGGCACTCTGATCTATCTTGCTGCCCACGTAAGCTTGCCTTTGTGACAGATCGTCCGTTTCAGCACAAATCACAACAATATTCAGGTTTCAGAGTAGCAGCCGTGTTAGTCTGTATCCACAAAAAGAAAAGGAGTACTTGTGGCACCTTAGAGACTAACAAATTTATTTGAGCATAAGCTTTCGTGAGCTACAGCTCACTTCATTGGACGCATTCAGTGGAAAATACAGTGGGGAGATTTATATACACAGAGAACATGAAACAATGGGTGTTACCAGACACATTGAAATGAGAGAGATCAGTTAAGGTGAGCTATTGCCAGCAGAAGAGCTGGGGGAAAAAAACCTTTTGTAGTGATAATCAAGGTGGGCCATTTCCAGCAGTTGACAAGAATGTCTGAGGAAAAGCAGGGGGAGGAATAAGCATGGGGAATAGTTTTACTTTGTGTAATGACACATCCACTCCCAGTCTTTATTCAAGCCTAAGTTAATTGTATCCAGTTTGCAAATTAATTCCAATTCAGCAGTCTCTCGTTGGAGTCTGTTTTTGAAGTTTTTTTGTTGAAGAATTGCCACTTTTAGGTCTGTAATCGAGTGACCAAAGAGATTGAAGTGTTCTCCGACTGGTTTTTGAAAGTTATAATTCTTGATGTCTGATTTGTGTCCATTTATTCTTTTACGTAGAGACTGTCCAGTTTGGCCAGCATACATGACAGAGAGGCATTGCTGGTACATGATGGCATATATCACATTGGTAGATGTGCAGGTGAATGAGCCTCTGATAGTGTGGCAATATTCAAGTTACTCCCAGTCCCAAAAGATCAGACACTTAGCCTAGGTCAACTGAACTTTTGATCTCATACCAAAGACCATGCTTGTAGCCAATCCTATAGTAAACTATCTAAAGATTTATTAACTAGGAAAAGGAAATTAAAGTTATTTACAAGGTTAAAGCAGGTAAACATAAACATACACAAAGGAGTTTCAATCTTATAGTTCAAAAAGTAATAGAAGCTTCTATAATAAGCAAGCTTTATATATCCTTTAAGACTAATCCAGGCCAAGCACTAGGGATCTTTTACTTATGAGTAGTAATCCTTGCCCCTTAGAATCCCAACAGCATAAAAGACACAGTTCCCTCTTGTTAGTGCTATTCCTTTCCACCTTCAGCTTCAGGTTGCAAATCCAGTTGCTGGGAGGAATTCATTTACACATCTCCTTTTCACAGAGTGGGTCGCAGGGGAGGGAGGAAAGCAATCCTCAAAGCCTTTTGTCTTCTGATGTTCCACAATGCTTTGTCTGGTGTTGATGGGCCTTCTTTTGTTGGGCAAGAGATAAGCTGTCCTGTGGGAAACTAGTATTTCATAGGTTTCAGAGTAGCAGCCGTGTTAGTCTGTATTCCCAAAAAGAAAAGGAGTACTTGTGGCACCTTAGAGACTAACAAATTTATTTGAGCATAAGCTTTCGTGAGCTACAGCTCACTTCATCAGCTGCATTCAGTGGAAAAATGTTAATGCTTCTCTCCTGCCTCCTGATTTACAGTTGCAGACCAAACATTTAAATATTACTTATAACATGGGATACAGGTATTATAAGTGAGATTAATATATGCAGCAACTTACAAGCATTTCATAAAGTCTAAACACTAAATGCATTTTTATAACTCTAATGCCTATTAACAATAGCAACAAACAGGTGAGCCATGCTGGTTCCACCTATGTATTTGACTGTGTTCAGTTGATACCTAGGGCCTTTCCATGAGCTCGCACCTGGTCTTCCAATGTCACAGTACTTATAAATCCACTTCTTTCACCTGAAAAAATTCATAGAAAATATTCCACACCCTTTCTAGTTACTCTTTTGGGGCTTGATCCTGTGAGGTTCTGAGCACACTTGGCAGTGCTGGTTCCCTCAGCTCCCATTGTCAGCCCATGATGGAATCAAGCCCTAACTAACCAAGGCTGAAATCCTGGCCCCACTGAAGTTAATGGGAGTTTACCATAGTTTTAAATGGAGCCAGGATATGCAATAGTACAGATTTTGTATAGGAAACCAACATTAGATGTACTGTGATTATCACAGATAGAAATGCTTCTGGTCTGATATTAGAAAGTGTATGCAAAAGTTATTTCTGGGATATATTCCCACAAATTTCTATTAGCATAGTAGTAGGGAAATGTTTAATACTGCCACTAGAATTTCCTCAATTTCTTAGTTTGTCAATATTTGCTCTCTGGTAATCAAATGCAAATTGTATTACCATATCCTGTGAACCTGCTCCTGTCTGTGATGAGTTTAAAGCTTATGATCACTTCTTCCAAACTTCCCTTTTATTCTATCATTCTCAATCAGCTCCTCGTTATTGGGAACAAGCATTTGAGAATAGTTTCTTCCGTTGTCGCTACCTCCACCATTCAAACCCCTCTCCCTTCTCAGATACAGCCTTAGGACATTAGCCAGGGACTTGAGTCCTGCATTCAATTCCTGCTCTGCTACAGACTTCCTATGTGACCTTGATCAAGTCACTTGGGACCAGCTCCTCAAAGATATGTAGGCTCCTAACTTCCATTGAAATCAAGGGAGGAGCTGGGTCTTAGCCTCTCTGTGCTTCAGTTCCATACCTGTAAAATGGGGATAACAATTCTTCCCTACCTGATAAGAGTGTTGTAAAACAAAATGCATTAAAGATTGTGACGTGTTCAGAGACTGTGGTATGGCATATACACACACACACACACGCTTACATGATGCACATCTGTCAAGGTTCCTCCCCCACTCTGAACTCTGGGGTACAGATGTGGGGACCTGCATGAAAAACCTCCTAAGCTTATCTTTACCAGCTTAGGTCAAAACTTCCCCAAGGTACAAAATATTCCACCTTTTGTCCTTGGATTGGCCGCTACCACCACCAAACTAATACTGGTTACTGGGGAAGAGCTGTTTGGACGCGTCTTTCCCCCCAAAATACTTCCCAAAACCTTGCACCCCACTTCCTGGACAAGGTTTGGTAAAAAGCCTCACCAATTTGCCTAAGTGACTACAGACCCAAACCCTTGGATCTGAGAACAATGAAAAAACATTCAGTTTTCTTACAAGAAGACTTTTAATAAAAATAGTAGTAAATAGAAATAAAGAAATCCCCCCCTGTAAAATCAGGATGGTAGATACCTTACAGGGTAATTAGATTCAAAAACATAGAGAACCCCTCTAGGCAAAACCTTAAGTCACAAGAAAGATACACAGACAGAAATAGTTATTCTATTCAGCACTGTTCTTTTCTCAGCCTTTTAAAGAAATCATAATCTAACACATACCTAGCTAGATTACTTACTAAAAGTTCTAAGACTCCATTCCTGGTCTATCCCCGGCCAAGACAGATTACAGACAGACACACAGACCCTTTGTTTCTCTCCCTCCTCCCAGCTTTTGAAAGTATCTTGTCTCCTCATTGGTCATTTTGGTCAGGTGCCAGCGAGGTTAACTTTAGCTTCTTAACCCTTTACAGGTGAGAGGAGCTTTCCCCTGGCCAGGGGGGATTTCAAAGGGGTTTACCCTTCCCTTTATATTTATGACAACATCACTATAGTATCTGTGCACTTTCATGGTATTATTTATCATCATTAGCTGTATCAATATTTTATTGTTAAGATAGCATCGAAAGAGTCCAGTCAAAGTCAGGGCTACTTTTGGCTAAGCTCTGTACTGATATGTGCACATTACACCTGAAACAGCCTCCAGATTAATAGATAACAAGCTGCTTTCAAATGTATTTGTTCTAAGAAGCTTTCCTGCAATAAGGATTATAAATAAAGAAGCCAAATTACCAATCAGCATTACCCCAAAAGAGCCACAGTAGTGTGAATTCATTGTTTAATTTACTTGTGTATATATATATACACACACACACATACAGAGATAGCGAGTACTATATACTATACTATATATATATACTGTATATATAGTAAATGAAACAATTTTTTTCTTGGTTATTCTGACCACGTATTATTATTTTATCAACTACAATTGGTTAATAACATACTAAAAGCATCCTAATTGGTTAATAATTAAATCACAGTGTTTTAATATCACTGTGAAGAGCCGCAGGATACACATTAAAGAGCCATTTGTGGCTCTCGAGCCTCGGTCTGAGTGTCACTGGTGTAAGCTATTCTATATTGGATTTGTATGTTCTGTATAATACCCACTCATGCCTTTAGACCCATAAGCTGTCTGAAGCAGAGACTTGTTATTCATTTGTGACCATTCAAGTAGTGTATAGCACTGTGTACGCTTTCAATAGTATGTAAGTAAGTCTGTCGTGATGTAAGAGTTTTGGGTTAAGATGTGACTTTGTTCTTCATTTTCCTTGAACAAATGGAAAGTTTCCCACATAAAAACTGGCACTAGTACCTTCTGACAGCACTGAATAATATGATCAGATTTTTTTGCTTCTCTTTCTAGCATAGATTGTACAAGGAGTTGAAGAAGGTGGAAATTAAATTGAATTTTTAAAAAGTTATGAAAGAATGTGCAAGTAAACACTGAAGTTTTAAATGCCGTGAGCTGTTGTAAATCAGGAGGTTCTTCCAAAGCTGCTATTTCATTTCCCTTGCATTTTAGGAACTGTTTTTAAAAAATTCCTAAAATATTGCAATAAAGAATTTGTACAGTATGACTCAGATTTGATTCTAATATTTCAGATTATTTCAACTGTACAGTAATAACTTCCTTACACTTAATCTGATAGCTGGATTCATTTGGTGCATGGTATGACAGAATTTAGTTTTCATTAGCTGTGATTATATTTCAATCACACTATAAGTCCCCTTATGTCTTATGTATGAAGTATGTAAAAAGTAAAAACATTTAATTATACTTTTTTAGCTTTTAATAATCCAAAATGTTACAACTATCTCTGTTCCATAATTGCCAAATATTGAAAGATTGGCCTAATATGGCTGTCAATTAAACATTGTGCTCTCCTTTTCACTGAGTGAAAGAGATGGAGCCAGACCCTCTAGTCCAATGGTTTTCAACCTTTTTTCATTTGTGGACACCGAAAAAATTTCGAATGGAGATGCGGACCCCTTTGGAAATCTTAAACATATTGGGGTCCACAGACTGCAGGTTTAAAACCACTTGTGACGTTATCTGATTAAAATACGACCATGTAGATCATTGTTGCTACCACTGTTCTATAACTGCAACAAATCTTGTACAACGTATGTCAAGCAAGGTGTCTATGGAAAGATTATGATTTGCAGAATATGATTATGCTATTTATATGCATGTATCATTTTTGTATCTGAAGTTATTAATATTAGCTGTGTACCTGTATTTCAAATGTGTTTGCTTTTGGGTAGCAAAATACCCAAAAGGTATTTAGCCAACACATTGTGAAGGAACTATTCATGTTAAATGGTGCAACAAGTAACACTTAACTCACAATGGCCCTTGGGAGATGCCTATCTACACTTAATGGACCTATCTGTGAACATTCTAACTAGAGTACGGGTGATGGCCTCTACCATGACTAAGCGAAGGAGGCATGGACATGTGACTTGCCCATGTGATTCCAAACACCATCTTGTGATCTGTAATTTTCCACAGTGAGAACAATGGGTTTTCCTTCACTTGGCAGAAGCTATAATAAGGCCCTGGATTGGAAACATCTCTGTTTCGCCTCTTTCCTGCTCAAACCTCTGGACTATGGACTTATACTAATGGGAGCATTCTAACCAATGGACTGAGGACCTTCCAACAATTTGGAAGCAACCAGAGACTTAACAAGCCAGCAGTTTATTCCATCACTGCTACAAGCCTGATCCAAGAACTTTGCAGTTATTGTATGTATTTGATTCCTTTAACCAGTTTTAACTCTTTCTTATAAATAAATCTTTAGATATTGGGTACTAAAGGGTTGGCAACACCATGATTATTGGCTAAGATCTGAGTACGTACCTGGGTACGTGGCTGGTCCTTTGGGGTCAGAAAAACCCTTTTGTTTGATTAAATTGGTTTTGAATAACTATGCATCATTAAGTTTAGTGTCTGGGTGTTGAATCCAGGACTGGACTATCTAAGGAGGCTGCATTTCTGACTTCTTGTTAGCCAGTGTGGTGAGACAGAAGTTTACTTTTCTGGCTGGTTTGGTATATCTTATGGGAGAATAACCACCCGTTTTGGGGTGTGTCTGCCCTTTTCCCCAGCAGCTTGTCCTGAATTTGATATTCTCAGTTGTGACCCACAGAGGCACGGTGACACCACTGCTCTAATGTGCTGAATTCAGTTTGCACTGAACTGGCCAGAGAACCCCCTAACCAATTCTCCCTTCTGCTCAAAGTCAAGCTGGTTAGAGGTAGCTTTACACTGTGTCCTCTGCACCACTGCCTCCTGTGTAGCTGCAGTGGCCCAGGTTTGTGGGTTTGGGGATGGGGTGTCAGGATGAATGGAAGCAGGTTCAGGGTGAGGGGAGGGATTGTGTGTGGTGGAGGAAGGCACCACTATGTCAGAAACCAGAGTCTCCAGCACAGCCTGTCTCTAGGCAGCCTCATCGGTAGAACTGACCTGCAGCAGGCAGCCTGACTCACCAGGCCACCTGATTGGCTGGAGGGGTCAGCAGGCTGTGCCTGAAGCCAGCAGCAGCAGCAGCTGCTTGCTGGGTCCATAATGCTGTGACTTCTCCTTCTGTACCTCCTTGGTCCTGCTACTCCAGCCTTGCCTCTCTCCTGCCCCTGCCTTGACCCCCTCCTGGCCTGCTATCCTGCTTGCTCCAGTTTTTGACCTCTGGCTTCTGACTACTGACTCTGGTTTGACCCTTGGCTCTGGTTTCTAAGTACTGACTCCAGCTCTCTCACTAGTCCTTGGTGCCTGATGCCTGCTCTGACCTCTAGACTAGACTGCCCTTCTCCCAGTTGACTAACACACTAAGCCTGATTCTCAGCATAACTGAAAGCTACCACATTGTGGCTTTAACTTGCACTGGGGCTGGGCAGAGCAGAACTGGGGAACTGTGATTACATCCACATCTGAACTTTCCGCTGAGCCTGTGCAAAGCTTCTACAAAGCAGATTCTTTTTCCTTGAATGCATAACATGCGCTAGATATTAGAGAGACTAAGTAGGTGAGGTAATATCTTTTATTGGACCAACTTCTTTTGGGGAGAGAGACAAACTTTTGAGCTTATACAGATATGACACACAACTTCATGAAATAAAAACACAACAGTATGGCCATCAACTTTTTAATGTTACCATAACATAAGGGAACAATGTACTGATGGGCTGATAAAACATTATGAATGCCTCTGATCCACAGCAACTGCTGAATTAGACACTTAAGCACTCTCTCCCTCCACATCTGCCCCATAGATTAGAACACAAGTGACCCAATATGCTAGGTGATTGTTGCATAAAGAGCTCATGCAATCCTACATCTGGCTTTGAGACAGGCCAAGAGGTCCTCTAATTTGTTGCAGATGATTTCACTGAGCTGTGCACAGTCATTCCTGCATCTTTCCTCCAGTTCATTAATTTCTAATCCATGACAGAGCTTTACCTCTCAAGACATGGTTATTTTAGTTTCCTTAATAGCCTCTTTTGTTGCATTTTATCAAAGGCCTTTGGAAAACCGAGAGAAGTGTTATCCACTAGCTTTCCTTTATCCACTTTTGTCAACTCCCTCAAAGAATGCTAATAGGTTAGAGAGACATGATTGTCCTTTATAAAAGTAAAGCTGGTTTGCCCCTTTTATAACATGCTTATTTTATATATATATCAACTAATTTACCTGGTAAAATAAGGCTCACTGCTCTATAATCAAAGGGTTTACTCCAATGTCTTTTAAAGTATGGATTCAACAACTGTTTTAAAAGAAGCCAATTTTCTTAAACCAATCTGAAGCCTGGTAAATTTAAAAATTTGATTCTCATGGAAAATGAAGCCTGCATTACGAGAACTCAAGTGACTTAAGCAGCCACTTCCAACTCTAAGGCTTCCAATACATATTTTTAAAATATTTTTGTGACCGTGGTCACTGGGAGGATGGGGCACACTGAGATTGCTCAATGAGGGCAAACTGCAAAGAATGGGACAGACAATCCCCAAAACTGGTGGTTATACTAATACTTAGATTCACCAAGCCAGCAGCAAAACAGCTTCTACACTAGCTTACTGGTTACCCAGAAGCCAAAAAAAAAAAAATAAATAAAAAAACCCAGCTCCCCTAAAGCTTCCTGGGCTTCCACCTAGATAGTCAAGTCAAATATGGGTGAGGATTACTTAAAATCTTATTCACCGTTCTTAGGTCAGTTTCAAAGCAGAGATGGTGAGCTGCTGAGTTATAACAAATCCTTCCTGAGTCAGTTCATTAGGTAATAGTCCAAGTAGGCAGTCCATGTGCAGCGTCTGTTTAAGTTCTTCCATGAAAAATAGCAAGGTAATCCAGAGTGGAGTTGGAGACCTCAGTCTTGTGACTCAAATTTCCCCTGGTAAAGTTCAAGCAGACTTGAGATGATACGATCATGGCCCTAGAGTTCTTTTATAGATCTCTGGCAGGCTACAATAGCCTCTTGACACAGATAACACAGAGGGCATTCCTTGGGTGAAGAATAGGTAATATACAGTGTTGTTTTGAAGTCAATTCCTATTTCCTATGTATACACAAGTAATTAGTTGCATTGATTAGCATAAGGTCATTAGCTATTTAAAGGTTCACAGGTAGTATACTAAAAACTTCAAAGAGAATTAAAGAGAATTAAATTATTACATCACGTTTCATCTAATTGCTAATATTCCCTTTTGATTTCTGAATCAATAGAATATAGCAACAGACAGGAACAGAAGTTTAGCATGCACAAGCTGATTAGATCACATTGTTAACATCTAACAATAGGTAAACATAGGCAAATACAATTCTAATTCTCTGACCATACAAATTTGCATTTCAAACACTCTGGTCTATCTAACATGGTTTTGATAACTATCTACAAGAAATGGCCTGGTACCCATTTCAATATTTCTCTAATATGTTCCAAAAGGTTGATTTCGGGTTGCTTAGCCTGCTGGTTACTTAACTTTCGCTGACTCAGCATCTGTCACAATTTTGTTAAAGACCACCTCTACTAGGCAAATGATTTTTGCTGGTCCCATAGGTGCTTACATAAGACAGCTATTACATTAGATAATATGCATGTTATGCATGCAGGGTGTTGTTTTTTTTTTAAAAAAAGCAAGCATAATTTAAAATTAATTTTAAATCCTATTACAATGCAGTAGAAAAGGAGGAAGGGGAAAATTCATAGAAGGCAATTTTTCTAAATATTAATACAAGAACTATAAAGTCAAACTTCAGTATAAGTAGTAATATTAAACCATGCCAGCATTAACCTCAGCATCATAACCTAATTAACCTTAGCACTAACCTGAATAACCTCATTGCAAATAGTGCTTAGCAAGAAACAAAGAGAAATGTTGTCCAGGTTCTAATATGCAAATCTAAATTTGTGTAGAACCATCAGAATCATTACAATCCTTTTCCTCAGACTTTAGGTGGTTGGTTAAACTAAACACTGATGTTGATTCACCAGAAAAGTGTCCATAGCACTTATTTCTTTTACCCAACAAAAAAATCACTAATTGCTCTGGGTCACAGAAATGAAAACTGTCACTTTAATACTTCATTTGATATTGACATGGACAAAACCTTTTACATTTCATCATTAACTAACTAAATTTCTGATTTCACTATGGAGTGGCTGCTGTCATTTTTACAGCTAAGGATGCAGCTCACTCTCCATTATATGCTTGATATTTTTTCAATCCTGAAAGAAATGAATTTTCCTGAAATCCTGTATGCCCCCGTTTCATTCCAGGGTAAGGATTTTCTGGAAAGTTTAGACAAATTAGACAAAAGGTCTGCTCCTCAGGGGGAGATCATCATAGCTCCACTGACTTCAGTGGAGGATCTGGCCCAAGACATGTACAGTGTAAATACTTATAATTATAAACTGATTTTCTTCAGATTCGCCCTGCTGTTTGAGGCAGAGACGGTGTGTTTGTGGCAGGTGTGGGAGAGTGGCAGTGAGAAAAGAGAAGACTAGGAAGCTAGGGTCATATGATGGATCAGAAGTCAGGAAGGAGTATGGATACAAAGGGACATGGAGATGAGAGCAGGGCATGTAGGTAGGTGGTAAGGGCTGGGGACACATGAAAGGGGTGGCGCTTGCATCACAAAATCAGTATGAAGCTTTACAAAAGTCCCACTGCACCTTTTCTCAATTCCGGCTGTTAGACAGTCTGGAGCTGACTAGCTTGCTCCTTGCTGACATATAATCCTTCATGCCTCATTATCCCCCAGCTTGATTTACACAACCCACCCAGCCTTAACATCGCCATCTAATAAAATATGGAAAGGTCAAGATAACAAATTTCAGCAAGATTATAAAATCCATTTCTTATTCAAGGTATCCACTTACAATACTCTCATTGTAATTTGTTTGTAATGGAGAAAGAACTAAACCATACGAGTGAAGTGGCTCTATCCCTTAATTGTTCATTTCCAGACTCTCATGCTTTTCAGGTTGGTTTGTTTGCTTGTTTAGTTTTGAGGTAGAGAAATTGTCTACAGAAATGATTACACTTTCAACTTAAACTATTTGCTAATGAATTTTTTTGTTCACTACTTATTTTTTAAAAATTATGCATCATCTTTATAGTGGTGAAACATAGGAGCCCCAATCAGGGATAAGGGCCCCATTGTATAAAGTGCTGTACAAAGAACAAAA
Source organism: Lepidochelys kempii (assembly GCF_965140285.1). NCBI lineage: Eukaryota > Metazoa > Chordata > Testudines > Cheloniidae > Lepidochelys > Lepidochelys kempii. Next base: position 84,466,049 of record NC_136381.1, read on the forward strand.
TGATGGTCTGTGTCCCAAAGAACTTATGATTTAGTTCATGGTAACTCCCAATATGTGCTAGGAACTTTCGAAATACAGAAGATGCGGCCCCTACCCCCCAAGACTTGTATTAAGTATATGTCAGCTAGACATTCAGCTGCTGTACATAGACGTAATTCCATTGAGGTAAACGGAACTACACCAGTTTACACCAGCTAATAATCTGATCTTGCAGTTTCTGAAACTTTGGAATCTGCATTAGGTCTGGAAAAAACCACCGATTTCCATTAATGAATTATTTCATACATGCCTACTGTAACTATTTTAAAAATCCGATCTCTGTCAGATGTAAACACAGAAGTAAATATTAATTTATCTTTAGAATTTTTTCATCACTTCTGGGAGCAGAATCAAGAGCAGTCATGAGGCAACAGATTTTACAAACATCAGCAGTTGAATTTTCTTCACGCTAGTGACCTTGTGTTTAACCCATATGTCTGTTTCTTAAAATCGCTGTAAAATAGCATTGTGAATAAGTTTTTTTTAGACTTCACTACCTGGCCACAACTGTATATTTGAACTGATATTCTGAGACAATTTCTTAAGGGTTAGCCTCCTGTTGATTCCTGTTTGCTGCCAGTGTGACTGAGCTGCATATCAATGTGAAGAGTTCTACCCAATTTAGAAAGTCCAAGAATAACATTGCAGAGTTGAAATTGATGTGTGAGTCTTAAACACAACAGCAACAACAAAGATTTCTATGAGTAATCTACGACCAGTTAAAAAACAAACAGAAAGCCAAACCTATTGCTGCTCCCGTTTGGCTAATCCTAGGTGCTGAACATTTTCAGTTCCAATTTGGTGAATTTCATTCTACCTGGATTTAGTCTGGATTATATTCAGACAGAGTGCAGAGTTGGTGGGGAAGTTAGGGCCCCAGAATGCTCGTTCTAATAGTGGACACAGCCCTTCTGCATGAGTTACACAAGGTGTTAATGCTTAGGAAGCCCATAAACAGGGATCCTGCAAGGTGGTGAATGCCCTGAATTTTCATTGACTACCCTGAGGTGATTAGAAGTTAATGAACTCAACAGACATCTCATACGCTCCAGCATCATATGACACCTTGGTCTCTGCTGGATATGATGGTGAATGGCTCTTTTGTTCCCCTGTTGAGTCATTGATTAAAGAAGTGATGTTAACACAGTATCAGGAAATCATTCATTCCATTTTTGATCAGGGGGAAAAATTGTCATGTTAAACATGACATATTCTCCCCATGACAAAAACATCATGGGGAGAATATTGGGCTGGGAGTAGAATGTGTCTCAAGAATATGCCCTGTTTGAATGCCTAGGAAGCATAACTAGCTGGTAAAAGATAGACTATTAAAAATAAGCAAATTTGGATTGGACACTTTTACATATTAAAAGTACCACTGAGTCACAGTTCACTGAAATCTTAATATCCTAAATATATTTTTTCTGATGGAGTTAGACATTTTATTATTCTAGAAGGAGTAGCCAAGTAAACTACCTGTCACTAATGATAGAGCTCATTCAATGTTTGTTTATCACTCATTTAAAAATCAGTATTTTTCAGTGGGTGAATTGTCTTTTCTTCTGATTGTGCTTGTTATATACCACTAACATTATTTTAACATGATGAGCTGTGCATTTCTCATTTTTAATCATTCAGTACTGGAGATGAAAAGTTTCCTTTCTGAGGTCTTTAACTCATCACCCCATCTTTTGTGTTCATCTTGCCAAATTCCACTTGGAATATGGACCTTTTAAATCTTGGTAAGGTTTTTGTCATTCAAATGAAGTGTGTTAAAGTTGACATCAATGAGCCTTAAGAAATGTTGCTGTCTGGCTACCTTATTTATTTATTTTATTGAGCAGTGCTGATCAAAAGGGTAATCTACATTTCTGATTATTTTTATTTTTTATGCTAAATGATTTGAGACCAGAACTAAAAACAGATTCCACATTCCAGCAGAAACTAAATATATCATCCCAGCATTAACCCTGAGTAGGGTTGTGTCTATTTTGTTTTGTTTTGTTTTTGTTTTCCAGCTCGTTAATGATGTCTCCAGGATGCTGTCTTTTGACTTTAGTTAAAAGTAAAATGTTCAAATTTCTCACCCCAGACATAGCTGAAAATCAAGCTTGTTAAAGTTGTGAAAGCTTCAGAATGCTTCTGTCCATCTGACTGCCCTATTCTAGAATACTCACCATACAAATAAATTGAATTCCTCTTCTCCTTCTGGCTCCCTTCAAGCCTTTTTGTACTCTGTCATTGTCAAATTGTTTGACCCTTGCTGAAAAGGAAATCTTGGCAGTGTGTGTAATATATATGCTAGTTTCAAATTATTGTTTCTGAGTTAGAGGGGAATCTTGATACAAATGGAAAAAAAACCCCACAGTTTTAACAGCTGTTGATTTATCTCCCCCCCCCCCCCCCATGGAATTAAGTCTTTTTATTGGCTGAGCCATTTGGATTAAGTCAGCATTTGTTCAAAGCAGAGATGGTCCTGAAGTGGAACCCTGCAACTGTACAGTCACAGCTGGCCAAGTCATGGGGCAGTTTAAATCCATACCTGGATTCAGACTTGTGGTCTGGGCCCAATTCTCTAATGGCTCTGATCCTGCAAAGAAATCCATGCAGGCAGGCCCCTGTGCCCCTGTCAAACGGATGAGGCTCTGCCTGACAGAGCTCATTGCAGAAGCATTATATCATATTGTTGTTGTTGTTTTCTGCAAGTGGACGAATGGTATGTTTCTGTCTCCCTGATGAGTGCAGATGACACATTGTCTACTTTGCAGGTTATGAGGTTTTTTTTTAAAGTGGTTTCAAAGAGCTCAGCAGCAGTTTAAGAAAAATATAGAAAACACTCTGTCTTTAAATTAATTAAATATTAACTTCCATTTTTCAGTGTTAATTTAAGTTTTAATTGGAATCTTGTGCCTCTTACAGTGTCCAATCCTCCAAGATTTTTAATTCACCATTTGAAAGTTTGATTCTCCTCTTCCTTCACTACCATCACCTTGTAATTTTTTTTTAACTTTTATGTTCCTTTTTTCCTCAAAGGTGAAAAAGAATGATCATGTTAAAAGAATTTTTGTTTTGTTTTGTGTTCCTATACAGGAACATTATGTTCTTTTAATTTCAATCAGACGTTGTGTTAACCAGGGATTAATTAAAGTCACTTGTTGTTTTTCCATATATTCTAAATGGTTATAATCCCAAAAGTTCCAAAGTAATAAAGAACGCAATATCATCCCCTCCAAGTGGGAAAAGCATAGCAGTCCACCTTTTGTCTCGCGTTGTGTATTACCACAAAAAATAATAAAACTATAACTTACATAATTCCCTCATGATCTGTACTGTATAGCGAGAGATTCTGGGGATTGTAGTTTTCAAATGCTACGATAAGAGCTATCTAAGAAATATGGTGAGATTCACTGGTACGATTATGGGGCTAGATCCTCCATTGCTAAAGAGTGGATTTTACCGCAACTGATTTACACCAGCTGAAGATCTGAACCATATTGTGCAGTAATGGTCTTTAAATACCAGTTCCAAATAATTATACTTGGAAGGAAGTTACACGTATTCCAGCTGGGAAAAAAATGGGGGGGGCCTAAATGAAAATGTGAACACTTTTACAGAGGGCAGCTAAAATGTTTAAAGTGAGTTTATGAAATATGGCAGATAGGCAACAGTGAAAACTGCAGAGTGCAGAACAGTTACAGCACAAACAGCATTAGCTGCCCACACTGCTCTACTAGTGTGCTTCCACCTTGAATTGAAGGAACCATCTCTAGAGGTAAGAGGATAGTTCAATCTCCATGGTTTAGTGATTCTCAGAGTATAGTCCTAAAACCTCCAGAGGTCACACAGTCCTTTCTGGTGTACCACAGAATGGACTATTGTTTCATTCAGGAGTGGGGGGATTGAGTGTTGGAAGAGGAGGTGCCCCCTGAGAGTCTGCCTTTCAAATTCTCCTCAGAATTACTATTGTTGTTGTTTGAGCATAAGCTTTCATGAGCTACAGCTCACTTCATCGGATGCATTCAGTGGAAAATACAGTGGGGAGATTTATATACACAGAGAACATGAAACAATGGGTGTTACCATACACCCCCCGCTCTCCTGCTGGTAATAGCTCACCTTACCTGATCACTCTTGTTACAGTGTGTATGGTAACACCCATTGTTTCATGTTCTCTGTGTATATAAATCTCCCCACTGTATTTTCCACTGCATGCATCCAATGAAGTGAGCTGTAGCTCACGAAAGCTTATGCTCAAATAAATTTGTTAGTCTCTGAGGTGCCACAAGTCCTCCTTTTCTTTTTGTGGATACAGACTAACACGGCTGCTAATCTGAAACCTATTGTTGTTGTTGTTGTTTATTACAGCAAGACCCAAAGAAGGATCAGAGACACACGGTACACACGAGTAACAAAGTGGAACTAAGAAGACAGGCTCAGCCCAGAAAGCTAAATGTCAGACAGGCCCAACAGCTAGATGAAGCAGACTGACAGGTGAGAGAGAGTTGGGAGGATGAAGTAAGAATAAAACAAACATTGCTTAGCAGAAAAGCAGAAGTCAAGTTTGTCATGTGTGTATCCAATGCCAGATGGGAGTGCTTAGGGTTTAAGCAGATTGGAAAATACCCACCACAGCCTATTCTATCAAGGACCTTGCTAATGGGATTGCCAGCAAAATTGCCAGTCAGTGCAAACTGGTTTGTGATTTGTCTGTTCATTAGATACTGGCCTGAAACCAGGAGCTCATTCAGTATAGATCACTAAATAGCATTTGATCACTACTGAGATGTGCTGGATTTGAACTTCTGACCTAGGTGCAAAACAGTTCATTTGCCCATTGCCGAGCCATCCACTAGTAAACTGTTAATATTTTAGTATGGGCTCACACATAAGTTTTCCCCTGACCTATTTATACACCAGGAGATTGGGAAGGATGCTTTGCTTGCACTAAGGAGGGAGAGAAAGTAGAGTATCGATTAATTTGTTTTCCCATTTAATAAAAATAATATAAACAAAACCAAGCAAACAGGCAATGCTACTTGGCAAACAAACTTGTAAGAAAGAAAGGTTTACAGCCAAATTCTCTTTGGCTGCAGAAAAAACGCTGTTGAGGTCAATGGAGCTGTAGCCAGTAAAAACAAAAGAGAATTTGGACCTTAAGTCACATCACTGGAAAATATATTGCAAAGGTTAATTTGAAATGGGGGCAGGGTGTATGAAGATCTCTTAGGAAATATCTAACATTTAGTCCAAGTTTGTGCATTCCAATTAAAAGAAATACTCCTCAAAAATATTTTTATGAGCTCCCAGGATTAAGTAATCTCTGACTATCGCATGATGAAGCAGCATCCAGAGAGGGGTAAATTCCATCTCCTGCTTAGAAATAACCCTAATGCTCCTTTCAATTTGGTGGTGGAATTTAGATCCCTTTTCAGAGTATTATTCGTCATCCAGTCCTCTGTTAACATGAGAAGTGTTGATGCACTTGCTTGCCTAAGATTTATGCTTGATCTACCAGACAGTATTATATAAGACAGTCATTTCCAACTATACCTGACCAAAACACTCTATGGAAACATTAGTATTAATGACTCCAAGAGTCTTTCATCATATTGAATACAAAAACGTGAGCTGGCAGGATAGAACATTTACATTAAGTAATGTCCATTGGAAGATGCAGACCAAAAGGGTTTAAATTATCACTACCTAAACTGTTGATCTTGTAGACTGATAATATCTTATTTTTAGAACATGAAGAATATAGATGTCTGATCCTGGAGCTCAAATAGGGCTCTAATAGTTATTAATGGCAGCTGTCAGATGTAACATCTATTGACTAAGAATGAGTCAGACTGGCCATGCTAGAGTCCCCAGTTAGCTGAAGGGATTTTTTTATTAGCTCGCTCTTCCGTAGGCAGCCTGATAATGAAATATCAGTGTTTACCTGCAATAGCCATTAGGACAAACTAATGAACTTGTTCAGGAGATACAAGGTCATCACCTGCTTTGTCAGTCAATAATATTGTTAAGGAGGCAATTTCCATCACGGTAGGTACTCACAAATTAAATTAGAAACTACTAGCTTTTAATTAGCTGTGGAGCTTACATAATGTGCAGCAAAATCTTGCAGCAAACACTTTCTTTCATTAAGAAACCACATTCATAAAAGATTTTTTTAAAACAACAGATTAAAAAGGCAGTGATACCAGAAGGACTGAAATAAGCAGCTAAAGAGGATTAAAAAACAAACAGACAGTCTCTCAAAATTAAACTACTTTTTCCCAAAATGTTTTTCGCCCATCTGGAAATCACTGTAGTTATAATCTCCTGCTTGCTAAAATATTTGTAGGGCAGCATGTACTAGTTACCACACATCTGAGTTATATTATTTATTTTATTTACTATTTAGCAAAGCACTGATAATACAATAGACACAAGTTTGTACAACAGACACATAAAGATAGATCTAAAAGATAGACTAACAATAGAGCTGGGTAGAGAACAGTAATTTCGTTTCCCCCAGGATTTCAAGATTTTCAAATCTGGGTTAGTTGAGATTCAGAACCAAATCTACAAAACCTGAATTTTTCAGTGAAATGGAATTACTGTTCTCCACCTAGCTGTCCTTTAAACCCGGGTTCCAGGGCAGTCACATTGGTTGCTGCCCAAAAGCCAGAGATCCTGGGAGCCCTGGTTGTGGGGTTAAAAATAGACCCATTTTTCATGAGTTTTTGGTGACATTTTTAGCCACACCTTTTATAGAAAATGTTATCAAAATGGTATTGAATTCTTTTGGTTTACTAAAAGTCAGTGTTTCAATTAAAAATGTTTCAAAAAATCACATAAAATGAAAACTTTTGCAAAAGTCAACAGTTGTTTGTTAATTCTTTTATTTTTATTTTTATTTATTTGAAAAGTTTTGATCAGTTTGAGTATTGAAGTGGATAAGACAGGATGTAGTGGCAGACCCAGAGGAAGAGTTTGGTATAGTTAATTTCTTGTTTTTGTGAACTAAAGAGTTGTCGCAAGCTTCAGAACACAGGACTATCTTTCCATGACCAACAATATTTTATCCACATACAGTGTGAACAGTGGAAATCAGTATTTTAGATTCAGTGAGCCAAACACAGTGCTGGAGGGAGCAGGGGAAAGAGAGTACACAGATAAGGCATGGTTCTTGCCATGGAGACCTTGCATACTAAAAACACATAATAGGAAGAGAGCTAGAGAAAAGAAAAACAATAATCAAAACAATGGTGATTGACACATGCTGATTTGTACCTTATCAAAGAGGGCATCAACCTGCGTTAAACATATGCAGGCCTTATAAAAATGTACTTCAGTATTCTGCATTAATACTCTAAAACAAGGTGGGACAAATTATCTGCTGATGTAACTTTACTGACTTCAATAGAGTTATACCAGATGATTGAAGCTTTTCAATTCAGGAAGATTTTTTGGGCCAAGAGCTCAATTTCTCTAGTTAGGGACAGAAAGACTGTCATACTGTATAGCCTGGAAATTAGGGCATTGGCCTGGAATGGGAGACACTCATGCCAAAGTCTCTGCTCTGACTGAATCACCAGAATTTTTCAACTGGATCGCTCTGAATCAAGCAGAGCAGGGACTTTGACCTGGTCTCCTGTAGCCCAGACCAGTGTTCTAACAGGTTAAAGAGCATGAAAGTTTGTCTCTGGTCTCTTCTGATCAGAGATCCCTGGATCCAAAAAACCTTCCTAGCAAAAACTTCATTGAAACTGAAACATATCCACAAAATGTTTTGGCTAAGAAGAAATTTCATGTAGTCACAAATATTCTGACCAGCTCTATTCAGCCCCCTCATGTATATTGATTATGATACAGTCTTTAATTACATGATCACATTTCCCGCCCACAGGACCCCTGCTTATTAAGGTTAGTTCTCCCTTTTCTTCACATTTTTAATTTCATGAGAGTTTCATGGCTTGAAAACATTTTATGAGCTTTCTAAAATTAACAACAAAATAGAATATGAGGAAAAGAAGCTGTTGTTTGTAAAATATATTTCACATATTTATTAGGGCTGTCAAGCGATCAAAAAAAATTAATCTCAACTAATCGCGCGATAAATCGTGCTGTTCAACAATAATAGAATACCATTTATTTAAATATTTTGGATGTTCTCTACATTTTCAAATATATTTATTTCCATTACAACCCAATACAAAGTGTACAGTGATCACTTTATATTTATTTTTATTACAAATATTTGCACTGTAAAAAAACAAAAAGAAATAGTATTTTTCAATTCCCCCATTAGAAGTACTGTAGTGAAATCTCTTTATCATGAAAGTTGAATGTACAAATTTAGACTAATGTGCAGAAAAATAACTGCATTGAAAAATAAAACAATGTAAAACTTTAGAGCCTACAAGTCCACTTGGTCCTACTTCAGCCAATCACTCAGACAAACAAGTTTGGTTACAATTTGCAGGAGATAATGCTGCTCGCTTCTTGTTTGCAATATCACCTGAAAGTGAGACTTTCACATGGCACTGTTGTAGCCAGCGTCGCAAGATATTTACATGCCAGATGCCCTAAAGATTCATATGTCCCTTCATACTTCAACACCATTCCAGAGGACATACGTCCATGCTGATGACGGGTTCTGCTCAATAACAATCCAAAGCAGAGTATACACACACAAACCCCTACACAGCATTTTACATTACCCATAGCCATAGAATGATTTTCCAACTTCATTATTATATATTTACATATATATATTTATCTAAACATATGAAAACCCTTAAAAGATATATAAATAGGAAAAACGCCCAGCCTCATTACCAATAAATATTTGCTGAATTGGTATAGGAATGAAACACAGCTAGTCACAGAGGCTGATAACCTCTGGAATCTAGCTTTGGTAACAATATTGCCTCTTGATTACAATTACCAAACTTCAGTTGGCTAATGGATACTCCTAGGGCTACGTTTTTTTTCACCAGGCCTTTCCCTGATGATCATATATGAATCTTCTTGCTCCATTATTGTGTCTCTTCATTGAACTGTGCATTTAGTGCATAAAACCCTTCGGGACTTTGTCTATCTTATAAAGGATCACAATCTCTTGTGGGTGCTTTTTAAGTAATACAGTATTATTATTATTACCACTCTGTGGATTACAGTAACACATAGAAGCCCAACCAAGATTGGGACCTACTGTGCTAATTGCTGTACAAACACATAATAAGAGCAGTCCCTGCCCTAAAAAGCTTACAATGTAAATAGACAAGGCAGATAACATATCTCATAGTGCAGATGGGGAACAGAGAAACAGAAAGATTAAGATACCTGCCCAAGGTCACACGTGACATATGTGGCAGAGTCAGGAATTTGAATCCTGATACCCTGAGTGTCACAGTCCCTGGGTAGGCTGCCCCTCCTGAGACCCTTTTCCAGTCCCCTGAGTGCACCCCTTCCAAGTGACAAGCCCACAAGTGGGGTGGGATCCCACAAGCCAAGCACTCTCCAGTTGAGTCTCTGGGTTAAACCTCCCTAGTTACCAACCGTGTTACTTAGAAGGTCAATGGACTTGGAACCTGAAAGAATTTCAGGGAACCTGTGGTCAGTAATAGTATGCAGTGACATGGAAACAACTTCTCAAAAACAAAGTCTGATTTATTCTGCCCCGAAAGATTCACAGTGCTTAGAGAAGTAGATTTAAAACAACAAAGGGTCCCACACACCTATTGTCCTACCCAAGCTTGGCATTCCCCTTGAGCCCATAGGTAGACATGACTTAGCATTGGTGCCCTGCCCCCCATTCTCACTGGGCACCAAGTCGTAGCCTGTTTACTGCAGATCCATGACTCCCAGGCCGTCCCTGGGTCAGCCTGCATCATGCTGTCATGTCTGCTTCCAGACGAGCTCACTCCTTGTTCTGCCAGCAGCATCTTTTAACATATGATCTCTTTCTTCTCAGCTTGGCCAAACAGCCCTGTTGCTAGGGTTGAGGCTGAGGAGTCCCTCTTCAGAACTGTAATCCTGGCTATTGTTTGAGGGAGATGGTCCTTATCTAGGGCATAATTTTACCTTTCCTGCCTGGTTTCTTTTAGCAACCCTTTTTGATATAATTGTGCATTCAGGCAGGCTAATATCACACAGATACATTGAGAGGCATATGATATTTATATAGAATAATCCAAATATTTCCCAGTTCTCCACACTGAGAAGTCCAGTGCTTTAAACACAAAACCAGTTTTCCTCTTTTCCCCTTCAAATGCATGTTTGTGATTACGTTTCATTTTTGGTGGCAACAGCAGAAAGTTCCAATGTGAAACTGAGGATGATACAATGATCAAAATAAAGGAAGCAGGACAAGCAGCAGCAAGTGCTTTGAGCTATTTCTAAAAATGATTGGAGTGAGGGAAACTTCAGCCCTGCTATCTCATTGTCCCTTACTGCCTGTTGAGCAATGACCAGAAGAATGCCTTCCAGTTGTTCCTTCAGACAGTCTCCTCTGATGCTTTGTTTGCAAGGAGAGTAACGAGCGTGCAGCCCAACTCAAGGGATTCCTATAATTCCAGACAAAAGAGGATTGTTTTCAGGTATTATATGACCAAATGGAGAGGCAGATTCCAATTCTGGCTGACTGACAGCAACTAAGGATATATGTGTGAAAATGAAGGATGAATTGAGAAATCTAAAGTCATGTTTTCTTTTGTCTGGATTTCTTTGGTCCCACAGTTATTCATATTCTGAGACAGTTTCATCATCACATTCCATTTTTTGTTAATTTGCATTTCACTTTCTGAATCGAATTGGAAGAAAAAATAACATCTGTTACATTTTCCTTCTTTGATGAATTCTAATTCTTAATGGAATGGAATGAATTAACCAATTTTCCCAATGTGTTGTTATTTTTTATTCTTTTCCTGGGATCAATATGCATGCTAAGCCTTCAGTATTAGTTTCTGTCAAGTGGGACTTGTGTCTGACACACAAATCTTTGGTGGTGCGGGTGGTCATGAATGGCAGTCAGTCAGTCATCAAACACTATTTGACTAGTGTGGTGCATCTTCAGGTAGCATTGTTAATATTAAAAGAAATGTAAATCCCAAAAGTGACTTCTGAAAACAAAACTAAATCTGCTTCTAACAAGAGCTGGGCAAAAATTATCAGACAAATAGTTTATTCACTGAAAGAGGTATTTTGGTTGATTTGGAACTATTCATGAATTTGACAAATCTGACAGATAGTTTGGTCCATTTTTTGGTATGACTTAGACACCATTCACAACACAGCCAGACGAGGACGTGGTAGAGGTGCTGCCCCTCTTATAAGCTTTCGCTGAATGATAAGAGAAACTAACCTGAGATGGGGAAAGACCCAGTTTCCAGTTCCTTTTCCAATTAATACATAATTATTTATGCAAAATGGAATGACTTCAACAGGAGAGACTGAGTAAGACCCACCCCAAAACAGTTTATTAGCTGATGGTTAAAGCAGTCACCTGGAAGGGGAGAGCGCTGGATTCAACTCCCGGCTCCAGAACAGGGATTTGAACTTGGGTTTGCCGTATAGAAGGGCGACGGTGACACCACCTCCTCTGGTCACATAGCGCATGCCCAGAAAATGTGCAGAAACAAAATGTCTCAGGTCAGACAAAATATTTGATTTGAGCCGAAATGAATTAGTTGTTTTTCAATTAACTGAATATTCAAAATAAAAATTGGATTTGATTTGACCCAAACCAAATTTCTTTTCCCATTTGTTTTGGAACTCCCAGCAAAGAGAAAAATCAGTTATTTGCCCAGCTCTACTTATAACTACATACGTAAAATTGCCCATGTATACCTCTGCCTCGTTTTTGAACTCAGCTGAAATGCTCATTTCTGCCTTTGATCTTTTCTCACGCTGACTATAACAACTTCCTTCTGTATGGATTCCCACAGGCCCAACTGTCCAAACTCCAGCACATTCAGAATACTGTTGCTTGCTATCTCATATCCACCCAGAAGCCTACTCCCACCCTCACACAGCTGTATTGGTACCCCATTCATTCCAAGATCCAGGTAAAATTTGCCCTCATTTTTTTTAAACATCTATGGACTTTCCCCAGCCTACTTCAAGAACTGTGTCTCCTAGTACCTTCCCCTCTTTCTTCACTTTTTTTTTTTTTTGGTATATTATTTTATTTCTATTGCTGTGTATTCAAAAATAAAAAGGGACCTATCCGGTGTTCCAGTCCCCCCTGTCAGAAATTACAAGAGCATGAGAAAAAATAAACAGCTAGCAGAACACACAGCTTCCCTTTGTCCCACAAATAGGTCCCCATTAAACCCCACCTACCATTCACTTCCTCTCTTCCCATTGCTTACAGTCTGGCCATTGTTAGTGTGACAGCCTTCTCCTTTGCCTTGCTTCTTCTGTGATCTGGAACAGCTTTTCTGGATCTCACCATCACATCAGCTCTCCAACTCTCTTTTCAAATCTTAAAAATAATGGGAACATTGCTGACAATGGCGCTAGGCTGGCTTGCACCAGTTGTAGGTTTAGCCTAAGATATCCTTCCTGTCTTGTCTATATGTCTCAATGTCTTTCTCTATCTACTACAAGTGTCTGATTGAATTCTGTAAAGTGTTTTTGGATTCAGCTTGTGTGAAAGATGCTATTCAAAAATATATTCTGTTCCATAGGATCTCCCTGGAGGAAGATACATATATTCTAAAGACTTCAATAGTTAAATAATAAGGCTGGAGTGGATGCTGCAGGTGTCTCATATTTATATCTAAATTTTGGACTAAAGTATCCAAAACAAATACCAGTATAAAAGAGTTCTGCAATAACGCAGTGTAATACAAATTAGTGCAAACTCATTTATTGCAATGTAAATTTCAAGCAAAAATTTTGTTTTTATTTCCCATCTTAATCCCTGTTGTTTCATTTTCCTCACTCGGTTGAGCTTTAAAACAATTATAAACCCAAATCTGTTTTGATCCTGGAGCCTATGTTAAGCAAATGTGAGAACATTTAAGTCACAAAGAGGAACACTGACTTGATTAGCAAGTTTTTCAGGTGTTCCCCTCCAGGCATCATCATCATCATCAACACCATTCATCATCACCACGGCAAAGCCTGGCATCTGAGTCATCAGAAGTAGCACCTTTCTCACAGTGGCAATGAAAGGAAAAATTGTGTAGCTCGTGGTCAGAAGTCAGTGCGAGTGTTCAACACTTGCTATGGCTAGCTGCCATGGGCATGGTTTGTGAATGGTTAGGGAGGTTAGACGCTTGTGCTTTCTGCTTTTCATAACAATATGACCAGCAATGTTAAAACATGCCATTATTCGAGTAATAATCAAGACTAATTGGCCGATACATTATACTTCAAAGGTGAAATACACCCCTCCGGGGAGGGTCAGCAGCAGCATGCTTCAGTTCCCCACTTTACCGTCTACCCACAATTTCACCCCCACTTAATCCCTATTTTAAGGATTTAGATTTTATTTTTTAGATTTTTAAGGGCAAGATTTAAGTGGTACATTTGCTTTGTGGTGGCCCTGTGCATGGGGATGAACTTCACTCCAAAAGAGAGATAGTCCAGCATGGTTCAATGTGAGCATGGAACAAAGCTATTTAACCACGTGAAGGACAAGGTGACAGTGACAAACATGTGTTTACTGTCTATGATATAAGGGGTCACTTCCACTGCTCGTGAAGTGGCCTGCAATGAATTTAGGCTCGTGTCTCTGTAGACTTCGGAGTAAAATAATTAAGTTATTACAAATTAGCTGCACTTTTGTTGAAGAGTTTTCAAACTGCTGTATATAATTCAAGTTATGTACAGCACATCAACAACAACATGGCAAAAGCTAATGGATAACACGCATAGCATTACATAGAGTGAATTTGACACCTTGTGAGTTGTACACCACAGTGATTTATTGTCAAAACCCATGATAAAACTGGAAGAAGAGCTGTTAGTGGAAGGCAGAAGTAAATCCTCAGGGAATAGTTTAAGTTACAATATGTTCCTAGTGTTTTGTATTCATTCCAATTCAGCCAGGGGTGGTGTTGTTGGATCACATTAAAGAAGTTCTGTATTAAAATCACAAATGAGTTTGATTCCCCAGAGTTTAAATTCCAGGGTATTACTAATTAAGAGGTCTCTTGGTTTTTGGTACTGTTTCTCTCCCTCTATGTGTGAAACTTGCAAGCTGCTAATTGTGTTAGTACATTCTAAGACAGAGTCTGTTCTCAAAGCAATTCACAGAGAGAGAGACTCAAAGCAATACTCTGTAACAACAGAAACAGCACCCAGAGACTCCCCACCCTTTTGTTGTATTAACCATTGTGATTAAAATAGAGGTAGAGGATGTATGTGGATGGATGCTTGGTGTGGATAATAACTGAATGATCAGGGAGGTGCCAGCCTAAGAATCCAGTGTCCATCGGCTGAAGAAGGCGTCAAGTGGAAATAACCAGAGGACCCCACCCGGAGGGCAGACTGGAATCCACCCAACAGCCTCAAGAATGGGAGAACCAAAGAACAAGATAACATCTTGGAGCCGTCAGGAATGTGCTATCTGCTGATTGATTCAGCAACAGCATGATGAAGCAATTCCCATAGACTGGCATAGGAAGAAATTCCTATAAAAATAGACTCTAAAAAGTGAGAACTTTGGGGGGGTCTGATTCTGCAAACCAACTTCCAGGAGCATCAGATGAGCATCTGACAAGGCCCTGCTCCCTCCTCATGTCCAGGCCACCTGGCCAGTGGCTTGGCATGAGCAACTCTAAGGCTGGTAACTATGATAACAACCTTGCAGAACCTGTGTGTGTGTTTGTATGAATGAATGTGAGAATAAATATGAGATTGAATGGAATGTTATAGCTATAACTAACTGCTTACTATGATTCTTTCTGTATTCACAATAAATGTGGTATTTTGCCTTTTTCCCTTTAATAAGATCCTGCTGGTTTTTATTTTATTGGTACAACAGTGTCTATAAAAAGGAAAACTATCTACAGTGCGGTTGTGACTTTTTAGGATTTTTATATCCTCTGGGCAGTACAACATTTCATTGCTGCTTGCTGAATCCATTCTAGCAAATCCAGGGCAGAAATATAAGGATCAAATAAGGAATAGTATCCCACCCCACACCCCATGGGTCTGACATCTTATCATATCTGTATCATTTGTTCAGCAGATCATTACTGATATTGTGTCATGATGATGATTCAGTAGGTAATAGTTCGTCATTAGTACAGACATGTTTAGGGAACAAATGCAAAGACCAAATGTCTCAAATTGTTTTATTTATGTGATTCCTCCCGCCCCCCCCCACAAATGAAAGCATTTCACAGTATTAAGAGTCTTGAATTAATGTTACTGTTTTCAAATCCCACAGATTATAATGGAGAAGCAATATGATTCTACCAAAACACCACCAGTGAAATGTAGAGGTATTTACCCTTATGCACCAGCAGTTCTCAAACTGTGGGCTGGCTTAAACTTGCTGGTGCCTGGGGTGGAAGCCATAGCCTTAGCCCCACCACCTGGGGCCAAAGCCAAAGCCCTGGACGGTGGGGCTCAGGTTACAGGCCCCCTGCCTGGGGCTGAAGCCCTTGGGGGTTATGGGTTGCCTCCCACCCCTGCCCAGGGCAACAGGGTGTGGGTGGGCTCAGGCATTGGTCCCCTCTCCTGGGGTCGTGTAGTAATTTTTGTTGTCAGAAGGGGGTTGCAGTGCAATGAAATTTGAGAACCCCTGTTCTACACAATTTACAAAGCACCCATCAACATGTTTTTTGAGTGCCATTTTAGGTATGATAAATTGATGGTATACTATACTTAGATTACCAGCCTGCGGAAGTGATTTTGGGTTATGAGAAGTGAGGTGATAAAGACAATGCCTTATCTAATTCAGTCTTCAGGGGTCTACTGACTAGTTCACTGTCTGAAAAGCTGATCTGGAACAATCAGAATGTAAACCTCACTTTGTACGAATAGCTAAGATGGTCTACTTGGAATGCAAATAAAACTTCATGCCTTTTCCATTACAGTAAGTTATCTTCTGTGGTTTCACATTTGTAGCTGCACATTATTAATGTGCAGTTACACAGAAACCAAAGTCCACTGAAAGTCTTCTGAATGCTACTCAGAGACAGAAAACTTATGGGATCTGACAACATAGAGCATGCACAAAGAACAGCTCAGAATAGACATAAAGGATGGAGTCATATTCATGCCCCAAGTGACATTTGACAGCACAGGAAGGATTCAGATACAGAAAGTCCATAAATCTTCACACACAAATATTTTGGAACATTCCACTTCCACTCTCAGAATTTCAACAGTTTAAACAACTAATTAACCTTTGCTCCAGCTCCAAGCTTTTTTTGTGGTGTCTCTTGTTTTGTTGTGCACAGCTCCGGGGCCTTTGCCAAGTTTCTTTGAAGCTTGGCAATGTACCTTATGGGCTATCTTTACAAACTCCATGTGCCCTCTGAGAATACAGAGAATACAATGTCACTTCTCTGCAGTCTAATTTTATGTTTTCTGGTCTTTATATGAAGTCTTTGATGGTTTTATAAATGTATTTAACTAGTCTGTACATCACAAAATAGTCACTTGAGTCATATGTTCTCCAATAGCCTTAGATTGATTAAAAATCAGTTGGATGAAGGACCTGTATCAATTGTTAATCTCTGAGTCAGCTCTTGCTTATTCTTTCTTCATTTATTCTTATTTAATTTATGAGGTTGGCTTCACTTGTTTGTTCTTCCAATTAAGGAGTTAACAAATCTCTGTGGTCGTGCAGCTCTTTGTAGCACTCTTTGGTTGGCTTTAACTTGAACAATTTTACTTCACATTGTCTCTTCAACACATACATTAAATGTATCACTCAGTCTTTGATAACACATTGATACATCTGATATCTTTGTTCATTATCTTTGTTCACTGATATCTGATATCTTTGTTCATTCATTTGCTCATCTTTGTTAAGTATGTTCATTTATCAAAGTTTCTTAGTATAATTTAAAACATGTTATTGTGACACTTTGTATTTACGGTCTCCAAGCAGCAGAACTTCCTTTGAACATGGCCCTTGTCACCTCAAAGTGTTTGTTTGAATCTGATTTCACCTTTCCATGGAGTTTACTAGAACTTATAATCAGCTACTTTTTTCAGATAACTTTGATTTCTTATCAAAAGATTGTTATTTCTGGAATCTCACCCCTCTCTACTTGAGATAAAATATGATAAATACAATCCCTCTATCCCAGCAGGAGCTTATCCCTGTTCCAAATTCTGTTCCTTTAAGTATGGGTATTCTGGGACTTTTAGTTGCATGTTACCGCAAGTTGTAAGCCCTAATGGGAAACGGGGGCAGGTCTGCACACAGCAATCTCTATGTTCTGTCTAGGAGAAACCAGGATCAAAGCAAGATCAGGTGTGTGATAGCAGCAGCAGTGGTGGCAGTCAAGGTAACAGCTGTAGGTGATTTCTCCAGGTAACAGGCTCAAGAATGAGACCTGGGTGACAAGATCTCTGGGAAGGAGCCAGGAAGGACTGTGCAAAAGTAGCCAAAGAAAAGACCAGGGAGAAGGCTTAAAGAGGCAGAGGCAATGCATGAAAGAGTTCTGGGAAAAGTGAAGTGTGACATTTTGGGTAAAGGGAAGACAGCCCCTTTATCGGTTAGGGTTCCAGGGCTATAATAGAGAGAAGGCTTGGGCAGTGGCAGATTAGCCACTGGGCCTATGTGGCCTGTGCCCAGGGGTCACGGCCAATTAGGGGGCCCCAGAGAAATGGGCACCCCTGTGCCCCGACCCCACTCCCCAGGAAGAGTGCTGGGTGGATGGAGTGGGGCAAGCCCCTGCATCCCAACCCCGCTCCCCCCAGGAGTGCTGGGAAGGCAGAGTGGGGCAAGCCCCCATGCCCCAACCCTGCTCCCCAGCAGGAACACTAGGGGGTAGGCTAGAGGAACTGGGGGTGGGGAGCAGCCCCCAGTTGCTCTGGCCCAGGGCCCCACAAATCCATAATCCACCTCTGGGGATGGGCCCCCCTATGATACCACCTAGCGATATGGTGAGAAAACCCCTGTGATCCAAGGTGGAAGAACTTTGCAAGCCCTGCCTGAGAGACCAAGGAGTGTTAAAATGGTTAGGGTCAAGACTATATCATTTTCTTTGGACTTTGTTTACTCCTGAAGGAGAAGACTTTTTTTGCTTTGGCCATAGAAGTAAAATCACTCAGCTGCTCAGGAGCAAGGGAGAACTGAGGTAGAGGATGCATACTGATGCTGGACTAGGTAAATTGATGTTACACCATCATTCCATGTTCCATATGGGGGAGCTAGGCCACAACTATCTTGCTGACGGAATTTCATTTCATTTCATTCATCTATGAAATGTCCCAGAATTGATATTTATGAGGTTCCAGAGAAAGTTCCATCCAATCCTTCTTGGTGAGAAGGATGGTTTGGGCTCACATTGGACTTTGGCATGAGAAGAAAAGAGCGGGCATGAGGAAGGGAAGTGATAGTAAAAGGGAACTGGAAAACATGAACCTCATAATTATATTAGGAATGTGCCTCTGGCATATACATAATAAATCTAATAACTCCACAAAAGGATTCAAGTGAAATCCTACACCCCAGGAGTTGCCCTGTGTCAAGGTTCCTTCCCCACTCTGAACTCTAGGGTACAGATGTGGGGACCTGCATAAAAAGCCCCTAAATTTATTTTTACCAGCTTAGGTTAAAACTTCCCCAAGGTACAAACTATTTTACCTTTTGCCCTTGGACTTTATTGCTGCCACCACCAAGCGTCTAACAAATATATAACCGGGAAAGAGACCGCTTGGAAACGTCTTTCCCCCCAAAATCCTCCCAAACCATACACCCCCTTTCCTGGGGAAGGCTTGATAACAATCCTCACCAATTTGCATAGGCGAACACAGACCAAAACCCTTGGATCTTAAGAACAATGAAAAAGCAATCAGGTTCTTAAAAGAAGAATTTTAATTGAAGAAAAAAAGTAAAAGAATCACCTCTGTAAAATCAGGATGGTAAATACCTTACAGGGTAATCAGATTCAAAACATAAAGAATCCCTCTAGGCAAAACCTTAAGTGACAAAAAGACACAAAAACAGGAATATACATACTATTCAGCACAGCTTATTTTATCAGCCATTTAAACAAAACAGAATCTAACGCATATCTAGCTAGATTACTTACTAAGTTCTAAGACTCCATTCCTTTTCTGTTCCCGGCAAAAGCATCACCCAGACAGAGAGAACCTTTGTTTCTCCTCCCCCTCCAGCTTTGAAAGTATCTTGTCTCCTCATTGGTCATTTTGGTCAGGTGCCAGCGAGGTTATCCTAGCTTCTTTCACCCTTTTACAGGTGAAAGGGTTTTTCCTCTCGCTAGGAGGGATTTTAAATGTGTTTACCCTTCCCTTTATATTTATGACACCATGCTTTATCTCTCTTCAAACCCCCATATTTCACAACCTTAATTTATGCACAAGTTTTGGGTAGGTAGCTTAATGTCATAAAATTAGACTAGCATTTGGCTTTCTGTACCTCTCAGCTCCTCTGCACAGAACTCAGACCCCAACGCAAGTCCGAGCAGTCTTATGGATTGACAGAGCACATCATTCTCCAGCATGCCTACCACCACATCAGCCACACTAACTGGACTAGAGGAGCCAGGATGAGGTGACCTCTGGTGATTCCTAAGCCGTCCTGTTGGGACGACTCTCTATCCCCTTTCTGTTGCTCTAGCATAGCACTTCGAAGCTGGAGCTGGGCCAAGGATAGGGCACATTATATCTAATTATTATGGAAGTTCCTACCCTGCATCTTTCTTCAATTTGTGAAAACCACTAGAGATCCTATGATGCCACACAGCAGCTGGAAGCTATTTGAAGCCTCTCAAAGCTATGGTGCTGCTGAAATCCACTAGAGGTACTCAAAGCCATTTCATTTTCAGATAGCATTTTTTTCCTGTTTGCTCTCCATTTTTCTGATGTCAGAAAAGTACAGTACATAATAAAGACTGCAAACATCCATTGGTAATCAGCCACTTACTGCAGTCTCTTATGTGCTAGAATAATAAATTCTTTAGATGAAGCAAAAAGAGTGTAGGTGTGATCTGTAAGGACATCTGAGTATTCATCCTTTCCTTGGTCTTTCACAAATAAAGGTTTAAAAATGACTCAGTTTATTCTGTGCTGGTGGCTCGCTGAGTTCATGCTTTCTTTCTAATAGCTTTTCCCTTCCCTGAGCTATTGTACCATGTTTCCAGGATGGGGGACAAAAGGATATTACCAGCCTAATGGAGATGATAATGTTCAGAATAGAGACTTTTAGCCAGGGCTTTCTTTCTCTGTACTGCAACATAAAATGTACAATGGTTCTAATCCACAGACTGAAAAACAATCCAAAATTAACTGGTAAAGCGAAAGTTTTGATGTTTCTTATAATATTCCAAGCATTTCTGAAGGATTTTTAAATGTACTAATTATGAAATACACATTTTTTAACATGGGGAACTCATCATGAACTTTAGAATCTGAGAAGGTTGCTATTTTTAATTCTACAGGGCCACATACTGTCTCAATTCATACCCAAAGCTCTCCTTAAGTTCCAGATGGATGCCAATAGGAATTATGCTTGTAGACTGAGAGCTGTACATGTCCCTTGTTCATGCTCCCCTTCACATGCGTTCATAACAACTCTTTGTGTCAATAAAAGTTACCTCCATGTATCCAGGAGAGAATGGACTTCAGACTGTGCCAAAAGCATTTTTCAAATCATTGCTGCTAAGAGGTGAAGATTCATTTGTGTTCTGCCCGGAAGTTCCAGTGGGAAATGAATACACAATTTTGTTCTGCAAGGAAAGACATTTTTAAGCCTTTGAGACTTTACTAAACAGCCTATCTCAAAAAAGTTAAGTTAAAAGTATTTTCAAGACACTTATAAAGTTGAATATATTGGTAGATCCAGAGCTGAGCTTATTTGCTCTTTTGTTGCTAGACAATTGTATAGATTCTGCTTGTCCTCCTTTTACTGATTCTGATTCTTATTTTATTTAACTTGACTGATGTAAGACATCCCATTGAAACACTGAATTGGGTATTATTTCTGCATTAAAATTTCTATATTTTTCCTGACACTATCCCATGCAAGTTTTAATGTATTGTGACAAAGTTCCTCCTCTGCCTTGGTGGGTCCTGTGCTTATTGGAGGATTTGCTCACCTCAGAGATTCATGGCAGTCCTCAGTTTGGACCCTTTTGCTAGTGGCTCAAACCTGCCATTCACTCAGATAACCTCATCACTGGCCAGCATGGGGAAAAAGAAGGAGAACAATCCCCGCAGTCTCTGCTGGTCCACCTAGTGGGTCGGAGAACAGGCCAGGGACCTTCCCCTCTGGTGGGACCCACAGTCCAGGCAGGGCCAGCTCTAGGCACCAGCTAAGCAAGTGGCGCTGCTGAAAAGGCAGCATTCCAGCTGTTCTTGGGGTGGCACTCCAAGGCAGCAGCCCCAGTGGCAATTCGGCAGCAGCACCTCTCTATTGTTTTCCTCGGCAGCGACTCTTCTGACTCGGGTCTCGCCATCAGCAGCAATTCAGCAGCAGCTCCCTCCGATGTTCCTGTTCTCTCCGGCAGCGGCATATTAGGCAATTTTTTTTGTTTGTTTGTTATTGTTGTTGTTGCTTGAGGCAGCAAAAAACGTACAGCTGGCCCTGAGTCCAGGTCAACTCCTCTTGTATCCAGTCGGGAGTTGGGGGAATGGGAGGAACCCGGGCCCGCCCTCTACTCCAGGTTCCAGCCCAGGGCCCTGTGGATCACAGCTGTCTACAGTGTTTCTTGTAACAGCTGTGTAACAGCTACAACTCCCTGGGCTACTTCCCCATGGCCTCCTCCCAACACCTTCTCTATCCTCACCACAGGACCTTCCTCCTGATGCCAAATAGTGTTTGTACTCCTCAGTCCTCCAGCAGCATGCCCTCTCACTCTCAGCTCCTTGTACGCCTCTCACTAACTGAAGTGAGGTTCTTTTTAAACCAGGTGCCCTGATTAGCCTGCCTGTCTTAATTGATTCTAGCAGCTTCTTAATTGGTCCAGGTGTCCTAATTAGCCTGCCTGCCTTAATTGGTTCCAGCAAGTTCCTGATTGTTCTGGAACCTCACCTGTTACCTTACCCAGGGGAAAGAGACCTGCTTAATCTGGGGCTAATATATCTGCCTTCTATCACTCTCCTGTAGCCATCTGCCTGACCCTGTCACAGTATCAAATCACTGAGTCACTGATGTTTGTTATCACGACCTATATGTCATGAATTATTTCACTTCACTTAGGAAAAACTCTTTAAAGCAGGATACAACATGCGACTTTATTCTATTAAATCAGGTAGTATTTACTTGAAGTTATTACCATATAATATTTTTGAGATTTTTTTCTGTTCCTTTACTTGACAGTTTTTGAAATTATTTTTGAAGGGGTTGTGCACTATAAGGCATGATTTTTTGGCAGCCATAACTAACTTAGAATCCTGTTTTTATTTAAGATTTTTATACCCCAAGGATTGATTGGGCTCCATGTCAAGAAAAAGAACTCTGCTAGTGTGAGTACTAGATAGAATACTCACCTATGGGTATATTTTTAAGGGTCCATGAAGTCCATTACACATCCCCCATCTCCAACAAATTGCAGCCTGTACTAATTTTTTTTATAAGAGTGCATGCACTGGAAGCATATTTTATCATGCAAAAACTTTTGGTCAGGTGAATGTCCTGAACACGGTTTGCCTGTATGGCATTTCATATCCTTTTTATTTAATCCGAACTTGGAAGATTTGTCTTCATATCTTGTCATATGATGCATTTTTTTCTGATTTCTTGGTGCACGCTTCTGCAAATCTAAGAGACAATCTGAGTGTCCAATTATGCTGTTAGAACTCTCTGCAAGTTTGTAAAGCGCAGCCTTTTCAATAAGCCATAGGTAGAAAAATTGTTTGCACAGATATTCAGCATTGTGTGAAAACAGTTACACTTGGAATAAGGAAAGCTTTGCCTTTTTAAAGAAATCCTTTCGTGAAAAGATCCACATTCCAGTTTTATAGGATTAATTTAGAAGTCAACCATCTGCCCTAAGTGGACTTGTGTTCAATGTAATTCAGTGGCTGGGCTGACCTACGCTCCTCCTCCTTTGCCGTGAAAAAGGAAGGCAGCTGACATCATCTGGAGGGCAGGAGGGGAAAATCAGGCTGTTTCTGTTCTGGAGTTTTGACACTGATTTTAAATAAGGACAGGATGAGGTTCAGTGAGAATATATGGACCTGATGTGGTATAGCACCTGCTTCACTTAAAGTCTATGCTTGAAATCAATGGGAAGTCATGTGCTTCATGGCTTTGCTGAATCAGGGCCTTAATGGGTGATGAAAGATATTTTTCTTGTGGTACTCTTTAAGTTTTTCCTATGGTTAGATTTGATCCTTGGCTAGTGTAAATAGACATCACTCTCTTGAATGTAGTGGAGCTATCTTAAATTATAAACTAGGTGAGGATCTGGCCCTCTGAATTTCATTTAGTTGTAAAGATATCTACATTAGACAGTCAGTAACTGTAGACTATCTGACAGACAGTAACATTTTAAGCTCCATTTACCACTATGGCATTAGTTTGTAATAAATACAGTAAATTAGCTGATAGATTTATGATCAGGAGCAAATAATTAGGTAATCAGCTATTATCATTAACCATTTATTTACTATTGCTAGTTAATTAGGGGTCTGAATCTGCATCTAATCTATGAATGAAACTCCCAATGTCTTAAAAGGGAATTCTTCTGTGAAGAGTGGCTACAAAATCGGTCCCTCTTATAACAGTAAATGCATTTTAATGTAAAGTGTCATAGGCTGTCACAATTGCATGTTGCTGCCCAGAATTTCAGGTATGACCTAAATGTACAGAGCACAAGGCAGGGGATAGTGTACAAAGGAGGCTTGCTGTCTGCTTTTGCAGTCTGTGACCCTGCTGTAGCCCTGTACATGGGGGCCACTCTGATCTATGTTGGACTACAACCACCACAAGTGCTGAACACACAGCTGAGGATCAGCACAGTGCAGGAATGTCCTACTTGCATCCCCCTTGCTGTACCCACATCCCATTGTCCCATTATGTTGGTATCAGAGTGGGTGCGGGACGTATCAGCCCCCACATTGGCTCTATACTTCTTCAGCACATCCTTGTACAGGGGTGATCCTCCCTGGGCCATTTGAACTAGGGTTCTTCCCAAATGATTCTAGGGGTCTGAGGCACTAAATCAAGATTCTGTCCTTTACTCCGATGCCATATATCTTTTGGCTGTCAGTGCTTTTATTCTCACTGTCACAATGAACTTGCTTAAACCTTCATTATGAGCACAGACATCTTTCTGGTAATAATGAAGACAACTACTAGTTCCTTGTAATTAATAATACTGGGATCAGATTTTCCAAAGAGTAGGCAAACTTCAAAACTTTAAAAGTGATTATTCTTAGCTGCAGTGATTGAACTTAAAAAGTTTCTTCCACTTAGAAAGATTTTTTCCAAGTGGAGAAATATTTCCTCTGGCCTAGAGAATTGTACACCAGACTAGGAGTTCTAGTTGCCACTGGCCTTCAGGTGACCTTGGGCAAGTCTCATCACCTCTGTGCCTCAGTCTCCATATATGTAAAATGGGAATGACGCTATTTACCTCCTTTGCTTGATGAAAAGTACTAGATAAGAATTGGGTGTTATTATTACTCAAAATGGAGAGTCTCACTCAAATGGGAAATATCTCTGAAAATGGAGGAAACTTTTAAGACTCTTGTAGTTGCCTTCTTCCTTTTTGAATGTCTCAAATGGAGCGGAGTCGGGGCACACTGGTGCCCATTTCTCTGGGGTCCCCCAATCTGGCCTTTATGGTTACAGATAAGAACTTGAAAACATTAACCCTAAAGGCTCAAAAATAGAAGGCGAATAAAAATAAAAGCCTGCAAATTATTATATTTTAAAATCTTGTGATTTTTGAATGCTTGGCGTTGGCAATTCTGAGATCAGGAACAGAGGCTAAGCAAAGGGGCACTTTGGGACAGTGATACCCTAATAGTGGATAGCATCTTACTCCTTATGAAGTCTCATTTACTTCAAAAGGACTACTTGTGGAGTAGAGCATTGCTATCTGTCCTATTAAGGGAAGAAAATTAAAAAGAGAACTGGAGGGAACCACAATGGATAAGTAATGAAATAGGCAAGATTTGTACTAACCATCACCCATAGTTCATTACTTTTACACTGTATTCCTTTCCCGCAATCCTTCAAAAATTTGGGAGGAGATTTAGGGGAAATGTTGTAAATTGATAGGGACTGTCTCTTCCTGTGTGTTTGTACAGTACCTCACACATCATGGGAACTACTGTAAGTAAATTCACATAATACTACAAAAGGAGCTATTCTCTCGAAAGAGACAAGCAACTCATGCAGAAGATTATTGTATTACTATCATTTAGGCCCGATTCAGCAAAGCACTTGAGCATGTGCTTAAGTCCATCTCTGTTCAACTCAGCACATGACTTACCTCTTATTCCAATGGGACCAAAGCATGTGCTTAAAGCTAAACATGTGCATAACTGCTTTGTTGAATTGAAGCCTCAGCTGCGATACTGACATCTAACACTTCAACAGGCTAAACGTTCAATACATCATCACTCAAAAGAGAGCTCATAAACATTTCTCTTGGAGAAAGGGAGAATGTGCAGGCCACTAAAAAGTCTGGGTAAGCACTGCCAGTCCTGTCATCTTAACAGAGGAATTTCTAGCTCATGATTCTGTGAATGTGTATGGACTGGACTGCAAATTAATTGCTACTGCTGGAGACCAAAAGAATGGCATTTTCAAAGGGAAGCTGTTACAGTCTCCTTCCTTTACTGAGATCATAAATCTTAGATATCCCATATTTTTCCAATCCACTTGCATATTTGTTAGGAAATAAACAGTATACAGGGTAGATGGCTCAGTTGTGCTGAAATGAACTCCTGCTTCACAATCCAGTTGGTGTTTCTGAGTGCTGCTGGGTAAGTAATGCTCATTCTTAAAATAGGCACTTCCTGCCAAACCCCAAAATGGAATTATTAGTTATACAGAATAAAACCAGCGCTGTGGGGAGCTCATGACCATTCTGCATTTCCAAGTCCTTCTTCAGAAAGAGTCTCAAGTTAAGATCAATCCTTTCTATCCCACAGCTCCTATCATTGATGGTAAATGTTAATAAAACAGTCTAGAAATTGCTAGTGATTTTAATGTCAGTACACTTTCAAAGATTAATTCTTAGTTCTGTTTTTTCTAGGAAAAGAAGCCCAAGAAAATTCACTTTCTTGCCTTACTCATCTCTGATCACCTACATGTATGTGAAAGAGATCCTTAACTAAAGAACTTGAGCTGCTCCTAGTGGTTCTTTTAAAGCTTTTGCTCATCCCTTCATTCTGCACTACCCTTTTTGGGTATCAGCCTGTTTCTTCTCCACCATAACAGATACATTATTATGCAGCTTTGTGCAAACGTGGTATTTATTATACAGTCAGAAGACTAAGCAATGCTATCCAAAGCGGTAGTGAGTATAAGAAATCAGTGGTAGGGGGCAAACAGAATAGTGGATTGTTTATTCTTTCCCATTTAAAAGATCTTAGCAGCTGATGTCCTTCCAAAATACCTAGGTGTCATAGCTCTGCATGCAAAAACTGAGACAACCCAAAATTATAGGTCACTTTTGATAATATGGTTATGTTTGAGCAAAACTGAAAAACTATTTTCAGTGAGTAGCCTAAATGTAAGTTTTGAAAGAAAAAACATTTGAAAAGTACAAGCTTTATACAGTACATAGAACCAAAGATATTTTAGCTAGTGAATTGCAAACATGTATCAGGAGATTTAAAGAAAATAACTGACTGAGTTTGTGTCCTCAGTTTCCAATATTCACTTGGTTAAACCCCGGTTTACAGTCCTTTATTGTGATTTACACTTTATTGCAAGGACACTGTCATGCAAGCCACTATTTAACAGCAGAAAAACAGAAAGTTTTGCTTTTCAATAAAATGAGTGACAACTTCGATTAGGTTTCTCATATATTTCTTCTGGTATTATGTTATTGTGATTAAAAAGATTGAGTGGTTTATTGGATTCAGGTTCCATGTAGCTATCAATGTGTCATTCTAGATTTTAAAAGGTCCAAAACCAGAGAAAAGCCTAATGAAATAAATGTTGTGAAGCTGCCCACGTTATTCCTTAGCAAAGTGTTGAGCTCTTCAATCTGTTATACATTCAATATAATTTAATTTGAACCAGAAAATTCTCATCCCATTTATAATCCTTTTATCAAATCTAAAAGTTGATCAAAGTAAACAGTTTAAACAGTTAAATGCTATTGTCAATGTAACAATGTCTTCACAACACGTAACTTATTCAATTTTTTCATGTGTTGAGTCACTGAAGGAATATTCCCAAAAGCAGTCTGATCTACTTTGACCAGTAATTAATGCCAGTCTCTATTGGGCTTAAGTGGGTTTACTGATGGTAACAGGTTCTGTTTCTGACAGGTAACCCTTTGATTTATCGTGAAGGAAATCTTATGAATCAAAACTCATTAGCAAGATGCTTAATGTGTTTTCTTAAAAAGCCTACTTCCCAGTAGACTAATTTCAATCCTCTGGGCCTGATGATAATACTGTAATACTGTCATTCTGTAAAGGGAGATCTGGGGGCATAAAATAAGCTTAAAGTCCTTCTTGGAAACACTAGATAACCAGCTGGCTTTCTTGGCAAACAAACATTAAAGCACATTCAAATATACATGTAACCAGAGTCAGGATGAGCTCTACCCTGACATCCGGTGGCAAGTTGTGGCGGGTTGTGGAAAAGAACTTCAGGAGCTGATCTCATTTGTCAAAGTGCAACTGGAATTCCCAGAGGAGGTTGCTGGGATAAGAGAAGAGGTAGACACAGCTGCCTTAATATGCCCTGACTCTAAAGGGACCTCTAATGTGTCTGCACTGATAGGAACCAACTCCAGCCTCTTCAAGGTACTCACAGATTACTGCAAACTACGGGCTGGGGACCAGTTCCTGAATACCCTGATGATCCACATGCTTTGTGCTGAAGCCTATAGGAAAATTGAGAGCGCTAAGAAGGAACCGTCTGAGCTACCAATTGAAGTATGCGGGTACAACCCCCTTAGTAGTGCCTGCAAGGACGGAGCAAGAAGTGCTCGTCATATGTACCTGCCTGAAAGGCAGTAAAGGGGCGTTGGCAATGATAGAGCAACCGATGGGAGGAGAGCTCCCTGAAGGAGTGCTGGTCCCCAGTGGAGTCTAACCCTACCTGCTGAAACCCAGGAAAAGGTGACTATGCTGATTGCTAATGAAACAAGTCGTGATGTTGTTGTGAAGCAAGGACAAAAGATAGCAGACCTCTTTGAGCCTGCGTCGATTGTAAAACCCCGGTGTGAAACTCAAGTTCCGACAATAGACCCAGCAAAGTTTGACTTTGGAGATTTACCATTGTCTGAGGAGTGAAAAGATCACCTGAGAAAGAAATTTTGTGAAAGATCCAAAGTGTTCTCACTGCATGAGTGGGATGTGCAAAAGGAGTAGAGCACAACATCAGACTACATGACTCTCGACCTTTTAGGGAGAGATCAAGGAGGATTGCTCTCTCTGAGATGGAAGATGTGCGACATCATCTTCAAGAGCTGGCTGCAAATGGCATCATTACCAAGTCCCGCAGCCCATACGCCTCACCCATTGTGGTGGTCCATAAAAAGAACGTGAAAATCCGGATGTGTATTGACTACCGCACCCTAAACAACCATACTGTGGTTGACCAGTACACTACGCCTCGAGTCCAAGATGCCTTAGACTGCTTGTTGGGAAACCAGTGGTTCTCTGTGTTAGATCTCCAGAGTGGATACTACCAGATCCCTCTGGGAGAAGAAGATAAAGAGAAGACAGCCTTCATCTGCCCATTAGGGTTTTATCAGTTTGAATGCATGCCCCAGGGGATTTCTGGAGCACCTGCCACATTTCAAATTCTTATGGAGAAAGTTGGGGGAGACATGAATTTACTGCAAGTGTTAGTTTATTTGGATGACCTGATTGCGTTTGGAAGAACCTTGGAGGGGCATGAAGAACGACTTCTTAAAGTGCTTGATAGGTTGGAGGATTATGGTTTGAAGCTTTCAAGAGACAAATGCCAGTTCTGCCAAACCTCAGTGAACTATGTAGGTCACACTGTGTCCTAAGAGGGTATGAGTACTGATCCTGATAAAATAGAAGCACTCACTCCCTGGCCATGTCCAAGTAACTACAGAGAACTTGAGACCTTTCTTGGATTTAGTGGCTACTACTGCAGATTTGTGAAGAACTATGCTACGACTGTAAAGCCTCTAAATGATCTTACCAGGGGATACCAGTCTTGAAAAAACAAATCTAAGAACAAGGGGAGGTCCCCAAAGCCTCCTGTGCAGACACACTATGGCCCCTTCGAACCATTTGGGCCACGGTGGGCTCAGAGATGTGAAAGGGCATTTCAAGAAATCATTACTTGCCTAACTCATGCTCCAATCCTAGTCTTTGCTGACCCCAGCAAACCATTTATCCTGCATACTGATGCCAGTTTGGAGGTTCTGGGAGCAGTCCTGTACCAGGAAGTGGAAGGCAAATGTAAACCTGTAATCTTTGCCAGCCGAGGACTGTCTGATAGTGAAACTCGCTATCCCACCCACAAGCTGGAGTTCCTGGTCTTGAAATGGGCCATCACTGAGAAAATTCGAGACTACCTGTATGGTGCTCAGTTTCAGCTGTGAACAGACAACAATCCACTGATTTATGTGTTAACTAGTGCTAAGCTGGATGCTACAGGGCAAAGATGGGTGGCCGCTTTGGCTAGCTATGACTTCAGCATTCAATACCAATCAGGGAGAAGCAATGTAGATGTGGATGCATTGTCCAGGCTTCCACAGGCACTGGAAGTCTCTGTGATACCCCTGGATGGAGTGAGAGCTATTTGCAGTGTGAGTTGTCGAGAGCCAGAGGCCCACGAAAGCCTTCATGAATGTGTTGCAGAAGCTCTGGGCCTGTCCCCTGAAAGCGTGCCTTCTGCCTCAGTGAACTATATGGCATTGGACCAGTCTCCATTGCCCATGCTCAATGCAGCTGACTGGCAAGAAGCCCAGCTGCAAGATATTGACATTTGTGATATACTACTTGCCAAAAGGGAGGGGTGAAGCCCAGCTGCGGTTGTCCCACCTAGCCCTGAGGGTAAACTACTATTGAGAGAATGAACCAAACTAAAACTGATTCAGGGAGTGCTACACCAAGTGACCATGGACCCTTTACAAAAGCAGCGAGCACAGTTAGTGCTACCAAAAGAGTACAGAGTCCTGGCCAGGAGGGCCCCGCATGATGATTTTGGACATCTAGGGATGGAGAGGACCCTGGAACTTGTTTGTAGTAGGTTCTATTGGCCCCGAATGGCTGAAGATGTTCGCAGGAAATGTGAGACATGCACTCGATGTGTTCAAAGGAAAACTCTGCCCACGAGGGCTGCATATCTCAAGAACATCACCAGCAACAAACCTTTGGAGCTGGTATGCATTGATTTCTTGTCTCTAGAAGTAGACAAGAGGAATGTTGGGAACATTGTAGTAGTGATGGACCATTTTACACGGTATGCACAGGCATATCCCACACGTGATCAGAGGACCACTCGCTCGAGTATTGTGGGAGAAATATCTCTGTCTATGGATTCCCAGCCCAGATACACTCTGATCAGGGTCGGGATTTTGAGAGTCACCTTCTGAAGGAGGTGCTGAGGATAGCAGGAATTAAAAAGTCTAGGACAACGCCTTATCACCCGCAAGGTGATCCTCGGCCAGAGAGGTTCAACCAAACCCTGTTAGATATGTTGGGGACTTTGCAACCAGAGCAGAAGGCAACCTGGAGCCAACATGTCGCATTTCTGGTGCATGCCTACAATGCCACAAAGAACGATGCTACGGGAGTCACCCCATATCTCTTGATGTTTGGGTGAGAACCAAGATTACCCATAGACTTGTGCTTTCGTGTATCAGAAGATGGAGATACCTATGAAACTCTTCAGCAATATGTATCCTGACTAAGAGAAAAGCTGCGGGATGCTTATCACTTAGCTACCCCTGCGGCTCAGAAGAACGCAGACCACAACAAACATCGATATGATGCTAGAGTGCGTTTGCAGGAGTTCCAGCCGGGGGACAGAGTCCTGCTGTGAAATTTGGGTATTGCTGGCAAACACAAGATAGCTTACAGATGAAAGGCAATACCTTACCTGGTGATGGAAAAGCTGGGAGACATGCCAGTCCACAAGATCAAACCTGAAGAGGGTCCAGGACAAATAAAGACGGTGCATAGAAACCTTTTGCTCCCTGTGGGGGAATTGGTAGGCACCCCTTATGAAATGGGCAGAACAGAAGTGCTAGACCAAAGCCACCATCCAACATGGACAGCGGGCCCCCTGCAGCTAACCTACCCCTATTCAGCACATCTGAGAGTGAGTCTGAGGAGGAAGACACAACCATGGTGTATCCTGGAATGGAGACAAGATTTCAGTCTCGATCAGCTGAACCAAAAGAGAGTTCCCCCTCCTCTGCCCTAAACCCCATGGCAGAGGATTTAGTCCCATTACTGGCCCCCTGTGATGATGCACACAGGTTATTGGACAGTGGAGACATCCAAGGGGAGGAGGCCCTAGGCATGTTGGACCTTCCACAGTCGGAACCAGAGATGCAGGGGCCTATGCCAGTAGCCGAGGGATCCTCAAAGGAAACCTCTCCATCCGTCGCTCAAGAAGATGTCCCCCTTACCTCTGCAACAGAGATTCTCAATAGACAAGACAGGGTAATAAGACCAGTAAAATGATTAACTTATGATGCACCTGGGGTGACTAGTGAAGAGCCAATACACTTAGCACACATCCTTGTGAAAGCTGAAGTGGGCTTTCTGAGCCCCTTTGGAGGGAACCAGTGAATTGGTACAATAGAGAGTGTGATTTGTTGGGACAAATTCTCAGCTGGGGGGAGGATGTAAGCAGAGTCAGGATGAGCTCTACCCTGACATCTGGTGGCGAGTTGTGGCGGGTTGTGGAAAAGAACTTCAGGGGCTGATCTCATTTGCATAGGCTCTCCCACCCTGCCTAGATGGTCACTTTGGCTGCTGTAAGAGCCCCAGTTTCTCTGTTATTGTGGCAGGAAGAATAAACTGTTATTATCCTGATTATGTGAATCACAGACAATGGAACTGTACTTGGCCTTTTGTTATGGGGCTCACCATCAACTAAGCAGCACTTGCTAGACAAGGGTCATGGGTTCCAAAACCCAGTGAATTGAGAGAGGCTGGGGATAGATATTAGTACCTTGCGGTGCAGTGTGCCCTGCCCTGCTGTAAGGGCCTTAAACACCAATTGCACATTTTTCTCTCTCCACTGTGGAATATCAGAGCTAATTTTGATTCCATTAGGAGCCTAGTTATTGGCTGCTGAGTTGAATTTACTTTGGGCCAGTGGTGCACCAGCACTGAGGCTCCCCAAGTTGAAATCATTAAAGAGCTTAAATTACTAAGAGCTGAAGTCACTGAGCACTGTGTTAAGTCATGGGGGCTGAAGATATATTGTGGGATGGCTGGAGTGGTTCATGGGACGGCTGGTGGAGCAGAACGGAGCGGAGCCCCACAGAGAGGCTTTGGACCATGTAAGGTGCCCCTTAATGCCCCCATTTCCACCCAGGCTGGGAGGTAAAACTCTGCAAATAAACTTTCGAACTCTGGGGCTGCACTGACCAGGGAGAGAGACTTTTGAGTTGTGGGACTTTGGGTGACTTTTGGGTTGCTGGACTCAAGAACCAAAGGCAAAGGACATGACCCAATTTGCTTGGGGTGGGTTTTTGCTCATGGTTTGTGTTATGAATCCTGTTGGTTGTGTTTCCCCAACATAATGCCACATTGTTTCTCTCTGTTATTAAAAGGCTTTTGCTACACTCAGACTCTGTGCTTGCGAGAGGGGAAGTATTGCCTCTTAGAGGCGCCCAGCGGGGAGGTATATATTTGTCCCAGGTCACTGGGTGGGGGCTCGAGCCAGTTTTGCATTATGTTATTGGAATGGAACCCCTAGATACTGAACCCGGCCCTTGTTGCTGCCAACTCTGATGGACAGAAGGGTTACATACAGTTTCCATAAGTCTGCAGGTCTTGTATGGATCTTGCTATCCTCCATTTTCACAGGTATTCACTCTCCTTGACTTGAATGCCATTTTGATAGCACAGGTGAGAACAAGCTAGCCATGTTACTGTGTTAACTTATTGTCTTCAGTCCAATGTGTGACAGCAACATCCTGGTATAGCTGTGATGGGGGCTTCTCCCTCAAGTCTCTATGTGTGCACCCAGTAGTTTTACTGGCTGGCTTCTCCTTCAGGTGGTGAAGCCAACTGTGAGATATATATATTATATATAAAAACTCAGACAAAACTTTGTTTTATAGAATCCAAAGGAATAGACCTTGAAAATAGGGACATTTCTGGTTTTTCAGGGCCAAATGGTCACCTTACCCACTTGTTCCAACTAGTGAGGAGCAAACCGATCCACCCAAAGCAAATGTGCTTTGGCCACATGCCTTGTAGAGACATTCCTTAGAGATCAAAAATAAAGAGGACTATAAATATTCATTTATACTATTCAGGGTCAAAATTATAAACATATAGACGTGGATTTTGGATCTAGGTTTGTTCATGTTACCTCCATAAATTTGTCATATTTCTGTCAAAATGAAGTACAGTTAGTTCCTTTGGTTAATTTTTTCAAATGCAAATTTCTGTCCTATTACTATTATCTGTGTGGTACCTTAAGAAATATATCTGAGTGATTAAAATAATTATTCTTAACTACAACCCCCTCATTATTCATTCTGTACATTTTCTAAAAGGCAAAGCAAGTTCATTAGACTAGACAAACCATTTCTTGTACCATGGTAAGTATTACTAATTAAATCCCTTGCCTCAAATTAACTTTATTTTGTTTTGTTCACAAATGTTTCTGATAGTAGTCCAGTCAGGGAAGTCAAGGTAGTGGCTCTTAATTTCCCTCAGTCAATTTATCCAGTGGGGACAGGACTGTACTCAATACATAACTGACAAAGTTACATTATTCTTCTGTCAATATGAGTCATAGCATAACTCATGCAGCTCCTACAGAACTTTGGAGTAAATCCTTTTTGTCTGTTTTTTTGTTTTTGTTTACAAACGAAATAATTTTACTGTTTAATATTTATGTTACAGCAGGTTCTCGAGGCTCCTCCAATCAAGATTGAGGGCCCATGTTTTAGCTACTGAACAAATACATATGAAAACACAGTCCCTGCCCTAATGAGCTAAAAAACAAATGAAAATAGCTTTGCCACAAACCATGGCTTCAATGACAACTGCAGGAGAACCTGCAGATTCCAATCCTCATTTCCTGAATTCACACATGGACTTAGATCCTGATCATGCACTGAGATTTATATCAGTGGAACTCTGTGCCTGCAGATCCCCTCTGAAGTCAGTGGGGGTGTTTACATGAGTCGGGGGCCATCCATCCATAGCACATTGCAGGATTGTGTCCTAAGGCTGTAATTTGTTCTGGAAAAACAGACCTGGTTCCATTCCATAGGTTTTGTTGTGAGTGGCTGATTTGTTTTTCTTTTGTTCTGAATGGCTGAATAGATTTTATTTTAACTCTCACAAAGTGTGGGAGAAGGTAGGGTGGAATGGTGGTGAATTATTGTTTGTTTGTTTGTTTTTTACATCAGTCCTTTTTTTTCCTTCCTGGTTAGAAGATATCTTCAGTTCTAGAATTTTTTGTTTTATGAGTTAATGCTTCACAAAGGGGCTTTCTGTTCTGGCAATAAAGAAACACATATGGCGTTAGAATGGGGGAAAAACCTGAGGTTTGTGGCATTATTGTTTGTTCACTTCATACCCAATATTTTGGGGATCTGCCTGGTACTAATCAAATAAGGCTTTCAAATTAAGGGTATTATCCCATAATTCTTCGATGCATGGAACTCGTATTGAAACCAATGGGAATTCCACATACAGAGAGCTAGCGGGCCCTAAGGGGCTGATCGAAAGCCCATTGAAGTCAGTGGGGTTCTTTCCATCATCTTCAATAGGCTTTAGAGTAAGTATCTTCATTTGCATTTGTGTATGCCCACTATGTGTTTGAATATAAATAGTTGTTTCAGATTGACTAGGGTTTGAATGAGTAACTGTTAGGACTGTCAAGCAATTAAAAAAATCAATTGTGATTAATCACATGATTAAAAAAATTAATTGTGTGATTAATTGCACTATTAATAATAGAATACCCTTTATATAAATATTTGTGGATGTTCTCTACATTTTCAAATATATTGATTTCAATTATAACACAGAATACAAAGGGTAGAGTGCTCACTTTATTTTTATTTTTTATTACAAATATTTGCACGATAAAAAGCAAAAGAAATAATATTTTTCAATTCACCTAATACAAGTACTATAATGCAATCTCTTTATCATTAAATTTGAACTTACAAATGTAGATTTATGTACAAAAAATTACTGAATTCAAAAATAAAACAACATAAAACTTTAGTGCCTACAAATCCACTCAGTCCTAATCTGAAATATGCAGCGAAAGTGTTCTTAAAATGAACAACATATACTGAGTCATCATCCGAGACTGCTGTAACATGAAATATATGGCAAAATGCGGGTAAAATAGAGCAGGAGACATACAATTCTCCCCCAAGGAGTTCAGTTACAAATTTAATTAACACATTATTTTTTTAATGAGCATCATCAGCATGGAAGCTGGAATGGTGGCCGAAGCATGAAGGGGAATATGAATGTTTAGCATATCTGGCACATAAATACCTTGCAATGCTGGCAATGAAAGTTCCATGTGAACACCTGTTCTCACTTTCTGATGACATTGTAAAGAAGAAGTGGGCAGCATTATCTCCCGTAAATATAAACAACCTTGTTTGTCTTAGCGATTGGCTGAACAAGAAGTAGGACTGAGTGGACTTGTAGGCTCTAAAATTTTGCATTGTTTTGTTTGAGTGCAGTTCTGTAACAAAAAAATCTACATTTGTAAGTTGCACTTTCATGATAAAGAGATTGCACTACAGTACTTGTATGAGGTGAATTGAAAAATAATGTTTCTTTTGTTTATCATTTTTACAGTGCAAATATTTGTAATAAAAATAATAATATAAAGTGATCAGTGTACACTTTGTATTCTGTGTTGTAATTGAAATAAATATTGTTTAACAATGAGATTAAAACTGCAATTAATCATGATTAATTTTTTGATTTGATCGCATGAGTTAACTGTGATTAATCAACAGCCCTAGTAACTACCTGATGGAGCCATTTTCAAAGGGCAAGGTATTGTTTAATTAAAGTTTCTAAATTGAATGTGGTTTCTGTTAAATACAAATACTGTTTCCAGATGACCAAACATTTTTTCAACTCTTAAAAGTTGTAAAATGTTGGACAAACTTTGTGTTGGTTGTGTTAAGTAACATAAGGTTATTTGCAAAGGGTACCAGACAAATTATCTGTTCAGTGACACTTGGAGTGGCATCTTTATAGTCATGAATCAGTGTGGAAAGCACCTCTACAAATAATGGGGACAAGATTAGTGTCTCAACATAAACTGGGACTTTGAAAGTAATATCAGGTTACATTCATATTAAACTTGTAGGAGTGGTGTACCTTGAGCCAGATTTTCAGCTGAAATAAATTGGCACAGTTCCATTGATTTCAGCCAATAAACACTGACTGAGGATCTGACCTCTTGTTTTTCACCTATTCTCATAATGGTGTATTAGGTAAGCCTTATTCATAGATTCCAAGGCCAGAAGGAACCACTGTGGTCACTTAGTCTGACCTCCTGTATAACAAAGTGCATAGGTGGGACAGCAAATGGATTTGGCCACTCTATTCAGTCATATACTCTCTCTAAATTGAGCAACCAGGTGAAAAGGATATGTGAATCTTGTTACTGTCTGCTGCATTTACAAATGTAAAGGGGAAGATGACTTTGAATTATTTTGTTTTTTAGTCGCTGAGGGTAACATTTGCTAGTTATAAGGCAAAACTGGAAAGTTTTAAGAGCTACCAGCCACATGTGGGAAGAGGGAGAAATAAAAGCTTCACCCCACGAAGAGCAGTAGTATCAGGCACACAGCCTTTGGATGCCTGAGGACTCCCAGGGATATACATGGTGCTTCCCATCATGTGCTGCAGCTATGTGCCATCCTCGATAGCAGAGGTCCCCAAACTGTGGGGCGCACTCCCTAAGGGGGGCATGAAGAAATGTCCATGAGGGTGCTACAGGGTCTGAGCCAGGCCCCGGGGGGGTGGTGTGGGAGCACCAGCCATCCCCTTTCCACACACCCCCAGTTGTGGCCCCAGCATCGCCCCCCTTACCCTGTCCACATCCCTCACCCTAGAGCCGTGGCCCCACTCCCGACCCCAGCTCTGGGGGCATGGCAGAAGTCCACGCACAGGGGTAAGGAGGGGCACAACCCACAAAAGTGTGGGGGGCATTGCTCTATAGTCTTTGCCTACATAGCATAAATGACCCCCAAATAAATAAATAAGTACCCCTGGCCCTCAAAAAACCCCAGAACTTTTCAGAGCAAACTAAAGAATATTCAACACTTAGGTCTTTTCTCATAGTTTTAACTGAAATATAATTCATTTTAGTAACACTGCAGTATGGGATGCATAAAAGACTTAGATGTCTCATCAGAATAGATAATATTCAGTGTCCCTGGCATCTTCTGTTACTATCATTTACATAGAATAAAGGGGACTAGATATAACGTAGGAGGGACTATTGCCATAAAGTGCAGTCCAGTTTCATATACTTCTCTCCAGCTGGCTTCTGGGAGCAGAAGTACATTCTTGAGCCCAATAATTTTGACATTCTAGTTTTGGCGATGATTTTCTAATTATTTTACATTATAACCATCTACTGCCTATAAATGGGGATCTCTCAAGGTTTCTTTGCCAACAAGTCTTTGAAGAAGCTTCTAGCAATTCAGATGGGATACTATAATTTATCACCTCAATGCCCATATTTTCAGTTTTTCTTTTGTATTTGACATAGTGTTTTGGAGGGAGTCCAGACTCTTATGCAGATCATCTGTACTTCATTTAACTATAATCTTCAACTGAGCCCTTTGCTCCCTCTTGCAAAACAGATTCAGCATGCTAGAGAGAAGAAAGAATTAATGCAATTGGGACATTTTACTCAAAAAGGAATAATATGCATCTCCCTTCCATCCAACCCTCTCTCACCCCTTCTGTGAGTTGAAAGGAACCGTATGGGATGGAGTGGGTCTTATTTTTTGCAGACCAAATGACCATGTTAAATCCAAATCCTGCAACAGGCTTCCTCTGGGCAGATTCCTGCACCCAAACAGAGCAGCATACTGGAGCATGGTGGCCACTGGAAGCCTATTGTGGCTCTCTGATCCTCAGCTACCCAGTGGAAGTTAGGACAGCTGGGGGAGGGAGGGCATCTTCTCTGATTTGTACTACAGAGCTTACATCAGCAGAGGATGAGACCTGGTGGAGCTCATCTCCGCCACACACCCCCCTCACCACCAACTCAGCCCCAGCCTGGCCCTGCTCCTCCCACTGACTCCAGTCTAAAATGCTGAGTGGAACTGGAGAAAGAGGGCCAGGCTTCAGGGGGTCTCAGTTTTGTGGGACACCAGGGTCTCAGGAACATAGACTCTGGCCAGGCTGTTACTGGATAAACATAGACCTTGCCGAATATAATACTGGATTCTGTGCATGCTCAACAAAGGCATTTCACCTACAACTCTGCCTGTCTGCAGTATCACATATTGCTAAAGAAACAACCATAGCATGGAGACAAATGGCGTCGAAAGCAGATACATCACCTCTGCCGGCTTTATACCAACAGAGACTCCTCCTACACAGGGAGGCTTTTCCTGTGGGACTCTCTAGCCAGTGAACTTGGCAGACCAGGGAATCTGGCGCTATTTGTTTGGAACATTTTATGCACTGTACAACAGTCGTAATGTTATGGCACCATGTAATAATAAAGCCAGAGTACGTAGACATTGAACTAAATATCCAGCCTTCACATGTAGCGGAAACATGGAGGATAGTGTGAACACAGTTTCTCCTTCAGCATCTGTAACATCAAACTCAGGAAAGCATAATTGAATGGCAATGGCATGTTTGGTTATCTTTTGTGATGAGAGAGGGAACTCTAGAGCCCCTTCATTTCCTTTCCCCTATAAGCTCACCCTAGCCAGAGACAACAGAAGTGGTCAGGAGACAAGGAAACCGGGAAGCCCTCTTTCCTGAGCAGCAGGCACATCTCTGTGCAGGGTGTCTGCCTGCGGCAGTGCATTAGGCAAGGACACAGCTTAGGTGGTGCCGACAGGTGGGGGGTTGATTTCAAAACATGAAGAAAATTACTCACTTGTGCAAGTGACTAATTTTACTCCTGTGATCAGTGACAATGAACTTAGAATAATAAAATACAGCTTCTTCACAAAGACTTGGTCATATATAATGATATTCCTCCAACAATTGGGGTTGGAATTTAAAAAATAGCATACCAAGAAAACAATGATCCATATTAACTCCCCAGAAAACATATTACAGCAGCTAGATGCAGGAAGAGACAGGAAGGCTCTGCCTGTTGTTTGCTATAGATAATATGGCATGAGAAATGAGTTTGTTTTCGACCCATCACTGCAGTTATATATCCTCTTATGTAATCTTTTTCCTCTTGAATGAAGAATTGAATGAACACATCTTCCTGCTAAGAAGCATGCTGATTCTGTTCTTACTTATACTGGTTGTAAATCAGGAGTAACTCCACTGAAAGCAAGAGAGTTACACTGGTGTAAAATTGGTGTGAGAGGAGAATCAGTCCCCTGGGCTGCATAATAATGCCATCCGTGTTCGTTTATTTTCATTTAATTGGGTGCTATATTATTATGCATTTCTTCATTTTTCTTTATGGACACCATAAAGTTTACTTAAAGAGATATATGAGAGCTGAGTACAAAAATTTATTCTACATGTTCCTGGGGAATAATTTCAAAGCTCGTAAGTGCAAAAGAATGCATGCATCAAGTGAAAGATGTCCTCCCAGAGGTTAGTAAAAATTCAAATGCCCATTACAATCCACGCTATGTGGAGGAAATAACAAAAAATGTGTTTCTTTCACTATTTTGTTCTGACACATTAGCATATTCCATGATGCTGCAATGTGTACAGTACGGGATGAGTCACTTTCACTGAAAGTTTTTGTCCCAGTCTCCTTTTTCAAGGCTTCACTCTTCAATATTTCCTTTTCTAAGGGCTGGCAAGAAATAGTTTGATTAATTTGTTCCAAAGTATCTGGCTTTGTATTGGAGCCATTAAGGTGCCCTGCTTACAAGTGAAACTGAACTACAAATATCAGTACCCAACAAAAGTCAACATTAAAGAGTGCTGAGGAAAAAGTGGTATGATTAATTAAATGAAAAGTTCTTTACAACAAGTCATGAGTGGAAAAATAAGTGAAATGCAGATCACTGTCAAGAGCTTTATAAGAAAATTGGGATTTTTAGAAAAACATATAAAATATAAATGAAGAGGGAAGGACAAGGGTGTTTTTCATTACAAGGATGAATAAGAAAGTAATCACTAATAACTATGGCAATATGTAATTAATTACCCTCTTCTACCACCTTGTGGAAGCATAATATTAATTAATGTGACTGCTCTATGTGGGAAAGGAGAAGAACCATCACATGAATGTACAATGGGCTAGCAGCTAACAAAGAATTAGTCTAAGGTGTCATCTGCATCATCATGATTTGTGGAGGGGACTTTTGGGCTATAGTTGAATTGAAGGATATACATCAACAAATATAGGGTTATTATAGTGGACAATTATTATGGGAAGTTTAATATGTATATTATGTATTTTATTCTTTATTTTGTATATTTAAATTTTACGTTTAAAACTCTTTAAGCAAAGGATAGATACTTAGATCTGTGGTGAACATAAATAAAGATGTCTTCTATCATCTCATTCCCACTGTTAAAAATTGTTATTGGCTGTGCCTGGAAGAGAGAAAAATCACCCAGCATGGATGAATGAATTTCACTGGATTTGGTACATTCTTACTATGGACAAATGAAGGGCCCAGTCCTGCTGTCAGATCAGCTGGTGCAGAGCTCTGTGCCTGTACAGTGGAGCTCCATATGGATGCAGGGGTCTGATCTGGCAGATCTGGTGGCAGAGTCAGGGCTTAACCATTTTCTTGGCCAATGAATATCAGGATTATATAAGTATGTAGAAGTTCCCCAATGATGGAAGGCCTAAATAGACATGATTCCTGAATATACCCAAGCTCTGTGCCACTTTTGGGCTTCCCCTTTCCTGAAGGCAGCAGTGGCTATCTCAATCCATATCAAGATCAGAGCAATCTCAATGGCTGCCCTAACTTTCACTTTATTTCCCAAAGGGGATATCTAACAGATCTTCAACATCATATGCAAAACCGCTGCAGAAACATACAAGAACATTTTATTCTACTCCCTCCATTAGAACAGGTTCTCCTCTCCCCTTTCCACAACACCTATATCTACCTCACCTGCATAATCCATCCTGACTAGGCCCTTTCCTCCTGTACAATTTCCATGTATTTCCTCTTGTTTTTCTGATATTTAAAATCAGATATTTATGTTTATTTTAGGTGAGGCATTATATTTTTACATCAAACTTTCTATAAATTAAAGAAGCACCTTAATTTACTCTACCTTGGTTTGTTCTTTTTATTTTCCTTGTCCGTGTTCCGTTCCCCCAGCCTCCACCCGCATCTTTCTTCTCTTCACCTCTAGTACCGTACGTACTGTGGGATATGTCTTCCTCCATCATTTTCTAGGCCAGTTATTCCGTATTCCAATTTTTCCACTTTTCTTGGGCCTGATTCTTTTCTCACACTAGCCCCAAAGTCAGTGTTACTTCATTGATTTCACTAGATTTACTCCTGATTTACACCAGTGTGAGCTGAATCAGGATCAAGAAGTAGAGGAGTCTGGCTGCATGCAGAATCAGCCAGTCAAGAAATGCATGTTGCTCTACTAA
Organism: Lepidochelys kempii; assembly: GCF_965140285.1. Taxonomy (NCBI): domain Eukaryota; kingdom Metazoa; phylum Chordata; order Testudines; family Cheloniidae; genus Lepidochelys; species Lepidochelys kempii. Next base: position 84,508,347 of record NC_136381.1, read on the forward strand.
GGGCCTTTATCCAGATCCCATCAAAGCAATGGAAAGATTGTTATTTTCACCCACATGACATACTCTGTCATCTAAATGAAAAATTGTCTGTATTGTGAAGGTCCTTTTCAATCCACCTAGTTTTAATTTTTCAAATATCTTCTTTTTCAGCCCTGTGATAGGTTGCATAGATCCCACTGAGGAATTGGCAGGGGAGATGGTTAACTTTCTCTCCTTAAGTAAAGACAAGATCTCAAGGATCAGCAGGAAACCTGTTCATGAGGGAAGTGTGGCTATGCCCAGCTGTGCTGAATTAGGTAATTCCCTAGCTCTTTGTAATAGGGATGTGCTCTGAAGAACCTCGGTTAGCATTAGGAACCAGGCCCTGCTTGTGAGGAGGAGGAAATAGTAGATGAAACGTGCTCTCTTCACAGATTCACACTATGGTTGGCCTTTGCTGTAATTTCATTCAGAAAACAGGTTGATGGAAGTCTTTGGAACTCTAGGTTCAAAACTCCCAGTAAGAGACATTTTATTTACTGTAGCAAGATACAAAAAGCCTGATTGCTGCAAGTCCATGAGATTTCAGGGCCCTGTGGGATTGGGTCCTGGGTCTTCACAGATCCTTTAAAGGAAAATATTTTTCCTTTATCAGTCAGGTTCTTTCATGTAATGCCTTGAGTACTTCAGTGTTATGGTAGAAAACGCAGTGTGGGAGCTAAGTATTCTGTATGACAGTAACTTGTGGCGAGGGGAGATAGGAAGGATTTTGAACATATCCCTTGTTTTGGTAGATTTCATATTCAGCTTTGCCAAACCCAAGCTTTCAGAAATCCTGAGTCAGGCTCAAAAAGTCCTAAGACTTAAATAATATGTTTTGAGAGGGGTTTTGTTTATTTATTGGTGTGGGAGCACTAGGGCTTCACATTTTCAAGTTTTTCTGTGCAAACATGCGGTCTAGATATTTACTTTTAAAAAATGAAAGCTGAGGTTCTCATGTAATAAGATGATTCTAGAAGCTGGGCCTTTAAGAAAAACACCAAATGTTGCACGAGTTGCAACAAAATAATGAGGGCTGGCATGGCCGTCTCCTGCCAGAGAGCACAGTAGCAGCAGATGTGATAGAGTCAGTAGCCTTTTGGTTATCACAAATGGCAGCAAAATAAGCACCAGCATGGGCAGTTCATGAGGCAGTTCTGTTACCCATTTTCTATTACTTTCTCACTATTTTACTGCTTTACTTTATCCATCTCTAATTCAACTGAAACCTGAACTCCAGCCTGCTGTTAATTACTTAATTTACTGCACCCTGAAGAGTGTTACGTGCTTAATACTAGAAATAAGATACAACTCAGTTATTTCACCCTACCATACCTCTTGGATACAATAGCTACCTATTTTCTTGGGCCACTCATTCTGCCACTCTGATCTATTCTATTCCTTGCCTCTAGCTCACTTGTACCCCAGCTGTCTGGAATTCTTCAAACTCCCCAACAAGACTCTGAATAATTTTCTTTCCTTCAGTCCCATATTAAAAGCTTTCCATTTTATTTTACCCGCCTGCAAAGTGTTTTGTAATATCGAATTTTTAGGAATGCCAGTGAATTGTATGTGTTCTCTTAGCTTGACCACCTTTCCCCCCCTTTAAAAACCCACCCATTCACACAAATACATTTGCTTACTCACATTTAGTTTCTTTGTGGGTTGCAAAATTTAGAATCCCCATAACATTTAGGTTCTTTATTGGGCAAGGCACACTCTTTGGAGTGAAAAACCCTGAAGTTAATGCCTCTATTCTGGTGTGCAACAAGATCCACTGGAAAATTAGATTTATAAAGCAAAAAAGGAGCTTGTATTGCCTGACAAGATGCATGCAGCATTTTAGCATTTATTACAGATGACAGTATTTTGAATAATGCAAACCAATTTTTTCCATTTGGTTAAAACTGATTTTGATATGAATTGATGTATACATCAGAAACTCATTTGTTTTTATTTTCCCTAGCACTAACATGCTATTTTGCTTAACAAGAATTCTGCTCCCCGTGGACAGCAGCTGGCAAGCTGGCCAATTTTAAACATGTCCTTATATGTACATCAGAAGGTAGCCTAGTAAGACTTTTTCCTAATAGTATTCATTAGACAGGCACCTGGTAAGATTATAACTTAGATGTTCTACAGCAGGCTCACTAAAGGAAAGATTCCTACTTCATTATACGTGTGTGTGTGTGTGTGTATACATCTCATAGCCTACTTGTTTTGATAGAATCAGAATCATTATACCAGTAGTGCTTCTCTAAGTACTGGAAGATCTGGACATAGTCATAATAGGGAAAAACAGATTTGTTATAATTATGCTAAGGAAACATTTTCCTACAATCAAATCCAACCATTATACATCTTGGAATACATGTGAACGTATGAATGAGAGACACGGAATGTGTGTGATTCCGGATCTCATCTTCAGGAAAACACATTCCCTTCAAGCGACAATTAACAAAGTTTAGTCAAAGAGTTTGTATTTCTTTTTCCAGAAAATATACGATGTGTGGCAGTCACTTAACATTACAGGATAAAAATTCATTTCATTTGGAGAATAACATGAAACAGAAGGAAACAGAGGTGAAAATACAATCAGCTTCCTAGTTAATTGGGGAAAGCCATTCCATCCTTTATTTCCTAGTTAGAAATGGCTCACTACATATGATTTATTTGCTGTACGGAAATCCAATTTTATGGTTTGTTTACAAGTTACCCAGGTTTTATCTAGCAATTTACAATATAAATAGCTAACATGGAAGACAGATTCATAGAAATGTAGGGCTGGAAGGGACCTCAAGAGGTCATCTAGTCCATTCCCCTGAGACAGGTTTGCATGTACCATATATACCTTACGTGTATAAGATGTGTGTTAACAATGAAGAACTTGCTATTCTTGTTTAATCTGGGGTATGTTCAAGTTGCCCGTCAACCTGCTACTGAATTATTTCTGATTCTACTTCAAGAATTGACTTTTGGCCTACAATATAATGATGAGCTCTCTTTTTTCTCTAGGCAAGTAGATGAATATTTCACCTGTCATGCCAAAGAATGTCAGGTGTTCACAATCTGATTTTGAAGGAACACATGTTACAACTAATTTTTATTGGTCTTCTATCTATATCATCAAAACCAGCAACACCAGAGACATTGATTGGCAACATGGCTGGAAATGTTATTAGGGTGGCCGGGGACTGGAATAAACATAGAGACTGAACAACCCTGTCACCAATAGAGGTCGTCTGCCCTAAAGAGTTAAGGCACCATGGCAATGTGTGTAGGGACAATTGCACGGTTGCTAGGTTTGCGAATGCTGTGCATCAGTACAGAACGTCTATTCCAGGGTTGTCGGTCTAGCAATTTTCATAACCACTAAAATTCATCTCTAAAAACCCACTCCCAATTAGAGACTCATATTTCAGCCTGACAGCAATGAGAATTAATGGGGGTTTTTTTTAGACATTTTAATTTTAACAAACACAAACTGGAGATATTCTATAAATGGGTTATGCAACACATATATGTTTTAAAAGCAAGAAAACCAGTTATAGAAACATAATTGAAATACAGAATGTCACCATTTTAATCTGTATTCATCCTAACCATAGCAAAGATTCAGTAATCCAGTGTGGTACATGTATAAGTGGTAGAATGTAACTTATTCTGCCCACAGTCCTCTAGTTCTATTCAGCAATATTTCCACTATTCTGTACTAGCTGAAGAGGCTTCACAAGGCCACAGAGGCTGCAAATGTCACTCCAGCAAGAAAACAATGAGCAAAAGATCCTTGAAACTTTTGTTTCTGTGCATTGCTAACATGCAGAGAGGAGCAAACAGGGGCTGATGAGGTGATAAGCTAATGCAGATCAGGTCATAGTCTCTTGCAGACCACTGTTCCTGATTTACCAGAATTTTTAATTCTTCCCTTCTTTCTGTAATTATTTGGGGCTGACGATAACTCTAGCATAGCAAGGACCAGAGGAACTGTTGTAGCACTCTGATTTAAATAGCTTCATTTCTACTTTGCAAAATCTTTCACACTCACTTAATATTTTTGGTCTCTCATATTTCATCTCATGTGCCAAATGTTAGAAATCCAGTGAACATGTTAAACACATACTTATGGTGATTATTAATAATGAAGATAATTTGGACTTCTGTAGTGTCTTCCATCTGAGACTCTTAAAATGCTTTAGGAACATTAACTGCCATGTGGCAATTATAAAGAATTCCAGAAAGAATCAGGTTCTTCTAATACCGAATGAGGAGCTTTATTAGAAAAAGGAAGCACTATCATCTTGAAAATTATCATCTTTCTCTGTGCTTCACTGTAGAGCTACCTAGAATCCTCCCTATGCCTTCCAGCCTCATTTCCTGCTGCAGATTTAAACAGACAATATGCATATGTTCACATTAACTAATTAAGCCTCACCTCTATGATAGGAAAGAGAAAATAGGGATCATTCAACCCATTGCTGAAAGATGGCCACCTTGAGAATGGAGCCAAGCAGCTGTTTAAAAGTTAAAAACAATGTAGTACAGGAAGTAAAAGATACAGGGAAGAGAACTGAGAATGGCAGAATTGCATACACCAGAATGTGAAATTAATATCCTTATGCTTATTAAAAATTCGCTGTAATCTTTAATGACCCCAAATGGTCAGGAGCATATCTTTGTGTGTGTGTGTGTCCTTTAGCAGGTTTTGTTTCTACGGAGTTACTGTAAATCACATTTTGGGGACTGGCTTATTTATTGATATGTTCATCTTGTAACATTCTTGCAGTTAATATTGTGTTTCAGAACTTGTGTTACATTTGTTCCTTATTTAACCCTGTGAGCCTTATCAAAGTCAATAAAGTCACAGAGATGTATCTGAAGAAAACATTTTCCCCTTTCTTTTCATATTTCTGTATTCATAGTAGGCATTTGTATTTAATAGAGGTTTTCAATAAATTCATGATATATTAAATACTTAATTTGAATTTTTTTTATTCAGCAGATATGATAGTAAAACCCAACAGAGATTCAAAATGTGAAAGAAAGGGGGGAGGAGGCTTTTAAGGGAGCAGCCTTGAATCTTATAGAGGAATATTGGAATTATCCATGACCATATCCTACCTATTTCTAATGACATTATTTTAACTGTTTCTGGCTGAATCTCAAGATCATCCCAAAGTTTTACAGAGCAGACACCTTATTAACCATCTTTTCTAAAACTATCCCACTGCAAGACCCCAAAATCCTGGAATATCTGTGGAAGTGAGGACTCAAAATGAAATTCATGCTACAGATTTAATTCCATGTTCAATGAAACATTCAATTGAAACAAACTAATCACATTTTCTGTGCCCGCAATGTAGTCCTAATATATCAACATTAATGTTAAAAAACGAACAGGTGCCGCAATACACACCAAGAGGATGTACTAGTGAAGTTACATGAGCTCCCCACGTGGTCCTAGATCCTTCACCATTAAAGTCTTGGGATTAACTTCAGTGAGTTTAGGATCAAGAAGCTCACTGCAGGATTGGTGCCCAAACGATCAGCATATGTATTTTTTGATAGGTCCCCTTCCACAGCAATATCAAAATGATTCTATTCTGAAATCCGGCATCTGTGGAATACATAATAGTTAATTAAAATCAAGAGCATAAAAAATATGAGTAGGAGAGAACCGAGAGATAGCACATGAGGTATTTTAAGAACCATTTATTTGAGCCTTATATTTTGGATTATTTTCCTTGCTATCTAGACAAATATTTCTAGGGACCCCTCGTTCTTTAAATAATTTAAATATATGTAATGAATATTTTGGTGATTAAGTACAAAGGGAAAATTTAGCTGATTCACGTCTCAGATTGAGTGTTAAGCTAGGCTGCCTAGCTTTAAATAAAACACTTGTATAGTGAAAAGAAAAGGAGGACTTGTGGCACCTTAGAGACTAACCAATTTATTAGAGCATAAGCTTTCGTGAGCTACAGCTCACTTCTTCAGATGCATATCGTGGAAACTGCAGCAGGCTTTATATATACACAGAGAATATGAAACAATACCTATTCCCACCCCACTGTCCTGCTGGTATATTCACACTCTGCCTTGCAGAGCACAGGTAAGACCTGTTCCTGCCTAAAGAGCTTACAGTCTAAATGGGAGAGGACAAACAACATGTTTTTCTTGTCAGTTATTATTTCTTTTAGGCCAGATCCCCTAGCTGATGTAAACTGCTGTAATCCTTTCAGTGCTGAGGATCTGGCTCTATAGGTTGAATGGTAACAGTGTACTCAGCACCATACAAGACACAAAAGATATGGTCCTTGTCCCAAGGAGCTTACAAAATAAAGAGACAAACACTCCAAAACACATTGGGAGATCAAGAGGAAGGTTCTGGACTGGCTATTTTGTGTTCTATCTGGGTATGACATTACCTAGGGTACAATTTGGACCATTGAACAGCTGTTTCTCCTTAATTCTCTAGCTTGGGGTGCCTTTTACATTGTTTTGCAGTCAGAACATCCACGTCAGGCTTGCTCACACAGCCTTCAGCATGCAAAGTCTTTCCCAGCTAAATTACATGAATGCTTGGACCAGTCACTCATGAATTACATACAGGATGACACCCACAAGTTCCAGATCCCAGCCTTGCCCTCCAGAAAGGTGTCTCTTCTACTGCTCAGTACCCTTCTGAACAGAACTAACTCATAGAAAGTCCGTCATTTCATCAAAGGAAAATGTTATGAATCAGCCTTGTTATCCCATATGGAGTTTCCCCGTGCACACTTTCATCTAAGCACACTGGTTAAGATAAAACAATAAGATACGTTTATTAATTACAAAAGGATAGATTTTAATTGATTGCACGTGATGATGCATAACAGTCAGGGTTGGTTACAAAAGATCATACAAAAGTAAAATGCAAGCTAATGGCTAACTTAACAAACCAAGAGAATTAAAAGTGAAGGCTTTCCTCACAATACACTGCAGTAAATTTCACAAGCTGGGTCTCCTTTCAGCCTGGGGACCCCCCCCCCTTAGTTCAGTATCCTTTAAGTATTCATTGATGTCATGAGCAAAGAAATGGAAGGAGAAGCGGTAAGGTGGAGGCCACTGTCTCTCATTCTTATACCCCTCTCCTTTCTTTGAGGATTACCCCCCAGTCAGGGTGCAGGTGATAAGCTGTCTCTTGTGCACATGAAGTTTGAACCGACCCTGTGATGAAATGTAAATTTTATGTTTACACCTTTCCCCCTGCTGGAGAATGGCTACTTAAGCAGGTGATAGCCCTTTAACACCTAGCTGGGCCAGTGTGTTTTTGTTTCTGAAAAAACTCGCTTCTCGGTGTTACCCAGAATTACAATATATTTTAGTTACAATCAAACAGTAGACTCTTATAACCTCACATATAGTGTTTCTACACATATTTCAACAGGATCATGATATTCAGCAGATTTTGACTTCTCAAATGATACCTCACAAAGCTTACTTTGTGAAAAATTTATCATAGTATTGTAAAAGTGGTGAACATAATGGTATAGACTGTCACACTGGGTGACAGTGTTTTTGTTGAAGCAGGTTAACAGTTGTCACGAGAAGTAAAGCCTTGTGACTAAAAGTGTGGACTGAGTAAGTGTTGAAGACAAAGGAAAGAATGTGTGAATATTTTTTCTCTTGTGGAGCCTATCTTACTAAGGGAATCTTTCTCAACTTCTCATATCTTTGATCAAAATCTACTTTTTCAACAATGAAGCCATTCTTCAGTGCAGCAACCCTGATTTGGGGTCTGACCGATTTCGCCTTCCCATAGAAAAGACACATGCAGATCACCAAATAATAGGAAACGATGCATGTCCTAGGGCAAGCCTGTGTTCAGTGTAGAAATTCACTGCTTTAATAAATTGCTTGTTGGTATACTCTGAAATTCCATTACTAGTTTAGTTTTAGGTGCATTAGCTGAGGAAACTAACAGAAGACTTTATCGGCTGCATCTGGGAAATGATATTGATCCTCTTGAATCAGATTTAGTATTCCACAAGGAGTGCAAGAAGTACTGCAATGAAATGTCTATGACTTGCCGAGCGATTGAAATAGTTCACCGGGGTTTGGAGCCATGTTTGGTAACCTTCTGCAGGATTTGTGTGTGCACAGAATGGGAGCACAACTCTCCTGCTAAATAAAGCCCTAAGTGACTCAACTATGCTCGCATAAGGTGCACTGTAAAGAAGTACAAGCCTTGTTTTCATGATCATTAACATTTACAGGGATGTCAGCCCTTTTTTATATGGCCTTTTCAAATCAAAAGTATTATTAGCTGTTTCTGCCAATGAATGTTAACAGCTTACCCGAGTCTATAACTAAAATGAGGAATCAGAGTAACAGCCGTGTTAGTCTGTATTCGCAAAAAGAAAAGGAGTACTTGTGGCACCTTAGAGACTAACCAATTTATTAGAGCATAAGCTTTCGTGAGCTACAGCTCACTTCATCAGATGCATATCGTGGAAACTGCAGCAGACTTTATATATACACAGAGAATATGAACCAATACCTCCTCCCACCCCACTGTCCTGCTGGTAATAGCTTATCTAAAGTGATCATCAGGTGGGCCATTTCCAGCACAAATCCAGGTTTTCTCACCCTCCACCCCCCCACACAAATTCACTCTCCTGCTGGTGATAGCCCATCCAAAGTGACAACTCTTTACACAATGTGCATGACAATCAAGTTGGGCTATTTCCTGCACAAATCCAGGTTTTCTCACATCCCCTCCACCCCCATACACACACAAACTCACTCTCCTGCTGGTAATAGCTCATCCAAACTGACCACTCTTCAAGTTTAAATCCAAGTTAAACCAGAACATCTGGGGGAGGGGGGGGTAGGAAAAAACAAGAGGAAACAGGCTACCTTGCATAATGACTTAGCCACTCCCAGTCTCTATTTAAGCCTAAATTAATAGTATCCAATTTGCAAATGAATTCCAATTCAGCAGTTTCTCGCTGTAGTCTGGATTTGAAGTTTTTTTGTTTTAAGATAGCGACCTTCATGTCTGTGATTGCGTGACCAGAGAGATTGAAGTGTTCTCCGACTGGTTTATGAATGTTATAATTCTTGACATCTGATTTGTGTCCATTTATTCTTTTACGTAGAGACTGTCCAGTTTGACCAATGTACATGCCATTGTACATTGGTCAAACTGGACAGTCTCTACGTAAAAGAATAAATGGACACAAATCAGATGTCAAGAATTATAACATTCATAAACCAGTCGGAGAACACTTCAATCTCTCTGGTCACGCAATCACAGACATGAAGGTCGCTATCTTAAAACAAAAAAACTTCAAATCCAGACTACAGCGAGAAACTGCTGAATTGGAGTTCATTTGCAAATTGGATACTATTAATTTAGGCTTAAATAGAGACTTGGAGTGGCTAAGTCATTATGCAAGGTAGCCTGTTTCCTCTTGTTTTTTCCTACCCCCCCCCCCCCAGATGTTCTGGTTTAACTTGGATTTAAACTTGAAGAGTGGTCAGTTTGGATGAGCTATTACCAGCAGGAGAGTGAGTTTGTGTGTGTATGGGGGTGGGGGGGATGTGAGAAAACCTGGATTTGTGCAGGAAATAGCCCAACTTGATTGTCATGCACATTGTGTAGAGTTGTCACTTTGGATGGGCTATCACCAGCAGGAGAGTGAATTTGTGTGGGGGGGTGGAGGGTGAGAAAACCTGGATTTGTGCTGGAAATGGCCCACCTGATGATCACTTTAGATAAGCTATTACCAGCAGGACAGTGGGGTGGGAGGAGGTATTGGTTCATATTCTCTGTGTATATATAAAGTCTGCTGCAGTTTCCACGATATGCATCTGATGAAGTGAGCTGTAGCTCACGAAAGCTTATGCTCTAATAAATTGGTTAGTCTCTAAGGTGCCACAAGTACTCCTTTTCTTTAAAATGAGGAAGTTGACTTTAAACATTGGACTGTGTGTTTTTACATATTTCTGTCTGTTGGGAAGATATTTTGCAGCCAATATGATTAAAATGAGAAATAAATAACCTTCTTGTTCTTTTAAGGAGATATCTTCTCATGATCAAGTGCATATTCTCAAAGTGTGAAAACAACTTGTGAAACAAAATTGTTTGATTTTGCCAACTTCTATAAGATTATAGTTTACAGACAGTGAGCCAAATCCTGCCCTTACTTACACCAGTGTGAACTGCTATAGCCTGCTCTCAGTTATACCAGTGTAAATCCAGAGTAACACATTTTAAGCTAATCATTCCACAGAAAGATTTGCACTGTTTAACTGAGAGAATTTAGAAACATCTCAAGCCTCCCCTGCAACCCCCTTTCCACAACATATCTGGGATTTTGCTCCCCTCAGCGAGGAAGGAGCTTAAAATTGTAATAAATGTACGAATTTTGCCTAAAGATATTGAGCACATTTATCCCATACGATAGAAATACACCTGAGTGATTTACCTCCAAGATTCAGTTCCTGACTAATTCAGTTTTCCATTATCTTGGATAATATGAAATGCCACATTTTATTGATTTCTCTCTCTCTTTTTAACAATGGCACACTACCAGAAAAGACCAGCAGCTCTTGATAATTGTACCTTGAAATGGTTTCCTATGTAGACACATGTAAAATATTTGTATCTTTTAGTGACAACAGCACAAGAAGAGTAGAAAGGAAGTCCGGGATAGGCATGGTACACTTGGATGTGGTGTCTTCTTTTGTCCCTTCACTTTAAACTGTACACAGTTTTTACTTGTGAAAAGATGAGAAAAGGAATGTCTGGGGGATGAAGGATGTTGCATCTCTCTTGAAGCTGCTTTCAAGTTCAAGAGCAACTGGATAAACTAGCTTAGTTTTTGGAACTCCTGCTTCAAGTTTCTTCTTTAAGATCTCTTTTGCCATAAAGGCCCAAAATACTTGACAGTGGTTAAGCTGCTGGTGTACTGAGACCACAGCTAACCAACATTGTCTCATTGTTTCTTTTTACTCATAAGTCTGCTGTCTGTATCCATCTGTCATCTCTTGTTTTATACTCAGATTGTAAATTCCTTGGGGGAATTCCTTTTTTGTTCTGTGTTTGTACAGCACCTCGTACAATGAGATCCTGATCCATGACTGGGGTTCCTAGTGTAAGAAGAAGAAGAATATAAATAAATCTGGATTATCTTCCTGTTATGCTTTTCTCAGATAGATAGATAGATAGATAGATAGATAGATAGATAGATAGATAGATAGATAGATAGATAGATGGAAAATACAAGATTATGTAGGATGCAGGGTGAGGATGACAAGCTAAAATACGATGTAGCAAAGAGAGAAAGCCAAAGAAGGGACTCAAGGGGGAAGACTACCACTGATACAATAGGAGAGAAAGATTACTTTAACAGCTGCATGTTGGATACATTGGAAAGAGAAAGTGGTGTAGTGTTCAAAGTAAAAGATGATCAAGATGAGGAAAGAAACTTCAAGCATGAGGACAGTGAGCAAATGGCAGCGATGGCAGAATGTGGCCTAATGCCACCTTTACATGTCTGAGTTCTGAGCCAGTCCCTAAAGCAGTTCAAAGGCTGCTAATTTATGACTGGAAGACTAAAGCCCCCAGGGCATAGAGATATATCAATCTTGCCCCCTTTCTGCTGGACACATCCACTGTGCTGGGAGTGAGAGTGAAGGGGCTGCAGGGAAAACCACTGTGACAGTCCCGTGCTATCTGGAGATTATGCCACACTGGGAAACTGCAAAACTTCATTGGTCAGCTAAACCAGTATTATGGTTTCTTTGCACAATCAGAACAGTATAATGCAACCACAGCAAAGCCAAGGATCTGAGCTTAGGTTTGAGCTAGCAGCAGAGGAACATCTAGTAGAGAGGTAGACATGAGAATCACCCACATAAACTGTGTGAGTTGATGAAGTTGCCAAGAGAGACATGGCCTGATTCTCCACCATCTTGTATAGTCATTTATACTTGTTTAAAGCACAGAGAAAATATTACCACTGGTGGGAGTGTAGAATTCTGATTTGGCAGCCTATCTATCTAGATACCACAAAAAGGAAGGCTATAATCCAGATTATCCAGAATGGCTTCATATCTCTCTGGGTCAAGTAAAGGTTTCATCTTTGTGGCTCCCCAGTCCTGAGGCTGGTGAGATCCAGAATCTGATTTTCAGGGATGCTCTATCTTACACCATTGTCCCACAGGGTTTATTCCAGCAACCAGTGATCATCTGGGAGTGGCAGTCCCCAAACATATTTTCCTCCCTGGCTGCACCCCCTCCACCACTGGAAGGCAGGATAGAATAGAAATGAATACAGTGGTCCTACATCACTGGAGAATTCTCTTACAAGGGGAATTCTCCAATGGCCAATTGAGCCAACTTTGTCTTCTTTGCGCCTCTAGAGCATCTGGCCCTGTATGCTCTTGGAGGCATATGGCTACAGCCTCAGCTGAAACCAATGGAGCTGTGCTGTTCTACCCCAGCTGGGGATCAAGCCCATAATGTGCATTTTGTATTATATGGAGAACAGCATAAGTGGTGTCAGGCCAGATGCCTGAGGCGTGGCACTGCTCAAGTGGAGCAAATGAAAATAGCTAGCTGTTTGAAAGTCCTACTTGTTTGTTGTCACTGTACATTTACAGGAAAGTGACGCTGAAATGTCAGTAGATGTTCTTGTTCCCTATTCTGTTGAATAAATATTGGCATGTCTTAAATAACAAATTTTAATAACAAGTATGTAGGCCAGTGATGCAGCTTCAAGATTGCAGACATTTACCATTTAAGGAATGAATGTAAATGGGAACATAATAGAGAGTGAGATGGGCAGAGTCAGTTAACCACTAAGACAGAACAAACATAGTAAAAGGACAATTTCAGCTATAGATGTGGATTGTCAAACACATACACAAATAACACAGCAAAGAAAGAATAGGAAAGTAGAAAAGATTGACAGGAAATTGAAGAGTGAAATGAAAGGTTAGACAAGAAACAGGAAAGAAAATACCAAAGAGGAAAGCCCACAAAATCAGATTACTAATACTATCCTGTACTTCAGAAGAAAGAATCCTGCTTAGCTTTACTTTATAGTTGAGCTGGTAGGAAAATGGTATTTTCTAGGAAAAAAAGTATTTAAGAAAAAACCAAAAATGTAGTTTTTTTTTTATTTTAGTTTGGTTTTTTGTGTTTTTCTTTTCTGTGGCAATTTTCTGGTTTTTCTATGAAAAAAAGTTTCAGTTTATGACAACCAAAAATGAACTGTGTTGGGTTTTTTCCCACATTGAAAAAAGAGAAACTTTTTAATGAAACAAAAATTTTCTGCAAAAGAATTCAATTTTAAAAAAGGCCATTTTTCATCAGTGGAAAATGTTAAACCAAACTCTACCTTGTGGCTTTTTTTGTTTGCTTGGTTTTGGTCTTTTCCAACCAAAGTCAGAGGCCAACATATGATGCAAAATTATTCAAATCCCACTGTTATTATTTAGAACAGTGCATCGTAATATTAGCATTTTGCCAGACTTCTGTTTCAATGGGGCAACTCGCTAGCTTGAAGTTAAGCACATGCTTAATTTTTGATTGTCACAAACTGAAAATAAAAAATAGCTTTCAGGTTTTTTTTCTTAGAAAAACCAGAAAATTGCCACTAAAAAGAAAAACATACCAAAATAAAAAAATCCACATTTGAGGGGTTTTTTTTTAATACTTATTTTCCTAGACACTACCATTTTCCTACCAGCTCAACTATAAAATAAAGCTGAGCAAGACTCTTTCTTTTCATCTCACCTAAGCCAGCTTTAACTGTTGTGTAAATTATCTAAAACTTGGGCAGTCACAGCAACATCCTTTGAGTCTGTTAATTATTTGTACAGCTTATGGCAAGTGTGCTCCATTGGGTACAATTATGATTGTTTATTGAATAATTGCTGTCCTTGTCAAATGTTTGACCGCTCTGCGTAATATTTTTAGTGAATAATTTGTCTGCTGTGGATAATATCTTCACTCAGTTAATTGCTTACTCTGAATAATATTTTCACTGAATCATTTCCCATTCAGTGTAATGTTTTACTGAATGATTTTCTCTTCTGAGTCATCATGGAATTGTAAGTTAGCTATGGCTTGGTTGTTGAATTACATGCTTTATTTGTGTTACTGTTAGATCAAGTATGAGTTTGTGTAAGTAGATTGCGTTTTGCTAATTTCTCATTAAAGATTTGATTGTATCACTACTTCCGTATTAAATAAAGGAAGATGCCAGCTGGGAACAGCAGCTGGAATTAGAGCTGTAAGGGAGACTGAAGACTGAGTCAAATGTAGTGATAGAAGCAGGATTCTTGCAAAAGAGGACACCAAAAAGTGAAAGAATCAGAGGGTGAAAATGAGAGGAAGGAATAAAACCTAGTAGGGCAAGTGGAGAAAACTGAAATCTAAGAAAGGAATATTCGAAAGAGAAGGAAGACTAAGACCACGGGAAGAAGGAGAGAAGAAAAATGGAGAAAGATAGATAATGGGTAAGAAGAGAATAAGTCCAGGAGAAGACAATATAAAAAAGGAAGAATGGAAAAAATAACTAACAGATCCCAGAAACTGATAGAAATAAAAGAAAGTTGCTATAAGCATAGGAGCAAGGGCAGGGTACACTCAGGGGAGAGGACATAACGGGTCAGGAAGAGGTAGGGTGGGGGGTGGAGCAGGGGTGGGAAAAGTTGGGGCAGGGCAGAGCAAGGGTGGGAAGAGGTGGGGTGGAGATGGGGATTGGGGGGGAAGGGGTGGAGTGGAATGGGGGTCGAGCACCTCTGGGGAAATGAGGAAGCCAGCACTACGGCTACAGGTGCATCCCTGGGCCTGATTTCCTCCCACACTGACTTTATACTGCAGTAATCCCATTCATTTTGATAGAATTACTCCTGATTTACACTGGGGAGCAAGAAGAAGGAGTCTTTTATATTATTTTATATAGGAGCAATTATATGATCTGTTAGATGCTGGAGAGAGCCCAGAAATAGCTGAGAGAAACAGGACTGAGAATCCCATACAAAAAGCAGCAATTTTTCATAGATTCATAGATACTAAGGCCAGAGGGAACTATTATGATCATCTGGTCTGACCTCCTGTATAACACAGGTCATAGAACGTCCCCAAAATCATTCCTAGAGCAGATCTTTTACAAAAACATCCAGCCTGGATTTAAAAATTGTTAGTGGTGGAGAATATAACTAGAAGAGTTGTTAAAGTGTATCCAAAGGGAGGAGTTTGGGAGTTTAAAATGGATATTAACTGCAGGCCCAAACTCTATTCTACCTTCCTTTCAATATTGCTAAAGTGTATATGAGCATGGAATAGCGAAACAAAAATTGTAAATGTTAGTAACTCAAAAGTCCTGTCATTACACTGTAGAACCACTTGTGGAGGCAGGGAGGTCAGAGCCCATCTCCCTGTAAGATCCTTTAAAGTTTTAAATGCAATTTTCATGAAACACAGGTTTTAAATACATATTCAGTACAAACTCTTGAGGCCCAATTCTTGGATTCATTCTAGTCCCTTTCCACTGTTCCTTCTGCTTAGAAGGGGTTAGGCTGGAAAACAGCTAGATGCCTCTAGCCAGAAATTCCCACACTGCAGAAGTGTTCTCCGGATGTAATGGCTCTGTGCTGTCCTCCTTGCCACCTCTGTTGGAGGGCAGGCTCCGGGGTGGGAGGTGACAGGAGGGAGTGTGGCTGGGCACTTAGGCTCCAGCTGTTCTGGGCAGATATGTATCTGTGATTAGCTACCATAAACTAGAGCAGCCCCTGGCAGTGCTGTAGCTAATGTTGGGGCTACACCTTCCCCAGCCCCGACTTTGAGATGCACAAAGCCACCGTTCATTCCCTTCCGCTTGGCTGCACTTCCTAAGAGCTAAGGCACAGAATCTGGACCTAGATATTATTAATCTCTTAAGTAAAAAATATGAATAATATTTTTGGCCTGTCGTGTCAAAAAACAACAGTGTAACATTAGGTGCTCTTATGACAGCATTGAATTCTACAACTGTATCACTTCTCTGTTTTTCCTAAAGAAAAAAATCAGTTCTTTTAAAAAAAAAATAAAATATTTTGTTAATTTATTAGAGTGATCAGCTTTATTTTTTAAAGAAAAGAGAATTTACTATGTGGCTGCTTTTATATAAGGAAAGAAGAGATTCACATTCAAAGAGAGATACATGGGCCTGGATTTTCAGCTATGGCTGTGAAGTGCACAATGCAGCTAGGGAAACAGGTAGGGGTGGTGACGATTCTAAAACAGTCAATAAGTCCTTATAGACTGAGATGATTCTCTTGTGGCTGACCCACCCAAGAGGATCTGCTCTATACGGTACCCCATAAAGGCTTCTGGATTCTTATATGCACTAGAGTGGATAGAGCTGGGCCAAACTGTTGTTTTTATGGAGGAACAGTCTCCAAAACATGTTTGCTAAGTTATTTTTGAATTTGGAGAAGGTGTGCCTGTATTTCAGACAAGTCTTTTCCCTTCATGTTGGTTTGGTCAGTCTTTTCCTCTTTTCTCCTTGTGATTTTTAACCATATTGTTTTGGTGGGGTTTTTTTTTTCTTATCACTTCATGCTTTCCTCCAGAGAACCCTTCTTAAAATACAAGTGATGAGAAATTTAGTCTGTGCACATTACACATATGATATGAAATAGGGGCCTTGTCCTGTAAGAAGTAGGTGGATGAATTTATTTTTTTGGCAAAAATCTAAAATGATGACTTCCTTGCTAGTCCTTTGGTATTCATCCTTAAAATATTGTATCAATCATGATAAATCATAGATTGAATTGGTATTAGCTGAAAGATGGAATTCCATTGTAGTTCACCATTATTTTCATTGTGTTTTCTTTATCTGGTAGCATTTGCAAATTACAGATAGAATATTTCACTTAGTTCTACACTAAAGACCGGGGGCACTAAAACCGTTTCCATCTTTGTCCCATCCAGGATATGAATAAAAGATTAACTCCCATTCACTTAACATTTGAACACTGAATGCTATGACCCAGTTTCAGAAGCTTTGCTAACTCTTTCTAACTCTTTTACTATGTAAAAGAATATTCAATTCTAAAATGAAATACAGATATACACACCCTTTTATATATATTAGGCCAAATTCATTCCTGGTGTAGGTCCATTGATCTCCATGGACTTCTTATATCAAAGATTAATTTGATCATTTCTTATTCTGAGTTTCTTCTTCAAACTATGTTCTGTAAATTTAGGTTGTTCTGCTATACTTGTATCTAGCCCTGGATTATATTGCTCAGTTTACTTTCCTGATGACTATTATGCTATGTTTGTAGATTACATGAAGAAATAAGATCTGAATCACATTTTGAGATACAATTCTAATAATTATTTTCTTCTGCAGTTTCCATGGTTACAAACTTTTATTGTGGCTGTTCTGTAAACACTTTTGCACAAGGGAGCACTTGCACTGGATTGCAGAACTTAGGCACAACTACTGTATAAAACAATCAAATTGATTAGAGATGCCTGTGATACATCATTCTTCCTCTGTGGTTATTTTATTATTGTTTTTAAATCATTTCTGTGCCTACTACAAAAAGAAAAAATATGCAATGCATTTTATTGCTAAGGACATGTATTGGCATTAGAATCTCTTCTTTTTTCCATTTTATTAACATTTTATACATACATTCAATATGCTCATTATTTCTGAGTGACATTAATAAGTTGTGAGAGAAGGTCTAACAAGCATGGTTGTGAGAGCTTTGAAACACTGAGATTTAAAAATGGAGTACAATATAAGTGTTGCAATCTCTTCCACTGAATTATACAAGGACACTTGAGGCAGGATTCAATAAAAGTATCATCATGCTTCTCTATCTTGGAGTCCTGTGCATGGCTACAGAAGCCTTCAAAACTGTTGGGTTGATTACTATTGCAGTCTAGAAAGGGTAGCTACCGGATGGAGCTGATACCACTCCTGGATGAATATTAGAAAAAGTTTGCCATTGTTTTGTTTCTTTTCATGGTTCCCCCATCTCCCTTAGGGACAATTTACTGGAAGTAAATTGAATTTGTGTCCAACAATTTCAGTTGAGTTGTTTTTCCAATAACTGTTTCTTTACTAAGTTTTGACAAGTTTACAAATCAGTTTCCCTCACACTTTAAATTACATATTTTTAAATCATAATACACTTTTTGCCTTTTCCCTTTTTCTCGAACATGCCTGGAGTGACTGGGCCCAGTGTGACCCCAGGTGAGGCACAGACTGCTGTGGGAAGTCAATTTAACCTGACCCCAAACTGTGGACATTTGCATATCCAATGGAATTATTAAAATGCAGATTTGGATTATGACTACACAATATATCTAACTAGATTTGAACAGTTGCATTCCCATAACATCTATTGCTCTACCGTACCTCATCGACTCCACTCTCACAGGCAATAAAGTCAGGCCTCATTTCAATAAATTGATTTGCACAGCTAAAATTAATTGTGATTCTAGTCCTGTTTCAGATATAGATTTTTTTAAATTACAGTAAGTGAGCAAACACAGACTTTTGTGAAGATCTGCTAAATAGTTATCTATATAGAGACTCTCTGTCTGCTTGGAAACTCAGGGCCAATTTCTCCACTACACCAGGGTCTTTGTGTGCCGATCTGTTGATGCAAAGAGGCCGCAAACCTGGTAGCTCCAGCCAGCAAAGGATTTTCCCAACATGAAGAAATCCTTTGGTGGCCTAGAACCAGTGTTCATAGAGTGCAGAGTAAAGCTGGATAGAGAAAGGTAATCCCATTCCTCCAAAGATTTCAATAATTTGATTTCATTCCAATTTAGAATGAAAATCAAAGGTTTCAGAATTCTCTGTGAAAGGGAATGGAATCCTGGCTGCAGGGCAGTCCATGAAGTGGGCTGCTGAAAAGCTGGGTAGGAGAGCTGGCAGGAAGCCAGGGAGATTTCCCTTGGAAAAACCTTTTGATTTTGATCAATCAGCAAATTCTGAAGGAAAAAATGTTTGCCAGAATGTTTCTGATCAGTTTTACTGTGAACCGGTATGTCACAGTACTTCCCCTCCCTCCAGCATAGAGGAAATGATAGGAAATAGGGTAATGTAGAGAATAGAGGGCAATTAGGAAATTTCCCTGCAGGGCTATTAGGAATTTTTGTACAAATTTCTCTATAAAATGATCTGTCCATTGAAGTTGCTTGGCTATTCAGGCTATTTAGCTTTAGTCTTTCTCTCCATTCCCAGCTGGGACCTCCTTCCTTTTCCAAGTCTTTGACTAAACTGATGGATATCTCCTTTCGGAATGCTGGTGCACTTTGTATATTGTGTCACATCCTCTAATCTCTTCTTCTACTTTTTGTCTAAAGAGGTCTTGACTACGCTTCAGCAACTGGTGGCCTGCAACTGGTGTTAGATCACATAGGGATTAGCACCTGTGCAGCTACACTGATTGCAAGTGACTCATTGCCAAATCAGGACTATTCCCAAATTTAGACAAGGCCTGTGGATTGTAAACCTTTCAAGGGCAGGACTATCTCTTTCTATATGTTTGTACAATACCTAGTGTAACGGGGCCTGAGTCCTGACTGGAACCCTGAGGCGCTACCACAGTATAAACAGTAATACTAACTAAGAGGGAACATTTGGAAATGTATTCTTTCAATGAAGAAAAAAGTGATGTTTTTAATGTCTTTTTAAAATCCCTTTCTTCAGCATACTTTCTGGTGAAACACATGGGGGGGGCAGCAGGTTCTTCCACACATTTTTAGCTTCAATCTAATTAAAATTTCCTATAGAGCTCTGTGTTGATCATCAATAGCAAAACTGTGCCAGTATTATTGCTCTGGTACTTGAGGGAAAACATACTGAAAAGTGGCTATCAAGGCATTATTAAAAGTGACAATAATGATGTTTCTTTGGCAAAGCAGATACTAGCTGAATCTTTCTGATCTGCATGTGTGTTTGCAGCTCCGATGGATACAATTAAAATTTGAGCAGTTTCTAACAACTGTAATAGTTATTAAACTGACAATATAACCATTTTTCTTCCAGCTTAAAATGGCATCTTGATGATGATTACTTTAATTTAATTTTAAGTACATCATAAAATGCTTGACAGGTTGATGCAATGTTGAAGTTCAGTTGCAAACACTGTACATAGTATGAACATGTTAGCCGTGAATAATCCACTATAATTTGTCCCTGTTGAGGAATTAATGGACAAGTTTGGGGAAGGGGGCTGCGGAGAAATGGCCTGAATCACAGGCTGGATCTCAAACTAAATGAAATTTATCTTTCAAACAGGCTCAAAAATTTGTATAAGTAAATATTCTTCCTCTTCTTAACCTTGAGCAGCCTCCTCCCTCTTCTAAAATGTCATACTTCTTGGGCATATGACCCTTACTGGGCTTGAAGTACTAATTACTGGGTGGAAGTCTATGGCCTATGTTATGCGGGAGGTCAGACTAGATGATCACAATGGTCCCTCTCTCTTTAGAGTCTATGAATCAGTGACTCAAGATTGGCTAGCTTTGTTGTTTCAGCTGCTTTCTTCAACTCTCCTGAATTCTGTAACTCTCCCATGGTCAAAGGGAATTAATGCAAGCTTTGGTAACTCTGATGCTTGCCAACCTTGAGAACAGGCAAAATTTATGTAGAGCAACCTGTCAAATCCTGACAGAAAGAGTAGTTCTCTCTCATCATCATGTAATATCACTACATGTAAGGACACTGCTTGGATCAGGGACATTGTGTTGGGTGATTCAGACTTGTTAGGGGAAGGACCATATTAGCTAATAGCCCCCCAAAATTCCAAGACTAGTGTACAGTGAGTTTGGAGATGCTATTTTGGAAAGGCCACTAGTCATATGGAGGTACATCATCAGAGAAGGCAGGATGACCAAGGAGGGAATCTAAAGAGTCGCTGTTTCTGTTCATTTGGCAATTGCAGTGGAGGAATTGGGATGGTTCTGCTGGCTGTGAACACAGGAGTGGTGTTTCAGCTGATGGTGGAAGAGGGAGCACAAAGATGGACCTGGCATAATGGGGTGAGTTGGAGGGAAGCATGGCAGAGCCCTCTGAAAAAATCTAGTTCTGTGAAAAGAAAGGATGGAAAGTCGCATGTTGAGATTGAAGAACTGAGAATGTTCAGGCTAATGGACAAAACCACAGGATGCCCATTGGGTCAGTCTGGTCCTTGTCAGTGACCAGGTAAGGGGATTTGGGTCTCAGAGGTCAGAGAGAGAAATTGGGAAGCTGGGAGGAAGGTTTGGGCCAAGACAAAGATCTATTTGGATGGGATTGAAGAAGAGTACAGGGAGCAATGAAGTATCTGCAGCTCAGTCCAATGGTAATAAGTTATACTGAATTATGGATGTATATTTGTTAAAATAACTTTACATCAGATTACAGGTAAAGTCCCTCTGAAAGATCCATTTTTGCCATGCTACCTACATCAGGCGGTCCAGAGACATCTACACGGAACACATCTCGGGACACCGTCAGTACCAGGTTGAGTAATCAAGAATGCCAGTCAGGGAAATAACCCACTTCCTCCCCGATGAACCAAGGGATGCACCCCAGCCATGTACTTATTCACTATACCAATACTGACTTGGACTCTAAATACATTCTATGAGTGGCATACCCAAGACCACTTATCCACTGACATTTTAAAAACACCTGCACCCCAATCTGGGTCTATGCTGGTTATGTACTATGTACGTATCCTGTGAACCTTGTAACCAATACTTGTAATCCCTCATAACTCAAGCCTAACCCCAGATGTACAGTACCTTCCCTCTTAACTTGTGTAAATTTGATTTTAAACATTAGCTTTAATAAAATTTTTATATCTAGCTCCTGTCTACCTTGTTCCCCTAATGTGAATCTTGTTCCCCTAATGTGAATCTTCTTATGTCTCTGTCTGTATGACATTAGATTTTAGATATTTCTTTGTGGAAACACCTAGCATACTGTGAGAAAACAAATAATATATAATAAATTTTAACCTATTAGAACTGACCATTTAAACAGATTACCTTTTTAATATGGGATTTTTATGGATGTCACAACAATTCTGTGTGACTCGCCCGTTTTCTAACTTAGTATTTTTATACTAAGTATAAATGAAATGTTGAAACAGGGAGCAGATTAATAGAGAAGTACAGATTACTGGTCAAATGAACAGATTCCAGATCTGTCTTCTGTCATCCCCAAACTAACACGAATTATGATGCATCTCGAGCTGACTTCTTTTCAAGGATTCTGCAGACTCTCTGGTCGTGAACAGAACTATATTTCTACCACAGCACAGACACATTGACGTAGATAATTAAAAAGTTGTAGGTGTAGTGATCTCAACTTTATTAATATTGATGAGAAACAGCTTCCTTGAAAGTCCAAATTTAATTTAAATTAGGAGAACCAATCAGAATTGTTCCAGCCCCTGGAAATAATATCATGTACAAAAAATAACATCAGGATAACATGTTTGATCTATAAGTTAGCATAATTCTTTCAAAGAGCCTGAATCTTTGGGAACTTGAGTTTGGAAAGATGAAACCTGACCTCCTGGTAATGAAGTAAAAAACTACAGGGCTGATAAAGAAAAAGAAGAAAAATTGTTTAAAGTCTTTTTTAACTAGCCGAAGAGCTAATGAACATTCTGAAAAATATTTATCCGCACAGTCTACATGGAGATTTTTAAGCTAAGAGGTATGCTGGCTGCTGTTCATTTAGGCCCCTATCCTATACCATTAAAGACCCTGATTTATATTAGTCATGTGCTTAAGTACCCCGCTGAATTGGGACCAAAGTCAGCGGAAGCTTTTCCATTGACTTCAGGGGTGCTTGGATCAGGCCTGTAGTCAATAGTCATGGAGTATAAACAGAAATTCTTTGGAGAAAGATTTTTAAAAGAAATACAGAAAATGTTATCACTTGATTTTATGGGGCATACTCATTTAAGGTGACTTTGGCCTGATCTGGTGAGCGCTGAGTATTTCCTTCAAGTTAATTAGTATCTGTGAGATCCTAAGCTCCCTAAACTCCCACTGAAGTCAATTAGACATTAAGGGGCTGCCCATTAAGGGACTGAAGCCAAGTTTGCATACTCCAGAGGTTCAGAATACTAGATGATATTCGCCTCCACATTTTTACGGTCCACCCATTATTATTACCACCTAATAACATTGAACTTGATCAGACATTTAATTGCTATTTTATGATGATGTGTGTGTATTCTCAACCAGGGGAAAGTCTAAATGTAGTTACCAAGTAATCTGTGGAAAGATTACATGGGGCCATTGCTGGGCAGGCAAAACTCACATTAAAATCAGCAGGAGTTTTATCTGTGAAATGATCTATTAATGGCCCTTGAACACCTTCTGCCTCACTTACCTAGTTACCATGTACTGGAAGTAAAGATTAGTTCTTACATTCTAAACTGAAATAATCGTATAGTTTCTCAGTCACTTTATCCTGAAACTTGCATGTTTTAGACCCCATGATAGTGCTTTAAGTATATCACAAATTAACCGGCTTAAACATTTATTACAACAGACCCAGTTGTCCTACCAAATAAGAGCCATTTAAATGAGATTTTTCATTAATTCAAAGAGACATTTAACTCATCTCTCTCATATATTACCATTGCTGAGAGCAGGGACCAATGGGGATAGACACCTATTTATGTATTAAATTGTTCAGAGGCTTCAACTTTATTAAATTTCAATTTAATAAGCTAACACCCAACGGCAACTTCTATCAGCAGCTGACAAGGTCAAAGGGATGCAACCGCAGTTCTGTAGCATCACTGGCCTATCACCTCATTTAGTGCTCACCTAACCCTGAGTGTCCCTGGTCCAAGCGGGAGAAGGATGGTGAGCACAGCTGGAGCCATTGTCAGACAGGGCTGGTAAAGGTCTACTTCCACCCAGTGCTGTGACAACTGTTGCCATTTCCCATATATTCTGTTGTCAGGACATTCACATTCATGTGAAATTACCAAAGAGCAAAGTGCCTGATCAGCTACCCCTGGCATCATTGTTTGTGTGAAGTGCAGTGGGAGTTGAATGGGCCCATAGTCAGTAGTATACAGGTTGCCCGAAGGAGGGTAGAATTACAGGGAGAATATGAGGAACTTGCTTGTCTAAAATTATGCCTAGATTGGCCTAATTTCAAAATCTTGCCGTTATTCTGTAAATGTCTAAACCAATTTGAGGTTTGCAGCAGCTTTATATTCATAGTAGTGAAAGACCATGTCTTTGAGCCTTTATAATTGGTACATACACTAACCCCAGAAACCCAGTGAAATGCCCAAGTTTTCCAGGCTCACTTCCCCTCTCAGTACAGCACAACATCATCCTTGCATTGTGGTGGACACATTAAGAGACAATTGTGGTTACAACCAATCCATTTAATTTCAGGAAAGGTTCAGAACATATGGTTAGAGTGAAATACTAAACTACTCAGGGCTCTCATGTGAGGAAGGGCGAACAAACAGCACTAGGCTAACACTCTGATCCAAGCAGCTTGATAAATGTTTCTTCCCTCAGCTAAATGTCATATGCTGCATCCACTTCATAGCTCCTCCACTTCCCACCAAATATCTCATTTTGTTCAGGGAGTCTTTCCATCAAGGGCCAACTGTAGAAAAGGTTAGAGGGAGGAACTAAAAGGAGAAAAGTGGCAAGAGAGAGGCTGGAAGAAAGCAAGATCCAAATGTAATGAGAGACAATAAAAGGGGAGTAAATAGGGGTGAAATATTAACAAAAGGAAAAGGTGAAGAAGTGGAAAAAATGATGCTGAAAAAGACTGAAGACAGGAAATATCCAGACAGAAAAGAAGTGAAGTGAAGAAAGGGATAAATGAAAAATAGAAACCCAGCAATGACAGGGCTAGTTTTTATTGTATTATAAAGAGTCAGTCACTTTTCCATGGTTAGGTTGCAATCAACTTCCACTATAATTTTAGTCAGCCTCTAAATTTGGCTCTGAAAATTACTTTGCCCTGAAAATTGCCACATTACCTCTGAAGATGTAGAAGAATTTTTTTGGAAAGTTTGAAGAAAACTCATCCGAGTGTTTGGGAGTTAACACATGTTTCAAAAGCACACTGATTTGAAATTTTGACCTTTGTCTCTGTCTGGCTTCAGAATTTTCCCTCGGAACAGTTTATCCCACATCTGCCCACTACATGGTTGTGTGCACCTTCTTATGAAGCAACAGGTACTGACCACTCTTGGTGATGAGATACTGGATTAAATGGACCACTGGTCTGAAACAGTATGACAATCCTGATGTTTCCTAATTGGACCACTGCCTCTGATTGTATTCAAATAGGGAATAAACTGATTTAATTTTTGACACTATTCCAGTGGATCAAACTGGGTTTGCTATACAGTTTCATTGAACATATTTTGAGTGATGGCTTAAGAAATCTTTGACTTTTAAAAAAAAGAAAAGGAGTACTAGTGGCACCTTAGAGACTAACCAATTTATTTGAGCATAAGTTTTCGTGAGCTATTTTCTTTTTGCGAATACAGACTAACACGGCTGTTACTCTGAAACTTGACTTTTTAAGTTCTTTAATGTTTTATACATATAACTTTGTCATAGGAAGCAAACATATCAATCTTTACTTTAAAATCAGTGAGATCTAGAAAGAGTGAATGACTCTAGGCCTTCATTCAAACAAATCTTGATTCAGTTTTCTGGAAAACTGTTGCAAACTTTACTTTGGACATTGTCATTACAGCTGCAGCACTCTGACAAGTGGCAAAATAGTACAGGAAACCCAAGGTGTGAATTTCATTTTTAAAAGCTTCAGATTCAACAATTGTTCATTAAGGGCCCAGCTGTGCAGGATTAATTCACTCTAATGAGTACCTAGACATGTAAGTAATCCCTTTCACTTCAATGGGAATCTACTCAGATGAGGAAGTGCTCACTGGTGAGTAAAAGGTCTACAATCTGGACCTAAAAAAAGAGAAATTTAAAAAAATGAGTAAAGCTGAAAGTGAAGAAAATTATCATGGGGGAAAATGAGTACATTTCTGAAAGAAGCAGTAAAGTAGCCAAAGAGTTTTAGAATAATTTTTGGGTCCCCATAGTGAGTGTAAAACATTGAGGGTATGCTGGCAGGCCACTGAAGTCAATAACAGTTTTGCCATTTACTTCAATGGGAACAGAATCGAGCCTTTAACCATTCCAAATCATGCTGTTTCCTTTCACTGTAACAATTGTGATTGTGCTTTGCACCATTCTGTATTGCTATTGGAAAAAATAATCTTCCTGACTGTTTTTAAAACTGTTTGTTGCCAAGATGAAAATCCAGACCAACATTTGAAACCCTTTCCCTCCACCAAAATGTAGGGGCTTGGAGAGCTCAGAGTTTGATACCATCTGTTAGAGAGAGAGGCCAGCTAAAGAATTCAGATCTGGATCTCATTTTGAATTCCAAAACTCACTCAGATCCCTCCAAAGTTCCAAGGAGTTTGGATCAGTGTCTTGACACCAGCCTATCATGTTAGTAGAAAAGGTATTCATCATGCTAAGCAACATCAAAAGCATTCTGCATATAAGTGCATAATCACCCATGAATACATTGCCAAACTCCCAACTAAGGATAAAAGTCACCCCTGTGCAGTCTAATTTAAAGGGCTTAAGTGGGATTTACATGCATGGGAGTTAGATGCCCCTAAGTACCTAAGCCTTGTGCTGGCCAGTGCAAAGGATTATGAATTTCACCCTAACAGAGAACATAAAATCACTTTCAGCTTTAATATTCTTAAACCCACTTTCCCTAAAGAGAAGCCAACCCCTTATGAAAAGTACATAGTAGCTTTATCCCATATTATATGTTAGCATCCTCTCAACTGTTCAACCTTCTGCATATGTATCTGTATCCTTAGTGTCAGCCAATGGGATTTACTTCTTCTCTCTGTTGGAAAAGGCTTCTGTAAATGAAACCATATGCTGGTGACTACTAAAAAACACCCTAAAGAAGGAGAACATCTGTTTTCTTCAAAAATCATTATTTTGGTGCTCATCTGTGTACCTCCTTCTGCATTATAAATTAATTTGGAAAGTGCCCCAAATATGTTTCTTTATTAATATTACGATTATTTTATTATAATTGTTATTCTCATTACGGAGACACAGGTGGGCAGAGTACAGTACAGGCAACAATACTAAGATAAGGTCCCTGCACTGGGAAGTTTACAATCTAAAGGTAGTCCAAATACAAAACAAACTGACAACACACATGAGGGGTGCTGGTAGGACAGCAGAACAGGAGATGATGGTTGGTTAGACTTTGGGGGCATAGTTACCGGCAGTGAATATGAGTCAACAACAGATTACAGCCTGGATTTCACGATAATTACCTATTTCTCTTTACTTAAAAAAAATATGCATAAGGGGTCTTGCTCTGTAGCAATGGTGGATCAGAGCTTATAAGCTTAGATGGATAGGTGGAGAGAGAATACATGGTGTGTAAGATCAGGAATACAGGGTAACAGAAGAAACCAGCTGCATGGGGGAAGGGGGGAGAATTGTAGTGCTTTGTTGATATTGGGAGGGTCAGGAAGGTTTCATCTGCCAAGTGTGGTGTTAACCTCTCACAGTTTTATCTTTCAAATTAGGGGTTCCTGGCAAGGCAGAGGATATGCATTGCCTCAGAAACACTCAAAAAGAGAATGGGGAAAAAGTGACGATTCACCAAAAAAGTCATTTGATTTGCCCTGTTCTTCTCATTGATGCATTGCTTGCTGTTGTCAGTGTATACCTTTGTTAAAAGATATAGATTAGTGCTCTTAAGAAAAGCATCAATAGTCTGATCAATTAAGTGACTAGTGGCAGACTGATTTATGTGTGCACTGTCTCCAGTCAAGGTTTAAAGATGCTGTTGCTAGGAAGCCAAGAGCAGTAAGGATTTTAACCACAACAGGCAAAGCATGGACTCATGTTGCACTTTCAAAAGCCTCTTTAAACTCCTACAAGAGACCAACTAAAGCTTTTTTGTCGGATCTGTATTTTAACCTCTTCCTCTGACAGAGCTACAACAAACTATCTAGATGAATAAAATATAAACACTTGCAATAAATCTTTCCTCATTGTATATTCTCCATCTCCAACAGCGTTTTCTCTAGTTTCAAAGGTATTATCTGCCTTTTAAGCTTTAAAGTAGGCAATTAATAAAATTACAAAGCTAAGTTTGTACCAGAAATTGGAGACTAAATTAGGCTCCTAAAGCTATATTTAGGCACCTAACTAAAGGGCAATTTTTTTCAAAAGTGCTGAGCACCCAGGAGAAGTTATTTGTTGTTCAGCACATTGTAAAAATCAGACCATTAGTTTAGGTGCATAAATATGGATTTGAAAGTCAATGAGTCTTGTGAGTCACTTAGACACTTCTGAAAATCGCAACCTTAGTAGTCTAATCTTAGGCTCCTTTTTAAAAAAAAATTTGGCCTAAGGGCCAAATTTGAAACACCTTGAACCTGCTTTTCAGAGCCGCTGAGCTCCCACAGACCTACCTGAGTTCAGTAGGAAGTCTGTGTGCTTGGCATTTCTGAAAAGAAGATGCATGGTCTCTCAAATAGGAGACCCTAAAATTGAAGGCAACTTTAAAAAACCAGGGCCTATGCCATTATTGAGCTGGTCAGAAATGGAGGGTTTTTTCAGTGGAAAAGTTCAATTTTGGGGCAGTCGGACTCCCATGATGCACCACCTCCCCTCAGCAAGAGAGGAGCCCACAGAGCATAACGGGAGATGAAGTTTGGCTGGGGAGCCTGCTCATAGAGAACAATGGGGATATGAGGCAACCAAACTACAACTCCCATGAGGCATTGCAGGAGCATTTCCAAATCAATATAATTTGTTTTTCTGCTGAAAACATTTTTGTTTTCAGGTGCCCAGGTTATTATTAAAAATCTGAACTGTCCATGGAAAGCTGACACTTTACATGGAAAATTTCATGTCCCCCTGAACCCAATTTTCCACTGAAAAGCAGTTTCAAAGGAAAATTTTCTACCGACGTTTGTCATTCTGGACTTCTATGGGATATTTATTCACATCACCTAGAAGTCCACATGGTTTTAAATGTGCCCACCAGTTTTAAATGTGAACATCAAGTGTACAACTGGACAGATGATGATCACACCAACACTTCATATGTTTTTTTTTCCTTTGCTTTGTTTTTATTGCCTTTGGTTTGGTTGGGTTGGGTTTGGTGAAGGAGCAGATTTTTCAGGGGAGGTGTTTTGTTTTGGATAAATGAACAGTCACATCTAATTATCTTTATGGCTTTTTAAAAGAACTGAGAATCCTAGAGAAATACCCCAGGAACTCAATTTTCTGGAGAATTCTACATATACAAGGATAGATTAATGAAGTTGAAACTTTTAAAACAAAAACAATTAAGATATACCAAGAAAGTCTCATTTTTAAAGGAAAAGTAACAATTCAGAAAGTTTTGATGTCAATGATGAAAAAGAAATGATTTAAGTAAAAATATTATATCAACTAAAGTTAAGACAAAACTAATCCTGTGTGACCCCTACAAAAATTAAATCAAAATCTGTAGAATTTCATTATTTTTGTAATGATAGCTTGTTGGCTTCTATAATAATAGAATCATAGAATCATAGAATATCAGGGTTGGAAGGGACCTCAGGAGGTCATCTAGTCCAACCCCCTGCTCAAAACAGGACCGATCCCCAATTAAATCTTCCCAGCCAGGGCTTTGTCAAGCCTGACCTTAAAAACTTCTGAGGAAAGAGATTCCACCACCTCCCTAAGTAACGCATTCCAGTGTTTCACCACCCTCCTAGTGAAAAAGTTTTTCCTAATATCCAACCTAAATCTCCCCCACTGCAACTTGAGACCATTACTCCTTGTTCTAGATCATCAGATAGCCAAATTTCTGAATCCTATCAGAAGCCCAATTAAACAAGATAAATTGTCAAATCACACTGTAGAGATGATCATTACTAAATCTTTATCCAAATGTAAGGCTATTGGCCTAAGTGGGTATGCCATGGATTATCACAAAGCCTTTGCTAACAAATTCACCTCTTTCTGGCCAAAGTATTTAATATTCCCCAGGGCTGTGAAAGTTTCTAGACTCTAGGTAGGAAGCTAATATTGTACACCCCTGGGATGTGAGAGTCCTAGGTTCAAATCCCCGTTGTACACAAGTTAGATCAGGGGCTCCAATCCAGTTCACCTACTTCCCAGCTGAGTACTCCAACCTTTGAGCTTTAGAACTTTTTCATACTCTCTGGCCCAGTGACTAAGTATTACATACACAGGGGAACAGCTTCAACAGGAGAAAAATGAGAGAGACCTACGTTAGAGTACCCTCCTATGTCTTGTGGTTAGGGCTCTTACATAGGAGGCAGGAGACTTAGGTTCATTTGCTGATCTGCAGCAGGGGGATTAGAGCCCAGGGCTCCCACATGCTAGGTGAGTGCCCTGGCCATTGGATATAAGGGGTTACTATTGCCATTGTTTTTCATGAGAAAGGGCTGACCTGGCTTACAAGCCCAACTCCAGGAAAGGATTCACGGCTGTGACTCCTGAGTGGAGATAGGCACCTAACTTACACTTCGGGTGTGTCTACACTACAGCTGCTATAGTAGTAGAGATAAAGTGCTGCCACTGCAGCACCACACAGTCGAAGTCAATACATTGACAGAAAGAGCTTTTCCATCCGTGCAGTTAATCCACCTCTCAGAGGGGCGATTGCTAGGTTGGCAAAAGAATTTTTTCATCAACGTAGCCGTAGCCAGGGGTTAGGTTGGCCTACCTATGTCACAAAGAGCATAACATTTTTCACAACCCTGAGCGAAGTAGCTAGGACAATCTAATTTGTTAGTGTAGACTAGACTTTAGGCTACACCCTTCACCTTTCTTACTGGCTAGCTGAGGCTGCTCCCCGCTCAGCATGCTGGCTTCTATGAATCCCATTTTTAGATACCTGTCTGCCCATACAATGCCTGGGGAAGCTGGGCACCTAACCCAGGGCTGCAAATTATTCTAGGTGGCAGGACACCTGAGAGTTAGGCATTGTAACATTCAGCATTGCAATGCCTAAGCCCCCCTTGTGAATCTAGGCCTATGGCTCCATTCTCCCCTCAGTGTACATGTTACACTATCTTAGCCTTCTCTAGAAATACTTAACCAAATCCCCAAACCATCAGTTAGTTCCATTTAAACCAATCCCTGCATCCGCTAGGAGCCCCATTGAAGTCAATGGGGCTCCAAGCAGGCATAGGGGTTTGTCCATGTAGTGTTCGTTGTAGGAGTAGGGCCTTAAACTCAGACTCACACCTTCTTACCAAGGTGTAACTCCACCCCCTTTGCCTTTCCATATCACCTCTGAACTTGGCCCATTGTGTTTGGTTGAATGTCATGGAGTCTGTGAGCCAGATTCAGTGGTGATATGTAAGGTGGGTTAAGTTCCATTAGTCCTAATTGCTGATATACATTATCTTCTCCCAGGAAAGATGAACGGAATGTATAACTTTCTCTGTTTTGTTTCCTACTGACACATGTAAATGTTAGTTTGTTATATCAAAATATTGTTTATTCTTTTGCATTTACAGACTCTTTTTTGCCTTTTCATTTTAGTTCTCTTAATATATTTCTTCCATCTCGACGTTAACACAATAACAGTGTTTCTAATTATACACATAGCTTAGTGTTATAACAGAAAATGACTTACTTGTTATAAAGATGCATAATCTGTAATAACTTTGTAGGTATTAAGATGTCTGAAGTGTTCCTGAATTGCAAGCCAAGAATCTTTTTTCCTGTATTGTATTATAGTGAGAACCTTTCCTCAGTCCCTATTATGACACTCTCCTTAATGTACTTCAGCTCAGTCTTAGCAACAGCAAAGCCAGAATTCTGTCTTTTCAGGACTTTACAGAAGAAATCCCCAGGACTACTGTATATAAACATTGAAATTCAAGTGTAATTAATAACTCCTGCTTATTTTCAAATAGCCAATAACATCTCATTGTTTTCATACAAATATTTACAAAGTTTTAACTATGCTTAAAATACTCTTAAATAATTTATGAACAAAAGCTACTTGGGAAGTGGTGTCTTCTGCCCCTTACACAAAGTAATAGAATGAAGAAATCACGCAGGCATATTTAGGTCCAAAGGACTATGTTTACTAAATACATGCAATATTCAAGGGCTAGTGACAGATACACACTGCTGCTCTGGCTGCTTTCTGGTGCCTTCTAAAACAAAGACCACAGTGAGCATCACTAAAGAGCTCACGCATCCTTTAAAGAGATACTTCCCACTCCTTGTACACGACAATAAGATAGTCAAACTTGAGGGTATCCCTTCCAAGCAGACCTTCAGAGACTCCAGTAGCTGCCTGCGCATACACAGGTATGGAACAGAAGTAAGATTAGAAATGTGCAATACAATTCATCATTATTATTATTATTATTTATTATTCATTTAGTACTGTCATTGGTTTTGAATGTATAATGTGCTATACATGATAGAGATAACAAGATAGTCCCTACACTAAATGTTTTATAAACTAAAGATAAACTTTAAAAGATGAGGTACAGTGGGAGAATCAACTTATGTTAGATAATTTTTTTCATGTAATATTTTCCTTTCCATCTTTTCTCTGAACTGTGTGACTGGATCACTATATCTTTAGAAATGGGAAGTAGGACTTGGCAATTGAGGTAAATGGGAGCTGCTGAGTACTCAGCCATTTTGAAAACCAAGCTGTTTATTTAGGTAACTGTGTCTACACTGGAATAAAAGACCCATGGCACAGCCATGGCTGGCCTGGGTCAACTGACTCAGGCTTGTGAGGCTCAGGCTGTGGATCTAAAAATTGTGGAATAGACATTCAGGCTTGGGCTGGAGCCTGAGCTCTGTGACCTTCCTCCTTTGCAGGATCCCAGAGTTCAGGATCCAGCCCGAGCCCAAACGTCTATGCAGCAATTTGACAGCCCGGCAGCCCGAGCCCTATGAACCAGGCAAGCCCAAGTCAGTTGACCCAGGGAGCAGGGGGTGTTTAATTGCTGTGTAGATGTACCCTAAGAATTGTTTGAGGAACATAAATTTAGGGGCCTGGTTTTTTAAATCTAATCTTCAGCTTTATACTGTATGCAAGGCCAAGAACAAGAGAGGAAACTTGCAAAATAAAAGTGGATATTATAGAAAATGCACTACTAAAAACCAGAGAATGGGTTTTGGTAAAAGAGCAGGAAGCTTAGATACAAAGGAGAGAAAAAGAGATCCCTCCTTCCACTTTCAGGAGGGGTTTGAAGGAGGTCACAAGCCACACTGGTAAAGAAAGCTGTTCCAGGCACTTGTGGGGTTCATGAGAAGAAGACTCAAAGTTGCAAGTGGGAAAGGGAGATATAGGGCCTGATCCAAAGCCAATGGAAGTCTGTGGAAGACACCCACTGATATCAGCAGGCTTGGCTCAGGCCCGTGAGGAACAAAAGAAGAAGTGAGTTAGCAGAACATAGTGTGCATAATGGGTAACAGTAGGAGAGCTGTATGTAGGGCCCAGGCATTGAAGATGAGAATGAAAATGCTATATGTAATGGGGAATGATTATGGCATTAAACAATAAGATGTTACATTAAAGCAGAATTTACCCAATCTCAAATACTATTAAAACTCTGGGTTTCTCATTTTAATTACTGTATTATTAATAAAGACAAACACATCCTAAACTAATGTATGATGGTAAAGGAGACGATTGCTTTGTTTAGCAGTATTTGTTCTCTGTAGAGAACAAAAAAGCTTTTTATTGCTATAATTAAATATTCTTCTTTTTAACAAAAGCAGCCAATTAATTGCACATATATTGTATTCTGCCCATAAAACCCAAATGCCAAATGTCCTCTGGTCAGACACTTGATGAAAAAGGAAAGAAGGGACTTTGTATTTGAAAAGACAAATGGCATTGGTGTCAATTTTAATTTGGACCAATTCTTCCAGAGATTCAAAATATTCATAATTCAGGAAATGAAAGACTTGGCCATGAAAAAGAATTTTACTTCCCAAGAGAGTGAAGTATAATATGGGTTATTATGAACTGAAACAAAAGAATTTTTAATAAAACTTGAAAGAGCTTTTGAAAATGTAGATACTACAAAAGGGATTATTAAAGCATATAGGATCTTTTTGTTTTAGTCAGACCTTCAGAATAACAAAATGTACCACCCCATTGTCAGTAAATTTTAATGGCCCCCTTTTTTCTTTATAAAAGCATCTGACCTTGCTGGAGACTAGCTCAGACCCTTTGAGCAAATGATTAAGACGTTATTATGGCTACTAGCTAGCTGGATCTTCCTCTAAGATGTTCATTAAGAAGATATATAAGATGTGCCTGAAACCATTGTAAACAGATTACCTCAGACTATAAAAGCTTACTAAATGTGCCTTTCATGTGTTTTGAGAATGAGATACACCAAACAATTCAGAAATTATTAGGTCCAATAGCCAGCATTTGCCTCTTCACTAACACAGCAAAGGTTACACTACTATGCCAGGGAAACTTCTGCTCACCAGGATATTTGTTTTTCACCTGGACAATGTTTATTAGTTAGCTGGAAAGACTTTTAAGATCAGTTCGACTTGTGCTACTTTATTCTGGGTCACATTACACTGCTATGCACTAACCTAAAGCATAGTAACAGCAAGAGAGTTGCAAGAATTAGCTCTCAGCTGCACCTTTTAAGAATGTATTTCCTGTTATAATTTTATGCAGTGTTTATCGCATTAAAAAGTCTTTCGAAAAATTGACTAAAATGAGAAGGAGGAGGAAGATGGCAGTTTGCATGCAATGCTCTGGTGATGTGTAAGGTATTGCTATCCAAAGTGCCAGCAGCATGTGCCAGCTTCAGTTGGAAAGTAAAGGGAAAATCCATTGCTAAAATATATGCACAAAGTATAACAGTGGTATGAGGGGATCCCAGATAGCTATATTCTGATCTTGGAGGGCTGAATGCTGAAAGAAATTCAAAGTTTTTAACTTTTCACTAAAGCTGTTGCAAGTATTAGTCGTGATGCAGGAATCAATAGGTGAAATTCTATGGCTTGTGTGAGGCAGAAGTTCAAACTCAATGATTATAATGGTCCCCCTCACATATGAACTTTCCTGCCTATAAGCAGTGTAGGCATTAGATGTATGGCTTTTTTAGCCTACTAATACTGTAGACTAGATGGTTCACTTCCACACTCAGGTGCACCAGGGAGGACAAGGTGCAAAATATGTCTCCCCAGAGGGGCAGAAATGGAGGAGATGGGGCCACATTAATGGCACGGAATGCACCCTGCTAAAATGACCCTGCTGGCCTTTGGGCACTCCTGCTGCAGCCGTGGAGGGTATGCCTCCCCCTGGGTGAACCACTGCCTTAATGTCTCATTTGAGCCCCCCCCTTTTTTTTTTCAGTTAGGGAGCGCAAGGGAGGGCTTGAGTCTGCTGAACTCCACATAACAGCTGTTTCTGCCTCCATTTGTGATTTATTCCCTCACTGCATGAGGAGTCAGGAACCATAATCCAGGGCATTGGCAGTAGCTCTAAAGCTTTAACCTCACAATTATTGCACTGGGGCCCCAAATGTACTGACTGCAGTGGAATGGCCTAGCTTCTTCCCTAGCAACAGTCACTGCACTACACTTCAGGGCTTCAGCTGGTAACCTGTAGGGATTTTTTTCCCCAGTGTATTTTGGGGTTGTGTTTTGGTTTTGGTCTCCTTCTTTTAAAGCATCAGGGATGACCCTAGCTGGAGCTGAGATAAGGGATGGAGAGGACCAGTGTGCTGAGTTGGCCCTGAGTAGTCTCTCTCTCGGGTGCTTGGCTGGCTTCCTCTCACATGATCAGGATATAACGGATCACCATATGTGGGGTCAGGAAGGAATTTCCCCCTGGGACAGATTGGCAGTGACCTTGTGGGATTTTCATCTTCCCCTGCAGTGAGGTGGGCGGGGCGGGGAGGAGAAGTCACTTACCAGGATCATGTGGGTCTCTCTCATAATCAATTCCCTGCCATTGCAGGTGCCTCAGGCAGGGGTGCACCTCTTTCCCTCCTACTCTCTGCCTGGGGCAGGTGTTAGTTTAGTCTCCTGAGGACTGTACTACGTTGGTCTAATTTCAGATATTGGCTGGTGCTGGTGGCCTGAGATATGCAGGAAGTGAGACTCAGTAATCTGGTGGTCTTTTCTGGCTTTAAACTCTATGGTTCCAAGCTATACTACCCAAACAGTGTTGCTACTGCTGCATGCAGCCTCTCTAAACAAGTGCTGAGCAGAAATTCACTGGAACCAAACCACTGGGTCTGAACACCTCTGAATTTTGGGGAAGTTTGGCTATGGGCCTGAACATGGCAGTTCAGGCTCATCTCTAGTGTAAATTTATGCTTACACTAACATATGTTCAGTGTGAGACATAGGCCTGCAGCTAGGGAAACTCTCTTGTCTTTGATGTAGTTGACTATTAAATAAATTGTTGATGTGTGTGATTATTCAAATGTTAATTTTCATGGTCAGAGAACGACCAGCCTCCAGAGAGCTTCTTCCCTCACAGTCAGTCTCATGTACAATCACAAGTAATCACAAATGGACAGCTAGGGCCAAATCTTCAACTGGTGTAAATTAGTGTGACGTCATTGACTTCTATGACGCTACCCCAGTTTACAAAAGCTGAAGATCTGCCCCCGTACTATTAACATTACCTGAAAGAAACAAGATTGCTTCAGACTGTAGATCAGAAAATCAACATAGGACACGTTATTCATGGATCATGACTAAATTTGAACACTGTCTGGAGACATTGGCACTGCCGCCCATTTATGTCTGTTTTTACCTTCCAATCCCACCTACGTCATCATTATATTGGTCTGTTCTATCCTTTCTTTGACTCCTACGTTGGATTTGCATGTGTGAGGTTATTTATGAGGTAATTCTTTAAACAGGAAGATTCTATCATTAGGGTTGGGCTAATTGGATCAATTTGGGAACACAGGAATTGCCATCAAACTAGTGGTCCTATTTTGAACTTATTTTATTTCTATCTAAATAATAAGAATGGCTACCAGTGCCATGACACTTCATTAATATAACATAACCCCAGCAGCACTGATGTCCTTGAGCTGATGCCGTTTATTTAGAACCTCATAAGGTGTCTGAACATTTCAGATGACTTCCTTCAATGTCCATTACTTTGCATATGTCAATTCTGAATTTTATCTGTCATAGTTCTGTCCATTTATGTAGCTTCATTAATGTAATGTAAGTTCTCCCAAGACTTGTGTTTCAGTTAGTTCTTATTTTGTCTAATTGTTTTTATTTTAACTCTTGTCATGAAAAAGCTCTTATGCAATTGTTAGGAATTCTCCATGTCTGTGCTTTGTACCTCAATTCATCGAATAACATATTGTAAGTTGTCCCAGTGCTACCTCTTGGCATTTACACCAGTCTGAGGCAGATTTCGGGGGTAGGATTTAGTGTGTGGGTGCTAAGTGGTGCTGGTGGCCTGCAATAAACAGGAGGTCAGACTAAATGACCTGGTGGTCTCTTAAACTCTGTAAATCACAAGCTAGGGATATTCAGCTCAGAATGAGATGCAAGCTTAATTGCTAAAGCAATTCAGAAAATTCTCTCCCATGGATGTTAAGTATGGCACTTTCATTGTGAGCTCTGTATGGTTAAAATACATAGGACCCCCCAGGCTAGCCGCAGGGCAAGTCTAGACTACCATGCTACATTGGTGTAGCTGCATTACTGCAGCTGCACTGCTTTAGTGCATCTGTTGCAGATGCACTAGGCTGACGGGCGAGTACTCCACCTCTCCATGGGAGAGAATGGATGTTAAGAACCCCTCCTGCTGACATAGTGCAGTGCGGACGTTAGGTCGATGTAACTTACATCATTCAGGGGGTGTCTTTTTCACACCCCTAAACGTTGTAAGTTACATTGACTTAAGCAGTAGTGTAGACCAGCCCTCAAATTTGGTCTTTTTAAATAGCCCCAAAATGGGCCATACAATAATAATACTAAAGAAAGATTTCAGAGTAGCAGCCATGTTAGTCTGTATCCGCAAAAAGAAAAGGAGTACTTGTGGCACCTTAGAGACTAACCAATTTATTTGAGCATCAGCTTTCGTGAGCTGTAACTGAGGTGTAGCTCACGAAAGCTTATGCTCAAATAAATTGGTTTGAATAAAAGCAAAAAGAATAAATAAATTCTTTTTGCTAAAGAAAGAGTTCATTTTTCCTACCAATGCAACATATCAAAGCTTTAGAATTTCCCTTGTTTATGTTTTAGTAGTCTACCAACTGCATAATAATAGTGGAATATTAAGTGTTCTGTCAGAATTCTGAGGGAGACATTTTTAAATTCAGACAATGGCAGGAATATCATGTTATTTACGGGCAGCCCAGACTTTGTCTGAGGTGGGCATTGCAAAAAACTTCTACAGCTGATGAATTCAGCTTTTCACAGTCATACTCAGCTGGCAGCTCCCACAAGTGGCACCTCTTGTTGATTACCAAGAAAAAGTATGGGCTGTTGAATACTGAGGAAAGTGGAAATAGGCCATTGGCAATAAAGTAAACCCTGCATACTCAGCTGCACAAGCAGATAGGAAAAGTAGCAGCCTTTTAGTACTATTCAGTTACAATTCTCTTTTAAATAAGATTCAGAGCAAAAAAAAAAAAAGTGAGAGGTAAGATGAAATCCCAGTTCTAAGTATCTGCCATATATGGGAAGCAAGATCTTTTGTGATTAGTTAGTTGCCTTACCCAGTATGATTGCTATAAAATCTTCTCAGCAGAAGCTGCCTGGTCTGGCCTGTAATGAAAACCTGATAGTGGCCATTGTCCTTTCCTTCTCCTTCTTTAATGTTTTGCTTCTAGTCATATTTTTTTCTTTCTTCCCTACATTCTCTTTAGCTATATTTAGGGTTGTTGTTGTTTTTCCAGTTTACAAGATGTGCATATATTGCTAAGGATTTAAAACTGGCATTTTTCAATCTGTGGGTATGAAAAGCAATTGCCTAAATGAAGCTGATCAAGATGTATGCATACAAAAAACTTTTTCATGTCTCTTACCTTTTCCAAAGAAACATGAGCTTAAAATATAATGGACTGTGGAATCTGACTAATGCTGTCATTTTTAATTCTTACCAATAGGAATAAATTAATGTCTTTTGTGGGTCAGGGTTACCAGCAAAATCTTATTAAAAATGTAGCTCCAGTGTCACAGTGAGCTATCCAAATGGGGTCAGGTCAGAATGCTGCATCCAGTTGTCTGATCTGGGATTCTGAACTGGCAGTAGAACCACTCATTAAAATATTCTGAGTGTGTTCCGTCAGGAGGGTGAGCTTCTAACTCCAAAAACTTTTACAGAAACAGTGGGTGGAGGCAGCAATGGAAAAATCAGAAGGGGAAAAAACAAAGTCCACGAGTAAAATGTTTCATTTTAACCAAGAAGTTACATTTTAAGCAAAAAAGGTGTTCAGACTTTATGGGCTCGAACTAGTACTCATTGAAATCAATGAGAATCTTTCCGTTGATTTCAGCAGAAGTTGGATTAGGTCTAAAATGGCTAACATAGACTTTATTCACATTTGAAAACAACTGGTTAGAATGCAGAACATGCACAAAAATATTATATTGCTATTGACATTAAGAATGTGGAAGCGTCTTCCTTTCAACGATCTTCCCCCTTGGCTCTGTTGATCGACATCAGAGCCTTTGTTATTTTTTTAGT
This sequence comes from Lepidochelys kempii, assembly GCF_965140285.1. Taxonomy (NCBI): domain Eukaryota; kingdom Metazoa; phylum Chordata; order Testudines; family Cheloniidae; genus Lepidochelys; species Lepidochelys kempii. Next base: position 84,548,156 of record NC_136381.1, read on the forward strand.
GCAGCTGCTTATATTTTGAGACTTTTCTTGATTTCTTTCCATCATCTCTTTTTTTCAAAAGTGCCCATTTAAAAAAAAAAAAGCTAGATAAATATAAAGAGTAGTTCTCCCTACTGATAACAGTCAAAGAAACATAATATACCAGGAGGTGTCAGCTTGGGGCTGGGTCTGTTACATTGACAGGCCCAAGCCACATAGTTCCAATAACAAACTCTCCCAACATTTGAAGGGGGGCGGACCATGGAGAGAGGCTGTAGTGAGGATTTAAATTCGAGCCCATATCATTTATATACAAATAGGAAAACAAAGGCCCAGCTCCAAAGAGCATGCAGTCTAATATGGACAGATGTGATGGAAATAACATGCAATGGCAGGAGCAGAAGGCATGGCAAAGCAGTCAGTTTTGGAAGGTTAAACAAAAGTGATTTTTGAGGTGGAATTTGAAAGAGGGTGGTAACTTTGTGCACAGGTATCGGGAGGCTATGGAGATAGTGTGAATAAAAAGGACTAAAACGTCTACAAAGCAGAGGACAATGAAATCTATTATAGTAAGGACACATTAAAGTCAATCGAAAGACTAATGTACTTCAATGGGCTTTGGATCAGGCCCTAGCTGCAAAAGAGAGTGAATCATTCAGAGGTGGCAGGAGAGAGATTACCTCCACTGGAATAGTGAAGGATCTGGAATAAATCATGAAGCCTCTGCAGCTGAAGGATGGCTGAATTGGAAAAGGAACATGAAGATTCACAGAAAGCAATAGATTAGTTTTTATAAAACTTTACTCTGTATGGTAGCTCACCGAAAGCCATTTCCCGTCCTGACTTTGTACAATGTTAATGGGGTTTTCTGCTATTAGTGGAAATCAGAGTTTTTCCATGCTTGGTGATGTTTTCTCTTTTACAGCAAAAAGAATATTAGAATTGTTAGACAGCTAAGTGGTACTGTAGCTAAAGGCATGTGGGAAACACTTATCTCTCCAGTTCTAAAATTTGTGACATCTGAGTCTTTTAGAAACATTTCTAAATTACCTTGTTATTTGGCTACATCCACCTGTGGTAGCACATCTGTCTTACACACTCATCTCATGATTCATTGTACAACAGTTCTTCTGTAGTTCGCATGCTTAGAAGATAGGAGAAGGAAAGGAAGCTGCCAATGCTGGAAATATTTATATTGAAAGCAAATAAAAATTAGATACAGAAAATATGTATTTGGCAATCTGTCAATGTAGGTGTCTTCCCTACATTATATTCTATATTCTCCAGTATTTGCCCAGGCCACTTTTAAATGGCAATGAGACTTACACAATACTCCTTGCAGGAAGATTACAGAACTCTGCCATAATCATCCAATACCCTCTAGTTACAATAATGCTGCTGCAGTGTTTTGGGTGATCATTTTAATAAGGGTTCCACTGGGAACCTGTTCCACAGTCTAACAGATCTTATCTGAGGAAATGTTTCACTTATTGTCAGTCTGGGCAGAAGCCAAAGTGAGTTTGTGTCATCCTAATCTTTATTTGCCCGCATCACAAAACCGAATTAAAACTGGATGAGCAAGGATGTGGCATACTGAGACTGTGGTGCATTGGTAAGGTTGTGTTGAAGAATTTTGCGGCTCATCTTCCAGCTCTTACGTAGCTTAAGTTCATGCTATTAGTCTTTCCCTTTCCCAATATCAAATTGCCCCAGAAAACAAAGCCTTTTGATTAGAAATAGACAGCCAATTGTAAGTTCAAGGTCTAAATCCTTTAAGGATGTGGACTGAGCTGCATTTTAAAAATGCTGCAGTAACTTACTTCCCTCTGGAGCAAGAGAGTAGCGTGGGAGGAGTTAAGGAACTGAGTCACAATTCCTTCGCATGTCTGCTCCTGGGGCAGAAAACAGTTACATGCCATCACTTACTCAGGGTTGAGCCTTATTTCCATTTAAATTCTGGAAGATAAATTAATGGCTAATGTTTTCAGTTATAAAAAAAAAGTGGAAGGAGATTGAATGAAGTGGGTATAATCACTGGTACAGAAATGGAAAATGTGTGAACAGCAGGAGAGGTGAAATTTGCCACTATGAATGATTCTTCCAGCTCTGTTTAATTGACTAGTCACGATCACTGACTTTCTCTCCATTTACTGCCTTTGTACTTTATGAGAATGGAGCAAGCTGAGCTACTCACTGATAGGCAGAACATTATGAGGTAGACCACTACAGCATATGGTCCAAAATAGCCCTTCTGGGCACACCACAAAAGTCATCAGTTTGACAGGGGTTTTGGAGAAGGTTTGAGGGTACCCAAAATAATGGGGGCTGGGGGTGGAAAAGAGCTTTTCATAGGGGGCTGTCGGGCTGGGGTGTGTTATTTTTTATGTCTGAATATTTCATTCTCTAATGTTTCTGGGTGTATTATGGTGTCAGAAATTTAAATGGCAGAGCACCGAGAGCCTTTGTTTCAGTGTCCTTTTTATTATTTAACATGAAAGAAATAATAGAACTGTGGTGATCTCACAAACAATGGTCGGCATTAGAGCTGGGCAGGAAAATAGTTTTCTCATGTAACAAAAGTACTGGGCATTTCAAAAATGTTCCCATCTGAAATTGGGACAAGTTGGTATCTCAAAAATTTTTGCTAACCGAAAACCCTAATACATTTTCCAGTTTGAGTCAATTGAAAATTTTATCGCTTAATGATTTAATAATTTTGAAACATTTCATTTGGATTGGACCATTTACTTGTTTTCCTTTACTTTAAGTAGCCTGAATTCCAAAACAAAAAGTCATTTTGAACTAGAAACCTGGAACAAATAGTTTTGAAAATGTCAGAACAGGACATTTAATCAATTTCAATTTTTTCCAATATTTTTGAGTCAAGAAATTCATCCAAACTGATCATTTCCCACAAAAATTTCAGTTTTGACAAATCAGCACTTTTCAATGAAAAAAAACTTTCATCAAAAAATTCCTAACCAGTTCTAGTATGCATTCATTTTTAGTAAATCTAGATACCTCATTTTCAGGACCAGGATTAGACAGGACTGAAAATGATACATCGTGAGATCATTGTCATGGCAATGATTTTAATGTAAACAAATAACAAATAGTTCTTGCAAAAATTTAGAGACTGTGACCAAGTGGGAGGGATTGCATCATTATGTTATAATGGGATACAAAACCTTTCATCTGATTTAAATCCAGCTCTCTCCAGTACTGACTATAAATTATCCCATTTGCCATATGTTTGACAGCCTATATGAAATTACAGTGGACGAGAAGCTGGATATGAGTCAGCAGTGTGCCTTTGTTGCCAAGAAGGCCAACGACATATTGGGCTGTACAAGTAGGAGCATTGCCAGCAGATCGAGGGAAGTGATTATTCCCCTCTATTCAGCATTGGTGAGGCCACACCTGGAGTACTGCGTCCAGTTTTGGTCCCCCAACTACAGAAGGGACATGAACAAATTGGATAAAGTCCAGCAGAGGGCAACGAAAATGATTAGGGGGCTGGGGCCCATGACTTATGAGGAGAGGCTGAGGGAACTGGGGTTATTTAGTCTGCAAAAGAGAAGAGTGAGGGGGGATTTGATAGCAGCCTTCAATTACCTGAGGTTGGGTTCCAAAGAGGATGGAGCTAGGCAGTGTAAAATCTCAGTGGTGGCAGATGACAGAACAAGGAGCAATGGTCTCAAGTTGCAGAGGGGGAGGTCTAGGTCAGATATTAGGAAACACTATGTCACTAGGAGGATGGTGAAGCACTGGAAGGGGTTACCTAGGGAGGTGGTGGAATCTCCATTCTTAGAGGTTTTTAAGGCCCAGCTTGACAAAGCCCTGGCTGGGATGATTTAGTTGGTGTTGGTCCTGCTTTGAGCAGGAGATTGGACTAGATGACCTCCTGAGGTCTCTTCCAACCCTAATCTTCTATACTTCTATGAAATGAATTGGTGATCTTGGTCTGGTTCCTATGGGCCTGACCCAATGTTCATTGAAGTCAATGGAAAGACTCCATTCCTAGAAAACAACTCATCACATAACCTTCTAACAAGGGCACCAACTAAGCAAAGAAAACAAATATATGGAGGACATTTAGTGAACATAGTGACCCTTTTAGAAGAGGGTTGAGACATAATGGTAACGTAGTGGCAGGAGATTGGTACAGCCCATGTCTGTGCTGTGTCTGTTCTGGAGATTAATGGAGCATTCAGTCTCCAGTGCTGTCACTGACAACTTTCAGCAGCACTAAATTAATTTTAAATCTAAAAAAACCATACTAATGTCTTATAGTCTTCAGGTGCTGAACCTCAGAAATATTTAAGTCTCACATAAAAGAACCTTCTGATGCTAATAAAAGGAGTACAATTAGATATGGAACAACAGGGATACACCCAAAAATTCAAAAGCCTGGTGTCTAACATTGATTTCTAGTGATCAAAGGAAAAATGGATGGATTAGTTAATTTAATCTCTCATTTAATAAATTTTGCTTCATAAATCCAGTGATAAAGGGTCATTTGTCCCACAGGGACTCATTAAAAATCCACCAAGCCTTTTCCTACAGCATTAGAAAGAGCATCTCACTAGCAATGCACTTCATGAGTTACTGACCTTCCCATGAGGCATTTTGCCATGTGCTGTGCTATGCAGCAAGATCTCTGAAGTTTCTATAATATATCAAATGATGTGAGAAGACCTATTTAGCTACCCACTTTATTTATTTTTAGATGTAGACTGGAGATTTTCATTATTAAGATCATGTATCTGAGATTAGTGTCACTTATTATATACATGATCTAAAATGAAAAATTGAAGGTTTTTGTGGGTTTTGTCCAAAGTTATTATTATCATCCCACATCACACAAGCCACACTGTCACCAGTACATCCTGTCTTCTAGCCTTGGTTTCCTTTTATAAGCGTGTAAAATGTATAAATAAAGACAAGAAAAGGAACCGGTTATTTTAAGTAAAATGCCAAATACATTAATTTACAAGTCTCAATGGTGTTTCTCTGTACATCTTTGGTAGATCACAAATAGCACAGCTAGCATGTGATGTGAAAATTGTTGGACAAAAAGCTGAAATTGTGTAAGTGTGGCTCAGATGATTACTAAAAAGTTATTGCACTACCACTATATACATCTAACTTGTTCCTTTTTAAAATGCTTGAAGAAATACCTGGAGCATGAAGGATATAAAAGGGTATTCAGACTTAATTTTAATAACAGCGTTGCACTAAACAGTTGCCCACATTTCTGAACTTGGTGGTAGATATACTCCTCAAAGTGCTCCTTCTCTTTCCTACTAATTTGCAAACAAGGAAGGAAGAATGATCCTGTCCGTTATCATTGTGTGAGCCTTATTTCTATTCCTGGTAAAATAACGGTACAAATATTAAGAAAACAAAGTCACTAAATGTCTGGCAGACTTCAGTGCATTGAGGTGTGGGAGGGACTGCTAGTTTAGTGTTATAGGGGTGGTTGTTAGAGCCCCTCTAATGTATCACCTGAATTAATGATCTGAAAGAATAGTAAACAATGTGTTAATTGACTCTGCAGATTATACTAAATTGAGAGGAGTAGCAATGACAAGAGGGACCAGAGAACTATTTAAAAGAGTGTAGAAGAATTAAAACCATAGGCAGAAAATAACAAAAATAGATTCAGTATGGGAAAAGTTCAAATGTATACATCAGGGGGAAATACTCTAACCTTAAGGGTACAGTCCAAAGAACAAACTCTGATTGATTTCAATGGGCCAAGGGTTTTATCCCAGATGTTCAAGAGACACATGGAAAGCAGTAACACCAAAATAGGTTTAAGAGTGACAAGGGACATCAAATTATCCATGAGTTTGCAATGGAACATTGCAGCATAAAAGATTAATGCAAATTTGGGCTGCATACACGAAGGCATCTTGTCCCAGAACTGGGAGGTAATACTGTGTCTCTCCATGATCCTGGTGTGACTGTATCTGGAATCAGAGTAGCAGCCCTGTTAGTCTGTATTCGCAAAAAGAAAAGGTGTACTTGTGGTACTATATCTGTCTCTAAGGTGCCACAAATACTCCTTTTCTTTTTGCATATCTGGAATATTTATCAGAGAGAGCAACAAATCAAAAGCTGTTCAGTGAGGAGCATCAGAATACTGACAGTAGAAGGAAATGACATCTGAGGTGAAAACAAGAGCTAATTCTGTCTATGGGGCACTCTGCATTGAATAGCAGGAAGAGGCTTGGGAAGAAAAGGACTTTATTGGAAGATAGTGGAAACAGACACTTACAGTAACTTCTCGGGGTGCTTTCTAAGTTCCACAAACGGGGCTCTCCCTTTCTGTACAGAGCTCATCTCATCTGAACCTTACTTTGTCCTGAGCCCTCTTTGAGTTCCACTTCTCTGACTGTCCAATAGTTCACTCAGTAAAGACAAAAAGTTCCCCAGTCATGCTGATGGGTTCTGCCAATTCATTCTCTCTTTTTCCTGCCCTCTGTCCCTGTGCTCTCTTACTTCCCAAACTGACTCTGCTGACTTGCAATACAGTAGCAACAACAAACAGTTCCCCCAGTGGTCCCATTTGGAACTATACCTTCCACTTTAACTTTCCCTTTGTACGTAATACTCCATTTAATATTATTTTAAATGTGCTCCTAGAAAACACTGAACTAATGGCATTTCCAAAAGTGTCTTAGAAACTTAGAAGCACAAGTCTTTGACTTTCAAAATCCCAGGGTTGCCAACCCTGCAGGACTGTCCTGGAGTCTCCAGGAATTAAAGATTAATCTTAATTAAAGATTATGTCATGTGATGAAACCTCCAGGAATACATCCAACCAAAATTAAATAAACATCAATAAACAAATTATGGTCCCATTCTTCTATTGCCCTAATTATATAAAGCTTTGCTAAGTAACAGCTAAGTGGGGAATAAGAGTCTACATATTTGAAGAGTGTAGGATAGAAAGGAGAGGAATTATTGATGAGATATAAGGAGTAGAACTAGAATGAAAGTAAGAAGAATAAAAATTAGGTTGAATATCAGGAAAACCTTTTGACCACAAGATGTCTTTCAAACTGAAATAGGCTCCCAACTGACATGGCTCATTGTTTCAAGCATTTAAAACTAGTCTGAACAAATCAATGGGGTATGTACTGTACAAAATAATCCCACAGAAGGATGGACTAGATGATTTAATAGGTTTTTCTGTTTCTGATTTTTCTAGTGTCTTCTGAGCTGTTATTTATTATTATTATATTTATTATTTCTGTTATATTCACAGACATAAAACAAATCTGAAGTTACAATTTCGAAAGAGGAAATGTCTCTGGATGAGATTGTCGCTTGAATGATCTTATAAAATGTATTATGAACAGAGCTGTGCAGAGGTAGTTCTACTTTGCAATGGATTTTGACACTGACATTTGGCTGTATTCCAAATTAGAGTAAAAAAATTTAAAACTCTCTTCAGGGCATTCTAAATGTTTCATTTTGTTTTAATTTTTACTTTATTTTGTATTATGTTATAATACATAACATAAAACAAAAAGCAGAGTCATTTCAGAACAAAAAACCGGGAACATTTCATTCTGAAAATGTCAAAATTGGACAATTCAACATTGTCAGAGCTTTTTTCCATTTTTTTTTTCAAAATGAAATTCCAGCAAAGTCAACTGACTTTGAAAAACATTTCCATTTTTATGGAACTGCATATTCTGGTGTAATATGGTTTTATTAAAGTTTCTCTAACCAGTTCTAATAATAAGCCTTGACTAAGAGGAATCACAAAGCAAATACCAATAAATCCCAAGTGCCGGCTGCTTTGAAATGTGTCTTCAGAGCACATTTAACTCCTTAAGTTAATATCTGTGAATCCCAGGAAAGAGAGCTGGAAATTTGACATCTATATTGCTTAATGGTTTTAAACTCATACATTAGAGTCTATCTGATTGCATTACAGCAAACTCTAGTGGCAACAATGTGGAAAATCAATAAAGCAAAGGTATATAGTATACAAACAGGTTTCAGAGTAGCAGCCATGTTAGTCTGTATTCACAAAAAGAAAAGAAGTACTTGTGGCACCTTAGAGACTAACAAATTTATTTGAGCATAAGCTTTCGTGAGCTACAGCTCACTTCATCAGATGCATTCAGTGGAAAATACAGTGGGTGTTACCATACACACTGTAACAAGAGTGATCAGGTAAGGTGAGCTATTACCAGCAGGAAAGCGGTGGGGGGGAACCTTTTGTAGTGATAATCAAGGTGGGCCATTTACAGCAGTTGACAAGAATGTCTGAGGAACAGTGGGGGGTGGGAATAAACACGGGGAAATAGTTTTACTTTGTGTAATGACCCACCCACTCCCAGTCTTTATTCAAGCCTAAGTTAATTGTATCCAGTTTGCAAATTAATTCCAATTCAGCAGTCTCTAGTTGGGGTCTGTTTTTGAAGTTTTTTTGTTGTAATATTGCCACTTTTAGGTCTGTAATCGAGTGACCAAAGAGATTGAAGTGTTCTCCAACTGGTTTTTGAATGTTATAATTCTTGATGTCTGATTTGTGTCCATTTATTCTTTTACGTAGAGACTGTCCAGTTTGGCCAATGTACATGGCAGAGGGGCAATGCTGGCACATGATGGCATATATCACATTGGTAGATGTGCAGGTGAACGAGCCTCTGATAGTGTGGCTGATGTGATTAGGCCCTATGATGGTGTCCCCGAATAGATATGTGGACATGCCATGTACATTGGTCAAACTGGATAGTCTCTACGTAAAAGAATAAATGGACACAAATCAGACATCAAGGATTATAACATTCAAAAAACCAGTCGGAGAACACTTCAATCTCTTTGGTCACTCAATTACAGACCTAAAAGTTGCAATTCTTCAACAAAAAAACTTCAAAAACAGACTCCAATGAGAGACTGCTGAATTGGAATTAATTTGCAAACTGGATACAATTAACTTAGGCTTGAATAAAGACTGGGAGTGGATGGGTCATTACACAAAGTAAAACTATTTCCCCATGTTTATTTCCCCCCTCTACCCTCCTCACTGTTCCTCAGATGTTCTTGTCAACTGCTGTAAATGGCCCACCTTGATTATCACTACAAAAGGTCCCCCTCCCCCCCACTCTCCTGCTGGTAATAGCTCACCTTAAGTGATCACTCTCGTTACAGTGTGTATGGTAACACCCATTGTTTCATGTTCTCTGTGTATATAAATCTCCCCACTGTATTTTCCACAGTATGCATCCGATGAAATGAGCTGTAGCTCACGAAAGCTTATGCTCAAATAAATTTGTTAGTCTCTAAGGTGCCACAAGTTCTCCTTTTCTTTTTGAGTATACAAACAGTTGATCTGCATTGTATCACACACAGGCTGATGATATGTTAAACACCTATCACTAGACTATAGAAATTCCTTATTTTCTCAGAGTGAAAAGTAAGATGTGACGACTTAACCGTCACTCAAAATCAGGTAACAACTCTGTAATTAAGACCGTGATGAGATCTGCACTTAAAGCAGGACTAAAATCACAACTGAAATTACACTTTAGTGATTAAATTTACTCGCTAAATGTGCCTCGATAACAATTGGGGGAACAAATGATTTTTCCATTTAATGTTTTTGAAAATTTCATACTTATTTTTGCAGAGGAAACTTAAAAAAAGAAAAGCTTCCTTTTTGCCCAGATAGCTCGCTTCCCTCTAGACATAAGAGCCTGTAGGGCTAGAACCTGAAACTATGGGGGTTCTAGGCTGTTTATGTCTGCAAATCACCACAGAGGGTTTAGGTTAGGCTCCTGTGGGAGGACCCTGTGAAGCTGGGCTCAGCAGGAAGTACTGCCCAGCAGGACCTGAGTAGCAGGTTCTCTCACCCCCCTGATTGGCTGGCACTGGAAGCCATGATGGAAAGTCATGATGGGGAGCTGTCTCAGCAAACTATCATGACTGGGAAATGGGTGGTCAGAGCGAGAGTCAGGCTGGTTTGGGTATCAGAAGGCCAGAGTCCGAGACAGGCCAGAGGGTACGCAAAGAGTCAGGCATAGGGAGGCAGGCATGGTCAGGTTACCATTATGTCAGAGTCTGAGACAAGCCAGAGAGCAAACCAAGAGTCAGGTGTCAGGAGACAGGCAGAGTCAGAGGACGGAATCTGCGGTTTCTTATATACAGAGTCTGAGCAACAACACAGATGGCTTGCCTGTCTCTGCTTCAGACCTCATGTGTAAGAGACCCCTGACTCAGCTTCCGACTCTGCCTGTCTTCTGACGCCTGACTCTTGGTTTGCCCTCTGGTCTGTCTCAGACTCTGGCCTTCTGCTATGTGATCCAGCCTGACTCCTGCTTTCACCACTAGCTCAGACCCCACATGTTATGGTCATGCCAAGATGAATAACCGCAGTTCCTACCAGCTTCAGACTTCACACACACACAAATGAGAATCCACCACTTGTAGTAAAGAATTGACCCCAGCAATCACTCATCTGGTCAGGATTGGCATCTCTGAGCTACCAGGAATGAATCAGCTCAATGGGGAAAAAACAGGCACTGGAGTTGAAAGAGAATTTGGTCCAGAGAAGGATGGCTTCACTATTAACAGGAAGGGTCAAACAATTTTGTGCCAGGGACTTGGTTACCCTGTGGCTAACAGGACCTCAAGGTCAAGCTCAGGACATTTGCATCAACCCCTTTGTGTGTACAGAGAATCAGAGTGATGTGTTCTTGATGCCCTACATTGGTTAGAAGACATGTCAACATATGAATCACCATCTTGAGTTTCTTCAGGTTATTTGCTTCTGACCTCAGGTACAGTGCAGTGAAAAGTGGAGCTTGGAGGTGACAAAAATATGAATCAACACTATTCTTCAAACAAAGCTAAGATAAAATGACATGATGAAGCTTAACCCCCAATTTTAGTTCTGTTATTATAAAATCATTACGGTCTGGAAAACCTTTTCTGTCTGGTATTTAATTCTTTAAATACATCAAGAAGAAAGAGGAAAGCATGCTGCTTCATAATAAGCTTTATCTTCATTTGCTATCACAGATGGGGAATATCATTACATATTGCTAGATTATGTTGCCAGAAAATAAAATCTTATAAGCCTTTCTTACTGGGTCTCACTTTCTCTTGTGTTATTGTCTTATAAATCAGGATATTTTTATAGACATCCTCACTATGTAGACACAGAAAATATGGTCAATCATTAGGTCTGACATGTAAGTGACAAAAAATGTGTCTGGAATAGCTTTTAAGAATCATATTGGGCCTGGGAGTGGGGCAGAGTCTAGTAGAGCATCCAGCCCATCCCCCTGCCATTTCAGAATTGTCCCTTTCAGCATATTCCACTGTGTTTCTGTCCAGTCTCATTTTGAATGGCTCAACTAATGGGCTTCCAATTCTGCCCTCACAAGATTGTTCCACATTCCACTATATCCATTCCTGATAGTCCCCCTAAATGCTCCTTTTTTTCCATTTCATCCTATTACACCCTTTGTGCCATTCTTAAAAATAAGCTTCCTTCTTTGATATTCCCCACCTTCAAAACACACACACACACACACTATATAACATTATCCAGAGCAAATTCCTTTGTAGGTTAAGCCCCAGTTCTGATGAAGACATGAAAAAACTTCACACAGTTGTAGGAGAGTGGGGAGGCTTGTAAAAATGTGAGCTCCATAATAAGCTGAAAAAAGAAGAAATATTTAATGCAGTGATATCTTTATTATAACTTAATTTAATTAGGCCCAGACTCTGACACCCTCATTCTGGCTGAGTAGTACCTCACTGAGCAGCACCACTGAAATCCATAGATCTGCTCTTGTTGTCAGTTATATCCTCAGGGTGAGTAAGGATGGCAGAACCCAGCACTTGTTTATTCATCAATATTCTTTATTGTTTACTTTACAACATCCAGAAGTGTGATAATAACCACAACGTAGGCTAGGCACTGCACAGATGCTGTACACAGAGTCCCTTTCTAAAGTTCAAACGTAACAAAATGTGAAGGTATCAAACTGTGGGGAAGGGATGGGAAGAGTGAAGAGGTTTGCAGCAACATGATCATTAGGTCCTTTTTGGTGGCTGTCGTTTGTTTTGTTTTTAATTCAAAAATAAGGAATATAAAGCGAGAAGACATAGTCTCAGCTCACAGCAGCTCAGCCCAACCCTCTTTGTCACCCAAAGTTGATGATTGGTGGGGCACAAACAGCTGTTAGCTGGATGCCCAAATGAGGACACTAAAGGCAGGACACAAGTACTCTCTGGATCTGGCCTTCCTCACATGAGACCCTATTTGTATAAGTGCAAAAACATCACTGCTGTTGTTTAGCTTACTCTGCACAAACAAATGAAGTGCCAATGAACTAGCAAACTGATTAATACAATTATTTTTTGTATTACCACACAAAAATTAACTTCAGCTCCAGGCAGATTTACCAAAATTAAAAATACAATAAAAATATATGTAAAACTAGCAGCTTCTCCATGCCAGCAAACCCAGCAATACTTCCCTACTCACACAAATATCAACCCCCATCGTCCCATTCCTTCCCCGAAAGCCTGGGTAAATAAATAGGCCTTGTAGCCCACAGTAAAATGAAATCCTAATGGATTAAAATGTAAGAAAAATTCATCTTTTTAAAATCTAATTAATTTAAACCATGATATCTTTATTTTTTAATGACTGTGAGATATGAAATCCATGTTACATGTTTGCTCTTAGTATCATTTCTTTTCTTTACTGCTTTCAACTTAACAAGGGGAGGGGAAGCTTGACTACAATGGGGCTACTCATGTGTTTAAAGTTAGGCACGTGCTTAAGTCTCTAGCTGAATCAGGGCCATCACTAGCCTTCCAGACAGGTCAAGCATGTCTCAAATTATACAAGTACTATAGAATCTTTTAAAACAACTTTGTCTAGTTCCCTCTCCTCTTCTGCCTCCCCCACTCATTTGTAAAACTATTCTCAAGAAGAGAGTCCAGGCCCCTCAGAAATACAGATGAACAGAGGTTGTCAATAATATCCTCATGACTATGATCATTCTTATTATTCTTTAGCTCTTCACCGGTGTATGCAGATTCAGAATTCCAGCTGGTCCCCTGGCTGTCTAAGTTTCCCTCACGTTAGGCACTTGTGCGTATAATTTGCTCCACATCCACTATCTCCAGCAAATTGATTCGTGCCACCATTTCATAACTGTGTCAGTACTTATGCTGTGCCTCAACCAACATGTAAAGTCCATCTTTAGATGTTGTAATTTCCATTAAAGTATTTTGAGCCCTTTTGTTTAAATTCGATGTAAAGCATTTTCTTCTGTGTGAGTTCAATGCTTGCAATTCTTTGTACTAAGGACAACTCCAGACCATATATCCTTAGTATTTTGTTTGGCTCTTTTTATGGCATACACTGTAAGTACCTTGGACAATTGTTCCCCAATTTTCCCAGGATGCTCCTGCGTCTTGATCTTTTGGTTGAAGTCTATTACAGACAACTTATTTTAGTGAAAGCAAGCACACAGACCAAATGCTGAAATTAAAATAGACTCAGTTGGTGCTAACTGGGCAGTAATTACACTCAGGAATGTGCTAGATCATTAGCACTGTTGGACTTGCTGACAGGACTTCCTACTCTGAAAGGCACTTGTAGTATTAATCAGATGGCTTTAATAAAATGCCAAAACGAATGTTTTTTTTTTTCAGACAGGGAGCATTAGACTTTTCAGATTACAAGGAAATTTGGATTAACAGAGATAATGAAATTTCAGTTTACCTACATTGATTTCTCTAGAAGTCCATTTACCTGCTATCCTTGTTCGCTATAAAATTGAGGAAATTGATGCTAATGACGCTTTTTTGGTTCTACTTAGTATCCATTTCAAAAATGTTTGGTGACTATTTTCCCACACCATGAAACATGTATTTCAGGAGCATTTTGCTTGTTTCATTTCCTTCCAATTTTCCCAAGGATGATACTGTTAAAATGCAGCTTTAATAAATAAGCTCTATGTTTACTTTCACTGAGACACCTATGAAATGCACACACAGCTATGAGACTTCCAAACAGGTTTATCTTTAGAAGGCTTTTGTTTCAAGATTAACAGATTTTTCATGGGAACACTGGCCTTCAGAACAGCCCTTGAAGCTACATATGCTTATCATTTTGTGATTATGGATCTTAATCAGGTTCCCATCTGGGTCTCTGGTTTATTACTTGTTTTGAACATCCCAGCACAATTTATCATTCCCATAAATCCCATAAATCCCTTACAGTAGTACAGGCAGTCATGACAGGCAACTAGTTATTACGTACATTTCTTTCATTAAATTTTCATACTAGCCACTCTCCTCTTTCTCTGACCTTATCTCCATAATAGCTAAGAAGTAATTCTGACCAGTCAAAAGTCACTAGATGACTTTCTATATAATTGTAATAATCAGAAATGTAAGGCTAGAAGGAACCTCAAGCCGTCTTCTACTCCACCCTCCTGCACTGAAGGAGGAGCATGCAAACCTACACCATCCCTGACAGCTCTCCATCTATCCTGTTCTTAAAAACCTTCAGTAATGGGCTTCCACAACCTCCCATAGTAACCTAATGCCAGAACTTGCTATCCTTATAGTTAGAAAGTTTTCCCTAATATGTAACCTAAAACTGCCTTGCTGCAGATCAAGCCTATTACTTCTTGTTCTACCTTCAGTGGACATGGATATTCAGTTTGTGATTCCCTATAACCCCAGATCCTTTTCTGCAGTTCTGCTGCCTAACCAGCTATTCCCCATTTTGTAGCTGGGCATTTGAGTTTTCCTTCTTAAGCGTAATGCTTTGCATTTGTCTTTATGTAATTTCATCTTGTTGATTTCTGACCAATTTTCCAATTTATCAAGGACATTTTGAATTCTAATCTTGTCCTCCAAAACTCATGCAATCCCTCCCAGCTCTGGGTCATCTGCAAATTTTATAACTCAGCAGCATGAAAGCAAGAGTGAAATGTACAGTTATATCAAGAACCTATCCTGTCTACAGAATGAACACCTCAAAATGACCTACACATTTCAATAATTTAATGGAATAAGGGTCTGGGCCAAAGCCCATTGGGTCAGAGTTTTTCAGTTGGCTTCACTGGGTGTAGATCAGGCACTAAATGAATTAGAATTATTATATGTAGACAAATTAAGTCAATTAGTAGGACAGGCCAGAAAAAAACCATAAAATTATTACATTTTACTATGGAAAGAATCTAGCAAACAATATTACTGATTATTATTCATATTATACCACCTTGTTGCCCTATAAAAAGAATGATATGGTCTTTAAAATTATCCTTTTTCCAAGATAAAATAATAGGTATATACCTGAAATGGATAACAAATTTACTATATAATCATTACAGTATGTGCTATAGCACTTATACAATGGTAATAATTGAAAAGTCACCATGTACCAAAAGATAGCAAACCACATTATCTGAGATACCACAGGAATTCCCACTTCTAAATATAGGGAAATACTGTACCAACAGTCACTCTGTTGTGATAAGTACTGGTAAATGCTGGCTGTTTAGTGGTGACCACTGTATAGCTAATACAAAAAATATGTGGTATTTAAAAGATTCATGGCGTGATTGTAGGAGTATAATTTCCACATCTCAGCTGAAAGAGAAATTCCTGTAATAATGAGGGAAGCAGCGAAAAGTTTGGTCTTGCCATACTAACTTTGTCATTCTAGCTTTTATTGGAAAATACTTCAGGAAGTCTCCAGACTCACAATTTCTAGCAGGATTCAAATGGAGTACACACAGTATGGTACATTTTCATCTTTACACCCTTAACATCTCCCTATATTAGGAGACTTGCTTATGTATCCCTGATTCAGCTGTGGACCTTAGGGTTCATTGAGTATAGGGCCTTCCAAAGGAAGTAGTAAATTTACCATCACTAGCAGTTCTTCAGCAGAATTGGATGTCTTTCTAAAATATATGGTTCCGTTAAACTATGAGTCTCAATAAAGTCCACTTCCATTGTAGGGAAGAATAATTCCCTCCATTGCAGAAATTACTGTTTATAGCCTGTGTTAAACAGAAACTCAGTCTCCTTCCAGTGGGAATTTTGCTATTGATACAAAATGGAAACTTTAATTTTGCTTGACATCCCATAAACTAATACTGAGGCTCCTTCTTGACCCAGATGGGATCATCCCTTTCAGACTCTGCTGGAACTGCCGTATTGGCTAAGCATGGTGTATAGAAACATATGATTTTCAATAGTGGATCAGATCATTTTTCCATTTAGCCCAATATTTCATTTCTGATAATGACCAAAAGCTGATGCTTCGGAGGAAAGTAAACATCCCTTACAAGGGGTCTAGCCTAACAATGCTAGGATATGAAGGAAAAATTGATTTAATTGACCGTATTGCCTTAGCTTATATAAATACTAATATTGTTAATTATCACAAGAATAATAATTATCCATCCACCCACAGTATTTGACTTGTATGTGATACCAGGAATTCACCATCCACTATACCAGGAACAAGCTGACACTCCCAAAACATCAGTTTTTTTGTTTTGTCTTGCTTTTAATTAATTAGCAAGGAGTCAACTGAGTCATGGGGTTCACATTTGGCTTAGGAAACAACATAGTAACAAAGATATATATATGAGTGGACTGACTGCACAAAACAAAGATTTATACCCACTATTCCAAGTACACCTATAATACCCACCCCAAAATTCCCAGCCACTCTCCCATGCCATACTCCTTTTTGAAGGGTCTGCTCCCGTTCCCATTGAAGTTAATGAGAGGGCTCAATGCACCAATGCTGAGAAATAATGATGGGCTGTGCCGTATATCTGGAGTGTTAAAAAGTCCAGATGTTGGTGCATTTAGGACATGGCCCAAAGGCACCTGAAGTCAATAGAAAGACTTCTATTCACTATTCAAAAAAAGGGCTTGAATCAGACTAGATCTCTTCGACCTGTCCCTTGGACACTGCAGTTTAATGAATAAATACATCTTCTAAAATTTTGTAAATATAATGAACTGTTGGTACGTTACTTTTAACTCTTTTTTTCCTTTTTTTTTTTTACAGGATCCACAGTGTCCCTTAAAACACTGGGGGGGGAGGCCTAATCATTTTGTTTGTGTGCCTTATATCCTGGGCAGATAACCACACTGCGACTGACTTTCTACTAAAAGTCTTTATTTCTCCAAGTTCCATCATTCTGAGATAGAAACACAAGCATAGAGTGAA
This sequence comes from Lepidochelys kempii, assembly GCF_965140285.1. Taxonomy (NCBI): domain Eukaryota; kingdom Metazoa; phylum Chordata; order Testudines; family Cheloniidae; genus Lepidochelys; species Lepidochelys kempii. The sequence goes on from NC_136381.1 coordinate 84,565,392, forward strand.
ATAAGACGTTGAGGGGAACAACGAGGTGTGACAACTCACTGTATCTCAACATATTACTTGTAGTTTTTCCTTTTTTTGCTACATTAGATTTTGTCTCACCTAACCCAAGAACCATTTATTCCTCACAAAATGTATTAGGCTTTCCCTTGCACAAAGGAACTATGCTTTGTATTGCATACAAGAGCTACAAGGGTTATCTGTTTGTTGGTTTCAATGGCAATCTCATCATTATTATAATTTTTAACAATTTTAAAAGCGTCATGAAGGAAGAAATATGCACACGTGTTTGTCCATATGGTGGCCAAGTGGCCAAAAACAATGAAAGAAAGAAGCATCCACCACAAGGATTTCAACTTGTTCATGGAAAAAACTGTAGATCAGATCTATCTGAAATAGATGAACTGTTGGGATTGAGAGAAATAATTATTTTAATCATAAATTGTTCCTAAAACAAAGGAAATTAAATTGGAGCGTATGGAAGGAATTTAATCCAATAACAAAAATGTACTTTGACAAAGCTTTAAGAAGTAACATCTTTTGTAACTGCAATACCTTTACATCCATTGTGCCAAAGACTGTCTGAACTTGGTTCCCAGGGAGACAGGACACATTCCAAGAAGCATGTCATACCCTGAAATAGCTATAGGCTCACCTGATAGGCTGAGAGAGAATAGCCAGTCTAAAGGGAACAGCTGGGCCTTCACGGGGGCTCTCAGGTGGTGATATTGCTTTTGTTTTCTTTGTTATGTAACTAAAGGCTGGGGCTGCTTTTATGGACCTTGTGTACTCTCCAGATCAGGGGTATAATAACATCTGTTTGTTTTCTAACTCCTTTACCACAAACTCCGGTAAATACTTCCCTTGTGTTAGATAAGCTGAATTGGATTTGACTGGTGCTCTCAAAGGGATCAGATCTCTGTCCTCTTAAAGCAGACAGAGAAAAAGTACAAGTGACAGCTTGTGTATTTGTTGTGGGCATAAAGAAGACTCAGGTCTTTCTACTAAAGCAATGCCAGATGAGGCTCTGCAAATACTGGTATGTTCAAAAGACTCCTCAAGGCATGAGGCATCCCACAAAAGAAGTTAAAAATCAAAAGAGCCAAATAGAATGTGCAGAGAGAAGAGAGTGTACAGAATGGGCCATATTCATCACAGTGGCCCATGTGCAGGGAAGAAAGCTATCTCTGTTGTAGGACAGCAGAAGCAAAATGTGCTGCACCTGTTTGCATTCGTGGCCAAATGCATCCCTAGTGGAAGTCAATAGAGTAACAACAGTGATGAATTTGGTCCATTGTATCTATTTTCAGTATGTGTATAGTAAGTAAGGGGATAATGACATGGTGAAAAGCAGCACTAAAATGCACTAAATTTGCATCCCCTTTAATTGTTTAAATTTAAAATGTCAGGGGTATACAGACTAGTAATCAGATCAATGCCAGAGTGTTCAACTCCTGCAGCCATCCCAAATATTAAGACCTATTAATGTTACTGGATGGAGAGTAGAGTGGGAAATCCTGCAGAAGTACAGATTTAAAAAAACAAACAAAAAATGGGAAGAAAGAGGCAGAAAATAGTAAAAAGACTAGGAAAGGAGACCCAGAAAAACTAAAAAAGGAGGGGGGGATATTTATTTCATTAGCATAAGAGATGAGTTCTATTGGCACGTTCTCCAGAGATCTGAATCCCTTGCTATCGTCCCCCCACCCTAGAATGGGTCTCTTTTTACAAGGAGAGTGTTATGAGTTATTTTTTTGAGGAAGGAATGCTGCTGTTATTAGAAATAATTTTCTTCTGCTTATATTTACCGTAGAAATATCAAGGATGTATTAAATTTAGTCTTCTTTGGTTTTGGTGGAAACTTCATTGGAGATTTAAGATCTTTAGCTGTGAGATTTCTCAGTCCTTAATTAAGATGCCTGGGATGTAGACTTTTTAACCAATACGTTTTTTTCTCCCAGTATTTCTCAGACTTTTAGTATTAAATAGCTGATCATACAAAGAATACCAGAGGGCTGAGATTAAACTCTACAATGCAACAACCATTATCATCTTAGTCTTTGCCTGCATAGGCACCTCAGACATATGATGATTCACGATACTGTATTCAGTCGTATAAACTGAAATGTTTGGAGCACTTGATAAATGCTGACTGTAATTCTGCCTTAAAAATACTGTTTGTTTTAAAACAAATAGCAGCAACAAAACAGTTTTAAACAATCCAAATAAAAGCAATTTCCCCATCAATTAATCAGATTTCACTTGTTCTCTCTCTTATGTCATAATCAGACCATTCTTTTCATCTACTATAGACTCTGCAATGAAGAGAAAGGCAGGCGAGATCTGAATTTCTAAGGTAAAAGACAAGGGGGGCAGGAGGGTCATATTTTTAATTGTGAGGCCTCTCGACTTCATAAAGTAGCAACAACAAAAATAGGGCACGACTCACGCCATTCTTTACGATCAATTTTAAAGGGAGTAATACCATATACCCTTCGTGCCCATGGAGGCACCATCTTGCAATACACAGGGAGCCAGATTCTCCATATCTGTAATTATCATAGCACTACTGAAGTCAACAGAGCTACAACAATGTACATTCACAAGGTTTGAATCCTCAGCCAGTGAACATTCACATTGTCCCTTGATTTCAATGATGGAGTTTCGGCCCACAGTGTGATTATGGGAGATCCTGGCCTAAGTGGCTGTCCCCAAAGCAGTCTAGGCCACTGGGGTAGAGTCCACTCTGGTTCTCCTCTACCTCCGCTGCTCCTGCCCTTCCAGCTGCCAGCGAGCAGCATCTAGATGTTTGCTCCATCTTGGATGTGGGATAACTTTAGAGACTACTGCCATTAGCAAGGGTTTCTTTATTCACTGTGGATGATGTTCACACTTGAGCAGAGGGCCAGCAAAAGGACTGTATGGCACTTAGTACCATTTAAATCGTCAAAATAGATACAGCTTATATGGGACTTAAATGCTGCTTCAGCTTTATGCTACCCCTCTGCTCAGAGGTGAATTCCAACTGTCAAAATGAACCCCAACGCACAGGATTGGCCTCTACGAAGCCCTGGGTCAAAATGATTTTAACATTATCGGAGCAGATTATTATATGATACCCCCACTCCCTCTAAATTCCAAGATAAAACTCTGTCTCCAACACAGACATTATGTAGAATTTCTATCATTGCAATCTTATTACATTCGGGGTTGGGGGGAAAGGCAGTGTAAAGACCACAACAGATTTTGAGTAGATATTCACTTTCTGGCTAACAAGCAAACCAAAATGTCTTCACTCTCTCTTGGTTGCAAGTTTATCACACATCCAAATGAATGAATAGGAAAATATTAAAATCACCTCTGGTTTACGATAGGCTTATATCTTAATTTGCATTATGACCTCCTCCAGAATAAAGTCTGTCAGGCCCAACAAATGTAATTAAACATAATAAGATAATTTAATTCCTTCCCAAAGGCTTTGCAATGCATTTCCTTCTACAGTTAACATAACACAGAATTGGTGAATTAAACCACTCAGAATTCCCCTGAAATTTTCTATGTAAATTGCAAATTTATAAGACGAACTTTAGTGTTTCTGGATTCTCTTTGAAATTCAAGACCATTCTAGCAAAGCCGTCCATTGTTATTTATTAATTGAGGGCCAGATTTGCTGCCATAACTCATACTTAATAGTACCTTGCTCCATGAAGATAACCATTCATTTCAATGGGGGCTGCTTACAAGGTAAGGTACTACTCGCCATAAATGAGGGCCTACCCTTTATTTTGCCAGCTACTGAATTACTTTCAGGGTTCTCCAGTAGAGAGTGGATTTCCACTTTAGCTACTGTTCAGAATATAACATATTTAACTTTATCCATCTGGGAATTCAGAACACAATTTCTGACATCTAAAAGATTTTAATATTAAAAAAATATCATTTATGTTTCACTAACCAAGCAAAAGGCAGTAGACATGTTAATGTGTACTCAGTTATAGATTCAAAAGGAGTGTATGGCATACAGAGCTAGCCAAATTATTTGCTATGGAAAATATTCATTGTGAATTTATTCCCTTTTAAGTTAAGAAATCACTTATCAAGTGATCTTAATTTTGTCTAAAGGACAGGTTTTCAATGCTTGTATGGGAGCCAGGCACCCAATTCCGCTGACTTTCAATAGGAATTGGGCACCTAAATTGCTTTAGGTGCTTTCAGAAATCCTACCCTAAATAATTTGTTATTTGGAAGCACTTGCCAAATAGTTTCTGCAAACATGAGTTGTACACAAACTGTTCACTTGCCCTTTTTGCTCTTCATGGTCCACGATTGTTCATCTAAGTCATAGTGACAAATAAGCAAAGAATAATGAAGAACACACTCTGGGTACAAATGATCAGACAAATAATCATGAGCTGTTCAGTATTTGCAAACATTTTTTAATATCAACTAGCCATTCAAACATTCATCAGCTATGCATAATATAATCTCACAATTAACAGCAAACTAAATTCACAGCTTTTACTCATGAATACATTCCTAATCTCTTTTGTTTAAACATCTGTCTCCTGATATATAGGGGTATTTTAGCAAAAATATAAACTGAATAAATCTAAATGCAAATCTAACTGAAAACAGAATCAATTCTACTCCTGTGGGGGCAAGGGGAGCATACCACAAGTGAGAGATTCTGTCTTGATTTACTTTTGAGTTACCTGTACAATGTAAAATTGCTACTTGAAAAGACTAGATGAGGTGTTCTTCCAGGAAGCATGTCTTTCATTTTTTCAGTAAAAAATGTCCTCCCACCCCATCGATGTCAAACAATCAATAGGAATGAAATGATGACCTGTACATATTGAGAATAGCACAGGCAGACCTGGATGATTAAGAGAAAAAGGGAAGAAAATAGAATCTGATATCTCAGTGTTGTTTAGAAAACTGCTACTTTGATGAAACATATGTAATTTGTACTTACATTTTCATAGTAAATTAGGGATGTTAATTTACTGTGTTTATAATTTCAATCCACTATTCATTCCACATGATACTGGGGCTCATTCAATGGGCCCAGTTACTTTCAGTCATCATTAAGCAAAATACTTTCTGTGAAATGCCTCCCTGAGAAATCATATTATATATATATGGGGGAAAAAATATAAAGGCCTCTTACTGTCATTCTTTAAAATGGTCTTCCATTTTGAAATGTTCTTCTGGTCTGAGATATCTCCTGCAGCTAAAATAAGGAATACCACTATAATTAGTAAAATTTCACAAAACAGAAGTCACTTAATAAGTGTGACTCTTTGTCATGATCAAAGAAATTGTGCTAATGCTCTAACACGCTCTTGCTATAGCATGCAGCTACTCTTTGTGCATGTGTTTCTCCCGCTCTTTTTTTAACACAAAAAATTTCAACATAGATTCCAGCACGTAGACTATGAATTCAGACAACCAGATTATGCCTTCTCCTTTAATGTGGGAAGCAAGAAAGGATGATACCATAGGTAAGACATAGGAATGAGAGTCAGGAGCCAAGTCCTCGCTCTGCCACAGACTTACTGTGTGTGACCCTGGGTAAAAAACTAAGCAACCTCTGTGCTTGAGTTTCCTCATCTGTAAAATGGGGGTAATAATACTTACCCAGCATACAGGATGGGTTTCAGGTAAATTGGGGGTTCTTGTGCTTTGAGATCCTCTGATGGAAGCAGCTACAGAAGTGCAAAGTATTATTATTACTATGAATACTGAGGTGAAGAGGACAGAAAATGGGCATGCATAGTGGAAACCCTTCAAAAAATGGTCGACTTTCTTCAGAAAGACAGTGGGGGGGAGAGATTTGAATCAAAGCAGCATCAACAACGCTCCTTCCCCATTTCTCTAGACTTTGTGCAATACCTGAGAATGTGGAGCACTGCCTTTACAAGAGACATAACTGGGCCAGGTGGGCAAGAGTTGCTGCCCACAGTAACTCATCACTACATGTGGGAATTACCCCATGTAAGCGAATGCTGAGGCTGTCATATGTGGACTCTTGCTGTGTATTCCCCAACAATTCCCCACCTCCAAAGGAGAAAAGGGAGTTCACAGAGAGAATAAACCCATGGGAGCACAGTTCATGAAAGAAACATGCTTTCATGGGTGATGGGGCCCCAGTCAGTTGTATAGAAACACTTTGAACTCTTGGTGCTCTCCAAATGTCTCCATATTAGAAGGGCCATATTCCCTCCCAGCTTCACAAAGTGACAAACTTCAGGATGATCCAGAAAAAACTCTACAGCCCCAATGCCATGGGGAATTCTGCCTTACTTTTGCCCACTACAGGAGAGCATGATTTGGCCCAGAGTTATGATTAGAGATGGCTGGGGAATTTTTTGGTGAAATGAATCTTTGTCTGAAAATGCCGATTCGTCAAAACCAAAACTTTTCAGGGGAACATATCAGTCTCAAAGAAACTTTTGTTGGGAAGATTTCTCAGTCTAGGATGGAATTTCTGTTCAAAAAAGAAAGAGAGACCAGAATAACCAGGATCCCAGAGGTTAGGAAAGTGGGAGACCCAGGTTTGAGTCCCTGCTTTGCCTTATTCTAATCAAGGACGTATCACTAAGGCACTAGCTATTATGGGATTGGTCTCTCTCACTTCAGAAAAAGCTTCAAGAGGTCTCCATTTCATTCCAATATAGATCAGGATAATTTTTGAAATCTCAAAAATGTTTGCAGAACAGGAAAAACGTTTCCCGCACAGCTCTAGTTATGAGATCTGTTTTTACAACCATAGGAATGCTCAGCATGCTAAGAGGCTGGGGGAGGTTTTGATGGATGAACCTACTACAAAAGCATGATAACATTCTGCGAGTGGGCACATGGGGTTAAGCAAGATATCAGCCCACTTCGGTAAGGTCAGGCTTTGCTTGGAATCCAAAAGGATATAATATGAATGTCTATCTAATTGGTGGATTTATCAGTGCAGAATGCCAGTAAACAGCCAGGCCATCTGGACCCAGAGGTTTATGTGATCACATCTGATTGTCAAAACAATGGCATTTCACTGACATTAAGAAATTTAATTAAAATGTTGTATTGCATACCATGCCACACAGGTGTACAGACTATTGGCAAAGATGAAGATTCCTGCACAGGCAAAGGCTGCAATCTAAAATAATTTTGCATAGACATAAATTCCAAGTAAATGTGAAATGACACAGGCAAGTGCACACTTAGAGCACTTCACATTTTCTCTCTCAAAAAAAATCATCTACTACGTGTTTTTCTGGGAAGTATCATTTGAATAGGTTTGTTGTTGTTGTTCTTTTTACTTTTACTTTTTCTGTACTACTTTAGTTGTCGGATACAGCACTGAAGCCTGCAATTTTCTATTAATCCAGACAATAGACACTGCATAAATAACAGCAGTGCCACCTTCCAAATGTGAGAGGGTAATTCTGTCTTCATACCCATTCAGTCGTTAGTAACTCTGCTGTCTAGGGTGTTAGTGTCAACTGTGGTGGTGGGTTTTGTTCTAGGGACAGGTGTCCCTTAGGAACTGATCTGAGACCACTTATTCTTTTCACAGAGAACTCAAAACATACTACTGACTACTTGGATTAGTTCATGTTTTAACTGGTGATCTGGTGGTGAAAGGCTCTGTATCCCACAAGACAGCAAGTCCTCCTAACTGTGGGCCAGAAAATGGCTGCCCTCAGTCCATGGGGGATTGAGAGACCACAAGGAGCTTTCCCTGTCTTGCACAGACTACAAAAGAGCCAACCACAGTTACAGCCCCTGAGCTCTCGGCAGGTCAGGAACTGCTCTCTCCATGTGTCACATGTAGTGCAATACATTCCAAAGGGGTGGAGAGGCTCTGGTAGGACATAGGACATGACTTGCTCCTCTCCCTTGCACTCACCTAATGAATGGTTCAAGCTACACCCCCACATGAAAACCAGAAAGCCCAATGAAGGATTGTGACAGTTGTTGGGGAATTCATGACTGTGAGTTACCTTGTTACCTCCTGGCTCCCATGTGAGGGAGTTTGTTTGTAGTAACTGGATATTAGTTCCTTAATCCAACCAGCCTTTCAGCCACTCAAGCCCCCTCCTCCAGGCTATGCCAGCCCTGTCTTTGCCTAGTAGATTAACAAAAGGTACCCCCAGTCCTCAAGCCCCATTGAAGCATTCCACTGTGATATCCAACTCCTAACGCAGGCTGCTCACAGACATTCCAGATCCTCTGCCCCAAAGGAGCAGCATACCCAAGTTTACCAGTTTCACCTTAAACCACTGCTCCTGTGTAACTCTCAGCACTCATAATGAGACAAAGGAAAGTTTATTTAAGAAAGAATAGAGATTCCAGTAGCTTCATGGGAAGGATCCAATCTTTCTTGAAAACCCCTGCTCAACAAGATGTCTTCTCAGTGAGTGGATACAGAGTGCCTATCCCCACTCTGTTACAGGGACACAGTCTTTTGTCTTTATTCACACACAGAGTGATTTTCTTCCTGTTTTAATGTTCCTTTTCTACCTCCAGATAGTTTACTGTTGTTGTTGATGGTTTTCCATTGACTGTTCTGTGATGGGACAATGGCAGATGTATCATCCTTCTTGCATGAATAGGCTGTCACTGAGTAATAGCATTCCCTAATGATTCCTTTTAGCCTTAAAACCATCAGGAAATAAACTTCAATATAGTTACATTATTCCTTAAATACTACCCCTATATACGTTATGCCATGATTGTGAACTTTGATAAATTGCATACTTTCAGTAGAGGCCTGACATGTTGCTCTTTATGGACAAATACCCTGTAAGTAATGTATTTGATGTAGTGAGTTTATCAGGTCTGAGACAAAGAATGGTGGACTCTTTGCAAAGGGGCCTTTTTGTCACAGGGATTACACATTGTTGAAGCACAATGCCCCTGGGCATTTCTCCCCGGGTGAGTAGTCCCACACTGTCCCTTAGTGAGGCCAGTGCCTATTAGGCATAATTTGTCCCATACTTAACAAACGAAAGTTTTCCATGTTATGGTAAGAGCTGAGAGTTCTCTTATTCAGACACTTTCCCTCTTCTTTCACTGGAGTGAATTGACACCAACTAAATAATTATGAATTGATGGACAGAGATTCACTTCACTCACCTAATTTCACTTCATGTTTCAGAAGGCTTATGAATTTATCCCTTCGGGATTTATGTAGGAAAAGTAATGACTGCATGCCAACAGGAAATGCATTAGATAAATATTTATTATGTGAGAACTAATATGTTCCACTATTACAAAATTCAAGGTAAGGTTAAAAATGTATGAGGGAACAAAACTTTTTAAATCCTTTGGTGTTTAGATTGCATCAAGACTTAATAAAACAGCACTTAAAAACCATTGAACTGGCACAAATTTCTACAGAATGTGTCATAAGCGTGACACATGCTCATGTGTTAATTCTATTGTAAAGTTTTCAGTAACAGAGACTCCTTTTGCAACTACTGTTACAGACATGGGATTGTCACATTATGTATGACGTACGGAAGCCAAGAGCTGCTTATGCAGGTTTTGTAATGTATGTGGCATATACAGAATGCATGATGGTGTGGTTTTATTGGCAGTAATTTGTAATGATCTGCATAACTTACTTATTGCTTTACTACTTGTGATCTGAGCAGGATAACTATTGAATTTTGTTGTTCACTGGCAATCTTGAAAAATCAAAAATAAATCATTTGGGGTCAAACCAAACATGAAATCTTTCAAAATTTTTGGCAAATTGAAAAGTTTTAAAAAAATCATTTTGGCTGAACTAAATGCTTTGTTTGATCTAAAACAAATGTTTTCATTTTTATTCCAAGCTTTTCAAATTTTTTTAAATAAAAAAGACATTTTGAATAAAAAATTGAAATGTTTCATTTAGAAAGTGTCAAAACAAAACATTTCCATTTTTTAAATTGTTTATGTTTGTTTGTTTACCAAAACCATTTTTTATGTTTGTTTGGCAAAATCAACACACATTCACGGCATTCTTCAGTGTCATTGAATCTGCATTTTTCACTCCAAAAAGTTTGGGTCAAAATGTTTCACCTAGCTCGATTTGTGAGTAAAGAGCCATCTAAAACTTATAATGATAATACCTTCATTCCACTGAGTACCGATTTTTCAAAGACAGATGCAGTTGCAGCAAAATGAATCTTCAAGATTTTGTCTTTGCCTGTCCTTTAGTTCCTAACCATATTAATGCACTATCGATATGTGCAGCTACGGTATGTGTTAGAAAGAATCCTTCTTCATACCGTATCTTTACAAGGTATTAGACATGTTCACCTTTTTAATATTGTTAAATACTCTCCTGGTTACAAAATGTCAGCATTATTTCAATCCAGTAGTTCATTCCTGCACATTTATAATCTGCAATTGCTAGAATATGACAAAGCAAATTGAAGTCAGACACTGATTACAATTCCTGATCACACACTGGAAATGTTATTAGTGAGCACAGACTTCCCTATACTAAAATCCTTCTGCAAAGCTGAATACCTGAAGGTCAGTTGTATTGTATTTTTTTTATCCTGGACCACCAAGATTGAATTACAGACACACTTCTCATCTGCAAACTAATTACCCTGTGAAGACCAGTCAGTGATTACCAGAACATGCCATTTAACGGCCTTTGGGGAATTGGAACCTTTCTACATTCACATAGGCTCTTTGTTAACATGGAGATAGGTGGTTTTTTTCTGCTAAAGGTCAGAATTGCTCATTAGAAACATAAACAAGACGTGCTAACATGGACAGTTCTTACTCGATAACAGCACACTAAATGAAAAATACCCACATATTTATATTTTGCATAATGCTGAACAGGAGAAAAAGTGTCTGATGTTGTGAATGTATGTAACTCTCAAAAGAATAGTATTATCAGAATATCTTGGGCTAAATCCTCTAGTACCATATGGCCAGCCCATTTTGCACCACCCTGCTTATGTGATCTAGCTCCAAAACTGGTTTAACAGGCCAAAGGAGGATTTTTTAAAAAATTAACAAAAAGAAGGGACACAATTTTATGGAAAATGTGCCCTGTTTTCCAACCAGCTCTAGTAGCCAGTTTTGAGTGCCAAGGGCAACAACATTGCTGAGTTTCATGAAATGAGGGGTATGCAGATGGGGACCCTGAGTTCTTCAATTCCTCTGCTGGTAGACAGGTCATACAAGGCAGGAAATAACAAATGATTAAGGACTTGTGTGTTAAGCATATGCTAAGTGTAAGATATTTTATTCTTGTTCTTATTGGCAATACCTAGTAAAGAATCTTGAAAACACCAAATGTTGGCTCACAGTGATCCTGGTCTGGACTCAGGCTGCTGAATGCAAGGTCAGTAGGTCAGAAAGGTGCCACTGTTCATGATTTGATTAAAGATGAAACCCTTGACTTTGTCTAGCCAAGTCTCAATTACATATGCAAAGTGCTAAGAATGACGGTTGGGCCCAAACTAGTTCTCAGTGGGTACTAGACTCAACATGAATATATTTGGGAAGACTATGTAACTATGCTTTTTGCATCCAGTGCCAGAGGCAGGAAAATACCTGCTCCAAAACTGAATCTAACTGAGTATGTCTATCTAAAGTATGAGCCCTGGAATGAGGTAAAGTTGTGTTTAAGGTAGGTGTCCAGGTCACTCTCCAACATCACATTGACCCTGAGTGAGTTTCTCAGATTCCTTGCTGTGGTGGCATTGGATGGAGGCATTGAGGCTGATAGTGCTCAGTGACTTCAGTGTCCATGTAAATGATGATTCTTCAGGATTGGCTAAGGAGTTCATGGCTATTGTGACAACTGTGGGGCTTTCCAAAGGTTTTTTTGACTTACAGCTGGCATCACTTTGGATATATTGTTTGGAATAGGGTCAGAGGCTGACCTCAGTGAGAGATTTGGGTATGCAAGTAAGTTAGGACTTGATCATTAGTATGACTGGTGCTAAGGAGAGAATGGACCTAACACCTTGGGACCAGATGTTCAGCTGATGTAAACTGGGGTTATCACCATTAGTTTTAGTTTACCTCTGCTGAGAATGTGGACCTTAGCAAATAAACTCCTAAGAAAGAAATACTTTGCCAGGTTCAAAATCCAAGTACTAATGGGGCACCAAGGGAATGCTGGCTGATATGCTCCTTTACTGAACCCAGCCTTTAGGCAAGAGAGAGTTAAGCTTCCATTCCCTGAACTATCAAAAGTACAAACATTCTCATGCTAGAACTTGGTTTTAATAAGAAAAATAACAAAACTTATAAAGGCCCAAAAGATGGACACCTGAGTAAAGAAAGAGCCATTCAGACTAGAAGCAGTTGCTTCACGGTAGATGCCCAATCCTGCAACCCTTAGGAATGTGAGTAGATTTTACCTACATTAAAAAATTCACTGACTTCAATTGAACTACTCATCTGAGGAAAATTTACTCACATGATCAAGGGTTGTTGGACAGAGTCCATTTTTCAGTACTAGATCTTTATTCTAATTCTACATGGCAGCCCTTCAATGCCTGCTCCCTTAAATTTGTACCAGCATTTGAGAATTCATTAGGAAAAAGAACCAGGTGACCAAAGCATTTAATGTAAGCAATAGGACGCAGTTTCTAATTGTGAATTATACTGAAATCTCAGCCAGAAGTAGAACTACAGGTCAGAAGACAGTCCAATTTAGTATGTTTATTAAAATGTATTAGATTTCTAAATACATTAAAGTATAGAAACTGTAGAAGATTAAGTTGTCTAAGTCAACTGGAAGGTCTGAGCAGATGTATTGAATAATTTTTGCCTGGAGATTTCTGGTATCATTTTAATATCTCACACATATCTTTGTATTACATATACGCTCTCCCAATAAATAGGAGTCACTCGGGTCCATTGAGTTTCCTCTCATATCCAGAAAGTCATCTTCACTGAATATGAATATAAATGACTCACAATATAAGGTTCAAAAATACAATGTTGCACTGTTTCTGTGCACTATTAAAGACAAAAGTTTGTTAGACATTCAAAATTTCAACCAAGTTTTTTGCTTTATTCTTAGGGCTATTGGGGAGAGGGGGGGTTGTTTTGGGTGTTGGGGTTTTGGTGGTGGTGGTGGTGGTCGCTTTGTTTGTTTGTTTAGTCCACCTAAATTTAAGTTAGCAGGTTGGCTTTATGATTTTGAGGTTGGATTGGCAATTCTGTCCATGAGCTTCCATTCTCAACAAGATTTCCTGTGTCAAGGTCAGCCTAGGTCTTCCTAATGTAACAGTGGCAACTATGAGTCAAAAGTGTAGCTTTAAAGCTTCCCTGAGAGACTGTTGGGTCCTTATTCTCAAGACTTTTCCTGGATTTCTTTACAACGTTAGGTAACTAGGAAGCCAGGATGGTCTCTATTCAGAGAAATGTTCTCTTTGTTGTTGTTTTACAGTCTTCTTGAGCTTTTCAGACATTTACAGCAATAGCAAAGCAAACACTTCAGAATACTTCAATTAGGAGAGAAATTCAAAAACATACAATGTCAACCTTTCATATCACCTGGTAAGAAGTGCAGAAAGACGGGACAAATCCACAGTTCCTGGCCCAGGATTGTTCCACTGCTCTTTGAAATGGTTTCTGTAGTTGTGCATCTCAGGTCAGGGAGTGGCCTAGATAAATTGCAGGAGCCAGGATCCCCCTACATATTCTTGGAATTCCATACAGCTAGACATTCACTCTCTGATTCTCCTGCCCTCCTCCATCCCTGTGCACTGTGCCACTGATCTGCCCACCCATGCCCCATTTCACATGCATGCATTCTGCAGGTGGCAGTAATTTATTACACTAGATATAGTGTAATAAAGTTAGGAGGTAGTTTCTGAGGAACAGTCAGGACTGACCAGTTGTTCCCCTCATTTTTCTTCCTCCCCCCTTGCCATGCAGAGCTGTGAGGAGATGCGTAAGGTACATTAAATAACGGAAGACCGTGGGCAATGGTGCGAGTGATCCTACTATACCCCCAAAGAAATATGCTTGCCTCAGAAACTGCACATTCAGTGACAACTGGCTAAATGAAACAGACTACAAAGACTGGCTAGCAAAATGTGCTGATAAAAAAATGCCTATTTGTTAGCAATGATGTTATCAATCTTATCTAGATGTGTTATCTCTCTCGCTACTATAAGTGGCTGTTGAAGGGGTGGAGGTTGTGGAGTTCCCTTGTGGTTAGGGCTTGGGGTTGCGGCAGGCTTGCATTGGGGTGCGGATGTGCCTTTTTTTTGTATTTCAAAGGTGGTAACCCTGAGCTTAGGGCAGGATCCCAGGGCTTACTCTCCCCCTAGAATGCCTCCTTATCCCTAGCCACTTTCCTTTCTCCTGAGGGAGTGATTTCAGCATGTCTCCCTGCAACCCCTACCTGCTCTCCTGCTAACTTCCCGGCTTTATACAACCCCAACCTGCCTCTGACCAGCTGGGCTGCACCTCCAGTTAGTCTTTTTCAGTTCCTGGCTCTCCTCCAATTACAGCCTATAAGGTTAATTGGCCCTTTATAACCTGCTCAGGCCTTGTGTGGGGTGGGCACAGGGAGGCTTGTGAGACTGATGTCTTGATATTATGATATAAAGTAATGCCCATCTAAGTAAGATTCCATTAGATGGAGAGTCTCTGCCCACTAAAAAATACTGTTTACCAGAAGAGCACCTGCATACGCAGAGCTGCTAGATATCTACAGACTGAACTCAAAATAATGAGTTCAACATTAATAGCCACTTCCCAAAAAAAATCATCCTATACAATCAGTCTTGGTAATTTTCTGCAGTGAAGAGGAACTTTGGCCTCATTTTTCTTTTCAGCGACAGTGCCGACCGAAACATTCTTATTTTGAGATCTCTGGCTGACAGCACTAGATAAGAGCTATGTTTTATTGCTTCCTGAGCAATCCATCTTGTTGAATATTGGAGCACCTTATTACCCATCACAAATACACAACAAAAATCTTGTTTTCTTATGTCTTATTTTTAAGCCAATTGTATTTACATTAAGAAACCATTCACTGTAATGTGTGGGGGGGACCTTGAAACTCTGTGTCCTTTGTCTAAAAGGATTCGGCTACACAGTTTTCAACCTCTTGTTCAGCAGGACCATCACTAGAATGTTGCTTCTTACAAGCCCTGAGATGTTGTTTCTCACCTAAATGTCATCGGGGTGGAGACTCCAGGTGTTTGGCTGGTCAAAATCCCCATGTTCCATGTCAAAAACAATTATTTTTGTGTGTACATCAAAATATTGAACTGGAAATACTCATTAACTTTCACCTGTGATAACAATTAACAGTATTGTAGGGCTGATCCAAAGCTCACTGAAGTCAAGGGTAATCTTTTCACTGACTTCAATGGGCTTTAGATCAGGCTCTTAAACTTTGGCAAGTCCAGAGCTGAAGAAAATACCATTTTAAAATGTCTTGACCCTACACCCATTCTTTTTAAAAAGCCTTACTTCAGGCTTGCTCATGCTCCTATTAGAATCTGTTGTCCTTCCTGATGTTTTACCTCCTTTTATTTTTGATAGCAGTAGCCTCCATTTCTGCATGTGCAACTTTGGGCACATCTTCTTTTGAGCACCACCACTTGTGTGCACAGGTGATATATTAAAACGCCTCCACCACCACCTGAGTGGGCAGATGTACGTGTGTTTGCACATGCAAAGCTATGAATACACAACTGGAGACTGCATTGAAGCCCCTTTGAAAACTTGTCCTACACTCTTTCAGAAGTTCTGGTGATTAAACAAATTTCTGTTCACTGATACAGAGTGTGTACAGAGTCATTGTGTTTTGTGAAGAATGTCTGAGGCTTCTTTTAGTACTAAAACTTATTCAAAATATGCCTGACTCAAAATAGCTTCATATCTAAGTGTTGTGCCCTTTACAATTCACTAGGATTTTAAGTTGTTGTGGAACAGTTATGGTTATTACCATTCATAGCATTTAAGCAGAGCATTTTATCATTTTGTTCCATTAATTGGAGTGACTGCCTCCTTATCTGCAGCTTTCTCTGTCTATATTTCTTTTGCTTCCCAATTATATTCAGTCACTATCATGATCTCCCTTTTATATAAAATGCTCAGCTCAATGACATCCTTCAGACATGCTAAACTCTTTGCAAGTGAAGCTTTTTTACAGCGGAGGAGGGATAAGTGGATAGGACTGGGTGGCGAGAGATTTTGTTTTGGAAGGATCAGGGAGGATTTTTAACTTGGCACATTGGCCTTAATGTACTTAGTGCATGAATTTGTTCTTAGTTAATTTTGGATGGGTCCAGAGCTTTTGGACGCTTAGAAACCTTTAAAATAGGTCAGAATAAACATTAAAAATTAAGGAAAAGTCTAAATAGCACAATTAGTATTCACTGAAACTACAAAACTATGGGGAAAGGACAGCAAAAGGTCACAATCAAAGGACAGAAACATGAACAACTATGTAAAAAAGTGGGAAAAAAATTACAGGGTCCGAAATTAATAAAACTGGCTGAAAAGGGTTCAGAGTAAAAGCACTTTAATCATTTCAGAGCCTAATTCACTTTTGAAAATGAGGCTCACTAGGCACTTCTGAACATTTTACCAATAGTGCTTAAGTGTGTTAATTCCATCCCTTCTGTGACTAGACAGCTGAAGATGTGAAGTAGTATATACTCACCGATTAAAATCTACTCACCTGTCCTTTGGAGTATTAAACAAACACCTGACACTATAGTGGTTTCTGTGCCTAACAGAAGCAAGGTAGTGCACATAACTCCTGTTAACACAAAGAGAAAAATACAGTTCTATACAGTCTCTCTTTTATTCTTCTTGTCCACAACATTTTATAAAGTAATTTAGACACTGCCCCTTTTCCTCCTTCCACAAAACACACACACTGGTATTCTCAGGTATATGGTATATCTCAGCTGTCCTTGGGACATCCTGAATTTGGGGCTGTTTTTCTGGAGGAGGAACTATTATTGATGGGAGGAAGGATTCCCAAGGGAGTGCCTTTATAAAAGTTCTGGCACCAGTCTGAAAGTAGTGCAGAGGACTTTCCCTCATTTTGATGGAATTCACTTCCTCCCTGGGTACTGCTAAATCATTCTTGGTTTATTGCATTGTGTGAGGTGTTATATTTTTCAAACACGTGTCTTGTATTATGGATCCACAACACTCCTTATCTTTTAAATAAAATGAAACTTGCAACATTATCTTTCCAAACATTTTAAAGCTTAAAAACCACAATGAGGTATACTATTGTATCAAGTAACATTTATGATAACTTACTGAAAATGATTACAGTAAAAATATCTGTATTTTCTGTATTGTTTGCTTTTGTGTCTTTGCTGTATAGTCAGTTTCATGGTTGCCCATATATAGTCAGAGTCAGTTTCCTACTGTTGTTTCTTTGAGTCTTTCTCACAACAGGGGAGAGAATTTTTTTTTCTTTTGAAATGGGTAAATGTAATTACAAAACAATAAGAAACGGTAGAGGAACTCACAGGGGAGGTATAGGACCTGAAACTAGTATCGTATTTTGTTGTACAAGTCCAGTTTTCAAATTGACATTTTTCTTTTAATTTTCAAAACAAATGTCCTTTCGATATAAACAATAGCTCATAGTATTTTGTGCAGCTCAGTGGGGATCAGTGGAATGGTGATGTGTCTGTACTTTTTATGCTTCTAACCTGACATGCAAGCGACCTCACATCCCAAATCTGGATTGAATACAGGCCCCGATTCTCTGTTGAACCACTGTCTGTTAGGTTCAGCAGACTTTACCTGTTCAGCCCCAGATAAGGTTAGAGCTGGCTGTGGACTGCTTTAACATACACTACATGGGGATAGTCAGTGCACAGCATGTTCTAGCCCACCCGCTCTCCATCCTTCCTGATACATCTGAACCCCTGAGCAAAGTAGTTAAGCCACCCTAAGCCCTGGTGTAGACTGCTCTAAATCAATGGAAGAATTCTTTCATCAGCCTCACTACCACCTCTCAGGGACGTGAACTATCTATGCGGATAGGAGAACTGCTCCCATCAGCATAGGTAGTGACTACACTGAAGCACTACAGTGATGCAGCTGTGCTGCTCTAGCATTTCCAGTGTGGACAAGCCCGATTTTTTGCAACTCCTTGTTCCAGCCAGCTAGTGCTCACTCTCTTGGCATGACTGCTGTACTTGCTGCATTCCTTAGAGGTACCTAGATTGTTGGGCAGAGGGGTCATCAGTAATGTTAAATCAAAGCTCTCTATTTAGATTTTGTCACAGAAAATCGAAGTTTAAAGAGGAGTAGACTCCCCTGAGACCTTACCAAAGTAGAGGAGGAGCCACTTGCAATCAGCATTTCCCTTTGAAATGTTCATGCCCAGGAACCATGTTCCAGAGTAGTTTTAGAGCTGGGGGGGAGGGGCTACTTTCAGATTTCAGCTTATTCAAAAGCTCAATCAAGATCAGTTCTGTTGTTTTAACTGAAACTGAATACAGAAAGGAGCCCCGCTACTTTCCATTGAGCATAGCAGCTGAGAGGATAAAAGAGCAAGGGAGCTGAGAAATAGCAAAGCTGTTAAAAGGAAAAGTGCTTTAGGCATTTAGACTGCACTTGTTGCTGCTGCTGCTAAGTATATCTTTTAAATGATCTGCCTACATAGATGAAAAGAGTTTTAAACGGACTTTTCCCACTATTTTTTTCTCATCCTATTTATATAGCAGGTATGTGGATTTTTATTATATAAAGGAGATCTGGTAATAAGCCTGTCAGTGTTGCCATTATTTATTACTAGATGCTCGTATGCCTTGTGACACATGAGTCAACCCAGCCTTTCCACCTCCGTCTGTCTCATGCCATGTTTCTTGCTCTGTTAGAGTCAGTTTCCATGACAGCGGCATCTTTCTCAATGGTTTTCTTATATGTCATCTGTTGTCCTCCTCTTTTCCGTCGTCCACCGGGTGGTATCCAATGAAGAGCTTTCCTAAGAATACAGTTTTGTGACATCCGTACAACATGTCCAAACCACAAGACCCTTCCGTCTTGAACCATTGTCCATGGATGGAGACACTAATAAGACCAAAGATAAGCCAAAACCTGGAACATCAAATACTAACCCCTTTGAACTTTGAAGTGATTTGGCACTGATGAGTTAGAGAGGGCTTGTGGGAACACAATAGCGTCTCTTATTAACAAAGGCAGCCTTAGATCCCATGAAGGATATTCTGAGCTTTCATTAAACCTGTAAGGTTTGAGTCTTTTTCCTTGCAAAGACGGCCTTGATATTACCTAATTGTTAAGATTAAAAAAAAAAAAAGTCTGTTGGGTTCCACTGCTGCAACAGGAGGCTGTGGGGGGAGGTTAAGGATACCTTGCTCCTAAAACACATGGTTTATGTAAAGTGAATCCATTCAAAGAGGGGTTTATAAAAAAAAATCCCCTGACTAACCCTTCCCCAAAATCTTGAGGTCCACCTGTGACATGGACATGACATTTCCTGTGTATGCAAACACATGATTAAGAAATGGTAAAGACGGGCGAATAATAAATGGTTCAAAAAGACATAGCCTTGGATTGTGCTATGACATAGAAATTGAGAACTGAATGTTGTGATTAAGAAAATATTGAGATTAATAAGAAATATAGGCACAAATGCATTGCAATAACATAACCTTTAGCATTTAACTGCCAGCAAGTTAAAGAAGTATGGGTTGGATGAATGGACTATAAGGTGGATAGAAAGCTGGCTAGATTGTCGGGCTCAACAGGTAGTGATCAATGGCTCCATGTCTAGTTGGCAACCGGAATCAAGCGGAGTGCCCCAAGGGTCAGTCCTGGGGCCAGTTTTGTTCAATATCTTCATTAATGATCTGGAGGATGGCGTGGATTGCACCCTCAGCAAGTCCGCAGATGACACTAAACTGAGAGGAGAGGTAGATACGCTGGAGGGTAGGGATAGGGTACAGAGGGACCTAGATAAATTAGAGGATTGGGCCAAAAGAAATCTGATGAGGTTCAACAAGGACAAGTGCAGAGTCCTGCACTTAGGACGGAAAAATCCCATGCACCACTACAGACTAGGGACCAAATGGCTAGGCAGCAGTTCTGCAGAAAAGGACCTTGGGGTTACAGTGGATGAGAAGCTGGATATGAGTCAACAGTGTGCCCTTGTTGCCAAGAAGGTCAATGGCATTTTGGGCTGTATAAGTAGGGGCATTGCCAGCAGATCAAGAGATGTGGTCATTCCCCTCTATTCGACATTGGTGAGGACTCATCTGGAGTACTGTGTCCAGTTTTGGGCCCCACACTACAAGAAGGATGTGAAAAAGTTGGAAAACATCCAGTGGAGGACAACAAAAATGATTAGGGGACTGGAACATATGACTTATGAGGAGAGGCTGAGGGAACTGGGATTGTTTAGTCTGCGGAAGAGAAGACTGAGGGGGGATTTGAAAGATGCTTTCAACTACCTGAAAGGGGGCTCCAAAGAGGATGGATCTAGACTGTTTTCAGTGGTAGCAGATGACAGAACAAGGAATAATGGTCTCAAGTTGCAGTGGGGGGAGGGTTAGGTTGGATATTAGGAAAAACTTTTTCACTAGGAGGGTTGTGAAACACTGGAATGTGTTACTTAGGGAGGTGGTGTAATCTCCTTCCTTAGAGGTTTTTAAGGCCCAGCTTGACAAAGCCCTGGCTGGGATGATTTATTTGGGGATTGGTCCTACTTTGAGCAGGGGGTTGGACTAGATAACCTCTGAAGTCCCTTTCAACCCTGATATTCTATGATGCTATGTTCTATGATTCTATGAACCATTAGGTAAGATACATTAGATATTAAAACAACTGCTGATTGATGACCTAAGATTTATATAGATTGGGCCAATGTATTCAACTTTGTATATATGTTGACTTACAACAATTGGCTCAAAAGAAGTAACTTACAATAATTTAAGAGCAACATAGAGTTATCTGCATACTTGCATTACATCAGTTGCAAACAACGAATTATAAATTATGAATTGCATTTTTTTTTCTTTTATATACTGCTTTGTAAATCCAACTCATGTTTTGTTGAAGGCTTTCATGTCTCTGATACGTGGAGTTGCTTGTGCACAACAAGTTGTCAACTTGCTTTGTTCTACACCAGTAAACCAAGGAGAACTGAGGACAGAACTGTTTGCATCCTCCTCAACTTCACTGCATACTTATTTAAATGGAAAACACTTCACCCTTCACAACGTAAAGAAGTTAGGTAGCATTTCACTATAGAAAAAGTGATCTTCAAAAAGTTAGTAGTTGTCTGAATGAATGATGGGAAAATATATAGTATTATTTAAGGCTCACGTTGTTCTTTTAGAACATAGGCTTGTGTTGGGAGGTGTTGCTGTAGATCTGTCTATGTAAGAGAGAGCTGGGGGTTGTAGATCTCTCTGCAAGAGGTTTCTACATGGATCCACACTCCTTTGCACACAGCCAATGTTCAGCCGAAAGATAACAAGCTAGAATTGGGCAGACAATTGTCATCAAAATCCAACTTCAGTGAATATTGGAGGGGAAAAACTTTTGGCCTAAATTTTGAAGTAAATTTTTTCTGCTTTACTTCTAGCTCTATCCATCACTGTAGCTAGATTTAAGAATGGCTCTTGCTTCAGGGCTTACGTTTCTCCTAGGATAAAGACCTTGCTCTTCATTTCTCCACCTAAATATATAGAATATCATCCTAACCTGGATTAATATTTTCTTAATTATATTGATGCCTGTGCTAAAACACCAGTTTCAAAACCATTTAACTTAAAAAATTGCCAAGTTACATCTTTTCTGGAAATGTTATATATCAGTGACCCCACACAAGTCAAGGATCATGTAAGTGCTATCAATTGTCAGGTTATGTTTACTATCACCAAGAGAATAAGTCACAAAATAAAGCAGTTTGGGGCTGCACATTTGGTTTCCATGTAGCATACATACCAGTAAAACGAGAAGAATGTGACCCTCTTTGCGGGTATCTGCAATATGCCAGTCAGGCTGCTCCATGTTAGCTGCTGCACAGTGAAGTTTTGGAGTTTAGAATCATCACAATTCAGCTCTGTCCAATTCCTTTCAATTCACTGATATAAATGCTCCGTTTATCAAAAGCATGGCTGGAAACTGTCATGCTCTGGAATTTGGAATGCTGGTGGCTTCTCAGTACTTCTGAATTTTTTCCTACTGAAAAGTTCTGTCTCTTGACTGATGATCTGAGGTGCACAGATACAATTTCCTATCATTTCACATGAAACATGTTAAGCAAGAATGACATCTTTCATAAACAGTCTACGCCGTTTTCCAGGAATTTGGAAAACATATCCTTCAGGGAGTATCCATAACCAGCTAGAAATTACAGATTGCTATTATTTGCTATGTCACCTTTATATTAACAGATCTACTGTGTGGGTGGAGTTAGACATATGCCCATACTAGATAGAAGTTACAGACTGCTAATATTTTCCATGTGACCTTTATCTTAACCTAACTACAGTATAGTTGGAGTTAGACATATGCCCACCTATCAAAACAGTGTTTCCACATATAATGTGATTGCTTGAGCTATTGTTCCATTAAAAAAAAATCTGTTCTACCAGAGAGAGTTCCACTGGAACAAATTTCCAGACACTGGGCCAAATTCTAATATCAGCCTCATTTCTAGTAAATGAGTGGAGTTCCAGGCTGAGAGCTTCCACTGATCATAATTGTGGTAATTTTTGTTCAACTTCTTTCAGCAAATTGAAACTGAGATTTCACTACTCCTCAGTGAGACTTTCTGAAGCAACTGCTGTTTCCTTTTTTCTCCAAAGGAAATCTCAGATTTTCCTGATATTCATACGAAATTTCTAAATTTAATATAGTTTCCTGTATTCATACCCTTGTGTGTTACCCTAAGTATATACAGACACACACTTTTGTCTTCTCTTAACCAAGATAAGCTCCGCTTTCTTCCATCTTTCTTCATAAGTGATTGTAGCATTAGGTACACTACAGTCCATTGTTCAAGATTGCATTAGGGGCTTGACTCAAAGACAATGGGAGTCTTTCACTGAGTTGAGTGGGCTTTAGATCATGCCTTTGTTGCAAAATTTCAGGCTTTTTTAAAGTATTTTACTTTCTATTTCTATTTTACTAAGTTTGTAGATAATTGATATATTAAAACTGTTCATGCTGTTTTAGGCCCCAATTCAAGAAAACATCTCTAAGCAAGAAAGCATGTAAGTATGTACTTTAATTTAAGTATGTGCTTAAGTGCTTTCCTGAACTGGAGATTTAGTTTGTGTGGGTTAAAAAATGTGAAGCTATCAAATCTTTTTTCACATTTTCGATATCTGTTATGGTGTCCATTTTTCTATAAGTATCATCTAGAATATGATAGAAGCAATGGCATTCTTATTACATCTTGTCCATGAACTTCCCAATGAAATTACTTTGGGGGAAAAAAGTATTCTACTTTAGATACCTACTATTAGTTGAAAAAGGAGCATCATTCCAGAAATTTGGCCGATTTCTAGCAAGTTAAATAATAAGTAATGCTTTCTTTCCAGTTTACTCACTTTAAAAAGTACATTCCATATTAGTGGAAAACATTTAGAATTATATTTTTAATATTTTTTCTATCATATATTTTTAAATTTTATAAAGAGTGCATCATTATTTGTACCGAGTAAGAAGTTCAGAGGTTAGAGACTTTAGACTGATTCTGACCTTACTAACACCAGTTCTATACCCATGTAACTGTATTTATTTCATTGCACTTACTCCTGGTTTTACATTGGTATAAGAGAAAGCCAACTCAGACACATAGAATTCTAAGAAAGAAAGAGAAAACAGAGGTCAGAGAGAAGAGAGAAAAAATACTCTGCCCACTTTCAGAGGGTAGACTACAAGAATGAATTGTATGTGCTTTATTCTGTTACCTTCAGGTCTTCAGTGAAGAGCTGATCATGTATTAGGAATGTTCTGGCCAATTTAGTCTGTGGATAGTTCATATTTTACTGTCTTTGATGTTTTAAGACAAAATCATACTAGAGCACAGAGCAGACAATGTGAGCCTTAGACTAATGGGGAATTCACACAAGATATCAGAGAGGAACTAAACTCACAGAATTCAAATAGAATATTGAAGGGGAACCCCTAGAATTCTAGGGACACATGATCCTTTAATCTGATCCATTCGCCACAGATTTACACACACACACAACTCTTTTGATGTTATGTGGAGCATATTTAATTTATTCAAAATTCATTTCAGCTATCTTTATCCCTGTGATGGAGTGTCCATCCCACACAGGATTGGAAGGGGTTAAAGTGGCCAGGTAGGCCTATTAACTGCCCAGGCTGCACCTGGAGGAGCAGCCAGAGAGGGCTGAGACCTAACTGCTGACAGCCCCCAGCTAAGGAGGAAGAGGCAGGGCCTATAAAGCCAGGAGGCTAACAACAGACAAGGGCAGAAGCCACTCTCTGGGAAGAGGGTTTGGAGCTGGTACTCCCAGAGAAGTGGGTGGGGAGAACCTGAACAATAGGAAGCAGTCTAGGGAAGGAGCAGTGAGGGCTGGGAGAGTGAAGCCCAGAATGCTTGGTTTAATGGTCCCTGGACTGGAACCTTGAGTAGAGGGTGGGCCTGGGTTACCCTACCTGCCAGTGAAGGAGTGGCACCTGAAGTAGTGAATGGGAAGACTGCCCAGGATTGCTGATGGAAAGGTTTCAATATACCCTGGAAGGTGGCAATGCTGAGTGATCTGGCTGGAGAGCAGAGTCACTAAGAGGACTCTGTGGTTCCAGGGCTGAGAGAGGAGCTGCAGACCCAAAGGAGATGGTGTGATAGCGTGCGGCCATGGGAAGGCACATCAACCTCTAGAGCTAATCCCCAGAGTGACTGGGAGGAGGGGCCAGACAAGCAGTGAGTGGTGCACCCTGTGTACCCACCTTATTAAGAATTCCCTGGTAGAGCAATCACTTAAAAGCTTTGACATTAGGATGAATAATATGCATAAAACTGCTCCCTCAAGAGCTACCACCAAGGCCACTCAGCACTAATACAAATTACGTGCATAAAATAATTCCTTGAGCTACACCCCTGCCTGTACTTACTGATGTAAGTGCATTGTATGATGTATGTGGGCATAAGAGAGAGAGAGAGAAAGAGAGAGAGAGACTTTTGTGGAAGTTCCACTTTGCTTTCTCCTTTTATAAGATAAATATGGAACTGCCAATGCTTAAGGTTCATTCTCTGCATATAATTTATGTTGATATTAGCAGTGGCAGTGATTTTTTTAGTATTATGAACTATAAAGACTTTGACAATGATCAGTCACCTTATTACAATAAAGTAATATGATGGAATTACAAGAGAATGTAGCAGGTAGGATGACTGTGGCATCTCTTATCACTGATAAATGAGCTTTGTTGAATTCATCCTCTTTGAACAAGTCGTTCACAATCTCCTTTTCTTCTTACAAACTCTGTACCCATCTCTTGCTAACAGTGTACACACTGTTTACCTGGTACATTAAAAAACAACCAGGAAAACAGAAAGAGGTAAAATTTTAGTTTGCTTTGCCTGGAAAGCCAGTTTGCATAAACCTATCAGAAATACAGGACCTCATTCAAAGCACATTGACTCCTATGATAGTCTTTCCAGTGATTTTTGTGGACTGTGGACCAAGCCCACAGATTGCAACCTTCATTAAAGATTCATACATATATCTTAATCCAACTTAATGTAAAATAAATTCAACTAGATTTATTATTTGGTGTAAAAATGTCTGTTTTATGAATAGTAATGTTTGATTGTTGATTTCAAGCCAGTAGAAAGAATTTGACTCATTCTATGCCTGTTCTCATAAAAAATCTTTTGAACCCACACTAGTGGGGGCTTTGATAACTGCTTTCAACTACCTGAAAGGGGGTTCCAAAGAGGATGGATCTGGATTGTTCTCAGTGGTAGCTGATGACAGAACAAGGAGTAATGGTCTCAAGTTGCAGTGGGGGAGGTTTAGGTTGGATATTAGGAAAAACTTTTTCACTAGGAGGTTGGTAGAAACACTGGAATGCGTTACCTAGGGAGGTGGTGGACTCTCCTTCCTTAGAGGTTTTTAAGGTCAGGCTAGACAAAGCCCTGGCTGGGATGATTTAGTTGGCGATTGGTCCTGCTTTGAGCAGGGGGTTGGACTAGATGACCTCCTGAGGTCCCTTCTAACCCTGATATTCTATGATTCTATGATTCTAGTATACGGGAAGAGAACAGGTTATTTAAGTAGTTCACCTTAGCAAAGTATATTTATACACATATCAGTGTAATTATGTTTATGTTTTACGTACTGTGTAGTTTTATGAAAGAGATACTATAATGTGTTTTAACAGTTTTGTCCTATGTATTTAAGTTGTCTTAATGCTAATGCAGTTTGTAAAGAACCTTTGATATTAGGCATCCCTAGAAACTGTGGAAAGCAGGAAGTGTTCCAATGAAGTCAAATGTATACATTATATAGCACATATATTCACTCCGACAACATACAAAAATATGACTAGCATGGGGAAAAGAAGACAGTACACATCTGAAAGTATAATTAGATAACAGCGGCCATTAACTTTTCCAGCAGCCGCCATGATGGAATTAAAAGGGCAATTTTGTTTAGAATCGAACTGATCATGAGCACTATATCCATGGGATACATTTTCAGTGTTATGCTGAATGTTCAGAATGCTAATAATCATCAAAGGAGTAACACAGATAAAACAGAGTTATCATCTGAAAGTTTAGAGAGTATATCAGCATGTCTAAATTATTTTTCTTTGACACATGCTGATGTAAAGCACAGGCATAAAAGGCAAAGTCAACATTTTAATCCAGTATGAAGACTATAAAGGAATAGCTGTATCGAGTGTTGCAATTTTTGCTATATTAAATCAGGAAAGGCACCCAAAGACAGCAATTTAATTTGGGAAGGTATTACATAGACTCAAATGTTATCCATTCTTTTTCTCTTCTTTATTTTTTTATTTTACAGGTATGTAATCTATATTTCTCATCTATCACCCATCACTCTGTATTACCCTCTCATCCCAAATAAACATTATATTGTTTTGTGTTTATGAATCTGTTGGTGATGTGAAATGGCAATATAGTAACTTTGCTTTTCCTGATGTAGGAAATGAAAACAAAAACAAAAATAATTTTCCAAGTTGAAAATATGCTTAAGCAATAACGTCTGAGGGTGTAATACATTTGAATGGACCTTATTCTCCCTTATACCAGTTTAGATATGGAGTAACTCCACTGACATCAACCAGTATGAATAAGAAGAGAATCAGGGCCCCTATGTGCATATGAATTATTTATTACTTGTAAGCACATTTTAAATATTTTGCACAACTCTGCACTGCTGAGTTCCAGCATGGACATGAATGAATAATAATGAGATATTACAAAACTGACTTCATTCTTTGGACAGAGATCAGAATTTTTTGGTGCCAGTCTGAACAAAACCTGAACTCGGAGAAGGCCAAATCATCAGCTCATATAACTGGTGTTGAAGTCAATGGGCCTACACCAGTTTGTACCAGCTGAGGATCTGACCATGAATTTTTAAGGTTTGCCTGTTTAAGGGATTTGTATGAGCTGTGAGAATATTTGAATATTCACTTACCTACCCCATAAAGGAAAAACAAGAGGTTCAGCCTCCAAACCCTGCAGATATGGGGAGAGCCTCATGGATCTCTGGGGATCACATAATAGCACCTATGTGAAGTCATGTCCCTTAGCACTGCCTCCCTGCAGCTCTCCCTGAACTACTTGGCTGAGTGGCTTCATTGGAGCCCCTGTAAAGGGGTGTTCTGCAGCAGAGTGGAGCCATGGGAGAGTTCAGAGTTAAACAGGGAGACTGTATAAATTTTCTGAGTGTGTGTTTTCTCTGGTATTTGGTGGAGCAATGTGTATTTCCCTGCCCCAGTCCTCCTCATGTGCAGACAGCTACACCTACAGGAAGTACCCTGTGGAACTTGAGACAAAGAGGGACAGTGGCACAGACCTAAGGGCTGACATCCCTTTCCAGGGGGTGGTTCTGAGTCTGTCTCACAGCTAGTAGAATAGGCAAAGGGTTCCAGAAGATTCTAAATCAACCACCCATCCACAGGATTAGGAGCTCTTTCCTAGCAATGATCAGTATCTTTGTTAATCTCCTTCAAATAATTAAAAATAGTTGATAATGGAATCCTATATGGATTGCACTGGAAATTATCTATCTTCTTTGCGGAGCTAACAAGTTTCTCAAAGTCATAGGGGAGGGGAAATGAATATAGAAATGTTACCTGACACTGAGCTGCTTCCTGATGGAAAATCAGTTCAAACGAAAATTGTTCTTCATTAACCTTCTTCTTCGTTTTGACTATAGCTAAATTGAATGATTAGTAAATTAAAAGTTAGGCTATTGATTGTCCCTATTGACAGTGGAGCATATCCAACAGCCTCTTGTTATGAAATATTATGGTTAGTATGGAGTACTTAGAAATTTAACTTGAGACTCACCAGTTTAACAGTGCTATTATATAGTCTGATACAGTGTGAGATGTGTCCAATCCCCTGAGCAGACCAATTCAATTAACAGATTTTTGCAGAGTCACTGTGTTAGATTCTGACCTGAGTAACCACAGATTTATTCTAGATTCACACTGCTAAGTCAGTAGAGTTCCTTCTGATTTATTTTGGTGTAAATCTATCAAAATTTGGAACGAAGTATTGGGACAATACTAGGACGAAGTGTTGGAGGTTTTTAAGAACAGGTTAGCAAACATATGTCAGGGATAGTCTAGGTGTACTGAGTCCAGCCTCAGCAAGAGGGGAATGGACTAGATGACCTCTGAAGGTCATTTCCAGATATTCATTTCTATGACGATGGAACCCCTATGGTCCTCAGACACCAGCTTTAGAGGTGAACAAATGGCAATTTTCCTTTGGTTAAACCATTAGTGCTAGCTTTTTCTTGAGTGAAAGTTACTTCTGAATGCATTACTGTGCTACCTTTCATTATCTCCTTTTGTGCTTTCTAGGCAAAAAAAATATTACTTTGAACAATTTTCACTGGGGGGCAGGATCAAGGAAAAATTGACACAGTCACCAACTATTTAATTGCTCATTGACTCATCTGTACGCCACACCTAAGTTTCCATACTTTTCAGGGTAACTAATTTAATTTACAAAACAAAGAGGTTTATTCAGAGTTGAATAATTATTCAGGGGGGGTGGAGAAAGGAAAAGGAAAGAAGTGTTATTACACTTTTAAATATTATGTGGTGGCCACATTGCCATACCACAGTTAACATTAAGTAGCAGTTTTCTATTCAAAGGGTTTTTTTTTCAAATGCGGTATTTCTGTTATTTTCAGCAGTTCAGTTCAGGGCTTGGCAAGTTCTTATTTTTGAAGAACTTCGTGGACTTTATATGTAAATCTATAAACAAGCCTTGTGGATACAGGGCAGCAGTAGATGTGATTTATCTCAACTTTAGTAAGGCTTTTGATACTTATGACCTTCTCATAAGCAAATTAGCCTATGAACCTGCTGTAAGGTGGGTGCACAAACTGGCAGGAAAACTGTACTTGGAAAGTAGTTATCAATGGTTCACAATCGAGTTGGAAGGGCATATCGGGTCTGGTCCAGCAGGAATCTGTCCACATCCAGATCAATTCAATAGGTTCATAAATGATTTAGATAATGGCATAGAGAGTACACTTATACAGTCTGCGGATGATACCAAGATGGGAGGGGTTGCAAGCGCTTTGGAGGACAGGATTAGAATTCAAAATTATCTTGACAAATGGGAGAAATAGTCTGAATTAAACAAGATGAAATTCAATAAGGAAAAATGCAAAGTAGTCCACTTAGGAAAGGATAATCAGTTGCACAAATACAAAATAGGAATCGACTGCCTAGGAAGGAGTACTACAGAAAAGGATCTGGAGGTTATAGTGGATCTCAAACTAAATAGGGGTCAACAATGTTATATTGTTCCAAAAAAAGTGAACATCATTCTGGGATATATTAGCAGAAGTGTTATAAGCAAGACACAAGAAGTAATTCTTCCACTGATAAGACCTCAGCTGAAATATTGTGTCCATTTCTGTGCACTGCACTTCAAGAAAAATGTGGACAAATTGGAGAAAGTCCAGAGGAGAGGAACAAAAATGATTAAAGGTGACCTATGAGGAAAGATTGAAAAAAACCTGGGTTTATTCAGAAGACTGGGGGTTGGGGGAGAGAGGAGCATGATAACAATCTTCAGGTATGTAAAAGGATGTTATAAAGAGGAGGAAGAAAAGGAGTACTTGTGGCACCTTGACAAGAAGTAATGGGCTTAAATTGCAGCAAGGGAGATTTAGATTAGACATTAGGAAAATCTTCCTAACTGTCAGGGTATTTAAGCACTGGAACAAATTACCTAGGGAGGTTATGAAATTTCCCTAATTAGAGGTTTTCAAGAACAGGTTAGACAAACACCTGTCAGGAAGCGGCATGGGCCGAGGGATGTGCTGGCCGCCACTTCCCACAACCCCCATTGGCCTGGGATGGTGAACCGCAGCCAGTGGGAGCTGTGATTGGCTGAACCTGCAGACCATGCAGGTAAACAAACTGGCCTGGCCCGCCAGTGGCTTTCCCTGACGGGCTGCGTGCCAAAGGTTGCTGATCCCTGATCTAGATAATACTTAAGTCTTGCCTCAGTGTAGGGAACTGAACTAAATGACATGTCGAGGTCCCTTCCAGTCCTACATTTCTATGATTCTAAGACTCTATGATAACAACAGAACCCAATCCAGAACACAAATGACTTGTGGTTCTTCTTCGTCAACACAGACTCGGAGGATTCCTTCCAAAGGCTCCAAAATGCTGTGTAGACATACCCTCAAAGGCTAAGAGAGAGAAATAGTTTGTCTTTTAGAATAAAGGAAGAAAATGAGTCTTGTGAATTTTCTTGAAGTCTCTGTTCTTCAAAGCTGCCCACACAAGCTCAGAATAATTCTAACTGGATAGCTTCAATTACAAATGAACTCTATAACAATGCTACATTTCTTCCAAACTAATTTAACCAGTAAGTTTCTACTCACATTATAGTCTGAGTAGTAAAACAACACCAAGTATATGTGCAAAGTATGTGTCTCAAAACCATGCAGTCAATATAGTTAAAAAAACAAATTCCATTAACTCTTCTTAGGCATCGTCTTTGGAGAGAGTTCATTATTTCTGTTTTCATCAACAGGCTTTGGGAACTGTTGTTAGGGAGTTTACAAAACTGTCTTTAAGAAGAAACTGATAAACTGTGACAGTGTAATCACTGACAAAAGAGAGACTTTTCACTCTGTTCCCCTGTTCCCTTTATAGCTTATGAGACTTGCTGCCATTACAGAACCAGCTGAGGGATTAGTTAGTAGTGGCTTTATAGTAGCCTTTTCCTAGTCAACTAACAGGAATTCTTCAGAGTGGTACATTTCTCCTTGTGTTATTTTAATGTCTCTCTCATTCACCTGCATGCACACTCACCACCAGATCAAATTAATTCTTAATCAGTTCAGTTTCTTAAGGAAGGGCAAAACTGTCAGGTTCACAATTGAAAAAAAAAATAAAGACAGTGTCTAGAGTGCTGCACCAGGCTGCTTTGCAGGCCATTAAATACAGATGATCAGGCATTTTCTGTCAGAATGTTTTTCTAATGGAAAATGCAGTTTCTGCATAATCAAAATTTTCTCTGGGAAAATTTTGATTTTTCATCAGGACAATCAATATGAAATATTTAGTTTCAGGTCAGTTTGATCCAGACTGGAATATTTTGTTGTGTTGAACTGATCCAAAATGTTTCATTTCACATCAGTTGAATAAAATATTAAACTGCATTTTCCTATCAGTTCATTGCCTCATGGGAGTTGTAGGTCAGGGCCCCATTTTCTCCTATAGGCCAGGCTCCTGAGACGATTACACCTCCCATAATGTAATATGGATTTCTCTCTAACACATCTGTGTGGTGTATTGTGGGACTCATGTTACTCAGGGTGTATCATGGGAACTATAGTCTGGCCAGAGAGCCTGGCCAATAGAGGATGGGCCATAGAAGACCATCAACTCCATGAGATGATGTTCCACAATGGAAAAATGTGGTTTAATGTTGAACTGACTTGAAGCAAATTAAAATGAAACATTTTGATTTCAAGAATGTCAAACGTACCAAAAAAATCATTTTGGAAATGTCAAAATGAAACTTTTGGCTCAGTTCAACAATGAACTGCATCCACTTGATCTGCCACAGTGCCTCATTGGAGTAATAGTTTATGTGCCCCATGCCACCATTTTTCTTTGTGGGCTGCGCTCTCCAGTCAGACTACATCTCCCATGCTTCACCACAGTCATGGACTTCCCATCTGCAAGCAATGGTTCAACCAGACAGAAGTTGTAGTGAATGATGGGATATGTAGTTCAGCCATGGAGGATGGCCAGTAGAGGAGCATAGGGGCATGTAGCACCTAAACATGAACTCCCATGAGGCACCACAGCTGGTCAGGTGAACACAAATTAATGTCAAACTGACCAAAATGAAACATTTAAATTCATTTCAACAAACTGAAGTGTTCCAATTTGGGTCAACCTGACCCAAAATAAAATATTTTTCATTTTGATTATCCTGACAGAAAATCAAAGCAGTTCAACAAAATTGAAATTGTCCCACAGACAATTTTGATTTTGTGGAAAGTGATTTTTCTGTCAGAAATAATTTGGAAGAAAATTGCCAGCCAACTGCTTCTTGGCCACACAGACTTTCCATCTGCACTGAGCAGTCTCTCTGGACCCACAAAGATGAGCTTCAGATGGCCCCCAGCAACAGCCACCCCTTTGGCCTATGGAAAGGAGGGCTGGGCTGGGAACCAAAAGAAAACCATGAGCTCTATGCTCAGCTCTTTCTCTGATTGCTATGAATAACTCTGTGGACTTCACAACCCTTATTATTGAGTAAAGCCTCATACCTTTATCTTGGCAGGCAGGCAAGTAACATTCTCTCACTTTTACAAGATGGGGTAACTGAAAGATTACACAAGGTCACTTCAGGCAGAATCATGAATACAAGACCCCAGAACTAAGTCTTATCCACAGTCACACTACCTTTCAGAATGAATGTGCCAAATCTACATGCTTGGTTGAGCGGTCTGTAATCACTGGACACCACTCTCTTCCAGTGCCAAGAATAGAAGCCAGGAATTGTAATTCCCAACATTCCACTGCTGTATAACAAGTAGCTGTGTAAGCCACTGGCAAAAGTGTGTCACATCCCCTCCCAGCAGCTGGTCCACTTTGATGATAACAGATTACTACTGCTAGCAATGAATCCTTTAGCTCAAATGGCTGTGTCGTCTGTCTAAAGGCCCTGGGTTCCAACTCTATATGTAGGTGCTTTACCTATATTGGTTACCTATATATAGGTTAATATGGTTCCATGTACTGGAATTTCTTTTTTCAGTATGATTTTTTTTTAAAAACTAGAAAATTATTTTTTATAAAAGAATGTTAAAAGAACATTAAGGCTACAAAGTCAAGCCCTCAAACAGTAGGAAATGGCAGAATTAAGGATGTCCACACAACCTTAATTCAGCCCCCTTGTACATTATGATACAGTCTTTGGTGACACGAATGCATAGTATATGTCATTCAGAGCATAGAATTGACAGTGAAAGAGGCAAAGAGTTGTAAGAAGAACAAGGATGTTCTTTTGTTTCCAAGGCGTTGAGCTGGAACCCAGCAGCCTGAGGTTTATTCCTCTCTGCCACAGACATACAATAGGTTGCTGTGCAAGACTATCAGAGTGGGTGCATAGGTGCAAACCGCCAAATTAAGATTACACAGGCAATCTTCCATCTGACACGTCCTAACTTTTGAGTGCTTGACTTTGCATCTCGACATTCTTTTAGTGTAATTATTTATTATGTTTGTTATCATAGTGCCTAGAGGGCCAGCCGAGAATAGGGCCCCCTTGTACTAGGCACCGAACAAACTTAATTTGTAGTACACTGTTTATGTAAAAAGAAAAGGAGTACTTGTGGCACCTTAGAGACTAACCAATTTATTTGAGCATGAGCTTTCGTGAGCTACAGCTCACTTCAGCTGTAGCTCACGAAAGCTCATGCTCAAATAAATTGGTTAGTCTCTAAGGTGCCACAAGTACTCCTTTTCTTTTTGCGAATACAGACTAACACGGCTGTTACTCTGAAACAGTTTATGTAGGGTTCTTTTGTGTAATAATATCAGCCTTTTAGCTGAATGTTTTTCTGACTCACTTTTTCTTTTCTTTTAATTCTTTACCTCTGTGAACTTTCCATTACAACTTTCCTGCCCTTTTCCATACTTTAGCTAGTCTTTGGCTCAGTTGGCAGATGACAGAGCTTTATTGTGGCTAGAATTGCATTTGTCATTGCTGTATCATCACTACCATGTCTCTTAGGACTGGTGTATCCTTGTTTCTAAGTGAAACTACCTGTCTTCTGTTCCCCACTGAGTGAGATTTATGACTGCAAGCCTTAGAATTGCTTGTCTGTCTCTATTTCAATCACAGTGTCTGACTCCAAAAGATCTCATAACTTTTTCTCTGTGAGGCTCAGATCTTTTCTTCTGCTT
The DNA here is from genome assembly GCF_965140285.1 of Lepidochelys kempii. Classification (NCBI taxonomy): domain Eukaryota; kingdom Metazoa; phylum Chordata; order Testudines; family Cheloniidae; genus Lepidochelys; species Lepidochelys kempii. The sequence continues at coordinate 84,600,033 of NC_136381.1, forward strand.
ATTCTTTCACTATTATAGTCTCCTACAACTAGCTGGAAGTGTCATGGTATTGAAAGGTTTGGATTTAAGGAGTAGCCACAAGCCTTCAACAACTGTATATCATTATTTTAACTTTGTCCACAACAAGAAACTATCCTGAACCTGGATTCACATACAGAATATCTCATTATTCTCTGAGTAGCTTTTGAAAACATTTGGAAAATGACTCTCACTTCAGTAACATGCTCTGATCCAAAGCCCTATGAAGTCAAGAGGAGTGGCCCTTCCCACCCTACAGCACTGAACTGGCATTTCTGAGAGCAGGGTAGCGCCTTTCAGTCATTTCAGGATGCCACAGCAGTCATTTCAAATGGTGTGTTATGAATTCCCCTTCGTTCCAGGCCAGCTCTGCTGTGTATGTGGCCCTGCCCTCACCCTAGACTCTTTTGGATAATGAGCAACTATTAGGGTGCTGTCACTGAACACTTAAAGGTTTTGCCTTTCCCTGACACAGAAGCACACAGGAAGGTGAAGGCTCTTTGTGCACTTGGGTAGGGCTGGCCACAATAGAACCCTTAATGAACTTGATTCTGTTTTTAGAATTTAAATGTATGTCTACTCTACAGTGTACTCGTACAGGGTAGTACTGATATACTGCATAATATTTAGGGAAAACCACTGCACATGGTAACAGGTGTGCTGGAACAATTTGTGTAGTGGGGGTGCTGAGAACCATTGAATCAAACTGTAAACCCTGTATATAATGGAAATCACTTCAAGCCATGGGGTGCAGCAGCATCCCCAGCACCCTTAGTTCCAGCATTTATGTATGGTAAATTATGTAACACATTCTTTGGAAACAATCACTACACAGCAATCTGCCTTACTGCTCTCATATTACCTCATTCTCCCTGTGCACATAATTCTTATCACATTTCAGAGTTCTCTCACGGCTGCAAGGAGAACAATACAATCCAGAGAGCTTAATGTACCTTGCCTCTACTTTACAGGTTATGGGACAAATACCATTTGGAAACAAGGCTTCTGAATATTTAAAATGGAAGAGAATGCAGTGGAGACAGGGCCAAACCAGAACCTAGGATCTGAACTCTCTGAGACTTGGGGAAAATTCAGATCTGGGTCCGTTGATGCTTTGCTGTAGGACTTCTTATCATGTGACTGTTTCATTGACTTCTTAGAGCATTGTGTAATTGACACTGCGTGGTAAAATTTTTCTCAGAGGGAGAGTAACAATTTTCATATACATGTCCTGAGGTGAACTGGAGGCACCCCACAAAGACACCAAGGACTGATGACATTCAGTCCTGTTGACAGTGAACAGACAACGCCAAAGAAAAGTTCATTAACAGCCTGACTGAAGGATCCAGGGCCCTCCTACACATTGCTCATCAACATCTAGTGGAACAAGGATTACAGCAGCAACACTGTGGTCCCATTTTCATAGTTTTGGTTGCTTTGGTGGAGTTATTGGTGAGGACCCTTCTCAGCTGTAACCTCCTTGTGGTCATGCGTTGTTGAGTAATTTTACTTAAAATGGTGGAATTTATGAAAATTCTTATAGCACTTTCTCCGCCCTCTAAATATGACACACTTGTGTTGCGGCAGATTCATTATTTTGTAGTACAAAGCATTTCCCTAAAGATTTTTTGTAGCAGACATTAATTATTTTATTTTCCCATGTGACATTCTCTGAGATAATAGAGTTCTCTACAATGGTTGTACAATACACTTGAAAACCATTGAGGACTGTATATTCTCCATTCAATCAACAGGGATTTAGCTTCATGTTCTTACCAGCTATAATGGGATTTATGAAGTTAAAGTCTCATACAATGCATTGAGAGTACTTCCCTGTGTTTTGCACTGTCCCTTATAATCAGCAGTCCTAAGAAATAGAGTGATATTGATCACTGAGAATAACAGAAATAAAGCTGATATACATTCCTTTCTGCCTGGTTAAATGTATGTAGTCTGGATGCCATGTGGAAAATATTGATGCGTTGATCTACTCACATAAAACTTAGGATGTGATAAAACCTTAATACTAGTTAAAGCTGCTCTGACATGCTCAGTGTTCTATTACTATTTTAAAGTTTCATAATTATTTCTAAAGTGCAGAGCAAGCTTTCTGGCACCGGGTTCATTTGAATCTGTGCAGTTGCATTCCATTTGCAAATGTCTTGCATTATTGATGCAACCATACTTTAAAATTCAGGTGTGATAAAATATTGTAGTCAACATCGCAACACTGGAGGGAGCTAGGGATGTGATGGTTCAGCATGGAGTTGATTATAGGGGCTTGAGTTTTTCAATCCCTCTGATGGTTGGCAGAGGAAGACATGGCAAAAGGCTTTTTAAGAGGTGTAAACCTAGATCAAGATTCTTGTCATGATTCTATTGTCTTTGCCTTATGTATCCCCTAACCGGCTGTTCTCAGAGACTTCAGTGTCCATACTAATTCTTCTGGGATTAGCTCAGGATCTCTGAGCTGGCCACTGTGATAACCATGGGACTATCCAAATCGTTCATGGCTCATCTTCCAAAGGCAAATCTGATATTGTGTGCTGGATTTGGAAGTGGAGATAGAGTAATGCCCTTGGCATAGACCAAACATATTTTGTTCAGTGTGAGGCATAACTTTCCCATCAGAACAAAATACTTGTTCCAATAGTCTGTGAGTGGCCATTGACGGACTCATTGCATGTTTGGATTAGTCTGAGGAGAATACTGCTCAGACAAAAGCCCCCTCTACTGAATACTATTCAGCTATTTATGTTCTGGCTATTAAGTATTCTCTCCCTCTTGCTCTTCCCTACAGTATACAGACATCCCTGTGATGGGCACAATCTAAATGCCTGGGTAGTTAGTCTGAGATAGCTGGAGCTAAAGGGAAAAGAGCAAAAGCATACATGGTAGACGTCTCATTCTAAATAAAAAGTTTTTTAAAAATCTTATGCCATTACTGTGCAAGCGCAGTTTCTTCACCTTCCTCAAAGGCCAGAGAAATGCAGCTATTTTGGGTAGCATACAGGTTAAGCCAGGTTGTTTCTGCTTGGCTGCAAATTGGAGCTTTTCTGAATTTTCATGTTATTTGGCAGACAACCTTATTATAGTCTCAACTGACCTGCCTGCCTCAGCTGTGGTGGTTCAGTGTCTTGGGGCAAGGGAGCAATACATGTGTCTTTTTGTTTGATTTTCAGACACTGTCATTCACTGATGTTTTAGAGGTGTTGGCAAAACTTTAGGCTACAATTAGTGAGCCGAACCCATGTCCTTCCAGGCTGGCAAAGACCAGTGGAGAAGTGCAGCACCTGTTTTGATTAAGATTATCAATGGTTGTAGACAAAGGCATTTTTCTTGCTATGTTTGTTTTGTGTTTGCTGTATAGTTTTGGCAGGCTTGAAACTTACTATTGATAGCTGTTTAACACTGCTTTGAAAAACAAAGACTGAAGAATGACTCATTGTTAGCACAGCAGAATGGATTTTGTCAGAGATGGTTATAAGGGAATGTGGTGTAGGCAGTCTTGCCTAGTAGTCACAGCTGGGCTGAGGTCTGCCCACCAGGGATGGGAGTCACCAGGTCAGAGTTGGAGGAGTTGCAAGACCAGGTCCCATAAACCATAGTCAGGGTCAGAGTCAGACTGGGGTCAGAGACCAGAGATCAGAGGCAGTACCAGGGTGGGCTGGCCTTACCATGAGGTGAACTGAGGTGGCCGCCTCAGGTGCCAGACTGTGTGGGGGGAGGAGGGGGCGCCACTAGGACGCAGAGTGTAGAAAATTGTGTCTGCTGCTGGTGCATATGTATTCTCTCTTCTCTAGATGCACAGAGATGGTGGAGTGCTGTGCTGGAGGAAGGCAGCTACTGCAGCATCCATATCTCCATCTCAAATGGATGTAACCATGCACATTCCTGAAGAAAAGTGTAGATCAGAGAGGAGTATGGTGAAGGTGCAAGAAACAGCTGCTGCTGAGTTTAGTTCCTTAAGTCTAGATGATCCAGGATGTTATACCAATAAAATAAAAACCAGCAGGATCTTATTAAAGGGAAAAAGGCAAAATACCACATTTACTCTGAATACAGAAAGAATCATAGTAAGCAGTTAGTTATAGTTATAACATTCCATTCAATCTCATATTTATTCACACATTCATTCATACAAACATACACACACACACAGGTTCTGCAAGGTTGTTATCATAGTTACCAGCCTTAGAGTTGCTCATGCCAAGCCACTGGCCAGGTGGCCTGGACATGAGGAGGGAGCAGGGCCTTGTCAGATGCTCATCTGATGCTCCTGGAAGTTGGTTTGCAGAATCAGACCCCAAAGTTCTCACTTTTTAGAGTCTATTCTTATAGGAATTTCTTCCTATGGCAGTCTATGGGAATTGCTTCATCATGCTGTTGCTGAATCAATCAGCAGATAGCACATTCCTGACAGCTCCAAGATGTTATCTTGTTCTTTGGTTCTCCCATTCTTGAGGCTGTTGGGTGGATTCCAGTCTGCCCTCCGGGGGGTCCTCTGGTTATTTCCACTTGACGCCTTCTTCAGCCGATGGACACTGGATTCTTAGGCTGGCACCTCCCTGATCATTCAGTTATTATCCACACCAAGCATCCATCCACATACATCCTCTATCTCTATTTTAATCACAATTGTTAATACAACAAAAGGGCGGTGAGTCTCTGGGTGCTGTTTCTGTTGTTAGAGTATTGTTTTGAGTCTCTCTCTCTGTGAATTGCTTTGAGAACAGACTCTGTCTTAGAATGTACTAACACAGTTAGCAGCTTGCAAGTTTCACACATAGAGGGAGAGAAACAGTACCAAAAACCAAGAGACCTCTTAATTAGTAATACCCTGGAATTTGAACTATGGGGAATCAAACTCATTTGTGATTTTAATACAGAACTTCTTTAATATGATCCAACAAGGACTGTGGACCCACTTGAGCAGTAGCCTGAGGGACTTCCTTGTACTGCATGGGCCACAGCAAGTAGAAAACTTTGTGTTCCCCAAAGACAATGAAAATAGAAGTTTCCATCCAACACATTACTGGTGTGAAATCCCCAATGGTGACAATGTGGAGAGGCCATGGCTTATGTACTCAAAAACCCAGAATGCTGCAAAACATTTTTGGTGCAAACTCTTCCATAGGTGGAAAAAGCTTGAAATGAGACTAAGGTTAGCGGCCACCGTAGATGATCAGCAACAAAAGAAGATTGCATCAGAGTCTCTTTACTGGCAAAATGTTCTAAAAAGGCTCATTGCCTTTTGTTGCCATTGTGAGAATGCTTGCTACCCCAAACCTAGCACTGCGTGGCACTTCAGATCAGCTGTATGTGCCAAACAATGGAAACTTCCTTAAAATTGTGGAGCTGATGGCTGAGTTTGGTGCTGTACTCCAGGAGCATCTAAGAAGAGTCGCCACCCAAGAAATGTACGCACCCCACTACCTTGGAAAACCAATTCAAAATGAGATCATACAGTTACTGGCAACAAAAGTCAAACAGAAGATTGTGGCAGATCTGAAGTCAGCAAGATATTACTCTGTTATTCTGGATTGCACACCTGACATCAGCCTTACGAAACAAATTACTTTAATGGTGCGTTTTGTAACAACAGCAGAACCTAGTGAAAATGTCCCTGCAATGGTGACTGTCTGGGAGCATTTTCTAGAATTTATTGACATTGATGATACTACAGGAGCTGGTATGACAAATGTGCTTCTTAAAAAGCTGGAAGATACAGGAATTGCGAGAGCTGACATGAGAGGTCAGGGCTACAATAATGGTGCCAACATGAGAGGAAAGAACAGAGGAGTGCAGAAACAGATCTGAGAGTTAAACCTGCAAGGTTTTTTTTTGTCCCAGGCAGTTCTCATTCATTGAAGTTGGTGGTCAGTGATGCAACATCAGTTTCTAGTGAGGCTGCTGAATTTTTTAATGTAATTCAAAGCATCTATGTATTTTTCTCTGCATCAACTCATCTATGCCAAATTTTGAAGCAACATCTGGGAACATCCTCTCTAACACTGAAACAACTGAGTGCCACATGAAGGGAAAGTCGAGTGGAGTCGATAAAGCCCATCAAACACCAAACTGGGAAGATAGATGATGTCATAGTTGCCATTATGGAGGCTAATGCTATGACAGGAACTGTTCATGGGAGAACAGTGGCAGAGGGAAATGGAATCACCAGAAACATACATAACTTCAAATTTCTGTGTGGCTTAGTGTTGTGGCATGACATACTGTTTGAAATAAATGTTGTAAGCAAGAGACTCCAAGGTGTTGACCTTGATATATCTGGAGCAATGGAACAACTGGACAAAGCAAAGTCATACCTACAGTCTTACCAGTCAGATGAGGGATTTCAAAGCGTTCTGAAGAGTGCACAGAAGTTGGCAGAGGAACTTCACACTGAAGCTATTTTCCCACCCATATAGAATACAAGGGTCACTGAAGAAGAAGACATTTAGATTACGAGGCACGGGATAATCCCATAAGAGACCCCAAACAACAATTCAAAGTTGGATTCTTTAACCAGGTGCTAGATTGTGCAATACAGTCAGTTGAAGAATGTTTCATGCAGCTCAAGGAACACAGCGATATAATTTGGGATGTTGTTTGATATTCCAAAACTCCTCACTATACCTGAAGAAGACCTACATCAGCAATGCAAGGCCCTAGATAGAGTGTTGAGACATGATGACATGCGCGATATTGATGTGAGTGATTTAGGTGATGAACTGAAAGCCCTTTCAAGATACATTTCAATAGGATCAACTCCAAAGGCTGTTCTGGAATATAGGTGCATAAATAAGATGACCACCCTCTTTCCAAATGTTTTTGTTGCTCTGCGCATACTTCTAACACTTCCTGTAACAGTTGCCAGTGGAGAACGCAGCTTCTCCAAGCTGAAGTTAATAAAAACACATCTACACTCCACAATGACACAGGAGAGGCTGGTCAGCCTTGCAACCATCTGAATAGAGCAAGAGCTGGCCCAGACTGTGGACCTTCAGGAAGCCATTTAAATCTTTGCACCCAAGAAGGCACAGAAAGCACCACTTTGGTTATTCAAACAGATAAAAATGCCAGAATTTACTATGCAGACAAGAAAAGTTACATTTGTTGTTCAGGCTTTTGAAAGTTAAGTGTTACTCAAAATTTTTGAACAAGGCATTTTAAGTTGTTAGTTCTCCTTTATTGGGGTAGGTAGCAGAGCGGTACCATGAGAGGAGTAGAACAGGAAGAAGGCAGAATTGAGAGCTTTCAAAGTTTTGGCCCAAGCGAGGAGGCATGGGGGCTCCCCGCCTCAGGTGCCAAAATGTTGTGGTCCGGCCCTGGTGCCAGGCTACCATCCAGAGGCAGGAATTGGGATCGAACTCAGGCTAGAGTCAGAGACCAGATATCAGGAGACAAGGCAAAGTCTGGCATTGCAGTAGGCCAAAGCCTTTGTGGCTACCCAGACAACATCCTGGGCCAAGCCCTGGGGTTAAGGAGAGGCACTTGGCCAGTCAGAGGGCCGCAGGATACTGTCACTCTGTGAGACTGATTTCTTCAATAACAATCATGTGGTTATTAGAGCTGAGTAAGATTTGGCCACAGAGGTTGTGAAGGCTCCAAAAGAATGTGTGTAATTTTAAACAACCCCTCCACAAGAATTGCTTAATGGGGGCCAGATTGTGAAAACTACACATGGTCCTGAATAAGGCCAGTTGGCAGTCACACCACCATAGCAGGACACTAGTCAGGATTGTGCCTCAGCCTCTTAGAATGATTCAGCCCGCTACCTACTCCACAGGCTAATGTGTGGGGTCAAGACCATGGCCCTGCCTCCAAGGGGTGGATTACCACCCACCCAGGGGAATCCCCTCCGCTCCTTCAAACTAAGAGGCTATCGTTGTTTCTTTCCCTTGTCTGGAAAGCATGGGAGTGGATTTGGGAAAAGGACTCATTTTGCCTTCACCTCTTGCAAACCCACATGAGGGCAAAGGGCAACCTAGCCCTAGTAGTAATGCTATTATTTTGTCTGTCTGACTTCACTCTGTAAGATTCTGCACTTGAGCGTCTTAGCTACCGTATTCCCTTAGCTACTGTACATCACGGATATAAGGCAATCCTATGTGTCTATATCAGGGGTGGCCAACCTGAGCCTGAGAATGAGCCAGAATTTACCAATGTACATTGCCAAAGAGCCACTGTAATAAGTCAGCAGCTCCCCATCAGCCAGCAGCCCCATGTCAGCTCCCTCCACCCCCCGCTCCCAGCGCCTCCGGCCCACCGGCAGTTCTGCTGATCGGCCCATCTCCCTCCCTCCCGATCAGCTGTTTCATGGTGTACAGGAGGCTCTGGGAGGGATGAGCGAGGGCATGGCAGGCTCAGGGGATGGGGTGGGAAGGGGTGGAGTGGGGGCAGGGCCTGTGATAGAGCCAAGGGTTGAACAGTGAGCACCCCACAGGACATTGGAAAGTTGGCGCCTGTAGCTCCAGCCTCGGAGTCGGTGCCTATACAAGGAGCCGCATATTAACTTCTGAAGAGCCGCGTGCGGCTCCGGAGCCACAGGTTGGCCACCCCTGGTCTATCTCATACTAAAAAAGATTTTCAAACTCCTATCTAGCAGTTTCATTTTAGCCCACTGCTACCTGTTTCATCCTGCATTGTTTATATAAGAAGGCTTTTAATCAATTCTGATCTATTGGTTTTCCTTTTAGGCAAAACAATTGTATTGTTATTCCTTCTAAAACAACACCCTGAAGCTTCTACGGTATGGAAGGTTACTCAAAGCACTTATGAAAGAGAGAGCAAGAGAGAACCAGAGAACTTGTAAAAGCTGGAAACAGAAAATGATAGATGTGTGCTCCATTGCACACCAAACATTCAGTTAACAGTTATTCTGTATTTGAAATAGCCTACTAAGTAAATCTATATTGAAATCCCGATATCCTGTTAACTGTGTTATAACGAAGTAAATGTTATCAAGAGGATGCAATACACAGACTGTTAGGGAAAAGAAGTTTGTAGGGATGCCAAGTAATTCTTAAGACTTTCATTCTTAACCTGCATTGTATGAGAATGTATTTAGAATAGCTCCTCTGTTATTTGAAGATAACAGACCTCATTCATATCTGTAAAACTGCTGGTAAGTTCAGAAATCATCATTCTAACATCTCTACCATCTAGAATATAGATTTCCAAATAGCTTCTTCAGAACTGAAAATGTAAAACTAGGAGTTAATGACTAGAAAGCCAAGAACATTTAGACAGGTTTCAGAGTAGCAGCCATGTTAGTCTGTATTCGCAAAAAGAAAAGGAGGACTTGTGGCACCTTAGAGACTAACAAATGTATTTGAACATAAGCTGTAGCTCACGAAAGCTTATGCTCAAATACATTTGTTAGTCTCTAAGGTGCCACAAGTCCTCCTTTTCTTTTTGAGAACATTTAGGTCTTTCTGTGTCACATCAACCAGTGCCTCCTGCACTGCAACTTCTTCAATCTGCTTTTCTGCTTGCATACAGAGTTTAAAACATGCATAAGCACTTCAGCACCTTCTGGGGCATTTTACTTGTCATTGTCTATTGCTCAAAGATGTGAGAATGAAGTTACTATGACATTTCTGTAAATGTTAAGGTCCGAGATAAAGATATGTTCTTTCCACAAGTCCTAAAATCACTGAATGGGCAGCTTGAGGATTCTCCTGGCATGAAGGAATCCCAGAGTGTCATAAAACAGCATAGCCAGTTCTATGCCACCCCCTCTACATTCCCCCCTACACACAGAGAGAGAGCACAGGGGGCATACCAAGGTTTGAATGTACAGCTTTGGTGATCCTCACCAGCAAAACATTCCCTAGGCAGCTATTACAAGCTATCATAAATTAGAGTAGCCCCAGAAAACGGAAGAGCATAAAGGTTTACAGCCTTAGGTTTGCTGCTTTCCTGCCCTGAAAGCCAAGCAGAGGTTGCACAGCCGAGACGACCTAGGCCTATATAGTTGAAATATGTCAGGATAGTATAGTTGTGTCAGTGTAGTAAAACAATTGATTATAATTAAAGTATTGCTACACTTTATAAAACATTCATAAATAACTTGGACAAAATTCTTCTTCCACTGTGCACCTTTAGTTGACCTCATCAGAGATTATGTGCAGCTATCTGAGGGCAGAAAATGTTGTTGTCTTTCATGCAAACTGGCCAATTAGTACTATTTTTAGAATACTTTATATATGTTAAATATCACTGCAGTGCAAATATGGCTTAATTTTCACTCCTCAACTGTTCCCATAAAATATGTACAAAGCGGTAAATATGTGTGACTACTTGTGCATGCAATTATCTGTTTTGCACATTCAGTTTCCTGTTTGCTTGTTTGAGTTTCTGCATTTTTGTGGGTCAGTCTTCAGTGTGAATGTTTGAAAATGTAATCCATATGGTAAATGTACATACAAAGCCTGAGCCTTCTCTCACATACACCCATATAAATCAGGTGTCTGTGGATTTTTACTTAAGTGAGAGGAAAATCAGGTAGAAGTGTAATTTTTCCACATAAGAAATCCCACAGAACAACAAGGATCCCTGTTCTGCTGCTTTTACTCATATTGAGCAGGTACTACTCATGGAGTAAAGATGGTACTCAACACAGGTAAGGGTGATAGCATTTTCCCCATTGTGAATAAAAAGGACTGAGAAGAACATCTTCTGTAAAAGAAGAAACGATCCACTCCAGAGAGGCATAAAAGATACTAATGTAATTTAAAACAAATGCTTCACAAGAGTTTTTGTTTGTTTGTTTGTTTTAAATATCATAGTTTTATTGTGAATCCTAAGAAAAGATTTAGAGAATTTCAAGCACAAACTGGCTACAGTGTGTACAGTGAGATTGGCTTTTACTTTAGTAAAAATGGAAGCTGTTTTTTGTTTTCCAAATGGTAAAGGTTAGTATTGACTGGATGCAAACTTATTAATGCTCAAATCGATACTTGATTCACCTCAGGATTTTCCTTGATTCTGTTCATTTGAAAGGATGTCAGTCATGGTTTAAACTGGGCAATTAGTTTAATAAATACCAGTGTAAGCAGAGTCAGGATGGGCTCCACCCTGACATCTGGTGGTGAGGTGTGGCAAGTTGTGGAAAAGAACTTCAGGGGCTGATCTCATTTGCATAGGCACACCCACCCCGCCTAGAATGAGGCCATAACTGCCCAAATGGTCACTTTGGCTGTTGTGGGATCCCCAGTGTCTCTGTTATTATGATTATGGGAACTGTGCTTGGAACAGTACTTGGCCTTTTGTTATGATGGAGGGACTCACCATCAACTGAGTAGCACTCGCTAGGCAAGGGACATGGGTTCCAAAACTCTGTGAATTGAGAGAGACTTGAGACAGGTATTAGTACCTGGTGATGTGGGCCCCTTTTTGAGGGCCTGAAGCACCAATTGCACCTCTGTCTCTCTCCACTGGGGAATGTCAGAGCTAATTTTGGGTCTATTAAGAATCTTGCTACAGGTACCGAGCTGCATTCACTTGGGCCTTATGGTGCACCAGCACTAAGGTTCCCACTACTATAAGCTGAAATCACTGAGCACTGTGTCAAGTAGTGGGGAGCCGGAAGATCTAGAGTGCAGCAGTGCTGTTCGTGGATAGGCTGGCGGAGTGTTCGTGAGACGGCAAGCTGTGCAGAGCGGAGCCGGTCATGGTGGAGTGGAGCTGTTCGTGAGACAGCGGTTTGTTCGTGAGACGGAGAGCTGAGCAGAGCTGTTCGTGAGACAGCGAGCTGTGCAGAGCGGAGCCGGTCGTGGTGGAGCAGAGCCGTTCGTGAGACAGCGTAGCAGAGCAGAGCCCTGTGGGGCAGTCAGCTTCAGGACACGTAAGGTGCCCCTTACCTCTTTCCCCCACACACAGGCACATTTTAGCCAGACTGGGGAGTAACACTCTGCAGATGAACTTTTGAACTCTAGGGCTGGACTTTTTGGACTTTGGGTGATTTGTGGATTGCTGGACTCAAGAGACGTTTGGGTTCTGGGACTCAAGAACCTGAGGGAAAGGATGTGGCCCAATTTTCTGGGGTGGGTTTTTGCTCATGGTTTGGTTAATGAACACTAGTTGTGGTGTTTCCCCAATTTAATGCTGATGTTGTTTACCTCATGTTATTAAAGATTCTCTACTACACCAAGACTCTGTGCTTGCGAGAGCGGAAGTATTGTCTCTTTGAGGCACCCAGGGGGTGTGTAAGATTTTCCCAGGTCACTGGGTGGGGGCTCGAGCCAGTTTTGCATTTGCTTTGATGAGAGGGAGCCCCTGTGTACTGAACCCGGCCCTTGCTGCTATCAACTTGGCCTGGCAGAAAGGTTACACCAGCAGTAACCTCTGCAATATTCATGTTTATCTAGCAGCTGTGAGAAGTGTGGCCTCTGCAGCCTTTAGAGCAGTGGTCCCCAAACTTTTGAGAATCACGCCCCCCCCTTACCCCATCCACACACACTCCCTGCCCCCCCAAGAGCCAGGACCAGGAGCAGGGCCATGGCTCTAGGGACAGGGCAAGAGACACAGACAGGGGTAAGGGGGCCAAGGCTGGGGCCGCAGTTGGAAGTGGGGTTGGGAGCGAGGATGGAGCCATGGCCAGGGGCCAAGCCTGGGAGTGGAGGCGGGACTGGGAGCAGAGCCACGCCGAGTCTGGAGGCAGGACCGGGAGAAGAGCTGGGGGTGGGAAGGGGTTGGGTGGTGCTCCTTCCCTACCCCCAGGCCTGCCGTGCCCCTCCCCCCCCCAAAAAAAACATTGCTCTGCATAGTTTGGGGACCTCTGTTTTATAGGATGACCTGATCACAGGCACTTAAGCCAGTCTGACTTTCCTGCAGAGGGTGTTGGTACACAGCCACATTATGGGAGAAGAGATAGACATATTGTTGTAGCACATCATGAAAAACCCTGATATTGGTAGAATAGTGACACGAAGAAGTATCTTGCTGTCCTCTTTCTCCTCTTCTTATTCCCTTGCTCCCTCGCTCATTTATCCTGATCTTCGTACCCTCCCTTTTCTCCTTTTCATGTATCCCACCCTAATTCCTTTTTCTCCTCTTCTACTTATCCTTTTCTCTTTGTCTATCTTTACTCCTCCCTACCTTTCTCTCCTCCTGTCCTTTCTCTTCTCTCTCTGTCTTTCTTCTTCTCTTCATTCACCGAAACGCAATGTGATTAACCTTGACCAGATGTGACAATAACATTCCATTCAGTAATGAGAACTGATTGGGAGAACAGTCCCATGTGCAAGTCTATATTCATACAGCTATACACTGTATATAGAGAAAAGACAGAAGGGAAAGGTCATATGTTTGTTTGTTAAATATTTTACCATTCTAATTCATTATGTACAATTTAGGTACAAAAAAATCAAAGCAGACTCAGGCTTTCATAATGGAAGGAAAATTACTGCCCAGAAATTATTTTGATTCATTATTTGTAACAGCAATTTTTGAAAAGGTTGGACTGAGCACATTTTTAAGTGCCTCAGTATTTAGTATGATATACTCACTCATGTAGAATCAGGTGCGTGATCCTGCAGACCAAAATAATGCAGACTTGAAGAATCTGCCTCTTTCAAAAGCCCAGATTCACATGTTTAGAGAGCAAGCTTTTGAAAAAGACAGGTTTGTCTCATTAAGGGCTAGATGTTTAAGTCACAACACAGTCTACCCTGAGCAAAGACCGCACACAGCTGTATTACTCCTATAGAAGACAGGCTGCACTGAATATAGAAGTGGATCAATAGCCACTGAAGAACTTGAAATAGTCCCATGATGTGGTACACTTTTGTCTGCCACTCCACATATGGCACTAATCAGGCTACTGTGTTGGAACCATTTGTGATCTCTTTGGGTATGTCTGCACTGCAAACAAAAACAAAAAAAACCCAAAAGCCATAGTGGCAGCATGTATCAAGACCCAAGTCTACAGACTCAGACTCGTGGGATTCTCACTATGGTGCTAAAAATAGCAGTGTAGACATTCATGCTTGGGCTGGTGCTTGGGCTCTGAAACACGGCTCGGGGGTGGCCTGCCAGAGAGTTCAATGTAGAGTGTGCTGCTGTTGTCTAGACATGAGGTGTGGATAAGACCAACATCTGAGAGGTAAGCAGAGGTTCCTTGCCAACAAAGATGGAAAAAAGCATTTCCATCCACTGCTACTGCATGTGAGCATCTATGAATAGTAATGAGTCCAAAAGGACTCCAGAGTGACACACCTCCTTGAAAATTGGCAGGCAGATGTTGTCTGCTGAGGGTCGATCACAGCTCCTGCTAGTTTCTCAAAGTGCTTTCTTCTGACAACTACTATCACCTCAATCATATCTCAACTGAGCTTGAGTCAGCTCTTTTTCACCAAGATCCCCCACCAATTTCTCTCTGCAGGGACACATCACTGGCAGGGCACATGACAAAGGCATTTTGCATGTTCATATTAACTGTATCAAAGAAGAATTGGCAAAAACACACTGATATCAGACCCTATCCATACTCATTCACTATCCATAATTACAAATTATTAAAATATAGCTATCAGAACTTTTAATTTAACCATTTAATAAGTCTTCATTTTTATATGTCAATATGATGTTCAGTGGGTGTTACCCTAGTCTACCCTTTAATCCATTGGGAGGGAGGTGTTGGAAAACATGATGATTCTTTAATATTAACATTTATTATCTTCTTTAAACAAAGGTTTTCAAAGTCCTTTTTCATTCAAAGTCCAGTTTCATTTGTGAATCATGACAGAAAAAGTCATCAGACATTTTCCTGTATAGCATTTTGAGAGATGTCTCAATTTTAGGACCCTGATATTTAATTCCTTTTAATGGTATCCAAACAGAGGTCATCCTTTTTCCTCTTAAGATTCCTTTCCATTACTGCAGCATTCTCCATCACACTGGGCAAATGGCAGGCAAAGCTGAGGACCCTTCGCCTGAATGAGCAGCAGAGGCCATGCACCTCTGCAATCCTTGTAGCCACACACAACTCCACTGATTCATTGACCCACATTGCATGCACACACCTGGCCTGCTAGCCACAATGTAATTCTGAATTTCCTGTCTATTTTCCATCCTATTCCAGTGCCATCAGACCACAGCGGGGACAGAATTACCCAACTGCCTTTCTTCCCTCTCTATTTGACAAGCTGGGCTTCAGTTCCACTTCCTGGCTTCAAGGTCCATGTGGTGAAGGGAGTCAGAATAGACAATGGACTAGTGCATAGGGCACTGCACAGGGACCCAAGAGAGCCGGGGTCACTTCCTAGCTTAGTCACAGACTTCCTGCGCCATCTTGTGTAAATCCCTCTAATCCGTCTCTGATTCCCACGTGTAAATAGGAACAATACTTCCTTACCTCATAGGGATGTTGTAATGATAAAATCCTTTCATGTTTGTGAGGCAGTCAGACTCTACCGTGATGAGGACAGTGTAACTAGGCAAACAAAATGGAAGCTGGTCTGTGCTTCTAGAAATAAGACCATTCATTTTGATAAATTTATTAACAGGATTATATGACTGTTGCTGGCAACTGGACTCTATGATCCAGGAGGTCCCTTCCTGTCCTGTGTCCTGTGTTCCTATGTACAATAAAGGTTGGAACTATGTGCAGAGCAGGGTTTGCAAAATCCTGGGCAGGTTCACTGGGCAGGAGGCAGTCTCAGCTTATGAGATTTGTCACGCTTGCAGAGAGGCAGAGAGGATCCATTCGTAGGTGTCGTTTATGCAGATTATGAAGAGTGAAGATCAGTTTATTCAATACTTGCTTACAGTATATACTGTTTTTGAGGGGTGGGGAGAAGTGTAGAAATGAAAGCGTACATGAAGCACTTTGATCATGTAGGTCCAAATAGTTGCTTTATTCTTCCATTTTCAATGGGACCATTATACTATCTACAATCTCCATATAGCATACAAGGATGCTATTTATTAGCACATCCAAGGAATTTGTTCTGCCTCTCCCTTGCCCACCCAGGTGCATTTTTTATTTATATCTTTGCTGTGAAATAATGAGCCAGATGAAGTGATGTCATTTGCACCAGACAGGAACATTGTTTGACGCTCGGATAACCTTCAAGAAGGAAACAAATAATACTTTTTTATTTTTCTTGAGTCTTACTAAGCAGGTTCATTTATAATCATATATAAAACTGTATCAAAGCATTATTTAGTATGAAAGAGTGGCTATACTGATTTATTATTGAAAATTATTAATGCGCTTCCTCAGAGAATACTTTGTAGCCTACAGTTCATTTGTAAATATTTTGCCAGGAATTTTGGCCATTCATGCGGTGTTAAATGATACAATATAATTTAATGATTATGTACCCTAACTGGATGGCTTATGGAACTAACCATCAGAATGGCAATTGTGACACTTACAATCAAATCTACAGTTGAGTGCTCAAATATTTGAGGAAAGTGAATACAAAAGAGTCCTGAATATGATTTAAACTCAATTTCCAGTATGTCCTCAAATCTAGACTTGGAAATCATCATTAGTGTTCATAAGGCACAGGCAACATCAAGTTCTCAGAGTGTATTTAGCAAACAATGATCATATATTTCCTTATGTTACATAAACTTTAAATGTATTTATGAAAGCAAGGTGAAAAAATAGAAGAAAGAAAAACATCCCTTGCAGCATAAATATAACCTGTTAATCTTCTGCACAGATATGCCATAACTGTGCTTCCTCTTTTTTCAGTTACACTTAGGAAAAGCTTGTTGGGTAGATATTTTCCAAGAGTTCTGTGAGTACGAGAGTTTTCAAGTGGATGGTAATTTAGCAGATATCCTGTGAACAAAGGGTTTGGGGGCAAAAGCACTGCTTAGTCTGTGTGGGAGCCCTCCCTGCCAGCCAACCCTTCAAAAGGAAGACTTGGGGAAAACTCTACACTGATACTTAACATTTTCTTTCCTCTAAAGTGTCTCAGTGTGCTGAGAGTTCTGCTTTGGGTCTGGGAAAGAAAATAAACAATAACAATGTATCACAAATAGAAAAAAGGGGAAGTTGATAGCAATTAATATAAATTTAAAAGCTAGAGATTGTGGAAAGTTGATAAAGAAAGCAAAAGTACACAAGGAGACAGCTATGGCTAGCAGAATTAAGGACGATAAGGAGCAAAAGAAATCCTAACCCTGGTATTGGTCTACTACTAGATAGAAATGGTAGAATTGCCAGTAATAATGCAGAAAAGGCAGAAGTGTTCAATAAATATTTCTGTTCTGTATTTGGGAAAAAGCTAAACAATGTATTCCTAGCATATTATGAAGAAATACTTTCCATTTCAATAGTAACTCAGGAGGATGTTAAACAGCAGCTATTAAAGTTAGACACTTTTAAATCAGCAGATCCAATAACTTGCATACAATGGTTTTAAAACAGCTGGCCAAAAAGCTCTCTGGACCATTAATGTCAATTTTCAATAAGCTTTGGAACACTGGGGAAGTGCCAGAAATCTGGAAGAAAGCTAATGTAGTGCCCATATTTAAAAAGGGTAAACATGATGATCCAGGTAATTATAGGCCGGTCAGTCTGACATAGATACCAGGAAAATAATGGAATGTCTGACACAGGATTCAATTAATGAAGAATTAAAGGAGGGTAATATTGTTAATGTCAATCAACATGTGGTTTATGGAACACAGATCCTGTCAAACTAACTTGATGTTTTTTTATAAGATTATAAGTTTGGTTGATAAAGGTAGTAGTGTGGATTTAATATACATATACTTCTGTAAGGCATTTGACTTGGTACAGCACGACATTTTTATTAAGAAACTAAAATTATACAAAATCAACATGGCACACATTAAATTGATTAAAACTGGCTAACTGACAGGTCCCAAAATTTAATTGTAAATGGGGACTCATCAACAAGCTGATGTATTTCTATTGAGGTCCTGCAGGGATCGATTCTTGGCACTATACAACTTAACATTTTTATCAGTTACCTGGAAGAAAAAATAAAATCATTACTGATAAAGTTTGTAGATGACACAAAGATTGGGGGAGTGGGGGGAAAAAAGAGGACAGGTCAGTGATACAGAGCTATCTGGATTGCTTGATAAGATGGGCTCAAGCAAACAATATTCATTTCAATATGGCCAAATGTAAAGTCATACATCTAGGAACAAAGAATAGGCCATAGTTACAACATGGGGGGTGCAGTGATTCTGAAATAGACTGGGAGTCATAGTGGATAATCAGTTGAAATGAGCTCCCAGTGGGACAATATGTCCAAAAGGGTTAATGTGATTCTTGGATGTACATATGACAGATATGGCAATTTCCTGCAGTATACTTTTATTTTTGGGGTTCATTGAATAAAATGCATACTTTATGTATTACTGTGGGCCAGGATTGTAAGTAAAGTCTCTGGGGGGAAATGTGCTGCAAGACCTGGATGATCAAAGAACTATATTGAACAATGTACCAGACAAGAATGGATATTTGGGAGAAAGTGTTAAACGGGTTTCCTGGGGAACATCTAGTGGGAG
This sequence comes from Lepidochelys kempii, assembly GCF_965140285.1. Taxonomy (NCBI): domain Eukaryota; kingdom Metazoa; phylum Chordata; order Testudines; family Cheloniidae; genus Lepidochelys; species Lepidochelys kempii. The sequence continues at coordinate 84,618,558 of NC_136381.1, forward strand.
GTTAATGCAAATTTCACACCCCAGATTACAAAAAACCCAGCCTCTCGAAGCTACACCCTGAGGGTCTTTGTCTGCTGATTACCTGTTATCAGAGGCCAAGGTAAAAGGCCCAAGCTGTATAAAGAAATGGCTGCTCTGCCGAGCCTCTGTGGTGTCAGTTCTGAGCTAAGGCTGTTGTGAACTTTTAACCACATGAAGAACCCTTTGTGGGTTTTGAAGGACTGACTCCTATCAGCACTCTTGTTGGAGCTGAGGGTGATCTCTGGTAAGCTTATTAGCATGTGTGCAGGTTTTTTATTGTTTTTAATATTTTTTTCTGTAATGCTTTCACCCTAAGAATAAATGCACTTGCTTAGAAAGAGCTAGGTGGGAACTTGTAATGCTGGCAATTGCAGCTGTTCCTTCAGAGAGAAAGCAAAGAGCAAACGCTGGCCTGTTTAGGCAGTCTGGCTTGTTGGCAATATCACAGTGTAGGCAGGGAACCTTGCTGCCTGGAATAAACCCGAGGCAGGCTACCACCCAAGAAAGGTGACAGCTGAGGAACCAGGAGCCTAGAGTGAGTGCCTTTAGTGGACCACAGGGGGGAATACAGTTGCAGTTGCCCTGAACTGTGACAATATAAACAAGGGAATAAGAAGTAGGAGTAGGGAAGTTATATTACCTCTGTATTTGGCACAGGTGCGACCACTATTGGAATATGGTGTCTAGTTCTGGTGTCCACAATTCAAGAAGGAAGTGGAACACAGCACTAGTCACTGAAGTTCCATCACTGGTTTGCAAATCAGAGGCTGGGGAGCACAGTTTTCATCAGTATTCTCTCTTTCCAAACTCTCTATGGGGAAAAAGAACAAATGAAGTGTCCTGTATAGCCCAAAGATGCGGCCCTTGATAACTCTGCTTACAGTATGTTATCTCCTTTCCTCCTAATCTTTGTCTGTCTGAGTTTAGAGAATAGGATTCTCAGAGCAGGGATTGGGTCTAATTTTTTAGAAAGCATCCAGCCCCTCTACTAGAAATTAATAATAATAAGTGAGAATAAGTATAAAATGGACCTATGACTTTATATCTGCCAGATTGTCAATAGGCCTGCTTCTCTCACTCACTGTACTCTGTTGTAACCAAAGAACTTAAAGGCTGCTCTAAATTGTGCTGGCTGCCAACACTGCTAAAGGGGTAATTGTGGCAGGCATGGATCTCTTGCAGGTTTAAACTAGTGTAAATCATGGATTATCGCTAACTTGAAGTCTTTAAATCATTATTTGAGAACTTCAGTAATTCAGCCAGAGGTTATGGGTCTATTACAGGAGTGGGTCAGTGAGGTTCTGTGGCCTGCAATGTGCAGGAGGTCAGACTAGAGGATCACGATGGTCCCTTCTGACCTTAAAGTCCATGAAGATCAACAGGGCATGAGGCCATCTCAGCTACACCCCCTCTAGCTATGCCCTCTGCACTATGGCCACAAATACAGATGTAGTATAGAGCTGCTGCAGTGGCTCCACGCTGCCAGACAATCCCGAGCTTTGCATCCTGTCAGAAACTGTCCGTGGGGCAGCCTAAAGCAGCCACATTACAACAAAGAATAAGCCCAAATAGTTTGTCTTATTCGGCCTCTAAAGCCTGGTTGCTTGGTAGCTTTACAAGGACAACACAATATATGCTAACACAAATGTGTCTTAATTGTCCTCTGCTTTACAGCCACTGTTAGACTGGACAGTTTACTCTCAGACTGCTGCAGATTCTGATTTCAGTCTCTTCCCATTTAGATAAAGCTTTAAACCCCGGAGTCCGAATTTGTTTCTGCATTAACTACTACCCTAAGGCAAAATTCTACAGGCTGTAGCCCTGCTCCAGTTACAGACACACTCTGCAACCACATGACTGTCCCCAGATCCAAATACAATACTGTGGTGGACTTATGGAGGACTCTGTAGGGATTTCTAGAATGCCTTGTTGTGACTAGTAAATGAAATAAACCACCACATTAATTCATTTGACAAAATGGAAAGGCCAGACTTGGTGGAAAATATTGACCCAAGTACTTCTAATCAATAATGAAATAAATATATGTATGCTGTTGTGGTGCATTTGATTCAATAAAGCAAACAAAACCTTAGGCATCAAGGCAGAGATATCCCTGATTATGTTCACTGTAGTAATGGTGATGTATAGCAGTTCATGGCTATATAATACACACAGGCATCATTATTCTCACCTATCAGCATGCACAGAGTATGCTATAGGAATTCCTTTGCCCATAGAACAGAGGTTTCAGTTCTGAGGCACAGGTCAGCCAAGGGAACTAATGAAAATCTGAACAGAACTGGTTTCAGAGTAACAGCCGTGTTAGTCTGTATTCGCAAAAAGAAAAGGAGTACTTGTGGCACCTTAGAGACTAACCAATTTATTTGAGCTTAAGCTTTCGTGAGCTACAGCTCACTTTGAACAGAACTGATATATATAATCTACTAAGTTTATTTGTTAATTCTAAAATGTTAAAACAGTAGTAAAAATACTCTTCTGAAAAAGTGTTTTCTAAATGAACGTTAAATTACAATAGAATTTCCAAAGTGCTATATATTACATTGACATTAACACCAAATGAGTTCATCCTGGTTAATGTTCTTGTAGTGAATGCCAAAGCAATTCATCATCAGCGGCTACATATGGTAAAGTGCTAACACATCTCATTAGCAAAACATCCTTTGAATGTCATGGCTCCAGTACTGTGGATCAGAGAGGAGTTCAGTATGAATGTGACACAGACTAGAATCACACATTTTAGGACACTCTCTGTTACAAACAGGGGTGTAGTCTGCAGTCCATTAAATAGGCCTGTAAAGGTAGCCAGATATTATACATATCTCATTTTTAATGATCAGTTAAATGACACTTATACATCAGCAAATTGTACTAAAGAAATTAAGCAAATAGCCAAATTGTGGAGCTCCAGAGCTTTTGGTTAAGAATCCACATATAGGGACCTTGTTTGGAACCAATTTTCCCCTTCTCAAGTATGCGGGGGTGAGGGGAGGAAAGAAAGGGTCAAACACCTCTATAATAACCTCCCCGATCCCAGACCCGTGAAAGTGCCACTCCAGACCAATGAGGCTCAGTGTTATTTAAGAGTTCTGGGCTGGGGAATAATCCTTACGGAGCAGTTCCAGATGCAGTAGCCCCACAGTTCCCTTGATGCCTCAGGGAAGCCCCAGAGCCCTGTCATTGGCACAGACTCTCCAAGTGGATGGTTATTTAAAAGATCTCCTGTGGACAGAGGGGTTTGCAGGCAAAAGCCACTGGTCATTCTGTGGGGGAGCCCTCCCTGCCAGTCAACTCTTCAACAGGACAACTTTGGGGAAATCTCTCCAGTGATACCTCTCAACATTTTCTTCCCTCTAACGTGGCTCCATGTGCAGACCGCTGTCCCCACGAAGGGGTCTCCACAGCACCTGGGGAAGAGAAGAAGGTACTATGGAGATTACTGTTCCTCACTACTCAGACTTCTAAAGGAGGAAATCAGCACATGGAGATTCTCCATGCACAGTGCTTGGAGAAATGATCTCTCCTCCCTGTGTTGCCTTATCAAGATATGCAATATCAGAAGCTCCTTGCAGCTTCTGATATTGGCTTCTTCTCTTGTAATAAAAAGGCACAAGACATCATGACAGCTGATTCATGAGCAGAAAACTTAGGCTAACTAACAGGCCAAAAGGTTACATCCAGTTGCTCCTATTTAGTGTATTTGGGCTACACAAGGATAAGGGAGGATGCAAAGTAACCTCTTTGGATTTGAGTATCTGACCCTAATCTTAGTGTATTTTTACCTAATAATTCTGAAAATCCAACTTCTCTACAAATAGATAGGAACTTTGCTAATTTGTGTTTTTCTAATCTGCACACACAAAAGACAATCTTCCTCACTACATCTCAGCTGAGATTTAATGAGTGCTATATTCCTATGACTTCATTACTTCAAAAATTACACTAGGTAATAGACACTACTATGCTGTGATGTAGGTTCATAAGTAATTACTGCTTTTAAAAAAAACAAATTATGATTTTGTAAGCACATCCGGCAATACAATTAATATCCACACTGCATATGAATTTTCACTTAAGTTTTGAATGCTGTAGTTTTCCACTTTCAGTATAAATCATTTTATAAACAAGTCATCAGCATAATGCAACAAAATCATTTAGCAGAAAATGCAAATTAAACTCCAATAACATTACACAAGTGAATGATTAGAGCAATTTAAAACCCAACACATACAAAAAGCTCTCCAGCTTTTGCTTAGAAATTAATGTTCCCAGTGACAAGTCTGGGCTAAAAACTTTACAGCAATTAATTTCCCAAAATTTAGTATGTTTCCCAAAATTACTTTTGTTTTCTTGGCATTGGCATGTAAACCTCAATGCAGCAAACAGAGGCCTGAGACTGCACAGCTCGTTGTACATGCACGGATACAGATTTGCACTTATCAGACAAGCTCTGATTAGTTTTAAGACATTCCCTTTTATTTGTGCTAATGGCAAGATGACAGCTATTAGTAGATTCACTGAAGGAGGGGCTCATCCTGCAGCCCTTACTCAGAGAAAGCTCCCATCCAGTGTTACCAGCTCTCGCAATTTTATCACTCATCTCACAGTCATGTGTTGAGGTGAGAAACTCATGTTCCATGTTTTTTAAAAGTAAGTTTCTGTTCCTCATGGTTGCAAAGAAAAGCTTGAAAGTGTAAATCCTAAAGGCTCAAAAACCAGAAAGCAAAAAAAAAGCTAACCCAAAATGTATGTTATTATTAATCTGATGATTTTAGGTATCTCTCATGATTCTGGCGGGAGGGGAGGGGAGGCTGGAGGCTGACTCATAATTTTGGTTTGCACTGGTGTTGTAGCTCTGTTGAGCCCAGGATATTAGAGAAACATGGTGGGTGAGGTAAAATGTTTTATTGGGCCAACTTCTGTTGGTGACAAAGACAAACTTTAACTGCCCACTTCACCTTGAATGTTTCTTACACGTTAACTGCCCACTTCACTTTGAATGTTTCTTACACGTTAACTTGTTATGCTAAACAATCTGTTCCACCTTGTTGTTTTCCCCGCTTGCTGACCTTCGCAGTCTAACTTGTTTTGCAGCCCCTGCAGTTCTGTTCAGAAATTCTCCTTTCTCACGGCTGGTCGGGGTTGGAATCTAGGCTCCCGTCTTTCTTGGCAGGTAGCAGAGAATCCATTGTGTGCAGTGGCCTTGGGCTGGAGTCAGCTTCTTATCTTCTGACCTAGCTGGAGCATCGAGTTAACCCGTTCCTTTCTCCCTTCCTCTCCCTTCGGCCTCTCGCAACCTGCAAAGGAATCTTTCACTCCACACTCACACCTTCAACCCGTCCCAAGCTCTTTTCCAATGCGTATAAAAGCATTAGCAATATACAATGCTGGTGCTTACCCAGGGGACCCCCCGGGGGTGGGGGCAGTTATATTATGACACCTCTCTTTATCCTCCCCTTCCACTCTTGGCTTTGTACCAATGAATAACATCAGTATGGACCACAGGTTTGGATATTCAGTCAATATCTATCTCCAAAATATATGTTGTACTCCAAGGAAGACTTTATTCTGCACAGTCTGTCTCCCTGGTAGCCTGCAACATAATTCATTATAAGTGTTTATATGTGTGTGTGGAGAGAGTAAAGGAGAGAATTTTGCCCTATAACGTAGAGACTATGCAGAGAAAGATTTAAGACCTATAAAAGTTATATGTCAAAGCTATTGCATGATGTCACTATAGAGCTATATTTTACAGCATTGTGGTGACAGAGCAGTGAGGTCACTGCATGAATTCTACTTCCCAATGTGTAAGAAAAAGCTATATTTTTTGCAGGATTTAACTAACAGTCTTTTAATTTACAAATAAATTAAGGGTAACACCAGAATAATATACAGTTTCCTTTGATGTCTCAACTCTGATGCAATATAAATTCCTACATATGTCATATAATAAAAGTTTTTTAGCTAAAATGATCACACAACAGTGAAATATCTGTAATTGCCTTAAAAATAAAACTATTGTATATATGTTTAAATATAAGCAATTTATATTTTCTGTTATCTTTGTTTCTCTTAAAAGAATTATACAAATATTAGAAGATTTAGGTCATATGAACACTTTGTACTTGTACATTTTTAATGTTTTTCTTAATGAATGTCATGACCTTCATGTGAAGACGTCCAGACAAATAAAACCAAAGAGAATGATTATAAGAAAGGTTTGCTCACATATGCCAGAAGTCTCATGACATGGCAGCTGTTCAATCTTCTTTCTTATTGCTACCAAGATGCTTTCAGAATCTGTGATGTGCATACATTTTCAAAGGTATTCCAAACTGGCCTCTCAAACTGGGTGTGTGATTTTGCACATGTACAAATTTGTGCATAACACAATTACAGTTGCAAATTTAGAGGTAGTGTCATACTGAGGCCCCAACAAACCAGAGCACTGCTGAGGAGTAAATGGTGACTTAGCAGATAGCTGTTAGTGCCAGTACATCTTCTTTTCCTCATATGTAGTAGCTACTTTAACAGTGATGATAGTTGTCAGGAAGAGAGGTGTTATCTTCCTAAATCTGTGCTTCTCATCCCTCCTTCACTAAAGGCATTGTTCAAGATGCTGGTGTCATGTATCCAACACTTGCTTCTCCGCTCTTTAATTTAACTTCTGACCCCTTGGCTGCTCTACCTACCTGTATGTGGCCGAATGCAGAGTGTGGGTAAGAGTAGTGGATCAGTAACAGATGGAGATAGTAAAGATAAAGGTGCCACTTGTCTCACACAGTAGTAGCGTCTCATACCCTCCCCTCCATTATAGTGTCTGAAGATAAGGAGCATGACAGACTGGGAAAGAGTGTTCGAGTTAATGAGTTAGCCTCTCACTCTCTTTTCACAGACTTCGAGGGATATAGCCTAACTAAAAGAAGGCTGAGAGGAGATATGATTGCTATCTATAAATATATCAGAGGGATAACTACCATGGAGGGGAAAGAATTATTTAAGATCAGTACCAATGTGGACACAAGAACAAATGGATATAAACTGGCCATCAGGAAGTTTAGACTGAAATTAGATGAAGGTTTCTAACCATCAGAGGAGTGATGTTCTGGAACAGCCTTCCAAGGGAAGCAGTGGGGGCAAAAGACATATCTGGCTTCAAGACAAAGCTTGGTAAGTTTATGGAGGAGATGATATGATGGGATAGCAATTAATTGAACTTTGACTACTAGCAGTAGATATGCCCAATGGCCTATGATGGGATGTTAGACGGGGTGGGATCTGAGTTACTACAGAGAATTCTTTCCTGGGTGTCTGTCTTTCCTGGGAGTCTTGCCCAACTGCTCAGGGTTTAGCTGATCGCCATATTTGAGGTTGAGAAGGAATTTTCCCCCAGGGCAGATTGGCAGAGGCTCTGGGGGTTTTTCGCCTTCTTCTGCAGCGTGGGGCATGGGTCACTTGCTGGAGGATTCTCTGCACCTTGAAGTCTTTAAACCACGATTTGAGTACTTCAATAGCTCAGACATAAGCTACAGGTTTGTTACGGGAGTGGGTGAGTGAGATTCTGTGGCCTGCGCTGTGCAGGAGGTCAGACTAGACAATCATAATGGTCCCTTCTGACCTTAAAGTCTATGAGTCTATGATTCCATTTCCTTCAGAAGAGACTTCAAGAGAAATGGGTGTTATCTGAGGGCTGAGAAATTCCAGGAGGAAGGAAGAGGAGAGATCTAAAAAGAGGAGAATGAAAAAGTAAAAGTGACCTCAATGGCACAAGAAATATAGGTGAAGCCTCAATGGAAGAAGAGAGACAAGAGACCCTGAAAGGTACAGAGATTCCAGGGGTAGAAATTAGAGCTGTTCCCATCGGTTCTCAAACTCACTCAAACTTAAGTCTGAAGCAAAATATGTTCACAAACAACAGCCCATGCTCAGAAAAGTTGGAAAAACATGTACTGAGTTTCTTCACACAGTGGGGAAGCCAGGAAACCTTCTTTCCAAAAGCTGATTCTTCCCTTCCCTACAAGCAAGCTTCAGGCTTCTTAAAGTTATTTAAGACAAGAATGTGCCACATCTGATAGGTTTGGATACTGGGGTTACTGGATAAGGTACTGGGGCAAGATAGGCCAGCAATGATATTTCCCTTTGAAGGCTGGAGTCTATTGATCTTGATCATCTCTAGGCATACGTTTAATGGTTGGTGCTATAACAATACCTGCAAATCAAGCTGAAGGCTTTGTAGAAGAACCTTCTGGGGCTCAATCAGAGTAAAGTCAATGGGATTCAAGGGATATCCAACAGAGAATGGGGAAATGTGAGGGTGGAGAGTATGCAGCTGCAAGGACTTGATCACTACTCTTTTTGTAGCCAAAATATTGATTGCAAGCTGGGATGGTGATTGTTTAATCACTACATTTTATGTCGTTCAGCTCTTTCCCAAATACATAATAGTTCTCCTGGCACTAGACCAGTATAACACAGTTCTATTTATATAATAGTGATGTTTGTAATTGGTTACTTATTCACAGACACAATTAATTTCCATGTGCCCATTATGCTAGCAGCTTAGAATTTAGTGGCCTCATTCATTATGGGCCACTCACTACAAACAGGGGGGCAGGGGGACCCAAATTTGACTCATCCATCTGCATTCAAGAAAAGGCCAGTTCTTTTTCTTAGATTTCAACCACTGAAGTGCCCCTTACCTGGATATTGGGAGGTTACACAGAATTATATTAATTCCTTCCAGAAGGCAGTTATGTGAGGCATCCTATTTATATAAATACAAGTAATCTGAGGTTTTCATTTCAGATTTTAGCTGTGAACATTTCCATAAAACATGGTAATCAGGTAGATAATTATGAAACTATCTGAATTTCAGTGAGTCAAGGTATACTAGGATTATTTAATTCCTTTTTTATTATAAATCGAATAATAGTAAACAATACTACTAGCAGGCTGAAAGTCTCCATATTTATGCATAAGGATTCAGTGATTAACATAAAACATCCCTTTACTCTTCTATACTCATATAATCACTTACACCTGTGCAAAATGAGTATTTTACATTTGGCAACATTTTACACCCATTTTGCACTAACTTTTGCAGAGATATAAATGACTATACATGGGTCAAGGCAGTGGGTAATCAAGCCCATAGTCTCTCCGGTCCCACTGGTACATACAATTCCTTTACCAAACATGTTTTCTCTTGTTAAATCCCCACAGAACCTTCTTACCATTTAGGCTTTATGTCAGATTCTGGCTCTTCCTCCCATTAGAAAACAAAGACTGATTAATTTATGCACTATAATCTATCAGTGTTCCTAAATAATAACACACAATTTTCCAGTGATCTATATAACCTTTTATCTTTGGCCTCTACTACACATTAACTGCATTAACTGTATAACTGTGAGGATAATGTATGTGGATTATAAAGCAGCCTTGTTATTATGGTGTAGAAATAAAGTTATTATTATTATGTTTCTTTATAAGATTGTATAAAGTTCATACTTAAAAGTTAAGTTCATTCATTTTGTTCTTTTGGACTTGGTTGTGGGGAAGTTGACCCTGTGCAATCTTTGCTGAAAATCCTCAGTAACTGAATTCTGGGTCTCCAAGTGCTTTTCTATGGGAGTTGGGTTTTCGTAGGCACTGCAGACAGTCAGTGAAGTAAATTGTAGAACACCCAAAGGCAGAAACTGTGGACCTAGTTCTAGTTGAGCCATTGGGCACTAATGAAATAATGAATAATAACAGTAAACCTAGGATAAGTTAATTTAAAACTGCAAGAATTAAGAATTGTTAAGAATTGGAACCTTGCTCTTTTACTAAAGCTGTTCTTGGCTTCAGTGAGGCTGGAAGAATGGCAGCGGTCTGATTTGCAAGTGAAGGGAAGCAAACAAAAGGAAAAAGCCCTGCGTGAACAACTTTATTTATAGCCCTTCAGAAAGCATCTGGGAGTGCTGGGCCTATGATAGAAATTAACACCTCACATTTAGCAGTGACATTCAGAACTCTTCTATTGTCTTATCTGATTTTCATTTCCTTGCAGGTAAACATCCACCATTCACATTTATTTAAAAGAATGATCCCACTCTCTTCCCCTGAGACTTTCATGATTTCTTGCCTTTTTTTTTTTTTTTTTTTTTTTAGCAGACGTGTACAAAGGATCAAGTAGGGCCATGAGGTGTCAGCTGAAAATAATGGATACAGTAGAATTGCTGTTAATCCTGCTGAGGTAGATGAGAGTTGACTGCTAATGACAGCCACTGGATCATAATAGGGCTGAATGAAACAGGGACTGAGTCCCTGAAGAGAGTTCAAGGCAAAATTTGTAGGGGGCAGAGGGTTTTCTTATGAATATAGGGACTGCAGAATATAGAAATAAATGTCTTCAGTCGCTATGATTTTAACTCATTAAAAGAAACCTGTTATCTCATGAGTGGCACAGCCGCATGGAACTTCTCGGATCTCTTGGAATATGAGAAGATAAAAGTCATTAAAGACTTGTCATCACATCGTTAAATATATTCTCATAGAAACACATTTGTACCATATCATGTTTTAAGAAACAAGAACAAACTTTAAAATTACACCATATGCTGTGTGTACAACATTGTAAAAAGAAAATGTATCAAGGATCAGGGTATATTCAGAAACACAATATGTGTATAAAATATTCACACTTAGTTTGGCCGTTTTTGTGAACCCACAGTCCAGATCAACTCCTCCTGTGCCTGACCAGGAGTTGGGAGGTTTGGGGGGAACCCAGACCCGCCCTCTACTCCGGGTTCCAGCCCAGGGCCCTGTCGAATGCAGCTGTCTCCTCCTGGAACAGCTGTACGACAGCTACAACTCCCTGGGCTACTTCCCCATGGCCTCCTCCCAACACCTTCTTTATCCTCACCATAGGACCTTCCTCTTGGTGTCTGATAATGCTTGTACACCTCAGTCCTCCAACAGTCTGCATTCTCACGATTAGCCTGCCTGTCTTAATTGATTCTGGCAGCTTCTTGATTGTCTGCAGGTGTTCTAATCAGCCTGTCTGCCTTAATTGGTTCCAGAAGGTTCCTGTTTGTTCTGGAATCTTCCCTGTTACCTTACCAAGGGAAAAGGGACCTACTTAACCTGGAGCTAATATATCTGCCTTCTGTTACTCTCCTGAAGCCATCTGGCCTGACCCTGTCACAACACACACACAGAGTTCTGGCCTGGGTTTCAGAGTTGTTGTGCTCCTGCTCCATTGACTTCATGAGCAACTGTGTTACGGCACAGCTCTATTACCTCGTCCTACTCACCCTACCATTAGAAAGTCTAGTAGCACTTTTCATGCAAGTCTTCTGGTGTCCTTGCACCTTGAACACAAAGATTGAAATTGTGACTAACCCCGTGCAAAGAAATAAGTGGAAGATGTTCAACTTCGTTTCACCCTCTTCCCACCATTGTGCATCTGTCCAGGTCTAGTCACAATCCAGCCGACAAGTTTGTGAGGGGAGTACTTCAGCTTGGACTGATTTTTTGTCTGTTGCAGCACTAATACATTGACTCTGTCTATGTGAGAAATAAAGTTCTTAGTTAGATGTTGTGCACAATTTCTCTTTTCTCCCCTGGGGCAAACCAGAAAGTGAGAAGCTTCCAGAAGAATCACAAGCAAAGAACTTAAGAATTCTTAAACCAAAGCTCATGTTAAAGTGACTTGGAGTAGTGATTGCTTTGCTTGTGTTCTGGCTTTGTCATGGGAAGGCAGATGAGAGACTTGAGTTTAGCAAACTTAACAGGTTTCATGAGCTTTCCAGAGGGTTCAACAAACTTAATATGAGTACTAATATATTGCAGCTTGTAGAGATCAAATGTGAGGAGGACACCAAACCTCTGCAAAGCAGGCACTGGTGTAAAGTGTGTACGTTTTCATATCTCAGCCCCATCTGTACCCTCTGGCAGACTGAGTCTTCTTAGGTGGTCTCCATGGAGCTAGTATGCAGCTATACTGAGAAAATAAATCTTTCTCACTTACTTGCTATCTGAGCAGTAGGAATTGCTAGCAAGTAATGAAGGCACTGGCATGAATATACAATTAATGACTATGTAAGCAACTTATTTACATCAGATTTCAGCTTCTTCCAGATAGACAGCATGAAGCAATCACGACGCTATCAATCACGGGTGATCACACTTCGCTCCTATTTCTCTCTTATATTTGTGCTCCTATACAAAGATTGTTCTTTTTATATTGTATTGACTTTGCAGTGCATTCACAATCGATTGATTGATGATCAGTCCCTGTCTTTTTTCTATTTTGGGGGACAACGGTGGCTGGTTCAGACAATTATAAATTAAACATTGTTACACAGTTGTAAATTTGATTCAAATCAATGGCTTGTAAGCTAGCAGCCTAATGATATAATATGCTATTAAATATTCATGAAGCAAGCTGGGAGAATATGCAGTCCCCTTCTCATTAATGGATGTAAAAGCACCCAGTGAATTTCACTGATTTATCATGTGCATTTCCTTATTGCAAGAGAATATTAGGAAACAGGTCTTTAATCACCAAATGCCTCTACATTTTGATCTCTCATTCTGGTAAATCTATTTATTAGTAATGGAAAATCAGCAACATAACCTTTCATCTGCTTTGTATAAGAAGCATAGACTCTAAATATACACAGATATTCCTCATAGTAACTTTTCACATGGCACCCTTTTAGAGCAAAAAGCAATAAAGAACACAAGGAGCTACAAACTGGGAAATCTGTGGCATAAGTGAATTGTGTAGTTTATGATGATTTCTGGGTGAAGAGCCAGGGGACTGCTTGCAAAAGGAAGTATATCTACATACAAAAATAATGAGATCCCTACCATGCTGAAAATCCAGGTACAGTGAAATATATGGTCCTTTGGGAAAAGTCAGGTATTTTTTTCCTGCTTCCTTGAATGGATTGAGGATGTAGGGAGGAAAGACTACATATTAAAAATGTGTAGTTTTCCCCATTTATTTTTTTCAGACAAACAAAAATCATTTAGCTTTCAAACTAAAATGAAATATTTAGAGATGTAGAGAAACTTTGCAAATCCTAGCAGCTAATTCTCACCACAAAAATGGTAGTCAGCTCCCCTCTGGTAACTGATGGACAACTTCTCTTTCTCTGAAAAAGCTGAGCACATGCATTGTGTGAACAGTTAAATTTTGTTGTTTCTACTTTCTAAGCAAAATATTTTGCCAAGTTGTCATTCAATTTATTCATCATGAATTATTACCATTTAAACATAAGCTCAGAAAAAAACACCAAGCAACAAGGTTTGCAAGTAATAAAAATATACTCCCACTCCTTCTAACCTAATTAATATATAAACACACTAAATCTTAGAGGCTTAGACTGACTAAATGCTCATAACGGGCCCAATCCTGCAGCCATTATGCAAACAAGTCTCCCACTGAGACCAATAAGAGTGTTTCCTGCGTACGTACTTCAGGATCAGGACTCAACTATGACTCAGAGCTAACATCATTCCTCGCTTTCTTTCCTACCTCAAAAGAAAAAAAATCCCACAGAGTTTGCTGCAGCCATAATACTGATAGATTTCATACATTCCAGAATTCTTAACCAAAGTTAATTGTTCTCCATTTATGCTACTAAGTTTTATCCTGACTGCAGACAATGGCTATCTCTATTTTTTATTCAATCCTTATTTTATATGTGAGCAAGAAGCAAAGGGCTCAATTCTTAGGCCTAGCCAAGGTGTGCAGTGGCATTGAGCGCCACTTTTACTTTCCCTCAATTCCCAAGACTGCTGAGGGTTGGCTTAGCCAACAGCATAAATTAGAGCAGCCATCGCTGTGGGCTAATCCACAGTATACCATACTACTCTGCCTTCACTGCTCTTTAAGGCCAGCAGTGTTCAGGCACTTTAGGCATGTTTGCCACTTTATAAATATGTTTGCTGCCAGTGACACTTCAATAGAGCTATTGCAGGGATGAATTGGACTCAAGATTTACAGAGAGAACGTATTTCGGGATGTGTTTGTGGCAGATGTGGAGCTGCTATGTAATAATCTAAGAATTCTATACGTAATGAGTCTATGAACACTGTATGTGACCTGGTCAGTGAGGTGAAGTTATTATGTAGGGATGGGGTCACTAGACTTTCCTGTATGAATGTACTGAACTGACTTAACAAGGGACTATTGGAAAAACAAGCACGGAAGCAACATAATAACTATAGATAAGCTATCTCCCAGCAAACACTGGGGGGGCAATGACAGGACCTCCGGCTCCACCACCAAGTTACTCAGCAGTTTTACCAGTGCTGAGAACTATCGGATCAAAGGGTATATGCTGTTAAAGTGAGAAGAGATGTGATCAATGGATTGGGCAAGACTTAAGGCAATGCTCTGCAAAGCGGGGCGAGAGAGAACTCCTCTGTAAGTTGAGGAAAGACAGCCACTCAGAGGTCTTGAAGGGGGTCTATAGGAAACTTAAACCTACCAGGATATTTATGTGGATTGTGGATAGACCCCTGGCAAGCTAGACATGTGTATACCCTGTTTATTGTTTTAAGATCTTTTTCTATTAAATGCTTTTATTCTATATAAATAATACTTTGCTTTAAGAAGGCTGTTTGGTCACTGTATTAACCACTGGCCACTGCTGTCAGAGACAACATAACAGCAAGTACTGAAGAAAAGTAGGCCTTCTAAGGTAATCACAATTAGCACCGGGTGACTGCAACTCCAGGCCTGCTCTGAAAGTGAGAGAATCAGGTGAGTCCACTCCAAGAAAGGTGACAAGTCAAGAGCCAAGACTCCAGAGGGAGTGCATCCCAAGGAGACCAGAGGTGCATGTGCTCTATGGTCTTGGCAAGGATAATTACCTATGCACATAGCATTGTATTCTGTATTCTCTGGGCTGTGGTCACAATGGTGGGGATTTTTTTACCACATCATCAACAATATATTAATACGATCAACTGTTCCTTGCAATTTGTCACATGTTCTGTGTGTGTGTCTGTTGTCTCCCTCAAGTCTCGTTTTTCAAGTGCTGTTTCCATAAGCTCTCAAAGATAATGAAAATGATTAAATTATTATTGAAAGTTAATGGCCACAGCCAGTATGATAACTTTTAATCCTTAATGCTCTACATGTTCTATAATGTCAGCAAAGAGATAACTAAAAGGGACATTCTCATGCTATTGCTATTTCTAGTGCTGTTTCCAGTGTCACTGGAGCATCACTTCATAAACAGCCTCATGTCAGTGTCAAAGAACTTGAACAGATGAAAATAACATAAAAGTTCCCTCTTGCCTTTTTCATAACTGTTAGGAGTCTAAGCTTCTCTAGAGAGTCATCAAGAACTAACAAACTTACATCTATCATTTAACTATCCCGCTATCGGTTTTCCATAGCATCCACTGATTGAAGTCATCCTGGAAGTCAGTGGGGTTCTACAAGGTGTCAGTCTTGGACAATTTGCCCCACTGATTGTTTCATTATTTCTGCCTATCTAATTTGAGCCCAAAAAATAATCATCCACCCAGCAGGCACAGTAAAGACTGTGATAGTGACTCATAGTTGGGCTGAACTAATTCAGAAGTAGAAGCAACAACATTTGACCTGAAGATGAAGGCACACTTTCCTTTGCTTTAGTCAAAGGAAATTTGTCGAGGGTTTCATTAAAGAGAAATAAGTCCACAGAGTACAGCTGGCCTTGTCTACACAGGAATATCATACTGTTTTAACTATATCAGAATAGTTAAAGGGTTATAACCCCTCAGAGTGTGAACATGGTTACACTGGCATAAAAGTGATTATGCCAGTATAGCTTAATCCCATATGGGATGAAAAATAAACTATTAGTAAAAGGCATCTTTATGACAGTATATCTGCATCCATATTAGGAGTTTTGCCAATATAAACATTTTGGTAAAAAATCACCCTCCCCCTCAACCAACATAGTTACACTGATACAAAACTCTACACAGATCAGCACTTAGTTTCTTCTCAGTCCCCTTTGTTTACCTCTTCTTTCATGTAGTAATGTACACGTATGAGACAAAGTGTACTTGGCCCAACTCAAAATGAGACATATTTAGTGTGATTATGACATGTAGCAAACAAACAATCTAAAGCAGGGGGTATTTAATAAGTCAATTTCCCATCTCTGTTACCCAAAGCAATTTTTTTAAATTCTGTTTCATCTGCAAAGATAAAATGTAAAGTAAATGGCTTTAATTAATTTACATTCAAAGCATGATTGTATATAAGAGCAACAAGGTCCCTGATGTGCTGAAGAGACTAATGTAAGTTATATAACTTTAACAATGGACATTAACATAAAGGAAATCTCTCCCACCCCCACCCCCAAAAAATCTGTTTTAAAAAAACTAACTTAAGAGTGTACACTATGCCTATATGTCATCTTCTCAATGTATGGGTTAAAGTAGCTATTTGAAAAAAATAACAAAATAGCAGAAATGGGTTGATCTGCTGATAGTTCTTATATTTTTAAAAGAGAAAAAAGGTGAAATGTGAAAGAAATCTGTGAATTATGAATATCTTTACATGACCTATCCGTAGAATAAACAATATGTCAAATCAAACTATAAAGTCAGATCTAGATTCCAAACATTTCAGATTCATGTGATCACCCCATTATAAAGATAAATTTAATTTGCTAAAATTAGATTTCGATTCAGATTTTACAAACTCATTAATTCTGGGACATTGAATGATTCTGAAGTTTGTTCTGAGGCCATCTCTACTTATGCACCTAATTGTGCAATATTATACCATAAGGGTTATTGTGGGTGGGTGTGTATGTAATTTCTTCCTGACTTTCATGCCCTGAAGCATGAAGATTGATAGTCTTTATGTCATGCTAGTTAGTTTAACTCCAAATGGCAGTCTTATATGTATATATGTTGAATCTTTTTATGACATTTACTAACCATGTTGGAGAGTTTCACTCCATTCCTTTGGGAGCTGCCACTGAATTCCACTAGTTTCCATGTCTTTGCCTCAGTGTGAAATGAGATGCAGGTACTATGTGTACAATAATGTAGATTAATAGAACAGCACACTACAATAGCTGTACATGTGCCCCCATTATCTTCATTTACCACAATATGGAAAGACTTGACAGGAAGCTTATCCTACTCTTCTTTCCTATCCAACCTAAACCTCACTCTGGCTCCACACAACCCAGACTTTTTCTTGGGAGAATGTTTTTCACTCTGTTCAAAAAATCCCTTTTCCTTGAAAATCCTATGTTTGTTTAATAGACAAAATCAAATTCAGCTCTTCCCTTCATATTGCAAATGTGTTAATTTCATTGCTGCAGTACAATATCAATTGGTAATTTAAGTGCTATTCATTGAGACCCCCGAAAGATCATTTTCAAGGCCAAATTCTCAGCTGATTACCACATTACAGTAAATGGAAATACACTGGTTTACACCAGTTACCTCAGTGCATGAAAGGTAACAACAGTGAGTGGAAAGGCCCATGAAGGTTAGTATGGCAACTGTGTCAGCAAACATCTCTGGAGCTATACTTACAATTGTTAGAAGAGCTGATAGACCTGATTCAGTGCTGGTAAAATGTTAGTTTAATTGCTTACCTTAAGTCATTACTGGACCTGGAGGTCAATACTACAAACAGATTTATAAACATTTCCTTGAATAAAAATTGTCAATTTCCTTCTGTAGTATTTGTGCCCCCTTTTATTTGTTTTCCATGAACATTCGTCTAAGCTTCTTTTTATTCACAGGGAAGGTTACCAAAAGAGAAACTGTCACAGACATTTTTGTGAATCCATTGCAAGTATATTTGTGCTGGAATTGAACACTTGGACATTTTGAAAGGTATCTGTGGTTTTGGGAGTCTTCCCATCAGTGAAAATAAACAATAGAAAGTCAACTTAGGTGACCAATCACACAGTGCAAATAGCCAGTGATGAATAGTGAATGCTCATAGCAGTAGTCTCTGACAGTTACTGAGCAGTCTCGTTGCTGGAAACTGTTCAAATTAATAATTGGATGAATAATTAAAAAGAAGAAAGCAATTCATATATAACTTATATGTGTTCACAGACAGTTAATGAACAGAACATAGAAGATAATTCATCAAATCACTGCAAAAGGTACACCCAGTCCTAGTTATTAACAGTGTCACCATTTCTAGTGTATCATTATTAAAGGAGCTGCTGTCAACCTTGTGATGAATAAACTATTAAAATAATTGCCAGCCAGATAATGATTTAATGGGAAAGAAAATGTCTGAAACTGATAAAACATTTACACTGAAGTAAAGCAGTCAGACAGACCCTAGAGATATTTCGATTAATAGACTGAAGAGGGTGAAAACTGTTGATAACTCAGTGAATTTGATATGTTAGTTTCCTTTAATTCTGTCTTGAATATTATATTGTTTTGAAATCCAATACAAGTCTGGTAATTATAGGAATCATACCACAGAGAAACCTATGCCAAGTGACATTGGAGTCATTTTTCATGTCCAAGTCAATAGGCAGTATAGGGTTTGTTTTAATCATCTTTATCCTCATTAGGGTTAAGATATAATACAGTGGCTGATGTCTGATGCTCTAGATACTTAGATGCTCAAAATGTTATTTTAAAAGAAGTTCATAAAGGGACTATCTGATTCAGAACACATATCCAAACAACAATAAAAAAGTTGAAGTCTTTGCATCAGATCTACCTTTGCTGGAACTTTCAGCTTTATTTATGCATGAGCTTTTGTGAGCTACAGCTCACTTCATCAGATGCATGCCGTGGAAACTGCAGCAGACTTTATATATACACAGAGAATATGAAAAAATACCTCCTCCCACCCCATTGTCCAGCTGGTAATAGCTTATCTAAAGTGATCATCAGGTGGGTCATTTCCAGCACAAATCCAGGTTTTCTCACCCTCCACCCCCCACACACAAATTCACTCTCCTGCTGGTGATAGCCCATCCAAAGTGACAACTCTTTACACAATGTGCATGATAATAAAGTTGGGCCATTTCCTGCACAAATCCAGGTTCTCTCACCCCCTCACCCCCCTCCCAAAAACCACACACACAAACTCACTATCCTGCTGGTAATAGCTCATCCAAAGTGACCATTCTCCCTACAATGTGCATAATTAAGGTGGGCCATTTCCAGCACAAATCCAGGTTTAATTGGATACTATTAATTTAGGCTTAAATAGAGACTGGGAGAGGCTAAGTCATTATGCAAGGTAGCCTATTTCCTCTTGTTTTTTCCTACCCCCCCCCCCAGATGTTCTGGTTTAACTTGGATTTAAACTTGGAGAGTGGTCAGTTTGGATGAGCTATTACCAGCAGGAGAGTGAGTTTGTGTGTGTGGATTTTGGGAGGGGGGTGAGGGGGTGAAAGAACCTGGATTTGTGCAGGAAATGGCCCAACTTTATTATCATGCACATTGTGTAAAGAGTTGTCACTCTGGAGGGGCTATCACCAGCAGGAGAGTGAATTTGTGTGGGGGGGTGGAGGGTGAGAAAACCTGGATTTGTGCTGGAAATGGCCCACCTGATGATCACTTTAGATAAGCTATTACCAGCTGGACAATGGGGTGGGAGGAGGTATTTTTTCATATTCTCTGTGTATATATAAAGTCTGCTGCAGTTTCCACGGCATGCATCTGATGAAGTGAGCTGTAGCTCACGAAAGCTCATGCTCAAATAAATTGGTTAGTCTCTAAGGTGCCACAAGTACTCCTTTTCTTTTTGCGAATACAGACTAACACGGCTGTTACTCTGAAACCTAGCTTTATTTATATGCTCTTTCCTATGGATATACCCTAGAACATACAACTTTGAGAACTCAAAGATCTGTTTCTTCCCAAAAGGTGCAGTGATTTACTCTTTTCATTATTTTTAAGTGTCTGGGGCCAAACATTCAACTAATTACATTTCTTTTTTCAGTTGCCATTAGAGAATGACTTTAGGCTAGAAAAAGAAATAATTCTGGCTAAAAATACATTAGAATTTTGTCTGAACAGATTTCTAGTATTCTATTAAGTGGATAATCCATAACACTATCTTTCATTGACATGGAGGATATAATCCCTTATCACCCCAATGAATATAAGTATGGAAAATCCTGGAGTAATGTTACCATTATTAAGTATACATGGGTCTTCATCCTGCTCCCACTGAAGTCAGTGGCAAAGCTTCCACTGATTTTAATGGTGCAGGATCAGGGCCTACATAAGCATATAAATTCTGACAAGTTGTCAGGTTAGTATATTGATGATTGAGCCTAACAATTAACCAGTAGGCTTTGTTATTCATAAAATGTAGCACATTTTCTATTGGACTGACTGTAAAGAATATAGTGAACAAATTTTTTTGCTTTTGATTCATGTGGAACTATGCAACGCTTCCTTACCTCTTAAAGTATAATCACACCTCTTGTGCTCTTGCTCTTCTTTTTATTCCCCATTCCAAATGTGAACAGTAAAGTATTGCAGAGAAGCCAACAGCTCAGGCTATGTCTATATCCAAACCGCTGCCTGACAGCAGCCCTGCAGCTGCTCTGCTGTAGCACAACAGTGTAGCCATTCACTACAGTGACAGGAGGGGTTCTCCCATAGCTATAGTTAATTCACCTCCCACAGAGGCGGTAGCAAGTGTCATGTTCTTCCGTACCGGATATGACTGGCTACAGAGCTTGCTTCTACACACCACATGTGTTCATTGTAAGATCTTCTAATGCCCTGCCTGGTGCGGTTCATTTAAATAAGGTAATCTACCCCTAGTGCCATCTAGAGGGAGAACAGCATAATACAGTTCTGCCGTCTTTCTTTGGAAAATTTCAGGTGCACTGGTAATCCCAAAAGGTAATCTTTGAAAGTAAAGATAAATGTGATAAATGTAGCCAGTTTAGCACTTTCTTTGGCTGAAGGAATTTGCCAGAATCCACTTAAGGCATCCAGCTTGGAGAACATTGTAGCTCCTTTCACTTTGGGGAGGAAGTCAACCAGTATTGGGAACATATATTTCCAAAAGTCCAGTATTGGAAAATATTCCATTGAGTTCTTCACCTTTCTCATTAGGCCCATCATGGCTGCCACACTGCACTGAGATGGATGTGTTGGTCTGAGGTCCTTTGATCGCAAGCACTCTGAATATATACCTTTTGTCTTTGTAAGTTGTTTCAATGGTGAACTGGCCAGTGCAGTTCAGAATATCTCCAAGGCTAGTCAGAGCTGTGTCAGGTGAGTTCAGCTCTGGGAGGGGTTGAAGGTGATTGTAAGTCTCTTCTGAGATGACTGTGACTTCAGCTTCTGAGTCAATTTTAAAGTCAATAGCCTTGCCATGAATATTAAATTTCACTCTCCAGGGAGGTTCCCTGTTGTCACAAGTGATAAATCCCAGAAACAATGGCTTTTGATTGTATGTAATACGAGTTAACTCCCTGACTACTTTAGTGCGGCAAACAGCTGTGAAATGTCCATATTTCCAAATGTCCATACAGATCTATTAAACCATGTGCTTCTGACTGAACATGCATCATCTCTTGGGATATGCCTTTTTTACATACCTTGTGCATGTAGGCTGAAATTTGTACCTCTTAGCTTGGGAGTTGCCAAATGGATTTTATGATAGTGACTTTTAAACTCAAGTGTCTGGTTGCAGTTTCTAAGCTACTTTTAGGTTTTTCAGGTTTGTCAAGTTACTCTAGGTTTTGCTATCTCACCAATTCAGACTGCTTTGCTCTCCGTGTAGCTGTTGATAGGGCTAAATATCTCTTCAATTGTAGCTATTGTGAAAGATTTTTATCTGTTAACCCAATAACCAGCCTCTCTCTGCTATTTTCATATTTTGCTGTCCCAAAAATTACAGTTTTCAGCCATTCTATGCAGAGTTCTTATACAACATTCAACATTTTCCCCTGATTCTTAAATTCTCTAATGGAAACATGCTTTTTCTTAAACTACATTTCTCTGGTGCATAAAGTATGCATCAAACATAGCCAGACCCCATTCATAATCATCTTTGTAACTGTCTTCATTTGCTCTGCTTGCGGACCCCTAGCATATATTAAAGACGATATCTGTATATCTCCAATTTCTTTGTGGAGTTTGTTTGCAATTCAAACTCTTGCAAAATACTGCTTCCAGCCTATCCATTGTGGAGGTTTGTCAAGACTGAAGTTCTCTGGGACATTCAATAGTGGCACGTTGATGAGATCCAGCAACTTTGTTGCGTGGTTTCTTCTGTTTGCAACCTTTATTGCTTTGTTCTTTCTGTTTCTGTAATTAGTTTACTCCTGACATCACGTCATGTTCTTCTATACCAACTATGGACTGGCTACAAAGCTTGCTTCTACGCACCAGATGTGTTCATCATAAGATCCTTTCATGTTCTGCCAAGTATGACTGAGGTTTATTTAAATAAGGTATTTTACAAACAGTGTCACCTAGTGGCGGAACGGTATAATACAGCTTAGCATTCCATTACAGCTAAAGACAGTCTTCCGTAAGTTTAGTGCTGTCTACACCAGAGGTTACGTCAGCTTAACTACATTGCTTGGAAGTGTGGATTTTTCACAGCCCTGAGAGACGTAGCTGGGTTAGTGTAGACCTGGCCTCAGTTAGTATTTAGCTTTCATAGATAACTCTGGATTGGGGTATCAAAATTTTACAGTGAGTTTCTCATTCTTTAGAGTGCCTCTGAACTTCCCACAGTAGTCAGTCAAGGTATGGACTAAATCCACACAGGAATTTAGGTGTTGCAATTCTGTGCATCATAGTACCTAACTTTTAGGTGCCCAGAAAATCACTGTAACAATACTGGGATCCACAAAGCCTGAGGTAGGTGCCTAAGCTCTCTGTGCAATGAATGGGGAGAGATAGACACCTAAGAATGAGAAACACCAAAGCCAGAATGCTAAGAAAGCCAGCTAAGCGAGCCAATGGGAGATGATGACAAGAGTGGTGTGTCCTAAATTCTGCCCCTCTCACTGAGTTAGGTGCCTAAGTCTAGGCTGTAGGGAAATGCCTATCTCTGCTTACAGTTAACAGCTGGAAACCTGCCTCCTACTGTCTGGCAGCTTAGGTGCCTAAGACACTTCTTGCAAGAAGAAGTTAGGCACCTGCCAAACACCACACAAAACGGTGGGTGTTGTTCACTTTATAACATGTAGCCTAGTGGTTAGTGCACTCACCTACAATGTGGGACTCCCAGCTTCAATTCCCCCCTCTGACTGGGGCGAAAGCCAATCTGAACAGGGGTCAGGACTGTGCACTAAGCACTGAGCTATGGAATATTCTGATGTGGGGGGTTCCCTCAATCTCTTCTCTCAAAACTGTTTCACTGTGGATAAACAATCACAGAGCCTGTCAAGGTTCCTTCCCCACTCTGAACTCTAGGGTACAAATGTGGGGATCTGCATGAAAGACTCCCTAAGCTTATTCTTACCAGCTTCGGTTAAAAACTTCCCCAAGGTACAAACTTTGCCTTGTCCTTGAACCCTATGCTGCCACCACCAAGAGTGTTAAACAAAGAACAGGGAAAGAGCCCACCTGGAGATGTCTTCTCCCAAAATATCCCCCCAAGCCCTACACCCCCTTTCCTGGGGAAGGCTTGATAAAAAAATCCTCACCAATTTGTACATGTGAACACAGACCCAAACTCTTGGATCTTAAGGACAATGAAAAATCAATCAGGTTCTTAAAAGAAGAATTTTAATTAAAGAAAAGGTAAGAGAATCACCTCTGTAAAATCAGGATGGTAAATACCTTACAGGGTAATCAGATTCAAAACATAGAGAATCCCTCTAGGCAAAACCTTAAGTTACAAAAAGACACAAAAACAGGAATATACATTCCCTTCAGCACAGCATATTTTACCAGCCATTAAACAAAAGGAAATCTAATGCATTTCTAGATAGATTACTTACTAACTTTACAGAAGTTCTGAGTCTGCATTCCTGATCTGTTCCCGGCAAAAGCATCACACACACAGACAGACAGACCCTTTGTTTCCCCCGCCCCCTCCAGATTTGAAAGTATCTTGTCTCCTCATTGGTCATTTTGGTCAGGTGCCAGCGAGGTTATCTGAGCTTCTTAACCCTTTACAGGAGAAAGGGTTTTGCCTCTGGCCAGGAGGGATTTTATAGCACTGTATACAGAAGGGGCCATGGGGAGAGATGCAAAGGGAAAGGGTTTGGGGGCACCAGCACCCTGTTTTGGCCAGGGGAATAGCTTTGTTGAGGTATTATCTTGTAAGACCTATGTTGAGCCTCGGATGAAGGGCTATGTGAAAATTTCACAATAATGGTGTCCCTCAAAATACATACCAATTTTCAGAATAAAGTGGGTAAATATAGGAATAAGCTCAGGTAACTTATGACTGGAATTCTCAATTTAAATTTAAAAAAAAGCAAGAAAATGAAAGTTTCCTACTACCACGAGAAAAAAAATCTGGCTCAAAAGAACAGATTGCCATTAATGGCAGAGAATGGGTGAAGGCATAGTGACACACGTAGCACATAGAGTGCACGTTAATAGAACCTTCCACAAAGTATGCAGCCGGAGGGTGTGTTGAAGTTGCATCACTTTCTGAGACATTCGAATTCTTACCAATGACAAAAGAGACAGCTACTATTTTCACAAATTCTAAGGCCAGAAGGGACCATTATGACTGTGTAGTCCGAGTTCCTGTATTGCACAGGCCACAGAATGTTACCCAAACCATTTTGTCCTCAAAATAATTTGCCCCCACCCTTACCCTAGAACACGAGGGGCGAGAAAGGGTAGTTCTGCTTCCCTATTCATTTGGTCCTCAGCAGCTGCAGAAATTGCCAACAAAGGTATCGATTATAATCAGTTATAGTGGTAATTTCTGGGATGTGAATACTTTCCCCTGAACTGACCCCAACAGAGCACCCTTTAATGTGGAGAGGGGTGGTGTTGTTGTTGGTGTTGTTGTTTGTTGTTCTCAGACTGGATTTTTCTGCATTTACAATTCATCTTCCATTTTTTTATGAAGGCCACTGACTTTTGGACTTGAATCAGCACACACTGTATTTACCTTTAATCCAAATTCTTTTGTTTAAATTTATATAATGGTAAATGATATTTCAGGATAACTTACAAACATTTATCATGAACTTTCATCTATTACATTCATTTTGGCTTGATCATTATGTAGGCTCTGGTCCAAATTAGAACTCTGTCTTTTACTTCAAATGAAGTAATTACTGAATTTGTATATGGATTTTATTGATTGAATAAAGAATTATTGTTCTTGTATGAGCTATACAGAGTCTTTATTTTTTAAAAAAGCCTTTATTCAGATATATCCACTTGATTTAACAATTGACATATTTTATATATATATCCACTTGATTAATAATTCACACATTTTGTATTTCATTAATTCTGAGAGCCCAGATCATTATCCAGACACTTAATGCTATTGACATACAGACTTTTTTGCAGCTCTTAAATCCTATTAAACACTAAAACCAATTTAGCTGAAATATCCTTCCATCAGAGACAAATCAAATTATATCAATATCTCTAGCTTTCTTCAACCCTTTTGTTACTGTTTGTTCTCTGAAGCTCTGTTGTACAGAGATGACACTTCATGTGCTATATATTCCTTTCCTGTATTATTAAGGGCACACAGAGCCTTTCACTTCTGGTTAATTGATTTGTATTTGGCTCAGGCTGGTAGTATACAACCGAAAGTTATTATTTTGCTTAAGTGGTGAGATCTGCTAGATTTAGGGCAAATTTGTTCCACCAAAGGAGTGCAAACCTGCCATCTTGCCAAGGATCTGGCCAATTTTATTCAGTTACTATGTAGCTTTTAAAGTGCTGTAATGAGCTCTGCTCCCCAACCACACCCACCCACCCACCCACCCCACACACACACACACGTGGGATTTGGGTCAGAGGTCAGCTAAGTGGCAGGAGATCACCACCTGGCCAATAGAAAAGCACTGTGTGACTCAGCGTACTATTTAAACTGTAGGGTGCAGTTAACAAGCTAAGAAGTGTGTGAAAGGAGGGGAGGCCTGTCAAAAAGATCTGATATGCAGCCAGAAGTAAAGGAAAAGATGAGTAGCCCTTCAATGGCTGGAAAAAATAGCTGTGAGATGGCTCAGATGGAAGAAGCAGACGCTTGGGGTTGCCACTGAGAATCAGTTGCTGTGACTGTCAAAGTTAGTAGGAAGAGAAGGCAACCTAGAAAGGGGTCTGAGCAACCTCAGAAGTTTTGGGAGAGCCAGGCAACCGCAATAGGAAAAAAACAGTTTGAGGATACACCTGGCATAGCCACTCCAGTCACAGCTATGAAATAAGTCCAAGAGAGAAGAAGCCCCTGCAGATAACACAGTGGGAGAAACTTAAAGAGAAGCCCCTGCAGAATGAATCATCCAGGGTGGCAGCAACATGGCTCTTTGGATGGACTAATCCTCCTTACAAGGCCAGTCACATGGAAGACCTAAGGGGCAACCACATACAATGGATGCAGTCCCCAAGA
Organism: Lepidochelys kempii; assembly: GCF_965140285.1. Lineage (NCBI taxonomy): Eukaryota > Metazoa > Chordata > Testudines > Cheloniidae > Lepidochelys > Lepidochelys kempii. The sequence goes on from NC_136381.1 coordinate 84,645,118, forward strand.
ATAAAGAGTTGAGACAACAGTAGTCAAGCCAAGATAGAGGGCAGACCATGTAATGTGGGTCGTGGTTCTTCCTTTCTCTTAAAGGAGCAGGTAGGCCTGGGGAACCTTGATTTAGGAATTACTAGATATCAGATGAAAAGCAGGCCCCACACTCAGTGAGGAGAAACAGTCAGGCTGAACTACAAAGTTCAGAGTATGGGCTACAGGGAACAAAATTATAGAGGTCATTTTTGCAGGTATAAACAGGCTATCTGGGCAATTTATGCGCAATTATCATATTACCCTCATCCTGCACTCCAGTTTAACTCTTTTCTGCAGCACAGGCTACAGTAGACTGTCCTCTCTCACACAAGGCCATTGTCCTTCAGCCCTGAATGTTTGTCTTATCAGTAGCTCCAAGTAACTGAAAAGAAAAACATCGCACAAGTAATTAATAAACATTTAAATGTAATATGATAAATAATTTTAAGCAGTGTTTGAAATACTTCTAAATAACTTTGTCAGTAATTCTTCAATAAGACTTTCACATTCGTTCTGTTGCTTATACATGGGACTTAAGCATGACCTGTAACATTTCATCGGGATGTACACCCTCCTTTGCTTTAGCCCACACAAGTCTTTTCCTATGATATTCTCCGGAGATGATTTTCTAGACTAGTATGGCCTAAAGTGTAGCATTTATCACCTGACTCCTGAAAAACTAAAATGAAACTACAGTGTCACTCTCAGTCCACAGCCAAACACTTCTGCCTTAGAATCATAGAATCATAGAATATCAGGGTTGGAAGGGACCCCTGAAGGTCATCTAGTCCAACCCCCTGCTCGAAGCAGGACCAATTCCCAGTTAAATCATCCCAGCCAGGGCTTTCTCAAGCCTGACCTTAAAAACCTCTAAGGAAGGAGATTCTACCACCTCCCTAGGTAACGCATTCCAGTGTTTCACCACCCTCTTAGTGAAAAAGTTTTTCCTAATATCCAATCTAAACCTCCCCCACTGCAACTTGAGACCATTACTCCTCGTTCTGTCATCTGCTACCATTGAGAACAGTCTAGAGCCATCCTCTTTGGAACCCCCTTTCAGGTAGTTGAAAGCAGCTATCAAATCCCCCCTCATTCTTCTCTTCTGCAGGCTAAACAATCCCAGCTCCCTCAGCCTCTCCTCATAAGTCATGTGTTCTAGACCCCTAATCATTTTTGTTGCCCTTCGCTGAACTCTCTCCAATTTCTCCACATCCTTCTTGTAGTGTGGGGCCCAAAACTGGACACAGTACTCCAGATGAGGCCTCACCAATGTCAAATAGAGGGGAACGATCACGTCCCTCGATCTGCTCGCTATGCCCCTACTTATACATCCCAAAATGCCATTGGCCTTCTTGGCAACAAGGGCAAACTGCTGACTCATATCCAGCTTCTCGTCCACTGTCACCCCTAGGTCCTTTTCCGCAGAACTGCTGCCTAGCCATTCGGTCCCTAGTCTGTAGCGGTGCATTGGAGTCTTCCATCCTAAGTGCAGGACCCTGCACTTATCCTTATTGAACCTCATCAGATTTCTTTTGGCCCAATCCTCCAATTTGTCTAGGTCCTTCTGTATCCTATCCCTCCCCTCCAGCGTATCTACCACTCCTCCCAGTTTAGTATCATCCGCAAATTTGCTGAGAGTGCAATCCACACCATCCTCCAGATCATTTATGAAGATATTGAACAAAACCGGCCCCAGGACCGACCCTTGGGGCACTCCACTTGATACCGGCTGCCAACTAGACATGGAGCCATTGATCACTACCCGTTGAGCCCGACAATCTAGCCAGCTTTCTACCCACCTTATAGTGCATTCATCCAGCCCATACTTCCTTAACTTGCTGACAAGAATACTGTGGGAGACCATGTCAAAAGCTTTGCTAAAGTCAAGAAACAATACATCCACTGCTTTCCCTTCATCCACAGAACCAGTAATCTCATCATAGAAGGCAATTAGATTAGTCAGGCATGACCTTCCCTTGGTGAATCCATGCTGGCTGTTCCTGATCACTTTCCTCTCATGCAAGTGCTTCAAGATTGATTCTTTGAGGACCTGCTCCATGATTTTTCCAGGGACTGAGGTGAGGCTGACTGGCCTGTAGTTCCCTGGATCCTCCTTCTTCCCTTTTTTAAAGATTGGCACTACATTAGCCTTTTTCCAGTCATCCGGGACTTCCCCCGTTCGCCACAAGTTTTCAGAGATAATGGCCAATGGCTCTGCAATCACAGCCGCCAATTCCTTCAGCACTCTCGGATGCAACTCATCCGGCCCCATGGACTTGTGCACGTCCAGCCTTTCTAAATAGTCCCTAACCACCTCTATCTCCACAGAGGGCTGGCCATCTCTTCCCCATTTTGTGATGCCCAGCGCAGCAGTCTGGGAGCTGACCTTGTTAGTGAAAACGGAGGCAAAAAAAGCATTGAGTACATTAGCTTTTTCCACATCCTCTGTCACTAGGTTGCCTCCCTCATTCAGTAAGGGGCCCACACTTTCCTTGGCTTTCTTCTTGTTGCCAACATACCTGAAGAAACCCTTCTTGTTACTCTTGACATCTCTGGCTAGCTGCAGCTCCAGGTGCGATTTGGCCCTCCTGATATCATTCCTACGTGCCCGAGCAATATTTTTATACTCTTCCCTGGTCATATGTCCAATCTTCCACTTCTTGTAAGCTTCTTTTTTATGTTTAAGATCCGCTAGGATTTCACCATTAAGCCAAGCTGGTCGCCTGCCATATTTACTATTCTTTCGACTCATCGGGATGGTTTGTCCCTGTAACCTCAACAGGGATTCCTTGAAATACAGCCAGCTCTCCTGGACTCCTTTCCCCTTCAAGTTAGTCCCCCAGGGGATCCTGGCCATCCGTTCCCTGAGGGAGTCGAAGTCTGCTTTCCTGAAGTCCAGGGTCCGTATCCTGCTGCTTACCTTTCTTCCCTGCGTCAGGATCCTGAACTCAACCAACTCATGGTCACTGCCTCCCAGATTCCCATCCACTTTTGCTTCCCCCACTAATTCTACCCGGTTTGTGAGCAGCAGGTCAAGAAAAGTGCCCCCCCCAATTGGCTCCTCTAGCACTTGCGCCAGGAAATTGTCCCCTACGCTTTCCAAAAACTTCCTGGATTGTCTATGCACCACTGTATTGCTCTCCCAGCAGATATCAGGAAAATTAAAGTCACCCATGAGAATCAGGGCATGCGATCTCGTAGCTTCCGTGAGCTGCCAGAAGAAAGCCTCATCTACCTCATCCCCCTGGTCCGGTGGTCTATAGCAGACTCCCACCACGACATCACTCTTGTTGCACACACTTCTAAACTTAATCCAGAGACACTCAGGTTTTTCTACAGTTTCGTACCGGAGCTCTGAGCAGTCATACTGCTCCCTTACATACAGTGCTACTCCCCCACCTTTTCTGCCCTGCCTGTCCTTCCTGAACAGTTTATAACCATCCATGACAGTACTCCAGTCATGTGAGTTATTCCACCAAGTCTCTGTTATTCCAATCACATCATAAAACAAGAAGACTCAGCTCTGTGAATCCCTCCACCTGGCAGTCAGTCCTCTGCAACTGCATGACTCATTCACCTCAGCTTTTTGGTGTGATAGGAATCATGCCGGTAGCAAAAGATGTCGCAGGTTGTGAGACAACAGTGTACCAAATAACGCTTTGCCTGAATTTCAATCGGTCTCCTCCTATAAGCCAGCTGAGTGAGTCAGATAAAGGATTTACAAACTTTCATCTATATCAGTTCTGTCTCTGTTCTTTCCTTATCAACTGAGACATGATCCTATTTAAAGCAATTAGCTAATGCCAAAATGTAACTTCCATATGCGTTGCAGCCCCTTGGCCGTAAAAATGTTTCTATCTTTATGCAGGTGGGTGTAAAACAGAGACATGGAGATATGGGTACCTAGCAGTGTAGTTCTACTAAAGACACTCCCTGTTCCCAACAGAATGGTCAAGTAACCCTTGAACAAATACGTTTTATCCATGTCCAGACCTGTAAAACCAGGATCTAAAAAATTCATCTGTCCACCAAGAGAAAGCAATCAGAGCCGTGCAACTAGAGCTGGTTGAAAAGTTTACAGGAGAAAACCTGAAATGTTTCAACATTTTTGAAAAGTTTTTATATTTTAATTTTGGAGTTTTCCCCAATTTCTGCATTGTTTCCAGCTTTTGCCAGTTGGAAAACTGTCGGAAAATTGCAAAAGTGGAGATAAAAAAAAAACTTTTCCAAGTTTTATTACTGTTTTCCGAGTGTTGCCTGTTGGAAAACAGTAGTAAAGTTTTGAAAGTGTTGCAGAGAGAAAGTAGCCTTTACACTTTTAGGTGTTATGGTTACACTTGAAAGTGAAAGTGTTTCTCTGAAAAACTGAAATGTTGAATTTTGCCCACTTTCAGGAAGTTGGGAACCAGAGAGAGAGGAAAAAAACATTTTCACCCGTTTTCAAATTTTCCTGTGGGAAAACCAGAAATTCCTAATGGAAAAATTTCTAAAGGGGATTTTTTTCTCTGAAAATATCAGGTTTTCTAGACAGTTTTTAACTTGTTACCTCTTATTTGATTGACTACTAGTAGCTTAGGCACTACCATGTACTTTGTTTCTATAAATAACTAAGACTTTATGCCGTAGAGATTCACACATTTTCTTTTACACCAAACCTAGTAAAGACTCTTTTCTTATTGTCTAGTCATACGTGAGCTCTTATTGGGAAAGCACAAGTGTGAATCCTTGGTACCCCCTCAACACACCTACTTAATCCTATGGGAGAGAACCACAACATTTATGATTGCTGAGCTAGCCCCTCTTTTGGAAGGAGTACTTGTCATAAAGATTTGTAGAAAGTAAAATGTGTCTCCCAATGAACATTCTGAACAGTTAAATGTATGTGAAGAAGCACAACTTTGGGGATATGCCAGTACTTGACTCAGATCGACTGTTTTCAGGATGATGAAAGGTTGCAAATGAGGCTCAGATTGGCACATGGTGTAGTTGTTATCTTAATGGATCCTGAAAATGTTCAAGGCTTCGCAGCTTCCATATGATTTAACAGTAAACAGATGGCCAAATTTTGCCCTCATTTACACCTGCTAAATAGGATTCCACACACAAAACTGAGAGCATAATTCACTAGACTTGCACAGGTATAGCTTAAAGCAAAAATGGCCTACACACTGTAATATGAGAGGGAATGTCAGCCATGCAGGTAGGTCAAAAGAGCAACTGGCACAGCAGAGTTTTCTGCTCAGTTAGCAAAGGACAAGTAGCAGTTGATACAACAATTCACTTCCCGCTCTCCTCAGAGTTTCTCAGCAGTGGGAGTACCAGCAGTTCCATGATTTAACAGCCATCAGCCTTTGGAGAAATCTTGCACAGAGTAATCAATGGCACTTCAGCACAGGCTGAATATTCCATTCCTGCAACAGTTGTGCGGGAACCTTCTTTCTCCCAAATTTCTTAAAGATATCAAAAACTGGCCATTTGAGAACTGGAAGGGGGAGGTGGGGGAGGAACAATCATACTGTCTTGATGCTGACCGTTTTGCTTTTGAGTTGCTAATTTGCCTGCCAGCAAGTACTGATTCTGAACAGTTGTGTGTATGGCAAAAAGTATTGTAACAAACCAGAGCTCAAGAGCACTACCAAAATGTGTAGAACATGTAACATTTTCCAAAGCGAGCCTTCCAGAATTGAATTACGTGCCTCTTCCCACCACCTCCCCTGAGCACGCTGCATCCCCACTCCTCCTCTTCCCTCCCAGTGCCTCCTACACAACACAGAACAGCTAATCGCGGTGTGCAGGAGGCACTGGGAGGGAGGGTGAGGAGTTGATCAGCAGGGCCACCAGCAGGCAGAAGGCATTGGGGGAGGGGAGGAGCTTGGCTGCTGGTGGGTGCTAAGCACCGGCTAATTTTTTCTGTGGGTGATCCAGCCCCATGGAGTCAGCGCCTATGGCTGGCATAACGGTTCCTTTGAGAGCCCCCAGCATTGCTGACAGCACAGAGATGTGGCCAGCATGAAGTAGACATGACTGGAACTTCCCTGCATCCCAGATATCCTCAGCTGACATGTTGGGCCTTCTCTCCATTAGGAACCAATGCAAGCTAGAGCAGCCTTCAGGCAGCTCTAGTCTATGCCAGGAGAATGGACCAGCACACAGCAGACTCAGAATCATAGAAGTACAAAGGTGGCTTAAAAATTATATTTGCACCCTGTCCTCCAGAATTGCAGTTTGTGTGCTCTTTGACTACAGCCTTGGTCAAATAAGGTGATAAATATCACATGCTATATGGTATGTTAGTGCTTAAGGGCTCATGCTGCTGTTCTTTGTTAATCTCATGTAGTTCGCATTTTTACTTGCCACTTTGCTAACACAATCTGTGAGGCAAAGGACAGATCCCATCCGATTTTATGCCCTCCTGTTCCACATGGCTCTGCCAAAAGCTAGTTTACATGACTGATGATTATTCTACTATTCCCTGTCTCTTGACAGATTAATAGTTGATCCAGTATTACAAAGAATTAAATGTCCTAAACACAGATAATTCATTTAGACTCTTTTCTGACAAATACCATAGACTTTTTCGATGTTAACCACACAGAAGCCTAGAGCATTAAAAGTGTATTAAATCACATAATATTATAATCGGCAACAAGATAGTGCGTCTCCAGTCAGACATGTTACAGGGGTTGGTTCCATCATGGCGTTGACTAACATTGCTTGAGGACAATTCTTGCCACCACCTCTGTGAATGTAGAGGGACTTCTTCTAGTGAAACCATCATGTTGCATTGGGAATAGGAGCAGCATAGCATAGTGCTGGCCTCTGAGCACTTGTATAGCCAGCCTCTCTGGTATGGGGCAGAAGCCCTTTAAGCCAAAAGGTGCTGGAAGTTGTAGACTCCAGACAGGGCATATAGCAGAGACGGGTCATATTCATGTGACTGCCTGCTGGAGACAATATAAAGGAACACTTCTGGCTCAGTCTGGAGAAGATGAAGAAACTGTGAAGGAAGTTCCTTCATAGGGATGTAATAGGTGGCCTAGGCAATAGCCAGGAAAGACTACCCAGGAGGGAGGGTGTGTCCTCTCCTCTCCCCTTGATGAACCACGGAAAGTGGCTGGGTCTAAGTGTTTTCAGTAGCTTTGCTCTTGTTTAAAATTATTTTGTGATAATAAAGCTGCGGACCCTGAGGAAAGAGCTTGGGCCTGACTAGTAGTTTGGGTTTTATTTTATCTTCCCTAGCTGGTGTCTCTGACTCCCAGTTTACAGGCAGGATTTGGGAAGGCTGTGCAGGGGGTGGGTACACCTTGTGAGATGCCAATCCTAGCCCTGCAAGTGCTCTCCTATGTGGGGTGGGGAAGTTGGGAATAAGGCAAAGAGTGGGTTGGAGTAGGGACCCTATAGACACAGTGGCTGGAGCAGCAGCCACAGATTGGATCCACTGATACTTGATAGCCAGGAGAAGTCTGTTCTCCATCCTGCCCCTCCCCAACCCTTTTCACCCAGTCACTCCAAGCTTCCAATGTACATAAGAACTTCAAAATCCAGAGGAACATCTCTCCAGCATCCAGCCAAATGATTTTATCCTTGATGTATTTTCCAATACATTATTTTTGTGGTACAATAATTCCCAGTACATTCCAACTGGCACCCCGTTTCCAACGCAGGTGGACATTAGTCTGGGTTGTTTTATGCTGCTGGATAGAAGAACAGTGGTGCAAAAATAAATACTACATTGTTTTCTTCATTCTTCATGTAATTCAGGTTTCGTCACTGGAAAAACATGATTTCATTGAATTTTCCTTGAAAACACCTTTGGCAGCTAATCAGCTGGAATATGTCCACATAGCTAATTGATTTCAATGGTGCTATGCTGATTTACACTTTCTGGGAATCTAGCCTCTTGTATTTCATTTCTGAAATAAAAAGTTTCATAAAATTCCACGTCTTGCAAACTTGCCAAATGTTTGTGAAGCTCACAACATCTTAAACTCCCTTAGATTTTCTAACTTATTAATGTTCATTTCAGATCTGAAGAAAAATCATGGCCGTGTCATTTGGCTTGTGTAAGCCTGGTTTAGCTCAATATTAAAAACATTTACATTGGAAAAAATCCAGAGAATGGGTTGTTGTTTGAGATTTTAATATAAACTGGATTAGCCATGGGAATAATAAATAGAAGCATGTTATGGCTGTGCTGAATATTAAGTAGGTGATCATATGTCCTCTGAGAATTATTCTGAAAAAGCAGAATTATTGATTAGGACTTGTGACAAAGTAGGAAAGGTTTGGGGTTAAAGCAAACTCAGAGAGCAATCAGTCAGTCCAACCTATTCATAACTGTTACTGCTAAGAAGCTTTTCAAATGGGAATGCTGATGCCATTGCTTACCAGTGAATGCTGTTTAACTAGTCCACAACCAGTAAAATTATGAATCCCAAAGCTTCATGCCTATGCTGAATTCCACTTCTCATCAATGCTAGAGAACTTAAATATGAATCTCAATATATTAGACTTGGAAAAGGTACAGAGAAGGGCAACAAAAATGATGAGCGGTCTGGAACAGCTTCCATATGAGGAGAGATTAAAAAGACTGGGACAATTCATTGCAGAAAAGATACAGTTAAGGGGGGATATTATAGAGATCTATAAAATCATGAATGGTGTGGAGACTGTGAATAGAGAAGTGTTATTTATCCCTTCACATAATACAAGAGCTAAGAGTTACCCAATAAAATTAATAGGCAGCAGGTTTAAAAAAAACAAAAGGAAGTACTTTTTCACACAACGCATAGTCAACCTGTGGAACATCCTGTCACGGGATGTTGTGAAAGCCAAAAGTATAACTGGGTTCAAAAAAGAATTCGGTAAGTTCATGGAGGATAGGTTCATTAATAGCTATTAGCCAAGATGGTCAGGGATGTAACCCCATGCTTCCAGGTATCCCTAGACCTCCAACAGCCGGAAACTGGGACCGGATGACAGGAGATGGATCACCTTGACAATTGCCTGCATCTGTTCACTCCCTCTGAAGCATCTGGCACTGGCTACTGTCTGAAGATCTGATACCGAGCTAGATGGACCATAGGTCTGGCCCAGTATAGCCATTTTTATGTTTCTACATTCTTAATTGGCACGGTGCTTTGAAAATAACAAGTATTAAAATACAGAAGTGTATGCTGAAACTTACCAGCAATGGGGATACTTTAACAGAGTCCTATAAATTATGTTATAATGGACAAACACTATGAACAAAAGATGGGAATGGAATATTAACAACAAATGCATGTACAGTAATGTTAAGGTTAAGTGTTAACAGTTTAGAGCAAAGCCCAGCACCAAGATCCCAATGCTCAGCTCAAATAGCTAGTCTGGTATCTGGAAGAGAAACAGGGAGAAAACAAAGCTTGGGCATCTTCTTCCCAAGACCACAGAATGGCTATGAAGCCACTTCACAGAAGTTACTTAAGTCTTATGGCTAAAGTAGCCCTGATTACTACTAATTACCCTATCTATCACGCATTTGTGGATCCTCAGTCTTGCCCTGTGCATGCTTTGGAGATGAGACCCATGCCACATAATAATATCCCCTGAATGTCTTCTTGAAATCCAGTTGCCTCCCTTACATAACAGAACTATACAAGGTCTATTGCCTGTGGGACTTCTGCTGCCATGGCAATGAGATTGGATTTGCTTTTAAGTGCATATGTGAAATGAGGCCATGTTACAGTTCATGTGGAAACCAGAACTCCAAATCTCATCACTTCTGTGTGATTAAATCTCAACTTTGACATTCAAGAAAGTATGAGAAATTTCAGCCCCCTGGATAATTTTCTAAGACAACTTATAAGTGTCTGGAAACAGGTGTTCGGAATTGAAAAGGTATCTCAACTTTAGCTAGAGAGCTAATGCTACAGTTGTGATGAAGTTCCCTCCTCATTTTTGTCATTTGCAAAACATGGTGTGCAGCTGCTACACGCCAGCAATTTTGGGACTCTTTTATATAACACATTATTGTTTGCCACTTAGTCAGGCTTGTAATTATTCTTGGGGTAAGATGCATATTGTGTGTCTCACTGCATGTAGAGATAGGAACTAACATGACTGACATGCATGCCCCTATGTACTCATACCTGCCGCCTTTTCAAAGATGCAAAATTTAGTATTATTATATAAACATCCTAGTGTTGTGGCAGCAACTCTGGTTTATGTTATCTCCATCTGCCATTGTCATCAGGTGTCTGACTGTTTTCTAAGATATGAGCTGCTTGCATTCATACATTAGTGAACATAGTCATTATGTCACATATTGGCATTTATAGAGTCCATTGAAGTAATGGCTGCTCATTCTTAACTATAATATCACAAATGTGAATCTGTATTTTCAAAATCATTACGGTTTTATTCTGTAACTTTTGCTCATACTGCATAGTACTTATTCCTGTGAGTAGCCCTATTAAAGTCAATGGGTCTACTCATGTAAGAATTATCAGCACGAATAAGAGTTGCAGAGTCAGGCCCAGAGTTAAAATAAATAAGAGAAAGCAAAAACTGATGGATCTGAACTGAGAGCGTATTTCGGAAAAACCTCTGGATGCACATTGACTTTCGTTTGCTTTTGTTATAATTTCACCAGTAGTAACTGGGCAGGTTGTCCAAGTTCACCTGAGCTCCTGTTCTGCATCCTCTTTTGATATATTCTTTTGGACACCCACCTCCCCCCAGCAGAATCAGAAGAGCTCTTCTTATATCTCAAAGAGAATTAGAACAGTAGGGATGAGGGGATTATTTGTCCTTTTTTCTTCGGTGGGTAGTGTTCTTGTAGCCGTGTTGGTCCCAGGATATTAGAGAGACAAGGTGGGTGAGGTAATATTTTTTATTGGACCAACTTCCATCAGTGAGAGAGACACACTTCTCTCTCTCACTCACAGAAGCTGGTCCAATAAAAGATATTACCTTACCCACCTAATCTCTCCGTTTCTTCAGTGGCAGATACATATGAGCATCGCCATCGCTCTCTAAACTGCTATCTTCCGGGGCTGTATTTAAAGGCCTTGACTCAGGAATGCACTTCATCATGCGCTTAACTCTAAGATATACCCAAATCCCATTGAAGTCAATGGACGATGTGCTTTTGAGAATTGAGGTTAACATAAAGCAAAAATGGGAAATAATACAAAATGTTTTGTTCTAACAAAACAAAGCAACAACAACAAAAAGCATTTGGTTTAATGACATAATTTATAAAGATTAAAAAAAAAACCTGTTCTGAACACAGAAAACACAGGAAAGAATTTAGTGCATGCACAGCCATAGTTAAGCCTCTTGCTGTTTTCTCAGAGTTCAGACACCAGCATAGTCAGTTATGAAATAGTCATGAGTTAGAAGAGTTCTGGCAGTCAAATGAGCCCAGCAAGGCTTCGTCAGGTGATAATGTAATGAACTACATGCAATAAGCCAACTATCAGCCTGAAGTGAATTTAAATGGCTAAAATTTAAAACCTTTATCTATAAACAGAAAAGTGTTAAAGCTCTGTAGCAAGGCAGGGTCTAACTCTAAGGCTCACGCTACAAAGAATGGTTGAGGCGGAATCAAGGCTTGATGTGAAAAAAATCACTCCATGCTCAAATCATGAGAAACTTAAAGGAAACAAATAAATGTCTAGGCAAAGATTTTCCATGCACTATGGCGCCCATCCTGCCCTCAAACCACTGGCCTCACACCAGTTAGCCAAATTCACTGCTAGCATAGGCAGGCATCATTTCAGTGAAGCCAATGGAGTTATGCTCTCGTACGGTTTACACCAGTGTGAATTTGGACCATTGATTTTTAAGTGGTGTGAAGCATTGCAAGAGTTGTAGGTAAAGGCAGAATTTGGTCAAATAAGTTATCAAAATTAAAGCAGCCAGCATCAGTGAGGGTCACAGGGCAACTGGATGAAATCAAAGGTAATGAAGAGAAAAGTTTAAATAATATACATTTGCCGCTAAGTGTCACCTAGTAGGTATATGTAACCAGGTGTCCTAGCATTTTTGCTCTTGCCCTACTTTCTTCAGCCCCTTCTTTCTTTATTCCTTCTTGCATATTTTTTCTTTCCTCCTGTTTTATTTTTTTCCTTTTCTCAGCACAGGACTTGAAGCCCTTGTTGCTGATTGAAATGGCTCATGCAAGTAAATCCAGGCACAGATTTAATGTTCTTTATTTGAAGAGCTCCAGCAGACTGCTCCACACTATAACAGCTCTTGCATTAGATTACCTTCTAGTAGAGTGGGGATTCTCAGTTTAACAATATGGTGGCCTTAAAGGGATCCATCCTCATCAGGTTCACCACAGACGTTTCATCTTTGCACTATTTATTTTATCTATTCCCATTTTTACTACTCTATAACAAAAGATCATCCAGGCAAAGCCCTGGGAGTTCTTGGCAACTGCTTAAGCATACACTGATAAATAGACTGTCAGTTAACCACTGTAATAACATAGATATAACTAAACTGAATGTAACACCTACATACAGAATCCCCACCAAATCCTGCACATACCACTATTCTGTCCTATCTGTTGCCACATGGGCAAAGGAGAAAAGAGGGACCTTGAAGCATATCCGAAAGGCTAACAAACTTGGCCTGTTGTGGACCAAAGGAAATAACTTCCAAAGGAAGTTGTATGAATTTACTGCAATGCTATGTCACTGACACAGCAACTACAATGTAAATTAAGTTAAAGCACTGTGATTACTGTTGCTAAAGATGATACAGTCTTTAAGTTGCTTATCAACTTTTTGAAAACTAAAATGTAAAATGTAAAAAGTGCCTCTCTAAATCTGAAAACCAACACGAAAAAAATCCAAATTCTGCAAAGCTAGTGACATCAGTTACTCAAAAGGATATTATTTTTGCATTGTGCTCTAACCAGCCTCTGACAAGACCATAATTTCACATCTAGCAACATTTCAAATAGGTGAGTGAGAGGGCCAAATCCTACATTTCTTTTTAGGACTGACTCTTCCCTCATTGCAAGTATGTAATTCCCTTTAATCTTAATGAAAGCAGGTGCACACACAAGAGAATACAGCCATGATAAACCTGCAGAAGCCTCATGGGAATGTTCCTTGCGTGCCAGTGCATCATGATTGCTGGGAGGAAGGAAAAGAAGGATTTTGTCTTTAAAAAAGAAATCATCAGGGATACTCACGTGTAAACAGAATCTTAGCTTTTTAGGAGATTATCTGTTCCTGTTACTCATATTCATGGTCCTCTCTTTGTGACTCTTAGTTCGTGGCTGGGGACATTATTATGATGTCACTGGCAGACAATTATTACATAAAGGAAGAAATTAGCAGTAAGAAGAGAGGCTGTGTTTAGAAACAAATGGTGCATTTCTATGCAAATGTCTTTAGGATTATTTCCATAGACAATGTTCAAAATTTTCAATAAAAATGTGGCTTCATTGGGTCTTTAAATGTCTGCAGACTGTAAGCTTCCTCAGCACTATTTACAATGCTATAATTGAACATCTACAGGTGCTATTATCATCCCAATATCTAACAACTCATTGAATCTTTGCGATTCCCTCCTACTGTTCCAATTCCTTCTTGAATATTGCTGCATCTGTTCTCACTGATTTTTTCAACACAGCTATTATGGTTGTTGCTTTATGAACAGCATCTAGATACTACATTGATTGATGCCATAGAAATATCTAAACTAGGTAGATTCAATTTAGAAGAGATAGATAAGATAGACTGGTTTCAGAGTAGCAGCCGTGTCAGTCTGTATTCGCAAAAAGAAAAGGAGGACTTGTGGCACCTTAGAGACTAACAAATTTATTTGAGCATAAGCTTTCGTGAGCTACAGCTCACTTCATCAGATGCATTTCAAATAAATTTGTTAGTCTGTAAGGTGCCACAAGTCCTCCTTTTCTTTTTTTATACGATAGACTGTTAGCAACATTGTAAACCCTTTGCAGAAGGGTTTCAGAAGAAGCAAATATTATAGCAGGAAGTAGTGAATTTTATTGATTTCTTTTTTTGTGCTGCCTGGTATTTAGCATTACTACATGTTATGGGGTCGCTTCTTGTTCAGACAGGTGTCCTCATTTTATAAATCTAAGCAAATTAAATAAATAAATCCTTAGGATTTATATTATTATACATGCTACAAAAGTGTTATATGGAATACAAATGCCTCAAGACAAGTGGTCTTATTAACAACATGCATTTTCACCCATACTTATACCCAAAGAATGTGCACAGTTGCAAATGTATTTGTATCCTTTCTTTCTCCTTAAATTCCATCTGTCTGAGTTACCTAGGTTGGTGTGAATCTGCAGCAATAACCCTTTCCTTTGCATCTTAGTAGAGAAATAAATCCAAGGCATAAAAAGCCAGTTTTGAGGCCTGGCTTAGCCCAGACAATTTAATCAAAGTCATGAATTAGCATTTTTTAGTTGCTAGGAAATGGCAACTCTGAGTTACATCCAACAAGTAGATGCACTAAGAGTTCCTCTCTGAGACAAAGACATATTAGAGAGAGGTTAATTTGATTCCAAAGACTTTTCAATAAAATGTGAAACTCTTTGTACTACCATGGCCAGCAACAGTAACACAGACATTCCTCCTCTTAATGTTTCTTTTCAGATTCAGTGCTTCACTGTCTCTAACCATATAGTAAATGCATAGGTTAGTTAGTATCTAGCTGCAGTTCCACCACCTTTAAAGCCAAATGTAACATGGTCTCAGACTGGGTTATCATTAATCTATATATCACAATGGCTTAGGTCTTAGCCATTAATTTTTTTTGCGTGTAAACGCACTGATTGATTTTTCCTTGATAGTTGATTTAAATTATATCATTACACTACTTAAATAATTACCCAAGCATAACATAAGATGGTGCATTATTCTTTGTTAAATTATATTCAATAATTGTTAGTTTATTATGGAATTGTTTAAAAATTATCATCATTCCTTTCATTAGAGTATGTTTACGAAAATAATATTTGAGGCTTTTGAGAAATGAAACCCAGTCTGGTGGTATCTAATTAATTAACCTCAGGCAGAACAATTTCCCAAGGAATTACTAGTCTTATTTTCAAAAATGAGACTGGATGTTAATAAATCAAGACATTGATGCAATAAAGTCACCTGTTAAATTGCCTCTAGAGGCAAACTGTATATAGCCTCTATGAAAAATATTCCAAGACTTGGCTAGATATGTATTGAATGTGTTTGTTGAAGTCAGAAAACCTCCAATAATTTCCTTCAGACAACTATTTGGACTCCAAAAAGCAAGCATTAAATTTGCCCCAGAAAAAAAAAAACAAGTAAAATTCATAAAGGAAAGAGAGCATTTTGAAAGAAAATTGCTTCAGTTCATCCTACAAAAGACTCAATTTTAGAATTTAGTCTAAAGGGACACTACACGAAGAAAACTTTATTTTTATTCCTGAATTAGGAGATGAAACTCAGCTCCATAAATATGTAATGAAAAAATCTAATGAGGGTATGATTTATTGATAAACTTACTGGCTTTTGCCTTTGTGTTTGAAAATAACACTTTTAAAACATTAGAGATTGCCCATAAATACTGCCCTTGGGCTGTGTTTAATCGAATACATCTGTGTCCTTTTCACAGTTTAATTACACATTACCACCACGGTGTGGCTACTGTAAATATATGGTACAATGTCAGGAGAATACCTTCTGATGTGAAAAGGAACTCAAACTTTAATTCCTGTGTGCAATTTTTTTCAATGCAGTAATATATGCACTGCACACACAGTGCCCCCAACATGCTACCAGACACTGGGCACACACTGCCTGGGCCTGCACTGCATGCACCCCCAGTGTACACTGAGCTTACACCTGCACTTCACACACTCCCAGCATACACCTTCACTGCACACACACCCAACATACACCCCGCGTACACCTGCACTTCACGCACACCCAGCATACACCTTCACTGCACACACACCCAACATACACCCCGCGTACACCTGCACTTCATGCACACCCAGCATACACCTTCACTGCACACACACCTAACATACACCCCGCGTACACCTGCACTTTACACACTCCCAGCATACACCTTCACTGCACACACACCCAACATACACCCCGCGTACACCTGCACTTTACACACTCCCAGCATACACCTTCACTGCACACACACCCAACATACACCCCGCGTACACCTGCACTTCACACACTCCCAGCATACACCTTCACTGCACACACACCCAACATACACCCCGCGTACACCTGCACTTCACGCACACCCAGCATACACCTTCACTGCACACACACCCAACATACACCCCGCGTACACCTGCACTTCACACACTCCCAGCATACACCTTCACTGCACACACACCCAACATACACCCCGCGTACACCTGCACTTTACACACTCCCAGCATACACCTTCACTGCACACACACCTAACATACACCCCGCGTACACCTGCACTTTACACACTCCCAGCATACACCTTCACTGCACACACACCCAACATACACCCCGCGTACACCTGCACTTCACACACTCCCAGCATACACCTTCACTGCACACACACCCAACATACACCCCGCGTACACCTGCACTTCACACACTCCCAGCATACACCTTCACTGCACACACACCCAACATACACCCCGCGTACACCTGCACTTCACACACTCCCAGCATACACCTTCACTGCACACACACCCAACATAC
Source organism: Lepidochelys kempii (assembly GCF_965140285.1). Lineage (NCBI taxonomy): Eukaryota > Metazoa > Chordata > Testudines > Cheloniidae > Lepidochelys > Lepidochelys kempii. The sequence goes on from NC_136381.1 coordinate 84,661,860, forward strand.
ACCCCGCGTACACCTGCACTTTACACACTCCCAGCATACACCTTCACTGCACACACACCCAACATACACCCCGCGTACACCTGCACTTCACACACTCCCAGCATACACCTTCACTGCACACACACCCAACATACACCCCGCGTACACCTGCACTTCACGCACACCCAGCATACACCTTCACTGCACACACACCCAACATACACCCCGCGTACACCTGCACTTCACGCACACCCAGCATACACCTTCACTGCACACACACCTAACATACACCCTGCGTACACCTGCACTTCACGCACACCCAGCATACACCTTCACTGCACACACACCCAACATACACCCCGCGTACACCTGCACTTCATGCACACCCAGCATATATTAATTTAATTCATTTAAATTAATTTGCCGGAGCTTGCTCATTCCTGCAGGTTGTTAGCCAAAAACCTACTGAAAATAACCAGTATGTATGAGTAAAACAATTTTCATGAAACAATAGGAAAACAATTACAAATGTATTGATACCCCAACTGGAGAAATCTAGTATCCCAGCTATGACCCAATCATACTTAATGGGAGTTTGACTGTTGACTTCAGTGACCACAGGATCTTACCCTTAATTTTTGTAGCTTCTAAAAAATACAGTGATAAATGCACTGTGGCAAAACTCCCAATGACTTTAAAAAAAAAAAAGCTGGCATTGTGTGTTGTACTGTCCTAAGCAACACTTGTCTGCTCCCCTGCACTCAGCTCATCCTTGCCAGTGAAAAATACCAATGCATGTCCTTTACATGCTATCAGCAAGTATCCTCTGATGAGTGGGAGAGAGAGAGAGCATGCAGAGGGAGCCACCAGGAGAGAGGGAGCAAGAGATTAGAGAGAATAATGAATACAAAATAGACAGCAAAAAATTGTGAAAGAGGAAAATCAGAAGAGACTAAGAAGAGAAGACTAAGAAGAGAAGGACAGGAGCAGGAGGTATATATGGAAAAAGAGAGAAATGGACAGGGAGATGGGACAGTAGTAACTGTGCCAGAGCATGGCAAAGAGGACAAAGGAGGGAATCCATTCACTAAAGGGAAAGAGGGCTCAGTACTGTTAAAGAGTAAGGGACAGATACTCACTTGGTGTAAATCGACACAGCTCCATTGGTTTACAGCAGCTGAGGACCTGGCCTGAGCCCTTTTTAAAATGCCATGCTTGGAGAATCAGACACCACCAAAAATTAGCCATTGTCCTTGCACATTTCAGAAATACAAAGTGGGCAGGAGTAATATGATTCACATTTTGCCAAAAACACATGCCAGTGACACACCAAAGGAGCAGTAAGTGAAGAGGGCAATGTTAAACAGCTGCTTTATGACTCCCTCAGCTATACATACTGCACAGGAGAAGGTAAAGATCGTCATTATTTTTGTAAATGACAGTTTTGTTTGGCATGGCATGCAGATCAAGAGGGACAAAGAGTGTCTGGAATGAATTGCACTTGCTCTGAGGAGACAATACAATTTTATCCGTAGCTCTGAGAATTTGATTATGCCCAAGAGGTTGCGGAGAAAGGTATTAATTTCTCATATTCACAAAAGAAAAGGCTGTTTTACAACCCTTTGAAATAGTTTCCTGCTGTCTGTCGACCCTGTGTGGGCTGTCTCAGACAATTAATGCAGGTGATGGATAGACAGCCTGAATGTTTATTACAAATAATTAAAGTGCAATTTCTTTTTTAATACTGCAGGTAGAAGCAGATTCTGCAGCATGAGTTGTTTTCAATGCCATCCTGCTCTCCTAAAAATAACTCTCCATGGCAATTTTCCTTATAAATCAACTGTATCTTTTTTTGCAGTGTAGACATACCCTCAGTAACTTCTGCTAAACACCTGCAGCTGGCCCAGGTCTGCTAACTTGTGCTCACAGGGTTTGGTCTGTGGGGCTGTACAACTGTGGTGTCGACAGCTGGGCTTGGGCTGGAGCCCGAGCTCTGGGATTCTGCAAGGGGAGGAGGATCCTTGAGCACAGGCTCCAGCCCAAGCCTGAAAGTCTACACCTCAATTTTACAGCCCTCAATACAAAAGTGACACTGAGAGGGAGAAAGGGAGGAGAACTACTATTTATTCAATCTGTTTTTTTTTAAATCTTTTCAGCTGAATTAGTTGTGCCACCAGTTGGACTAAGTACAGTTAAACTGTCCTTGAGACAAGGTCATGACCTCATTGAGCCAGGTCCATGCTCACCGCACAGTTGTACTAGAGTATATCAGGCCAGATTCACTAGAACTGGTACAGGAAGGTCCTTTGTGACCAGCGGTGTTTTTCCCAAGGGAAGGACAAGTGGTGTTTCTACCATCGTCTACCATTGGAGTCTCTGCCAGGAATAACAACGAGGAGTCCTTGTGGCACCTTAGAATCTAACAAATTTATTTGGGCATAAGCTTTCGTGGGATATAGCCCACTTCATCAGATACATGGAGTGAAAAATACAATAAGCAGGTATAAATACATAGCACATGAAAAGATGGGAGCTGCCTTACCAAGTGGGGGGGTCAGTGCTAATGAGGCCAATTCAATTAGGGTGGATGTGGCCCATTCCCAACAGTTGACAAGAAGGTGTGAATATCAACAGAGGGAAAATTACTTTTTGTAGTGACCCAGCCTCTATGGAGCCACCCTAATTCCCTCTAGGAGCTCCATTCCTGGTCAGATATCAGAGAGGCATTCAGACATGATGGTGATAATCCCAGTATAAAAGACCAGACAGACAAATAGGCACTCTGTAGTCAGGAGCCACAGATGGGAGGTGTTCATTGCACCACCACCCCCAGCCATAATCTCCTCACAGCTAGTGCCACTCTCTTTCTGGGTTGCCCAAGCCCAGCACATCATTCACTCCCAGGTTTAGACAGCAGCCAGCCTAAACCTGGAGGTGTTGGGGGGTTTTTTGTTTGTTTTTTAAATTGAATTAAGCATAGGCCCACAGTTAAAAAAGATTGTTACATTCTTCATTGTGTACAAATGGCAGTTTCTGTAGTGTACACAGGACCCTGACTCTATACTGTTATGCTGATAGGATCTAATGGTTTGCCCATTTGTGGTCAGTCATGTATAAGCACCCAGAATGAAATGCTATCTAGAATATTCAGACCCAGAGCATCATTAAAATGCACTGTGCAGATTAAACACTTTTCTTTGTCTGGGCCATTAAACCTTTGTGAGTTTCCTTTGTATCACGGAGCAGCTACACAAAAAGAAAGTAACTCTGCACGCTCATCTTTTTCCAGGCCATGTGATCTCAGAGAGGAGATGTGGATTAGAGGTTTCCAGAAAGAAAAGTTCATGGTCCAAGGGAGGAAAAGGAGCATAGAGTTTGTTAATGCAAGTAGACCTCTGTGAGGCTCTGGACAGAGGTGCAAGGCAGGTGCTTCTAGGAACAGGGCAGAGGTATCTTACCTGAAGTTTCTGCAGGGAGTTACTCATTTGTCACCCCCCCCCTATTCAAGGGGACAGGACTTGTGTACATTTTGTAAATAAAGAAATGACACTAAGAAAGTACCTGACTCCACATCACTGATTCTTGCGCCAAATGAAAAATGGATTTGAAAAGCACCTGCACTGGCCATGTATAGACACATTTTGTCCTTCCGTACTGAAATCCAGACTACAGAAACACCAGATTGCTCCAGCCAGCCCTTATTTCCGGAATGCTGACTATGGTCAGATCAATGCCCCTGGTGTACCCCTGACTGATGAAACGGAATGATTTTAATTTGCTTTCAAACTTACCGTTTGTAACTCCTCCTGCTTGTCAAAGTATAATGATGAGGCAATTGAAGCTTTTCATTGAATCTTTTGCTCGCTTTTTGCTGCTTGTGTTCTTGCAATATTTTCAGTGATTTCAGAATCACCAGCTTTTTCCTTATCATTAGTTTATCTTCTTCATATTCATGGGCGTGCGTACAGGGTGTGCCGGGTGTGCCCAGGCACACCCTAAATGTCTCTGAATGAAAATGCAAAGCCACTTTTTTTAATCGTATGATACGCACTTTTAGTTTTGAAGTATGGATTGTTGTATCGTGCAATAAGCACCGAATTGCGTAATATAGATGTTGTAGAAATGTACAGAAAGCCCGCGTTCGCTCGCACCGTGCGTCCCCACTACTGCGGTGCCACATTACCATTGGTCCTCCCCTCCCGCTCCAATTACTATTCTAGAAAATGCTTTGACCTATATAAGCGGCCATGTCAGGCCTGCCCAGAGCAGTGTCTACAATGTTTGTAATCTTTGTCGAGTGTACCCTACTGAAATAGCATAACAAGCCCATGGCTTTACATTTTAATTCAATCGTATGATACCTCCTTTTAATTTTAAAATATGGATCGGTTCGTTGTTAAGATAAGAAAAGGAGCAGATAAACTGAATTATAATGAAGGTGCTGATAGTAGTGCAAATATCTCGGACTCCTTGGTTAAGAACTTACATGAAGATAAGGTAAGCCACCAGTTCCAGTGCATGCAATAAACTGAGTAATGACCAACAGAAACAGACTTTGTCTCTTAGTTCAGGTCAGTGTAGTTCCTATTCAAAGCCATCAAACATTCCATCTGATGACCTGGTCTGTGATATTCCAAAAAATAGATTAGAACGCCGGTCTCGATTATCTAGAGGTCCTTATCAGCCTAGATTGAGCATGTTTCCTAGAAGTAAAATAGGGAATAAACAAAGATGTTTTCAATCCGATTGGTATGAAAAGTATAGGTGGTTAGAATATAGCCCATCAAAGGACACAGCATTTTGCTTTTACTGCTGTTTCTTCTCCTCTAATGATGCAGCAAACAAAGGTCACACTGATCCAGCATGTATTGATAAGGGATTCAGAAACTGGCATAGGGCTAACGAATGTTTTAAACCATCAACTGTCAAAATCTCATGTGTTGAGCTGTTCTTCATGGTCAAGTTTTAATGAAGGGAAACCTATTGATGTATTGTTGGATGAGGGCAAGCAGGCTTATCTGTCTGAACAAGAAGAAGAACGGTGCCATAACAGAAGTTTAATGGAGCAACTGATTGACATTGTTCTGTGTTTGGCGAAAGGTGGGAGACCATTCAGGGGTCACAGTGGAAAAGCTGACAGGTTTGAGAAAGGTTTATTTCTAAATCTTGTCAATATGCTCCAAAAATATGAGCCCATAATGACAAAGCAAGTGCACCAATCTCCTCGAAACGCTACCTATCTGAGTAATCACATCCAAAATGATTTGATTGTGGCCTTGCACAACGTTGTGCAACAAAAGATTGTGTCTTCACTAAATGGAAAAATGGTCTCAGTAATTGCCAACGACAATACTGACTGTGGACACCATGAACAGATGTCCATTGTGGTGCGGTATTTTGACAATGAAAAACATAATCCAGTTGAATATTTTGTGTCTGTTCAGAGACTATTAACAGTTGATGCTCAGTCTATTTTTGACCAGTTAAATGACGTCCTTGGCATTTTTAAAATTGACTGGTCATCAGTGATGTCTGTCTGTTTTGATGGTGCATCTACTATGTCTGGATGTACTGCGGGAGTTCAAATGAAATGTAAAGCAAGAAACAGTGAAATACTGTATTTATACTGCTATGCGCATTGTTTGAACCTTGTCCTAGTAGATGCATGCACTTCAAGTAAACAAAACAGAACAGTCTTTGATTTTTTTGGTGTTATTCAGACTCTTTATGCCTTCGTGGAGGGGACTTCTGTGCGACATGCAGTAATGAAAAAGATTTCACAAGAAGTAGGATCCCAGTTGAAGACTTTGAAGTCACTATCAAGCACAAGATGGGCATGCAGAGCAGAAGCACTGATGGCTGTAAAGCAAAACTACTCCACCATTTTACAAGCTTTACAAGAGATTATTGAAACAACTTGCCTTGCTGACGCTAAAATAAAAGCCAGGGGCCTTATCCATGAACTAAATTCATTCCGGTTCATCTTTTCCTTCACATGATGCACCCTATTCTCCAGATGGTGGTAAAAGTGAGTAAGGCTCTTCAAGCTCCAGATCTCAGTTTACTTACTGCAATGACAGGGGTGAAAAGCTTGCACAACTCTTTGGCTGCAATGAGACGTGGCCCAGAATATTTTCAATCTATTTTCAATGACAGTGTGAAAATGTGAGTAGAGAATGATATATCGATTCCTCCAGTTAAGAAGAGAAAAACATCCACTCGTATTGATGATGCGTTTAAGTACCAGCATCACTTTGATACAAAAGAGGAGCAGGAGAGAATAACTTCATTTTACCCACTCCTAGACTCAATGATTACCGGCATTGACCAGCGATTTGAACAGAAGACTTGTAAAACTGTGACTGCAATGGGAAAACTGCTGAGCTTAGACATTGGCAGGGACAATATGAGAATCATTGCCAACAAATTTAAAGTGTCCTTGGATGAGTTGGAATCTGAAGTTGGATTGCTTTAGGGTTATGATGGATCTGTTCCTAAAGGTAGCACTACGACCACCACCAGAGAGTGGCTTCATTGGCTAAAGGAATCGGATCGGTCTTCCATGTTCCAGGCCTTTTACAAATCTATTCAACGCTTTGCAGTCTTACCTGTTACAAGCTGTTCATGTGAAAGAGCCTTTTCGAAACTAGCACGTGTAAAAAACAAACTAAGAAGTACAATGTCCCAACAACGCCTCGACTCACTCATGATTTTGTACCTTGAACAAGATTTGGCTTTGTCAGTTAATTACAATGATGTGATTGAGGAATTTAAGTCCATAACACCTGGTGAGCAACATCTCATTCTCTAGGACAGGAAGATGAAGAAACCTTAATCTGTTTTGGTCAATTTGGGTTAGCTCATTATCTGGTTAAAGATAAAGATCATGAAAATTGACTGTATCTTTGTATACGCCTGGTTATCACTACTGCAAAAATTTGGTATTTTGTGTCTCATTTTTTAAGTTTGTATTTTTTAAGTAAAGTTTAGTTGTTAATTTAAAAAAAAATTAAGTTTAGTTAAGTTTTAGTTTCTTTAGTTAGTTTGATGAATAAAAATAATGTCCTTTATGATTGAGAATTCAATAAATCTTCGCCTTTAAAAAAAATTTTTCCCTGGGTGCACACCCTAATGAAATGAGCTGTGCACGCGTATGTTTAGGTAATATTTAATTTGTAGAAAGCTGAATATGTCAATTACAACACTAAAGGGGTTTGGCTCCAGAAGCAGGGCTGTCTCTCTTTTGCTAGCCATAAACAGTCCGAATTCAAAATATTCTGATACCATCTTTACCAACTTCACTGATTGTCAGAGGAAGCTAAGGATTCCTTCATATTAAGGGCTTGATTAAATGCTGCTGTCACACCAGCAGAGCCATTCACCTCTAAGGTATTTCCATCACCACTTTGGTTGCTTGGAAAGGATAGCTACAACTTGTGGCCAATTTCCATGGAAGCCTGAATAGCAGAAAATGATTCCCAGTATCCCCCAAACTCACTGGCCACATGGGTGACGTTCTGGGAATCACCCAGACCAGTAAGGAGTTCTGTCACTGCCTGACTTGTAACATTGCCTTAATGCTGTGCTGTTGTGGTTCAGGTCCCTGACATCAGTAGCCAGCCCACAAGCATAAAGGTCTCACCCTGGCTTTCACCAGCCTAGTCACTCTTTCCAGGGTGCCCCAACAGCCCTTCCAGTCCAAAGTCTCCCCAAATCTATCTACCAGACACTCAGAGTTTTCCCCTCCAGTCCACCACCCCCGAAGACATGAAAACTGCCCCAGAAACACACACCCCACACATTTTGCACAACAGAGACCAGCTTGGGGTAAAAATAAACAAAAAGTGTATTGAATAGAAAAATCACAGGCTCACGGGTGAAAGAGCAAGGGAAGCAAACATATAGGTGACACAGAAAATAAACATAAAGATGCAACTTCAGGCTTCACACTCCAAAATTCCCTTTTGTAATACAAGTTACCTGTTGCCTCTGAGCAGTTTCCCACCTTGCCCCCAGTCATAGAAGGGATCCAGCATTCACAGACAGTCCCCCATCTACAAGACTGTCCCTCAGCTCTGGAGGAAGACTTCAGTTTCAAGCCTCCTTTTAATAAAAGGGCTTTTTTACTTCCCCCACCTCACTCCACTCCTGGCATGGTGACACATGGTTAATCTGGGTGGGGAAATTATAGCTGTGATGTCTCAATGTTTTCCCATTAATCCTAATGGCCCATCATTTGTCTTTTTCTGGGTTGTACAATGCTAGATGCTTGGAGCTAGTCTCTGGTTGGGGAGGTGGCCCCTGCCTGCCTGAGTGCTTCACCACCCTCTCATCATAGAAATCATAGAAATGTAGGACTGGAAGGGACCTCGATAGGTCATCTAGTCCAGTCGTCTGCTCTGAGGCAGGACTAAGTTTTACCTAGACCATCCCTGACAGGTGTTTGTTCTTAAAAACCTCCAGGGACGGAGATTCCACAACCTCTCTATGTAATTTGTTCCAGTGCTTAACTACCTTACCATTGAGAAGATTTTCCTAATGTCTAACCTGAATCTCCCTTGTAGCAATTTAAGCCCATTACTTCTTATCCTGTCCTCAGTAGTTAAGGAGAACAATTTATTACCCTTCTCTTTATAACAACCTTTTACATACTTGAAGACTGTGATCATGTCCCCCCTCAGTTTTCTCTTATCCAGACTAAATAAGCCCAGTTTTTTCAATCTTGCCTCATAAGTCATGTTTTCTAGGCCTTTAATCATTTTTGTTGCTCTCCGCTCAACTTTTTACAATTTGTCCACATCTTTCCTGAAATGTGGTGCCCAGAACTGGACACAATACTCCAGGTTTTATTGGTGTTGTGAGGTAATGCTGAATTTGCACCACTGTTACAATTACAATTTTGAACATTACAAACATTCATAAAAGGCCTTACCTGACTTATTTTTATACACCGTTTATATACAACCAGTTGATTCAATTGCTTATTTGTTAGGTTCATACCTTCTGTTCTCCCCCTGGGGATGCCTGGATCCTGATTTTCACAACACTCTCACCCCAACCTGTGTCTGTCACTTATGAGGTTATGCTGACCAGCCGCGGCCTGTCTGATGGAGAGGATTTACAGGTACCTATGCTACTGCAGTCTGTACCTGGACATACTTTGGAGATGTTTTATGGCCTGTGTTATACAGGAGACCAGACTAGATCATCACAATGGTCCCTTCTGGCCTTGAAATCTATGAATCATCGCTTGTGGCTTTCATCCTTGGTTAACCTGGTGGAAGATGGCTGAAATAGTTAGAAGGTTTCAATATTAATTCATATAGAAGGCTTCCCCAATGCTGTATATTATATCCACATGCCATTAAAGCAACACAAACTTAGTTAACATGTTTCTGTGTTGTAATACAGTGTATTAACTTGAGAATTGCAGCAGTAGTCAGAAAATTCAATTTTGTATACCATCAGCTCAATTTCTTACCCCTTTCCCATACATAAATATTGCCATCAATCTTCTGAGAGGTCTGGCCTTTAAAAATGGTTAGTAATTGAACTGTGGCCAATGTAAATATAATTTGATTAGCCACACTTGAACCACCTCCAATTTCCTGCTCTCACTGCAAAAACTGCCTTACAGTCTTTAGCCTGAATTCTAGAAAGGAGATAGCAAAGAAGGAGAGAGGAAAAGGAAGGGGCAATATTTATCCTGAAATAGAATCCAATCAACTTGCTCCTGAAAAAGAAGCTCCCTCTAAACTGTGCTCCTTGTTGTGTCACATTTCATTAGCACAGCTACTAAGGGACAGTATTCTGCTGGTAAAAGCAAAGGCTAGGTCTCAGTGAGCTACCAGGACCCAGCAGGAGGTAAGGTGTCAAAATCGGTGTTCTGGCAGATGCATAAGAAAGGAGATAGCCCTGTTTTGTCAATATCCTCTGGGGGATGCAAGAATACAAGAGTTTAACCCAGGGCTTTTCTTATTTTGTATTTGCCTCAGGGATATGGGATTTAAAAGATATATGTGGAAGCACAGTTCTGACACACAGAGGTAAACAATCACGACAGTGCTTAACCGCCTCTGAAAAATTTATGGCTCATTCACTTTTAACATGTCTAATATTTACTCCACATATCTATGAAGTTCACACTGGTTTTTTTTTAGAAAGAAGAGGTATTTTATATAAATCTGGCATCACCTGAATAGTACTGAGAGCCTTAATAGCTGCAGTAAGAGCTTTCTGAGGTAAAGGCATTACCTGTATTGGTAGTGAAAAATATCTTGTCAGTCTTTCTAATAATAAGTACCATATAAATGACAAAAAGGAAATCTAGATATTTATAACAACCCCATCACCATACTGCCTGAGAACAAGAGTTAGAACTAGAGCTTAGAGAAACTGAAATAATGCATTCATTATATTTTCTGATATATTTTTGCAGAGATTGCTCTGAAAAAGGAGTCCAGAATTAGGCTCTTTGTTTGTATCTTTATTCTTTAGTGTCAAACAACATTATATATTACAGTATTAATAGTACCTCCAAATATACCAGGGAGAAATGGATAAATGGCAGACATCTCGGCAACAGCTAGAAGAGCTTTCGCTGGCAACAAGGGGAAAGGGAGACTTAGGTAAAATCTTATTGGTCACCTCGGTTTATCTTTCTGAGTATTTTCTTACCCCAAAAAGTACATTGTACATTATTGCAATTTGTATGTAGAACAAGAATACTTGCATGACTGAAAAGTGTCCTATTAATTATTCAATGGACAGTGAGGTCTGTATTGTGGGGATACCTGGAGCCCTAAGCAAGGAGAAGTGTGCAGTTGGGCTGCCCCCAGAGCAGAAAGAGCAGAGACTGGAGCTGGCTGAACTATTGGGAATGCATTCTTTTTTTCATCAAAAAAGGGGCTCCCTTTGAAATTGTGGGGTGGAATCCCAGTTACGCTGACTTTTTTACTTTTTCCAACTATGGAAAAAGAGGGGGTGTGAGAAGATTTTAAAAGTCAAAATTCCAGACTGCGGCTTAACACACCAAGTATATCCTATGATTCCACTTGGACATCATCAGCAAAGCCAGGACAGTAGAGAAGCATCAATGAAAGAGATTTTTTAAGTATTTAAATTCTTCTCCACTTCATCATTCCAGAATGGAAGACTCTATCCTGGGAAGTTTGAAAAAGATTTGGGGATCACGGTGGACAATCAGCTGAAGGGCTCCTGCTGCAATGTTGTGGCCAAAAGGATTAATGCAATCCTTGGATACATAAACAGGGTAACCTTGAGTAGGGCAGGGAGGTTATTTTACCTCTGTATTTGGCACTGGTGTGACGACTGCTGAAATACTGTGTCCAGTTTGGTGGCCACAGTTCAAGAAGGATGTTGAAAAATTGGACAAGGTTCAGAGAAGAGCCACAAGAACGATTAAAGGATTAAAAATATGCTTTCTAGTGATAGACTCAAGGAATTCAATCTATTTAGTTTAACAAAGGGAAGGTTAAGGGGGTGACTTGATTACAGTCTATAAGTATCTACATGGGGGAATAAATATTTAATAATGGGCTCTTTAATCTAGCAGAGAAAGTATAACATGATCCAATGGAAGCTGGAAGCTGAATCTAGACAAATTAAGATTAGAAATAAGGCATAAATTTTTAACAGTGAGAATAATTAACCATTGGAACAATTTTCCAAGGGTCATGGTGGATTTTCCTTCACTGATAATATTTAAATCAAGATTGGATGCTTTTCTAAAAGATATGATGTAGGAATTATTTTGGAGAAATTCAATGGCCTGTGTTATGCAGGAGATCAGACAAGGTGATTACGATGGTCCTTTCAGGCCTTGGAACCTAGGAATCAAGTCAGGAGATAAACCTTAGTGTAGCTTGTTGTAGTTCACTCTATCCCCACTCAACTTCTTTTAAAGTGGATGCTGATAGAAAGAGGCCAAGACGGATAAAGAAATCATTAGAAGAAATGTTGTTCCTTCTCCTCAGTACAGAATCATATTCTTGAGCGAGAAAAGCCAATAAATAGGTCTTTCTGTCTTTAAATAGCAATTAATACCATAATGTGTTAAAAACACAATATGGGCTTTCAAGTTATGCTAATGGAACTATTCTTTAAAAAGCCCCAGTACTACATATAGCATGTATTGATTCTTACAAGCAGAGCTGGTTGAAAAATAGACTTTCCATCTCTCGGGAAATTCTGAGATTTCAAAAGTTGGTGTCATCCCAAATCCAGATGAAAAGTCAAAATCTGCAAATTGTTAACAAAATGAAATATTTCAAAATATTTTGTTTTGATCTTATTTAAATGTTTTATGGAAATGTTTCATTTCAATAAGATTGAAAGGTTTTTGTTTTGACTTTGGTGTTAATAGCATTATTCTAATGCAAGTAAAAATGACTGGCAAACCAAAATGTTTTGCCCTGAACAAAGTGAAATATTTCAATAATTTCCTGTTGAAAATTTCCACAAAGTTAATATGTTCCCATGAAATGTTTTGATTTCATCAGATCATTATTTTTCCACACAAATTTTTTCCATTATCGACAAACGCTAGTTACAAGCATTTGAAATGTTTTTAAATTTTATTTTTAGATGCTTTCAAATAAGGTCATAATGTTTATACATTATTAGCACTTATCAGTGAACATTCCTTTATATAGTGTACACTGAAAAACATAAAATCAAATGCACACCCAGAAAGCCAAACATTCTGAAAATATCCCTTTATATTTTTCAAAGGGACTCCACATTTACCTATAATGAGGGAGCATATTGCCTAGAAATATAATGGACTGATTAAAATAATATAATGAGGAAGTACAGGTACACTTATCAGATTGTACACTTATCAGTAATAAGTATGGTTCATTTTGTGCTATAACCTATTCCCGTTACAATCTTTGCCCCTATAATGAATCCACTTTGTGCTACATCTTGTTCTCACTATAGTCTTTGTGCAGTAGCTGGACCTGACACATAGTGTATAATTTAAACGCTGCCACTCTCTTGGATGGTATTACGAGCTGCTGCTATTAATGTAGAATCAATAAAGGAGACCATACAATGATTTAGAGAAGTTGTGGTTGAATTCTGCTTTTACCTTTATATTCTTTGAATTGCTCTAATAGAAAACACTCTGAGCTCAGGGATTATTTATAACACTAGCATAGTACCAGATCCCAAAAGATACTCTGATACCGACCCCATGCTGAATAAACTCTTTTTCTGCAGAAAGATAATCAAGCAACAAAATGATATCAACTGTGTTCTTGACAGTGTTGTACCATCGATTAAATAATTTGGATTGTTCCTTAGTAACTAGAGGAGAACTTGAAATCTTAACTTATATTCATCACTATGGAAACTAATTTTGGTTAAGCTGCTTGCTTTCCCATTCTTCTTCATACTAGCGAAACCAAGATACTCCACTGCAGTTAACCCTAACCTGACAAAACCCTGTTTTTATTTATTATGTCAGGAGCAGCAGCACCAGTTCTAGTTAAGTTTCCATACTGCTTTCCTGCTTTCAGTTGCTTATAAATTACTAAAACTCTGGGGTGGGCTCTCTCCACAAGTGAACATTTTTTTAAAAAATGAACTAAAAATAGTTAGCCATTTTCTCAGTATGAGGCTGAAATCAGTATACTTTTTTTTTTTTGTCATAAACTCTGGTTATAAATTCAGTTCTAGGGCCAAAAAGGATAGTGATTGAAAACTAGCACCTAAAAAGCATTCATTGAGACATGCCTCTGAGTCTTACAATGAAAACTGGATGTGATTTCATCTGACTATAATCTTTTTGAAAAAATACATACTGCACATCCACTGCAAATATAGCACAGGTTTTTCACTATCCGCATAAAGGGTTGCAAGCTCTTTTTGTTCTGTCTTTGTTCAGGGCCAAGTACAATGTGGTCCTAGTCCATGACTGAGGCATTTAGGTGTTACTGTAATGCAAGTAATAATAATAATTAATAATAACACCACAAAAGGAGACTAATGGCATGTAGAAAAGTTTGGTGAAGATATGCAGCTATGGTTTGGGGTAACTAAATGTGCATCAGGGTCTATAAAGAGGGGCAGTAAACTGGCACACAAGTTAACATAGGTATTATCCAAAATCTCTCTCAGCATGGCCCCTACCAATACCTTGAAATCAGGGAACTGTCAGAGTTGCAACATAAGGAAGTCAAAGAAGTGAGGAAAGAATATCACAGATTAATAAGAACTAGACTAAGGACAAAACTCAACACAAAGAATTTGATCTGAGCCATTAATATGGGAATGATATTCCAGTAGTACGGTACACTGCCAGAATGATCAAGTGGTATCAAGAGGGAATGAAAAAAAATTGACATCCCAACAAGAAAGCTCCTGGCAATGCACCAAGTAGTGAATATCAATCAAGACATGGACTGGATGTCCATCCGATAATGTGATGAAAGAAAATGTCTATCTGTGAAGGAAGCAATTGACAATGAAGAATATAACATCAAAAAATATGAGGAGTCAGAATAAAACATCTGGTCATGATAACAAGTGAAGGCCAAGCATGTGCCCCAACCCAAGAAAGTATAAATGAAAGGCAAAAGTAAATCACCAAAGAAAGACTCGAAAGATTTACATTGAAGTCGATACACAGAGAGTTGTGCAGAAAGATCAAACCCATTAGTGATCAGAGATTAATAAAATCTTGGCTTGTAGAAAGATACCTCAAAAGACAGATTAAAGGATGCAAAAACAGTCTTTAGGGATTAATTTTGTTTGAAACAAAACAGACAGACAGAATTGCTCCCTGAACTGCAGAATGTGTTCCAAAAAGGAAGAGATGGTGGACCATGGCTCAGAGCCTGCAGGACCCTGGCTGGGAGAAAATATATGCCCTGACTCAACAAGATCAACAAGTGCATGCATTGGAGTCTCTATGGCATATACAGCTTTTAATGAACTATGCAGTATTAAGATCACAAAACTGAAAGAGCTCTAGAGAATGAAGAGGCTAAGATTTTATGGGATCTGGCAATTGTCACAGACTGAACAGGTCAGATATAGTTGCTGTAGAGAAGAAGACAAGCAAGACCATGTTAATTGACATTGCCATACCAGCAGACAGAAACATAAAAAAGAAGCAAGAAGATGGTGAAGTATGAAGAACTCTCCCACAAAGTGGAACGTTTAAGGAAAACGAGAACAAAGACGATCCCAGCGATTATTGGAGCAATTGGAGTGATCCCTAAGGGTAGGAATGAGCAACTCAAGAACACATTAGGATACAAGACATCATGATCAGTGACCTCCAGAGGACAGCACTTAGGCACAGTGAGAATTTTAAGGAAAGTCAAAGGAGAATGAGAGTGTTTGGGCAACTAAAATGCAGGAATTCTGCGAAGGGTTTAACAAAACTCCAGACTACCCAAACCTAAGGAGTCGGGTCGGGGTCAGGATTTATTGGTTACTCATGGGGATGAATTTCAGACTGTAGCTTTCCCCTTTTTATTTTTAAACAGTTTACATGTTGTGAAGCTTTTTGTTTTTAAAAGTCCCTATGCTGTAATATGGAGGAATAATGCTATTAAGAGTAATAAAATAATAATAAAATGATGCAAATCCCACCTCGCAGCAGCTCCCCTGAAAAGAGACATTCTAGCCCTAGGCTTTACTATATTTTTTTTGTAGTTCAATACTGTGCACTGGACCCCATTCCATGGGGAATCCTGTAGATAGCCACCAGTGGAAGAAGCACATTGCCAAGCTTTTGGGGGCTCTGAAGACAGTGTGCAGGCATGGAGCGTGGCATAGGCAGAAAGCCTTGGCATCTGGCAGATCCCCCAAGATCCTTACAGATTTCAGGAGATATCCAAGGGTAAAGTGCCAGACCTGCTGCTACTTCCACGCAGAAGCAAACCCCACCTCACCAACAGGTTAATCTGAAGGATCCTGGCCTTCTCCTGTGCCCTCCACCTCCCGTGAATTTGACTGTGGCTGGACAAAGAGTGTCACCTCATTTTTTGTTTGGAGTAGTTGATGATTATAAAGACCTTAGTTCCAAAACACATGCTGCATCTATGCAAATGTTCAGTTGGATTTATTTATTTGGGGCCTGAGTCTGAAAACATCCTTTGTTAACTGTGATTTGTTCACTGCATCAAAACCCAAATATTTTGCCAAGTATTTCAGTTTCCCATACATATAACTCTGCAAGTCATGAGCTGGGTGAATTTGTCCCCTGTGGGTTATTAATTAAGACTTCAGAGCATCTAGGTGTTTTCAGCTGTATCATCACAATTTAATACATAGATATGAATCTCAACATCAGAACAACTACTGGCCCTGACAGCTTGAATAGCAGCCTCTACCTGGTTGAGCTAAATTTCAGCCGGGCACTATAGGATGAGACAGCTGAGGGCTGTTAGTCTTCTCAATCATTTTTATATATATAAAAGATCTTACGTTTACAGCTTGCTGCAAGCTCTCTCTGAGCAGATATTAAGTTTTCCATTGACATTCCCAGAATTTGACAGCATTGTCGAAAATGAAGCCATTCTACTGGCATTTTCTGTTTGTGTCTGAATTGCACTTGTGATTCATGGACAGCATCTGTAAAGGTGACAGCTGGGCAGGGGTAATAAAAATGCACTAATCTTCTGCTGCATGCTGTGTAGGTGGACTGCCGTGTTCTGAACATCCACTGTCTCTCATGAATAAGCAAGTATAACACAATGTACATTTGGTAAGTTGTAAACTTCTAGGGCTATGTTATACCTGGCTCCCCCGGTGACAGCAAAATCGGGAAGGAATGTATGACCTTTGCACTGAGCTATCCTGTTTTCATGTGATGGTTGTTATGAATGACTCACTACATGCACAGGCTGGTTGTCATTTATTGCATCAAAACTCCTACAAATTCTTGTTGTCCTTGCCAGTTTTATTTCTTCTGACTATGGAAAGCAAACACAATGAAGTTGTTATGGCAGTGTTTAATTAAAGAACACAATAATGTCATTTGGGCTCAAGAGCTTTATAATTCCACTCTATATTTCCTTCACATATTCAAGAGAGCTGAAGTTATGCAAATTGTTGGAGGTTATTGGTGTAGTGAGGAGACAGAGTTTGAAACTTGCTATGATACCAAAGACAAGCAAGAAGGTTTTTAGGTGGAATTAATTTTCTTAGGGAGAAATAGTGTGCCAATATTTTTAGTGTTCTTACTAAATGCTGCCATGATCTGGAAATATTTCTGGAAAGAAAACTAGCCTAAGTCATCAAAACCAATTTACAATGTAGCAGTATTCTGCTTAACTTTGTTCTCTTCAGGCTTCTGCTTCCCATGTTTCAGCAGTGTGACTCTGCAGCCCACAGTCTTCATAGTGATATCATTACAATATGATTATAGCATAATTATGATGTATTTTATGCAAGATAAGTCATGTGAGGTGTCATTGGAAAAGCTATGATTCGCTGAATATGATTATCCTATTTGTATGCATGTATCGGTTTTGTATCTGAAGTTATGAATATTGACTATGTATCTGTACTTCAAATGTAGTTACACCTGGGTAAGGCCCACTAGACAAGATGCTTTCAGTCTAGACAGAAGGTGGGGAAGGGCTATTCAGGGCAATGAGCCATTAGGAAAAACAATAGGCCTTAGGAGAAGTTTATCCCCCACCTGGTGAGCCTTCCTGAGAACACTACAGATAGCCTGTAATGTTATGTATAGTACAGCATAGTAATGGCTGCTATGACACCACATGGACATGTGACCAGGCAACATGATTCTGGACTCCACCTGGGGATGTCAGTATTTTTCCACAAACTGGTCTGGGAACCACGTTTTGAAACAAAGAGTTCCCACCATATGCTAAACTATATAAGGCAGGGAGTGACATCATCTGTCACACAAGGAGATTTCTGGAAATACCTGAAGACCAACAACTGAACTGGGGGAAGTGTTGGACCCAGGCTAAAAGGATTTCTAGCCTGCGTATGAAATATCTGGGGATTTCAAGCTGCAAAGCAAGTATAGCTTGTGCCTTAAGACTCTAAAAGTCTGCCTGTACCATCAGTTAGGGTGAGAATCTGCTAATTCATATCCAATCTATTGAGTATATTAAGCTTAGTTTATGTTTTTTGTTAATTTGCTAGGTAATCAGCTTTGATCGGTTTGCTATCACTCATAGTCACTTAAAATCTAGCTTTTGTAGTTAATAAACTTGTTTTTGTTTTAATCTAAACCAGTGAGCTTTGACTGGAGTGATTGGGGGAAATCTTTGCTTGGTTACCACAAGTGTGCATTGTTCTCTTCACATTGAGGGGGAGGCGGACCAGGTATTAAACCCATACACTGGCCAGATTTGACCAGGGCAGGAAGGTACTGCTCTGGGGTCCTAGCCTGGGAAGCTGGTGGTTAGAGACCCTGCATGTAACTGCAGCTGGGTGCATCCCTACCTGTGTGAATGCTGGTGAAGTGCAGGCTGGTGGGTTTCACAGCAGTACAATGTGAGAGGGAACCTAGGCTGGTGGGTCAGGGGGTTCAGTGGTACTCCAGTTCCAGGGGCACCCCGGGGGTAACCCATCACAATAGTGTGCCAATATGGTCACATAAACACCACCCTATACCGGAAACCTACTGACCACTATTCCTACCTACATGCCTCCAGCTTTCACCCAGACCACACCACACAATCCATCATCTACAGCCAAGCTCTACGTTAGAACCGCATTTGCTCCAACTCCTCAGACAGAGACAAACACCTACAAGATCTCTATCAAGCATTCTTACAACTACAATACCCACCTGCTGAAGTGAAGAAACAAATTGACAGAGCCAGAAGAGTACCCAGAAGTCACCTACTACAGGACAGGCCCAACAAAGAAAATAACAGAACGCCACTAGCCATCACCTTCAGCCCCCAACTAAAACCTCTCCAACACATCATCAAGGATCTACAACCTATCCTGAAGGACGACCCATCACTCTCACAAATCTTGGGAGACTGGCCAGTCCTTGCCTACAGACAGCCCCCCAACCTGAAGCAAATACTCACCAGCAACCACACACCACACAACAGAACCACTAACCCAGGAACTATCCTTGCAACAAAGCCCGTTGCCAACTGTGTCCACATATCTATTCAGGGGACACCATCATAGGGCCTAATCACATCAGCCACACTATCAGAGACTCGTTCACCTGCACATCCACCAATATGCCATATGTGATATATGCCATCATGTGCCAGCAATGCCCCTCTGCCATATACATTGGCCAAACTGGACAGTCTCTACGTAAAAGAATAAATGGATACAAATCAGATGTCAAGAATTATAACATTCATAAACCAGTTGGAGAACACTTCAATCTCTTTGGTCACTCGATTACAGACTTAAAGGTTGCAATATTACAACAAAAAGACTTCAAAAACAGACTCCAACGAGAGACTGCTGAATTGGAATTAATTTGCAGACTGGATACAATTAACTTAGGCTTGAATAGAGACTGGGAGTGGATGGGTCTTTACACAAAGTAAAACTATTTCCCCATGTTTATTCCCCCCCACACACACTGTTCCTCAGACATTCCTGTTAACTGCTGGAAATGGCCCACCTTGATTATCACTACAAAAGGTTTTCTTCCCCTCCCCCACACCCCGCTCTCCTGCTGGTAATAGTTCATCTTAAGTGATCACTCTCCTTACAGTGTGTATGATAACACCCATTTTTTCATGTTCTGTGTGTATATAAATCTCCTCACTGTATTTTCCACTGAATGCATCCAATGAAGTGAGCTGTAGCTCACGAAAGCTTATGCTCAAATAAATTGGTTAGTCTCTAAGGTGCCACAAGTACTCCTTTTCTTTTTGCGAATACAGACTAACATGGCTGCTACTCTGAAACCTGTCAATATTTTTAGTGTTCTTACTAAATGCTACCATGATCTAGAATTATTTCTGGAAAGAAAGCTAGTCTGAGACTTCAAAACCAATTTACAATTTAGCAGTATTCTGCTTAACTTTGTTCTCTTCAGGCTCCTGCTCCCCATGTTTCAGCAAGAAGAACAGACAGTGGTGCAGAACGGCAGGAGGAATCATAAGAACAAAGAAAGAACAATAACACTGATAAGTACCAGATGCTTCAGAGGAGCGGGCAAGCTGTGGAGAACTAGGAAGTATTTGGATTATTTTTTAAAATTAAAATATGCTCCTCAGTATATCTGTGCCATACTATCCTGCCTGGATGCATAGTTAGATAAAAAGAGGTTAGTAAAGAAACCACACCAGAAAGGTAAAGCCATAGCCTGTATAAGGAGCATCCCCTCAAACACAATAGTTGTGAATAAGGACTGTTAGCCCCAACCCTGGAGACAGGTCTGTTTGCCAAGGCTGAGAAGAGGGAGCTCAGAAAACACTGGTCTGTTAAAAGATTTCACCTACAAAGAAGGAGGAAGGGGAAACGGTTATCTGCTAGTGCAGCCTGGCACAGAGAGACTCACTGAGAATCAAGAGTCTGCAGCAAGGCTGTAACATAGTCCCCAAGAGAACTCAAGGGCTAAGTGCTGGAAAGGAATGCCAAGCATAGGTAACACTGGATGTGTATAGGTGTCTGTTATTTTAAGTCCATTTCTCTGAGTGCTGAGTACCTTTTGGCAATACAAATCATACTTTGTTTTGGAGAAACTGCTTCTGTGTCACTGCAAACTGTTACTGAGCACAAGGTGCTGATGGGAAACTCTTGTAGGTGCCCAGCCCACTGGGCCTGCTAGGTATCACAGATGGCAACCAGAGATCCAGTCAGAGTGATTGGATCACAGGGTCCACCACAGAAAGAAGTGGAAGAACTCAGAGGACTGGAAAAGGATCTTGAAAGGGGCAGCCTACCCAAGGACCATGACACAAGCAACCTTGGATTAGGCAGATGTTAGATAATATACCCCCCACTTTGGGACTCTTGCTAATCTCCTAGTAATAAGCGAAAACTAAGGCTGTTAAATAAAGATTTGGGGCTAAATTTTCTGCAGGTGTAAATTGGCATTGACTTCATAGCATTCCACCTCTCTACACCAACAGAGAATTTAGCCCTGGGATTTTACAAATTCTATTTAGTGTCAATGTACGCTGTAAAGTTTAGGGGAAAATCAGACTAAGGCTTGCCAATGTGACTACTACATTTTTGACTTCTTAAACTCTTCACATTTATTCTGAATTTTCAATTATTAGGATGAGACTCATCTTAGTTGGTTGATGGAGTACTTAAAAAAAAATCTAAATTAGTCAAACTCACAGGATGTGTCTACACATCAGTGAGTAACTTTGTGATGTGATCCTGTGATCCTGTTACTGTAACCATTCCCACATTTCCTTTGTGATCCTCACTTGTTATGGTATACCTGAAGGGTGTGAGGCACTCATACTATTGTAATGGGAGCCACATAAGTACCTAAGACACATAGATGGAGGGACTGATCAGTGGTAGATTACTTAGATTGTAAGAAAAATAGGATAAAAACATAATGGAGGACTATGATTAGTAAGGCATTTAAGGAATAAACATATAAGTGCTGGTGCTCTTCTGGAATAATAAAAAATATTTATACACTAATAGTTGGATAGTTTAGTATGAGTTATTAAGACTGCTGTGTCTGAATATGGCAAAATGCAGTGTAAATTGCAGGAAAACCTAGACAAATTGTCCTATGTAAAATAGAAACAAAACAAAATAAAATAGGTAACCTTTCATTATTTCCTGTTATTAAAAAATTCTTCATCCGATATATTGTTTTTATCCCTACTGAATAAGAAACTGCCCACCCTGGCAGTGCAAAAAGTCAGTAAAGCTGTCCTGTATGTGCATCTGAGGATTCCCTTAGTGTAAAGGAATCCAGGACTTGAGTAAAGCTATCTATGTACCCTCCTAGGCTGCTTGTGTAAGAGAGGTGCTGGGAGTGTCTGGTGAATGGAAGGACATGGCTACAGCATGCCACATTCCTTAGATTCTTAGCTAACATACCACTCTCTAAGTGGCCTTTATAAGATGCCATAAATTAAAGCAGCCCTGAGATTGCTCTAATTTGTGCTGGGAGCCAAAGCAGCTACCAGTTGCTCTTGGGACTGGGGACCTCAAAGATGTCATTCAATCAATTTACCCCAACCCCAGGTCCTGCTCCAAGCACAACTCAGCCCTCCCTATATTTTAAGACCAGAAAGGACCATATGATTATTTATTCTGAACCCCTTCATAATCCAGGCCATACAATTTCACCATGTAATGCCTGCATCAAGCCCATATGCACTAGTTCAGCCAGAAGTTATCTTTTTAAAAGATATCCAATCTTTAAAGATTTCAAGTGACAGAGAATGCACCAAGTCTCTTGGTAAATTGTTCCAATGCTTAAGTACCCTAGCTGTTAAAAATGTGGGCCTTATTTCTAGTCTAAATTTGTCTAGCTTCAACTTCTAGCCACTGGATTCTATATTGTCTTTGTGTGCCACAGTAAAGAGCCTGCTGCTATCAGAAATCTTCCACCCTCCCCACCTGCCCCATGTAGAAACTTGTGGACCGTGTTCAAGTCACTTAACCCTCTTTGGATAAGCTAAATAGGCTGAGCTTCTTTAGCCTCTCACTGTAAGGCAGGTTTTCCAGACCTTAGGTAATTCATACAGTTATTTTCTGAAACTTCTCCAATTTGTCAACATGCTTTTTAAAGTGAGGGGCATTGCTGGCACACGATGGCATATATCACTTTGGTAGATGTGCAGGTGAACGAGCCTCTGATAGTGTGGCTGATATGGCATGATGCCATCATGTGCCAGCAATGCCCCTCTGCCATGTACATGGCCAAACTGGACAGTCTCTACGTAAAAGAATAAATGGACACAAATCAGATGTCAAGAATTATAACATTCAAAAACCAGTCGGAGAACACTTCAATCTCTTTGGTCACTCGATTACAGACCTAAAAGTGGCAATATTACAACAAAAAAACTTCAAAAACAGACTCCAACGAGAGACTGCTGAATTGGAATTAGTTTGCAAACTGGACACCATTAAATTAGGCTTGAATAAAGACTGGAAGTGGGTGTGTCATTACACAAAGTAAAACTATTTCCCCACGTTTATTTCCCCTCCCCTACTGTTCCTCACATGTTCTTGTCAACTGCTGGAAATGGCCCACCTTGATTATCACTGCAAAAGGTTTTTTTTTTCTCTCCTGCTGGTAGTAGCTCACCTTACCTGGTCACTCTCATTATAGTGTGCATGGTAACACCCATTGTTTCATGTTCTCTGTGTATATAAAATCGTCCTACTGTATTTTCCACTGCATGCATCTGATGAAGGGCTGTAGCCCAGGAAAGTTTATGCTCAAATAAATTTGTTAGTCTCTAAGGTGCCACAAGTACTCCTGTTCTTTTTGCGGATACAGACTATCACAGCTGCTACTCAAACCTGTCACTACAGCTAAAGGTGTTTTTCATCCTGAGCTAATATAATGCCAATTTTGAAAAAAATCTCTAGAGGAGATCCTGACAATTACATGCCACTAAGCCTAACTTCAGTACCAGGCAAATTGATTGAAACTATACTAAAGAACAGAATTATCAAACATATAGATGAAAATGATATGTTGGTGAAGAGTCAATATAGCTTTTGTAAGGGAAAATCATGCCCACCAGGGTGATCCAGTTGATAGAGTGTACTTGGACTTTCAGAAAGCCATTAACAAGGTCTCACATCACAGGCTCTTAAGCAAAGTAGTCATGGGATCAGAGGGAAGGTCCTCTCATGGATCAATAATTGGTTAAAAGATAGGAAATAAAGGATAGGAATAAATGGTCAGTTTTTACAAGGGAGAGGGGTAAATAGCGGGGTCCTCCAAGGATCTGTACTAGGACCAGTGGTGTTGAACATATTCATAAATGATCTGGAAAAGGGGATAAACAGTAAGGTGGAAAAGTTTGCAGATGATACAAAATTGCTCAGGATAGTTAAGTCCAAAGCTGACAGTGAAGAGTTACAAAGGGATCCCCTAAAACTGGGTGACTGGGGAACAAAATGTTAGATGAAATTCAGTGTTGATAAATGCAAAGTTATGCACATTGGAAAACAATCCCAACTATACATACAAAATGATGGAGTCTGAATTAGCTGTTAACACTCAAGAAAGAGAGCTTGGAGTCCTAGTGGATAGTGCTCTGAAAATACCTGCTCAATATGCAGCAGCATTCAAAAAAGCGAATAACGTTGGGAACCATTAAGGAAGGGGTAGATAATAAGACAGAAAATATCGTAGTGCCACTATATAAATCTATGGAATGTCCACACCTCATATAGTCCTGGTCACCCCATCTAAAAATATATATATTAGAATTCAAAAAAGTACAGAGAAGGACAACAAAAATGATTAGGGGTAGAGAACAACTTGCACATGCGGTGAGGTTAAAAAGACTGAGAGCATTCAGCTTAAAAAAGAGACGACTAAGGGAGGCTATAATAGATGTTTATAAAGCCATGAATGGTTTACAGAAACTGAATTATGAAGTGTTATTTACACCTGCGCATAATACAAGAATTCATAGATTCATAGATTCATAGATATTTAGGTCAGAATGGACCATTATGATCATCTAGTCTGACCTCCTGCACAATGCAGGCCACAGAATTTCACCCACCACTCCTGCGAAAAACCTCTCACCTATGTCTGAGCTACTGAAGTCCTCAAATCATGGTTTAAAGACTTCAAAGAGCAGAGAATCCTCCAGCAAGTGACCCGTGCCCCATGCTACAGAGGAAGGCAAAAAACCTCCAGGGCCTCTTCCAGTCTGCCCTGGAGGAAAATTCCTTCCCGACCTCAAATATGGCGATCAGCTAAACTCTGAGCATATGGGCAAGATTCACCAGCCAGATACTACAAAAAATTCTTTCCTGGGTAACTCAGATCCCACCCCATCTAATATCCCATCACAGGCCATTGGGCCTATTTACCATGAATATTTAATTACCAAAACCATGTTATCCCATCATACCATCTCCTCAATAAACTTATCGAGTTTAATCTTAAAGCCAGATAGATCTTTTGCCCCCACAGCTTCCCTTGGAAGGCTATTCCAAAACTTCACTCCTCTGATGGTTAGAAACCTTCGTCTAATTTCAAGTCTAAACTTCCTGGTGGCCAGTTTATATCCATTTGTTCTTGTGTCCACATTGGTACTGAGCTTAAATAATTCCTCTCCCTCTCCGGTATTTATCCCTCTGATATATTTATAGAGAGCAATCATATCTCCCAATGAAATTAACAGGCAGCAGGTTTAAAACTTCAAACAAGGCACAGTCACGCTGTGGAACTTGTTGCCAGGAGATGTTGTGAAGGGCAAAAGTAAAACTGAGTTAAAAAAAGAATTAGATACATTTATGGAGATGAAGTCCATCAATGGCTATTAGCTAAGATGGTCAGGAATGCAAACCCATGTTCTGGGTGTCCCTAAACATCTAGCTTCCAGAAGCTGGGACAGAACAACAGGGGATAAATCATTTGATAATTGCCCTTTTCAGTTCATTCTCTCTTAGGCATCTGGGCAGTGACCACTGTTGAAAGACAGGATAGTGAGCTTGATGGACCATTGGTCTGACCTAGCATTGCCATTCTTATGGTCTTATGAGCATTACAGCAGCCTTGTGCCTTAGAATGTAAACTATCTTGTTTTCTTTCAAAATTAAGTTTCCTAAATTCAACCTGCCACTCATTGAATTAATGTATTAATTTAAACTAAAAGTAGATTTTCTAGTGTTGTATAAATGTATTGTTAGTACCAAATGCAATAACGTATTAAATGTAATGCATGTGACTGTGTATTTATTGATCTGTCTGCTGTTCAGCTTCCAAACAAAATTAGGCCAAAGGCCATTTCTATGTATTAAGCAAACTATTAAATTTAGTCTTTCAAAACATTATTGAAATATTGTAATACATCAACCCACGCAAAAATCCCAAATCTTTAGACAAGGTCACATCAACATAATAACAAAACTCTGAAGAACACAGGAGGAACAAATTGTTCATGGTAATAAAATATGAAAAGGAAATAAAATATAAGCACTTCTATGTCAAAGCAGTGCCTTGCAAAATTAGCATTGAAAACAAAATAACCTATGATGTTGCATGGTTCACATTTTATAGCACTGTATGTTCATACCAAAAAAGTGGTATTTATAGCTTAATAGAAACAGACTGCCATTGTTAAATATAATGGTATGCTTTTATATTAGCATTATCACCTGAACCTGGCATTGTTAATCTATCTTTACACTTGTTAGTTTCGCCTCAAATAATTATTTGTTTTTACTAAACAAAGACTTAATGCAGCCTCACATGGAGATCCCAGTAAAACCATCCAAGACATCCCAAAAAACAACAGATCCAAAGCCATTGCAGTCAATGGAAAGACTCCCATTGACTTCTGTGAATTTTGGATCAGGCCCTCAAAGCTTAAATGACAATACTGTGCAGACATACCACTCTTTGTTAGGGTTTGCAGAGAAACTATTCTTGAGATAAAACTCAGAGAGATGCATCCAGCCTAAAAAGCCAAGCTAGCCTAGAAGAATAAGTCTAAATTGATAGGTCTAAACGTCATGAGAAATACATTCAGTTTGGTAAGGAAAGTAATCAAAAAGGCTCCATACTGTGGTGCTGTCATCTTTCATCTTAATGAGTCCTTAAAAAGAGTAAATAAAAGGAGAAGGATGAAAGTAATTGTTGGCTCTGCGTTGAGTAAGTAGTGAGTTATCAGTAACTTTCATTTTGTGTAATCCCTCCATCTCCAGCTGGCTTCAATTACAGTACATGGAATCTCTGGGGATCCACAATAAACATCATAAATAATAAAAAGAAAAGGAGTACTTGTGGCACCTTAGAGACTAACCAATTTATCTGAGCATAAGCTTTCGTGAGCTACAGCTCACTTCATCGGAAAGCTTATTCTCAAATAAATTGGTTAGTCTCTAAGGTGCCACAAGTACTCCTTTTCTTTTTGCGAATACAGACTAACACGGCTGTTACTCTGAAACCTATAATAAATAATAGTACTTCCGAGTTTTCACACAGAAAGGGGAAAAAGAAGCACAAACTCTTTGTATGTGTGGGTAAAAATGTGTGGGCAGGCATAGGAGGTCTGAGGTGGCACCAAATCTTGCCTTTGAGTGTGGATTGGAAGTGAGCCTCTGCAAACTTTATTCTTCTAAGTGGCAGTGCTTTAGTACACTTGCTGGGTGTAGTGGTATTTGTTAGAGTAAAGAGAGATTATCAGCAGTGGAAATAAAATGAGTCAGGAAAACCATGAGATGCTTTAGTTTACCTAGAAGTATGGGAGGGAGGCCCTTACGTGTATGGGAATTTCTTGTTCCTCTTTTGGAAGGTACCCAACAAATACACTGTCTTCAATCTGATTATTTAGATCTGTTTAGACTGAGGGATGTCTGTTAGTGACTTGTTTGACAGGATGGCAGCCAAGATGTCATTAAAGGCATCTAGGAGCATAACTAGGGCCAGAGCCTCAACTGGTCTATGTTGGTGTAGCTCTAATGAAGTAAATAGAGGTAGGCCATTTTTTGCCAGATGAGGACCTAGCCCTAGTTCTTAAAGGTGGTAAGTTTGCTGAATCATCTGGCTGCTTTCCTGCATGGAGGTGCATGGAATGGGGGTTAATGTTTTCACAGGACAGTAAACTCACAATCAGAGACTACCAGATGTTAGCCTAGTAGCACCTCCACTGCACTGAACTGGTTGGGGTGTTCTGTGTGATTGTTTTGCAGTCTAAAGACCATATAATTTACAATGGAATTTAAATTGATAAAAAGGGGTTGCCTCTGATCAAATGATCATCTGTATCCACTTGTTGGGTATCATTTGTTTTGTATTTAATGAAAATTGAAACCTATGTGCCATAACCTGTTCTAACTGTAAACCTATTTCTTTCAGGTACCCTCAGCAAGGGCATCATAAAATCTTTGTATATGTAATGATGACCTTTAAAACTAAAAAAACTGACACCAAGGCAAGCTGCACACCATTTACACAAGAACTCCTTAGAATTTACTCTACCTATGCCATCTGCTTTCTCTGGTATCTAGAGGGCTGTGCTCATTCGAGAAAGGGTAGAGTTGATAGAAAATGTTTTTCCTCATTCAAAAGAGCAGGCCAGATGCAGTGTATTCATAGAAACAATCTGAGACATCTTTTCAAACCCCTGATGCACAATTTCTGTTTTAAAGTGTGCACTTGGTTCTTTGGTTAGAGCAGGGTGGGAAATGGAATTTTCATCCCAGGGGAAATTTATGACATTTCAAAGTTTTCTTTCAACCTTCTTTCTTTCAAGTTTTTTTTTTTTTTGGAACAAAAAGCCAAAATTCACCACAAAACATTTCCAAAATATTTGTTTCAGAAACAACCTTATTATGATGTTTCATTTCAACTTTATTATCTCAACTTTTATGTTATAACATAGTTGAAATGTTATAAATTACAATACAAATACAAAATGAAAGATGTTGACCTTATCGAAGTGAATCATTTTGATCATTTCCCATCAAAGATGTCGACGGAATCAACACATTCCCACAAAATGTTTCAATTTTATCCAGTCAGCATTTTCTGATGGAAAACTGTTCAGTTGGAAAATTTTCAGCCAGCTCTAGCTGAAATCTTCAGTGTGTTCTCTCTCTTATCTCTTCCCCAGTCTGGCAAAAGAAAGCAGTCTGGTGACATTGCAAAAAAGATTTTCTTTACTATACTAGAGCTAGCCTTACCATGCATTCCCTTCTCCCACTATCACCTCTGAGTCTCTCTCCTCCTACACTACCTGTTCTGCATAGAACAACTTTTTTAATTCCATTGAACTAGGCCTCCTTCTTCTCATTCAAATCCCTGCCAAAACCTACTTCTTCCAAGACTACCACAACTGCAAATGAAGTCAGTGAATCAGCCTTTGTATCTTTTCCACAACAACTTCTAAAAAGGGGGATTAAGAAACTGGAAAGCAGGAAACGGGGGGGGAAGCAACCTCCCTCTGGATTTCGCAGAGCATCTTGTTTTAGCTGTAACTTAATTTATGATTATAATCTCCCCATGGTGAGGAATGTCTTTATTTGTGCCTTATGCAATACTGAGCACATCATCTGATCTTACTGAACAATATGTAATCATAATTTTGTAAACAGAGACCGCACACATTTTGAAATACCAGGAAGCTCACCATCTAACAGGAGTTTGATTTTGTTCTTAGATATTCCAACTGAAAGATTGTTCTATCTTTTAAAAAAAAAACAATTAGTGCACCTTCAGGGTCTGCTACTTTGCTATTTGACCCTCCTGCATAGCACAGGTACAGAATGTTGCCTGCCTAAGCACCAGCTTAAAAAATGATGAGGAAGAGAGAGAGAGCAAAGGGAAACCTAATCTTGTACTGATAAGAGCATGGTCACCAAGTTACTCCTACCCTGTTGCAGGAGTAGGGCCTACACACGGAGCCCAAAGTGAAACACTGCTGTCTCTTCAGATACAGCCATTTCCATCCACAGCCCATCACTTGCTAACCTGTTTCTTGAGAGTAAGGGAGTAGGTATACACAGGGTTTGATCCTCAATTTTCCCATTTATAAAATGAGAATAATACTTACCCTACTTCCTAGGAGTCCTCTGAGAATACACTTAATTATTTTTTTTCTCTCCCTGTCCTCATTTTCAACTGGCAAACCATTCTTGCTCAACCTTTTAAAAGCAAGCAGACAAAAATCCAATCTCAATTAGACACCAGGCCTAGAAGACTTCACTGTGAAAGGTGAAAGTTTGAGAAAATTATGACAAACTGAGACAGGCCTTTAGAATAGATATGATTGGGCAACCTAAATCTCTGATGAACTGGTCTGGGTGGGTAATATGGTTGTTTTGCAATCTAAAGACTATATAGGGAGTCACTACATGCCTCTCTCTCTCTCACACACACACACAACCCTCTTAAGGATCCACGACTGAATCCTGGCTCTTTAATTCTGAAAACACAGATGTTTACCACTTAAGCTAAAGTTCCCTGGTTGATGGTTGTAGTACTAGGCCCTTTGTCTTTCCTGTGGGACAGCCACTAAGGGTCTGTTTATACGGCAGCTGGGAGCAAGCCTACCAGCCCCGGTAGACAGACTTGTCCTAGTGGGGCTTGCACTAGTGCACTAAAATTAGCTGTGTGAAGGTAGTAGCACTGACAGAGACATGGACTAGCCACCCGAGCTTGGACCCAGAGGATAGAGAGAGAGGTTCACTCCCACTTGCCATGTAGACATAGCCGAGGACACATCATATACAGACATAGAATATCAGGGTTGGAAGGGACCTCAGGAGGTCATCTAGTCCAACCCCCTGCTTCCACTTGCCATGTAGACATAGCCGAGGACACATCATATACAGACATAGAATCATAGAATATCAGGGTTGGAAGGGACCTCAGGAGGTCATCTAGTCCAACCCCCTGCTCAAAGCAGGACCAATCCCCAACTAAATCATCCCAGCCAAGGCTTTTCAAGCCGGGCCTTAAAAACCTCTAAGGATGGAGATTCCACCACCTCCCTAGATAATGCATTCCAGAGCTTCACCACCCTCTAAGTGAAATAGTTTTTCCTAACATGTTTATGTGGAGCCTGTTCATTTTACCATGAGGATAGGATTAGTAATAGGGAGAGCTTCTGGAAAAGTAGGTGGATGCCAGCTAGATTTTAGAGGCCATTCACAGCTATCTGTGAGGAGGAGACGTGTTTTGTAATACTTCCTGCTTTACAGAACAGTGAAATCCCTGAACTAAGAACTGGCTCAGTTTTGTGATTGCTGAGAATTGAAAGAATGTTGCTGAAGTATATTGATATGAAAGTACAGCTGCTTGTCTAGGTCATTCCAGTCAAAACAGTACAAAATACAAGATGCAGTTTACCATATTTGTTTTGCACCAGATAAAATAAGTAACTCACATGAACTGTACTAGTTGATTGAGTTCTATGAGTAAAACAATTGTATCTTGCAGTATCGAGCTGCTGATGCAAACTTCTGTGAAACAAAGGGCATCTTGGAATTCGATGACAGAGGCAAATAAAAAAAATGCTCTATGATAAAAATATATAGCTAAACTTCAACAAAAAACTTTCTTGGCCCTGGTTTATCAATAAAAATAGATGTGCATATGGCAATGCCAACCGTATACTGTATAAACTGGTTTCAGAGTAACAGCCATGTTAGCCTGTATTCACAAAAAGAAAAGGAGGACTTGTGGCACCTTAGCGACTAACCAATTTATTTGAGCATAAGCTTTCGTGAGCTACAGCTCACTTCATCGGATACATACTGTGGAAGGTATAGAAGATCTTTTTATACACACAAAGCACGAAAAAATGGGTGTTTACCACTACAAAAGGTTTTCTCTCCCCCCACCCCACTCTCCTGCTGGTAATAGCTTATCTAAAGTGATCACTTTAGATAAGGAGAGTGATCACTTTAGATAAGCTATTACCAGCAGGAGAGTGGGGTGGGGGGAGAGAAAACCTTTTGTAGTGTTAAACATCCATTTTTTCATGCTTTGTGTGTATAAAAAGATCTTCTATACTTTCCACTGAATGCATCCGATGAAGTGAGCTGTAGCTCACGAAAGCTTATGCTCAAATAAATTGGTTAGTCTCTAAGGTGCCACAAGTACTCCTTTTCTTTTTACTGTATAAACCATATCTGAAACATGTATTTAGGGAAATGTAGCAGATTCAGTGCTAACCTCAGGGTACAACACACACTTTTATAATGTAATCCTAGTGCTTCATTGAATTATATCCAGCTGAATTCCAGCTATTTTGCTACAGCTGAATAATTCTTCAAATATATATCTGAAGCCAAATAGGATGAGATGCCATTATCAACAGACTTTGATTTGAGGTGGTCTATATGATTATGATCATGTCAATTTACCTTTTACAGTGAGCCAGTAAGAGCTTCAGGGGATTAGCATGCCTGAAAATCTCACACACTGAAATAAAGTCTTAAATGCTTTATTTTAGGCATTACAGTTTGAAAATTTTGGCTTCTTGGTTAATAGTCTAAGCAAAAGAGCAATTGTAGTAAAGTGTTTAGCCTTTCCACAGTTCATTAATCTACTTAAATTTTTTTAAGAATAAAAAGAATTAATTATTTTGGGCTACATTGTGATACTCACTTTAGCATCTTACTCTACAAGTAGCTACTTGGATTTTAATGGGACTATTAATGTTGTAAGGTACTATTGAATGTGAGTTATGGTATCACAGTCTGGCCTTTGATAAAGAAAAAGTCATTCTTCACTGAGTAACTGTAATCATCATTACTTTATAAAAGAAAAATGGGAATAACAACCTTTAATTACAATTAGAGGCTTCATCCTGTAATTCATATACTTTTAATCTAAGGTAGATATTCTCTCTGCAATAAAATTTGTTTATAATGTGTTTTTACAGATAACAAGAGCAAGTTATTAACCAAATATTCTAGGAAAACTAACATGGAATTAATATGCTGATTTTTGTGAGCTGAGAAGTGACTTGTTATTGGTCTTGCTTCTTATAACATTCAGCTGTAAATAAATGATCCAATATAATACAGGTAACTATATCATTTACTCTTCTCACCATTATTTGGTCATCCAAACACCATTTCCATTTATTTAGTGTTTGACTGAAACCTAAAATTGGATATTTGCTTCCTTCTGGGTTTTTTGTTTGCTTGCTTGCTTATTTGTGAATCAAAAATGTGTGTTGTACTAATTTCTTCCTGGGAAATAGTAACTCCATTAACTGTAGACTTTTGCTCTTTGCAGACCCTCCCAATCTGACCTGTGTCTTGACTCATGTAACCATCTGTCCCTAATATCTAATTGTCTTCCAGTTTGTCAAGGTGAAATTTTACATCAGACAAATTTCTGGAAATGATTACTATCTCCTTTGACACTCCTAGTTTGTGCGATTGGGATGAATTCCATATCAGCTGCTAGCTTTTCTCTGAGTGAAAGAATATTAAACACTCACTGAACTTTGAATGCCTTGGCTTGCTGACTCCACTAATAACGCCTATGACCCCATCCCAGCAAAGCACATAAGCATGTGTGTACATCAAGCACATGAGTTGTCAAGGTTCCTCCCCCACTCTGAACTCTAGGGTACAGATGTGGGGACCTGCATGAAAAACCTCCTAAGCTTATCTTTACCAGCTTAGGTCAAAACTTCCCCAAGGTACAAAATATTACCCCCGTTATCCTTGGACTGGCCGCTACCACCACCAAACTAATACTGGTTACTGGGGAAGAGCTGTTTGGACGCGTCTTTCCCCCCAAAATACTTCCCAAAACCTTGCACCCCACTTCCTGGACAAGGTTTGGTAAAAAGCCTCACCAATTTGCCTAGGTGACTACAGACCCAGACCCTTGGATCTTAAGAACAATGAACAATCCTCCCAACACTTGCACCCCCCCTTTCCTGGGAAATGTTGGATAAAAAGCCTCACCAATTTGCATAGGTGACCACAGACCCAAACCCTTGGATCTGAAAATAATGAAAAAGCATTCAGTGTTTTACAAGAAGACTTTTAATAAAAAATAGAAGTAAATAGAAATAAAGAAATCCCCCCTGTAAAATCAGGATGGTAGATATCTTACAGGGTAATTAGATTCAAAAACATAGAGAACTCCTCTAGGCAAAACCTTAAGTTACAAAAAAGATACACAGACAGAAATAGTTATTCTATTCAGCACAATTCTTTTCTCAGCCATTTAAAGAATTCATAATCTAACACATACCTAGCTAGATTACTTACTAAAAGTTCTAAGACTCCATTCCTGTTCTGTCCCTGGCAAGCACAGCATACAGACAGACCCAGACCCTTTGTTTCTCTCCCTCCTCCCAGCTTTTGAAAGTATCTTGTCTCCTCATTGGTCATTTTGGTCAGGTGCCAGCGAGGTTACCTTTAGCTTCTTAACCCTTTACAGGTGAGAGGAGCTTTCCCCTGGCCAGGAGGGATTTCAAAGGGGTTTACCCTTCCCTTTATATTTATGACATGAGTAGATCCATTGAAACCAGTGGGACTATTCACATGCTTAAGTACTTTGTTGGATGGGAGCCTTTATCCTTACTTACATTTATTGCATCCTGAGTATATGTGCTCCACAGGCAAGTGGAGAAGACTTAGATTCAGAGTACCTGGGTTTACTTGAATAGAAATGTTATTAAACTAACACTATAAGGGATTTTAAATACTTTAATTGTTAGTAGTTGTAGACAGCTTTCGTTGCCTGTCTCTCAACACATTTCTGAGCAGTCTGAAATATATTCGTCCAGTAAAACCTCAGGTTTGAAGCATTCATTTAGGTATCATAGTCAAGATCAATTAACATATGTTAGTTATGTTTTTTGTCATCCATACACTTGCTCTAATGTATCTTTCAATTGTCCATCTTGTTTTGACATCAGCATCTTGATTTCCAATATCATAAGCTTAATGGATTTACAATGACGTTATCATAAGTTTGCTTAGATAACACAACCAAACCTTTGGGGAATTTGAAGAGGGTCCCTTTCAGTCAACTGTTTTATATCCTTAGTACAGAAATAAACAGGCTTTATCAGGAGCTTATTTTACATCAATTCTAACTGATGACATTCTTAGACACCCATAAGAAGCAATCATTATTCCTTAGAGGTTCATTTGTTTGTACTCTCATGGGTATTTTCTCAGCTAAGGCCTTTTTATAAATACCATTTCTGCTGTCGAGTATCAGGGGGTAGCTGTGTTAGTCTGTATCCACAAAAACAACAAAAAGTCCAGTGGCATCTTAAAGACTAACAGCCCGAATAAATCTGTTAGTCTTTAAGGTGCCACCAGACTCCTTGTTATTTCTGCTGTAGGATTTTCTTGGCTCTCTGTACAGCTGTCTCAGCCTGTCCATTCACACGTGGGTAATGTGGGCTATCAGTACTAACATCAAAAGCATATTTCATTCATAATGACTTAAATTCTGCTGCAGTAATTGTGGTCCATTGTCTGTCAGTAGTTGTTCCAGAATAACAAAATGAGCAAAAGTGCATTTCAGTTTCTAGATAACATTGTGTCATGTTATGTTTTTTAACTACACTATTTCTATATACCCGGGAAAATAATCCACTACAACCAGGTAATAATGTTCTCTGAATTTGCATAAATCTGCAGCTAGTCTCTTCAAGGTCTGCTTGGTAGGGGTATTTGTCCAGTGTATCGTTCAGCATTGTCTCTTATGTTGATTGGTACTAGATCTCCTTTCAAAAGTCCAATAACATCAAATCCTCCATCAAGTTCTTCCACCTTTCTCATTAGGCCAGGGGTGGCCAAACTGGGGATTGCAAGCCGCATATGGTTCTTTTACCATTAAAGTGTGGCTTGTGGAGCCCCCCCTCCCACACCCCCATTCTTCACCTACCAGACTTGGGGTTGCGGAAGCTCAGGACCTCTGCCTTCTGCCCAGCGGGAAGGGGGGCGGTCTGGAGGCTTCAGCCCTGCAGGGCACACCTGCCAGGGCTTGGGGCTTCAGCAGGAACAGGGCTGAAACCCCAACCCCCAGCTCCCAGCAGGCGTGCCCAGGTTCTCGAACTTCTGAAGATTGTTGTATGTGGCTCTGAGGGCCAGTGAGTTTGGCCACCCCTGCAGTAGGGCCATCATGGCTGCCATACTGTGGCTGAAAAGCTTATTGGTCTTTGGTCTTTTGATTACATGCACTCTGAATGCATAGCTTTTCTCTTTGTAAATTGTTTCTGTGATGAACTGGCCCATGCAGTTCAGGATAACTACAAGGCTAGTCAGAACTGTGTCAAGTGACTTCTGGTCTGGGAAGGGTTGAAGGTTATTGTAAGTCATTTCTGAGATGACAGTGACTTCAGCTTCTGAGTCAATTTTAAAATCAATAGTCTTGCCATAAATATTCAATTTCACTCTCCAGGCAGGTTCTGCACTGTCATGAGTGATAGATCCCAAAGGAATTATTGTTGATTGTCTGTAATATGAGTCAACTCCCTGACTGCTTTGGTGCCTAAAACAGCTGCAAAATGTCCATATTTTGTGCAGGTATTATGACTTGCACCTCTGGCATCATCTCTTTGGATATGCCTTTTTCAACATCTTTGCACTGAATTTGTCCCTCTTAGCCTGGGAGTAATTTCTCCTTGCCTTGGGGATTTTGTGATAATGACTTTTAACACTCAATTGTCTGTTTACAGCTTCCAAGCTACTTTCAGGTTCTTCAAGTTGCTCCTGCCTTTTGTTCTGCTGTTTGACTAGTTCAGCTTGCTTTGCTATCAGTATAGCTGTGGCCAAGCTTAAGTCTATCTTCATCTGTAGCTGCTGTGAAAGATTTTTATCTGTTAAGCCAATAACCAGCCTGTCTGATATTTTCATGTATTGCAGTTCCAAAATCACAGTTTTCAACCAATGCATGCAGAGCGTTTATAAAACATTCAGTGTTTTCTCCTGGTTCTTGAATTCACTTGTGAAAACATGCTTTTTAATAAACCATATTTCTCTGAGGCATAAAGTATGCATCAAATATTGCCAGAACCTTTTCATAGTCATCTTTGTGACTGTCTTCTGTAAAGTCAAAGGATTTCAAGATATGCTCTGCCTGCAGCGCCACAGCATAAATTAAAGAAGATACCTGAATATCTACAGTTTCCTGGTGGAGCTTGGTGGCAATTTGAAATCTTGAAAATACTGCTTTCAATCTTTCCATTGTGAAGATTTGGCAAAGCTGAAGTTCTCTGGGACACTGAAGAGTTGTGTGTTGATGAGATCCTGCAACCTTTGTTGTTGTTGTTGTTGTTTTTTTCTCTTGTGTCTGCAACCTTTTGCTTTGGTTCTTGTGGGGTTTTTTTCCTCTGTCACTAATTTACTTCTGACTATATGTCATGTACTTCTTGTACACAGTAGCTTGCCGGGCTATTAGTAGATCAGGCTTCTGTATCAGATATAGACTGACTACAGAACCAATTTCCCAGAGAGATATCCACGAGATGTGTTCAGTATAAGATCCTTTAATGCTCTGCCAGGCATGGCTAAGTTTAGTTTAGTTTAGTTATTTTAGAAATAAGGTGCAAATTTTAACCATGAAGGTAATTAATCATTGGAACAACATACTCAGGGTTGTGGCCTATTCCGCAATCAGTGAAAATCTTTAAAACAAGATTGTATGTTTTTCTAAAAGACATGCTCTATTTCAAGCTTCTGGATATGAAGCAGTAGTTAATTCAAGGAAATCCTACAGTTTGTGATATGCAGGAGGTCAGACTAGATGACCACAGTTGTCTCTTCTGGCCTTCAAACCTATTAATAGATAAACATTTTGTGAAAGCCCCTTGTTAAAATATTGGCAGCACGTCACCTTGTTTGATAATATATTCAATCTGTTATGACGCAGAAAGATTTGCTCCCAAGAACAGCTTTAAAGGACACATGGTTTACATTTTGTTTAATTTGATCTAATCAGTATGTCTGAGTTGTTAACTCAGGCATCAGCTCTGTATGCATCCAGAGAAAGGTGATCCATATTTAACATAGGCAAATAAAAGCAAAGTATTGATCTATGACAATTAGTTCCTTACACCAAGACCAGTTGTACTATCAGTACTGGGAAAGGGCCAATTCCCAGCCTCAGAAGAGAAACAAAAAAATGTTTATCTGAAAAAGTGTTCAGTGTGGTTCTGCCCTAAAAGCTGATTTGTTAAAATGTCATCAAGTGATTTCATTTTAATTGTCCTTCTATGGTTTCCAGATAAAATCTGCTCAACGTACACTTAAAAATAAAGTTTTTCTAACTCTCAACCCCACAAACTTAGCCTTGGATCAGAATGCCACCACTCACTTATCACTAACAATAAAGATTCTGGGAGAAATTTTCAAAATAGCCTTTGAGCTAGATTTTTTTAAAGTCTTTAAACTCCTAAAGATGCAGATAGGTACCTAGTCGGATTTTCAAAGTAGCTAAATGATTTAAGCCCCTAACTCTCATTGAAAGCAATGGGATTTAGGCACCTAACTTGCTTAGTGTTATTGAAGAGTGCACTAGGT
The DNA here is from genome assembly GCF_965140285.1 of Lepidochelys kempii. Classification (NCBI taxonomy): domain Eukaryota; kingdom Metazoa; phylum Chordata; order Testudines; family Cheloniidae; genus Lepidochelys; species Lepidochelys kempii. The sequence goes on from NC_136381.1 coordinate 84,699,981, forward strand.
GCCTGTCTGTCTATTTAGGCATCTAAAAAACTTTGAAAATCTGGCCCTTAGGAGCCTAAATCCCATTGACTTTCAAGCAGTTCAGCACCCTTGTTCAAGCTGAAGCCACAGAGTCCCCAAAGCGGGATTTTTAATGTAGGTGGGGGACCTCATATCTCACCAGATGGGCCTGATCCTGTAGACATGATCGGAGCACACCTAACACCTGTCAGACCCTGCAACAGGGAGAGTGAATGCAGGGGGGCAGCACAGCACCTGCACAAAAGACAGAGAGGGGCACAGGGAAATGCAAGGCAAATGAGAGAATTATTAAGCATGAGCAGAAGACACAGACTGTTTCAACTGCTGGAGTATTTGGTACATAAGCAGCTGTCCTGGCTTAGGTGCCTAACTCTAGAAGAAGGTTCGTGGCTGAGGATTCTGAGCAGGAGGCACATATCTCTGTCCCATCAGCCAGGAGTACCGGGTCAGCTGCTTAGATACCTAAGACCCTTTCCTTTCACTGCACCTCTCCTCAGCATTTCACTCCTGGCTAGTATAGTGGCTCCTTGCTCAGCTGGCTGGCTTCTGAAAATCCCTTTCTTAGGCACTTAATTATCTCTATAGGGACCCTAGATGCCAAGGAGCCACGTAACAAGGGGCTGAAAATTCTACGAGGCAGTGGGCCTTCTAAAGGTTAGATGTTGTTCCACTCAGCTAAGCAACACCTAAAATCTCTTTAAAAAGATGGCTCCAATTGCTCAAGTCTCTTTTGAAAATGGGACTTAGGCTGGGAAATCAGTTATACGTCAGCTTTCGAAAATTTTACCGTCTTCATTAGAACTATTCTTGTGTTGGTTGGTAGAATTCAGCTCACTCTTCTGTAGCTGTAGCTGTGTTGTCTCTACAGGACTAACAGGAATAAAAAATGAAAAAAAAATTCAGTCGGTATACTAAGATGACACACAAGGAGCGGCTGGCGTTAATCCAATGGAGCCACTTTTACACAGTCAGATTTCAAAGTATTGTACTGAGGGTCGCATGGACCCAGGCTATTAGGAATACACTGCCTCTGAATTTCTGAACTCAATTCATAAGAATCGAGAACTGCAGATACATGCCCTGTCCCCCAGCATGACTCATTCCTGTTGTCTGTGACAATGATAATGGTGAGACCACACAAAGGATTTGAAGGTTATAACTCTCAGTGACTTCTGTCGTCAGAGCAAGCCACAAAATTGTTTTCAGCAACAGAGATCATTTACTGGTTGTCATGACAGCTCTTGTTTGTCAATTCACTGTGCAGCCACACTGCTGTAAAAGGTAAACAATTTGTATTTGTCAATTGATTAATAGGTCTACAGACCATTAAAATGAGAGCTGAAAGAAACATTTCTAATAGGATTAGAATAAGCTGGAGATAGCATGATTTTCTGATAAAAGAATGCAATAGAGATAGCTATATTCAAGTTTGGCTGATGCCTCACCTAAAGGGACATACACACATGTTTATTACAGGTCTTCAATTGATCTGGTACGTGGCAGTACAGCATACTAGTGCCTCTCTCAAACTGTTGTCTTGTCTTCCAGATTCTCAGCTTTCTTTATTTTTTTAACAAAGCAAATCTTTAGGTGTTATGGTTGTGAAGAAAACCTTAGAATGTTAACGAAGCAGGGGGTTGGACTAGATGACCTCCCGAGGTCCCTTCCAACCCTGATATTCTATGATTCTGTGAAGTATAGCCAATGGAGGGATGTCGATATGAGTCTGCAGAGAACGTGGAGCAATAGTTCTGTGAGGTATGGATTGCTGCATTCATTTTAGTGAGAGCTTAAAGATGCCTAATGATAATTTAAATGTCAACAATGCTAATTATTTCATTCTACATGTAAGAACAAAGAGGGAGGTTTACAGATGTGCACAATTCACTGTGTCTGACATATCGTTTTGGTGCTATGAGTTGGTGGCTTTTGGGAGATACCAACACCAAATGTTTTTCCCCAGTCAAGAAGGATTTAAACCCAAGTAACCCAGCAGAGCCCATCGACCCCACCAAGAGGAAGCCAAGTTCAAGGAGCCCAGTGGAGCCCAGACAGCATGCAGAGTCATATTTTGAACATGTGCACAATTTACTGTCACAAAACCACATTTTGGTGACTAACATGGGTGGAGCTTATGTTGGTGGGCAGCGCTTGGAAGAGTATAAATACCTTTTTCCCTTCAGTTTGACCCCAGTTTAGTAGGGTCTTATTCAGTTCTCACTGAAGTCAATGAAAAAACATTGATGAAGGTGGACCAGCTCCTATTTACCTAGAAAAAAGCAGAGACCTACCGTGATCTGCCGGATAGGCCAGTTGAATGGGGAGACCTGGGTTCTATACCTGGCTGACTGATCTACTCCTTGTCACTGTCTTTTTGTGTGACCAATGGCAAGCCACTTCTCTGTCACTCTGTTTTCCCTCCCACCCTTTGTCTGTCTTGTTTGTTTAGACTGTAAGCTTTTGAGGGGCATGAACTGTCTCTAACTTTGTGTTTGCACAGTCTTTAATATAATGGGACCTCGGTCTTGGTACCTCTAATCTCTATTGTAATACAAATAAATAATAATAGAAAAAATAATTATCTTGTGTCAGTTGCAATAGATTGTATTGCACAAATGGAAATGAATTTTTGTTTATTCAATCTATTGTAACCCTTCTGCCCGTCAGAGTTGGCAGCAACAAGGGCCGGGTTCAATATCTAGGGGTTCCATTCCAATAACACAATGCAAACCGGCTCGAGCCCCCACCCAGTGACCTGGGACAAATATATACCACCCCCGCTGGGCGCCTCCAAGAGGCAATACTTCCCCTCTCGCAAGCACATAGTCTGAGTGTAGCAAAAGTCTTTTAATAACAGAGAGAAACAATGTGGCATTATGTTGGGGAAACACCACCAACCGGATTCATAACACAACCCATGAGCAAAAACAACCCCACCCCAGGCAAATTGGGGCATGCCCTTTTCCCTTTGGTTCTTGAGTCCAGCAACCCCAAAAGTCCAATGCCCCAAAAGTCTCTGTCCCTGGTCAGGGCAGCCCCAGAGTTCGAAAGTTTATCGGCGGAGCTTTACCTCCCAACCTGGGTGGAAATGGGACGGGGGTAAGAGGCACCTTACGTGATCTGAAGCTGACCGCCCCATAGCTCCATAGCGGCGCTCCTCTCCGCTCCGCCAGCCGCCCCACAAAACTCCTTCGCGCAGCTGCACTCCGCTCCGCCAGCCGCCCCACGAACTCCTTCGCTCAGCTGCGCTCCGCTCTGCCAGCCGCCCCACGAACTCCTTCGCTCAGCTCCACGGCCCACAAGCAGCTCCTGCCATCCACACACTGCTCCGTGTCGAACTGCTTCGCCAGCCGTCCCGCAAACTGCTCCACAATATATCTTCAGGCTCCCCCACTACTTAACACAACACTCAGTGATTTCAGCACTTAGGTGAATTCAGCTTATAATAGGGGAGCCCCAGTGCTGGTGCACTGTCAGCCCAAAGTGAGCTCAGCAGCCTATAACTAGACTTCTAATGAAATCAAAATTAGCTCTGATATTCCACAGTGGAGAGAGGAGGAAGTGCAATTAGCATGTAAGGCCCTCACCAAGGGGCCCATGCCACCAAGTATTAATACTTGTCCCCAGCCTCTCTCCATTCACACAGTTTTGGAACCCATGACCCTTGCCTAGCGAGTGCTACTTAGATGATGGTGAATCCCTCCATCGTAACAAAAGGCCACGTACAGTTCCAAGCACAGTTCCCATAATCAGGGTAATAACAATTTATTCTTCCTGCCCCAATAACAGAGACACTGGGGATCCCACAGCAGCCAAAGTGACCATTTGGGCAGCTATGGTCTCATTCTAGGCGTGGTGGGTGTGCCTATGCAAATGAGATCGGCCCCTGAAGTTCTTTTCCACAACTTGCCACACCTCACCACCAGATGTCAGGGTGGAGCTCATCCTGACACTGCTTACACTATAGAATGACATATACCAAATTCTCTAGTTCAGATTCCCTGCTATGACACTACAGTCGTTAGTAGGGTTATATCCTGGATAAAAGACTCCTGTGTTTCTAGTTACTATACATCTTTAGTCCTCGGCATGTGTTTACAAGATTTGGCATGTGGAACTAGCATGGATGAGGTATGTGCAAGTCTCATCATCTTTTGTTGGTGTTTTTTATACATAGCAGAATTTGAGCTACTTTAGACCTAGCTATAAAATGAATATTTCCCCGTTTCCAAACCATTGCATGTCCTCAAGACTTCTCTGAATGATGTACAGAACTGCATCATTTCTTTCATAATCTTGTGTTGTGCTTAAACTCCTCTCCATAATATTTTTGCAATTAACATGTATTTTTGTTTATTTTTTATTTTTTTCACAAGATGTTGAGTCCCAACAATTGCAATAAAATCTATTAAACTGAAGCTGAATGGGTCTCCTCTTGTTGAAGGTCGTCTTTATAATCCATAGTCAACAATTGTTGAATATTTCTTATCTCTATTCAGTGATGGCATCAGGCATCTGATTTCCAACACTGCAAGTGCAAGATGAATTATTATTCTGCTTGGCAAAGCACAGGCATTAGGTGCATTGATAAGCAAGGTCAATAGTTTGTTCTGAGTCACAAGAATCAAACATTAAAATTTCAGTATTTTAATGTCAAGGGTAATTAAAAGAGAGACATGTCTCTGAAAACACAAAGTTTTGTCTGGAAAAGACAAAGAAAATAGCCCTAGACAATAACCTATGATCTTAATTGCAAAGGTTAGAGCAGAACATTGACTGACTAGCTTGTCTTAGGTTTTTGCTACCATTGTTTAAATCTGATTCATGAACTGTATGTTAGAGCAGATGAGTTTTTTAATGTAGACCGTAAATTTCAAAATGCAGGTATTTCTTATATATAATCCCCAAACCACTGAAACCTAAACTAACATTGGCAACCCATTTGTATTTTAAACCACAAGTAATTCTAGACTTTGAGGCATGTAAAATCACATATTCTTAATGCCTTCCAAAATGACTGGAGAAATCAAAAGCTCTTTAAGAAGAGACATTGAAAATCAGTGTTTAGAGAGGAGGCAAATAGGAGGAGATATGACAGGTATGCAAAATGAATGATATAGAGATTGGTGTAGAGTACTCCTGTGTACCAGTTCTTACACTACCAAAGTCAGAGGACATTCGATGAAATTGAAAAGTAACAAGTTTATACCTATTAAAATAAATACTTTTTACACAATGCATAACTGACCTGTGGAGCTCATTGCCACCAGTTTTCACTAAGACAAGGATTTAGCAAGCTTCAGAAAGGATAAGACAATTGAGAATATGTTGATAATGAGAATGTCTTTAGTTACATTAAAAGAATAAAAATAATTGTAAGGAAAATAAACATTCATGTTTCAGTGCATAAGCTGGTGGGGATAAGGAAAAACTTCCCCTATTGGCAGGCTATTCCTTTATGAAGTTTCTTTTTGCTTCCTTTGAAACACCTGGCACTGGAAACAGGAATCTGGACTAGATGGACCTCTGTTATAGAGTCATAGAGTTTAAGATCAGACGGGACCACTAAATCCTCTACTTTGACCTCCTGTATATCACAGACCTCCAACATCATCCAGCACTGTCCAGAACCAGTCCATTTTGATTTGAAAATTCTTTGATTTGATTTGCGCTCTCGTTATAGGATCAGTGAAATTATATGATGGGGCATGATGTGGGACAAAGACCAAAAAAGAACATGTGCTTGCTGGTGCATGGAGGCACAGAGGCTTGGACTCCTAGATCAGAGGTTCTCATGACAAATGTTTTGGTGGCCTCAGGGTGCGGCCACCAACGCTTGCTGGTGGCCTCTCTCACATTTTTTTTCCTAAAATACTTAATTAACTTTAGAAAGAAAACAAATTAATATGCACATGTACACATCCAAAGCATTGTAATGTATTTATTGCTAACTACTAAGGCTGCTGCCGTGAAAAGTGATATTTGTATGTTTGTTAACATGTTTCACAGCCTCCCAGCTAGCTACTAAGTCTGCTGTGAAAAGTGGTATTAACAAACACACAAGTATCACTTTTCACAACAGACTTACTCAGCCTTGGCAAGCCCAGGGACAAATTAAGCCTTAGATGGGGAGGTGGATAGGGAGGCAGCAGGGACCAGGGGAGGCAGCGGGGAGCCAAAGCCTAGGAAATGAGGCCCTGAGATGGAGCTTGAAGCCCCTGTAGCCTAAAGCCCCAGAGTTGGGGGCCGGGGCTAGAACCTGAGGATCAGGGGACGGAGCCTGAAGCCAGATAGCCAGAGCCTGTTGCCCCACCACCCCAGGGCTGAAGCCTGAAGCCTGAACCTCACTGCCCCCAGGAAGGTGGGGAACTCACAGGCTGCCAGTTCCTCCAGCATTGTGCCCCAGGTGTCTCCAGAGGGAGGGGCAGGACCCAACCCCTTCTGGCAGCCCCAGCAACCAACACCAAGGCAGCACATCCAGGAGCAACATAGAGGGGGATGGACTGCACTGTACATTACTCAGAGTAGTGAGTAACATTGCTAAATAATACTACTTTCATCTCTTAACTGTCCTTATAAAAATGATTTTTATTGTAATCAGCCCAAATGCTGCAGCCCTTACTCAGGCAAAACTCCCATTGGGAGTCAGGAGAATTTGGCCCATCATGTTTTATCCACACATAGTTAATAAAATCAACCCCAATGATAGAGGTGTTAGTGGATATTAGCTACATTTACTTTTTTGATTCTGAGGAAAGAGGAGGGCCAACGTTTAAGGGCCACTGCAGCAGCAAGGAAAAAGTCAGAGATATTTCCAACCGTTTTTTTTTGTTTGTTTTATTTACATTACAAATGCCAACTGCTGGCAATATCCACATTTGGCTGGAAGCCAGTTCCAGAGCAGAGCAAGCCATGAATCGAAAAGTGCTGTGGACTTTGAGAAGGGTGTTATTGCAATGATAAAAAGCCTGACAGCCTTGCATACTAAATAATAACAGGTTTCCCTAAACCAGGAAGGCCCTACAAAACAAGAACCTAAAAATGGTTGAAGCAAGTGTAGCTAATGGCTAAAGAAGGGAGACGTGGCAGCTGAGTTCTATTTTTTGCTCAGCCACTTGCTATGTGTCCTTGAGCAAGTCAATTAAGCCCTCTTTTCTTCAGTTGATCCATCTCTAGAATGGTTATAGCAACACCCTGAAGGGGTCCTGTAAAGCTCCATTAATGCTGGGAAAAGCAGTAACCTCTTTGGCTGAAGTGTTCTGTATATGTGAAAAATACAATTAATTAACTACTGTTATTGAGCACAGCACATTTGGACACCAACAACAGTTTGTCTGTGTAATTACTGTAGTGTAACTTTTAACCCAATCAAGTCAAAGGTAGAGTATGTATTTGTGATGTTGGCAGGCCAGATGCCAGTTCTTGTCAAGGCCTCAGACATTACCTCAGAATGGATAACCTTGTAGCTGGAGACCAGACCAGGTCACCTGTATGTTAGTTTTGCTTACAATGGGTATTAGTCTTATAAGAATGTGGTTAGTGTTGAGCATCTATGAAATGCTTGTAAGTTGCTGTGTGCATTAAGCTCACTTGCAATGTCTGTATGCCATGCTATAAGAAAATATATAAGTTTTGCTTTATAACTTTGAAAATGTTTGTCCTGAACTTGTGAACACAGGCACGGGAATCGTCCTGTCTCTCTCTGCCCATCCAGAAGGACTATCAAAGATCATCACAATACAAAGGATTGGCTAATGGCCCTGTCGCACCTGGGAAATGCTACATGCAGGGAAGAAGCTCATCCTGTGGGCTTGGAAGCTGAATGAAGGAAATAAAACAAAGCCACAGGAAAATTTTCCATCTTTTTGGCTGTTTGAACTCTGACAGTGCCAGAGACTCTAAACTGAACCCAGAGATCCCCAGAGGCTGCCTCCTGGGTGCTCCCTGAAAGATACTTTGAATTGACAGATCACTACAACTCTGTCACTCTCAGGATTTAGTTGGTAACTCATATGTGTGTATATGTTTGTTTGCTTTAACTTGTAAATAACTCTCATTTCTTTTTCTAGTTAAAAACCTTTGGATAGTTTATTACAGGGGTTGTCTTTGGTGTAAGACCTACTGTACCAGACTGATCTGGGGTAAGTAACTGGTCTCTTGGGACTGGAAGCAACCTGAATGTGGTGTGATTTTTGGTGTAAATGACCAGTTATCACTAAGTCCAGTTTATCTGGGTGGCAAGATAGACTGGAGAGTCTAAGAGGACTCTCTTTGATTCCATGGTAAGGCTATTACAGTGATTCAGGAGTTTGCATTTGTTACTGGCTTGAGGAAATCTAATTATAGACCACACCACCAGTTTGGGGTGTCTGCTCTGTTTTTGACAGTCTGCTCTGCTCTGAGGTCAGCACTCATGGTCGTGAGCCGCTCTAGAGAGCATGACAGTATTTATAGCTATTATACACATCAGACTGCCTTACAGATCCACTTCCAGCATTAATTTAGACTCAGTGCCTGCAACTCCTTCAGGGAGGATATTTTTGCTTAGGCGCTGGGTGGTTGTCCAGTGTCAGCAGAGTATCTGAAAAAGTCATGCTGCCAGAGGAAGGAGGGGAACAGTATTTATATTAATATTGGTGTGAGAGTGGAGATTAGCGCTTTTATGTTTCTATTGTATGACATTCTGGGGTGCTATCTGGACCAGTGAGGGGCTATGTCATCCCTACCCTGCAAACTCGAGTATCTCACAATGCTTTGCTGCTTTAGCTCCCACCTGGGCCATTCGCAAACAGTCAAACAGCCTGCAGGTAACACCCTGAGTATCTGTGTATAGCTGCAGCCTGCCAGTCACACTCCAGTCACATTCTGGCTTCTACCCGCCTTGGTTACAACTTACAGGGTGACCCCAACACTCTCCCAGTCCTGGATTTTCCCCCACAACATATGTTCTGCACTGTCCAGTCCTCTCCTGGATAGTCCAGATATATTAGGTCCATTGCCCCCCCCCCACAGAGGATTGATATATAGCAGTTTGCAACCATAAATGGAGTTATCCCCCACAATTCACAACACTGGATTAGTTTTAATTAAAGAATAAAACAAATTTATTTAATTACAAAGCAATAGGTAGAGTACAAGAATAAGGCATTCAAGTCAGAAATGGTTAAAAGAGAAATAAAGATAAAATGCTTCCTAACACTAGACTTGGTTCAAGGTGAAATCCCTTACCACATGTTTCCAGTAACACTGCTGACCAAATTCTTAAGCCAGGATCTGCTCCCAAAGTCCAACAGCTGTTTCTTTTGTCTTCTTAGGAGATGAATAGGGAGACATAACATGGGGTGGTTTTGCCCCTCACTTTTATAGTTCAGTCCCCCTTTGAAATGCATTTTCCTGAGCGTTGCCTCTAGATAAAGTTCATTCCCATTGTGGGGATGGAGACAATGAGTCTGGTGGCAAAGGAGGTTCCATGCTGTTTTTTGCTAAGATGCAGGTGTTTGTTCCTGCCACCCTTGCCAAAGAATGGCCACTTGATAGGTGATAGCCTATTAGCTTTGATGACATCTGGCTAGAGGCATCAATATGTCTTTTGTCTTTGAGAAACAGGTTTACCCATTCCCCAGATTTGTCTGGTAAACACACTTCAGTTATGACTACATACTTTTCACTGTGACATGATTGTCCAGTAAGTTATTAGTTTTCAAGTGGTACCTCACAAGGCATATTTTGTACAAAGAGTATTACAATAATGAGTAGCATGTGAATACAGGGATGCATTTGATCACTTACTGCTTCTGCTATTTGTCACTGTGGATGGATGGATATCACTATTGCTTTAAACTGAGACTAGTAGACAAATTGGGCCTGATTCTGTAATTCAGCAGTCTTTGATAAAGTCACTCCTGATTTACATCAGTTTTGATGACAGAAGAATCAGGCCTATACTGTTTTGTGCAGGCACACCCTGTTAAACTAGCCTAGACTGTATAACATGTAGGACACTTGAAATATTTTCAAATAACCAGTTTTATAACATGGACCAGAACCTCATCTGGTGTAAATCAGCACCATTGATGTCATTGCAGCAACACTGATCGACAGCAGCTGAAGATCTGGATATGCATGTATAGTTTTAATTTGCTAACATGAAGTTGTTAGGAATTTTTTTAATTAATTGAATATAGAATTTGTACACTAAGTGGATAATACTATATACCATACTTGTGTCATTTTAAAAGAATTCTGTTATCCACAGGTGCAGTTGCAGTAAATAAGTTGCTCACACCAGTCATCCCAGGAGACAGTGTGGTCATACTCCAAGCTGCAGGAGGCCTTTTCCCTTTACTAGCAATAATGATATACAGCAATTAAATAGGCTCTCTCGCTCTAGATATCGAACGTGTCAGGAAGATGAAGAGGAAAATGAGATCTTGCAGAAAATTGTGACAAATAAGGAAGTTTTACATTTAGAAGAGAAATTATCTGACAATCTTGTCCAGTAAGGTTGGATTAAATGAAAATGCCAGCAAGCCTGGATATGGTCTCTTATAAGCATCTCTTTCCAGGCAATAAGTATATATCCTTTGCAAATGGGGGCATTAGCTTGAAAAATGCTCAAGACCTACACTTGCTTCTGACTTGCTTCATAAATGATGGATCCTTAGTAGCTCTAATAACAAAGAAGTTATGAGTATATATCCTAAGTACATAAACACAGGTTGAGAAAGGTTAACCTTATTACAGATTCAAAGCAGCTTCACTTATTCTCCCTGTGCAGAGAGAAAAGGAGGACAGCACACATATAAATATTTTATTCTTTTAGAGTATCTGTAATTAAAACAAAGATATAGAACTGTAATGTGTGCTTTAAATCACCAGAGTTATGGCAACATGAGATGATATTTTTGCATGAGGATATTGGATTTGAATGAACAAGGTGGGAGAAATTAGATTCTTAAGTAAAATTAGATATTTTCCCACCAGACTGCAACTGTATGTGCAAACAGAGCAGGAACTTACTGAAGTATCTCTAAATGCAAGAAGCAATCAGTATGTCTTTTAGTTAGAGATGTTACCTTTTGGATTGGCAGGAAAACAACAATTCTGTTCCACAAATTTTTAAGTTTCAAAATTTGTTTTTGTTCCAGTGAGACATTTTGAAGTTTTTCACGGAAAAGCCTACAGAGGCCAATCCCAGAATAGCTCTGTGCTTAAGGCCCTTACTCCCAATATGAGAGATGTAAGTTCAAGATCCATGATCTTCTGAATCAGGTAAAGCAAGATCTTAAACTGCAGTTCCACGTGTCCCAGCCATGTGAGCTACCCACCAGGCTATTAACTCAGCCTTTCTGTTTGGCCCAATGAATATTTAATTTTTCAAAGTGGAATAGCTCCAACTGAAGAAAAAGAGAGCGAGAGAAACCGTTGGCTGTTCTGGTATGGGTTGGTCTGTCTCTCTCTCTCTCTCTCTCTCTCTCTCTCTCTCTCTCATTCATTTTTACCAGATTCCAACCTGGACCTGAGAAATATTTCAATGGAAAAAAGTTTTGTCTTTTTTTTTTTAACTAGTACCAAAGAACACACAGCTACCTCTGATGTTGGAAATTGTGGATTGGTGGAGAAGTAAGGGGGAACTACTGACGTGTCAGGTACAGGAACTAGGAGCTAATATATGTATCTGTTTAGTAAAGATTGAGGGGATTGGTGCAGCATTTTGTTGGCCCGTGCAGATGTCACACCCAGTGCATGTGGTGACATCTACTTCCACAATATGTTTGGGTAAGCTTTAGGGTGTGGCTGGTATGTAGATGTAACACCCTCTCTCCTCTCGACCCATCTAAAGTAACCACAGAGACTGCTTCAGTTCTTTCAAGTGGCATCTGTGCCATTCTTGAAGAATACAAATGCCTCATCCACTCCAGATGTGAAAGAACTGGAGCTACTTAAAAGAATGAGTCCTGGTGACATCATAACTATGCATGAAGCCACTGAGTCAGGGGACAAAGTCCTCTCCTAATCTATGTTAATAGAGACAAATTTACTGACTGCTTAAAGGACAAATTATCTCATCTCACCAGAACAGACTGACTTTGACCCCCATCTTAAAACTAGGGAGTGACTGAATGTCCACACCATAAAACTCTGCCTGCCCCGGACTTAGAGCAAACTTTCAGAGCAGAAACCCCACTCTCCTATAGGAGCATTCCCCTGTCTAAGTGCCCAGACTGGCCTCTCCAAACTTGACAGGTTTCAGAGTAACAGCCGTGTTAGTCTGTATTCGCAAAAAGAAAAGGAGTACTTGTGGCACCTTAGAGACTAACCAATTTATTTGAGCATGAGCTTTCGTGAGCCACAGCTCACTTCATCAGATGCATGCCGTGGAAACTGCATCTGATGAAGTGAGCTGTGGCTCACGAAAGCTCATGCTCAAATAAATTGGTTAGTCTCTAAGGTGCCACAAGTACTCCTTTTCTCTCCAAACTTGTTCTCCACACCCAAGTCTGACCCTTTGAAAATTCTCCTTTAACCTTTGTGCTTCATTTTGTCCATCTGCAAAATGTTGAGAACCTGCTTTATGAATATCTGTAAAGCACTATCAGATCCTCTGATTAAAGGGGCAATAGAAATGTAGACAGGCGATTTTAATTATCTGCTGTTTTTCCTCCTGGCTTTCACTGGCTGATGGTCTAATTCCCCCACTGAGAATTCAGCATTGTTAGACCCTGGCAGGTACATAATTTGCAATGACAGGTTTTTCACAACTGGCATATCTCAAATAAGCAAATGTGTCCTTGTAATGAGGATTTTTTTTTCTTTTGCTTCACTATCACACTGTGCAGCTTTCACATTGCCAGAAATGTTGCTTGTACCACAGCTTGTCTGGGCTGTGTGGGGCGTTTTGTTCCCCTCCCCTTTTAAAAAATAAAAATGAATGAGGCACAAATGACCAGCATTATGCCTAGCGTGAATGAACAGCAATCCTGCCAGCATGTGTCAGCTCAAATTGCAGGTGAGTTCTGCCAATGAATGAAGGTAAATAACTATGGCAAGGTTTCACTACTGGACTGCCTTGCTCAGCTTGTTAATTAATAATTTTACGTGACTTGTGTCCCCTCTCTGGCTAAGAACTCATTAGCAGCATTCCCATGCAGACTTGCTAGAGGCAGGGCTGGAATAATCATGAATTCTCTGCTGGCCCCTGTCTATCAAAAGCTCACTCTTACGTCAGCAGCACGGAGCTGGTGAATGTAATGCAAGACAAGTTGAATTCAGATTTTTTTCCCTGCACCATTCTTCTCAACAAGTTTATGGAGGAGATGGTATGATGGGATAACATGGTTTTGGTAATTAAATATTCATGGTAAATAGGCCCAATGGCCTGTGATGGGTTTTTAGATGGGGTAAGATCCAAGTTACCCGGGAAAGAATTTTCTGTAGTATCTGGCTGATGAATCTTGCCCATATGCTCAGGGTTTAGCTGATCGCCATATTTGGGGTCGGGAAGGAATTTTCCTCCAGGGCAGATTGGAAGGCCCTGGAGGTTTTTCGCCTTCCTCTGTAGCATGGGGCACGGGTCACTTGCTGGAGGATTCTCTGCTCCTTGAGGTCTTCAAACTACAATTTGAGGACTTCAATAGCACAGATATAGGTGTGAGGTCTTTTTTAGGAGTGGTGGGTGAAATTCTGTGGCCTGCATTGTGCAGGAGGTCGGACTAGATGATCATAATGGTCCCTTCTGACCTAAATATCTATGAATCTATGAAACAAGGAAGATGACCTGCATATCAGCAAAGCAAATCTAAAAACCACTGCTCTCTTGTCATCCATCTGAACTAAGTGCTAAACTAGCAAAGCTAATGCACAGGCAAGAAGCAAGACAACATTGCCACTTTTCAGGATAACTTTTCAAAATTTTGGGCCAGATTCACCAGCCCACTGAGTCTGCTTTGGCCCTCTGCAGCAGCACAAAGCAGACTCAAAGCTTCCTGGGGATTTCCCTGGCATAGTAGAATATCTCAGTGGTGCAGAACTGGCATAGAACTCCTAGGCCACCCCCAGGACCAGATTTAGGGGCAGACGACCCAGGCAAACATAGGCTGATTACTGTTTTGTGGGGCCCTGGGCCAGAGCAAGTGCCCCTCTGCCCCCCACCCCAACCCCACTCCCCGGCAGGACTGCCAGGCAGGCGGGAAGAATGGGTCGGGGTACTGGGGCATCCAATTTTCCGGGGCCCCCTGATTGTTCCTGGACATGGGCCCTGTTGGCCCAGTGGCTAATCTGCCAGTGCAGGCAACCACCTGTGGTGCCAGTCTTGGGGAGTACCGGGCTTAGGTATTCAAAAGTTTAACAAATGGAGTGGGGAGCGCCGAAGATGCTCCTCACCTAGGGCGCCATTTGGTCTAGGGCCGGCCCTGACTACCCCTCCCAGCCTCCAGCATAGGGAGCATGGTTGGGCAAAAGCGGGTGCAAGGTGCCTAGGGAGCTGCTACATCCATTTGATCCTCAGGTGCCTTGACAACCTGTTAGAGCCATAGGCAGCCAGCCTAAGATACAGCAGTCTCAGGGCTGTTTTATCTTATATCCAGGAACTGGGCCAGGTGAATACAGAGCTGCCATTATATCTCTTTTGCTCTCCCACCATCTCCCCATCCCAGTGATTCTGGGCCATTGTCTCTGTGCAGCATACCTAAACCAAGTGATTGTACAACTAACTGAGCAAGCAATGACATCTGTAAGGCACTTTAACATATTCAACAGGTGGAGGTAATAAACTACTGAGCATTTCAATGAGAGCATAAAAATAAGATAATAATAATAGTGTAGATAAATAGAGGACCCCAGAAGAAAACATTCACTATAGCCAACAGAAGTGCATACTTCAACACAACGCCTTGCCAACTTGCCTCAACCCTGAGCACTACTGGTGGTAGGCATGACAACTCAGCCACCAAGCTCACTCACTTCTTGGGCATGTGACGGGTTGGATCACAGAGACCCCCTCGGCTGCCAACTGATGTGCCGAGACTAACTCTGAGCCTGTTTTCCCTGGCAGTTTGGGACTTCAGTGCCCTGCCCGGTTTGAGCCAGACACACTAACCTACTACAAACACAGACCCAGATCTGAACCACATCCCCCACAAACTGCAGGCTTAACTGAAAACAGCTTAAGAGGTGTTCCTGTCTCCAACACTCAGGTACCCAGCTCCCAGTGGGGTCCAAACCCCAAATAAATCGGTTTTACCTTGTATAAAGCTTATACAGGGTAAACTCATAAATTGTTTGCCCTCTATAACACTGATAGAGAGGTATGCACAGCTCTTCTCACCTCCACCCCCTCCCCAGGTACTAATACATACTCTGGGTTAATAAATAAGTAAAAAGTGATTTTATTAAATACAAAAAGTAGGATTTAAGTGGTTTCAAGTAGTAACAGACAGAACAAAGTGAATTACCAAGCAAAATAAAATAAAACACACAAGTTGAAGCCTAGTACAGTAAGAAAATGATGACAGATGCAATCTCACCCTCAGAGATGTTCCACTAAGCTTCTTTTACAGACTAGCCTCCTTCTAGCCTGGGTCCAGCAGTCACTCACACTCCTGTGGTTATTGTCCTTTGTTCCAGTTTCTTTGGGTAGGAGAGGCTACCTCTTGAGCCAGCTGAAGACAAAATGGAGGGGTCTCCCAGGGACTTAAATAGACTTTCTCTTGTGAGTGGAGACGTCCTCCTCTCTCCTATGCAGAATCCAGCTGCAAGCTGGAGTTTTGGAGTCACATGGGCAAGTCACATGTCCATGCATGACTCAGAATTTTACAGGTGGCAGCCATTGTTCACATGCTACCTTGAATATCCCCAAGTAGACCTCTTATGTGGATTGGAGTCTTCCAAGGTACCATTTTCTGTTAAGTGTTTCTTTACTGGGCACTTAACTTGCAAACGCCTTTCTAAAAAAGCTGACCAAATGCCTTACTAATGCTACTTAAACTCAAACAAGTACACAGCCAATAGTCATAAATTTGAATATAAAAATGATACATGCATACAAATAGGATGAATATATTCAGTAGATCATAACCTTTACAGAGATATGTTACATAGCATATGTAGCAGAAAACATATTTCAGTTATGTCATATATACATTCATAAGCATATTTCCATAAAGCATTATGGGGCGCAAAGTCACAGGGCACTTGCTGTGATTGCCAGTGGTGGTTTTGTAAGGTGAACACTTGCCTCCTGAGAACTACTGAGACCACCAAACTCATTTCAAATGACCCACCAAACAACTATTAGAACTTGATCCAAATTCAACAGGAGTCTTTCTGCTGACCAATGGACTTTGGATCAGGTCTTTAGATGGGAAACAATGGTCAGCACTGACTTGAGCTGGATTTAAATCAATAGCCTAGATGTGAAATAGTCTATGTCTCATTACCAATTGTTCTCCATTCCTATAAGTCAACTTACCAAAGAAAACATGTTCTGTGTTTTATTTCTTTTATATTAAAGTTTTACAGACCTAACCAGACCACAGAAGAACATACCAAACTGTGACAATACACATAAAAGATAATAAAAATGAAAGCTGGCATAAAGCAACTAGATCTGACTAAACAACTCATAATAATATATTAGATTAATTTAGTCCCTCTTTCCATGGGATTTGTTATGAATTTGTTTGTTATTTGAAATTATCTGGTGATTTTTTATGGAGACATATTTCATTCTATTAATTACCTGAAAATTATTTGCTCTGACTATTGATCTTGAGATTGATCTTGATCTTGAGATTTTGCTATTCATAATTTGCCATTCATACCACATGATTAATGACTGAAGTTATATGACACAATATTTCTGCTTCCCAGTTAGATGACTTGAAATATTTATAATTAGGAGGACTAGACTAAGTTATTTGGGCTGCTCTGTCAGTTTCCAGCTGGTGATGTAAACCCTTACATTGTGAACCTTCATAAAACCACATTGGCACTGGTATTTGTGAGACTTTCATTTTCCATAAACAGTTTTGAAAACACAAACCTGAAAATAAAGAGCCAATGATACCATCAACATGCATTCTGTTTATATTCAAATCAATATTCTTGAATAATAGTTTGCAGTATTTTCCCTGCTCTAGAGGCAATGTAGAAAAGCGATTCTCAAGATTTTCCACGTCAAAATCCCCAGTGACAACAAAAAAAATTGGCCCCCCCCAACCCACCTAGCTATAAAGTAAGGAAGGGTTGTTGCATCTCCCCTGAACCTGACTGTGACCCCAACTTGAGTGCCTATGATTTAGAACAGTATGAATCATACGCATTGTGCAAACTGAAAATAAAACATGCCTTATCCCTGTCTGATCCAATAACATATACTGGGCCTTCTGCTACTCCCATCAAAGCCAATAGTCATGTGTGCAGGGTTGGACTCACTGTAATTATTCAAAAAAAAAAAAAGATCCTTAGAGAAAGACCTATATGTAGGTCTATCCCTATCCATATAAAGCTGGAAAAGACTGCCAAATCTACCTATATAAATCCCAGCAGTGTGATCTGTATTGATCACAGATTAAAGACTAGCAGTCAAACGCCACAGACCCACCAGAACTCCCCTGGCCAGGAGCCACCACTCTACCACAGCCTGGCTCTCAGCACCAGGCTATACCATCTGCTTGTATCCTGAGTCCTTTAAAACAGGATCCTCATGTACCTTTGATCGTGGAGAGAGGTAACAGAGGAAATAATCTTGTATTTTTGTCCCCCCTGAGAAATGAAATATTAATCATCATGATACCTAGTACTTTGGGGCCCTTCATATACACTCAGCGGGTTGCTCCCTAACAGCAATATTTTTCATCATTATACTCCCTGCTCATGGGTAATGGCTTCTGTTCTTCTTACATGGTTAACAAAGTTATATTTTTATGTAAAATGGAGAGAACAAGATCAGCAAAGATATAGATATACCAATTTATAGTATGTGATCTGATGGTAACACTACAGGCCTAAGTCAGTATTTTTGTGTTCTAGTCCCAGCTTTGCTAATGACTTGCTACGAGATCTTGGGTGAGCCAACAAGTGACTAAGGCCATGTCTAGGCTATGGAGGACTATAGAGGCATAGCTATAGGGCTGTAGCTATGCCAGCATAGCCCCGTAATGGAGACACAGTCTACAGTGACAGAAGAGGGTTTTCCATTTCCAAAGAAACTCCACCTCCCCTGACAACAAAGGCTTTCTTCTATAGACTTAGCTGCATCACACTGGAGGTTAGGTTTGCATAGCAACAGCATGTGTGGATTTTTCACACCCCTGAGTACCATATCTATGTCAAGTTTGAAGTTTGAAGTGTTTACCTGGCCTTAAACTCTCTGCTTCTGTTTCTCTATCTGTGAAATGGGACTGGATAGTGAAAGGGTTAATTATTTAACCTTATTTAGGTGTCTGAATAGGAGTTCTTTTGAAAATCTGGCCCCAATTGCCGGTGTTAAGCACCAGAAAATATGGCCTTGAGCTCTTTCAAAAAATCTGGCCCCAAGTGTCTTGCCCCAAGTCACACAGGGAGTGTATGGCACAGACAGTAAATGAATCAGACCTTCTGAGCCCCAATCCAGTGCCTTTCACCCATCCTTCCTCTCATCAGGAACAAAGGAAAAATGCCATATGGCTTTTCCCAATAAATGTGGTTCTATCTCAATATGAACCAGTGAACATCTGCCTTAGAATATTCTGAGATAGAGAAACAGAGTTTACATCTATGTCTGATGCAAAGTTCATGGATACAAAAAATTTAAGCACAGCACTTATGAACAGAGGCAAAAGTCGAACCAGAGATCAGAGCGTCATGAACCTTGTATTTAATAATGTAGCAGGAGGAGCATTTTAAACAGCTGCAGCTAACTTTCTATTTGCATATTTGGGTATTCTCAAGAGTTATAGAATGTTGTAACATATTTGTTTCTCTAATTATCAAGTTTCAATAATTATCAAATGCTCAAGGTAACATTTGAAATGGAAACTGAAGTCCTTTCTAAAAATTCAGAAGAATGTGTAGTGTGAACTTCCCTGCAGTGCCACCAAACCCATTCACTCAAAATCTCTGGTTTCAGAGTAGCAGCCATGTTAGTCTGTATCCGCAAAAAAAAAAAAAAAGGAGGACTTGTGGCACCTTAGAGACTAACAAATTTATTTGAGCATAAGCTTTCGTGAGCTACAGCTCACTTCATCGGATGCATTCAGTGGAAAATACAGTGGGGAGATTTATACACAAAGAGAACATGAAACAATGGGTGTTACCATACACACTGTAATGAGAGTGATCAGGTAAGGTGAGCTATTACCAGCAGGAGAGTGGGGGAGAGGGGAATCCTTTAGTAGTGATAATCAAGGTGGGCCATTTCCAGCAGATGACAAGAACTTGTGAGGAACAGTGGGAGGGAGGGAATAAACATGGGGAAATAGTTTTACTTTGTGTAATGACACATCCACTCCCAGTCTTTATTCAAGCCTAAATTAATTGTATCCAGTTTGCAAATTAATTCTAATTCAGCAGTCTCTCATTGGAGTCTGTTTTCAAAGTCTTTTTGTTGAAGAATTGCCACTTTTAGGTCTGTAATCGAGTGACCAAAGAGATTGAAGTGTTCTCTGATTGGTTTTTGTTATAATTCAATTACAAATCAGATGAAACCCATTGTTTCATGTTCTCTGTGTATATAAATCTCCCCACTGTATTTTCCACTGCATACATCCGATGGAGTGAGCTGTAGCTCACGAAAGCTTACGCTCAAATAAATTTGTTAGTCGCTAAGGTGCCACAAGTCCTCCTTTTCTTTTTTCAAAATCTTTGCTTTTTCCCAGAAGTTAAGTAAATAAATAAATAAATAAATCATCCACCAGCCCATCTAGCTCCACAAATTTTTGCCCTCCCCAATCCCGCTATGTTTCACTAACAGCAAAGGTCCAGATCCTCAAAAGCTGCTAACATTGATCCCATGGTAGGTGATGGCAAACCTCTGATTGACTCCAGGATTTGACTCTCATTTCAGTGTTCCCTGGTATGGAGTCCTGGAAGTATCTTATTATCTTTTCATTTACATGGGTCCCACTGCATATGCTGTGCTTAAGATTTTATAGCACTGATGGTCTGAAAAGCTATGTTCCTGTGAAAAATAACACCAAAAAACAAAAGGAAACCTTCTTATCGAGAAAAGAAAAGGAGTACTTGTGGCACCTTAGAGACTAACCAATTTATTTGAGCATGATCATGATCTCTGTGTGTATATAATGTCTGCTGCAGTTTCCACGGTACGCAGCCGATGAAGTGAGCTGTAGCTCACGAAAGCTCATGCTCAAATAAATTGGTTAGTCTCTAAGGTGCCACAAGTACTCTTTTTCTTTTTGCAAATACAGACAAACACGGCTGTTACTCTGAAACCTTCTTATCGAGTTGGCAGAGTAATGCCTTCACTTCCATAGTAGAGCACTTATCTGTCAAGAGTTAGCATTGTATCTATCACGCATATATCCCTATAATGGCTGGCACTGCTAGCATTTCTGTACAGGAATTGTCACAATTATTTATAATTTATTTCATTGTTAAAGTCTTATTTTATGCTGTCTTCCATTTATTCAATGAATCATTTTTTACCTTTTATATTAGGATGAAAAACAAGCTACCTAGCCACAATTTCAGTCTTTTTTATTTTTTACTCTTTGTAGCTAGAAACTTTAGCCATTATCACAGGGAAACTTTGCTTTTTCTTCTCCCAAGCTCACAGGTCAAATTGTTTGGGGTTTTTTTTTAAACTAGGATATCTACCTGGCTCAGTATCCAAGGCAACAAATCTCTGGTTAATGATTCACTCGAAATTCACTGGGAAGGTGGTTTATTAGTTTTTATTAGTTTTTCCAAGAGCTGGTGCAAGAAGCTGCCTTTAAAAAAAATCCCCTTAAACTTGTGAGCCAAGCAAAGTATGGAAAGTTTAATTACAAAGAGAGGAGAACAACAATTAAAGCTTTTAAAGTGTTGTTATTTTGAGGGGGAGAGGGTGGAATTCACAAAACTTTAAGTTAAGACATGAAATACTAGTAGTCATTGGAATTGTTTTGGAATGCTGGCTAAGAGGTAGCAAATAAATAGTAGGAACAAATTTTCAATTTAAATTTTCTGCATATCAGAAGGTTAGCAGACAGGGTGTTGCAAGGTTTTGTACTATATATAAAATAACACCAGTCTTAGTTTATAGTATATATATTCATTTGTGGTCTAGAAAAAAGGGTGAGCAGTGAGTTAGCAACATTTGTAGATAATGACACAAACTTAGGTTACTCAAGTTGAGAGACATTGGAACTCCAACGGGATCTAACGAAGCTACGTGAATAGGCAACACAATGGCAGATTAAATTCATTGTTGATAAATGGCAAGGTAGTGCACATTGGAGGAGAAATATTGAACTACTTATACATCTTATAAGTTTAAATTAACTGTAATGGCTCAGGAAAAGGAGCTGGGCGTTACTGTGGAGAGCTCAATGAAGCTCTAGTCTCTATTCAACATTTAATTGCAATCTAAAAGGCAAACAAAATGCTACAGGACTTAAGGAATGGAGAATAATATGGAAAATATAATAACGATGACAGGTTTCAGAGTAGCAGCCATGTTAGTCTGTATTCACAAAAAGAAAAGGAGTACTTGTGGCACCTTAGAGACTGACAAATTTATTTGAGCATAAGCTATCGTGAGCTACAGCTCACTTCAGCTGTAGCTCACGAAAGCTTATGCTCAGATAAATTTGTCAGTCTCTAAGGTGCCACAAGTACTCCTTTTCTTTTTGATAATAATGATGGTAGCCACATATGCTGTCAGAAGGTGGAGACAAGCACTGTGTTGAGCAGTTGAATAGAAGCAGCAGCCATCTTTGCCAAAGGAAGCCTGTGGCCTCATCCCATTAAGAATAACAGGGGATAATGGCTGTTTTGGGATTGGGCAGTTCTTCATGGAGCTCTCTGAAGTAGAACATTTTCGTTCAGCATCATTTCTGAATGATAGTAGCAAAATATAACCATCAATCTTTTTTTTTAAAAGTTCTCACGTGTGATTTTTGCTCAAGATTGTAGGAAGTTTAAAGAGTCTGTTATTTTGTTACTCATATCATTCGGTAGCAAACCAGGGGTCTGATATAGGGTGCTACACATCTTAAAGGATCTGTAAGGACCTATTTTTCTTATTCATAAACAAAATTAACAGATTAACATCTACATTTAGAGAAATTAATTACATATTCACAGAGTAACTAGTGTAATGTTGGGAAGGATACGCTGTGTTCATCATACATAACAAAGTGGAACCTTGTAGCATTTCCGTATTAACCTTTTCCCATGTTTCTTAGTCAGTATCTAATCCATGACAGGACTTTACTTTTCACCGCGCTATACTTACTTAGTGTCCTTAATAACCTCTTATTGGGGGCTTTGTCAGTGGCTTTTTAAAAGTCTAATGTCAACCAATTCTCCTTTATCCATTACTTTCCTGGGATGCTCAAAGAATTCAAATAGATTAGAAAGGCATGAATTTTATTACAGAAGCCCTACTGGTTTGGCCCTATCATAATAGCTGGGTGAAATGTTTCAGTTGATTGATTTTTTTTTTTTTTTTTTTTGGTGACAGAAATGCAGATTCGGCAACACCAGAACATTTTGAGTATTTATGTCAGTTTCAACAAGTTGTTTCAGCCAAAAAGACTCAATATACTTTTTAAAAGTCAGAACATTTAAACATTTTCAAATTGAAATGTTTGATTTTTCAATTCAAAATAGAGTGACCATATTTCCTTATGCTGAATATGGGACACCTGGTCAAATTACTTGTATTCAAGCGAGTTCAATAGCAATCAATCAGAACTATGCAGTACAAACATTCAAATTAACATCAAGTTGCCTGAGCCCCTGTTAAAAAGAAATACTGCGTAGCTGGATTCATTTTATTTACCTTCTTATCTTTAAGGATTTGGGGTTCACACAGGGAGGGGTGACACACACACCCCTACCTCCCAAACACCCATGGGGAGAGGTGGCACACACACTCCCTTACACCTCTCTCACACAGGGGAGGTGACCGACCGACCCGACCCTCCCTGCCCAGCGCTCTCCGCCCTCCATGACGCCTCTCCTGTTACCTGGTGCTTCATCTTCTCGAGACAACACGCGGATGGAGGGCACACAGGGTCACATGCCCTCCCCCCCAGATTTCTGCCAGGGTTCACACCAGAATGTGGCCAACAGCAGCCTTTCAGCACTGTGCAGGATGGAAGGGACAGGAACTGCTTCCAGACACAGGGGGAGGGATGACCTGGCCTGTGTCTTTGCAGAGCTCATCTCTTCTCTTCCCCCCTGCACCCCGCCCCGGTGTCGAAAAGCAGCATCGAAAGGCAGCTAACACCTCCAGGCTGCTGCTGGCCACCAACATAACCCAGCCGCCTCCTGTCGCCTGGCTATAGCGTGGGCAGGAAGGGGTTAAGCCCTAAGGATGCATTGTGCACCAAGGCCCAGGGAACCTGACTGCAGGGGTTTCAGTGAACCCCGCCAGAGAGGTGGCTCAGCAGGGGAAGGTACCTAGGGGATGGAGCAGCCCTGGACTCTCTGGGGGCTGGATCCAAAGAGGTGGGGGAGAGTGAACAGGGTGCTAAGCTCCTGCCCTGGGGGCTGCTGTGGAGCCTGCAGGTTTGGGGTGAGAACAGGCTGGAAATTGTTTTCCCCCAGTCCAGGGCTTAGTGGCTTTCCCGTGCCAGCGCTGTGCAGGGCTTAGGCACAGGCAGGGCTCGGCTCCTCCTGGCCAGTGCCTCAGGCCAAGGGTCTTGGGCTTTCCCAGGGCACCAGCCCAGCCAGAGGCAGTGGAGGAAGGAAGGAGCCTGCCAGCCACTCTGTTGGTGAGCTGAGCGCTCCTACCAGGTGCTGGTTCTCCGCACAGCACTGGGATCAGGATGTACCCCGCCGGGGGGGGGATATGGAGGAGCAACAGGGCTCGGGAGCACAAAGGGGCAAAGCAGGGGAGAACAGTAAGAGGGGGAGGACATAAAGGGCTGATGGGCAGCAGAGGTGACACGTCACTGGCCACTGCCTGGCGCCTGCCCGCACTCACCAGCCACCACAGCTCACAGCCAGTGCCGTCCAGAAACAGGACGGAGGACAGGACCCTGCTGGCTGAGAGGGCTGGACTGATGGACCAGCAGGGGGAGCAGCTAGCCCCATGCACTCCATCTTCGCCCCGCCACCAGCCTTGCACATCTACCCCCATCGTTGGCCCTGGACCCCACACACACACTCACCACTGGTGGGAGGGTGGCTGGTGAGCAGGGATCCAGCCAGCAGCAGAACCCACCAGTACTAATAAGGGGGAGACAGAAAATACAGGACAATTTTCCCTTTTTTAAGGAAAAGTTGGGACAGCTGCAGGAGGGCTTAAATACGGGACTGTCCCTTTAAGAACAGAACATGTGGTCAACCTAATTCAAAATGATTTTTTGTTTCCAAATTTCCTTCAATTTTATCTCTAAAAATATTTTAAAAATCATTTTTAAATCCTCAAAATCTAAACACAATTTTTTTTTGGCCCAAAACATGTTTTGTTCTACTTTTCAATTCCCTGAACATTTCTGAAAATTTCACTTTTGGGTCAACACAAAATAATTTTTTTCAGAATTGCCAGCAAATTGGAAAATCAGATATTTGCACAGCTCTACCTATAATATCATGTTCATTTAGATGTTTTATAATTGTATTTTTAATTATCATTTCAACTCATTTACTTAGTACTTACATCAGCGTCACCAGCCTGTAATTCCTAGGATCACCCCAACAACTTCCTTAAAGACAGGTACAACATTCATTACCTTTCCAGTTCCCTGGTGTAGTAGCTCATTTTAATGAGCTAAGACAGAAAATGTCTTTGACCATTTGATGACAGGACAGGTAGTCATACGTCCTGCACTGGCTACACTGAGCTAGGGTGGCTCACCCCACTCAAATTTTCCTTCATATTTGAACTGGAATTTTAACTTTGTAATTGGACACTAGGTTTTATTTTTATCTTTAATTTAGCAGTTGGGGTGGGGGGTAAGGTATTGATTTATTTAACATATTTTCTTTATTTTAGCCCATTAACAATTAATTTAGAAGCCTATTTGCCCTCGTACTAATACTCAGTCCCAACTCCACTGTGCTCACTAACAAGGCCTTCCTCTGTCTGGGATCTTTCAGCTCAGCTACTGATAAGCCCATTGATCTTCTTGCTAGTCTCTTCCTTTGTTACTGTCTGGTGCATTTAGAGAAACAAAAAGCACTTAAAACTATGTCATTTTTGTTTGGGGACTTAGTTCCTGTTGCCTAAAACTCCTTACACTCTTGGCCCTGGTCTACACTAGGAGTTGAAGTCGAATTTAGCAGCATTAAATCAATTTAACCCTGCACCCATCCACACGACGAATATGAATATGATTTGAATGAATACAAAACAGATCTGGTCTATTTCTTGTTTTGAGCTACTTCATCTATCTTTATACATCTTGCTGGCAGCAGACTGTGCAGTACGACCGCTAGCCGTCATCATCTCCTGGGTGCTCGGCAGAAGACGGTGCAGTATGACGACTAGCCATCATCTTCTGCTGGCTTTAGGTTAAAAGACAGTGCACTGCCGGTAGGACTGAATCGCCACAAGACGAAACAAGGCAAATGACCTGGCTGAGTCACTCCCATGTTTGCCCAAGCGCCCGATTAAAAGAGCACCCAGGACTACGTCGATGACGGCTACCAGTCATACTGCACTGTCTGCTGCCAAAAGGCAATAAACTGCTGCTGTGTAGCAATGCAGTACCACGTCTGCCAGCACCCAGGAGACATATGGTGACGGTTAGCTGAGCGGGCTCCATGCTTGCCGTGGTATGGTGTCTGCACAAGTAACTCAAGAAAAAAGGCGCAAAACGATTGTCTGCCCTTGCTTTCACTGAGGGAGGGAGGGAACGGGGGCCTGATGATATGTACCCAGAACCACCTGCGACAATGTTTTAGCCCAATCAGTCACTGGGATTCCTACCCAGAATTGAAATGGGCAGCGGAGACTGCGGGAACTGTGGGATAGCTACCCACAGTGCAACGCTCCGGAAGTCGACGGTTGCCTCGGTACTGTGGACACACTCCGCTGACTACATGCACTTAGAGCATTTGTGTGGGGACACACACAATCAACTGTATAAAAACGCTTTCTACAAAACTGACTTCTATAAATTCGACCTAATTTCATAGTGTAGACATACCCTTGGATATGCAGATTCAGCTCCTCAGAATTCAGCCCCCATAAGAGACACATATCAGTCTGACACTTGGCTTGTCTGTCATACACCACAGAAGAAATTAAGTTATGAGTGAAATCATGACTCATTGACCCTGATCTGAGCAGAACTTTAGAATGTTATTCATCTTGACATTCTCAGTCGTCCATCTGTGATATGGCTTTTTCCTTCCTTCCCCTCTAGCTTGTATTGATTAATTCTGAGTTGTTTCCTATATATTGGGTTGGGAGGTTAGGGATCTGTTTTGTTTGCTTGTTTAGATAATATGGCCTTATTTGTGCTCTTCAGAAATGTAAGTCTTCAATTACATTTTCCTTGGCACCCACAGGTATTTCAACACAGTTGCCTATAAACTAAAACTTATTTTGATTATTATTTCTGTTCCGGTAACTTATATAGTCAGAATATTTTGAAATTCCTTCCTTTACTGGCTCTGTTTTTGGCAGTCTCTCTCTCAAGCCTAATGAGAATATTGATTTTTTTTCAATAAAAGACACTGATAAACACCCATGAACTTTTCACCACTACTCTAGTTTTTCTTCATTTTCCTCATAATTTTACTGGTACAGTAAATGTTGTCTAGCTTGTAATTGCTTTTTACGTATCTGCATTCAGCTGAAGAAACTGCTGAACAAATTCCTCATTAGCATCTCAGAAGACACAAAGGCCATTGCCATCCATCTAATTTTGTGAACACTCATATTGTTTTTTCTGTTACTTAAATGTCAGACCTATCTGGCTGTATAAGAGCTTGGTGTCATTATTGCCCACTCTTCACTGTAGGGAGAGGGGAAGAGAAAAAGGAGAGCAATACTAGTAACCTGGGGAGAGAGAGAGAGGCATGTGGAAAAGAGAGAGGGAAGGAGGACAGAATTAGAGATAGAGGCTGGGATCTGAGGGGTTCAGAGAAGCAGATAAGGGGGGGAGAAGACAAAGGCAAAGGGAGACAGGAGAGAACTAAGAGAAAGCAGGAGAGAGAACACCTGAAAAGCAAACCCACCAAAATACACATAAAGGAAAAAAGGATAGAAAGAGAAAAGAGATGGAGAGTCAAGCAAAGATGCAGCAACAACACCAGGACTTGGGGTGGGGGAAGGGAGGAGAAGCAGATTCATTTCAAACAGAGGGCCCAGACCCACAGAATAGGGGAACCTCTGTACTTGCTTCTATACTCTTCAAAAATGGCATTATGGAATTCCCCGATTATTGCCTTTCAAAATAATATGAAAGGCAACATGTTTGTAGCAAATATGATATTGAAGTATGATATTCAATATCATATTTGCTACAAACATGTTTTTTGTATTCACAGAGCTTGCATTTACAAAGTGGGATCTAAGAATCAGGGTGTGAGGCCTGATTTTCCCCCACCTTGTGCCATCACTTACACCTGTATAAACAGGTGTAAGTGACTACACAAAGGGCAATGCAATGGACAATCAAGGCCACTTTCCTCTTCATCCAATATCACCAATGAAGATTTTCCAGCTGGAACTTAATTAATTACATTGATGATATATAAGCCAGAAAAGAAGCCAGCTCTCCTTTTCATGGCTGTGTTGACTCAGCAGAACTAACAGGTTTAAAAAAAGTAGCAACAATTTTATATTGTGACTACAAAAAAGCAGCTGGGAATCTCAGTGCACACAGAGAGCAGAGCTGTTGTGAAATAAGGTGCTATTTTTATACAGTCAATATTCTGACTACAATTGCACCTTAAAAAGTTGTTCATCTGTAATCTCTATCTATGGCTCTTGGATGCATTGACACTCAAAATAAATATTTGCTCCTGTCCAGCTATTCAGCTGATAAATTAGTAACAGTTTGTTGTTTAATTTACAAGCAAAAATCACAAGGGAAATGATACCACATAAAATAAAAGCACAGAATCCTGCAGGGGATAATTTTCCTGCTAACTTTCACTACACCGGGTAAACTCTGCAACTCAGCTGTACCAATTTAGCTCTCAGCAGCCTGCCACAGCTTGGCATTGCTTGAGGTCTTCTTCAAAAGTATAGAAGGAGTTCCAGGCTTTCCTACCAGCCCAGGCTCCACTAATAAATCCTGTATTTTTTATTCATTATGTGCTGCAATTTTAACCTTCTTCAATTAGATAAAAAGGTTAAAAACAAATGTAATAGACCTGCAAAAAACTGCAGAACTGAGGCTTCTCCCCACACCATAAAACCTTAGCAGTCAGGTTGGTTAGACCCTTGACAGAACAATCAGGCTTCACCTCCAGCAGCTAAGCCATAAAAACGGTTCCCTGCCCGAAGACAAACCTTTTCATTTTGAAAACGAGGAGGAGGGGAAGCCAAGGGGAGCTAAAAACAGACCTGGAGATACAATGTAGCTACACAATAGGTGAAAGGGGAGACCTGGGATAAGAATCCTTATGTATGGAGGGGGACATGTTGCCCTCTCATTCCAGCAGTTGCACCTATTTCTTGGATGGGGGTGAAGAGAATTTACTGGCTAGCAAAGGAAACTAAAAGCATTTGGCGCTCCTAAGGCAGCTGTTGTTCCATTTTTAGCTTAGCTCTAGGAGCTTCATCTAACAATAGCTTTCTCCCTCCCACCCCTCGCAAAAGGAAAGGTTAAAACAAAATGCAGAACAGATGTTCTCCTTGAAGTTTGACTCTTCATTTCAAAAATGCCAGTCTCTAGCTTTAAACAAACAATACTACTAAAAGAAGAGAGGATTCCATCAAACTCTCCATCAAACCCCGAAACCTGCTGTTAGATCTAGTTGCTCTGGCTGTCTTAATATCATGGCATCAAATACTGACTTGACACAAACAATTATACTGCAACCTCCCAGAAATGACAAGATGCAAAGAAAACTCAGCTCCACACATAAAACGAAAACAGCATAAGGAAAGTGGGATTTAGACACTTTCTCCTGGAAATTTCCCTGAAGAAACCAGGAAAGACAAAAAGACAATCAAGCTACTTTTAAAGAGCATATTGGAACCCACATATAGACTTGGTTCTAGATGTGGCCAAAAGTTCAGATCAGCCCTTCTTTTATCTAAATTATTTTATCCCATTCAACATACACATTTCCTTGCTACCCACCATTGCCAATACTGCACATCATGGCTGAAAACGTATATGAACTTTTTTTTCTTGTGCTTTACTACACCTTGAAATACAAGACAGATAGCCTTGGCCTAAGTGCCATTTTCTAGGGTGAGCATACATCCCATTTTGGCCAGGACAGTCCTGTTTTTTTAAGCTCTGTCCCAACCATCAGACTGTTTTGGCAAAAGAAGGCATTTGTCCCATTTGCTCTTGCCAACTGATCGATGGGGTGCGGTGTGGAGGAATGTGCAGGGAGGGGGTGAGCAGAGATGCCAGCCCCATGTGGGGAGGCTGGGCTGGAGGGGGAAGGAATGGTTCCAGGGAGAGTAGAGGGTGGGCAGTCAGGGTTCCAAAGATAGCCTCAAGCAAGGGGCTGGCAGGATTAGAGTGACCAGTGACAGCCTCAAGCAAGGGGCTGGCAGGATTAGAGTGACCAGTGACAGCCTCAAGCAAGGGGCTGGCAGGATTAGAGTGACCAGTGACAGCCTCAAGCAGGGGCTGGCAGGGTTCAAGTGACCAATGACAGCCTCAAGCAGGGGGCTGGCAGGGTTTAAGTGACCAATAACAGTCTGGGGGTGTTTCTAGGGCAAGCAGCTGGGGCCAGCTCCGCAGCGGGGGGTAGGACTCAGGTGAGCGGCTAGGGCCAGCCCCACGCAGTGTCCTGTTTTCTCTTTGGGAAATATGGTCACCCTACATTTCCACAACCTATTATTCTCCTACTTAAAACCTCCATTCCTGTATTTTTCCTTAAAATATATCTTTATGTACAGTATCAGTCTTGGTCTTGATATATTCTGTGATGTACACACTTCCATTTTACTTTCTTTAAAGTGAATTGAATTAGGTCCTTCAAACAGGAAAATGTGGTGATAAATGTACAATACAATGCCACTGTATGTTGTACAGCACTTTCATACAAACTATCTCAAAATTATTTACAGTGTTAAAATGTCAGCTATAGAAATGAATAATAGTGAGAAAAATTGAGATAGCAGCAAATGAGAAAAGACGCATGAAAAGATTTAAAGATGATATATGGTGTGGTATAAGAAGCTGACCCAGGCAATAGGAGATGCAGTTTGACTCTTCATACCAACAGCAGTGTGATTGTATGGATGCCAGTGGTAGGACAAGAGAGAAGAGAAGGAGAGAGAGTGAGAGAGAGGCAAGCTGTGGGAGAAACACTGGAGCAGCTGGAGCAATGTGGTTTGGAGCTAGCCATCAATATGAGCTGGTCAGGGCACTGCTAAGAGCTAGAAGGAGAGGGAAAGGATCTGAACTGGCAGAGGACCTGTGGAGACTTGTGTGCCCAGATACCACTAGCACGGAGGCTTTCCAAGCTGAATTGGCAAGGGATCAATTTATAAATGCACAGCTGGACTTGCAGATCAAGATCTGTGAAAGGAGGCCAAAGTCACTCCAAGAGGCTGTGGAATTCTCCATAGAACTCCAATCTGTTCTTGCAGCAGTGCACCAGAAGAGGAATCAGGTGCTAGTGAGGGAGATGAAAGCTGATCACTATGTACAGCTCTGTGTCTGACATGTCTGATGAAAGAGCGGATTTTAATCTGGATCAATACTGTATTGAATGATTTGAACAAATGATAAATTTGCTTTGTAAAACAGGGAAATTGAGAATAATGCAAAAAGTATAGGAGATAACTCAGTTAAATCCTGGTACTATGAAAAAATAG
This sequence comes from Lepidochelys kempii, assembly GCF_965140285.1. Classification (NCBI taxonomy): domain Eukaryota; kingdom Metazoa; phylum Chordata; order Testudines; family Cheloniidae; genus Lepidochelys; species Lepidochelys kempii. The sequence continues at coordinate 84,731,122 of NC_136381.1, forward strand.
GCCACAAAAAAGGATTGTTATACATTTAAGACAGGCAAGACAGATGGTCACAAGTGTCTAGTGAAATCCTCCCTCCCAGTTCAGGAAACGGGTCATCAAGCTGAAGAGATGAACCTTGGAGCTTCAAGGCTCAGCCTCAAGGTTTTTGTTTAGATCTGGGCAGTTAAACAACAATAACTAGAGTTTGGCTATTGAGTCTGCAATAGGATCTGTGATGCGTACAGGAATAGTTGACACCGACTCAAACATAACAGTTATTAGACCAGACATGCTAAAAAAGGCTAGGGGATCCAGAACTGAATCACCTAATTGATCTCAAATGGAGACCATGACTGGAGCAAGGGCACCTCTCCAAAATCTGGACTTGAAGGCTGGATCTCTGGAATTCAAGCAAAAAGTCTGGGAGGCTGAAATAGTGGAAGAGCTAATTATTTGGCATGGATTTCATTATGGCTAATAACTGTGTAATCAATGTCAAGAAAGGTGTCTTACAAATTCAGACTGTGGAAATTCCCCTTAAAGATATGGTCCAGGTGAGAGAAATAGTTTTTAGCCAATTGGTTTGCAGTGAAATAATTGTCCTACCCCCAGGGGCAGAAACCATTATAACAGCTAGGTGCCATGGTAGCTCTCCAGCACGGGAAAGATGGGAGTGGTTGAAACTTGTTTTGAGACCCAAGGTCTCAGGGGATTCTTAGCTGCTAAAACTCTGTGGATCTGCAACAAGATCTTATCCCTGTTCATTTGCTGAATATTTCTCACAAGCAGCAAATCGTTTTTTAAAAAATGGAACTGCAGCTGCAAAATGTGAGCCGGTGGATCTGGTAAATACAGGTATAGAGAAAAGAAAACCTACAATGGGGAAAGTGTGCTCCTAGAGCTTCTGTTGGAACTGGTGCAGTGCAGTGCTGAACATTTAAATGAGGAACAGCAGTATGGTCTGACAGCCTTGCTGATTCTGAATCAGGAGATGTTCTCCCAACGCAACAAAGATTGAGGGTGTACTGCACTGGCCCAGCACAAGATTGATACCGGGGGAAACTGACCCATTATACAGTGACCTCACCATTTACCAGTAGCAAAAAAGGGAAGAAGCACCACAGACCACTGAGGAAATGTATCAGGAAGACATAACTGAGCCTTCAACCAGTCCTTGGGCCTCACCCCACATGCTGGTTAAGGAAAAGGATGGTAGCACCAGATTCTGTGTAGACTTCAGAAAATTAAATTAAGTCACTTGAAAGGATTCCTGTCCCTTACCACAAATACATGATACACTGGATGCTGTTACAGATTCAATCTGGTTTTCCACACTGAATTTTAAAAGCAGGAATTGGCAAGTGAAAGTGGATCCAAGAGACAAGGGGGGAAAAATGCTTTCATCGCAGGGCAAGGCCTGTGGCAATTTAAAGGGATAGCTTTTGGCTTGTGCAATGCACCAGACACATGGTGGTTGAGCTAATGGAGGGAATATTGGCATGCCCCTCTCAGCCTGTTATATCCTGGAGCATCCTAAAACATTTGAACAAAAGCTAAACCATTTACAAATGGTCTGATAAGCTGAATTGCCCAATTTGAAACAGAACCAAAAGAAATGTGAGTTGTTTCAAAAAAAGATAATCTACCTCGGGCCCACAGTTAGTGAGGAGGAAATTTCCATGGACCGAAAGAAAGGCTGAGGTTTTATGGAACTGGCTAATTCCACCATTTGCAAAGGGTGGATGAGAACGGAACACTATTTCAGTGATCAGCAAAGTGTGATTTAGCATTTTCAGAGCTGAAAAAGTCTCTTTTGGCTTCTCCTGTCTTGACTTACTCAGTCAGTTGCACACATATAAAAGGGGAAATGACTGCCTAGGAAGGAGCACTGCAGAAAGGGATCTGAGGGTCATAGTGGACCACAAGCTAAATATAAGTCAACAGAATAACAGTGTTGCAAAAAAAGCAAACGTCATTCTGGGCTGTATTAACAGAAGTGTTGTAAGCAAGACACGAGAAGTAATTCTCCTGCTTCACATTAAAGCGCTGCAGCAGCATAGCTGTGACACTGCAATGTTTTAAGTGTCGACAAGCTTTCAGAGGCAGGAAGAAAGCCAAGAAGCAGCCTATAAGCGCAGTGTGACCCTGGAGAGGATGGTTCTTTGATGCTTTGAGCAGGGGGTTGGACTAGATGACCTTCTGGGGTCCCTTCCAACCCTGATATTCTATGATTCTATGATTCTATGATTCTTGGGCTGGTGCTGGGTAAAAAGGCTTGGGGCCATTAGCAAAGAAACTATCTTCTGGGTTTTGGTTCCTCCTACATTTGCAGAAGCAGGACCTTGTACATTCCTTGTAAATTAACAAAAGATTGAATCAAAGAAAATACCAGATTCCATCAGTTTCTGTTCCCAACTGGAATATCCCTAGAGCCTGATCTTTGACTAGCCCCTCGGGTCAAAAAGGAGCAAAAATATCTATCAATAAAACACCTTGTTAAAAAGCAGGTGTGACAGTTTCAAGTCCCAGGATGTTAACTGAGTTGCCAGAATATTTCATGGATCTTCTCTTCACACTGTAAACAGATTAGCATTTTTATTTCAATTGTACATAATGAGATCCCATTTGGATGTGATGTATTTTTTTCCTCCAGCTTGCCATTTCTAGGCTCTCCTAGGGACTGATAAAGAAGCAGTCCTGCATTCACTTTAATTGCCTTTTAGTTTTCAGCAAAAGGGCTGACCCTATGATTTGTGGGACATAAACTGGGGTGTACTGGAGGGGTGGGAGGAGGTGTGCAAGGCTGACAGAGGAAAATCACACACTGAATTGTTTCCCTTAGGTGGAACCACTGGCAGGACAAGGAAATGATGATCCAAGCAGGTGCTTGGGGCGGCATTGGGAATGGGGCGGCAGCCCGTGTCCCGTGGCGGCAATTTGGCAGCAGCCCCCCCCCCCCCCCCCGGCTGTTCCGGGGCAGCGGCAATTCGGCGGTCGCTCCCTTGCTGTTGCGGCGGCAGCAATTCAGCGGCGACTGCTTGGGGCAGCAAAATTGGTAGAGCCGCCCCTGGTGCCCCCGCTAACCTCTTCCTGTTGATACCCCCTTCAGAACAGCTGTGGGACTAATACTTTTTCATTCCTAGCTCCTCTCCATGTCACCTTTTTGTCTGTGGTTCCAGCACGGCTGTTTTCCCCTTGTCTCCTGCAACTGGAGTTGTCCCAGACAGTGGGGCACTTCCGGACAAAGCCGTTAACGTATTGTACTTCTGCTTTATCGCTCTGAGTCAAAGCCCACTGAAGTCAATGGGAATCTTTTAATTAAAATATTAATTTAAATTAATCTTGTAACGAAATTCAATGGGCTTTGGATCACGCCCAAGATGTGCTTCTCTGCTGAAAAAAGACTCTGTAAATCGCCACCAAGAGGCACCATGTTTATTGCCTCTCAATGATTTTCATATTAAATGTGCTCAGGCTATAAGTTTAAAAAGAAGGGGGGGGAGGTTCCAACTGCCAGCCCTGCAAACTCACCCCTGAATAGGAAAATGCTCATTTTTCAGAAAACCAAAATCAATGGGTGGAAAATGGCAAGACAGCAAGGAGGAGACAGAATCAGAGAAAAAAGGGTGGAGGGAGCACATGCCGGAGGAATGCTGGGTGGCCCTCCCATTCCATGGGCATTCTGCCTCTCATTAGCTATCCAGAGCAACAGAGGAAGCTGATTGGCTCCTTGCTCCTCTGTCCCCTCACTAATTTGTATTCTTGCCAGGGTTTTGGGGGATCCTCTGACTACAGTTTAGCTGCCTCACCCTCCCTTCCTCTAATTGTAATTTAGGGGCAGTGATTTTTAGGATGCTGCAGGTTCAAGGAATGCTTGTTTGGGGTAGGAGGGGTTCAGGAAGGAATTGGTGAAGCCAAATTCACAGAGGCCTGGTGTAGGTTTTTTCCACCTCCCTCAAAGCATCATGGAGGCACAGGTCAGTTCAGTAGGACTTAAAATTAATAATAGTAATTTGTATGAATGTTTAGTTCATCACAACTTGCAACTGGTATCCAGAGTGGGTAAAAGGCTAAAAGGGCCAACTCCGAGAAGTAAGACATGGCATTTCTCTGATAGACCTTGGGCCTATGGGAAGATCAGAGGTCTTTGCAGTCCGAGGTCCCTCTACTGGTATCCTCTGTCCCCACTTCGCAGGGACAGAGGGCGTTATGGATTAGATGTTACCTTGATTAGTCCTCAACTGGAGTATTGTGTCCAGTTCTGGGGCCACATTTCAGGAAAGAAGTGGACAAATTGGAGACAGTACAGAGAAGAGCAACAAAAATGAGTAAAGGTCTAGAAAACATGACTGAGGGAAGATTGAAAAAATTAGGTTTGTTTATTCTGGAAAAGAGAAGACTGAGAGGGGATATGATAACCGTTTTCAAGTACATAAAAGGTTCTTACAAGGAGGAGGGAGAAAAAAAGTTCTTCTTAACCTCTGAGGACAGCACAAGAAGCAATGGGCTGAAATTGCAGCAACGGAGGTTTAGGTTGGACATTAGGAAAAACTTCCTAACTCTCAGGGTGGTTAAGCACTGGAATAAATTGCCTAGGGAGGTTGTGGAATCTCCGTCATTGGAGATTTTTAAGAGCAGGTTAGACAAACACCTGTCAGGGGAAGTCTAGATAATATTTAGCTCTGCCATGAATGCAGGGGGCTGACTAGATGACCTCTCAAGGTCCCTTCCAGTCCTATGATTCTATGATATGGTAGGAGCCCTGTAGTCTCCCACGCTGGGCCACATAAATGCCTGGTACATGAGAGCTGGGCAGAGAGCACCCTTCCCCAGTGTCAAGTTAGTAAAGCTGCAGCCTGCTGCTCAAATCCATCCCTGTATCTGTCCTCATTTACCTGCATGTCCTGCTCAATCAGTTTGGGTTCTTTCTATCCTGTGTATCATCACACATATAAAAGTTCTGTAGACCAAAGAGGGCTCTCGGGTACAAATGTGCAGTTCTATTGTCATTGCAGAATTTTGACAACATTAAGTACTTGGGTAATAGAAAAAGGATAAATATTATGGCTCTCTTAGATATCTCCCCTAATGATGAAACTACATGAATGATGAAGCAGACATTTCAACCTATTCTTTGTGTGTGTATGCGTGCGCACATGCATGTGTGTCTGTGTAATTTTTTTTGTATTTTATCTATCAGGCAGCAATTTGAAATCGGGAAGCCCTGACATTAAATGAATGGAGTTAAGCATGCCACCAGTTAAGAACTTTGATCAAGATTTTTTCAAAGAAACCTGCATCTTTAATTAGATGCAATGCTATAAACTAGATTATTCATTTCGTTGTTCTCATTCTATGTTGCCTAACTGAAAGCCTTGCTAGGTGTGACAGGAGGCTGTAAGATATTCCTTGTATACTCATTTCAATAAAGATTATAATCAAAGGTTTGGAGGAAAATTAGAACACTTAGAGGAAAATGAAGAACAAAATAAGAGGGAAGAAACATGATAGAAAGGTAAGGTTCAAACAACAAAACAATGTAAGAGTAATAAGCAATGTTTTTGTTAGTAGCCTTGGCATCCTACACCTTGAATCTCTTCTCTCCTGTGAAAATCTCAAAGCAGGTGAATCAAAAGTGATGTTATCTTTGATGGGCTGACAGCCTTGATTCAATGATCCTCTAGGCAATAGAATGTACTAGCATACAATTTCACTTGGAGACCCCTCAGAGTAGCCTTCTTCTCACTATGTTTTAGTCAGATACAGTAGACACTTTTTCCAGTGTTGTAAATTTCCTCTTAGAAAACCAATGTGTCACTTTTGCCAACCCACTTTCAGATGTCACCACCTCCACTGTTATGTGGTTACATAGAAAAATTGTGTGCATTTTAAATATGAAGATAGCATTAATCAGACACTTTTTCCATGACCAGTTTTCATTTGCTTTTGATCAAATGTATAAGCAGTAAAGTCATTTATTTCTGTGAGATAGGAGAAAAGTGTATTTGCCACTTTCTGCTGTATGGTGTGGGTGATTTTTATTTTAGAGATTTTATTTAAGGTATATTCAGATTACTAATAGTTTCTGTGTATGGGCCAACTGATCACTACTACAATGCCTCATAATGGTTCTCAACTTGATGCCACTCCAAGGACACAGCAAAGCATTTCAATAACAAAGACAATGAAGCAACCAATTTTACTGAGATGAGAAAACGTAATCTGGAGTAAAGCATGTGGATTAAAATACACAGTACTCTCACTATCTGATAAACTCTTCTCTTTGATACATGCAGATGCCTTCTAATAACAGAACTCAGGATAGACCTAGAATGCCTGTGCGTTAAAGCATCTATATGAAATAAATTCATGATATGTAATAGATTTCCCTTTCCCTGAGATGAGAGATGTCAGTTTTTTCTTTGTGTACTGCTCAGGGTATTCTGGGGTCTTTGAAAGTCCTCCATCAATCTTCTCTGACAGGTCCCATGGCTGTTAGTGAATCCTAGATCAGACCAGAATCTCTGTATGAATCTTAATTGCTGTGTTTGGCACTTAGATGCTACTGTGATAGGCAATGTACCAATATCTAAAATAGACATACAGACTGATTATCCTATCAAACACTCATTAGGGTTAGGAGCCACCTTAATAGAATGTCATCAATATTTTCACCTGACCTAAAAGGAATACAGGAATGTCCATTTAAATTACAATACTCTCTACACCCCTACGTTGCTATTACTTACTTAGCACTATACTACAGTTTTCCAGAGCAGGAAGCTGTTACAGTGGAGAAAGAGGTTCATTTACTTCAATAACCACAAAAGGCCACATCATGTATCGTGGTAACTATCTGACAACTATTTCAACTTCACTGTAAATTATTCAGCTATTTCAGCTTCATGTATCAATTTATTATTGTTATTATTTTCTGTCTTTCTTCATGATAATGTGAAAAATAGAGAGGTTTTAATAGCTGTCCATATTGATGAATATATCTATCTACATAACGTGTACTAATCACTTCTGTTTTATTTTATCATATTTTTGTTACGTTTATAAATATCTTATTTACAGTAGAACCTCAGTGTTACGAACACCTCAGGAATGGGGGTTGTTCATAATTCTGAAATGTTTGTAACTCTGAACAAAACATTATGGTTGTTCTTTCAAAAGTTTACAACTGAACACTGACTTCCTAAAGATTTGAACCCTTACTCTGCAGAACAAAAACGCTGCTTTCCCTTTCGTTTTTTGGTAGTTTATGTTTAACACAGTGCTGTACTGTATTGGCTTGGTTTTTCTCTGCTGCTGCCTGATTGTGTACTTCCGGTTCCAAATGCGGTCTGTGACTGGCTGGTCAGTTGGTAACTCTGCTGTTTGTAACTCGGAGGTTCTACTGTATAACTGATCATTTACTTTGGTTTCTAGTCACATTCCAATATCTTTGTTACAATATAATAATGTGCTACTGGCCAAAATTTTCAAAAGTGGGTACTTAATGGTGCTACTGCAACATGTACTACTTTGAAGCTGGTAAGTTCAGCTGGACCATCAATATAATGTGCTTGTTTGTCATTGTGGCTGGGGTGACGGATATTGAGCAGAGGGGTACTCAGTTGTGAAGGATTGCAGGGATAAGATTCCCCTAATTTTAAAGTCACTTTTGCCCCTGCTCAACAAAGGGGTGGGAAAGAAAGAAATGCACCTCCTCCCTGAAACTAAAGGCCACAACTGCCTCCTGAGTACTCAGTGAGTTTGTTCATTTTGTATTCTGTATACTCTCATTTTGTATTAGAGATGTGCTGAACAGGTAAATGTAATTTAAATGATCTCTGAGGATAGGAATCTCCCAGATAAAAAGGGATAACTTTCATTCTGGTCATACTAAGAGTTAAGTAGAACAACTAGTCCTTCAAAATCAAGAGTTCTGAATTTCCCAGGTTGCTACACATTATGTCTAGTTGCATTAGGCACAAGATATGAAGTTCCGTGATAGAATTTAACACAATGTGACTAATGCAAGCAGCTCTGACACACATATCTCTCAACTGGGCCTCATTCTAGGCACATCACCGATTTTAGACCAAACTTTCCCTTCATTCCACACTAACTTGGTACTATGTTGCTGTTCGACACTATATATTAGTAACATACTGAAGCTGAGGTTATAAACACCTTCCAAGATACTAAAGAAATGAACTTATCATCACTCATGTGAAAATCCCATGTCAAACATTTGGACTGGGGCAGGTTAAGTTTTATGCTATGTTACAACTAGTAGGTCATTTTAGCATTACAAATAAGCCCAACTTGAAAAGTTTAGCTATTTCTCCAGTATTGGGGCTATTGGGATCTGGAGTTTTGGTCCATCCCACCAGCGACAGGGGCCAGCTGTGAAGTTTGGATCTAAGCTTCCCAATAAAGATGGGAAGGGTTTGGGGATTTTGGTTTGGGCCAGTCACCAAGTGGCACAAAAAAATTAAGTATATTGGGCTAGATTAAATGGAGTTAGGGAGATATTGTTTTTGGAAACCAGTTATTTTAACATTCCAGAACAAAAAAGCCAGTTGTCACGGGAGCTAGGCCTCTGAGGGGTCAGACACCCAACCTCTCTGTGACAGGCTCCACCATGGAGGATGAGCCAACCCTGATCATAGGTAGCTAGCTCAGGAGCTAATTATTTAAGGAACACTTGGGCCTTTATAACACTTGGGCCTTTATGGAGGCTCAGGGAGGGGCCAGAAAGGAAGCTGCACAGGAAAGAGACTACAAAGACAGGGAGGAATAAGAGAGTCAGCAGGGAAGAGACTGCAGAGGTCCTGGCAGCGGAGAAGCCTGGGGATTTACAGCAGAAAGAGAAGGATTGTTTAAGTACTGTGGTTGATGGTTGATTAAATATACTACACTCTTGAAGAAGCATTGTTCAGTGTATACAAGCCTCACTGGACTTACTGAAAGCCCACTAGGGGAAACTGAGGCAGGGATGTAACTGTGGTTTCACACAGGGCCACCAGGGGTCACTCCAGGGGTGAGTGCTTGCTGTTATACTGACCAACAATGACAAGCTGAACAATGAGCAAACTGAGTAATCAGAATTTCTGATCTGAGGAACATAGTTCCAAATTCATTGTCTAAATTACTTCTGATGTTTGGCTCTGCAAAATTATGTCTCAGCTTTTCTGAAAAATGTAAACTGGAACTTGCATTTCCTCAGCTCCAGTTTTAATACATCAACCAGTGCAGCTCTTTAAATGAACTGCAATCATCACAATTTTTACAGTAAAGCAGCGCACAACAGCTCATAAAATATCAGATTACATTTTTAAACACAGCTGAGCATTAACAGGCCCCAGAAGGATAAAATGAGTAATACAAGTAGGGAGAAAATAGTTCTTTCAGGTCACAAATAACATGTCAGAATAATCTGAAGAAAATTACGTAACATGCCTCAGTCATCAGTGCCATCATCTCTTCAGTCATCAGTGCCTTTTATAGGCACAGTGTTCACTGAATATTTCAAAATTATGCTAAGAACGTTTAATAAATAATGCACTAAACATCTGATGATCTGTCAAGTCAAAGTACACAGGAAAATGTTAAAAAACAAAAGAGTGCATTTATCACAGATTTATGCTCTCCGTCACTTTCTGGTGTTTGTACTGCGTGAATAATTTGTGATTGTAAAAGCGGTAATAAACTCATTTCCCAATAGCATCTACATATAGTCCAATGTACAGTTAGGTCACACAACATGAAATATTTAACTAATTTGAATATTTTGGTGAGGCAATATAAGAAGCACTAACAGCAGGGGGGAAAGAGATATGTAAATTATTTCATATAACAAGCTTTCTCAGGCTGTACAAAGTATAACAAATAAAATCATGCCATATTAATAGAGAGAGAGAGAGAGCAGGAACTCACTGAAAGGCCATTTCGTTGTGCGCGCAGAGGATATCCAAAAAAGTATTTTTAATTCTTCCTGACCACAGGCCAAATTCTGCCCTTGAATAACATATGTATGACTCCAAGGGTGAAACCCCAGCCCTACTAAAGTCAGTGGGAGTTTTGCTATTGACTTCTGAGAGATCAGGATTTCACTCCAAGTGCCTTCAGAATTTGGTCATTCATATTTGCTGATTGTTTCAAGCTTACTATCCTAATCAGGTCCTCAACCAGAGCAAGAGTTTTAACACATGCAGCATGCTATTTGTGTATGTGGGGGGTTTTTTTAAGGAATTGCCCGTAAGATTTTTAAATCAGCTTCAAATACAGACACTTGCCTGGGAGGCCTTTTGCAGTGGCTCAGCTGCATCAGTACAGCCGTGCCACTGTAAGCTCGCTAGGGTAGACATGGCTAAGTTTAGCATCTACTGCACACGAGATGCTGTAGATCAGTGGCACCAGACTATATAGAGCTGGGGTCCAGCAGAAATAGCTCCCCGGGGGTTATGCCATTAAACACTGTATTGGTTGTAATGCATACACACAATGGGGAGCATGCAGGCTTATTTTTGGCACTTCCTGACTTTTGAGTGCTTAACTTTGCATACTGAATGTTCTCTTAATACAGTTTTTGTATAAATTTCCCAGGAAGTCCAAAAGTTACGTTCAGTGTTTAGTGATTACATGGCTCCAAAGCCATGAAAAGTGAAGCTGGCCTGTCACTATCAACAGTGCAGGCTCCCACTGCTTCACCAGGAAAACTTTAAATGGAGGAAGCAAGAGCTTGTACATAGAATCATAGAATTAGGACTGGAAGGGACCACAGAAGATCTAGTCCAGTCCCCTGCAATCAAAGCAGGACTACGTAATAACTAGACCATTCTTGGATTCATCAGTGCTATTGGTGCCCAGATACAGATGGCAGAAAAATCACTCACTGCCATCTGTGACTGGCCAGAAGACTGCTCCCCAGATCTGGCTACCATGATCTATACATCTGGGATTGACACACTGCATTACCACAATTCGTATCTATCTAAGAATGAAGCTATATCACATGAAAAAGGCTTCAATTACCTTCAAGCACAGAAGCTCATCTGCTTAGCAGCACTAGTCACTATGAACTCATTAGAGTTTGGGTAGTTAACTATGCACTAAGCTTGATGCAAATCCTGCTGAAGTTCATGGAAAGACTCACATTGACTTCAATGGGCTTTGGATCAGGCCCATTAAAATTACCCTGGAAAGCTTCAGTGAACAGCAACCATTATGCAGCAAGCAACCTGGCTTCACTGACTGTGCAGGTACCATAGGATGCAGTACTAAATCTGCACATCTCCAGGATTATTTTATAATATGCACAAAACGCATATGGCACTGCAGCTCTCTTTCCATTAGACTTCTGAGAGATCATTATTAAACAGCACTTTCAGTGTTTCTAAGCATTACTGTGCATGCTCCAACTACAATTGTCAAGCCCTCCTAACGTAGCCAAATCAAAACCGCAGAACTGAACAGCATCTCTCTTCCCTAAGGACTATCTCCTTGCCAAGTTTCCACCTTCAAACCCCAGGTACTTAAGTGCTAGACCTATTGGGGGCAAAAGGTCACCAATTCTTTTTTTTAAATAGGAAAAAAGGTATTGTTTGCACACTCAAGAGGAACTGGTTTTGCTCAAGCTTTAAACAAACAAACAAGCTTTCAGACAAAGGGTGGAAAAATGCATCAGGAAAGATGAAAGATTGAGAAAGTTACAGCCCACTGAAAGGGGAGATTTAGAATGAAAAAGTTTAGGAATCCTGAAGTATAGCTGTTGCTAAGGCACTGGAATGGGAGTCAGGAGTTCTGTCTCTGCCACAGGCTTCCTGTGTGACCTTGGACAAGTCACTTCATCCTGTGCCTCAGTTCCCAATTTTCTGCTTGTATGTCATCCACTTTCTCCCATCCATTGTCTGTCTTATCAATGTAGATTGTAAATTCTTCAGAATAGTGGTTGTTTTCTAATATGTCTTGGCGAGGGGTTATATACACATTTACACGATGGGACCTTAATCTTCTAATAATGGTGCGCAAAGGATAAAGTCTGTTTATTTGTCAAAATATTTTTAAAAACCCAACAGAAAAGAGACAGACACATGGGGTGTTATACATGCTGCCCGGCCAAAGTAAACTGCTGGTGATGGGTGGGGCTTTGGGTCAGTTTGGGTTTGGTTTCTCCTCCTCCCCCCTAATGTTTCCCTACATATTCAGTTTTTTTCACACTTCACCGGCATTCTCCCTCACACAAACAGCCCTGCAATCTGAGTACATGTCGTTCTTTTCTGCTGGGCTCCCATGCTCCCTGAGTGATCACATATTCTTGTGGTGGACTTTGTGTAAGGGATTGTCCGGAGTTTAGGAGTTAATAAGTCTGGAAGTGTTTTGTTAATATATATACACACATCAAAGAGGTCTCTCTAGTAACTGGTTTACTCTGACAGCTGTATTGTCTAGTTATTGCAAAAATGAGAGAAAAGAAGATGTCAGCCTGTACAGTATGACTGAGAGCCTGCTGTAAAACATCTGTAGCAGTTTTAAGAGAACAAAGCTATCAGAATACATCAAAAGGCCAAATGAGCTTAAAAAGCAAGAGTGAGAGAGAGAGAGAGAGAGAGAGATTACAAATAGCAGTAGCACTCTGGGGGGATTAAGGCTTTGTTGAAAGTCAATTGTCACATAATTTAGAAAGGAAAATGTCAGAAATGCTATCCTTCCTATGAAGCTGTACCTTAATGGCCAAGGTCTGCTACCCTTCCCTCTCTCCTGGCAAGTAGTCCCACTTAACTGCAATTGGCCCACCAAATTAACATTCTTCATGAATAAAGGTGTCAGAATCCGGCCCTCAACTAATGTTCTTCAACCTGTCTGAAGGGCATGCGGGTGGGTGGGTGTACCAATGTATAGGTGGGAGATCTACAAATCCAGAAGAGAGATGAGAATTAAAGAAAAGTGGGGGTAAACAAGGAATGACCTGTTTCTGTAACTAATAAATAAAAATTCTGTTCTTGAATACAACACTGGAAGACTTTTATAAAATAAGTTGATACAAATACGGTAGCTTCATCTTCCAGAATTAATATAAACATGCTGGAAATAATTCAAGAGGCTCACTCATGAGCCTCACTACATCACCTTTATACATCTTCAGTGGCACAAAGGGGTTTAAACAGCTGAGGATTGTCCTTGTGTCAGAGGAGTCTCTGGGTGCTGTGAAGTCCCCAGCTGGCAGACAACCCTTTGGGACCATTGCAGCTGAGATATAGTTTAGAGCAGCCCTGATTTTTCTAATGTAGATCATCTTTGTTCTGTACTGAACTCAAATCTGATGCCAAGATTCTAACACTTGTGGCCTAAGCCACCCTGAAGTTCCAAATCATCATCATGGAAAATCCCAAAGGACCATAGTCTCTTTGCACCTCAAGCACCATCTGGATCAATTTCTAACTAGGTCCTTAAAGTGGTCTGGCTGGATATTCAACTTTATCACTGACAATCTTATTGCACCACATGATCGCTGGCCATGTAGCAGCATTCCTTGGTAAACAAGCTTTGTAATTCATTGGTCTTCCATCCTAATAACATGTTCATTCCAAGAAAGCTGCCAGACCAGTGCTGATGTAGGCATTTGCTGGGTTCAGCTCTAAATATCTTCTCTGACGATCTTAAGTCCTACCACTTAATAGGGAGCAGCTGATGAAAATGAGGAGAGTTGAAAACATCAGTCTGCTGCTTTTCAGCTTTCTTCAAGGCTCAAGCTCACTGTTGTATAATGAAGTTGATATAATGATAGTCCTATACATCTGCAGCTTCACAGCAAGCTTGATGTCACAACATCCCCACAGAGGCCACAGAAGGGCCTGAAACATAACAGCAGCTGCTGCTGTACCAGTGTCCACATTCACTTTCTCCAGCACTGTCCGTGATGCGTCCCAGGTCTTTGACAGTTAACATCTGCTCAATGTCCCATCCAGACAGGTTAATACTGAACTATTTGTAATCTGGAGTTGGATGCTGCTTGATGGTAATGGTTGAGGACTTCATTTTATCTAGATTAATAACCATGCCAATGCACACTGCTTCTTGCCTCACCAGATCGGCCATTCAGCTGCAGTGAATCAATGAATGGAGCCAACAAAACAATGTTATTGGCATGTGCAAGATCTCCAAGCAGAATGGTGTTCAGCTCAACACCTCTGACAGCTGCCTCCTCAAGCTTATCCATCAACCAATCAACGCGGATATTAAACATCAATGGTGACAGAACTAGCCGAGTCAAAGTCCCATAGAAACAGGAAACCAAGCCATGTGTCTGCCATTGACTTGAACTCAGCTTTCCCTTCCACTATAGAATGCTTCTATCAATGATATCATCTTCCCAGGGATGGCAAGTCACCTGGGAAGACAGATTCCAAAGAAAATCCTCAAATGATTTTTGTCAGGCTTTCCCAAGGTAGGATGTAGTCTGTTTAATCAAAATCAAAGCATAAGGCAACTGAACATCAAATTTTTGTTGAGTGTTTGTCTCTCATCTTTAGAAGTTTTCAGAATTTTCAACTGGTATTTCTCTCTTGTTTGGTTTTCTTTTCATGGGGCAATACTGCTTATAACGAATTGGCAGGTGACACATTTTTCTGACTGTATCGTTTCAAAACTGCATTGACTCAGACTACTGGCAGCTCCAGAAAGTGTAAGAAGAATACTTAAAGAAACACTGTCAGATTGAATATCATATTTTCTATCAAATTTCTTTGCCAGTGTTGTAAACAGATCATTAAAATTGAAATCATTTAAAAAAAATCTAATTTACTTTTCCCTGTCTCTGATATTTTCTTCTTGCATTGTTCCCCGCTTGCAAAATGAAAATAGATAGTCACTTTCATTTTACTGATAATTTCTAGTTAATTTCATTCTCAGGCTCTTCCACTTTATTATTCCTAACTGCAGTACAGCCTTGAGGCCTCAGACAGGTCAGTACACTATTTCACTGGACACTATACAAACATATAGTCAATGTCAGTTAAAGACGATACAGTCTAAAAGACAAGACGTAAGTGGATGAAACAAACATAGCGAGAGAGGGAGGATGGGATAACAGAGTAGGATCTTTTGACACAGACTAGGTGTGTAAACTATTAGTAACCTATCAGTAGCAGTGATCACAACTCTGATGGCAATTTTGGGTGTGCAGCTATACACAATCATACATGGCAGTTTTTCAAAGAGACATTATTAAGGGCACAAGAGCAAACTATCCCACCACGTAGGAAAGATAGGAAGTATGGCAAGAGACCACCCGGGCTTAACCAGGAAATCTTCAATCATCTAAAAATTTTAAAAAAAAGAGTCCTACAAAAAGGGGAAACTAGGTCAAATTACAAAGGATGAATATAAACAAATAACACAAGTATGTAGGGACAAAATTAGAAAGGCCAAGGCACAAAACGAGATCAAACTAACCAGAGACATAAAGGTAACAAGAAAACATTCTACAAGTATATTAGAAGCAAGAGGAAGACCAAGTACAGGGTAGGCCCATTGCTTAATGTGCGGTGGCGGGGGAAATAATAACAGAAAATGTGGAAATGGCAGAGGTGCTTCATGTCTTCTTTGTTTCGGTTTTCACAGAGAAGATTGGTGGTGATTGGATGTCTAATGTAGTGACTGCCAGTGAAAATGAGGTAGGATCAGAAGAGGCTAAAATAGGGAAAGAACAAGTTAAAAATTGCTTGGACAAATTCGATGTCTTCAAGTCACCAGGGCCTGATGAAATGCATCCTAGAATTCTCAAGGAATTGAGTGAGGAGATACCTGAGCCATTAGCGATTATCTTTGAGAAGTCATGGAAGACTGGAGCGATTCCAGAAGATTGGAAAAGGGCAAATATAGTGCCAATCTATAAAAAGGGAAATAAGGACAACCCATGGAATTACAGACCAGTCAGCTTAGCTTCTGTACCAGGAAAGATAATGGAGCAAATAATTAAGCAATCAATTTGCAAACATCTAGAATATGATAAGTAACAGTCAGAATGGATTTGTCAAAAACAAATCTTGTCAAACCAACCTGATAGCTTTCTTTGTGGGTAACAAGCCTTGTGGATAGGGGAGAAGTGGTAGATGTGGTATATCTTGACTTTAGTAAAGCTTTTGATACTGTCTCGCATGACCTTCTCATAAAGAAACTAGGGAAATGCAACCTAGATGGAGCTACTCTACGTGGGGAAAACCATTCCCAGACAGTAGTTATCAGTGGTTCACAGTCATGCTGGAAGGGCATGATGAGTGAGGTCCGCAGGGATCGGTTTTGGGTCTGGTTCTGTTCAATATCTTCATCAATGATTTAGATCAGGGATCGGCAAACTTTGGCACACAGCCCATCAGGGAAATCCGCTGGTGGGCCGGGATGGTTTGTTTACCTGCAGCGTCCGCAGGTTCGGCCTATCACAGCTCCCAATAATCATGGTTCACCATTCCAGGCCAATGGGGGCTGCAGGAAGTGGCAGCGAGCATATCCCTGGGCCTGCGCCGCTTCCCGCAGCCCCCATTGGCCTGGAACAGCAAACCACTGCCAGTGGGAGCGACGATCAGCTGGACCTGTGGACACTGGAGGTAAACTAACCATCCCAGCCCGCCAGCAGATTTCCCTGACAGGCCGTGTGCCAAAGGTCCCTGATTTAGATAATGGCATGCAGAGTACATTTAAAAAGTTTGCAGATGATACCAAACTGGGAGAGGTTGCAAATGCTTTGGAGGACAGGATTAAAATTCAAAAGGATATGGACAAACTAGAGAAATGGTCTGAAGTAAATAGGATGAAATTCAATAAGGACAAATGCAATATACTCCATTTAAGAAGGAACAATCAGTTGCACACATACAAAAGGGGAAATGACTGCCTAGGAAGGAGTACTGTGGAAAGGGATCTGGGGGTTGTCAAGGTTCCTTCCCCACTCTGAACTCTAGGGTACAGATGTGGGGACCTGCATGAAAACCTCCTAAGCTTACTTTCACCAGCTTAGGTAAAAACTTCCCCAAGGTACAAATTAATTTTATCCTTTGACCCTGGATTTCCACTGCTACCACCAAACTCTAACTGGGTTTACTGGGAAACGTAGTTTGGACACATCTTTCTCCCCAAAATCCTACCAACACTTGCACCCCACTTCCTGGGAAAGGTTTGGTAAAAATCCTCACCAATTTGCATAGGTGACCACAGACCCAAACCCTTGGGTCTTAGAACAATGAAAAAGCATTCAGTTTTCTTACAAGAAGACTTTTAATAGAAGTAAAGGAATCACCTCTGTAAAATCGGGATGGTAGATACCTTACAGGGTAAATAGATTCAAAACATAGAGAATCCCTCTAGGCAACACCTTAAGTTACAAAAAAGACACACAGACAGGAATAGTCATTCTATTCAGCACAGTTCTTTTCTCAGCCATTTAAAGAAATCATAATCTAACACATATCTAGCTAGATTACTTACTAAAAGTTCTAAGACTCCATTCCTGTTCTATCCCCGGCAAAAGCAGCATACAGACGGACACAGACCCTTTGTTTCTCTCCCTCCTCCCAGCTTTTGAAAGTATCTTGTCTCCTCATTGGTCATTTTGGTCAGGTGCCAGCGAGGTTACCTTTAGCTTCTTAACCCTTTACAGGTGAGAGGATTTTTCCTCTGGCCAGGAGGGATTTTAAAGGGGTTTACCCTTCCCTTTATATTTATGACAGGGGTCATAGTGGACCACAAGCTAAATATGAGTCAACAGTGTAACGCTGTTGCAAAAAAAGCAAACATCATTCTGGGATGTATTAGCAGGAGTGTTGTAAGCAAAACATGAGAAGTAATTCTTCCACTTTACTCTGCTCTAATTAGACCTCAACTGGAACATTTTTTCCAGTTCTGGGTGCCACATTTCAGGAAGGATATGGACAAATTGGAGAGAGTCCAGAGAAGAGCAACAAAAATTATTAAAGGTCTAGAAAATATGACTTACGAGGAAAGATTGAAAAGATTGTATTTGTTTAGTCTGGAAAAGAGAAGAGTCCAGAGAAGAGCAACAAAAATTATTAAAGGTCTAGAAAATATGACTTACGAGGGAAGATTGAAAAGATTGTGTTTGTTTAGTCTGGAAAAGAGAAGACTAAGAGGGGATAACAGTTTTCAAGTAACTGTTGTTACAAGGAGGAGGAAGAAAAATTGTTTTTCATAACCCCTGAGGGTAGGACAAGATTAAATTGCAGCAAGGGAGGTTTAGGTTGGACATTAGGAAAAAGGTCCTGTCAGGGTGGTTAAGCACTGGAATAAATTGCCTGGGGAGGTTGTGGAATCTCCATCACTGGAGATTTTTAAGAGCAGTTTAGACAAACACCTGTCAGGAATGGTCTAGATAATTAGTCCTACAACGAGTATAGGGGACTGGACCTCTCAAGGTCCCCTCCAATTCTATGATTCAATGATCACTACCACAGTTGTATTTCTTCTTCAACTGTAAGCTCTTCTGGGCAAGAACTGATTCTTCATGTATGAGTAGTCAGCACTTAGTACATGGTGGATGCTGCCATACTACTAATAATATACAAAAATTAATGCTGAAAAACTTTAACTGAATGAACTATACCCTTTGGGAATTTTTTTGGAAAGAGTTATTTTGAGTGTTATTTTTTCAAAACCTGCATTTTGAGCAAATTTAACCTGACAAGGTATGAAACCTAGAGGCTGAGATTGTAAATTGCAGATGTTGTAAAGTGTTGGGTACATTAATTGTGCTATATGCATGTTTTTATAATATCAAGAATATTCAGTGAATAAGTTCACTAGCAAAGATTAAAGAATAGACGTGAATGGTAGGTAAGTAAAGACAAGATAAGTTTATTTAAAGAAAAGAGAAAAAGTCCTTAAGGTGTAAAAAAAGTTGTCAAGCCCTTTGTGGTAATGTACTTAGAGCAGCTACAAGAATAATTTTAATAATTATGCAGGAGTGATCTCAGTTTGCAAGAAGAATTTCATCAACCTGAACAAACGGGACTCTCAGACGCTGACAAGGTTACCACCTCAATTATAATAGGTGAGTAATTTAGGGCAGCCCTGGGTTTTCACAGAGATAAACACGGCGGGGGGAACCTTTAATTAACAGCTTTGAGAGAATTGGGAAGTGCAGTTTTTTGGTTTTGTTTTTTACTGTGCATCAGAGGTCTCTCTCAGAACCATCGAAATATTGATATAGTTCCAAAGCTTCCTCCCTCCCTCCCCCACTCCCACGCATACTTTTAAAACCAAGCACAGGAAAGTCCAATTTTATTTCACCTTTTTCTTTTACAAGAAAAGAGAGAGCCAAGAAGTCATACATCTCAAATGTAGAGCCTCACCAATACCTTGTAACAAGGACGAAAAGTAACTGTTCAGCATCATGAAGAGTCAGGATTAATCAAAAATAATGAGAACACTTTAGAGAGTTCAACTTCAAAGTTGGCCTATTCTGCAGTGTTTTAAGCCTAGGCCAGACTGACTGTTTTTCCTAATGCCTTAAATTAAACCATAGACATCAGTGACCTCAGGGTAAGAAGTGAAGTAAAAAGTAGCTGCCAAACTTTCAGTCTTCAAACAGCAGCATTAACTGAGGGGATTCGTAACTGTCAATTCTCTATTCCTCTGCCTTGCCATTTTTCTGGAGCCTTCGGGAAGAGGTTAAAGTGCTGGGGAGTAGAGAGGGCTGCAGTGATACTCTATCTCGTCTAACTATGGACCTGGAGCTTTTAACAGCTGGTTAGGCTCAAGTCAGAGGTTTGGCATCTGGAGAGGCCTGGGGAGACAGTTAAGGATTGTGGAGCAATGACTTTGACAAGGCCTGGCTTCTCCCCAGCTTGCAAAGGATCCACTGCCACAGCATGGCTCTTTTAGGCAGTTTTATTTCTCAGACATAGGCGAAACAAACAAAAACAGTTCTTCAACGCGCCCTGGGCTACAATCCCACTAACTTCTCATTGCCTCCTTTCCTAGTGGACTCAGGCAGTCCTGCTGTTCCTGCTTCCTAGCTCTGACTCACAAGGTCTCCCTTTTCCCCTAGTCCAGGTTCCCTCTTTTCTAGGTCATCTGATGTGG
Organism: Lepidochelys kempii; assembly: GCF_965140285.1. NCBI lineage: Eukaryota > Metazoa > Chordata > Testudines > Cheloniidae > Lepidochelys > Lepidochelys kempii. Next base: position 84,751,189 of record NC_136381.1, read on the forward strand.
CACAGAAGCACTGGCTCTGTTCCCTCTTACAGGGCCAGTGTCATCTTCGGACCTTCTTTCCCCCATAAAGCCTTGCCCACCACTAAGACAAGCCTTACCATCCTTATACACCTTACCCCATCCCGAAAGGTACTGTCTGTATAGCCTCAACTTCTCCAGGGCTTTAAGGTTTCTGTATGCAAAGGCTCTAATTTTCCCTTAAGCTCATTGACCATTAGGTTCAGGTGATCTCACTCTTCCTGAATGGCCTGATGTTCCTCAGCCAGCTTCTCTTTTACTTACAGGATCATCTGTAGCTCGCATTCTGAGGCCTCCAGTCATTCTGGAAGTTCTCCAAGTTTACACTAGGAAGCCATAAAACAGATGCCACACAGGGCCACTGTTTTCACCTCTGGCCTCTTATTTGGGCCCCAGCCTGCTTTATGAAGTTTTGTCTGGGTCTCCACAGCATCCTGTTCAGTCTGAGGCCCTGCTTGGGTCCACACTATACACTGATCAGCCTGAAGTTCTGTCTGAGTCCCCAGTATACACTGATCAGTCTCTGCCATGAGCTTCCACTCCCTGGCACCCTTCTCTATCTGGAGCCTGGCCATTTCCTGCCCAGCATTGAGCAGGCTGTTTCTCACTCACTGCTTCCACCCTAAACCATACTAATTCTTGTTCCCGTCCTATTGACTGAGCAATAATATTCTGCCAGTAGGTGCTTATATCCTCTAGCTCTTGTCGATACTTTTTTAGCTGATCCTGTAGGCTCTGAAGGTTGTTGAGAGCTTCTTCTCAGTCGCACTCTGCCATCTCTATTCGATCTTTCTGTTCTTACCCCTCTTTTTCCGATCAACCAATGGTCTTCTCCATCTTCAGTTGTTACTCTACCTTTCCCCACATTAGGACCAGTCTCTCCCCAGGATCAATGGCCATGGAAGATTCTTGACTACCCTGACATGTAGCTGACTTCTTTGACCCTGGGTATCCAGCTTAACCTCTGCTGTGGGATAGACATGTCTCACCATGTATATACACAACATGTACACCACTTCTTTGCCAACACCTCATCTTCCCAGACACAGGTGCACCCACAACCTGAGTCCATGAGACCTCCTAATGACCTTCCCCCCATCCTGACTGGTACCATGTACAGCTGAGCCCCAGTGCCATTCAGAATGGTCCCCAGGCAACAAGCCTGGCTGTAATAACAGCCCAGGTAATCACATTTCATTTTCATATATTCTCATCTAATCTGCCCATGCTTGCCACATCTAAACCACACTGGGACTTCCTTGGCTGCCCTCAGAAGTGCTTCTACTGGACTGTGGCACTGCCTGAGGCCCAGGTAGATCCTGTGCACACCCCTGTTTTGGGCTATTCAGGATCCTCTCCAACTGGGAACTTCCCTGCATCTCCACCTGTTCCATTCTCTCAAAATGGGCCAGTCTTAGTCTGCAATGTCATTCAGGCTGCTTGTCTCCTTTGTCCTCAAAGAAGGTTTCTGCCCATTTGACTGCCTCACCCACTTCCTTACCCAGCTCTGGGCTCCCAGGGGAAGGACCTTCAAGAATTGTTCCAACTAGTCTCAGCTATGAGGTCCTGTAATCTTTGAGCCACTAGCCATGGTTTTGCCCCCCACAGGAATGGTTTGACCTGAAAGCAGTGCCTGTGCACCGCTGGAATCAGCTGAAACATTTAATGGCCCAGCAAGTTCTGAAATCACTCCTATTGCTGGAAGTGGATCTCCTGCCACCGCTGTTGAGTGGCAAATTATGCCTCTTGTTGCTTCTGCACGCTCTCCACCAGTTGCACGAACATAGCCTAGGTCTGTTCCTGCTGCCTCTGTAAACCTGCTGCTCCTGCACTGTGTCTGCTGCAGCAGCAACATCAACAATGGGTGTATCACCTCTTCCATCTTTCTTGATCACGGAACCACACGTGATCAGTCAAGGCTTGGAGGATTCAATTTCCCCTCAATTCCAGGGGCTGATCAACTGCCTGCATTCTCCACCACGTGTAACAAGGCAGGGCTTCTCCCCAGTTTGCAAAGGGTCTACTGCCACACCCACAGTCTCTTTTAGGCAATTTTATTTCTCAAACATAGGAGAAGATCCATTTTCTCAAAAATGGATCTTCAACTCACCCTCGGCTACAATACCCATTGTTTCTCAGTCTCTCACTGCCTCCCCTCCCAAGAGACTCTGGCAGGCTTGCTTTCTGCAGCTTCCTAGCTCTGACTCACGGGGTCTCCCTTTTCCTCAGCCTCAGGTGCCTCTTTTAAAGCCTAATCTGGGTCAGCTGATGTGACACAGGAGCACTGGCCCTGCTCCCTCCTAAAAGGCTAGTGTCTTCCCTCTGACAATACATTAGCTGGATATCTCTACTAAAATAAACATCCATCATCGGGGCAGTAGTACTAATATTAGTGTAGAACATAGAGCAGCAAACAAGGATCAGGATCCCATTGATCTAGACACTGTACAAAAAAGTGAAAAATACAGGTCCTGCCCCCAAAGAGCTCAGACTCTATGACAAGATACAAAAGGTGGCAGAAACAGAAAAAAGTGTGGATTGGGAGGATTAGATAACCATAAAACAAGTACGTTTTACATCATAAACAATGGTTCCAATTTGTCACCTGCTCAGCAGGGAAAGATTTAATAAATGCTAGTATCATATCTCATACATATTGTCTTGTAATAACACAGAAAAGGTTTGGAGTGCCACTTAGGTAGATCTTATTGGCTGAGCTGAAAAAAAAGCTTAACTCGCCGTTGTCTGTTGGGTGAAAAGTAGCAGAGAATGTTTGGATATTAATAAAATGTTTGATTAAGAAGTAATATATTACTGGTAGAGAGTGGAAATGAGCAAGCACGCTTAGCACATTAGTAATATTATGTTGGCAAACCTGGTCAATTCATAGGCCACAAATAAAAAATCTGGCATAAAAGTAAAGCAATTATATTACAGCATAATATAAGTAGCCCCTTGATAAAGTCTGTGTCAGGTAGGTAATTTCAATGTACACAAAGGTGAAGATTCAAATATAGTGTAAAATATCTATTGTCACTTACCAAGTCAAGTGTTTAATGATTTGGATCCTATTAGAATTCACAACATCTACTCTAATTGTATCTGCGCCTTGTAAACTCATCCTCTCATAGTCTGAAAAGGATGGGTTGCAAAGTAAAAGAAATTCCCTGATACTGAAAGACAATTTATATAGTGAAGAGCTTTAGAATGCTTAATTGCTTTTCCAGCTTCATCTCCACTCGTTATAGAAATCCTTTCATTCCCCTGGAGCTAACCTTGTCATGGCAATTGCTTCTGCTATCACAAGTGCAGTGAATTTAGAATTCCACAGTTTTTAAAATCATTAAAATGAAAGCTGCAGCTAGTGGTTCTTTCTGGAATCTATTTGTTTTATTTTCTAGTTTGTCATCTTCCATACCTGTTTAGTTTTTTTATGCAAATTTTCCTTTTCTATGAAAGACATACGGTTGAACAGATTATCTCAGATCCTCTGGTTGATCTCAACTCCTTTTCTTCCATAACCCCCAAATTCAGTCCTTTTTCTCATCTATGACTCCACATTCCAGGATTCTTTGCACCAGGATCTGCAATGCTTTAAGGCCACTCACTCTATCTTCTTCCTTCCAGGCTATAGTAGGGAATATGCACTTTCACTTCCAATCCCAAATTTGGAAAGAGAATGCATACTCTCCCAGCCCCAGCCCTTCATTTCAGCAAAGGAGACAGTGCTATTTACTTGAACTACAGTGGAAGTAAAAATACCTTTCTATCCAGTTCACAAAACTCTTGAAGGTCCCAATTTTAAAGTAATTGAAACAATAAATATTGAGCAAAAAGTTAATCTAACACATCTCTGATGCCTTTTGCCAGCTCTTGTTTTTCTAGAGGTCACCTGTCCAAGTATTAACCATACAGTTAGGCAGTTATCATGCAGACCATAGTAGAGTTGTGCACTGACTCTGAGACCTGATTTACTCTCAGGTTTTGTACCAGTATTCCTATGTTGGTTAGGGGAGTCATTTGTCTACTGAAATAGTTTTTCTGCATCCACACTAAAGGTACTGTACCGCTTTAAGACCTGATCTACACTCAAAAGTTTTGCCAGAATAGCGACAGCAGTTAGGAGGTTGAGTTTTTGTCAACACAGTATAGTAAAAGTTCCAATGTAGACACAGTTATAAAAGCAAAAAAGTGCTTTTACCAATATAGCTTATTTCACTTGGGCAACTTGTATAAACTGTACTAGCAAAAGGACCCTTTAGCTTGTATAAACTGTGCCTATGCCAGCAGAAATTTTATAAGTGGTAGGACAAGGCTAAAGGACAAGGTAGGACAAGGTTAACTGTTCCATACAGCTAAATCAATACAACTTTTGTATGTAGACAAATCCTTAACACGTGGATTCTTCCAACTTTGGCCCTGTGTGCACAACAGACTTTTGTCAGTATAGTTATGCTGCTCAGGAATACGACAAGACGTGATATCATCATAGCTGGGACAACAAAAGCCCCTAAATGCAGTTATACCAGTAAAATTCACTTTTGTCTGTATAACTTGTTTCATTTGCGGGGGCGGGGAAGGGGTGAGGTGAGCTAAAATAAACTATGCCAGGGAAAGCGCAGCTTGGCTGGTATCAACTGCATCCATAGTAGGAGCATTTTACCAGGATACTATACTAGTAGACCTAGCCTTTGCCTGAGGAGATTTTCATCACCAGTAGGATGTGTCTCCATCTGATACCATTTTTTCCACACTGTATATACTGTAATCTGTTATTATGGGCTTCATTGCTAAAGCCAGAAGGGAAAACCCCAACTATCTTAAAAGGTGACATCAGTAGTTCTGTGCATATCAAGCAGCAGAAGTTCCCAGCAGCCAGTGCTTCTCTCCAAAATCAGAATGGCACACCTTTTGTGAAAACAATTATTTATTTCCATCTGCCCTAAATTTGCTCCTGGCAAAGCATCTTTTATGTGACACTGCCATATCCTGCCAAATTTCCAGGTCTTACTCTTTTGTATGACCTCCTATCTTTAAATCAGCATATTTTTGTCCCTCATCCCTGATTCATGATACACAAGGCTGATTCAGTGGTTTACGCTTTTGAATAAAGAGGAACATGGTACTATGCCTTGTTTGGAAGATCCCTTGCCTGCCGAGTGAGTCCTTGGCTCCTTTACTGTAAGCAGCGGGGTGCATGTGGCAAGTTCAAGGAGCCTGGGGCTATGAACTCCTGATCTTTCTCTCTATCTTTGTGGTACTCCCTTCCCCTCCACCATCTCTGAATAACTCCCTTCATGTCCTCAGCTGGAGATCAAAAACATGGAAGACTCAAAGGATACCTTTGACCTGAACATCTATTTGAGCCCATCCTAGAGGGAGCAAGAATGCTTTCTTCCCCTGGATGTCTAGTTGTCCAGGCCATTGTTGTAGTGTATCTTCCAGCCCTTATGTCCCACCACTACTTGGGACTATGTTCAATGTTAACCATGGCCAGCCTTTGGGAGCATTTGGTATGCAGTGAGTTTTTCCATCTCATGGAATTGGCCTCTGCCTGGCTGCTTTATCTTCCCAGGAACTAATGAGAGTCTTCATGCCAAATGGCACAGCAATTGTGTAACTCCAAAGAATATATTGGAGGAGAGCAAAGTGGTGAAAGTATGCACACGATTTTGGCACAGAAATTAATACTAACAACTAAGCACACGATAATTGTCCGAGTAGTACTGTGCATTATGTACAGGTGAGGGACTTCCTGTACACTTGCCCTCAAGATACTCTGGGCAGGTAGCAAAAAGGACACAGGCAACCCTTCCTATTATGGACACTGAAGGCTGAGCAAGAGCATTGTGGGATGTAAATGGGATGTTGCAGTGTGCCTGCAATACCTGAAATTTCCATCCACACTAACATTGTAATGATGCAAAGTAAGTTTACAAGCAGAGGTACAGACAGGACTTCTTCAGAAGTGCCCCAATTACAACCATACTGGCAAAACTTGAGCAACATCAGCAGCACATTTGTGTGTCAACACAAAATGTTTTAAAAATGCAGCAGGCATCTGAGCTGGTTGTGACAAGGGTTCACCCCCCACCACCACCACCACCAGTGTAGACAGTCCTTTGAAGGGTATTCCTGTGAGAAACAGCTTGTGAGATTCTATAATAATACACTTCTATTCAGAGGCAGATCTGTCTCCATAGGAAAAGATGATATCCTGCTAAGGGTATAGTCCATGCATGCTGATGGCATTGTTAAAATACAGTGCTGTACCAGAAAGACAATTGATCCTATAAAACGTCTGTCAGTAAAGAGATACTGAATGGATGATTATGACAATGAAGAAAATATGACAAAAAAGGGAAGATTTGGGCAAGGAATAATCTCTATGGCCAGGCAAATGTCTCTGGCTACAGCTGCTCCTTCCCATCTTGCTGGGTATCTCACTGCTGGCTAAGTCTCTTCCTGCTCGGGTAATTCTAGAGGGGTGGAGGGTTGATGATGCTTATTATACTTCTTCCCTTAAGGGCCAGATCCAAAGTCACTGGAAGCACTACATAGACTTCAAAGGGCTTTGGATCAAGCCCCAATACAAGATGTAGGACGTGAGATTGTTTGATCCTGCCCTTCACCTTGCCTCCATCAGCTTCAAGGAGCAATGGTGCTGCTCTTCTTACTTCACATTTGCAGGAGCAGGGTTACTTTGTGAAACCACCATTGCTCCCATGAGTGGAAAGGGTTCATGGGGGCAAAGGGGTAGTTAATAACCACTGTCTCCCCACCACCACTGTCTTTTTAAAAACTGTACAACTATGAAGTAATTATTAACCCTGAAACTCACTATTTTAAAGAGTTGGGTAGGGAATTTTCCAACAACATATTTTTGCCTTAGAAAATGCTGATTCATTGAAACCAAAACTGTTTGTAGCTGGTTTTGACAAGTCTCCTGATTTGAAAAATGTTTAAAAAACAAAAGTTGCAACATTTTCAAAACAAAACATTTTGGTTTTTTACATTTGAAATAACTTTAATTTATGTAAACCAATTATTAAAAGGCCAAAATCAAAATGAAATGTTTTGAAATCATTGAAACAACAACACATTTTGATTGACCCCAATCCGGAAAAAAATCAAATTATTGGTTTGTGAAAATATTCGAGATTTCAACTTCTCAGCCTGATTCAGGATGGACAAAATGCTTGAAATCTTGAAAATCCTCATGGGATGGAAACCTTTGTTTTCCACCCAGCTCTACTATTCTCCCACATGAAAGTCAGGACAAAATGGACAACGTGACTTCATTTTAAGGAATTGTACCATGTTTTCCCTCCCATATTTTCCTCTTATTGTATTAATTGGTAATCTTTTTAATCAAAATGAGATGTAGGTGCCCATTCACAAATTCCAATGTTGCTCTATCCAGATTGTTCTCAGAGCTCACTAGCTGATTTCTAACCTAGTATTCTATTATTGTCAGGGAAGGGGGCCAGGGCAAAATTTATAACAGCATTCCAAAGAGAATGCTGGTCTCATAACGAACACAAATTGTTAGCATTTATCATCATGTGATGTAATCATATAAAAGCTTTTCCATCCTCATTCCCATAAGGTACTGTTTGTTAAATTGCATTATAATGATGAATGACAAAATCTTTTGCATGACATTTTAAGCTATTACAAAATTCTAAAGGGAATGCTACTATGTAATGCTACTGGAGCCTTTTGATATAAGAACCCACAGCTGAAAGACATGATCATAAGTCTTAAAGCTGTTAACTACTTAACTTCACAACATTTACTTCTAGAAAAACAGTTTTCTTTAAACATGCCCTTAACACTAGGTAGCAAACTATATCCATATTACTGAGGTATCTGAATGGGAAATATGAATGGGGAAATGTTGGCTTTTAGAAAGGTTTTATTTAGGAAAAAAATAGCCCAATTAGAATTATCAATACAATAATGGTTACAGGCTAAAAGCAATAGACAGCTATTTATCTACAAGGCATTCATTTTTTTTTGTTAGTTTTAATTGACAAATCCATTCCATTCAGGTGCTAAGCATCTTTAACTCCTGGCAAAGCCAATAGAAGTCAAGGGTACTCAGCCACTCAAATATGTGCTCAGGACCAGCCCCTGCCACTGTTTTCAGTAGAGAAAGCAGAAATTGTCCCTCGGGTTATAAGAATAGACTTTACCATAATAAATATTGTTTTCCCTATAGCATTCTAGTGACTTCAGAATTGATGTGGTCTATTTGCAAAAATGAGCCTGTGTAATTAAAAGGTGACACTTGTTAGAAAAATCAGACAGATTAGCATAAGATTTGCCACGTAATTGAAGCTATCCTTTTTGGGGAAACTGAGGAAACCCATATGCAAAGACTGAAAGACCTCTGCATAACACTGTTAAATCTCAGAGACCCTAATGCATTCTAAGAACACGAGGCCTGATTCTCTTCTAACTTTACACCAGTCTTTCACTGGGGTAGCTCCATTGAGTTCAATGGAATCATTGCTGGTTTACATCACTGTAAATGGGAGGTGAATCAGGCTCTAAGACATTATTCCTTCCCATATTTATGTCCTAATTACAGCAAATGATACAATGTTCAATGACCTCTTTTGAGCTTTGATTGTGTATTAAAATTAATAGAAATACATTAAATATATTTCAATTGAATTGGAACAGATAGACTTTCTTTGGTTTCCATTGAAATATATTCCATAAATTCTGCACATTTTTTACATTTTACTTAATTAAAAATTAGTAGGATGAATTAGCCCTGAATTTCCACTTATTTCAGCTTTTCACAAGATTAAAAAGAGAAAGTATCATAACACAGACCTCTCCGTATGACATTGGGCCCGAATCTGCCATTAACTTTCATGGATGTGCATTTAACTCAGGGCATGATTTGACCTAAAGCATTGTGAATTCTGCAACTGGTGTTATAATTTAGGGAAATAAGCAGTTAATGTTGGGTGTGCTGGCCTCTTATTACAAGAGGAAAAGAAAAGGGCAGGTTACCCATCCTTCCACTGGTTAAATATTTCAAACAACTCTGTTTTGAGACAGGTGAGTTATAAATTGCACAACTCTCTATTAAGCAGAGTGAATGGCATTTCACTCTACAACATAAATGGTTATAGGCTCAGTTTTGTGAGATGTTGAGTATCCTTAACACCCAATGAAGCCAAGATAAAATGAAGGTGCTCAGAATCTTTATTAAGTGCTCATTATTTCCTCAGATTGGGCCGTAACCAGACATCTCCTGGAATCTGTCATAGATGTTTTTAATACCCAGGAAAACTACCACATTGATAACACTAGCAACTGAAGTCCTCCAGCAATAGAAACAGATGTCCCATAGTTGTTTGCCTCCCACTGACCTGCCAATGTGCCTTAGCCTCCAGAGGTGTGAGAGGAATTCATTCTACATACCCCTTCAGTCTCATAGACTTTAAGGCCAGAAGGGACCATCTAGTCAGATCTCCTGCACATTGCAGGCCACAGAACTTCACCCACCCTCTCCTGTATTAAACCCATAACCACTAGCAGAGTTACTGAAGTCCTCAAATCTATTATTCACTCTAGTTCAAACTAGCAAGTGACCCGTGATCTATGCTACAGAGGAAGGCAAAAAATATCCAGCATCTCTGCCAATCTGACCTGGAGGAAATTCATTCCCAATCCCAAATATGGTGATCAGTTAGACCTGGAGCATGTGGGCAAGACCCACCAGCCAGACACCTGGGAAAGAATTCTCGGTAGTAACTCAGAGCCCTCCCTATTTAGTGTCTCATTTCTGGCAATTGGAGATATTTGTTAATAGCAGACACAGATGGACCATATACCAGGTCTTTTTCTGCCTCTGTTGCTTCCAACTGATGCATCCCCAGCTTATAGCAAAATTTCTTATTGTTAGTCCCTAAATGCATGACCTTGCACTTTTAAATTTCATCCCATTTCTATTATTTCAGTTTTCAGGATCATTCAAATCTTCTTGTATGATATTTTGATCCTCCTCTATGTTGACAATACCTCCTCCAAGACTGCCCATGGGGGTGCCCATCTGGTTGGTGGTGAATGTGATGGGGGAAAATATTAATGGGAACAAGATGGAAACCACCAACTCATTTCACATCAGCCACCAAACATCTGTCAAAGAGTAAGATCGTGATTTTCACAGTTCAGGGCAATTGCACCTGTATTTCCCCTCAGTGGTCCAGCAAGGGCAAAAATTCTCAGGCTTCCAGGTGTTGCCTTTCTGGCTGGATACCTATGCCTCTTTCCCTTCTGATTGGGGTGTTTCCTGGCTGCACAGTTCCCTGCCTTCTCTGTGTCATTTCCAGCACATACAGGTTACCCCAGGACACCTACAGAGATGGTTATCAAGTGTAATTGATACCATTATAAGGAACCACACAGCACTTCTTTGGCAAGCTTGTATATTCTTAAGGTAACAAGCATTACAGAGAAAACTTATTTAAACAAAAAAGACCCTACACGCATGCTAATAAGCTTACCAGCATTTACCCTAACATGGATTCTGGCAGGAGCAGTCCTTCACACAAGGCAATTCCTTGTGGTTACAAGTTCATCACAGCTTCAGCTCAGAACAAGCACCCAATCTTATGGGGCCTCAGTAGGCCAAGTCCTTCCAACTCTACCCTAAGGACTGGGGCCCTCAGTAGACCAGAAGTCCTTTCCATTTGCTGGACCAGGAAGAAGGCCCTGAGCCAGTTCACAACCAGGTTATTTATCCAGCCCCCCCACCCCTTTCTTTTTTTTTTTTTTTGGTCTGTTGGTCCCTGAAGAATCCAGTTTGAACTACTATATGTGCGCCTCTCCAGGGGATGGCTTCAAAGGGCTGATAACGGACAAAGTACATTAACATCCCTCTCCCTACTAGAGAAGGTACAGACAATGCCACAACAACACATACCTAATTACATTTTAATACAGTGTATCCCAAAGGTATTAACCCTAATTCAACAAGTTTTAACTTAATTCTATAACGTTTATCTTAATTCCATAAGGTCCATTCGGGATATTACAGAATATTGTCAGTCTGTCACAGTGACAGCCATTGAAATGATATCTTGCATGTAGGAATAGATCTAACAGTCTACAGTAAAAAGGATACATGTATAATGACAATATGTAATGCATGTCGTTAACATTCTTTTTAAATATTCCTTGTTAATGGTCTTTAATCTGTGTCTATTTAATTAGCTAAAATTCTGCTTCCTGGGTATCTGACACTGTTTCAGAAGTGAGACAAGAAAAGCAAGTGGTAGCAGGGCATTTTATCTTGATACTTTCATATTCTGCCTATTCAAGGGCTTGTCACTTCAAGGTCCTGAGCTGAAGTCACTGAGAGTTGAAAGACCCAGGCGTCTCTCACTACCTTGCAGGATCAGACCCCAAATGAGCAAAAATGAATTTAGAGGAGAATAAAATAAGCAAATGCAGGTGATCAGATGTTTGAAATTCATGTCCTTTTGAAGCTACAGTTCAACGACACACTTATAGTAATAACTTAATGTTAACCCTTTGGATTAGCTCATCCGTGCAACCAAAAAAGGGTTAGAAATAAAAATGGATTTCAGCCATTATTCCAAATGCTAACACCAAAAATGTCAGAGGTTCAAAATTCCGATATATATTCAGCCCTAGATTTTGCTGCTTGAATTACAAATAGATACTGATCTTTAGTTATAAACTGTCACTTGTAACTAGTTTATAAGTATCTACTCATTTTTCTCTAGTTGAGAGCTCTTCTTTAAAAAGTCCAAGTTAAAAGAAAAAAAATTTCTTCAGATTTCTTCTACTCTTTACAACATCAGACTTTATGGCCATTTCATTCTTTTTTCTTTTAAGCACTTTTCTGAACTTTTTTGAAAATCTTCTAAGAGGATGGAGTGCTTTTTAAAATATTTGTTTGCTTCAAAGAATTCTGCTGGAAGGAATCATTGCCATTCGTATGCTGTAAATCTTTATACTTACAAGTATTTATTGGATTGTTATAGTAGTTTTATGTTTTGCAGGAAAAACTTGTGACAAAAAGAAAGCCTGTATCTTTTGGATAACATGAGAAACAGGTTAGGAAGCTTAAGATTGGAATTAAAAATAAAAATCAAGCTTGTTTAAAAAAAAAAGAAATCATAAGAAGTTGTCCACTTCTATGATAGTAATTTGTTTCCACTGTGACAGTTAAGCAAATTGTTGTTAGTTTGCAGCACAAGGATATAATATTGAATCTGAAGGAGTGTGTCATGTGTGACGCAACATAACATTTTCAATTTCCTGGGGGACAACATTTCCTGGGGTAATTGACAGGTCCTTTGGTTCTTCATTAATGCCTGATTTTGGGGGCGCTCATCTGATTAGCACTTTTGAATGTCAGGCCATCAACTTTTTACTAAAACACTACTGGATATCTAGGTCTAACTGAACAGCTGTGTCAGTGATACAATATAATATGTCTATCTAGGGCAGTGGTTCTCAACTCATAGTCCATGGGCCACTTGCAGCCCGATCAGCACACAGATGCAGCGCATGTGACATCCTTAGGGCCATAAACGTAGTATTAATACAGGTATAAGGTAGCTAAAACTTAACAAGCTAGACTTGGTTCAAGATTCCCTTACCACATGTTCCCAGCAACACAGCTGACCAAATCCTCAGGCCAGGATCTCCCCCCAAAATCAAAGGGCTGCTTCCTGTGACTTCTTAAGTGAAAGAGAGAGAGAGAACCTGGGGTATGATTAGGGGTCTGGAAAAAATGATTAGGGGTCTGGAACACATGACTTATGAGGAGAGGCTGAGGGAGCTGGGATTGTTTAGCCTGCAGAAGAGAAGAATGAGGGGGGATTTGATAGCTGCTTTCAACTACCTGAAAGGGGGTTCCAAAGAGGATGACTCTAGACTGTTCTCAATGGTAGCAGATGACAGAACGAGGAGTAATGGTCTCAAGTTGCAGTGGGGGAGGTTTAGATTGGATATTAGGAAAAACTTTTTCACTAAGAGGGTGGTGAAACACTGGAATGCGTTACCTAGGGAGGTGGTAGAATCTCCTTCCTTAGAGGTTTTTAAGGTCAGGCTTGACAAAGCCCTGGCTGGGATGATTTAACTGGGAATTGGTCCTGCTTCGAGCAGGGGGTTGGACTAGATGACCTTCTGGGGTCCCTTCCAACCCTGATATTCTATGATTCTATTTTTGCCCCTCACTTCTATAATCCAGTCACCCTTTGAAATACATTTTCCTGAGGGTTACCCTAGATAAAGTTCATTCCAACTGTGAGGATGGAGACATGATGTCTCATGGTGAAAGAGGTTCAATGTTGTTGTTTACTAACATGCAGATCCATCTATTCCTGCCCCCCTTTGTTGACAAAGAATGGCCACTTGATAGGTGATTAACAATCAACTTTGATGATATCTGGCTAAGATGTAAGCATGTCCTTTGTCTTTGAGAAACCAGTTTACCCCCTCCCCAGACTTGTCTGGTATACACATTATAGTCAGAATTTCAGCTTATGTTCATAACTCTTAATACGTAGTTTGTACATACATTAAACAAGAATATTGCTGACCCTTGTGGTATTTAGTTTTTAAGTGGTACCTCACATGAGAAAAGAGTTTTGCAATAGTGTGTAGGGTGTGAATACAGGGGTGCTTTCAGTACAGAGTGAGAAACACTGTGGGGAACAGGAAGGCTCCCACAGGACAAGGAGGAGCCCAGGGATAGACAATACCTGGGAGACACTGGACTGGAGTCACCTCCTATAGCTGACCCTGACACAAAGTTAGGAACTGGACCTCTGGGGAGAAGCCCTGGTTGGTATTGCTCATTACAAAGAGCCCAAGAAGGGGCTGGGGGAAAGGCCTGAGGAAAGACTATGGTAGGAAGGAGTCCAAGGAGGTAGCAGTGGCAAGGTATCTGGCAGAGCACACCTTGGCTGCTCATCCCAGAGTCCCTGGACTGGAACCCAGTGTAGAGGATGGGCTTAGGTTCCCCTACCAGAGAAGGTGGCAAGAAGCTAGGGTTGCCAGGTGTCCATCTTCAAATTCCTATGTCAAGGGTTCTATTGTTTTTCCATATGAACAGTTAATTTGCACAGCTCCTGTCTTATCTAGCAGAGAGCATAACCCAGACACAGCATTGGGAAAGAGTGCACTCACGGCAGGTATGCCCCCTCGACCAGTTTCGACCGGAACACCCAGTAGATAAGGGACCCTGGCGGCTCCGGTCAGCACTACGGACTGGGCCATTAGAAGTCCAGTTGGCGGCGCAGCAGGGCTAAGGCAGGCTTCCAGCCTGCCGTGGCTCCGCACTACTCCTGGAGCAGCGGCTTGTCCCCCACTCTGGCTCCTACACATAAGGGCAGCCAGGAGGGTCTGCAAACTACCACCACCCCAAGCTCCAGCTCCACAGCTCCCATTGGCCGGAAACCACAGCCAAAGGGAGTTGTGGGGGTGGCACCTATGGACGGGGCAGTGTGCAGAGCACACTTCTGCATAGGAGTTGGAGGGGTACATGCCACTGCTTCTAAGAGCTGCTTGAGGTAAGTGCCACCTGGAGCCTGCACCCCTCAACCCCCTTCCATGCCCCAACCCCCTGCCCCAGCCCTGATCCCCCTCCCACCCTCTGAACCCCTCAGTCCCAGCCTGGAGCCCTCTCCTGCACCCCAAATTCCTCATCCCCTGCCCCACCCCAGAATCTGCACTCCCAGCTGGAGCCCTCACACACCCCACACTCACACCCCCTAACCCCCTGCCACAGCCCAGAGCCCATACTCCAAACCCCTCAACCATCCCCCAGCCCAGAGCCCCCTCCCGCACTCTGAACTCTTCATTTCCGGCCTCACCCCGGATTTGGCCTGAACCCCCAGCTGGAGCCTTCACTCCCTCCTGCATCCCAACCCCCTGAGCCAGCCTGGTGAAAATGAGCGAGTGAGTTAGGATGGGGAGAGCGAGTGACAGAGGGAGGGTGGGATGGAGTGAGCCGGGGCGGGGCCTTGGAGAAGGGGTGGGATGGGGGCAGGGCCTCAGAAGAGGGGCAGGGCAGCAGGTGGGGCAAGGGTGTTCAGTTTTGTGCGAGTAGAAAGTTGGCAACCCTACAAGAAGCCCCCTGACAAAGGGGTAGAAGGACAATTCAGAGTCTGAAGAGAGGGGCGTAAGGCTCACTGTCCCAGAGTCAGGCCCAAGGACATTAGACTGTTATTTTTTGGACTTTTTCTTACCCCAGAAGGGATGGACTTAAATATGACTTGGCTGGAGGGCCAAGCGATATGAAGAGAGATCACCGAAAGGCTAGCGCAGTGGTTAGTAGGGGGCACTAGGTGACAAAAGAGCTGCTACACCATGCCTAGCTATGAGGGGGCATACCTGCCGTGAGTGCACTCTTTCCCAATGCTGTGTCTGGGTTATGCTCTCTGCTAGATAAGACAGGAGCTGTGCAAATTAACTGTTCATATGGAAAAACAATAGAACCCTTGACATAGGAATTTGAAGATGAAACCTGGCTGTGTGACGAAAGAATCCACAAATCGTTTCTCAAGTGAGTCAATGTAGTAATGATGCAAACTTCTTATATGGCAAAAATAACTACAGTCAATGAGTTAAATGCCAACAGTCAAAAAGACTGTGCATAAGTTAATACTATATTCCTCCCTTTTTTCCAATCACTTCAAAAAGACACAGCATTGCCTGAGGAAATCAATGATGTGGCATTTCATGTGGTCATATAACGTGAAGCTTCATTTGACATTGCATATCATGTCACTTCCTGTCAGGTGATGAGCAAACTAACTGAAAATTAAGAAAGAAATGTCTTTTGTTCAAATCAATCATTGTCAATTGGAGATTAATGGATTGTAACCTGACCTATTTTATAAACTGCTGTCATACCAATGGATAATGGAAACTGGTCACTGATATCTCAGAAGAAAATGGTCTCAAATGCTTATAGATCAGTGTCCTAACAGATAAAGCCCAAGATGGGGTATTATTTATTGGTCTGTTCTACAGAAAACCAAATTACACTAGGGAGAAGGATATGACTGCCTTCTTACACACCTATGTATAATGTGTAGGAAAAATACATTGTGTGATCATGGGGGGCCTTCAGGTTGAGTGGCATATACTGGAGGTCTCATACTGCCAAAACTAAAACATCCTTGGAATTTCTAAATGTTGTAGATGACAATTTCTTACTTTCCTATTTTCATAGCTGCCTTTGCTTTCCCTTCCATTCCACTAGTATCTCAGGAGAATGTTAAACAGCAGCTACTAAAGTTACCTTTTTAAGTCAGCAGGTCCAGGTAACTTGCATCCAAGAGTTTAAAAGAGCTGGCTGAGGAGTAACCTGGATCATTACGCTGATTTTTAATACGTCTTTGTACACTGTTCTAGAAGACTGGAAGAACGCTAATGTGCCAGTATTTAAAAAGGGTAAACAGCATGACTCAGGAAATTATAGGCCTGTCAATCTGATATTAATCCTGGGCAAGATAATAGAGTGGCTGATATAGGACTAGATCACTAAAGAATTAAAGGACAGTAATATAATTAATGCTAATCAACATGGGTTTATTGAAAATAGATTGTAAAATATCTTTATCTTTTTTTGATAAGATTACAAATTTGGTTAAGAACATAAAAGTGGCCATACTGTGTCAGACCAAAAGTCCATCTAGCCCAGTATCCTGTCTTCCAACAGTGGCCAATGCCAGGTGCATCAGAAAGAATGAAAAGAACAGGGAATCAAGGGATCCATCCCCTGTTGATGGTATTTTATGACTTAATCTCATTTGTTAAGTGCAAACGGAATAAGTCTCACCCAGTAATATATATATATACTTGGTACTTTAAAAGGGCCAATTTCACATAGCTGAAAACAATTATGAACCAGTTGATAAAGTAAATAGTGTTGAAGTAATATACTTAGATTTCTGTAAAGCATTTGACTTGGAAGGGCATGGGATCCTGATCTGACCCAGAGTCAGAAGAAAACCATGGAAAAAACTGAGGGAGTACTGGGTGATGCTAGAAATGTACTGAAATAAAATAGCTGCCAATGCAGGAAAGGTGAGGGTCTATTGCACCTATCTTTAGACCCTGCATAGATTTCTGGGAATGGCAGTGACCAAAACTCTATATGAACAATCCACTTGCACACTGAGGCAATAGGGACAGGAGCTTTTGAAGAAAAAAAGTTCCCGTAACACATTAGCTAAGCAGGTACAGCCGGTGTCAGAGGAAATACAGACCCTACAAAGGAAGTGTAGTACAAATGGGAAGTTGCAGAAGGGCATAGGCTGTAGTAGTCAGTTGGAATATTTGATCAAAGATTATTTGAGGCACCATTTGCCTGTAGGCTACAAAAAAAAGGCTAAAATAGTATGAAATCTGGAAAACTATTGGTTACTTTTTAAGGAAGGGCATTTTGCTGTAGATATTTGAAGTGCAGTTAACTATGGGTGAGTTGATTCAGTATTTCAGGGGTTCTCTTGGATAGTAGTGCTGTGTAAAATAAAAGCACTTCAGAAGCATGATTAGCATCAGGGCTTTTAGAAATAGTCTAAGTCTTCTGAAAAAAATTAAATTATAGAAAATATTAGATTGGAGACCTTTGAAAAATGTTTCTCCAAAATGGCATCTTTATTTTATTAGAGAAAGAAGACGTTGAGAGATCATCATTCTAACTTCTTCTACACATGCTTTTAAAATAAAGACAGATGTTACTGAATATCAGACACTTCAAAATGACTAATGCACCACTCGGACTTCTGTCCACACATCCTTTAGATAGAAATAAATCTATGTATTCAGCCTGTCTAGCAGGCTACTCTGTAGGCTGGATTTTCTGTTCAGCTGGAGAAGAACAGAACTGTACACTTGACTTTAAATAGTCAGTTAATATAAGATACTAGAATTCCAGTAGCATCCTTCTTTCAGATATAAGCCATGCTACATCCTCATTAAGACAGAGACAGATAATGCTATATATAAAAACTGGATATTTTTCATTTATTTAAATGAAATGAAAAAATGAATTATATTTTAAAGTCTACTTAGGATCACCGGCATCGGCATACCAGAATAGACCAATGATCCATAGCACCCCGGATAATAGTGGGAAAGACTGGGACAGACAACAGTAAAAAGGAGACGGGGGGAGAAAACATGACAAGTAAAAATAGATAAGAAGAAAGGGCAGAAAAAGAAAAGTGACTTTGAATGGAAAGGTTTGTAGGGAAAGGAGTGAAATGAATGAGAAAAATTAGACTGTGAGAAAATAGAGACACTGAAGAAAACTGGGGGAAAATACCTCAAGACATTGTAGAGAGAGGGAAGAGGAAATAAGACAAGAGAGATAAGGAAAAATCAGCACCTAGAGTCAGATTTTACCACACTCACTCTTGTTGAGATTCACCTTGCTTCACAAGTAATTCCATTGATTTCAGTAGGACTGCTTGTCTTGAAATAGGGTGCTAGTCCCTCTGAGTCAGGGTATCAGAATCTGGCCCTTAGATACTGTAGGACCAGATTGTGAGCCCTGTACTCCCTGTGGTGAAGAGTTACTTGCCCAGAGAGTACAACAGGAGTGACTGGGGCTAAAGCAAATAAGGGGTTCACAATCGGGTCCTATCCAACAGGCACTATAGATAAAATAAAGAGAGAGAGATTGAAAACTGGGACTTGCACCCACACTATACTGTTCTTGAAGTGTAAAGGGTCCTTAAGGAAGCTCTTAGTGTCATTGAGATTCAGGTCCATGGAGGATAAATCCCCAGGTGGACTGGTGTAAGTAACCCCATTATCCCAGTGTCATTTAACTGAGAATAGAATTCTACTCATTGTCATTTATGAAAACATTGTTTTGTACACAGGCTCATTTGCACAATATTTTGAATCTGGCTTCATGGTGTCCTGGTTGTTTCTAGGGGGAGGCAAATAAAACAATTCTAAAACATTTCCCAGCTTTGTACTCATAGTGGGTGGCACTGTACAGAAGGCCAAAACAAATGAGCCCTACACATGGAGTCCTCCTCAAAAGATAAAACAAATCTCTCTGTCAAAGATTTTCCTTTTCAGCCCTTCTAGATTGTTGCATGGATTGGCTACATAGTTCTCCTCCTCTAAACAAAAATGTGTACATTAGACAAGTATACCAAACAAACCAGGTTATGCCCCCTTCTTCTAGGAGATAAGTCTCTCCCTTTGTGGATTCCTGAAATTCTTTTCACTTCTCAGGATAAGGAGCACTTTTCATACCCTTTCCCATTCCCATCATGCCTTGCCAGACTCTAAACTATAGTTCCTAGCTGCCCTGGGAAATACATATTAATCCTTTCACGCCCATAGTGCTTTGAAAAGAAGGGAGCTCCAACCCACCTTGAACTTTGGAACTCCAGCCTTGGGCCCTGAATAGAGACAGCAGTCTGCAGTTCTTCCTAATCTGCCGAGTGCCCTCTCAAAACCACTTCTCCCCTCTCTCAGAAACCATATTCTCTGACCACAAGTGCTTCTTCTAGTGAAAAACAGATGAAATGGAGAGCTGACTATATATATAAACTGATAGTTCTGAGTCTTCCAAAAGTTCAGACATGCCATAAAACCACTTACTGGCTCAATCTGCATTCTCAGAATAAATCTGAAAAACATAACTGGTTAGTAATAACTAAATTTTGTTCAGCCCACCAAACTGCACAGTAAAAAAGCAGTCTTCTTGTTGATTTTTTTCAGCCATACAAGTCTCTGAATAGTGGTGAGAAAGCAGAGTTCCGAGCAATATACCTGGTGGTGGGGCAGTTTTTTGAAAGCACGGGGGAGGGGGGATCTTAAATAATAGAAATATATTATAGACCTTTTGTTTATTCAAATAAGCTTGTTTTCTCAAGAGGTAAGAATCCTCTCAAATATAGCTCTAATGCATTTCCCAGGCATTTGGGGAAAACCCTTTCCTTTAATCTCAAAGATGTTCAAAAGGGCTGCAGCTGACTCACTTCTGAATTTTGAACAATGCAGACTGATCAGTGTTGAACCAAAAAATGCTCACTGGTTTTGGCTGCTTATCCAAAGCAAACTTTTTCTAATTCCATATGGAACTGCCTTTGTTTGAGTGAAAGATATTCTGGGGGGGCAGAAGGGGAAGTTATATCAGCATCCAAAATGATCTCTAGATGTTTAGTGGTATTGATATTCGGTGGTTTGTCAGCAAATGGCCTCAGGCAGTTCTCAGTTAGAAAGTAAATAATAAGACTGACATAGTCTGAGATGGAGATGGAGCAATACCTTATGCACTTCCAGGAATAAAAAAAGTTACTATTGCACACACAGCAAATTTTTAGAAAGCAGAACTTACACTGTACTTCGATTTGATTTAATTGTGCAGCCTTTCTTTCAATGTGGGTTGAACAAATTCTTGCTGGGGCCCCATTTCTGTCTTTTCTTCATTATGTAACAAGCAAATCATGTTTGTTTGACCCCTTTAGAATTCATTTTTCTTTCTTATTAATAACATCAAAGGAAAGAAGAAACACATAGCTGAAATATTTGTTCCATGCTGTCCAAGAAGAGGGCCTCTGCCCTCTCCTTTCAATGGAAAATGGCCTCACAAGCACACATACAATCTAGGTTTGAACTGAGTAATTTTCAGAAAGGATGATAAAGCCCTTATAGTAGACTCCAGGGATACTTCCCATGGGAAATTGTTGTGAAACTACCTGCCATTTCATGCAATCAGATTCATTCCAAAGGCAAAAAAGAGAGAGAGAGCTTTTAAGGAGTATCTCTATCAGCTAAGTATAAAAGTCATCCCTAGTAGGGATGGTTTGACAATAGCCAGAGAGTGATATGATAGGTTAAGGGCCTTTGGGTAGTCCTATGCATATTGGTGAATTGGATCCATTGAGAGTACCCGAAAGTAAATACAAATCCTAGGAACTAATCCCTGTAAATTTCCAATAGATGTATGACATTCTGGGGTGCAATCCAGATCAGTGAGGGGCTGTTACCCCTGCCCTGCAAGCTGTGGTGCCTCACAATGCTTTGCAGCTTTAGGTCTTGACCTGGGCTCCTCACAGACAGCCAAAGAGCCTGTAGGTTACACCTGCGTGTCTGTGTAAAATCACAGCCCTGGTCCAGCAACTCTGACCCCAATAGCCTGTTAGCAAACACCACCCACACTCTGGCTTCCAGCAACCATGGTTACTACTTGCAGGGTGACCCCAACACTCTCCCAGTCCCAGATTTTCCCAGAAAAGGGTGTTCTGCATTGTCCAGCCCTCTCTTGGACTGTCCAGATATTTTAGGTCCATTGTTCCTCTAAAGGGAACAATATACAAGAGTCTACTATCCTAAATGGAGTTACCCACACTGTTCACGACACTGGATTAGTTTTCATTAAAGAATAAAATAAGTTTATTTAAGTACTAGGAGATAGATCTTAGGTGAGTCCAAGGGATAAGGTGGCATTAAAGTCAGAAACTGCTACTAGAGAAATAAAGATAAAACACTTTCTAAACTTAACAAACTAGACTTGGTTCAAGACTTGATTCTTCCCACATGGTCCCAGCAACAGGGCTGACCAAATTTTGGGTCAGGATCTTCTCCCAAAGTCTATAGGCTGTTTCTTTTGTCGTTTTAGGTGGAAAGGGGAGAGATAACTTAGGGTGTTTTTGCTCCTCACTTTTATATGCCTTTCCCTTTCCCTGAAGGTTACCCCCAGACAGAGTTCTTTCCAGCTGTGAGTACGCAGACATGGGGTCTGGTAGTGAAAAAGATGGCACACTGTTTCTTCTCACCTCTGTTTGCTGAATGCAGATTTTCCTTGTCTCCTGTCTTCCCCCTCTCACTGTCCAAGGACCCTGCTTACAACTTATATGTAAATTGAGGTAAACACACATTCCTTTGTTTAAGAGCTGTTTGACCAGTCCTGCCTAATCAGGGCTACGTGAGTTTGAACATGTGCCCAACATCATTCCGATGGGAATTCATAACTTTACATACAATGCTGTTATATACATTTCACCATGATATTGTTGACCAGCAAGTTATTAGTTTTCAAACGATACCGCACAGGGCATGTTCTGTACACAGATTACTACAATAGCATGTAGAGTGTGGATACAGGCCTGCATGCCATCACAAGATGTCTGGGTGCTTACTTGTCATCAGGACCATTTTATTATTATTTGTTATTATTTTGCAGAGAATTCTTAAAAGATAGATAATGTAATTTCTGGTTTTTTTGTTAATGTAAATGGTCAGACCATGTTGTGTTGTGCAGCTACACAGTTACCAATGAACAACTTCCCCTAAGAGTCTCCACATGGCAGCAGTTTACAATTTTAGTCCTTGTATCCCCTTGAGCACAAGGAATACTCTTAGAGACGGCCTCTAGTGGTATTAATTATCTCAAGGAAGCACATGATTCTGCACCCTCTCAGTACTGCCTGGCTGCAGAAAGGAACTTACCTTGCACCTCCTTAAAGTAACACTTCTCCAGCAGGCATGCTTCCCCTGGGCACCTGGCAGTTTAAGGAGCCATTGTTGTACATTGCCTCCTGAATAGTTCCATATCATCCCAAATGCAGATCAGTCCCTTATGGTATGATTAAGCTCTCATGAAGCAGAATATTCCTTTTGCCAACATGTAACAATGCTACCAGCATTTTGACCACATTGATCTTTGTCAACATGGAACAGACACAATGAAAGTCACACACTTCACTTTAAACAATACTGAAAACATTATTACCATTGAGATGGAAAATGTATCATTAGTAGTGAAGTGTCATTGAAGGTAGTATTGCTTTAATTTCTGCCTTTTAAAGTCTGCTCTTTTTATTTATTTAAGCAAAGCATGCAAAAAGAACTGCATACACACTTACAGAAACAGTTCAGAAACATTTTTAAATGTGTGAAAGAAAGATAAAACAGAGCAGAAGCAACTTTAATCCTTGCTAATATATATGGTGTTACTCCACCATTTAACACCATTTAAAAAGTGTATTGTTGCCATAACAACTGCCACATCACATGCCAAACTGTCTGAGATACTGTACCCTTAACAAATAAGATGCATACACACACACATCTTAAAGTATCTCATACACTACCAACTCTGTTTTCTGGTAAATTGTATCCCCATGTGAACTTAAATTCCCCCTGCCCCTCTTTTATAATCATTACTTTTAAAAAATGAATTTACAGTCTACATATTTTAATGATCTTTCTTTTTACCCCTGGACAATTTAACAATTATACCAAAAATAACCTCAAAGAATAGAGAACTCCTTTAAGCTAAATGGGAGATCTGAGTGTATGCAATGTACATTCACTTCATTTTCATCATTTTGCTGATGTTTAGCAAAAAGTAACAAATGGCTAGTTCCACTCATCATTTGAGTAACACTCAACTCAAATCCCAGATAGTGACCCTGACTACAAACTGGATCCAGATGGGCAGGTCTCTGCACCCACACAGGGACCCACTGAAGTTGAGGGGACTACTTCTCTGAGAACTGCACACAAGTGGGAGCAAGAGGAATGCAGTCTGGCTTTATATGACAAAAGCCTTACTATAATGTTGCCACACATCCCAGTCCTGAAACACTGCTACAATGTAGGTCCCAACAGAGCTACCATTTTTTCTCTCTGTCTTTGCATGGCCATGGTGTCCAATGTCCATTGGCTCTATTTGTAACGCACTTCTTCTTGCAATAGAGATATTGCTTTAGCACCTAGCTTCTTTTCAGTCTTTAAGATGACCACCTGGCTGGCTGCAGAAAGGAACTTTGTTTGTAACTTTGGGCAAGTCACTTAATTTTTTTGTGCTCCACTTTCCCCTTCTTATGAAAAGTGCTCTGAGATTTAGAGGTGGAAATGGTGTGTATAAACATAAAGTACATTTCCATGTTTCATTCTCCAAAATGAAGCTTCTGATTTTGGGTGGCTTGTTTTGTTTTGCTTTAGAGAGTGGCCATATTTCTGCTTATATAATCATTCTTAGGTAGGTGTCCAAACTCATTTTTTAATTATAAGGAATGTTGATTACAATCCATTACACTGTTCAGCCTTCAGCAGAGGTCCCATTTATTTATTTGATTGATTGATTGAGATGGAATGGTCCAGAAATCTGTTCCTACTTCACCTGAAATGCCTCAGGTATTCTGCCGCTGCATACAGATATTCGTACTTCTACTGCATATGCAAAGGCCATACCTGGAGTCTACTACAAGGTGAAGAATTTAGCAAGATTCTGAATGGGACTGGACATTTATATGAATAACAAGAATATCCAGAATGCAAATATTTTGGAAGCGACATAAGACCTTATGCTTCAGGGTTTAAGACCATAACTAGCTATTAAGGATTAGGTTGAGACCTTCATGGGGAGCAGATTTCCTGCATTCCTGCAGATTTACTGTGGGGTTTCTTGCACCTTCTTCTGAAGTGTCTGATGTTGGCTACTGTTGGAGATAAGAACTGGACTAGAAGAACCATCAGTCTGATCCATTTTGATAATTCCTGTGTTGTCTATGTTACTCTACATGAAGCACATGGGCTTGTAGTAGGATACCAACTAGAAGAGTGTTCCCTGTCCTGCTTCAGGCATTAGAGTAATCCTGTGAACCACACTCCACTCATTGATTTGACTGCATGTTTCCAGGCAGAGCAAGAAATGGAACAGAGCTGGTTATGTGGTAACTTCCTGTGCAGTGCTCCTAACAAGAGAGAGGGGATAAGAAAGGAAGGGAGAAACAAAGAATGGAATGTGGAGACGTGGTCAGAAAGGAAGAGTTGAAAGTGGTCAGAGAGGGAGTGATTCTGTCATGGGTGTTTATGGAATACAAGGACACAAAGAAAAAGTGGCAAGAAAGATTCTAATTTAGCTACTAATAAACAGACTGCTTCTCTCATGAATAATTGCCAGAATACATGTCCTGTGTCACTGGTACTATAACCAATCATTATAGAGTACTGACCTGTTCTGTTTATAACCCCAGGACAGGTCTATAAAGCCACTTGTTTGTTGCTGGAAATGTTTTCAGTCATAAAGGGGGAAAATACACACACACACACACAATCCAGACTTCAAAAAACTCTCAAAATATAAACGGCTTCCTTCCCTTGTACTGTAAACGTTATGTGTTAAAGTCAATGCTAATTAAAGAAAAAAATAGTGGTGTTCACCCAAAAAGAACTCCCTCGAGAGCTCTTTGATGTAAGCGTCCAGATCTTTATGCAAATGTATTTCAGATTTACACACAGGCATATTGTAGTCGCATATTTAAATTTGTTTTCCAATACAAAACGTGCTTTCTGTCTTACAGACTAAATCACCAGTTCGAACATTCCTCCTGGCCATTTTAAAACCTTTATTATAATTCTTGATAAAACAGAGAAGTGAACATTCATTTTATTTAATCATAATTGATTAAATTAATGAGCTTCCCTGACAAGTCTATTCATTCTCCTATGGACATAACTCTGTTAGTTGATCATATATAAACAGAGTAAGAAAATTTCTTATATAAAGAAGTTTAACATTTCTAATTGATAAATGTTCCAGTTACTATAGAACATATATTTTCCTGAGGAAGGTTGAGTGAGTTTGTGTACTGTTTCTTTACGTTTATAGCTGGAGGTCAGAAAAGAGTTGGACTGGAAGAGGTTCTGCGCCAAAATTCCATAAAGAATCAGAAAGATCTAGATTAGCTTTAGAGATAACGTTGTTGTTCTCTTAACATTCCTTGTTCAGCGCTAGAAGGAAGCAACTTTATGAAGGACAAATTTATGAGTGCAGTTGTCTGACAGGGCTGCTTGTGATGGAAGGGGGACAGGGCTCAACTGCCCTGGGACTCCCTTCTAATTTATGTCTGATGTTCTTAAAGTTCATGCTTCAGGGTTCAGCCAACCAACAGCAGAATTCAGGAAGGGATTTTTTCCCCCAGTGTATTCTGGGAGAAGTTTTTAAAAATCTCTTTGCTCTGAAGCCTCAGGGATGGCCACAGCTGGAGATGGGATATTGGGAGGGGTGCCAGCACGGTGAGGTGGCACTGAGCATGCGCTCTCTCTTAGGTACTTGGCTGGCTGGTTCTTGCTCACATGTTCAGGGTCTAACTGATCTCCATATGTGGGGCCATGAAGGAATTTTCCCATAGGTCAGATTAGCAGTGACCTTGGGGATTTTTTGCCTTCTGCAGCATGTGGATGTGGGTCACTTGCCACAATTATCTGGGTGTATCTGACTAAATTATTTTTCTGCCATTGCAGGACCCTCAAGCACTGGTGCATGTCGGTCCCTCCTTTTCTCTACCCGAGACACATCATAGTCTACTCTCCTGTGGGCAGTAATACTTTGGTCTCATTTCAGTGGTTGGGTTAGTGTGCAGGTCCTGGGTGGTGCTGATGTCCTGCAATATACAGGAGGTCAGACTAGATGATCTGAGGGGGAAGGGGTCCCTTCGTTGCCTTAAACTCTGACTCTTCTTGTGATTACTGATCGTTGTCACATGACAGGATGTTCTTGTGGCTAAGGCACAGGACTGGGAGCTGGCAGGTTTGGGTTCTATTCTTCACTCTTACATGGATTTTCTGTGTCACCTTCAGTGAGTAATTCAATATCTCTGTGGTTGTAAATGCACACCTAATGAAGGATTCACTGTGCACACAGGCATGGTGGCACAGTGACAAATGTGGAGCCAGGAGACTGAGCCTCACTCTGATTTACTTTGTGAGCTCCACTGCTGGGGAGAGTGCAAAGAAGTCATGGAACAAGATCCAGAGTAACAGCCGTGTTAGTCTGTATTCGCAAAAAGAAAAGGAGTACTTGTGGCACCTTAGAGACTAACCAATTTATTAGAGCATAAGCTTTCGTGAGCTACAGCTCACTTCCTCAGATGCATATCGTGGAAACTGCAGCAGGCTTTATATATACACAGAGAATATGAAACAATACCTCCTCCCACCCCACTGTCCTGCTGGTAATAGCTTATCTAAGGTGATCATCAGGTGGGCCATTTCCAGCACAAATCCAGGTTTTCTCACCCTCCACCCCCCCACACAAATTCACTCTCCTGCTGGTGATAGCCCATCCAAAGTGACAACTCTTTACACAATGTGCATCACACAATGTGCATCACATTGTGTAAAGAGTTGTCACTTTGGATGGGCTATCACCAGCAGGAGAGTGAATTTGTGTGGGGGGGTGGAGGGTGAGAAAACCTGGATTTGTGCTGGAAATGGCCCACCTGATGATCACCTTAGATAAGCTATTACCAGCAGGACAGTGGGGTGGGAGGAGGTATTGTTTCATATTCTCTGTGTATATATAAAGCCTGCTGCAGTTTCCACGATATGCATCTGAGGAAGTGAGCTGTAGCTCACGAAAGCTTATGCTCTAATAAATTGGTTAGTCTCTAAGGTGCCACAAGTACTCCTTTTCTTTATGGAACAAGATCATGACTTAACACTGTGGGAAGAGTAGGCTGATGGTGGAAAAGACAGCAGGTATTTGCCAATGTGAAGTGACTGTCCCAATGGGAGAGATGTGACCATTTGAGGACTGCCTCAGGCTTCAGCCAGCAGTAGGCCAAGGGAGGGACTGAAGAGGGTGAAAGAATTAAATACAAACAAGAGTTGGAGCTGCTGAGGACATGTGGAAATCCCTACGCTTGGGATTCAAAACCTCCAACAGATTTAGCTTTTCTTCCTTGCCATCTTTTCTCTCCATCCCACCATTTTCCCCCAAGCAGCTGAGTGTTCTGACTGCCCATAGTTCTTTGCTGGGAGTTTGCCCCCTCCCCTTTGCAGACCTAAGCAGCCTAACAACATCCTTATGCTCACTATACGTTCCTGGGTTTCCACTCAGATTCATGGACCAGAGCACTTGCACTTCCATAATTCACCATTGCTGTTCTCCCTCTTCCCTCCCCACTTTATCCACCTTCAAAAACAAAAACTTTTGGAAATAACCAGAGCAAAAGAGTGACCAGACAGTGAGAGTTACTGTGACCAACTCATTTAAGCCCAAACAAATTCCCTACCAAGTGACAGAGACAAGAATCACATCCCATCGTGACTCAGACTTGGGGTCGTGGTGGGAAGGGGAGTGGGAGGCATGCCCCCTCCAGTAACAGAAGAAGAGATTAACTGTACACTCATGCTCTCTTTGCAACTCTTAAAAAGGAAAATAAAACTGCCTGCAGCTGGGTAAGAATCACAACACCAAATCAAGCACCACATGCACACACGCTGCTACAGATCCGGTACACACCACATGCTAGCCTCTTCATGCTGCTTGTTGAGGCCAGTAGTTCAAAACAAGAGACCCTACAACTTCGGTTCTAAAATACCCTGGCCACTGGTGTGTCTTTAATCATTTCATTCTCAGATTCCTGCTTTGTATTAACGATTTCATCCCTGATCACATTATTAAATTCTAATCATTCATACATAGTCCAGCTCTGGCCAGTCATTTTAGACTGAATAATGCAGGTTTCAAAAATGTCATCTACATTTCTTTTCATAGGTATTTTGTGGAGCAGGCACCTCATTAGAGGAAGCAGGTAACTTTGTTTTCTACCTGCAGCCAGCAGAAGTTGTTCCAGTTCCTCATCTGTGAATTCACATCAGAGGGCTTCCTATGGTATGGCGCCCTTGAAGTTTTGATCAATAAATCAACTGGATGCTAGTTTGGGAGTGGAGTCTCTCTTTATTTTTTCTTAATTTTTCTTACCTGTTGAGTTATAGGTAAAAGAAAAGTCTTTCATCCAGTAGTAAACCAAGGAACTCAGGGACTACAGTGAGTAAGAACCTAGACAGATAGGTTAGACTAATAATATAAAAACATGTGATTTTGTAGTAGTGGAGCTCAAATTATGACTATTTAAATTCATTAGGTTTCTTTCACACACCGGTTTTCTAGCTTGCTAAGCCTCTGTTCAGACTCCTATTTAAATTCTACTTGAGAGCTAGAAATGGTGTGCTACCAGTCTATTTACTGACGCCAAACACATTATCAGAAACAAAGTGTAAGCAGGGGCAATCATGTGGAAGTCAATGGTATACTCTGAATGTGGCTCATTCTGTGTTTAGTATAAGGGCTAGTGCAGATTATAACCATAATTTAAAAAAAAAATACAGCATTTAAAATGAACCAGTACAAGAAAAATCCCCACTAACATAACACGCATCCTGAATCCCTTTTCTTAGAACTTTACTTTTTGATTACTGAATGAAGTAAAGTTAGCAAGAAAATAAATCATAATTGTCTCAAGTTATGTTTAATTCTTGCTGGTAAATATTGTACCCTTAAGATGGTTAATAATTCAACTTTAGTACTTTGAAATAATTTCATTAGTGTATAAAAGGTTACCTTCGGGGCATATTCTAACTACAACGTACATCCTGCATAAAAATATGCAGAATTATTTCAAAATGTTTACTATCCAAAGCCCCAAAGCTGCTGCTCATTTTGCAAGGATGGTTTAATTGCAACGTATTCATCTACCCTTGTTTAGTTTTCAGATGTTAACATTAGGTTATTTCATCTGTGGATTTTCTAGAAAGGAGGTCCCTACCAGGTGGCTGTTAGACTAAGTTCTGCTTGAGAGGATAGTATTAATCAGTATATTGCAAAACACTTAAGAACTGAGTCCCATTAAATCCATGCTTAGTCTCATAAGACACTAATTATGAAAATGCATTCATATATTTCAATGATATTAGTTACACATCCAAAGCTGCCTCAGACAAATGAAACATTAAAAGAAGTCTTAACTGAAAGACAATTAAAGATGCATGTTAAATCTATAGCTTCTGCTGGTTTGTGAAATAGATGCAACATTGCAGGCTTGCAATAAATATAATGGATAGTTGTAATAAAACCATAATTTTCCTGCAGCTGATCCACAAGAATGCAAACAGATACTAGCCAGGTTTCAGCAGTAGTTCTCTAGGAAAATGATCTCACTAACAGTATTTTTTCAGATGATTTTTACCCTATTTAGAGTTTTACAGTAGACCCACCATTGTCCTAGCTGCTGTTTGTTTTTGTGATTAACAGTCTAGCAAGCACAGTTCACTGGCAAAATAAAGATACTTAAAATTCAATTATAACATTCCTTTATATTATATAAGTAGGTCCTATTATATATCATTAGCATACCTATAATATATCATTCTCTTTGTATAGATTTGAAGTCACTTGCTGATTTAGTGAAGAATCAGGTAAGTTAATAAATTATGGCATAGTTAGTTTGATGATGATCATCAGAATCTTCTGGAGCCCTGCCTCAACTATACATACATTCCCTTATCATAGTCACATGTTAAAGGGTGAGTTTGATACCCGATACAGTCAGTGGAAAGACCCACGTTGATTTTAATTGGTATTGGATCAGGCCCAGAAAATGAAATTCCACTCAATTAATATGCTCAGAACCCAAGGAATGCTGGCAGATCATTAGTTTAAAAGAAGAAAAATCAGCTATATTGCAGATTATTATATTGTTGCTATTATTATAGGGGGTTGATATGAACTCATTTAGCACAAAATTGAGATATTCAGAAAAAAAAATTAAAGAAGCAAAGAAGGTGAAGAGAAGAAATTTTGTAATTGCCGCTACACCAATGCTGGGGAGCATGGGTAACAAACAAGAGGAATTGGAATTGCTCATTTATGAGCATAAATTCAATCTAGTTGGTATTACTGAAACCTGGTTGGATGAGCAGCATGACTGTAATGTTAAAATCAATAGTTATAACCTACTGTATTTTGGAAGGAAAAAGTGGGCAAAAGAGGAGCAGGAGTGCCACTCTGCCAAAAATGGTATTACTATTTCTGAGTCACTGTTAACTCACAAAAATATAGTCTTAAATGCTTATGAATCAATGTGCTAACAGGTAAAGCACAAGATAGGGTATTATTCTTTGGTCTGTGCTACAGACCACCAGATCACACTAAGGAACAGGATGACCGACTCCTTAAGCCCCTATCTGTAATGTGTAGGGGAAAAAAGCTATGTGATCATGGGGGACTTCAATCAGAGTGACATATGCTGAAGGTCTCCTGCTGCCATACTAAAACATCCTTGGAATTTCTAAATGTTGTAAATGACAATTTCCTAACTTAGAAAGTGTTGCATCTAACATGGGGGAATTCTATTCTTGACAGATAAAGAGGAACTGATCACAGAACTAAAATGTAATGGTAGCTTAGGTACAAGTGATTCAGAGATTCATAGATATTTAGGTCAGAAGGGACCATTATGATCATCTAGTCTGACCTCCTGCACAACGCAGGCCACAGAATTTCACCCACCACTCCTGCAAAAAACCTCTCAGCTATGTCTGAGCTATTGAAGTCCTCAAATCGTGGTTTAAAGACTTCAAGGAGCAGAGAATCCTCCAGCAAGTGACCCGTGCCCCATGCTACAGAGGAAGGCGAAAAACCTCCAGGGCCTCTTCCAATCTGCCCTGGAGGAAAATTCCTTCCCGACCCCAAATATGGCGATCAGCTAAACCCTGAGCATATGGGCAAGATTCACCATCCAGATACTACAGAAAATTCTTTCCTGGGTAACTCAGATCCCACCCCACTTAATATCCCATCACAGGCCATTGGGCCTATTTATCATGAATATTTAATTACCAAAACGATGTGACCTGATCACACTTGTTATGTGCAAACAGAATAAACTCCAACCCAGTAGTATATTTACTTGCTTTAAAAAGGCCAGTTTCACAATGCTGAAAACAATTATGAACTAGAAGGAAGAATTTAATCAGAAAAATGTGAATGATAATTATAAATTGTTTAACACTTTACTGGGTGTCCAAAAAGCAACAATTGAAGAAGGACATATTGGTTAAAAAACTGACCTGGTTTAGAAGGGTAGTGACGGCACCTGTAAAAAATAATATATAACAAATGAAAGAAAGGGGAATTTGATAGTAATGAATATAAATTGGAAGCTAGGAATTGTAGAAAATTAATGAGGGAAGCAAAGGGACAAAAGGAGAAATCTATGGCCAACAGTGTTAAGGACAATAAGGGATTTTTGTTAACTAATTAGGAACAAAAAGAATCCTGACAATGGTACTGGTCTATTACCATATGGAAATAATACAATTATCATTCTGGATCACGAATGTTGATTTTCAGAAAGTCTTTGGAAAACCGGAAGAAAGCTAATTTTGTGCCAATAGTTTAAAAGGATAAATGGGATGATCCGGGTAACTATAGGCCTGTCAATGTGATATTGATCCCAGGCAAAATGAGGGAGTGGCTGATAGAGGACTCGATGAATAAAGAATGAAAGGAAGGTACGATATAATGCCAACTGACGTGTTTATGGAAAATAAACCCTGTCAAACTAACTTAGTTTTTTAAATGAGATTACAAGTTCATTTGATCACAGTGATAGTGTTGATGTGCTATACTTAGACTTCTGTCAGGCATTTGAGCTTGTACTGCCCTGAAGTTTGATTAAAAAACTGGAATGATATTAATTTAATATGGCACACAAGCGGAGTAACTGATAGGTCTCAAAATGTAAATGCAAGCTTGGAATCATCGTCATCAAGCAAATGTGTTATACAGGAAATTATTAGACGAGATGATCAGTCCCTTCTGGCCTGGGAATATGTGAAAAATTGCTGAGGTGCTACAACTATCTTAAACTAAAGAGGCAATTTTTTTTTAATAACAAAAGTGGTTTTGTCTGTTTGTTTTTTTCTTCAGATTTCAAAATGTCTGATCCACATTTGCTCAAACCTAAAAAAAAAAAAGTCATCTTGACTGAAATCAAGTATGCTCTGCTGCTGTGGTTTATAGCCTTGACACCAACAGCAAACAAGTGTGCAGATCACATCCTGCCTTCCACTGCCCAGTTACTTTATGTAGGGAAACCCCAACACTCTCTGTCCCAAGTTTCCCCCAAACTGCCTGCCTTCTCGCTGAACACTTACACAAGTTATAAAGTTTGCTGCTCCCCTTAAAAGACAAAAAGAAAAGGAGTACTTGTGGCACCTTAGAGACTAACCAATTTATTTGAGCATGAGCTTTCGTGAGCTACAGCTCACTTCATCGGATGCATACCGTGGAAACTGCAGCAGACTTTATATATACACAGAGAATATGAAACAATACCTCCTCCCACCCCACTGTCCTGCTGGTAATAGCTTATCTAAAGTGATCATCAGGTGGGCCATGGATTTGTGCTGGAAATGGCCCACCTGATGATCACTTTAGATAAGCTATTACCAGCAGGACAGTGGGGTGGGAGGAGGTATTGTTTCATATTCTCTGTGTATATATAAAGTCTGCTGCAGTTTCCACGGTATGCATCCGATGAAGTGAGCTGTAGCTCACGAAAGCTCATGCTCAAATAAATTGGTTAGTCTCTAAGGTGCCACAAGTACTCCTTTTCTTTTTGCGAATACAGACTAACACGGCTGTTACTCTGAAACCTTAAAAGACAGTACCCAGCAGCTTATTACCTTAACTGGAGTTAACACTCAGTTTCTTTCAAAGCACTTAATTGGTTTACAGTAAAAGAAGAACAACTTTATTTAATAAAGAGTCACATTCTATCAAACGCTGATTTAAGAAACCAGAGTCTTTTGTTCAAAGTAGAGTTTCTCACCAAGTCTCTTTTCCAGCATGGCTGGCCAGGCACTCTGGCCAGGACCCTTCACAGAGCCCAAAGTGCTCAGGTCCTTTGTCTCCTCAGGTGAAGAATAATTGTAGAGTTCTCTCCCTGTAAAACTTAGAAATGTATTCTTTGAAAAATAAGCCCAAAGCTTCTTTCTTTGTTTATATGATATGTAAAGTGACCTTCGTTGTCTCCACCTGAAGACCAGGCTGCTCAGAAAAGCAAATACATATTCCTTTAGCTAGGGCAGAGTGTCTTTATGCGTTGTTTGCCAAACACATCAAGAACATAATTTCAGCACATGTTTATAATTCTTTGTACACTACCCATATATACATCATGCAAGAATATTAATGATCAGTGAGTTATTAGTTTTCTAATAATATATTACATGGCACATTTTGGGTATATATCATGACAACAGTGTGTCAGATGTAGTGAGTTTGTCAGGCCTGACAGAAGTTGCTAACACAGAATAGTGAACTATCAATGGGCCTCTGTGTTACAGTCACCCAAGGCTTGACCAAGTAATAATTTCCAACCAAGGTCTTATTTTCTGCTGCTTTCTCCCAAGTGTTGTCATTGGCACCTGTGCAAAGTTAGTGTAAAATGTCACCAACTCAGAATTGCTATGGTGATGAGGGCTATATAAGTTCCTAGACTGATTCCAGGCACCGGAACCAATCGCTGAAAGGCCAACACTATCTACTGTGGACCAGCCCCCATATTAGTTTCTGGGTTAACAGGGAACTGAGTAATGTTGAAAAAAAAAAACCCACAAGAAGGTAGGATTAAATGAGGTAGGTAGATAAATTAATTAAGTGTGGACATCTTGGATTTGATATACTGTGGTCTTATACAATAATGTATATTCGGGATCTGAACTGCTTTCTACTTTACTTTTCAGACTCTTTCTACAGATCCCAGTCTCAATTCTACTTCATGATGTAGCAACGTTTATACTGCCACGACAGAATATGCCTCTCTAAAGGAGGCTCTCTAGCCAGTGGGGAGATAGCATAATAGCTCAACATCCACCACCCTCCCAGTTTTAGGAGCCTGTCAGGACAAGCTGGAACCAGAACTGGGGGGGACCAAGGGACCATGCCCCCCCATATTTTAACATGAGTGTAGCTTGGAGGTGGTCGAACAACACTGGGGAGAAGGGGCACAGGAGTGCAGGGGTTAGGGGAGAAGGGGCACAGGAATCCACTTTGGCCTTGGCCCTCCCTGCCCCACATCTACAAAGGTTCCGGTATCCTTGAGGAAGTGTGGTCAGCTAGCAGCACGCTCCAGCTATTCTGCACCAGCATAATGTGCTATGGTGGGCTCTAAAAAGCCAGCACAATTTAGAACAGCCCCAGATATGGTGCAGAATTAGGTTTGCTCATTTTGTGGGCCTCAGTATCTTTCAAAAGATATTGGGGTGGGTTTCCTGTTAAGGTCTTTTTTTTAACCATTATACAATAATCTAGCTGAAAGAGTACATGCATTGCAATACATCCTTTGGTTTTCTCCAGATGCTCTTCACACAGATGGCAATGTTTTATCTATTTTTATACATGTATTTTACTTTGAGGTGGTAAGAAATTGTCACTAATACTATAAAAAATATTTCTTTTGGTATGCAAAGTTATTTTTAATCCTCTGATTGGTTTGGATGCTTACATATGTCTTCTTAGAGCATTGTTTTTGCAGGCCTAATGGAGAAAAGATATGCATTTGGGCAAACTAATTGGATTCTAGCTAAGAAGCAATATTTCTGAATACAATCAGTAAAGATTTTTGTCATCTAATATTTTAAGTTTTGTATATTGTGCATACTGTAGGTCAGTGTACAATTATTAAAAGTTGATGGAATGCCTCTTGAATGTATTGGGATATCCTGGGATGACATGGAAGACATTGCCTAGGAAACCAGAGATGAACCTTTGAGCATCTTTTAGGTGTTTTAAATTAATAGCTATGTTCTATTGAGATTATCAGACATTGTAATACAAGAAGTTGTCATGGAAATGAAGTTCAGTAAGTAGTTAGTGAATAGCCAACTTAAACAATTACTGGAAGTGGCAATGTCAAAATCAGTACAGAATTAAATAACCCTGAAAAATTTCAACCCAAAACTGTGTGGTGTTTTTCCCCCTATGCAAGAAGGATCACTGCATGGTAACAGACGTCTTAGGAAAACAGTCAATAAATAAATTTCTTTTTAATCTGGATGATAATTTTCCTGCACCAAAACTCCTTGACTGACATCTGGAAACTTCTCAATAGCCTGTTTTGATTATTTCAGGTTCTAAATATACCTCTGTTCTGTCATTGCTGTTATATTGAGCACAATGTTTGGTGTGTGATATTTTTAAAACTAGATTTCTTTTCTTGATTGGTCTCTTCTATCTGCCAAGGTTTGTTTTGTTGTTGTTGGGGTCTGGTAATTCCCTGTCTCCCCCTGCCCCTTAATGTTTTCCTGTTGAAGTTACTTTAATCCCTGTAGCTCCTGTGGCAGAGCATATTGATTGCTTCCCACCACCACCCTGCATAGGGAGTTAGCATTTTATCTCCCTTTGTTGTCGTATTTGAATGCCTCCATTTTTCTTTGCATCTTTTCCTCCCTCTTTATTAGGAATCATCTGTTTCTTAGGTTTACTCACACTGCTATGAGGCTCTGTTATAACTCGATACTTTTATAATTGTAGCTATCAAATTCAAAAAATCTGCAATCTCTCTTCTTCATAATTTAAATGAATCCCTGGCATTGACACACTCAGGGAGGCTGGCTGACATAAATACCACAGCTGTAGGGGTACAGAGCACACATTAATTTTGTCAGAGACAAATAGGGTAACATTTCCACTTGGAAATTCTTTTCCCAAAGCTGCCCACGATTTACAGTAATTGTTGTTTCTCAACAAACAAAATAAATTAATCTCTTCTTTAGCCCTCTAATATTAGTCTGCTAGCAAGTTTTCCTCTCAGATCAACTGTTTCAGAAAGACACAGTATCCCAGTTTCCATAAAAATCGCTGATTGCTACCTTTTAGAACTAGCACTGTTACGTTAGTTGACAAATACAACAATTTACTGAAAAAAAAAAATTTTATTTTCATGTGCCTACTAATACCAATAATTTTAATTCACTTATATTTAAAACCATACACTCTTTTCCCTTGACCTTGGAGACTCCAGGCAAGATGCATCCCTGCACAGGGATGGAGGAGGTACAGTTTACTATATAGAGGGCTGCAAGAGACCCTATAGGACATTAATGGGTAAAGGTTTTCCCTGACCATGCTTCCACCCTCAACACAGAACACTGCTGTGCTGCTGTAGAAACAGCTCAGAGTTGGTGGAGCTTCACCTGCACCTCTTAGGGAGCCAGACTAGGCCATCTGGCCCCTTTGCCGTTACTGCACCAGCTGAATTGATGCTTGCTGGTGCAAAGTGACCACCAGTGAATTCCTCCCTCCCTGTATCCCACTTATCTGTTGCATTCACAGCCTCCTGTCCATTCCCTCATCCTACCTTTCACTGATCAGAAGATGCGCTAATGTAAAACTGGTCTATTAAAGTAGAGAATCGGGTCCAAAGATTGCAAAGTGTTTTAACAAGACAGGGTGTGGTTCTCCAGCCATGTGTATTCTTTTACACCTGTGTAAAATGCTAGGAAATTAGTTGCAGCTTTCTATACCCTCCTCACACTCACTTTGCACAGGTGTAAAAAAGGCTACACAATTGTAAGGCATCCCCAGTGTTGGCAACTCTGGTTATATTTAGTCTTTCCTCAGCTCCTGGAATCATATTACTTCATAAGGCCTGGTCTACACTACGAATTTGTCGGATTTAGTAGGGTTAAATCGAATTAATCCTGCACCTGTCCACACAACGAAGCCATTTTTTTCGACATAAAGGGCTCTTAAAACTGATTTCTGTACTCCTCCCCAATGAGGGGATTAGCGCTGAAATCAACATAGCCGTTTTGAATTAGGGTTAGTGTGGATGCAATTCGAAGGTATTGGCTTCCAGGAGTTATCCCACAGTGCACCATTATGACCACTCTGGACAGCACTCTGAACTCAGATGTGCTGGCCAGGTGTACAGGAAAAGCCCCAGGAACTTTTGAATCTCATTTCCTGCACAGGTGACCATGCAGTCCCAGAATCGAAAAAGAGCTCCAGCATGGACCGAACGGGAGGTACTGGATCTGATCGCTGTATGGGGAGAGGAATCCGTGCTATCAGAACTACGTTCCAAAAGACGAAATGCCAAAACATTTCAAAAAATCTCCGAGGCCATGAGGGACAGAGGCTACAGCAGGGACGCAACACAGTGCAGCATGAAGCTTAAGGAGCTCAGACAAGCATACCAGAAAACCAAAAAATCAAATGGATGCTCCGGGACAGAGCCCTAGACATGCCGCTTCTACACTGAGCTGCATGCAATTCTGGGGGGGGGGCTGCCACCACTACCCCACCCCTGTCCATGGACTCCGGTGATGGGGTACTCTCCGCCATGCCTGAGGATTTTGCGGACGGGGAAGATGAGGAGGAGGACAAGCTTCAAGAGAGCACACAGCACACTGTTCTCCCCGACAGCCAGGATCTTTTTATCACCCTGACTGAAATACCCTCCCAATCCAACGAAGCCGGAGAAGGGAGCTCTGGTGAGTGTACCTTTTTAAATATAATACATGTTATAAAAGTAAGTGTCATTAATGATTAAGTAGCCCTGAGGACTTGGGATGCATTCGTGGCCAGTACAGCTACTGGAAAAGTCTGTTAACATATCTGGGGACGGAGCGGAAATCCTCCAGGGACATCTCCATGAAGCTCTCCTGGAGGTACTCTAAAAGCCTTTGCAGAAGGTTTCTGGGGAGAGCAGCCTTATTCCGTCCTCCATGGTAGGACACCTTACCACGCCATGCTAGTAGCAAGTAATCTGGTATCATTGCATGATAATGCCTGGCAGCGTATGGTCCCAATGTTTGCCGGCATTCAAGCAACATCCATTCTTTATCTCTCTGTGTTATCCTCAGGAGAGTGATATCGTTCATGGTAACCTGGTTGAAATACGGGAATTTAATTAAGGGGCCATTCAGAGGTGGCCGTTCCTACTGGGCTGTTTACCTGTGGCTCAAAAGAAATCCTCCCCGCAGTTAGGCATGCGCTGGGAGGGGGGGCCATTGGCACTGAGCTGTTCGCGTTTGGCTAGCAGGAATCTTCCCTGATACTAGCCACATGGTGGGGTGAGGTGTAAAGCAATCACTGGTTTCTGCTGCTGCACGTTAACAGGAAAACCACAGCACTAAATGGCCAACTCAACATGCTTTGCTTGGTATGCAAGAGGAGGGCGCTGCTGTTATGAAGGTTGCAGAAGCCAAAAGACTATGGCTTACCATGGCCACCTGCAAGCCGAATTCTGTTGCCCGGCACTGCGTGTGTGATCTCTTAACACCAAAGCCACAGGCACTCAATATAAGATACAAAATGCGACCTTGTACCAAAATCACATGTGCTATGTAATGTGAATAGTGTTGTTCACCGTGAAAGAGTACTGCCATTGTTCTGTAAAATGTTTTTTTTCCTCCTGCAGCTGCAAATGTTTCAAGCCTCCCTCCTCTGTTCCAAAGGCTATCTCAGATAAGGCGGGGGAAAAAAACGCACGCGCAATGAAATATTCTCTGAGCTCATGCAGTCGTCCAGTACTGACAGCTCAGCAGAAAGTGTGGAGGGACACAACAGCAGAGTACAGGAAAGTGGCTGATGAACGTGAGGAGAGGTGCTGGCAGGAGGATCAGAGGATGCATGAGGCAATGCTGGGGCTACTGCGGGATCAAATGGACATGCTCCAGCATCTGGTGGAGGTTCATGAACAGCAGCAAGCTCACAGACTGCCACTGCAGCCCCTGTTTAACTGCCCTCCCTCCTCCCCAAGTTCCATAGGCTCCTCACCCAGACACCCAAGAACACAGGGCAGGGGAGGCTCCGGGCACCCAACCACTCGACCCCAGTGGACAGCCCAAGCAACAGAAGGCTGTCATTCAATAAGTTTTAAAGAGGCCTTTCCTTCCCTCCTCCCCTCCTCGCACACCCCACCCAGGCTACCTTGTGAGTTATCTCCCTATTTTTATAATCAATTAATAAAGAATACATTTTTTAAAATGATAGTGACTTTATTTCCTTTGCAAGCAAGCTGTGAGCGAGGGGGGAGGGCTGGTGGCTTACAGGGAATTTAGAGTCAACCAAGGGGGCGGGTTTTCATCAAGAGAAACAAACAGTGTCACACAGTACCCTGGCCAGTCATGAAACTGGTTTTAAAAACTTTTCTGATGTGTAGCACTTCCTGCTGTGCTCTTCTAACTGCCCTTGTGTCTGGCTGCACATATTCAGTGGCCAGGCAATTTGCCTCAGCCTCCCACCCAGCCATATACATCTCCCCCTTACTCTCACAGAGATTGTGGCACACACAGCAAGCAGCAATAACAATGGGAATATTGGTTTCGCTGAGGTCTGAGTCAGTCAGTAAACTGCGCCAGCGACCCTTTAAATGTCCAAATGCACACTCTACCACCATTCTGCACTTGCTCAGCCTATAGTTGAACAGCGCCTTACTACTGTCCAGGGTGCCTGTGTACGGCTTCATGAGCCAGGGCATTAAGGGGTAGGCTGTGTCCCCAAGGATAACTATAGGCATTTCAACATCCCCAACAGTTATTTTCTGCTCTGGGAAGTAAATCCCTTCCTGCAGCTGTTTAAACAGAACAGAGTTCCTGAAGATGCGAAAGTCATGAACCTTTCCTGGCCATCCCACGCTGATGTTGGTGAAACATCCCTTGTGATCCACCAGTGCTTGCAGCACCATTGAAAAGTAACCCTTGCGGTTTATGTACTGGCTGCCCTGGCGGTCTGGTCCCAAGATAGGGATATGCATTCCGTCTATAGCCCCACCACAGTTAGGGAATCCCATGGCAGCAAAGCCATCCACTATGACCTGCACATTTCCCAGACTCAATGATTGCACTGGCTACTTGCATCACAGCAACCCCCACAGTAGATTTGCCCACTCCAAATTGATTACCGACTGACTGGAAGCTGTCTGGCATTGCAAGCTTCCACAGGGCTATTGCCACTCACTTGTGAACTGTGAGGGCTGCTCTCATCTTGGTATTCATGCGCTTCAGGGCAGGGGAAAACAAGTCACAAAGTTCCATGAAAGTGCTCTTATGCATGCGAAAGTTTCGGAGCCACTGGGAATCATCCCAAACCTGCAACACTATGCAGTCCCACCACTCTGTGTTTGTTTCCCGGGCCCAGAATCGGCGTTCCACAGCATGAGCCTGCCCCAGTAACACCATGATCTCCAAATTGCTGGGGACCGCGGTTTTAGAGAAATCTGTGCTCATGTCCTCATCACAGCGCTGCCGTCGCCTCCTTGCCGGGTTTTTCAGGTGCTGGTTCTGCATAAACTGCACAATAATGCGAGAGGCGTTTACAACTGTCATAACTGCTGCGGTGAGCTGAATGGGCTCCATGCTTGCCATGCTATGGCGTCTGCTTGGGCAATCCAGGGAAAAGGGCGCAAAATGATTGTCTGCTGTTGCTTTCACGGAGGGAGGGAGGGAGGGAGGGTTGACTGACGACATTTACCCATAACCACCTGAGACAAATTTTTGGCCCCATCAGGCATTGGGAGCTCAGCCAATGGGCAGCATAGCAGGATAGCTACCCACAGTGCACCGCTTGGAATGTTGACGCTTGCCACGGTACTGTGGACACACACCGAATTAATGTGCTTAATGTGGACACCTGCACTTGACTTTATACAATCTGTTCCCAAAAATTGACTTCTGTAAAACTGGAGTAATTTTGTAGTGTAGACATGGCCTAAGACTCTCAGCTTTCATTTCAAAAGTGTCTAGCCCACATAGTTGTGGAGAAAAGTTTAAGAACATAACCCAAATGCATCCTAAAGCTTCAAAATCCAGAAAGAAAAAAAATACAAATTGTATTATTTTTAAAAATATTTCATGATGTTGTGGGGGCCTGACTTATGATTTTTTGAATGGTTGGGTTTGGCAATTTTGAAAATCAGGCCTATAAATGTTGCACATTTTTGGCATGAATGTATGCACTTGGACAAGACACTTGACTTCCTTTTGCCTCGTTCATCCCAGCAGAAAAATGGAATAAAATGAGGACAATACTGAGTATCTGATGCCCTACCTGTGCTGTGTAGGCTAAAATAAGTTAGGGAAAAAAAATCACTCATTGTCATTACAATGCCATGGTTAAGACTACCTTGTCATCTTGAATGTATTTTGCAACTTGCATAATTCTGTAATCGCACAGCTTTATGTTAAGCATAATAGAACAACCTTGAATCATGATGTCTGACAACAGTCAGTTAACTATTTACATGTGGACAAATGCTTGACTATTTTCTATTGCCTCTTGATGGTACCTTAAGCTCCTTTCACACATTGCATTCAATGAATTCAAGGCTGTTGATTGTTCCAATGCATACATGAAGTTAAAGTGCTTTTGAGGAAGGGCACTTGCCTCTTTGCATCAACATTTTCAAGCTCTCTGACCCTGAACACTGTGGAGATTTACTTTTAACTTTAACTTTTAACATCACATTTAAAGCTGAGAAGCTTGGGGTTTTTTAATGTTAAATTTTAGTTTGAGACACTGAGGAAGGACAGTATACCAGTGTTCAGTATTCAAGGGAGGTTCAGTCATAGCCAGACAGAGACACACAAGCCTATGGACAAAAAACGTTCAAATGGACTTTGAAGCTTTTTCCTGTTTGCTTTTACCTTGGAAACATCAGAACTGTTGGGTCTTCCTTGGTTTTGCTTGCATCCTTACAAATATCCATTGTGAGCTTTCCATCCCCTTTAATTAAGGTCTCAAGATGTGCGGAATCTTAAACAAAGTGAGTCTTTCTCCACAGGGTTTCTCAGATGTTAAAATTAAATGGGTGTTAACAAAAAGCAAAAGGTCCAGTTGGAAAAACTTTATTCACACTGGTGGTGAGCACTTACGCAAGCAAGGAGTCCTAATGATATCAATGACACTACTTACATGAGTAGCTGTCACCAATGTGAGTAAAAGTAGCACAGCTTGGCCAAAGCATTCTTAACACTGTATAAAAACCACTTGCCCTCTTAGTTATTCAGGTTTCAGTTCCTTGGTACTCATAATGTAATTATGCTACCAGTTTCCAGTCAT
The DNA here is from genome assembly GCF_965140285.1 of Lepidochelys kempii. Classification (NCBI taxonomy): domain Eukaryota; kingdom Metazoa; phylum Chordata; order Testudines; family Cheloniidae; genus Lepidochelys; species Lepidochelys kempii. The sequence goes on from NC_136381.1 coordinate 84,794,117, forward strand.
CAATATGGAGTCTTTTAGGGTAGATAAGACCTGATTTTCTATATAAAAAGAATGGGGGGAACTCTTTAATAATAGGAAAATGGTTAGTGCTTCCTCATGTATCACACAGAGACCAAAAAGGATACACCCCATTTCTTTCATATTTGTGGGTTACATTGAGCCCAGGGTTTGAGGTGCACAGGGTCTGCACATTGGGGTGAATTTCACCTTTAAATTGTCTCTATTTCAGCTTGAAAAGCCTGAATAAGGAGTGGTGTTGAGGAAATTCTATTTATAGAATGGCTAAAGAGCTGCCAGTTTGGTCTCAGATTAATCAGCACAGTCTTTAACTGAGAATCAGGTTTGGGGTTTGTTTGGTTTTTAAATAAAATTCAAAGCACAATTCAAAGACACACACAGCTGCTTCTGCAACTTGAAAAATAAGCAAAGAAAACAATGCACGATCAGTTCCCCCATTCTCCACCCACCCTAAGGATATGATACATTCCATACCATACCAGTGAGCAGTGCAGAATTCACATTAATGCACTGTGTAATAATCAAAAGACATTAAAATCATTTTGCTGTTAGCATTCCAATGGTTGCTTGCAGTAATGTGGAGGAGTTGTCCCTGTGCAGTCTGAATTTCAGAGTGAAATGAAAAGTCTCTAAGATGATTGATGTCTTGGTGACCTTTTCTTAAGGATTCATTCTTGAGAACAGATTAACAGCACCAAAGCCTGTCTTCACTGCCCTTTGCAGGGACGTGGAATGCCTAAAAGGCAGCAGAATCACCAAGGTTCCATAGAATGAGGAAGCCCAATAGGAAGATTCTACATGTCCCTGAGCACCTGGGTCTACCGCACAGGGCAGAGGCTGTCTGCACCTGCATACAGGAAAGTTAGAAACAGGATGAGGTGGTAGAGTAGACACAGTAACACTACTCCGATGATCCTAGTTGCCAGAACTTCTACTTGGCGGTTGGGAAGTTCCCCTTCACAAGAGTCCCATGGTTAGACTGTCATGGAGTCTCCAAAACTATGGAGAGACTACTCATAATCAAGTGAAATAGTTTTAATTGTTATTGCACAGGATTTTCTCAAGCGTCACAGAGATCTGCTAATTTCTATTAGATTAACACCACAGCTAGAGCAAATACTGCAAACAAAAATTGCAGCTATTCATTTGAATTTTTAACCCAATTTGCTTTATCTTTGTTTGTATTTGTCACCAGGTAAGATGTCCCTTTAAGGTTTATGGTTTAAGGTTAATGCTCAAATAAATTGGTTAGTCTCTAAGGTGCCACAAGTACTCCTTTTCTTTTTGCAAATACAGACTAACATGGCTGTTACTCTGAAACCTTTAAGGTTTAGGACTCAGCTTTACCTGTAACAGGTTTGGCCAGCCTCCCCAGGTGAAGGGAATGGCACCAAGGGTCATGTGATGGTAGCAGGTGACTAGAATCCAGGCTTTCTGGAGACTATAGGTGTGGCTTGCATTCCACTAGATAGTTTGAGGGTAGGGGCTTGGTGATAGCTCCTTAAAGCTGCCAAGCAGATTTGCAAGGAAGCCTGTTGAGTGATAAGCCTTAGCTGAATAGCCTGCAGGGTGAGAAACTACAGCTAGAAGGGCTCTAAAGGACCATGCACCTGGAGGGAGGACTATAATGAAGGGGAGGACTTTGTAAAGAACTGACCAGTGTTTTGAACTAGGGGAACAGCTATATGAATGCTGAAGGCAGTTGTTTCAATTTATAACAGACTGTGCTAGGGGAAGAGGTTTGGAAGGGTCTGAGTGTTCTATTATGGTAATAAACCAGACCTAGTGTTCTCCAAGTAATAGCCCCCTCCTAAGTGTAGTGGTCTGGGTAATGTAAAATGGAAGGCAAACTGAGGCAGTAGCATAGCCTAAAGCCCTGTGACAGTACCCCTCTTGTGTTCACTTTCCATAAATATTCTAAGGAACAGACTTCACTTCTGTGAATACTAAGAAAAAGTGAATTTTAAATCTAAATGGTTGAATAATCACTGAAAGCAAATATCTGATTGTATAACTAAATGGGAAGAGTTCAAATTTTACTCTTGAATATGCATTTTAGAACTGCTACTATTCTTGGTCTTTAGATAAATCATCCTGTCATGGAACTAGAAGTAATACCCCAGGCTTTTGTGTAATTAACTAATACAGTATGAATTTCAGATTTTGAATATTCACAGTGAACTGTTTGCAAACTTCTGTGGGCCAAGAATTATTCACTGAAGAAATACATGAATAAATCTAAGAAGATTGCAACTTGTTTGTGCACAAAAAGGCAAAATTCCTCAAATTATTCATTATGAATTATCCATCCAGCTCTAATCAGGATAACTGAACATTTAAAAATATCAACAGTGCAAAATTTCAGTTAGCATAATTCTCCAAGTGTGATCATTCATGTGTTTTTTATTCTTGACAAATAGTCTGAGTGTTCAGAACAGTGCTACCTTCCCAGGAGGTATGTGTTAAATGATAAACATAAAACCAATCACTTCCAGGCTCTTCAAACCAGGAGCAAAATAGAGGAAACTTGCAGTTGTTAATCAGTACATTGAAATTCGTGCTTCAGCCCATTAATATTCACTTGTGCAATTTCAGGTGTTTTGTTTTCTGTGTTATGTGTCATTCAAAGACTCCATAAAGGAGGAGAAGTCTAAAATAGTTCATATGTAACACCCCATTAAAAAGAGTATGTTTAGACAGACAGTCTTGGTAAATAAAAAAAGGAACATTAAGGTTGTCCACCAACCCATGAAAGAAAGGGAATTCTTCACAATGAAACAGGAATTTATCACACGTTTCCACAACATAGAGGCAAATCTTACCATTACTTCCATACCCCTAGAAAAGCAGTGTGATTCTGCAGCAAAAGGGAAAGGTTTAGGTTTAGATGAGTAGGCGTGCAAATTATTGTACTCCTTGCACTGTGTGGAGCCCTGCTCTGCAGGAGATCTTTCTGCAAGGGGCTAGGAGAACCAAGCCCAGCAAAAGGTCTGGGTGGGGCCAGAGGATCTGCTGATAAGAAGATTCCTCCAGTCCTCCCCTGATTCTCCCTACAGGACAGACCTGTAAGGGGTGTCATAGGCTACCCCAGCCACTGGGTTACAGTAGGCTCCATTGTCACTCTACCCTCTGAACCTGCTTCCTACTTGTTTCCTGTCTCATCAACAAAGAAAGACATCTCCTGTGCCAGCTCAGCTGCATTGGCACAGTGGTTTGGAAGCAGGACCACAGCTCTGTACATTCCCTCACCCACTTGCTCCGGAGTTAGTAAATAGGCATGTAGGGCCCACTATCCAGAGTGCCTAGAGCCGAGGTCTGAGTAGCTCATCTAGTATGTTCTTATGGCCCTGCAAGAGCATGTGGTCCATGATATAGGCCTAGCCATTTAGCCAATGCCATCTGGTATCTAGGATTTGAAGAAGATATAGCTTGTTTTTCACTATGTGTTGCTTACTTTTAATGGATTACATCAGTACTGTTTCTTCCAATGTAGTGTGTGTATGAATACTTTCAAGAGATAGGTCTGTATTGAATTATATGACTCGTCTGGCTCACTGGGGCTATTTGAAAAATGTAGGCGGATGTAACGGGCCGCAAACTCACCCAGTGGAGCCTCCTGCTGGCTGGCTGGGAATTAGCTCTTTTTACCAGCTCTGGAGCACCCTCTGCCAGTGTCTTGCTGTTGCTGGCCCCTGTGTCCCTCCCGGACCCCAGTGCCCTTTTACCTGGGGTGCTGCCCCCCAGGCAATACCCCACAGATCTGGGTCTCCCCTCCCCTCCCCAGGGAACCCCCCACCCTCTATCCCCACCTTGCCTCAGCCTATGGGCTACTGCCAGTCACCATCTTTCACTGGGGCTGACTGCAGTCTGTATAAGCCAGACATCATAGGCAAGGGGGGTTTGGACCTGCTGCCTCTGCCTACCCTTGGGCTGCCCTGTTGCAACCCCACTACCCCGTCTTAGGCCATCTGCCAGGCCTGCAGCCTGGGGCTTTTCCAGTCCAGAGCCTCCCAGCGCCTCTAGTCTTCCCCAGCCCTGCTTCACCTCAGGTACCCTCCCCAGCACCCAAGCCCATCTCCCTCCACCACTAGAGGAGACTCTGTGTGCTCTTGGCCCACTGCCCTCTTATAAGGGCCAGATGAGCCCTGATTAAGCCAGCCACAACCTGATTGAGGCATGGCCCCCAGCTGAGGCTGCTTCTCCCAGTCAGCCCTGCTTTTCCTTCCCTGCCACAGCCCTCTCCCTGGGCTGTTTTAACCATTTTAAGGCAGGAGCAGGTGATCAACCCACTACAGTGGGTAACAAGGTAACTTCATCTAGCTTGTCCCTGGAAAACTGCAGGTTTAATATGCAGCATACAAATTTGGTGGTGTAGTACCATATTTTTATTGTTCTAATTTACAGTCACTAGCATCAAAGGAGGGAAAGAGTGAAACAGAGAGAGGAGATGAAAAAGAGAAATGTGCATTTTCTTTCTTCCTCCTGATAATCCTTGTGTCAAAAAACACATGATATTTTTGGAGGCTGGATCAGCGGTTCACACATGAAATACAAGGTCCCTGTTTCTTGTACATGCCATACATGTTCAAGATTGTAGTTTTCAGCTAACCAGTTGACAGTGTTGGGTGGAGGGAACAGGAAAGGGGTGTCAAAATCACCCAGTTTGTTTATGAAGGAGAAAGTACTGGCCCTGTCCAAAGTCACTAATTATAATAATAACTTAAAGCAGGCTGAGGAGTGAGCTTGAGACACTTTTCTCAATTCCCTTTCTACTCTCTTCTCATTCCTCAGTGTCAGATTCTTTAACTTTTGCCACAACTTGCTGGTAACTAGTCTGGGCTGAAATTAGGTGTTACCATCTGCTCTGTGTCACTAGTTCTTGATGGCCCAACAAAAGTTATTTTTGAGGCTGTTTGTTAATTTCCAGGGGATGAGGATGAAGGGCCTGCTGTGCCACCATCAGTAGTATTCAATATTTTCTACTTTTCTTAGGTTGGCAGTGAGCATTGCCATAATGCTGTTTTTTACAAGGACAGTAGCCCAGCGATGCGCGTCTCAAGCACCAATAGTCGAAGAAGAGGCAGTAAAATACCAATCGAGTTTAGGTTTGTTTTATGACCAGTGTGTCTCCCTTCAATATAGCTGTGGATAATTTTCTCCTTTGTGATTCTTCCTTCTCTCTCTTTCATTATGTTTGGCACTTGCATCAGAGCGTGGCTGGTGAGATGAAATATCACTCAGACATGAAGCAAAATATATGCCAGTTGCAACTACAAACTTAGGCTGACAGCAAGTTGTCAATGTATGATAGCCTAGGTAGCTTGTTCCATGCTAGAAAAGATAGCACATTCAAGCAAAATAATAGTTGTTCTGTTATATTAATTGTGAGAGTCCCTAGATCTTTTTTGTTCTGGTATTTTTATTGTTTAAATATAAAGAAATAAAATAAGTAAAGTATTCTTATTAACACAGGCTGCATTTTCAAAGGAGTTTGAAGGAATTAGATGCCCAAATCCTATTGAAATTGAATGGGATTTAGACACTTAAATCCTTTATGCTCCTTTGAAAATCCCAGTCTCAGTGATTTGATCTCTAGCATGAAGTGGTAACGAGATCAGCTGCTATGCCCAGTGCAGCATGTTGCATGTTTTCGGAATGTTTCATTAATATCTAATGTAATGTAATCTCTTTCAGTTACTTTTAGGGTATCCATCATTGTAGCATCTAGGTACACTCATCCATGCTTTTTGTCATCCTCATGCTCACCAGCATTAAACTTAGGGTCACAGGATATTTTAATTGACATCTGACTTGGATGCTCTATTTTCATTCTCCCATTAAAAGCATCTCCAGCAAGGATGGAGCAGGTAAATCATATGAGTTGCTCAGCATATCTGATTATAATCCAGCTAATTGGTTCTGATAATGTAGGAGGAATTACTTTAAAAATGTCAGCTGGAGCCCTGAGTTACCTTTCTGACATCTTCCATCACACATGGTTGAGCATGTTCTACCACACATGATCGAGTATGCTGCCCACTTAAGCTGGTGAGACATTCATCTACAAATGAATTAAAAATTGTATAAGTTAGGGTAAAATTTTCATTAGAAGTGAACCTTTTCCAGAAATGTATGAAAGGTTGACTAAGGTCAGCAATTAAACAAGTTGGGGAAAGTCTATATCTATTGTGTTACAGTCAAACTTCCAGTTATTCAACTACCATTAAATTCAGGATTCTTGTCCACACCTTGAAGCCCTACGCAAGTCTGCCCCTCTTTATATGTCTTGTCACACAGCATCCCCCACACCTTTGTTCTGTGACTGATGCCTTCTTTGATTCCTCATCTGCTCTTCCTAAACCTACCTGTCTGCATGCTACGCCTTATGGTTAGAATGCTCTTCCTGGACCTATCTGTAGGGCAAATACCCTGTCCTACAAAGTTTTCCAAAAGACTTCTTCCATTGCATCTACATGAAATATGCAGCTCATAAGGGACTTGCAGGGGTAGTCAAGTACAGCTGTCTACAATCTCTCCATTAATGACCCAGTGAAAAAGCTGTGCTTCTCTTGGATACTGAAGTTAACAGTGCCCTTCACAAAGAGATAAGGCATTCTAATACTATAGAGGACAACCTCCCAGAGCAGATAGCAACAACAGTAAATGTGAAAAACCAACAACACTAAAATAATAAAGATACCAAACCAGGGAGAGGCAAAAAGGAAAGAGTCAACTACTGAGTCCTCTGTTAACACCTCTGTGCAAAGGTAAATTAATATGATACTTAGAGTATTATACTAATGGCTTTCCTAGAAACACCTAAGCTAGATATGAAATATCTGCAACCACAATAAACTTGTGTTTCAGATAGATAGGTAAGACACTTTTATTTATATGGATTTCTAAAAACTATGCTCATCCTTGAAAACTAGGCATACATAAATTAAATGTGAATGAATCACATTAAGACAGATGAGATAAAATTAAGTGGAAACCGTTCATAGGCCATACAGCTGCAGTGAGAGACAGGTGGACATGCCCAGTCTATGCTGCAATTCACAGGCCTGTGACGCTGGGTTCTTTAGCCTTTCTCAAGAATAGACTGGCCTGCTAAGGAGCTTTCCATAGCCTTCTACAGCCTGAACAGCTCAGAAAGCCATAGAAGCACATGGAAAAGGGAAACATTAGCATGTACCAAATTGGGGGCCACATCCTCAACTGGTGCAAACCAGCATAGCATTATTAACTTAAATGGAGATCCCTTGATTTAAACAAACTCAGGATCTGGCCCCAAGAACTGTTACTACATTAAACCCAGAAAGACTAAGGGTGTCACAAAAGTGTAGTCTCTACATACAGTAGCTACTGAGAGAGAGGAAAATAACTACCAATATCCATCAGTCTCACACACACAAAGTACGCAAAATGATAAGCTCTGTTTGCTAATCCCTGACTATTGCAAATGAAGATAAATAATCTTCTCTAATCAGATCTGTATGAGGTTTCTATTTTTTCATAATAAAGCATTTATGTTACAGATGCCCTGACAGATTTTACCATCTTGCCATTTTATTGATTCTTAAATAGGAAAGCTATCATAGTTCTGACTGCTTCTCATGAGGAGACTAATTAGATTATTTGATTGTCTGGTTCATCAAAGCAGGAAATACTTAAGTGTCACAGCTGGTCTCAGACTAAATAGCTTGTACCAAGATTTTAAATGAAAACAATTCTATCTTCACTGGGTAAGCATTTCATAAATGACTAGACAGTAAAAATTATCAAGACAACAACAGATATCATCAGATGACTGCAAAGGAAGTCTAAACAGCACCAGAACTCATGGATTTATTTTCACTTGCTCTTCTTATTACTATCATGCAAAAAGATTTTGTATAATAAACAGCCTTTAAAATATTCAGACAGCTATTTATATTTCCAGTAAACACTTAAGATTAACTTTTAAAGACTCAGAAAGAGGCAACTTCTACATTTTAACTGATTCACCAACTCCTGTTACTGTTGCAACCTTTGCAAATTTTGTCTGTTACTACACAAGGCCCTGCTTTAATGAAAATGAAACAACCTCCACAGACTGAACCCAACTCCATCATCTCTGCTTCTCACCTCCCATCTTTCTCTCTCCAAATTTGTGGATCTGGATGGATCTCGTTCACTCTTTAGCATACACACATTTCTGTTGGTTCACAGTATAAAAATCAAACCATGGTGAAAAGAAGAAAAATCTAAATACTTACATTGCACACCCTAACCTAGTTAAAACACACCTTGTCTTACACCTACACATGTGATGCCAATGGGAAATTTGTTCATTTAAAGGAAAAGTTGATCCCATTGGCTCATCTCAGCAATCAGCTCATCTCAGCATTGGCAACTTTTCCTTTAATATGGAATGAAATGCCCTTCCTCTTCTTCCCCCGGGGGCCAACACAAAGTCTGTGCACTTACGATCCACTTTAGGCCTCAAAATAGCTGTGTGACCTTGGACACATCATTTCTCATTTCTATGCCTCATTTCCCCCCACATGGGGATAATGGTTTGCATCTTCCTTTGTAAAGTACTTTGAAATCCATAGACAAAAAGTGTTATGTAAGAGCTAAGTATTATTATTATGTAATAACTATGCTATGGAATGATGATACAACCCTAGTCTTTACAGTGCTATAACATAGTTCTGTAATATGTTTACAGACGACATCAAATTATGTGGTAATGCTGTTCCCTCATGGTAAATGTTACTGTTCATATGGGCCCTGCAGCACTGCAAGAATTGAAAGGTTGCTCCATTGACCTTTTTTCTTTAACTTGTTGATTCTACCCTCTCTTAGTTGTTTTGGTTTTTGTTGTTTGCCTAGAGAAGAAATATAATAAAGGTTCACCATGCAATGCAATTTATAGTTGTATTTAGATTGGTGTTCTGTTCTTCCTCTCTTTGTCCTTATCAAAATCCAGACGTCCTTGTAACTTTGCTCATCAGTTGGCAAAAATTGCCCTTTCTAATCTAATCCAATCCAATTTATTTGTCTTTAATGAGTTTGGCCATAGGCCTCACAGCTTTTGGGATAGAAAGCTAGAGCTGGTCACTTTGATGTGGGAAAGTATCATTTTTATTGCAGAATTGTCTCTTTGAAGTGAAAGGAATCAGTAGATGAGTTATGAACTATAAAAAAAAAAGCTACTTTCTTTCTGAATTTGGCCTAACATCAGGAGTATTGTAGTGTAAAGCAGGGGTTCTCAAACTGGGTGTTGTGAGGTTATTACCTGGGGGTTGTGAGCTCTCAGCCTCCACCCCCAAACCCTGCTTCACCTCCAGCATTTATAATAGTGTTAAATATTTTTTTCATAGAATCTCAGGGTTGGAAGGGACCTCAGGAGGTCATCTAGTCCAACCCCCTGCTCAAAGCAGGACCAATCCCCAATTTCTGCCCCAGATCCCTAAATAGCCCCCTTAAGGATTGAACTCACAACCCTGGGATTAGCAGGCCAATGCTCAAACCACTGAGCTATTTTAAAATGTGTTTTTCATTTATAAGGGGGCGAGGAGATCGCACTCAGAGGCTTGCTGTGTGAAAGGGTCACCAATACAAAAGTTTGAGAAAGTGTGTACAGAATAACAAAGGATACAAAGTTACATAGGTAAAATGATACATGTAATACTTTGAGGGGATTAGCATTGTCATAATGTTATTTTCAATGAACTACCTCTTGCAACAATAGTAATTATTTACCCTAGTATAAATATTTACTATGTATCTATTCAGCATCTCTGAAAATAAGCCAATTCTTAGATGCTTAAATAAAGACTTAAGTGGCTACCTTTAGACACCAAATTTTGAAAATTATGATCCATATGTCTGGCTGATTTTTTTTTAACCAATGATTGTTATAAACACCACTTAACATGACTATACCCGAAAGAGATTTGAGACAAAACACTTCATGATTTTGTTGTCATTTATTTCCTCTACATTTGAGAGTAGTTTGTCAGTTTCCTGTTTTGGCCACAATCCTACAATCACTATGCAGTTCACATGAATAACATTACTCACACACATTAGTGTTTGCAGATCGAGGCCTTTCTTTTACACGGGCCTTTCACTCAACCAAATATGTTTTTTTTTTAAAAAAGGAGGTGGGTGGAATATGATTGAAAAACCACACAAATTGGCAGGGGTACTCAGAGGTCAATTTGTACCTAAATCTTTTTTGACTAGATTTTCAAATTGAGGGTGTCCCTTGAATTGGCAGAATATCACAATGTGCTGGGGTGGGTTGTTGGCAGCAGTGACTGAACTTAGGATCCGTGGATCTAAAAACAGAAGCTTTTGTTAAAAGACAAGCCTCTGAAGTCTGTAATGACTCAACCCTGCATGTGGTGCAGCCATTAGTAGGGGCTGGAGAGCCACACTCAGTAAATAGGTTGCAGAAGCACTTCCTGTATTCTGAATTGTAACCTTTGTTATTCCTCAGCATGCTGGACCTTTGCTTCCAGCTTCACCTTTTGTTTCCTGCTGTATATTCTCCTTTTCTTCTATATTCACTTTAATGGAAGAACTCCCTAGGCCAGAGGTGGGCAAACTACAGCCCATGGGACCATTCTGCCCAGCCCCTGAGCTCCTGGCCGGGAAGGCTTGCCCCCAGTCCTTCCCCTGCTGTCCCCCCTCCCCCATAGCCATGCAGGAAGCATGTCTTGCACCCACCCACCTCCCAGGCTTTCCAGTAAGCCTGTCCTGCCTCTCTAAGTAGCATGGTAGGGGGAGGGGGGGTTGGATAAGGAGCAGGAGGTCCCAGGGGCAGTCGGATGGGGCGGAGGTTCGAGTGTGATGGCATGTACAAATCATGCACTGGAAAGGGAAGAGTTAAAGAGCTATGTTGGTCCCTGGCAGCTCTCATGCTGCCACACCTGCAGAGCATGCAGGAGGAGCTTAAAAGGGAGCTGAGTAACCCAGTAATAGGCAGAAAGTGGAGATGAGTTGACCTATGCTCTGAGTTTCTGGGAAGAAGCACAGCACAGCACGAGCACGTACTGCCTGGCTGTGACAGCTTGGTCAAACTCACAGAGAAGGGACTTGAGACTCTCAAGTCTGAGATTTTACCTTTGATTTCAGTTATTTATAGTCTTTACTTTAGCCACTGGGAAAAAGAGGATACTAGCAGGAAGTGATCCAGGAGGCAGCAATATTGCACTTTGGGGCGAGGGATTTAGTTGTTTTCTACTGGACCCTGGATTGGAAAGTGGAGAAGAGGGTGGGCCAGGTTCATTTACCAACCCCTAGGCAGTGCTGAAGATAGTAGCCTGCTCCTGCTATGGGGAATCCAGTTGAGACAAGATGCTGCAGGAAGAAGCATCAAGATCATGAGCTCTTGATCCACTGGCAACCTAGAACTCCTTGCTTAACCCAGAAGCCTAAGTGCATTGCTGGGCTCCTTATATTTCCCCAAAAGGGGTGGACATAAATATGTCAGATGAATGAGTCACCGAAGGGCAGACCACTGAAGGGTGCAAGTAGTTATGAACATGGGTACCAGGAAAGGCTCCGACCTTGCCTGACCAATAGGCAGTATCTGTGGTGAGTGATCCGATCCAAAGGAGATTCTTTTTGAATGTATGACAACTGTCTCATAAATGGTCGGAATAGCCCATCAGTCCAGTGTGATTACAGAATTTGCCATTTCCACCAGCTTCATTGTGGTGCAAAAGAGAAATTGATTACAGAACAAAATAACTTGTCTTTCCCTCCCTCATCTGAAAATTCTCTCTCTTCTCATGAAAAAGAGCTGAAGCAAAGATGAATTATATTTTTACCAGTGGTGTAGAGGGATTATTATTAGTATTATATTGGTTGGTTGTTTTTTTATGCACAACTATAAGATGAGTTGCACAAAGAAAAATGTCACTAAAAATATCTACCTTTCACCATGGGTCTGAGTAACAATAGCAAGTTAAACATGAAGATCATGTTCTTAGATGATTTGAAATAAATGATGTGTTTGCAGTGTCTTGCTCATCATATTCCTTGTGATCCCTGGATGATACCTTGCTTTGTTCTTCTGTTATCTCAGAGCATTGCTCCTGATATTTCATAAATTAATTCCACCTCATTGCATGCATTCATGTCCTATTTCCATTGAAGTTTTTCTACTCATGTCTTAATTACTGGTGGTACTTTTCAATTTCTATTATTTCACTCACATGGAGATGGTAATACATAGCAAAAATTCAAAGGCAGAAGAAACATATGGCTGAAGTATTATTAAGCATTGTGGTAGTATTTAGAAGCCCAGAATTGAGACAAGTCCCACTGTGTTTTGGCACTGTATAGCACAGAAAGAGACAGCCCTTTACTACCATGAGACAGCCCTTTACTACCACTACAATTGAAATGGTAATAAAATTAATGTGGATATTTTCAGGATCCATGCCTTAATAACAGTTTGTCCTCTACAGGAGAGATTTTTACTTTCAAAGAAAGTTGGGTACCTATCTGTCCTTGGAGCCTTTGAAAATCTCCCCCAGATAAACTCTTACAGTCCTTACACTCCCTCAGTAACCCCTTGGGGCCAGGACTGTACCCCAACTGTGAAGTTAACAATATGTATAACTCAGTGGTTCTGAATACCTTTAAAATTATTTTCTATTACACAGATAAAAGTTGAGTGAGAAAAACTGCAGGGGGAAGGTATTCATCTGGTTAAGGAGGAGGAAGGAATGGAGGACAATGCTTATAGAAAGCTATAATTTATTTCCAGATCAAGTCCTTTTTGCACTACTCCAGTGGTGCAAAGGGGATTTAAATCTGCCCTAATGGGATCATTGGGTATTCCCTTGATGGGATTGGAAGGAAACCACCTGGTTGCCTAGTTACTTATATACCACCTGCTCTCCCATGGGACAAGGGGACGATGGGGACAAGGCCACATGAAGAAACCACAATGCAATGATGATGTCTGTGTTGCTCTTTACATTACAAAATATCAATACCAGACAGATTAATAAGACTGGGAATTTTCTGCTTGGAAAAGAGATGACTATGGGGGGTATGATAGAGGTCTATAAAATCATGACTGGCGTGGAGAAAGTAAATAAGGAAGAGCTATTTACTCCTCATAAAACAAGAACTAGGGGTCACCAAATTAAATTAATAGGCAGCAAGTTTAAAACAAGCAAAAGGAAGTATTTCTTCGCACAACCTGTGGAACTCTTTGCCAGAAGATGTGGTGAAGGCCAAGACTATAACAGGGTTCTGAAAAGACCTAGATAAATTCATGGAGGATAGATCCATCAATGGCTATTAGCCAGGATGGGCAGGGATGGTATCCCTAGCCTCTGTTTGCCAGAAGCTGGGAATGGGAGACAGGGAACGGGAGACAGGGAACGGATCACTTGATGATTACCTGTTCTGTTCATTCCTGGGTAAGGATGCGTGTCTGTCATGGAGGTCATGGAGTCCATGACTTTCTGCGACCTCCATGACTTCTGCAGCAGCCAGTGCGGCTAGCTCCGGGACTGCTCAAGCAGATCAGGCAGCCCCGGGGCCAGCCGCACCAGCCGCTGCTGGGGAAGTTTGAGTGTGGAAGGGGACACAGGGCTGGGGCAGAGGGTTGGGGTGTGGTCTCCCCAGAAGTGGCAGGCATGACTCTGCAGCTCACAGGTGCCACCCCACAGCTCCCCTGGGTCTCCCCAGAAGCAGCAGGCATGACCCTGCAGGGGGGCCAAAGGGCTTTGAGCGCTGCCTCTGCCCACAGGTGCCACCCCCACAGCTCCCATTGGCTATAGTTCACGGCCAATGGGAGTTGTGGAGCCAGATCTTGTGGCAGGGGCAGTGCGCAGAGCCCCCTTGGCCTTCCGTCCCCCTAGGAGCTACAGGGACATGAGGAGCTGGGTAGGGAATCCACCAGCCCCACCACTCCTCCCGCATCCCCTCCCCCCCAGCACCAGCAAGGGACCCGGGCCACCCCACCCCAACCCCTGAGCACCAGTGGGGGTCCCCGGCCACGCACAGCCACCTGGCCCCTCCTCTCAGCACCAGCGGAGGTCCCGGGCCACCCCCCAACACCCACAGTGCCCCGAGTGCCGCCCCAGAGCACCTATAGCCCCCTAGACCAAGTTTTAGTTAGGCATATATAATACAAGTCATGGACAAGTCATGGTCCATGAATTTTTGTTTACTGCCCATGACCTGTCCATGACTTTTACTAAAAATACCCGTGAGTAAAACACAGTTTCACCTCTGGGGCACCCAGCATCGGCCACTGTCGAAAGACAGTATCCTGGGCTAGATGGACCTCTCGTCTGACCGAGTATGGCCATTCTTATGTTACCATTGGTTTAAAAAAGTACTATGTGAAACGTTATACCCATATCTTATAGTCTAGTCAAGAATATAGACTAGGTTTGCTTTCAGGATACAGCTAATCAAATAAATGCTTGTTTCCTTTCAAATGTTAACATCAAAAACACTGGAAAAAACACCTTCAAAAGGATCCAATTTTAAATAGTGCACAAGCACTTTTGGCTGCACCTGATTTAAACAATGTAAACTGAACTATAATGTTCCTCTCTAAACCCAGATTTTCATGCACAAATAATTCTCTGTATGCGCAAAGCAGGGGTTGTACACTGTCATAGATACAGGGCTAGCCAGGATCCTTCTCTGGATCCTCCAAGTGCACCCCTCCAGATGACAGGGCCCCTGCCTTTGCCTCCCTCAGGGTGGAATCTCACAATTCGCCCACTCTTGTACAGGATTCCCAGGCTGCAGCCTCCTGCTTATTTCCTGTGATTACTCAGCAGGCCTGACTCCTGGTTTCTCCTTTGGGACTATGACCAGCTGTTAACATGCAGTGCCCAGGCAGCCTTCTCCAAAACAAGTATTGCTTACTGATCAATAGTAGGAACACAGTTTTGCACAAGAGTGGAGTTTTATGTACTGTGCAGTACATACACACACCTAGCTTAGTCTTGCTCTCCTTCTCTCCCTCTCTCCACAATCCTCCATAGCAGCCATAAAGGCCAAGTTAGCCAGATCCACCCACAAGATCTGTCTCTCTAGCAGGTCACTTTTTAACTGTTTAGTGTCCATTTGATCTTTAGGTTCCAGCCTTGGCAGGACATAGGGGTAGCTGTAAGTGGGCCATTTACAGTTAATTGCTCAGCCTTGTTTGTTGGAGAAGTAGTTTAGCTGCACCCATTGTCTGGCATTCTTGGTTGTTTTTTCTAACCCTCTGCTCTTAAAGTGAACTAACCTAAGTATCTAGTTTCCACTCCGCCAATATAGCTACTTCCCCTACCCCCAACTGGACCATCACAGAAAATATATAGTACTTAGGGCTATCGATTAATTGCAGTTAACTCACGCAATTAACTCAAAAAAATTAATCGCCATTAATCACAGTTTTAATTGCACTGTTAAACAATAGAATACGAATTGAAATTTATTAAATAGTTGAGATGTTTTTCTACATTTTCATATACATTGATTTCAATTACAAGTGTATATTATTTTTATTACAAATATTTGCACTGTAAAAATGATAGAATAGTATTTTTCAATTCACCTCATACGAGTACTGTAGTGCAATCTCTTTGTTGTGAAAGTACAATTTACAAATGCAGATTTTTGTTACATAACTGTACTCAAAAACAAAACAATGTAAAACTTCAGAGCCTACAAGTCCACTCAGTCCTACTTCTTATTCTGCCAATTACTAAGACAAAAAAGTTTGTTTACATTTACAGGAGATAATGCTGCCCTCTTATTTACAGTGTCAACAGAAAGTGAGAACAGGCATTTGCATGGCATTTTTGTAGTTGGCACTGCAAGGTATTTACGTGCCAGATATGCTGAACAATCATATGGCCCTTCATGCTTTGGCCACCATTCCAGAGGACAGTCTTCCATGCTGAGGACACTCGTTTAAAAAAAAAAAAAGTGTTAATTAAATTTGTGACTGAACTCCTTGGGGGAGAATTGTATGTCCCCTGCTCTGTTTTACCTGCATTCTGCCATATATTTCATGTTATAGCAGTCTCGGAGGATAACCCAACACATGCTCATTTTAAGAACACTTTCACTGTAGATTTCACAAAATGCAAAGAAGGTACCAATTTGAGATTGGTGAGATTTCTAACCGACCCAAGGTTTAAGAATCTGAAGTGCCTTCCAAAAATCTGAGAGGGACGAGGTGTGGAGCATGCTTTCAGAAGTCTTAAAAGAGCAACACTCGGATGCAATTACAGAACCCAAACCACCAAAAAAGAAAAATTAATCTTCTGCTGGTGGGATCTGACTCAGATGATTAAAATGAACATGCATTGGTCTGCACTGCTTTGGATTGTTATGGAGCAGAACCAGTCATCAGCATGGATGCATGTCCACTGGAATGGAGGTTGAAGCATGAAGGGACATGAATCTTTAGCGCATCTAGCACATCAATATTTTGTGACGCTGGCTACAACAGTGCTATGTGAACACCTGTTCTCACTTTCAGGTGACATTGTAAACAAGAAGCAGGCAGCATTAGCTTCTGAAAATGTAAACAAACTGGTTTGTCCTAGTGATTGGCTGAATAAGAAGTAGGACTAAGTGGACTTGCAGGCTCTAAAATTTTACATTGTTTTATTTTTGAATACAGCTATTTTGTACATAATTCTACATTTGTAAGTTCAATTTTCATGATAGAGATTGCACTACAGTACTTGTATTAGGTGAACTGAAAAATACTATTTCTTTTGTTTTTTTTACAGGGCAAATACTTGTAATCAAAAATATAAAGTGAGCACTGTACACTTTTTATTGTGTTGTAATTGAAAAATATATTTGAAAATGTAGAAAACATCCAAAAATATTTAAATAAATGGTATTCTATTGTTTAACAATGTGATCAAAAATAATTTTTTAAATTGCTTGACAGTCCTAATAGTACTCACAGATTAATGCAGAGCAGCTCCATATCCCATACCCACCCACTTGCAGTGGAGTTGATGTACATGGAAAGATATAAAAGTAGCTTAATTTGGGAAATTTTGGTAATCAGGGCCCAGATGTAACCTCCTGACACAAGGTCTTACAGAGAGTCAAGCAAGGCTCTGCCACTCAATAAGGATCTGCCAATTGAGTCATCATGACTCTTATAACAGTTTGGATAAATATGATCTCAGATCTTGCCCACCTCTATCAATTTATATTTAAATTCAGGTGTAAAATAGTAAGTAGTCTTAAATGATGTGTTAAGGTTGATGAACACAATACCAAGAGCATATTTGCAGCTGTCATCCTTGTATCTCCTGAATCATCACAATGTCTTGGAAGCAATTTTTCATAGCTTGTTCTTTACTGTCCTTGCCATTTACACAGACTGAAAACTTATGGAAAGAGAAAAGCACATTAGACTGCTACTTCACTTCTAATGTTTTATCTTCTCATAACAGAAGCTTTGTAGTGTTAGTGGATAATTTCAAAAAGGAGCTCATATCACAATCAACACGTAGAAATATAACTATTCCAGAAAGTATCCTAACAGTATAAAATATTTGTATTTATTAGATTTTAAAAATAAGTAAAGGTCATATGATAATTTGACATTTCCAAATCATACTCAACCCTTCAGCTTGATAAATTCTAAATATGAAGATAGCTTTAAATGACTTAATATTGCCTTTATGAGCTAATATTTTAATGTAATTATATAATTCTCTAAGGATCTTAAGCATTGAGCTTATGCAATTCTTCGTCCAATAAACCTTCATATTTTGATAAAAGGATATGCCAATTTAAAAATCTCACTTGTGTCTGAAAATGACCTACCGGACTTCTAAAGACCTAATATTGCAAAAAGTGAAAATTAGAAACACTGAAGAATATTTTTCTATGTTTTGTTCATTAAAGAGCACTCTGCATAAAGTCAATGTTCCTTGTTGCTGCGTTAAGAGACCCCACACAAACAACAAGAAAGAGGAAAACCTTTTAAAAATAGGAAAAAGATGACAAAACAGAATTTGTCAGGAAAACTAAGGGGCACACATAATACATAGGCAACTGCTGTGTATCACACTGATCTGAATTAAACTCATATTATCTTGTGCTCCTTTATGTATTTCCAACTGTTCTGTCATTTTATGCCTAGGTTGCAAGGTCTTTGGGCCAGGGATTGTCTTTTTATTCCATGTTTGTACAGGCCCTGGCACAATAGGTCGGGGTTCCTTTCGCTATGACCACAATACATAGTAAGTACCTGTAATTTTTTTTTTTAAGAGATTAACTAGATTTCAGGCGGACAGGGGTCCACTTAAGTTCATTTGATTTTACTCTGCCCTGAATTTTCAATGTGCATCAGATATTTGTATGGACAACACAAATGGCATTATAGAAAGATTTGGCAGCTGGTAAGAGGCAGATGGAAACTTTTTGCAGCCAGGAAAGTGTTGGAAACAGTTTGGGATTATGGGACAGACATAATAGCTGGCTATTTCTGCTAAAATAATCACTGACAATATCAGTGTCATTAGGTTTCAGAGTTAACTGTTCATTGAAAAAATGAGGGCAACTCATACCTTGTTAATGCCATTGTTTTAGATTGGCTGCAGACTCAGAGGACAATACATCTGTTTACATAGCTTCATGTTTGGAAGTATTTCTCCACAGCCATAAGGACCAGGAATGTAGTAGTTTTTTAAATAAATTTTTGACTCTGCCACATAAGACCTGATCATGGATAAGTCACTTAAGCCTAATCTTTCAACTTTTGGCAGACCTGGTTTTCAAAGATGAGTTCCTGGTGCATCTGCTGAGTTTAACAGGAACTCTGGATCCTCATCTTCTAAAGATCAGGTCCCAACTCTCTTCAGATGGAACCCTGAAACTGAGACACCTAAAACTAGTTGACATTTTAAAAATGAAGGTGCCAACTCTATGTAGGTGGACTGTGGCACCCATGTGGACTCCACAGGTTTCAGTAGTGTCCCTGCTGGCCCAGAGCTCTGCCTGCCTGGAGCCAATAGGAGGATTAGGCCCTCAGACTGTAATCTCTATGGGTGAAAAATGTGCTGTGTCTACAAGAGGTGCAGCACAAAACTCAACCTCTGTGGGACCTATGGTGGCTTTACGCTACTTCTGACTTCTCCATATTCTGGACTGCTATGGCACCCAGAATAACTCATACAGCCCTGGAAGACAGCCTAAGTTATAGCAACCGGTAGCCAGCTGCCTATGGGTGGTAGCAGCACCTCAAATCCCCAAAATACTAAGTGCTGTAGCCCTTCCCCCAACACACCCTTCTCCCTGCTAACTCCATGGCACCACACCCCTTGCTGGCACTTGCAGTAGAGGCTTTTTAGAGCTGCACAAGTGTTAAACAAAGCCCAGAATAAGTCACACAGTCCTGGCATTGTGAAGCTTATGTAATTACATGTTTATAAAAAAGTGTAGTGAGATCCTCAGTTTGGGAGCTGCTCTAGACGTTCTGAGTTTTATATGGTATTTATTTTCCTCTTGCAGTCCTTGACATTCAACTATCTTAAAACCATATTCTACACTTACTCTGTAAGCAAAGCTTCCATGATATCAATAAAAGTTTTGCATAAACATTTTTCCCCTTTATGATTGTTCTGTGTTAGTTTTTTAACTACGAGTTTAGCTTCCTAAAGGAAGCCTAAACAAACCCAGGGAAAATGTAATATATACACCCAGACATATTAAAAGCTAATTATATATATATATATATATATATATAGTACATACTTAGCTTTTCCCCCCTTACACTTTGGACAATTCAAAAACCCATAACTGTTATTTAATACTATAGCCAACAGGAGGTTTTTGCCCACTGGTAGGATTATAACAGCTTGCACTTCATTGTTGAAATATTTGTGTACATTTTTTGTTTTGAAAATGACCTATCTAGCATAAAAACAACCATTATTTCAGCTTTGCTAATTCTACTGCCCAAATAAAGAAAAAAAAAAGTGAAACTGAACCACAATATAAACTATAACAGAGAAATTGAAAACCCGTGCATAATACACTGACAAAACAAATTAAATTTAAAAAATTTGTGTTAAAGTTACAAAAGAGAGAACTTGTAAACATCAGGCTTTGGTTAAAAACAATCAAAAGTTTATTTAATTTGAGGTGTATGATTTATTTTGCTTTTTGTTATCAATAATGGCAATGTATCTTCTGAAGGATCTCTTTGCCTCTAATGTTGCATACAAATAGCAATGTTTCATTAAACAGTTATCTTTTTCATAGTAAAACCTAAGGGAAGCAAAGGACATATGCAGTATATCATTCTAAAAATAATTTAATTATTGCAGAAACAGTTATCAGTTCAAAAGAAAAGATATAAAACTTTAAATAAATATTTTTCAAGAACATTACAAGAAAGAGGAGCTAAAAAAAGTAAGTCAGGTATAAATTGAAACATGAAGCATAGCTCAGTTTTTAAAATGTTTTCAAGAATGAGGAAACAGTTTATAAAATATTTATATTCTGCTAAACTTTTGCAATATATATATGCCTTAATATGCAGAATTTGTAAGATATTGAGACCATACTCAAAGTATTAACAGCATTTAAAAAAAGATGGAATTGTTGACTCTTTTAAAAGTGTAATTTTTAGAAATATAGACTATGTACCAGTCAACGTACCTTCTTCTCAGCGGATAGAAGGGCACATGACTATGTGGTAAGATATGCTGTATTTATACTTATTTACTTCAGTTTCCCTTGTTTTCTGATTTGTCACAGATCCAAAGTAGTATTTTCTTTCAGAAAATCAATCTGATTCAAAAGCATGTATTTCAAGTGATCTGCCCTGCTTCTCAAGGGGAATCAAAATACAGGAACACCTTGTGAAACCGAAGACACCACCATAATCTAATCAGAAGGCTAAGCACTATGAGGATTGCAATTTAAGTGTCTGTTTCATTTACATTGCCTTCTGAGTGCACCCCTCATAATAAAATCGTGTTCTAGAACTATGGGGAGTGGGGCAGTTTTCAAGTTAAGCTAAAAGATCCTACTTCATTTTCGTTGTGCAGAGCAATGAAATAATCAATGTGTTGGAATTTAAGAACCTCATTTCCCCAACTGGTCCAACCAGGTTGCAGGCAGCGAGCAAACAACTCCAAACATTCCGCATCAGGTTTGATATATTCTGTCAGAATCTCTGTGCAAAAGAAAAAAAAAAGAAACAGATGATGATGAAAAAGGAGAGAAAAAAAATCAATTTCCTCTGAGCTGTTGGGAGATGAAAAAAGGAATGTTGCATTAAAAAAAAAAAAAAAAGGACAGCAAATTAATTTCAAGGATTTCATCAACCAGCTTGACTATTTATAGTCAGAAAGTCATTTGAAATAAGTGCCCTTGAGATTTTGAACAATACTGTCAAAGCCTTCAATAGCCCTGATTTATTGGTTTTCATTTGGAGTCAGGGAATGAGGATTTCACTGCCTACACTGGTGACTTTTCAATTTTTCAATATTGTCATCGTAACATCTCCTGAGTACTGACTTGACTCTCTTTTTAAATACATGGACATTCAAAAAAAATATATATAGTTTTCCTTCTTAAAGAGCAATTGCTTCTGATTATTTATTAGGGCTGCAGTACCCCCCACCTTTCGCAACACAAAAAGGATAAAGCAATTCGTGATGATATCCTATAAAAAGGTGAAGGAGAAACACCAGTTCAAGCATCTAGGAGGTAGTTAATACAGAGACTTCTTCATAAAACTAGAACCATTCTATCCTGGAAGCATTAGGAGAAAGATCTATTAAAGTGTTCTTTCCTTTAGTGATACAAATATAATCATATTTCTCCTACAATTTAGTATTTTTTAAATGTTTAAATCTAAATAAATAGATATTTTCTGTTAAAATACCAATTACTTCACTGATTATGAGGAATATTTGGTAAGGGGGGGGCAGGTAAGGTATCTTGATTGGTTGATTTTATCTGAAAGGTATTATTTCAAATATTTCTTACATTTTTGAATGGGGTACTTGTCAGACAGATCAATATAGCTTGCTGCTGGGTCAAAGGGATTCTTAATTGTTATGTTTCAGGGAGAAGGTTTAAAAGTACAAAAAAAAGCTTACTAAGTAAAAGGTTTTAAAAAGTGACACAGTATGTAGGAGTGGGAAAGCCTGAAAAATACCTCTAGAACAAAAATATGTCCCAGCAATGTAATTTTTACGTCTAACTATGACTAACTACAGAATTGAAAAAACTCCCCCTTTCTCAACTTTCCTCGAGAACTCATTCAGAATTTTCACTATTCCTCATGAAACATGAGGTATAGAAAACAGTTCATTATTATATCAGGCATTTTGTTACCTGAACTGATCTCTCCCTCTCACTATCATTTCAGAAAGCAGAAACACATCTAATCAGCATACATCAGAGAAAGGGTGGGAACATTTATGGCTAGAATCCATTGTTTGATTTTCAGGTCAGAGTTGCCCATCAAAGAATTACACTGTTCTATCTCATCTGTTCAAACGCACATCATGAAATGCTCCTGCTGCTGGAAGATGAATATTCTCCCAAAGATCTACTGTGTGGCAATCTTCCCACATGCTTTTTCTACCCAAACATTTTCCCTCCTCTGAAACCTGAAACCCACTTTAAACTCATTCTAATATTGTATTTTAAAAGTTTTTTTCCCCGTTAAAGTTTCCATACTTCTCACATTTTGGTACAAGAACAGGGCATGTAAACCTGCCCCAACTCTTTTAAAAACAAAAAAAACAAAAATTCTGTAGATGACTTATTCACATTGGGTTTTTTTGCCACATAATACTGCTATTACTAATAATCTCATATCGGAAAATCTATTCCTTTTAATAAGCAGGCTAGAAAACCTAATCCAATCTAACATTTGCATAAGCGTCTGGCAGGTTTAGAACAGAATGTGCATTCTGACACCAAGCCTGCTACACTGAACAGTGCTTTTTGATCTCACAAGAATTTCCCTCCCTCCACCTAATTAGACAGTTAGATAGTACTCCTTGAAAAATGTGCCTGTACCATTTTGCAAAGCCATCACCTAACAAAACAAAAAACAAAAAAAGTAAAACCTGTCATTCTTTTCCATGCTTTCTTTAGTTAAGGATTGTTTGTGTACGGATATGCTGCCAGTATTTTAACAAACATCTCCCAAAAAATCTATTCCCCCAATCTAAGAAAGCCCATCTACTAGGGTATGTGCCCTTCCAAAAGAGGGAAACTCTAAAGCCCCACGCTGTCAATAAATTTGCCCTGGGAAGAATTCTGCTCTTTTGACTTCAACAGGGACCAGCGCATGCAGCGCTTATTGAAACATCAGCTCTTTAGTTTCTTTTCCCCATTTAGAAATAAAACCCACTTTTCATAACCAAAAAATCCAAATAAAGGAGACAATACCATTTGACCAACAAGGTTTTATTAAATATACATTTTGGAGAGGGAGAGGGAGAGGGAGTGTGTGTGTGTGTAAAAATGAGAGAGAGAGAGAGAGAATGAATGAATATTGTTGCCGCAACAGGAAGTCCAGCGGCACTAGTATTACTAATTATTGAGCATCAAAACTTCCATCTTCTGAAAATAATTTTAAAATACCTACTATCTGACACAGCACAAGGGAGAAATTACTTCCGATAGGGATTACTTAGCTGTAACTAGAGGTGTGACACCAACCTTTCCCTCAATTTTGGTGACAGAATTTAACCAGGGGTTCCTAGGAGTCTCTCCCACTTTCCCTTCCCCTACAGCCCCTAAAGATCCCACTCTAGTACATGATGACTGTGTGCACAGATGCAGCTAGATTATATTTACAATAATTCAAGCTATCACAATATAATTTTTCATAGCTTGGATTGGGTATTTACATAATCACATCAGGAAGTAACCTTCAGTGCAATGAAAATTAGCATATATAGAGGGCAATAACATGGCCATATTTTGTTGGTATAAAATCTAATGCCGCCAGTTTACTTGACCATTAACTTATAGCTTAAAATAGAATGTTATAATAGTATCTTTGTTAGGGTCTTATGGCCTTCCTACCTTCACAAGTATATGTTAACATACACTTGGGGACTGATCTTCAGACATTAAGCAAAACTTTAAGTTTTTCAACTAAGTAAGGACTGAAGGGTCAGGCCTTTGATACCAAAAGATAAAAAATATTATTTTCTCTAACGGCCACACATTAAAAATACTTTTACTTTTTCAGTTCTATTCACGATAAACACAAATGTCACTGAAAATCAATATTATTTTAACTTAAAAAGCCACTATCAACTTGCACATTTTGGGCCAAGTGTATTTTAGAACAACATTTATTTTAAATAAGAATTCAAAGAAAGGGTCGGTTTTTAAACAAGCAACCATTCCCCTGTAGTGTTTGAAACTCAAATACTGAAGTAGTAGGAACCTAGATAGGAAATGGTCTATATAAATGCAAGTGAAAAAACTTCATTGATTCATGGTCTGAAATGTAACCATAAAACAAACAGTGAAAGGAAATCAAATGACTGAAATTCTCTCATGTTTAGTAATATATTAGGAATATTGTTCACAACATGTGGGCCAGATTATCTGTGCAGACTGATTTGTGCTTAGCACAGGACCAGAGAAGGGTGGCGAGGAAGTGTTGGAGGTTGGGCAAAGGTGGCATTATGCCACCTAGCCTTTGTCTAAGCCTCCAGTTGGCTGAGTTCCAATTTATGCCTGGCTGCCAACAGCCCCACAGACTATTGCACAGCACGGTACCACATGGGACATAAGGACTCCCTGTACATGCCTTCTTTAATTCCCTCTGAGACATGTCTCTACAACATGGCTCAAGGGGCACAGAGCTGCTACAGGAAGCAGGTTTTCTCTGGGCTTCCAACTGTTTTGCTCTGCTAGAGCAGGGTAAAGTGGCTGGGGCAGACCCAAGAATAAGGCCCAGGATTTTTAAGTGGGCTGTCTTTTCATAATTAATAGCTTCTTTACAAACTGAGGAAGAAATATGAAATCTCAAGAGCCAGTATATGAACCCGTACAGAACAGTTTAAAAAAAAAATCACATTATTTGAAATTCAATATTGCTCAGTGTCCTCCATGTAAGAGAGCCACCCTTTATGTATCCTAGCAGCAACAATGAATTGGACTAGAAGGAAAACCTGCTGTTATTTGAATCAAAATCATAAGTGATAAAATTTCATTTTAAAGTATTTGCATAAAGCAGTTTAAGTACATTTATAATGACATATTAAAGCCGTGAGCACTAAACACAGAACATGTATCACCAGAAACCCCTACAGTCATGATTTCATAGTTAAATGCACTGCAGGAACCTGAATGTCTGCTTTTGATGGCTTGCTTTAATTTGCATCTTCCTCTTCCCCCAGAGAAATAAATTGTTATAATCAGTCATTAAATGGCTACATATGTACCAACATAAAACTTTACAATAGTAACAAGAAATCAAGTGCCAGACAGTAGCAATAAACACTAATATTTTTGGCTTTGTTGCTACTTAAACAAAAACACAAAGAATGTGTGTGTGAGTCATCAAGTTTCCTTCTCCCCATCCCCAAACTTCAGCTTCTGTTCATGTTGTTCTAAATAATCTAGGAATGTGGATCAGCTGCTCTCTACTGGCAAATCTAGAATACTGCCTTTGAAAAAACCAAAAAAACCCAAAAAAAACGCAACCACCACCCTGTGTAATACCACTACTAAGAGCATTTGCAACATCTTTAGACAGAAGCAACACCTTTACTCTTTAATTTTTGCTGTTCTAAGAGTAACCTTTACTTATTGAAAATATACATGTACATTAGAAAAAAAAGTGTAAATCACTGGCCAGATGATCTGTACTCAGTGGCAAATTTCTTCTTTCAGCAATAAAAATGAATAAAGTACAACAGGCATGCAGCAATTCTCCAAAAGAATTTTGGCATGTAATGTACACACATCTACATCAGATATTATGTGAAAGTTTATTTTATGTACCTTTATAGGAATATGATGTGGAGCTGTCAAGTGGTGCAGTAAGGCTGAAGGACACAGTGAAGCAATGGTATCCAAAATGAGTGTGTCTTTTTTTTGCAGTTCTGGAAACACTACAATATGACTGACTATAGTTTTTACTGTTCATGTTAATGTCAACACCTTAATGTGGTGTTTATTGGTCAAAACTACCAAACATCAATGTATTAAAGTATTTTTAATGGTTTTGCATGGGCAAATATTTTTTCCAGCAACGATTAAGCTATTTCGCACCTGGCAAAAATGGCAAATATCAACATTTTGCAATGTACTAACGTGAAATGTTTTCACATCACATTCTTCATTGTCAAAGTATCTCATGAGTGATATTTTCAGTTGAAATTTGCTAAACTGATCAGTCTCACACTGAAGATTGTGCACTAGTAACAGTAGATCGTGTGCCTATAGTTTGTACTACATAGTGGGCAGATATAAATGTACATGACTTTTTAACATAATACTTCTCCATTTGTCAGCTTTTGTACATACAACGTAGCCTCTAGTCTGCCTGGTAGACTGTTTTAATTTGTAATTGCCTATTCATGCAGTACTAACCTTTGAAATACACTAGAAACTAGCTTTTTAATTCAGTGGCACACATGCACAAGTGAGTGTTAGTGATCATAATACACAGCTTCATATTATGAAAATGCAAAAGCTATGAGAGAAAGCAGCGGCCTAATGAAATAGTGAAGACAAAGTCCACAAACAAGTCCTTGCCTCTAAACTGCAGATAAAGAGCATCATACAAGAGTCTCGACTGAAAACAGCAGATGCTGAAGTATAAATGGAAAGATCTCTGTAAGGTGCATTTGATTTTCATGGGACATGTAGCTTCTTCAGCCCTGTCAAGAAATTTGCCATCAAAACATATGCTGACATGATGAAAAAGACCAAATTTAAGTCTGGCAAGGGAAGGACAATCACAGCAGCTATCTGTCTTGAAACTGTTTTCTGCAGAGCCCAATCCTTAGCAAGATACAGAGAGGATGTTTCAATACCAGCTATTCTTAGTCTCCCATGGGTACCTGAGCCTATGTCCCTCTTACATGCTGATGTAACAATAAGAAGCACAGACAAAGCTGAATTAGGGAATCTGAAGGAATCCATGAGCTAAGAGCATGCAACAAAGAAATGACAGTGTATAGCAAAGACGCCATGGCTGTCATACAAATAATGGCTGGACACAAATTCCACACATTTGATGAACTGGCTCCTGAGTACTTCAGGCAGGTCCTAAAAGCTAATTCTATACCTGAAGTCTTTGACAGAAAACTGCAGAAAGACAGCATCAGACAGGATCTAAGGTTAGATGCAAGAAATACCAGGTGACTGGTGGACACTACATGCTTCCATGGAAAGAGTTTTTAAACATGGCATCCAAGAAGCAGTCACTTGTAAAATTTCTCTGTGAATATACAGTTCAAAATGCACCTGAGTGTGTAGGAGCACGCCAGCACAAACACTCCTTCTTGCTCGATGCATTTTCAATAATGAAGTAACAAAGTCCATCACCACTAAGTGTGTTGAAGTCCAATGGCAGGTCTACACTACGGGAGAAAGTCGATCTAAGCTACACAATTTGAGCTACACTTGCAGCATAACTCAAGTCAATAGAGTTTACATTTACTTACAGCGGGGTCAACGCTACGCATTGTCGACGGGAGATGTTCTCCCGTCGACTCCCCTTATTCTTCTCGTTCCAGTGGAGTACCAGAGTTGACAGGAGAGCGATCTACAGTCAACTTAGCGGGTCTTCACTAAACCTGCTAAACTGACCCTTATTGGGTCGATAGCCGCAGTATCAATCCACTGGTAAGTGAAGACAAGCCCCAACACTTGAACAGTACTCAAAAGGAAGTGGACACAAAGATGCTTCTGCACGCTTGTATGTGCCAGAGTGGCTTTTGGGTTTCTTGTGTGTCAAAGGAACTATAACAATTCGGTCATCTGACACACATGATTTGGATGTGCTGTTCACTACTTTCCAAAAATGGAATATGCAGATAACATGTGGCCTAACACAGGCACCACTACAAGCACAACTAACAAGCATTGTTTCATACTTGTGAAAACAATTTGTGGCACACTCACTCCTGACTTCTGCAACATACCTCTTGCTATACATGCATTAAGAGATAGAACGGTCTCATCCCTATTTGGTACTGGGGGGGAAAAAATCTGTGTTTAAATGTTGTCAAAACAAAGGGAGCTTACCACTTCAGAGATCTTGCCAAATTGGGAGAGTCTGACAGACAAGCTTCAATTTCTGGAGCAAAGCAGTACTCTATGACCAGAGCAAAAAAAGAAAACCCACAGAGACCTGAATTGTTTGCACCTCAATCTATTCATCAAAAAAGACAAGTCACTGGCCAAATTCCCCTCACATGAGGACAGTTTTGAATAGCATGTCAAAAGAGAATCTTGCCAAACAAAGATTTGGATGTCTTTGCATATAGGTAAACCAGATATTGGATCACCATTGCAACATATATGGAAAAATGTGTATGATCTACTTCCTATATTCTTCACGGGACCAATGGCATCTCAGCTCCTGCAAGGCCTTTTTTGTGCCTGTACCAGTAGGCATTGCTCTACAGTTAACTGCGTCTATAGTCAGAACAATCTTTACTTCATAGAACTGCGTACATGCCAAGGCAAGGAAGACCGTGGTAACGCACACTCTCAATAGAGATCAGGAAGATGATGATAATTATGTTGACTAGAAATGTCACCAGTCATGTTTCAATGATACCAGTACAAAATGTATTAGATTTTGTTTTACACTTTAGATTGTTGTTGTGATGCTTTAAAGTCACAAAGAAATCCAATTTTGTGTCTTGAAATAATACATAGTGCAATTACACTAACAAACAAAGGCAAATATTTCAAAGTGGTCATTTTAGTGTGTTGATAGTGTCACTATTTATTCCTGTTTCTATTCCACTTGACAGCTCTACATCATCTCTCATCTTAAAGTAGACATAATAAGCTTTCAAAATGACGTATGTGTGCACGCACATAGTGAGGGTACATTAAGTCTACCAAATCGTGGTGCCTACCACTCGCCTACAATGGCGTTAGTACCAGATATTTGAGTGACAAGCAAGAAGCACACAAATGAAAGATGAATTCTAATCATATTTACTTGACTATAATTAATTTTGCCAAATCCCTGGCTTTAAATACTTTTGCTAATCCACAAAGTACAATATTTTGTTTTTAAGCCAGTTTCAGACCTGAATTCATATACACGAATTCACTAGTGTCATTTCTATAGTTTGTATCAGACACATACAGTATGAAGGAACTACTCTAGTACAGGATTCCTGTACTAATCTATACATAATAGTGTCACCATTCTGTGCAGTGTGGATATAAGGCACTAATGCAGTGGTTCTCAAACTTTTGTACTGGTGAGCCCTTTCACACAGCAAGCTTCTTGAGTGCGGCCCCCTTCCCTTATTAATTAAACAAAAAAACACAAATTTTTATATTAAAAACTATTATAAATGCTGGAGATAAAGTAGAATTTGGGGGTGGAGGCTGAGAGCTCACAACCCCCCATGTAATAACCTCACGACCTCCCTGAGGGGTCACAACTCCCAGTCTGAGAACTCCTGCACTAAGGGAAATCAGACATTTTGAGATGCAAGATCACCAGTGACCTAAGTCACTTCTGTCAGAATTGGATGGCAGTCTCCCTAGTACCTGACCAATGTCCAACACGGATGCGAGATAGTTGGCTGAAGTTCAATCCAAATAAGAAACTGATAGGTAGGGAGAAGCCTCTGGAGGGTCTGGTAGTGGTGGGGGTTGCAGCTGTTCCCTTGGGGGTTCTGTCTGCTCCCCCGATTCCCACATCACCCATTTCAAGATTGCCCACTCTCCCTCCACAATACTAGGGGCTTTGTGCATCCATTTTCCCATGCCAGGGTCTCTGCCCCCCATTTCCCCTTCAGCACTGTCTGTCTTCCCTCCATCCCCCACCCCTCCAAGCAGGATCTCCCATTCTCAGCACAAGGCCAGGGGCTCTGTTCCCCTATTCCTCTCTTCCCCCACTATATGGGTCCTGTTCCAACCCATTCCTCCTATGCCACAGGCTATGTGACTCCCCTCCCACAAATCATACTCACAGAATCATAACAATGTCAGGCTGGAAGGGACCTCGAGAGGCCAAGTCCAGCCCCCTGCACTGAGGCAGGAGCAAGTAAATCTAGACCATCCCTGACAGGTTTTTGTCCATCCTGTTCTTAACCTCCAACCTCCCTTGGATACCTATTCCAGAGTTTAACTACTCTTAGAGTTAGAAAATAGTTCCTAAAAATCTAACCTAAATCTCCTCTACTTCAGATTAAGTCCATTACTTCTTGTCTGACCTTCGATGGACATGGAGATCAATTGATCACCATCTTCTTTATACCAGCCCCTTAACATATTTGAAGAAGACTTTTTTAACCTTTCATCTTTAGCCAGCTTTTCTATACGATTTGCTATTTTTGTCACTCTCCTCTAGACTATGTCCAAAGTACCTTTTTCCCCCAGGATTGAAAGGGAGGGGAGCACTTCTGCCTCCCTCCCCACCACAGAGCAGGAGTTGTGGAGGCAGGACACTAGAAGGGAGAAATGAAGGCTTCTTCTCTCCCTCTGTCTGCCCCTACTGGCTGAGCATCTATAACACAGCTTTCATCAGGAAGAGAAATTATTTCTCTTCTGTCTGTCTGGAAGATAAATCAGTCAGGGTGTCAACCACATTAAATTCTATTGGGAGGATGAGCAGGGGTTATGCTGGAAGGCATTAAGGGTACCATCAACAAGTTGCAAAAAGAAAAGGAGTACTTGTGGCACCTTAGAGACTAATCAATTTATTTGACCATAAGTTTTCGTGAGCTACAGCTCACTTCATCGGATGCTCAAATAAATTGGTTAGTCTCTAAGGTGCCACAAGTACTCCTTTTCTTTTTGCGAATACAGACTAACACGGCTGTTACTCTGAAACCCATCAACAAGTTGTTTGAACTGCAGACAAAGTGCAGAGGTACATGAAACTGTGGCTGCACTGAACAGATGACAGCAACTCCATATATTCCCCATTTCCCCCCTGATCAATAGGATTCTGCCCACTGATAACTAGATCACTTCCTGAAATTTTGGAATTGATCTAATGCACCATTCAAAAGTTATCACATTACATACACTCAACTCGACTGCATTTCTGTTTGTCTGTAAAGCCTTTCCAAGCTTGGCCAGTAAAGTCTTAAGAGGTCTGAGCCCCAGCTGCCTCAGTGACCACGAATCTTGCAATCATATAGATCAGTCCAGGCACTCCCGTTAATCAACCAGAAAGATTTAAATTCTACGGCTTATTGCAGGACATTGCTGATAGATGGTCAAGGATTCAAGCTTGATTATATTTCAGATTACTAAATTGTGCCCAATTACTTGTCTCCAGACACATGTATATTAACACCCACTACTAACAAAACAAAAAAAACCCCAAAAATAAACACTTCAAAAACTCCCTCTCAGACAAGAGTGAAAAGGAGTTGAGACTAGTACCCTGTCCACAGACAACTCTGCTCCTCAGACACAATGCAACTTTCTACCATGAGAGTAAATCTTGTCAGTGCAGGAGACAGAGCTTCTTGGGGGTTGGACCAAGAATGTGGAACAAATTCCCACAGGAACCAAGAATCACCTCCAATCTCATCACCTTCTACTCCAAGTGCAAGGCACACTTCTTCAACCTGACTTCTACACCAGAAATACATAGCATTATATGCATATGATTTTTAAACCTACAATAACCAACACTACATTGCACACACAATTTCCCCCCTTGGGAGAGGATGAACTGAAGAACGAACCACACATGACAAATGTTAGTCATGTCATTTAATGGACCACTGGAAGGCGCTCAGATACTACAGTTATGAGGTCAGTATAATTACCTATATAGAAGAGTAATCAAACTAGGATTTTGTCAGAAGTGCGTATGGAGAGAAGTGTGGGCTACATTAAAGTTGAAAGACTTCTACTTTGCACACCCTGTCATCAAGCTCTCACACATTTAAATCCAGTAATTTAACTCAAACTGATCTCATTTATGGTAGTTCAAGGTGAGAGACGCAGTCTCTTCAACAGCCAAGACCCAAACCAGTTAGAGCTTTATAAAAATCAGTCAGTGACTGGATTTACACCCAAAACCTAATATGGATTCGGTGCAGTGGCCAGAGAACAAGTCTAACAGGTTCCCTGTGGTTACTCGCACCTTCTGCAGATGGAACATGAAGAGTCTTCAAGTATAGCATATTTCAATGATACAATCCATAAGTTCATAGATTCCAAGGCCAGAAGGGCCACTGTGATCACCCACTGTAGTAATATAGGTCAACATTAGATTTGGGTGAACCACAGTTTTAAATTAAGTTGGGATATTAGCATGAGCAATGGGCTCAAAGCATGTGACCAAAAAGAATGAGTTCATGTGAAAGAAGGGTTGTGTTAAACTTGTAGTGACCCTTCAAAATATCAGTGTTATCTTAAAGTATGGGCTGAAGTAAGAGAAATAAAACACAGTTAATTGGATACCAAGTGCAGTAAGTAATTTGCTATATAAGAAACTGCTTCATCTGGCCTTAACTGAGGTCTGATAATTGGCAATGTCATTGCTTGTTTGTTAAAAAGAGAATAAAGTCAACTCTTAAAGCGTTCATGGCTAATACCTGTCTGACCAAGTTGAAGCCAACCAATATGGGTCTAAGCACTCCTGGAGTTTAGCCTATTTATAAGTATCTTGATCAAATGCTTAGAAGTGTTTTGTTATTGTTTGGATGTACTAAATTGCTTATTATTTAGGCAGGTTTAGAGCAATTATAAATAGCATTTGGCCTTTAGTTTTACCCGGCATAAATAATAATACTTCCAAAACACTTAGTCTGACCTCCTGTATAACACAGGCCACAGAACTTCCAAAAAATAAATTCCTAGAGCATATCTTTTTGAAAACATCCAATCTTGATTTGAAAATTCATCATTGATCCGCCAGAGCCCCAGTTTGCAGACCCCCTTGGCACTGTGTACAGGTCAAGAGATTCTTCAGACCTAGCATGAGCAAGGGCTTGGATGGGAGGCACCTATAGTCTAACTGATTGGCTGGAGATCAACCCCTGTAATGTATAATGGTTATTGGTAATTAATATGGGTATGGTCTACTTGCTGTCAATTACTGTCATTTTGTTAAAAGTTATTTTAATTAAATCTGTGGTTTTAAAAAGATATACAACATACCCAAGGTTTTGTGCTATATGTGCATATTCTGTGTATGAAAAAATAAATAAATCTCTTCCACAATTAGGTGTCCCAGAAAGAAAAGACTGGTAGTTTTAATTAAGTAAGCAATAACCAGTCTATTTTATGTATTCCCAGCCAGGGAAATGCTGCTCACCACACAAAGGAAAGAACTCAGGTCATCTGGAACTATTTCATACAGAATGCAGGAACAGAGCAATTTTGAAGTAGTTATAAAACTAGAAAACAAATGCAAAAAAAAATTTTTTTTAAATTTAAGACCTCTGTCCAAAAATTTCAAACAGAGATGCCCAAACTTCGGTGCCTAACACCCATATTTAAGGAACTAAATGTGGCAGGATTTTCAGAGATGTTGAACACTTGTCATTCCTATTGACCGCATTTGCTTGACATCTCTGAAAATCAGGCCACTTATTTGGCATCTATATATGGATTTAGGTGCCTAACTTCAGACATTCAAGTTTAAAAAATCTTGGTCTATACAAACACTATATTGTAGAGAGGTGTTCAAAGAACATACCAGTAAGAGGAGGTTTGTGTGAATGAAGAGTGCAGGGTACGCTGACAATTAATTTGTGGTCTGGAATTGGAAGTACTTCCACGTCTGATTTCCTGTTGTATAAAATCAGAAGAAAATAAATGAGATTTCTCAATCAATACTGTGATACAGGTACGCGTTTTCATGGGGTTTTGTCCCAAATGGGATATAAAAACTACAGAATACTCATTCACTATCAGACTTCACCGCAAGCCTTGGGGAAGCTAAATATCTAAATGTTGAGTATATTTGTTTTCCTGAAAGCTAAAGGTCAGTTTATGACATTTCAGAGGCTTTGAAGAAAATATAGGTAATAAAGGGATAAAACAAGAGGGGGAAAAAATCCAAACTAATCAATAGCTCTGTCACTTTTCAACCGCAGAATATCACTGACTTTAACCAAAAGAACCCAAACCACACCCCTACATTATGTGCATACACAAATACATACACACTGGCGCTCTGCTATGGTGAGGAATGCACAGCACAACCCCACCCACTTGTTCCTCCTGATTGGGGCCACCTGTTCATTTGACTGGTCCCCCAGTGAGAGAGAGAACAGACAAAGGACTGCTCTAACTTCTGATGGCAGTCAACAGCCCCAGGCAGGTAGGACTGCAGCTGAGAAGTGCCAGCAAGGGGAAGCCATGTCCCCTTTCCCAGAGCCATGCGCCATACACTGGCAGCTGGGAGAGACAAGAGCTGCTTTGGTCACTCTGTGCCACTGGAGAATTCCCCTTTCACTGAGATGATGCTCCCAAGGGTGACTGTGCCAACTTTAGGAGCAGTATGCACCAGGTGAGGGGCAAAAAGTGACTGGTATGGCATAGATACATGCCTTAGTGTACAGGTACAGTATCACAAGTGTAATTTGTAGAGTCAAAATGACTAAGAACTTAAAAACTGGATTGTAACACATCACAAATCCCACTGATGATTACACCTGGTGATATTCTGAACAAAAAAAGAGCTCTCAACCTTGCTTATAGCTGTTTCCATCGCTTCACACTGACTAAACAGAGATTCTAGGCTCCAGAGTGACACATAGTGACAACCCTGAAAGCTTATTATATAGCTTATATAAGAATGACAAATGCAAAAAGAACAACCACTTAGAAAAATACTTACTAAAAATAGTCTCTCCTACCTTAATGGAAAATCTATTATTCCTTGAACTCTCCCCAACACAAGGACTTCATAGGGTTTCTTGTGGGAAGAATCTAATGGAAATACAAATTCTCCAGATCTGGTAATCTGACAAAAAGAAATGAGAAATAAATTTTGCATGTGACTTGGTATACAACAGGTATATGTTTTTCTGTTAGTAATTATTAATCTCTTTCCCCACCTCCCCAAAATGAAGATATAAAATTTCTGCCTCCCAGTGAAAAAGTAATGACCTTTAAATACAAAAAACACTAAGGGACAGAAAAATTACAGAAATATGCAGAAAAGCACCACGTTGCATGCCCCACCCACCAAAAGCAAACAGATTCAGAACTTACTTTCACCCAGTGCCACTCAGCAAGAGTCTTCACAGACCAATGAGGATAAAGTTCATCCCTAACAAAACGCAGGTGCTTCTGTCTATTGGTCACCCATGTGACCACAAGACAATTTGGAGCAGCTAGCGATGGTATGGGAATTTGCTTGATTTGCCAGGAAGACAAGTGGTTGTATCTGTACCTCAGTATATTTCAGAAAGTGTATTAGCAAATACAAAACTAGTATAAAAAACAACAGTGAAAGGCGCTATATAAAGCCCCAACTCTGACATTCTTCTTTAAGAAACATTTCCTGAATATAAATAAAACCCCACAGTTAAATAAACTTAAATATGAGTCAAGAGTGACATCCAGTGGCCAAATATGTTGGATGCTTTTGAAAAAACCCCACACATATGGATTATATATATAAAAATTACAACCTATATATATCTAAATATTTCTCCCATTCCCAAAATAGATCAGCTCTGTAAGAATTCTACTTTTGAAAAAGGCTGAGTTCCAGTCTTAATTTTGATAAAGATTACTGCTTTTAATCCAATACTCTTATTTGTACACCAGAATAAACTATTTGATGACACGATAGTTTCTGTTTATATTGTAGTTTCCACTCAAGTCAATACCATTCACTCTCGAATAAGAAATCTCCCATCTGAATGAAAAGCAAATGGAGTAACCTACAAGCGCAACAGTAAGACTGTTACAGTAATCCAGGAGTTCATACTTGTTACTGGGTTGGTGAAATCTAATTATAGAACATATTGCCAGTTTGGGGCGTCTGCCATGAGGTTAGCACTCATGGTTGTGAGCCACTCCAGACAACGTGACATTACATACAATTTTTTTTTCTTTTAAAAAGAGAGTAGCTCCTGTTTCCCTCCATTTCCCAATGCCGCACAACCTTAACTGACTACACCAACATGTCTTACTGACAGACATACTTCACTTTAAAAGTCTGTAATGTGTTACTACCATTTAAGAACACTTGAAGAGAGTTAATGTTGTGCATATGAGTGTGATTTTCAGGATTGCATTGGTATGTATTGTCTGTGGCTGAATGCTAAAGCAGTTTATTTCAGAAGAGGCGACTGGAACTCTATTTGGATTTTATGATTAAGAGGCAAAGCATGGGGTGTGGATATTAATGATTTAAGTAACAAATTATTTAAAAAAAAATTGCAGACAGGATAGAATTGAAGTTAAGTATTTCCTGAGTTGGCAATTTTTTTGGTCTGGGTTTCAAAATTAAAAACACCAGACTAATCCTGTGACATTAGAAGTCTGAATTTTTTTTTAATTGCAAGCTTCCAGAACTACAGGAGAGAAACTATATCAATATTCACTTTGGAAAGTTATAGGTCCAAATTCTCCACCATTTTCACCACTTCTACATGGTGGTGAGTCTATGTAACAAACTGAGTCCTGGTGGAATAAAATGTATGTAGCTCACTTAAGAAATAGGGCCATAAATTCTAATGTAATGACTTTGCAAACTAGAGTTCTCAGCAGCTGACCTCATTATGCCTGAGAATTTCAGTACTGTATTATTAAATTTTCTACTTCTACCAATCAAGCAGAAAATCAAACCCAAAACAAAAAAATTCTGAAGTTTCTAAATTAGGCCCCAGTCCCGCAAACACTTATGTAATGCACTTAACTTTGAAATCAACAGTAGTACTCAGGGTAATAAAACTGAGCACATGCGTAAGTATTTGCAGGATTGGGGTTTTGCTATAAAATTGGCTTGAAGCTCTCCTGGAAAGTAATTTAAGTGCCAATACTGTCAACTCTTTGGCACATGAAGCATTTGACTAGTCTCAATGAAATCCATGAGATTACTCACATGCTTCAAGTTAGGCAGATGTCAAAAAAAGTGTTTGATAACTGCTAGCTTAGGCCCCGATCTTGCAGTGTGTTGGATTGTATTACCATATAATCAACTGTATCTGTGTGGAGGTAAAAAACCAAAAATAAAACACATAATCAGAACTTTGCAGGAACACTGCAACAGCACATGAACAAAATCAAATGTGGGGTTTGGTGGGGTTTTTTTTTTTGTTTTTAAATAACAGTATATATATATATATATATATAAATTTACAAAAAAGTTACCGGTTACTTCTTTTAACAGACTTGTTCTGCCATGGTGGATCTATCACAATTACATCATATTTATTCTTATCTAGAAAGAAAGTAAAATTGAAAGACTAGTTTTAAAACAAAAGCTAAAATTGTTCCCCAAAGTTTAAGCAACCTAATTACAAAGACCAGAAGACTAGACTGTGCAGAAGAGGGGCGATATTCTATTTTGCTTTCAAAAATAACTAAAATGCTTCTAACTACTTTAACTTACTACTCTATAATTATCATTTTGAGGACACTGTGTCAGACTAAGATATTTTTCTGTTTTGATGGGTCACTGGGTCAGCTATTAATGATTTTTAAATGGCTGATCAGTTAGAGCTATGGTTTTAGGCCACACTCAGATTCTGCTATGTTTTGTCACGTTGACTACTTATGTATTAATGTTTCAGCTATTATCCTGCCAGTACTGTAACCACCACTTTAATGGTCATAAGAGAAAAAAACCCTTAAAATTCTTTATCTAAATTCAGATTTCTTTCTGACAGAATTTGGCTTAGATTACAATTTTATTCAGTTAAAAATACTGAATGAGATACCCAGTGTATTTAAAAGGCACAAACTTTAATTATTCACTGTGGAAGAGTATGTGTAAAGAATGATGAAACAACCCATCATTCTAAGTTTTTAAGAACAGATTAGACCAGGCATGGGCAAACTATGGCCAGTGAGCCTTGTATGGGCTTTCAGACCTTTCAGTCCAGACCTCGAGCTCCCAGTGATCCTGCCCCACTCCGATGCTCCAGCCGGGGAGTGGAATCCTGAGTTTTCTCCACGCCATGACTTCCAGAAGCAGCAACATGTCCCCCCACTCCAGCTCCTACACGTAGGGGCAGCCAAAGGGCTCTTGCATGTCTTTATCAAAATATGGGTGATTTCTTTTTAATTTTAAGATGGAATATTGGAGAGTGGAAAATAAAAGTAACTATCAAGTCACAGCTTATTGGTTACAGCCTAAGTAATTTATTCTTTTGGTAATACACATGAAGGAATTAATGCTGGGGGGAAAAAATTCTCTCTCTTCTTAAATACCTTGTCATATTGTAGTTATAAATTATTCAAATGAGTAAACAGCACATTCATTTAATGGATTATTGGGGGAAGCACAGAAATAAAGTGCTTAGCTAATTAAAGCAGCATTAGTCTGTTGAGTTTCACACAATACACTGCAGATGAGATTTTCAAAGGAGCCTAAGGGATTTAGAAACCTCTCAGAAAGTTGGGTAACTAACTCCCATATGCATCTTTGAAAATCCCAGCCAATCTGCATGAAGAATAGCTCATTCTCAAACTTCCAATGGTAGCAGCTTGCTAATGTGTTCCCTACTACCAATACTTCAATCCATATTGAAGTCTAATGTCAAGATGATTACTTGAGAAGGGGCTCTGTGGCTTAACAGACAACATATTCCAACAGTGAGCAGATTGATGGGCTACTGACAAAAAGAGAAAATTTTAAGGAGTAAAGATACTTACAATTCATAAGTGGTTGCATGCAGGAAATATCAGATAAAAGGAAACTGCTTTTTGGCGGCACCAGGTACTTCTGCCCCATTAAATTTATTATCTTTGCATAGTCTGTATCGTTCTCTGTAACGCATGAAAGCAGATCCTGCTCTGGAATGGATGTTTCCTCATCTATAATTTGTGCAGATCTGTGGTCATTCTCATTCAGAGAAGGAAAATGTTTTGCCATTTCACATAATTCAGCCATCCCAC
Organism: Lepidochelys kempii; assembly: GCF_965140285.1. Taxonomy (NCBI): domain Eukaryota; kingdom Metazoa; phylum Chordata; order Testudines; family Cheloniidae; genus Lepidochelys; species Lepidochelys kempii. Next base: position 84,833,393 of record NC_136381.1, read on the forward strand.
AGCCAACATGTCCTGTAACAACATTCTTGATACTACTCTGTTTTGCAGAAATGGGGTGAAGAAAACCACTTTTGAGTCCTTCTTCGATTAAACACCTGGTTCCTTCCAATATCAGCCCCCTAATCTGTACAGTAATAAGAGATACAAAGCAGAGGGAAAGGATCTTTGAAACGTCTGGTTGATATCTCTGGAGAATTAAACAGAAATTTCATACATATTTGCTACACTGCAAATCTGCAGATCATCATCAGGACCCGTATTGAGACAAACAAATTTACAATCAGGAAAACTGAGGATGTCAGTATCCAGAAATTTTAATATGGTATCTTTCCAGAACCTTAAACTCACTTTAAACACAACAGGTTTTATGCATTAAACTAAGAATGATTAAAAAAAAAAAAGTTAGTGAGTCAAATTATTATAACTTGTTTTTAGTGACCATCTAAACGACACCCTCTTAGGCCCTGATCCTGGAAGTCATTCATGCAGGCAGATCCTTGAACTTGCACAGAATCCCAGTGACTTTAATTGAGAATCTGGTTATGCACCTCTCATTGACGATTCCGAGCCTCAAATTACTACCTGCATCCATAATCATCAAGACCCCAATATTTTCAATTACCGTATATACTCGTTCATTAGCCCATTTGTTTATCAGCCGACCCAAGATGGATAGGTAAAAACAGTAAAAACTGTATGACTCTTTCATAAGTCGACCCTATATTTCAGGGGTTGGCAAATTTTGGCGCCCAGCCTGTCAGAGTAAGCCACTGGTGGGTCGGGACGTTTTGTTTACCTGGAGCGTTCACAGGCACAGAGCCCCTCAGCTCCCTGTGGCTGCTGTTCACCGCTCCCATTGGCTGGGAACGGCAAACCGCGGCCACAGGGAACTGAGGTGCTCTATGCCTGCAGATGCTCCAGGTAAACAAAACAAAAATGTATTAGATATTCAATTCAACGATTTCACAGAGTTTAAAATCATCAAATTTTGGTGTAGACTGTTTATAAGCCGACCCCCGCTCTTTGAGTCACATTTTTACCAAAAATATTTGGCTTCTGAACGAGTATATACGGTATAAACCAAAGAATACTGTCCATTTATCAGTGTTGCCAACTATCATGAATCTTACAATATTTATTATTGTTTTTAAAGCCCCCAGCTCCTGGAATCATGAGATTGTGTGGGAATCTTAACTTTTAAGTAAATTTCTAGCCTTTATGGTTACAATGAACTTTTAAAGGATCAAACATGAGAAGGCAAATAACAAGAACCCCATATTTATTATTTTTAAAGTCTCACGAGTAAGCCAATCTGAATATTTTTGAATACTTGGGGTTGGCAATATTGGAATATAATTATAGTCTTAGCATACACACATTCAGGAATACCAATGAATGAACAAGGGGTTCCTAAAAAAAAAAACCAAACAAAAAAAACACCTTAAAAAAATGCAGTTGCTCTGTTCCTACAACAGCTATGAATAAATGTTAAAACAATTTGAACTTACTTATCCTATGGAGAGGAACAACCTGGGGAGGTTAGCTTTTACTGCTCTAAATGCAAAGTTTAATTTTCTAATGGTTTAAAAAGAGGCTAGTAGAGATGACTAGTGTTTCATTAATGGCTACTGTTTGATTACACCTTCATTAAAAAAAAACCCCAAAGTTGTGCACATAGCTAGTATCGGCAACCAAGAGATTTTATCACTTGTCCGTCTTTCTCACTCCCTCATGCACTGTTTTTATTTTGCCCCAATTTTGCAAAGTGCTAAGCTCACATTTAACTTCACAAACAGTGATCTCATTGGATTCAGTTCATGAGGTATGTGCATAAGTCTTTTCAGAATCAGGGTCTTAAACTGTAAGCAATTTGGAGCAATGCATTTGTATAGCACCTAGCATACTGAACCCCTAATCGGACTCAGACCCCTGGATCACATTATATTATAAATAATTTTAAGTTTAAAGCATTTTGAGATCTGTAGATAGGTGATGTTACCTGCATAAACAGATCACAAAGTTTGGTTGAGTATACAATGGGGATCCTATACATATATTGTGATGTAATATAAAAATTATGTATCTTAATATTTTAAAATACAATTTCAAGAGAAAAATAAAAATATAGTGATTATCACCAATTTCAGGAGAAAGGAATGCAAATACACCTCTCAACTGAGGAAAGTATTACTATTCAGGAAACACATAAGCATGTGCATAAGTGCTTTCCTGAATTGATGCCTTAAAAATCTATTGCTTTATGCATCTGGCTTATATTTTTTTTTTTAATTATGTCACATGAAAGCGCCAATGTTTAACCACAGAATCAGTGTATACTTGTTACAAACATAATCTAAAAAAACATGTATTTCTAGTAACGTGATCATGTATAAGAAATATGTCACAACGGTGTTAATGAATCCATCTGACACCAAATATTAATGTCTTCACCCCATCAAAACTGTGTTTGATAATTCTTTCAATATATTTTATCTACTTTTAAAAACTACACAAACTAATGTTCTACAACACTGATTTTTTTTTGTTAGTAATAAATTTTGACAGTCTATATGTGATATAGATCTTGTTTGCAATCAAACAGAACTGAGGAAACTACCATTTATATAACATTTTCTTGCTTTTTACAATCAAATTTTTCCATGAATTAGATTCAGTGTTGGATAGAACACAAATCATCACTTTACTGTGCATTTCTACTCTTATAAATGAAATGTCAAGACTAAAGATTCCTACTCAAAAAAGAAATTAAACTCCTCTCACACATCCTCCCAAGTCAACTCACCTTCGAAGATGAGCACAATTTTTTTTTAAAAAGCCACATTTAAGTAACTTCACATTTCTACAATAATAATTTTCCATTTACCTGACTGACATGTTTAAGCTCAAATCATTTTACAAATGTTAAAAAAATTAAATACAAACTATAAAGTTTCAAAAACTAAAGCAAGGAAAATTTTGGAAACATCATGGGCCAAACAGGATACTATATAAGATGTTAAAGAATGGGTAATTCTGCCCCTCTCCAGTGGATGTGACACATCAGAGCATCTTTGTACGGAGTTGGGGAATAATCTCAGTTCAGCATCCAATATACACATCATTAGAACTGTTTATACTGCCCAGGCTCAAAACCAGCATCTGTAGCATTTTCTTGCTGACATTACCTAGCTAGCTAAGTCAGTGCTTGCTCCAGGAGGTTCAGCGACCTAGAATATCAAAGGTGTTATGTGAAACCAGTTTCTAGCTCTTTGAAATTTCTCAGCAGCAGTTTGATTTTTATACAAACACACACACACACACTTAAAATAGTCTCAGTATTGAGTCCTCCACTTGGGGACTGGCGAGACCAAATATTGCTTTAGCTGTAACGAACTGAAATTACAAGACACATGCTCCATATATTTTGGAATAGTTTCAGAGGGTTTATATTCAATAAATTACCTATAGATACATACCGTACACTTGTCATTATTACTATTGCTCAGGCTTACCTTTGTATGGTATTCTAAAGCATCCAGTTCACCTTGATTGAACACACTACACTTTCTTTTATTTTTCTGCAGTGAAAAAAATATGACAAAAAAAAAAAGAGGGAGTCAGCTGTGCTACTACATGGCATAAATATGCAAGAGAAATACACACATGCCTTCAGAGCTTGTAACAATTTGCCATACCCTTCTTTATTATGAACTTAAGTCCTGTATCAAAGTCATCTTCTCTTGGTGCCAGAGTAATTTTAAAATCTAGGCTGATACAAATAAAGTAATAAAATAATCTTACCTCACATGTTTGCCAATGCTATTCAATGATACCTATGCCACCTGACAGCTCATATTAACTCCAATCTTCACTGCTTAGTTTTTCTGTCTCCCTTGGGATAATGCTATGAAATCTTTGTTTGCTTGCCAAGCCCAGGCTATTGGCAACAAGAAAGTGTCACCTAACTCCAGAAAGCAACAATTATTGATTTATCCCAGACATCATATACGCAAAATTTAAAGGGAACAGACACACCTCATATTTCTGTATTTCAATGAACACTACATGAAGCACATCAGCAAAACTGTCAAAAAAAAACTTCAAGCCCATGCACAAAATATATTTATCCACCCTTACCATGTTAATTAAAAAAAAATAACCCTCAAAATGACTTAATCATCCTTGGCAAATACACTTGTCACAAGGCTGTATTTAAAGAAAATTTAAGTATAGTCCTGCAGTTGTAAAACAGTATTTGCAATTAAAGTAAAAAGAAAAAAAAAAGTTGGGTTTTGTTTGGTCAATAAATGAAGTGCAATAACAATTGGCAAAACCCAGAGATCCATCATTTTGCCCATCTTCATTAAATTTTCAATAATACAGCATGAAGAGTATTTAATATACACAGTAGAACCTCAGAGTTACGAATACCTCGGGAATGGAGGTTGGTCGTAACTCTGAAATGTTCGTAATTCTGAACAAAACGTTAAAGGTTGTTCTTTCAAAAGTTTACAACTGAACATTGACTTAATACAGCTTTGAAACTTTACTATGCAGTAAAAAATTCTGGTTTTAACCATCTTAATTTAAATGAAAAACAGAACTTCCCCCCCTTTTTTTTTTTAGTAGTTTACGTTTAACACAGTACAGTACTGTTTTTGCCTCTTGTTTTTGGTCTCTGCTGCTGCCTGATTGCACACTTCTAGTTCCAAGCGAGGTGTGTAGTTGACTGGTCAGTTCATAACTCTAGTGTTCATAACTCAGATTCTACTGTATACACCCTAAACCTATTCAGTTACTCCAATGGACATACACTCTTCTGAGTGTGCCTGGATATGCAGTAACAGCTTCAATACAGAAAGGCAAACATGCCAACAAATGCTGTAAAAGTTGCAGTAGCGTCAGAAAACAGTGTGCAAATGAAAGGTGCTTTCTTAACAACATATCTGCACCAACAGCATTTTCAGAGATATAGCTGTTTTTTTGACTAACGAGTTGTTATTAATTTAAAATCAGTAGTGAGTTGCATTCTTTTCAGTCTTACATATAAATCAACAAAATTGCGAAGTTTCTGCAGCTTTGTTACTGATGGTTAGGCGTTAGCCAAAACACAAACAAACAAAACCCCAACAACTTGATCTCAGATCTGAGTCTGAGTTTGTAAAAAATGGTTGTTAAAAAAAATAGATATGCCAGTTATTTATAAATTGAGCAAGTTTAACCAAGGAGTCATTCAAAGTTACTTTTTACAAAATATAACTACTGTAAGGTTATCTAAGCATCTGAAGTTCCACTACAAATCTTTGTTTTCAGTCTTTCCTTCCTAACACTGCTCTTTTGGGCTGAAATGGTTGACGATGGATTTCAGCCAAAGGTATTCTTTTTAAAAAGTTTGAGTAGAAACTACCCAGCCATTTTAGAAATGCTATTTACAAGAAAAAAAAAATAGATGAGCATATCCTCAGATATCAACAGAGCTCCATTGAAATCAGTGAATTTACACCATCTAAACACCTAGCCACAGATTTATTTTAGAACGGAATAATTATGGGGGGGAGGGGAGAGTTAAAATAATTTTAAAATAGCAGAACACAAAAATTCAAGCTCTTCTTGACCTGCTGCTCACAAACCGGGAAGAATTAGTAGGGGAAGCAAAAGTAGATAGGAACCTGGGAGGCAGTGACCATGAGATGGTCGAGTTCAGGATCCTGACACAAGGAGGAAAGGAAAGCAGCAGAATACGGACCCTGGACTTCAGAAAAGCAGACTTTGACTCCCTCAGGAACTGATGGGCAAGATCCCCTGGGAGAATAACATGAGGGGGAAAGGAGTCCAGGAGAGCTGGCTGTATTTTAAAGAATCCTTATTGAGGTTACAGGGACAAACCATCCCGATGTGTAGAAAGAATAGTAAATATGGCAGGCGACCAGCTTGGCTTAACAGTGAAATCCTTGGTGATCTTAAACACAAAAAAGAAGCTTCCAAGAAGTGGAAGATTGGACAAATGACTAGGGAGGAATATAAAAATATTGCTCGGGCATGCAGGAGTGAAATCAGGAAGGCCAAATCACATCTGGAGTTGCAGCTAGCAAGAGATGTTAAGAGTAACAAGAAGGGTTTCTTCAGGTATGTTAGCAACAAGAAGAAAGTCAAGAAAAGTTTGGGCCCCTTACTGAATGAGGAAGGCAATCTAGTGACAGAGGATGTGGAAAAAGCTAATGTACTCAATGCTTTTTTTGCCTTTGTCTTCATGAACAAGGTCAGCTCCCAGACTACTGCACTGGGCAGCACAGCATGGGGAAGAGGTGACCAGCCCTCTGTGGAGAAAGCAGTAGTTCGGGACTATTTAGAAAAGCTGGAAGTACACAAGTCCATGGGGCCGGATGCATTGCATCAGAGAGTGCTAAAGGAGTTGGCGGATGTGATTGCGGAGCCATTGTCCATTATCTTTGAAAACTCATGGTGATCGGGGGAAGTCCCAGACGACTGGAAAAAGTCTAATGTAGTGGCCATCTTCAAAAAAGGGAAGAAGGAAGATCCTGGGAACTACAGGCCAGTCAGCCTCACCTCAGTCCCTGGAAAAATTATGCAGCAAGGAATCAATTCTGAAGCACTTAGAGGAAAGTGATCAGGAACAGTCAGCATGGATTCACCAAGGGCAAGTCATGCCTGACTAATCTAATTGCCTTCTATGACGAGATAACTGGTTCTGTGGATGAGGGGAAAGCAGTGGATGTGTTGTTCCTTGACTTTAGCAAAGCTTTTGACACTGTCTCCCACAGTATTCTTGTCAGTAAGTTAAAGAACTATGGGCTGGATGAATGCACTATAAGGTGGATAGAAAGTTGGCTAGATTGTCGGGCTCCATGGGTAGTGATCAATGGCTCCATGTCTAGTTGGCAGCCAGTATCAAGCGGAGTGCCCCAAGGGTCTGTCCTGGAGCCGATTTTGTTCAATATCTTCATAAATGATCTGGAGGATGGTGTGGATTGCACCCTCAGCAAGTTTGCAGACGACACTAAACTGGGAGGAGTGGTAGATACGCTGGAGGGTAGGGATAGGATACAGAGGGACCTCGACAAATTGGAGGATCGGGCCAAAAGAAATCTGATGTGGTTCAACAAGGACAAGTGCAGAGTCCTGCTCTTAGGACGGAAGAATCCAATGCACCGCTACAGACTAGGGACCAAATGGCTAGGCAGCAGTTCTGCAGAAAAGGACCTAGGGGTTACAGTGGACAAGAAGCTGGATATGAGTCAACAGTGTGCCCTTGTTGCCAAGAAGGCCAATGGCATTTTGGGATGTATAAGTAGGGGCATTGCCAGCAGATCGAGGGACGTGATCTTTCCCCTCTATTCGACACTGGTGAGGCCTCATCTGGAGTACTGTGTCCAGTTTTGGGCCCCACACTACAAGAAGGATGTGGAAAAATTGGAGAGAGTCCAGCGAAGGGCAACAAAAATGGTTAGGGAACTGGAACACATGACTTATGAGGAGAGGCTGAGGGAACTGGGATTGTTTAGTCTGCAGAAAAAAAGAATGAGGGGGGATTTGACAGCTGCTTTCAACTACCTGAAAGGCGGTTCCAAAGAGGATGGATCTAGACTGTTCTCAGTGGTAACAGATGACAGGACAAGGAGTAATGGTATCAAGTTGCAGTGGGGCAGGTTTAGGTTGGATATTAGGAAAAACTTTTTCACTAGGAGGGTGGTGAAACACTGGAATGCGTTACCTAGGGAGGTGGTGGAATCTCCTTCCTTAGAAGTTTTTAAGGTCAGGCTTGACAAAGCCCTGGCTGGGATGATTTAATTGGGGATCAGTCCTGCTTTGAGCAGGGGGTTGGACTAGATGACCTCCTGAGGTCCCTTCCTAACCCAATATTCTATGATTCCAACTTTGTATGTGGATAGTTCTCCTTCAAGAAGTTAGAAAACATTAGAAATCAAAAACAAGCCATTCATTTCTAAGCTTGCTGGGTAGGCATCTGCTAAGCAGATTTTCAGAGGGACTGAGCAACTCACACTCAAGTCAGCTCACCACTTCTGAAAATTCAGACTGTAAGTGTTTAGCAGATGCATGCTAAATGATACAGGACCAACGGCTTGAAAATGGGGTCATGAGCTACAAGGCCCTGACATCATCTTGTTAAGGAGCTAGGTAAATCCCTGTGAGTATCTAGCAAAGGCTTCAGTTTCACACAATTTTTAAGTGCAGACCTCTTTCACATTTTGAAACCTGCTGTGGATCTACATCTCCCTCCTGCCCCCTAACAACTTGTGCTTTAAATTATTTCAGGAAGCAGCAAGACAATTTGCAAGACGTTGTTATGGTAGACTGTTCAATGCATAATTATTTTATTAATTGTTTGATTTTTCTATAGACCATACCTTCCTAGCACTGGCAACGGAATCCCCATCACTGTTCTTTTCTCCTTCGTGCTGCTCTGTTCCATTGCCACTGTCTTTCCCCTCCCTTGGGCCAGCATCAGAGTTTCCTTGCTGGGGCTTCTGTTGGGAAGCTGAAACTATATGGGGCTTAAAAACATGAAAGAACTCTTCCCGAAACACATATTTTTTCTTTTTCTTTAGCGTTGCTTCTGCTCTCTGTACTGCAGCTCCAGCAGAGTAAGTAATATCAATGGTGGAAGGAGCAACAAGATCCTCTGTAGAGGGGGCGGAAGAAACAGGAGCAACACGAGAAGCCGAGGGAGCAGGGTATTGGTGAGAGGGGCAAAGCTGGTATCCAGCCTTGTTGATGAAGGAAAGATGATCCAGTAGCCACCCAACTGACAGCTGATGCACCACAGACATCACATTTTCTCCTTTTCAAGGACAGTCTCTGAGTAATCGGAACTGAAATTCACGCTCGCTTTCTACTTTAGATGTTTCCTATAATTAATACAAAAGCAGACTTAATAGAATTATTAAAGTGTATTAAAACAATGCCTAAAGTGTGCTAGGCATTTCAAATATACAGTCTGTTGCTGACCTCCACCATGCACTGTTGTTAATTCTGCAGAAACCCCAGCCTTTAAACTCCCTGGCCATAGTACTGTAACTGTATGCCTATTTCTCAAGTGTCCCTATAAAATACAGACTAACTGCCTGTTGTAACATGCCACAATTCCCTACTCCATGATTATCCCTTTAGCTCAGCAGCTCTGACCGTTTTAGGTAAAATGAGAGCTTGGGCTAGACAACCCCCGACACAGGAACGCGCAAGTGCTCCCTTTGAAAATAACGTGCCACGAATTCACACACAGCTTGGACAGACTTCTGCAACTTGCTGCGCGGGCTGGGGAGGGGGCTGATCCTGCAGCCCCCAGAGAGGATGTCGGGTCACCTCACACCTCGAAGGGCTGGTCCTGGGCAGCAGCGCCAATCACAGCCCGCTCGACACCCACCCAGATTTTGTCCCAGGTCTTGCTAGGGCCTCGGCCCTCCAGCCACCCCAGGCCCGGCGGCACCTGCCCGTTTCGCCAGCCCGTGACCGAAGCAAGGCGCCGCGACAGCGCTTCCGGCCGTCGCCCGCAGCCCGCCCGGCGCCACCTCACGGCAGCACCGTGACTAGGGCGCGCGCAGCTCAGGGCTGGCAGCGCCTCTGGGGTGAGAGCGAGGCAGCTAGCGGGACCCCTGCTCAGGTCCTAGAGAAGCCCCATAGGGCCTGCCTGCGCGAGCCCCTCATTCTCGGACACTGACAGGCGAACGTCCGGTTGTGCGAGGAGAAGCTCCACTCACCCGAGCGATTAGAGCCCACACTGAGCGCAGCCATCTTGTTGTACGGACACAGCAGCTGTGTCAGGCGGGCGTTCCCTAACTTCCGCTGAAGCGCCCCAGCTAGGACTGCTAGTAAACCCGATGCTAATGAGGGATTTTTTTATTTTTTTTTAACTGCCGTAGCTATTAGAACAAATACCCTCCGGAGGAGAACGGAAGTGACGTCACCCCCGTGAGACGGCGCTCCTTGCCACTGGCAGAGTCTCCCCCCTCGCCTGACGTAAGACGCTCGGCTGCGCGCATTGGGCAGGAGGCCGAGAGACGCCGGTGGCGGGTGGATTTGAAATTGGGACGGGAGGAAGAAAAAGTTGCGGCGGCCGCAACGACAACAGTGAGTGGGTGGCTCCGGCGCGTGCGGCCCCGGCCAACGGGTGGGAGGGAGCCTTTAGGGATGGCGGGGCGGTCTGGCCGGGGCCGGGGCCTCTCGCTCAAGTTCTCTCCCGCTCTGCAGGCGTCGTTGCTGGTAGCGGGCAGAGTCCCTAGGGGCGGCCCGGTTCCTCAGGACTAGGGTTGCCAACCCTCCAGGATTGGCCTGGAGTCTCCTGGAATTGGCATCGAACTGCTGGTGACTATTGAAAGCAAGCCAGGAGACTTAAGTGGGTATTTTAAGACAACAGCATTGCGTCGCGTTGGGGGGACCTCCAGAATAGCTTCAGTCAGAGTTGGTAACCCTACTCAGGACTGCTCTGCCTGTGAGAGAAGGAGGTGGGGGCGTGTGTCACGTGGAGCCCCTGCCCCGCCTGCCAGGGGCACGGACAGGCCTTACTGCCAACTAGCTAGTCCGAAGGCACCACTGTACTCCTCCCACCTCCCCCCATACACACGCACACACCCCAGTAGGGCAGGCCTGCCCTGCACTAGCTATGCAGGCCTTGTGGGGCTGGGGAGGGTATTGCGGGTAAAACCAACAGGTGCCTGGGTTGGCCTGGATTGGCCTGGATTTTGCAGCTGTCTCCGTCCAAAGCGCACGGGCTGCAGCAAAGAGATCGCCCAGGGGAAAGGGTTAATCTCAGTGCAATATATTAAAGTGGGGTGCACGTCCTCCACTGAGCCAAAAGGCTGGTGTGTACATTGTCTCTTCGGCGATAGCGGACTTGGTAATTTCTGGAAGTGTCCAATGACAGGGTCTGGATATTGCAAGGGAATGCTCTTTGAGGGGGGCTTGAAGGTTGGGGTGCACCTAATGTTAAAGTAAGGATAGGATTACCAGAGTCCTGAGAAGAGTGCCTGAGTTGTTGAAAGGCTGGTGTTGCAGTGGAGCTGATGTCTGTCTATAATCTCATCCCCTCACAAACCCACCCCAGGGAACTTCTACATGCTTCCTAAGATGCATCTGCCTGGGTTTCCTGCTTGTATATCATATGTGGGTGTGGTATTCCTTCTGAAGCAATATCGGGACTCCTAGAACCTGTCTTTAAACCATACAAAGGGCAAGTTTCCTCCAAGATTCAATGGACTTTCTCCAGGAACTTTGCAACTTTAACAGTTTCCCTCAGAACACTATATTTACCACCATGGATGTCACCTCCCTATACACCAACATCCCTCACCATGATGGCATTTCTGCCTGCCTCAAATATCTAAAAGACAGATGGCAAAACACACACATCCATCCCATCGCAAAACTCATCCATTTCATTCTCCATAACAACATTACATTCGATGACACACACTTTGTCCAAACCATGGGAACAGACAGTGGCTCCCCAATATGTCACCCTCTTCATGGGCCACCTCAAGGAAGAATTTCTGGAAAAATGCATCATGAAATCAATAGTATACCTGAGATGCATCAATGATGTTTTCATCATCTAGACAGACAACCTAAATTCCCTCATAGATTTCCACCGCAACTTCAACAGCCACTTCCCATACATCACTCTCTCTCTACTACACTCACATATCAGCATCAACTTGCTGGACATCATGGTTATCTCCATCAATGGAACCCTACAGATAACTATATATAAAAAATCCATGGATCACCAGATTTAACTTCACAGATCCAGTATCTACCCCAGACGTGTCAAAAAATCTTGTATCTACACCTAAGCAAGAATATGCTTGGTGGGGGGTGGGGAACTGGGATACACACCTTGACCCACTTAAAATCTCCTTCACCAAACAAAGACACTGCACCAGAGAAGTAGATCACATCATGGAATGGGCCACCCAAATAGCCTGAGAGAACCTGCTTCAATTCAGAAATAATAACCCCACTGACCACACATGCCTAGTTGTCACCTAGCACCCCATACTGGAACCTCTATGAAACATCATCAAACAGCTATAACCCATACTTGATGGGGACCACATCCTGAATGATTTCTTTCTGGAACTCCCTTTTCTGGTCTTCAAACACTCTCCCCAACCTTGCCATGCTCATGAGAAGCAACCTCCCTACAGACTAGGACCTACCAAGTCAAAGCAACCCAGACCCTGCCAGAATAACAGATAAAAAACTTGCAGACATAACTCCCCTACTACAATGATCAATCACCATTCTCACCCATAACATATCTTTCAAGATCCATATGTCCTACAAAAAGAAAAGGAGTAGTTTTCGAATGCATCTGATGAAGTGAGCTGTAGCTCACGAAAGCTTATGCTCAAATAAATGTGTTAGTCTCTAAGGTGCCACAAGTACTCCTTTTCTTTTTGCGAATACAGACTAACACGGCTGCTACTCTGAAATATGTCCTACAGATGCCTATCACAATATGTGGTGTACTTCATCCAGTGCATCAAATGCCCCAACAACAACAATGTGGGTGAAACTAGGCAATCACTACACTCTCAAATTAACTCTCTCAGAAAAATAAGAGAAAAATACCCTATCACCCATAGGTGAACACTTTTCACAAAGCAGTCAATCCATATCTGATCTCTCCAATCTATTCCTCTTTATATTCTGCTCTGACGCTCAGATTAATTTTCCCTGACCTGAAGAAGAGCTCTGAGTAGATCAAAAACTTTTCTCTTTCACCAGCGGAAGTTGGTCTAATAAAAGATATTACCTCACCCACCTTGTCTCTCTAATATCCTGGAGCTAACACTGCATATAACACTGGTGAAATAGTTCCTTTAAATGTTTTAATGCTGTTATTAGTGGCCTTCAGAGTTAGAGCATCACTAAGGTGAATCGGGCAGGTCATCCCTTTCATAAAGCTTTTGTTTCAGTCTCTATCTGGAGTTCTCAGACAGTATACATTTGGGAGGCTTACTTACTATTTCTTTTATTATACAAAACTTCAATTTCTTCGGGAATGATAGGGCCATCAGATAATTGCTGGTCCAAGATACCAACCCACCCTAGTTCAATCCAGCCTCTGCACATATTGGCTGTGATGTTACAAGAAGGATGATGTTCCTTGACACTGTGACTTTCCTCTAATACCAACATAATTTGCCTTGTAGTTTAATCACAATGCGGCGCAGCTCGAGTACCACTGGTAGCAGTAGTCGACAATCCATGATGCCTCTGAGAGTACAGGATACCAACAAGATGGGTCTTCAGACACCACAGGCGTAAGTGTCACTGATCAAGTCATTCAGAGTGGATTTTCACAAAGTTAATTGTTAATCCCATTGGGTTAAGCATGTCTAAGTCTCTGTAGGGTCAGATCCATAAACAACAAGTTGTGTGATGGTGTTAACTTTAATGCCATAATTTATGTGTGCATGCAAATATGGTCAATGTATGATACTTTGGGAGCTAAAACTTTAATTTCCTGGCTTTCAAGTGACTAAAATGTCATATTTTAACTTTTGTTGTTGTTGTTGCATTATCAAGTACAGAACATCTGGCAGCAGTGGTTTTATACAAGTGGCAGTCTCCAAACAATATATTTAATTGGTCAGCAGCACCAAGAAGCTGTAATTCTAAAATGCTTAGTCTAGCTCAGGGTGGATAAAAATTGGTGCTTTTTTAAAAAAAAAAAATCTGATTTTTTTAAAATTTAAGTACAGGTTTATTTTTTAAAAATCAATTTAAAATTATCAATCTGTGCTAATGCCTTTATTTATTATACTCTATTACAATCATTTAAATTAAATGCAAAAAATAATTCTAAGCAATATGTGTTTGTTGCCAGTTTTTAAAGAATGTTCCACCAGTTCTGTGGTTTGTCACTGGGTAAGTACCCGGAACCAGTGCTTGTTGAAGTAGCAGTTGCCTTTTCTGCAGGTGCACTGTAGAGAGAATGTTTTCTTCATTTCAGTTTATTCAACTAGTTCAGCATTAAGAAACCAGATGGGCACTGAACCCAGAAAGCTTGTCTTCCTTTCCCAATCTAAAAATAAAAGCTTGGCGTGAGAGGATCTCTATTAGTTCTAAAATCTTGCAGGACACAGTGACCAGAAACAATCAATTCAATTCATTAACTACAGATAATACTTCCTTTTTTAATAAGTCAGTTTTAAACGCAAATCATGTTAATATTTTTTTATGTTTTTTTTTCTTGTATACCCAGCATATTTAAAGTGGTTTTATTTAATAAAAAAGTGAATGCCGGTTTTGTGCATTTTAAACTGAATTTGAATTTACACCCAAGTAGACCTTCACACATATTGCAAGTACAAAGTTCATCTAATAAATATCATTCACCATTTCTAACATAATAAAAAATGTCAAATTTAAGAATCTGAGTAAATGTACCTAAAGCTATATAATTGCATAAATAAATGTATATAGGCATTTTGTATCCTCCTGGTAACAAAAAGCAGCAGCATATTTATTCTAAAGGTTATATTTAGTTGTAAATCAGTATGTTTTCATGTTTCAGAGGAACAGCCGTGTTAGTCTGTATTCGCAAAAAGAAAAGGAGGACTTGTGGCACCTTAGAGACTAACCAATTTATTTGAGCATGAGCTTTCGTGAGCTACAGCTCACTTCATCAGATGTTTACCGTGGAAACTGCAGCAGACTTTATATACACACAGAAATCATGAAACAATACCTCCTCCCACCCCACTGTCCTGCTGGTAATAGCTTATCTAAAGTGATCAACAGGTGGGCCATTTCCAGCACAAATCCAGGTTTTCTCACCCTCCACCCCCCCACACAAATTCACTCTCCTGCTGGTGCTAGCCCATCCAAAGTGACAACTCTTTACATAATCAAGTCGGGCTATTTCCTGCATAGATCAAGGTTTTCTCACATCCCCCCCACCCCCATACACACACAAACTCACTCTCCTGCTGGTAATAGCTCATCTAAACTGACCATTCTCCAGGTTTAAATCCAAGTTAAACCAGAACATCTGGGGGGGGGGGTAGGAAAAAACAAGAGGAAACAGGCTACCTTGCATAATGACTTAGCCACTCCCAGTCTCTATTTAAGCCTAAATTAATAGTATCCAATTTGCAAATGAATTCCAATTCAGCAGTTTCTCGCTGGAGTCTGGATTTGAAGTTTTTTTGTTTTAAGATAGCGACCTTCATGTCTGTGATTGCGTGACCAGAGAGATTGAAGTGTTCTCCGACTGGTTTATGAATGTTATAATTCTTGACATCTGATTTGTGTCCATTTATTCTTTTACGTAGAGACTGTCCAGTTTGACCAATGTACATGGCAGAGGGGCATTGCTGGCACATGATGGCATAGATCACATTGGTGGATGTGCAGGTGAACGAGCCTCTGATAGTGTGGCTGATGTTATTAGGCCCTGTGATGGTGTCCCCTGAATAGATATGTGGGCACAATTGGCAACGGGCTTTGTTGCAAGGATAAGTTCCTGGGTTAGTGGTTCTGTTGTGTGGTATGTGGTTGTTGGTGAGTATTTGCTTCAGGTTGCGGGGCTGTCTGTAGGCAAGGACTGGCCTGTCTCCCAAGACTTATCTCGGGGACTCTCCTTCTGCCCCTCCACCCCCACGAACATGATACAGTTCTGTGGTGACCTAGAATCCTATTTTCGACGTCTCCGTCTCAAGGAATATTTCCAAAATACCTCTGAACAACATACTAATCCACAGAGGTCTCCCTGCCAACACTACAGAAAGAGGGATTCTAGATGGACTCCTCCTGAAGGTCGAAACAGCAGACTGGACTTCTACATAGAGTGCTTCCGCCGACGTGCACGGGCTGAAATTGTGGAAAAGCAGCATCACTTGCCCCATAACCTCAGCCATGCGGAACGCAATGCCATCCACAGCCTCAGAAACAACTCTGACATCATAATCAAAAAGGCTGACAAAGGAGGTGCTGTTGTCATCATGAATAGGTCGGAATATGAACAAGAGGCTGCTCGGCAGCTCTCCAACACGAGTTTCTACAAGCCATTACCCTATGATCCCACTGAGAGTTACCAAAAGCAACTACAGCATTTGCTCAAGAAACTTCCTGAAAAAGCACAAGATCAAATCCGCACAGACACACCCCTGGAACCCCGACCTGGGATATTCTATCTACTACCCAAGATCCATAAACCTGGAAATCCTGGGCGCCCCATCATCTCAGGCATTGGCACCCTGACAGCAGGATTGTCTGGCTATGTAGACTCCCTCCTCAGGCCCTACGCTACCAGCACTCCCAGCTACCTTCGAGACACCACTGACTTCCTGAGGAAACTTCAATCCATCGGTGATCTTCCTGATAACACCATCCTGGCTACTATGGATGTAGAAGCCCTCTACACCAACATTCCACACAAAGATGGACTACAAGCCGTCAAGAACACTATCCCCGATAATGTCACGGCTAACCTGGTGGCTGAACTTTGTGACTTTGTCCTTACCCATAACTATTTCACATTTGGGGACAATGTATACCTTCAGATCAGCGGCACTGCTATGGGTACCCGCATGGCCCCACAGTATGCCAACATTTTTATGGCTGATTTAGAACAACGCTTCCTCAGCTCTCGTCCCCTAAAGCCCCTACTCTACTTGCGCTATATTGATGACATCTTCATCATCTGGACCCATGGAAAAGAAGCCCTTGAGGAATTCCACCATGATTTCAACAATTTCCATCCCACCACCAACCTCAGCCTGGTCCAGTCCACACAAGAGATCCACTTCCTGGACACTACAGTGCTAATAAACAATGGCCACATAAACACCACCCTATACCGTAAACCTACTGACCGCTATTCCTACCTGCATGCCTCCAGCTTTCACCCTGACCACACCACACGATCCATCGTCTACAGCCAAGCTCTGCGATACAACCGCATTTGCTCCAACCCCTCAGACAGAGACAAACACCTACAAGATCTCTGTCAAGCTTTCTTACAACTACAATACCCACCTGCAGAAGTAAAGAAACAGATTGATAGAGCCAGAAGAGTTCCCAGAAGTTACCTACTACAGGACAGGCCTAACAAAGAAAATAACAGAACGCCACTAGCCGTCACCTTCAGCCCCCAACTAAAACCCCTCCAACGCATTATTAAGGATCTACAACCTATCCTAAAGGATGACCCAACACTCTCACAAGTCTTGGGAGACAGGCCAGTCCTTGCCTACAGACAGCCCCGCAACCTGAAGCAAATACTCACCAACAACCACATACCACACAACAGAACCACTAACCCAGGAACTTATCCTTGCAACAAAGCCCGTTGCCAATTGTGCCCACATATCTATTCAGGGGACACCATCACAGGGCCTAATAACATCAGCCACACTATCAGAGGCTCGTTCACCTGCACATCCACCAATGTGATCTATGCCATCATGTGCCAGCAATGCCCCTCTGCCATGTACATTGGTCAAACTGGACAGTCTCTACGTAAAAGAATAAATGGACACAAATCAGATGTCAAGAATTATAACATTCATAAACCAGTCGGAGAACACTTCAATCTCTCTGGTCACGCAATCACAGACATGAAGGTCGCTATCTTAAAACAAAAAAACTTCAAATCCAGACTCCAGCGAGAAACTGCTGAATTGGAATTCATTTGCAAATTGGATACTATTAATTTAGGCTTAAATAGAGACTGGGAGTGGCTAAGTCATTATGCAAGGTAGCCTGTTTCCTCTTGTTTTTTCCTACCCCCCCCCCCCCCAGATGTTCTGGTTTAACTTGGATTTAAACCTGGAGAATGGTCAGTTTAGATGAGCTATTACCAGCAGGAGAGTGAGTTTGTGTGTGTATGGGGGTGGGGGGGATGTGAGAAAACCTTGATCTATGCAGGAAATAGCCCGACTTGATTATGTAAAGAGTTGTCACTTTGGATGGGCTAGCACCAGCAGGAGAGTGAATTTGTGTGGGGGGGTGGAGGGTGAGAAAACCTGGATTTGTGCTGGAAATGGCCCACCTGTTGATCACTTTAGATAAGCTATTACCAGCAGGACAGTGGGGTGGGAGGAGGTATTGTTTCATGATTTCTGTGTGTATATAAAGTCTGCTGCAGTTTCCACGGTAAACATCTGATGAAGTGAGCTGTAGCTCACGAAAGCTCATGCTCAAATAAATTGGTTAGTCTCTAAGGTGCCACAAGTCCTCCTTTTCTTTATGTTTTCATGGTTACCAATCAATGAAAATCAGCCTTTCTTTAGGACAGTAATTAAAAAGTACAAATGCAAAACACAATTAAAATCGATGATTTAAACTGAGGTTTGCTGTTTTAAATCATGATTAAATCGGTGACACAAATCCATACACCCTGGTCTAACTTGCCTTCTGCTATGAATATGTGCTGTAGTTTTCTTAAGTGAGCATAAAGGTGAACTTATTGTAATATCAGTAACTTACACAAACCTTTTTTTTAAGGCAAGACAGAACAACCTTTGGGAAGCTGAGTATGAGTAAACCTGCATCTGGTACCTCAGAAAGAAAAGTCAGCTTCTTTGGTAAAAGGTATTGATGACAGGGCTCTGTGCAGTAAATTTAAAAAGCTGTTCAATTACTTTTTAAAGATTTCTGCAATTTATGTTTTCCCTAGAAAGATTTCGGTGGGGGAAGAATGGATTTGGGGCACTTTGGAGCAGGAGCAGCTTCATAGCTCTATCTCTCCTCACAAGGGTTGAGCAATACAGAGATCATGCACCTGTGCAGATCACTGACCTCCCCTCAGAAGCCACAGCAAGGGGAGAGGCAATGGGAAAAGTCTTTAGTGGGCTGTACTGCTCTGCTCCCACATGAATTTTTTTCTCAGTTAGACCTGAGTTGGGGATAATAAGGTAGAGCAGGGGTTGGCAACCTTTTAGAAGTGGTGTGCCAAGTCTTCATTTATTCACTTTAATTTAAGGTTTCGCGTGCCAATAATACATTTTAACGTTTTTTAGAAGGTCTCTCTCTATAAGTCTATATATTATATAACTATAAACTATTGTCGTATGTAAACAAGGTTTTCAAAATGTTTAAGAAGCTTCATTTAAAATTAAATGTAAAATGCTGATCTTACACCACTGGCCCGCTCAGCCCCCTGCCGGCCTGGGGTTCCGTTCACCTAGGCCGGCAACAGGCTGAGTAGGGCCTGCGGCCAGGACCCCAGACCAGCAGTAGGCTGAGTGGCTCAGCCCGCAGCCAGTCTGGGGTACCGTCCGCCGGCTCCTGCCAGCCAAGATCCCGGCTGCCAGCCCCGCTCAGCCCACTGCCGGTCTGGGGTCCCGGAACTGTCCACATAGAGTAGGTGCGTGGCAGACAGCAGAGTGCCATTAAAAATTGCTCGTGTGCCGTCTTTGGCACGCATGCCATAGGTTGCCGACCCCTGAGCTAGAGGATGGGGACCACCAAAAACTTCCGTGATAGGATGAAGGTAAGGAAGATGAGAATTTATATTTTAAATCTAAGGATAAGGTTTATATCTGTTTGTTTTGGCTATTAGTCCAATTAACTGTTGTTATTCAACTAGTATTAAAACTAAGGCTTTGTCTAAATGGAGACATTGACTAGCATAGATAATGCAGAATAACTTATTCTGCAATAACTATTTCAGAATAACTCCGTGTGGATAACCTGTTCCAGAATACAAATGACATAGCAGAGTAATTATTCTTTAATAAAAGTGATTAAGTGAATAAAAGTAAATAAGCTTAAGAACACTACGGTTATGGTCTACAGGTATCTAAACTTTTTGTTTCTAGAACTAGTGGTCCTGGAGGTTCACGTAACAGTCAGTATGGTGTGTTTGGTACAGAAAAGATCAAGGATCCCAGGCCACTTCATGACAAGGCATTCATCCAGCAGTGTATCCGACAGCTCTGTGAGGTATTTTGCTATTTTCTTTAAATGTTTGGTTTAAATCATAAATGGGGTTAATCAAAATCTACCTTTTTTCTTTGCCTCAAACCTAGCTTTTGTCTAGAATCTACCTACATACACTAGTAATATGCATGTGTCTTTTCTCAGTTTCTTGTAGAGAATGGTTATGCCCATAATGTCTCCATGAAATCACTCCAATCTCCATCTGTTAAGGACTTCCTAAAGATCTTCACTTTTATCTATGGCTTCCTGTGCCCTTACGAGCTTCCCGATTCTAAGTTTGAAGAGGAAATCCCCAGAATCTTTAAAGAGCTTGGGTATGCATCAGGAATTCATTCTTGTCAATTTCTTAATGTAAAAGGGCATGGTAAAACTTAAAATTGTGTAGTTTAAACTCCCTCCCCAGTATTGTTGTTGGTCCTGTTTGTTTTGTTTAGGAGGTGGCTTGTTGAATGTAGAGGGTTTTTTGGGGTGCGTTTCACTCAAGCTGGACAATTAGCTGTTGTAATAGTAATCTTAGGTGTTGCTTGGAAATAGTAGTAGGTCCAACATTTTCAAAAAATCTTAAATGTTGGTAGTCTCCAAATTTCCAACTTCATGAGGAAGTGTGAATTGCATTTAACTCATCCTGTGAGGTGCCTTGTGCTGGTAGCAAGGTGATGATTACCCTCAGTTCATATTGATATCTTTGAGTCAAGCATGCTCACCATGTCAAATACGCGAGGTCTTTGGTTTCTGTTATCTAGTGGAAATTTTGAAAAGAAGGGTGCTCTCTAATGGCCTTTCTTTGTGATACTGAGAAACTGACTATTTTACTAGAGACCAGGTAACCAGAATACAATCCTGGGTAGCTGTCAAAACATGGTAACGATTCTTGTAATGAAAAGACTGTTTGAGAAACTTGTCTCCAGAGCTGGAAGATGGATTTAAATAATTCATTTTTTTTAAAAACTGAATCTGGGTGTTTAAAGAACATTTGCATTTAAAACACTTTGGCACACTTTACCAGCAAAACGTTTTTAGCTCATTGCCCTATAAATCTAAACTAATTTTGCATACTGCAATCCAAAATCAGAAGAAAAGGTTCACTTTTCCACACATTCAATTTCAGAAGATTTCCAAACTGTGTCTGTAGTTAGCAATGCAACATCCAGGTGTTATATATTTATGAACTTTCTCAGTAACTTGCATGTCAAATTTGGTCAGATTCCAGATGTTGTTTTATTTAGCTCCCAGCACTGTAAGTTCAACCTAGGATCTGAAAACTATGCTATTTCTGCCTCATAATATGATCTTAAGTTCACAACCACTTTTGAAAGCCAGTCTTGCATTTAGAGAGCCCCAGAAGTGAGAATTTCATTTAGTGGGGACTTGGGTGCTCTTCCTCTGTTTCTCTTGGCCAGTTGGTTAGGAGTGGATGGGCTTCAGACCTGCCTGCACCATTACCACATCCCACAGTGAGGGAAAAGATAGGTCAGTACTTCACATGTTGGAATTCTTTTTTCCTTCCTCACCTCATCACCCTCCCTTCCAGGCCTCTCTGTCTCCTTTCCTAGCACCTATTTAAATAGCTCCCTCTCCTGCCTTCTAGCACTGATGTGCATGTCTCTCTCCTCAAAATAGCCTAAAAAGGAGAAAGGGGAGAATCATTCCAAGTGGGGAGATGTCAGGTGGGGAGGCAGAGCAGCAGAGGAGAGTCAAGATCAAGAGTTGCCCCCAGCACCAGACTAAAAAGAGGGAAAAAGGGAGGGATGTGTCTTGCAATCTGGTGAGCAAATGGGAGTTGTGGGAATAGTCTGAAGACATCCCTTCTGGCTCCAGCACTACCCTTGTCTATGCAACAAACCGCCACCTCCTCACTCCAAGAAGACATTAAACTCCTGTCATCACCAGCTGAAATATTCTGCTTTTGGAACTTAGCTGTTGTTTTTTTTTTTTTTATGCATGATGTAAAATAGAATCTATTTTGCTCTTCTGTAGCTTCTCTGTAGAAGCACATCCTTGCTTTTATTGGTAAGGTTCGCCTCAAGGTGTATGTAAGAATGCCATTTTGTGTAGTCAGGGTATTTTTACCAGAACAAAACTTTTATTTGAAAAATGCTCTGATTCTTTTTCATTGTAGGTATCCCTTTGCATTGTCAAAAAGCTCTATATACACAGTGGGGGCTCCACACACCTGGCCTCAGATTGTAGCAGCTTTGGTTTGGCTAATCGATTGTGTCAAGGTACTATCTGACTTCACTGAGTAGAATAAATTTGTTTTCATGTATGGAGTGTTGTTGTAGGGTAGAATGTTAGAGGTATCTTAAGTGACTTTTGAAGTAGCCTAAACACTACAATAAGAAAGCAAAAAAAAAAAAATTGCCAGATGACATTGTTAGTGATGATGTAACATAGGAGCTAGACTTTAGCCTTATTTTTATAATGCTATATCATATGACTTGATTTTAATTTTATATTTACACTTCTTGTTAAGCTAACTTGTGATGTTGATTAATACCTACACTAAAACAAGGTACCTACATGTAAGTAAAAATGAAATATATGAACACTTAAAAAAATCTAGACTCAGTTCAAAGGGGGAATGTAAGATAGGGCTTGAAAAATCCACTTGCTTCTGAGAAACTTCCCTTTTGCTCCTGTTGACCTTGGCCATCTACTTCAGTTTATTAAATTTAAACTGTAAGGGTGGGATTTTCAATATGCAGGACACCTGTCCCACAATGGGATGTGTATGCCTGTGTCTTGAGCACTCTTGAAAAGCCAACCCTAAAACTTCCAGTATTTATGGCTGCAAAGATACATTTGGCTTACATTCAGAAGGTTAAATGATACAATTTTGTTATATGGAGTCTCCAGACAGTTCTTTTGCCTCTCTTGCGAGACTTAGCTTGGCAACATAACAGCAGAATTAAACTAACAAAACTTGGTATTTTCACTGCTGCTATTTAGAAACCACCTCCAAAAAAAGGAGATACTGGTCCAGTGATGCTAATTCTGCATCCATGGACTTTTTCTTAAAATTAATGTGATACTGTAATCCAGCAACTGGTAGAGGTCTTCACAGACTGCATTCTCTGGAGTACTATTAACTTCATATGCCATTAATTCCCCTTCTAGTTGTATTCTGCCATGAGGGAAAACACACCCTTTGATGAAGGACAGACCTGGGAAGGAGAAACAGAAGATGGAATTGTACATCATAAGGTACCAAAATAATTTACCAGTGACTATAGTAACTGATCATCTAGAGCAGTGGTCCCCACAATTTTCAGGGTCGTGTCTCCCCTACCCGCTACCCCTCGAGCCAGGGCTGGCATGGCTGTGGTTCCGGGGGGGGGGGGGGGGGGGGCAACAGGGGTAAAAGAGGCTGAGGCTGGAGGCAGGTCTGGGGCCAGAAACAGGACTGAGGCTGGGGGCAGGAGTGAGGACTGGGGCCGGGTGCAGAGGTGCAGCTGGACTACGGTTGAGGGCCGAGGCTTGGGATGGGGCTGGAAGCCGGGATCCTGGCTGGGGGCAGGGCCAGAGCAGAGTTAGAGTAGAGCTGGATGGGGTGGCGCTCCCTCTCTTCCCCCCTGGCCCCACTATGCCCCCTTGAATGTTTTTCCACCCCTAAGGGGGCACGCCCCACAGTTTGGGGACCTCTGACCTAGATTCTGAAGTATACTGTCATAAGACAATGTGTATAACTTAAGCTAGTTTAATTCGGCTTTCAGTTTTCTTGGTCAGTCTTACATCTTTAATGCTATTTTTCACAAAATCATAAATACAATGTAAATTAGCTTAAGAAAGTAACAGTTTGTACTAGTGTCTCCTTATTTTTTTAAAATTGTAAGATTGTACTATGTTATGTCTGCAGCATAAGCTTTATTGTATTTTCTCGATTATTGGCTGGACTGTTTACCTCAACCCAAATTAATTTTTAAAATAAAATAAATTTCTTAGGAAAGGCACTCATCCTCCTTTTGTCTGGGCACTGGTAAATTACAGCTAAAACTACTTCCCTGAATGTGGATTAACACCAGATTAATAGTCTAAGTGTTCCACTTCAGGATAGAAACTGTTTGTTAAATTTAAAATAGGAATCCTTTGTTTTTATGATTCTGTCACACAGTGCTTCTGCTCCTCAGGAGGGGTGGGGAGGAGAGAAGAGAGGATTGTCATCCTGCTTTTCATTTTCCTCTCTTGGCAAAGTCCAAAAGATTTCCTATATTTGGAACTTGATTCTTTTCTTATTAAATTGCAATACTGTTATGAACAGTAACTCCATTTAAAAAAGGTAGGGTTTCTTTCTTATGGGGGTGACGTTTCCCAGGATTGTGCGGCACCTCACTACCATCTGCCCTTAGCATGAAGTAGTCTTGTCTGTGCCTTATGTAGATCGGTTCCCTGACTCCATCATCCTTTGGCAACACAAGCACTGCCTTCCAGGCCTCCCTAGGCCTCAATTTCTTTGCATAGGTTAGCAATAGGCACATGCCAACCTCCAAGTCTTTCAAGCATTCCTCTGGAGTGCCCAGCCCCTATTCCACTAAACACTCACAGAACTCTGAGATTCACTGCTCCCAAGGGAATAGTACACACCATTTTACTAGTTTTAATCCAGGATTACCTGCCTTCCCACTTAACCCACAGCACTCAGATATATGTATAGGAAAAACCAGAATAAGTTTGTTCTCTGATCATAAAGATTCAAATGGTAGTAAGAATATTGGAAATATGGTTACACACAAAACAAAATCATAACAGACTTTCTAGACCTAAACCTAATTCACTCTTTCTGCTGTGGGAGAGCTTACCCTAAGTCCTTTTTAAGAATTTTCAGCCAGGATGGCTGAGATCTCCCTTTTATAAAATCAAGCCCACTGGCAGCTTGACTTCACAGATTAAAAGATGCCAGGGTGTGTGTCTGCATCCCCAAATATACCAGACCAAACCTTTGATTTTTTTTCACCTGAAAACAGGGTTCCTTATCCACCCTGCTTCTCCATTCCCTTCCACTCCCCACAACTGTCCATCCCCATTAGGGTTGCCAACCCTTCAGAGTTGTCCTGGAGACTTCAGGAATTAAAGATTAATCTTTAATTAAAGATTAATCTTTAATTAAAGATTAATCTTTAATTAAAGATTAATCTTTAATTAAAGATTGTCATGTGATGAAACCTCCCGGAATACATCCAATCAAAATTGGCAACCCTAATCCTCATTTACCTCTTCCTGTTAATTCTCTTCTAAAGTCTCCATAAGTTCTTCATTAGCATTTGAATCAGTATGCTAATAGACTTCTATTGTGAGATACTGGATACTGAATGGTCCACCAGGGAGATAAGTGTCTCCCATCTTCTATCTGGAGAAGTTTGTCTCCAGGTACTGTATCCTTAGTGATCTGCCTTTAACTACCAGACCTATACAACATAATTTTCAGCATATATTCATAATTCCTCACATATTTCCTGTATGTACATCTGTCAATGATTATGATGACCAGTGGACTGGCTTTCATTAGAGACCTTACATGAAATTCTTTTGGTGAACCCAGGGGATCCCTTTATCCCAGGCCCTCTGCCAGTTGGCATCAAGAGGTCCTTTAGTCACAAATGTTGCCAGTTCAGATCTTCATTTTTACATTAAAACTGAGTAAAACTATTTCTAGCTGCTAGCCCTACAACCTAACCCCAGATCTAAAAACCAAGCTTCATTCTTTCCTCCTCTTATCATCAGTAATAAAAGTTCTGCCCTGAGTTAAAGCTATGCAGTACTTTTCAGTGGGGTTGCACAGTTTGACAGAGGGCATAATTGGACCTATAGAATTGTTATGAGCAGTGATGTACAAGCAAGAAAGAACCTTGGATGAATTTTGGATCCTGGGGTGAGGTTGCAGGGCTGGCAGTTGCAATGGAAAAAACTGTTTAAAATATAAAACCTCTGTAAACTGAACAAATATGAGCTGGAGTTAACGTACAAACAAAAGACACACAATACCACTTTCAGTTGCTCTTGAGAGAACTGCAGTTTAAAATTGCTAACCGATTACAATCTTTGGGGATTCCTGGATTACATGGACACCCTGCCCAACAATACAGGCTACATCATCTGTCAGGGGACTATATCAGATCATCCCTCATACATCTTATTTTTAAAACAAACAAAACCACCAAAAAATAGACTTTTTTGTCCGCACTTACCTCTGCAAATACCACATCAGCTTCCTCCCTTCTCCTTTGCATCTAAATTCAATTGAATACACAATCTATTCTTTCTGTCTTTAATTCCCTTAAATCCAGTTCTACTGCACCATTTAAATGTCTTATCAAGGTCACCAAAGACCTCATAGCCACACCAAAAAGCTGCTTGCCTAGACTCCTCTTTTGTTAATGTGGTTGATTACTCCTCCCACTTGGATTCACTCTTATATGGTTTTTCTCTTCATGCTTTGCTCTCCATGCTCACTTCTTGTTTTTGCCCAAATTTCTTGAGCATTTTGGTTGATGACTATTACTCCTTCTCCTCTTCCTCTTCAGCTCAAACTGAACTCATCCTTTTGCCTCTAATCTTTCCTCTTCCCCATTATGTACCATTGAATCCTCATCCATTCTGCCTCATTTACTGTACACCTTGCTGGTTTCTCTCTTTGCTCTCCTCCAGGCCATGCAGAATGCTGCTTCAAAAAAATTTCCCCTCATTCCTCTGATGTACCATATAAGTCCCTATTTAAATCCTTTCATTTGCTATCTGAAAGTCAAGTTTTTGGACCTTGCCTTCAAACCTCTGAACTCTGCTCTGGCTTACATCACTTTATTTTCATCCTGTTCTTGTTTTCACTCCATTGCCTCTCACCATACTTTTTGTATTCTTCTGCATTCTCATCTTTGTACCTTCTTTTTTATACTTAGAATAGTTTCTTTCCTATGTACCATATAGTTATGCTATCTTCATTCAAACTATTTAAAAATATCCTAACAGGATTAAAACAAACAGTTCTAAGAGTTAATGGTCATCTGATCAGTTGGTGTATAGTAAGTATGAACTGTATTCTGTTTTTTAATTTAGAATGTAAATCCCTTGGGCCAGACCCCGTCTGTCTGTATTGTAAAGAGTTGAGCGCATGGACAGTGCTTAGTAAATAAACTGATAACAGATCTTTTTGATTAAAATGTTCAGTTTAATTCCACTTGCGGGATGGAACTGGATATCCAGATGCTTAGAAGCTTTTGGCTTTCCTTTATGCAAGTTTTTTAAATTGTATTTTCAGCTCTTTATGGACTACACTGTAAAGTGCTATGAGCACTTCATGAAGGGTGGAGACACTTTTGAGGAGTTTGATGCAGAAGTGCAGTCAAAGCTAAGTAAGTTGTGTGTGTGTGTGTGTCGAGGGGGGAAGGAGTTAGTCTATATTTGGCCATAAATTGTTTCAATTAAAAGTGAAATTCTTCTCTGTAAAGTGCCTAGTTGTAACTAAAAGGTTGATTCCATATTTCTCTCTTGTTTGCAAATTAGATATGAAAATAAAAGGATGGATTTTTTCCCCCCTCCAAACTGCCAACCATGCAAACTCAGCCTGGGCTCTGAGAGTCAGATGAGGTTGTCTTCATCTTATGTATCATCCCCAGTAATACAGGCTGGTCACCCTATGCCCTCAGCAATACTCGTGCAATCCTGTGTTATCAGTGGTGTTGTATGGGTGTAAGTTATTGGAATGCATTATGCAATGCTGTTGATGCACAGATGAAATAGCATTTGCTGCTCATTCTTACCTCTGGCTCAGCAGGGCTGACAAATAAAAGGCAATACAAAGTTCCTTTTCTCACTAAAAGATGCAGATGTGACTGAATACATATAGACAGCAGATCAGATGAGTAAGAAGGTTCCACTTCTGCAGTCTCTTTTCAGGGCCTGTATGGTTCCACACTGTATTGCAGAGCTTCTCAAACTGACCTGTGAAGTACTTGCTGATGGTCTGCAGAGTGTTGGCAAGTTGTATGGTGCAGCTCCCTGTTTTCACCTGCTTCTACAGGCATCCAACAGAGAGCCTGTCGAAACCGCTGAAAACAAGGAGACAATCTCACTCAGTCCCTCAGTGGCTGCTGTTTACATAGGAGCCACACTCAGACTAGAGCCACCAATAGGACTGGAGTTGCCTGCTAATGGAGCCATTAGTAGGAGAGGAGACATGAGTTATCAGTGAGAGGGGAAAGTTCAAAAGGAAAGAGAACCAGGCAGCTGTCCAGCATGTGCAAGGAGCAAGGGAAGGGACAAATCAAATTGTTGGGAGGCACCTGGGAGGAAAAGAAGAGAATCATTGTTAGAGGAGCAGAGTGAGTAAGTGACCATTTCCCCCCACATTTATCACAGTTTTTACATAAGTAACATATTGCACAGTCACAAATGGGGCTATACTTGAGAAGTTTTGAGGGACTTGGTTCATGAGGTGAACATTCTACTACAATTATGTGTAGTAATCATTTCAAAAAGTTTGAGAATCCCTGTTTACTGGAACTCGCCACATGGTAGAGCTTCTGCATATATCTGACATAGGCAAGAACTCACTTGGATTAATTTTATATTTTTTTTTGTCTATGTTCTAGATTGTGTGATAAGAATTAAATAAAAATTATAACCTTTTGATAAGTGTGTCTATTCAAAGCCTGGGTGTCTGGTGTGCTATAATAAAAGCAACTGCATTGGTATTATGCAGTATGG
This sequence comes from Lepidochelys kempii, assembly GCF_965140285.1. NCBI lineage: Eukaryota > Metazoa > Chordata > Testudines > Cheloniidae > Lepidochelys > Lepidochelys kempii. The sequence continues at coordinate 84,862,022 of NC_136381.1, forward strand.
CTGTTGATGTTTTACGAGAGCAGTCTAACCTTTTTTTGTTTCCTTGCAGAGGATTTGTTTAATGTAGATGAATTCCAGGTGGAGGCTCTAGCAGCAGAAAATAAAAGGTTGCAAGAAGAGATTGCAAGACTAGAAAAAGAAAGGGAAAGTGAGCCGGTTAGTAAATATACCCAAATAAGTGAAGGGGAGCTGTTTTTTAACTTGATTTATATTGATATTCCGGGTCCCCGCTCACATTCCTTGGAAATAATATTTCCATAGCAAAGCATTGATAACACAACAGTAAGACGGGCAAACTGATGTGGCTATTTCATGCTAGAATAAAATGTAAATATTCCTTCAGATGTTCCAAGTGACTCACGCTGGCCCTGGATATCATTTGCTCTATATCTATGCAATATAAAACATTTTATTGGGAAGGCTTGAGTCACAGTTAGGTATTGTGTAGATACTTTCAAATAATGGAAGACTTTGCAATGTTCACAGTTTAGCCAATGTAATTCTAAGCACTGTTTATCCAACAGGATTTCTCTCCAAGGACTTAATATCTAGAGGGTTTTGGGGGGAGAAGAGTATGGGACAAGTGGCAGCAACTTATCAAAATGTTTGTTTTGTAAGAAAGCATTGCGTATTTGAAAAGTCAGTTTAAGTATTTTAAATATATATAATATACTGAAATATAAATTGGCTCAGTAGCTAGGAAACTGGGAAACTGAGACTACAGTAACTCCTCACTTAATGTTGTATCAGAGGGATAGCCATGTTAGTCTGGATCTGTAAAAGCGGCAAAGAGTCCTGTGGCACCTTATAGACTAACAGACATATTGGAGCATAAGCTTTTGTGGGTGAATACCCACTTTGTTGGATGCATGTAGTGGAAATTTTCAGAGGCAGGTATAAATATGCAAGCAAGAATCAGGCTAGGGATAACGAAGTTAGTTCAATCAGGGAGGATGAGGACCAGATCAGCCACACCATCACCGGTTCATTCACCTGCACGTCCACCAACGTAATCTACGCCATCACGTGCCAGCAATGCCCCTCTGCTATGTACATTGGCCAAACTGGGCAGTCCCTACGTAAAAGGATAAATGGACACAAATCAGAGATTAGGAATGGCAATGTACAAAAACCTGTAGCAGAACGTTTCAATCTCCCTGGACACACAATAGCAGATTTAAAGGTAGCCATCCTGCAGCAAAAAAACTTCAGGACCAGACTTCAAAAAGAAACTGCTGAGCTTCAGTTCATTTGCAAATTTGACACAATCAGCTCAGGATTAAACAAAGACTGTCAATGGCTAGCCAACTACAAAAGCAGTTTCTCCTCCCTTGGTGTTCACACATCAACTGCTAGAAGAGGGCTTCATCCTCCCTGATTGAGCTAACCTCGTTATCCCTAGCCTGATTCTTGCTTGCATATTTATACCTGCCTCTGGAAATTTCCACGACATGCATCTGACGAAGTGAGTATTCACTCACGAAAGCTTATGCTCCCATACGTCTGTTAGTCTATAAGGTGCCAGAGGACTCTTTGCCGCTTTAACGTTGTAATTATGTTCCTGAAAAATGCTACTTTAAGTGAAACAATGTTAAGCGAATCCAATTTCCCCATAAGAATTATTGTAAATAGGTTCCAGGGAAATTTTTTTCGCCAGACAAAAGACTATATTTTATATTTTTTTATATATATATACACACAATATAAGTTTTTTAAACAATTTAATACAGAACACAGCAATGATGATTGTGAAGCTTGATTGAGGTGGTGGAGTCAAAGGGTGGAAGAGGAATATTTCCCAGGGAACACCTTACTGCTAAATGATGAACTAGCACTAGGCTGAGCCCTCAAGGGTTAACACGTTGTTAATGTAGCCTCATGCTCTACAAGGCAGCACAAATGGAGGGAGGGGTGACAGCATGGCAGACAGAGACACACACCATGTATGAGAGAGAGAGACGTGTATTGCCCCTTTAAGTATGCTGACTCCACTCTAAGTACATTGCCTTTTTAAGTAGATCAGCAAGTTGAGACAGCAGCTGCTGCCAGCAAGCTCCCTGACCCCTGTCCTGCCATGTCCCGCTCCTTTACCCCCTGACATTAGCACACCCCCTCACCTCCCCGCACAGCAAGCAGTAGGCTCCTGGGAGCAGCTCCAAGGCAGAGGGCAGGAGCAGCACATGGCAGTGGGGGGAGGGACAGTTGAACTGCCTGGCAATTGATAGCCTGCTGGGTGGCTGCTACACTGGGAATTTAGGGGGGTTGCCGATCCACCCTGGTTCCAAGCCCCTGTCCCCACCCCCTCCACCCCACCCCCCCGCGGCTAGCTCCAACGGGCTACTCTTTCTGCACGCAGTGGACAAAGCAGGTGGCTGCCAAACAACGTTATAAGGGAGCATTGCGCAACTTTAAATGAGCATGTTCCCTAATAGATCAGCAAGGTAATAAGGAAACAACATTAACCGGGAGGACTTTAAGTGAGGAGTTTCTGTACTTCTCCTGTTCAAAATGTGCTTGTTTTACTGTTGTCCCCTCTCCCCTGTTTCCACCATCTGTTGTCTTGTCATAACCCTAAATTGCAAGTTCTCTGAGGTGGAACTAGCTTATTGCTTGTTGTTCAGTGCCTAGCACTACTGGGCCCTTATCCTTGATACAGGCTTTTAAGTGTTGTTGTGATACAAACAAAAGTATCAGAGGCTTTTGGATTGAAATGTTTGAGGTTAATAAAGCTGTTGGGAATGCCTAAGGCTTTGGGCAAGTCAACTGCTAAAAAGAGGGAGCGAGTATAAAGGAAAACTTCATCAGCCTAACAAAGCTTCTTGTCGTCACGGCACAGTCCTGCATAGAAAGTAAAAATGATTTTATTTCTACAAATTCTCTAAGTGAGAGGTTGGTGTTTTTTTTTCCCCCCCTTCTCCTCCCCACAAAAGGATCGTTTAGTGTCATTGAAAAAACTGAAATCTTCTTTGCAAGCAGATGTTCAGAAATATCAGGCTTACATGGTTAATCTGGAGTCTCATGCAACCATCCTTGACCAGAAAGTGAAAGGAATTAATGGGGAACTTGAAACAGCAGGTGAGGAAGAAGCACTGTTCACAAATGGTCGACCATGCTAAAAACAACTTAGTTCAGCTTTAAGAGTGTGAAATATTTATTGTGCATATCATGATCCTACAGAGAAACTTTCCTATATAGATTCCTAACAAAACAGATTTTATTAGATTTGTAGCCACTCTATAGGCTCTGAAGAGGGTGTGGTGAGGAAATGGCAAGTGAGTGATTATTTCCCAGACCAATGTATGCATCACTTTTAAAAAATGCATAGGCTGATACTTAAGAACCTATTAGTTGATCCTGATTTTTTTATTTATTTATTTTAACATCTAGAACACAGGTTCTCAAATTGGCGGTCATGAAGTTATTACACGCTTTTAATTTATAAGGATAGCTGCACTCAGAGGTTTGTTGTGTGAAAGGAGACACCAGTACAAAAAGCTTGAGAACACTGGTCTAGAGCTAGGTTTACTTCAAAACTGAGTGAAAGCATCCTTATGTTGTTTGTAAAGCATTTGGGGATCCTTTTTATACAAAAATAATCCTTCTAAATGTAAGATTCTATTATTAATTTTAGTGTATATTTAGTGATTTCCTTTCCATATTAATATTTAATTGGCAAAACATCTGATTCTAACTTGTTTTAACTAGAAATTGCCCAAACTTCTGAAACAATCACCTTTTCTTTTGCTAAAAGTTATAGTATTGCTGAATTAGGTCACATTAGAGATGTTAGCTCCAGGGCTCAGAAAGATACATCAGGTATTAAATTAGGAAACTTTTAAGAAAGCAAAGTATGAACTAATATGGAGTAGTTATAATGCTTACACAGCCATTAACTAGTCTGAGTTTCTAATAGATCTAAAAAAACATTTTGTAAATTCAGAAATGGAAGTTGAAGCGATGAAGCAGGAGAATGCACGCCTCCAGCACATCTTTGATAACCAGAAGTACTCAGTTGCAGACATTGAGAGAATAAATCATGAAAGGGATGAACTGCAGCAAACCATCAACAAGCTGACCAAGGAACTGGAGGCAGAAGAACACCAATTATGGAATGAAGAGATGAAATATGCTAAAGGAAAAGAGGCGGTATGTGAAAGCACTACTATCTGAGAGAGGCAATTGTCAGTTTGCATCCTTAAAACTTAATTCAAGATTAGTCAAAAACTGAAATTTAAGACACTACTGCCAATTAGTTTCCTAAATTAATTTAACAATAGCAGTAATGTGTCTTATCATTTTTAATCTGTTAAAAGTGTCTGTATTTATTCTTATCTTGAACAAACACTTTTGTTCTTGCCCACCTCTCCTTTCAAGTGGAGTGGAAATGTCTTTGTGATGCATAATGATTTGTGCATCATCTATGGGATAGCAGGTATGCACCGCTGTCAACCACTGATGTTGATGCAGAAAGGCAATTTTCAAAGTTGCTGGCTGTCTAAATCACTTTTTTGGAATTAAATATCCCTAATGTAATTTATGCCATTTTAGCACTTTAATTTGCATCAATATTTCTCTGAGCTTTTAAGACCAAACTCGTCCCTCAATTCCACTGAATTCAGCCCTGCTGAAAGTATGAGTTTGGCCCTTAGTATTCTAATTTAAAATGGCAGTTTTTTAAAGTTGCTGCTTGTTGGGCAAAGCACACCAAAAAAAAATAATTCTGCTCAAACACTGTATAACTTTACATGGCACTTGCTTATAGCTGTAAAATTCAGAGCTAATGCGAAATAAAAACAAAATAGATATTGCACTGTTGCTAAGTAACACCTGGGGATCAGGAAACAGGCCAATTTTGAAACTCTCTAGGTAAGTAATCATTAAAATAACTTGCTAGGCCATACAATTGTGTATGTGCAGTGTCCATAACTCTTGCTCCCTACATTAGAAGCATTGCAGTTATGACAGATGTTTGCCTTTTTTTGGAGCCTTACAAACTACTCATAAGTATCCATCTCCTAGCTTTGAGAGTCAGTACCCAAGTGAAAACTGGAGAGTAGTTATACTTCATGATGAGAAAATACAATAAGTCAAATAAGGAAACTGTTCAATCTCACTTGTATACATTATGAAACTTCTGAGAGCCAATCTACAAGACTCGCAGTGGTTAAACCAAAAACGCTAATTGGTAAGTTAACAAAACCTAGAACTCTTGCATTTCCAAGAAGTGTGTGTGCTCGTGGAGCAATTGGGCACTCTTTTACTCATAGTAAGAACAATGAGCTTGCTGCAAGGCTTTGGAGTTGGATGCATGCTTGGAATTTCTGTTAATTTTTGGCTTTTCCCTCTCTCTCCCCCTGCAACCGAACAGATCGAAACACAACTGGCAGAGTATCACAAGCTGGCTCGAAAGCTGAAACTAATCCCAATAAGTGCAGAGAATTCTAAAGGCCATGACTTTGAGATTAAATTTAATCCTGAAGCAGGACCAAACTGTCTAGTCAAATACAGAACTCATATTCATGTAAGTGGACACCATTGTGTTTAAAAGACTGATAATTTTATTGCTGCTTCGCTCCTAGGAACAGAGTTAGTACTTCATTTATAAGCAACTTTGTTAGGAAGTTTTAAACTACCCTTTATGTAACGTCAGTACAGTGCTTTGAGATGTACTGACGGGAATGGCAAAAGGAAATAAATGGTAAAGTATAGATGGTCTAAGTGTAAAAAAAAAAAAAAAAAAAAAGTATAAGGGGTGGTGGGAGTGGTAAGTCATTTTGGGAGGGAGGGGAGAAACTGACATCACTTTCAGGGTGTTTTTTTTTCTTTTTGTCTCTCACACCACCCCAAGTCATCTTTTTTGCTTATAAAGTGGCTTGGTTGAAAGCTTGAGTCTTGCTGAAGAGGTTCCAGATGCCCATCCTTTGAAGTTTTAAATTGTGGTGGGGCTTTTCTCTGAGCAATAATGGTTTTGTTCAATTCTAAATTATTGTAAATTCTGGAGGTTTCTGGGACAATTTCCTTATTGCAACACGCACCGCTTCTTAAATGGCTATTTCTTTTGTATGTGCATTTCAGGCTCCCCTTATGGAGCTCATAAATAGGACAGAAGAAGAAATTAGAAAAGCTACCCACAAGAAAATGGGTTTAGAGGATACATTGGAACAGGTGAGCTACACATGCTTATGGTGTCTCGATATTAAGCTTTGCTAGACCATTACTAACACTTGACCACTTACATATTATAAAAACATTTTATTTTTATTTTTTTTTATTCTGGTAGTGCCCAAAGGCCTTTGCCAGGGTCAGTCCATCCCCCACCCCATATTGTACTAGGCACAGTACGAAACAAAGGTACCTATGGTCCATGCCTCAAAGATGCAAAAGTGATTAACAGAAGAGAAAGTTGGGTGGTCAAGGGTAACAAAAATAAGATGCAGTCACATAAGTTTGCAGAAATATTGGAAAGCTTTTTCTTTTTAGACAAACAAATAAGTAAAATGAGCTTTCTCAGACTTCTGCCCAACCTAGCCATCACTAACTGACTGATATCTTGTAGGTTTCAGAGTAGAACTGGGCCTAGCAGGTACCTGAAGATGGATTAGTTTGGGGAAGGTATTCCATGTTTAGAGGTTGTTAATTAATATTATAGCCAATTGATTTTGACTATATTTGCAGTTGGATATTAAAAATGCTCAAGAACCCAAATAACAAAGCTCAGCCAATTTGTCTATATACAAAACAGTGTGCTACAATACAAAAGGAAGACATACATACACCTCCTGAGAACAACTCTTTTTTTTTTCTCTCAGCATGATTATCACACAATAGGTGTGCTTCAAAGATACAGCCCCAAGACCACTTACATTTATATCATGGCTGTTTACCAGTTAAAAAGTACTTCACCTAAGATCCAACTCACCAGTTCCTTAACTTCTTGTCCTATACCTTTCCTTATCTTTGTTTTGGATACTATATTCCAAGACAGTTGCCTGTGAAAGTACCTCTATTGGGACCTAGAACAAATGTATCTTGACTTTGACAGGCTTCCTATTTTCTAATGAGTTTCTGAACTCAGCTTTGCAAAGTGTTATGGGATACTTGACATGGGTGAACAGAATTGTGGAAAGAATAGTATAATACATTCAGTTACTATAACTTCCCAACACATATATATATAATGTATATGAATACTGAAGGCATAATATCCATTAATGTGGTGTATACTACACATAATATATATGTATTAGCTAACAGGAGCAGCATTTAAAAAAAAAAGTGTAGACCTGTCTGGAGGAGGAGCCAACAAATGAGCATTCAAAACTGGTACTGCATCAGATAGAAGAATTGTTCTTGAAATTTCTGATGAAATAACATGCTGCTAAGTTTGCTGCCACTTTAAGAAGCACTTTTAATAGGACACCTATTACAAAATTCTCTTGTTCAGGAAATGTTTTGTACACAGAAAATATGGCTTGTCAAAGTTTATATTAGTTTTCTAATAGTTATTCATATTAAGAATATTAAGACCTGTTTTTGAAGTAGCTTATTTTCACCTCTTCCCCCAACCTCCATCCCCACTTAATCAGAGGTAATACTGAAGGCAAAGGGTACAATTCTCTCTGTATACATAGTTTGTGTCACTAACAATTATTCCTTACACTGGTACATAATAGGAGTTGATCTAAGTATTCATCTTTGGGAGTTGAAATAAGAATCATGGGGGGATGTGGCTTCTATGTATATATTTTCTGTGAAGGTGGAAAGTACTCAAAATTGCAGGTTGGAATTTTTGAAGGACTACTGCTGGACTTTTTTAACCAACTGTGTACTTTCAGGTGAACACAATGGTATTAGAAAAGAAAAGCAGTGTTAAAATGCTTAAGGAAGAGGCCCAAAAGCTGGATGACCTTTACCACCAGAAGCTTAAGGTAGGCACTATTTATAAACTGAGACAAATTCAATGGGGGATTTGGATAGTGAGAATCGAAAGTTGTGTTCTGACTGGCCATTTGAGTCTTATTGGTGCTGTCACAGTCATAAACAAACTGATACATAATTGAGACTTCAGCGCTGAAGAAAGTCTTGATCTAACATCCAGTAGAACATCTTTGGTAACAAAAAAGAGCCCTCCTGTTGACTGAGTGGTCCCCTTAACATCCCCATTACTGCTTTGGCACCTGTCATCTTGTATAGCAACCCCTTCTCTTATGTTTGTTCTTGCCCTGAGAACTATATTTCTGAGAAAGAGTGATGCACAGGAAAAAATGCTACTTCAAAATAAGCTAGTGTTAATGTTAGAGGTGTAGGTTTGAAAGAGTTAGTGGAGCTGTAAACCACAAAAAGGGTCTGCATTACTTGGCTACTGATGCACTAATTAGGAGTTGAAGGCAGCTGACCATCACACTCTTGCCTCACAACACACCTAAACTCAGCTATTGATACTATGCTATTAGAGTAAGCCCTGGTCTACACTGGGTTGGGGGGGAATCGATCTAAGTTAAGCAACTTCAGCTACGTGAATAACGTAGCTGAAGTCGACTTGACTTACCGTGGTGTCTTCACCACGTTGAGTCGACTGCTGCCGCTCCCCCATCAACTCTGCCTGCACCTCTCGCGGCGGTGAAGTACAGGAGTCGATGGGAGAGCGCTCAGGGGTCAATTTATTGTGCCAGATAAATCGACCCCTGATGGATCAATCGCTGCCCGCCAATCCGGCGGGTAGTGTAGACATACCCCCAGGCAACAAAATATTTAACAGCTGTGATATTGGTAATAATACTTATTCATATAACTTTCAAAACACTATACAAACATTAGAAAGACTATCAACAATTTTTGAGCAGAAGTATGACTTATCTGCTATTATGAGTAACATTTAAGTTTACTAGAACTGAAAGCTCTGGAGTGCGGGAATTCTTTTTGTTGGTTTTGTGCATTTGATAGCACTATGTGTATTGCCAACTTCACTCTTTCCCTGCATATAGTCAGTCTTTCGCCTGTTTTGTTTGAGCCTTTCACAGAGGAACAGGGGAAAGAAAAACTTAAAAATGGATATTCTTGTAAAATCACAAAAATGTGCAGGAGTAATCAGGATCCCAGAGTACTCCCACTGTGAGAGAGGTGAATACTACTGCCTATCTTAATTCTTCAAATAACTTGGGGGGGAGGGCGGGCTGGCTGTTAGACTTGGAAGGGAAGGCTGGAGCAACCCAAGCGTTGAAGGGTGGAGTGGGAGTTGTACTCCAGAGTAGTACAAAGGGACCCCCTTGAACTCTCTCATTTGGTTTCCAAATAAGCTGCAGCATGGCATTACAAGTGTGTTGATTTACTAATTCTAATATGAGTATTGGTTGGAAATTGAGAGAGAACAATTTTGTCTCTTAAAAATAAAAAATAGAAATACTAACTTTCCTGTTACCATTACAGGAAGCAGAAGAGAGAGAGAGAAAATGTGCAACTGAGCTGGAATTATTGGAGAAGCATAAACACTTGCTTGAGAGTGGAATCAATGAAGGCTTCAGTGAAGCTATGAACGAGTTGCATGATGTTCAGCGGCAGTAAGTCCAACAACAGCTAGCGATTGGTTTTTGAGATATATTGCACAGGTCATTCAGTGTTAAGTTTTAACATGTCTAGCATTATATGATGATATTTTTATAGTTCCTTAAGTGAGTAAGTACCCATTTCAGTTATTTTTCATGAGACTCAATATCATTACCCTCCTTCTGCAAGCTTAGAGCTATAAAATATTTTCCCTCCACAGTAAATGTGCTTTGCCAGGATATTTAACCAGTTTGCCCCATAGTTGTGTTCAGTTGTCTTCCAGTGTACCTTCATATGATGTATTTGGTTATAGTGAGAGTGTAAATCCATCAGAGTTCAGTAAAGACATACTTGAGTGCAGTAATTCATCCAGAAAAATCCAGGAAAGCTGTATTTTGATCCTGATAGACAGGATTTTCTCTGTTGTTCTTCTTTTCCTTGTGATCCTTTACTTTTTATTGACCAGCATAAAAATTATCCTTGTTTTTCAAAGTTAAGTTTAAGAAAACAAGTCTGATCTAATTCAAATAAATTATCCCATAAAAAGTTGTATTACTCTGAACCATCAGCCAGAGTAAAGTGATTCTGTTTCCACTGTTGTTCAACTTGTATAATTAAGGAAAGGGCTTTTTATTCTTTAGATACCAGGTTGTTATGCAGATGACAACAGAAGAGAGTAGGAAAGTGGGTGATAATTTGAACCGACTGTTGGAAGTGATTGCTACTCATGTAGTATCAGTAGAGGTAAGTCAAACTTGTTGCTGTCTAAAATGAAATCCTTCTGAACGTGGGACTTTCCGAAGGATAACTGCATCTGTATTAAAGAGTTTGCTCCTTTGAATAAAATACCAATCATAGCATCTATAGTCCTGTTAAAAAGAGCTTGGAGCTTCTGATAATAAAGTTGATGAGTTTAATCCTTTGTTCAGTAGAAGTCAGGAATGGCAGCTGAAATTTAGTAGTCCTTCCTTGTCCATTTTAATCTTCCTCCCTCCTCCTCCTGCGTCTCCCTCAAGAATAGAATGACTTAAAATATTTCACATTTAGAAGTTGAGATTACTCAAAACACATGCAGCTCGCAAATCCCAAATACTTAAGAAGAAACCATCGATCAACATTATTAGAGAAAGCAATAGTTTAACTAGTTTGCTGAAACTCTCTTTCAGAAATACCTGGGTGAGCAGAATGTAAAGGTTGATAGAGACTTTGAAGAATTCATGTCAGAAGATTTATTGGCAAACTTAAGAGAGATCCTAGACAACTATAAAAAGAAGGCTGATGCAGTGTAATTCTCAAAAAGGATGAAGAAGATAAAAATTTTGAATTTGCAGAGCTCTAGAGGCATCCGTCCTTCAATGTAGGCATCACCTGTCAGAGATTTCCTTGTTAGCTGAATTGCTGTTATGTTTCATAGACTCTTTTACAAATGTACATAGCTTCCTTTTAGTTTTTAGTATGTGCATCATTCTATAAAACAAATTAAGAGGTTAATCAAATTATTTGCAAATAAAGTAATGGATTTGTTTTTACTTTCTTTGTTATCCATTTATGCAACTATGGCAAGACACAACCCAGAGAACAAATTTAATTTTAATCCCTCTGTAACTAGTAGGAGGTGTTCACGTTACTTGTGCTCCTCCAAGAAATATTTAATGGGTTTAAGATACAGCGCTACCATTCTGAAAAATGACCTGGAATGGATTTATAGATGGGACATCAAGTCCCACTGCTAAAAGGGACATTGCCAACTTGAAAATCTGCCATCTGAAAACTTTGTATTGACTAATGTTGCAATAAACCTATAAGATTACTAATAACTGAGATGAAAGGGGTTTTTTTCCCATTTTTGTGTTTACTGTGCATTTGACAGTATATAGGAAATGTAACTGTTTCTATTGATGGTGCACATCCTTCCCCACGCCCTGCAAGAGACAGTGTTTTGGTTTTTTAACCAGTGGCAGCAGCAGCACCAAAAGAGAACAGGCAGTAGACAGGGGAGGAGGACTGTGCTTGAGCATGTTTGGTATTGCTCACAGACCTGCTGACACTCAGAGGAAACCACCTGGCAAAGGCTTAACTGTACTTTACAAGCAACTCCTGTCTCAGACCTGACAAACTGATTACACCAGTACCCCTCTTTCATGGTATTTATTCATAAAGGGTAGCATATAAGGTCTCTACTGAAAGCCTGTAATTTATCAATACTCATAATCATTGTGAAATGTGTGCACAGGTAATAATTAAGGAATCATCTGTCTCAGTGATGGCCTGTTCAATCAGGAAAGAGTTGTCATCGCACCCTGGTTAGCTGGTGATATAATGCCAGGCTCAATAATCTACCGTGGCCCCATCTCTTAACAGTCAAAACCATCAAAGTCCATTGCAAACATTCAAAACCATATGGAGATAAAAAGGGAACGTTATTCACAGAAATGGCGATCTCCGGTCTGTTATAAAGACAAAAGACTGATTCAGTATGTCACAGGGTGGAGAAAGACACTCTGCATCCATTCACTGAGGAGACATCTTGTTGAGTGGAGGTATTTCATAAAAGACTGATTCCTGGAAAACCAGCCAGCTCCCTATCAGACTGACCTTTTTAGGGGGACTACTTTATTAAATAGGAAGGATATCTATTAAGTGTAGGTCCTAGTTTGTGTTTTATTATTTTGTTTTATAGTGTAACCATTTGTTTCTATGACTCTTGTTTCTCATTAACTATCCATTCTTGCTTAAAGAAAACCTTTTTGTTTTATTATAAATGCTGTCTGTTACATATTGGGCCCTACCAAATTCAAGTTCCATTCTGGTCAATTTCATGACCATAGGATATGAAAAATTAGCCAATTGCACATTTACAGCTGAAATTTCACAGGGGGCGTCCCAACCTAAAAGCGGGTCGTGGGGGGGTTGCAGAGCTGTTGTGGGCTGTTGCCACCCTCACTTCCATGCTGCCCACAGAGCTAGGCTCTGAAGGCAGCAACCACAGAACTTCCTGTAGCTGAAGGAAGCTTCCGGAGGTAGAGGTGAGTCTGATCTCCCCGGTGCTGCTGGGAGCACCCCAGCTGGGGTCTTCTAACTGCTAGTCCCAGCCAGTGGCAAATTATTGCGTGGGCCCACAGGGCTCTTGCCCAGGACTCCCAGCCAATTTGGGGGCACCCTGGAGAAATTGGTGCCTGAGCCCTGGAAGATGCCGCAGGGGCAGAAGCTCCAAGCCTGACTCCTGGCCGGGCTAGGGAGTGACAGAACTTGCTCTTCCCCTGCACAGCTAGTCTCGTGGGGAGATCAGACCTATGTCCAAGTACCTTCCTTGGCTGCAGGAAGTTCCGGGGCTCCTGTAGTGCAGAAGTGAGGGTGTACTGCCCTCACTTCTGCATTGCCTCTGAAAGTTGCTCTGATCTCCCCACTGAAAGCGACTGCTGGGGAAGAACAAGTCCTGTGCTTCCCCAGCCTGGCTGGGACTAGCAGTGAGGAGCCTCCTACTGGAGGATTGGATTTCACGGGGAAGGACTTGTTTCACAGTCTGTGAACTTGGTAGAGTCTTAGTTATTATAGGTGCGATGATTCAAAGTAAAACTGGTAAACTTGGATACGCTTAAGAGCAGAGAATCTGGGATTTCTGTGAGTAGCCAAGATAAGGGGCTGGATATCACAGGGGAACGATTCAAGAGGTCTTGGGCACTTGTTAATCTGCAAGGTAAAGACAGGGATGAAATAGCCCAGAGTAGAGTGCTGGAGTCGCTGGCTGGTCGGTGGTGTTACAGAGCTAACACCCAGCTACCTCAGGGGATAGCGAAATAACTCCAATCTGGGTACCCCAAGAACTGTCACACCTGCCCAAAGACCCTTCTCAACATAAAGCAGAGTAGAAAAACCCTTAACAATTTTTAAAGAAGGTTTTTTGGGGGGGAATTAAGGACAATATTGAACCTTGTTAAGTAGTATAGAAAAAGTGAGCTTAGTCTATTAAGTCACGTTGTATCCCTTTAAGTGGTCCACATTCCCAGAAAACAACCTTATCTTGCTACCCAGATATGTCTGAACCAGAGACAGATGTACGCAAGGCATGTTATCCTCTCTGGCAACATGGAAGCTACTGTTAGATATACTATTATTTTTACAGAAAGCTATTGGGTTGTTAAGCAAAAGCTCTCATTATAGCTTACTTTAGCACCTCTTCATCCTGTCTTCCTTAGAGGGGTTAAAATTAGTGTCTATAAGAGAGGTTCAAGCCTAATAAACAGGAGAACGTGGGTAGCTATCTTTTAAATCAGTCTTGTTTCTCTTTTTTGTTTCCTACTTTGTACAGCAGACATGGACTTTTTTTAAAATCAACATTTATTGTCCTTAGTAATTAAATGTACCACAGTATCTCCCAGCTAGCTAACAGAAAATACTTCAGTCAATATTTGGATTTTTTGATGTATCAACTGTGTATAGTAATAAATAATAAAATATCATTGATGCTAATGAATAAGTATCTATAATAAAAACTAATTACCCCATTGTGTTTTAGAGTTGCTGCTTATGCTTTCATCAAGTCTCTAGAAGGCAGATGACAAAACACAGTCCAATGTGTAAATCTACCTGCAGCTAGGTAGTGTTTGAAACACAAACCCACACAATAAAACAAAACCTGAGCTCAAATCATCTCTCAACAAAGATTATGCACAGGTCTGAGCTGGATGTCTCTTTAATATGTTATATATGGCTTATATTGTGCTTTCAGATTATAGAAAATAGCCTGGAATTAATGTGGTATGTATGAGATCTTCTGGCTCACAAATGGGTATTCTGCTTCAAACATTGTCATTGGGATGGTAGCTTTAAATATTAGGTTCCTAATTATCCATTCTCCCACTTTACACTCCAATAAGTTATCCCGACCATACAGACTGTTACAAAGGTTTACAAGTAGCTAATACTCCCATTTCTCCTCTTACTCAAGGCTCTCTGTTCCCCGCTCTCTCGCTTGCCATTTTTAAGCTGTCCTCTTCTGCTTGAACAGCCTCCCTCTTCCTGCGAGCCAGACAAATTTTCTTCTTTTCAGAATGCATTTATTTTGGTTCATTTTCTACTACGTATATGCTCGCCAGAGCCATATACTCCTACTCTAATTATAAGGAAGTAACAAACAAATATACACAACAAAGCTCCTCATATGACCTGTTATGATTAGATTTTGAAAAAGCTCTCCCAAGGGCCATGTTTTCTTTCATTGCTTAAGTCTCTGTCCTCCCCTGCTTCCCTAACCAACTTGTCACTAGGTGTTTGTCTAATTTTGGGCACAACTTGCAGTCTTACTCTTAGGAGTTGTCTACTGATTATAGTGAATAAAATCGGAATAAGATTACATGAGTAAATCTCATTTCAGTGGGACTACTCACAGGGGTAATGGGTGAGAAGTTGGAGAATCCAGGCCAGAATGTCTTGCTCTTGAGTATTCTGTAAATTTCCTGCTCAAATATTAAAGCTGCTTGAATAATGGAAAAATTTCTACATTTGAAATTAATATTATTTGCAATAAATTATTTAATTGGCTATGATTTTTGGGCTAGATCACAGCATGTAAATTATATATATATACATATTTTAAGTTAATGGAGCTGCACTGACTTCTACACCAGTAGAAGATTTGGCCCTCTGTAATGTGCTATCTACACCCATGCCACAATGATTACCAGCTGAAGTTAGTAAAACAGGTTGCAATTTAGCTAATCCTTCTAGTTTCTTCAAACTTCCAGACTTTTTGGAGTGTGGGTGCTCCTCGTCTTTTTCTGAAAACCCAGCTTCTTTAAGGTGTCTGGAGTTGGGCACTCAAAAATTGAAGCACTCATAATTAGTCATTTCTGAAAATCTTGCTCACGGAATGAGGCTTCTTCCCCAACATGAGTTTGTAATCTAATAGGTAATCTTTCTGTTATTCCAGAGGAGAAATAGGCCTTCTTGAAATGGAATGTTGCTCTTAAACTGCTGCACCAAAGACAACAGAACATTACTACTTTGAATCTATTTTGCTACTAAAGTACATTGTCTTAGTTGGAAACAAATGTATCTGCTACTGGTTATCGGTATGTAGCAATTTGTAATTGGTTCTTTGGCTTTTGTTTGGATACAGTATACTGGTCTACTAGTTTATCACAGATATAGCTATTGTACAGAATGTGATTGCTTAGAAGTTCCTTATAGATTTGGGGGGTATTTTATATTGAATAAAATGTTAAATACCTCATTTTCCTAAATGATTCTATTATGAGAAGGGTGGGATAAACCACATAAAGAATGCACATAACACTGGAGTGTGGCTGGAGAAACTTTCTGGTAGATAAGGAGTGCCTCTTTCAACAAAAACTAAATGAATTCCCTGACTTATGTTTTGGAGCTGTATTTGTCTCTAGGAAATGCACGTTTTGAATGTGGAAATATTTTCAAAAAATGGATAGATTTCTTAAGCTGTTTAAGACAGAAAAAATAATAATAATCCAGGAAAGTATAAACTGACCTTCCTTAAACTTTGGGGTGGGGGGGGGTTAAAAGCACTACAAGGGTGTAGATGCACACATCCAATTGACCTTAAATAGGACTTGTGTGCCTAAATCTCCTAGGTGCTTTTGAAAATCTCTCTCACTAGGTTTCCTGACCTCTTGTTATAGTTGAAGCATTAGAGGTCCACCTAACTTAAATCACACTTCAGTCTAAAAGTTTGTAACCTAATATAGTTACAAGTAACACCTCAGGTTACTGAACTGACAGATTACAATATTTTTTCCCAATGTACTTTGTGCGTTTGACAGCACTTTACAATTTTATTCTTTCCCCTATGTTGTCAGTCCCCCTGTTTGTGTGGCCAAAAACCCAGCAGGGAGTCTTTGGGACTGAAATCTGGTCTACTTTTTATGAGTAGAGTAAGTTTCAAGTTGACTGTCCCCTTTTATGGGCCAAAATTTAAAATTACGCCAATTATGTATGTATAGCCATTATTTCATATGTGCATTCTTTCTGCAGGTGAACTATCACTTCCTTTTTAAGAACTGACATTAAACATAGATTTTTACTTTCCATATGCATAATGTATCTCACAAATTAAAAATATTTTTTTAAAAATGTGGTTGTAAAACCACAAAAATTAGTAGGGGCAATATAAGGGCAGGTGAATAAGCAGAAACTTTTTTTAAAAAGCATCACTGGGATATCTAACATCCAGACAGCCATGTTTTAAGGCCCTATCTGAAGGATTCATATCTAGTAAATTTCATGGTTCTCCCTTGGAGGGAAGAAGGGCCTAATCCAAACTGCTGGAATATAGTGGTTCTAGGTAGATGAGTGTTTCCCAAACATTTAAAAATGAAAGGGTTTTGTGATCCAACTTCTTTCCCATTCACAATCATGTAACATCTCTTGATCATTTACAGCAATTACTTGGAAAAGTAAAATGGGTAAGTGTACATTTATCTGTATTCAGAGTAACAGCCGTGTTAGTCTGTATTCGCAAAAAGAAAAGGAGTACTTGTGGCACCTTAGAGACTAACCAATTTATTTGAGCATAAGCTTTCGTGAGCTACAGCTCACTTCATCGGATGCATACTGTGGAAAGTGTAGAAGATCTTTTTATATACACACAAAGCATGAAAAAATACCTCCTCCCACCCCACTCTCCTGCTGGTAATAGCTTATCTAAAGTGACCACTCTCCTTACAATGTCTATGATAATCAAGGTGGGCCATTTCCAGCACAAATCCAGGGTTTAACAAAAACGTCTGGGGGTGGGGTAGGAAAAAACAAGGGGAAATAGGTTACCTTGCATAATGACTTAGCCATTCCCAGTCTCTATTCAAGCCTAAGTTAATTGTATCCAATTTGCAAATGAATTCCAATTCAACAGTTTCTTGCTGGAGTCTGGATTTGAAGTTTTTTTCTTGTAATATAGCAACTTTCATGTCTGTAATTGCGTGACCAGAGAGATTGAAGTGTTCTCCGACTGGTTTATGAATGTTATAATTCTTGACATCTGATTTGTGTTCATTTATTCTTTTACGTAGAGACTGTCCAGTTTGACCAATGTACACGGCAGAGGGGCATTGCTGGCACATGATGGCATATATCTTGGTGGATGTGCAGGTGAACGAGCCTCTGATAGTTTGGCTGATGTTATTAGGCCCTGTGATGGTGTCCCCTGAATAGATATGTGGGCACAGTTGGCAACGGGCTTTCTTGCAAGGATAGGTTCCTGGGTTAGTGGTTCTGTTGTGTGGTATGTGGTTGCTGGTGAGTATTTGCTTCAGGTTGGGGGGCTGTCTGTAGGCAAGGACTGGCCTGTCTCCCAAGATTTGTGAGTGTGTTGGGTCATCCTTCAGGATAGGTTGTAGATCCTTAATAATGCATTAGAGGGGTTTTAGTTGGGGGCTGAAGGTGATGGCTAGTGGCGTTCTGTTATTTTCTTTGTTAGGCCTGTCCTGTAGTAGGTGACTTCTGGGAACTCTTCTGGCTCTATCAATCTGTTTCTTCACTTCCGCAGGTGGGTACTGTAGTTGTAAGAATGCTTGATAGAGATCTTGTAGGTGTTTGTCTCTGTCTGAGGGGTTGGAGCAAATGCGGTTGTATCGCAGAGCTTGGCTGTAGACAATGGATCGTGTGGTGTGGTCAGGGTGAAAACTGGAGGCCTGTAGGTAGGAATAGCGGTCAGTAGGTTTCCGGTATAGGGTGATGTTTATGTGACCATCGTTTATTAGCACTGTAGTGTCCAGGAAGTGGATCTCTTGTGTGGACTGGACCAGGCTGAGGTTGATGGTGGGATGGAAATTGTTGAAATCATGGTGGAATTCCTCAAGGGCTTCTTTTCCATGGGTCCAGATGATGAAGATGTCATCAATATAGCACAAGTAGAGTAGGGGCGTTAGGGGACAAGAGCTGAGGAAGTGTTGTTCTAAGTCAGCCATAAAAATGTTGGCATACTGTGGAGCCATGCGGGTACCCATAGCAGTGCCGCTGATCTGAAGGTATACATTGTCCCCAAATGTAAAATAGTTATGGGTAAGGACAAAGTCACAAAGTTCAGCCGTATTGTAATGCAGTTTAACAGCTGGAAACAAGAAGAACCAACACTGGATGAAATCCTGACCCACTGATTAATGATAACACTCCCACTGACTTCATTTGAATCAAGATTTCACCTATGTGATCAACTTGCTCTCCAAGGACCACCCATTGCCCATATACTGTAGTTTGGGAAACTGGTCTAGATAGTCTAAAATGCCAGTGAGGCCACTAACTCATCCCATTTACTCAATTCAAAACAGAACACAGTGTTAATAGCTAATAATAGGATCATCCATTTGACAACTCATGATTATCTAAAGCACTGAACGGCTATATGCAGCAGCCATCCTGAATTTGTATTAAAAAAATTAAAATAAACACCTTGGTCTTCCTCCAGCTGAATACACAGAACAATACTATGATTGAACACTTTACATATTAGACATATATTACCAAGCTAAAGCAGGAAAAAATGTAATGCAAAGAAAAGCAACAAAAAAGGCCTCTCATCTTTTAATCAGTTTCTGCTCTACAGCTATGTGCCGTGTCACTGGGGTACCAGGCCTGCTGAAAAGAACAGCACCATAATATCTCTCCTTATGTACCAGCCAGAGAGACTCAGCAATGCTACAGATCAGGATGGCGTGATATTCTCTTCCTGGGTATTGGATGTTGATGGGTATATTGCTTTGTAACGGTTGGTGAAAATCTTAATGATATTAACAAATATTTTGAAAAAAACATGAGTAGTAGTTACATTGGGCACAATCTGTCAACTTTTTTCTGATAGGGCAGTAAATTGATTTCATTTAATGAAGTTATTTTATTAATTTATGAGTGACTTTAACACCTTTTTATTCAGAGAAGATTTTTTGCCAATTAATTGTTCTCAGCTACGGGCTATATTATACAATGATGCCCAGGTTCTTGTGGTTGATATGAATGTGATTTCTGTCTCTTTATAATATGCTTTATTTCTGCTACATGGTCAACCAGTTCTTGCTGGTTGATCTGAAGTGATCATGAGAAAACACTTCTGAAATTATTTCTTCTTCCTTTTTGATTTTATACATTTTCAAAAATTATTTATATAGCACTTTTCCTTCTGAAGATTCCAAAAGTAAGATCACTTCACCTACAACTGAATGCAGCCACCTCCACACTGAAAATGTGGTAGCAATTCTTTGCCAGAAACACAACACCAGTTTTATTTGTTTTTAAGGGGAAGTGATTAATAGTTGAATTTGAAGCTACAGTGAGAGTTTTATGTAAGTAGCATGTAAATATCCAAGTTGGAATTCCGTTCCCTTGATACTCATGTTTAAAAAAGTAAATACTGGTTCTCTAAATATTCAATCATGCATACACCAGTATCTTCTTTCTTAGGAGTAATTTTGTTGAATTTGTGTATGGAAACTGCTGCATAATAACATACACCATAATTGTGTATGGAAACTAACATTAACAATTCTACTTGTATTTGCTGATGACCATTTTGTGTAGTGGAATTCTGCTAACCATGTCTACAACTCAGATTTGTCCTCTGTTGACTTTACTGAGGTAGAATTAAGGTTATGGTTGATAATTGAGTGTGAGCTTTGTTTGAGAAATGCAACTTTAACTCTGCACATTCAACAGTTGGTAGCTGGTGGTAGTTTTTTTTGTTATTTTTCAAATCCTAAAAGATAATATGCACTCACACCACTAATAACTTTCTCCAAACTAAGTTTTTTGTGTCCCGTGTTACAGATTTGCCCTTCAAAGACTAACTTAGTCAGAAACAGTAGGCAAAATTAAGGAGACCAAATCTGCTCCCTAGGCCTGATGTAGCTTAGCTCCAGAAGATACAAGAAGCCCTTCTGTTTTAATGGAACTTTTTCAGTCCTGTAAAAAAAATAATTAGTCTGTTTCTTGCCCCAACCAAACAGCCTTCAGGAATTCTGTCCTTAAAAGCAGAAACAGTTAACTAGCCACTCAGGCTTTGCTTCACTACCCTCCAGACAGCAACTTCAATCCTGCATCTGAGAACTTCACTTGCCAAATATATCTTTTATTTCCCCTTTATCTTCCCATCCTCCTACCTTGTCCTGCACCCTTTAGGGAATATCTATCTGTCACTTCTTAGTGGCATGGAGGAGAATTATTTCAGACAAAGTGCTAGAAGTGATTGAAAAAAAGCATGCTTTCAAATGCCACTTCATGCTGCCCTCCTATCCTTTTTTTCTACTTCTCTTTTGAGGAATTCTTCAAATGAGAAAACTGTTGATAATTATTGTAAAATCATAGAAAAAGTTCCATACAGAATTGAGGGAAGGGATTCCCACTGTTTTCTTATCCCAAAAAGGAAGGGAAGCTACATCCCATAATAGGCTTGAGAGATTTGAACGTTCATCAAGAAATTCTGTTTGATGAGATTAACATCTATCATCCCTTTTTTGCCTTCAGATGACTGGTTTAAAGGTCTTGATCTGAAAGATGTCTGTTTACACATCTCAATCGGACAGTGTCATCAGAAACACCTTCACTTGTGTGTAGACCATGACCACTTACCAATACAAGAGCCTTCCTTGTGGACTAGCAACAGCACCATATATCCACAGAATTCCTAGCTGCAGCCCATCCAAGGTATCAGAACATTGATCTATCCTTATCTTCAAATATATCAAGGCTTAAGCTTATCTCTGAAAATGAATTGTCAGTTATCTGAAAACTGGGGCTGCAGATTAACTAAAAATTCCACCTTAGTGGAACATGGAAACTGATACCTGATAATGTTTTTGTTTTGTTTTGTTTTTACTTTGATACAAAATATAGATTACATATGTTCAACAAAGAAATTACACTAGTCAGAGAGATGGATTCAGGGGCAGAACCAACTTTAATGGAAATACATCCACCCTCTAAAAAGTACTACATCACAACTAACAACATGGCATTTCTTTTGCAATCTAGCTATACTTTAAACAAAACTTGTTAGACTGAAGAATCACTGTCTAGTGCTTTTTAGGAGCAGTATTAAATGTTTCCCATTAAAAGCCCTCCTGGCCTAAAGGAGAGGTTTCACAACATTCCAAACTATTAATTATTAATCCTGTTTATTATGGTAGTATATAAGTACCAACCAAGAATGCCTCTCACATCTGCTCTCATCAAGAATCCAATAGCTCCAAATTAGAACATTTTTACATCTGTTGGGGCTCCAGGTGTCCCCAGGAGGTCTCTTTTTACTTCACATAACACACAGTCAATCTGTAGAACTCATTGCCAGTGGATGTTGTGAAGACCAAAATTATAACTGGGTTCAAAAAAGAATTGGATAAGTTCATGGAGGATAGGTCCATCAATTACTATTAACCAAGATGGTTAGAAATGCAACCCCATGCTCTGGGTGTTCCTAAGCCTCTGACTGCCAGATGCTGGGACTGGATGACAGGGGATGGATCACCTGATGATTGCCCTGCTCTGTTCATTCCCTTGGAAGCATCTGACATTGGCCAATGTCAGAAGACAGGATACTGGGCCAGATGGAGCATTGGTCTGACCCACTATGGCCATTCTTACGTTCTTATATTCTTATTACCTCAAGCACTCAGGTGACATCTCATACCAGGATTACAAATGAGAATCTTCTTGAATTTAAATGAATGCACATTACAAAGCAAATAGCAACATTATTTAAAAAGTTGACCAAGCATCCAGAGATATTGGACTCATTTCTGTGGCGGACAATGCCTCAGTCATAATGCCTCAGTACAGCATTCCATTCCTCCCTCCTTTGGTATCCAAAGTCATGATATGCACAAATACCTCTTTCAGAGTAGCAGCCATGTTAGTCTGTATCCGCAAAAAGAACAGGAGTACCTGTGGCACCTTAGAGACTAACAAATTTATTTG
Organism: Lepidochelys kempii; assembly: GCF_965140285.1. NCBI lineage: Eukaryota > Metazoa > Chordata > Testudines > Cheloniidae > Lepidochelys > Lepidochelys kempii. Next base: position 84,884,495 of record NC_136381.1, read on the forward strand.
AGCATAAGCTTTCATGAGCTACAGCTCACTTCATCGGATGCATGCAGTAGAAAATACAGTGGGGAGATTTTATATACACAGAGAACATGAAACAGTGGGTGTTACCATACACACTGTAATGAGAGTGATCAGGTAAGGTGAGCTATTACCAGCAGGAGAGGAAAAAAAACCTTTTGTAGTGATAATCAAGGTGGGTTATTTCCAGCAGTTGACAAGAACGTGTGAGGAACAGTGCGGGGCGGGGGGGGGGGGGAAATAAACACGGGGAAATAGTTTTACTTTGTGTAATGACACATCCACTCCTAGTCTTTATTCAAGCCTAAATTAATTGTATCCAGTTTGCAAATTAATTCCAATTCAGCAGTCTCTCGTTGGAGTCTGTTTCTGAAGTTTTTCTGTTGAAGAATTGCCACTTTTAGGGCTGTAATCGAGAGACCAAAGAGACTTAAGTGTTCTCCAACTGGCTTTTGAATGTTATAATTCTTGACATCTGATTTGTGTCCATTTATTCTTTTATGTAGAGACTGTCCAGTTTAGCCAATGTACATGGCAGAGGGGCATTGCTGGCACATGATGGCATATATCACACTGGTAGATGTGCAGGTGAACGAGCCTCTGATAATGTGGCTGATGTGATTAGGCCCTATGATGATGTCCCCTGAATAGATATGTGGACACAGTTGGCAACGGGCTTTGTTGCAAGAATAGGTTCCTGGGTTAGTGTTTTTGTTGTGTGGGTGTGGTTGCTGGTGAGTATTTGCTTCAGGTTGGGGGGCTGCCTGTAAGCAAGGACTGGCCTGTCTCCCAAGATCTGTGAGAGTGATGGGCCTTCCTTCAGGATAGGTTGTAGATTCTTGATGATGCGTTGGAGAGGTTTTAATTGGGGGCTGAAGGTGATGGCTAGTGGCGTTCTGTTATTTTCTTTGTTGGGCCTGTCCTGTAGTAGGTAACTTCTGGGTACTCTTCTGGCTCTGTCAATCTGTTTCTTCACTTCAGCAGGTGGTTATTGTAGTTGTAAGAACGCTTGATAGAGAACTTGTAGGTGTTTGTCTCTGTCTGAGGGGTTGGAGCAAATGCAGTTGTATCGTAGAGCTTGGCTGTAGACAATGGGGTCAGATTCTGTATTTGAACTGAGACTCCCCACAGTTAGAGCATGGAAGCTGACACTCTCGTATATGGATGGACTTACATAGCTCACCATAAGTGCAACAAATACATCTCATAAGAGCTAATCACACAATACTTATATGCAGATATTTGTCATTACATGAATTTCATGCATTCTATATCTACTGCCAACATGTATTTGTCAGATACATACACTTGTCACCCACTCATTCAAGGGTAATTTATGCTTCCTCATCCTAATATGAAAGGTTTGGACCATACGTATTCCCAAAAAAGACAATCACTTCCTACTTGAGACCTTAATTTGGTACTCACAACAAAAATCGACACTCTGAGCCATTGCCAGACTGTTCTTTATTTCATCTGTGCATTAAAACAGCATTTCTGATTGCTATCACTTGAATGTGTTGACTGAATTGCAGGCACTTATGGCTGATCCACCCTTCATCATAGGATAAGGGGGTTCTTCACCACAACCCAGTTTTTCCTGAAAGTGGTTACAAGACAATTGTAGGGACATAAAATTACCATACTGAGTCAGAGCTCTGGTCCATCTAGTCTAATATTCTGTTTCCAACAGTGGCCCACCAGAGGCTTCAGAGGAAGGAGTAAGAAATCCCATCATAGGCAGATGTGGATTCAGCCCTCAATGCTGCCAACAAGTTGCCACTGTCAGGACCATCTCCACAGCTGTGGTGATATGACAGACATCATGGCTTCACCTCTCGAAGGAGGTGTAGATCACTGTGGAGGACATCCCCTTTCAGGGGGTGAAGCTCTTCACCGAGAAGAGAGATGCCTCTCTCCACTCCTTGAAGGATTCCAGGGCCACTCTCAGGGTCACTGGGAATCTACACGCAGGGGCAAAAGAGATGTTTCGGCCTTCAGTACCAACAAAGGCCTTATTCATCCCAATTCCTGTCACAACAGCACTATGAGCCTCAAAGGAAAAAGGGGAAATTCTCAAAATGGAAGCCTTCCAGCTCCCAATCCTTGACCCAACCACCTGGCCCTAAGCACCACTTTTGACGGGCAGGTCAAGGTGCTGCAAGACCTCTCCCCACTACTACCAGTGCCCATGCACCTGTCTGGCCACCCTTTGGCAGCATTCCACAGTGCCTGGGAGTGCATAACATTGGATAGATGGGTCCTAGAGATCATTAGATCTGGTTACTCCATCCACTTCACCCTCCCTATCCCTCCCACAACACCCTTCCCTGTCCCTCTTCAGGTACCCTTCTCACAAAAGTCTACTAAAGCAGAAAATAAACTGCCTCCTGCAGTTAGAAGCCATAGAAACAGTACCTCAACATCTCTGAGGCAATGAGTCATACTCTTGTTACTTCCTAATATGCAAAAGAAGGGAGGGTGGAGATTCATTCTGGACCTCAGAACTCTCAACAAATTTGTCGATGCTCAGAAGTTCAAGATGGTCATCTTGTCAACAATCATTTCATCACTGGAACAGGGAGACTGGTTTTTGGCCCTCGACCTACAGGACTTTTCACATTTCAATACTACCAGCTCACAGACCTTTTCTCAGGTTCTCTGGGACACAACCACAATCAATACAGAGTCCTCCCCTTCGTTCTTTCATCGGTCCTGAGAGCATTTTCCAAATTTCTCTCAGTGGGGCCACCCATCAACGATCAGATGAGATAATGATCTATCCTTACCTAGATGATTGTCTCCTCAGAGCCCGATCACTTCAGGGGGCTTGTTGAGCCACCAAAGCCACAATATGCTTGTTCATGGAACTGGGCCTACACATCAATTCCCAGGAATTCATAGGGGCCAATCTCGACATGGTACAGGCCAAAGCCTTCCTACCTCAGGACTGGTTTCTATCCCTGGTCTCACTTATAGGCACAGTTCAATGCAGCCTTCAAGTGCCAGCCAGAATCTTCCTCCAACTCCTGGGGCATATAGCAGCAAGCACGGAGGTGATTCCACATGCCAGACTCCACATGCGATGCCTACTGCTGTGGTTCAGCTCAGTTTACAGACCGAACAGAGACAAACTGGACATACCCCTGTTACTGCCCACCAGGATCAAGAACTCCCTGGACTGGTGGAAGAACCGAGCCAATGCATACAAAGGGATCCCCTTCTTACAGGTTCCACCTTCGTCGCTACTTACCACAAACGCATCCCATAGGATGGGGCATGCATTTAAACAGTCTCATAATGCAAGGCAAATGGTCACCTGTGGAGATATCCCGGCAAATCAATCTCCTCAAGTTGAGAGTGGTCAGGAATGCCTGTGCCAGTGATAACAGGATCATGTACGAAAATCCTAAGAGACAACATAGCCCACATGTGTTATATCAACCATCAGTCAGGAGCAGATTGTCCTCCCTATGCATAGAGGCAATGAAACTATGGAACTGGTGCATCTCTCACAACATTACCTTGTCTGTGGCTTACTGCCCAGACATGCAAAACTCAAGAGCAGACAAGCTCAGTCTCAAATTCCCACATGAGTGGGAGATGCACCCATGAGTACATCACAACTTGTTCATATGGAAGGGAACACCATCCACAGATCACCACTTTACCACTCCTCCTCCTGTGGGAAAAGGAACTTCTTTTTGCCTTCCCTCCATTTCCTCTTTTGCTGAAGATCTTGATAAAGATAAAGATGGATGGAGCTTATGTAATTTTAATTGCTCCCATGTGGCTGGGACAGACCTTGTACTGTTACCTGACGCACTTCATGATGTGCCACCAATCTCCCTTCTGGCCATCCTGCACCATCTCTTTTAGGACAAAGGGCATACCATACATCCCAAATTGGCGGTCCTCTGCCTCAAAACATGGCTCCTAAATGGCTCCAGCACCTAGAAAACTCATGCTCAAAGGAAGTGCAAGAGGTTCTACTACATAGTAGAAAATCCTCTATATGATGCACTTACCAGCAGAAATGGTCCAGGTTCTAGATTTGGTGCATGCCCCAATAAATCTCTCCAGTGTCAGCAAGTCTTCCACATATTCTGAAATATCCCCTAATCCTTAAAAGATTGGGGTTATCCCTGAGCAATCGCAGGGTCCACCTGGCAGCTATTATCGCATTTCACCCATCCATAGAGGGGTACTCAGTACTTTCATACCCAACCACTAAAAGGTTCCTTAAGGGAATAACAAACCTCTTCCCTCAACCTCAGCTTCCTTACCCTCTCATGTGACCTAAACCTAGTGCTGAAAGGACTGACCAGGCTCCACTTTGAACCTATGGCCACCCGTTCGTTAGCATTCCTATCGATGAAAAAGGTTTTTCTGATAGCAATTACCTCAGCTAGAAAAATTGGGGAAATAGCAGCTCTGATGATGCATCCCCCATACACAGTATTCTTCCCAGATAAGATTACACTCAGGCTGCATCCAAGGTTCATCCCGAAAGGGACCTCCTCGTTTCATATGAATCACTCAATTCACCTTCCTGCCTTCTACTCCAAACCTCACTGAGACAATAGGGAGGCCATACTACATGCCCTAGATGTCAGAAGAGCCCTTGCATTCTACCTCAGTAGGACAAAAGCCTTCAGGAAGTCCCCTAGACTATTCCTCTCTATGGCAGAAAGATCTAAGGGCTCAGAGATATCAGTCCAAAAACTCTCTAAGTGGGTCTCAAATTGCATCAGACAGTGCTACCAAATTCATAACATGACCTCTCTAGATTCGATCCATACACATTCCACGAGATCACTTCCTAATCTGTTGCCTTCTTTAAGGATGTCCCCATCTCAGAGATATGCAGAGCAACGACGTGGGCGTCAGTCCACACCTTTGCAGAACATTATGTGATCACTGGGGACACTGCTTCTGATGCCATCTTTGGCTCCACAGTACTATCATGTCTGACTAACTCAACTCCAAAGTCCCAGCCCTCCAAGTGGGGTACTGCTTGGGAGTCACCTACAGTGAAGCATCCATATGGACAATACTCGAAGAAGAAGAAGAATTTGTTCACCTTGTGCAGTAACAACGATTCTTTGAGATGTGTATCCCTATGGGTGCTCCATTATCCTCCCTCCTCCCCTCAACTTAGGAGTTCTCGTTTATGATTCTGTGGTGGAGAAGGAACTGAGGACCGTTAGCCCACGCATATGGCCCAGCATGAGGAGAGACACCACATGTGCAGGCCAAAGAAACACTGCTACTGAAGTTCACCAATCAGCAGCGCACAGATGCAGTTACACCTAGAGCGGAGCACCCATAGGGACACACATCTCGAAAGGTGCGTGACTTCTTTTAAGGCCTAACATCTATATAACTAAAATCTATTATTTTTATGCTCTCTTAACTTTTTATTTTTCTATCAGTGTCCTCTTTCCATGAGGATTTAAAATAAGTATCCAATTTATATTTAAATAAAACAGAATTATAAATCGTGCTGAATTATAAATCATACTGAAAAATTAAATACCTGGCAATTACAGTAACTCTTTTAACAGGCTTGGGGACAAAGTGAATAATGAGGGCCTAATTTTAATGCAAATAAAAGTGCCTGAGCTGTAGGTTGTTATATAATTTTTCTTTCCCTCCTGGCATATTTATTCTGAAGCCACCTGAAAGAAGTCAGGAGGTTCTCAAATAAGTAATTAATGATGTTGAAAGTGGAATTGCTCTGTTTTACATTTAGGAAAACTTCTAGTCTAAACAACTGATGAGTAGCAAAGATTATGCTACAGGAGACTGAAAGACTCATCTTTGATATAGCTGAAGCTAAAGAAATGTCAAGCTCTATTGTAGAGGAATGTTTAAAAATCTGTGCCTTTTCATAAACTGTGAATGTGTAATGGGCAGCCTGGAGGGCCAGACAGCCTAGTGGTTAGCGCATGTGGCTGCAAGCCCCCTACTTGGTTGTGGAGCCTCAGTCTTTAAGGCCCAGGTTCTCTCTCTCCACTAGGCCCTGGGTTTGTCAAACCCTGAACAGGGGCAATCCTCCCAACAGGGAGTCTAAATTTACTGCTCTGGGCTACTTCCTACCAATCTGTTCAGTTTGGGGCATGGACCCTGTCAAGGTTCCTCCCCCACTCTGAACTCTAGGGTACAGATGTGGGGACCTGCATGAAAAACCTCCTAAGCTTATCTTTACCAGCTTAGGTCAAAACTTCCCCAAGGTACAAAATATTCCACCCGTTGTCCTTGGACTGGCCGCTACCACCACCAAACTAATACTGGTTACTGGGGAAGAGCTGTTTGGACGCGTCTTTCCCCCCAAAATACTTCCCAAAACCTTGCACCCCACTTCCTGGACAAGGTTTGGTAAAAAGCCTCACCAATTTGCCGAGGTGACTACAGACCCAGACCCTTGGATCTTAAGAACAATGAACAATCCTCCCAACACTTGCACCCCCCCTTTCCTGGGAAATGTTGGATAAAAAGCCTCACCAATTTGCATAGGTGACCACAGACCCAAACCCTTGGATCTGAGAACAATGAAAAAGCATTCAGTTTCTTACAAGAAGACTTTTAATAAAAATAGAAGTAAATAGAAATGAAGAAATCCCCCCTGTAAAATCAGGATGGTAGATATCTTACAGGGTAATTAGATTCAAAAACATAGAGAACCCCTCTAGGCAAAACCTTAAGTTACAAAAAAGATACACAGACAGAAATAGTTATTCTATTCAGCACAATTCTTTTCTCAGCCATTTAAAGAAATCATAATCTAACACATACCTAGCTAGATTACTTACTAAAAGTTCTAAGACTCCATTCCTGGTCTATCCCCGGCAGAAACCAGCATATAGACAGACTATAGACAGACACAGAGACCCTTTGTTTCTCTCCCTCCTCCCAGCTTTTGAAAGTATCTTGTCTCCTCATTGGTCATTTTGGTCAGGTGCCAGCGAGGTTACCTTTAGCTTCTTAACCCTTTACAGGTGAGAGGAGCTTTCCCCTGGCCAGGAGGGATTTCAAAGGGGTTTACCCTTCCCTTTATATTTATGACAGACCCTATAATTCACTTAGTTGGGCGGCCTGCTTCCTGTAGGGTCTTTCTCATGGATCTTGAGCGGTGGCTCATCATGGTCCCATGCTCCTTTGGGCAGGCAGCTGCAAGCTGGGGAGGCCAGACCCACAATGTCCCTGGGCTTCGCCCACTCAGTTGCCTCCAGAGCTGGAAGCTCCTAGGTCTCCTCCAGAGTCTCCTGCAGCTGGTGGGGAGCGACTGCCTTGGTGACTGCCTTGGTGAGCAGGTTAGTAGTCCTTCCTTTCAGTTAGAGAGGCGACTAGCTCTTGCCCCTTTGCCAGTCAGCCTCAAACTGAGCCAAGTTGTTTCCTTTTCTCCTCCCTTCAGGCCTGGCATTGCTGTAGATATAATGGGGCTGGGCTAGCTGCGCTGGGCTGTCTTTAACCCTTGATGTGCTGGCTGGCGGTTCCTCTGCTTCATCACATATTTCCCCCCCTCCATGATCCCATTTGGGGTCCAACCCCAACTCCCATCCGCTCTCCTCATTCCATGAAAAAAAGTCAACATTCAGGTGGTCTTTTCCAGACCATTGTTGAATGTGGAAGGAAAAGGGCTGGAGGGAGAGGTACCATCTCATAATTCAGGAGTTAGTATCTTTCATGGCATGTAGCCATCATAGGGGGGCCATGGTTTGTGACTAATGTGAAGGTAGAAGGTACCTTCTGCCCAGAAGGTAGTAGCAGAGCGAGTCCATACCGCACTTTACTGTAAATGCCTCCTTTTCAATTATGGAGTAGGCCTTCTCCCTTGGAAACAGTTTGCAGCTAATGTACCAGATTGTGTGTCCATCACTACCTGGGACAAAACGGCTTCTAGGCCTGCATCCAATGCATCGGTATATAGCAAGAACTTTTTGGTGAAGTCAGGTCTGCACAAAATGGGTCCTCAGCAGAGCTGGGTCTTCAGGGCTTGAAAAGCCTCCTCACAAACTTTGGTCCACTGGATCATCTTTGGGCTACCATTCTTGAGAAGATCAGTCAGAGGGACTGCAATGATTGCGAAACCAGGAATAAACTGGTGGTTGTACCTGAAAAATTGATGTACCTGTTTCCTTAAAGAAGGTGTGGGGAACATCTGGAGGGCTTGGGCTTTATTAATCAAGGTCAGACTGTGCCTTTTCCTAAAGATAGATTGTTTCATCCTTGCCCAGGTGGCATTTAGCAGGATTTGCAATCAGGCTGACCTCGTAAAGGGATTGTAGCATGGCCATCCCATGTTTTAGGTGGTCCTGCCAGTTTCAGCTGTAGACTATGATGTCATCTATGTACATGGCAGCATACTGGCTATGGAATTGGCGGATCCAATCCATTGGCCACTGGAATGTGCCCAGGGCGCCATGCAGCCTGAAGGGCATTGTCCAGAATTGAAAGAGCCCAAAGGGAGTGGAAAAAGCTATTTTTTCGATGGACTGTGGTGTGAGGGGTATCTGCCAATATGCCTTTGTCAGACTCAGAGTGGCAATGTACTCTGCTTTCTCTAGCTGGTTGAGCAGTTCATCCATGCAAGTTCACATCAAATTTTGAGACCACACTGACCTTTCGGAAATTGATGCAAAACTGGGTGGTCCCGTCAGGCTCAGGGACCAACACTACAGGGCTTCTCCAGTCACTGTATGATTCTTTGATTACTCCTAGTTTAAGTATTGATTAGAGTTCTCACTTCATGGTTTCCTGCAACTTCTGGGGAAGGGGTCGAGGATTTTCTCTGACTTTAAGCCCAAGTTCCATCTAGATGTTGTCTTATTAAATGGATCCATCCAAGTTGGGTAGAAAATATAGAGAAGAAGGTGGCAATCACCTGTCGAGTCCATGTCCTCTGGTCTAGGGGTAGGCTATTTCCAGTTTTGACCAGCCCCAGCTCTGAGGCCTCAGCAACCTGCTGGCCTAACTCAGGTTAAGGGGTGCTAGGGAGCTATTAGTGGGCTTTCTCAGTTTTTCCACAATTTTAAAAGATTCAAATGGTATATTTGCAGTACCTTTCACTTGTCCAGCTGTGGGATTTCGTAATTCACCTGTTCCACTCACCGCACCACTTCATAGCGCCTTTGCCATTAGGCTGGGAGTTTTGATTCGGAACTGGGTAGTAACGAGAGAACCCAATCAGTGGATTGGAACTCTCAGAGGTAAGCCCTTTTATTATAGGCTGCTTCCTATGTGCTCTGGGTGTGTAGGAGGTTTTCTCTGGCAAACAAGTCAAGAGGGTCAAGCTTCTCTCCAGGACATATTGAACAATGTTATAGGCCTGAGAGGGTTGGTCCTCCCACATCTCTCAAAAGAGTCCTAAGATCCCTTGGGGTTGCCTTCCATATAACAGCTTGAATGGCAACAAGCCAGTGGAAGACCTCAGGTGTTCTTGCATGCTGAACAGAAGAGGAGGGAGTAACTGGTCCCAATGTCGAGCATACATGATGATAAATTTTTGGAGCATCATTTTCAGTGTTCTGTTAAACCATCCCACCAGACCATCTGTTTGGGGATGGTGAACAGATGTCCTGAGAGCCTTGAATTTCAGCAGACTGCACAATTGTTTGATCATCTGGGACATGAAGTTCATTCTCTGATCTGTTTAGATCTCCCATGGCATCCTGACCCGAGCAAAGATTTTTATGAGTTTAGCAGCCACTGCTGTGGCATTCATTGTTTAAAGGTACTGCTTCAGCCTACCTGGTTGCATAGTCTACTATCACTAAAATGAACTAGTAGCCTACCTCGCTCTTTTCCAGGGACCCGACAATGTCCATTCCAATCCACTTGAAGGGCATGCCAACCAATGGGAGTGGGACCAAGGGAGTTCTCTCTGTTGGCCAGGGAGATGTATGATGACACTCCGGGCATAAATCATAGAAATCCTGAACATCTTTGCATACCCCAAACCAAAAAAAAAAAGGGCAAGAATCTGGACTAATGTCTTCTCCTTTCCGAGGTGTTCTGAGAAGGTGGGCAAGCTTGGCATGGGCAAGCTGCATCACCTCCCTCCAGTAGAATCGGGGTACCAGAAGCTGACTCTGGACTTCCCCAGTCTGTTGGTCCTTCTTGATGTGAATATATGCAGTCACTCTGAATTTCAAAGTGTGGGAATGTTTCCACTTGCAAGGGCTTGACTGTCTCCCCATTTACTACCACCATTTGGGTGTACACTCAGCTCAGCATGTTGTCTGCCTGTTGTTCCTCTACAAAGTTGGAGAATTGGGTCAGTATTCCCAGTCCAGACCATCAGTGGGCCCCATCCTGGTAAGCCTAATCAGGGCAGCAGTTACAGCTGGAGTAGGGTTCTCTGCCTGTACTGGAGCGGATGGCTACAGGATCGCAAGCACCTGCCGGACTAACTGTTGCAGCTGGGCCATTAGCTCATGGATCAACTGCTGCTGGTGGTTAGCCATCTGCCAAAGCAGTTGTTGCTGTTGCTGCTGGGGTGGGGTTTGGTTTGGTCATCCATTTTAATAGCTGCTCCATTTCCATTTAGTGGATGGGGTTTGGGTGCTGGCTGTTTGGGTTCCCCGCCCCCCGCCTTCAGTTCCCTTATCCAGTGACTAGGGCATCTGCTCACATTCTCCACTAAATCTGTAATGGGAGTCTGGAGGCCCAATGACCTAGTGGTTAGAAGGAATGGCTCCCTGCTTGGTTATAGTGTCTCAGTCTTTAAGCACGGGGGAGTGGTAGGGGGATCTGGGACCACCTGCTCCACTGAGTCCCAGCCCAGGGCCCTGTGTTTGTCAACCCTTGAGAACAGGGGCAGCCCTCCCATCAGAGAATCATAGAACTGGAAGGGACCTCAAGAGGTCATCTAGTCCAGTCCCCTGCACTCATGGCAGGACTAAGTATTATCAAGACCATTCCTGACAGGTGTTTGTCTAACCTGCTCTTAAAAATCTCCAGTGATGGAGATTCCACAACCTCCCTAGGCAATTTATTCCAGTGTTTAACCACCCTGACAGTTAGGAAGTTTTTCCTAATGTCCAACCTAAACCTCCCTTGATGCAATTTAAGCCCATTGCTTCTTGTCCTATCCTCGAGATTAACCAGAATAATTTTTCTCCCTCCTCCTTGTAACAACCTTTTATGTACTTGAAAATGGTTATCATGTCCCCTCTGTCCCCTCAGTCTTCTCTTTTATAGACTAAACAAACCCAGTCTTTTCAATCTTCCCTCATAGGTCATGTTTTCTAGACCTTTAATCATTTTTGTTGCTCTTCTCTGGACTTTCTCCAATTTGTCCACATCTTTCCTGAAATGTGGAGCCCAGAATTAGACGCAATACTCCAGTTGAGTCAGCGCAGAGTACAGCGGAAGCATTACTTCTCGTGTCTTATTTACAATACTCCTGCTAATACATCCCAGAATGATGTTTGCTTTTTTTGCAACAGTGTTACACTGTTGAATCATATTTAGCTTATGGTCCACTATGACCCCCTGATCTTTTTCCGCAGTACTCCTTCCTAGGCAGTCATTTCCCATTTTGTATGTGTGCAACTGATTGTTCCTTCCTAAATGGAGTACTTTACATTTGTCCTTATTGAATTTCATTCTATTTACTTCAGACCAGTTCTCCAGTTTGTCCAGATCACTTTGAATTTTAATCCTATCCTCCAAAGCACTTGCAGCTTGGTATTGTCCACAAACTTTATAAGTGTACTCGCTATGCCATTATCTAAATCATTGATGAAGATATAGAACAGAACTGGACCCAGAACTGATCCCTGACTGTGGGACCCCACTTGTAATGCCCTTCCAGCATGACTGTGAACCACTAATAACTACTCTCTGGGAACAGTTTTCCAACCAGTTTTACACCCACCTTATAGTAGCTCCATCAAGATTGCATTTCCCTAGTTTGTTTATGAAAAGGTCATGTGAGACAGTATCAAAAGTCCAATATACAGCCTATGAAAAGAATTGTCTGGGTTAGGCTGGAGAAGAAGCTCCCTAAAAGTGCAAAACTGGCTCCAGGGAGCACAGAGAAATGTGTCCCAGAGGAGAGCCCAGAGAAGGGGCAGGGAATCTCAGAAACCACTAAGGTGGGTGAGGATTCCTGTGACTCTGTAACACAGGGGAGCAGGGTGCTTCCAAGTATGGGAGGGGCTGAGACTAGCTCCTGTCCAGCAGAAGACAACATGCTCTCAGGCACAAGGGCAGGAGAGGTGTTGTTGGTGATTAAGGAAATGTTGTAGCAACCAGGCAAGGTACTAACAAACTTCAACAGGACTTTATTTTTAAAGTGGAAACTTCTTTACCAAGCTGCTACTGCACGCTCGGTAGCTCTCACTCCACCTCCTCAACTCCTCCCCCCTCCTTCCTGTTTCCTGTCCTTTCAGACTCCCAACAGCCAGTGCTCCCAGTTCTAATAATTACAGCAGATTCCCTCCTCTCTTAAGAAACTCTCCCAATTAAAAAGAAAAGGAGTACTTGTGGCACCTTAGAGACTAACCAATTTATTTGAGCATGAGCTTTCGTGAGCTACAGCTCACTTCATCGGATGCATACTGTGGAAACTGCAGCAGACATTATATACACACAGAGATCATGAAACAATACCTCCTCCCACCCCACTGTCCTGCTGGTAATAGCTTATCTAAAGTGATCATCAGGTTGGGCCATTTCCAACACAAATCCAGTTTTCTCACCCTCCACCCCCCCACACACAAACTCACTCTCCTGCTGTTAATAGCCCATCCAAAGTGACCACTCTCTTCACAATGTGCATGATAATCAAGGTGGGCCATTTCCTGCACAAATCCAGGTTCTCTCACCCCCCTCCAAAAACCACACACACAAACTCACTATCCTGCTATTACCAGCAGGAGAGTGAGTTTGTGTGTGTGGGGGTGGAGGGTGAGAAAACCTGGATTTGTGCTGGAAATGGCCCAACCTGATGATCACTTTAGATAAGCTATTACCATCAGGACAGTGGGGTGGGAGGAGGTATTGTTTCATGATCTCTGTGTGTATATAATGTCTGCTGCAGTTTCCACGGTATGCATCCGATGAAGTGAGCTGTAGCTCACGAAAGCTATGCTCAAATAAATTGGTTAGTCTCTAAGGTGCCACAAGTACTCCTTTTCTTTTTGTGAATACAGACTAACACGGCTGTTACTCTGAAATCTCCCAATTAAAATAAACATTGTTGTTCTAACCACAGGAACAAATATGAAACAAGACACTATACTGTTGGCAGAAATATTACACTGAAAACACTGTAGATACTGCATAACATAGTCTCCAGTCCAGACAGGTGGTCGTCTGGGTCTGACAGGCCGTCTCTCAAGCCCCGGTTCCAGTGCAATGTCTTGTTGTGTTGATACTATGGTGAAGTCATCCAATGCAGACTGGGTGTTGGCATAATCTCCTCTTGGTGCATAGGCAGGTGCAAGATAAGAAGCATTCCATACCTGCTGATCAGAAAGTCGATAGGTGTAAGGTCCCTTCTTCTCTATGATTTTAAGAGGACCTGTGAATTTATGGTCCCCTTTGCTTAAAAATTCCAGGTTTTCATATTCTAACGAAGGAACCACACTCAAATTTGGTTCCTTAGCACCTCGCCACTCGTCTCTGAAAGTCTTATATTTTGCTTGGTTCTGTTCAACTGTTTTTCTCACATCATCCTCGGTTGGGGCCTCAGGTCATGCCTTTAACAATCCAGCAATGTTCAGTTTAGTATTAATCTGTTTCCCATGTAGTAATTTTGCAGGTGATCTTTGAGTTGTTGCATGTCGTGTAGCCGGGTATGCTTGCAAGAAATCAGTAGTGAAGTTTATCCACAATCGCCCTTCCAGTTTATCAGTTTGCAAACTCTCTTTCAAACTTCTGTTAAACCATTCGATTTCCCCATTGGCTTGAGGGTACTATAGGGATGACCTTCTATGTAAAATGTTCCTCTCTGCTAGAAAAGTTTCAAACTCCAGGGAAGTAAATTGACTACCATTATCTGAAACCAGTTCTTTGGGGTTACCTTCCCTGCTAAAAACTGAAGAGAGGAACTTAATTACTGTAGCAGAAGAAATTTGCAATGTAAACACTACCTCAGGCCATTTACTGAAATAGTCTATTAAAGTGATGACATAATGGCAATCACTTTGAGCAGTTTCAAAGGATCCTACAATGTCAATCGCCACTTTTTCCCATGCAGATTCAGGAAGAGGAACAGGCTGTAATGGAGAGGTACATGTCACTGCTGTCTTACCATGCATTTGGCAAGTGACACAGGATTTTATGAGTGCTTCAGTTTGAGAGCCCATCCCTGGGCACCAATACAGATCCCATAGTCATTGTTGAGTATCGACTTGATGAGTATCGTGTTCCAGATGTATGAATTTTGACTGCAATTTTTCTGGCACAAGTATCCGGTGTGTACCTCGTAGCACACAGCCATCAAGCAAAGAAAGTTCATCCCGAACTCTAAAATAAGGCAGCAAAACTAGGTCAAGGTTTTTAGAGTTACTGGGCCATCCCTTTGTCAGAAATTCCCGTAGTTTTGTTGAATTGGACACGCTGAACAAGCAGCTTGAAATTGTACTTTTGTAACTGCAGTAAGAGTGCTTATAATAAGCGCAACTACTACATCCTCATCCTCCAGTGGACCATCTGGTGAAGGCAAAGGCAGGCGAGAAAGGCAATCAGCTACCACATTTTGGTTTCCAGGCTTATATTCCAGCTCCTAATTGAAAGAAAGTAGTCTTGCAGACCATCTAGCAATACGATATCCTGACCTTCCCAGTCCTTTCGTGGTGAGCAACGTCGTCAAAGGGCTGTGGCCTGTGCGCAACTTGAACGTGTGGTCCCACAGGTAAGTTCTTCATTTTTCTGTAGCCCAGACACAAGCAAATGCTTCTTTTTCGACTGTAGAATATTTTCTCTCAGCATTACTTAGTGTCCTTGAAGCAAATGCAACAGTCCTCTTTGTATTGTCCTCATGAAGTTGTGTGAGGACAGCCCCAAGTCCATAATCAGAAGCATCAGTAGTTACAATTGTGGGCAATGCAGGACTGAATAGTGCAAGTACTGGACTATGTACAATCAACTCTTTCACTGTTTCGAAACTAACTTGTGCATCCATTGTCCACACTAAGGTTGAACTTCTCCATAGTAATTCTCATAACAGTTTAATGACAGAAGCATAATTGGGAATGAATTTTGCATACCAGGAGGTAAGACCCAAGAAGGAACGTATGGTTTGCAAATCTGTTGGAGGAGGAGCATTTGAAATTGCCAGGATATGATCTGGATCAGGTTTTAGTCCAGCCTGTGAAATTGTATGCCCCAGAAAGGAGAGTTCAGTTTGTCTAAATTTGCATTTGGACCTGTTGAGCTTGAGGCCTGCTTTGCTGATGCAGTTTAGTACAGACTGCAGGTTATTGTCATGCTTCTCAGAAGTATTTCCAAACATGATAATATCATCCAGATAGCACTGAACTCCATGTTGATTCTTCAGAATCAATGACATCATTTTTTGGAAGGCACTTGGGGCAGATGCGAGACCGTATGGAATACGTTTAAAACAAAATAGTCCTTCATGTATAATAAATGCTGTGAGGTCTCTGCTATCTTCGTGCAACATAACCTGGTAGAATGCGCTCTGAAAATCAAGAATAGAAAACATCTTTGCTCAACGGAGTTCTGCAAATACTTCTTCTATGTGAGGAAGAGGATGGCTGTCAGTCACAATAGCTTTATTTGGCTCCCTTAAGTCCACACAAAGGTGAATGCCTCCACCCTTCTTCTGCATCACTACAAAAGGTGAAACCCATTCCGAGGAGTCGATCTCTTCAATAATGTCCTTTTGAACAGTTTTCTAAGTTCCTCTGAAACAGCTTCACTGACTGAAAATGGTAAGCTCATAAATTCTGTTGTACAGGCATCACATTATTCTGCATTTTAACTTTATGCAGAAACCCATAAGCACAGCCAAGTTTCTCCTCAACCTGGTGTTGGTCCCTGCTGAAACTGGTGTGTGTACCGCAAGAGTGCTTTGCTGAGGAAGATCAATTCATCCATTAACTACCCTGAGATTTAAAGCAGCCAATAAATCTCTGCCAAGGATAAGAGTGCCTTTGTGGACAATGTAGAACTCTGCAGTTACACAGCAATCACCAAAAGTAACAATTGCTGGCAGGCAGCCATGTACTGGAATATGGTTTTTCTAATAGCACACCAAGTGAAGTTTGGGTTCAGTAAGAGGCACATCTTTAAAGTAATGCAAATAGATGGAATCAGGTAGTATAGATACTGCTGAGCCAGTGTCCAACATTAGCTGAATAGAGTGTGATTTGCTTGAGGGTGTAGCAGAAATGTTTACCGTGCACTTTATTTGTTCTGGAATATGTGCAGTAGTGATTTTGTCCATGCTCAGCACAATAACATCTGGTACTGTAACTGCATGCACCTGTTGATTGAACTAGCTGCTGCGACATACTTTAGCAAAATGCCCGATCTTTTTGCAATGATTGCACTGAGCTACTTTTGCCAGACATCCTGTGTAGCTTGCAAGGTGTTGTGGGGATCCACAGCGAAAACATACTTTTACTGTATTTTGAATTTGCTGATTCGGTGGTTTTTCATTAGTTTTCCTCTTGTAATCATTTGTCTGCAGCGATAGTGAACTTTTCTGCAAAGGAATCACAGCCTGGACTGTGCTTCCTGTATCCATGCTCATTATTTTGGCTTCAGCTGTAGCTGACTCAATCTGAGTAGCAATGGTTATTGCTTTTTCTAGTGTAAGTTGTGGTTCTAGAAGTAAGCGTTTTCTTACACAAAGCATGGTTGTTTTCTCAATGAGCTGGTCTCTAATCATCTCATCTGCCATATTCCCAAAGTCACAAGTTACAATCAGACTCCTCAGGGAAGCAATATACTGCATTATAGTTTCCCCTGGTTTCTGCTCACGCTGGCTAAATATGTAGCAATTAGCTACTACATTCACTTTTGGTACAAAAATGTTCTTTAATGCAGTGAGTGCAGTCTCATATTTATCGTAGGCAAGGGGAAAAGTGTAAAATATAAGATGCCCTTCTGCTCCAAGGCAGTGGATTAGCAGAGAATACTTTCTTACTTCAGAAATCTCTGTAGCAGTGACTGCAAGCAGATAAGTCTCAAATACATGGATCCAGGCAGTAAAAGCAATTGGAGGCTCATCTGGGCTTTGCAGACAGGGTGCAGGTGGGTTCAGAGACAGAAGATCCCACCCTCATCGCCAAAATGTTGTAGCAACCAGACAAGGTACTAACAAACTTCAACAGGACTTCATTTTTAAAGTGGAAACCTCTTTACCAAGCTGCTGCTGCACTCTCGGTAGCTCTCACTCCACCTCCTGAACTCCTCCCCCTTCCTTCCTGTTTCCTGTCCTTTCAGACTCCCAACAGCCAGTGCTCCCAGTTCTAATAGTTACAAGCAGCATCTAAACCCCACAGGAAACTGTTCCAGTTAGCTGGCAGAGTCCTGCAGATGAACAAGAGACAGAACCTTTCCTTGGGAGCACAGAGAAATGTGTCTTAGGAGGGTGCCCAGAGGAGGAAACCGGGGAAGTAATAGTGGGTGTACAGGAATGTCTCCTCACTAGTCACTTAGGGCAGCATGCCCAGGACACTAGGAGAATGGCTGGGTCAGCATCTGTGCACCCAGGCACTCAGCTTGTGACCCAGGTTTTGAGAAGGAACTGTGTAACTGACCTCCTGGAGGGGAGCAGTCATACAGCTGACTTCTCAAGGACAGAGAAAAGGGGTGGCAGAGGGTACCGCAATCCAGATCCCAGTTTTTCAGGATACTATTTTTGATAAGTTTTTGGAAAGTAATTGTATCTCTTTAAGTCAAGATGCAGCTCCAATGCCTGTAATAACAGAGGAATTCGGACCAGGAAATTGCCAGGTGGTAGTTTGCCAAAACACAAACGACCCAACTGAGAGGGAAGGAGGTGTTCTCCCCTAGGCTAGTGAGACACAGAGAGCAGTTATGGGAAAGCTGCTGGGAAAGAGTGAATCTGATCAAAGGGTAAAACACCTAGCTCAGAGAGCACAAATGACAACCCTCTAGGGGGCAGGAAAGGACTCAGTGCTGGGAGCAGGAAACACAGGGTAACCCCAAAAGGGGAGCTGGATTTTCTGCACATGTACAGAAGAGTTGGAGTTGGGAGACCACTCCCCAAAGTGTCAGCCAATGTGCAGGATCCCCCTGAACACCTATCTTGCCAGACCCTGAGGCACCAAAATGCCAGAAACATGATTAAATGAAGAGCCCACACAGAAGGAAATACTGGAGGGAAGAAAAGCCAGTGACTGATTACATGGGAGAGAGTCAAAGGACACCACGGGTAATGAACGAACTAACCTCAAACTAGAATATCTGAAGAGAGGGTGTGGTATCATAAAGATACTTGTAAATGCACATCTGAGATAAAAATTTTGGTATTAATGTTAAGTTTTGGAATAAGACGTTTGTTACTGATCTTAAACCTTATGATACTTTTCAATTAATACCAATAAACAGGTTTAAAGCTTATCACAGCAAAGAAAGCATAAAAAATCTGGTTTGCTGTGTGTGAATGGGGAAACTGAGGCACATTGCCTCATGGCTTTAATGGCTGGTTGCCAAGAGAACTATAACACAAACTGCCTTTGAGCCAGTCAGTGACGAACCCTCTTGCAGTAAACTAAGGGGGGAGGTGTAACACTCTATACCTTGGGTGAGCATGCAGTAACCCCCATATTCCTCATTTTCATATAATCGTGATCTTATGTATAAAGCATGCCTTGTAAGGTATCTGGGGAAAGGTTATGATCTGCTAAAAGTCACTTCTCTATCCATATATGTAGATCATTAATGCATATAAAGTTATGAGAATTATGTAGTATGGTTGTCACTAAAACATGCTGTAAGTTGAGGGAATCAACCAGATATTAGCTCCCCAGAGGCAACAGCAAGGAAAGTAACCAATGCTCGGTTGGGATGTCAAAAAACCCATCAACAGCCATTGTCCAGCAAGGAAGCTACAACGCAATGACTCACCTGCATGAGGTCACACCAGGGGAATTGCTCAACCTTGCTTGGAGAGACTCAGTAATGCTCACCTGTCTCTGAATGGGGAGGGGCAAAGCCAAGTGGGAGGAAAGGACATGATATAAGGAGGAGACGTTTGCCATGCTCTTCCTCTCTCTTCCACCTACATCTACAGACACCACCACCGCACAACTGAAGCACTGATCAAAGGGGAGAGCCTGGCTGAAGAGCAGCCAGCCTGTGGTGAGAAGCATCTAAGTTTGTAAGGACAATGAAAGTGTTAAGATCAGCTTAGAATGTGTTTTGCTTTTATTTCATTTGATCAAATCTGACTTGTTATGCTTTGACTTATAATCACTTAAAATCTATCTTTATAGTTAATAAATTTGTTTGTTTATTCTACCTGAAGCAGTGCGTTTGGTATGAAGTGTGTCAGAGGCTCCCCTTGGTATAACAAGCCTGGTACAATCAATTTTTTAATATAAGATTTCTTAATATAAGCTTGCAGCGTCCAGCAGACATAACTGGACACTGCAAGACGGAGGTTCCTAGGGTTGTGTCTGGGACCGGAGATACTGGCTAGTGTCGTTCGCTTGCAAGTAGCTGGGAGCAGCTTACATGCCAGAGGCTATGTGTGAACAGCCCAGGAATGGGGGTTCTCACAGCACAGCAAGGTAGGGCTGGCCCCCAGAGTCAAGGATTGGAGTGGCCTAAGATCACCGCTCTAGATAACACCAGATGGGAACGTCACACCCCTCCATCCACAACTCCAATTAGTACAACCACACTGCTTCTGCTGCTAAGGGGCACTCTGCCATCATGGAGGAGCAGGCTTGACTTTACTCCCTTTGAGCACATTTGTCTGAGAAACATTGAGTGCTGTTTGACCCCGAATTTGGCCCTAAATTCACCTGGATAAATGATTTGATGAATGAATGCCAGTGGAGAATACTTTGCCACAATGACACTAAAATGATATTAGCTCAGTAATGTTTAATAACTAGTTTGGGAATTGGGTAGGAACAGATGAACTTCTGAAAGGAAAACTGTAGCTATGTTAATCCACCCAATAGGAATATTTTCAAGATAAGTAAGTACTTCACAATTTATTCTTAAGGGATTGTGATGGGGTGTACAAACTCCACACTGGGCAACAAGGGGTTAAGGAACTACTCTGGGCCCATTACCTAACCAAACAACCCCTGAGTGAGGATCATCTCAGGGATAATGAAAATAGGAATAGAATTGGCATTTTTGAGCATAGTGCTAGAGTCTATGATATCAAGTCATAATTGTGCCACTAGCAATACTGGAATCTAATACAAGAAACTTTGGACTCAATTTTGCTGCCACTGGATTCAATGACAAAATTCCCATTGACATCAATGGTACAGGATCAGGGCCTAAATTGGTAAGATTTTTAAGGGCAATTAAATCTATGGGAGTTGGCTGCCTAATTTCCCTTTGGGCCTTTGAAAATCTCCTCCTCAAGCAGTTTCCAACCTGTTTATAATATTGGTTTAACAATCGGAAGAAAAGCTTTAATATTTGTTGCATTTTGCATCAACATTATATTTTTAAAAAAATTAACACATTAAATAGGTTTAATGTTCTACCAAGTACAAATTTGGTATGAAACTTGGGCTCTCATATCACAGATGTCACAAAGACTGCTTTTCAGCTGGATGGCTGCCTCCTATACTATGCACAAAAATGCCAGTTGTAACTAAGACTCTCTCTATATAGCTATATCTACATATTACAAAACTACTATAATATTTTAAAACTACCGGCCTGGTAATTTGACCTCAACTTTATGCAGGATCTCAGAAATTTTTTTGAAAGACAGAGTAGTTAAGAACATTGAGGTAAATGGTAATTGGAACAAAATACAACATGGTTTTACAAAAGATAGATCATGCAACACCAACTTGATCTCTTTCTTTGAGAAAACAGCCAATTTTCTAGACAAAGGAAATGCAGTAGATCTAATCAACCTGGATTTCAGTAAAGCATTTGATACAGTTTCACAAGGGAAATTATTAGCTGAATTGGTAAAGATGGGGATTAACACAAGAATCAAAATGGGAAGGAACTGGTTAAAGGGGACACTGCAACGGGTCATAATGAAAAGCGAATTGTCAGGCTGGAGGGAGGTTGTTAGTGGAGTTCTCAAGGATTGGTTTTGGCACCAATTTTATTTAACATTTTCATTGACTTTGGCACAAAAGTGAGAGTGTGCTAAAATTTTTTGCAGATGACAAAGTTGGAAAAAATGGCCAATATGGAGGACTAGACTACCATACAAGAAAATGTGGATGTCCTTGAAAATTGCAGTAATAGAAATAGAATGAAATGTAATAGTACAAAGTGCAAGGTCATGTATTTAGGAAATAAGAAGAATTGTTGCTATGAGCTGGGGATGTATCAGTTGAAAGCAACAAAGAAGGAGAAAGACCTTGATGTACTGGTGGATCACAGGATGACTATGATACACGAATGTGATGCAGCCATGAAAAAGGCTAATGCAGTCCTAGGATGCATCAGGCAAGGTATTGCTAGTACAGACAGGGAATTTCCATTATACAAGGCACTGGTGAGACCTTATCTGGAATACTGTGTGCAAGTCTGGTCTTCCATGTTAAGAAAGATTAATTCAAACTGGAACAGGTTCAGAGAAGGAAGATCAGAGGAATGGTGACCCTATCTTACAAGAGGAGGCTTAAGGACTTCAGCTTGTTTAGCCACCAAAAGAAAGCATGAGGGGAGATCCGATTGCTCTCTATAAATACATCAGGGGGACAAACACCAGGGAGGGTGACAAGTTATTTAAATTAAGGGCCAGTTTTGGCACGAGAACAAACGGATATAAATTGGCCATAAGTTTAGGCTTGAAATTAGATGAAAGTTTCTAACCATCAGAGGAGTAAAGTTCTGGAATGGCCTTCCAAGGGGAATAGTGAGGGCAAAAAACCTAAATTGTTTTAAAACTGAGCTTGATAAGTTTATGAAGGGAATGGTATGATGAAATTGTCTACGATGGCATATGACCCCTCCACGACTGCTATTAGCAAATGTCTCCAACAGTCAGAGTTACTACAGAGAATTCTTTCCCAGGTGTCTGACTGGTGGGTCTCGCTGACTTGCTAACGGTCTAACTGATCACCATATTTGAGGTCAGGAAGGAATTTTCCCCCAGATGAGGAAGGTAGAGACCACTGGGTGTTTTTGTTTTGCCTTCCTCTACAGCATTGGGCACGGATGACTTGCTGGTTTGAACTAGCATAAATGGTGGATTCTCTGTAACTTAAAATCTTTAAATCAAGATTTGAGGACTTCAGTGACTCAGCCCGAGGTTATGGGACTACTACAGGAGTGGGTGGGTGAGGTTCTGTGGCCTGCAACATGCAGGAGGTGTTACCAGATTTGCCCGTTACTTTGGAGTATGCTCATTTATTAGGGTTACTCTTCTGAGGGGTGGGGATGGGGTTCTGTAATTCTATCTATGTACTGCTTGTGTCACTTGTGTTCTCATACGGAGCTCTACTTCTCCCTGCTGCAAGTTCCCTCCCAATGGAGCTATCCTGTAGGACCTAGGTTCCCAAGGGCTGGGTTCTTCCAGCCCCAGAATCAGATGCATGAGCGCACACACACACACACACACACACACATATTAACACAGTGCGTCTGAGAGGACCGGGTTAATCAGCCCTCCCAAGCTGACCCCTTATGTGTCCCTAAACTCAGTAGGCTGGGTCGAGCAGCATTTCCAAGCTGTCACCCTCATATTCAGGTTCAGCACGTCTCTATCCTGACTTTCACGTTACAGTTGTTCTGGTAGTAACCCACTTCATGAACAAACCCCACAGGATTTTTGGTTGCTGCAGGGATCTTTTAGCTCAGGTCTGAAGAGTGTTGCTGCAGAGCAAATGAGGAAGCCAAAAAACACCGATGAGGAGGAGAGAGAGAAAAGCAACCAGCTTGACCATGAAAGTTATTTATTGCCAGGTAATAACCATAGGGGAGCCAAACAAACAAAACAGTTATAATATTAAATCTAACTTAAATTTGATTATAAAAGTCAGGTTTAGAAAACTATAACTGATCACACAAGTCAGGGTCAGAAGGCTATACCTAGAGAGAGAGAGAGCTGGGTTCTCACCACTCTGTGAAGCTTTAGTCAATCGGGGTTGGTAGCTGAGGGTCCAGAGTGCTGGAGACAGGCAGAGCCCCCAGCACGATCAGTCAGAAAAAGATGAAGTCCCAATGGAACTGTTACAGATTTTGGATCCAGGCATCAGAACACTTACTTGAGCATGGGTTGGGTTTTTTGTAGGGAAGCAACAATGGTTCAATGGAGAACACTAGATTTGTTTATGAGTAAACTGATGGCTCAAGGGAGTGTACCAGAGTTGTTTTATTCAGGCTAGACAATAGGAACTGATCATTCCTGGCTATGGGCAGTGTTCCTTGGAGGGAAGCTCACAATGCAATTAGGGAGCTTCACTATTTTGGATACCAATAAAGGATTTGTTACTAAAATTGGTCTGATAACTACTGAGTGGGTATGTACAGGTGTGGGTTCATTAACACCTGGAACAGAGATCCCCCATCATGCAGTGCTTCCCTGCTTTTCTGGTTCCAGAGTTCAGTGTGGTTCTTGCCTTGGAATCTCTGTTCTCCATACTGTATGCTAATGGGGATGCCTCCCTGTCCCATCTTTGATGCAAATTCGATAAATCTTTGAAGCTAGGGGAGTTCCCTTAATCCTGTCACCCTTGTCCAAGGGGTTTAGGTGTGTCTCCCACTGCCTTTTCATAGCTTTTTGTAAGTCTTTCTTCTAATCAGTTTTGGTTCAAGCAGAAGTGGGGGGAGGGAGAGGTCTTTTGTGAGTCAGACAGGCTGGGTACTGCGCCCTGGTTCCCCAAGAACATAGAGCTGCTAGGTAACAAGTCCCCCCATTGATGGGGTCCTTTGCTGAGCAAGTATCCCCATCACCTTTTTACTCTGTGGTACCGCGTCTGATCTTCAATCCGCATCAGTCGCTGGCCCCAGCAAACCAATAGTACCAGACCAATTGCAAGTATAATTTGGAAACCGATGATCATCACTGTGATGGGTTGGATCACAGAACCCCCCTTGGGAATTGCCAACTGATGTGCTGAGACTACCTCTAAGCCTGTTTTCCCTGGTAGCGTGGGACTTCAGAACTGCCTGGTTGTGCCAGACATACTAGCCTGCTACAAACACAGAACCACATCTCACACAAGCTGCGGCTTAACTGAAAACTGCTTAAGAAGTGTTCCTGTCTCCAACACTCAGATGCCCAGCTCCCAATGGGGTCCAAACCCCAAATAAATCCATTTTACCCTGTATAAAGTTTATACAGGGTAAACTCATAAATTGTTCTCCCTCTATAACACTGATATAGAGCTATGTGCAGCTGTTTGCCCCCCCACCTCCAGGTATTAATACATACTCTGGGTTAATTAATAAGTAAAAAGTGATTTTATTAATTACAGAAAGTAGGATTTAAGTGGTTCCAAGTAATAACAGACAGAACAAAGTGACTTACCAAGCAAAATAAAATAAAACACGCAAGTCTAAGTCTAATACTGTAGGAAAGTGATTACAGATGAAATCTCACTGAGATGCTCCAGTAAGCTTCTTTTACAGACTAGTCTCCTTCTAGTCTGGGTCCAGCAATCTCTCACACCCCTGTGGTTACTGTCCTTTGTTCCAGTTTCTTTCAGGTATCCTTTGGGGCTTGAGAGGCTATCTCCTGAGCCAGCTGAAGACAAAATGGAGGGGTCTCCCAGGACTTTATATAGTTTCTCTCTTCTGGGTAGAAACCCCTCTCTCCCTCTGTGTAGAATTACAGCTACAAAATGGAGTTTTGGAGTCACATGGGCAAGTCACATGTCCATGCATGACTCAGAATTTTACAGGAATGTTCCCAGGAAAGCTCAGAGTGGATTGGAGTCTTCCAAGGTTCCATTGTCCATTAAGTGTTTCCTGACTGGGCACTTAACTTACAAATTCCTTTCTTAAGAAGCTGACCAAATGCCTTACTGAGGCTACTTAAAATCAAACAAGTACACAGCCAATATTCATAACTTCGAATACAAAAATGATATATGCATACAAATAGGATGAATAATTCAGTAGATCATAACCTTTGCAGAGATATGTTATGTGGCATATATAGCACAAAACATATTCCAGTTATGTCATATATACATTTATAAGCATCTTTCCATAAAGCATTATGGGGTGCAACATCACAATCACAATGGAGTGAAGCATGATATTCAAAAGACCTGTTGCACTGGGGCTCCACCCAAGCAAAGTCTCCCACCAGGAGTGAGAGCCTGTGTTTTTAACTGCCGCTGCTAGCCTAGACATCTCCTGGTTGTGGTGCTGAATCTCGAGTTTGCCATTCTCCCCCAAAATTTGGAGCTTCTGCAACTCAGTTTGTAAGTAGGGATGAGTTAATAGTCCCTTAATGGCAGTGAGACCCATTCCCAGTGAAATGGGGGAAACCTCCTTGTAGAGCTCAAAATTGGCTTTCAAACGTTGTACAGTCCATATGGGCACAGTAAACTTAATATCACAACTAACAATAGCGGTTACATTACAGAAACAGCAATTAACGTAAGGCACCATCGGTTGAATCCAATGTCCATTAATCAATACAATATTACATCTCATTCTTACATACACACATGCTTTACCAACATAGATAATAACAGACCCCTCTTCCTGGATAACATCGAAGGACCAGTGAAACTTATTCCCAGGTTGTGGGAAGAAGCATTCATCATGTTCCTCCAATGCTTGGTCTTCACAGATATAGCCCAAACCTTCTTTTCTCCTACACCCCTTTACATTTACTGTGTTCCACACATTATCTTTCTGCCAGGCCCAAGTGTTAGGATCTCTGGAGTACATTACTGAGTTATCATTAATCTGTAAACCCAGTGGGACTACTGGGTGGATTACTCTAATTTCTTTGCTTGCCACAGTTATTAAGAATAACTCCAAGCTTTGCTGGTGATGATTGTATGAAGCATTAACTAGTCTCCACCAGGGCCAGGGGACTAATTCTTCCTCCGTTACGTGGGGCCCAATCAAACTGATTGCCTCCATGGGAATTTGTCATGCTATGGCTTGCCGAATCATTCCCATGATTATGTTCTGGGTGAGAACCTAAGCTTGCTCACACGCTGAGGTCCATGAGACATTATTCTGAAGGGACTGTACACCAGACATCATTAACTCTTCATCTTTTAATATGAGTCTTTCCCACCCAGGAAATACTTTACTTATTAACTGTTGTTCCTCACTTAACTGTTTCAAAGATGCTGTTAATGGGGTTCCCATCTTTCCTATATTTTCGGTGGCATATGATAGTTTATTAGCCAGAACTTCTATGTTTGCAGCATCAACTAAAGAGATTCCTGTTCCTACAGGTGCAATCCAATCACTTAATTCCCTTTTTACTCTATTTACATGGCCGGCCCCTTGCCACATTCTTACCCATTCATCCCAATCCTTATGGCTAGTTCCAATCAAGGGAGTGCATACAGGTGCTATGTAAGAGATATTCATGCCTTCTAAGTGGATTTGAACCTCCTTCAGAGAAGTCTGAGATTGAAGAACCAAATGTTCTTGTTGATCCAATTTCAACACATGGGGTTCTGAAATTGGGGCTCTTAAAAGTCAGAGGAGAGTGAGGTATATGATCAGAAGGTCAAAATTTAAGACTGTTTTCTGTTGTTGGCCCAATTCCATTCTGTACAATCTGGGCTCATGAAATCCCTCCGAAATGGCAATGTGCCCATATATTTAAACCAAATTGTTGACATGAGCTTGTCACAATGTGTGCCCTTTAATGGAACTACCCAGTCTGGGGGACCTTGCTGAATCAAGTCATGTCCAGCTAAAGTTCAGTTCACTGGTTCCCAGTTTATGAGGAATTGTGTGATATTCTTGCCTGTTGGTGTGATCAGAGAAAGCTGCAGTTCATCTCTGGGTAACGGAGGTGTCTGGATTCCGATGACAATGATGACACGTAGGGGCATGGCTGTTCCCCAAAGAGCTGAGGAAAACAGGACTATCCAGCACCTTCCACCACCCCGGGAGGCTGTCACTGGTTGTGTTTGATGGTGTATGTCCCTTTCAAGACCACAATGGCTCACAGAAGAATGGGATGGAGTCTGATGTGGTCTTAGTTTCATAACAGAACTTGAGTGACTCCCCAGTGGCACTCTGCATGCAATTGGCAATGCTTTCCCAGGGGAAACCCGAGGAGCTGACGACAGTGTAGAATTGGAAGTGATGCTGCAGGGGGCATCAGGGGGTTGCTCCCATTTCCATAGAATCTATGCATGTGGCACAGCAATTTTACTTCCTGGGCTCCAGTTGGCAAGCAACTCCAGAGGGTCAGAGGGTTCACAGGTTCAGCATAGAGAATGGACAGCATTAGACTCCAGACACTTATGAACAGCAGGGTGCTGGTGCAACAGTGGGATGTCATGGCTTGTGTTCGGGATCTGTGAGGGGGCAGAGAAGAGAGAACAAACTCCCACACTCCTCCCATATATACTAGGAGAATCTGGGACCAATATCGCAGGGTGAACATGAAACAGTGACCTGCATGAGGGTGGCCATAATAAGTTGAGGACTTCATGCCTCAACATTGGGGTAGGCACTGACAAGCCCACATGACACATATTTTCCAATGGCCCCAAGCTATTCCTTCTTGCTAGCTAAGAAGGGTGGCTGGCAGGATGGAGAAGACAGTTATACTATTCCTTGTGGGTCAGGGGGTTTACCCTTCCACTCTTTGAGCTGTGAGGAATGAAACCATTTCTGCCAGGGTTTCCCATTTTGCCCATTCAGGATTGCTACATGATAAACACCGGGGCTGGCCCGATTCACAATAAAGCAGGGGCCATCCCAGGTGTGTGTCAAAGAGTGCTCCTTTGCTGAAACTTTCTGTACATTACTGGTTGGCCTAATTCCCATATTAAAGGAGGTTTTCCCCAGCCTAGTTTTTTGTCCATGTTTTGCTGTACTATGGCTAGCTGTGCTGCCACTCGGTTGTGTAAAGCAGCTATAGTCTCTACTAAGGTTTGTACACGTTCATCTGTTACCACCTTCCCTTCCCAGGCACTAGGCACTTCCATTCCCAACCACCAACTTTCAGGCTTGCATATTTACCTTCCAGTAATAACTTCAAAGGGAGCGTACCCATGTATTGCCTTAGAGCCTCTTAGAGCCATTAAGATGATTGGTAGTTTTTCATCCCAATCCCTCCCTGAGCTCTTCACTTGTTTTTTCAAAGCTTCCTTTAGTGTGTGATTGGTTCGTTCAACTTCTCCAGAGGATTCAGGGTGTCCAGCTATGTGGAAATGTTGCTTAATGCCTAAAGCCTTACATAGCTCTTGCATAACATCTCCCACAAAATGAGATCCCGAATCTGAATCAATTACTCTGGGAATTCCCATTCTTGAGAAAACTATGTTAAAGAGCTGCTTAGCAGTGACCCAGGCAGCGCTGGTTTTCTATCTATGTAATCTATCTGAATCCAGGACCAGGGACCCTCTATTCTTTGATGCCCCAATGCATTTTTTTGAACCTGGCGATCAGCATTAACCATGGCGCACTGCAGACAATTATCACATCACTGATCTATATCCGCTTTCATGCCTGGCCACCACCCTGTATCTTTAACCCTATTTAAAGTATCCTGTTTTCCTCTAGGCCCTTGCTCATGCACAAACTGAATCAGGTTCCCCCCCCGTAACTGGTTGGGGACTATCCAGTGCCTTTGACCACCGGCATCCACTGCCCACCAGACGTCTACAACCTACTCAATCCTGTATTATTCTGTGGGATCTTTCCCTGTCTTGACTAAAGACTGGATTTCTGAATCCCCATCTTGAAGGGTACTTAAGTCTAAGGTATCTATTCCTTTGCTTAAAGTTTTTCTCTGGGTAATTACTGCCTCTATTTGTTCTACCTGATCTGTGTCTCTAGTGTGGCTACTAGTAGCAGCAGCTTTGGCTAAGGCATCAGCTTTGTTGTTCCATTGTGCTTCTTCTGAGTGATTTTTCTCTTTTCCCTTTGTGTGAGTCACCCAGGTGTCCCCAGTTTTTTCCTTGATAACCTGTTTATCAGCGGGTCTCCCTTGGGGGGATCCATTGGGGACTTAGAATGTTTACTGATGCACCAGTGTTCACTAGCAATTGGGCTAATAACCCTAGGTTCCCCACTGTAGCCAGAAAAATCATGGAGCAGGTCCTCAAAGAATCAATCCTGAAGCACTTACATGAGAGGAAAGTGATCAGGAACAGTCAGCATGGATTCACCAAGGGAAGGGCATGCCTGACTAATCTAATCGCCTTCTATGATGAGATTACTGGTTCTGTGGATGAAGGGAAAGCAGTGGATGTATTGTTTCTTGACTTTAGCAAAGCTTTTGACACGGTCTCCCACAGTATTCTTGTCAGCAATTTAAAGAAGTACGGGCTGGATGAATGCACTATAAGGTGGGTAGAAAGTTGGCTAGATTGTCGGGCTCAATGGGTAGTGATCAATGGCTCCATGTCTAGTTGGCAGCCGGTGTCAAGTGGAGTGCCCCAGGGGTCGGTCCTGGGGCCGGTTTTGTTCAATATCTTCATAAATGATCTGGAGGATGGTGTGGTTTGCACTCTCAGCAAATTTGCGGATGATACTAAACTGGGAGGAGTGGTAGATACGTTGGAGGGCAGGGATAGGATACAGAGGGACCTAGACAAATTGGAGGATTGGGCCAAAAGAAATCTGATAAGGTTCAATAAGGATAAGTGCAGGGTCCTGCACTTAGGACGGAAGAACCCAATGCACAGCTACAGACTAGGGACCGAATGGCTAGGCAGCAGTTCTGCGGAAAAGGACCTGGGGTGACAGTGGACGAGAAGCTGGATATGAGTCAGCAGTATGCCCTTATTGCCAACAAGGCCAATGGCATTTTGGGATGTATAAGTAGGGGCATAGCGAGCAGATTGAGGGACGTGATCGTCCCCCTCTATTCGACATTGGTGAGGCCTCATCTGGAGTACTGTGTCCAGTTTTGGGCCCCACACTACAAGAAGGATGTGGATAAATTGCAGAGAGTCCAGCGAAGGGCAACAAAAGTGATTAGGGGTCTGGAACACATGGCTTATGAGGAGAGGCTGAGGGAACTGGGATTGTTTAGTCTGCAGAAGAGAAGAATGAGGGGGGATTTGATAGCTGCTTTCAACTACCTGAGAGGTGGTTCCAGAGAGGATGGTTCTAGACTATTCTCAGTGGTAGAAGAGGACAGGACAAGGAGTAATTGTCTCAAGTTGCAGTGGGGGAGGTTTAGGTTGGATATTAGGAAAAACTTTTTCACTAGGAGGGTGGTGAAACACTGGAATGCGTTACCTAGGGAGGTGGTAGAATCTCCTTCCTTAGAAGTTTTTAAGGTCAGGCTTGACAAAGCCCTGGCTGGGATGATTTAGTTGGGGATTGGTCCTGCTTTGAGCAGGGGGTTGGACTAGATGACCTCCTGAGGTCCCTTCCAACCCTGATATTCTATGATTCTATGAAGCCCTCACAGTGGGTCTCCCCCACACATCACACTGAAGTCTTGCCATCAGCTGGGGAGGCCTGCAGCAACCGGGCACCCATACTGATTGGCTGACTCCCTCAAGAGCCTCCACTCAGAAGAGGGGGCAGGGATCTGGTTTTGACAGGGAGTGGGCGTGGGGACGCACTCCGATGCAAATGCAGCTAGGGGAGTTTTCTTAATCCTGTCACCCTTGTCCCAGGGGTTTAGGAGCATCTCCTACTGCCTTTTCATTGCTTTTTGTAAGTCTTTCTTCTGATCGGTTTTGATTCAAGCGGAGGCTGGGGGACGGAAGGTCTTTTGTGAGTCAGACAGGCTGGGTACTGTGCCTTGGTTCCCCAAGAACACAGAGCTGCTAAGGTAACAGAGGTCAGACTAGATGATTATGATAGTCCTTTCTGACCTTAAAGTCTATGAGAAATGTAGCTTAGTGCAAAAGTTGTGGGCCTGATTCATGGGTAAAGTTATTCTCTTTTGAAGCTGTTATGCTAGTTTTGCTTCTGCAAACCCACAGTACTCCTCCAAACATGAGACTACAGATACTACTGCAACCCTATTCACCTCCATGTAATTGCATGATCCAGATTTGCTCCTATCTTATCTAAACACGTATAAAGGTGGTTATATGATTATAAAATCATGTAACTAGTTTATCTCAAGACACAATAGATACCTACACGTATGTCATCTAGAAATTGCCAGAAAACTGAGCTTGTCAGTAGGTAAAAATCCTTTCCAATTACTCCAGGTCAGGCCTTGTATAAAATGCTCCTGCACAAATTATTTATTCCTAAACCAGAGACTGCTTAAAGAAACAGCAACAAATATGGACATAAAGATAAAAATCCCAGAGATATCTGTAGTTAGCCCTATGATTTATCCACCTACATATTCAAATAGCAATCTCATAAATACCTGACTTATTTGACAGGACATTCAGGGACAAAACCTGGCATGACAGAGAGAAAAAAGATGCATATACTTTTGGACAGGATATAAGAACAAAGTACAGACAGTCCTACCGAGAACATCTAGCTGATCTGTAATTATAGCAGGAGTGTGTGAAAAACTGTGTGTGTGTTCAAACTTCCCTGGGTTAACCACAAACACTGCCACAGCATTAAACATAGGCTGCAGCTTCAGAAAGGATGACTGTGTTTCAATTATTGATTTTCTTTCTCATGAACAGCAATCCTTCCATAGAGCATTTTTGTCACTTCAAGTGTGTGGAGGGTGGGGAGTATGTGGGCTAGGAAGTTTTGACTGTTTCCTGATTTACACTGGTTTCACTGCTACTTTAAAGAGAACTGAGAATACATTTAAATTTCAATATCTCCTGAACTATTTTAGTTAAATGCTGTTCTGGAGTTATGTTCTTTCTATTCCTAGAAAGGGGGAAATTGAATAAAGTGGCATTATCAAAATGACACAAATATGCCAATGTTTAAAAATTAGAAAGTCTTTATGGAGAAAAGTATAAAAAGAAACCAGTAAGATCCTTCAGGGGAGTAGTGTTATAAGAAATCATATTCATAGTAGTTTGTGTGTTATGTGTGTGAGTTTTTTTGTTTGTTTGTTTTTAAAGCATTCCATAGCCACTTTCAATACTGGATTTGTATAATTTCTCCCATTTGACTTTACTCACTTGGGGGCTAGTCCCACTCCCATTTAAATCCATGTCAAAAATCTATTTGACTGAAGGGGAACAGGATTAGTGAACCTGGCAGTTCTCGAATTATGGGGAAAAAAATATGTTTGTGTGTGTTGGGTGGGGGAGAAGGAAGGAGGGGGTGTATGTCAAGTGGCTTGCTTTAATTTAAACATTAATGAGAAGTAAGGAGGCCATAAAGCAGAAGTAAGATAGTCCCTATAAGTAGTAAGGGGGCCCACCTCCCCCCCCCAACTTCTCTGTAACTTGAGCACTTTAGGCCCCTACTTAGTAGTCATCAGTGAGGAATCATCATCAAATGGGAGTGTTTCTAGTAGGGTTCTTCAGGAAATCGTACTGGGCCCAGTGATATTTAACATTTTCATTAATGATCTGGAAGTATAATAAAATCACTTCTAATAAAATTGGTGGATGACACAAAGATCGTCTGAGTTATAAATAAGGATTGGGACACGGTGTCACACAGAATGATTTGGATTGCTTCATAAACTGGGCCAATTCAAACAAAATATCTTTTAATATAGCCAAGTGCAAAGTTATACTTCTAGGAACAAGGAATGCATATTGGGGCATGTCTAGAAAACTAAAAACTTTTAAGTTGACCTATATTAAATCGACTTACAGCTACTGCAGTAATTACTGCGGTAGTTCATGTCCACATTACCCTTCTTCAGCCAGTGGTATGCGTCCTCACCTGGAGTGCTTCCACTGACTGAAGAGGGGCAGCTCCCCACTGGGAGCCCATCTGCCCACCCCCACTCTTGGTTCCCTGCTCCCGGATGGGAGCATGGAAGCCCCCAAGCTCTCAGTTCCTCACCGGCAGTGGATCAGCCGCCCAGAATCTCGCCTCCCTGCTCCCTCCCAAGAGTGGTGCAGGGAGCTGGGAACCTTGGTACAGCTGGACTCACAGCATGGAGCAGGCTGCGGGGAGCAGCCCACCTGGGAGCAGGAGCCTTCAGCATGAAGCTGTGAAATTGACAAAAAAGATAGCCAAATAGTAAGTAACATGGTGTGTACACAGACACTGTGTTGCCCTAACTATATCGACATTAGCCCTACATCTCTTATGTTGGTGTAGTAGGACTCTTCTTATTGGCACGAGCAAGGCTGTATGTAACACCTACACAGTCTAAATAGACCAGCCAGACAAAGAGTGGTGAACAAGTAGAACACACAAGCAGAATGAACAATATGATGACAGCAAACATCATGTTAGTTCCATGATGTCGGTTTTCTGTTGTTTGCTTTTTGTTTTGGGTGAATTTCCTTAGTATTCTAGATTTAAGTAGTTTATGATTATAGGTAGGTTGAACCAGTACAACTGATAGATCAGCACTCCTGTTATCACTGTCCAATGAGTTTCTGCAGAATTTATGTTTACGTTTAAAAATATTTTCTAGGCTTTATCAGGGCAGAGACAATGGAGCATGTCTTCCTCAGTTTGCAAACCGAATAGCAAAGGTAGTGATTAGCTCCATTCATCTCAGTAGTGTGCTAACCCTGACATCTAATAATGGTCATACGTAATCTGATCACAAATTACTGTCAGCTTGATCTTTTACTAGATATTTCTAGGGATCTACATCTGGGATTGTATGTGGGGTTGTGGGTGTCACTTCAGTACAACACTTCTGCTCCCCACCCTCGCGTTATTTTCAGAGTCAATCAACTCTCTCTGTAAGCACGCAGCTCCAGAACAGATTCTTCTCCTCTGCGGAAACACAGGTGGGAAGGGACAACAGCTGCAGGACGGCTGGGCGGAGCCGGGTCCCCTGCTTTGCGTGGCCAGGGTGGGCTGAGAACAACTGACACGGTGCCTGCATCTTCGCTCATCTCCAGGAGGAGCGGGACCCGGCCCTCTGCTCAATTGGCAACGGAGCCCCGCGGAGGGCGTCTGGCAGCGACGCCCCGAGACGATACCACTGAGCGGGAGGGGCAGGGTGGGAACAGCCGGGGGCCCGGGGCAAAAAGGGCGATTCCAGGGCTCAGAGCAGCCGCCCGCCCGGGGGCTGCTCTGCGCCCTGCTCCAAGCGGGGGAGGGAGGTGGAGGCTCAGGCTGCAGGGCCAGAGTTTCCAGCAGCCTCCTGGGGCGACCCTTCTCCGCCTACCAGCGCGGCAGCTTCGCTTTGGTCCGGAAGCGGCCCCGGGCTGGGAGGGGAGCAGAAGACCACGTGATTCCGGCGCCGCCTGCACAGACGCTCTCGTCCCACCGCCTGCGGGGGCAGCAGCAGCGCTCAGAATTCCTGGGTGAAAAATCGGGGCTTCCCTGGCTACATCCTTTCCCCTCTCTATGGTACACGCTGGCACGGAAGTGACGTACGGCCCTTGGTTTTAGTCCCTCCCGGGATGATTCTTTCGCGAGTAACTTCACTTCCGGGACAGACGGAACTGCCCGGTCCCTACCCCGCCCTCAGCTCTCTTAGCTCCGCCCTCAGGCGGATTCATCTCCGTTTCGCGCTCCGAGTCCCTTAACTCAGCCCTGCCCCCTCCGCTATTGTACTTCCGGCTCCCCCTTCCCTGGCGTAGGCGCCATCCCGAGGCCCCGCCCCTTCACTCCGAGGCCCCACCCCCTCCCTGGTGCACCACCCCCTTCCAGCCCCGCCCACTTCCCAGCGGAGGCTTCCGCTCGCTGGGGGAGCCGCGCCAGGCGGGGGAGCCCGCGCGCCTGAAGCCAGGCTCAGGCGAAGGCCACGGTGACTGGGCAGCTTCCGTCTACGGCTTTCTGCTCCCCAACATGGCAGCGGCAGCGGCGGCGGGAGGCGGCACGAGGGCTCCGCAGCCGAGCCTGTCAGGGCCGCACGGCAGCGGGGACCGGACCGTGTTCTTGTTCGACCGGCGCCAGGAGCAGGGGGACCCCAAGGAGAAAGTGCTGAGCTGCGACGCGGAGACGTACCGCGGCTTCCGCAGCGCCGTGTGCCAGGTAGCGGGGGCCCGGGCGGGCAGAACTGGGCTGCTACGACCGGCTTGTGCGGGGGGGGGGGGACGACACTGGGAGCGCTGCGGGGGCAGGGAGGAGGCACGGGCGCGGGGCGAGGTGGAGGCAGCGGGCTTGGAGTCCCTGATCCTGCCCAAACCGAGCGGCCGTTGCGCGTTTTAGCGCGCGACAGCCTCGGGGGTGTGGTGCTGCCGAGCCCGGCACGTGCCGCGCTGCCCCACGTGATCCTGCGGCCCTCTCTGGGGAGCGGGGGCTGCGGGGAAGGGACTGCGCCCGGTGCGCGGTGATTGCCACTGTCTGCCTGGCGAGGCGCTAAAGAGCAGCACCGGGTCGCTGTGCTCAGTGCCCCTGGCCGGCCGGGGCTGCAGTGGCTAGTGGCTGCCCTCGTTGTTCGGCTGTTAATTCTCAGCCCCTGGTGGCTGTAGCCTTGTAGGTCACCACTGTGAGCTGCGGCCTCCTGGGCAGAGGAAACTCATTGGTTGACTACATATTGGGAACCTGCGTGTGTGTTACAGAATAACACACCTACCACTCTGAAATGTATCAGTAAAAACAAAGAGGAGACCTTGTGGCACCTTAGAGACTAACAAATGTATTTGGGCATAAGCTTTCATGGGATATAATCCACTTCATCAGATGCATGTCAAGGGATGTGATCGTTCGCCTCTATTAAACATTGGTTAAGTCTGATCTGGAGTACTGTGTCCAGTTTTGGGCCCCACACTACAAGAAGGATGTGGAAAAATTGGAAAACGTCCAGCGGAGGGCAACAAAAATTATTAGGGGACTGGAACACATGACTTATGAGGGGAGGCTGAGAGAACTGGGATTGTTTAGTCTGCGGAAGAGAAGACTGAGGGGGGATTTGATAGCTGCTTTAAACTGCCTGAAAGGGGGTTCCAAAGAGGATGGATCTAGGCTATTCTCAGTAGTAGCAGATGACAGAACAAGGAGTAATGGTCTCAAATTGCAGTGCGTGAGCTTTAGGTTGGATATTAGGAAAAGCTTTTTCACTAGGAGAGTGGTGAAGCACTGGAACACCTTACCTAGGGAGGTGGTGGAATCTCCTTCCTTTGAGGTTTTTAAGGTCAGGCTTGACAAAGCCCTGGCTGGGATGATTTAGTTGGGGATTGGTCCTTCTTTGAGCAGGGGGTTGGACTAGATGATCTCTTGAGGTCCTTTCCTACCCTGATATTCTATGATTCTAATGATTGATTCATGTGTTACGTTTCTCTGCAATTTTAAATTCATTTACAAAGTGGGGTTTTGTTGCTTTGTTTTTTGTTGAAGTTTAATTTCAGATACTTTCTTGGGAGAGAAGAATTTGTTGGATTAAGAAACCTTGTAACTGGGAAACAAAAGTTCTCTGTTATCAGGACTGTGACTGTTTTTCTTTCTGAGGAAAAAGTACTCGCTGGCTTTTATCTCAAGTCTTTTCCACATTTTTGAATGTGTCACTTTGCGGTATTTGTTACTATCACATTTAATTTTTTATTGAAAGAAACAAGTTTGAGTTTGGGAGTGGAAAACTTTATTCTAGAAAGATAAAAGGGAAGCTCCTTATGCCTCTTAAGAAACATGAGTTATACAACTCTCTAGTACAGTGGTCCCCAAACTGTGTGTGCCCCCCCCCCAGGAGGGTATGGAGGAACGTTCAGGGGACGTGGCAGGGTTTGGGCCAGCCTCTACAGGGGTGGGAAGGGAAAGACACCCAGCCCTGCCCCTCTCCGGGTCACGACTCCTGGAGGGGTGTGGACAGATTCCATTACTGGTAGGGGGGTACGACATAAAAAGTTTGGAAAGCACTGCTCTGGAAGCCCAGATATGAAATGGAAATGGGTGGAGGCATTTCTTATTTGAGAGAATGCCTTGTGGCTAATCAGTGGAATTAACTTGACTGTTGAAGAGATGGGAGTGGGTGGAAATATGACTGGTGAAGCAGCTTTCTAAATTTTAGAAACTTCTGGAGGTGGATATCTGTCATCTTTGATTCTGTCCACTGTTTTGCCATTCACTTCCCAGTTGTGTTTAAATCTTGCTGCTGCTGTTTCCTATACCTAGGGGTCTACTTAAATTATGGAGAAATCACATTGGTAATGGCATAAACAGCAAAATTTGCTATGACCGCAAAATATGTGTGATTTTCCGCAGTGTTTTTCAAACTGGGGGTCCAGACCCAAAAGGGGGTTGCAAGCCTATTGTAGGGGGAGGCGGTATTGCTACCCTTGCTTCTGTATTGCCTTCAGAGCTGGGCAGCCAGAGTGGTGGCTGCTGGTCAGGTGCCCAGCTCTGAAAGCAGCACCAGCAGCAGAAGTGAGGGTGGCAATACCATGCCAACCTTACTTCTGTGCTGCTGCTGGTGGCACTGCCTTCAGAGCTGGGCGGCCGGCCAGCAGCCACCGCTCTCCACCTGCCCAGTTCTGAAGGCACAGCGGAGAGTGGTGGCTGCTGGCTGATCACCCGGCTCTGAAGGCTGCGCTGCTGCTGCTGGTTCCCAGCTAATGGGAACCCCCAACCTAGGAGCCAGACCTGCTGCTCGCCACTTCTGGGGTGCAGCACAGTGTCAGAACAGGTATGGACTAGTCTGCCTTACCTGGGCGGTACCGTCGACACGACTTTTAATGGCCCGGTCAGTGGTGCTGACCCGCAGTTTGGAAACCACTGCTCTATATCAACATCTAATCCAAACGTCAGATTCAGAGCGTGACCGGCTGTTTGGGTTGGACCAGAGATGACCTAGAGTGTCAGTTGAGGATATGATTTTGGAGTTTTTTATGGTCTGCAAGAAATTCAAGATCTAGACTATATGATTTGTCACAGCAGTAGCAGAACCAGGAGACTTTCACTTTCAGATACCTAAGGAATGCCTATCTGCATATTTCTTTTGTTTCAAAAATATTTATGGCTTGCTCTGTCTCAAATGTATTTTTTAATATGCCACCGTATCATTTGGTGTTTTATTTGCTCCCATAGTCTTTGCAGATTTCAATGTTGTGATGCTGGCATCCCTTTATTGGCAGAAGTTTACTATCCTGCCCCACCTCAGCTGACTTGTGCAGTTACTGATGTGTCTTTGAACACTAAGAGCTGTTCAGGAATCAGAGTTTCTGACTCATCTAGGTTTGTCAAACTTTGGTGCGCTGTTCAACACAAGCCAGCAAAAAAAATCCCTCTCTCCTGGGAAATGATTGATGGGGCAATTGCATCTCACATCAGGCCATTGAATGCTTACCTAGCTAAGTGGATCCTCCAGATGAAATTTAATTTTCTAATCCTGATCTGTCTCACTCCATCCAATTTCACATTTTGGCCTATCTTTCAGACGTCTTATGATGTCCTGGTTTCACCTTTTGATGTTAAAATCTCAAACTGAATTCATTGTCTACTCAAGCTCACTCCTCTCCCTCTACTAGTGTGAAAACATAGTCATCATCCCCTGGGCATTTTGTGTGACACAGCCTCTCTCTTTGGACCCATAAATCCAGGCGGTACCCAAATCCTGCTGCTTCTTCCTTCATAACTGTGATGGAAGGTCTGGGGATCTGGTCATAAGTCATTTCTTAGTAAAAGAAATAATTGCTTGGAGAAGTTAAGAGGCCTCTCTGAATCTTGGTATAGCCAGTTATGGTGGTCCATGTAAGGTAGTGTCTGAGCAAGGTTGTTCAGCCTTTGAAAGGTCATTATTTGCTATTGTTAGTCATCATCCCTCATTGGACTGCTTCCTGCAGGATGAGTAATTCTCCTAGTCCTAGAGTGTTTGTGTGTAACTAGTTAGGAAAATTGGGGGAATGGCTTAAGTATCTAAGGAGCACAGAGCAAGAATTGATCTCTGGACAAAAGAGAAGTTTCCAGTGCCTTATTTAGATTCAGTCATGAGAAGGATTAATTTAGATGTGTTAAGCAAACATTTATTTCATTCTCTTTTTTAATATTTTTGTTGTTGATTTATTAAGATTACTGTAGTATGAGTAATTTCACATAGACATCCCCAAAGAGAAAAGGACCCCATAACTTGTAAAGGAGAGGTGCTAGAACTATACCTGCACCTCTGTCTCAGTTAGGAGGCATGGGCAGAGGTGACCTTTCTAAAGAAATTCTGTTGCCATCAGGTTTCAGTGGCTGAACAAAAAGAGAGAAGCTAAAAGACAAGGAGAAGATGAGAATTGGTAGTGGTATTGTTAGGACTAACAGGAAGATGACAATTCTGATTCGCTGCAACATTTGAGATTGAAAAATGTGTGTGTGTTCTGCTTTGGAATGAAAAAAAAACCCTTTCAACAGTTTTTGTGAAAATGGAATTGTGCAGAAAATGTCAATTTGAGAAGAGAGATCCGAATGCCTGAATGATTGATGTATGTGTAGCTTGGTGGTTAGGGGAGTGGCCTGGTACATGGGAGACCCAGGTTCAAGTCCTGCCTGATTCAAAGCAGAGTTCTTCACACTAGATCACTTTGATTCTTGCAGAGCAGGGACTTGAATTTGAGTATCCTACGTCTCAGGCCAGTGCTCTAACCACTAGGCTATAATGTGAGGGTCTCTTTATCTTCCCCAACCCAAAAAAACCCAAAACATTTTGATGAAGTCTTAGTTGAAACCAAAATGTTTTGATACTTTTTGTCAGAAATGTTCCAACTAGCTCTAATGTTGGTCATGACCAATATTTATAAGATCCACTCTTTCTTTAAGTATGTGTCAAGTGTGGGTCCCACTGTAGGTGTTCATGTGCACAAGATTGGATTTCTTTTGAATAGCAGTGTTCTTCATGGTCATGTATGCATACTGTGCCTTCTCATGTTCCCATGTGAGGGCATAAAAGGCTGAGGGGCCGTTCTCCTACCTCATGTGCCTCTTAACTGTGACAGCAAGATGGAATCCAGCAAGTGTCTAGCCTGGTACTCTGTTCCGATCCCTTAAACCAGTTCTTTTCAACCCATTTGGTGAAGAATTCTGTTTTCACACTTTAGAGAAAAAACATGTTCCTTTAAAAAATAGCAAGAGATGATTGACTCACCTGTCATCCAGTACATCCCCCATTTATGGCAGGTCAAGGCTCTTAGCATCAACTGCCACGCCCCAAGGTTCAAACCCTGCCTGTCATACGACTGACTGATCCTTATGAAGGGTGGACACAACCAATGTCTCTTCTGCCTAGGAGAGAAGGCCTCCTAGATAAGTACTTTGTGTGCAAGCTCTTCTCCGCCAGGACCTGCAAGTTCTGGGATGCACAGCTCAATCTATATTTACTTGAGCACTCCATGCAGGTCACTTGGATCCTGAGGGATGACTGTTCTGATCAGAGTGAGGCCAGATGTACCAGCATCAGCTAGTGCTCCCTCAATCATTTTTCTTATTCTGGGATAAGGCAATGAAAATAATGTAAAAAGGACATCAGCAGAGTTGGCATCAATAGCATCAACACCAACCTCCTCAACATGTTGGAGAAGTCCCCAATGCATAAGATTTCAGTGCTGACAGTCTCAGCATTGAGTGCATTAGCACCAGTAGTACCAGGACCAACGGCTTGGCTCCTATACAACTTTCCCCAACTTAGGCAGCAAAGCTGGCATCTTCGCCCACTCAAATAGGATGCTGACTTGCACAGCTGGTCCAGGCATAAGCTTGTTTCCAAGACCAAGGGATGTTCTCAGATGGAAGATGCAAGACACAGCTCTGAGGACAAAGTTCCTAAAAGGGCAGAATGAGAGACTTAGCACCAAACCTGTAACCAGTGTCAACAATGGAGTTGAGCAACAACCTCAAGTATGCTGGAGGCATCAGTATCACCCTGGAGATATTCCCAGTATTGAAGAGACATCCGATCCAGTACCAGCGCCACTCTTCTATGAGGAATATATTCCTCCATACCATCCTGACTTATTCCTTCTTGTTGGTATGAAGCGATGATCCCTCTCTTCTGCCATCAGAGAATGACCCCAATGAGGTTATCAAGAAGCCTCTGTTCAGAGTGCAACCAGTGTGGGAGTGGTGTAAGCATGAAAGGGACTCAATTTATGAATTTTGCTGGATGCCAGTTAGATTTTAAAGCTTCAGACTAACTAGGTTTGCCAATATATGATAGAATCCCAATGGGATAACCCATTTTTATTGAGTCTGAGGAGTGTTAACCCACTAGTTTCATGGTGGGTTTTTTTCCGGTCAACTTTTAACTTGGGCAGTATTTCTCAAACCAGGCCACTTGCTTATTCTTCACCAGCCAAAAATTTATTAATTCACCCAGAACCACTTCAGTGTATAGTCAGGAATTTACCACTCAAATGTGGACACAACCAGATGTGTTGACTACACATGGAATACAGGCTAGAGTTAAGGCTCAGCAGTTATAGCAAAGAACAGTGCAAATTTCTTATTACTTTTACTTATGATCAACAATTCTTTAGTACCTGTTTATCACACTTCCAAGGGTGCACTTGTCTTTAAGGCACTTTGAAGATTGTGGTTACTTCTCTTTGACGAGATTGGTTCAAAAGGGACAAGTCTAGAATATTAAAAGCAGTTGCTTAAAACAATTCTTTTCAATCTCTCTTGAGGCCAGTTGTCTTGGATTTATAATCTAAAATATGGTTACTTTAGGTCTTGCTAGAGAGTGTAGACTCAGTAAGATGACCTACAGATATTTATATTAAAGAATAGAAAGGGAAATACAATCTCTGAAATGAAATCTTACCAATTCTTCTTATCCTCTTAACGCTGAGATGGAGGAGGGTCCTTTCCACATGGATAGTCCAGGTGTTGGTTGCATTTAGGATTCGTCAGCTTCTTGTGTTGGGTTCAGTCAACTCTCTCGAGCATGTGGTGAACTCAGTTTTATATGCTAGTTTGGGGCTCATTGGAAGCGCAGCTCCAGGCTTCAAACTGCTGGCCTCTCCCAAGAAATGCAGACCTCAATCCAGGATCTCCCATTTGGTGGGAATTGACTCTTTGTGGAGCAGATGGGCGCGAGGCTGCATGGGTTGAAAGACACTCGGGCCACTCTTCGCTTGCTGGGTATGCATACGCTGCAGTCTGCAAGGAAGCAGTTCCGGTCACCCCCGCCGCCAGCCTCGACAGGGGTCTGCAAGGAGAAGGGATAGAGACACAAGCTTTAGTCATCACCGCCCTTCCTCCTGCCGCTCACCCGCACAGCCCACCCAGTCTGGCAAAGCATCCAGGGGGCCAGAAGCGCTCATTTTGAGGGTGAATTCGAGAGCAACACCCCAGTCATCTCCCTGTATCCACCTGATTCTTTCCTCAGCCATCTCCGTCCCTACCGTTCAGCCTGGTCGTGGGTCATCTCGAGCTGCTGGGTGCTAGAGAGAGTATCTCGGGGCTATACTCTGCAATTGTCGGCCGCCCCTCTCTCCCACCCACCCTTTTCCCCATCCCTCTTCAGGGACCATTGTCATGAGCAACATCTCATTCAGAAGGTTGAGAACCTACTGCACCTGTGGGCGGTAGAGGAGGTCCCTGGGGACATGGAAGGAAAAGGGTTCTGCTCCCGCTACTTCCTAATCCTGAAAGCAAAAGGGGGCCTCAGCCCTATTTTAGACCTACGACGCCTCAACAAGTCTCTCAAGAAGTTGAATTTTTGCATGGTCTCCCTGGCCTCCATCATCCCCTTCCTGGATCCAGGAAACTGGTACTCCGCCCTTGACTTGTGGAATGTTTATTTCCATATTTCAAGGTCACAAACGGTTCCTCCCTTTCATAATGGGCGGACGCCATTTCCAGTTCACAGCACTGCCCTTTGGCCCCAAAAGTATGCACAAAATGTCTGGTGCCAGTGGCCCCTAACCTGAGACATCAAGAGGTCCAGGGCTTCCCGTATCTTGACGATTGGCTCATCAAGGGCAGATTTCCAGAATTAGTGCAGAGGAGCATCAATCTGGTGATCTCCACCTGTTGCGACCTGCGCGTGATGATAAACAACAAAAAAAGTCCACCTTAAGGACAGTGCAATGGATAGAGCTCATTGGAGCGGTCCTCGACTCCATGCGAGCCAGAGCCTTCCTTCAGGAGGCACGTTTTTAGGCCATGTCAGACCTGATCTTCCATGTGAAGAACGACCCGCTCACCACGGCTCGCACCTGACTGGTTGTTGGGCCACATGTACATATGTGGTCTGTCACGCTTGGCTCCATCTCTGGCTTCTGCAAGTGTGGCTGGCATCGGTATACATTCTCAACAGGCACGACCTAGACCGGGTAAGCTGGGTGTTGGATCACATCTGGTCATCCCTGGATTGGTGGTTGGACTCTGGGTTGGTGTTGGAGGGAGCTCCCTTTGTGGCCCCATCGCCGTCAGTGACCCTGGTCTCTGATGCTTCAGATGTGGGCTGGCAAGCACACCTGGGCCAGCAGCATGCAGGGCTGCTGGTTGTGGGACGATCTGGCCCTCCATAATCAACGTCAGGGAGCTCAAAGCGGTTTGGCTGGCCTGCCAGGCTTTCTTGCTGTCCTGAAGGGTAAGGTAGTGCAAGTCCTGATGGACTTGGCCTAAACTCTCTTGAATCCCACAAGGGCTATATTAAAGTCCCTGGAGATTTATCTGCTGGCTCCCTACAGAAAGCCTTACAGATATCAACCCAAACAAAGGCAGAGTACACCTTGCTTCCAGGACTGACAGACTGAATATCAGCAACAGAAGAAACCTAGTATTCCAGGGGATGCCCCTCTTCTGCCTCCTTGACCATCCCAGCTCCCTCTGAGGCAGTAGGTTTAACAAGAATGTCAAGAGCCACAACTGTGCTAATCTGAAGTCTACACCAACCTTCTGGAACCATCTGCTACCATTCTACCAGGCCTGGGCAGCTATTACAGCTGACAAATCGGTATTAGTTATCACTGCCCAAGTCTGTCCTATACAAATCCATTCACTACCATCCTCTTTCCAGGGACTCTTCTAATGAGAGTCTGTTACAAACAGAAGTGGACTAATTGCTTTGTCTGGGATCAGTAGAAGAGAATGTGAGAATAAAGGGGCGGAATCTTCTCCCTGTACTTCCTTATTCCAAATAAGAAAAGAAGGTCTTTGACCTACCTTAGACCTGAGGAGACTGAACAAATATATATGCCACCTCAGATTCAAGGTGGTAACACTTTACTCCATCATTCTAGCTCTCCAGGTCACCACAGACCATAGAGTTCATAGGAGCTCTGATTGACTTTGGTTCAGTGAGAGCATGCCTCCCTGAAGACAGGTTCCTGTCCATGCAAACACTGGTGCATGGGTTAGAAGAAAACATGCCTATGATGGTATACTTGTATCTGGGGCTGCTAGGCCATATGTCTGCATGCAGGTACATGGTGCCAGTTGCCAGA
The DNA here is from genome assembly GCF_965140285.1 of Lepidochelys kempii. Classification (NCBI taxonomy): domain Eukaryota; kingdom Metazoa; phylum Chordata; order Testudines; family Cheloniidae; genus Lepidochelys; species Lepidochelys kempii. Next base: position 84,929,140 of record NC_136381.1, read on the forward strand.
CTTCAATCTGAGCCAGAGTTAGAGCAGTCACAGGTGGTAGAGAGAACCTGTAAACATGCATGGAGAGGTACCATTCTCTGAATAAGACTGTAATCACTGATGTGTCTGATACAGGTTAGCAAGACCACCTGGGCTACCTTCAAATATGGGGACATATGGGATTTTAGAGGATATGGAGTTCCGTATTAACATCCTCCTGCATAGTCTTCCTACTTGTTCTGCAAAACTTCCCACAGCATATCTTGATACATAACACCTTGTGATGCACCGTATAAACAAGCAAAGAGCCACATGCTCCTCTCCCCTCTGCCTGGAAGCTATTGGGCCCTGGACATACCACCAACAGTTGATAACATAATGGCTCTTCATCTCCCAGGTGTCAGCAACAAACTGGCAGACATCCTGATCAGACAGTTGGTCACCACTCACAAGTGGTTGTTGTGGACGTCTATCATAGAGATGATATTCCTTTGTTGGAGGACCCTGATGATAGAGCTGTTCCCCATCAATGTCAATTCCAAGTGCTAGAATTTTTGTTCCAGAGAGGAGGTAACTCCCAGGGTTGTTACCAAACACCTTCCTTCTCATGAGAGCCTATTACAAACAGGAAAAAGCCCTCTTGTATGCCTTTCCATCGATGCCCTTGACCTCCAGGGTCCTTTCCAAAATCAAAGGAGACAAAGCCATTATCATTGTCATAGTTTGATATGGGCCAAGGCTGTTTCGCCTGACAGACTATTACAAATGTCCATCCTACCTCCAATCCAACTCCCAGATTTCTTGGACCTGATCTTACAATACCATGGCCAGATATACCAGGCCTGAAGTCATTGCAACTGAGGGTATGGCTGTTGACTGGCTGGTGAAATACTATAGACAAAGACTTCTTGCTACAGCTCTAGGAAATACTAACACAGAGCAGGAAAGCATCTACTAGAAGAATGTATTTGTCTAAAAGGAAAAGTTCCTCAATATTGGCAGTCCAACATGGTCTGGACCCATTCCCACAGACCTTCAACTACTTATTGCACTTAAAATAGGTAGGCCTTTTGTTCGGATCTATTAAAGTCCCACCTTTTGGTGATTTTAGCGTGCCACCTACCTATAGAGTCGTGCTTGGGTCTTTACTCATTCCAAGATATCAAGTTTCTCAAGTGACTATTACACACTCACCAGTCAAAGAACCAGCTGCTGCCTAGGACCTCAGTCAGGCTCATCTGAGACTTGTGAAGCCTCCATTTGAACCTCTGTCAGGTTGCTCCCTGCACCATCTCACTCCAGACAGTCTTTCTAATGGTTATTACTTCAGCCAGGAATAGTCAGTGAGCTTTAGCCATTTATATCTGAACCACATCTATACAACATTCCATAAGAATAAGATGGTGCTGCAACTGCACCTGTTTATTTGTAAGGTGATCTGAGAATTTTTCATCTAAATCAGTTGATCAAACTGCCGGTCTTCATAAGTTCTCCCTGAGCCACACTCTGCATCAGGAGAAAAGAGACACACACTAGACTTTGCTTTACTATATTGATGGAACCAAATCAATCAGACTATTTAGAGTTATGGCTGTGTTTTCTAAAGTCAAGCCATTTCCTTACAGAGGATATCAAAATGGGTAACACAGTGTGCTGGTATACCTGCCAGACTTCAAGGCTCACTCCACCAGAGTTCAAGTGATATTCTTCGCCTGTGTCAGAAACGTGTGTTTTTCTGAGACTTGTACGGTGATTGTAGTACTGCTCTCACAAACTTGGCAACAGCTGTGGCAGCTAAGTACAATACATAATGCTTCAACTTATGCAGCTGCTACTTCTCATTCCCACCACCTAAGAGGATACTGCTTGCCAGTCATCTGCACAGAGATCTATACTGACACTTATTTGAAGAATCAAGAACAGTTGCCTATCTACAGTAACTGATTCTTCAAAATGTTGTCAGTGTGGCTACTATGACCTAGCCTCTGTTCCTGTTTTTTTTGGGGTTCCCAGCTACTACAGGCTTCAAACTGTGAGGGAATGGTGGAATGTTGTAGCGGCTCTGCCCTTTATGGCTTTGCACGAGAGCTTGAGGCGGCACAAGGTACATGTGAGGCGGCACAAGGTACATGTGTGGCCACAGAGGACACTGCTATGCAAAAGATTCTGAGCTTGTTCACGTGAGTCTCATGTACACTTAACCACGAGATCCACAGTGACTACAAAATCTCAAAGAATTGCAGTTACAGTAGGTTAAATAATCATTCTTTCTGTCTACATTGCCAAAATTCTTGTCCAGTCTGTTATCCCTCCTTCTTTGCGTAATGCAGCTTCTCTCTGGTTCTTCTGCCATACATCTTGCCCCCTCACATCTGTCCAAAATGCTACAGCTAAGATCATCATTTTGGCCAGTTGATTTGCCTGTCTCATCCCTGTCCTTTCATCTTCTCCATTGTATCAAATAAAATCTGCTTGTCTTTTGAAGGCCTTTCATAGTTTATCTCCACTGTACTTTATCATTGTCCACCATGCTCTCTGCTCTGCAATCAGTGCCAAGCTTCATTGTCTATTTTTCTGTTTTTCCTACAAGCACTTCCATGCTTCCTTCTGTGCTGCTCCTTATGCGTAGAATAATCTTCTCAAATTTAATTCAGAATGGCATGATCTTGTCCTTCAAAGCTGTTCACACATGTTTCTCTTGTGATGATGATTATTGTAATGGCAGGGGCATAAGCAGCTGGCCCAGTGGTGTCTGCCGGGCTGGGATTGAATTCAGGAGTTGGGACAGGTTGCCAAGTCAAGCCAAGAGACTGGTACTAAGGTCAAGCTGAGCTGGAATTGAAGGCAGGAGTCAGGACTAGTTAGTAAGCCAGGTGAGGTGGAGTCAAAGGCAGGTGTCCAAGACTGGGTCAAAGGCAAGGTCTGTAGTGATAGCGGGCATGAGTCTTCATTGTTGCTGAGGGGACTCACTAGGCCAGTTTCCTGGTTTAAATAATTGGTGTGGACCAATCAGGCAGCCACAGGGTTCTGTTGTTCTGGTGTCTTTGGGTGGTACTTCCTGCACTACCTAACTGTCCAGTAATTGTTGGATGTTACTCCACCCAGTTCCTCAGTGGAGGTGTTAATTGCCCAGGAGCCCGCAATCCAGGGTTATAGACCCCGCCAATCCTTACGGACTGCAACATCTTTTCTAGATCAGTGTCTTCAGTCTGTTATAATGAAACAGTTTGGCGTTTTGAAGCACCTGCCCCACTGCTCTAGCTGTTCTGGCATCACCCAGGTGCTCTCTTGTGCTGTGATGCTGCTGCTTCTTTGTCAGTGGCATTGATCTGGCTCTTTAGAGTATTTATTTTGGTATGCTGGCAAGATTTTCCTCAGAAATGCAAGCAACATAAGGGAAATGGTGACATTTAATAGTTTACAACTATCAAACTTGAAAGGAATTTCCTGGGACAAAGAAAATGCATTTTTGTAGCCTCTTCCAAATTTGTTGCAAACAATGGAGATGTTGGAGCTTCTCAGGGAAAGAATGAGTTCTAATAGAAAAGGTTAGGCAACCTAAATATAAGGGTTGATATCCACACTCCGTATAATAAATTAGTGCATGTTTAATCTATTTTTGCTAAACTTATATGCTAATTGGTATTCAGTTTACAGGTTCCTGTGAGGATTGTGGGAAGTGTTTGGCATCCTAATGAATAGTTAAATTAAGATATTTACTAGGTGTGCAGTATCATTTTGAAGTGGAAAATAAGGTGTTTGTATCTATTAGAAGTATAGAAAATACAGAAATTACCATATCAAAGAAAAGCATACATTTGGTCAAACTAATGGGTAAAAGTTTTGAAGAAAGCTATAGCAGAGATTGATATAGTTAAGAGGTAATGAAGGTTGTCAGAGGTATGCCAGGCATATTATAATACCAAAAATGTATTGTTAAACGTGGAAAGGAGAAAAGTTAGATGGAACTTGACTGCAATATTCAAAATTTTGTGTTATGAAAAACTGATTTTTATTCTTTTATTTTATTTATTATAATGTGAGAACAAATGGCCATTTTGAATGAAGATGCTATTTTAGGAAAAGTAAAAGAAATACCATTCTAACTGATGTGTAATTCCCTTTGGTTGGATATTGTAGTCAGATACTAGCCATGGGTTATTTCATGATCATTAATATTTGTAGCTATGCAGTTTAAATTACGGTTATTCATATTTCATGTGTCAGTCTCTAAGATTACCTACAAGATAATGTCTCCTTGTGCAAAGCCTTGCACAGCTTCTAATTGACGGTGCTTAAATCATGTAAGGGAAACTTCTTGTACCAGAGCATTCTGCAAAGATGTAACGGCAAGTGAAAAAAACCTCTTGGAATTAGATTGTATTCTGTCAATTCCTAAAGGTAATGTTAAGGGCAAAATATTACATATTTGATCATTGTTCATTGGTTAATGACAAAATGAATGGAAAGGAGACGAGTACTTTTTAATTTTTCCTTCTCTTTATCTATCCTTCACTTTATGTAACAGCTGATTTTTATAACTGACTTTTTTTACAATTTTGTAGGCACTCTGCATTTCTTCTGAAGATAACTTTGTTATCACAACAACCAATAGAAAAGAGATTACAGATGACAACTTCAGTAAGTGTGATATATTATTTACCATACATCTCACTCCAAAACAGCTGTCCAGTGCATAACTGTATCAAAACTGTAAGAATGTTATTTGTATTCCTATGCTACATATACAATAGCAAAGGGAAGTACAAAGCCTCTTTATATAATAAAGCGTTGCAAAATTGTTACGAAAATCCATTTTGGAACAAATTTCACACACATACTGTTTTTGATGATGGAAACTAATATTTAGTTGTCTGTCATCAGATAATTCTCCGTGCTAAGTATAATTTGCGGTGTTGTCAAATGTATAGTTAAGGTTAATATTTTTATTTTGCAATTCGAAATAATGCCAACTCTTCCAGGAACCATTGGGGCACTGAAAAACTAACAAAGTGGTTAAGTTATGTGATAAATAATGTCTGCAAAATGGCATCTCGTTCTATGTGAAGTTTAATTTCTTATGTAATTAGAGCAAAAAGTGGGTTTAGCTAAGCATGCCTGGATAGTGACACACAAAATTTTGTAACTGGTACACAAATCAGTCTTATATTGTGACTGTAACTACACTGTTTTCTTGTAGTGGATTTATTATAACGTTAGCAGATGAGGAACACTAGGTAAAGTTGAAAAAGTATTTCCAATGTAACTGTATACATTCATTTACTTAATTTTCTAGGTTTGTGGGGTTTTTTGGTTTTTTTTGGGTTTTTTTGTTTTGCTTCAGTTTAACCAAAAGGTAAACTTTGCTGCAAAACTGGAAGGAAATCTCAGCCATTTTGGCTATGACAAAATGCTTTCTCCACTGTACATTATGGTGTTATGTTTTTCATTCGGCTAATAAAAGTCTAAACTTTGAAATTGCAAAGATAGTGTGTTAGTACTTCAATTGGAAGTACTGACTTTACTAAGTTTGGGAATATGAAAAGGTTTTGAATTAAGTTACTGTTCCTCCTTGGAAAATTTCATAGCTAGTGGAAAGAGAAAAGAGGTGCATCAGACGTTAAAACTATCTTCCAGGTTTTGGGGTAGGAGTTTACCAATATTTGGAGGGATTATTCCTTTGTATTGAATATTTTAATTCCATTGCAGGTGAAATTGTTCAAGAAGGGGTTACTTTGTATTTGCTACAATCAGTTGATCAGACACTACTTTCAGCAACAAAGGAGCGAATTGACTTCCTACCACACTATGACACGCTTATCAAAAGTGGCATGTATGAATATTATGCTAGTGAAGGGCAAAATCCTTTGCGTAAGTATTCAGATTTTTTTATAATCTAAATAATTGTTTTTCATGTATTATTCATCATCATTTACCTTAGAAGGGACTTAAAGACAAGAAATGCCTTGCTCATGAATAATTTCACTTGTATTTTACCTTTTGTCACTTCTGTTGGAGCATTTAAACTTACGTTTTTTTCAGTTTAAGTTCACCTTTACTTTTAAACTCTGGTTTAAAAAGTGACTCTAAAAATAGCATCATGAGGTTCCAAGTTTACTGTATCTGTTACTTGCAGAAGAAATTTGCTTATTTTACAAGCAAAAATACTTCGTTGATGTTGAGAATCTTGCAAACTCAACCAGAGACTTGAAAGCCCGGCCTTTCTTTCTCGTGCCTGCACTTGTAGTAGATTCTGTATTTTGGGCTTATTGATGCATGAGTCTGAATACAAGCCTGCTTGCTGTCCCTATCTGTGTTTTGGCTCTTTAGGGCTGACAGGATTAAAAAATAGAAACTAGTTATCTTTTGTTAATAAAGTAAGCTCATATACTCTTTAAAGAAGGTGCCACTTGTACATTGGTCATTTTTCTGATCATTGCTGCGTTTCAAGGTACAAATTAATTTGTGTACCAACTTAATTAAATACTACTAAACTTTTGCTTTCTTTATTTAGTATGCATATCCTTCTAGGCTCAGAACTGCCTGGAAAAATCACAATCATAGAACTATATGCACATCACTTCATACATAGAATTCTGGATTATAATAAGATGTGGCTCACAATCATCCCTATTTCTTTTCACCAGCAGCAAACACCAATTACTCACAATCTTTTGGATTACCATATTCCTATTTCCTTCTGCAGTTTTTGGTTTAGTCTGTTGATGACTGTTGTGGCAGTTGGAGTGTTTAGGAACATAGGAATAGGCTTACAGGTTTGGACAAGTAGTTCATATCTTCAACAGTGGTCAATACCAGGTGCCTTAGAGGAAGGTGCAAGAGCCCAGTAGTAGGCAATTACGGAAAAACCTGCGCACAGGGAAAGTTTCTTTCTAATCCCCATTTCAGATTAGTTTATTTCCTGAAGCAATAAGGGTTTATAACCCTTTCAAAGGCTGTTTATTTTAATTTATACTGTTGTACGTCTGGATGACATTATTCAGATGCGTGTCCTGTTCTTTCTATTGAATACTGCATAGCCCTTTTTCTCTATGGTATGGTGTGGCAATGAGTTTCACAGGCTAATTGTATGTTCTGTAGGAAAAGTATTTCCTTTTACCAGTTTTAAATGTGCTGCCTTTCAATTTAATTGAATATCCACTGTTTTTGTATTAGAGAGGGTGAATAGACGTGCCTGATCTGCTCTCTGTAAACTGTTCATTATTTTGTGTACCATTATCACATCCAGTCTTATAGATCTCCTTTAAGGTAAATTGTCCTAATCTTTTCAGACTCTCTTTATATGGAGGATTTTTCATGTTTCTTATCACTTGTTGCCCATATCTGACCATCCCCTCCTTCTGTAATATCTTCTTTTGAGGTGGAATGACCAGAAAGTGACATTTTATTACATATAGTTCTAAATCATGGCATTTTAATTGTCATTATTGCTCATCATCGCTTTATGCACCTAATATTTTGTTTGCTTTTTTGATTGTTGCTGTATACTGAGCAAAGGTATTCACTGAGCAATGATGTCTCATTCTTTTTTACTGAGATGTTACAATTTAGAACCTAGCAAAGTTGTCTGAGAAGTTCCGATTACTACTTCCGATTACTTCAGTGTGTGTTGCCTTGCATTTGTCAAATCTACTATTATACTTCCATTCACCAAATTTTTTAGCTCCCTCTGCAATTTTCTTCATCTTCTGTGGTCTTGACTAAACTTAAATAATTTTGTTTTCTGTAAATTTTGCCACCTGTGCCCAATCCCTTTTTTAGTGAATCCAGACTGTCCCATAAAATTTTGTAGGTGAAAGGCAGTCCGTTAAACACTTGATGTCTACAAAATTCATTCCTGATTGTGATAAGTGATCCAGAATATGTTCCACCAGTGAACAAGGAGGAACACGTTTGTCTCCTGTGTCAGGGGAGGGGAACCCCTTTCATTCAGTTATGTTCCCAAGCATAACTAATGGCCACTCGCCTTGTAGGGGACTTGAACGTGCTCAGCAAATCACTAATAAACCTACATGAGTGACCCTTAAAACAAGTGATGGTGGATCAAGTATTTTTCATTGTCAGTCATATATTGCCCATACTTATCTTGGGAGTCATGCCCAGGGAACACTGGTCAAGTATGTGGGCATTTTCCTACTGCTACTTTTAGAGATCAAGAATTACTAACAGTTTTTTCTCTTTCCTTAGCATTTGCCTTTGCTGAGTTGATTGACAATTCTTTGTCAGCTACTTCTCGAAATACTGGCATTCGAAGCATACAAATAAAATTGGTAAGATACGAAAGGAATACCCTATTGGTTTCAAATTTAGGATTTTATGTTTTGATTTTGGTTTTTTTGGTTCTCCTTGTTTTTCTTTCCAAACAGTTATTTGATGACTCTCAAGGAAAACCAGCTGTTGCTGTGATTGATAATGGAAGAGGGATGACTTCTAAGCAGCTTAACAACTGGGCTGTGTATAGATTATCAAAGTTTACAAGACAAGGTGACTTTGAAAGGTTAGAAAGCTTTATACGTTGTTTTTAATCACACAACTGAAAAATTGACAAGTTGTGAAGATCTTTACAGAGCGTATTTTTTAAAATAGAGAACTACTAATATCAGACTTCATGTCTGGGTATATTGCATTGCTGTAGCCCAGCTGAGAGGTGATGAAGATACGAAAAACTGAGGTCAGGTCATTGTTCACTAGGATGGGACGAGTGCCCAAACCAACTGGAAATGGTAGAAAGTGTTAGTCGTGGATGCTGCTATATTAGGGTTTAGTGCCAGTGGGGAATCCAGGAACATACCTAAGCTATGCACTGAATCAGCCAATTGTGGATGGGTACCTTCTACTAAAAGAGACTGCACTGTGTTCTACAAATTATGTTATGACAGTAATTCACATCTTGCTTCCATTTTGGACTGCTTCAATTTGAAATACAGATCAACCTATCCATTTCTATTGTAGGAACAAAGGATTTGCCAAACCAGATGAGTTTGTCCATCAAGTTCCATATCTTTGTAGTCAGGCTTAAGTATTGGGGGCACTTGCAGCTACCTCTGTCACACCACATTAGAATTGGGCATTTGATAGTCAAAAATAATTGGTCAAATACTGGTCAAATTATTTTAAAGAATTAATTTATTGGAACAGTAACAATGGTAACGAAAATGACTTCATGGTCTCCAATAGACTTAGCCTTAAATATATTCATACTTATGCCAAATAACAAAAATAAGTTACTTTAACTAAAACAACAACAACACAATGAAATGAAGTTTTTTAAAAAATGAAAGAATGGCACCATGACTGTGGTCCAATAGCTGGTGGTCAGTTAATATTATTTGACCAGTCAATTGACTGGCTTGCCAAGCCTGCACCATATTCAAAGGGATGTCCAGCAACCTTTCTCATCTTCCTGATCCAAAAATCTGTGATGAAAAAGGGGCTGCGTTATGAAGAGTAATTAACTTCCTCGTCTATTTCTTTATGGCAGTTCCATGTGCTGTACACAAAGGGAAAACTATGCTAGGATTAGTATGTCTTCTTTTACCATTCTGTCATCTTAAGTTTCTGTATAATGGCTATAATCATGGTATCTCAAATGTTTTTAACACGGATCTGGCAATTATGAGAAATGTTTTTAAGATTGTGCCTCATGTCTTTATAAAAAGAACTTGATACAGAAGGAAACTGACTAAACCAAGTCATTTTCCTTCTGTAGTTTGTAGGGTGTCTATGGGTACAAACAAAATGGTAATAAGAATAAAGGTAATTTAAATAAGAGTTAAAATGCAGAAAACCAAACAGAGAGTTACTCTGTCACAAAAAGGACAGAAAAATTGTATACATGGCTCAATGGGGAGAGGCAGGGGGAGACCTATAAACCATTTTGCTAGGCAGCCATGTTAATCAGAATACATTGTGACCTACATGATTTCAGTTTAATAATCAACTTTGGTTTTTCTTTTTAGACATTGATAAAACTACAATGTGGATATTAGTTACAATGTTAAATTTATGCTCTTAACATAGATCTGAGGTCTTGAAAGAGAAATTTTTTGAACGAAAAACTTTAAGGATGATGATGATTACAGGAGGTGTTTAATAAAATTGTTTCTCCTTGAGCAGTTTTGTGATGTTGGTTTTGAAAAAAGAAATAAAGACAGTTTTGTTTTTAGTGATCATTCAGGATATGTACGCCCTCCTCCAGTGCCTCGCAGCTTAAATAGTGACATCTCATATTTTGGTGTTGGAGGCAAACAAGCAGTGTTCTTCATTGGGCAGTCTGCCAGAGTAAGTAGAATGATCTATGTATTTTAATTATTAGCATTTCTTTACACAGTGACATTGAGGTAATTCATCTGGTACCATATCACTGAACTGTCTTATTAACAACTCATTTTGGTGTCCTACTGTGATTTTTAAATTTATTTTTCTTTAATACTGAACAGATGATAAGCAAACCTGCAGATTCTCATGATGTCCATGAGCTTTTCCTTTCTAAAGAGGATTTTGAAAAGAAGGAGAAAAACAAAGAAGCAATATACAGTGGATACATTAGAAACAGAAAGGTAAAATAACATTTTTTTAAATGAACATCTTTCCTAGGCAAACTAGTCTGTTTCATATAGTATACCTATAACCGTTCTCTAGACAAAAATGTCATATGCACTCACTTTGTGTCTGGGGTATACAAAGTTAATAAAGTGAAACTTAATGGCAGTATATTGTAAGGCTTTCTCACATGTGGTTCTTCTGCTATGTATTTTAACCCAAAGCATTGATGAGTCAGTAAGTGACGCTTTTTCTATCTGTGCAGCTTTGAGGTACCATCTGGAAAAAAATGCTTTAGCATTGTTATTACTAACAACTGCAAATGTGCTGGTTTAGTACCAAACATAAAAGGAAAATATCCCAACTTCAAGAGTTTACAGTCTAAATTAGAGAAAGAGAGTACATTCCAAACCAAAATATTATACCTGAAATATACATTATATAGGTGAAAGGTTCAGTGAGGGGTTTTTTGTTTGTTTGAACCTTGATGACTTCTCATTGAAAAGCTTGTGGAAGTAAAGAGTCAGAGGAATTTTAATGATCAGTTCTGCCCTGTTCCATTTTCCTGACATTTTGGAAGAAGAATTAAAAATGAGAGTGAGAGGAAAGACAGTAATGTCTAAGGAGAGAGGCTCTAAAGGAGTGTAGGAAGAAAGAAATGAGACCAAAGATGTAGGCAGGAGTTCAGCTGGAGGCACCTTGGCGATGATAAAGGGCTTGAATTTTTATATGGAAGGTGAGAAGCCGGTGAAGAAATGTAGAGAGGAGACTGACGTGGCTAGAGTGGCAGGAGAAGGAACTTATTTTTAGAGAGAGTACTTTGAATATGCTGAAGTGGGAGACTAGAGAGAAGTAGGTTGCAATAGTGGAGGCAAAAAATGACTGCATCAATAAGAGTTTTTGCTGTAGGGATGAGAAGGCACAGATGAATTTTGGAGATGAAGAGCTGGCAGGATTTGCTAAGGGTCTGGATGTTGAGAGTGACCGAGGTTCTGATACTGTGAGGTGGGACGGGAGGAGTGGGGAACGGAGTTTTGACAGAAATGGAGAAGGGTAAAAGAAATAAAGTTCTTAGAGTATGTGTCCGTGTGGATCCCACTGTAGGCATGCATATGCGGGAGACCAGATTCCTCATTAGCAGTGTCAGTTGGGGGCTTGCATGTGCTGTATGCCTCCTTGCGCTTCCTGTAAAAGGAAGGGTGGCTGCAACCCCCTTGCTCAGTTCCCTCTTACCTAGCTGGGTCTATTTGCTGAGAACTGTAGCATGAGCTGTCTTCATCTAAACATCTGAAACATTTCAAATCAACCTTCATTCTCTTACAACATTTTGGACTTGAATAATCCTTGTCCAGATCTAAATTCTTTGACCTGACTTCCCTGTACAACATCAAGCTGCCACCCCCTCCCTACCCCCCCCCCCCATACTGACAGCCCCTGTACAAGGACCTCAAGATGGCAGATTCAGAAACCTGTGATAGGCTTATTTTGTTTAAAGATAGGCACAGCAGGTACTGTGTATGCCTGGGTGAATCAGACATTCTAAGCAGTGGCTTTGTTTACCTTTCATTTCCCATTGTACCCGAAAATGGTGGGATGCAAGACACAAGCTCCATCTCTTAGAACAATCTGCATGTAGCATAGAACCTCCAGGCTCACAACCCCCTATACCTGTCAAACATGCGCCCTTCAGTGCTGCAAGCAGGTAAGTGGTGCCCCAAGATGTCAGTGGAGAAGTCCTCACTGAGCAAGGAACTGACAATGGCATTGATGCTGGCGCTGACCATAGTACTGGAATCATCTAGACCATTCACATCAAAGGTGATGCCTAAGATATCAAAGAAGGCCACTGAAAGAGGACACCCTGGAACAGAAGTGGGCAAACTTCGGCCACGGGCCACATCTGGCCTTTGGGACTGTCCTGCCCGGCCCTTGAGCTCCCCATCGCTATCCTCCCTCCCCCACAGCGTTGCTGCCATGCGGGCAATGCTCTGGGCAGCGGGGCTGTGCGCTCCTGCAGGGCAGTGCAGCTGCGTGTCTGGCTCCGGCTGGGCAGCGCAACTGCCAGACAGGCTGTTCTGAGCGGCATGGTAACGGGCTCGGGGCTGGGGCCGGCGGGTCCTGGCGGGCAGTCAGGGAGCAGGGGGCAGTTGGATACGTGTGGGAGTCCCAGGGGGCCTGTTAGGGGCAGTTGGATGGGGTGAGGTCCTGGTGGGGGAGGGTCAGGGCACAGGGAACAAATGGGGTTGGAAAGGCATGGGAGTCCCGGAGGGCCTGTCAGAGGGCGGGGGTGTGGATGGGGTTTGGGGCAGTCAGGAGTCAGGGAACAGGGGGGGTTGGATAGGGGCAGGGGGTCCTGGGAGGGGGGTGTCAGGGCACAAGGAGCAGGGGGGTTGGATGGATGGAGGGTTCTGAGGGGGGAAGTCAGGGTTGGGAAGTGGGAGGGGGCAATAGGGGGCAGGGGCCAGGCTGTTTTGGGAGGCACAGCCTTCTCTACCTGGTCCTCCCTACAGTTTTGCAACCTCAGTGTGGCCCTCGGGCCAAAAAGTTTGCCCACTCTTGCCCTGGAACATAGGAGTTCAAAGGCGAGCTTGGTGTCTTCTTATGCAAAGAGACAGGAAAGCATTGGGGAATAAACCCTCCAAAACGTGTCCAGCTCTCCAGATGAGTGGAAAAAGAGCATACTGTAGTGCAGCAGACTCCATTAGTACCCCACCTGGTACCAAAGGCCCCACTGCCAATGTTGACCCTAGCACTGGGGCAACAATCATGGACTGCAGAACTATCACTTATACCGACAAAAGCCCCAGCACCATACCCATTCGCACCGTCTCTGGAGGAGATTTACTCCTTGTCACCATCACAATGGCACACCTTGCTGGTGTCAAGGAGGAAGTCCTCCCTTATACAGTTCCTGAGCAGTACCACCAGAAGAACCTACCGTTCCACCCGTATATTCATACAGTATGCCACTGTAGTAATTCTGGCATCTATCTTCCCAAGCCTCAAGGAGCCACTTGCCTCCATTGAGGAGGAGATCTCCTTCTCCAGTAGCCTCATGGGCACGACTACAGATGACAGAGTACTAGGAGGAGTGGGACCTAGAGGCACAAACCTATCAGTGACTGGTGTCTCCTCACTACCGCCCCCCCCCCCCACAAAAAGACCTTTCCTCTTTGCGTGACAAAGCAGTTGCTTTAGCACAGGTACCAATGCTGGATGATTTCAAAACATTGCAAGAGTTCCTGGTATGATTTGCAGATTCACTGGCGATTGGAACTTTGATAATACCTGAAAAATCTCTCGAACTATTTGATATCTGATCACCTGCAGGTCCTACCAGAATTGCCTTCCTCATAAATAAGAGATTACTAGACCCATCAAGCCCTGTCACTAATTGTAGCCACTGCACCAGCAGAACATGTTGAGAAAAGATGCCAGGTTATACCTTTTCAGGGTTGAATACCACAGATCTCTAATGGTCTTGGCCATCTAAGAAAAATCATGCCAAAATGCACCCGAATTCAAAGATTCAAATGATTGAATCTGTTCAGGAGAAAGACCAACTGCTGTGCATCACTACAGCTGGCTAGTTGCCAAGCTCTCCTTGCCAAAGATGACTTTTTAACATGGGACAAAGTGGTGCCATTTATCAACGAGCTCCCTCATGAGGCTAGAGAGGCTCTAGAGGACATTGTAAAAGAGGGATGATAGTTGATAAATATGTTGCTGGGTGCAGATGACATCACACAGCTAGATCCATGGCCACTGTAGTAACCATGCTGAGGGCATCTCTTGTGAACTACAAGTCACTACTGAAGATTTGCCATTTGAAGGAGTGGATAGAGCTATTTAATGAGAAAACAATGTCCTACGCTCACTAATAATTCCAAGGCAATTCTATAATCTCTTGGAATCTGCACACTTCTGGTGTACCACCATCCACTTTAACATTAAGAAAGACAGTGGATGTCTTCCTATTATAGATAGATAGCCTGAGTACCAGTCTAAAAAGTGTCAAGAGACAGCAGAGGAAATTAACTTTTCTCCACTCATGTACAGAGCTCCATTCATGTACCAGCAGATTTGGCAGCTAGGTCGAGAACTACACCAAGTCAACAGAGTACTTCCTTCAGAAGCCACCTTACCTCATTCCTTCAAGCATGGTTGGGCAATACTACAGACAGATAGGTGCTAGATATCATCATCCAGTTCCTTTTTCTACCCCCTTCCTTCAAGGGACACTCTTGCAAACAATTGGCCGTGTTCCTCTGTCTAGGAGCCATGGAAGAGTTGCCTCAGGCATACCAAGAGGAAAAGGCTTCTATACTCTGTATTTCTTCATTCTGAAGAAGGGTGTCTTCATCCTGTTCTAGATCAGAGAACACTCAACAAATACATTGCATCCGATTCAGGAAGGGTAATGCTTTCCTTCATCACTCCATGCTCACGACTGGTTCATTACTCTTAGCTTGTGGGATGTGTACTTCCACATTGCCACCCACCTGGACCACAGGAAGTACTCCAGATTCATAGTGGGACCCAGGTTCTACCCTTTGGACACACCATAGCACTGAGAGTATTTACCCAAGCATCTGGCAGTGGTAGTGTACTTCACATCTATCATACCTAGGTGACTGGCTGGTCACAGGCAAGTGCCAGGTGAGACCAAGACAACACTAAATCAAGTCCCTCTCCATGTTCTCTCAATTAGAGTTTCTGGTTACTACAAAGAAATCTCACACCATTCCAGAGGATAGAATTAATAGGAGCCCTACTCAACACAGTCAGCCCAAGAATATCTATCAGGAAACTTATTCAGTTCCTTTCAGTCACTGACAAGAACAATGTGATGCTTTTGCCCATACCTGGGGTTATTAGGACACATGTGCCTAGGTGACACTGTTTGCCAGACTTTTCTCCACTCTACCCACATACACTTCACACATTCCAACATTGGTCAAGGACAGTGCATACCCCAACCAAACACTTCATGAACAGATTGGCCATGGTACGATTCCCAAGTCCTTTGAGAAGTCATTTGGTGGCTAGACCCCTTGAATGCAAGAAAAGGGGTGTCCTTCTTAACCCCCTTCCCAGCAATGACATTTACTGTGGCTGTATCAGAGACAGGTTAGGGCACCCACCTGAATCACCTCCAAATCCAAGGAGTATGTTCCTTAGGTGTTACATGTGAACATCTTAGAGCTGAAAGCCATCAGCTTGTTCTGTGTAGTGGTCCTAGATGGTCTACAGAACTCTGTAGTGTAGAGCCTGGTGAACAATGTCAGCAATTCACTATATCAACAAGCAGGGAGGTGCACAAATGTCCCCACTTGTCTGAAAGCCATCGAATTCTGCAATATGGAGTGACCCCAGTGGCCCTGCCTCCAGAGGTTAACAAAGATCTCATGAATTTCAGAAGCAGAAATGTGGTAACCAACAATAAGCAGTGGTTGTGGAAATCCATTCTCAACCCAATATGCTGACTATTGGAGAACCAGACCATAGATCTATTTGCCATCACAGAGAATGCCAAATGCAGAGTTCCAGGGGAGGCATGAGCCTAGGATCTCCCAGACGTCAGATGCTTCCCTCCTCTGATAATCTCGAAGTCTTCTCTGTGCTTTCCAATGGATCACTGTGATCCCTAGACAAATATCCAACATAAGATAGTACATGGCTACTATTGCTATGATGACCCCATACTACCAAGACAATTTGGCTGTCAGACCGACTCCAGATGTCCGGCCAACCTCCCATTCACCTTTCCCCTTGCCCAGACATAGCGTCACAGCATTAGGGTCAGATACTGCATACAGTATCCAGTGGCTTGCGCCCAGCATATCTAAAAGATGGCCTAAGGATCCAGGATGAAGGACAGTGGTTGAGAGCTCCCTTCCTCAGGCACAATGGAACTTCTTATCAAAGAGTGAAGATTATCTGTGCAGGAGAAAGAACTGTGTTCGGGCCTGACTGAGACTGGAACAAACTCCTACAGGAACTAAGGGCTCTCCACCTCCCACTCATGTGCAAAGTGCACTTTTTGGACCTTGCCTTTTCTATTTTTAACCCATAGCAGCATGTACACTTAGAAAGGAAAATCTCAAAAACAAAACTCTACACACACTTCTCCCTGCTAGACGACGAGAGAGAGAATGAACCACACAACATAAGTTAGTCACATAGCTTAATGCACTACTGTAAGATGAACGGGGGAAGTCCCGGATGACTGGAAAAAGGCTAATGTAGTGCCAATCTTTAAAAAAGGGAAGAGGGAGGATCCTGGGAACTACAGGCCAGTCAGCCTCACCTCAGTCCCTGGAAAAATCATGGAGCAGGTCCTCAAAGAATCAATCCTGAAGCACTTACATGAGAGGAAAGTGATCAGGAACAGTCAGCATGGATTCACCAAGGGAAGGTCATGCCTGACTAATCGCCTTCTATGATGAGATTACTGGTTCTGTGGATGAAGGGAAAGCAGTGGATGTATTGTTTCTTGACTTTAGCAAAGCTTTTGACACGGTCTCCCACAGTATCCTTGTCAGCAAGTTAAAGAACTATGGGCTGGATGAATGCAGTATAAGGTGGGTAGAAAGTTGGCTAGATTGTCAGGCTCAACGGGTAGTGATCAATGGCTCCATGTCTAGTTGGCAGCCGGTGTCAAGTGGAGTGCCCCAGGGGTCGGTCCTGGGGCCGGTTTTGTTCAATATCTTCATAAATGATCTGGAGGATGGTGTGGATTGCACTCTCAGCAAGTTTGCAGATGATACTAAACTAGGAGGAGTGGTAGATACGCTGGAGGGCAGGGATAGGATACAGAGGGACCTAGACAAATTGGAGGATTGGGCCAAAAGAAATCTGATGAGGTTCAATAAGGATAAGTGCAGGGTCCTGCACTTAGGACGGAAGAACCCAATGCACCGCTACAGACTAGGGACCGAATGGCTAGACAGCAGTTCTGCGGAAAAGGACCTAGGGGTTACAGTGGACGAGAAGCTGGATATGAGTCAGCAGTGTGCCCTTATTGCCAAGAAGGCCAATGGCATTTTGGGATGTATAAGTAGGGGCATAGCGAGCAGATCGAGGGACGTGATCGTCCCCCTCTATTCGACATTGGTGAGGCCTCATCTGGAGTACTGTGTCCAGTTTTGGGCCCCACACTACAAGAAGGATGTGGAAAAATTGGAAAGAGTCCAGCGAAGGGCAACAAAAATGATTAGGGGTCTGGAACACATGACTTATGAGGAGAGGCTGAGGGAACTGGGATTGTTTAGTCTGCAGAAGAGAAGAATGAGGGGGGATTTGATAGCTGCTTTCAACTACCTGAGAGGTGGTTCCAGAGAGGATGGTTCTAGACTATTCTCAGTGGTAGAAAAGGACAGGACAAGGAGTAATTGTCTCAAGTTGCAGTGGGGGAGGTTTAGGTTGGATATTAGGAAAAACTTTTTCACTAGGAGGGTGGTGAAACACTGGAATGCGTTACCTAGGGAGGTGGTAGAATCTCCTTCCTTAGAAGTTTTTAAGGTCAGGCTTGACAAAGCCCTGGCTGGGATGATTTAATTGGGGATTGGTCCTGCTTTGAGCAGGGGGTTGGACTAGATGACCTCCTGAGGTCCCTTCCAACCCTGATATTCTATGATTCTATGGTTCTATGTCCAGTTACTACAGTGATGAGGCAGTATAAGACCCCTGTATAGAATTACATTGATGGTGTTGGATTGAAGGTCGCTAAATGGAGAGCACTAAATACTTACAGTTTATTAAATAGGATGCTCTTAAACAAAGAGGATTATCCTCCCATGTAATGTCTGATATTAGAGTGTTTTGCAATTGTTGCCTCCATATGCTGGTAGGACTTTTTTTACCCATCTTTGAAATGATATATAGGGACTTAGAAAAGTATACAGTTCAATTCCTGTCTTTGTTTCATTTTTGGCCCCTTTTTCTAGCCATCTGACTCTGCTCATATCACCAGTGATGATGAACGATTTCTACACAATCTCATAATGGAAGAAAGGGATAAGAAGAGTTTCACTGCGGTTGTCGTTACCGGTGTACAACCAGATCACATGCAGTACTTGAAAAACTATTTTAATCTTTGGACAAGGCAGTTGGCGTGAGTCAACATTTAATTTTTGTAAAAGATTTTTCTTATTTAAAAAAAGAAAAACTTATGCAAAGTCGGACAATAATCTGTTCTTATACTTTTAGTGATGTAATTTGCGTTTGGATTTACTATTAATAATGTTGATAAATATTCTAATGACTGAAATTTAGTACACTCAGCTGGTGTCATATAAACTACAAACTCTACTCCAGTTCCACTCTGCTATGAAGAAGTGTAAAACTTTCCAAATCTACAAACTCCCTGTGTATGAATCTTCATTGAATGTTAAAAGGAAAAAACCTTTTGGTAACTTTCTAAATAAGTCTGCTAGATTGCAGGATCAGGGTTTATGGGTTTAACTATACGCACAAATAGTCCCATTGCCTTAAATATTCCAGTAATTTTCTATAAATAACTAACTGTGTAGGCTTTATTGAGAGTACACATGTGGCTAAATTAGGCATGTTTATGGGTAGTCCCACTGAAGCCTAAAGGATTGGGCAATTATTAAAATATTGAAGTCAGTGGAACTGTTTACATGTGTTAGTAATGTTCACAGGATTTTGGACTCAGAGTATACAATCTAGCACATGTGGGTTCTCAAGACTTCTGAAAACTGGATTTTATACCTTGAGAACAAGAATTCTAGAAGTATAATTTCTCTAATGGATCATTGCATGCACACAACCTAGCTATTCATACTGTAGTAAAATGCTTTTTTGTTTTGTTTTTAAAAGAAAGTATAAGGATTATTTGTGACATACTAATTATTGTGTAGATAATGTGGCACCATTACAAAATTGATGATCAGAATAAATAAAAATACCTTGCTCTTATATAGCACTTTTCATCTGTAGATTTCAAAACACTTTACAGGAGTTTTATTACTTTGTGCCTTCCTATAAAGGAAACTGCCATCAAAATAATACATATCACCATAGTCATTTATTGCCTTGCAAAGGCATCTAAATATTTCCAAGTCTTTCCTCGAATGCAAGTATTTCACCTATTCTGATAAGTCTGAGAGTAGATATCTCTATAACTAGATACCCTTGCCTTTTCAGTTGGTGAAATAAAAATAATGAACCTTAAATGTAGCTAACATAGCTTGGCCACTGTTTCTAGTCATTTCACCTTGTGGTTTCCATGCAGTTGAATTTGGGTTTCCAACAATGCCAAGAACTAGTTAAATTTTAAATAAAAAAGAAACCTGTTTAATATAAAAACACTTCTTAATATATTTAGGCTTTGTAAATTTTGAACTTTAGATTGCTTTACTTTTTCCTGGGTGTGTTTTTGATTTAGTTAAAAACACGTTTTTTAATAACTTCAGACATATCTATCATTACTATATCCATGGACCAAAAGGAAATGAAACTAATGCTACAATGAAAGAAGCTGGACCTTTCAACAACATTGATATTGAGGTGGGATATATATGGTAACGTATTACATTGCTGTAATTACATTTACTGTTAATTGCTCGGAAATACTGCAGTGTTTGAAAGATGTGTGTGATTTCATCGAAAACTGAGACATTTGATGATGATTAATTTAAAAAATGTAGTTAACCAGTTGTAACATTTTGTGTTGAGTGTAGTTTGATGACAGATAAAACTACTTCTTGTTTTGTTTTTCTTTTAGATTTTGATGTTTGAAAAAGGAAAGGTACCTAAGATGGTCAACCTTAGAGAGATCAAAGATGACATGCAGACATTATATATAAATTCTGCGGCAGATAGCTTTGAGTTTAAGTCACATGTTGAAGGAGAAGGTATAGTGGAGGGCATCATCCGCTACCATCCTTTCTTATATGATAAAGAAACATATCCTGATGATCCATGCTTTCCATCACGTAAGTCAGTTAAATCTTACTAGTTTTAAATTTTACAATTTTGGGGACAGTTATATATATAATCCTACATTTTGTCAACATGCTACATACATATTTCCAGTGCTCATCATTCGTAGAATCTGCTTAAAAAGACTTAAGAATATTCTTTCTGAAGCAAATACTGATCTCCAACATCTTCATCCATTTTTATGGCAAATTTCCATCTTGAGCCATCTCACAATTCTTTGTACTGAGATGAATTAGAAACTGAGTATGATAACGTATGAGGGGGGAGCAATTTAAACCAAGTTGAGATTTAGTGCTGTTTTTCAAGTTAAGTTTTACAATTTCAGTTTTAGAGTAAACTATATAATGAACTAAATTATGAAAGCTGTGCACGTACATAATACTTGTGCTCCCTTAGGCCTCTTTTCTGTGAGAAGTAGATTTTTTGGGCTAAACTCATGTACACCTAAGGAAGTCTATTTATGCATGCACAGCTAAGCCGTCAACTGGCTGGTTATCTGTACTGCTGGAAGCTGTAGGAACATCTAGGGTGTAGGAAATACAAAATCTGATTTTGTTTCTAGTGTTAAAGCTATTGCCTCTGAAACTGGGTCTGAATGTAGGTGTGAGTCTGTGGAGGAGAAAATTGTTTCATATATTCAAGATAAGCAGATCTGATGCAACAAAAGGATGCTTTTGTTCTCTAGTAGATGCCATTTAGTGTAAGAAAGGTGTTTTAAGATGGGGAAGGAAAAGGCATATGATAAACAGAATTACTGGTAATTATTTTTTCCCTCTGTGATATATACCTACTAAATAAATACATTCTGTGTACAGTGAAGCTATGTGTAATTTTAACAAACCAGGTATATATATTCTTGTTTTGGCTCTTGTTTTATTATGGTTACTCTGATGTTCCTTTAAATCTAGGATTAAAAGATGACGACGACGATGATGACTGCTTTGTGGTAGAAAAAGGGGCCAGGGGAAAAAGGCCTATTTTTGAATGTTTTTGGAATGGAAGGTTAATACCATACACAAGTGTAGAAGAGTAAGAGATTTCCAGGTCTACAATTTAAACATTTTTACTGCTTTTTAAAAAATTAAGTTTCTAATTATTCTACTTTTTTGTCTTAAGCTTTGACTGGTGTGCTCCTCCCAAGAAGAGAGGACTTGCACCAATTGAATGCTACAATCGAATTTCTGGTGCATTATTTACCAATGATAAGTTTCAGGTCAGCACAAACAAGCTTACTTTTATGGACCTGGAACTGAAGTTAAAAGACAAAAACACTCTTTTTACAAGGGTCTTCAATGGACAGGTGCTGCTTTTAATCTTAATTTGTACTTCTGCTTGCCATAATTCAATGAATGTGATTTAGGAAGTCTCATCCCACTTCTTAGTGCTCATTTGTCCACATTACTAAATTTTTGCACTGTTTCCAGTGACAAGTCACTGTGGAAACTTGCATAGCACTTTGCAATAGTAATCCATATCAGTATAAGTAGCCCTTAAAGCTGAGCCTTTTTAAAACTCAAAAATGAGCACAAACCTTGGGGTTTTTTTAGGGCTGTCAATTAATCACAGTTAACTTATGTGATTAACTCATGTGATTAACTAAAAAAAATTAATCGCGATTAAACAATAGAATGAATACCAGTTGAAATTTATTAAATATTTTTGGATGTTTTTCTACATTTTTAAATATATTGATTTCAGTTACAACACAGAATACAAAGTGTACAGTGCTAACTTTATATTACTTTCAATTACAAATATTTGCACTGTAAAAATGACAAACAAAAGAAATTGTATTTTTCAATTCACCTAATACAAGTACTGTATGCAATCCCTTTATCGTAAAAGTGCAACTTACAAATGTATATTTTTTTTTACATAACTGCACTCCGTAACAAAACAATGTAAAACTTTAGAACCTGCAAGTCCACTCAGTCCTCCTCCTTGTTCAGCCAATTGCTAAGAGAAACAAGTTTGTTTACATTTGCGGGAGATAATGCTGTCCACTTCTTATTTACAATATTTCCTGAAAGCAAGAACAGGCGTTCTAAAGATAGCTGCAGCACTCAACCCAAGGTGTAAGAATCTGAAGTGCCTTCCAAAATCTGAGAGGGATAAGGTGTGAAGCATGCTTTCAGAATTCTTAAAAGAGCAACATTGTGATGCAGAAACTACAGAACCCGAAACACCAAAAAGGAAAATCAACCTTCTGCTGGTGGCATCTGACTCAGATGATGAAAATGAGCATGCATTGGTCCGCACTGCTTTGGGTCGTTATTGAGCAGAATCCATCATCAGCATGGACGCATTTCTGAATGGTGGTTGAAGCATAAAGGGACATATTCATCTATAGCACATTTGGCACGTAAATATCTTGTGACGCCAGCTACAACAGTGCCTTGTAAATGCCTGTTCTCACATTCAGGTGACATTGTAAATAAGAAGCAGGCAGCATTATCTTTTGCAAATGTAAACAAACTTGTTTGTCTGAGCGATTGGTTGAACAAGAAGTAGGACTGAGTGGACTTGTAGGCCTTAAAGTTTTACATTGTTTTATTTTTGAATGCAGTTATTTTTTGTACATAATTCCACATTTGTAAGTTCAACTTTCATGATAAAGAGCTTGTACTATGGTATTTGTATTAGGTGAACTGAAAAATACTATTTTTTGTTTTTTACAGTGCAAATATTTGTAATAAAAAAAAGTGGCACTGTACATGAAAGCTTATGCTCAAATAAATTTGTTAGTCTCTAAGGTGCCACAGGTACTCCTTTTCTTTTTGCGAATACACACTAACATGGCTGCTACTCTGAAAACTGTACACCTTGTATTCTGTGTTGTAATTGAAATCGATATATTTTAAAACATAGAAAAGCTTCCAAAAATATTTAAATGGTATTCTGTTATTATTTGAGAGCACAATTAATCGTGCGATTAATCGCAATTAATTTTTTTAATCACTTTACAGCCCTAGTTTTTTTGTTTTGAAGAATAAAAAAGTGATTTCTATGTCTTCTGCTATACCTAGTTTTTATTATATGGATGTAACTAGGTATACAGTGAGAGAGAGACTTTTTTCTTAAGAAGATAACCTCTTATTTGTAGTAAGCAACATTTTGAAAATTAACTCAATATATCAGTAAGTAAGGCTATTTTAAGCAGTTATTGGGTTAAAATAAGTCTGTCTTAGAATGCGATAGTTTTTCAACGCTCTTTAAAAATAACTTTTGACTACAGTATCACTGAGAACAACCATTAACTTTAAGTTGTTTATTCACACCTATGAAACTCAGATTTACATTTTGTAATGCATCTACTAAAACTCTTCACAGGAGCAGCGAATGAAAATTGACAGAGAATTTGCTTTGTGGCTCAAAGACTGCCATGAGAAATATGATAAACAGATAAAATTCACACTGTTTAAAGAAATAATTACACGTACTGACTTGACCTCCAAAAGAATGCAAAGTCCTTGGGCTACATATTCTGCAATAGAGTGGGATGGGAAAACTTACAGAACTGGACAGTTGGTAAGTTAATTGCTTGATAATGTTGGCACTGTTTAAAGTTAAAAATTGATACATGTTATATAGAATATTTACAGTAAATAAGGCAAGTATGATACTAGTTAGATCAACAGATTATAATTTTCTGTACAAAAATCACATTTAAAAGAAAATGTGAAGATTGCAGTCAAGCTCTAAAAAGTTAAATATCAGAATTTAGAAGTAATCTTCAGGATTCCTGTTTCTCCTTAACTTTGCAACCTACATAAACTTTATAAATATACTGTCGTGTTTCCTTTGTAAAGCGCATATCACTACAAACTTGTCTGCACCAGAGGTGTGTAACTTTTAGTGCACATTAGTGTGTTGCACACTCATTGGCCCATGTGAACCTTGCTGGAGTGCATTAAAGTAGTCCTGTTTGGGACTATGCTATGTTAATGCTATGCTACCTTTTAGTTCACTCCAGCAGCAGTTAACCACGTGAATCAATTCACACCCCATGGTCCACACTGTGGCACAGTGTAGACAGGTCCTTATATTCTCTTCTGAAACTAAGAGTTCTTTGTTCTACGACAACAAAATTATTAGAAAAGGATAAAATTGGCCCATTTTCTTCAGTTGTAGTTCATGTGCAAGATTTCAAATAAATGTAGCTGTGAAAAATGTGAAGGTAGTAACAAGATGACTTAGTTTAGGACACATGTTAATTTCAAATCAGATTAATTTTTTTAATATTCTGTAACTCAATTTGACCAGTTTGCTCCATGCTTTACAGAAAAATTCTCCATTAGCCTTTATTATAAACCTGGAAATTTTAGTCCACGCTATTTCTTTTAACCCAAGTTACAAGATGGATATAAAATAAGTCTTATAATGGAACCTGATTACAACCTTAACTATGGACAGACTGTATCATCCTGTGATTTGTCTGGGGAGGAGCTCTGAGCGAAAGTTCCTGGCTGCATATGCTGGAGGCCACACTAATTTAAAGCAGGGAGTTTGTGTTTTAAGGAGAGCTTCTCTACTGCAAACTAAAACCTGGATGAGGAATGTCTAACTTCAGAAAGGTTTATTGTTTGATTTATACATGCAAGCAGAATAATTGGAAGGTGGCTGAAGCACAAATGTCAATTTTAATGTGTAACTTCTGTATAGTTGAACCACATGTGTCAGGAACTCATCCATATTAAGGTTTATGATAATGACTGAGTTGTCTTTTCTCTTTTAGGTGAAAACAATTAAAACTCTTCCAATATTTTATGGAAGTATCCTGAAATTTTTTCTATATGGAGATCATGATGGGGATGTGTATGCTACAGGAGGAGAGGTTCAACTCGCTCTCGTAAGTAAGCTGTAAAGCAAATTGTACAAACGCTGAAACTTATTCCATTTTGAAACTCTTTATTTGATCCTGAGATTAGATTTTTTTATCCTTTTTTTTCTATCTAAAAACTTAAGGTTCAGTCATGCTAGATATTTTACTTTTTGGAGGTTTGTTAAGCAGTTCAGAGTTTTAGTATAAATCTCCATAGTTCACATTATGGAGGTGTGTTCATTGAAATGGTCTAGTTAATTTAAATTTGATTTGGCTGTGCAGTATCTCAGTTGGCACTTAGCACAGTTGCTGCGTTTTATGTATTTAAATTCTGCTACCCAGCGTCAACCACAAATACACATGTATATTCTAATCATGCTGTGTTAGAATTGAGAGTGGAAAATTTCTTACCTGATCATTTCTCTTCTGTTAGCAGTCTCTCCCACAGCTCTGACATGTATGGGCTATATATTCTCCTCCTCTCTGAAGATTCTGGAGGCAGTTCAAAGCTGTGGCTCAGTCTGTGCTAACCATGCTCCCTTCTTCTGGTTGCTGCCAGATCTTCTGCCTTTTGCAACAGCTGCCAAGTGGTGGTTCACTTTGCTCCCTTCCTTTTCTTTTGGATTTGTTATTTTGGGCTGTTTTGTGGGTATTTAAATTGTTTTTATTTGTTTTCAAGCCTTTTCGCTTCCTCCTGGTCTGGGATTTGAGCAGTTCTGTGGTCACAGCCATCCAGAGCCTCTGTTGCAGTGCCTCTCTGCTGAGCTTTTTTGCCCCCTTTCAGGTGTGGTAGAGCAGCCATGCAAGCATTAAGTGAAATCCAAGATGTGCTCAGTGTTTGAGGCAGCTTTCTCTGTCTTGACAGAAGGTAAAAAATGCCCAGCCTGCAGTCAGCCAACCCTCTCTGTCTGAGGGCACAGGGCTCTGAGTTGACTGGCATATTGGGTCTCCTACCCCCCATAGCACCCATGACTTCACTGTGGAAAAACCAATCAGGAAAGACAGAGCAGAGCAAGAAGAGGCACTGATGATGAAGAGGACTTTGTCCAGCTGACCAAGGGGTTGAGTCCTGGGGCACCAAAGGACCATAAAGATAAGACCCCTTCCAAGCTACTGGTTCCCCCACAAGTCCTAAAGTGAGTCCTAAATTCCCGAGGAGAGAAGCAGGGCTCCTATACAGCTCCCCTTCCTTGCACCATGAATCAGGGGTTTCTCATGATACTCTGAAGTAAGTTCTGTGTAAACCAGAGATTCTGGGTCCAAAAAGGCAAAAGTAAGTGTGTCTTTCACAAGACAGTGATTACTATTGTGAATAGGCAAGTGAAAATCAGGCGTTAAACCCCTTCTTTGCCTTCTCCTCCTGAGACAGTGTTTGTGGGTGATTATCTCCTTCAGAGAGTTTCTGTCTCAGTGCTCTGTATCATGGTCACCACCACTACCACCCCCCGTAATGTGTGGGGATACAGAGAAGCCAGTGCCTCCTGGGCTGCTATGCCTCAGGCAGCAGGTTAACTGAAATTGTGCCCATCTGGCTTTCAACCAAAAGGCCCTCACTCTGCCAGGAAAAGGGCTTCAGATTTGAGGCAGCACAAGAACGGGAATTGTGCCTTCTGATCATCAGCTACAAATTCTTGCTTTGCCTGGGAAAGGTCTCGCTTCTTCCCTCCCTTACTCCCCAGGCTGTCTCCATATAGAGCCTTGAGAGTCTCAGGCAATCTGTGACCAGAACAGAGGTGCTTGAGGATTCCACTCCCCACGGAGCTTGCACCTTCATGGGATTACAGAGGGGTAAGTGAGAAATCCCTTTCCATGTTCAAAACGGTCCTGATTTCCTGAGTAAAGCTCCAAGTGGTACTAGGTGGCTTCTACTATACTTACTTGCAGGAGCAGTCAGGCAGCCTTTCAGGTCCTGGGGACAGCTAACAAGCTATTTTCACAATTGACTCGTGTGCCAGTACCCCATTTCTGTTGTGTGATCTCCTGACCAAGATGAATTATACTGTCTCCCTCCTGTAAATAGCCAGGGGAAGAAGTATCACACGTGCAAAACAAAGAAAGAAAGAAAGAAAGAAAAAAACAAAAAACCTACAGGACTTTTCCAAGACAGGATGCCAGTCAGTGGCCTGCAGGGAACTTAATATTAATAAAATATCTTTCCTTTCAAGTATTGTTAATACATATTTTCCTGTTAATGCCTCTTTTGAGGGCATAAGATCCAAATGAGGACACCTGATTAAACTAAAGAGAGAGAGAGAGAGAGTGTGTGTGTGTGTGTGTGTGTGTAACAACAAGCCGTACCTTCAGAAGGGGACTTCCTTCAAAGACTAAGAGTCACAGTGCAATAATTTCAAAGGCTCAGCTATAAGTGTTCAGACCAAAGGTTTTTCATATATTTAGTGGGAAAGTTTGTTTCATGGTAAACAAACTGCTCATCTTCTAGTGGTATGATCATTGCTTGGAGTGAGACATCTCGGTCCTGGTCTTGGTCAAATCCTTGGTGTGATTTGTGATGAGCAATGGATTCTAACATGGTAACTACAAGGATGTCATATTACACCCATGAATAGTTATCGCTCATCCTAAATAGATTCCTTGTGCATGCAGACTTACAGGTGAGGAGCTATTGGAGGAAACAGAAATTACTAGCTGAGACTGCAGAGAAGCTTTAGCCCTCTCTCTGAAATCCAGCACAGCAATCCGTTGGTTGCTACCAACACCAAAAATATCCAAGAAAGGATTGTTACCCTGTCGGGGGGGAAGAAACCTGGAGTAGAAGCTTCTAAGCAAACCTAGATCAGTTTTCCTTCAAACTAACAAAATCCTCAGCGTGACAGACTCTTCTTTCTGATCCACCCTCGACACCCAGATTCGTAAGTAGCGAATTGTAGTCACAGCAAAGCATGGCTCATAGGCCACAGCATGCAGTCCCACAACCCACACCCTGGATTGCCTTCAAGCACGTGGCTTTGCAGTAATACCAGGAAAAGCCCGCTTATTCCCTCAACAAACATAATTCGACTGGGAGTGGACATAGATGCGTCAGTGACAAAGATGTACCCAGTATCGGAAGGATAGCCATGTTAGTCTGGATCTGTAAAAGTGGCAAAGAGTCCTGTGGCACTCTATAGACTAACAGACGTATTGGAGCATAAGCTTGGAGCATTAGCATGATGCATCCGACGAAGTGGGTATTCATCCACGAAGGCTTATGCTCCAATACGTCTGTTAGTCTATAAGGTGCCACAGGACTCTTTGCCGCTTTTAAAGATATACCCATCACTAGGCAGATTCCTGAAGATCCAGGATCTGATATCTCTGCTGGAGAAATGTACAATGCCAACCATAGCTCAGTGTCTATAGCCACTGTGCCTTCAGGTCTTGCACATATGGGTCTCCCCATGGGTGAGGTCATATCAGGTGTTTTCAAGCTTTTCTTCCGAGAGTATGGGACCATTCTTTGTAGCAAATACAAGACCAAATAGTTTCCCAATCAGGTGCTGTAGTTCCAGAGAATGTCCACAGGGGTCTTCCCATATGCCTTCCAGGCCTGCAGCTTCTCATAACAGACACCATTCTGAGGGGATGGGGAATGCTCCGGGGACCCAGAACTAGATAACAGATCTGGAATTTCAGAGAATGGAACCATGGCATCAAGCTCTTGGAGTTCATAGTTGTCAAATGAGAAGCAGTGGCACACCCTAGATATCAAAAGAGCACTAAAGACTTATATCAAGCATATGGAATCCACAAGGAGATGGGTCTGTGCTCTCCTTTTGAGTAGTGTCCCTATGAGTGCTCCACTTTGGGTGTTGGTGCGTCCCTGCGCCGCAGATCGGAGATTTTCAGTAGCAGTGCTTGGTCGGGGCGTGCATGCGCAATAGTCATCTTGCAGTGCTGTTGGCACCTCATGTAGCACACGCACGACCTGACACATTCAGTTCATTCTCAACTGTCCTTGGCTGCAGACGGAGCTCAGTGGCCGTGCTGTCTTTCTTTTTCTCTCAATAGAAATAGTTAGATTAGCAGTAGCTTAGTAAGGTCTAGTTTGCTTAGTTATTGTTCTTTTCAAAAAAAAAAAAAAGTTTTTATAGGTATTTTCTTTTGTTATTTTTCCCATTCTTTCCCCGTTGGGAAACTTTAACGGCCATAATGCGCAGCTTGTCTGGGTTTAAACTATGTGACTCTTGTCATGAGGTGATGTCCCTCTCAGATGGCCACTCATATCCATTGTTTGGGGATGACCCATATCCCTCAAAAATGTGCCCATTGTAGCAACCTTAAAGCCAGGGCAAGGCGTGATCGAGATCTCCGCTTCAAGATTTTTATGGAAAAGTCCCTTCAGCCTCCTCCTCAGGGACAAAAATTGACATCAACAGATGATTACCCGAGCAAAACCTCTGCTAATGGGCGTGCTCAGTCTTCCAAATCATCCAGGAAGCGAGCTGCAACCTCCCCTAATAGGGACACTCGGAGAAAGAAGAGGTCCCCGGCGAGGTTACCATCCTCGGTGTCGAGCTCAGATAGAGTGAGCACCTTTGAGGCTCCAGGCACCTCTGGCACCATTCCTCTGTGGACATCTGCTGAGCCCCGCTGCTCTGCAATGGAGTCAAGATGCTCCTCCTCCACGGCACCAACCACTCCAGTTCGGGAGTCAGCACCAAGAGCGGTACTACAGGCAATGCTGCCGCCACCAGCACCGACTCAGTCGTCGGCACTGGTGGGACAAGCTGAGAATGGCACCAACCATCTTGACAAAGGCACTGACTGCATCTGCACCAGCGGCACCACCACCACACAAACAAGCGGCTACGCAGTAGTTTCCACAGCACAAGGACATAGTGGTCTCCTCAGTGCCGCGGTCACCCTTGCTTGGTAACAAGGGATCTCGGGGCCAAATAACTGAGTTGTTGTTTACTTCTCCGGCTCTCTAGCCCATTTCCAATGATGAACAGGAGGAATTACATAGGAGACACTTCTCCTCCCAACACTTTTCACCCAAAGACCACCATGGGAAGCTTTTAGGACCAAATCTCGCCAACCTCGCGAGATGCAACAATGGTACAGGCAACCCTGGATGTGTCCAACGATGCCTTTTCCCATGCAGTGGGACCCCTGGGTGGCGTATAGGGCTCACAGCAGTAGGCCCTCGACCCCAGCTGGAAGGGAAATTTGTTCTCCACCTTCCCCAAGCAGGGAGACATCAGAAGGCACCGGAGGACATGGTAGATAAGAAGGTTCGGTCAATGCAGACATTTCCCCAGCCCACAACTCATCATCCTCCACTGACAAGGCAGTCTTTTCACTGCCTCCAAGCACAGTTGACAACCTGAAACAATTTCAGGAACTCTTTGAAAGAGTAGCCACCAGCCAAGACATCCCCCTAGAAGAAGTGCAAGAAAACCAGCACAAGCTACGGTAAGTTTTACAGATGTCCATTACATCCAAAATCACACTACCAATAAACGATGCCATAGATGCTCTGGAACCAGCAGAGAATAGTTGGCAGACCCCCCCGCAACCATACCACCTATCAGCAAAAGACCCAACAGGAAGTACTTTGTCCCAGCTAAAGGGATGGACTTTTTGTTCTCTCATCCACAACTGAATTCTGTTGTGATGGAAGCTGCTAATTATCACAACAAACAGCCCCAATTCTGGTCCACTCCACAGGACAAAGAACATAAATGATTAGATCTCTTAGACAGAAAAGTATACTCATCAGCTACACTCCAATTCTGGGTAGCCAATTATTTTGTCCTTTTAACCAAGTACAACTATGACAATTATTGTCAGCTGCAAGAATTCCTTGATGCCTTACTGGAGGAAAAATGTCCCCAGTTCAGTGCTCTCTTGAAGGAAGGACAGCAAATTGCCAGCACATCCCTACAGGCCTCGATGGATGTAGTGGTCACTGCGGCGAGAACAACTGCAGTTGCAATGCGCAGGGCTTCATGCTTGCAGTCGTCTGTAGTCTCCAAAGAGCTCCAACTCAAGGCAGAAGGTCTCCCCTTCGACCGGGAGAAACTCTTCTCTGTAAAAATGGACGACTTTCTTCATTCTATGAAGGACTCTAGGGCCACCTTGTGCACCTTAGGCATATACACGTCTCCTAACAAACGGCGTTGATACCAACCATACCAAAAGGGCAGAGACACTTCTTTCCACAGCCCACAACAATGGCAATTCGACCACAACAGAAATAAATTAAAAAAGACGGAGGACTCCTCAAACTCAGTCCATGTCTTCACAACCATCTACCACCAAACCACAATGTTGAAGTCTTGGTCGAGGGTCTGAACGACTTCCCCTGCAATACAGCTCTACCAGACACTCCTACCCCCACCTTTTGGCCATCGCCTGCGCATGTTTACCGTGCTTGGGCAGCAATAACAACGGACCAATGGGTACTGGAGATTATAATAGAATATCAGTGTTGGAAGGGACCTCAAGAGGTCATCTAGTCCAACCCCCTACTCAAAGCAGGACCAATCCCCAATTTTTGCCCCAGATCCCTAAATGGCCCCCTCAAGGATTGAACTCGCAACCCTGGGTTTAGCAGGCCAATGCTCAAACCACTGAGCTGTCCCTCCATCCCCTTCCTCTTCTTACCCCCTACCTATCTCCTTCCCTGTCCCTCTTCAGGGACTCTTCTCATGAACACCTCTTACAACAGGAAGTGAACCATCTCCTACAATTGGGTGCCGTGGAGCAAGTTCCAACTCAATACAAAGGGAAGGGTTTTTACTCCCATTATTTTCTCATCAAAAAAGAAAAATGGCAGATGGAGGCCCATCTTAGATCTTTGGAAACTTCACAAATTTTTGCAGAATCACAGATTCAGAATGGTCACACTGGCCACAATTATTCCAGCGTTAGACATGAGGGACTGGTTTTCAGCCCTCGGCCTCCAAGATGCTTCCTTTCATATTACCCTACATCCAGCACACAAACAATTTTTAAGATTCACAATAAGGGTCAACCATTACCAATACAGAGTACTACCGTTGGCCTTTCCGCTGCCCCTCGAGTCTTTTCAAAAACCCTCACTGTAGTGGTGGCCTACTTACAAAGAAGAGGAGTGATGATCTTCCTGTACCCTAGACTATTGTCTACTGAAAGGCACAACTCGAGAAGAAGTGACACACATGGTGCAGACGACCATCAAGCTGTTCCAGACACTAGGTTTGCAGATAAATATACAGAAATCTACACTGACCCCGGTGCAACAACTGGATTCATTAGGGCCTACCTTGACTCCACAAAGGTCAGGGTGCTGTTGCCCAGTCACAGATTCAGGAAAATAACCAACCTTATCTCAGCAGTCACTGGCAGCCTCAAACGTCCGCCAGAACCTGCCTACAGCAATTAGGTCACATGGCAGTCATGTTTGTGGTGACATACTAGACTGCATATGAGTTGCTTTCAGGGCTGGCTGAGCACTGTGTACGCTCCCTGCAAACACAGTCTAAACAAAAGTGACGGTACCCTCACAGGTCATTATGTCATTCAAGTGGTGCAGAGCAGCCACTTGATCATTGACTAACACCTCGATTGGATGCTATAAGATGGGCTTTCAGTTTCTGCAGAGGCCTCCTTTAGCAGGACGGTACTGCAGGCAATGGTCCAGATGTAACCTGGCCATTTGAGTAGTTCAGAAGCGGGGGAGGGGGAGGTCTTTCCTATTCCTTATGTTCACTTTTGTATCCCTCCCTACTCCTGTTCACTCAGTGTTGCTTCCCATATGCATCAGACTTCTGGAAGACACTGGGCTGCAGAATGGAAAATTTCTTACTCAATAATTCCCTTCTGCTAGCAATAGGTAAAAAATTTTCCATTGGGTAAAAAAATCATCCCTAACATAGCATGATTATAGTGTGTATATTTTAGCACTGAGTCTGTGATTTGTGTGCTATAGTTTAAGTGTAAAGTGTGTTTATGTAGTTAAGTTGAATACAAATATACAGAAAGACCTTTAAAAACAGATAACTTGAAGGGTGCTTTTTGGTTTTTACAAGTTAATAAATAACCAGCACTCAGTTGATGCCCCTGCATGCAAAAACCTTGAAAGGGCAGTGGAACCCCACAAAATTCCCCTTGTGGCGTTTCTACCTCATGATTTGATTGTTCTATGGAGTAGAATTTCCCCCCCCCCCCACCATTGGTGAGGAGAGAATCTTCATGAAAACTGTTACATTATAGTAAATAACATGTTATCTTTATAATAGTTCCCTAACTGTGTGGCTTTTTTTCCCAGCAGGGTTGGGGTGAGCTTATGTATAATAGACCTACCCCTTCCCCTTTACATAGTTAGGGGATAGCTGTGCCTAGTTTATGGGGGGTAATTTGGGTCATACACTGGCCTGAATAAATGCAGATTGAGATATTTGTTAGCCTATCATGCAACTATTGCAAACATAAATTAGCAATCTACAGAATTGTCTGATAAGTGTTTGAAATGTAGTTGGGTTAAAGACTATTTAATATGAAGGAAATCCTGAGAAGCTGAAATGTTCATGTTCATTGCGATCATATGGATGTTCTAAAGGCAACAGCCAATCACAGTAGAGATTGTATACTTCAATTATTACACTATTGTACAGTTGTGAGTAACTGTATGGTATCACTGCCCTCAGATGATTTTTTTTAACATAATCTAGCACCTACAGGATCACCACGTAATCTTATTTAAGATATTGCATTATATCTATAACTATTTTGCTGATCCTTTTTATATAAAGTGATAATTCTACTCTTTGCATGTTACAGCATAGATGTTGATATTTGAATTTAATTTATTCAGGAACCTCAAGCATTGTATGATGAAATAAAAATTATTCCAATCTCAAAACTTGACAGAGCAATGTCTGAAAAAGTTGTTAAAAAATACATTGAAGATGAAATGGCAAGGTAAGATCTCTTTTTTGTAATGAAGAGGTTTTTACTTGCTAAGACCCTACTTTCCAGGTTTTTGTATTTCTTCCAAAATCATTAAAATCACTAATATTTAGAATGTAGCTCCATTACTCTTGATAATCTCATCAACTGCTGTAGTAGAAACAAAGATTTCTGAATTCTGAGCATAGTATGGAAGTAAGGAATGGAGGGAATGATTTTCAAAAACCTGCTTTCTAAACGTGCTTATGTATAAACTTCAGTTATATGCTGCTAAAGATCAAGTGTACTGTTCCTTTCTTAGAGAAAAAAAAAATCTTGTTTCTTTGTTAGATTTCCTGATAGGTTGTCAGTAACATGGCCTGAAGGAGATGAGCTGTTACCAAATGAGACCAAGCTTGCTGGTACACCAATAGGTATGTTTCTTTCCAGGTACTATTTTAATTTAATATGTTTTTTTTGCATATTATTCATTATAACTTTAAAAGAGAACATCTTGGGAACAAGAACCAACCAAATTTGTGTATTGCGTGTTTTAAAAACTAGTCGCTTTTGTTCCCTTATATACAGGAGCATTAAGAATTGAAATATTGAATAAGAAAGGCGAGGCAATGCAAAAACTTCCAGGTACAAGCCATGGAGGGTCAAAGAAACTGCTTGTTGAACTAAAAGTTATTTTACACTGTAAGTACACAACCCTGAAAGATTAAGAAATTATTCCTTTGTAGACTAATAAAGCAAGTTGCCTACGTATAGCTAGTTTAGAATTTGTTACCCCCATATACATTTAAGATAAGGACAAAATCTTGTCAGAACTGCACAATGATTCTCCAAAACTAGGTAAGCTATAAGTTTTAAGGAACTGACAGATGCCACCATGCCAAATGTTTAATGCCCTGATATTTTAAGTATGGCACTTTAAATGCTACATTATATATGTGGATGTGATATGGATTTCAGGTCATATGGATTTAGAATGTGAGAATAGTAAGGTGGAGTAAATGTTATCTTTAACATTAACAGTATGTATGGGGGAACACAAGGCTTATAGTTCACTCATGGACTTCTGGTTTTATCTATTATATAATGCCCTATTGATTTATTACCATTAAAATCCATTTAATGTATAAGTGGCAGAGGAAACTGGGAGCTACTTATACAAAAAGATGAAAGAGTTGTTGTTTGTTTAATGCTGTGTTGCAAAAAAATCTAGAGATCCCAGTCAGGATCCCATTGTGCTAGGGGCTGTACATATACATGTACAAACTGATGGTCTCTGGCCCAAGAGTTGAGACCTTTCCTAGCAGGATGTAGTGTATTGAAGGACATGCTACATCTCTTTAACTCATGGCATGACATTTTGCAATACACAGTATGTGATTAATGTGCATTTGAAAGTGTAACAGGATATGAGCATTTCGGCCTCTATGTAAATCATTCTTGAGCATACATGTGATATGATGGATGGCTTTAGCATTCTGGTGAGGAACAATGGCTGTAATGATCTAGGAAGACATTATTTACTGAGCATGAAGAACAGGGTGTATGGCAGACACAAAAATGTCTATAACACATGGATTTAATATCGCCATGTCTTATAGAAATCTGCCCTGGAAAATTTGTCCACAACTGGAACCGTAAAAATCAAGTTTTGCCAGCTTAGTTACATGGTAAGATCCACCAAAATTTGTAAGTTATTTCCTTGGATAGTAAAAAGAGTAAAATTTGTTACCAAATCCTGTCTATGCTAGAGAGTTGAACTGGTGGGATTGCGTAGGTGTAAACACCACCAGTGCAATACATTCACACTAGCCAGAGATTTTCATGCTAAAAAAATATGGTTTTGCCTCATTCCCCACAGTATTAGTTACACAACTGCAGATCTGCTACTCTCTAGGTAGGTATCCCATAGTTCTTAGAATAGTCCAGACATTGACCACAGACTGTGACTGAGTTGTCCTGGAGTTCTGGGATGAGCTGCAGAGACTTCAGGGTGAAGATGGAGACTTTCTGTAATTCTCTGCACATTCACTGTGTTAATCAGACATAAATAATGTAATTGTCTGGTAACACAGTGCCCCATCTGGGCTAAGTGTTATAACTACCATTGATCCCTGAGGCAAGAGGCTTGCCTCAAAGTAGATACTGAATGTTCCTCATAGGGGACCATGACGACAGAACAGATGCCAGAGCATTTATTGGTTTCCAGTCTCGCTGTCTATCTCTATATCTCCAGAGCTTAGGCCTGATATCCTTTCTCAGCCATGCTGCCTGGAATCATGAGGGCTTTTACAGTGGTGGGAGAGGTCTCCATTCTAGGCCTTTCTATAAGAGACTCAGTCTCAACAGAAGAGCCAGAGTTGATTGCTACAAATCTTAGCATTGACACCTCTTCAAGATCTTCATAGACCCAACATTTATTCCATTTCTAAACTATGAAATTACTATGCTCGGTGGTGTTTAGGTGAAGTGTTCCCACTGAACTTCTCTTTTTGAATATATTACTCCTGGGGGAATTCTGCTCCTCAAAATTAAAAATTCTGCAGATAGTATTTAAAAATTCTGCAAAATTCTGCATATTTTGTCAAAATAACACAATAAAATCACACAAGTTTCAATTATTTTGGTAATGTATTTCAAAATAGCTGTCAGCAAGTGTCTCTAACAAAACAGACAACAAAAAAGATTCAGGAAATTTTTTTTTGACAAATAGGTTAATTATTAGGCATATTAATACAGAACTTTGAGTAATAATTCATTTAAACTATAATACAGACACACATTTTCTGCACCCCTCAGAAGCAGTGCAAAAGCTTGGGAGAGTCAGGGGTAATGGAGGAGCTGAGGGAGAGGGAAGTAATTGCTGGGAAGGAGCCTAGGTGTGAACTTAGAGCTTGTTGGATGTGGGTGAGAGAAGTATGGAACAAGTTTTTTGGGGGGGGATTGTTAGCCAGGGTTTGCATGGGGGAGGCTCCCTAACGCTAGCCTCCCTCATTCAGTCAGGCACATCTGCCCCTGACTCCGTGTGTCCCTGAACCCCTCCCCCCATCCACTTGTGTCCCTGCATGCCCACTCCCATTCAGCCCCCATCCCAGTCTGTCCCCCACTGACTAGTCCTTCTGAACCCTGGTCTGTGACCTCCAAGCAGCCCCATGTGCCCCACACTGTCCCCTAATATCCCGTGCCTCCTGACCTGGCTCCACGGGCAGGGTATTGTGAGGAACATAGCCTCTTCTCTTCCTTATCCACAGCTAGGATGCTTCCACCTGGAGCCGCTGCTCTCTGTTCTGATGCCCCAGCAGCCCTTGGTGGGCAAAAGGTGTAACTGCAGCACTTCTCAGCAGAATGTATTTTCTTCAGGGGAAGAAAAAATTCTGCACGGTACATGAATTTTGCATGTAGGCAGTGGTGCAGAATTCTCCCAGGAGTAGTATATTTAGCACTCTTCAAGCAGCATCTGCACTGGTTCCTAGTCTTAGCTTAAATTTATGCTTCAATAATTTCTTCAAGGAGTAGTTCACTGAGGTGAAGTAGTCTCAAGGTGGTACTTGCCAAGGCACAAGTGTGCTGCACACTGAAGGGGACAGTATGCTGAGGCAAAATGTGCTAAAACACAGAGGAGAGAGCACCAGGGTATTGATGCAGAAAGGGCACTGACACAAGAAGCATTTTAAAGCACTGGGCAAAGATTTTGACATATCAGAAAGAACTGCACAAAAAAATTTGTTGGAGCAATGTGCTGAGGCAGCATAGTGACTCTAGAGGTCTTGGAGCACTGAAATCTGTGGAACAGTCAGACAATGAATTTAGACAGAAACGGGCAAGAAAATTAGGTTGTAATAGCAATGAGTAAGTCTGAAGTTTCAATAATCAAGAGATGGATTGCTGGCAAGGGAGATTGTCCTTCTGTAATGAAGATGGGACTGGTATAGAATGTGTGAGCAGTGGTATTATATGAGGGGCTGGTAGCATCACATGTTGTTAAGGTTTCCTGACACTTCCCAGTATAAGACCCTGATCTCAGTGGCTTATAAATTTGCCAAACTTTAACAATTTGGACTGGAAGTTTCCAAACTAGGTATCTGCCTCCGGCTGAATTGTTTTAATTTTTTTATTTTTGACAAAATATCAGCAAATGCAGCTCAGCCATTTCCAAGAACCAGGCTAGAGAAGAATAAATTTTGCCTCAGTTTAAAAAAATAATAATCTGGCAATCTTTTCTTTGAGAAGCACTAGTGCTGCTATGCTTTGGATCAGGGACTTGAAATTTGGCAAGGGGTGACTTTGCTGCCCCCAGGAAAATCCACCCAAATTTGGCCAAGTTTTAAGCCTTAGAAAAAATTCAGTTTGCACAAACTCAGGCATACTAAAGCTTTGCAGCTAAATTCATTGAAGCATGCTCCAGCCCAGGGCTGTAGGGGGCAGAGCAGAACTTTCCTTGCAGTTATGGCTCTGGGCCCGGGGTGCTGTGAGCTGAGCACTGAAACTAAGAGCAAGAAAACTCTGTGCTCAGTAACTCCCATGCTGGTGCCCAACCAGCATGGAAGAGGAAGCTGCCCAATTCAAATGCATTAGGGAATAGAGCTGGTTGGAGGTGCAGGAGACTCGGACTGGAGGCTGGCAGGGGGTTGGGGAGAGGGGAACTGGGAGCATGAGCTCTGGAGGGAAATGGGGTGGTGCAGGACAGAGAGACTGAGGTTGAATCAGGAACTGTGGGGAGACTGAGATGAGGAGCTGGGGTGAGGGATGATGCACTAAGATTAGATGAGGAGTCTGGGCGGGAGACTGGGATGAGGAGCCATTGGGCATGGGGAACTTGGGCAAGGGAAAGGAGGATGAGTGGAGGTCAGAGCAGGGAGAGACTAATTTGATGAGCTGGGAAGTGGAAAACTGGGACTGGCTGGGCAAGGAGAGTGAAACTGGAATGGGGAGTGGAGACTGGGATTGGGGAACAAGGATCTGGAGTGGGGTAGAGAAGGACTGGGGCACGGACAGTTGGGAGGGTATGGGGAAGAAAGGAGCCAAGTTTGGGGCAGAATGGACAGAAGAGTCTGTGATCTCTACAGCATGGTCTTTCCAAGCCCTGTAATTGAACCCAAAGTGCTGGAGCCTCTCAATTCTTCCGCTGTTAGCAAGCGTCTGTGAAACCCACTGGCAAAATTGTCTCTCTCATCCCCCTTTAGTGCTGGTTCACATACAGGATAACTACCTACTACTGCTCTCAATAACACAAGTGGCAGAGTTCTGTACAGTGAATCTAAGGGTTCCAACCCTTTTAATAATGCACATGGCTGTCAATGTGATGCCACATGATGGAATTTCTGGGGGGTTTTTTTGTTTGGTTTTTTTAACCTACAAAATAACATACAAACTACATTAAATGAACATTATTAGAGTTGCAAAATCAAGCACTGAAAAATTAGGAAATGTTTGTACAACCTTAATTGGCCCCCTTGTGAGTATGCATGATGATAGTCTTTCATCACATGATCAAGTATTGTTTTTCCCATCGGATCATTGCCTCGTTCAGTGAACAGGGTGAATCTACTCTCGGGATGAATCAGGGTTGTGTAGTAAAGGAGGCTGTTGTCTGTAAGACTCTGTCATAGTCTGGTTGGGAGGAGGGGGTCCAGACCAGTGAGGGATTGTGTTACTGCCTGCCCTGTAACCCTGAGTGCGTAACAATGCTTTTCTCCTGTAGCTGCCAACCTGGGTTGCTCACAACCAGCCTACCAGTATTCAGGTCACTCCCTGAGCATCTGTATGTAGCTGCAGCCCTAGTCCAGCAGCCCCAACCCCAGCAGCTGGCCAGTAACACACGAGTCGCACTCGGGCTTGCACCAATCTGGGTTACAATCAGCAAGATGACCCCAGTGCGCTCCCAGTCCCAAATTTCCCCAAAATCACATGCCCTGAAGTATCCAGCCCTCTTCGGGGCAGCTTAGAGAAATAATACATTTTGTTGCTCTTTTATAGAGACAAAACCACTTCACAGCTTATTAACTTAACTGGGGTAAATATACTCTTCTCTTTAAACACAGCATTGAGTTGCTTTATAGTAAAATCAATGTATTTTATTAATTTTTTATTAATATTAATTAAAAATTTATTAATAATAGGACATAGGTTAAGTGATGCTAAGTAAAAGCAATAAAGTTAGAAAGTTTTACAAGCAAAAGTGAAAACACATGTCTAAAATTCTGAAACTTAATCTAGCAAGATACAGGCTTTGTTCAAGATGGTTTCTCTCACCAGTCATTCTTTTTCTCAACCATGGTTGGCTTTCCCTCAGTCAGGACCTTCCACAAAAGTACAAGGTGCTGGCTTCCCTTGTCTTCCCATGTTCAAAATGTCTCCTGGTTTACTGAGTAAACCCCCAGATGGTACTACTGAGTTACTTTGGTGTTAGCCAACCTGGGAAATCAGGCAGGCATCTTTCAGGTGATTCTTCAAGTGATTGTCCACATTTCTGATGTGTATGTGTCCTGTACACTTTAGGGGTACCCACATTTACCCTGTTCCTAGGGTTCAAGGCGTAGCCCCACATTCTAGGGCACCCACCTTTACCATTCTATGGTCTCAGGTCGTAACCCTGTTGATTTAGGCATCCATCCTTACCCTTCCGTGGGCTCAGGGCATAACCTTACACTCTGTGAGTTCGCAGAGCCTTTACCAGTGAAAGAGTCTTATACAGTAACAGCCTTAACCTCTATTTATTAACAATCACCAAAACAGAATGCACACACTAAGCATACACAATGCTCACCACTCCTAATAAGGCAGACAAACTTTTCCTGCTGGCCAGTCAGGATCATGTCATCCAGGAACTCCAGCTTCTGCATGATATAGTTGGCAGGGTGTTGAGGTCTGGCAACTCTGATCTTAGGGCTGTGCCCTGGAGTTGGTTCCAAAGAACTTCCTTTTGGACCCCAGTTTATATAGTGAAACTTGAGTCCTGCTTAGCTGTACCTCAACCAGTCATTTTACTAAGGTGATACACAAAAATTATTTGACCAATCCTAACATA
The DNA here is from genome assembly GCF_965140285.1 of Lepidochelys kempii. Lineage (NCBI taxonomy): Eukaryota > Metazoa > Chordata > Testudines > Cheloniidae > Lepidochelys > Lepidochelys kempii. The sequence continues at coordinate 84,970,392 of NC_136381.1, forward strand.
TTGGGAAACAATTCTTTACTCAATCATACTTTACCACTTTAGTTGATTTAAATCTTTAAAATTAATTATGCAACTGAAACAATCAAAGAACCAGACAGAGACCATACAGATAAACAGTAGAGAAGTAGGGGCCATAAAGGCAAAACAATAAAGAAGTAGAGATTTCACAGCCACAGCTGTTGATAAGTGATTCTTTGCCAGACAGAATGCTATCAAACAAAATTATCTTTAAACATCTTAAGATGTGTTTCTTTATCTGGTGATGGTGGGTACTATTAGGACAGAATCTCCTTCTTAACAGCCCAATATTACATTATTTTAATGTAATTGAGATGGAATGTGAGGATGTGACTTTCTGCTTCTTAGCTCATGGCTGCTGCTGTCCTAATGTGGCTTCAAAAAAAAAGACCTCAGACTTTATGCCCTGTGTCTGTGAGATTGGAATCTTTTGAGTAGCAGTGTCCATTGGACCCGTGCTTACACACCCTCCAGTGCCCTGTAGCAGATAGTAAGGTAGCATGAATGGTGGAGCAGCTGCAACAACAGTTCTCCAGTTTTTGTTTACTGCTTGTAGCTTCAGGATGGCACACCTGCAGTGTCTGTCTTTGTACACTCTGATTTATCTTTCTAGGTAGTTCTTTAGTTCTCGTAGCCTGGTGTCATTGTGTAAAACACACACACAGTAGATTTTAGAAGTCTTCAAGGCCACATGTTGCTCCTGCATTGGAACTCAGCCATGTCCAAGGGAATTCAAATCACCTGCATTCAAGTCTTGTCCCTCTTGTAAATCTGCTATTCATATCAGTGATGGACACTAAGTGTCTCTTCTACCCAGGAGCCGTGCATATGCTCTGCAAATGCTCTATATATTGCTCCTTTTTCAAAAAGGAACCATCAGGGCTTTGTTGGCCATGGAAGGTGAGAAAACTGCTCCACTGGACCAGACTACCACTGAGCACCCTGAGAAGATGTCACTCCACTCTCGTCTCTAGAGCCAGTTGAGCACGGAGGAAGTTCCATTCCTCCATCACATAGTTGTCCAGAACCTCCTTCATTTTTTCAGATCAAGAAAGAGAAGACTGAATGAACTCACAGTCTGACTAGAGATATAAATCTCCCTGTCCAGCCCTGAGCAGATCCAACTTAGGAGGTAGTCCAAAGCCCAGATGGGGTCTTGCTGATGGCTTGGCACTGGTCTCTGTTTGGCCTCAGTACAGACTTTGGAAGCAGAGTCCCAGCAACTGAGCGTTAAAGCATCAATTGCTTCGGTGTCAGGCAGTCAAGCCAGCCATTTGGTCAAGTAGTCTCCATTGTCTACATGTTCTCTCTGAGGAGTCTTCTAGGATGGCCTTTGGAAAAGTGGATTCCCTTTAATGGGCGATCAGCATGTCTAGCTGCTCCATTATTGTGCCTGAAAGGCTGGTTGTGGGTGTTCCCAATCTCACAACATATTTCAGTAATATATACAGCAATACCTCACATATAATGATATCACATACAATCCAACAGAATATTAGTGTTCAACAGTTCAAGACTTTTAAAATGATATAAGGCATATTTTGTCCAAAACACATATTTATGATAGTGGTGAATATGGGGGTTCCAGGGTGCTGCTTTGAGGTACAGAGTGACACAACTCCATTCTTTCACAGGTGGGGGCACTCAAATTTAGACCTGTTTTGTATTTGACCTGAACAACAAATGCTGCAGATTCTGCTCTGTAGGGAGAACCGGTTCTGGCTATGCTAGACGGCAGTGGAGAGGAGCGGCAGTGCTGGCTGGCCCTCTGCCCGGCCCTCTGCCCTTCAGGTTTGGCCCTGCAACCTCTGTCAGGATCTGACTGCTGTGCGCCACTCACTCTGTTTTGGTCAGGCTGCACCCATCATGACAGCGGGGCTGAGGGGCCAAACCTGAGTGGGCAGTGGGGTGGCCAGAGCTGCTGCTCTTTGCCATTGCCTATCAGAGGGTCCAATGCAGGTGACTTGATGCCCCTGCCAGTGGTGTACACAAATGTGTAACATGTGTAAGGCTGTGGTGATGCTGTACCTTCCAATTCCTTTGATACTGTGAGAGTCCTCAAAAAAATCAGATAGGATTTAGCCCTAATGATAATGGTATCTTCTGCCTGGCCCAGGGAGTTTTGGTATTCCAACCTCATGAACCTGTCAGCATGAACCTGATCACCCTCCCAACACACCCAAATGTGATCTCATAATTGGAGGGACAAGTTCTACATCCAGATTTAGCGTCCCTCCATTTCATAATCTGGATGTTGGCTGGCTGACTTCTGTTGACAGTGGATTATGTTCTTTATCAGTTCAAAACATCTGGAAACCAAGCATCCTAGAACAAAGAGAACTAGCCTTAGTGGTATTCTTTATGAACTTTTATACCTTGATAAAGTATCCTCAGATGTCCAGATTAATCAGAAAGGGCAGACTAGAAAAAACATTACCTCCAAAAGACAAATTAAGGAGTTAATACCTCTTTGTATAAGAGTCACATTGCAGTTCTCATGAGAAAAAGGCTATTCTTGTAACTCCAGAAACATTTTGCTTCAGAAAATAAATCTACCAAATAAATTCTGTGTTTCAGAAAATAAATCTACCATCACTTTTTTCCAAACATTTTTCCAAGCATTCTTTCTGGGAAAACAAAGTTAGGGCATAAGTGAACATCCCTAGAATATTAGAGACTGTTACAACCATATAGAGTACACACACTATCTGTATTAGTCCAAAATACCAGGGCCTTAGGGCCTCAAAGGCAAGATGTTAAAATCTTGCATCAGTTGTTATGGTAGGCAACAGGGAAATATTCTCAGAGGGAATCAGGGTTCCTTCTGCAAGATCTGTAGTAACTTTGTGGATAGAAAATATCTGAGCCTCAGCTGAGGAATTTTAACAAGTAGATTTCCATTTTTCTTCAGAAGCATCCTTTCTAAAGAAGGTGCTACCGGGTTAGTTCCCAGATCATTTTCTCAAATCACATGTCTTTACTGTATAGAGGGGAGCTTTTATTTCTGCCTATTTTGCTCTAATGATGATAATTAAATTCTGCTGTATCCTTTTGCCCCTATTTCTGTGATTCAGTGCTCACTACTTTCTATTTATTATGACTGAGGAGAGAAGCTGTGCAGCAGAATGAGAAATTTCATATTTGATCATTTTCTTTCAGTTTTTAGCTTCTCTTGTCATTCAGATCTGCCTGGAATACAATTTGTAATAATTTGGGAATTTTTCTCTGAAAGGAGACATAAATATAAACTTACCTGAAAGTTGGATAATATATTCCCAAGTCTTAATGCTAATTACAGTTTATTGGAATGTTCAAATAGCTTTTGGAAAATCTCTTCTGGTGGTCTGAGGGGAAAGGCGGGGATGGGAACAGAGGTTAGCTTCAGAGTCCAAGCAACAGTGATGTACCACCTCTGAATTCCACAGGTCAGAGGCATTATCCATTTGTTACAAATGAGGAAAGAAGCTGCTAAAAGAAGATTATCAGTCAAGAAACTTTTCAGTCTCCCATCATAGAACAAATGTTACCAGTTTCAGGTTTTTAACACAGTCCTGGTTTTGGAGACCAGCATTTTTCCATTCATAGAATCATAGAATATCAGGGTTGAAGGGACCTCAGGAGGTCATCTAGTCCAACCTCCTGCTCAAAGCAGGACCAGTCCCCAACTAAATCATCCCAGCCAGGGCTTTGTCAAGCCTGACCTTAAAAACTTCTAAGGAAGGAGATTCTACCACCTCCCTAGGTAATGCATTCCAGTGTTTCACCACTCTCCTAGTGAAAAAGTTTTTCCTAATAATCCAACCTAAACCTTCCCCACTGCAACTTGAGACCATTACTCCTTGTTCTGTCGTCTGCTGCCACTGAGAACAGTCTAGATCCATCCTCTTTGGAACCCCATTTCAGATAGTTGAAAGCAGCTATCCAATCCCCCCTCAGTCTTCTCTTCCGCAGACTAAACAATCCCAGTTCCCTCAGCTTCTCCTCATGAGTCATGTGTTCTAGTCCCCTCATAATTTTTGTTGCCCTCCGCTAGACGTTTTCCACTTTTCCACATCCTTCTTGTAGTGTGGGGCCCAAAACTGGACACAGTACTCCAGATGAGGCCTCACCAATGTCGAATAGAGGGGAACGATCACGTCCCTCGATCTGCTGGCAATGCCCCTACTTATACATCCCAAAATGCCATTGGCCTTCTTGGCAACAAGGGCACACTGTTGACTCATATCCAGCTTCTCGTCCACTGTAACCTCTAGGTCCTTTTCCGCAGAACTGCTGCCTAGCCATTCGGTCCCTAGTCTGTAGTGGTGCATTGGATTCTTCCATCCTAAGTGCAGGACTCTGCACTTGTCCTTGTTGAACCTCATCAGATTTCTTTTGGCCCAATCCTCTAATTTGTCTAGGTCCCTCTGTATCCTATCACTACCCTCCAGCGTATCTACCTCTCCTCCCAGTGTAGACTCATCTGCAAACTTGCTGAGAGTTCAATACACACCATCCTCCAGATCATTTATGAAGATATTGAACAAAACCGGCAGCAGGACTGACCCTTGGGGTACTCCACTTGATACCAGCTGCCAACTAGACATGGAGCCATTGATCACTACCCATTGAGCCTGACAATCTAGCCAATTTTCTATCCACCTTATAGTGCATTCATCCAGCCCATACTACTTTAACTTGCTGGCAAGAATACTGTGGGAGACCATGTCAAAAGCTTTGCTAATGTCAAGGAACAACACGTCCACTGTTTTCCCCTCATCCACAGAGCCAGTTGTCTAGTCATAGAAGGCAGTTAGATTAGTCAGGCATGACTTGCCCTTGGTGAATCTATGCTGATTGTTCCTGATCACTTTCCTCCCATGTAAGTGCTTCAGAATTGATTCCTTGAGGACCTGCTCCATGATTTTTCCAGGGACTGAGGTGAGGCTGACTGGCCTGTAGTTCCCAGGATCTTCCTTCTTCCCTTTTTTAAGGATGGGCACGACATTAGCCTTTTTCCAGTCGTCCGGGACTTTTCCCAGTCGCCATGAGTTTTCAAAGATAATGGCCAATGGTTCTGCAATCGCATCTGCCAACTCCTTTAGCACTCTCAGATGCAGCGCATCTGGCCCCATGGACTTGTGCTCATCCAGCTTTTCTAAATAGTCCCAAACCACTTCTTTCACCACAGAGGGCTGGTCAACTCCTCCCCATGCTGTGCTGCCCAGTGCAGTAGTCTGGGAGCTGACCTTGTTCATGAAGACAAAGGCAAAAAAAGCATTGAGTACATTAGCTTTTTCCACATCCTCTGTCACTAGATTGCCTTCCTCATTCAGTAAGGGGCCCAAACTTTTCTTGACTTTCTTCTTGTTGCTAACATACCTGAAGAAACCCTTCTTGTTACTCTTAACCTCTCTTGCTAGCTGCAACTCCAGATGTGATTTGGCCTTCCTGATTTCACTCCTGCATGCCCGAGCAATATTTTTATATTCCTCCCTAGTCATTTGTCCAATCTTCCACTTCTTGGAAGCTTCTTTTTTGTGTTTAAGATCACCAAGGATTTCACTGTTAAGCCAAGCTGGTCGCCTGCCATATTTACTATTCTTTCTACACATCGGGATGGTTTGTCCCTGTAACCTCAATAAGGATTCTTTAAAATACAGCCAGCTCTCCTGGACTCCTTTCCCCCTCATGCTATTCTCCCAGGGGATCCTGCCCATCAGTTCCCTGAGGGAGTCAAAGTCTGCTTTTCTGAAGTCCAGGGTCCGTATTCTGCTGCTCTCCTTTCTTCCCTGTGTCAGGACCCTGAACTCGACCATCTCATGGTCACTGCCTCCCAGGTTCCCATCCACTTTTCCTTCCCCTACTAATTCTTCCCGGTTTGTGAGCAGCATTCAGACTCTTCCTTTTTGCTACAGCAGCTGCATGTATTGCCTCGCCCTGGATCACCTTCTCCTTGCCTAGAGTAGAGTAGTGTGTCTGCACAGAATTATTAGTCATATTGTACAGATGGGGAACTAGAGGTAGAGAGGGGAAGTGACTTGCCAAAAGTGCTTTCTTTCAGTTGTTAATCTTGCACTACAACTAAATGATCAAATTTGCGCTAGCAATAGCTGGTGATACTTCTCAATAGGATATTCAGAATTTATTTGAGAATTACCAATTTCTCAGTGTTGGTGACTGCCAAAAAAAAAAAATCATAATGGTTTATTTTTGTACACTATCTCCCAAGATTCATTACTAGTAAAAATTTATTTAACTCAGTAGTTTAAAAATTGTGAACAAAAGAACAAATAAACTTAGGACAAAGCCGCCTTTGGCAGCCATTTCAAAACATGCATGTAGTTTGGTGCAAAACATGTGAATAAAGAATCTAATTGTAATGTCGTGTAAGAATTTGAAATACCCACATTAAATTGCAATCTAATTTCAGACAGGATGAATGAAATAATGGCGTGTTGTACTGAGAGACAGTTTTATTTCTTCCCATAAGATGCTCTCCTCCCTTGGTTCTTCCTTGATTTATTCTGTTTTGTCTGATTTTTATTGCTTAGTTTTGCTACATCTATACTCTGTATTTACTAAGTCATAAATTCCTCGATTTTTGAATAATAAAAATAAATTCAAGCCCCCTGAGATGAAGGTGTGAATGATTGATACATGGGCAAAATTTACATTGGTATGTATGTATGGAATACTAAGTTAGAAGATGTAAAACTTTAGTAATTAAAAAAAAAAAAAGGTTTTGGATGTGCCCTCTTACTACGGCAAGGATTCCATAGAAAAAGAGGAGGCAACCTGGGAGAGGGGAGGATAGATGTTTTTGTACTGTCTTTTAATTGGTTTTAGTTTTTTCTACCCAATTGCTCCTATTTTAGTCTATTTAATAGTAAGTCACTTGTGAAAGTGGCTAAAAAAGCACAGTTGTTTATAAAGCACTTCTGAGTATCTGTGTGGGACACAGCATAACTAGAGGGGTATAAAAGTGGGCTTCCACGGTTACTGCTTTCTCATAAATGTATGCTTCTAGTGGCAAGAATTTGGCAGTGAGAGAGTTTACCTGCAATCAATGTGATAAATTGATCAATTGAATTCAAACTCTTGTCTCTCTCTTTTTTTAAATTTAAAAATATGGTGTGTGTGGGTATTTGTAATAGGTATAATTAGTTCCTAGAACAATAAAGATTATAGCAAATCTAAATTTATGTAGCTGAATGATCCCTTTTTCTGTTCAAGCTCCTGTTGGGAATAAGGAAATCATTTCTCACATTAGTCAACATGGGGGTAAATGGCCTTACTGGTTTAAAAAAATGGGTGAGTTTGTCTTTAAAATATTACCTTCAGTTTATCTATATTTTGGAAATTTTTCTTTTTAACTTTATTTTTATCTGACCCTATCTAGAAAATATTCACAAACTTGGGAGCTACACACTGAAACTACAAGTGGTGTTGAATGAAAGTAATGCAGACACCTATGCAGGAAGGCCTCTACCATCTAAAATATTTAAATTTAATGTTGTAGGTAAGGAAAATTCAAACTATTCCAATTTTTTTCAATTAGATCCTTCACAAATGCTCAGTTCTTACTTTTGACTCACTATATTAAACGTGTCTTGGGTTCAGCTTCAAAATAAATTCAGTTTTGGTTAAGTGTAGGAATGATACCTTCAGCAAAGAGAAAGTGGTGTTTGAAGGCCAAAGTGTAGCTTCACAGAGGAACTTCGGCACCTAACTGCCACTTGAGGTACCTGAATTCCAGAATCCGGCCGCACTGGGATTCACAGAACCCTGCTCAGCTGCCCCAGAACCCTGTAAACCCCTACATTTGTTCAATACCTAAATTTTTGCAGTTAAAGTTCCCTAAGTACCTATGTTTCTGCTTCTGACATGTGCACTACAGCCCTCGGACAGGCATCTGGGTGCCTGAGCCCAGAGCGATTCACAAATCGGGAAGATCAGGCCATTCTTCCATCTTGCCTGTGGGGCCTGATCTAGTAACCATGATCAGAGCCTGCTTACTGAATTGAGCCCTTGTAGGCAAGCTTATGCTAAAGGGCTGTGGGACAGGGTTATGGAGAGGAGAGCCTCCCTCATAACTTTTATCCCAGTAGTTAGGGTACTCACCTGAGATATGAGAGACCTCTGGTTCAAGTTCCTCCTCTACCTGAAGGGGAAAAGAGATTTGAACTGGGATTTGCTACCTCTCAGGTGAGTACCGTAGCCACTGGGCTATGGGATAGTCTTGTGTCTGGGGCTCCTTCTGTCTCTCTGATTGAAGTTCTAGTTTGGATAAGTAATGAGTGATTTGAGCAGCGGGACTGGATCCTGGGTCTCCCACCTCCCAAGTGAGTGCTCTAACCACTAGGCTATAGAGTCATTTTCATGCTTGCTTGCTCACTTTCTCTCCCTCCTCTAGCTCTAGCCCAGTCACTCTTTCATTATTTATTCACAGTGGAACAGCTTCAACAGAAGAGATTGAGGGAGCTCCACATCAGAATATCCCATAGCACAGTGGCTAGGACACTCACCTCAGATGTGGAAGATCTCTGTTCAAATGCCTTCTCCCTCTCAGGTGGAGGGGGGACTTGAACCTGGGTCTCCCACATCCCATGTAAGTAACCCAACCATTGGGCTAAAAGTTATGAGGGTGGTTCCTCCTATGCCCCCTGGCTTCTTGCCACAAAGCCATAGGTAACTAATGCCAAGAGAAGGTTTGCATCTGAGAATTCTCTGCAAAGGGAGGTGCCTCTCTGGAGCCCAGACTTGGGCTCCTATCTCTGAGGCAGGGGCAAGGCTTCACATACACCCTCTTTTGGCATCTCCCATTGGCTAGTTTAAGGGGGAGCGGCCTAGCATGCTGGCTTTTGTGAATCCCATTCTGATATGCCTATCTCTCCCCATTCATTATATAGGAAGCCAAATACCAAACTCAGGCTTTGTGAATCCCAGTGATTTTCTAGGTGCCTAAAAGTTAGGTGTGGTAATGCTCTGCCTCACCATGCCTAAGTTCCTTTGTGAATCTAGCCGAGGTATCAAGTGGTTAGAGCAGGAAAGAGCCTGATGCCTGCCGATCCACCATCTATGGCAGATCAGATGATTGCTTTGTGTCTTAGTCAGCCTCACAAAAAAAAGTAGGATTTTGATATAAGCTAAAAGCTACCCTTGAACTGAACTTCCCTAAAATGTTTATAAAAGAAAAAACAGAATTTCTCTCTTTAGTAGATTTGAATGTAGGGTACTCACTCGACTAGATTTGGGAACTTTTTCATAATTTCATCTTGCTGACTAATCCTACTCTTTTATAAAACTTGGAAAAATTGGCTGACTTTACAATACATTTGAAAAAAAAGTATATATGATACAGAAATTGACTAATGAACCCAAATATGAGTTCATACAACCTAAAATATTTCAATGTGTATTACAGTCTAATTCATCTATATTTTTACTGTTATATTACAAGAAAAATGTTACTGAACATCAAATACATCAGTGCGTATTCAGAATATAGATAACTTTGTATAACTAGTTGGAAGATACAGTTGCCTTTGAATATAGTAAAGCAAACTACCAGAAAGAAAACAGCATTTTCCACTACACTTGATGTTAAATAATTCATTATTTGTCCCTTCAATATACTCTGATACATCTATATTTGCTCTAAAACCAGTATATGGTGGGTCAAGTGTTTCAAAGAGAGTTAGCTGATTCTGATTTTAGTGACAATGTGGAGCACGTCTGCTATAGTTGTATCATGTACTTCAGCCACAATGTTACTGGCTTTTTAATGAGAGGGTAAGAGAAATGGAACTGCTTCAACTCCTTCAGAAGTTGCCTGGCCCTCTGGTGCAGCAGTTGGGAGAATATTACCTCCGACAAATAAATTTTGGAGATTATTTCAAAGGGTTACACCTTTCAGTATATGTCCAGCCCCTATTCCCACCCTCCTTCCCCATCCCTCTTCATGGACCCTTGTCACAAGATCTACTGTGCCACAAAATGGATTGTCTGTTATGCTTAGGGGCCACAGAACCGGTCCCGGTGCATCTCAGGGGCAAGGGATTTTACTCCAGGTATTTTCTGATCCCCTAAGCGAAGGGGGAGGTTGGAGGCCCATTCTAGATCTAAGAGCATTAAACAAATGCGTGACGGCACAGAAGTGCTAGATGGTCATGCTAGCAGCCATTATTCTAGCTATAGAGCCAGGAGATTAGTTGTTGGCCCTCTACCTCAAGATGCCTACTTCCACATTTCAGTACGATTTTCACACAGGAGATTCATACAGCTTACCTTCAGGCAGGACCATTATCAGTACAGGGTGCAGATGAGAGGCCGAATGTCCTCGTTACTGCTCCAGGGTTGGCCTGGGAAAATATTCCATGGGAGAAGCCCTCATCCTCTAATGGGACAGGGACCTCTTGTATGCCTTTTTCTCTTCTATCCAAGGTTCTGTTGATAATTCGACTGGGCAAAGCAATTTATTTTAAGATAGTTAGCTCCCCAGTAGACTTGATTCCAATTTACAGAGCTCTCTGTTTGTACTGCGTAGAGTCCATGGCAAAGATTTTTAGAAGTGGCCAGTGATTTTTGGGTGCTTTGACTTTTTCAAGCACGTTTTCTCAAAACGTGGGGTGGGGTGGGGGGGCTTATTTCCAAAGCATTGGTGTGCTCAGAATTTTTTTTTTAAATCAGGATGCATTAAGGGGCTCAAGTTGGGAACAACTGGGTATCAAAAGTGTTTATCCTTGCATGTAAACTGAATTTCGTTTATGTAAATCAGAAGAATATGTAAATAGTCTCTTTAATTTTACAAAGCTATCCACTGTCCCTTTGGATTTTGTTGAGACATTTCACAGTGCTTTGAAGTTGCAGACATGTTTTATATAAGTTCTTACATCTATATGTTTGCATTTTAAACAGTTACTCCTAAATCCATACAGACTGAAGGAGAGACTGGGAGGTTCTGATCTATCAGTGCTGCCAAAAATCTCAGTTTATTGTCTACTTGCCTGTTAGGATGGGACCCCCCACCCCTACCCCATCAATTGGCCTATTAGGGGGGAGCTTAGGTGTCTGTACTGATGCCTTAGTTAAAAGAAATATAACGTGCAGTTACAGATAAAATTACCTACATTAACTTTTTTCTCTCTCTTAGAGGGGAAACCAGAAAAATTTTCAGTGGGTCATTTGGATCCTCCATTTCGAGTTGGAGTACCTTTTAATATTCCTTTGGACTTGCAGGATGAATTTGGTCATCCCACACATCTGGCAACTGATATTAAGCCAATTCTTGAAGCTAGGTAATGAAACGTATCAAATTTTTATTCTCCCTTTTTTGTAACTCTCTTAAACACTATTGTTCTTTAATTTTACAAGGTGTTGGACTAGGTATTTTTAATGTAAATTGACTTTCACTTCCTGTTGCTTCTAAGCGTTTTTACATCTTGTGTATATTTTGGGTGAGAATTAAAATGCTTTTCTTTAAATTAATTTTAATTTATTTTTGTAGTGGTTTGACTTTACAGTATGAAGAAATAAGTAAAGGAACAAGTTGCGTCATTAAGGGTGTCACTGCTAAAGGCCACGTAAACAATTACCTGGGCAAGGTAGGCTGAGTGATTTAAATTTGGGCAGTATATTAAAACTGCTCACTGTTTTACATGTAAAATGCATTCTAGTGTTCTGTTGTCTTTATCTGTTCATATTAGAAGTATGGGGAATAAGCAGGAAGAATTCAAAATTATAGTAAATAAACACAACTATGACATAGTTGGCAACACAGAGACATGGTGGAATAATACGCATGACTGGAATATTGGTATAGAAGGGTACAGCTTGCTTAGGAAGTACAGGCAGGGGAAAAAAGGAGGAGATGTTGCCTTATATATTAGAAATGTATACACTTGGACTGAGATTGAGATTAAAATAGGAGAAAGACTTGTTGAAAATCTCTGGGTAAGGATAAAAGGGATAAAAAAACAAGGTTGATGTCATTGTAGGGGTCTACTACAGACCACCTAAACAGGAAGAAGAGGTGGATGAGGCTTTTTTTAAACAACTAACAAAATCATCCAAAGCATAGGACTTGGTGGTGATGGGGGACTTCAGCTGCTCAGACATCTGTTGGGAAAATAGCACAGCCGGGCATAGATTATCCAATAAGTTCTTGTATTGGAGACCATTTTATTTCAGAAGGTGGAGAAAGCTACTAGGGGAGAGGCTGTTCTAGATTTGATTTTGACAAAGGAGGAGGAACTGGTTGAGAATTTGAAAGTGGAAGGCAGCATGGATGAAAGTGATCATGAAATGGTAAAGTTCATGATTCTAAGGAATGGTAGGAGGGAGAACAGCACAATAAAAACAATGGATTTCAAGAAGGCAGACTTTAGCAAACTCAGGGAGTTGGTAGGTAAGATCGCAAGGGAAGCAAATCAAAGGGGAAAAAGAATTGAAGGCAGCTTGCAGTTTTTCAAAGAGACATTATTAAGGGCACAAGAGCAAACTATCCCACTGCGTAGGAAAGATAGGAAGTATGGCAAGAGACCACGCTGGCTTAACCAGGAGATCTTCATTAATGTAAAAAAATCAAAAAAGAGTTCTATAAAAAGTGGAAATTACACCTCTACCCCGATATAACACGGTCCTCGGGAGCCAAAAAATCTTACCGTCTTACAGGTGAGACCGCGTTATATCGGGGTAGGGAGAGGAACCACTTCCCGCCCCAGCTCACCTCCACTCTGCCTCCACCTCCTCCCCTGAGCGCGCCGCTGCCACTCCGCTTCTCCCCTGCCCCTTGCCACGCCAATCAGCTGTTTGGTGTGGGAAGCCTGGAAGGAAGGGGGTGGGGGCAGAAGCAGAGCGGCGGTGGCGCGCTCAGGGGAGGAGGCGGAGGCAGAGTTGAGGTGAGCTGGGGCGGGGAGAGGTTCCTCTGTGCCCCCAACCCACTGCGCTCTGCCTCCTCCCATGAGTGCGCCGCAGTTCCGCTTCTCCCTCCTCCCAGGCTTGCCGCACCAGCTGATTGGCATGGCAAGCCTGAGAGGGAGGAGAAGCGAAGCTATGGTGTGCTTGTGGGAGGAGGCGGAGGCAAGCTGGGGTAGGGGGTCCACAGCAAGTAAGCGGGGGGGTGCAGTGGAACCACTTGCGGTAACACAAATTCGCATATAACGAGGTAAAGCAGCACCACTCCCCGGAGCGCTGCTTTACCGCATTATATCCGAATTGTCGTTATATCGGACCTCATTATATTGGGGTAGAGGTGTAGGTGAAATTAAAAAGGATGAATATAAACAAATACTACAAGTATGTAGGGACAAAATTAGAAAGGCCAAGGCCCAAGTCAAGATGAAACTAACTAGAGATATAAAGGGTAACGAAAACATTCTACAAATACGTTAGAAGCAAGAGGAAGACCAAGGACAGTGTAGTCCCATTACTCAATAAAGGGGGGGAAACATCTGAGGAGATATCTGAGCCATTAGTGATTATCTTTGAAAACTCATGGAAGACTGGAGCGATTCCAGAAGACTGGAAAAGGGCAAATATAGTGCCAATCTATAAAAAGGGAAATAAGGACAACCTGGGGAATTACAGACCAGTCAGCTGAACTTCTGTACCTGGAAACATAATGGAGCAAATAATTAAGTAAGCAATTTGCAAATATCTAGATGATAATGAGGTGATAAGTAAAAGTCAGCATGGATTTGTCAGGAACAAATGGTGTCAAACCAACCTAATAGCTTTCTTTGACAGGGTAACAAGCCTTGTGGATAGGGGGGAAGTGGTAGATGTGGTATATCTTGACTTTAGTAAAGCTTTGGATACTGTCTTGCATGACCTCATAAACAAACTAAGGAAATGCAATATCAATGGCGTAATTATAAGTTGGGTGCGTAACTGGTTACAGAACCGTTCCCAGAGAGTAGTTATTAGTGGTTCTCAGTCATGCTGCAAGGGCATTACGAATGGGGTATCGCAGCCAGGGATCAGTTCTGGGTCCGGTTCTGTTCTGTATCTTCACCAGTGATTTAGATAATGGCATAGAGAGTACACTTAGAAAGTTTGCAGATGATACCAAGATGGGAGGGGTTGCAAGTGCTTTGGAGGATAGGATTATAATTCAAAATGATCCGGACAAACTGGAGAAATGATCTGAAGTATATAGGATGAAATTCAATAAGGACAAATGCAAAGTATTCCTTAGGAATGAACAATCAGTTGCACACACATAAAATGGGAAATGACTGCCTAGGAAGGAGTACTGTGGAAAGGGATCTGGGGAGTCATAGTGGACCAGAAGCTAAATATGAGTCAACAGTATAACACTGTTGCAAAAAAAGTGAACGTCATTCAGGGATGTATGGCAGGAGTGTTGTAAACAAGACATAAAAAGTAATTCTTCTGCTCTGCTCCTTACTGATTAGGCCTCAACTGGAGTATTGTGTCCAGTTCTGGGTGCCACATTTCAGGAAAGATGTGGACAAATTGGAGAAAGTCCAGAGAAGTGACAAATATGATTAAGTGTCTAGAAAACATGACCCAGGAGGGAAGATTAAACAAATCCAAACTTTTCAGTCTGGAAAAGAGAAGACTAAGAGGGGACGTAACAGTTTTTAAGTACATACAAGGTTATTATAAGGAGGAAGGACAGAAATTGTTCTTCTTAACCTCTGAGGGTAGGACAAGAAGCAATGGGCTTAAATTGCAGCAAGGGTTGGACATTAGAAAAACTTCCTAACTGTCAGGGTGGTTAAGCACGGAATAAATTGCCTAGGGAGGTTGTGGAATCTCCATCATTGGAGATTTTTAAGAGCAGGTTAGACAAATGCCTGTCAGGAATGGTCTAGATAATACTTAGTCCTGCTTGAGTACAGGGAACTGGACTAGATGACCTCTCAAGGTCCCCTATGATTAATTGACTTGGATACAGCATTTCTTATAACAAACATATGTGTTTCTTGGATTGTCTTAAAAGTAAATGAAATCTGTGAGGGCGTTGGAGTATCATTGATGGGGCGTCGTGGGTGAGAGGAAGGCTCTCCTGATTTCTGGAAGACGTGTTCTGAGGGAGGAGTTTGGATGGAGGAGAGAGAGCACATACTTGGTCATTGAAAACGGGAGGTTTGTTCCAATCATAGGGATTGCATGTGTGAAGGAATAAAGCTGAGAATATGAGGGATGAGCAAAAAGGGAATACCAGTGAAAGAGAATTGGGAGGAGTTTAGGGAGAGAAGGGAGTAGTGAGTAAAGAAGAGTAACAGTAGAAATGTAGACTGTGGCAAGATTAGGGAGGATCTTGAAGACTGGGTTGAGAAACTTGAATTCAATCTAGTAAAATGGGAAGCCACTTAAAGAACTCAGGGTGCAGGAATGTGATGTAATCATTGTAGGAGAGGAAAATTACCCTTGCAATGGCTGGTTGGATAAACCGTGAGGCGATAAGAACTAGAGATGACAAAATATAGACACAAGTTTTAACTATGCAAATGAAGAAAGGATGTTTTATGGTTATATCAGAAGTGGTGACAGTACCTAACAGAGGACTGGATGGAGGGGAAAGAAGGAGTCAGAAGAGTTAAAAAGATTACATTGCAGTAATGAATCTAAGAGGTAAGTTGGATAGTGTAGTTGACAGTGGTGATTAAAAAAGAAAAAAGCGGGAGCCAGGAAGCAGAGAACGTTAGGAGGAAAACTATTCACTTTCTTCAAAATAGTCTGAGATGATAGCAAAACAATCAGGATACTTCGGAGAGATAGCCAGAAAGGATACTGAATGGGAGAGGAAGAAGTTGGGAGTAGAGAGAGAACTCTGGCAATAGTTACTCTGAGATCTCATTCTCTCTAGAGTGGAAGAGGAGGAGGGAACCAAGGAAAAGACACAGGTGTGGTTGAGAAGGAGGATGAGGAAATGCTGAAGGAGTGAGCCTGCGAGGTGGGGAAAAACCTAGATAATAGTAATGGGAAAATAGTAGAAAGAAGATTGTGGATCAGTGTAGCAGGTATCGGACAGTATCACAATAAAGAAGAAGAATCAGTATTTTGGTTTAGCTGGGAGGCAATTAATGACATAGTTCAGAGTGGTTTTGGTGGAATGGAGAGGGACAAAGTCAGATTGTAGGGGATCAAGGAGCCGCATGAAGGAGAGGGAGCAGTGCAAAAAGACAGCACATTCTAAGATTCTGAATAAACAGAGGAGGGTAGGTGCTGAAGGTAGATAAAAAGGCAGGTGGGAATAGGTGAAGATTATTTTCAAAACACTAAAGCAGATGTAAGAGCATGCTTGAAGGCAAAAGGAAAAAGATAGGTGAAAGGTAAGAGAGAGGGAGGGGTCTGAGAAGAATTCAGAAAGAAAGTCCATCTAAGGTCCAGAAGGAGGTTAGAGGCAGAGCAGTTAAAACTCTCCTGGTAAAGATAAAGAGGAAAAAATAGGGGTGATGTCATGGTAGGTGTCTACTATAGACCACCGAGTCAGGAGAATGAAATGGATGAGGCATTTCTAGAACAAATATGAGAAATATCCAAAACACAAAAACCTGATAGTAATGGGGGACTTTAACTGCCCAGGCATCTGGTAGAAAAGTAATAGGGCTAAACAAGTATCCAGTAAGTTCTTGAAATATGTTGGGGACAACTTTTTGTTTCAGAAAGTGGAGGAAGTAACCAGGGGGAAAGCCATTTTAGACTTGAGTCTGACCAATGGGCAGGAGTTGGTTATGAATCTGAAAGTGGAAGGCAATTGAGTGAGAGTGATCATGAAGTGATAGATTTAATGATTCTTAGCAAAGGAAGAGTAAGAGCAGCAAAATAAGCACAATGGGCTTCAAAAACGCACACTTTAACAAAGTCAGAGAACCGGTAGGCAGGATTCTATGGGAAGAAAATCTAAGGGATAAAGACGTTCAGGAGAAGTGACAGTTTCTCAAGGAGATCATATTTAAAGGCACAACTGCAGACTATCCCGATGTGAAGTAAAGATAGGAAGAATAGTAGTAAGAGGCTCCATCAGGAGGTCTTTGATGACCTGAAAATCAAAAAGGAGTACTACAAAAAGTGGAAACATGAATCAGTTGCTAAGGAGAAGTATAAAAGAATAGCACAAACAAGTAGGGACAAAATCAGAAAGGCTCAGGCACAAAATGGAGGACGGGTGAGGTCCCAGAGAACTGGAAAAGGGCAAATATAGTACCTATCTTGAAAAAGAGGAGCAAAGAGGACCCAGGGATTTAGCCCGATCAGCTTATCTTCAATATCTGAAAAGATAGTGGAACAAATTATTAAACAATCAATTTGTAAGTACCTAAAGGGTAATAGGGTGATAAGGAAGAGACAGCATGGATTTGTCAAGAACAAATCATGCCAAACCAACCTAATTTCCTTTGACAGGGTTACTGTCCTAGTGGATGACATATCAGTAGGTGTGATTTTTTTTATATATATATATATAAAAGTAAGTTTTAGTTTAGTTTAGTTTGCAGATGACACCAAGCTGGGAGGGTTTGCAAGCTTTTTGGAATTAAAATTAGAATTGAAAAAGACCTTGAGAAATTGGAGAATTAGTCTGAAATCAACAAGATAAAAATCAATAAAGATAAGAACAAAGTATTTTGGTTAGGAAGAAAAAATCAAATGCACACACACAAAATGGGGACTAACTAGTTGGGGTGGGGTACACTGGAAATGATCTAGGGGCTATAGTTGATCGCAGATTGAATGAGTCAATGTGATGCTGATGCAAAAAAGGCTAATATCTTTCTGAAGCATATTAATAGCCGTTAGACACAGGAGATAGTTCTCCTGCTCTATACTGGACTGGCGAGGCCTCAGCTGGAATCCTATGTCCAGTTCTTGGCACCACACTTTAGGAAAGATTGGAGAGATTGCAGAGAAGAACAAAATATTATAAAGGCTTAGAAACCCATGAGGAAAGGTTAAAAAACTGGGCATGTTTATTTTTGAGAAAAGAAGACTGAATGGACACCTGATAAGTCTTCAAATATGTGAAAGTCTGTTATAAAAAGGATTGTGATAAATTGTTCTCTGTGTCCATTGAAGGTAGGAAAAAGAAGTAATGGACTTAATCTCTAGCAAGGGAGATACAGGTTAGATATTCAGAAAAACTTACTAACTGTAAGGTTAGTTAAGCTCTGGAATAGGTTTCCAAGGGAGGTTGTGGTATCTTCATCATTAGAGGGTTTTTTAAATCATGTTAGACAAACACCTGTCAGGGATGGTCTTGATTTACTTGGTTCTATCTCAGTGCAGGGGGCTGAACTTAATGACTTCTTGAGGTCCCTTCCAGCCCCACTCTTCTGTAATTCTGTGACCCTACCTTGTAATTATAATGGCACAGAAGTGCAATTATAGATTAGGCCGGAATAGAGACTGGGAGTGGATGGGTCATTACAAAACCTAAACTTAATTTCCCCAATACTAATTTCTCCCAACTGTTACTCACACCTTCTTGGCAACTGTCTGTATTGGGCCACTCTTACCACTTCAAAAGTTATTTTTCCTCCCTTGGTATCCTGCTGTTGTTTGATTTATCTCATTAGACTGACCTCACACTTGGTAAAGCAATCCCCCATCCTTTCATGTATTTATACCTGCTCCTGTATTTTCACTCCATGCTTCCGATGAAGTGGGTTCTAGCCCACGAAAGCTTATGCCCAAATAAATTTGTTAGTCTCTAAGGTGTCACAAGGACTCCTTGGTTTTTTTTACAGTTAACATTGCGTCATGACATCTGTTTAAAGGTTGACTTTTCTAAATCCTTTAAAATGGACATCTGTTTTTTCTGCCTTTTGCAGTATTGTTTGCATTTATTTTCATGAGCCATTTTTGGAGCTTTACTTTCCCAGATTTAGCATCTCTGGGGCAGAAGAAAGATAAATGCAATCAACCACTTGCAACTATGTTTACTCAGAGTTTGTTTTGTAACTCTTTTATTACATACTCTTGCAAATTGTATACATATAAACATTTTTAAGTAGCTACAAAATATGATCTTCTACACTTTCCACAGTATGCATCCGATGAAGTGAGCTGTAGCTCACGAAAGCTTATGCTCAAATAAATTGGTTAGTCTCTAAGGTGCCACAAGTACTCCTTTTCTTTTTGCGAATACAGACTAACACGGCTGTTACTCTGAAACCTACAAAATATGAGGCACTCAAGGACTGCAATGCTTCCCATTGGATTTAATTCCTAGAGGTTTGGGCTTATGGGAGGTCTTGAACTGGGAGCCTGGGCTTAGTGATGATTAGTGATATATCTTCAAATCAACACTTACAGATAATTATATAACTAGAGTTGTCTCCATTTTTATTACCTGTCCAGACTGGTTTTCACTCTCCCTCCCTTCTTGTTGTCTTGTTTCAGGCAGATAGAGAGCGATAGGCAAGGTCTGCATATCTCTTCTTTAAACCCCCCCTCCCCCCCCCAACTAACTTTTTTTTAAAAGCTGTTGTTTTGTGTCCATTCATACATGCATCTAGGCAGGCAATCACAAGTTATGTTAACTGCTTTTAAAGTGTCTGGGTTCATGTGGGTTGATATGCAGCAACAAGAATAGAGATCTCTGGAGACAATAACGTCAGAAAACTGAAAGCCTACTTTGCAACTTAATACAGAAAATTTGTGTAAGCCTCTGGAATTTTACAAAAATATTCATGAGAGTCCAAAATATGTTTTTGTAGGATATGAGAATTTATGTAAACAAATTTAGAATCTGCATTCATTCAGCATTAATCCTTACAATGTTCTTTTCAATAGAATTTCAGTCTGAAGGTTATTCTTCCTGGTTTGAAAGAAGACTCACAGATCTTCAAAATAAGATTACTGCCTGGTAAGTATTTTGAAATATTTGTGATGACATGTTGAAAAATATTCTAATGCTATTTTTTTTATAATGGTGTACCTCCATCCACAAAGACACAATACCTGATGAGATGTACATTTGCCTCTACATAATTTATGATCTGTCATTGTCCATAATATGTCAGTCCGGGTACTGGGCTTTGTATATTATTACTAGCAAGTGAAGACTGGAAACTTAAAACAAACTTTATGATGTCATTCCCCCTTTATATGGCAAACATTGGCTCAGCATTCCAGCTCTACCTGTTCTCTTAGCAGCTGGAAATCACCTGCCTGGCTGAGATACATTTTGGATATTTGCAAGGCTGCCACTTGACCCTTTGTATATATGTTTACAAACCACTGTGCCATTCTGCTGCATCCAGCTCAGATGCAAATTTTGGGAAGACAATCCTGCAGTCTGTGTTCAAACACACCCTGAGCCCCAGCTACTGTGGGTACTACCTGACGGTCATCTGGATGGAATACATGGCTGTATCTATTCAAAGAAGAAAACATGGTTACTTACTGTAACTTTTGTTCTTTGAGATGTGAAGCAGACATGTGTTGCGCAACCCATCCTCCTCTGATGTTTTGGTGTGAGGGAACTTTTGGGGGTCGGGATGGCGCCACCGTTATAAGGCCAGGAGAGGGCATAAGGCCACAAGATGTGAGCAATGCCCCTACAGGCACTGCTAGGGAAAGTTCTCTGGCTCTGGTGCACTGCATGTGTGCACATCTGCATGGAATACATGTCTGCATCACATCTTGAAGAACAACAGTTACAGTAAGTAACAATGTTTTATTGGACCAGCTTCTGTTGGTGAAAGAGACAAGCTTATGAGCTCAATAGAACTTCTCTTTACCTTGTCTCTGTCATATCCTGGGACTAACCTGGCTACAACAACATTGCAAATACCAATTTCTCAAGCAGTTCCACTTATACAGTATATGAAAGAGATTTACCACGGTGCCTTCAAGAAAAGATGTCAAATGCCCTTGTTCAGATGGTGGTGTTACTCCTTTTTGCACAGGCTTTTCCAGATTACGGAAATGTATGAGGTTTGTCAGGTCTGTCATGGGTTAACTACTCTTGGCCTCTGCCCTTTTGACCGACATCAGGTGTGCCAAACCATTTTGGGGAAATTATTCTACGGTTGCCTTCCTTATAGTTAGACTAGCAAGTCCACGTGCAATTTCTATTTTATTCCATTACCTTTTTCTGGGCTGCAGACAGATGTAAATGCTGTCTTCTGAGAATGGGTATAACAGTCTAATTTGATCAGATTACATAAAATGAAAGATGTACTTCTGAATTTTCACCTCTTCTTTGTCAAAGATATTTGGACATTCTCTGTCTTCCTGCAAATACCAGACACAGTTGAGATTTGTTCATAGAATTGCTGGGCATGGCCACATACTTTGCACTGGAATCTATACCTTTGGCAGTGCAGTGACACTTCAGAGCAATTGATTCAGTGCAATCCTACCTTTTAAAGCTAATTTGGGGGCAATAATGAGCAAAATCTTTTTCATTCTTTGCTTTTCTTAGGGGACTAAAATTTCATTGGGGGTTGCTTCCTGAGTAGAACCACCTGTTCATCTCCTTCTCTCCATCTATTCCTCCTGTTTGCTTTTTATGATGTCACAGGCTATCCCAAATAAGATGAAAGTACACTGGTGCTCCATGTGCAAAGAGAACATAGCAACTACAGAAGAGCAACTCTGCTAAGATTGTTTCATGGGCCTGGGAACAATTGTAGGTCATGTCAATCCTGTGCGGAAGATCCTTAATTGCCACTTTAGGACTTAATAAAAACTCTGCATCTGGTCTCTTAATGCCTATCCTTTTCATTTGACATTTTTAATCGTTAGGGTCCCATTCAGCCACGGTAGGCAAATTTAGTAACCAGTTCTTGCTGATGATGATTTTCTACCATTTATTCTCCCAAAAGCTTGTTCTACACTCTGGTTTTCAAAAATAACTTCCTGTAAGGGATAGATCAGAAAACTCTGTTTGGCTAAAGCTTTTTACTAGCAGAGATTTTAATGTAGTCTTCAAAAGTTGTCATGATCTCTTTTCCCTCCCTCCTTCCCGATCCCCAAAATAGCTGTCACTTAATAGGTCTTTTCCCACTTGTTGATAAAAATCAGTTTTAGATACTTGGGTTGTAAATGTATAGATCCCAGCTCAGGTGGAATATCATAACTAATTACTTAGTTCCCTTTCCCTTTTTAAATTTTTTCTGAATGAATGGAGCTTTCACTCAGGATTTACTATTCTCTGTGATTCACCATAGTTGTTTTTATTGCATAGGGTAGAAATTAGAAGTTTTAAATAACTAATGGACAAGAAGAGAGATTCTTTGCAAAATATTTCTGAAAATAGACCAAAGCTATTTATTTTGTCTTTATTCATTCTCGAAGGGCTTTGACATATACCTTTGGTCTAATAACTTACAGTTTCCTTTAGGGACTCAACGTTAATTTTCAGAATTAAGATTGACAACATATAAAAATTATTTTACTTTTTAAGCTATAAAGTTTATTTCGACAGCTCTCACTATGACCTCCACATCACATCATTTTTTCTTTTTATTTATTTTTCTTTATGTTTGTGTATGAGTTATAAAGGTGGTAGATTACATGATTAGAATGCCTTTTAGCATGATTGATCAGATTTCTTTGTGGTTATCTGCACCCTATAGCACATTTCATATATTTGTCTTGCATCTCACGGGAAAGTCCAGTTTCAGTATCTCTATTGGTTTACTGGTCAGCACTGATAGTATTGGTGACTTGTAAAGATGTTATATTATATATCTGGTGATTGCTGTATGTTTGTCTATTTAAGCACATTCAGGAGAATAGTAAACAATGCACATGTAAGGACAGAACCCCCTGCTTATTTCAATACTAGAATTCTTCTGAGGAAAGATTCATGAACATGAATTGTGCTAGATTGTTTGTTACCAAAGGTACCTTGGCAGTTTATTTTCAGATTACCGTTGTTACACAGAGAAACTGAAGTCAGACAACTTGTAAAATTCTGAAGTGTAATCTCTACTCTGAAACTGTGTATGTTTACAGGCCCTCCTCGTCAATTGAAAGTGAAACCTGATTCTGAAATTCTAAAGATTGAAAATGGGACATCTTTCCCCTTTCAGGTTGAAGTGTTGGATGAAGCAGGAAATATAACAGCACAACCAAAACTGATAGTTCATTGTAAGGTAGGCTACATTTTATGTATACTAGCATAGGCTTCTGTTACGGCACTTGCTTTAATAAAAAAGTGTGGAAAGTCTATAATAAAAAAGTTTCGTCAACCAAATGTAATTTTCCAGACATTTTGAGATTTGATAGTAATTGCAACTTCAGTGCCACCTCTACCACATAGTCCCTGACTACATGTCAGAGGTACAAAAAGCTGACACATTAGAGATTAAAGAGATATTGAGATGAGGATATTTAATTACAGTATCAAGATACTTCAGGTCACGCTGTGTGTGTGTGTGCGTGCGTGTGTGTAGAGAAAGAGAAACCCTGCTTACATTTATTTGGTCTTTGGATTAGCTAATGCCTCAAGTGAACTCTTAATATAAGAAATAACAGACTATTATTTGCAATATATTATATGACAATAATTATTTTTAGTATTGGTTGTTTAACTGTCAGCAAACCACTGCAGAAGTTAATATTTTTTAACTCCTCTAACCCATTGCATGTATTTAGATTTCTCAGAAATAAGCTCACTGCGGGCAGCTTTAAAATGTTTAACAAGAATATTTGCACTTAGATTTTCATGTGTGTATTGTTTATGCATGTTATACGCTTAACTTTAACATTTTTATTTCATGAATGAGTGGTAAGTTTTCTATAAATTTTAGGGTATAAATCTAAACAAATTTTAAATTTTGAGTGGCAAGAGTCGTTGTTTGGGAAAAAAATAATTTAAGGCAAAATATTTTAAATATGCTTAGAGATGAAAATGCAGGCTAATCTGTATAAAAACAAATAGTGTATTATTCACGTATCCTAAGGGCAAGCCCACACTAGAGACATGGTATAGCTATGTCAGTTAAGTGTGGGGATTTTTGTTTGTTTGGTGGTGTTCTGTTTTGTTTTCTTGTGACATTTCTATAAGAGCAAAACCCCTAGAGTAGCTGCAGTTAAATTGGCATAAAAGTGCTTTTTGCCAGTATACTTTATTTCACTCCAGGAACTAATACAAGCTATACTGACAGTATAAGATGTGTACACACAGAACTGTTTGCCGTAGCTATATCAGCAAAAGTTTTCCAGTGTAGAGTGGACCTAAATTTTTAGGATAATGTGAGGGATTGTTGAAAACCAGTGTTTAAGCCTAAGCTACCTTCTTGCTATAACTAAGGAAGGACTGGTGCCCCTACATAATACATTGTTTGATGCTTTTTTGTATGTATTATTAAATATGCATTATTAAACATGTATGTCAGTTACAGTTGTGATCCTTATCCTCCCAGGCCTCTCCTGTTGTTGTTTGTTCTCCATTGTTGTGAAAAGCCTGGCTTTGGATTCCAAGATTCTTGAAGGAGTGGACCTCTAATTTTACCTGTAAAGAGCCATGCTTGCCTTTGGTGTTGCATAACTAATATTTTAACTTATTTACATGCTACTATATTTAAGTGTAATTTTGCATTTTAAATAGTTTGTAGGTGCTCCAAATCTTCCTGTGTATGCCGTGGATTGCAGTAACGCTGGGACAAATATTTTAACTGGACCAGTGGTGCATGTACAGAATATAAAGAAAGACCAGATGCTCAAAGCAAGGATTGAAATACCTGTAAGTATTGATCTGCTGATGCATGCGAATGAAAGAGGTAGGGATGAATTTAAGTGACCGCCTGGACCTAAAGGATTGTGAACTATTAGTACCGACTACATGGTTGAAGTCTCCTTGATTGGTGCTACTGTCAGATTCCCCTAAAGAACCACCAGTTACCAAGAGTCCCTTTACACTGACTCCCCTGGTGCGAGGTGATAATACACAGCCTTCTAAGCCTCCAGTATATCCTACACCACTGCACAGGATGTCTTCATCCTCCCAGACCCGTAGTCTCCCCAGTTGTTGGGATCAACCCTCACCAGAGAGATTCTAACACCAGAAACAAGCCCATTCCATTAACTACTCATGCTTCATGACATGGGTACTGATGGCACTTCAGATGGAACTGGACCTGACCTTCTCTTCATTAGGAGAGTCAGATGTACCAGTGGAACTATCCTTCACTCCACCAAGGGAGTTCAGCTCAGACAGGGGATCAAGAGTCTCCTACTACCAATCTCGTCCATCCAAGTAAGGTCCTGCTGCTAGGGACCAATTTTTCCCAATAGCTTGGAGACTGCCACAACCTATTTTTGATCCCTCATACTGATGTGACAAGGGGCCATGGGGCCTGTACACAGCTGGAGACCGTGTGATCCAAGAGGGACTCTTTGCACCTCCTTGCCTCCAAGAGGTCAACCAGAGCTTCCTGAGCCTATGCAGGATGAAGAAGATGAACCAGATCTGCTGATACCACCAGTACCAACACGTATTTCATTTTCCTTGAAGTCTCATCGTTTCCTCTGGACAACCACACACAGTTCCAAGAGCTGCTTTGGAGAGTAGCAGAAGAGCCTCAGATTCCCTTAGAGGAGATCCAGTACTCACAACACAAGTGCCTGGACAATCCTACAGCTTACAGGATCTAGCTGAATAGCACTCCTGGTCAATGAGGTGACTGGAACCAGCAAAATCTGTGAGGCACATGGAACCTACCCGTTCATCTTACCCTAAGATGGCAGCAAAAAGTGATACTTTGTCCTGGCTAAGGGAGTGGAGTTTAGATTCATAGATACTAAGGTCAGAAGGGACCATTATGATCATCTAGTCCGACCTCCTGCACAACGCAGGCCACAGAATCTCACCCGCCCACTCCTGCAAAAAACCTCTCACCTATGTCTGAGCTGTTGAAGTCCTCAAATCGTGGTTTAAAGACTTCAAGGAGCAGAGAATCCTCCAGCAAGTGACCCGTGCCCCATGCTACAGAGGAAGGCGAAAAACCTCCAGGGCCTCTTCCAATCTGCCCTGGAAGAAAATTGCTTCCCAACCCCAAATATGACGATCAGCTAAACCCTGAGCAAATGGGCAAGATTCACCAGCCAGATACCCAGGAAAGAATTTTCTGTAGTAACTCAGATCCCACCCCATCTAACATCCCATCACAGGCCATTAAGCCTATTTACCATGAATATTTAAAGATCAGTTCTTGTTCTCCCACCATGTCCTGAACTTCCTAGCTGTCAAAGCAGCCGTGGAAAGGACTAAAAACACCCAAGGGCCAGCCTTGTGGCTCAGGAGGCCAAGCATTTAGACCTTATTAGGAGAAAGGTGTTTACTTCCACCAGCTTCCAATCTAGAATTTCCAACTACCCAGGCCCTCCTGGCAAATTTTTTTTTTTTTAATTATTCTAAATTCCTGGTCTCTAAAGACAGGATACTCCAGGAGAATAGGGCTTGACCTCACACCCTTTTTGATAAGAGCGTATTAGTGACAAGAACCTGATTACAAGATGCAGTTGATGCTGCTGATACTGCTTCATGATCACTGCTAGAGTGATGCATCAGGAATCTTGGCTACACTCTTCAGGGTTCCCCCGATAGGTACAAAACACCATGAATCATTGCCCTTTAATTAAATCAGTCTTTTCTACCTGAAGACAGACAAGTCTTTGCATTCATTAAAAGACTCCATGGCAATCCTCTGCTTCCTGGATATATATACCCCAGTTCTGAAGAAAGTAGCATCAGCAACCTTGCAAGCCTTTGCCACAGCCCTTCTATCACAAGCGCATTGACGAGCCACGCTGCAAATGGCAGTGGGTGCAGAAATGGAGATATATTGCCCAATACACCTCTTCTGCAGCTACCCAGCCTCCCCAACCAAAAAATACTTTTGATGGGACACTAAGGAGCTGTAAACCAATGTTCATGACATCTCCGAGATCCACTTTGGTGGATGCCTAGTACAATTTCACCACAACTGAGGGCAATAACAATGGACAACAGGTCATTCTTTTAGCTCAGTAGAGGTTCACCTGACGGCAGTCAGCACTTGTCACCCTGCAAAGGATGGCTTCTCTATCTTTTCTCACCTAGTCACCTCCCAATCAAGTTTTTAAAGGTCTTAATTAGAATTTCCCCACTGGTAATAAGACCAGCTGCTCAATGGGACCTTAATGTAGTGCTTTCAGCACATACCAAGCCACCTTTCAAACCCCCTGTTTATCTGTCTGATGCATCACCTGGCTATGAAGGTTGCTTTCCTCTTTGCCATCACCTTGGCCAGATGGGTAGGTGAACTGAAGTCCCTAATGGCAGACACTCTTTACACTGTATTTCATAAAGACAGGGTCTCGCTATGACTACATCCAAAATTCACTTTTAAAGTAGTTTTGGAGGCTCACATAAACGAGGCTATCCACTTACCTCTCTACTTTCCAAAACCCCACACTTTCAGCATAGAGAAGAAACTTCATTCCTTCAACGTAAGATGAGCTTTGGCATTTTACCTACAGAGAAGAAAACAGATCAGAAAGTCATCTAGGCTGTTTCTTGCCATAGCAGGTCTAGCCCGAGGACAAGCTGTTTTCTCCCAGTGTATCTCTGGCTGTATCCTACCTTTTCAATCAGTGCACACACCTTTGTTCCCCCACTGAGCTACAGGCTCATTCTACAAGAGCACAGGCAGCCTTGTTAGCATCACTTCTAGAAGTACCTCTGCTTGATATTTGCGAGGCAGCCATGTGGAGTTCCAGCCACACATTCTTGGGCAATACACCTTGGTCCAAGCCTCCTCCACTGATGTGTCCTTTGAGACAGTGGTTCTACAAGCACCTATATCACTTGGATCCTCACACCCTCCTTCTATTTATGTACTCGTTGTCAGTCACCTACAGTGGAATACACATGGGGAACAGCACTCGATGAAGAAAGGGCAGTTACCTTTATAACAGCAGTTTTTTTGAGATGTGTTGCCCTTATCTCTATCTCACTACCTGCCCTCCTTGCCTGCTGCTTTGGCTCCTCACTGAATCAGGATAGGAGGAGGAATTGGAGAGGCCTGGGTCCGCACTGCCCCTTATACTCTCAGCCTAAAGCACAAGGAGAGCAAGGGTACAGGGGCAGACCAACAGACATTAGTGACTAGAATTCTTTGGTCTCAGGTGCATCGAGCACACGTATATAGTGTGGAATACAGATAAAGACTGTGCATCTCGAAGAATTCCAGTTATGAAAGGTAAGTATTTTCCCTATGCCTTAATAGGGACCACGCCACTGGACCTGGTTGCTTTCCCTAGATCTTAGGTGTCCTGGGAAGGATTCCAGGGATCCTTGGATCTGAATTGGTCAGATTAGTCCTTTGCATAGGCACTAAGAGTCTGGTTGTGTGTCCTCAGACTTAGTTAAGAAGGGATATTGCAGATTTAATCTCCAAAGTTTAGGAGCTGTAGTAATTTGGATTAATGGTGATACTTTATATCACTGATGAATATATTCTTAAGGTCTGATTTTCAGGGATACTAAACCTAATATCACCCACTGATGTCCAGAGGAGCTGCAGCACTCAGCACCTCTAAAAATATTGCCATTGGTATTTAACCCTGCAAAAGTTACAGTTGAATAATAAGATGGCAAACTGACCTATTTCAAAAAGGGGGGTGTTATACTCTCGAACATAGATGTAAGGTTATTTTTAAAAATTGTTGTTTTTTAAAAAAATACACTGGATTTGAGGCATGTGAAACATTAAAATTTCTACAAATAACTAATATTTCAAGATGTGAAATTAAGATTTGCATTTTTATTGTAGTTTTGATTGGTGGTTGAGAGGCCAGATTCTGACCTCAGTTACACCTAAGCCAGTATAAACCCAGAGTAACTCCATTTATCTCAGTGGAGGTTAGAACTCAAATACACTCAACACTCACAAAATGTACAAGTTTATATTTCATGTCTTATTTATATCACATTCAATGTTTTTGCCATGCATAGAGTTGTAAAGATGTGCCACCAGTGGAAAAGACTATTAAGCTACTCCCCAGTAGCCATGTTGCAAGACTGCAGATTTTTAGTGTAGAAGGACAAAAGGCTATTCAAATCAAACACCAGGATGAAATTAACTGGATTGCAGGGGATGTCATGCACAACCTTATCTTTCAAATGTATGATGAAGGAGAAAGAGAGATCATCATAACTTCAGCTCTAGCTGAAAAAATTAAGGTGGGTATTTTAGAAGAAACTTTATCATAAATTCAAAGGAAATGGGACACAATTGACAGAAAATACAATACGTAAAGATGAAAATGTACTGGCTTCTTTACAAGGGGTTTGTTCTCTCTCTCTCTCTCTTTTTTTTTTTTTTTTTTTTTGAATCAGGTACATGAGCAACATTCCAACTGATTAGTCTCAGGATATGACTACACTGCAATAAAACTCCCATGGCTGGTTCATGTCAGCAGACTTTTACTGCTAGACTGTAAAAGTTGAAGAGTAGACATTTGGGCTTGGCTGGAGCCTAGCTCTGGAACTCTCCCTCCCCACAGGCTCCCACTTGAGCCTGAATGTCTAACTGCAATTTTATAGCCCCACAGCCCAAGCCCCAGTTATCTGACAGGCCAGCCCTGGATATTTTATTGTAGAATAAACATACCTTCACAGGCCCCTTGAAGATCTACAGCACCATACAAACATGCAAATGTTACTTTTCTCATTTAATAAGATTGCTTATCTCTATAAAATCCAATAAAATGTTAAAACTATGTCCATAGGGGGTAAAGACACTTAATGACCATTTTATTGAATTGAGTAAAACTTGTGTAATATGCATCATATTCTGTTACCATTAATGCCAGAAACTATCTCAACAGTAAAGGTCTTAGACTAAGATTACTTTAATTATGTAACACATTTTATTAATTGATAAAAGTAACATTACTTTGCTTGTTTGGCATTCTTGTTCCTCAAGGCTGCTGAGACTCAATAAGAATCTTGCCTGAGTAAAAATTGCAGAACAGGTCCTTTGGTTTATTCAGAACATCTTTTGCGGTAATATGTATTATGAAAAGTATGTTAGCATTTTCTAGCCTTTTTAAAAATAAAATACAATAGAAGTCCTGCCTCCTCCAGTGCAAAATTTCCTCATCTCTTCATAGCTACTCTCCAGTATAAAATGTTAATCTGTGTAATACCTGCCCCAGACCTATATTCTCAACTTTGGGGGCTTTCCCAACATTCGGTAGCCTGATCAGATTTGTGTCAAACCTGTAACTTCATGAAGGATTTGTGTAGGGCTTGATACCCAGGCGGAGCTCCATTGAATTGATTCAAATTTTGTCTTGGTAAGGTTTTATAGCATTAGGACTCTGTTAACATGACATTTTAGGCAGTCAGAAAGGTTGAATGCAAGTTCTCTTCAAAGTAGACTTCTGTATTTGTTCAGGTAACAGAGGTTAGTGTTGGAAAAACTCAAGGCTCTCATGAATAAGATTACTACTACTGTGTACATTTTTACATACACAGTCCAGTCCTGAAAACCATAATGTATATGTAAAAATGAAGGGATGAATTTGTATAGCCAGTGATTAGTTAATAAATATTTTGGTTTTAGGTTAACTGGACACCCAGGATTAACAGAGAGCAAATGATTCAGGGACTACTGCCTGATGTTAAAGTACCAACGTCTGTAAAAGATGTGCGTTATTGCCTAATTACATTCCATGATGACCATGTATCTTTGGAGAGTGCATTTACAGTCAGGTCTGTTCTTTTAAAACACATTTTTATTGATGATGCTTTTTGTAAAGGGTTGTAATACTGTCCTTTAAAAAACAATAATTAGTGTTTTTTCTATAAAAGGGAAAAAATTAAAAATATTTGGTGAAAGAGATCATACTTTGTAAAGAATTAAATAGGTTATCCTAAAGCAAAAAATGTTGATTGCAGAGAAGAACATGGTGTGTGAAGAAAAACATCAGTGTATGGCTGTACATAGCTTGACAATCACTTGTGAATATAAATCCATTTATAGGGAGGATGTTGGTGAAAAATTTTGGTAGGCTTCAGTTGCCTGTGTTACAGGATTGTTGAAAAGCATTGGCCTCTCTCTATTGGTTACAGCAACAACAAAAGGGAAATATTTGCATCAGTGCAGAGCACATTGTTACAGGTATCATACAATTGGAAACAGTGATTGTTAAATATGTACCTGACTTTCAGCATCTACAGAGCTTCAGAGCAGTGTACAAATATTAACTAAAAGTCAAAATATCTTTTCAAGGTAGGTTTGCAGCAGTCAAATGTTCTCAAGATCCACAAAATACAAAATGGTAGCCAACCCTGAAGCAAGAAGACTATAAAAAGTTGAAGCAGGAATCTCATCTTAAGTGCTTGTAAAACACTCAACACACCTTTGTAGTGCAAAATAAATTACTTGAATAGACAGAAGATATTTTGATTAGGTAGTAGCTGCCATTCTTCTTCAGGAGAGAGATTCTTGAAAAACAAACCAAAAAGATTCTTGAAAAACAAACC
The DNA here is from genome assembly GCF_965140285.1 of Lepidochelys kempii. NCBI lineage: Eukaryota > Metazoa > Chordata > Testudines > Cheloniidae > Lepidochelys > Lepidochelys kempii. Next base: position 85,001,854 of record NC_136381.1, read on the forward strand.
ATTGTTGTTGCTGAAACAAAACAGAATACTAGAGACCATCACCTTTATTTTTTATTCCTTATCTGAGAAGGTGATTCTTCTGTCTTCCCCTTGATAGGAATCTTCTTAACAAATTGTGTTTAGGAAGCTGATTCAAGCATAGTTATTTGTAAAATAAACTTATATTTGCATCTGAAAATTATTTTTTTTTAGTCAGACATGGTTGTCTCTTTACATAGAAGGCACTAAATGATAGTGCCAAATACGCTAACTGGTTGGAGCCCAAAGATTTGTTTGCTGCCAATACAGCATTAATATCACAAATTTATTCCCAGTCTCCCTCTAGATGAACCCTAGGACTTCCTTGGGAACAAGGCTTAATAGCCCTGAGAAGAATGTATGCAATGGTCTTGTAGTTATGTCGGTCCCAAGATATTAGAGAGATGAGATGGCTGAGGTAATACCTTCTATTGGATCAACTTCTGTTGACGAGAGAGACAAGCATTCGAACTACCCAGAGCTCTTGATCAGCTCTGGGAAAGATACTCAGGCTATGTCTACACTGGCAATTGAGCGACAAAACTTTTGTCTTTCAGAGGTGTTTAAAAAAACCAAAACCCTGAAAGACTAAAATGTCACAACAAGTGTCGGTGTGAACAGCGCATTGTCGGCAGTAGCACTCTCCTGCCAAGAACGCAAACACTTCTCGTTGGGGGTAGAAGTTTTTTGTCGGCAGGAGAGCCGACAAACAGCGGCTACACTGCACGACTTTTAGTGCCATGGCTGTGGCGACACAGCGGTATCGCTAAAAACTGTGTAGTGTAGACATAGCCTTAGAGTGTCTTCATCTTGAATGGTCCCTTAGAATATGCTAACTACTAAACTATCTTTTCAACCTTGTATTTAGTTGTGACACTGAGTACCTTTTCCAGACCTGAGGAAAAGTTCTGTGTTGCTTGAAAGTATGTCTCTTTCACCAACAGAAGTCGGTCCAATAAAAGATATTACCTCACCTACCTTGTCTCTCTGAGAAGAATGGTCAATCCTAAACAGAGTAGACATCGCTTAAACTGGTCATTGACGTTTTATGGACTCATTTAGAACATAACTTGAATGCTGATTCTTTCAGCTGTTCACGGTCAGACATAATACCTGTGGAAGACAAAGTAACTCAAGTCAGTAAATAAACCAACGTAATTTTTTTTATAAGAAAAAATATCATTTTAAAGATCGTCATGCTAACTATTCGTGCTACGATTATACATACTATAGATTAGGAAGAAATAGATTCCTCAATTCAACAAGATTGGTTCAGACAAAATGCACTGAAGGAAAATCTGGTCTACATGCCTTTCTTTATAGATGAGATCTTGATATCTTTGTGTATGTATATCAAGTCATATTAATCATGATCCAGATTCTAATGGATTTTACAACTAGACAAATGTTTTAAAATTAATTCAGACATCCGTACAATTTATTTTGTCCTAATCTGGTTACAAATACTGTTCCAAATTGCAGACTAAGCTGGACTTTAGCCTGGTTACAAAACACAATTAGCAATCTCATCTATGCTAAGTATTGGTAACCATACTAGTAGAAAACCAAGTTTAACCAGGTTCTCTGACATCATTGTATTTTGTCATACTTACGGTGCTCACACTGGTTGTGGTTGAAGTGAAAATACAAAAGGTTAGCAACTAATAAATCAAATGTAAGCACTTGAGTCCTGTAATATATGCAAGGATATAAATTTTGAAACTCCAGTTGCAAATGAATTATTTTTGTTAAATATGTTTGAAGTCACTGATTTAATGAAGAACTACAAGCCAATTTTGTATGCCAATTTAGACCACTTCCTGATGAGCCTAAACACATTAAATGCAAATTAAAAGGACCAAATACATTACAGATGGGTGAAGAGCTACAAAGTGAAATCGGTGAGTACCTGCATGTCCTATACTTCATTGTAGGATATAAAAATTTCCTTCTCTCTCATAATGTATTATCTTATCTGTACAAAAAGCATGTGGGAGAAACTCTGTAGTACGTTGTCCAATATAAAATAGGCAGCTACATTTTAAAATTAAAATCCTAGTATGGAAGAGTTTATCACCTCTCAAAGTGAAAAGGTCGTGTTACAAATATCTTCTAGAAGACGAAACCCACCTATAAATCTGAATTCCTAGTCTACTTGATATTCCTCCCTCTGGAGCTCAGATCATCAGGAAGATTTTATTTAAGTCATGCTATCTAAAACCCCTTAATTTGAATACTATTTCAGACCTTATTCAGAAATTTGGTCATCTCTATATAAATTTATTTTTGGCTGAGGCTGCTAATTTGAATAGAAATAGGCATGCTGGGGAGACAATCAGCCTTTTCAGTATTCCTCAGTTCTGATGTTTTTCACAGCTTTTACCTCATATTTCAATGTCTTTATTATGCATACATTGATGACTTAAGTTCCCATTGGCTATGATGCTACAAATGTTTGGCTATGAGGTATTTTATTGGTAGAACTGTCAGTGAAATAATATGTTGTGATTTTTTTCAGCTGATTGAGAGGGTTTTTTTCTATAGTATACAAGCAGTTTAGCTATGCTGAATGTGTAAACGACCTCAACGTGGTCCGAAAAATATCAGATATCTAGTTAACTAGCCTCTAGAAATTAAAAATATTAGGAACATTTTGTGGGGGTATAAAAGTGTATCTTGAAATAAAACTCCTATTTCATTTGAGGTAAGAAAAAAATGAGCTTAAGACAGCTGATGTCAGTGCTTTAATGTGCTCTCACATGAGTTTCAATATTAAGAAGACTTCCCTTTTAATTCTATGTCAAGTTAAGAGATGAGCTACTACTAAAGGGTAAATGTGTGTGAATGGGAAAGGAGGAGTCTCATCAGGTATGGCTAGGCTAAATTAATGCATTTTTCACTATTTCCTATTTATATAGATTTTATGCATGTTCATACTTTGTCTATTAAAGAGGACTTTGTGCAGTTACAGATTTTTTTTGGAAAAATACGCATTCTTCTTTTTAATAGATGTGATGGTTACAGATCAGTATGGGAATCAGATTCAGACACTCTCAAGCTCTTGCATAAATTCCTTAGGAATTTCTGGGAATGGGCTGGATAAATCAAATTTGAAAACTACTTGGCAGGTAGGTGCTCAGAAATACTTTCTAAGATGTCATACAGTGTGTTGTTGCCAGCTTGTAGCAATTGATTTATAATAAAACTATTAGTCACCCAGGAGAAATTTAATCAAAGTTGGAAAAAGTCTAAATTATCCTTTTGATACGTTAAAAGAGGAGAGTGATCTTAGAGATCTATTAAACTCTATCCCATGTGCCTGTTACAACTGGGGGATTCAGCAACTTAAGTTCCTTTTTTACTACTGATGATAAATCTCCATGCCATTGCTGCAGCTTATACAACAAATCTCATTTTTCAGGTTATGCTTCAACCTTTTCATCATTTGACCCGTTCTTACTCCATGCTCCATTTTTATGTCTCTTGTTTCTAGGTGTCAGTTAATTTTTTTTAAGTAATTTTCTCATTTCGGTCTTTTGTGTTGCACTTTGTGGATGTAGGGATGTTTGGTGTGGGGGAGGAAAAGAATGAGAAGACATAACTGCTAGATATAGACCATTAGTATTACTGAGTCGTTAGTAGAGATGATCCAAGTATTTTTCAATGCCTGTGCCACCTTTAAGTTTCTGGAATTGCAAGGTCTCAGCTTGTCTCTGTGTGACTGAAGAACATGTTACCCCAAGTTCCTCTAAAAGTCCATCTTCCTGAAAATACCCAGGACACAGTGGACTTGGCAGAAGGATTTGCTAGCGCGAGCAAGTTTCCTCAAAAAAGTATAAATTGATGTGTAGAAAGCAAAGAGTGATTGATTTTTTTTTTTGTTATGTTTGGGGTGCAGAAACAGATGACTGCTTTTCAAAATGTGGACTCTAGTTGCTGATAAAATAATTACGGACTGTTGTGTGATTATACATATATGTAATTACATAAACATGTACAGTGACGCTTATAAGAGTTCCTCTAAGCCAATTTCTCAGAAACCTAACATCTGAAACAAAAGTTCCATTTTGTTTCTTAGCAATAAACTGATAATTGTTTTATCATTTCATTTTTCCTGAAGTTGATGTAAGATATATCAGTCATTGCCTGGTTAATAGGCTTTCTTTCTCTCTCCAAGCTAAACAGCTGTCTAAAACAGTTTTAGCATATGTACAGTAAATGTAGTTTCTTCTGTGTTCAGTCGTTGATCGGTGAACTAACTAAATTTTGTGACTTTTTCAACTTTTAATATCATTTTTCACTTTCCTTGTTTTCCTATTTTCCAATTTATTTGAATTGTATTTTTTCTTAATATCTAGCGTAAAGATACAAAATCCTGCTACACGGAATTTCTGTCAAATAGAACTTAATTTAATTTTCAATGGCAAACAACAACAAAAATAAGGGGAAGGAGATTTTTTACGCTGTCCCATTCAGTTATGTTACAGAATTCCCTTTTTTTTGGTGTGGCTCCACTTGTAGGTCCTAAATAATTGTTGGATTTAACATTTATTATTGCATGCAATAGCTCTGATGTAGTTATGTTTGAATAAATTGAGATCCTCAACCTGCTTTTCATTTTTGTGTGTTGGGGCAATAAAGGCAAGTGGCTGATCTTTCTGCCTTGGGCAGTTTATTTTAATGTATGTTAGTATTTGATTTTAACACAGCCTTTCAGTATTCTGCTCCTTCATTTGAGTGAGTTATTTATTTTTACGGGGAATAAGCTATCATTTGTTTTTTCATGTTGAGTCATCATGTTAAGACAAGCAAATATACATTGTGTCTGGGCTTATACATTTTTGACAGTTTTGCATGGTTGTTTTCCTGTATGACCTGTCCTTAGGTATCATGGCATAAAAATAATTAGATAAAACCCCATTTACTCTGAAGATAGGTGTCTTAAGAATATTTGCACATCCCAAAAGACCTTGACATTTTAACAGAGATCAAACATTGCAATATAATCTTTTTGTTTATTGTACGACAAAAAGACTGGTATCCAATGTACATAAATAGTAAGTCACATTTTTAAATCTGAAAAAAGAATAAATTACATTTCACTTTGCTTTTACTAAAAACATGTTACATTTCTGTTTCTTAATAGGAAAGTACACAAACCATGACAGTCAAAGGTATTAGCTTTTATCCAGGTCTTCCTGGAAGCAAAGAATTGTGTTTTGCTTGGCGTGAATTTTCTGATTTTCTCAGAGTAAATTTGACTTCAGGACCTCCAGTTAAACTACACCTTATGGATTGGCCAGAATTAGAGGAGGTGAGTCAGCGTCTTTGGTTCAGATCCAAAGGGTTTAATACCAGCTTTTTATATATCCAGAGTTTTTGAAGTATAAGGAGCAAAGATGAAACCTGTTGAGTTTTTCTTTCAATAAAGTATATTCAGTATTCCTGAAAGTTTCTAGAACATAACAGCCTTGGAGATTAAAGTTCACTTTCTCTACAAGACAGTATAGTACAGACAGAAGCAATTCAAGCTTCCACCAGTGCCCCTGTTTATATGGATATGTGCTAGGGTCTGCCAGACCCTCTGAGGCCCCCTGCTGGAGGCTGCATGGCCCTGCCACACCCTGCCCCAAAAAAGGGCAGTGGAGAGGAGAGGGTCCTCCAAGCTGCCTAAAGTGGCTGTGTGGGACACAGCCAGTCAGGGCCCAGCAACCTAGAATAAGAAGAGTTGCAGGGCCAGAGGGAGTTCAGTTCTCTGTAAACTGTAGGAGTTTGAATGGTGTGTGGATGGCTGACAGAGCTACAGAACCCCAGACAGGGCAGTGCCGCCAGAAGCAAGGGAGAGCAAGAAGGAGCCCGTAGCTGGTTGCTGGGACTCCATTAGGACAGGGACCTGAGGTAAGAGTGAAGACGACATGGGGAACTGGCCTAGGGAAATAGAGAAACCATGGAACATGGAACACTACAGCCAGCTTCCTGGGCTGGGACCGGGAATAGCGGGTGGGACTGGGTCCATCCCCCATTAGCCACTGGAGGGGCAGTGGCCTGGACAGTGAGGCACCCCAGAGGGGCAACTGAACTATAGTGGCCCAGCTGGAGAGCTGAAGCCAGGAAGCCCCAAGAGGGCAAAGACATTGTCTCCATGGAGGGAGTTATGGGGCGCTGCTCTATCCCAGTGGAGGGACAATCTGAGAGAGAGAGAGAGAGAGAGTGTTGCAGGTGTGCACACTCTGCCGAGGGGGCGCTCACAAGAGGTTAGTGCACCCCATTACAGGATACCTGTGTGTTTTGAACTAGACTGTGACCGTCCGGTCATTTTATGTGTAACAGTTTACCTGACAAGTCAAAATCGGTTGGTTTTTAAAAGCAGGATTTATTTTAAAAGTTAGCTCTCTCTAAAACTTAAATCTGAATTTTACAATATTTTGTGATCATAATTACCTTGGCATTTTAAACTGTTTTACTCTCATACTCCTCTTCCTCAATCTTCAAGAGGTGAACTGCTGCACTGCCATGTGACTCTTGGAGACAGTCCAGCATTATTACTGAGGTCTCTTGGACTAAACTCTATACCTTGCTTCTCAAGCTTGCTAGAAGTTCTGCCTTAGACAGTGAAACAAGTTGGCAATTCAAATTTTCTGTTTCTAGTTTTTATTTCTGATATGCTGGTTTTTAAGGTAGTAGGAAGACAGCCCTTATCCTTATGTGCTTTCAGTCTAAAAGCAAAAGAACAGATGGAAAGTGAGGAAAGTAACACAACATCCAGGTAGAGTGAACAGGGTGATGTCTGGCACTACATATGTTAACACAGATCTTTAGTGGGTTTTTTATTTTCTTTTTTACATATTAAAATTGATTCAAGTGATGACTTTTGGGTGGTGAAAAGTAGGTAAAGTGTAAAAAAGGAAGAGGTAGGAAGGGATAAGGTTGTTACACTGAGAATACAAAAGAGGAAGAAAGTTTAGATAGAGAACTGAGAAGGAAGCTGATGTGGAAAGGGAAAGCAAAAGGATCAGGGATTGTGACTGAAACAATTAATAGTATTTTTTTTTAATTAAATAAAAATCTAAGTGTAGTTTAGGATACTATTAGGTTGCTCCTGCTACAGCTCTGTTGAAGGCAGTAAGAGAGAAGATTTTTAATTGCCTTTGAACAGACACCTAGAAGCATCTCTCCCTTCCCTCTGTAGTCAAGGCCATGTGGATGGGTAGTAAGTCAGTTGGTGGGATGGCATAGTCTCAGATATCAGGAAAGTGTGCAGAGATGACGCATGTCTATTGATAGTGGGGGGCCTAACTCTGAAACAGCTCGAGTCACCGCACCCCCAGCAACCCACTCTTCGCAGAAAGCAGCACTGCCTCTCTCCCCCACCAACCAACACTCACCTCCGCCCCTGGAAAGCAGTGCCACCTCCCTGCAGCTTCCAGCTATTGTCTCTGCCTCTCCCTGCCCAGAACAGCTCACTGGCTCAGCTGACCGGCAGGGAGGGGGCCCAGCTGCACCATGTGATCAAGCAATCTGGGGTGCATGTGATCCAACATACGCACTGCCCCATGCATTGCCTCCACTGGGGCTTTAATTCTCTACCATAGGCAGCCTAGTTTAGGAGGCAGCTGATGGAAGGCATGGCCTCATGTTCCTTGGTCATGATTTGTTGGGAGGAGGAGGGTAGTTCTTGCTCACACCCCTATAATGATTGTCTGACACACATTCCATTTACAATAAAGTAAAAAATATATATATTTGTATCTTTTTCAGCCTATCGCGGTAATTAATGGTAGAGAACTGCAGAAGCCTTTGATAGTTCAGCTCTGTGATCAGTGGGAAAATCCATCTCCTGAACCAAATGTCAAAATCAGTCTTGTAAAAGCTAACAACTTAAAGGTAAAGTGAGATCTTAGAAGATGTCCTGGCAGCTTTTATGTATCAAAGCTCATAAATATAATCTATCAAGACACAGCTATATCACCTCCCTACATTTCTATCTAGTTTCTCCTTTTAAAAAATATGTTGTGGAATTTTAAAGTACGGATGTGAATATACCAGCTAAAAAGAGCAGAATAATCTTTTACAGTAGTAACATACAATAAATAATAAAAAATAATTTCCATCACAGATTCCGCAGTTTTTTTCTTTTTAACTAAAATTAAATACAGTAATAAAACTAATAATTTATGCTATTAATTTGTAACTTTTTTTTTTTTTACTTTTTTTCCCTGGGCCTTTCTCTGTACCTTCTCCATATTCCCTCCATTTCTTCTTATTGCTACTCTTACTTAGTCTTCAGGTTCGTACTTAAGTAATCTACCAAATGACAATAAAAAACAGAGCCATTAGTATGGTACATAATCACCTTGTTCAGTATTTCTCAAACTGTAGCCCATTTGATGGTCTGCAAAAAGCTGGCAGGCTACACAATTCTGGCTTCCCTGCTTGTTTCCCTCTCTCAATGCTGAGATGAAGGTTCTTTGCAGTGAATATCAAGTGGAAATGAGGAGGAAACAGCATAGCTGTGTGTAAGCAATTGCTGCTGTTGCCACTAGGATATTATGAAAATATATATGTAAGATGGTCTTCACAATTGCAAATGGGATGGAGGTGGTTTGTGAGGTGGTCTCTTTATTAAAATGTGGTCCGCAATATGAAAAAGTTGGTTAACCCTGATTTTTGTGTATTTTTAATGTGTGCTAGTTTTTGCTTATATATAAGATGTTTTTCTGCTGCACAGCTTCTCTCCTCATTCATCACAAATGGGTAATTCCTCATTGGTGGAATTTGGAGATAGTTCTGAAGGCTCCAGAGTTAAACTACACCCTTTAATTCAGGCCACAAAATTTTTTGCCTTCGTGGGCAGAACAAGTTTACTGAAGATTCTGCATCAGCTTCAGATAAATTTAAAATTTGGAGGTTTATATTGAAATAAATATGAAAATGAATAATGCCCCTACTCTGCTTGCGCTACATTGATGACATCTTCATCATCTGGATCCATGGAAAAGAAGTCCTTGAGGAATTCTACCATGATTTCAACAATTTGCATCCCACCATCAGCCTCAGCCTGGACCAGTCCACACAAGAGATCCACTTCCTGGACACTACGATGCTAATAAGCAATGGTCACATAAACACCACCCTATACCGGAAACCTACTGACGGCTATGCCTACCTACATGCCTCCAGCTTTCATCCAGACCACACCACACGATCCATTGTCTACAGCCAAGCTCTATGATACAACCGCATTTGCTCCAACCCCTCAGACAGAGACAAACACCTATAAGATCTCTATCAAGCGTTCTTACAACTACAATACCCACCTGCTGAAGTGAAGAAACAGATTGACAGAGCCAGAAGAGTACCCAGAAGTTACCTACTACAGGACAGGCCCAACAAAGAAAATAACAGAACGCCACTAGCCATCACCTTCAGCCCCCAACTAAAACCTCTCCAACGCATCATCAAGGATCTACAACCTATACTGAAGGACGACCCATCACTCTCACAGATCTTGGGAGACAAGCCAGTCCTCGCTTACAGACAGCCCCCTAACCTGAAGCAAATACTCACCAGCAACCACACACCACACAACAAAAACACTAATCCAGGAACCTATCCTTGCAACAAAGCCTGTTGCCAACTGTGTCCACATATCTATTCAGGGGACACCATCATAGGGCCTAATCACATCAGCCACACTATCAGAGGCTCGTTCACCTGCAGTCTACCAATGTGATATATGCCATTATGTGCCAGCAGTGCCCCTCTGCCAGGTACATTGGCCAAACTGGACAGTCTCTATGTAAAAGAATAAATAGACACAAATCAGACTTCAAGAATTATAATATTCAAAAAACCAGTCGGAGAACACTTCAGTCTCTTTGGTCACTTGATTACAGCCCTAAAAGTGGCAATTCTTCAACAAAAAAACTTCAAAAACAGACTCCAACGAGAGATTGCTGAATTGGAATTAATTTGCAAACTGGATACAATTAACTTAGGCTTGAATAAAGACTGGGAGTGGATGTGTCATTACTCAAAGTAAAACTATTTCCCCGTGTTTATTCCCCTCCGCCGCCCCGTTCCTCAGACGTTCTTGTCAACTGCTGGAAATGGCCCACCTTGATGATCACTACAAAAGGTTTCTCCCCCCCCCCCCCCCCCACTCTCCTGCTGTTAATAGCGTACCTTACCTGATCACTCTCAATACAGTGTGCGGTAACACCCATTGTTTCATGTTCTCTATGTATATAAATCTCCCCACTGTATTTTCCACTGCAAGCATCCGATGAAGTGAGCTGTAGCTCACGAAAGCTTATGTTCAAATAAATTTGTTAGTCTCTAAGGTGCCACAAGTCCTTCTGTTCTTTTTGCGGATACAGACTAACACGGCTGCTACTCTGAAAGCAATCATTACAGTATTTCTTCTGTTATTTATTCATACTTAGTTCAGTTTATGTGGTTTCCAAATTTTAATTTTTCAATGTGCTGTATAGTTTTGTATTGAAAAGTTACAAGCATTATAGAAGTTTGGGGCGAGGGGTTGCAATTGTGTAAGAGACATACCAGGGAAGGTGTGACGGTTCAGTTTCTTCCAAATACTTTGTGGTATAACTTCAATTTTTATTCATTTTCATGCTGGATGATTTCATTTCACCTTCTAGCTCCTCTCCTGTCACTGAGGAATCACCAGAATACTGAGGCTCTAACCTCTGGTTTCTTTGGTACAACAGTGGGCTTCTTCTTCCCTCTACTATCACAGCAGGGAAGCTTTTCAAGCATTGAGCCAAGTCAAAGAGGTACTACATGCAGTTTTTCATGTGCCTCAAAGGACAGCTATACCCTGCTACTATAATCCACCACTCCTTGCTTTGTCATGGTCTAGAGCTTTGAGTCAGACTGGCATGCTAGGGCCTCTACTCCCCTGCCCAAAGCTGTTACTCCACCATGGGAGGCTTGACCAGGAGCATGAGGATTCCTACAAAGAGGAGAACTTTTCACAGCCTGCTCAGGGCTAAGTCTTGCAAACTCCAGAGGCTTGGAGTATCAAAAAGACAAAAGCCAAGCGTCCCTTTCATAAGGAAAGGTTTCAGAGTAGCAGCCGTGTTAGTCTGTATTCGCAAAAAGAAAAGGAGTACTTGTGGCACCTTGGAGACTAACAAATTTATTTGAGCATAAGCTTTCGTGAGCTACAGCTCACTTCATCGGATGAAGTGAGCTGTAGCTCACGAAAGCTTATGCTCAAATAAATTTTAGTCTCCAAGGTGCCACAAGTACTCCTTTTCTTCTTTCATAAGGAAGTGATTCATATTGTTAATGAACAAGTCCTGTAAAAATTATGATTTAAACTTTTTCTCCTTTGCTTTCCCAACCTGAAAGAAGTGTTTGCTTCTCTCCTGTACAGACTCCTGTGTGAGAGAGCCCTTGTGTCCTGAAGCATGTCTGGGCATGCAAAGAAGCCTGTTATTCCTATGAAGCCCTGTCTCAGCAGCAGTGCAATGGGAATTGTGCTTGTCTGGGTTTCAGCCCATAGACCTTCACTCTGCCAGGGAAAGGGGTTCACAGCTGGGGAGAGAGTTATCCAACTCCCTCTCAATAGACTAACTCTACATTAAAGCTTAAGGAGCACTTCAGGCAGTCCGTGCCCAGAACCAAGGCACATAAAATTTCCATTTCCCATGCAGCTGCATCCATTGTGAGGTTATGGGGGGAAGTGGGAAATTGCTTCCTGTGTTCCAAATGGAGTAAAGCTCCGGGTGGTACTAGATCTTTCCCCAAATACTTTACATGGGTATAAGCTAGGCTGGGAAGAGGCAGACATCTTTGCAGGTTCCTGGGGTCATCTACAGGCTATTCCCACAATCAGGGTATTGGTCCCAGTACCTGTTTCAACTGAGTGGGTCCTGCTGTGATTAGTAACGAGAGCAGTAACTCTTGACTCAGTGGCTACAAGTAAGCCAATTTACACCCATAAATATTAATCAGTCATCCCAAACGTATTCCCTGGCATCTGAATTTGAAGATGTGAGGATGTTTGAGGAAACATTAGCGAAGTCAGCAGGTGAGAATACAGAGACACCTTAACCCTCCGTCAGTTTTCTGGAGCTGACCATGAATCTCCAGATAGTCATTGGATTTGAAACCCATTCTTGGTAACAGGTGACTCCATTTTAACTTTAAGTATCTTGCTCAAGAAAATCTTCTAAAATTGTCAAGTGATCACATGATGAAGACCCATGTTCTCAAATTTAACAAACCAGGAATTCTGGATTTCTGTTAAAGGAGAGTATAAAGAACTCAGTGATGAAATTATGGAAGTACTGTTTCCATTCACTCCCAGCTATCTCTGTGAGTCTGGTTTTCAGCAAAGACCTCTGAAAACTAAACCCAGAAATTACTGAAATTTAGCACTGGGCACAAATCATTTTCCACCAGAGATTCAGCCAAACATTGCACAACTGTGGAGTTTGAAACTGACCTGTTTTTCTCACTGAAATCTTAAGCTATGTCCAAACATGCCAAAACATCCATATTTTCACATTTTAGTTTTTAAAATACAGATTTAATTGGATTATATTATTAAACTGTATGTGGTTAAATAAAGTCACAAAACCATCCATCTTGAATCTAGTGTTCTGAACTCTTGAATGTAGTGTCCTAAGTCAGTGTTTAAAAAAAAAAAAAAGTATTTGGGGAGACGCTAATTTTAAAATATCGGTAAGGGAGCCGCAGTACTAAAAAGTTTGGGAATCACAGCAGTAGCAGAGGGAAAAATCTGGAGACGCTTCTAACAAAGACCTAAATGAACTTTCTCCACAAGTCAAAACGTTGCGAATGACAAAGGCAAAATTAACACGTGTACGTACGTGTGTGTGTGTGTGTGTGTGTGTGTGTGTGTAAGAGCTTACAATTCCTGTACAAAACTCTCCCTTTTGATCTACTCTTTGCACCCAGTATCTTTAGAAATGGTGGTGATAGCCACAACAGGTTTCAGACTGCAAGTTACACGTCTATAACCATTCATGGACAACGTGTCTATCACTGCCCTGTCCAGAAAAACAGACTCACACCTAACTTACCAGCTCCCAGAAAGGATTCAAACCTACCAATTGTACAAAATCAAGAAAAACTTTTTGAACCTAATGGAGAGAATTGCTCATACCAGGGTCAAAATAGGCATGTGTCTGGCCATAATTTTACCAACAGAGGAAAGATTTTGGAAAGATACAAAACTTCATTACAACAGTTTTTTTTTTTTGGCAATTATCTCTTTCAGCTAGGATTGCTGGTGCCACACATTAGTATCACCCACCTAAATGGGGTTTCTAAATATGTGCCTCTAGAAATTCCTTCTGAATACCTGAAATCATTCAGTGTATGCAGTCAAAATTAGACATTATTTCCAGTCATGTCTGAACATTTGTTTGTGCACAGGTAAATATAAACTATAAAAAGCCAGTCCAATTTGCACTCTAGACCCTTGAAATACTCACTATGGAAGGAAACATCGCGGGGTTGGACGTATACCTGGAAAACATGATAACCATGGGATTATGGTGTCTCACTCAAAAAAGGAAAGCATCTAGTTCTCTCAAGCACACACCTGTGGTTTCCAAAATCACAGAATAGACATCCTGTTTAGTTCACGTTGAAAGCTCTATCAGTAAGGTGTCTGATCAGAAACATAGGAATGGTCATACAGAAACAGACTAGTGGTCTAGTAAGTCAGTACGTGGCTTCTGAGGGTAGCCAGTACCTGAAACAGAGGAAAGTGCAAGAAAACCAGTGGTAGGTTGTTACAGAATAGCATGGAATAGGGGAAGTTATCTCCTACTTTTGTTAGAGGCTGGCTTGTGATCTGAAGCATGAATGTTTTTACCCCTTCCAAAACCAGAGAGTAACGAGAAGTTGAAGCTTTGATACAATGGAAATAATATCCTGGTCAGAGAAGAATCCACTGCTTTTCAGGACAGTTCATATAAAGGAAACAGAAAAGAGTGTGCTGAAGTCCTTCTAGTCTTGAGTTGGCCCTGAAGGTGCTTGTTTGGATTTGATAGCCAAGGAACCTCAATTGTCCCTGCAGAAATGACTAGGCCCCTTAAAGCAGGGACACCTCCACCCAGACCTGGACCACTTACAGTTCACAGCCTGGACATTGGAAGAGAAATGTGGTTCAACAGAGATTTTCTCTTAGCCTCATTTGTACATTATGGAATCCATAAAGAACTCTGGGGCAAGGACTGTCATTTGTACAGTGCCAAGCACAGTGAGCACTGGACTTCAGATGCTACCAGAATACAAATAATAATCACAAATTCTTGTGATCTTAGCTATTCTAGAGTTTTTCCAAGCTGATTGGTTAAAGTTCTACACCTAAACATAATGGGGAAATAGAGTACCAGCATTAGTGTCATTCTTCATGCAGACATATTGGACTCCCCATCTGAGTCTGAGGTATCAAGACTAAATGAATGGCAGATTAGACAAGCCTGTGGCTAGCCTTTTTAGTTGTCATTGCCTCTGAAAGACATTCGTTGTTGTTTGTTCTATCTATACAAAATACACACTGCTGCTATTGGGGAATATGTCGTCGTAGCTTCAGAAAGCTTTCTGCCCAAAGTATGTTCTTCTTTCCACAATTCTTGGGAAATCGTTCTTTCATCATTTTGTTCCAATCCTTAGCACTCCTTTGCGAGGTCATAGCATAAATGGGCATCCCTAGAAATCTACAGATATACCTTGAACCTACAAAGTACTAATGTACCCTGTTTTGATTCCATCCCAACCGTCAGGCCTCAGATTTTCAAAGTTGCTAGATGTTAATGTTGCACCAGTTGGTATGATAGGCATTTGGAAACCATTCACAGAGGGAATCAAGACTCCTTCTATAAGATCCACTGTGGCATGAGACATACATGTCTGAACCTCATGTGAGAAAAACTGACAAAATAGGTTTCTGTTCCTCTTGAAGTGTCATCTTTGGAAGAAAGGTACTACTGGATTGGATTCCAAATTCCCTTGATATACAAAGCTTTTGTCTTTATGTGGGATAACTTCTATTCTGCCTTTTGTTCTGCTGGATTAAAATTCTTCATCCTTTCCCATGCTACTTCTGGGAATCAATGCTTGCTACTTCTCAGCAATAACGTTGGCCTACCTCTAAATTCCACAGGTGAGAGGCATTATCCATTTGTTTTGAATGAGAGGAGATGCTGCTAACAGGAATTTCAAATAAGTTCTCAGTCCTTACACTTGGTTAATAGTGAATTGGTGTGGTATGCAGTTGACAGTTTTTTGAGCACTGGTCCCTTTGTGTATTCCACTGGGCATGCACATTTATAATAGTATGTGTATATAGTATATCTATATTTCATAGCCATATATACCAATTATATCTGTAATATTCTGTATTGTAATCATCCTCAAAAAACTCTAAACGAATCTAGAATGGATACAAATGAAGAAAAGTGGGAGGCAGTTTGTAGAGGGTGCAAGAGACTTAAAATATAGCCCAATTAATATATTACAGAATAACTAAATTGACATCAGAATCTAGCAAAATATATAATCATAGTAAAATATATAAGCCAGTAAATTAAACCAAATCTGCTTAGTCAGACAAGATGACTCTGAGTGTCTTAAAGACTGGTCAAGGATATTCCAGAACCTGTGAAAATCTTAAGTCAGGAGAGGTACAGTATAAAAAAAATGAGCTGAATTGTCAGAATACAAGGAAAAGTATTGAGTTGAAATAAAGTGTGATAGAAAAAGGGAAAACGATATTTTTGGTGTAATTTAAGACTTGACACTATTTCTGTGTCATTAAAAGATAAAATTTTCTTGACAACCTTCAACTCTCTTGACAGATCATTTCTTCAAGCCAACAACATAAAACAGATGAAAATGGGAGGGCTAATCTGGGAATAATTAGTATTCATGCACCCAGGTAAGTAATGGAAATGTATAGACAAAAATTAACTTCTGAAAATACTCTTATTAGATACCTTTAAGTTAATTAGCTGCATGTTTACTAAGGTAGTTGCCAGGAAGTCATCTGGAGCAAAGTGCAAACACGTAACTTATTTACGTAACTTATTTACTCCTGGGGGAATTCTGCGCTAATGCGTGTGCGCATAATTAATGAGCCACACATACTTTTAATTTTTTTGCACAGAAAAAAGCTTCTGATGAAATGTTGCTGCAGTTCTGCCTTTTGCCCACCAAATGGCATTGTGGCGATAGGACACAGCTGCTCCATGCAGAAAATAACTTCTGCAGTTCTGCCTTTGATCTGTGGCGATAGAACATAGCAGCAGCTTCTAGCCAGCTAGGGACAAGAAAGACCCTGCGTTCTTCGCAGCACCTGCCAGGCCACGTCAGGAGACCAGGGCTATGGGGAGACAGTGTGGGGTGCTGGGGGGGGAGGGGTCAGACAGGGTCTTATAAGGGCTAGTGGGGGAGGACAGACTGGGGCAGGAGGTGAATGGGAGTGAAGACGCAGGGCCACATGAGCAGAGGTGGAGGGGGTGCAAAGCTACAGAGGGTGGCTGAGTGGGGACAGAGAGACACATGGGAACTGAGGGGGGGGACGGACACAAATGGATTTGAGTGGCTGGGTGGGGGCACAGAGACATGTGGGAGGGGGTACAGGGACACAGATGGGGAGTGTCTGAGGGGACACAGAGCCACATTGGGACAGGGGGAGTGGGTTTTTAAATGTGCGTGGAGGGACGCATGGAGGTTCAGGAACACATGGGAACAGGGGCAGATGTGCCTGACTGAATGGGAGAGGCTAGGGGTCAGCCAGGGTTTGCATGGGGGAAGCTCCCTAGCAGTCCCTCCCCATCCCCCGAGAAAATCTGTTCCATATTTTTCCCTCTCATATCCAACAACCCTCCAAGTTCACACTCAGTCTCCTTCCCAGCCATTTACTTCCCTCTCCCTCAGCTCCTCCGTTACCCCTGACTCCCACAAGCCTTTGCACTGCTTCTGAGGGGTGCGGGAAATACGGTTCTGTATTGTAGTTTAAATGAATTATTACTCAGAACTCTGTATTAATATGCCTAGTAATGAATCTATTTCTCAAAAAACATTTCCTGAATCTTTCTTTGTTGTCTTTATTGTTACAGACATACTTGCTGACACATATTTTGAAATAAATGACCAAAAATAATTGAAACTGGTGTGATTATATTGTTATTTTGACAAATAAAATGTGCAGAATTTTGCTGAATTTTAAAATATTGTGCCCAGAATTTTTAATTTTCTGGCACAGAATTCCCTCAGGAGTAACTTTTTGTTTGGGTGCATAGGCTAGGCTAATTGTTCAGCTTTGAGAAAGTCATTTTATAAACACTTTTTTTACAGAATGTAATAGCTTACTCCATACGTCTGCCAAGAGAAGCTGCTGCTCTTGTTTTGGGGATTTTTTTTAGACATGGAAAAAAATATATTAAAATGTACAAAATGTAAAATTAACCACTATGTAGCACCTAGTGTAGATAGGGGTTTAACGTCTTTAAAAATGTGTTACTGCCTAGGGTTAACCATACCCAACTAACATGTTAAAGTCAATAACACTTATTTTTAGGGGTATACCAAGTGGTGTTTAAAAATATTCGGTAAAATGTTTAGGTAACATGTTTTTTAAACAAATACATTTTTCCCAGTCTAGAGAAGGCCCTGGAGTAGAAAATTTAAGGAGCATTGGAATGAAAGAGAAATAGTTATAGGTCCTGTTAAAGAGCCTAGAGTTTTCCAAATATATTTCCACCACAAATTAGCTGTAATTATTTTTTTTTCTTGTCTTTAAAGACTCCTGCATTCCATATAAACAGACAGAAATTAAGGGACTGAGGCCAACTTGTTTCCTTTTATAGGTGCAGTCTTGGTGACACAGGGAGCATGGTTTGAGACATTCAACCCAAGATAAACTATAACAATTTTTAATACTTCTGAGCCAACCAGGTGGTCCAGAGGAGATGTGTGGATCCAATAATTGTAGTACTCAGTAACTAAGTTATTTTTTAAGAATTTTTCCAAAGGGCCAAAGCAGTTCTATATTATGCAAAAATATGTGAGGGTGACGTAAACACACATTTTTCTGTCTTGATCCTTACAGTGTTTTATATCAGTTAATACTTTTGCATTTTTAACTTAAGATATTTTGAACAAAAATAACTTTTTAAGTTCGAAGAAAAGTGTTTGAGTGTTTCGGCATAGCTAAAAATGTAGTGTTTTAAATAAAAAAAACCCCTCAGATTTCTGTATTATGAAGTTAATGACCTCTTCATGGTCTAATAGTCTCAGTGTATGTTGCTAGGTGTGAGGCCTGTGTTCAGCTTCAGTCTTTGGCTAGCAAGGACTGGGAATAGTTTAGAAGACACTTCTCTCAGGTGACCTTTTAAATCGCGCTCTCTCCTTCCAGTCCTAATGATCTAAACTGTGCTACAAGTCAGATCTTGAAAAGGGGATTGAGAACTGGTCAAAACGGTGGAATATTAAAGCAAAAGTAAATGCAAATAACTCTCATTAGTGCATAGTTAGTTGTGAGAACATCTTAAACTTTAGACATTTCTTGACTCGTGATATTTCTAACCTTGCATTAATATTAGGTTTTTACCTTTACTATAATTTTGATATCAATGAAAATGGGCGTGGGGAGGAGAATTTTGTAAATTTGGAAAACCAAATAAGTCACAAGTACCTTTATGAAAATTCATTTAAACATCTTTTTGAAAAACTGGTATTAGCTTATTGCATTACAACAATTTGTTATATGATTATTGTATGTTTCAGGGGAGAGCATACATTACAGCTTAAAGCCTCATACAACAGGAACACATTAGATTGCCCTATAATCAAGTTCAATGTCCTGCCTGACCCTGAGAAACCTGTGTGTATGAATGTTAAGTATGACAAAAATGCTGCTTTTGTAGCAGGAAGTACCTTCCCTGGTGAGTAGCTCTACTTAAATTAGCCTTTTTTTCTTTTTCTTTTTTTTTTTTTTGTAATTTTGGAAACCAGCCATCCAAATAAATTATGGCTTTTGATGTCTGTAAAAAGTGATTTGTGAGATTTATTTCAATGATGATCAGTATTTTCATACATCCCTTTTACCCGAAATTCCATTATACCTGACTGGCAAAAGCCTATACAATCAGCATTTTGGCTTCACCTATCGAGAAACGGGAGGCAAATATGTGAAATGATTGACAGAAGTTCCAGTTTTGCCCTTTTTGCCCAATTTTTGCCCAAAGCCTGCTAAAAGCCTGGAGGAGAAGAGATGTCTTTAGGCTACGGCTACACTATGCAGCTTTTAGCGACACAGCTGTGTCACTACAGCTGTGCCGCTAAAAGGCGCACAGTGTAGCTGCTGTTTGTCAGCAGGAGAGAGCTCTCCTGCCGACAAAAAGCTTCCACCCCCACAAGCGGAAGCGGCTCTGTTGGCCAGAAAGCCCTGTTACCGACAAAGCGCTGTTTACATCGGGGCTTTTCATCTGTAAAATTTTTGTCCTTCAGGAGGGTGTCTTTTTTAACATCCCTGAATGACAAAAGTTTTGCCAACGAAGTGCAAGAGTAGACAAAGGTTTAGTCATCATGCCCCTCTCAGTCTTACTCCACTTTCTTTTCTTCTACCAAAAAAAAATCTAAATTAAATAGTCCTTCAACTTGTGGGCCTCTTTGCAATGTATACAGAATTGGTCTTGTGGGCTGGTTCCATTTGTGCCCACTCTGAGGTGTTTTTCTCCGTCACTGGCTCTTTCTCTTTTCTGAAGATGTTGCTCTGTAGGCTGGGAATCCCACCTCTGCTACCTTCCCTGGGTGATGGAGGAGATTCAGTTTTTGACCTGACACTGCCCTTCTTGCATCACCATGAATGTCACAAGCTGGTAGAGTTCACCCAGATAGTAGCAGTGCAGGAGATCTGACTCCTATTTAGAGGAAGTCCAGTATTTGTCATTGTGTGGAACTCTAACCATTGATTGGTTTGCTCCACACAAGACAACAAAACTCCCCGTGGAGGTCTCCAGAAACTTCACTCTCAAAATCCTTGTGACAGATTCATTCTCCTATCATTGGAAAGAAAGAACTAGGAAACTGTTTCCATTTTATTCCTCATTAACCAAGGATGGCAGAAAATCAGGCTGGGCCTGGTGGAAATAATTTTACTGTCACAGTAATGCTTCACCAGGCCTTGATTTTTCTGATGTAATGAGCATGTGTGTCTTGCACCAATTGAAACTACGCCTTCTCTCGATCCTGTTTCCCCACCCAGTTTTCTGACCCAAAGTACGTGGCACTAACAGCCTGGAGAAATTGAATAGACTTGAAAGAGAATCTGTTGGAGGACACCCCCCCCATTGCTGACTGCCTGTCTAGGAGCCAATCATCCACTGTAGTTAAATATTATGACAGGTTTATTTTAGCCCATGAAAGCTATGTCCAAATAAATTTGTTAGTCTTCAAGGTGCCACAAGGACTCCTCATTGTTTTAAATATTATGGGATTCTGCATATAGCTTCTCTTGGGCGGGATGACAAAAGGAAATATCTTTGTATAAGCACCTGTTCCCTCCAGCATGCCCTTCAGTTCCTGCTACAGGTGTTTAAAGTGACCTTTCCCAAATATACACCTCTAATCTAATCCAGGGGGAAGGGATATTTAATGCCGTCCTTGTGGAAAATGGCTGTTATGTTCCCAATACCTGTGATTGGTTTTGAATGTTGTTACGGGTATGATGGGGTAGCTTCTGAGACCTTATTTACGTGGTTCCCAAGAACTCAGCTCAACTGTTGTTGCGGTTTCTTTGTTGGCATACAGTCAAACTACCCTTGAGTTGATCAGGCTCAAATGTAGCCTGTGGGTACAGGCATTCTTTTTCTAGCCTGCTGATCCATTTACCTCCCTAATCCTATCTCCCAAAAAATGAGGCCTCACCAATGTCCAGTTACTCATGTCAAGCCAGGCCTACATGCTACAGCCTTTGAGTTTATGGCATGTTTTCCCTTTTTCGTTGCTGATTTCAGTTTGCAGGGTGAGCAAGCAAAATTATTGGATTCATTCTCCTCCCTTCAGTTCTTTCCAGACAGAGCCGTGTTTTCATCATCTTTCTCCCAGATTTATTCCAGGAGTTAAGTTCAGATTTTTGGACCCTTAATCTTCTCCCAGTCAGTTACTTAGATTGCGCCTCAGTCTATAGGCACCTCAAACTTCGTCACTAGGCCATATCCTAAATAATCCTTCTTCAGATACTTGGCCTCTAGCCAGTTGTCCCTTAATTTTCATTTCCTGGATTTCAAAAATTTAACTTTGGGCCATCAGTGAGCAGTTTTTCTAGTTTTTTCCTTCTCTGGGACAAAATTTGGAGACTCTTTAAAAAGGGATGGTGGTGGAAGATCTTTCCTGAAATGGGATCACCAAATTCCTTTCTCTCTTTCCTCTCTCCTCCCCCAGAATGGTGGAGCTAGATAATTGGAGCAAGCTAAAAGTGAAAAGTGTTTTCATTTGACAGGAGGTCCTTAAGAGCAACAGAAGGAGACCTTCTTCTTTCAGTGATGTCCCCGTGGGTGCTCTACTTTAGGTGTTTGAGCGCCCCTTTGCTTGTAATTGAGGATTTGTGGGAGCAGTGCCTGGTTGTGTCGCACATGCGCAGTCCCTGTCTTGCACTGCCTCAGGCGGTTAACTAGTGCTGTGTGACTAACGGTCCCTCAGTTCCTTCTCTACCACCTTGGCTTGAGTCAGAGCATTCAGCAGCACCTCAGAGCTTAGTAATTTACCCCTTTTCCATTAGTTCTACTTCAAATAGATAATTTGTCTTCCTCGTTTTTCTCCCCATTTCTTTTTCTCATTAAAAAAAAAAAAAGTTTATTTCTTCCCTCAGTAGAAGTTGGGATTTCATTTAACTGGTTGAGTAGTGTGTAGTTCTCCCCTTATGGGGGAGGGGAAATACTCCCCTCAGGGGCATGCCCAGCTCACTGGGCTTTAAATGCTGCTTCACCTGCAGGCTTCCAATACTGATTTCAGATGGACACTCTATGTGTTCACCGCTTAGGCGAAGCACACATGCCTCAAAAGTGCCCACATTGTCACAAACTGACAGCCTGGACCAGGAAAGCCAGAGACTTGTGGCTTAAACTGCTGCTTATGGAGAAATCTCTCTACCCGGCGTCTGAGCCAGAAGCATGGACACCCCTGGGACACAGTTCACCAACTTCAGCCTCTGAAAGGGGCTCTTCTTTGTCTGTGACTCACGCAACCACCCTGCTAAAAAGTTGGCTAAGAAGCGTATGTTGTCCCCACCAGTTCAAGAAACGACCAAGAAACAGCATCCCCCAAACTGAGAAACCTTGTCAGTACCAACAGGCACCACAGCCGAGATAACGGGACCTTCCGGTACCATGGGGACCGTAAGAGCTAATCAGGGGTAGGCAACCTATGGCACGTGTGCCAAAGGCGGCACGTGTGCCAAAGGCGGCACATGAGCTGATTTTCAGTGGCACTCACGCTGTCCGGGTCCTGGCCACCAGTCCGGGGACTCTGCATTTTAATTTAATTTTAAATGAAGCTTCTTAAACATTTTAAAAACCTTTCTTAATTTACATACAACAATAGTTTAGTTATATATTAAAGACCTATAGAAAGAGACATTCTAAAAACATTAAAATGTATTACTGGCACATGAAACCTTAAATTAGAGTGAATAAATGAAGTCTCGGCACACCACTTCTGAAAGGTTGCCGACCTCTGAGCTAAATACACCAAGAGAGCTAGCTCCAATGAAGGCACCAAGGGGAAACAGAAACCCCATGTCTCTGCACTGGCAGATCCATCCCAGCACTCGGCACCTCAAAACAACTGCAGCCTTTGCTGTCACCTCCTGTCAGTGTAGCGCAAAATTGTACCCTTACAGACGACAGCTCCACAGCAGCCAGTATCTACCATTCCCACATCAAGGGCACCAAGGCTGTCGGCACCACAACAGTTCTTCCTTCCCAGAGACCTTATAGTATCCTCGACACCTGACTCTCCTATTCTTGGCACCAAGATCACTAGAGTACTGTCGGTACCGAGCCACTGCACTGCCATCTGCTCCCACATTTTCAAGTGATGATGAGGAGGGAGAGACATACCCCTCACACTGCCCTTCTCCCGCTCACAAAATGATCATACTGGCCCCACCACACCAGGGGTACTATACAGGGACCAAAGAACAATAGTGTTACAGGCACCCTTGGATGGCTCCTATGCCCTTCCCTCCATCGTGGCAGTATTGGGCCCCATGGATGGCATATCTCCCACACGACCTCAAACCTCCTAGCCCACATAGGGAGGGTACATGGCAGTCACCTGTGCTGTCAGTACCAGGGCCATCTGAGCCCCCTGAAGAGATGACAAGCGAACAGGAAGAAAACTGTGAACAGGAAGTCAAACTAACAACTCATTTGTCTTTCTCTGCCCCAGATGACACCATCATGCCCCCTCCTCCTAATGCAGAGGACGACTTTAGACATTTCCAGGATCTCTATAGGAGAGTTGCAGATTCCCTTGACATCTCCCTGGAGGAAGTGCAGGAGACATGACATAAACTCGTTGACATCCTGCAAATATCAGCATCATTCAAAATCACTGAACCCATAAATGATGCAATCATGGAACCTGTCAAACACCTCTGGCAGACCCCTGCAACAGTCGCTCCAACCTGCAAGAGGTCTGACAGGAAATATTATGTCCCTGCAAAGGGAACAGAGTTTCTTTTTTCACATCCCACACCAAACTCCCTGGTAGTGGGTGCTGTTAATGAAAGGTTCAGATAATTATACCCACAAAACACACCATATGACAAAGACTGGAAGAGACTTGACCTTTTTGACTAAAAAACGTATTTCTTAGTGACGCTTCACCTTAGAATGGCTAATTATGAGGCGTTATTAGCAAAATACGACCACACATATTATGGCAAACTATCAGATTTTACTGAATTTCCCCTGAGGAGAAAAAAAGCGATTTGGTGCACTCATTTCGGAGGGCCAACTGATTTCCAGGACAGCACTGCAAGCTGCCCTATACTCTGATGGTATAGCAGCATGATCTACAGCCACCTCAATCGTAATGAGAAGCGCATCCTGACTGCATCTCTCTGGCTTCCCCAAAGAAGTTCAAGCAATAGTGGAGGACCTGCCGTTCGAAGGGCCCAAACTCTTTGCAGCCAAAATGGATAAGTCTCTGCACACCCTCAAGGACTCGAGGCGACTCTGAAGTCCCTGGGTATCTATACTTCTAGGACAAAGAGAAGACAAGGAAAGTATTACAACCCACAGAGATTCCAGTCCACACCGTATGCACAGATACACAGGCAATACGAGCCACAAGCTCGGAAAGAACAGCCCCCAAGGAGATGAAAACTGTCAGCTCAATCTAATATATCTCATCAACCATCTGCCAGGCAGCAAGTTTGAGATGTTGGTCGAGGGCCCGAGACCCCCACAACTTTCAGCTGAAAACTACCATCTCACAGCCATTCAAAGACCATTTAAGTTCCTACTGCCCAATCTGGCAATCCATCACTGCAGACAGATGGGTGCTGGAGATGATCAAAGTTGGATACTCCATCCCTTTTACTTCCAACCCCCCTACCCATTCTCCCTCCCCATCCCTCTTCAGGGACCCCGCTCACGAAGATCTACTGCGTCAGGAAGTAATCCACCTCATCCAGCTAGGAGCAGTAGAACTGGTACCAACAAAATACAGAGGGACAGGTTTCTACTCAAACTACTTCCTCAGACTAAATAAAACAGGAGGATGAAGGCCCATTTTCGATCTCCAATGGCTCAACAGATTTGTCAGAAACCAACACTTCAAGATGGTGACTCTGGCAACCATTATCCCAGTGTTAGAAATAGGGGACTGGCTTGGTCCTCGACCTCCAGGATGCATACTTCTACATAATGATTCACCTATCACATTGGAAGTTTCTCCAATTCTATCTCGGACCAGATCACTTTCAATACAAGGTATTGGACTAAACCATGTTCAATCCTCCATGAATTTATGTAGTTCTTTTTTGAACCCAATTATGATCTTGGCCTTCACAACATCTTCTGGCAAGGAGTTCCACAGGTTGACTGCGCTGTGTGAAGAATACTTCCTTTTATTTGTTTTAAACCTGCTGCCTATTAATTTTATTTGGTGACCCCTTGTTCTTGTTTTATGAGAAGTTGTAAACAACACTTCCTTATCTACTTTCTCTACACCATTTCTTTTCCAAGCTGAAAAGTCCCAGGCTTATTAATCTCACCTCATACGGAAGCCATTCCATACTCCTAATCATTTTTGTTGCCCTTTTCTGAACCTTTTCCAATTCCAGTATATCTTTTCTGAGATGGGACAACCAAATCTGCACACAGTATTCAAGATGTGGGAGTACCATGGATTTATGTAGAGGCAATATGATATTTTCTGTGCTATTATCTATCCCTTTCTTAATTATTCCCAGCATTCTGTTCGCTTTTTTGACTGCCGCTGCACATTGAGTGGATGTTTTCAGAGAACTATCTACGATGACTCCAAGATCTCTTTCTTGAGTGGGAACAGCTAGTTTAGACCCCATCATTTCATATGTATAGTTGGGATTATGCTTTCCAATGTGCACTACTTTGCATTTATCAACATTAAATTTCATCTGTCATTTTGTTGCCCAATCACCCAGTTTTGAGAGATCCTTTTGTAGCTTTTCGTAGTCTGCCTGGGACTTAACTATCTTGAGTAGTTCTGTATCATCTCCAAATTTTGCCACCTCACTGTTTATCCCTTTTTTAGATCATTTATGAATATGTTGAATAGGACCGGTCCCCGAACAGACCCCTGGGGGACACCACTATTTACCTCTCTCCATTCTGAAAACTGACCATTTATACCTACCCTTTGTTTCCTATCTTTTAACCAGTTATCAGTCCATGAGAGCACCTTCCCTTTTCTCCCGTGGCATCTTACTTTGCGTAAGAGCTTTTGGTGAGGGACCTTCTCAAAGGCTTTCTGAAAATCTAGGTACACTATATCCACTGGATCCCCTTGGTCCACATGTTTGTTGACCCCCTCAAAGAATTCTAGTAGGTTGGTGAGGCATGATTTCCCTTTACTAAAACCGTGTTGACTATTCCTCAACAAATTATGTTCATCTATATGTCTGACAATATTGTTCTTTATTATAGTTTCAACCAGTTTGCCTGGTGCTGAAGTCAGGCTTACAGGCCTGTAATTGCCGGGATCACGTCTGGAGCCCTTTTTAAAAATTGGTGTCACATTAGCTATCCTCCAGTCTTCTGGTACAGAAGCTGATTTAAATGATAGGTTACAGACAACAGTTAGTAGATCAGCGATTTCACATTTGAGTTCCTTCAAAACTCTTGGGTGAATACCATCTGGTCCTGGTGACTTATTGCTGTTTAATTTATCAATTTGTTCCAAAACCTCCTCTAATGACACCTCAATCTGGGACAGTTCCTCAGATCTGTCACCTGAAAAGAATGGCTCAGGTTTGGGAATCTCCCTCACATCCTCAGCTGTGAAGACCGATGCAAAGAATTCATTTAGTTTCTCCGCAATGGCCTTATTGTCATTTAGTGCTTCTTTAGCTCCTCGATTGTCCAGTGGCCCCACTGGTTGTTTAGCAGGCTTCCTGCTTTTGATATACTTAAATAAAATTTGCTGTTACTTTTTGAGTAGAAGAGGCAGCTAACAGTTCCTCAAATTCTTTTTTGGCCTTCCTAATTATATTTGTACACGTCATTTGCCAGTGTTTATGCTCCTTTCTATTTTCCTTACTAGGATTTAACTTCCACTTTTTAAAGGATGCCTTTTTGCCTCTTACTGCTTCTTTTACTTTGTTTAGCCACAGTGGCTCTTTTTTGGTTCTCTTACTATGTTTTTTAATTTGGGGTATACATTTAAGTTGAGTCTCTATTATGGTGTCTTTAAAAAGTTTCCAATCAGCTTGCAGAGATTTCACTTTTGGCACTGTACCCTTTAATTTCTGTTAACTAACCTCCTCATTTTTATGTAGTTCCCCTTTCTAAAATTAAATGCTACAGTGTTGGGACGCTGTGGTGTTTTTCCTGCCACAGGGATATTAAATTTAATTACATTATGGTCACTATTACCAAGCAGTCCAGCTATATTCACCTCTTGGACCAGATTCTGTGCTCCACTTAGGACTAAATCAAGAATTGCCTCTCCTCTGATGGATTCTAAGACCAGCTGCTCCAAGAAGCAGTCATTTAATATGTCAAGAAACTTTATCTCTGCATCCCGCCCTGAGGTGACATGTACCCAGTCAATATGGGGATAATTGAAATCCCCCATTACAGTAACTACCCACTTAACGTCCTCTT
Organism: Lepidochelys kempii; assembly: GCF_965140285.1. Classification (NCBI taxonomy): domain Eukaryota; kingdom Metazoa; phylum Chordata; order Testudines; family Cheloniidae; genus Lepidochelys; species Lepidochelys kempii. Next base: position 85,029,258 of record NC_136381.1, read on the forward strand.
GCTTAACGTTGTTTCGGTCTTAGTCCCTGCTCAATTACAGAACATGCTCCATTTAAAGTTGTGCAATGCTTCGCTACAACGTTGTTTGGCAGTCTGCTTTGTCTACAGCTGGCAGCCCCCAATCAGCTCCCCTACGCCCCCTCCCCCCACAGCACCTCCCGCCCGCTGGCAGACCCCACGGATCAGCACCCTCCCGCTTTCCTCCTGCCCGCAGCAATCAGCTGGCTTGCGGCATTCAGGAGGGAGGGGGGAGGAGTGAGGACATGGCGTGCAGTGGCCCCCTCCCTCCCCTGCTTCTTGAACACCGCAAACCAGCTGATTGCCATGGGCAGGAGGCAGGGGAGGGACGGGGGAGGCTACCCGCCGCGTCCTCGCTCCTTCCTCTTGCCCCCTCAACATCGCAAGCCAGCTGATTGCCGCAGAGAGGGAGAGGAGCGAGGGCACGGCACGCAGCCTCCCCCGTCCCTCCCCTGCCTCCTGCCTGCAGCAATCAGCTGGCTTGCGGTGTTCAGGAGGGAGGGGGAGCCTGCGCGCTGTGTCCTCACTCCTTCCCCCTCCCTCCAGAATGCCGCAAGCCAGCTGATTGCCCTGGGCAGGAAGCAGTGGGGAGGAGCAAGAACACAGCATGCAGAGTATAGGGGGTAGGAGAAGAGGCGGGTTAAGGATGGAGGCTTGGGGGAAGGGGTCGAGTGGGTGGGCCGAGAGTTGAGCCCCACACCCCTGGTGCTTGCAGCGTAGGGGAAGCTGCCGCTGCTGCTGCGCAATGTGCTTCTCCTAGCTTACAGCACCTTCAGCCTCCTTGCCTGCCTCATTGTCTCCAGTGCCAGTGGGCTGTGCCTGTGTGGAGTAAGACGGAGGCACCTCCCAACTATACTACTGTAATGTATGGCAAAAAAAAATTTCCCTGGAATCTAACTCCCCTCCATTTACATTCATTCTTATGGGGAAATTGGATTCGCTTAACATCTTTTCGCTTAAAGTTGCATTTTTCAGGAACGTAACTAAGTAACTCCTCATAAGTTAAGTAACTCCTCACTGTTACTGTATTATTATTGAGTTTTTTATTTTAATAGCCTCTCTAATCTCACTGAGCATTTCACAGTCACTATCATCATCCTGGTCAGGTGGTTGATAATATATCCCTACTGTTATATTCTTATTATTAGAGCATGGAATTTCTATCCATAGAGATTCTATGGTACAGTTTGATTCATTTACAATTTTTACTTCATTTGATTCTACGCTTTCTTTCACATATTATGCCACTCCCCCACCAGCATGACCTGTTCTGTCCTTCTGATATATTTTGTACCCTGGTATTACTGGGTCAATGGGATAATATTTAGCCCTTATTATTTTGTAGATAATGTTTGTGTAAAGTGCTCTTAAATATGTGTTTAGATTAATTGTGAAATATTCTTGGATGCCTCCTAACCAATATGTTATGCTCATACAGCATTTTGTGTTTATCTAAAATAAAACTTTTTCTCTCCAGTGTTCTGTTTTAAAGGATAATTAGTTTGCACCGCCACAATTTAAATATGGCCTAGCACTCTTTCATTCTCAATTTTGTGGTCTGCCTAGGAAAAATTGTGGGAGGGAGATGGAGGACAGTAATATTTTGCACGCATTATTTTTGAAGAAGTTAGACATGAGTTTCTGAATGTGAAACTGAGTCTTGAAAAATAACATTTTCATTTATTTATTTATGCAGATTTTATGGTTAGTGTAATTTCTGAAGATAACAACATTATTAAAAATATTAATCCAGGACGGATTTCTATGAAAATGTGGGAAGGACAGAGCAGTGAAAACAGAGTACCAGCAAATGTGAGTAACTGGAAAATATTATAACACATTGATCCTGTGAATATGACACAGACAACATTTTCCAGAAGGGAATTCTGTATGCTTTGTTTAGAGAAATGTCTTTTTCTGGATTGCAGCTATTAAGTGTTAATTTTACTGCATGTACAAGAAATTTATGTCCAAGCCAATTGCTCTCCCCATTACTTTAAACAAGACTAAGCTGAAATCCTGCCCACACTTTAGTCATTGAAAAGCTTTCCTTGCCTTTAGTGGGGCAAGAATTGTACCCTAAGCTTTTCCAGTATTATTCACAAAAACTTTGAAGGTGCTTCCCAGCCCATGCCACTAGACTAGCAGGAATCTTTCCAGCTGGGGAAGGAAAAGGGGGAAAGGGGGAATGTCAGAAAGCTGCAGAGTCAATAAGCAGAGTTCCTCTATCAATCCAGGTTCTGGATTGGTGGGTGTACTTCTGACCGAAGCAATATGCAGTAAGAGAAATTTTATTGCTGTTTTTTCCCATCATATGCTTTAAGCTTCTGTTTGGTTGATTGCAACACTAGCTGTTCTTGTGCTTGGAAGTGAAGACAGGCTGTGGCTCTTTGTACAAAACATTTTTCTTAAAGCGTATTTCCACAATTCTTTGGTAACTTTCCTTGGCATACTAAGGAACAATGCTGTGTTCACGTATGGATTAGTTCAGTCATCTCTATTATGCAGGGACTGAGAATACCAAAATAGCTTCAGAATTACAAATTCTTTCAGAAAACTGCTATGCTCAGTTTTCTTAATTTAAAAAACTTATTTAATGGGAACAGCTTTTAAATTTTATAACAAACATACAATTTTTAACTGATGTTTACTAGGGATGTAAATAGCATGTAAAAATCCTACCCATGTAGCTGATTAAAATTCTATCAGTTAAACGTTTTACTGGAGAACTGGGGGGATCCCAGCTGCTGGCCCCAAGCCCAGGGATCCCTGCTGCCACCGGCATCCCTGTGCCAGCCCCACGGATCGGCAGCTGGGACCTCGGGTGTTTGGGGTGGCAGCGGAACTGTAACCGATAAGCATCAAGCTTATCAGTTAACCAGTTAAACTTTTACATCCCTAATGTTTATGATGAGATAACTGGCTCTGTGGATGAGGGGAAAGCAGTAGACGTGTTATTCCTTGACTTTAGCAAAGCTTTTGACATGGTCTCCCACAGTATTCTTGCCCGCAAAAAATAAAGAAGTATGGGCTGGATGAATGGACTATAAGCTGGCTAGATTGTTGGGCTCAATGGGTAGTGATCAACGACTCCATCTCTAGTTGGCAGCCAGTATCAAGCGGAGTGCCCCAAAGGTCGGTCCTGGGGCCGGTTTTGTTCAATATCTTCATTAATGATCTGGAGGGTGGCGTGGATTTGCAACCTCAGCAAGTTTGCAGATGACACTAAACTGGGAGGAGAGGTAGATACGCTGGAGGGTAGGGATAGGATACAGAGGGACCTAGACAAATTGGAGGATCGGGCCAAAAGAAATCTGATGAGGTTGAACAAGGACAAGTGCAGAGTCCTACACTTAGGACGGAAGAATCCCATGCACCGCTACAGACTAGGGACCGATTGGCTAGGCAGCAGTTCTACAGAAAAGGGACCTAGGGGTTACAGTGGACGAGAAGCTGGATATGAGTCAACAGTGTGCCGTTGTTGCCAAGAAGGCCAATGGCATTTTGGGCTGTATAAGTAGGGGCATTACCAGGAGATCAAGGGACGTGATCGTTCCCCTGTATTCGACATTGGTGAGGCCTCATCTGGAGTATTGTGTCCAGTTTTGGGCCCCACTCTACAAGAAGGATGTGAAAAAATTGGAAAGCGTCCAGTGGAGGGCAACAAAAATGATTAGAGGACTGGAACACATGACTTATGAGGAGAGGCTGAGGGAACTGGGATTGTTTAGTCTGCGGAAGAGAAGAATGAGGGGGGATTTGATAGCTGCTTTGAACTTCCTGAAAGGGGGTTCCAAAGAGGGTGGATCTAGACTGTTCTCAGTGGTAGGAGAAGACAGAACAAGGAGTAATGGGCTCAAGTTGCTGTGGAGGAGGTTTAGGTTGAATATTAGGAAAAACCTTTTCACTAGGAGGGTGGTGAAGCACTGGAATGCGTTACCTATGGAGGTGGTGGAATCTCCTTCCTTAGAAGTTTTTAAGGTCAGGCTTGACAAAGCCCTGGCTGGGATGATTTAATTGGGGATTGGTCCTGCTTTGAGCAGGGGGTTGGACTAGATGACCTCCTGAGGTCCCTTCCAACCCTGATATTCTATGATTCTATGGTTTAGTAAGACTTGATAGTACGTTACATATGAAGTGCTTTAAAAATTTGTATCTGTTACATTTACCTTTTTAAATCCTGTTCTTTTCAGGTTACAACTCTTGGCTGTAGTAAAGTCAAGGATGGCAAAGATGAGGGCTTCTTTTACTTCAGGTTTGAGCAAACTCATTTTATAATTAGAGTTCATAATAGAGTAAGCATTAACAATATAGCTGTTGGAGAAATGCTTTAATTTCAACATCATTGATGAGAAACTGGTATATTCTCATGTATTGGCATGATATGCATATGGAATGGATTCCTTCACAAGAAATAAACCCTGTTCTTTTGGGATGTGAACATTTTACATATAATTTGTCAACATATTTAGAGATAGTTGTGGGGTAATGCATCCCTCATTTTGAGGCTACCTTCCCTGTCTATAATTTGGCATTTATTTGGGGTGAAGGAAAAGGATACTTTTCACTCATGCCTTCTCCTCTGTCCACAATCAGTGGCGGAGATGCTCTATTTTCTGCCTCGTAAGTTACCCATTAGTTCACAGTACTGGGTTATCTCCTTTCTCTGCAGTAGAACCACAGTTATCAACCTGTCAGCTCGCCCACATCTTTTCCTTATGTGTCACAGATGTCCTGCCTGTAATGGCAGGACCAGACAGCAGCAGAAGGTGCTCCCTTTCTCTGGAGCAGATTTTATCAAGTGAGCAAGTGTCATGCAAAAAGCGGGTACCTCAGGAGTGCTCGAAAAGTAACTTAAATAAGTGCGAAGCAGTCTGAGGAAGCAAGTAGGAATCCTGTCAGAGTGCCAGGATCCTGTAGTGCACTCTTCCCACAACTAACAGGATTCTTCATAGTGCCCCTACTTGGATGACCTTTTCACACAAGCGTCTTTCCACCTAAATGCAGCTAACGGGAGCACATCCGAAGTGTGCATGATCACTTGGGTGGTAATTGTTCACAAAGAAATGATAAGAACAAAAGGCTAAGAAGCCTAAAAATGGTAAGTCCAAAGATTGTTGTTCAACCTCTCCCATTCTCAGCAGCTCTGCCCTTGAAGAAAGCAAACTGTGTCTGACTATGACGAGTCAGAATCAGATTCTCAAGAATGGTTCTTTACACCACAGTTTTGATATTCTTGATATTAAGCCTGGTAACTTGGAGGAAAAAGGACCTAAAACTAAGGCAAAGTCCTTCTCCTTTGAGATTATCGTAAGATCTGAATGAGAACTTGCAGATAAAGCAAAGAGGATTTATGATGAAGTTTTACAACTAACAGGAACCAAAAGTCTCCCTAACTCGGATACCCAAGGCTGATGAAGCAGTAGCCTCACTAACAGAAGATATGGTTACTCCTTTGTGGAGAGAGACTTCTTTTCCCAAAGATACCATAGATAAAATGATGGAGAGTATCTTTTACAAGGATTTCAAAGCTTCTTCAACAGCCATACAGATATACTTTGCAAGAGCCAGAATGGCTAAATGTGGTGATCTGAAGAAAACGGATCTTTTTAACTAGGATAAGTTTTTTTGTCTTTTGATAAAGAAAATGTACCTCTGTGGCCTTAGATTCTTTTATGGTAACTGAGGTTTAGGGCAAAAGCAGACACTAAGGTGTCAATAACTATTCTGATGCTCTGTATCTAAATTTGGAATACTAAGTAGTAGCTGACAACAAAACAAAAAAAATCCAAACCCTAAAATCTTGCTTCCAAACACTACTAAGTATTAGAATTAGACTATAAGGCCTATTACAGATCCAAGCAGTTCTTTTGTTCCTACCAAAACCAAATATACTCAAGAGAATTTTCCCCCCAGGAGCGGAGGCTCCAGAGGGAGACCTAGGCAGCCCTCTTTTTCCTCATTCATTTCCATCCTACCAAACCCCACATTGACACAGACTGTGCTTCCGTGCAAGTTCATCTGAGGAAGGCAAGAGAGTGTCTCACCCATTCTAATTGCTCATAGAAGAGTCAGTATTGGGCAAAGGTTCTGGAGATGTCTCTTGTGTGCATCCATGTTGCATTCAGATATTTTCTTTCTCCATTCTTCATAGTGCCCCTGACTTCTCTCAACAAAATAAATGTTAAGTATCAGAGGGGTAGCCATGTTAGTCTGGATCTGTAAAAGTGGCAAAGAGTCCTGAGGCACCTTATAGACTAAAAGACGTATGGGAGCATAAGCTTTCGTGAGTGAATACCCACTTCGTTGGATGCATGTAGTGGAAATTTCCAGAGGCAGGTATAAATATGCATGCAAGAATCAGGCTAGGGATAACGAGGTTAGCTCAATCAGGGAGGATGAAGCCCTCTTCTAGCAGTTGAGGTGTGAACACCAAGGGAGGAGAAACTGCTTTTGTAGTTGGGTAGCCATTCACAGTCTTTGTTTAATCCTGAGCTGATGGTGTCAAATTTGCAAATGAACTGAAGCTCAGCAGTTTCTCTTTGAAGTCTGGTCCTGAAGTTTTTTTGCTGCAGGATGGCTACCTTTAAATCTGCTACTGTGCGTCCAGGGAGATTGAAGTGTTCTCCTACAGGTTTTTGTACATTGCCATTCCTAGTATCTGATTTGTGTCCATTTATCCTTTTATGTAGGGACTGTCCAGTTTGGCCGATGTACATAGCAGAGGGGCATTGCTGGCACATGATGGTGTAGATTACATTGGTGGACGTGCAGGTGAATGAACCGGTGATGGTGTGGTTGATCTGGTTAGGTCCTGCGATGGTGTTGCTGGTGTAGATACATGGACAGAGTTGGCATCGAGGTTTGTTGCATGGATTGGTTCCTGAGTTAGTTACTATGGTGCGGTGTGTCGTTGGTGAGAATATGCTTCAGGTTGGTGGGTTGTCTGTGGGTGAGGGCTGGGCTGCCTCACAAGGCCTGTGAAAGTGAGGGATCGTTGTCCAGGATGGGTTGTAGATCACTGATGATGCGTTGGAGAGGTTTTAGCTGAAGACTGTATGTGATGGCCAGTGGAGTTCTGTTGGTTTCTTTCTTGGGCTTGTCTCGCAGCAGGAGGCTTCTGGGTACATGTCTGGCTCTGTTGATCTGTTTCCTTATTTCCTCTTGTGGCTATCGTAGTATTGAGAATGCTTGGTGAAGATCTTGTAGGTGTTGGTCTCTGTCTGAGGGGTTGGAGCAAGTGCGGTTGTACCTCAGCACTTGGCTGTAGACAATGGATCTTGTGGTGTGTCCGGGATGGAAGCTGGAGGCATGAAGTCAGGCATAGCGGTCGGTGGGTTTTCAGTATAGGGTGGTGTTAACGTGACCGTCACTTATTTGCACCGTGGTGTCCAGGAGGTGGACCTCCTCTTTAGATTGGTCCAGGCTGAGGTTGATGGTGGGGTGGAAGCTGTTGAAATCGAGGTGGAATTCTTCCAGGATTTCCTTCCCAGGGGTCCAGATGATGAAGATGTCATCAATGTAGCATAGGTAGAGAAGGGGTGTGAGTGGATGAGAGCTGAGGAAGTGTTGTTCCAGGTCAGCCATAAAAATGTTGGCATATTGTGGGGCCATTGGGGTGCCCATAGCGGTGCCACTGATCTGGAGGTATATATTGTCACTAAATTTGAAATAATTGTGCATGAGGATAAAGTCACAGAGCTCAGCAACCAGTTGTGCTGTGGCATCATCAGGGATACTGTTCCTGACAGCTTGTATTCCATCTGTGTGTGGGATGTTTGTGTATAGAGCCTCTACATCCATGGTGGCGAGGATTGTGTTTTCTGGAAGATCAACAATGCATTGTAGTTTTCTCAGGAAATCAGTGGTGTCGCGGAGATAGCTGGGAATGCTGGTGGCGTAGGGTCTGAGTAGAGAGTCCACATATCCGGAAAGTCCTTCTGACAAAGTGGGTATTCACCCACGAAAGCTTATGCTCCAATACGTCTGTTAGTCTGTAAGGTGCCCCAGGACTCTGTCGCTTTTACAGATCCAGACTAACATGGCTACTACTCTGATACCTGACACCATGCAAGGCACCTTCTACACATCTCAAGAAATAATCCTACCATCCTTTTGTTCACCCCCAAAGTACAGTAAAAACATTGTGGCACATTCTAGACATGTGCAGATCACGAAGAATCTACTTGAAATTAAGTATTCCAGGAAATCGTATTTCTTTTCCTATGAAATGAAGAGGAGACCGTATCCAAATAATCATTAGCAAGATAGCTAAAACATTGAATAGTGGAAGCTTCAAATAGAAGGCTTCAAATCAATCAATTCAAGAGGGCATCGTAGATCACTGTACCAGTGTCCAAATCATGAGTGGAGACTGCTTGCATCTCCGGATCAGATTGGTTAGTAACAATGTGTCATTATAGACCATGTTCTTTAAGTGCAACAAACTAGACACTCTTCCATGTGCTGTAAGTGGTACCCCGTGTTAGGCCAAATTCCTGTTCTAACTTTCCCTCAGTTTTGATTCTGATATTACTCATTCTTTGCATACTGCAAACTAGTGATGATGATATGAGGCAGAACGTAAATTTTTATTTCCTGTTTATCGTCTTTCTGTGATTAAGTTCTACACAAGTCCAAACCATTCACCTTTATAAATTGTAAATTTAATAATTGAATCTGGATTTCTATTGAAGTTGAAAGAATCGTATTAAGTGTTCAATGAAAGTTAGGGTTTTTTGTACACATACGTTTTCTTATATATTATTCCAATGCCTTTGAGAGAATTCATCTAAATAGTACAGGAAGGAGTTGTGATCAGGCTGACAAATTTCTAAATAGCGTGGATTACCCACAGATTCATTGCGGAGAGGAGAAAGACCAATTCTGTAAACTCGTGGAGAGGCTAATCCCAGAGAGCCATATTGTGACACTGGTGTGCAGGAGTAAGATTTATCCTCTGTCTTTGTCACTTGTTAATGATCTCTGTGGGCTAGATTGAGCTGCAAGGCTCGGCAGTGAGTAAAGAGTGGCACATTCCTGTGCCACTCCAGATAGACACTTGTGATTCGGTACTGCCATTCCTTCTTCCTTGATCTTCATGCTACTGCTGTTGCCATTTTAAGTAGCAGCAGCCTATTGTTGTTTGTTTACAGTGTGATAGCTCCTGAAATATGCTAAGCATTTCAAGACACACAAGACATATATTTCTGGCTCAAGTGTGTACAGTCTTCTGAGTTGGTATTGCTACTAGCCCCAACCCCAGCTGATATATGAAGCAACCTGTGCAAGAAAGCAGGGCTTTTTGCTTATGAAATGGCAGCAGAAAAAGAGGAAATTAATCCAAGTGAAAGTAAATAAAGTAGTCCAAACCAATTTAAAAAATGTTCATCCATTCCATTATTAAATATAACTGATAACTTTCTAGGAAGTAGTTTAAAATGATGTGAATAAAATTATGGTTGTGACACAAGCTAACAGAACCCAGGAAATTCAGTGCCATTATGCAGTGAGGGGGGTACTTCCTCAGACAGGTTATCACAGGTTTTGTTCATAAAGTTGGGTAAAGAATGGAAGGATCCTTATGGAAAGTAAAGTACCCCATCAGTTTGCAGTAAGTGGTTAACAGGAATAGATAAAGATTTGATTTGCTGACCTTATTTGTAATGTCAACATTAAGATCACTATTTTTTTTAATTAACTTAGGGATAAAATGGTTCCAGAGAGAGTGGGAACTTACAGCATCCAGTTTGCTTTTGCGATTGATAAGACAAATATACTCAGCAGTGAACAGGTTTGCTTCTGTGATGAATTATATATAGTTAGGTGTATATATAGTAGGAAATAAAGTATGTGTATTCTTTACAGTAAATGAAAGATGACTGATTTTAATAACATTTGAATTACTATTACAATTGGCTGATTTCAAAATCCATAACTTTATTTTTGGTAAGAACAGACCTTGAACAGTTGATTATCAAATCATGTTTTTATTGGCCTTTTAAGTAGGCAGACATATGCTGATAGACTTTTTTCATTTTGATCTGTTGTGTCTTCATAAATACCTCCTGACTATTTGTGTTAAAATATAAAATATAACATTTTTTTAAACTGTGTAATTTGTAAACTAGTAATACTTGTTATGGCCCTTTGAGTTGATGTTTAAGTTTTAAGAACATATTTTAGCCTGTACATTGTATTTGTTTCAGTATTGTTGGGCAGCCTACATATTATAGATGAAATTTCAGTTAATTGTGTTGTTCCTCTTACTTGCTTAAGATTATAATTGAAGTGGTACCTAATGATCCAGTGCAGTTGCTACCAGAATCTCCACCAGCTACTCCTGTAGTTTCAAATGTTCGAACTGTTGCCAGCCGGACTCTGATCAAGGATTTATGGCTCCATATAAAGGTAATGTTGTTTTGCTGCAAAGCAGTAGTTGGAGCAATAAATAAAGGATAGTTAAAAATGTGATGTATTTTGCTCATAAAAATTATCATTACCTTTAACTGTAAAATGTTGGATAAGTAGATCAATATCATTGGATGCAGCTGTTCAAAACTCAGAACTGTTTAAAAAACATTTTTAAAAAAAACTTGCTGTCTACATTACAAAATAAAAAATTGGGTTGCTTTTTTTTCCAAAAAGTATGAACATAGAAATTACATTACATGCTGTTATTTCCTTTACTATTTCTGTAGACTTGAATTTGTAAGTTGTTGACAACAGGTGGTGCTACTACCCCTGAAACGGATCTTTACTGGCTCCCAGTGGAGCAGATTACTGTCATACCAGTGAACAAGGTCCACAGCAATTATCTTCAATACACAGTAGTTTATTGAGAGAATTACACAAGCGGTAAAGGGTTACATCAAGCACATAATTCCTATGTTAGACTTTAAGAGCTATACATTAAGACCAGTACATTCCTCTTAATGAGTGTCTCTTTTACAAACATGCCTTGTGCTAGTCTCATGCAGTTCCTGCTTGGCAAACGGAGAGGGCGGTTACCAATTTTATAGATGGCTTCTTCCTTCCAGGTCTGTGGTGGTTCAGTGATGAGACAGAACACAGCTTTATGCAAGCAAACAGGCTGGTCAGCGGAGATGGGCTGTTCTGCCCCCCCGCCTTCCACCTTCTCCTTTTATTATATTTCTCCCCCTAAGCATTACACACTGCTACACAAAGGAATGTATGACGTTGATTCATATACTTAGTTACCATCCTCTATCTACTACAATCCTGGTTCTCAGGCCTTGAGCCCAGGCTAAGAAAGCCTCCCACAGTTGCTGTCCAAACAATCAAGTTCTCATGGTTCATATCTAGCCCTTGTCCTTGGATAGAGCAATGTGTGCATTGCTTCTAGGAAACAGTCAGGGTGTGCCCCGCCTGCTTCCAGGTGGAATAGCTAAACATTAACCCTTCATCTCCCCGTTTTTTATTTATTGATAGTTGGCCATCTCATGGTAGCCGTCAATTTGTTTTGTCATGCTATTTAACTCCCAGACAGACAAGGACATAACCTGGGGAGCTTTCCAGGGCAAAATTTTACAAAGTCTTAACAAGGAAGGAATACATTGTACACAGCAGCAGCAAAAAAATAAGCCTAATAATTACAAACACAAAATAACCAAAAGCTTAACATCTGCAATATAATCATCTAAAAGGGGTACACTTCTTTTACTACAATTGTGACCAGCAAAAGGCAATATAAGTGTCATTCTACTAAGACAGCAAAGGGTGCCATCACTTAAATTTGCAGGAATATAATTAAAGGTGCATGAACCACAAGTAAAAACCCATCCTGATGGTAGGATGATATGGCCATAATTATATAAAACATTAACAGCATGGGAACAATTTAAAAGGGGTTGAGAAATTTTTCGACAGCCCAAGGGCACCTTTGTACTAGTGCAGTTAACTACACGCGCACAGGTGACATTGTGAGCCCCGGCCGGGTACGGTGTGTGGAGGGATATAGCCGTGCGAGGCAGAGTATAGTTGGCCAGGCCCCAATTAGCCATGCTAGAGTACTGGGAGGAAAGATTAGCATAAGCAGAGAACAGTGTCTTATTCTCCATCTTCTCAGGATGATGACATACTGGAATAAGGCATGTACCTAACAAATCTCCGGCTGCTACAGAATTAGATAAACAAAAGTGGGTAACATTTGCTATGGAAGCCAATCTTTCCCATATGTTATATGTCATTCGGGCTTGTAACGGGGGAGGCACTTCCGAGCCAACCCCTACAGGAAATAGCAGGCACAAAAGGCACACAATCATCACAGAATTAGCAGTGATTTGGGCGAGAATCGCCACAAACAAAGTCTCAGGAGTCTCTGGCTGTTGATCTGCTGCCAGTCTTCGTTGGGCCGCTGCGACCAATGCTTTTACTGCTCCCCATGTCACGGGCTGGCTTGGGACGCTACGCCTCCTCCGTCTCCGTCCCACTGTTATCGACCCGGGGGGCAACGCAGTCTCCTCCAAGGTCAGCTGAAACTCTGGTATGGGATTCGACAGCCCCTGGTGCCATGCCATGTTGTTTAAGTGCCGGTCGCACACACCGAGCTGGAACCCACAACGGTCCTGCAGGGAGAGACACAGCAGCATATCCCCGACCCCAAGTGATTAGAGGTACTGGGCCCAGCCACTGTGGATCGGGCAGCTGACGGTAAAAGACACGCGGTCTTTCCAGTACCTCAGATTTGTGAAAATGCCGATCCGCAGGGGTCTGCTGATCTGCATTCAGTGTTAAATTATTTAAAGTAAACAAAAGGATATGCATTTGTTGTTAAATGTCTCCTAAGGTTCAGAGACGCAGCTCCCCTTGTTTTAATTGTTTATTTAGCAAGGTTTCGAGTGTGCGATTGGCACATTCAACAATGGCTTGGCCCGTGGAATTATAAGGGATTCCGTGTTTAAGACGGACGTCCCAGCGGGCACAAAAGGTGGAGAGGGCTGCAGAGCAGTAGGCTGGGGCATTATCTGTTTTAATTTGGCAGGGGCGACCCATAACAGAAAAGCAGGCCAGCAAATGGTGAATAACTTTGTTAGTGGCTTCCCCACATTGTGGGGAAGCCCAAAAGAAAGCCTGAATAAGTATCAACGGAAACATGTAAAAACAAATAGGGGCGGAATTGTGGCACATGAGTAACAGCCATCTGCCACAGCTGATTTGCTGCGGTACCTCGGGGGTTAACGGCATAAGAAAAAGTAGGAGCAGCAGCAGCACAGTGGGGGCAGGAACGAACAATGAAATGTGCATGATCAGCAGGAATGTGAAACTGCCGGGCCAAAACAGAGGCAGACTAATGCTTTCAATGGGGTCAGAAAAAAGGGAATTTACCTGACCACGCAACACGCGATCGGCGCGTGCATTGCCCTCAGTGAGTGGCCCAGGCAGAGGGGTATGACTGCAAATATAAGCAACAAAGTAAGGGAAATGACAAGTGGCAAAAAGGTGCTGCAAAAACAAAAACAGGCGAAGGAGGTCTGCATCAACCTGAGGGGTAATGAGGGCAAGGGGTAAATGATCAATTACCTAATAAACATAATGGGTATCCACAATTAAATCAAAGGGACAATCAGCAAAAGGTTGAAAGGCCAAAATAACAGCAGCTAATTCTGAGGGCAAAGGGGGATGGTAAAAAAACAATCTTTTAAATCTAACACACAAAGTTGATCGGTTTGAGGAATTAAATTTGGATTTGGCAAGCCAAATTGCAAGGGGCCCATAGGTTGGATGCGTTTATTTATTTCCCTTAAATCATGTAACAGCTGCCAAGCACCCGATTTTTTCTTAATAACAAACACCGGGGTGTTCCAGGGACTAGTGGAGCTCTCCAGTCACTGTGCTTGCAAATGCTGCTGCACAAGCGAATGAAGTGCTTTTAGCTTTTTTAGAGGGAGGGGCCACTGGTCAATTTATACGGGCTTTAAGGATTGCCATACCAAGGGTAAGGCGGAGGGCACGGTGGATGAGGGAGGGTTTTGGGCCATCAGATGTTAATATCGAGGGTGGTGTCTAACTTTGTAAGTAAATCACGGCCCCAAATATTGAGGTGGACAGGGAGCACAAAAGGGCGGATTGTAGCAAGGGCACGGCCTCCTGGTTTAGAGACCGTGACCCAAGACAAACTTTGGCGCCCGGGTTTGCTACCCCCAATCCCCCACAACTCTTTAGAAGGAACTGTTGGCCAACTGACTGGCCACTCCGGATCACGAATCACCGTAACGTCAGCTCCAGTGTCCACCAGCCCTGTAAAAGGAACATCATTTAAGAGAAGTGTTAACTGAGGTTTCGAGGGGCGGACTGACATTGTCAGAGCAACAAGTGGAGAAGACGCGCTGTGAGACGGCGAGTGAGACAACGTCGATCCAAAGCCGCCTCCGCCCCGAGTTCGATCCTCGGCAGCTGGCACCTGATAGGGGACTAAAATCAATTGTGCAATTGACCGTCCACGCGGGAGCGACTGTGGAAGATGAGTCCATACCTGAACCTTAATAATGCCAGTGTAATCAGCATCAATGACCCCTGGAATGACAAAAAAGCCCTGTTTCCCAGCATGTGAGCGAGGGAGAACAAGACCTACAAAGCCGGCAGGGAGAGGTCCCGTCACCTGTGTAGGTATGGCACAGACCTCCCCTGGCAGCCGAAAGTCAGTGTCCTCCTGCATGATCAAATCAAGCCCTGCACTTCCAGCAGTCGCCGCCCTCATAGAGTCTATGGATTCCAAGGCAGAGGAGCGATTGCCTGAGTAGGAAACACCCCCGTTTGGCCCTGGGTTCGGGGGGGACCCGTCGCGCAGTTTCCCGACCCGCTACGACACTGATTAGCCCAGTGATAACCTTTGCCACACTTGGGGCACTTCTTTGAGGGTCGGGCTGGTGCCTTAGATGAGCGGCACTCCCGCTGAAAATGACCCTCCTTACCACAGCGGTAACAGCGCTTCCCCTCCTTCCCAGTTTTTCTGAGGGCGGCAGCCAGAACTCCAGCCTTGTGGGCTTGTGTGCCAATGTTCTGGCACGCCCGCAGCATGTCTGAGAGCTCTAAAATACCAGAGGCTTGTGCTGCCTGGAGAGCACGGTGGCAATCCTCGTTTGCATTTTCAACTGCCAATTTTAACAGGAGCTCGTGAGCTGCCTCAGTGTTATCCACCTGTCGGAGGATAGCCTCCTGCAATCTGTTGGTAAAATCCAAAAAGGACTCTGAGGCACCCTGACGGATACTGACAAAGCTTTTGGTAGGCTTGCCTGAATCCGGGACCTTCTTGAAAGCATGCTGGGCACAGGTGGAAATAATGGGGAAGACGGCCTGAGGGAGCTGAGACTGCATCTCAATAGTAGCAAACGGGCCCTCCCCTGCCAAATGCTCATAAATGATACCGCGCTCTCTATGAGCTTGGCGTTCTGCCATCTGCCGATACTCACTAAGCCAAATAACATACTGACTGGGTGACAACATCATGCGCAGCAGCGTTTTCCAATCCTCAGGGATTAGGGAGTACCCAGTACCCATCCCTTCAATGAGACCACGCACAAAGGTGCTAGTCAGGCCAAATTCACGAATTGCTTTCTTTACCTCTCTAACCACCGAGTATGGCAGAGTGTTCCAGGTGCCCACGGGGTTGCCCTGGTCATCATTCTGCCAGGTCACCGGGCAAACGGAGACCAGATCAGCCAGCTCCTCCGCTGTAAGATCTGATCGAGCTTTTGCTGCGTGAACCATTTGTTGCACCAGCGAAAGCTTCTGAGCAGATGCAGATGACCCTCCGGGGGGCCCCACGGGGGGAGGGTGATCACACACCGGCTCCGGTGGGGAAGGCCAGGGAGGCGGTGGTAATAGAGGCACTGGGGGCGAAGCAGGGGGAGGGATGGCTGCAGGAGCGGACGGGGGTGGCGGGATCGGCAGCCCCTCTGTTGGTGCTGGAGAGGGCCTTTCCGAGGCGACACGCTGTGTCGCATCGCCAGGAGGGGGGATGGCTGCAGGAGCGGACGGGCGTGGCGAGATCACCAGCCTCGCAAGGGAGCGCCTGTCGGAGGCGACACGCTGTACCATGTCGCGGCAGAGGTGCCAGGCATGTAAAGCCTGCACGGGCGCCCGAGGCTCTTCGTGCAATGTCTGGCCCAATCGCTCCCAGTCCGCTAGCTTAAGGCTTCCGGCTTCAGGATACCACGGGCACTTGGCACGCACCTCCTGTAGCAGGAGAGTAAGTGCTCGAGCCGGGCAGTCATGCTGAGCCTTACGCAGCAAATACTGCAGCTCATTGCGGTGTTGCACTTGCAAAGCAGAGAGGGAGCTTCCCATACTTACCACAATGAAAAATACTCACCGGGATCCACGAAGCGGATGAGTGACGCGTCTGAAACCCTTGCCGGGCGAGGTGAGTGCTGAGGGCCCCACGTTTGGGCGCCAGTTGTGGCGGTTCAGTGATGAGACAGAACACAGCTTTATGCAAGCAAACAGGCTGGTCAGCGGAGATGGGCTGTTCTGCCCCCCCGCCTTCCACCTTCTCCTTTTATTATATTTCTCCCCCTAAGCATTACACACTGCTACACAAAGGAATGTATGACGTTGATTCATATACTTAGTTACCATCCTCTATCTACTACAATCCTGGTTCTCAGGCCTTGAGCCCAGGCTAAGAAAGCCTCCCACAGTTGCTGTCCAAACAATCAAGTTCTCATGGTTCATATCTAGCCCTTGTCCTTGGATAGAGCAATGTGTGCATTGCTTCTAGGAAACAGTCAGGGTGTGCCCCGCCTGCTTCCAGGTGGAATAGCTAAACATTAACCCTTCACAGGTCTGTTCTTCTCAGCCCTCCGATCTGTCTGAGATTCCCTCAAGACAAGGCCTTGGTTGCCTTGAGACCCCTCTAGTTCACAGTCTTACTCGAGCCTAACAGCTTTGCTTCTTCAAGTGTCAGTTAAGGAATCCTAGTCACAGTAATTTACTTTGCTTGATTCTTATACTCTTTTTCCTCAAAGGAGTCACATGTCTTAAAAGCATTCCCAGTGGGCGTGTGGTTATTAATTTAGTATTTTAGAAGGAGCTAGGGGGATGGTACCGAACGAAACTCCTCAATCATTCACTCTGGCTCTCTGCATGGTGTCCTTGCTGTAAGGTCACTATAACCAGGTCAACCTGTGCTCCATGCTGGAACTTTATACATGTGATAATTACTTTTGCATGGGCCCATATTTGCAAACTAATAGGTTCAATATCGATTTCACACGCAGACTTTGCTAGTCCTTTATCAAATCTGCTTCTGTTTAAAGGGGACCCTCCTCCCAGGATCCTCTGCAGCCCTTCAGCCATGTCAAGTTATGTTCACACCATTCATTCAGTATGTCCACACTAATTTGGCACCATCCCAACATAGGTCTTCTACTTTTATTCCTTTATATTCAAGATGGTGAGAAACTCGCACCTTAAACTGTTAATCCTACAAGTTACTCTGGTGTAGAGTGTAACTCTGAAAGTAAGCCACATGCTCTAGATGGTGCACTCACACCCCTCTTCTCCCGCTACCCCCCCAAAAAAGAAAAGAGAACCAGATTATTACAAGAGCCACAGAAGGTGAGCTCTTCCATGATTGCTCTTTGTTCTGCTGGGGGAAAGATTTGAACATCTTGTTATCATTCCCTCGCATCAGCCAAGACACACTTGGAGACATCTTAACAAGGATGGATCAGTCCTTGGAATTCTGAAAAAAACAGATTGTCCTTGCCGATCAAGGACTCACAGGATGTAAGTCTAGAAATCTTCCTGAACCTACAGATGAAGTCCAATTCTAAAGGAAAAAAAACATGAGTCCCATCCCAGCTTCTTAAGAGGGTTAATCGTGTTACTTGGCAACTCTGACTCCTTCTGAAGAAAAATCTAAAGAGCTCTTTTAGAGATGTTCCCTTTCATTTCCTCTCCAATTAAGTCAAGTTGTGAAGAGTGTACCATCGCCTTCCTCCTTCCCTCCTTCCTTGCAGGAAAAATCCAAAACGGAATAACTAGAAAAGTCAATCCTCTGGGAATCACAAGTCACCACCCTCTTGTCCTCTTCCCTGTCCCCCCCACCCCGCCCAAATCTTCCAACCCCCCCACAAGGACAAGAGAACCAAGAAGACTGAAAAATAAAATCAGGAAAAAAAGCCAGAAATCACCACAGATTTTCATCTCCTTCAATAAGTGCTAGTTCTTCTTTGAGTGCTTGTTCACATCCATTCCACATTAGGTGTGCACGTGTTGCGTGCACGAGCGTCGGAAACTTTTCCCCTTAGCAGTTCTTATCAGGCTAGTGAGGCCCCCCACGACTGGCGCCACTGTACCGTGCATATATACCCCTGCTGCCCAACCCCCTCCAGTTCCTTCTTACTGTCTGTGACGGCGCTGGAACAACCTCTCTCTCTTGTATGAGAGCAGTCCCTTAGCCTTTCTCTTGTAGATAAAAAGGGTTTTTTTCTTTCTCTCCTGCTGGTAATAGCTCACCTTACCTTATAGCTCTCGTTACAGTGTGTATGGTAACACCCATTGTTTCATGTTCTCTGTGTATATAAAATCTCCCCACCATATTTTCCACTGCATGCATCCGATGAAGTGAGTTGTAGCTCACGAAAGCTTATGCTCAAATTTGTTAGCCTCTAAGGTTCCACAAGTACTCCTGTTCTTTTTGCGGATACAGACTAACACGGCTGCTACTCTGAAATCTGTTGTCAGTTAGTTAGCATACACTTTGTTGTGGACACTTAAGTGATTAGGTGCTTGGAGGCTTCCAACACCTGCCGCGGGCCCACGGGTTTAAGGCTTGTGCCACATGCCGCAAGCCTATGCTAGTTAGTGACCCCCATCGGCTCATGTCTATGTTATCTGGGGGAAGAACATCAGACTGAGCGGTGTAAGATTTGCAAGGCGTTCAAGTCAAGAACAAAAAAAGAAAAAGACTTCCGTTTAAAGCAGTTGTTGATGGAAGCCACATTACAGCCACCAGGCCTGGAGTGCCCAACACCGGCTCCAGCTTCCTCAGTATATAGTGCCCCCAGAGCCGTCAGGAGACCCGGCACCGGCTAAACACCGAAAGCTGTCGGCCCCACAGCACCAGATTAGGTCCCGGCACCGCTCATCCTCCCCGGTGCAGGCCATGGTGCAGCCAAAAGGAAGGCACGGACATTCCCCGCAGAGGAGGCCGGCGCCTTCCAAGGCCCCGAGCGCTGATAAGAGTGGAAAGGCCACTGTACCGGCGCCGGCACTGGCAGCTCCAGCGCCACAAGTCCCACCGAGCCCAGGCCTAAGTGAGCTCAGTGCGGACGATGGGCTCGAGAACTTAATGGATCAGCCCTCCATGCCTGGCACCTTTGAGGTGGCAAAGGACCACATTGAGCTGTCAGCGACGAGCCCCCTCCCGTACAGGGAGAATCCTCCGGCACCCATGCCACGGGTGCCGTCGAGGGGTAAGCTGGCAGTGGTGTGCCGTTCGAGGACACCGTCCCAGCACCGCTCCTGGAGTTGGTCCCGGTCAAGCTCCACGTCTGTGGACTCCCAGTTACCTGCGGCTCAGAAGGAAGTCGCGGTACTGGGAGTGGATCGGCACAGGAATTAACGGACGAGGTACGATCCCCGGCACCGGGAGGAGTCGAGACGGCCCTCGCTGGAGGACTCCCGCAGGTGCTGATCCCAGTCCCGAGAATGCCAGTCCCAGTCCAGATCCCGTTCCCAGGGATATCGGTACCAGTCTCGCTCCCATTCCGTTAGGAGCCGCTCATCAACCTCCCGCCGGCACAGATCGTTGGCACCGCTGTGGCCTTCGTGGTTGGTGTCACCGCAGTCCGGCGCCAACTCCGGCTGTTACAGTCACTTGCACCATTCTCTGGACAGCAAGGACCCTCAGATGGGATGGCACCCCCAATGGGGGCTGCCAGGTCATTGGCCCTTCTGTACTCCTTGGGCCTATCAACAGCACCAAGGGGCCCCATCCAGGGCGAGCTACTCGGTGCAGCGATCCTGGTCCCCACACCGACGCCTGACAGCGCCGGAAGCCACATTATCTGGGCCTCCAGCGTCCCCCGGGGGAAACCAGAGAGAACAGCACCGAGTCTGGTGCGTCCTGAAGTCTCCCGCCCCAGCACGAGTTGGAGGCCCCTCCCGCGGGTGAAGGGGAGCAGGAAGACCAGCCAGAGGGGGCTGAGCAGCTGCTAACCTCTTCGTCATCCCTGGATGAGGTGGCGGGAACAGTGGTGTCCAGCCTCCACCCATAGACCACAGAGCCCACCAGGAGCTACTGCGTAGGGTTGCCCAGAACTTGGGGCTGCAGGTCGAGGAGACGGTTGAGCAGGAGAACCCCATGGTGGACATTTTGAGCCCCGAAGGTCCATCTAGAATAGCGCTTCCACTCATTAAGACCATCCAATCGAATTATAAGACTATATGGCAGACCCTGGCCTCCAGCGCTCCAACGGCCAAGAGTGTGGAGCGCAAGTACTTTGCCCCATCAAAGGGCTGCGAATTCCTATTTTGCCACCCAAGTCCGTGCTCCCTGGTGGTCTCGGCGGTGAACAAAAAGGAGCGCCATGGTCAACAGGCCCCGGCACCTAAGGACAAGGAGGCAAAACACCTGGACCTTTTTGGCAGAAAGGTGTACTCATCGGGGGGCCTTCAGCTGAGGATTGCTAACCAGCAGGCCATCCTCAACAGGCATAATTTTAATTCCTGGGCAACGGTGGGGAAGTTTAAGGACAACCTCCTGCAAGGTTCCCAACGAGTTTACGGCCCTGGTGGACGAGGGTAAGGCAGTGGCTAAGATCTCTCTCCAGGCCTCCCTGGTTTCAGCAGACGTGGCGGCCAGAACAATCGCATCGGGGGTGGTCATGAGGTGCTCGGCATGACTGCAGGAGTCAGGCCTGCCGCCTGAGGTCCAGAGTACACTCCAGGACCTCCCCTTTGAAGGGTCTGGGCTCTTTTCGCACCAGACAGATGCAAGGCTGCATAGCCTCAAGGACTCGAGGGCTACACTTAAGTCGCTGGGTATGCACACCCCGGTGATGCAGAGGAAGCCCTTTAAGCCGCAGCCTCCCCCTCAGCATCAGCACCAGCCTCATCACAGGCACGAGCCTTACCATAGGCGAGGCAGGGATAATAGGTGACGGCGCAATAATAACAATAATAGTGCGCCGGGCCAGAACCAAGGTCAGCACAAATCCCAGCCGGACACTAAGCCAGGCTTTTGAAGGTGCACTCGAGGACAGCGAACCAGACCAGTCACCGGATCTGTCCCCTTGTTTCCTGAACCACCTGGCCCGTTTCTCCCAGACATGGTCCAGCATTACTTTGGACCATTGGGTCTTACGCACAGTACGGAATGGGTACTCGCTGCAATTCTCTTCCCTCCCTCCCACCCCCCTTCCCTGTCCCTCTTCAGGGACCCCTCTCATGAGCATCTCCTAGAGAAAAAGGTTCACTCACTGCTACAAGCGGGGGCGGTGGAGGCTGTGCCGCACGGCCTAAGGTGGAAAGGTTTCTACTCCCAGTACTTCCTCATCCCCAAGGCCAAAGGGGGCCTTCGTCCTGTTTTAGACCTGCGAAAGCTCAACAAGTTGCTGGTCAAGGCGCGGTTCTGCATGGTCTCTCTGAGCACCATCATCCATTCCCTGGATCCAGGAGGCTGGTACGCTGCCATCGACATGAAGGACGCATACTTTCATATCGCCATCCACCCAGCTCATTGGTGGTTCTGGCACTTCACCGTGGGCCAAGAGCATTACCAGTTTGCAGTTCTCCCGTTTGGTCTAGCTGCCGCGCGGCCCCACGGGTGTTCATGAAATGTAGGGCGGCGGTGGCAGCCTTCTTACGGAGGCAGAGGGTCTGGGTTTACCCGTACCTCGACAATTGGCTCTTGGTTGATCTATCTGGAGCGGAAGGGCAGGGCCACATGGAGGTGGCCCTGAGATTGTTTTGTGAGCTGGGGCTCCTGGTCAATGTCCCCACCCAGGCAGGGACTCCCTGGACTTGGAAGTGACAGCCCCAATGGACATGCTGGACTCCCTGCAGTGGTGGCAGTCCCAGCCTGTGGTTTGCGAAGGCATCCCCTTTGCTACCCCACAGCTGGACCTGATGCTGGTGACAGACGCCTCAGACCACGGATTGGGGGCTCACCTGGGGGACCTCAGGACTCAGGGCTTGTGGTCCAGAGCAGAGTGGTCGCTTCATATCAGTGTGAAGGAGCTCAGGGTGGTTCGTCTAGCCTGCCAGACCTTTCACGTCACTCTGAGTGGTCACAACGTGACAATTCTGACAGACAACACTACCACCATGTTTTATAAAAACAAGCGGGGCAGGGCCTGTTCCTTGCCGCTCTGTCGCAAGGCTCTCCTACTCTGGGACTTTTGTATAGCCCATGCCATTCTCCTTGAGGCATCCTATCTCCTGGGGGTTCAAAACGAGCTGGCAGACTGCCTCAGCAGATCGTATCGCATGCACGAGTGGACGCTCAGAGCAGACGTCTTGCTTTCGCTCTTCCACAGGTGGGAGTTTACCTGGGTATACCTGTTTGCCACCAGCTGAGGGCTCTCACCTCTGAGCCACCATATATAGTGTTTTACAAGGATAAGGTTCAGCTCCGACCGTATATAGTGTTTCACAAGGATAAGGTGCAGCTCTGATCGCACCCCAAGTTCCTCCCTAAGGTGGTCTCGCAATTCCATTTGGGCCAGGACATTTGTCTGCCAGTGTTTTTTTTCCAAAACCCCATACGGACCCGAGTCACCACAGCCTACACACCCTGGATGTCCGTCGAGCACTGGCGTTCTATTTGGAGCACACCAAACCCTTTCTTAAATCTGTGCAGCTGATCGTGGCCATAGCTGAGAAGATGAAAGGCCTCCCGGTGTCAGCACAGGGGATCTCGTATCTTGGATAACAAGCTGCATCGAGGGGTGCTATGAGCTTGTAGGTGTTCCGGCCCCAGCAGTCACAGCCCACTCGACCAGGGCGCAAGCGACTTCCACTGCTTTCCTGGCACAGGTCCCGATCCAGGAGATCTGAGAGTGGTGGCTACTGTGTTAAGATAGAATATTAGAAAGTAGGACTAGAAGGGACCTCAGTAGGCCATCTATTCCAGCCCCCGCACTGAGGCAGGACCAAGTAACCCAGGCCATCGCTGACAAGTGTTTTGCCTAACCAGTTCTTAAAAACCTTCAATATCAGGCAATCCATAACCTCCCTTGGAAGCCTATTCCAGTGCTTAACTATCCTTAACGTTTTTCCTAATATCTAACCTACATTTTCTGTGCTGCAGATTAAGCCCATTACTTTTTGTCCTACCTTCAATGGATATGAAAAACAATTGATCACTGTCCTCTTTATAACAGGCCTTTCATAAATTAGAAGATCCTTTTCAGGTTTCCTCTCAGTATTCTTTTCTCAAGACTAAAAATGCCAAGTTGTTTTTTTTAACCTTTCCTCATAAGTCATGTTTTCTAAGTGTAGCAGGGCCCGCTTTGCTCCTGTCTCTGCTCTGTTCCAAAAGCCACTCAGAGACTCTGGGGCTCAGCAGTCACTGGTCCAGTTTATTTACAGTACCACCACCGCACCATATACAGCTTGGGGATTTCAGCCTTAAGGACTTCTCAGCCTCTGCATCCAGGAGGGAAAAGCTACTGCTCTCCTTCCAGTCTCTGGCTTTCCTCTGGCTTCCTTCCTCTGGGCCTGTTTGTAGCCCCGGGCCAATGAGTTTGTCAGCTGTTTCCCATTTGCCAATCAGGTGCAGGTTTCTCTAGCCAGCTCCAGTTTACGTCCCTCAGTTGGAACTGGCATGCCAGAGGGCTGGCTCAGGAGCTCCTGCCCAACACCCTTCACACTAAACTTTATCATTTTGTTGCTCTCTTCTGAATTCTCTCCAAATTGTCCAAAATGTGGGGCCCAGAACTGGCCCTGGTACTTCTACTGAGGCATCACCAGTGCTGAGCAGAGCAAGATGATTACCTCCCATATCTTACATATGACATTCCTGTAAATACACCCCAAAATGATATTAGCATTGTTGACTTGTATTTAATTTGTGGTCCATTGTAACCCCCATATCCTCTTCTGGAGTACTACCAGCTAGCCAGTTATTCTCCATTTTGTATTTGTGCATTTGATTTTTCTAGGCCTAACTGTGGTGCTTGCACTTGTCTTTATTGAGTTTCATCTTGTTGATTTCAGACCAATTTTCCAATATGTTCAGGTCATTTCAAATTCTAATGCTATCATCCAAAGTGCTTGCAATCCCTTCCACCGCGGTGTCAGCTGCAAATTTTGTAACTGTGCTCTCCACTCCATTATCCAAGTAATTAATGAATAGTATCAGATGCAGGACAGACCCCTGTGGCATCCCACTAGATATGTCCTCCCACTACTCTGAGTATGGTCTTTCAACAAGTTGTGCACCCACCTTATAGATCCTGCCAGAGAAAGCATATGCACAGACTAAAGCCAATAATAAATATCTCCCATCCAAAACGAAAACCTTCAGAGGTCATGAGGGAGGAGTGGGGAACTCCTGAAAATAGTTAATTAGCGAGCCTTGAGATTGTGCAGGCCCCAGAATGGAAGAAATGTGTCTTTGTGATCTCCACTGTTGATACAGTGGTGACATCCTTACCAGAGGATAATGGATAATTCCTGTTAAGAGGGATGTTTTTTCCAGAGATCCTGTAGACAGGAAGATAGAAGCCACCCTGAGAGAGAACTTCAGAGCCTTTTCAGAGCCCTAGTGGCAACCAAATGCTTTGCTAGAGTGTCAGTAAGTGATGTAATGTCCTAAAAATATTCAATGCCCACAACCATGGCAAATTCTGTCCATACTAAAGAAGATATTCCTAACTATAACATTAGTGATGAAGTGTTCCAGGGATTCCATGATCCTTGCTGTGAGACCAATGTCAACCAGTTCAGTGGTCAGATGCCAACTTTAGCTTTACACTCGGTCAGTAGATAACTTCTACAAAACAAATTTGAGTACCATTACTACTATTTCAAGTGATTATCCACATATTTCACTTCTGGTGCACATGTATACCATAAATGTGAGATCAGATTCTTTTAAGCTAGTAGCGTCTGTTGGTGCTGCCTCTCCATCCTTGATGTGCTCATGGTTCCAACCCAAGGACATAAAAGGCTGAGTCGAACAACCATCCCTCAGTTCCTTCTTACTGCCCATTGCAACAAGACAGAACCCCCGCAGCATCTGTTTACTTTGCACACCATGCAATCTCTTGTTAGCTAGTAAGTGTAGATAGTGTATTTACTAGTTTGCTTACATGCCTTGGCCAAAAAAATTAAAAACCTTTATAATGTGTTAGGGAATACTCCCAATTCCGGAACTCTCACCAATATGGCTGAAACAATTCCCTGGGATTTAAAACTTGCCCCTTTTGTGATGCTGCTGTTCCACTCGATGTCCATTCTAGGTGCCTGTTTTTCCTTGGTGAGGGTTATCCCTGATAAATGCTCTGTTTATCTTTCTCCAAATGAACCCAGAAAGCTCTCTCTACTGGAATGTTCAATGAAGGCATCTTCAGATCCAGGAGTGAAAAATCCTGTCAAGCCTGAATAGAAACTTTTGGCTAGTGCTCCTGTGAGCTGCAGTTCTACTCTCCAAGGATCACTGCTTTTACCTAGAACTTTACATAACAAAAACTAGCAGAGTTTCAAACTAGAAGAGTTTGAAAGGTTGTGTAACAGCACCACCTGGTGATTCCTTCTATAACAACATTCACCCTAAATCAAGGGTTCCAAAACTGGATTGCGCCTTCAGCGGATGGAGTCGTGGCAGTCCCTGGTGCGTGGAGGACAGCACTTTGTTCCGTGCAGTGTGACCTCACTCATGCTGTGCTCATGAGATCAAGCTGTACGGAGGATGTAATTTTGCTCTATAAAATGGCATCTTCAGATGATGTCTGGGGTCTTAGGAGGAAATAATTCATTAAAATGCGTTCATGCTGGCAAAGAGTTTGCGGGGGGAAGTTTGCTGTCCTAAATATTCAGTGCAAGTCTTATTCATGACCTACACAAATTCATTTTTATGTTTTCTTTTTTATTAAGGATGAATACAACAACAGTACAGGAAATAATTTGGTTGGCAAGGTAATAGCTGTAATTAAGAGTTCCAGTGAAGAAGATACAGAGATCCCAGTCTTTCAGGGGAAAGTTAAAACAATTGAGTTTCCATTTAACAGAGGATCTGCTGAAATTGTTGTAAGTGTTTTAATCACAATGAAAAATGCATTTTTATTTGAGGGTAACATTTCAGTCATTTTAATTAAATATTTTTTAATGGAATTCCTTGTTTTTTTCCATAGATTCATAGATTTTAAAGCTAAAAGGGACCATGAGACTATCTAATCTGACTTCCTGTATATCAGAGGCCATCAGATATCACTGTTATCTGTGTATTGAGCCCAATAAGTTGCTTTGACTAAAGCAGGTTGTCTAGTAAAGCATCCATTCTTGATTTGAAGACATCAAGAATCCACCACTTGCCTTGGTAGTTTGTTCCAATGGTCTGTTATACCCATTATTCAGAATTTGTGCTTTATTTCCAATTTGAATTTGTCTGGTTTCAGTTTCTAGCCGTTAGTTCTTATTACACCTTTCTCCACTAGATAAGAGCGCTTTTGTACCTGGTATTTTCCCCTCCTGAAGATTACATATGCACTCTAATCAATTCACCTCTCAGACTTCTTTTTGATAAGCTAAACATATTGAGGTCTTCTTGAAATGTAGAAAAGGAATTTGTGAGTGACAGCACAAGAAGTATATTACGCTCTTAGTCCTATAATAGTTTTTCTTTTATACTGAGCAATTTATTTAAAACTTTTCAGTGGGAAGGGGGGAAATTACTTAATTTCATGGAGTGCCATTCTCGAGGAAAATGCTGGATAGTGCTTCACACTAGCTTCTGGAAGCAGAAATTAAAAAAAGTCT
The DNA here is from genome assembly GCF_965140285.1 of Lepidochelys kempii. NCBI lineage: Eukaryota > Metazoa > Chordata > Testudines > Cheloniidae > Lepidochelys > Lepidochelys kempii. The sequence continues at coordinate 85,056,228 of NC_136381.1, forward strand.
CTCTCCAACCACTAGCACTTGGCCTCAGAGAGCCAGTTTGGCAGCCAAACTCCATTCTTCTGCCTCAACAGCAAAACTGACAGTGTTGCAGTCTCCCTCTGGTTATGCTATGAACCTTCTTTCTTTCCTGGTTATCTTTCCCTGGTTTTCAGCTGTCCTGCTTGTTTTTTTCATTCTGGCATGGTAAGATCCTACTGCTTTGGACAGGAACTCCTGTTGTACCCCTCTCTCCCTTGAGGGAATGAGGGAGTACTTCTGTAGTGACCATCTTCAGCGACCCCTGTATGTCTTCTCCTTCCAGTAGCAGGTTGACTTGTAAAGGTATATCTGCATTGCCAGGTGAAGATGTGATTATAGCATGGTTTGGCATACCCCGTGTTAGCTTTAATGTAGCTAGCACAGGTAACAATAGCCGGATGGTGGCACGGACTTCAGCACAGGCTAGCAATCAGAATACCAGCCCTCGAGGGCATGTTTACACTGCAGCTCGGAGCTTACCTGCCAGCCCAGATAGACTTGTTTGTGCTAGCTTAGCTAAAAATAACTGTGGATGTGGTGGAACTCGCAGCAACTCAGACTAGCCCATCTCACTCCTGGGACCAAGCTTGGATGGCTAGCCCAAACTGCTGCAATTGCTGCAGCATCTATACTACAGTTTTTAAAGTGCTAGCAAGTCTGTCTACCTGGGCTGAGAGGCATGGTCCGGAATGCAGCGTAGACATACCTTTGAGGGCTGATACTCTGATTGCTAGTCTGTGTTGAAGTCCATGCCTCCACATCTGTCCTATTATTGTTACCCATTAAAGCTAACACAGGTATGCCTATCCATGCTACAATCATACCTTTACTTGGCAACGTAAACATAGCCGAATAACCACCAGTGCTCCCATTTATAGTATCTGAGAGCCTTTTGGTTTCATATAACTTAATGTATATGAGTAGACCTACCAAACTCAATGGGTCTATTCATGTGCATTAAGTATTTGCAGGATTGAGGTCTTTGTTAGTTATGAAACAGCTTTTTACTTTTTATTCAACTGTAATTTTGCCTCAGAAATTCAGGGATATTCTTAAATTTTGACAGCATTCCATAGAATCATAGAATATCAGGGTTGGAAGGGACCTCAGGAGGTCATCTAGTCCAACCCCCTGCTCAAAGCAGGACCAATCCCCGACTAAATCATCTCAGCCAGGGCTTTGTCAAGCCTGACCTTAAAAACTTCTAGGGAAGGAGATTCCACCACCTCCATAGGTAACACATTCCAGTGTTTCACCACCCTCATAGTGAAAAAGTTTTTCCTAATATCCAACCTAAATCTCCCCCACTGCAACTTGAGACCATTACTCCTTGTTCTGTCATCTGCTACCACTAAGAACAGTCTAGAGCCATCCTCTTTGGAACCCCCTTTCAGATAGTTGAAAGCAGCTATCAAATCCCCCCTCATTCTTCTCTTCTGAAGACGAAACATCCCCAGTTCCCTCAGCCTCTCCTCATAAGTCATGTGTTCCAGTCCCCTAATCATTTTTGTTGTCCTCCGCTGGACTCTTTCCAATTTTTCCACATCCTTCTTGTAGTGTGGGGGCCAAAACTGGACACACTACTCCAGATGAGGCCTCACCAGTGTCAAATAGAGGGGAACGATCACGTCCCTCGATCTGCTGGCAATGCCCCTACTTATACATCCCAAAATGACATTGGCCTTCTTGACAACAAGGGCACACTATTGACTCATATCCAACTTCCCGTCCACTGTAACCCTTAGGTCCCTTTCTGCAGAACTGCTGCCGAGCCATTCGGTCCCTAGTCTGTAGTGGTGCATTGGATTCTTCCGTCCTAAGTGCAGGACTCTGAACTTGTCCTTGTTGAACCTCATCAGATTTCTTTTGGCCCGATCCTCCAATTTGTCTAGGTCCCTCTGTATCCTATCCCTACCCTCCAGCGTATCTACCACTCCTCCCAGTTTAGTGTCATCTGCAAACTTGCTGAGGGTGCAATCCACACCATCCTCCAGATCATTTATGAAGATATTGAACAAAACTGGCCCCAGGACCGACCCCTGGGGCACTCCGCTTGATACTGGCTGCCAGCTAGACATGGAGCCATTGATCACTACCTGTTGAGCCCGACAATCTAGCCAGCTTTCTATCCACCTTATAGTCCATTCATCCAGCCCATACTTCTTTAACTTGCTGGCAAGAATACTGTGGGAGACAGTGTCAAAAGCCTTGCTAAAGTCAAGGAAAAACACGTCCACTGCTTTCCCCTCATCCACAGAGCCAGTTATCTCATCATAGAGGGCAATTAGATTAGTCAGGCATGACTTGCCCTTGGTGAATCCATGCTGACTGTTCCTGATCACTTTCCTCTCCTCTAAGTGCTTCAGAACTGATTCCTTGAGGTGAGGCTGACTGGCCTGTAGTTCCCAGGATCCTCCTTCTTCCCTTTTTTAAAGATGGGCGCTACATTAGCCTTTTTCCAGTCATCTGGGACCTCCCCCGATCGCCATGAGTTTTCAAAGATAATGGCCAATGGCTCTGCAATCACATCCGCCAACTCCTTTAGCACTCTCGGATGCAACACATCCGGCCCCATGGACTTGTGCTCGTCCAGCTTTTCTAAATAGTCCTGAACCACTTCTTTCTCCACAGAGGGCTGGTCACCTCCTTCCATCTTGACTAGAAGTATAGCTAAGGGTAAGTACCAGTTAGCATCATGAAACTGATAATCACATAGGTTTTCACTGATATTTTGAGTTTTGTGAACATGGAGAAATGAGGAGAATGGGGAAACAATTTTGATCTATAATATCTGTAACAGAACTTAAATTATGACTTACTAGAATTTTTGTTTCTTAGTAGTTGCTGACCAAATATCTATTTGCAATATCTTTTTGAAAGTCATTGAATTTCTCTAAAGGTTGTGTTGTTTTATTTCTTCTTGTATTGGCAACCTCTAAAAAGTGGCTTTCTTGTTTGGTTACGTAGAAATCTCTCCGCGTTAACAATGGAGTTCAACATTAGGTTTATTGTGATCATCACTTATATAAAGCTTGAGAAAGATGCTATGTATGTGCCGTTATTTAAGTTTCACCCAAACTAATTTTACTTTTATATCATTCTTGATGGTTGTGGTAATTGCTACATTAAACAGTAGGGAAAAATGAGGGTTTTAATAAGAAATTATTGAGAAATAGGATGGTCTAAAAATATAGTTTTTGGAAACGGGTTAATTTTCATCTTAGAGAAAGTGCCCTTTAATAATAAAATGACTTCTCTGTTAGAACTTTGTTAACACTTTGTTCATTCACTTGGGACCTACTGTCTATTTCCATAGTAACAGCAGCAACTTTAACTCAGCATTGGGAGATAGGCACTTTTGTTACCTGGGTTTATATATTTGGCCTCATTTCCCATTGTGTTTGCATTGTTTTCACATGATACAAATGCACTCTAATACTTCCAGGAAAATTTTACTTATGGGAGAGAGTATAAGGTATATTTTTTCTAAATGTTTGATCTTACTGAATTCTACAACTACAATTCTTTAACAAAGTACAATTCTTTGTTTTTAACAAAGTAAAACTGATATTTTAGTCCTTAAACTTAAGGTATAGAGTGTTTAATCTTCAAATTTTTATTAAGAAAAGAAATTATAAATATTGTTAATTAAAGATAAAAGATAGTTATTGATAAATTTCAAAGTCAGTATTTAAAACATTATCCATATTTTATAAATAGTACTTAGTCAGCCATATGAGATTTGACTAGGAAAAATTCATAAGTCAAATTTTATTTGTTGTGATACATTTGTGCATATTATATGATGTACATGTGTGTATATTTGTTTCTACAGAATCTAGTACTGGCAGAAAACAGCCCTGGAAGAGATAGCACTGAATATATTCTTGAATTTGAGGCAGACTTACCAGCTTTGGCAAAACCTCTGGAACCATACCGTCTATCATTTATGTTTTACAATGGTGAGTTTCAAAAGTAGCTTCAAAATACTTCTCATTCCTAAAGTTTGACTTTTATTTCACCCCCAGAAAAATCCATGTTGGTTTTGGGCATCTTTTTCTCTACATCAAGCTATGTGACATTTATTATGTACTTCTGTTAGTATTGTTAACTGAATGTTGCTGTGTTTAAAAAAAATCTATAATTTTATTTATTTAGATTTTAAGAAACAGCAGCAGATGACAATGCTTACAAGAAAGAGAGACGAACTATCTAAGTCAATAGCTGCATACAGAAATATGTTTGATACCACTGAGCAGCTTGTTACTGAAATGAAATGTAAGTCATGTCATTTACATATATACCTGAAAAATAAAAAAAAAATATGTTTCGCAGGAAGGAAACTAGCTTTTTCCTATTATCATTTTGATATTAAAGAAAGTGGAACTATCAAAATAAACCGTAAAATTTGTCTCCTCATTTTTTAATTTTAGAAAAAAGTAGTGTTTGTTGCATTGGGAGAAAAGCATCTGGTTATTTGAGTAGGTGTACGCATAAAAAGTCTAGCAGTTACCTTGACATGAGGCAAAATTCCTTAGGCCAAAGTTTTCTAACATGGGTGTCTAAAGATGGGCACTTAAGTCAGTGGCCTAATTTTCACAGCTTCTGAGCACTTTCATTTCTTCAGTGAGAGCTGTGGGTGCTCAGCTTGCTGAAAATCAGATTGCATATTTAGTTCCCTAAATATAAATGTAGGGACCTAACTTAAGGCCACCACTCCCAAAAGTGGATACCTAAAGTTTCATAATGTAATTTTTCTCCTCTCACCCTAGAGACCATAACACCCAAAAGTATGAATCCAGGTTGGTTGTATGTTTCTGTGTCCCTACAGCAGACATAGGGGCATACACAAAAAAAGATGTACATAAAAAAAGATTTTATAAAAAGAGGTAAAGGAAGAAGCTGTCAATTAGATATGTAGGGAAGGCTTACATGAAAGAGTAAGATAAGTACTCACACCTTCTTTTCAGCTGTTTGAAATGGGCCACCATGATTACCACAACAAAAGTGATTTTTCCTTCTGCTGATAATAGCCCACTTTAATTGAAGTGTCTTATTAAAATTGGTAAGGCAACCCCCATCTTTTCATGTACTCTGTATATATGTCTTCCTACTGTTTTTTCCACTCCATGCATCTGATGAAGTGGGTTTTAACCCACGAAAGCTTATGCCCCAAAAAATGTGTTAGTCTTTAAGGTGCCACAAGGACTCCTTGTTTTTGCTGATACAGACTAGCATGGCTACCACTCTGAAAAGTATACTTATACACTTTTGGTTATTCTTAAACTTACTTTGTTTGCATCAGCCTTCTTATTGACCCAAATGTTTCATTTGTTTTATATGCCACATATTTTGAACTCTTCCTCTCATTGTTAATTGCTAATATAAGACAAATGAAGAATATTGATAAATTATAAGAAACATTTGCTCTTTGCAGGACTAAGATCAGGGTTAAATTCCATAGGTATAGTTCTAATGTGGGCTCTCAATGCACAGCTGGGTTTGAATACTTGTGGTAGAGGAACTTTTAGGAGCGTTCTCAGATTTTAGACTTTTCTGTCTAAGATAGGAGATCTGGACACGAGCTGTGCACTATGCACTATTTTTAAAAACATTTTTGTTTTGATTTGTTAGACTGAATGGAGAATAAGACAACAAAATTGTTGGGTTTACTACTTTGTTTTCAAAACTGTTTCAATATAATTGGGAAGCACTCATTTGAAGAGAAATTGTTTACGGTCTGGCCAAGTCCAGGAGCTCTTCTGATCAAATCTGAGGTGCGTCCAGTATACACTGGAAAGCACTTGTAATAGAAGTGTCTCTGACTAGGGGAAGGAATACTCCTAGAAGAGAACTCATTGGTTAATACATTTACCATTCCACCATTACCTACCACGCTAAGTGTTGTTTATTAAATTGTTTCAGATCAGGTCCAGGAAGCTGAAACAAAACAGTCTCACCTGAAGAATGAATTGAAAAAGCATCACATTGATATTCCGCAGGCAAACATAGTATGGCCTTTTAATTTCCTTTTTAATTGTTTATTTCACAACAAGCAACATATTTAACACTGTACAAATAAAGCCAACTGTCAGCTTGTGTTATATCAAAGAATCAATAAAATGTGTAATCCCTACATACTTATCTACTAAACTTAAAAGTGTAAACTTGATGGGTCACTTATATGAAGTAGTGCCAAACTGTGCTTAATCCCTTACATAAAGCAAGCTTTCATTTACTGTTCTGTCAGTATGCCTGAACACTTATTTGAAGGGACCATTTCTGAAGGTGAGTAGTTCGCTGTGTCTGTCCAGATGCAGTCCTTGCTTCTCGGCAAAGACTATCAGTAGAACTGCTAGTTTTGAGGATTGCTATTTTATAATATTATACAGATAGTTATACATTTCACACATTATTGATCAAGGCTGAATTTAAATGAGTAATTTAGAGGTTCGGTACAATATCTCCCTTTATCAATTTCCCTGAAAGGTCAGTTACTCTTTAAAGAATCTATTGAGACATCTTGCATTGGTAAAGTTTTGAGGTCATTATTGAAATAATTGAATATAGAAATGAAGGTTATAAATAATATATAATATTTCATCACAAACCAATACAATTAATTGTTTTTCTATGCATTCAACAGTCTGGCCAGTGGGTTTCCCTCTATTAGCGTAACCTTTAGGCAGAGAGCCTAATTGTAGTCTTCCAAAATTTTGTTCTCACAACCCAGCTACAATCCTTCCCTCTGTCTCTTGCACTTTCTTCAGTTTCTCTTATGTCTTGGCTTAAGGCAGGCACCTTCATTTCCTTAAGAAGCAATCAACCAGTCTGACAGATAGAAAAATGAAATAGGTACCTGAATTCTTTCAGCAAAAGGACCATAGTTGTGATGCCACCTCTTCTTCTCCTCTGACACCAACTAGAACAGAGCCATACTAAGTCTGGTCCAGATTGTTGTATGCTTCACAGCAGAAACCTGATTTACAGCTAGGTAAAATCTTTCTCTGCAAGATGAGATGATGTACAGGTGTTAACTTTCAGTCTTAATTTACAGTTGCAATACGTTGATTCTCTCATAAAACAAAAGATGTTGGAACAGGAAGGAGTAAAGAAATCTCCAAGAAGATCATGTACCCTTTCAAACTATCCCAAAGACAATCAGGATATTTTAGGAAAGGTGAGTTTTTTGTTAGTCCTTTTCACAACAATTTCATGGTGAAGAACTTCAAGCTGTTCAGTCAGTAAGCTCCTAAACAAGTTTCCAAGTAACCTCTGGAAAAGCAGCCTCCTGAAAGGGGTGCCAACAGCATCCCATCAAAATTACCCAGTTATTGTGATGAGCCTTCAATTGAAGAGGGATTGTGGTTAACAGAAAAAACATAAATGATCTTGTTTCCAACAAGTATTCTTTACTTCTGTTGTGCAGATTGCACATTTAGCACAGATTGAGGATGACAAAGCAGCGAAGGTCATCTCTTGGCATATGGCTAGTGATATGGACTGTGTAGTCACCCTAACTACTGCTGCTGCTCGTCGTATCTTTGATGAAACCCAGGGTCGACAGCAAGTCTTGCCTCTTGATTCTGTTTACAAGAAGACTCTCCCGGATTGGAACAGGTAAAGGAAAAAAATTTTGCTATTGTTTTCCTGGAAAACTTTTCCCTCACTATATTTTTTTTTTTAATTTTGTTTAACCTTTATATTAGCAAATAATTCTGATTAGAAAATGTCTTCACAGTCATATTAACTAGCAGGAATGTAGCTTAAAATATTAAGTAATATCCCAGTTTTGTAAATTTAACTTTGTATTGTTACTTTCTATAGAAGCTTTTCTCTTATAGTACAGGAGACCATATATAACTCCTTTACAATAAACAAAACATTGGATAATGTTATGGTACATAGAATTAGGTATTTGGACTTTATCACTTAGTACTTTGAGATGGACTAAACCCTAACTTTTTCCGTTCAAATCATGAGCATGTTCCCGGAAATCATCTGTAGTCATTCAAATTACTATACTGATCCATTTCCTGGAAGGAGAAGATGCAATGTAGAATTTCAGGTTTCAGCTATGCCCCAAAAGGAAACTAAACTAATCAATTTAAATAGATAACGTTACATACATTTGCTTTTTAAACACACTTGTACTTAAGTATTTTTGGAGGGTGGGAGATAAAACAAAAAACATGATTTTTCAGCTGTTTGTAAAACAGTGTATCAAATCTGGCCTACACAGGACTGTTACAATCAAAAGTAACTCTTTACATCAGATCAATTATATATCACTAAGAATTTGGGTTTCCTCAGGTAATATGTATTAATGTTGGGAACTTCCAACTCCTGGTATTGAAGTGTTAATATGTAGATCAAGTACAGTTTCGTGTTTCTTATTAGTGTGTCAAAAACAATGGTAGAATAAAATAAAACGTAATTTGTCTTTTTTTTTTTTTAACCAGGACTCTACCTCACTTACGAAATGGAAGAAATCACTTCAGACCTATTGGAAACCCTGTCTTTGCCAGGGATTTGTTAACATTTCCAGAGAATGTAGAGCATTGTCAGATAGGTAAATGTCACTAAAGAAGTATTATCTTAATTTATAAATGGAGGAGACACAGAAACCATACCAAAGCATATAGTGAGTGATCGCCATTAAAATCTTTACAATTTTGCCTTTTATCAAAGCGATCACATAACGTGTTTAAAGAGAGAATGACGTTAATGTTAATTTGAAAATGACAAGAATATTTTAACAATAACCACTATCACCAGTCTTCATTCTTGATTTTCATTCTCCTACTTTCTCTTCCATATGTTTAATTTTAAAACAAAAACTTCAGCATATCTCATAACCTCCCGTTTGTTTCAAAATAATTGGATTAAATCTTGATATATGTTTTTAAAATATTTCCCAAAGTACCATTTTACACTGTTTGCTGTTCCTTGTCTTTTCAAAACTATGTAGGGAATCATATCACCTCAGACCAAGATACATCCTAGCTGGATTATACATAGTCATATGTGTGTGTTCGGTACCTGCATCCAAAAAGATTTTATCCTTCAACAGTTTCACAATATTTTAAATATATTAACTTCCTCATCATACCTTTTCTAGCAATATACTATTTCAAACCGCTGCTTCCTTAAGCTTTTAAAGATCTACTCCAAAACTAAACATAATCTGATATTTTTTAGCACGTTACCAATGTTGAAGCATTCCTCTCCAATATTCATCAAAAACCAGTTTTCCTCCAAATCTTTTCCCAAAGTTATGCGTCTGCCTTCAGCATTCATTTGACTCAGATTCTACTTTTCATGAACATTCAAATGACAGACTGTTGCTTAGGGATTGGCAATAGTTTTCTGGTGTTGCAATATTACAATAAACATTTTCCAGTGTAGTCTTCCAAGGGAAGTTGTAGAAACCAAATTGCTTGAAACATACAACAGAAGACTGAACAAAGTTGGACACTTAAAAAATACTTTGTAGGGCATAGTCCTTTCCTGTCAGGGGAGTGGACTTGGGGAAAAAAAATCCATGGATCTTTGATTTCTGTGGTAATGTATGTTTCTAGCTATCTAGAGGATTAACCAATCAAGGGCGACATTAAAGAAGGACTAGAGAGAGCACTCCTGGAATAAGAGTTCTTTATATGAGTCTTCACAGCAGTTGTAATCAGTTGATCTGCTTAAATTAACACAAGTGCAGTAACCTTACTTCTCTTCTGAAGATTTCAGGAGATAATGTTGTCGGGGAAATATACTTCCAGATAAGTAATCTTTGAGTAGCGTCCTTATGGATGCTCCACTTCAGGTGTGGCATTTTTTCTTCGATTGGAGATTTTCAGTAGCAGTGCCTGTTCAGCCCATGCATGCCTACACAGAGGCTATATAGGGCTGCATGGGCCAATTGTCCTCCGTTCCCTCTCAACCACCTGGACTGGAGATGGAGTATTTAGCCTGCCCACTTGGCTGTTTGTTAAGCTTGCCTTCTAGTTTAGTTTAGCCCTTAGTAGTGTTTTGTTTAGTTTATCTCTTTCATTTGGAGGGTCTTTGTTTTAGTCCTCATTTTTCCTCTTACTACCTCCGCCCTCTGGGCGGAGAAAGGAGGGGGCGAGGCCCTTTTCCTCCCTTATAGGGGTATGCTGGGATCACCAGGATTCAAGCATTGTCTCACTTTCCCAAACACTATCCTGCTCCTTGACAGACATTCCTGTTATATTAGTTTCTGGGGGACATGTACATCCCTCAAAAGTGTAACTCCTGTGTAACCCTCAAGAGCAGGGCTAGAAAAAAGTGGACAGATCAGACTCAAAGTTTTCAAGATGGAGCGCTCTCTTCATCATGCCTCTGATCCAGGCACCAAGTGAGCTTATTGCCCAGTCTGTCTCGGCACCACATTCGCCCAGACCTTTGAAGGAGAAATAGTCAAAAGGTACTGGGAAGACCTCTAAGAAAAGGAGTTCCAGGTCTCCTCATAGACAATCTATCTCAGAAAGATCTGTTTCCACTGAAACTAGCTGTTTCTGAATCCTCCATCCCTTGTTGGGTACTATTAAAAATTCAGACTCCTTCAGTACAAATAGGTCTCCAAGTCACTGAGTTCATCTAAGAACTACGGTTCCAAACATACTTTGATGCCTAAACAGTCTTTTGTACCACCTAAGCATGACCGGAGCAGCAGGGAGAAACAGTCCCGCTACTAGCAGGGTGGTGCCAATGGACCCTCCTATGCAACCTTCAGTGCCTAGCCACATGACCACCTCAGTACCACAGAAGGTTAAATTGTCTCAGGCTTCACACTCTTTGAGGCATCCAGTATCATTGGTACTCTCAATTCCACAAAGGACTCATCAAACTAGATTCGTCTTCTATTTTTGTTATCTCACCTGGTACCACAGGAGTTTAGATATTCCAAAGATCTGCATGACTCTGGTGAGCCAGTATCTCCCCTCTTAATGGGTACCAAGCACCTATCAGTACCAGGATTGTCATAGTCACCAGAATTACAAATCTGCCTGGTGCCACTGGATTCTCCACCAATTTTGGAGCAAGGTAGGGCTCCTCTCTGGACATCATGGAGGATTTTTCATCTGATTCCCATGTCTCTATCCAGTATTCCCCTACCTATCGTTACAGGGGCTCCCTCTCTGATACTTACAGGGAGAAGGACTATTCATGTGAAAGGCACGCTCTTACTCCTCCTTCATAGTATGAACATCAATGAGTGCCACCTCCAGTGCTTTATCTCCCCCCCCTTACTGAGGCCCCTTGGGACACTTACCATCAACAGTGTTGGTCTCTCTCAAAGGGACTGTTGCAATAGGTAGTCTCCTACTTCAGCCTCCTCAGTTTCAAGAGGAAACATTTTCCACCCACCACCATCACCTCATCTTCCCCAGATGAGACTGTGATGCCTCTTCCTCCTTTCCTGGCCATGAGTTCAAAGAATTGCAGGACTAGGTGAAACACATTGGAGGCTTATTGCAGATCCAACTAAAGGGGGTCCAAGAATCTTAACATAAACTCTTGGACATTCTGCAAATGTCACCTTCTGTGCACAAGTGGATCTACCCATAAATGAAGCCCTCCTATATCGTGCCATAACCATCTTGCAGCAATGGTCCGCCCCCCCCCCCACACACACACACACACAAAAGACTTGGTAAAAAGTACTTTGTCCCAGCAAAAGACTCAAAATTTTTATTTTCAGATCCTGCACTCAGTTTTTGGCAGTTGAAGCTATAAATGAACACTGCAGACAGCCATGACAGGGACCTTTTTGGCTGTAAAGCCTATTAATCTGTGCCCTTGCAATCTAGGATTGTAAATTGCCAAGTGCTCGGGGCAAAGTACAATCACACCAGTTACTCAAAATTTACTTTTTATTGAACATCAAAGCTGAAGATCAGCTGATCTTCGTTATTATTCTCCTTAGATATGGCTGATGCAGCAGCACACTACATCTCCATGGCTACTGTTATGTGGTAGGCATCTTGATGCAGCTCTCGGAATTCCCCAGGGAGTTTCAGAACACTGTTGAGGACCTTCTTTTTGGTGGAATCAAACTCTCTGCAGACAATTGATGAATAATTGCAGACCTTGGAGGATTCCGGGGCCACATTTCAGTCACTTGGAATCTACACGCCTGCAAGCAAACGTAGATTTAGTAGATTTCAAATAGCACCAGATCCTATCACTCACAATTCTTGGGTTTCCAAAGACCCACTGAGCCACTTAGGAAGAGACTGATCACATTACATCTGTTTCGACCATGTAGCCAACTTCATCTTCAAAGCATCAATTTTAACATACTGGTTGAGGGTCCCAATCAACCCCAGTTTATGATCTTTCTGCTGCATCAGTTTACCCACCTTGCCCCCTTTAGGAACCGCCTCTCCCACTTCCAGCTGGCATGGGAGCAAATTTTACTCCAGGGAGGATTCTGCACCACTGCGCACACACAGAATTCATGTCTCACAGATTTTTTTTTTCTCAGCAGAATATAGATTCTGCTGGAGAGGTGCTGCAGTTACACTTTTCACCACCAGGGATTGCTGTGGCACCAAAAAAAAAAGGGCAGCCAGATGGCAGAGAGGCTCCATTCCTCACTGCAGGGCCAGGTGTGGAGGCACAGGATGGACAGAGAAGGGCACACGGGGCTGCTGGGGGGGTCATAGACTGGGGATCAGAAGGGCTAATGAGGGGGACAGACTGGGGCGAGGGTTCAGGAGCTAGTGGAGTGATAGCATTGAGCCAGGGACTGAATAGGAGGGGGGCTGCAGGGCCACATGGGGACAGAGGAGTGTGGCTTCAGGGGAACATGGGCCTGGGGCAGATATGCCTGACTGAATGGGAGAGGCTAGTGGTCTGCCAGGGTTTTCATGGGGGAGGCTCTCCAACTCCCTAACAATCCTCCCCCCCCCCCAAAAAAAATAAAAACCTGTTCTATACTTCTCCCACCCACACCCAACAAACCTCCAAGTTCACTCCCAGGTTCCTGCCCAGCAATTACTTCCCTCTCCCTCAGATTGTCTGTTACCACTGACTCCACCAAGCCTTTCCACTGCTTCTGAGGGGTGCACGAAAAACATTTCTATATTATAGTTTAAATTAATTATTACTCAGAGTTCTCTATTAATATGCCAAGTAAGGAATCTAATTGTCAAAAAAACATTTCCTGAATCTTTTTTGGGGGGGTGTGTGGGAGGGTCTGTATTGTTACAGACATATTTGCTGACAGGTATTTTGAAATAAATTAACAAAATAATTGAAACTGGTGTGACTAAATTGTGTTATTTTGACAAATAAAAGGTGAAGAATATTGCAGAATATTAAAATATTATGCACAGAATTTCCCCAGGAGTAAGATTACATATGGCAAATGGGTGTTGGAGGTCATTAGATCTGCTTACTCCATCCATTTCACGTCTTTCTCCTCCCCAGCCCCTTCCCGGTCCCTTTGCAGGGACCTCTGTAACGAGCACTTGCTGAGACAGGAGATTGACTTCCTTCTACGTTCAGGAACCATAGAACGGATTCCTGCACGCAATGGGGGCAGGGGGAAGGGGTTTTACGCCCAGTACTTTTTGGTCCCAAAAAAGAATGGATGTGGAAGACTGTTTCTAGACTCTTAAACAGCTTTGTGAAAGCACAAAAGTTCAAGAAGGTGACTTTTGCAGCTGTAATTCTATAGTTGAATCTTGGGGATTGGTTTTCAACCCTCAACCATTAATACGCGTATTTCCATATCGTAATTCACCCATCCCACAGAAGATTCCTTCGCTTTCTCGTCAGCCTGGACCACTTCCAATATCGGGTACTCCTATTTGGACTTTTCTCTGCTCCAAGAGTATTTTTGAAGGTGCTGGCATTGGTGACTACCTGTCTTCATCAAAAGCCAATAACCATCTTTCCATACAATACAGTGATTGGCTGAGTCTTATGAAGTTCTTTCCACCATAAAGACAGCCTTGTCTCTGTTCCTCAAGCTAGGTCCCCAGCTCAGTATCAAGAAATCCACATTGATTGACACCTCTACAGAGAATAGAATCCATAGGGGCATCCCCAGATGTGGTAGCAGTCAGGACTTACCTCCCCTTGGAGACAGGTTCACAACTCTATCAAACTTTATCACAGTGATTCAAGGAAGCCTGCAAACTTCCATAAGTAACTGTCTCCAACTTTTGGGACCTAAGGTACCTTGTACCTTTGTAATGCATCATGCAAAGCTTCCCTTTTTTCTGCTTCCCAGTGTGGCTCAGAACAGTTTATTTGCCGAACAGACACAATCTAGACAGACCCATATCATTCCCTTGTCATATAAGAGTCTCCCTCAATTGGTGGAAGTACCTTCACAAAGCCTATATAGGTGTCCCTTTTATCCGATCATCTCAAACCATCACCATAACAGCAGAAGTATCTTTGTTGGGCTGGAGAGCACATCTGGGAACATATACAGTTCAGGACAGATGGTCTATCCAAGGATCTTATTTGCACATCAGCATTGTGGAACTGAGGGCAGTCAGGAATGCCTGTATTCACTTTCTCCCATTAATCAGAGACAAAATCACGACAGACAACTTGGCTTGCATGTTTTACATTAATCATTAAGAAGGACCAAGATTCCCTTCTCTCTGTGCCAAAGCAATAAAGCTATAGAACTGGTATATAACCAATCACATCTTCATTTCTGTGGCATAACTTCCAGGCATATAAAAACACCATAGCTAATGCTCTCCACAGATGCTTCTCCTATGATTGAGTGGGACTCTCAATCATGTCTTTCTGACCTGTGGGTTTCCAGAGGTGGAACGTTTTGCCAACAAGAAGTTCAGATAACTTTGTTCAAGAGGTTTGTGGGGCCTTCACTCACTAGGAGATGCCTTCCTCATCCCATAGATGAGGGGACTTCTTTATGCATTTTCCCCAATACCTCTTAATATTAATAGTTCTAACATGGTCAAGACAGGCCTGGTATGCTTACCTGATTCACCTGGCTGTTTGCAGGCAATCAGCCTTCTGTCCATTCCTCATCTCTTCTCTCAAGATGCCAGTCAGACTCTTCATCCTAGCCTGGGAATTCTTTGCCTCAAGACTTACTGTTCTGCAGAGGTACAACAGATGCTGTTGATGAATAGTAGGAAAAATTCCACATGATATCCTTCCCTTCAAAAATGGAAGAGATTAAACCATTGTTACGACCAGCGGCATCTTTCATCCACTCATTTTTCCCTCTCAACTGTTCTGGACTACTGTTCCATCAGAGTCCGCTTGACTGCTATAATGGCCTTTCCTTCCCCAGGTGAGCATTTCTCGGTGTTCACTCATCCCCCAACAGAGTGATTTATCAAGGGGTTGAGGAAACTTGTCCCTCAGATTAAAGAACCTGCTCCTGTTTGGGATCTGAACTTAGTACATAAGTGTCTTATGACGCCTCCCTTTGAGCCGATTGCTCTATGTTCCCTCTTTAACTTATTCATGAAGATGGCCTTTTTGGTGGCTATGACCTCTGCCAGAAGGGTCCAGGAAATAGTGGCTTTAATGGTGGACCCCCCATTTACTGTTATTTCCCCCAGGGACAAGATTTTGTTATGGCTACATGTTATGGTGTTACATTAGGTGCCATCTGAGTTTCAAATAAACCAAGTCATCCATCATTCAGTCTTTTTCCTGAAACCATATCAGTCCAGGAAGAGTGATACCTTATACACCTTGTACATCAGAAGGGTGTTAGCCTTTTATCTGGACAGAACCAAGCCATTCAGGAAGTCTCCCAGACTGTTTGTTTGTAGAATTGGTGATAGGTCCAAAGGGTCCATGATCTCAACCCAGAAACTCTCCAGGTGGATTTCTGGTTGCATAATATCTAGCTGTGAATCTGCCAATATACCATCTCCTTCTAGGGTAGCGATTCTCAACCTATTTACCATTGATGCAGCCCACAATGTGTTATGTGGGCACATCCAATACTACCTGTATGGCCCTGAGGATGTCACATGGGCCGCAGCTTTGTGCTGATTGGACCGCAGGTTGAGAACCACTGCTCTAAGGTATTAGCCCATTCCACAAGACCTCTCTCTGCCACTGTGGGGTTACTCAAACATGTTCCTATGTGGAAATTGAAAGGCTTCAACTTGGACTAATTGGGGCATGTGTCTTTGATCAGAGATTTTCGGTAGCAGTTGCCTGTTTGGCTTGTGCATGTGTCCTGTACATCCTCATGCCCCACATTAAGGCTGTACAGGGCTGCACAGGTGAACAAGCCTGAGTTCTTTCCACCACAAACTCCCACAGAAGAAACTCTGAAGCAGAGGGGAAAGAGGTGGATAGTGGTGCATTCATAGAGATACACGTCTGAAAGAACTCCAGTTACTGCACAAGGTGAGTAACCTCCATCTGTGTCCTAGGCACAGAGGCAGTCCTAAAACCTTAGTAAATCTTGTGTAATAAAAACTGCAATTAAATAAAAATACAATAAATACTGCTGGGCTGAAATGTAAAGGAATTGGTTATATGTAGTCTCTCTCACCTTCTTCCTACAACTCGCAACTTACATTCAGAGTTTTCTTACATCATAAATGTCACCCTGAGTTTCATTATTGTGCATTTTTTTGTCTTTTTTGTCAGAGAATTACGTTGTAAAAAGCTGTTTTATATTTAAATTACAATAGATATAGCATCTTAGCTACAATATAGCGGATACATTTTAAAAACCCAGTTAGTTGTTATGCAAGCTTTTATTAAGAACTGGTACTGCTTCTCTTAAGCTGTTTTGCGTTGTCAATATCTGTTCATTTCGGACATTTAATGTAATAGAGACTAATACCTGTTTAAAGTATTTTATTGCTGAGAAGTTTCACCATTTGAAAATTCATTAAATTTACAGTGTTCGGGATGCTTTTAGGTGACACCATCATTATTGACAATTTGGATGCTGCCAATCATTACAGAAAGGAGGTATGTACTGTACCTTCAGGTGTTTGTGTATTTGCTTAAAGAAAATCCTGTTGGGTTACAGATTTGTATACTTATAAATGTAAAGGGACAGATCCTAAACTGGGGTAAATTTTCATAGCTTCATCAACTTAACTAGAGCTATGACAATTTATATTAGCTAATGATCTGCCCCAAAATGCTTTTCATTCAGAAATCCCAGTGCACTTTACAATGGATGCAGTCTATAGTATCAATGTTGACAAAATTTTATGGGTTTTTTGTTTCCAAAAAAACCAAATACTACCATATGAATTTTGTAGTATACTATGGAATTTACCCTCAAGCTAGCCAGATGGTATCCTCTCTGTCCTTAGACTCTCCCTGAAATGCTCAGACTCTCTTGCTCTGAGTCGGGGGTCCTCAGTGGAGGGGGCATGCCAAACATGCTAGTCTGACTGTGAGCTCTATGCTCTGGCCATGCAAGCGTCAGCTGGCTGTGAACAGGCAGATCATAATTCACCTTCCAAAGTGTCTGTGAGTGACAGAGTTTGCAGGGTTGGCACTTTAAAGGAAATGTAACTATATATTTAAATTGAGCAAGTTTGTTCTGTAATTTTGAGATGCAATAAACATGCCATTTTTCCAGAATCACTTTCCAGTGTAGAACCACCTGCATTATAATGTAATAAAGGTAGCTATAAAACTGTGGGGTCCACCACAACTGGCCCACCATTACTGATGATTAAGCTTTTCCTTTTAACAGATTTACTATACCTACATACCTTTTACCTATGAGATTTATTTTTATACCTATGTAGGTTGTAAAAATCACACATTGCCCAACATTACTGACTAGGGAAGGAGATAGAATTCGCAGCAATGGAAAGTTTGGAGGCCTTCAAAATAAAGCTCCTCCGATGGACAAACTCAGAGGAATGGTATTTGGAGCACCAATGCCAAAACTTTACCGAACTCTTTCTGGACAGATAGGTAAGGTCACAAAGTAGTGATAACACCACAGTAAACAATGTTTGGGATGTTGCTTGTATATGTTTTTTGTTACATTTGTCTAAGGTAAGAAGTGATCCTTTAAGTTAGGTGTAAGGCTGTCTTTTAAAGTATTACTGTACAGTCACTTTTTTATGACTACAAATTGAAAATTTGGCCTCTAATTGTCATGGTCTTCAAGGAAAAAAAAATAACAAAAAAAAATTGAAATGTTTCCTATTTCATAGGTTTTAATAGTAAGAGAGCATTGTGATGGGTTGTAACCCCCCCCAGGGTGCAGTCTGGGAGCCGTGGGAACCACTTTGCCGCCTAACCATTCAGCGAGGCTGGTCTCTCACACACCGCTCTGCTGGTGATTCAGCCAGCCTCTCCAGGCCCTCTTATCATCCTACATAACAGCAAGTGGTACCACACACCCAACGGAGTTACCTGAGTGCTTTACCTAAGCCACTCAAGGACAGACAACAGCCAATTTTCCAGCTCCCCAGCTTTGCACCCTTGCTGGAGTATAAACCCAATATTATACCATCTTGCACTGTGCAAGGATCTGTACAATGCAAGCTCATTAATATAGTTCACTTTGCCGTCAATATGGGAAAGATATGCACAACAAGCCTGTGTTAACCAAGATGAGATTTTCCCAGACACTTCACTTAAAGACACACTGGTTAAAATAAAACAAGTTTATTAGCTACAGAAAGATAGATTAAGTGATAGCAAGCAGATTACCTAGCAAATAAACAAAAATGCAAACTAAGCCTAATATACTAGATAGATAGGATGCAAATTAGCAATTTCTCACCCTGACTGATAATACTAGCAGGCTTGCAGATTCTTAAGGCACAGACTGTAATTGCTGTGCAGCCTGGGTTCGCCTCCCCTGTTCCAAGACATTTGTCTTTCAGAGCTTCTTTCAGGTGTTGAGTTGTGGGCAGAGTAAAGACAAATCATGATGTCACTCCCCACCTTAGGTAGTCTCTCCATATGGCAGGAACCCGTTGTTTCAAGCTAAGTTCCCAGCCTGGTTTGTGGGTCTCAAATTCTTTATCGGCCTTTATCTGTTTCAGTTCCAAAATTCTTTGGTGTGCAACTGCTTGCCTCTGCACCTCTAATTCCATATGTCTTTTATGTTTCTTTTCTTTTTCTTCTGCCTGCAATCTGCACAGCTCCAATTTCATGAAAGTTTCTCACACTCATTTCCTGCTTTTCTGTCCCTACTTCACTTGCCCGAAATAAGTAAACAGAAAATAACAGGATGTTAACCTCATTAACTTATCTCATCTCTTGACTTCTTGACCCACTACACTTAACTTTCACTTAAAATCTCCACCAGTGTATGAAGTGTAAATCTTACTCAGAACAACAAGCTGTGCATTTCTCCCTGCTCGACTATGCCACTGTCACTGTGCCTCAGTAGGTCACAACTGAGAATACCAAATTCAGGACAAACTGCTGGGAAATAGGGCAGACATACCCCAAAACTGGTGGTTATTCTTGAGTAAGAAATACCCAACCAGCAACAAAAGTAAATTTCTGTCTCACCACGCTGGCTAACCAGAAGTCATAAAAGCAGTCTCCTTAGGTATCCCAGTCATTGTAACCACCAAAACCACTAAACTTAATGATGAGTGCTTATTTAAAGACTAGATGTCATCGGGAGTAAAAAAAATTTTGAACTGCATGGGGGAAAGCATAACATCCAACAAATGGATTTTGGCGGTTTTCATATCTAGTTGTCCCATCCATTTCACATCCGTCCCTTCAGTGACCCTTTTCACAATCAGTTGCTGAGACAAGAGATCTATTCTCCTCTACATTTAGGAGCTATAGAACCCGTCCCAGCTCAGCACAGGGGAAAGGGGTTTTATTCCAAGTACTTTCTGGTTCCCCCAAATAATGGATGATGGAGACCAGAATTAAATCTCAGATGTCTGAAAAACTATGTGAAACAGCATATATTCATGATGGTGATCCTTGTCACTATGATTCCCTCCCTATATTCCAGGGATTGGTTTGCAATCCTTGGCCTTCAAAACACCTGTTTTCCTGCTGCAATTCACCCCTCTCACAAAAGGTTTCTTCACTTCAAACTCAACAACAACCATTACTACAAAAGATAGATTTCATAGAGCCTTCTCTGGATGCAGTGACAGGCAGGGCTTACCTATCTACAGACACATTTCTCACCCTGAAGCAGGAGTAGTCCATCATTTTTTGTTAAGATCCATGCTCCAGAGAAAATAATAATAAAAACAATAATATAATAAATAAATAAAAAGATTTCATGGTCCATTCAAAAGCATTTGGTGGTCCGAAATTGGCCTGCGGTCCCCCTATTGACTACCTCTGCCCTAAAGAATCTCAACTCAAAGATTCAGCTCAGCCCTCAAACCTCAGTAAAGCATTGTCTTCAACTATTGGGGCATGTCAGAGGGGTCTGCTCAACATGAGCAGTGCCTCATGCTGGTTTTTCTGGGATTAGCTCTGCCAGCTTGCACTCTCTCTCCGGTGTTGTCTTCTCCCATCTTATCTCGCTCTGCTTCCCCACTCACTCCCAGGTCTGCAGCTTCCTCTCTGTGGCTTGGCCCTCCTGCCAGGCCACTAAAGACCTCCCACTCCAGGGAATTCAAAATCTTTCCAGACCTGTTGTCTGGATGGCACCTCCAACACTCTTGCCACTTCCCAGTGGCTGCTAGGAGAACTCAAGCCTGCCCTCTACACTGAATTCTAAACCAGGGACCCTATAACAAGCAGCCACAGTCCCTGTACAATCCTATCTCTGGCTGCTGTTTCCCTGGACTTATTCCTATATATCTGGCTTTCCCCCTCTCTGGGTTTGCCAGCCTCCAACTTGCTCCACTTAGGGAGTGAGTGCAGCCTACTTCCCTGCAGCCCCCCTCTCTGCAGCCAGCTTTCTGGCTTTGTACAGGCCCTTCCTGTTCCTGCACAGGTGAGCCTGTCCTTAATTAGCTGCCACCAGCTTGAATCTCTCTTGCTTGCAGCCTAATTAAGCTGATTGGGCTCACCTGGCCTAATTCAGCTTTAGCAGAGCTAGTGTGGGGAGTCCATCCCATCACAGGACACATGGGAGTTTGCATCTGTGTAACCCAAAACACACAGGTTACATCTTTGATTACTTCATGGATGGCACGGGACAATCTGTATGCTGAAGAAGCACAGTCTGGACAAGCAAGTGTCTGTACCTATCTGGGTTCTGCAGTCAGTGGAAAGACCCTTCAGAGGTCTGTGCATGAGTCCTGTTTATTCATGATTCCCTTATCATTGTGATAATATCAGATGCTTTCTTTTTGGGATACAGGGGCACATCTAGTGCCTCACTCAGCCCAGGGCAAACAGTTACCACAACAGCAGCTTTTCGACATCAATCTTCTGGAGTTGAGAGCAATCAAAAATGCTTGCCTTTACTTCCTTCCTCTGACCAGAGCCATTTCAGTCAAGATCATGACAGACAACATGGCCTGCGTATTTTATATATAAAAGTCTGGAATTGGTGCATAGCCAACCAGATAGTCAGCTAGGCTTCTTCAAGGTCTTCAAAATACCATGACCGATGATGATCTCAGCAGGCACTTTTCCTAAAATTATGAATGTGAGCTGGATTCATGAGTCCTCAGCAACATATTCTTACCTTGGGGATTTCCATAGGTAGATCTCTTTGCAACTGCTGCTGACAAAGTGCAAGAATTTTTGCATGAGAGTGCCATCAAAGCCCCAGTTCTCCAACCTGCCTTTTACAGTGTTTTTCAAGTAAAAGCTATCATTACAACCACATCCAAAGTTTCTACCTAAGGTGTCTGCTGGATTCCATGTTAATCAGACCTTTCATCTCCCAGTTTTTTCCCCCCAAAACACATCAGACTAGACAAGATGATGATTTCCATACCGTGGATGTAAGAAGGACATTAGCCTTCTATCTGGACAGAACCAAACCATTCAGAAAGTATCCTAGACTTTTTTTCAGTTGCAGACAGATCTCAGCCAGGGTGTATTATTGAAGATGGATCTCAGCCAGGGTGTATTATTGCATGTTACGACTTGGCTGACATTCTTCTTCCTTCTAAACTGATAGCTCATTCTACAATGTCACAATCTACTTCTGTGCATTACTCAAAGATGTTCCAGTTACTGAAATCTGCAGAGCTGCAACCTGGACCTCTGTACATCCTTTTACCAACAATTTTGCTCTGCTTCATGCCTCTAGATCAGATGCTGTGACTATGCTGAGGGTTACATCAGCATAGTTGCAGTTCTAAGGTGTGTGAATTTTTCACACCATTGCATGCCATAGCTATGTCAGCCTAACTTTTAAATGTAGAGCAAGCCTCACTAGCTTCAGCTTCATCGTTCTAATGGAGTAAATAATAAAGGAGTAGAACACACTAATTTTCAGTAAAATATGACTCAGAATACACAAGAGTAGCGGATCTGTTAGATAAGGAAGTGCTATCTTTCCAAGTCATTTTTCAGAGTAGAGTGATACTTTAAACTAGGGCTGTTAAGCAATTAAAAAAATTAATTGTGATTAATCGCATTGTTAAACAATAATAGAATACTATTTATTTAAATACTTTTGTATGTTTTTTACATTTTCAGATATAGTGATTTCAGTTACAACACCGAATACAAATGGTACAGTGTTCACTTTATATTTTTTTATAATATTTGCACTGTAAAAATAAAAGAAATAGTATTTTTCAATTCACTTAATACAAGTACTGTAGTGCAATCTCTTCATCATGAAAGTTGAACTTACAAATGGGTTATGTACAAAAGTGTACAAAAAATAAGTACATTCAAAAATAAAACAGTGTAAATCCTTAGAGCCTACAAGTCCCCTTAGGCTTACTTGTTGTTCAGCCAATCTCTCAGACAAACAAGTTTGTTTACATTTGCAGGAGATAATGCTGCCCACTTCTTGTTTACAATGTCACCTGAAAGTGAGAACAGGCATTCGCATGGCACTCTTATAGCCAGCGACACAAGGTATTTATGTGCCAGATGCACTCAAGATTTCATATGTCCCTTCATGCTTCCACCACCATTCCAGAGGACATGTATCCATGCTGATAATGGGTTCTTCTCGATAACCATCCAAAGCAGTGCGGACCAAAGCGTGTTCATTTTCATCATCTGAGTCAAATGCCACCAGTGGAAGATTGATTATCTTTTTTGGTGGTTCGGGTTCTATAGTTTCGCATCGGAGTGTTGCTCTTTTAAAACTTCTGAAAGCATGCTCTACACCCTCTCAGATTTTGGACAGCGCTTCAGATTCTTAAACCTTGGGTTGAGTGATGTAGCTATCTTTAGAAATCTCACATGGGTACCTTCTTTGTGTTTTGTCAAATCTGCAGTGAAAGTGTTCTTAAAACAAACAACGTGCTGGGCCATCATCCGAGACTGCTATAACATGAAATATATGGCAGAATGTGGGTAGAACAGAGTAGGAGACATACAATTCTCCTCCAAGGAGTTCAGTCACAAATTTAATTAATGCATTATTTTTTTAATGAGCATCATCAGCATGGAAGCATGTCCTCTGGAATGGTGGCTGAAGCATGAAGGGGCATACGAATGTTTAGCATAACTGGCACGTAAATACTTTGTAATGCCGGCTACAAAAGTGCCATGCAAACTCCTGTTCTCATTTTCAGGTGATGTAAATAAGACGTGGGCAGCATTATCTCCCATAAATGTAAGCAAACTTGTTTGTCTTAGCAATTGGCTGAACAAGAAGTAGGACTGAGTGGACTTGTAGGTGCTAAAGTTTTGCATTGTTTTGTTATTGAGTGCAGTTATGTAACAAAAAAAATCTACATTTGTAAGTTGCACTTACATGATAAAGAGATTGCACTAGAGTATTTGTATAAGGTGAATTGAAAATACTATTTCTTTTGTTTGTCATTTTACAGTGCAAATATTTGTAATTAAAAACAATAATATAAAGTCAGCACTGTCAACTTCGTATACTGTGTTGTAATTGAAATCAATATATTTGAAAATGTAGAAAAACGTCCAAAAATATTTAATAAATTTCAATTGGTATGTCTGTAGGGAAGTTTACCTTGTCTGTATTATGTCTGTCAGTCTTTTTTATTAGTGACTGTTTAAAATAATACCCACAGTGGGAGCTTAATTATTTTACTGTTTTCCATGTTCTTTTGTTCTTTTTCTTCTATTAGATCTTCTTCAGCAATACCGTACAGCAGTGGTCAAACTGCATAGTGTTAATCAGGATCTTCATTCACAGTTACAGTCCCTTAATACTCCAGATATGCAAAAGACAAAACAGGAGCTTGCTGAACAAGAGAAAAGTCTCAAGCTAATAGAGGAGAAACTGGGTATGTTATGTTAACTTGTTGTTAACACCCACTTGTCTCTCTGAGCGGGGAGAACAGGTAATGGACTAGGTACATCCACATGTATTCATTTGCAGAAAACTACAGAAACCAAACCACAAAGGCAAAAGGTTATGAAGTCATTTCACAAAGTGAGTTTTTACTTTAAATTGAGATTGAGTCTTGATAATTGGTTCTAATTTTTTTCCAAGAAAAATAATATAAAAACTACTTGCAGTGCAGTGTTATGCATAGTGATCCCGATGTACATTTTCTTTCAAGGTGTCTTTAAATGACACCTTGAAAGAAAATCATATTTTTATGCTCTAAAATGGCTTGTGAACAAGAGAGTATGATCTCAGTAATAAGAATTACATAACTTTATTTTTATTTTTGTTTGCCGATGTTAGGAAAAGCTGCTTGTTGAAATGGCTGCACAGCAAATAGTTGGACTGAGGGTGTTTTCTTAGCAAGCTGTCGTGGGGCAAGTGCACCCTGTCCCCTTTTGGAGCAGGGTGAGAGTTATTTCCTCGCTGCTGAGTCTGTGTGATCCTCCTTTGTCTCAGGATAGCATGGCCCAGGGGCGAAAATCAATATAACTACCCTCTCTTTCAGGGCTGCGTGGCCCAATGGACAGAGTCAGTAGGGCTGCCCTCTTCAGCAGGCCTGTGCAGCCTAAGGGCCCGAGTCAATATGACTGCATGGCCAAGTGGACAGAATTAGTATGGCTGACCTCTTCTGCAGGGCTATGTGGGCTAGTGGCTGATCAGGGGATTGGGTCACCACCTAAGAGTAGCAGCCAGGTAGGGGGACCCGCGCCCTCCTTGCTCCACTGGTTCCCAGTTTAGGGCCTTGGCAGTGTCAAGTGTGCTCGTCAGTGGGGGATCTGTCCAAAACACGCTGACATCACCTGGCACAATGATTAATTCCCCCTGAGCTACCCTGTCCCTGGTGCAGTGATCCTGGCGTCTCCAAGGTCTTTGGGCTCCTGGGCCTATGCGGCTCTCAGCAGCTCTGTCACTCCTTGCATGTCCACAGGAGCTTGGGTGTTTGCCTGGATCTCAGTGTCTCCGGCTTCCGCTGCCTGGGGCCTCACCAGTTCCCAGGCTGGAGCCTGCAGCATGCATCCTCCCACCTCAGTGGTCAGCCCTCAGTGAGCTGAGCTGCTCCCTTTTATGCCTGGTCTCCAGCCAGAGCATGCCCAGCACAACTGAGAGGGCATGGCCTCCTCAGCCCAAAGGGTAGAGTTAACCTTTGCAGTACCAGTGTGGGGCAAGTACACCCCATCACACAAGGGCAAAACATTTTTTGACTTGTTTGTTTTTTTGAAGACCATAATTCCCTAAAGACAAACTTTCCAAATGTAAGAAATGTTGAGTTGTTGTCAAACATTCCTATAACGTATATGGAAACTAAGCGTTTATTCTCTGAGACCTACAAGTAAAGTTTATAAGTGATTATTTTTTGTCTATTTTCCTTCACTTTAACCAGATTTTAATATTAAGGAAGCAGCCATATTTGTGTTGAATGGCAAAACTTACCATTTTGAACTTTTTTTTTTAATGATTTGCACCACTGTTTTATGGACTATTGTATAAACAAAGGGTGAAAAATGGTTCTGTTTTTGATCTATTTTTATTTGTACTTCTCAAAGGCATGACCCCATCAGGTAAAGGCACTGAATCATTACTTCCACCAGAAGCACTTGAGATGTGTGACAGTCCCACTCCTCCCAAAAGAATGAGAAGATAAACAGTAAAAATGTTATATAGGTATGTCTGTCCTGAGTTCAGTCATTATTTTCCCATGTACTAAACTAAGACAGAAAATTGGTTTATTTCTGCCTCAGGGAGAGGAGTTTTTTGTTTTTTTTTAAATACAACTTCCTGCAGAACTTGTGCTGTAACTTACTTTCTACAGAAAGTCTTTACCAACCAGGTTCTGCTTCCCTCTCTGAAGTGACTGGCTGTCGTCATAGCTGCTCTTGCAGAGAGCCGGCTTTTCCTGCTCTTCAGCTCCCTTGTCCCTTAGAAAAACTTAACATCTACCTATAAACTATCCAGGTAGCTGGGTCAGACATGGGTATATGTGCATTCCTACATAGGCTGCTTCAAACAAGTGTCTGAGATAGGCTCTGTGACAGCACGTGAAGACAGAAACGACAAGCAGCTGATCCACACAGACACACACACACACTCTCTCTCTCTCTCTCGTCAATACCCTGCTTGCACTACAATGCAAGGGTCCCCCTTGGAGCGCCACTTTGATAAACGTATGCATAATGGTTGAATGGCCCCCATATTCCTCCCACCAATCCCTTTTTGCAGTGAAGCCATGCCACTTCCACTGCCAAGGGAGCTTCTGCACCCATAAAGAAAATGGCAAGAGTTGCTCCTTATTGATTAAATATGTGTTTTGCTTTCTCACAACCCAATTTCTCCTCTTTGACCCTACTGAAGCAAAAGCTGAATTTTTCAACTGAGTTTACTCATGAAAGATGTCCAGCACAACTGCCAGAGAAATCTGCAGTTTTGTTTAGAGTCCCCTTTCATGTTTTGCATGGAGTTTTGAGATCAACAAGTTCCAGCCTTGGGGATTTACTTACCTCCCTATCCTATGGAATTGGTGTTAAACAGTGAGAGGACCTAGATCTGTCCCATAAATCAGGATCAGTGCTTGCTTGCTTTTCTAAAGAAGAATCAAGCTTCCTGCTTTTCAATTTTCCACCAGTGAATACATCTCTTTTAGATTGAGTGCTGAATATTTTATAAGCCAAAAACATTCCACGAATGATGTAAGTGTACAGTTTTAAGATGATAGGGAGAGTTACTTTTTGTTCATTTCTATTTGCCATTATAATCCTTAGAATTAAGTTATGTTAATTTTATACTAGATTATGGTTACATTTTTGAGACCATTTAAATTTTTGATAGCTGTATTCTGTAACAGTATGATCTTACTATATTACTAAAAGAAAAGGAGTACTTGTGGCATCTTAGAGACTAACAAATATATTTGAGCATAAGTTTTCTTGAGCTATACAGCTCACTTCATCGAGACTAATAAATTTGAGTATAAGCTTTCGTGAGCTACAGCTCACTTCATCGGATCTGATGATCTGTAGCTGTAGCTCACGAAAGCTTATGCTCAAATAAATTTGTTAGTCTCTAAGGTGCCACAAGTACTCCTTTTCTTTTTGCGAATACAGACTAACACGGCTGCTACCCTGAAACCTACTATATTACTGTGCCACATTGCTTTTTTTTATTATTTTCATTTGTTGTTTATTCTTTTCCTCCTCTTAATTATTGCCTAAAAGCAAAATTTAAGTAGCTAGCCAATGGAGAGGTCTAAACAATATATCACCCTGCTACCACCGCCCATTCTTATCAAAATAACTACAAGACCAGTGGCAAGTATAAAAGTAATCCATTGACAATATTAGAAATTATATTTTACTCTTATGATCATCTCATCATGTTATTCAGTCATAAAGTCAGTCAGTACATCAAAACAATGTGGGGTGATTTCTTTTCCACAAATTTTGAGACATACCCTCCAGCTAATGTAAATTACCATAGCTCCGTTGAAATTGATGGACAATTTACATTAGCTGAGGATCCGCCCTTTTCCATCTATTATAGAATTGGTTTATAAACACTAATAGTACCATTTTTTCTCTTTAGTTCAGAAGAATGTATCGCCTCTCCTATGAAGAAGCAGCAGCCAGTGCAAACCTCCATATCAGAATTGAACGGGACCCTACAGAAGGGAAAGGCATTAGACCAGTCATATTTGATGGAAAGTAATTGTGTATTGAAAAATGTAAATAAGCTCTAATTTTTTGTAAAGTTAATTTTTATTTCTATAAAAGCTTTCAGAGTTTTTAGTTTCTTGAATGTGGAAAAGCTTTAAAATATACCCTTGTTTATTTATGCAATAAAATTGCTGCAATACAAAGAGCATTGCAAATACAATATATTGTGGTGATTTAAGGCTGCAGTAAAGATAATGAAATATGATTTTCATTTTGAAAGTGTCTTCGTATGTCTTGGATAAGAGGTAATTCTAGATTTCCCTGTTCAAGGAGATGAAGGAAGTAATAATTCTAAGGCAAAAATTATATGGATAGAGCAGCAGTACATTGAGATCCAACCAAAGCAGAGTCCTTAGGCAGTTGACTTCAAGCCAAAATCTAAGGTTCTGTCCAAGGAGTGGAAACTAAGGGTTTGTGTACCTCAGATGATATCAACAGAGGAGGCAAGGTTTGTCTTTAGGTACTAGACCTAGAACTTACATTGATAGAAGGCTGTATTTCAATAGTATGGCTTGACAAAGTGAGAGACTTTATGAGTGCCTGTAAGAATCTTCTATACGTAAAGCTGGAAATTACATTGTTGGTTGTGATTGCCAAACATTTTTTTGTTTCCATGTCACACTTTACAATGTGATATTGTCCTGATATAAACTATTATTATTTGCTTTACTGCAGCCCCTATAATGTGCTATTTGCTTTCTGTACAAATAGGAAGAGAGTTTCTGCTCCAAAAAGCAAACACTACATGACAAGCAATAGACAGTGGGTGGTGAAGAGAGAGAAAATATACAATGAAAGGATTTTTTCAGATTGTCAGCTGTTCCCAATTATCTGTCTTTGTAGCCATTGTTAGTTAGCCAGTTTCTTTTCTGCATCATGATGAGAGAGGGATGGGAGGCTGTATTTGTCGGAAGAGAGGGTAGTGGCCTTGCAAATTCTGAGTTGGGATCCAGTGCATGAGAAATGACATGGAAGAAAGCACAAAGACAGTTGTGAGAGAAGCACACAAACAGGGCATGGAGACTAGTAGCTTCAGCAGAGGAGAGAAGATATGACAAGCCACTGAATAAGGCAAGCCAGAGATATGACGAAGCTTGAAAGTGAGAACCAGGAGCTTGAATTTGGAACAGTTGGAAAGTAGCCAGTAGAGGTAATTGAATGGGGGAAGACATAGAGGCGAGGAAGAAGATCATAGCAGCTGAATTTCGTATGGACTGGTGGGGGACAATGAGTGTCAGAGGCCTGAGAGGAACAGGTTACAGTAATCAAAATAGGATATGGTGAATGCCTTGAGAAAAATTTTATATATGAAGACAGAAGTTAACATTTTGATAGTGCGTAAGCCTTACTGATTTTCACTAAATTACTTAGCTGCTCTTGAAAATTTTACACTGAAAACTTTGGAACTTAAAAATGTTTTGGAGGAAGAATTAAGATTTAGGCATGCCTTGGGTGTTTGAGGCAATGAAAGGGAAGGAGTCAAAGATGACCTCCAGGTTCTTCAGTTGAGTCACATGGATGGTGGTCATGTGATTAATATATGACAAAATGAGGAGTACTGGCGGAGCGGCGTTAGGGTTATTTGTTCTCACTCAGCAACAAGGAAGTTAGATAGCTTTTTAGGCTGAAGCATACTGTGCAACACTATCTAGGAGAGTAACATTTGCTCTCTGTCTTAGCTGAACTCAGGTAAGTTGGGAACAAAATGAGCAACTTCAGGAAAAGCACCCTTTTCAATTATCTTGGAGAATGCTGGTCAGTGGTGGACATTTTGTGAGTGACATTTCTAATTTTAAAAAAAAAAGACTTAAGTACAGAACTTAATGATCCACATTGATCTGTGGAGTTATTCCAGGCATCAGTTTGTTCCACTGCTTATTTTTCTTTTTAAAAATCACATATATTAACTGCAGCAATGTAAAATTAACAACAAGTGTAATAATAAAAAGTACTTCAATCTGGTTAGAGTACCAGCCACCTCACATTTAATGGCTATCAGAAAAATAGAAACTAAAGGTAAGGTGCATGTCTGCCTCCATATAAATTTCATTCTAGCCCCTGAAGTAAATACACTGAAGCACACCAGTCCATTTGGGCTCACACACTGCTTTTTTGTGTGTTTATACAGTATGTATAATTTATTAGAAATAGGAAAAATTGCACTGTACATTGTTTTCTTATGAAGTTAAATAGCTATTTAATATAAAAGGTTTGGATTTTTATGTGATTACACATCTAGATAATAAACAGACTGAACTGAAACAATATAGCTGTAAAATATTTGGTTTATTCAGGACCATTTATAATTATATAGTTTGATTTAGTATATGTATGAAATGGGGCACCAGATGGCAGTGGTAGTCACTATACTGATTATTTTATTTGAGGCAAGAAGAAAACATTATAAACTAGAGTGAACTCCTGTGTAATTTAGGCCAAGAATTTCTGCATCACATCCACAACTTCTGTTGATGTTTAGCATATCTTTTAGAAAGATATCCAGTCTTGACTTAAAGACAGCAAGTGATGGAGAATCTACTATGTCCCTAGGTAAGTTGTTCCAATGGTTAATTACTCTCCCTGTTAAAAATTTCCACGTTTGTAGTTTGAATTTGTCTAGCTTCAGCCTCCAACCATTTGCTCTTATGTCATTTTCTGCTAGATTAAAGAGCTGTCTATCGGAAATCTTTTACCCATGTAAGTACTTGTTACACCATGATCAAGATATCTCATGAACCGCTCTGTGGTAAACCAAATAAATTGAGCTTCCTTAGTTTTTCACTATAAGGTATGTGTTCCCAATCTCAAGTCATTCTTATGTGTTTTCTGAACCCTTTCCAATTTTTCAAGATCCTTTTTGAAGTGTAGATGTCAGAACTGATGCAGTATTCCAGTAATGATCTTATTAATACCATAAACAGAAGTAGTAAAACATCGTTACTTCTACATGACATTCCCTTGTTTATCCATCCAAGCATTACATTCTCCCTTTTAGCTACACAATTGCACTGAGATCTACCCTAAATCCTTTTCAGAGTCACTGCTTTCTAGGAAACAATCTCCTAGTTTATAAATCCAACCTACATTATTTCTTTAAGTGGTGGTCCCTATGTGTATTCCACACACAGGTACCCATGTGTACCACACAGCTGAGACCATAAAATCCTGCAAGTAGTGTCCGTTGGTTGGTCTGTGTCTGCACCAGAGCTCGTTATTCTCAGGACTGAGGGCATAAGGGGAGGTGCAAATTGACTGCCTCTCCTCTGCCCAGGTAGGGTTACCCTCCAAGAGGTTTCTGGTCAACAGTACTTTGGGGCTCCCTCCAACAAGCCTTCAACCATTCATATAGACCCCATGGGGTCCATGGGATCCTTATGACACCCTGGATCTGTGCAGTCTGAGAGTCGCATTATCCTTCTCCTCCGAGACAACGACTGGCAGCCTTATAGGAGTACATGGAGGAGGAAGACAGTGAGCCAATCCAGTGGTACTGACAGATGTATCTTTCTCATCCAAAGAGGCAATTGCCCTATCTTCATCATCCCTGCCTGGCTACCAGAGGCAATATCAAGAACTATTGCACAGGATGGCAGCAGAACAGTACAAGCCCTTGGTTGTCCTGCTGCTGACAGGACCCAGTCAGATAGCTCTTTCAGTGAATGAGGCCATTATGGAACCCCCAAGAATGTTGTAGCATACACCAGCAATGGGTGCCTCTGTTCCTAAAGGGCTGAGACATGTTACTTTGTGCCCACAAAAGGGGCAGTATTCTTGTTCACACACCCTTCACCTAACTCTGTAGCTGGAGAATTTTGACTAGCAGTACCCGTAGGAGGCAGTGCTTTCACCTTGTGGCCACAGCTCATCCCTTGGCTATATGAGGCAGTGTCACCTCAACCTCCCTGCAGTTTCCTTCTTGCCCACCATGGCTGGACTCTAAGCTCTGTGAGGTTCTCAACCTCACAGTTCCCCATCCTTTGACTTAGTTGTTCTAGTTGTATATAGTTAGTACCCTTAGTATTCGTTTTAGTTAGCTGAGTTAAGTGTTTTCCTGGTAATGCCATCACCAGGGTTGAAACATTGTCCCATCATGTGCGGGGAGGGGGTAATCCCAATGTGCTAGTGTAACGCTGACAGACCCTGGTTGTTGGCAGACTGGATTGAACCTGGACCTCTGGAGCTTAGTGCATGAGCCTCTACTGCATTAGCTAAAAGTCAACTCGTTGTTAGCTAAGGTTGTAGAGCAGACTCATTTTATCTCTCTCTTTAAGTAGTTTTGGTGCAACTAGATGGGACAGAACACCACACCCAGGAGGTGTGTGGGTTACACTTGCTCTGCTTTGGCAAGGCTCATGTCAAGCAGTGATGTTATATCTGAAAATCGTTCACAAAATGGGCTCAGGTGGCTTGAGACCTTTGCCTAGAACAACAACTTCTCAAGCCGGTCATGGGGCCTATGTCAGCACCAAGGCCGACAGGATTGGAGATTGCCCTTGTCCTCGGTGAGTGGTATCAGCTCACACTCTGGCACAGGCACCTCTCCTAAGAGACAAACAAACTGCTCTCCATCAAGTGCAGTGAGGGAAAGGTCTCATAAGGCCAATCAAGACCACTCCAGGTCTCCTGGAGACTGTTGTTCCTCCTCCAGAAAGAGTTCAGTTGTTGCCAGTATGCAGGGTGGAGCAGGCCTTTCCAACTGCTCCCTGGTACTATGTAGGGGTTTGGGATTGACTCTAGAACTGATGAAGGTGATGCCAGCACAGACTGGTTCCATGCCAATGGCAGATCTCCTCTGCCTTTTCATCCCAAGTACTCCATTGGTCCAGGACTTCACCAGGGCTATGGCATTCACAGCCGCACTGCCTGCACAGCTGCTGAACCTTTGGGTCTATCGGTACTCTATCCTGATATTCCCTTGCCGCAGACTGTGGAAGTCAGGCCAGTGCCAGGCTTGGCAACAGGGATCTCCTTGGCACCAGGAAGCTCCTTGGCTCTTCTATACTTTGTGCCCCTTGTGTTACTGTGTCAGCACTCCCCGCCCTCCACCTCGGCACTGTCAGCTGCATTGGTACCCTCACAACTCCCAGCACAGGAGACAACTGAGGCATGCTCAGTCCTGCGGTACCATTTCCACTTTCGGCACTGGTCCATTCCTTGCTCTGGATGACAGATGAGTTAGATCAGTTGTTTGCTCCTTCGGGGATGTCATAAATATAAAGGGAAGAGTAAACCCCTTTAAAATCCCTCCTGGCCAGAGGAAAAATCCTCTCACCTGTAAAGGGTTAAGAAGCTAAAGGTAACCTTGCTGGCACCTGACCAAAATGACCAATGAGGAGACAAGATACTTTCAAAAGCTGCGAGGAGGGAGAAAAACAAAGGGTCTGTGTCTGTCTGTGTGATGCTTTTGCCGGAGACAGAACAGGAATGGAGTCTTAGAACTTAGTAAGTAATCTAGCTAGGTATGTGTTAGATTATGATTCATTTAAATGGCTGAGAAAATAGCTGTGCTGAATAGAATGAATATTCCTGTCTGTGTGTCTTTTTTGTAACTTAAGGTTTTGCCTAGAGGGATTCTCTATGTTTGAATCTAATTACCCTGTAAGGTATCTACCATCCTGATTTTACAGAAGTGATTTCTTTTTACTTCTATTAAAAGTCATCTTGTAAGAAAACTGAATGCTTTTTCATTGTTCTAAGATCCAAGAGTTTGGTCTGTGGTCACCTATGCAAATTGGTGAGGATTTTTACCAAACCTTCCCCAGGAAGTGGGGTGCAAGGGTTGGGAGGATTTTGGGGGGGAAAGACGTGTCCAAACTACGTTTTTTCAGGAACCCAGATAAAGTTTGGTGGTGGCAGTGGAAGTCCAAGTGTAAAATAGTTTGTACCTTGGGGAAGTTTTAACCTAAGCTCTTAAAAGTAAGCTTAGGAGGTCTTCATGCAGGTCCCCACATCTGTACCCTAGAGTTCAGAGTGGGGAAGGAACCTTGACAGGGGATGACTCCACCCTTATCCTCAGAAACCCAAGCCTCTTCAGCATCCAGTCAGGATCCTTCTCCTGCTCTCCATCTCCTTGTCCACAATGTCGGTCCATGGAGAAGCATGGGTACCGAGATTGGCACTCTTCCCACAGTAGATACATGGGCCTCTGGACAGATGCCTACTGGCCACCAATGCCTTACCCTTATGGCCAGTTGCTCCCATGGAATTTGTGGGATGCACCTTGATCACAATCCTCATTCCACTCCAAGGCAAGATCACCAGGCACATCAGTGGCTGGGTCCATCAACCCACTGCAGGTCCAGGCACCAGTTGACCTTCCCCTTGCAGAGCTCTGTAGTTGTCCAATTGAGGTCCACCGGTTCAGGATCAAGATCTGGTCCTGGCTCAGTTAATTGCCTCTTCCTAATCCCTGGATAATTCAGAGGTCCTCAGCTCTTCCTCCCCTTCAGTGCCTGGGGACTTAAAGTCTACCAAGACCTTTGCAGTGTGTGGCTGCTTCACTGGGCTTTCAGGCAGAGTTCCTGCAGGAGAATATTGATAAGTTGCTGGACATTCTGCAGCTATCTGCCCCAGAGAGAGTGGCCTTCCCCAATAACGATGCACTCCTGGAGCTTGCAAAGGGTCTTTGGAGCATGCTAGCTTTAGTGCTGTCTATTGCGAAGTGTTTAGAGAAACGCTACTTCGTACCAGTGCAGGGATTTGAGGGCTTTTACTCTACCCTGCCCCTAATTTCCTGGTTATAACGGCAATTTATGACAAAGCTCAGTAGGGCAAATTTAAGGCTACTCCTAAGGACAAGGACTCTGAGAGGATGGACTTAATGTGTTGTAAGATCTATGCCTCCTCTTCCCTGAAAATGCAGATTGCAAACCAGCAGACATTGTTGTCCAAATGTGACTTTGTGAATTGGACGGCTATGTCTAAACTTAGAGACCCACTGTCTGAAACCTCCAGGGAGGAATTGGGGTGGCTGAAGGCTGCCTGGTGGCCAAGAAGTCACTACAGTCCATGCTTGATGTCACAGGCACTTTAGCCAGAATGATGGTCTTGGCGGTGACCATGAGGAGGGCACCCTGATTGCAGAATTCAGGCTTTGCTCCTGGAGTGCAGCAGGCTATAGAGGACTTGCCCTTTGATAGTTAGGTGCTTTTTTTGGACAAAACCGATGAAACTCTGTACTCCTTCACAGACTCTAGGGCTATCCTAAGTTGCTTGGGGGTGTATACATCACTAGTGCAAAGATGCCATTATGGCGGCCAACAGCAGCAGCAATGCCCCTTTGAGCAGTCTTTCCCTCCTCTGAGACAGCAGGACCACCTCAGAAAGAGTCATAGGTCCCAGATCCAGAAGTATTTGTCTCCTGGGTTCAACCAATCGAAGTACCCTCTCCCGGCACCACCCAGGCCTCCATTTTGACTCATTTGTCTGGAGCAGCTGTCCAGTTGTGACTTCTATTACCCGTCCCCTCTGTTTGGGGACAGACAAGCTTGCTTTCACAATGTTTGGGGCTCAATTACTAGCAACAGCTGTGTCTAAGTGCCATCAGATCGGGCTATGCTATCCAGTTCCTCTCCACTCCTCCTACCCACCTCCCTCCTTGTGTCTTTTCAGGGACTTTTCTCATGAGATATTGCTCCTTGAGAAGGTCTGGTCTCTACTGGCTTTGGGAGTGGTGGAGGATTTTCCTCTAGAGCACCAGGAGTCAAGGCTTCTATTCCTGGTACTTGCTGGCTCCCAAATCCAAAGGTTCTTGACTTCCACAGCCTCAACAAATATATCAGATACATGAGGTTTCAAACGGTCACCCTATCAACTATCCTCCCCACTTTGACTCAGGACGCTCATTTTCATGTGGCAGTTCTACTGAGACACAGAAGATTTCTTTGGTTCATTGTGATGAACCTCCATTTTCAGTGCACAGTCCTTCCTTTCGGTCTCTCTTCTGCCCCCTTCTGGTAAAAACCAAATGTATGGTCACAGTGATGGTGTGCCTCAGAAAGAAAGGAATTTGTCTTCCCATTTCTGGATAACTGGTTACTGAGGGGCAGGTCTACAGAAGACGTTCTCACTTACACATTACACCGTGCTTACTTGACTGCCTGGGTCTCATTCTCAACACCGGGAAGTCAGCATTGGTCCCCACTCAGAAAATCAAGTTCATTGGAGGCCGTAATAGGCTCTACAAGTTAGAGAGCATTTTGACCGACCATTTTCAGGTGATTCACCACCTTTGTCTCGGTCTGCAGTCTCAACCTTCCACAACAGTATGGCTGTGCCTGAGGCTTCTGGGCCACATGTGTGAGCTGATTCTATGAGACCACAAGCTGCCTCAATGGCATTCTTAAGTGACATCTCAATATTGGACTTCTGCAGGGTCACCTTGTGGTCATCGATACATAAGTTTACAAACCATTGTGTCATTACCACAGCATCCAGAGCAGATTCAAACTTTGAGAAGGTGGTCTTGCAGTCCTTGTTAAATCGACTCCAAGCCCCACCCTTTATGGGTACTGCTTTTGAGTCTCCTAAGTGGAATACACAGATGCATCTACTCAAAAAATAAATGGTTACTTACTGTTACTGTGGTTCTTCGAGATGTGATGCAGTCATGTATGCCATGACCCACTTTCCATCCCCCTCTACATCAGAGTCTATTAAATGTGAAGGGGCTAAACAGGGGTTGAGGTGGCACCACTTCATATAGCCAGGGGAGGGGCTTTGGCCACAAGGCGCGATGACTGTCTCCTATGGGTACTGTTAGGCAAATTTCTCCAGCTCCAATGCCCTGGGCATACTTACATCTAAGTGGAATACATATTTGCATCACATCTTGAAGAATCACAGTTACAGTAAGTAACCATTTCTTCAGAACCTCTGAACTACCAGGGCTGGTAAGTGAAATACAATTTTATGAGCTACTACTATAATTTTATGAACTATGCTGAGTTATTTGAGTGATTGCATGTGTGTATTCCACTCTTGGTGTGCACATACTCCACGCACAGTCATCCAAATTTTTTCCCTCAGTTGGTATGTGTTAGGGTGGCTCAAGTGCCCTCTGCTGCTACATGCCACTGAGTGCCAATATAAAGGACCCAGCCGTCCCCAAGCTCCCACAGTTCTTTCTTACCACCCATGACAGTCATTTGATTTGCTTGACTTGCCTTAGCAAGTGCTCTCATTGTGGTCAGGCTCATATTCCGGATCAATGCCAGACGTGCAAAGACTTTAAGCCTTGGACAAGGAAAGATAGAGAAGTTTTTGTGCGTGGAGGTGGCCCTAAGACCTCCATCAGAGCCCAGTCAGTCAGACTCAGCACCGAGTTCATCAGCATCAGTTTGGAATGCACCCACTACTTTGCCTGAGTCCCAGCACCACTCATGCTCCCCAGTGCCTAAGAAAATGCATAAGATCTCTAAGCAGACCACCAAGAGGGGAATGTTTCCAGTCCGAAAGTCATCTAGGCATGAGGATAAAAGTGCAGCTGAAAACTAAACATTCGTATTCTCTGATGCCACAGAAGTCTTCACCATTAATTCCAGTACAAGATCGGTGTCATCAAGTCCAGAGCCTGAGGGTGCACCTTCTACATATGCGACACTGCACTGTCCCAAGACCAACTCTACCAACCATGCTGGAGGCGTTTGCATCAGTAAAAGATTTGCTGAGCCTTTCAGTGCTGGTTTCTCCTACTGTTCAGGAGACTGCGCTCTCAGTACCAGCATACATGGGAGTACCAGCAATATTGATGCAGCATTCAGCCTCATGAAACAAGAAGAGCCACTTGCTTAATTCTTGTCAGAGTGCCACTGGAAGCAATTCAGGTATGGGGTCTGTGACACTGCACCCTAATTAAACTGTGATTTAACTAAGATTACATTGTGGCAAAACCTTATGTATCCTGTCCACTTATGTATCCTGTAGCCTCTTTGCTTGTGTTCAGTCCAAATGAGGATGTGTTTGGACACTTGGCAGCTATCCACTCAGTAGGTTACCTTGAAGACAACATCTACAATGAATGTATCAATGTACCTTCTCTGGTAGCATATCACCCAACATGGGAAATTCTACCGATGGCCTGTTGCTCTAAAAAGGAGTATCGGTACATTGGCAGAAGACGATATGTTTAAGGTGGACGCACTGCACTGTGGTCAGAAGGAAGGTACCAACAGAATCTCTTGTCATCATCGTTGGTAGCCTACCGTGCTAACCAAGTGAGAGGCTCTTATGAGAAGTGTGACATACAGTAGAAATGGCCAGTATTCTAGTATTGTAATAACGATATATAAAAGATATTTTTATGGTCAATGGGAGTACAAGGTCAAAGGGTCAAAAATTTTGTCACACCACACAGTACACATATACTAATTGGTCAGGTGGCAAGTCTCCTTTATCTGTCATCTATTGCATTCTGTAAAAAACATGGGTTCAAACAAAGGTGTAAGGCCCTAAATTTATATGATAGGGTTCTTTAACAATCACCATATCGGGGGCGGGGGGTCAGGACTTGTAGCCTAAATGCCTTGCCTTCATTATATTCTGCCTTTATTATACTCAGCAGTAATGCAAGGAACCTACAAGCCTATCCTGTAAGACGTTGGCTTCCGCAGTTAGCATAAGTCTTGAGGTCTATGGACTTTGGCACAGATATATGATTTAATGGTCACCCCTAAGTTTTGAGGAATTGGAAATAGAGTGTGAGGGGGAAGTTTGTCCATAACAACACCAGCCAACCACAGAAACGTGAGCTAATGCCGGCTTTTGGAAACTTTTGGAAAGCACATTCAACCGTAAGAGTTCCATGGCAACGAATTGACGTACATGATAAGTTGAAATCATTAATATACTAACCTATGGGAGAAAGGCACCTCAACATTAGTAGGGTGAGGAAATACAAATAAAGAAGAGGGCAGAAACCCCTACTGAATATGCATTAGACATACTGGTATCAACATAATATATAAAAGTTACATCCCAGCTTATAAGCAGTAGGAGAGAGAGAGAGAGATGTAGCCCTTGAGAGGTGCCAGAATGATGGCCGGTGATAAGGAAAACAATAGCTAACTTTTCAAGTTGTTCTCTAAGGGATGGTGAGAGTATATGGATGTTCCAGATATACATTCTGTAGTCTCTCTATTGGTCTTACTGTTACTGTTTGTGACTTTGCTAAATGTACTAATAAACTATATGTAAAGATAGAAGAGTACCTAGAGTGCAGTGATTCTCAACCTGCGGGCCCCATGCTGCCCAGTTAGCGCACAGGGTCCAGGTAGCCACTTGCCGCCCAGCCGGGCTCAGGGTCCGGGTAGCTGGCTGCCACCCAGTCCCCCACAGCAGGGCTCTGAATCCTAGCTGCCACCTGGCCCCTCGCGGCAGGCTTTGAGATCTGGGCAGCCAGCGGGGCTCAGGGTACGGGCAGCTGGCTGCTGCCCAGCTCCCCGAAGCGGAGTCTGGGGTCGGGGTCCTGGCAGCCCCAGTCGGGGTCCCTGCCCCCACGCCCAGCTCTCTGCTCCTAGCCCACTCTGTGGGGTCTCTGGGCAGAGGGCGCTAAGTATAGGGGCTTGTGGGGGCACAGTGGTTCTCAACCTGCGGCCCAGCTAACACTTTGTGGGTCACATATGCAGCCCACAATGATAAATAGGTTGAGAACCACTGCCATATTGTGAGTGTTGCAACCATGCACTTCGGGGTTCCCAACTATAATACCGGGCCTGGTCTTGGGACAAGAACCTATCAACTCTCAAAGTGATAACTGGGAACCCTTAAGTAATCAATAAATTAATACGTAATCTGTAGATCAGGCTACACCTTTCATGTGGACTTTCACCTGTCCCACAGAAGATTCCTCAGGTTTCTAATATGGCAGAAACACTACCAGGTCAGAGTACTCCTATTCAGTCTGACAACAGCACCCAGAATCTTCATGATGGTCTTCTCAGTGGTGGCAGCACAGATGAGAAAAAGGCTACACCATCTTCCCATACTTGGACGACTGGCTTCGAGGAGGCAGATCTTGACTGGAAATTCAGTTGACAACTTTGTCCTTGCTCCATCTTCTGACAACCTTGGGAATCTGCATAAACACAGAAAAGTCTACTTTGACTCTAACACAGCTCCTAGACTTTATGAGGTGACCCTGGACTTGCCCACAAGAAGGGCCTACCTCGCTGTGGACAGATTCCATGCCATGAGCAGTCAGATAAGCCAAGCCACTCACAAACCCCGCACAAAAATCCAGGTCTCTTTTTTTGCTAGGCCATATGGCCTCCTGTACTTACATAATGTTGTTCGCCAGGCTGCATCTCCATTTTTTGTAAGCCTGACTCCAGTCAGTATATATGCCAGACAGACACAGCATGAACACTGTAATGACAATTACCGCCAATGTCGGAGCCTCACTCCCCTGGTGGATAAACCTGAGACTCATGTGTTGGAGTCCCTTTCCTACATCCCACACCCAACACAATGATGATACAGACACATCCCTTATAGGCTAGGGAGTCTACATGAGTGGTCACACTGCACAAGGCACATGGACACCTTGGAAAGCCAGGATGCGTATCAATCTCTGAGAGCTGTCAGAGA
Organism: Lepidochelys kempii; assembly: GCF_965140285.1. NCBI lineage: Eukaryota > Metazoa > Chordata > Testudines > Cheloniidae > Lepidochelys > Lepidochelys kempii. The sequence continues at coordinate 85,096,956 of NC_136381.1, forward strand.
GACCTGCAATGCATTCCTCCCACTTGTACAATCCCAACACATCCAGACATTCTGACAACCTGACAACCATCTTCCATATAAACAAACAAGGAAGGTCAAAATCCCTTCCACTGTGCGTAGGGGTGATCAATTTGTGAAAATGGCGTATCTGGATCCACATCACAGTTTCTGCAATGTACCTCCCAGGCACTCAGATCTCACTGGAGGACAGCCCCAGCAGGCATTTTGCCATAGATTGCAAGTGGGAGTTACACAATGAAGATTTTGTTCAGCACTGAACTCAGGGGGAAACACGTCTTCCAACCAGTTCACCTCCCAGATGAACAAGAAGTTCAACATATATTGTTCCAGAACAGAACAAGGTCAGGGCTCCAGGGACAATGCCTTCTAACTGAAATGGACAGGCCTCTTGTGGTATGCCTTCCTTCCTATCCCCCTACTAGCCCAGGTTCTACAGAAGATGCATCACAATAAAGCACAGGTCATAGAATATCAGGGTTGGAAGGGACCTCAGGAGGTCATCTAGTCCAACCCCCTGCTCAAAGCAGGACCAATCCCCAATTAAATCATCCCAGCCAGGGCTTTGTCAAGCCTGACCTTAAAAACTTCTAAGGAAGGAGATTCTACCACCTCCCTAGGCAACGCATTCCAGTGTTTCACCACCCTCCTAGTGAAAAAGTTTTTCCTAATATCCAACCTAAATCTCCCCCACTGCAACTTGAGACCATTACTCCTTGTTCTGTCCTCTGAGAATAGTCTAGAACCATCCTCTCTGGAACCACCTCTCAGGTAGTTGAAAGCAGCTACCAAATCCCCCCTCATTCTTCTCTTCTGCAGACTAAACAATCCCAGTTCCCTCAGCCTCTCCTCATAAGTCATGTGTTCCAGATCCCTAATCATTTTTGTTGCCCTTTGCTGGACTCTCTCCAATTTATCCACATCCTTCTTGTAGTGTGGGGCCCAAAACTGGACACACTACTCCAGATGAGGCCTCACCAATGTCGAATAGAGGGGAATGATCATGTCCCTCGATCTGCTTGCTACGCCCCTATTTATACATCCCAAAATGCCATTGGCCTTCTTGGCAACAAGGGCACACTGCTGACTCATATCCAGCTTCTCGTCCACTGTCACCCCTAGGTCCTTTTCCACAGAACTGCTGCCTAGCCATTCAGTCCCTAGTCTGTAGCGGTGCATTGGGTTCTTCCGTCCTAAGTGCAGGACCCTGCACTTATCCTTATTGAACCTCATCAGATTTCTTTTGGCCCAATCCTCCAAGTCAGTCTCATCACACCCAATTAGCCCAGATAGTTCTGATTTCTAGAACTCCTGTGAATGTCAACCCATCAACCAGTCGGAATTCAGTCCTTCCCAGATCTGCTGGGGACAGGAAGGATTAGATATCCCGACATGGACTGTCTTCATCTCATAACTTGGTAATTGGATGGTTATCATACCTAGAGTGTCCATATTTGAAAGCCAATCAAAGTATTCTTAATCACAGCAGGAAAGATTCTGCCAGAAAATGTTATCTAGACAAATGGAGGCATTTGTCTACCCAGGCGCAACAGAAGCAGTTGTCATCAGGACCAGTAGGTATTCCTGCTATTTTACAAAGGAAAGCATCACTCTCAAGACATCAGGTTTTTCTGTTTGCTGCTAAATGGACCTGCATCAAGCTATCCGTGCATTCCATAGATGGCCACTCTGCTTTGACTCATCTGGGAGCAACCAGACTCCTGAAGGATCTAACTAGCATCTTCCCGCCACTAGTGAAACCAATGCCATAGTGGGACATCAGCCTTGTACTTTCCACACTTACTGAGCCTCCTTTCAAACTGCTGGTCACATGCTCAATGGCCCACTTATCTATGAATGTCAACTTTTTAGTTGCCATTATGTTAGCCAGGAGGGTGGGTGAGCTGGGGCCCCACATGGCACACCCATCATACACTACATTTCATAAAGAGAAGGTATCCACCCAAAATTAATCCCAAAGGTAAATTCAAAGTTGTACATTAACCAGTCAATTCATTTACTGTTATTGGCATCATACAAGCATTGGTGTTCTTCTTGTAATGAATGAAACCTTGTAGAAAATCACCTAAACTATTTGTTGCTATGGTAGAGCAAGCATTGGGACAAGAGATTTCTGTTCAAAGACTCTCTAAATAAATTTCTCACTGCATCTTCCTTTGCTATCAGTTGGTGCATCTCCCTCCCCAAGATGGGGTGAGGGTCCATTCCTGCAGAACACAGGTGACCTCCGTATCATCGCTTTGAGAAGTGCCTGTACTGGACATTTGTAATCTGCAACATGGAGTTCCTTCCACACTTTCACAAAGCATTACACTTTGATCTAAGCTTCCTTTGCTGATGTGGGCTTTGGAATTGCAATGTTACAGACATCTATACTGCCTACCTCTTCAACCCCCCGCCCCATTTGAATATTGCTTACCAGTCACCCATGTGTGGTCTACACTACCGGGTTAGGTCAAATTTAGCTGCATTAGGTCGATTTAAAAATGACTGCGTCCATACAACCAACCCTGTTCCGTCGACCTAAAGGGCTCTTAAAATTGACTTCTGTACTCCTCCCCAATGAGGGGAGTAGTGCTAAAATCAACCTTGCTGGGTCGAATTTGGGGTAGTGCTGATGCAAATCAATGGTATTGGCCTCCAGGAGCTATCCCAGAGTGCTCCATTGTGACCACTTTGGACAGCCCTTTGAACTCCGATGCGCTAGCCAGGTACACAGGAAAAGCCCTGGGAACTTTTGAATTTAATTTCCTGTTTGAGAGTAACTGCCATGTTAGTCTGTATCCACAAAAAGAACAGGAGTACTTGTGGCACCTTAAAAATAAATTTGTTAGTCTCTAAGGTGCCACAGGTACTCCTGTTCTATTTCCTGTTTGGTCAGCGAGGCGAACTCAGCAGCACAGGTGACCATGCAGTCCCCCCAGAATCACAAACGAGCTCCAGCATGGACCGAAAGGGAGACACTGGATCTGATTGCTATATGGGAAGAAGCATCTGTGCAGGCTGAACTCCGATCAAAAAGAAGAAATGCAAATATATATGCCAAAATCTCACAGGGCAAATTGCAGAGAGGCTATTAAAGGGACACACAGCAGTGCCACATGAAAGTTAAGGAGCTCAGGCAAGCCTACCAAAAGACAAAGGAGGCAAACAGTCGCTCCGGGTCAGAGCCCCATACATGCCGCTTCTATGATTAGCTGCATCGTATTCTAGGGGGGGACGCTACCACTATCCCACCACTGTCCATGGACACCTGCAAGGGGGGAGTCTCATGCAACATGGAGGAGGATTTTGTGGATGAGGAAGAGGAGGAGGAGAATGTGCATCAGGCAAGCAGTGAATCCGTTCTCCCCAGCAGCCAGGACCTTTTCATCATCCTGGAGCCAATACCCTCCCAAGGTGGGATCCCCGACCCTTAAGCCGGAGAAGACACCTCTGGTGAGTGCACATTTGTAACTACAGTACAGGGTTTAAAAGCAATAGTGTTTAATGTTTGATTTTCCCTGAAGAATTGGGATGCATTCGCAGCCAGTACAGCTACTGGAAAAGTCTGTTCACATGTCTGCGGATGAAGCGGGAATCCTCCAGGGACATCTCCATGATGATCTCCTGGAGGTACTCTAAAAGCCTTTGCAGAGGGTTTCTGGGGAGGGCTGCCTTATTTCGTCTTCCTGGTAGGATACTTTACCACGCCAAGCCAGTAGCAAGTATTCTGGAATCATTGCAGCACAAAGAATGGCAGCGAATGGTCCTGGGTTTTGGTCGCATTCAAGCAACATTTGGTCTATATCTTTCTGTGCTAGCCTCAGAAGAGTGATATCATTCATCGTCACCTGGTTGAAGTAGGGGAATTTTTGTAAGGGAACAGTAAAAGGACCCCATTCATGCTGGGCTGTTTGCACTTGGTTAAAAGGGATCATCCCAGAGAATAGCCACGCGGCGGGGGGAGGGGAGAAAGGATCATCCAAGAGAATAGCCACGCAGAGGTGTGGGGGAGGTGTGTGCTGCACATTCACCCGAAAACCGCAGCCCCTCCTTTTAAATGTGAAACCCAACCCATTGCTTGCTCTGGGAAAGGAAGGCGCTGCAGTTTGAAAACATTCCCTCATGTTATGAAGGCATAAGAAGCCAACTCCGCGTACCAAAAGGCTTACCATGACTGCCTGGAAACCGAATTCTGTTGCCCAGCCGTGTGTGTGATGTGTAGCAGACACTCAATATAAAAGGCAAAATGCGACCTTGTACCTAAAGCACATATGTTGTCTACTGTGAATTGCTTGATTCACTGTGAAAGAGTCTCCCTTTTGTTTTCAGAAATGTATCATCTTAAATTTTACTCTCCCTTTTTATCTCCTCCCAGGTGTAAATGTTTCTTTGCTCCCCCTATCATCTCCCTCCCTGAGGATATTGCAGATTAGAAGGTGAAAAAAATGCACTCGCAATTACATGTTTGCCGAGCTCATGCAGTCCTCCTGCACTGATAGGGCACAGGTTAATGCATGGAGGCATTCAGTGGCAGAGGCCAGGAAAGAATTAAGTGAGCGTGAAGAGCAGAGGCAGGATGCAATGCTGAGACTAATGGGGGAGCAAACGGACATGATGAAGCTTATGTTGGAGCTGCAGGAAAGCCAACAAGAGCACAGGCCCCCCGCTGCATCCATTGTATAACCGCCTACCCTCCTCCTCATGTTCCATAGCCTCTTCACCCAGACACCCAAGAACGCTGGGGGAGGAGGGAAGGCTCCTGGCACCCAGCCACGCCACTCCAGAGGATGGCCCAAGCAACAGAAGGCTGTCATTCAAACAGTTTTATTGTTAGTGTCCTTCCCTCCTCTCCCACCCCACCCGGGGTATCTTGTCCGTTATCTTGTATTTTTTTTAATTAATAAAGAAAGAATGCATGGTTTCAAAATAATAGTTACTTTATTTTGAAGGGGAGAGGGTGGTTGGCTTACAGGGAATTAAAATCAACAAAGGGGGTGGGTTTGCATCAAGGAGAAACACACACAACTGTCACACTGTAGCCTGGCCAGTCATGAAACTGGTTTTCAAAGCCTCTCTGATGTGCAGCGCTCCTAGCTGTGCTCTTCTAATCACCCTGGTGTCTGGCTGCTCAGAATTGGACACTAGGTTGAGGCAATTTGCCTCAACTTCCCACCCCGCCATAAACATCTCCCCCTTACTCTCACAGATATTGTGGAGCACAAAGCAAGCAGCAATAACAATGGGAATGTTGGTTGCACTGAGGTCTGACCTAGTCAGCAAACAGCGTCATAGAAACATAGAATACCAGGGTTGGAAGGGACCTCAGGAGGTCATCTAGTCCAACCCCCTGCTCAGAGCAGGACCAATCCCCAATTAAATCATCCCAGCCAGGGCTTTGTCAAGCCTGACCTTAAAAGCTTCTAAGGAAGGAGATTCTACCACCTCCCTAGGTAACACATTCCAGTGTTTCACCACCCTCCTAGTGAAAAATTTTTTCCTAATATCCAACCTAAACCTCCCCCACTGCAACTTGAGACCATTACTCCTTGTCCTGTCCTCTTCTACCACTGAGAATAGTCTAGAACCATCCTCTCTGGAACCACCTCTCAGGTAGTTGAAAGCAGCTATCAAATCCCCCCTCATTCTTCTCTTCTGCAGACTAAACAATCCCAGTTCCCTCAGCCTCTCCTCATAAGTCATGTGTTCCAGACCCCTAATCATTTTTATTGCCCTTCACTGGACTCTCTGCAATTTATCCACATCCTTATTGTAGTGTGGGGCCCAAAACTGGACACAGTACTCCAGATGAGGCCTCACCAATGTCGAATAGAGGGGGACGATCACATCCCTCGATCTGCTCGCTATGCCCCTACTTATACATCCCAAAATGCCATTGGCCTTCTTGGCAACAAGGGCACACTGCTGACTCATATCCAGCTTCTCGTCCACTGTTACCCCTAGGTCCTTTTCCGCAGAACTGCTGCCTAGCCATTCGGTCCCTAGTCTGTAGCGGTGCATTGAGTTCTTCCATCCTAAGTGCAGGACCCTGCACTTATCCTTATTGAACCTCATCAGATTTCTTTTGGCCCAATCCTCCAATTTGTCTAGGTCCCTCTGTATCCTATCCCTGCCCTCCAGCATATCTACCACTCCTCCTAGTTTAGTATCATCCACAAATTTGCTGAGGGTGCAATCCACACCATCCTTCAGATCATCTATGAAGATATTGAACAAAACCGGCCCTAGGACTGACCCCTGGGGCACTCCACTTGACACCGGCTGCCAACTAGACATGGAGCCATTGATCACCACCTGTTGAGCCCGACAATCTAGCCAACTTTCTACCCACCTTATAGTGCATTCATCCAGCCCATAGTTCTTTAACTTGCTGACAAGAATACTGTGGGAGACCGTGTCAAAAGCTTTGCTAAAGTCAAGAAACAACACATCCACTGCTTTCCCTTCATCCACAGAACCAGTAATCTCATCATAGAAGGCAATTAGATTAGTCAGGCATGACCTTCCCTTGGTGAATCCATGCTGACTGTTCCTGATCACTTTCCTCCCATGTAAGTGCTTCAGGATTGATTCCTTGAGGACATGCTCCATGATTTTTCCGGGGACTGAGGTGAGGCTGACTGGCCTGTAGTTCCCAGGATCCTCCTCCTTTCCTTTTTTAAAGATTGGCACTATATTAGCCTTTTTCCAGTCATCTGGGACTTCCCCTGTTCGCCACAAGTTTTCAAAGATAATGGCCAATGGCTCTGCAATCACAGCCGCCAATTCCTTTAGCACTCTCGGATGCAACGCGTCCGGCCCCATGGACTTGTGCACGTCCAGCTTTTCTAAATAGTCCCTAACCACCTCTTTCTCCACAGAGGGCTGGCCATCTACTCCCCATGCTGTGATGCCCAGTGCAGCAGTCTGGGAGCTGACCTTGTTCATGAAGACAAAGGCAAAAAAAGCATTGAGTACATTAGCTTTTTCCACATCCTCTGTCACTAGGTTGCCTCCCTCATTCCATAAGGGGCCCACACTTTCCTTGGCTTTCTTCTTGTTGCCAACATACCTGAAGAAACCCTTCTTGTTATTCTTGACATCTCTTGGTAGCTGCAGCTCCAGGTGCGATTTGGCCCTCCTGATTTCATTCCTACATGCCCGAGCAATATTTTTATACTGCGAGCTTCTAAACGTCCAAAGGCACATTCTACCACCATTCTGCACCATTCTGCTCAGCCTATAGTTGAACTGCTCCTTACTACTGTCCAGGCTGCCTGTGTAAGGCTTCATGAGCCATGGGAGCAAGGGGTAGGCTGGGTCCCCAAGGATAACTATTGGCATTTCAACATCCCCAATGGTAATTTTCTGGTTTGGGAAGTAAGTCCCTTCTTGCAGCTGCTCGAACAACCCGGAGTTCCTAAATATGCAAGCGTCATGCACCTTTCCCGGCCATCCCACATTGATGTCGATGAAACATCCCTTGTGATCCACCAGTGCTTGCTGCACCATTGAAAAGTACCCCTTGTAGTTTATGTACTGATTGGCAAGGTGGTCTGGTGCCAAGATGGGGATATGCGTTCCATCTATCGCCCCACCAGAGTTAGGGAACCCCATTGCAGCAAGGCCATCCAGTATGACCCACACATTTCCCAGAGTCACTACCCTTGATAACAGAAAGTCAATGATGGCATTGGCTACTTGGATCACAGCAACCCCCACAGTAGACTTGCCCACTCCAAATTGATTCCCAACTGACCGGTAGCAGTCAGGCATTGCAAGCTTCTACAGGGCTATCGCCACACGCTTCTCAACTGTCAGGGCAGCTCTCATCTTGGTATTTCTGCACTTCTTCAGGGTGAGGGAAAGCAACTCACAGAGTTCCAGGAAAGTGGTCTTACGCATGCAAGTTTCGCAGCCACTGTGAATCATCCCATACCCGCAACACTATGCGGTCCCACCAGTCTGCCCTTCTTTGCCTGGCCCAGTATCAGCGTTCCACTGTATCAACCAGCCCCACTGCTGCCATGATGTCCCAATTGCCACAGCCCGTGCTTTCAGGAATGTCTGTGTCCAGGTCCTCTTCAGAATCCTCCTCGTGCTGGCGTCTCTTAGCCCAGTTCTGCATATTGTCCAGGATAATGCGCAAGGTGTTTACAATGCTTACAACAGCAGCAGTGACGGTGAACTGAGTGGGCTCCATGCTTGCCGTGGTATGGCGTCTGCACGGATAACCCAGGAAAAAAGGTGCAAAATGATTGTCTGCTGTTGCTTTCATGGAGGGAGGGGCGACTGACGACATGTATCCAAAACCACCCACGACAATGTTTTTGCCCCATCAGGCATTGGGTGCTTAACCCAGAATTCCAATGGGCAGCAGAGACTCTGGGAACTGTGGGATAGCTACCAACAGTGCACCACTCTGTAAGTCGATGATAGCCACGGTAGTGAGGATGCACTCTGCCGACTTAATGCACTTAGTGGGGACATATGCAATCGTATGTATAAAATTGATTTCTAAAAATTGACTTCTATAAAATCAACCTAATTTCATAGTGTAGACATACCCATAGACACCAGCACTCAAAAAAGAAATGGAGGTTACGTACCTGTAACTGGAAGTTCTTTGAGAGTTTGTTGTCCCTATCTGAATTTCACTACTCACCCTTCTTCCCCTCTGCTTCCAATTATGACTAGATTCGTGGTAGAGAAGAAACTGGTTGATCCACACTTTCACTTATACCCTTGGTACTGAGCACAAGGAGATCCTGGGCCCAGGTGCAGCCCAACGGACACTACTTGCAAGATTTTCCAGTCTCAGGTGCATGGTGTGTGGGCTTACCCACATGTGAAATACACTTGGAGAAGAACTTCCAGTTGAAAGTTAACTAGAAGAACTTCCAGTTACAGATAAGTAATCTCCATTTTTCCCCCTACATGTATGACCTTGCATTTGCCTGTGTGAAAAGGCATTTGCTCAAATGAACCCACCTTAGCAAGTGATTCATATAGGTCTTTAGAACTGACTGTATTGTTGTTTATAACTCTGCCAATTTTTGTGTCATCTGCAAATTACCAGAAGTAACTTTATATTTTCTTCAAGATCCTTAATAAAGATACTGAGTAGCACAGGTCCCTGTAGGACACCTGCTGGATGACAATTCCCCAATTACAATTACTTTTTGCAATATATCAGTTAACCAGTTTTTAATGCATTTAATATGGGTAACACTAATTTTTATCATGATGTTGTGTGCAACTAAAAATCAAATGCCTTCCAGAAGTCTTATGTTAATACAGTTATCTTTATCAACCAAACTTATAATATCAAAAATATCAAGTTTGTTGACAAAACCTGTTTTCTATGAAACCATGTTGATTGGTATTAACTATGCTACTGTTTTTTAATTCTTCACTAATTGCATCAGAAATCAGCTTTTCCATTATTTGCCTGGAATTAATGTCTTGCTAACTGGCCTTTAATTTCCCAAGTCATCCAGTTTACCCTTTTAAAATATTGGCTTTAGATTAGCTTTTTCCAGTCCTGTGGAACTTCCCCAGTGTTAAAAATCAACCTTAATGGGTCAGAGAACTCCTATAGCACTCCAGGATTTCATTTGTTCCAGATATACTTAAATAATTCCTTATTACCGTCTAACCCTATTGGCCATAGATTTTTCACTGATACATTGAGCTTCCTTTATCAATTGTCTGCATTTCGTAATTGTTGATTTGTACTCATTGCTATCAGCTTTGCCATTTTTTCTATTTTCCAGATAGTTTTGGTGAGGGGTTCCCCTCCTTCCACCTCTTCTTTTTTAACCAAAGAAGTCTTCTTTTTTGATTGCCAAATTGTGTGTTTTGGGGCATGTAAAAAGCATTCCTAAACAATTCCCAATTATCATCCACATTCTTAGGTTTAAATATTTCCTCCCAGTCAGTTTTGCTCATGATTGGTTTTGGTTTTAGTAAATTTGCCTTTTTAAAGCATCAGTTAGCACACTGACCCTTAAACATTCCAGATCCCATCTTTCTGAATTGTCAGTAACTGTAAATCCAGAAATGGTGTCTTTAATGTACAGTGCCACCCCACATCCCCTTCTGCCCACTATATCTTTCCTAAATAGGGTTTATCGAGTGATTTTAATATTCCAGTCATGTGAATCATCCCATCAGCTTTAAGTAATGCCAATCAAATGTGTTTTAATGAATTAGTATTTCTAATTACTCTGTAATTATACAGTATTTCCATTACCAGACCTCCTATGTCCATTGGGACTCCTTGGAAATGGATGGAAGAGTTACGAGTATGACAAAGTTACTGGGGCTGACCAGACATGCACTGCTGGCTGCATATGCATCTGGATAATTCTCAAAAATAATGGCTTCTTTCCAGTTTACAGGTGCTCCTTGCAATGGAAATGGTTCCAAGAGACAGATCAATCACAAATCAGTATCAATAGTAAATATAATATTTTTAATAGAAGCATACTTAACTTTTCAAATGTTTTTCAGATATTGGTGTAAAATTAGGGACCTGTTTAAGTGTCTTAATCTTCAAAGTGCTGAGCACCTGCCGCTCCTACTGGCTCTGTGTCTGCAGACAGAATTAGTTATTCCACTATATCTGCTGAGCTTTCAGTGAGTTATACTTAAATATTGATCTCAGAGTTTTGTGAAGATTAATTAATATTTGTAAAGTGTTTAAAAATGAAACTGCTATAAAATATTACTTTGAGGAGAATACATTTTATAATAAGTCCCTGCAATTAACCATTTACAGTACAGAGCTTAGGCCCTGATCCTGTGAACAGTTATGCATGTGCTTAACTCTGTATACATGAATAGTTCCGTTGACTTCTGTTGGGACTATTCACATGCATAAAGTTAAGCATATGCATAACTATTCATAGGATTTGGGCCTTAATCTGTAGAAACTACCATTCATCCAGTCATAATCATAAAAGATTTTGTCATATCAAAACTTTAATTTCCCACTGTCAAGGGAAGAGCACATTGTGATGCTATTTTCAAATACTAAATGTCATTATCAAAAGAGGAGAAAAAATCTTTGCATAAATCATGTATTTTCAAATTTTTAAACATAGGAAAAGTTACATCTTAAGTACAAAGTATCATTAGTGGGCCCCCATTTCTTCCCTCCTTCTCCCCCCTTCCCAGCTTTATTCCCATTGCAAACAAAATCATACTATTTAAGCAGGCTCTGGAATTGTGTTATGGTGTTGTTTCCTAGAAGACAGAAATGATTTTTCCCAGTTTACTCACTATAGCTGTAAAACGTTTTTAGGTCACATTTAAGTGAACCAGGTCATATGGTTTCAACTTCTCTAAATCTATATTTAAGATTAAATCTTTCTCCTGGAAAAATGTTCATGGTAAAACTGGTGTTTAATTTCATACAATTTTTTTTTATTTCATACCTTTGTGTCATAATTTTTCTTCTGTTGCAGTTCTCTGAATATATACTTCTACACAAATGTATACTTCTACACTGTGTTAAGGAAACTTTTGTTGAGCTTTCCAAAAATAGTAAAATTTACAATAGAGAAAAATAAAGGATTACTTTCACCTGTCAAAAGATAAATGTTTTTTTTAAAATACCACTCACAGAGGTACTGTATAACTATGGGAAATTGGAACTAAAAGTCAATCTTAGTCAATGGAAACTTATTTGACATTCTTCACCTTTATTTTTCGTGCAGCAGCTATAAAACAATGTTTCTTTTTCATATTGTTCCATCTGCAAAGTCCCAGACACTCTCTAGCAGTTGGCTGTTGCTTCTGTAATTTTTAAGAGTGGCTCATGAACTATATGAATGGTCTGGCCCAACCCTTTTGAAAAGAGGTTATTAGTTAACAAAGTTAAAGAATAAAATACTGGCTGATTTATTTTTTATTTTTAAAAGCTGCCGCTTTTCTCAGTGAGGTAAAAAATCTTTTTTTTATTAGATTTAACTTCCTATCTTTTTAAAAAAAGTTGTGTTGTATTATTGAAAAGAAACCTTTAAATTTCATATTACCTCCAGGTTTTAGAACATTTGATTTGACACAAAGTACATTTGAGATGGGTTCTGTGGGGGAAAAAGTATGTGATCTTGTCATTAAAGACCATATCATACTCCATATGCACAACGAGAACAAATTAAGGTTGCACAGGCAATCTTAATTAGGGCATTTTCTAACTTGAGAGTTTGACATTGCTACCTCTGATTTTCTTTTAATGTATTTTTTGTATAATATTTATAACTATCTTGATCAATAATTACTGTACAGGGAAGTGCAGATTGCAGCTTTTTAGCTAGTAGGGCAGGTTGTGGAGGAGGATTCATTATAGGAGTATAGTAAAACATATCTAGAAATGTAGGAATTACTGCTGAAATCCATCTGAAAGGATGCAATAGTTTGATAAGTAGGTGTGTAAGATCTTCGTTTCTTCGGGGAAGTCCCTGGCTGCCCTTGTGACAGATTTTTTTGGAAGAGGTGAGAATGGAGAGGCAGAAGTCCTGTGAAGGTTAACTTACTAATAACATTAGAACGTCTGTCAGAAATATTCATATGAGGTGGAACAGTTTGAAGAAGTGCAATGGAAAACTATCACAGTGCTTGGGAGCTAGAGGCAAAGCTGTTAAATACGAAGCATGCAGGAGTGCTGTGAATATGCAAGGACCCTCCCATGCTGAATCTGAGACTGCCAAGCTGCTAATGGTAGTTGTGACATCAAAACTAGCTATGAAAGAACTTCCTTAAGCTTATGGAAATATTCTTATCTTTACCCATTCATTAATTGTCCTGGGGGCCAAATTCAGCAAGGCTGAAGGAGTGGAGCTGTGTAGCAGCATGGTAAAGTTGGGGATAGGTTAGGCCGCTTATCAGGGTGCCTTTTGGGGGAATGGGGTTGTAGGTCTGCTTATGGTGCACATCCTAGCCCTAGGTGAAGCTCTTAACTGCAACACAGCCCGAGTGTGGAATGTGAGTTCTGGAGAGTAGAGGTGCTGCTCCCAGCTTGTGCTCCTGGGGCAGGGAGCAAGTATTTAGTTTTCAAACAGAAGTAGGGTGATTAAGATAAGAAAGGCCCGGTACTTACATTAAGAATCTGGAAGTAGTTAGATGAGCCTGTAAAGCAGGAACCCCTCTACAGCAGGGGTGGGCAAACTACCAGCCATGTCTGACCTGTCAGACCTTTTAATCGGACCCTCAAGCTCCAGGCAGGGAGCAGGGTGGGGGGCTTGCCCCGTTCCACCAGGCGGTCCCCAGCCCCCAACTCACACATGCTGAGCCACACTGCACAGGCAAAACTGGAACCCCAGTCTTCACCGCGCTGTTTCCGGGATTGGAACCCCGCCCCTACGCAGCAGCATGCCCAATCCCTGAAGCGCCAGCCTTCTTGCACCAGCCACACCTGTCCCAGCTAGGGTGCCTCCGTCCGTGGCGGTGTCTGGTACGGCCACCTTGGTGTCACTGCCGGCAGGGCCCCTAGGAGTCCCCGTTATAGCCCCTGTAAACCCCCACCCCTCCAGACCCTGTGTGTCCCCCTCTCTCCACCTCAATAATATCTCTTATAGAGCCGCTCCATGCTACACCCCATAGAGACCCCCTCCCTCACCTTGGTAACATCCCTTACTGTATACAAACTTTTAATGAATGCAATAGTGCAAACAGGACTCAAAATACAACAGTAAGATGATTTCAAATACACCATTTTTAGGGGGAGGGTGGAACATAAAGCTACAGGTGAATATACCCTGCTTCTGCCTGTCCCCATGGGTTCTGAGATAGAGTGCCATGGCTCAAAATTATCAGGGGCACTGACACCAGACAAATCCAGGCTAGAGAAAGGGCCCAGTTTTTTCACAATGCATGCAATTTCCCCAATGAGAATGACACCGAACTTTGATGCCACTGTAAAGAAGGGTGACCAGCTGCATTGTTCACATTAATCAAAGAGGCCGTGGAAAGGGGGTAAGTTGGGTTTAATTATTGTAATACTTTATAATGGTATATTTATAATAATAAGTAAGGTTTTATGTTTATTTCCACTCAAATGTATCTTTATTAAATAGAGTGTATTTGAATATCTCTGAATTGTTAAATTTGTGAGCATTCATGGTCCTCCATACAATTTCCATACCCAGATGTGGCCCTCAGGCCAAAGAGATTGTCCACCCCTTCTCTACAGGGCAGTGGGGGCAGTGTTTGAGACAGAACGCAGGGGACTCCGAAGAAATACAGCCAAGGTTACATTCAGAAAAGAGGGAGATCTGAGGGGGATAGGTGAAAAGAAGGGGCCAAAATCAAGGAAAGGGATAGCAGTGGTATACAGAAGTTCCCACTCTACCTGTGGTACTTACCATAGTATCTGAGCACCTCACAAGGTCTAACCTATTTTTCTTCACAGCCCCTCTGTGAGGTAGCGCAGTGTTCTTATCCCCATTTTACAGATGGGGCACTGAGGCACAAAGAGACTAAAGGCCAAATTTTCAAAGGTATTTAGGCACCTAGTGAGATTTTAAAAAGTGCTTAGAAGGTTAGGTGCTTTGTAAACTCCACTAGATGCCTAGCTATATCTTTGGGTGCCTAAAAACCTTTGAAACTCTGTCCCTAAGGGACCAGTCTGAGGTCATACAGGAAGTCCATGGGGAGGGAGCAGAACCCAGGTCTCTCAGAATGAGCTCCTTGTCCACTGGGCCAGCCTGTCTCTCTGCTGCATGCTGCAAAAAAGGAGGACTCTGATAGATGGAAGCAAAACCAAGGTGGCCAGTTCTCTGAGACTCCAGCAAACAGTCCCAGGCGATGGTGAAGGATGTCATGGTTGACAGCGTGAAAAACAGAATAGAGGTCAGGAAGGTTGAAGAAAGAGAGAGAAAGAGTCAAATGAGAGGAGATCACTTAATCCCCAAGGGGTGGCAGGTTCTGCCCCTGCTAGGCTGTAGAGCAATGGCTGCTGTGAAATTTTACATTTTAACAGAAAACCATTTTGTTTTGTCATTTGAGAAAGGGAAGGGATGAGAGAGTATCATATGAGAGAGTATCATATGAGTATCAGATGTGTTTAGGCCTCAAATTCTCAGCTATATTCAGGCCAATTCCAGAACAAAGAACAAGAAATTGCATCCACAGAGTCCATAAAGTTGACCATTATTGTCATGATATGTATTATTCACTGGGCACCATCTGTGTGCTCAGCATTGTTCAGAATATGCCAGAAAATGTAATCCCTGAGCCAAAGCATATAAAATGTGTAGTCCTGGATAAGATGGCTCAGATATATAAGTATGAAGTGTATAGTTACTGATCACATGTTAATATCTGTGAGTGGAGGCACTGAGGGCAATAGATGTTTTACCTGATTAAGGACTGGAAGATTTGACCCTCCAACTTTTTTCAGGAGTAAGAACTGCCCAGAGCTCCTATGCCTGTTTATTTTCCTTTCCTGCCTGCAGTGGCCCTGATGTATCTCAGAAGACACAATTTTTTTTCTCAACCTTAAAATGTGGAATTTTCTTGGAGTTTGGTGTTAAATAGTCTCCTGTGAGAATTGTAACTCAATCACTGTAGTGTCGTGTTTGAGACTTCTGGAAAGTAACTAGCCTTTAAACAGAAGTGAAAGGGTCCAATTACAGCCAACTGATGACCAACCACAAGTGGGACTCAGCTGGGTCTGTAACAGGAATATCGTAAACCAACGGTTCTCATGTTGTGGGTTGGGACCCCAAAGTGGGCCAGTACTGGCTTAGACTTCCTGGGGCCAAAGCTGAAGCCTGAGCACCACCACCTGGGGCCGAAGCCCAAAGGCTTTAGCCCTGGGCATCGGGACTCAGATTACAGGGACTGAAGCCTTTGGGCTTCGGCTTTGCCCCTCCCCCTGCCCACACACACCTGGGGCTCAGGCTGGCTCAGGCATTTGTCCCCCCTCCTGGGGTTGTGTAGTAATTTTTATTGTCGGGGGGGGGGTTGCAATGCAATGAAGTTTGAGAACCCCTTTTCTAAAGCTAGGCACTGTACTTTAGATAGTTAAGGAAGCATAGAAAAGACTAGCAGAAAAAGGAAAGCTGGCCAAGTCCCTTAAAGTAATACCCTGTCTGTCATCCTTATGTAAAGTTAAGTGAAAACTGAGCTGAAAGGTGTCCACTTCCACCAATACAAAGGCAGAATTATGTACATGTAAAGCAATCATTAATTTTATATAGAGATCTCTGCATGGTTACAAGTTTTTTTGAAGCTGCCTCCAGTTGGTTCTTGTGTAGATCCTAGCTCAACAGAACTGCTGTTCTATTCATAAACATACATGAATTCAAGATTCTTTATGATTACAGGTTGCAAATCCTCTATACCCAAGGACTCTTAAACTTAATAATAATGTAAACCACATCTTGGAGATTTTTTTGTGGACTACTTTCCCTCCCGTTCTTGGTCATATAACATCTTTGTAATTTCAGCAATTGCTTTACATGGAGACATAATAATGGAAGACCTGATTTTTAACTCTCAGTAGTATAATAAGTGTTTTGTCCTTTTTGGAAAAAAATCAATCATGTTGTTTCTTCTGCTCTTCATTTCATATCCCTCTTAGGTTTATTTTGTGCCTCCCTGAGCCAGCATCAGGAAACCAGCTATTTGTCCATGCAGCACCAGTGCTCCACAGATCATAGTTTGGAAACCTATAGTTCTAAACCATGAACCTTAGAGTAGTTTTTTTGTGATAATAAATACAACTTCTGGAGAAAGCTAAATTGACCTTGGAGAGAGGGTTTACCAGTTTGAGACAGGCACAGTTCACATAGCATATATACAAAATAATAATATTGGGGTATAGGGGTTCCCTTTCTTTAAATACTAAATAGCTGGGTCTTTAAATCATGTAAAATGTTTAAAGCATCAATGTTGTTGAAGTAATTTCTGCTCTTGTGCACTACTTCCTTTTATCTTGGAATGTTTATATATGTGATAAGTGCTGCAAAACAAAGTTAGGAGTACTGTATTTTGACCATATTTGCAAGTAACCACTAAGAAGGAGTTCTTGTACTAATGACTGAGGATTTTCCTGGGTTCCATATAGAAGTATTCCCAAGGGCTGTCCTTTTAGCTCCGACTGTGGGTGTGCCTGAGATGGTCTCTGCAAGACTTGGAGGAAGAACAAAACTTGAATGGTTTGTTACATTTTTGGCAATGGAATTATCTTATACTATATTTTTAATTCTTTTTTAGAATTTTGTACATGAAGAACTCCCACCATCCACTCTAGGGAGGCAAAAAATTAAATTCAGAGCCTCAAACTGTGATTAAAATCTTTGTTTTTTATAGTATAAGTCCTTGCTTTTTCCAGTCTGGTGATTTTTTTCTGTAATGGTGACGCACTTGTAATTAGTTGGTAAGAGAGGCAACGGTTGGGAATGTTGAATGTTTTGGAGCCTTTTAATCACAACAGATAACAAAAATTA
Organism: Lepidochelys kempii; assembly: GCF_965140285.1. Taxonomy (NCBI): domain Eukaryota; kingdom Metazoa; phylum Chordata; order Testudines; family Cheloniidae; genus Lepidochelys; species Lepidochelys kempii. The sequence continues at coordinate 85,114,436 of NC_136381.1, forward strand.
GCATAGCCTCGTAACAAAGGATCTTTGTAATACATTTTTTTGGTCAGGTATATGCTTGATTAAAGTCAAATTGAATTTATCAGGAACCTAGTGTCTTCTGTTTTCTTCTCTTTTGAGGACTTTCCTACATGCAGACAGGTAGCAGTGACCTTGTGTCTCGTGTGGTAAGATATGTTCATTAACAGAACAGGGACTTTCACAACTAATGTTGTCTGCAAGGATGATTGTTCCAGAGAGTTATCAAAGGCATGCCAGTACATCCTTTTGGTGTGTCAGATGACTGAGTATATGGAATACTTTCCAAGATAGCTACTTCTAGGCTTAAAAACATGACAATCTGTAAAGTGTTTTGAATATGTAAAGTACTAATTAAAAACATGCCATCTTCATGGGAAGCAAAAACTGAAAAGAAATCTTGGATATTTTTTTCTGAGCTGCCAAAGCAAAAAGCTGTTCAGCGTTCTGGATTATAAATACTTTCTGCATAACATGCAAATACAATTACAGCTTTGGAAGCAAAAGGGTAAATTCTTCTTTGAGTATATGTCCCTCTGGGTGCTCCACTGTAGGCTGGGTGCATGCCCATGCACTCTTGATGGAAGACCAGAAAGTAGTGTTTGCGGGCCTGTACCTGCACAGAGCGGTGCCTCGTGCTTTGAATGAGGACATATAGGGAGGCACAAGCCTGCCACCACTCAGTTTCTTCTCAGCTGCCCTTACCTGAAGACAACGACATTAAACTCCTCTCTCCACATACTCAAGGGCTCCAGAGCCGTTATTGGGAATTTTTGTGCCTGCAACGAGAAAATGGTTTAGTAGATCCCAAACCGCTCAAAGATCAAGACTATTCCAGGACCATCAGCACACTTTCCGTAAACCTCCGGAGCACTTCAAGAGAAAGGCCAGACCACAGAAATAAGGGCCTCCCGCCCCTACTTCTACTCAGTCAGCCCCTCCCTCTACGAGTCATTTCTGACAGTTTGGTTGAGGGCATCAAGCAATACATTCAACTGTATTGCCTGTTGTGTGACTACTAGCACCCATATACCATCTTCTACAAGAACAGGGTTATATTAAGTCCCCATGCTCATTTCCTCCCAAAAGGTCTCCTCGGAACATAATGTTAACTGGGAAATTTGCCAGTTTTCTACCTAAAACCTCATACCTCCACAGAAAAATCAAGCCTTCGTTCATCAGATGTTAGGAGGGCCCTTGCTTTCTATCTGGACCTGACTAAACTATTGTGGGCCTCTCCCAGGCTATTTGTAACAGTTGCAGAGAAGATGAAGGGACAACCCATTTCCACACAAAGACTGACTACATAGGTTTCAGATTACGTCTTGACCTGCTATGAAAATTCTGGGGTTCAGCCTCATGGAATAACAGCACATTCCACTTGAACTCAGCCCACATCTAGAGCTCTACTGAAGGATATTCCCATAACAGAAATCTACAGGATTGCTACTTGGTTTTCTATCCATACCTTTGCATTCCAGTGCTACTACATGCCGTCCTATAATGCTGTGAACTTAGTTAAGAAATTTGATCAAATGATTTTCAGTTCACTGTACAAAATATGTATCAGTGGTTTATGCTGTTTGAAAGTTCTCTTCTAACACAGTGACCTCTTTCATCATCCTGCAGATGTTGCAAATCCAAAACAATAAGACGACCTATCCTTTATAGGTAACGGATATTTCCTTTAAACAATAAAAAGACAAAATAAGGATGACAGAGGTTAGTGCATGATTGAAATGACCATCAGTACAATCTGCACCAGGAAGTATGTTTGAAGAACAAGAGGTGTCTGAAGAATGAAAGGAAATAGCATCAGGAAATAACTCTGTCTCAGGTGGGAGAGAGGAAGTTCATCACTGGGATGGGTTTGAAAAGTTGTTCTATTGTAGGTAATTTATAGACAATACTGAAATCCCCTAAGTGTTCTAAACCTTGTTGACAGAAATACTGACAAATAAATGCTTACTTCACAAGGGGATATTAATACGCAGTATGACAGCCTGGGCTGTTCTTCCTTGCCAGAAATGACTGACAATTTACAGGTGATAATTTAGTGTCTTGGGGTTACTGGTTAGGAGGTATCTCTCTCTAAAACCCATCATTCTCTCTCCGTGTTGGAAAGAAAGGATAGACAAGGCCACTGTAAGTGGAATACTGTTCTCAGTGACATCGTCTTTTCCCTAAATATGTGCTGTGTTGTGCCAAATCAATTCATGTCTTAACATAATGCAAAACACAAAGACCCCAATCCTGCACTGGGTTTTGCTACTGGAGACTCTCATTAGTATCAGTGGGACTCTGCACAGTGCAGAACTGGGGCTGCTATTGTTTGTATTTTCATCTTGGATAATTAATTTGATCAATTCACAGCCTAGTTCTTCAGCCCTTAACTTTCATACACAGTCTTCATACATGCACCAAAACACATGAACATCCATCTACAAGTTCACAGATAAAGTACCTGACTGAATCAATAAACAGTTCTTCCTTATATGTATAGTAGGTGCTAATTTTAGTTTTTTCTTAGTTTGATTAAAAATGGAAAGTGCTATTAGAAGCAGTTACAAACAAAGCAAAATGATACAAAACCAAACAAACTAACCCCCTTTTTTTAGGTGTAAGGCTTTTTTTTAAACAACTTTTGTATTAGACATAATCTCGTGCCTGTTACAACTATGTCAGCAATAACTGTAATCAATTTTGTTCAATTAAGTATCTTTTGATTTTCTTTGAGATTTTCAGATGAGCCTAAAAGATGTAGGCACCCCAATCCCCCTGTACTTCCCATTGAAAGTGGAATGAAAGGGTGTGAATTTCAGCTCATTTTGGGCACTTAGGTCCAGATCCTCAAAGGTATTTAGGCCCCTCATTCTCATTGAAATCCTAAATAACTTTGAGGATATTGGCCTTAGTTCCTTTATATTATTTTGAAAAATACCAGCCTTTGCATTAATTTCTTAAATAAATTCTTGCCACCATTGACCCTTCTGTGTATGACTCTGTATACAGCCCAGTTTAAACATTTACAAGTAAAAAATAACACGAGATTAGAGAAAATTTTCCTTGTGCACAGTATTTTATTACAGAGGTGCAAAATATATATATAAACCTTTCAGTTTTCCAGTTTTGCTATTAGTTTCAGTTTCTCTCTTGAAATATTTTTGTATATACTCTTCTATTGTAGTGTGTATTTAACCTTCAGTCTTTGAACACTTAGCCCCTAAATAGAGGAACCCCCTAGAAGAGGCTCAAGGAATATTTAGCAGGTGCTTTCATAATCAATCAGAATAAGTGGAAAATCGCTTCAGAAAACAGTATTTTCAAGGCCCCATCTACAATGCAATTATTCAGACAACTGAATGGTGACATAAAAGTCTTTGTTCTCTCTCATAGTTATATTTTGGCATATATAAAGGGTAAGAGTATGCCGAAGACCCTGCCTCCTGTCCTCGACTATTGCAGCCTCTTGCTTCTGACACCAGCATCTTGCCTCCTAGTTTCCAAGTTTATATGAACTGCTGCACCTAAAATCTTTATCCCCTGCTACCTTTCTGATTATGCCATTCTCCTGTTTCAATCCGTTCATTGACTTTCTCCTGCTTTCCTATTCAATTTCCAAGCTTCTCATCCTTTGTTTCAAGGCCATGCACAAGTCTGCCCCTTCCTACATTGCTTTACTCGCTTTTGTCTACTCCCCTTCTCATTGCCTATTTTTCTCCCATACCTTGTTCCCAACCCCATGACTCCCGTTTTGTATTCTTCTCCCACTCTCATTTATATGTCTACTTTCATGAGGCCCTTTCATTTGGAACACCCTCCTCTTGCATGTGAGCTTCATCCAAACCTCTCTTAAAATTACCACCTTCCATGAAGCTTTTCAGTGATAATCAGCTGACAAAAGGTGAATGCAAAGAATCACCAAAGATCAGTATCACTGACAGTGTTCCCTCTAATTTTTTACATCCGTGTGCACAATTAATTTTATTATGTGCACCACTATCGAGGTGATGGGGTGGGGTGGGGTTGAGGGGTTTAGAGTGTGGGAGGGGGCTCAGGGCCGGGCAGAGGTTTGGGGTGCAAGGGAGTGAGGGCTCCAGCCAGGGGTGTGGGCTTTGGAGTGGGGACAGGGATGCGGGGTTTGGGGTGCAGGCTGTCCTGGGGCTACAGCAGGTAGAGAAGACTCCCCACAGCTCTCTTTCCCCGCAACAGCACCTGGGATGGGGGGGAGAGGTGCCTCTCCCCAAGCCGTGGCAGGTCTGGGCCAGGGCTGGGTTGGGGCCGGGGGAGGGCCGCCTCTCCCTCCAGCTGCGGCAGTTCAGGGGCTGGACTGGGGGGAGGGGTGCCTCTCTCCCAGACGTGACAGGTCTGAGGCTGGGGGAGAGGCATCTCTCCCCACTGCAGCCCTGTGTGCCTATGCAGTGCTTAATAGGCTGCTGCGTGGGTGCACAGCGTAGAGGGAACTTAGATCACTTGTCTGAATGCTGGACTTTCATATAGTACATCATGTGCATCTGTGTATCTTTTGCTGACTGTCTAATTTTGACTGCAAACTCCTTGGGGTAGGGATTGCGTGATCCTCTGTATGGGTCAGATTATGATAGCCATACTCCCACTAAAGTAGTCCTATTGAATTTAGAGGGATGATTCACACATAAGTAAGCATATCACAATCTGACCCTATATTTGTTCATTGATGATAATGAGTAATAAAGAATAACAAAGTAATAAGAACCTCTTTAGGACAGGGAGGGGAGAGTGGTTACATGGAAGAATCTGTCCAATGGTGCAAGTACCTGTCTGGAATAAGTAGTCTGTTTGGGGGACCACAATGGATTTTAGAGAATTACATATTTTTAGCACCCAGTTAGTCTTAATCTTCCCCCTCATGAGGTGAGTGAATGCCCTTGAGCTGTCATACTGCTATGTTCAGCAGCCTGTGGTATGAGTTGTAGTTTTGAGTGTAACTCCTAGCAAGGCGCATAACATTTATAAGAAGCAATTTAAAAGTGCAGACTAGAGAGGAGAGTTTTTCCTTGGTTTGTTCCTGTTCTTGTTTTTTTTTTTAAAAAAAACAACCTTTCATTTCTGAATGTGACAAGTAGTATAACTTAAATCATAAATTTACAGGAAAAAAAGTAGCAGTACGTTCTATGGATACTATGGTATGAAAACCAGAGAAAACCTGTGGAATTCAAATATATATTGCTTTATATCCAGCTGGCTATGTCAAAAAGAAATAAGTTGGCTTCCATAAACCCTTTTCTAAACATTGCCATTTTTGAGTGTGGTTAGGTACGAGGGCAGAGTTTTTTGCTAATGAGTTCTTACATAATACCATGTTTTTCTCAATATTGTATTTTGTTAGGTTTTCCTTTAAACACACATTTCTGTAAGAACATTACAAGCTTTTTAAAGTGTGTGCTAGTGAACCAAAGGTAGGATTTACCTTTGACTAGAGGTTCCAGACTGATCTGGAGTCTAAAATAGCTGAGAAACTGTCAAACATATTAAATACACCCTTAAAAACAGCAACTGTTCCACATAACTGGAAAGCCACTAACGTGCTGACAATTAATTTTTCAGGAACCCAGTAAGCTGTTGAGCATTACAGTCTTGGGAGTTGTCTATATGAGAAAGTTGCATCAGTTTAATTTAAATCAGTTTTTAAATCTACTTGGTTAAACTGAAGCAAACTCCTTTGTTGACACTGTCATTTCAATTTGAGGGGTTATTGCAGTTTATATTAAATTGATTCTGATTATAAGCTAGACTAAAATGAGTCTAGTTTAAATAAAAATAAGAGCATACATGCCAGAGGTTTACACCTGCTTAACTAAAAGGGTTTCAAATCACAGCTTTGAATTTTTGGCCTTTTTAAAAAAGCTTCCCACATCCATTATTTTGGTAAATTTTTGTGGCAAACTTCTAGGAATCATTTTGTTTTTGGAAAAAGGAACCAGGAACTTTAAAAACAATTGGCTGCTGCAATATGCGCACAGGGAGCATGCTTAACAAATTAAAGGTACAGTACACAGAACATACAAAGACATCAGTTTTATGGATATAGTCACCCTATTATTAAGGATAATTTGTTATAAATAAGATTATTGTTTTAAAAATTGAATCTATGATTCACTACTTATTGTATTTATCTACTTTGTGCAGTTCTCCCTACTTTGGCATTTGCTTCTAGTCCATTTCCCATCACTTTCATGTTATCGTCCAAAAGCATGCTGCTGAATGTTTGGGTTGCAAACACTGTGGAGGATTGCTTATTTGTTTAAAAAAAACTATTTTCATGAATTTGAATAAGAAAAGTTTAATGGAAACATTTCTATGCTTTTTTAAGTATTATAAATGCATATCTGTAAAACCTAAAGTTTGTAGAAAATTAGAATTGGCAGTGTCACTTTATGATCCTTTTTTTTTTAGCCCCGTGTCTAATTATTGTGTCTACATACCCAGCTTATGAAGACCCAATGTTATCAACATTCTACAGCCTATGAAAACTTCTGAAGGCCACATTCTCCAGGTTAAAAATTGTCCTCTGTGGGAGTGGCTAATAAAGATTTCCCATGCACTGTAGGGATTGTCTTGGGAATTTCTACAATCTGAAATGACATGATAGATCCCAGTAAGAATCGTTATGGTGTGAATGTTTCTTTCATATGAAAGTAATATTAATCTTGACACTTGGAGCCATCCCAAACTCTTTTAATAAAACCAGGTAGCCCAGTAATATATGCATCAGGAAACAGAGCTTGAATAGCACCTTCAACATGCATCTGAGTTTAAAATTCTTATCTAGTGCACTGTACCCTGTTCTGTGAAGCACAAAAATGATTTTTGTTGGATTAGCTGATATAAGTCATTGATAATTTTTTGGCGTTGAGGCCGATTCTAGATCTCTGGCCAGATTCTTCCATTTTAATCCAATTACAATTCTTCTAACGGCATGTTCTTCTTCGAGTGATTGCACATGCACATCCCACTCTAGATGTGTACGTACCCCCTGCAGAGTCACCGGAGATTTTCCCCACAGGGCCATGGTGGCAAGATCTGCACCATGCCAGGCACATCTGGTTTCCCTTTTGACTGTAACGAGGAGCACGGTACTGAATGCTGAAATAACCCAGTGAGTTCACTCCTGTCTGCTGGCTCCTCCAATAACGCTGACTCCTGTGCTGCGGTGATACTGGTATTGACAGTGAGAGAAGGTCACTGGCAGTGACTCAGATACATTTGATCATATGTTCTGATACTCAAGATACATTTCCCCTAAGGGTGGAGTTCTGAAGAAAGTTTCAGGCAACTGTTAGTTGATTCATTATTTGTCATGACAAGGGGATTAATAAATGAAGGCTTACAGTTACCCTCTGTTCTACTGTATTTCATATTGTGTTTGATAACAAAATCCAGGTTTCAAACTATGGGTTGTTAGGGGCACCTCATGCAAAAGTAGAAGTAGTAACTGCTGCCTGGTTATTATGGGGCACCTGAATCGTTTTCATTCACCAGGGTATAAATTCAAACAAAATATTTTGTGTATACAGACATACCACTGTGTCTTACTTTTGTTTAAATCATCCAATTCATTTTTGCAGTGCAAAGTCATTCAAAAGATAGGAATGACCTCAGTCATCCATTATTTGACGATTTTCTCTTTCGGGACAGCCCACTCTTACATATTGTAGCCTTTTGAAAGGGGGCCGGTTGGAGTTCCTTTAGTGGAGGGAAAAAAAGAGAGTCTTTACTGTTGTGTTTATGACATTTTTGGGACCACGCTGGATTCTATTTTGCCTACTCAAGAGAAATTCCAAAGAAGTTCTATTGGCATAAATAACGAAGTCTAAAATGTAATGGTACTGCAAGTGTAAACCATGGTGCAGTATATTATTTGAACTTTGCCTGTAAAATCATTTATTACAATCAGTCAGTTGTCTTTCCCACAACAGCTATGGAGCACTGTTGGAAGGATGTTATTATGTTAGGTGAAACAGTAAAGACATCCATCATTCCTAAATGGATTAAAGAGAGGGCAGTAATCTTGAATAGTTCTTATTTTAGATTATCTCTTCCAATGCACCTGTAATTTAGAGAAATTTCTAGTGGCAAGCATCAGTAGAAAACTTCAGCAGTTTCAAATGAAGCAACTACTGAAAAGAAATTTGCTGAAAGAATGATTTAGCCTCATAGTCATACAAGCTAATTTTCTTTCAGATTTGGTGGCCTTAGCCAAGCAGTTGGGCAGTGGGTTTTGGTAGATTGGCAGGTGGAATTCAGGAAAGGTTAGGAGTTATGTTAGACCATGTGAGAAGCACTAAGGTGAAGATAAATGTTATCATGGTAATGATTTATTTGTTTGTATTGTAGTAGCACCTAGGGACCCCAATCGTAAACCAAGTTATCATTGTGAGAGACACTGTGCAAACCCAGAACAAAAAGACAAGGTTCTTCTAAGAGTTATAGGAATATGAGCCTGTCATTTTCCAAAGTAATACCTTAAAGAGAACAGTCTGGTCGGCAGCGCAGCGGGGCTAAGGCAGGCTCCCTGCCTGCCCTAGCTCTGTGTGGCTCCTGGAAGCAGCTGCTAGGTCCTTGCAGCCCCTAGGCACATGGGTGGCCAGAGAGGCTCTGTGCACTGTCCCTGCCCAGAGCGCCAGCTCCACAGTTCCTATTGGCCAGAAACCGCGACCAGTGGGAGCTGCGGGGGTGGTGCCTGCGGGCCTGAGGGCAGCATGCAGAGCCTCAGTGGCGGACCATGCACCTAGGGGCTGTAGGGACCTGGTGGCTACTTCCTGAGGGCCATGGTAAGAGCCTGGGATCCCCACCCTGCTTTCCGAGTCCTGAGCCCCCTCATGCACCCCAAGCCTCTCATTCCTAGCCTTACCCCAGAGCCCACCCCCTCCCGCGCTCTGAACCCCTCGGCCCTAGCCAGGAGCCCCCTCCTGAATCTCTCATTTCTGGCCTCACCCGGAGCTCATACCCCCCTGCACCCATGCCCAGCATGGAGCCCTCTCCCACACCCCGGAGCCCTCATCCCCCGCCCCACCCCAGAGCCTTCACCCCCCTACTGGACCACGACCCCTTGCCCCAGCTCCGTGAAAGTGAGTGAGGGTGGGGGAGAGTGAGTGATGGAGGTAGGAGGATGGAGTGAGCGGGGGTGGGACCTCAGAGAAGGGGCGGGGCAGGGGTGTTCCTTTTGTGGGATTAGAAAGTTGGCAACCCTAGAGGGTCATGGTGTATGGGTAGCATGGCAGCACTCCCATTACATGAGTTATGACACCCTACACACACAGTACAATGTTCATTTTGGACTGAGCAGTTTCTGCATTAGTTACCAGTATTAATGTATAAAGCATTGATTGCAAAAGCTGTCACTGTTACTGTTTGCTGACTTGTATAACTGGGGGGAGAGAGGGGAAGGCAGTCCTGAGTGAATCGTGGGAGGGAGTGGTGGGTGCATGCCAAATGCGTTGCCTGTGTACCTAAGTATCTTACAGTTGCACGTGTGCACTCCTCTGGGGGATTAGAAGACAAAAGTTTCCTGCCAAAGGTGCAGGCCAATAGAGGGCGGGGTGGGGCCTGTTTGTAAGGGTCTGCCCCGTGTGGTTGTGTGTGCAGAGATACTTGGTTAAACTCTCTCTCTCTCTCTCTGGAAGACAAAAAAACCTCCCCAGCTGAGTAATATGAAGTAATCAAGACCTGCCCCTTCTCCCCTGCAGGGTGGGAAAGGAGTGGGGGTTGCCTGCCTTGCACGGGTTTGGTCAGACAAAGCGTGGGTAGAGGGGAGTCACCCGTCGGGTGTGAATCTAGTGGAGGGCGGAAGCGGGGTCGGGGGGGGGGAGGCTTCTTGCGTCAGTGAGGGATCGCAGGAGGAGAGCGGAGGGAGAAAGTGGAGGGGCGAGAGGAGAGAACGGGGGATTCAGCGGAGTGTGTGTCTGTGCGGGGCGGTCTCTGCACGGCGCGGTCGGCTCTAGGGCGTCTCCAGCCCCGCTCAGCCCTCAGGCGCCAGTCCCCAGCCAGGCGCCTGCCCTGCCGGCCGCCATGGGGCTGCGCCCGGGACCCCTCGCGCCCCTGGGCTGGGCACTGGCGCTCCTCCTGTCTCTGGACGCCGGGCTCAGCGAGGCCACCCCGCACTTGAGGTACAACCGGCCGGGCGCCAGGAGCAAGTAAGTGCGTGCGCGGGGCGGGCGGGACGGTCCCGGGGCTGCTCTCCTGTGCCCGGATTGGGGCTCCGCAGCAACTCCCGTGGCAGGGCTGTGGGGGCGGGAGGCTCCGCGGGAATCCCCGGTAGCCTGGGGCTTCGAGATGCAGCTGGGCGAGCCAGGGCGAGAGGAATGCAAAGCCCCAGCCCTTGAAATGGCTGCAGGAGTGGTGGGGGTGGATCCTTGACACTTTGCTCAGGGCGCCGCAAAGTCATTCGCCCGAAGAGCTGATCATAGGCTCGTGCTAGACGACATGAAGAAGGTTTTATGAGGTACAGTCAGAGGGCTGTCTCCTGACGGGCGCTTTTGTTCCCCACTTGACATGCCACTGACTTAATAATCTTTATTGTTTGCCCCTTTAACTGTGCGTTTGTCCTGCTTTTTGTCACCCCCTCCCAGGAACTGGTGTGCCTACATAGTGAACAAGAATGTGAGCTGCTCTGTGCTGGATGGAACTGAGCGGTTTATTCAGGCTCAGTACAAATGTGCCTGGAACCAGTTTCCCTGTCAACCAGCCCCAGTGTAAGTAAGAGAGGAGGAGAATTCTGGGTGGGGAACCATTGGGTCATCAGTAAATCATTTCCACATCTAGTGAGAACACAACAGCTAACAAGCTTTACAACAGCAGAGCTCAGATGGTCTGTGGGGTTTTAAAAGTTTGGGATCTCGGTGTGGGTATTGCAGGACAATGTATATAATTTTCTAGCCTCTGAGTACTGAGCCATAGCTTGGTTCGTGATTTACTATCTTTTTTTATTACAAACATAAGGCAGCTGAAATGAATTAGAGCCACACTGAGTATTCTGTTGTGAGATCATGCAATAAGTTAGTTGTACATTGCTAAAACAAATCAAGGAAGTTACTTGCAAAAGTCTGAACTGTCCATTGATAATTGATTTGGTGCTGATGTCATTCTAGTGATATCTAGTTGGGGTGAATATGCACCTGTACTTCAACTTTTGTGGAAAGAGAGCAAGTACTTGCTGAGAGTACAGTTACCAAACACCTTGGCTTAGAATTATGGGTGCACTGCAGCTGCTTCGCTCTGTTCCAGTGGTACAAAGCAATCTGGCTAAAGCTGGCTTTATGGTTGCTTTGCATTGCTGGAACAGTGTACTGGTGAATGTGGGCCAATATGTTTACAGTTTATAGATTCGTAAATTGCCCAGCATAGACAGGAGTCAATGCAAAATTGTTTTTGCTTTTTGTTTTGTAATAAAGCTAGCGCATTATGCACTAAGATATGTTTCTGTAGTACGTGTTTTATGTTAGGTGAGTCATTGTGGCCCAGTGGACAGGGCACTGGAGTAGGAGTCAGGAGATTAGGGTTCTATTCATAGTGCTTCCACTGACCTGTTGTGTGACTGGGGAAAATCACTTTACAGTGCTTCAGTTTCCATATCTGTAAAACAGTAATTATGGTACTTACCCTCCTCTGCAAAGGAATTTGAGATCCACAGACAATAAAATCTGTTTAGGTCTGATCCAACTCCTACTAAAGTCAATAGACTCCCATTCACTTTAATGGATATTGGATCAGACACTAAATGAGCTAAATTTTATTGTTCTAAATAAAAAAACAAAAACTGTTTGTGTGTATTTCTGAACAGACATGAGCGAATGAAGTATGTGGCTGATACTGCAAGGGCCTGAGCACCTCCTGCGATGGGCTCAGTCCACTCAGCTCATTTATGTCTATGGGATCTGAGGACGCTTCTTGCCTCACAGGGGCCTGAGACAATTAAAGGTGCATATTTAGCATTTATAAGACTTTTCGGCACCAAAAAAAAAAAAGTACCTTCTTTTCTTATATATACATTGGCCACTTGAGACAAATCATGGGAGGCTCCCTAGACACACAGCTGAATAACCCTGTCTGGGTCATTTCCGATGTTTAGTTTCTTAGTATTTAACTGCCCATTTTCGAGTTGTGACACTGAAGTGGACAAATAAAGATTGGGTGAGGTATATCCTTATTTATTAATGGTGCCTGTCATTGCTTCTGAGTGACAAACCTACCAAAAAGTTATATATGGTAAGCCAGGTTCTAAAATATTGACTGTGAATATCTGATAACGTATACTGGAGGTGTCCATTTTAAAGAAAATTAGATCTTCCTAATTGCAAATCTTTATTTCCTGAATCTCACTTGTGTTATATTGGTGAAGATAAACATTGTCTTCTGGTTAACTAGAATTGGAATTACAAAGCATCTTCTTACCTTTATATAGTATAACTTATATTAAAAATATCTTTCAAGTTTCATATGTATTAAGGTGTATGTTAGTATTGCAGCAGCGTGGCTATAAAACTGTGAGAATATTTTTTAAATAACTCAAAATATAAGTTCTGTAGTCTTGGAAGTTTGCTGTGTGCCCAAAACTCTTTGATATTAGGAGAGTCTATTATTGTTAATATTGATCTATCACTCACTGTGTGCTAGTTTCCTTAAGGATAGAGAATAAGAAAGGAATCTGCACTGCAGAGTTTGTAATCTATGCCCTTGATTCTGCAAACAGTTATGCACATGAATAACTTTACTCACGTGAGTAGCCTCATGAAACCCAATGGAACTACTCATGCAATTAAAGTTACTCATATATGTAAGTGTTTTAAGTTTCAGGACCCAAACATAGACGAGACAGTAAGAGGACAGGGAGAAGGGTTATAACAAACAATAAAGCCAGTGAGGCAAAGTTCTATGTTGTTGTTCTTTATTTCCTTTACAAATTTACAGATAGAGGACTAAATCATGAAGTAAATTCTGCTCAAATAGAGTACCTGAGATCTGAATTGGGCATACAACTTGTTACCTGTGTTATAGATGTGTGCCTTTTGTTATTAATGTTGATCTGTGACCATCACTGATGTGTCAAACCGACTTTCTGTATCCAACTTTAAAAGCTGACTATACCCCTTCCTATGAGGATTCTCACCTGTTCCATGAAATGTCAATATGTGTTTTTCATTCGTAATAAGCTGAGCAATAAATTGCTAAGAACTGATACCCTTCAAATAGAAGCTCTTCATCATTTTAATGCTGAATATTAAATAGCATTTGAAATTTGCCATTTACTTTTAGTTAGATTAAGATCATGTCCACGGTGCTTTTTTGATATTTGGATGACCAATGTTACATATAAAAATATTTTGATGAAACAAAACTGTGCATTATATATTGTGTATATAACTGTCTTAAATATCAGGTATTTACCTGAACAGCAGATATTCCATACATACGAGAATATATGTATTATGGATATTAATTGCAATGATAGTGAACTACTCTATAGAAATATGAATTCCAGTGGCATGTGAATTCATGAACTCATTTTTAATCACTTCTTACCCATTAGTCCTATTAAAAAATATTCGCAAAAAGAAAAGGAGGACTTGTGGCACCTTAGAGACTAACCAATTTATTAGAGCATAAGCTTTCGTGAGCTACAGCTCACTTCTTCAGTGCATCTGAAGAAGTGAGCTGTAGCTCACGAAAGCTTATGCTCTAATAAATTGGTTAGTCTCTAAGGTGCCACAAGTCCTCCTTTTCTTTTTGCGAATACAGACTAACACGGCTGTTACTCTGAAACCTTAAAAAATATTGTTTGTTTTTGTGTTGTTTTAAAAAAGGCTGTTGAATTACTGCATTGCTAGGAAATTTTAACTGTAACAACTTTAAATACAATTTAAGCAAATACATCTTGTAAGTTAAAATTCAGGAATGAAGTAATTGCAGTAGGATCTCATTATTTAAGTATCTTTTGATATGTATTGGAGCCCAGTACTACAATCTTTCACTGAAAAGTTAGTGGGAGTTTTTTCTGAATAAGATTCTAGACCTATATGAGCAGATGCTTGGAGACTAAGGAGTAGGAAGAGAGAAGGAAGAAAAACCAGAAGGGCTCTTTGAAGTATTTTCTGTCCTGGAGAGAGAGTTGATTTATTTTTCTTAAACTATGATCAGCCCTGGAGAGAGAGGGGGGAACCAACAACAAACCTTTGCTGTCGGTGGGAAGTCGGAATAAAATGTACTTATGCAAAAATGTCCATGGGTTTACTTACCCACACTCAAATATTTTTATAATTTAAAAAATCACTAATGTTTACAAATAACTGACCTGTACTACCTTATTTTTTATGTATTTACTTTACTTTTTTCCCTTCCATTGTTCATCACTCACTTTGGTTTCTTATTGAAGGGTTATTCATGAGAGTTGGGTTGATACCATTATTATATATTTTAATATAATTATTATAAGAAAGCTAGATATGGTAAGCCAGGTATATGTGGTAAACTATATATTGGCCTTCTGGCAAATAACAAGTGTAGTATAGTATCCAATATAATCTTCTATATGAGGATTATGGGACTGATCCTACAAATATCTATGCATGTGAATAACTACTCATGTAACTAGTCCCATTGATTTCTATGGTTTGACTCATGGGAATAGAGTTATTCAGGTGCTTAAATGTTAACTGGGTCAGGCTATATATTCTTACCTTGTGGAGGGTGAATTTAATTATTTTAATTGGTCTTTTTCATCTTTAACTTCTGTGATCAACATATAATAAACAGGGAGACAGATTATTCCACTAGATTGCAAGTAATTAGAACAGACAGGAAAAATGACAAATTGTCTAAAAATAAGTGTGATTAAATGAATGAATATTTGTAAATATTTGAATGAATATTTACAAATTGACCCATTAAACAAGTATTTTTGAACCTATTGTTTTTACTATATTTATCGCTATAAATAAATCTAATTCCAGAATAATCACAGTGTGCTAAATGCCAACATCTGAATAAAACATAGACAGAATTATATAAAACAAAAGACAGTGAAACACCCATAAGCTCTAATCACTAGTATATGTAATTGTAAAGGCTGGGAGACCAACCTATAAGTAGCATCAGACAAAGTGTGTTAATAAAAACATTCCAGGTAAAGATGTAAACATTATTTTATTTAATGGGGGGAAAAAGAATATTCAGGTGCTCCCTTTAGAAAGAAAAAGGTAGACCAGATCCTTGGTGTAAATCAGTATTGCTGGTTGTTATCTACATTTTTTTTTTTCTGGCATACATGCTGCTGTTTCAGTCCCAGTTCCTTACATATAGGGTACTATAATAGGGTTCAGTCCTGCTCAGATGGAGCGCTCTGAACCCAATCCAGCATAGCACATGCTTAACTTTCAGCTGTTGGCAGTCCCGTGGTAGTCAGTGGGACTACTTAAGCACATGCTAAACTTTCAACTCTCAAGTGTTATGCTGGATCAGAGCCAGAGTACTCTGCCCTGGGCAGGATCAAGCCCAGGTACAATACTCCTGGAAGGATCAGGGTCTAAGTTTGTATCTGGCTTTCAGAAGTCAATATCACAAAAGGAAAAACCCTTGAAAACACAGACACTATGTTAAGTACAAAAGGGGAAAACTGAGGACTATTTTATATTTCCCCCTAAATATCAAGAATGGAGGTTATTTTTTTGTTTTTAAAGAGAGGGTATCTTGTGTGGGACAGAAATCTCTCTGTACAGGCTCCTGCTAGCTGACTACATGGAGAGTTTAGCCTAAGGATGGGACATTGAAGGCAGTAAGAAAACTTTAACATATCTGAGTTTCCTGGAGTGTTTGTTTGATAATCTTTGCAGGACGGCTGGGTGTGGTGAACTTGCCTGGCTGTGTGTCTCTGAACTTAATGTTGTGTATCTCTGTCTATGCACACAGCAAACAAGACTGTCTTTCTTCTCTGAAACTTGGATAGGAATTTTCACTTCATACATCATTCATAGCTTGTTGCAATAATTCCAAAAACTTCACAGACTCCCCCTCAACTCCCATTATTGCAAATATGTCTGTGTTTTCGTGATTTGAAAATTGCACTGGTTGGAGGTCTGGGGGTTCTGTTAAGTGCCGGACAAGTTCCAAAGTAGCAATTTAAGGTCTGATATTCGATAAATCACCAGAACAATAGAGGCATGTGCTACATCACTGCTGGGTTTCGCATAATGTAGAATATTCCTGAATTCCCTTTGTGGTCCTCAAGATACCACACCTTCATATAATGTTCTGATCGCAACTTGCCTTTTTTTCCTCCCCCTCTGGCCACCGCCCTTCACTTCTGACCTGCTTCAAGTCAGGGATCAGCGATGTGTCCGTTCACACACACGCAAGTGTCCGCGGTAAAAATGTTGAGTTCCGTAGAGGCACTTCCCTCGGGCGGCTCCCCGCAAGCAGCTCCCCATCACTGCTGTTGCTGGGGGAGGCACGGCCAGGCACTTGGCAGCTCTGCAGGCACGCTGCCTCCATCCCCACTCCCCAAGTGATGACTCCGCAGCTCCCAGCCCATTGGCCATTGGGAGCTGCGGGGGTGGTACCTGAGGATGGGGCAGCATGCAGAGTCACCTGGCTGTGCCTCCGTGTAGGAGCCGTAGGGGGGGGACGTGCGCGTGCTTCCAGGAGCTGCTTGAGGTAACTGCTGCATGGAGCCTGCACACACACACACCCCCACCCCCTTGCCCGAGCCCTGGTCCTTCTCCTGCCCTCCGAATCCCTTGGTCCCATCCCGGAACATCCTCCTACACCCCAACCCTAGCCCCACTCCAGAGCCTGAACCTTCCCACACCCCAATCCCCTGCTCCAGCTCGGAACCCCCTCCCACACCCTGAACCCCTCATTTCTGGACCCATCCCAGAACTCTCACTCCTAGCCCACAGCTTGTATCCCCTTCCATACTCCAACCTCCTGCTTCAGCCTGGAGCCCCCTCCCGCCCCCTGCCAATGTCTGTCACTAAGTCCGGTAATTTTGTCAAGTGTCCGTGGTGCTGACCCCTGATTCAAGTGTGTGCTGCCTTGAGAAATGTTAGCTCTAGAAACAATGCTATAGTTCATTCTGAAAGCTTAGAATCCCAGCTTTTTCCTTGTTCTTAAGATCCAAGGGTTTGGGTCTGTGATCACCTATGCAAATTGGTGAGGATTTTTATCAAACCTTCCCCAGAAAGGGGGGGGGGGTAACGTTTGGGAGGATTTGGGGGGGGGGGGGGAAGATGTTTCCAAACGGACTCTTTCCTAATAATAATACCAGTTAGATGTTTGGTTGTGGCAGTGAAAGTCCAAGGGCAAAAGGTAAAATAGTTTGTACCTTGGGGAAGTTTTAACCTAAGATGGTAAAAGTAAGCTTAGGAGGTTTTCATGCAGGTCCCCACATCTGTACCCTAGAGTTTAGAGTGGGGAAGGAACCTTGACATGGTTGTGTTTCTGAATTCAATATTTATCTTCCATATTTATTCTTTAACATTCTGTGAAAGTTTCTCTAAGAACATTCTTGCCAGGAAACTTTTTCATGGAGAGCAAAGACAAAAGAGCTGCAAACACAATTAAGCAAATTCATTTTTTATTCAAGTAAATGTGTTCAGAAAAAAAGAAGAGGTACATTATTTTCACAGTTCTCCTGATAAGTCCACTGTTGCTGACGTGTTGTTAGCTGTCACAAGAGAGCTGTCCGGTAAAAATAATCTGATAAAATATCGTAGCATCAGTAAGGAAATCAGCAAGTGAAAAACTGCAGTAATAATTAGCAGGACCAAGTGCCTCTGGTCCTCCTTGCTTTTGTGAACAAACTTAAACGATGAGAGAGCACTGACCAAAATGAAATCTTGCTGAAGAAGTTATGTGGGGAGGCAGTGAGTGATTCAGTACTATCTATGTCATTCTAACACTAACCAGAGCTATTCCTTTGCCAGCTGTAGCAAAGGGTAGATTAAATGATAATGACCAAAGCCAGGTGAAGGGAGAGCAGTAACTCTCTGGTTCAAGCACAGAGCATTTTGTAGAGAAAAATGAGAGCAGCAGCAGTGAAAATCTACTATTGTCCCAGTGTCTCCTCCCTCAAAATGATTCAGCTGCTGGTTATAGCAGAAATTCAAAATCAAGCAACTTTGCCAGGTCTGGTGTGAATTCCAACTCCAGTCCATCTGTAGAACACATCACATGCTCATGCTTTACCTAGCCTGAGTTGTCAGGGGGAATCTATTAGGAAGGCATTTCAAAATCCAGTTAAATATATGTCCTTTCTACTCACTGCTCTGCTTTAATCTCTTCTTAAATTTCCTTGGTGATCTGTAGGGCAGCCACTCCCATTGATGCTTTTTACCTTTCTTCCTGCTCATTACAATGCTCTGTTCACACTGCTGCCTTGCTCCTGCACTTTGCATCCCTCCTACTCCCATCTTCCTCCTCTGACTTCTGATTTTCCCTCATCCTTTGCAGTGTATCCTGTCCTGAGCACACAGCTCCTATCTCCCCACTTTGCCAATTGCCCTCCATAGTTCCAGTTCCCAGGAAATTGTAAAATGGGGTCTGATTTTTCTCTCACAACTTTTACAGCACTGACTTCAACTGAGATACTCCAGTGTAAAAGGAGAATCAGGCCCAGAATCTGGGATTATGAAGTGAAAACAGAGTTGACTAAGTATCTGCTGTTAATGTAATCAGTGGCTAATATACTTCAAATAGAGCTCTCAAGCAATTAACCCCCCCCGGCAATTAATCGCATAATTAAAAAAATTAATTGTGATTAATTGTCCTGTTTAATAATAGAATACCATTTATTTAAATATTTTTGAATGTTTTCTACATTTTCAAAAATATTGATTTCAATTACAACGCAGAATACAAAGTGTACAGTGCTCAATTTATTTGATTACAAATATTTGCACTGTTAAAAAAAAGTTTTGCTCGTAAAAGTTGAACTTACAAATGTAGAATTATGTACAAAAAAACCTGCATTCAAAAATAGAACAATGTAAAACTTTAGAGCCTACAAGTCCACTCAGTCCTACTTCTTGTTCAGCCAGTCACTCAGACGATCAAGTTTTTTTTACATTTGCAGGAGATAATGCTGCCCGTTTCTTGTTTACAATGTCACCTGAAAGTGAGAACAGGCATTTGCATGGCATTGTTGTAGCCGGCGTCGCAAGATATTTACATACCAGATGTGCTAAAGATTCATATGTCACTTCAGGCTTCAACTACCATTCCAGAGGATTTGCGTCCATGCTGATGAGGGATTCTGCTCAATAACGCTCCAAAGCAGTGCAGACTGATGCATTTTTCATTTTCATTATCTGAGGAGATGCCACCAGCAGAAAGTTGATTTTCTTTTTTGGTGGTTCGGGTTCTGTTATTTCTGCATTGGAGTATTGCTCTTTTAAATTGCTGGAGTATTGCTCTGAAAGCATGTTCCACACCTCGTCCCTCTCAGATTTGGAAGGCACTTCAAATTCATAAACCTTGGGTCAAGTGTTGTAGCTGTCTTTAGAAATCTCACATTGGTACCTTCTTTGTGTTTTGTCAAATCTGCAGTGAAAGGGTTCTTAAAACAAACAACATGTGCTGGGTCATCATCCAAGACCACTTTAACATGAAATATATGGCAGAATGCAGGTAAAACAGAGCAGGAATTTAATTAATGCATTTTTTTTTAACAAGCACCATCAGCATGGCAGCATGTCCTCTGGAATGGTGGTCAAAGCATGAAGAGGCATATGAGTGTTTAGCATATCTGGCATGTAAATATCTTGCAATGCTGGCTACAAAAGTGCGATGCGAACGCCTGCTCTCACTTTCAGGTGATGTAAATAAGAAGCCGGCAGCATTATCTCCCATAAATGTAAACAAACTTGTTTGTCTTAGTGATTGGCTGAACAAGAAGTAGGACTGAGTGGACTTATAGACTCTAAAGTTTTACATTATTTTTGTTACATAACAGCACTCCATAACAAAACAATCTACATTTGTAAGTTGCACTTTCACAATAAAGAGATTGCACTAGAGTACTAGTATAAGGTGAATTGAAAAAAAACTATTTCTTGTTTTTACAGTGCAAATATTTGTAATCAAAATTAATATAAAGTACACTTTGTATTCTGTGTTGTAATTGAATCAATATATTTGAAAATGTAGAAAAACATCCAAAAATATTTAATAAATTTCAATTGGTATTCTATGGTTTAACAGTGCGGTTAAAACTATGATTAATTGCGATTCATTTTTTTGAGTTAATCACATGAGTTAACTGCGATTAATCGACAGCTCTAATTACAATTCAATGTTCATTTACCAGCATTTTCCCAAACCCTTTTTAAAATACAGACCTTTTTTCTGTTTTCTTATTAGAAGTATTTAGGTTTCTTCTGGATGTTTTAAATACAATGGATTCTGTAACTAAAAGTGGAATTTAAGGGTGTGGTATTGAGAATAATTAAATGTTTTTCTCTTCTAACAGTGCCCCATAATCCACCTGTCCCTTACAAGAGAAACAAACATCCTGAAGTGATATCAGGCTAGAGTCTCGGCTGCACCCAGCTTCTGCTCAGTGTTGCAGAGTGGCATACAGGAGTGGGGCTATAGTGAGTGGGATTCTCTGTCCTGCCCCAGCACAGTTTAGAGTGTTCAGAGGCTGCTCTCATTTGTGCTAGTTAGCAGTGAGTAGGGCCCTACCAAATTCACAGTCCATTTTGGTCAATTTCATGGTCATAGGATTTAAAAAATTGTAAATTTCATTATTTCAGCTACTTAAATCTGAAACTTCATGGTGTTGTAATTGGAGGGGTCCTGCCCAAAAAGGAGTCGTGGCGGGGGCCTACAAGGTTATTGTAGAAGACGTGTGGTGCTGCTACCCTTACTTCTGCGCTGCACTGCTGCTGGCGGCGGTGCTGCCTTCAGAGTAGTGCAGCTGCACCACGGCAGCCTTTTAAGTGTAAACAGGCCCCTACGGTGCAGATGTGCTACGTTTAAACCGGTTCCTGCCAAGTCACCATAAGTGTTGATCGAATCGTTTGGCCAACAGGTGTTTGTTCAAGACTTAGCTAGTCTGGGCAGTAGTTGTGTACACACATCTTTCATTGATTTTAATGGTAGTTGTGCATGTGTGAACATTGTAAGATTGAGTCCTAAATACTATTTTTTGGCTTCCTTTTTCTTCCTTTTGTTTCGCTGTGCCAGTATTCATCGCAGTGCCTGATCATAGCTGTAAGACTCAGGCACTGGAATTTTGTTTGGGAGGATTTTGCCAGTGCTGGCATGATCAAGTGTGTAAAATTAATGGCACACTTAATTCTGATTTATGGCCATCCATTTTTTATTTTCCGTCCTCACTTGCTAGACGGAAATTGTTTTATTCAGCAAGTCACTCCCTATCCTTCCTCCTCACCTCCCCGCCCAGCACGTGTTCTGTCTTTTTATATATTAAGTTAGCAACTGGAAATAAAAATAGCAATGTAATACAGTAAACGGTGCCAGCAATAAACAGACAATTCTTTCTTTAGAGTAGCAGCCGTGTTAGTCTGTATCTGCAAAAAGAAAAGGAGGACTTGTGGCACCTTAGAGACTAACACATTTATTTGAGCATAAGCTTTTGTGATCTGATGAAGTGAGCTGTAGCTCACGAAAGCTTATGCTCAAATACATTTGTTAGTCTCTAAGGTGCCACAAGTACTCCTTTTCTTTTTGCGGATACAGACTAACAAATTTATTTGAGCATAAGCTTTCGTGAGCTACAGCTCACTTCATCAGATCACAAAAGCTTATGCTCAAATAAATGTGTTAGTCTCTAAGGTGCCACAAGTACTCCTTTTCTTTTTGCGAATTATTTCTTTAGTGCATTCAGTAAAAAGAACCTTAATTTTTTTTCTTAATGTCAGACCAAGAAACTGATAATTTAAAAATAATGTTCATTTGGCTATTTTTCTTTGTTAATGGCATTTTAACTCTCAGTGTAGTCTAGATTTACTCCTAACTTACAGCTCTCTCTCCCTTCACATTTATGCCTTCAGCAAGTTAATCTGTGTTCCTGCCCCAAAAAATATTTTTCTGTTTTTGAAATATTTGGATTATATGCACACAATTATTTACCAGCATATAGAACAATCAAAAGTTGTTGTCTTTTTAGTTTTCAGAATTAAAAGTTTTTAAGAATAAAAAACCTAAGAATTGAGCTGGATTCTGAGACCCACAAGAACCAATTCTTTGGGAATTTGAGAAGGTGAGGAGAGCTTAAAGTGATGGAAGTCCCCAGAAATAACATTGAGGGCCCCAAAACCCTAAATCCAGCCATCCTAGGAATTCACAAAAGAATTTAAACCACTTGTAGTAAATGCTTTTGGAATAAACGCCTACTTTATTAAGACACTTTATATTTTTCTCAAATCAAACTACAAACACTGTAGAATGGTAGTGAGTTGTATCATAAAGCATCTTGTCTGGGTGAAATCTTGACTCCATTAAAATCAGTGGAAAACTTTCATTTACTTCAGTGAATCCAAGGTATCCCCTACCATTTGTTGCAGTACTGTACATGAACTCTCCTAATGCTGCCAGCTGAAGGTATTAAGGGGTGGCTGCTCTGAGCCCCCCTCTTCCCCCCCCCCCCAGTTTCTTCTCACTGGCTGTGGTTGATAGTTGGGGAATGTGTGAACTTCTCACATTCTCTTCCCTTTGTCCCTCTAGAAAACTTTCTAGAAATAATTTATTGTAAATAGTTTTTAATTAGCAGTAGTTATTGTTAGTGGTACTTGGTTTTTGTTTCTAAAACATTTCCTTGATTTTATAGTGTTTTCTTTGAGATTTTGGATACTTCGGTGTACCTAAATCCTTGAGATTTAAGCACTGTTCTGGCTCTAACATGTCCATGCCAGTCGGCAGTCCTCACCCTTGCTGTTTAAAGTGTTTGGCAGAAGGTCACTTTGATGCATAAATCCCCTATTTGTAGGGGATTTAAGACTAGGACTAAGTAGTTGAGGGAAGTTTGCCTTTCATCCTGATGGAAGCAGGTTTGCACCCCCATTTGATTGCAACCATTTCTAGCCAGAAGAAAGCCACTTCTTTTTGAGAGCTAGATTCCCTACAGATTCTCACAAGAAGAAGACTTCTGGTAGGAGCTCCCGGGCACTGCATTCTAGCAATGTACAGTCATTGACTCTGGATCCTCATTTGGTACCATGTAGACCAACTCCATTGCTGGGATCTTCAACAGCATTAACTTCCTCTGCAATACACACTGCTATATCTGTATCGACGAAGCCTGAGGTGTACGCCATGGACAGGGGTCTTTGGTCAGTGCTGAACTCACCTGTTACAGGATGAGATCCGGGTACCGATTATTCCTTCCGTGCAGGTACTGGTACTGGGACCTTGCTTGGCACCTGTACATCTGATACTTTGGGAACTGAGCTTTTGTTGGTACCCTCAGGGTCTGGACTCTGTGATGCAACAGTGCAAGTGCACAGTCCCTTCAGCAGAGAAGCCTTGGATAATTTTTCCACTATCATCCTCCGAGTGCTAGTCCAGGTCCCTGGCTACTTTGCCCTATACTGTGCCCCCTTGGCCTTTCAGTGTTGACTTTTCTTTGGATATAGATGTTAGATCCTACATATCGAGATCTCATTACAGGAGATATCAACTGTCTCCTTGTTCTTCATGGCACAGGTCAAGGCTCCAGCACAGTGACTCTTACAGAAGCATATCTAGATAGGTTGCACTGGGGTTTGACTCTGGTACCGTATCAAATACAGCAGTGGCCTTGCCGGAAGTCATGGGGGGGGAGGTCTTCGGGACTCCAGATCATCTCCTCAACACCGCTTTACTAAGTCCCTACATAAGCACTGTTCTCTGTCTGATATCACTCTCTCTGCTGGCACTGGTACCCAACAGCTGAAGAGGATTATCCCTGCAGATTCTGATTCATTTGCAAGCAATTGAAGAAAAAATGGTTACATGCCTGTTCAGTAACTGTTGTTGTTAAAGATGTGTTGCATATGTTGGTTCCATGACCCAACCCCCTTCCTCTCTACATTGCAGTTACAGCAAACATAGCTTCCAGAGTGAAGGAACTTGGCAGGGGGTGAGTGTGTGTAGGGCGGCTCCACCCTTTATACCTGACCTGGCAGCACAAGGTTGCAGGGGGTGCATGAGCTGCCCTGGCGAGAGCAGCTATGGGGAAAACTCTTTGAAAACTCATGGCGATCGGGGGAGGTCCCGGACGACTGGAAAAAGGCTAATGTAGTACCCATGTTTAAAAAAGGGAAGGAGGAGAATCCTGGGAACTACAGGTCAGTCAGCCTCACCTCAGTCCCTGGAAAAATCATGGAGCAGGTCCTCAAGGAATCAATTCTGAAGCGCTTAGAGGAGAGGAAAGTGATCAGGAACAGTCTGCATGGATTCACCAAGGGCAAGTCATGCCTGACTAATCTAATTGTCTTCTGTGATGAGATAACTGGCTCTGTGGATGAAGGGAAAGCAGTGAATGTGGTGTTCCTTGACTTTAGCAAAGCTTTTGACACGGTCACCCACAGTATTCTTGTCAGCAAGTTAAAGAAGTATGGACTGGATGAATGGACTATAAGGTGGATAGAAAGCTGGCTAGATTGTCGGGCTCAACGGGTAGTGATCAATGGCTCCATGTCTAGTTGGCAGCTGGTATCAAGTGGAATGCCCCAGGGGTCAGTCCTGGGGCCGGTTTTGTTCAATATTTTCATAAATGATCTGGAGGATGGTGTGGATTGCACCCTCAACAAGTTTGCAAACGACACTAAACTGGCAGGAGAGGTAGATACGCTGGAGGGTAGGGATAGGATACAGAGGGACCTAGACAAATTGGAGGATTGGGCCAAAAGAAATCTGATGAAGTTCAACAAGGACAAGTGCAGAGTCCCGCACTAAGGACGGAAGAATCCAATGCACCGCTACAGACTAGGGACCGAATGGCTCGGCAGCAGTTCTGCAGAAAAGGACCTAGGGGTTACAGTGGACGAGAAGCTGGATATGAGTCAACAGTGTGCCCTTGTTGCCAAGAAGGCCAATGACATTTTGGGGCATTGGTAGGGGCATTGCCAGCAGATCGAGGGACGTGATCGTTCCCCTCTATTCGACACTGGTGAGGCCTCATCTGGAGTAGTGTGTCCAGTTTTGGGCCCCACACTACAAGAAGGATGTGGAAAAATTGGAAAGAGTCCAGCGGAGGGCAACAAAAATGATTAGGGGACTGGAACACATGAGTTATGAGGAGAGGCTGAGGGAACTGGGAATGTTTAGTCTACGGAAGAGAAGAATGAGGGGGGATTTGATAGCTGCTTTCAACTATCTGAAAGGGGGTTCCAAAGAGGGTGGATCTAGACTTCTCAGTGGTAGCAGATAACAGAACAAGGAGTAATGGTCTAAAGTTGCAGTGGGGGAGATTTAGGTTGGATATTAGGAAAAACTTTTTCACTATGAGGGTGGTGAAACACTGGAATGTGTTACCTAGGGAAGTGGTAGAATCTCCTTCCTTAGAAGTTTTTAAGGTCAGGCTTGACAAAGCCCTGGCTGGGATGATTTAATTGGGGATCGGTCCTGCTTTGAGCAGGGGGTTGGACTAGATGACCTCCTGAGGTCCCTTCCAACCCTGTTATTCTGTGATTCTATGAAAGTTTTCTGTCTTCAGTGCACTGGTGCACACAAACCTAAACTGAAATGGACATGTGCAACACAGCTTGAACAATAGTTACTGAACAGCTATGTAACTGTTTTTTTTTTTTTTATAATCACTTACAGAAAGTCACGTCAATGGAATGATAATTTAATCTATATGTTACAATATTTTCACCACATTCCGGTACTAACAAGTAGTAAGATGGAACATGAATTTTCCAAAGGCCTTGGTGGACCTCTGAAACTGTTGTGAAATCTTGGGTGTAGAATTGCAAGGGGAGGCCAGGACAAAGCTACAGAACACGCTCTGAAGGCTGGGGTTCAAGATTCCCTTACCCGTATCTTGCAGGCCACATATTGGCCACGATCTGGATATATGGGCTGTGCGTTGGCCAAGAGTATACAAGACATGAGAAGCCCATGCACATAATTCTGTCTATATCCTCCCCACTCACCCACCAGTATTGGGGTACTATGTTGTCTTCAAACTTACACTCAAACCGGCAGAAAAGAGAGACTTTTGTTCACTTTGTGATATGAAAATCCAACATGAAGGGGTGGCTTGGCTTTAAATTGGTGGTATTACTGTATGGCATTTTAACACTTAATCCAAGTGTGCTATTAAAATATGCAACCTCACAATTCATTGTTAGAATATGTTCACTGTTAAATAAAAAAAATCTTTAAGTGGTTGTGCTATAGAGTAAGTCTTCCATGAAATGTAGAGATGCCACGCTTCCTGTACATTCTTCATGTAGTCTTTGGTTTCCTGTGACACACTTCCATTCTTCTGGGACAGAAACAGGGAAGCCCAGGACAGAGCAATCACAGGCTGAGCTACATAGCATAGTAGGAAGTTTTGTTACCTCATGTCTGTACATAGTTCTGTTCATAATAAAGGATTTATATTGAGACCGGTAGCATTGACCTGAAAGTATTTGTGCTCTGTACTAAACATTTAGGCCTCAATTGTACAATTGGGTCTGTGAGAGTGGACCATTGTGCCCACCCAAAGTCCCATATGAGACTCTCTGTGGGCCCAAGGATCTATCTGTGCAGCCCCAATTGCATAATGGAGACTTTTGTCTCCACTAGTTACAGATCCTCATTGGCATTGGTCCATAATGACATCTTAGACTTTTGATTATGAAAATCAGAAAATGACTATGGGAAAATCACTAACTGGATGTATAGACTAGGTGCATGTTGTTAATTATCACCTAGAAACACATCCACAGTGTGAGAGTGGTCATGTACTACTTATTGTTAGCAATTTTAACATGGTGGAATACATCAGTAGTCGAAATGCTACAGCAGTTAAGAAATTAACCTTATTGTAGCTGGGAACATGGTGGAAAGCCATTAAGGTAAAATCCTGTTTGCCTTACTCATGACTAGACACACTGATGTTGATGGGACTGCTTGGCTGAGTGGCTCCGTAAATCCCAATTTAAATGCTAAGGCACACCAGTTTGTATGCCTGTAGTTCTCTTGAAGATTATAGCAGTGTAGAACTTGTAGGTTGTTCTTTCTATGGCTTTTCACGTATTTTAATTCTTGCTCCATGGAGTTTTAAGATTTAGGTGAGTTTGAACCTGATGTGGTAAAGCTGAAACTCAAATCAGAGCCAGTGGGTCTGAGTAAGCTGTATGCTGTGTATGGGCTATCAAATTTGCAAGAATTCACAAGGAATAGGGTTGGTGAGGGATTTCTTGATTCATGGGACCTACCATGTGGGGTTTTTTTAAACTGTCAAATCAGAATAGGAGGGACAGCCCAATATTTTAGACTTATTTTTGTATTAAATTATTGGAAGTATTTTAAAATACATTTTAAATGTTAAAATAAAAAAATGGAATTGATGGCATATTCTGTGTTGTATTTTCACATAAATACCATATGTGTATCAAGTAATGGTAAGCATACTGTAATCACTCTTTTTTTTTTTAATTTTATTTAGCAGGATACATAGAGTAGTAAAATCATATGTAAATTGTCTGTATGAATAAGATTTGTCCTGATTGGCTTTAATTTTTGTTTCACTCCTCTTTTATACTTATGTGTTTTTTGTCATGATTTATTTTTACCTGAATATTTTTTTAGATGATCTCTTCTTGTTTAGCTCTGAAGGAGGTCACAGGGAAAGTGTGCACAGGGTAAAGGGCAATAGTTGTGTTATGAATTGCAAAAGTGACTGCTTCAAAAAAAAATTCATTTACACAGTTTTTCAGAGTAAAGTGAGATGAAATTCTATGTCTGAGTTCTTTTCTTACATTCCTTTAAACCTGTTCTTTTAAAACTTTATTACAAACTCCTAGCTAATTGTATTTGGAGCAGATTAACAAAATATCTTAATTTTCAAAAAGGAGTTTGGCCCCACAGGGATGGAATGGAACACACACCAAGCTTAGAGTAGTTAAACATTTCATGGAAATCAGAGAGTATCTATTGCCATCTCCTTCATACCAAAATTGACCTATGAGTTCAAAGTTTGTATTCCAGTTAGATGCTATTTCTGAGAGAGATTGTAATGACCCTCAAACCACTGAAATATCTAATTAATCCTCAGTCACTCCACTGTCTCCAGCAAGTAGGTCAAAGTAAAAGCACCTTAACAAAATTTACATATAGAATATAAGTGATTTAATGTTATAAACAAGAAAAGATGAACAGGAAAGTCGTGGGTGGCCAGGATGTTGTTTTTTTCATTGTTCCACTTTCCACTACATTAATCTATTTAATGTTTAGGAATTTGACCTAGGACATCTGTACTTTGCAGTTACAAACAGGATTTGTTAGATCTGTCGATGGAAATCATAACAGAAACGATAAACTTGTGTGCAACCTACAGTTCTGAGTTTATATTTTCATGAATGTAAAATTTAGTGGAAACAGTCTGAATGAGTGTGCCGTAGGTCAGAATTTGAAACCATGATACACTGACTCTGATTATTATTTTGTTAACATTAGCTGAGTAGCAGATGAGATATCCTGTGGACTTCTGCATTTGAGATAAAATAACCACAAGGATCAGAGACTCCAGAAAGTGATCTTTTAAAAAAATATTTTAATTAGGCTGCCTAAAAATATAAGTTGAAGAAAGTACACAGTTGTCTTCACAGTCCAATAATTCTTTCTTTCTCAAACTAGAGATTGCAATGAAAGTAATGCAGAAAAACATTCTCTCTCTTTAGACCTAAGATTGATGCAAAGGTTAGAATATATTATAGGGGAATGTGGAAAGCAACTTGATTAGAAGAGAAAAGGATTCTTAATAGTCATTTTTCCCCCTGACTTTTCTGAGCCTCATACTAAATCAGAGAGGGACAGTAAATGGATAAGGGATGTAGGACGTTATGTTATAATTGTGATAAAGACACATTTTTACTGAATAGAAGACGTTGGCTAAAATATGTCTAATTACTAAAGCAACTGTTTTTGCATGTGGCAAGAAGTCAGCAAGAGTAACAGTTAAAATAATATTTAATTCATTTGTGTTAGGAATTGTTTCCCAAACACAGCAGGATTTAAACTTTTTAGTCTGGTGGTTGATTTGTCTCATTTAAACAATAACACTCTTCCCAATTTAATGTTAGAAAATGATTAATTTAATACAGTCATTCATATATAGTTCAAGTTTTGTGACTGTCTGTGGTGCTCAATCTGCAGTGTGTTGCCTGTATCCATATGTTCCTGAAGTCAATGGCAAAACTCCCATTGAGTACTATGTCATTATCCTGTCTTCCTTTCTACTGCATTACTATTCCAGTGACATCAAAGTTGTGGAGTGTGTGTGTGTGTTTTCATTAGCCTATCACCAGAACTCACAATCAGACAAACAAATCTGAGACATGAAAAAGCAAACCAAACACTATACAGTATAAAGGATAGCAACAGGATACTAATTTTATCAACAGTGAAGGCATTATTTCAAGCAAATAGGTAACATTGTATTTGTTCACATTACTTTTTATTCTAAGTGTAATAATTTATGGAGACACAGTTAAAGAAAATAGTCCCTGTTTTGTTTTGTTTTTTTCATTGTCTCTTACTCTGAAATGAGATGTGTGTGTGTGTGTGTGTTGTCTTGCTTCAGCATATATCCATAAGGAGAAAATGGTCTGATGTCTGTCAATGTAGTATGAAAAAAATTGCAAGATGCCACATGTATCATGTAGAGGGAAGAAACTTGATATTTAGAAATAGTTGGTGATCATCTGATTAAAGATTGTTGTAATACATAAACAGAGGGTGCAAAATTAAGGTTAACGTTCCAAATTTGTAACTTACTGACTTACAAGTGCTTAACCATGGAAACTTAAAATATTTATATATAGTTTTTTGCATTTAATTAAATTTATTTTTTCTGGATTTTTCTAAAAAGAAAAGAGCTGGTGGGAAAGGGGGTAATTAAAAACTATAAAAATAAGGTGTTTCATTCTCTAGGAAAAAGAACAGGAGTATAACAAATTTATTAGAGCATAAGCTTTCTTGGGCTACAGCGCACTTCATCGGATGCATAGAATGGAACATATATGGAACAGCATGGAGGAAAAAAAAACTTTTGTAGTGATAATCCTGCTGATAATAGCTCATCTTAATTAATTAGCCTCTTACAGTTTGTATGTGTATATAACTTCCACCTTCTCTGTATATATATGTGTGTGTATATATATGTGTGTGTATATATATATATATATATAAAAAATATCTTTGTACTATATGTTCCATTCTATGCATCCGATGAAGTGGGCTGTAGCCCAAGAAAGCTTATGCTCTAATAAATTTATTAGTCTCTAAAGTGCCACAAGTACTCCTGTTCTTTTTGCGGATGCGGACTAACATGGCTGCTTCTCTGAAACCTGTCATTCTCTAGGGTTTCAAAGCTCTGCTGTCTTACAAAGTAATGTTCATAGAACATGGTAATTCCCTAATCTTGAACTATTTGGCTAAACAACACCTGGACATTACCACCAAAGGCACCAGAATCTAGCCACATTGTGTGAAAATTATCAGGGCTGGTTTTGGAGCACTGTGGGAGATGAAGGGCTTCATAATGCAGGTAACTACTGACATACACATCCCACATCTTTTCTTAAGTGTGCATTTAATGAACTTAGGGGAAAAAACTCTACTGTACACGCTCAGTATGTGATTTTCAAATGCTCATAAGATGGCCCAATAAAACTAATAATCACTAAAAACAAGGCCCAGCAGTGCTTCTGAATGAGTAATCTTTCTAGGCCAAGTTGCAGCTTTCAAACTTCAGCCACTTTGAGAACAGATATCAGTCTCTCCTGGCACCCTGCCTGTGCACACTTACTTAAGGTGTAGAGATCTTGAAGACAAACCTAACTCCTTCCTACTTCTCTACTCTAATCTCCTTTTTCCCCCTCCCCTGATCATTCCAAGCCTTTCTTCTAACTATGTCCTTCATATCCCTATTCTGTGCCCACCTCCAAATTTTTTTGTTCTTAAGCCACTCTCAGTGAATGGAACCTCTTTCCTAATTCTGACAATGGTCACTATCACAGACGCTAACTTTTGTTGGTGCTGGTGGGGGCTCGCGCCTCCCCCGGCCCTGCGCCGACTCTGCCCCCTCCCTGCCCCATTGGATCCCTCCCCAAATCCCCACCCTGGCCCCACTTCTTCCCCAAGCACACCACATTCCCCCTCCCTCCCAGGCTTACCATGCGAAACAGCTGTTTTTTGGCGCAAGCACTGGGAGGGAGGGGGGAGAAGCAGGATGCATAGGCCCACTCAGGGGAGGAGGTGGAGGTGAGCGGGGGGTGGGGGGGAGCTGCTGTGGCACCCCAGAGCACCCACAGAGTCGGCACCTGTGGTCACTATATCACATATGCTGATGCTGAAAAAAAATTTAAGTCAACATAATGCAGAAAAATAGTATTTTTATGAGACAAAATAGGCAGCAAAAGTTTTTTTTGAGATTCAGGTTGGCTCTGATTCAGCAGCTACTCTGTGTTTAAGGATGTAAGAAAAAGCATTCAGTGGGAAGGAAAACTGTTGAATCAGTAGTGCAATATTAACACTGGTAGTCACCAACGCTCTCAGTAACTTCCCATTCTCCTGTACATCGGTCAGTTCATAGTGCGAAAACCCGATTTATACAGGCGGCACATCCTGTTTGTTAACTCTTACCAACAGTGGGTAGGTGTTCATGTGTATGTATAACTAGAGTGTTATGCTCTCTCTAAGAGGAAAAATAAATCTTGGTAGGTATTATTAATTTAATTAGTCGTCATTGATTACTGTCTTTTTGAATCTAGGTCTGATATAAATGACTGAATGATTATAGATTACTTTTAAGTACTCTCTTTCTATTTTGGCAGCTACCGTATGAGTTTCAGACCTCGATATACAATTGCTTATAAGACAGTAACAGAACTGGAGTGGAGATGTTGTCCTGGTTATAAAGGTGCAGATTGCAGAGAAGGCCCAGCAGAACAACCAAGAACTATCCTGTTTCCCACTCCACCACCACGAACTGGTGTGAAGAAAGTCTTGGGTAACTTTTTGTTTGACTCTTGGTATGCATGATCATGTCTAGTTTTGTATTTTGTCGTTTGAACCAAAAGAAAAGTGGCTTCAGTTACACGGCTACTGAATGGTTCAAAAACAATATTCAAGATGTCATATAGTGGGGGCGGGGGGGAAATAGCAAAGCTATAACAATACTGATTCAGGGTGTTTCCTGGGGGTGATGAATGACTGGGTTATAAGGCTGGTCATAAACCCATGCTGGTCAGTAATAGTTCAGGAAATTCCTTGTGGTAAACCTGTTTGTGATACAGTTTAAAGGTTTTTAGTGGTTTTTTTTTCTTTTTCCCCCCAGAATGTTGCAGGGAAGATGAGTTTGATTAGCACTGCTATAGAACCAAAAGCGATAATAGTAATACATAATCATTTTAAATTACATACTAATAATGCATAATACTTGCATAGCATTTTACTTGTAAAAGGGCAGTCCAAACATAACTAACTAATCCTACAGGGCAGATAAATAGCAAACCTCAACTGTTGAGATGAAACCTGTAAGAGTAAACGATGTTTTCATAAAACACTGCGAGGGTAAATGAAGTTCAGTTACTACAAGATTGTGATTTTAGTCTCGGTTAAGTAGAAGACAATGAAACAGAAGGCTTCTGCTGGAGGAATTTATTACAACATTTATCAGAAATTAATATGTACAACACTCAGAATTCTGTTAGCATTTGTTACATACACTGGGTTGGAAGTGAACAGATTGCTATGATTTTAAGTAGTAAATAAATCTATTTTCAACAGAATAATATAGATTAGATAATGTAAGTGATTATTTGTGAAAAAGGACAACAGATGGTGGCATGTATTTCAAATAACTAGCACACCAGTTATGCCTATAGCCATGTTGGTCCCAGGATATTAGAGAGACAAAGTAGTTGAGGTAGTATCTTTTATTGGACCAACTTCTACTGGTGAAAGAGACAAGCTTTCAAGCTACACAGAGCTCTTCCTCAGGTCTAGAAAAGGTACTCAGAGCGTCACTACTAAATACAAGGTGGAAGAGATTGTTTAGAATAAGGAGTTAACAGATATTCTAAAGGACCATTCAAGTTGAAGTGGCCCATTAACACCTTTGCAGTCCGAGGACAAAAAAGGGCGGGGGAGGAGTTAGTAGGTTGCAGATTCTTGTAATAAGCCATAAATTCATTGTCTTTATCAAAACCATGATTTTTTAGGCCTGGTCTACGATACGGGATTAGGTTGACGTAGGCTGCCTTGCGCCGACCCAGCTGTGGAAATGTCTTCCCTTAAATTTGGCTTTTGCCGATATAAGTGCCTCTCTGTGTCGATTTAGTAACATCACCTCCCCAAGTGGCATAGAGTCATGGTTAAGATGACCAGATGTCCCAATTTTATAGGGACAGTCCCGATTTTTGGGTCTTTTTCTTATATAGTCTTCTATTATCCCCCCACCTCCATCCCGATTTTTCACATTTGCTTTCTGGTCACCCTAGTCATGGTCGATGTAATTAAGTCAATGCAGTGTCAGTGTAGACACTGCATTGCTTACGTCGACTCTTACTGGCTTCTAGGAGCCATCCCACACTGACAATAAAATTGATACAAGCACTCATGAGGCTGCGCACTGCTGACAAAAGAAGTCAAGTGTCTACACACACAAGTGATTTAATAACTGCAGTGACTGTATGCTCACGTAAATTAGGTCGACATAATTCTATAGACCTGGCCCTGGTGTCGAGCAAAGTTAGGAATCGGGTTTCAGAGTGGTAGCCGTGTTAGTCTGTATCAGCAAAAGAAAACGAGGAGTACTAACAAAATTTATTTGTTAGTCTCTAAGGTGCCACAAGTACTCCTTGTTTTTTTTAAAATTATGAATGTAAGCTCTCAGGCTTGTCTTTCGAAGGTGTTCATGCAGGTTTCCTTAGTAGGTGAGTACACACTCAGATATGGAGTAATGGTTTTGTGAAAAGTCTTCACCACAGATGATACGGTGTTTCTGTCTTATCATTTTTCACACACAAAACAGAAACACCATATCACTCTACAAGAGCCAAATTTAAGGGAAGACACTTTCTCAGTTAGTCAAGGCAAGGTAGTTTACGTCTACCAAAATCTGTAATGTAGACCAGGCCTAAAAATCATGGTTCTGATAAAGACATTAAATTTATGGCTTATTACAAGAATTCGTAACCCCAATGCCCCTCCCCTTTTATCCTATGACTGCAGAGGTGTTAATGGACTACTTCAACTTGAATGGTCCCTTAATAGATATTCTAACTTACGCTAAACAATCTGTTCCACCTTGTATTTAGCTATGACACTCTGAGTACCTTTCCCATACCTGAGCAAGAGCTCTGTGTAACTTAAAAGCTCGTTTCTTTCACCAACAGAAATTGGTCCAATAAAAGATATTCCCTCATCCACCTTGTCTCTCTATTACACTATATATACAGTTTGTATGTCTATATTCATATATATACACACAAATCTGTGTATGTATATATTGTATTTATGTATACAAAAATTACATCAAGGACCTGACTTGAATGACTAAATCCAAAAATTAATGATCAGGCTGAAAATTCAATTTATATGAGTTCATTGTGCATATAGGTTATATATAAGGTTGCCCACTATATCTTGACCATATATTACCTTGCAATTGAAATGCAGTTATTAGTTAATAACTGAATTTCAACTATAAGACTAAATTTTTACCTTTGTATGACAAAAGAAAATAAATTCAGTGTTATGATCTTTTCTCTTTTCTAGTTTTTGCTTGTAGAAAACACACATTCCTTATGGACTTTTAAAATGTATATTAAATAACTTGGAATTTTTAAAACAAGGGTTATAACCTTGGAATCTGCGTTACTCCATCATATAAATGTGCTTAGACCTTGGTTCAACAAGATATTTAAGAACAAACCTTAACTGTAAGCACGAGTGGTCCCACTGAAATTAATGCCTATTCACAAATAATTCAGGAGCAGAAAAATGTAAAGTTGTTTTCTGCTTATAATGTGACCAGTATTAATTATTGTTATGAGAGATATAATGGCTCTAAAATAATCATTCATGTAAACTCTAGGTAAATATAGCTACTTAATATGTATACTAGCGGCTAGATATCATGGGTCTACAAAGAAGGGACAGGCGTAAGGATCTCTTTGATCTCTAGTGCAGGATGCAGCCAAAACACTAAAGATTTCAGTCCTTTACCTTGGAATGAACTGATAACGGCTGAATTATAAACCACCGACAACAAGGACTGAGAATAGAAAAGATGACACCAACCTATATAATATTTATAAAGCATTAATATGCTTTTAACTTGACCTAAAGAAATTAAAATTGATCTCCAGTTGTTCTAAACTGTTGTTGTTTAGACATACTTGCATCCAAATTTTGTTTCCATTATGTCTTTAAAACAGACTCAGAACCAACAGAAATGCCCTGGGAATCACCTGGGAAGAAAATTCAGTTCCTTGAGGATGAATTGTTTCGACTTACGCGAACAGTGCTTGATCTTCAATCCTCCTTAGCAGGTGTGAATGAAAACCTGAAACTTACTGTCCAAGAAGATGCCAGTAAAATGTTGGTCTCGTGGCTGAACAACCTTCATGATCACCCAGGGCCTGATAGTGTCCTGGGTGGTGAAACAGACAGTATTCATCTGCCTGGAATCCTTGGCAATAAAGACCAGAAAGAGCCTTTTACTGATTTTGGAATGGAAGACATAAAGTCTGAACTAGCTGAGGTCAAAAATACCTTGAAGACAAAAAATGACAAGCTGGAAGAACTGAATGGGAAAGTGAAAAGCTATGAAGGGCAATTAAAACAACTGCAGGAAGCAGTACGAGGACCTACAATAACAATACCGAGTGGTGATTTATATCAGGAATATCTAGATTCTAAAATTGAGGTCCTGAGACAAGAAATGCTGGAAGGATTGGAGAAGAAAATGGCAGATCTGAAAAACTCATGTGAATACAAACTAATGGATATCCAGCAACAATGTGATGACCATGAAACCAGCTGTTCAGAAATAATGCAACTTGTAGAAGAAAAAGAAAATGGCCTAAGGAAAGAAATAAACGAGCTCAGAACTCAGATCCAGGCTCCTTCAAACCAGTCAGATTGCTGCAAGACCAGCCACAGTGATGACTTTGGTCAACAGATAAAGAATTTGGATGAAAAACTTGACAGAGTTGTGGAAGCACACAGAATCTTAAATGCCAGAATAGATAATGAAATCATTCACATGTCCACTCCAAATCTAGAAGACATCTTTGGCCCAAGATGGGAGGAGCTAGACGCTAGAATTAATGTTACAGAGAGGAATGCTGAAGAACATTGTTTTTACATTGAGGAAACTCTCCGAGGTGCTATAGCTGCTGAAGTGGATGAAGTCAGAGACTTGCTTGATCAAAAACTACAGGCACTGGAAGACAGGCTGGGTGGCGCTATTTTAGAAATTGCCAATGCCACAGCCTCAGATGGACTATCAATTAGTTCAGGATCAGTCTTGCACAGTGACCCAGGATCTGGAAATGAGCAGCTTACAACTGAGATGAATCTCCTGAGGAACAAACTGCAAGCCATTGAACACCTTTGCTGGCAGAAATGCCAATCTGCACCCCTAGATATGGAAGAGCTTCAGAAAAGCATAGAAAATGGTAGCAACAAATATGAATACTTGCTTTTGAAAGTAGAAGACAACTCTGCTCTTTTGAAGTCTTTAAATGGTTCCCTTAATGAGAAATTTAACTTTACTAAGAGCAACCAACAGAACATCCAGAAGGATCTTCGTAGAATTTGGTATGGTCTAAACATCATCGATAAAGATGTGAAAAATCTTCAGGTTGGCTTGAGCAGCTGCAAGGAGCAACTTCTGGGTGTCAATTCTACATGTGAAAAGATCCAGCGAGGTGTATTCAGAAAAATAGATGAAATACGAAGAACAGTTGTGAGTCAAACCTCTCACCCAAATAATTGCTGTAATGAGGTGAAGGAGAGGATGGAACAGCTAAAGTACCAAATCTTTAATGACCTCAGGAAATGTAAAGAGAACACCGATGATATCCAAGAGGGAGTCTCGGATGTGGATAGCAGACTGTCCCATGTTGAAAAAGTCTGCAGCAAAATGGACTCCATCTCAGGTAGCCTGCAGCGAATAAAAGAAGGTCTGAACAAGCATGTCACTAGCTTATGGAACTGCATCAATCAGATGAATGGAACCATGACATCTCATTCCAAAGACATTTCTGGCCTCAAAAATTCTGTCCAACAGTTCCACAAGCAGGTCACCAAAATCACCACTGACCTTCAGGAGCTGATGAAAATTCAGTCTGGGGCACGTAAGTTAACCTTCACTAGCTTTCTCGACTGAAAAGTTTAGAGAGTGGAGCTGAGCTAACTCAGTTCAGCTTAACAAGGGGGAGCAAAAAACATTACATTTAAACATTTGTTTTGTTTTAGAAAGATAGTAATTTTGGTTCTGTTTTCCAAAACTACATATAAAGCTCTTTGCACACATTTTCAAAAAATACAATGAATATGTTAGGAATGTTACCTCTTACTTTTAGATTAAAAGCAAAGCAGCAGCAACAAAACAAATGTTTTGGTACTTTTTTTTTCTCCCGAGTGCTGAATTTCAAATGAGTGTTTTAGGTAGTGAACATCAGTGAAAATTGCTTCAGTTTGTTTTATTGTATTCACCTTCCTCCTTTTTGGGGGGGGGGGGCGGGGAGAGGGGGAAGTGAAAGACAAATTAGGAAAAATCAAAGCCAGATGAATTTTGACTTGAAATAATTGACACGCATCTCTAATTTGGCTACTCCTAAATATCACTCTGAGGTTTCTTTTTAAACAAATGAGATTCTCAGGTCGTGTAATTCAGTACTGGTCCATTGATTTATATGGAGCTATGCCATTTTACACTAGCTGAAGATCTGGACTAAGACTCTGATGGTGTATAGTTTTATGAAGAAGCTGAGTTTACTGAAGAACATTGAGTTCCTGTCTTTGTTACCGTGATTAAAAAGTTGACTGTATTGTGAAATTTGCACTCTTCAATTTGTTGCGAAACACCTAGCATTTATTTTATTTTTATGCTTTATACATAACTGATAAATTTGATATTAAAATGGATTGATTATGCTATAACTTTAAATCAAGGAAAGCACAATTCCATTATTCACTGATATTAGGATTTAAAATGTAATTGTTGAACTTTTCTTTGCGTTAGCTTTACAGTCTTTTACTCTGAAGTTATTTTCATGTAAGTACAGGATAATTAAGTAAAGAAGGGAGGCTTGTGAATGCTAGATAAGGCACATTGGCATGGAAATTTTTTTTTTTTTTAAATGACAATGTTTAATTGTTTAAACAGCAACAAATGTGTACTTTGATAACCGAAATAAAAATCTTTCTTCTTCAAGTAGTGCCCTTATTGGTGCTCCCCGTAGATGTGCATGTGTGTCAGATCAAAGATTTTACATAGCAGTGTCTGTCCGGCCCACGCATGTGCCCCCTGTAGCCTTGTGCCTGGCACAGTGGCTACGTAGAGCTCTGCGGGTGAACT
Organism: Lepidochelys kempii; assembly: GCF_965140285.1. NCBI lineage: Eukaryota > Metazoa > Chordata > Testudines > Cheloniidae > Lepidochelys > Lepidochelys kempii. The sequence continues at coordinate 85,153,242 of NC_136381.1, forward strand.
GACCTCAGCTCCTTCTCAATCGCCTTGGCCTGAAACAGAGCCTTAGCAGCATCTGAGTTGAGCTTACCTCAGCTGTATTTTTTTCCTCATATGTTACTAGTTAGTGGGAGTTCTTAGTGTTTCCTTTGTGTGTGCTAGTTGTAGTAATTTTATAAAATAAGTAAATTTTTGTAATTTTTTTAATTTGTTTAGGATAAGGCCAGTTGTCCTTTCGCCTGTTTTTTTTTTTTTTTTTTCCCCTCCCCTCAGAGGAACTTAAATGCTGGAAGGACATGCCCGGTTCTAAACACTGCCTTTCGTGCCAAGAGGCTATCCCAGTCACTGACAGGTACTCCTGGTGTGTCCGTTGCATTGGGGAGTCACATGTTCCCCAAAAGTGTAACTTCTGCTTGGCATTACAATCGAGAGCCAGAAAGAAGCAGGATTTAAGCTACATCGCCTTATGATGGAGAGCTCACTCTGACTGGCTTCTGACCCTGGCCAGGGGACCCTCCCATACAATGGTCTCCCAACAAGTCGACCACTTCAACCTCCTCGGCACAGCACTCCTCTAGAGCATTGAAAAAGAAATCTATGGAATCCTCTCAAAAAGACTCTAGAAAGTGGTTTTCAAGCCTGCTAGGTAGAGACTCTACCTCAAAGAAACAGTCTCTGTTGCAGACACCTGCCTTGGCACGTACCAGTCTCCAACTCGGTACTGACAAGGCTGTAGGTTCCTCAGGTACCGTGAACACCAGTAAACCCAAGGACTCTAAGTGTTCCTGCTCCAGAAGATTGGTAGCATCTGGTGATTGGAGTGGAGGGAGAAGACGACCAGCTCTTCTAAATTGGTACCAACAGAGTCTACTAGATACCCAGCACTTTGGCACCACAGAAGACCAGACCATCACCTACTATTCATCAGAGCACATAAGACTTTTGGTACCGACTGCTCCCTCTGCCACAGTTACTTCTGCCAACCTGCTTCATCGGTATCAATCATTGCTCCAGTACCACAAGCGTTTTGATTCCTGCAAGACCTGGCATTAACAGAAACATTTGAATCCCCTCTCTTTGGCACCAAACCATTGCTGGTATTGAACACCTCTCAGTCTCCAGACATTCACCTGGTAACACTGGAGTGTCCATCTATCTGTCTGAGTGCTCCACCTTTACCAAGTGTCGAGGAGGAGGAAGATGGGCACTTCTCATCAGTCTCCCACATTGCCATTCAGGGCTCTCCCTTCCATTATCAGGGAAACTTCTTTCCTGAGACCTCCAAGGAATCTGCATGTCCCAGTGAGAGACATGCCCCATGCAGTTGGTATGGACACCCTTGGGTGCTGCCTCCACCCCTGCCCTATGCACCACCTCGTTGGTCATACTGGAACTCTGGATGGCTTATTGCCAGCAATTTGCCAGGGCCCCTAGTGTTTTTGTCATCCAGAGAGAAGACAATCCTCACCAGCCTGCCTCTCTCTGTCACTCTCTAGGATGCTTGATCCACAGGAGGAGATCACTGAGGAGCAGGAAGTGAGCTTTTTGGGTGATTTCCTTGTCCATTCTAACATATCTTCCTCCTGTCCAGATGAAGCCGCCATGCCTTCTCCACCATCACTGGTTGGTGATTTTTAAACCATTCCAGGACCTTATTAAAAAGAAAGAGAACTCCTTGGAAATTCCACTTGAGGAGGTTAAGGAGTCACAGCATAAGCTGCTAGACATTCTGCACACTACATCATCGGCCCACATCATGTACTGATTAATGACGCCCTGCTAGACGATGCAAAAATAATTTGGCGAACCCTGGCCACAATACCACTTACTTGTAACAGGATGGACAAAAAAAAAATTACGTTCTCTGTAAGGACTCAGAATTTTTATTTTTGTATCCATCACCCAACTCCCTTGTGGTGGACACTGTGAAAGAATGTGGAAGACAGCACTATGCTAACTCATCACCTTATGACAGAGATCTACAGCGACTTGACTTATTCTTATTTGGCTGAGAGTCCTATTCATCCACATCTCTACAATTTAGGTTCACCAACTACCAAGCTCTCATGGTGAAATAAAGCCATACTAACTATTGAGCCATACTAACTACTGAGCATCTTCCAATAGAGTAGAGGAAACGATTTTAGGCAATCATTGCTGAGGGTCAGCCGCTGGCAAGAACAACTCTGCAGGCCTCCCTGGACACCACTGGTACAGCTGCTCTTTCTATCTCCATGGCAGTCATGAGGAGGCCCTCCTGGCTTCAGCTCTCAGGGTTTCTGAGGGAAGTCCAAAATACAGTTGAGGGACCTTCCTTTCGATGGATTGAAGCTGTTTGCAGAAAAAAATGACAAGTCACTGCATACCTTAAAAGATGAGCATCTCCTGTGACAGGAAATAGACATCCTCCTAAACTTGGATGCTATTGAATGGCTCCTATGCCATACAGAGGGAAATGATTTTATTCCAGGTATTTCCTGGTTCCAGAAATCAGGGGCAAGTACATGAAGAAAATGATGGACAACCTGTCCTGAATGTTTTATATCACTTTCGAGGGGGAGCGAGATCACCTTCCCCCTGTGCTGAAGCAAGGAGACTCTGGAATTGGTGCATACGAAACCAGATCATTATCTCAGCAGCTTACTTTCTGGGTATACAAAATATCAGATGCCCAAAATATCAAACAGCAGCAAATGCCCTCAGCAGGCCTTTCTTACAAGATCACAAATGGGAGATAGATTGCATTACACTCCACTGGATATTTCAATGTTGGGGCAACCTGCAGATAGAGCTGTTCACCACCCCAAAGAGCAAGAAGACTCCCAGTTCTGCTTGAGAGGTGGACTGGGTCATCACTCCCTAGGGGAAGCCTTTCACCTTTGTTTGGAGTTCAGGCCTGCTGTATGCATTTCCCACAACATTCTCGATATCCATGGTGCTATTCAAGATCAGAAAAGACAAGGCCAGCGTTACTCTAGTGGTTCTGATGTGACCAAGACAAAGATGGTTCCATTACTTCATCCGGCTCTCTGTCTGTCAACCAGTTACCCTCCAGACCTTTCCCCATCTTCTCCCACAGGGTGCCGGTCAAATCCTTCACCCCAACCTTGAGCTGCTTCAATTCAAGGCATGGCTGATAGAAGGTTCACAGGGTTAGAAGCAGACTGTTCTGAGGATGTAACGAGAGTGCTGTTACATCGTAGGAAACAATCCACTCGTAATACCTATGTACAAAAGTGGATGAGATTCAATCACTGGTATAATCTAAAACATCTTTCACTACATCCTCTCCATTATTAGTTATACTGGATTACATCCTAGAGCTAAAATGACAGGATTGTCTCTAAGCTTTGTTAGAGTGCACTTGGCAGCTATAACGGCCTTCCATCATATGGTAGAGGGTTTTTCTGTCTTTGCTTATCCTACAACAAGGAGGTTTCTGAAGAGATTGGCAAACATCTTCTCATAAATCAGATGCCCTGCACTATCACGGGACCTCAGCTTGGTGCTCAGATGCCTTAAAAGGCCCTCCTTTGAATCTAGGGTGACCATCTTCGCCTGTGCTGAATACGGGACACCTGGTAAAATTGCTCGTATTCAAATGAGTTCAAAGACAATCAATTAGAACATGCTATTTAAAATGCCAGGGCCCAGCAGCAGAAGGAGGTTCGGGCTGGGAGGGGGCCTCGGGCATAGGTGTAGTATGACTTCTGTTTTGGAGGCAGGGGCCAGTGGAGCTCAAGCCAGCTCCAGCCCTTGATTCACCTCAGCAGGCCACCCAGCCTGTCTTTTGGTTGCGCATCCCAGTGCCACAACTTAAAAACTATAATTCAAAGGTGCAAGGCTCAGCTCAAAAAGTTTGAAAACAGCTCAGGGAGCCGGTAGCTAGGGGCTGTGTGCGGGCAGGGGGGTAGCTCAGGGTGCAGGCAGGGGGAAGCTAGGGGCTGTGTGCAAGCAGGGGGGTAGCTCAGGGTGCAGGAAGGGGGGAGCTAGGGGCTGTGTGTGGGCAGGGGGTAGCTCAGGGTGCAGGGAGGGAGTAGCTAGGGGCTGTGTACCAGGAGGGCTCTCCTGTGGTCCCTGTTCCCCAAGGGCTCTGCCAGCCATGGAGCCAGGTCCCTCCCGCTGCAGCTCTTACCGGCTGCATGAGAAAAGAGAGCTTGAAGCTGAGGAGCAGCATCAACCCCCTGCAACAGCAGCAGGAGGAGAAGAGGAAACACTATGGCTGCCTGATCCATGGCACCAACCAGAGCAGCAGCTGCCCCGCATTGCCTGGCACCAACTTCCCGCCTCTGAACTTGTCAGGGGGCAAGAGAGAAAGAGTTGTGGGAGGTATGGAGCTGCCCACTGGACTGCCCCGCTCTTGCACTGCAGTTTTGGGGGGCAACATCCACAGTGCCCCCAAACTCTTCCCATGGTCTCAGGGGACTTCTGCCCCTGCCAGGGAGCACTGGGGATCGGGGCTTCAGCCCAAGGCCGGGTATCAGGGATTCAGCCCCACGGCTCTAGCTTCAGCCCCACGGATGGTGCTGGGATCAGGGTTTTAGACCTGCAGAGGGCGCTGGGCTCAGGCTCTGGGGTTCAGCATTGGCGCACAGTGGCCCCCCTTAAAGGGCTTGCAGACCCCCATTGAGAACCCCTGCTTTAGGTTTCACATAGGGGGGCGCCCCCCGCCCCCACACACAGGGCTGCCTCTTCTCCTACCTGATGTTGCCTCTTGTCGCCTCTCCATCTGGCCTGAGGCCACCACGTGCTGTCACTGACCAGCCACCGCCTGCCCACACCAACAAGATGGGGCTGGGGCTGTGCTGGCTGACCAGGAGCAGAAAATACAGGACAATTTGCCCGTTTTTCAGAAAAAAAAAAAAGTGGGACACCTGCAAGAGGACTTAAATGTGGGAATGTCCTGTTTAAAAACAGGATGGATGGTCACCCTACCTTTTACACTCATCTATGAAATCAGACTGTTCTAGTAGCCATTACTTCTGCTTGAAGAGTTGGAGAGAGAGGGGCTCTGATGGCATATTCCCCCTCTCCTCAGCCTTTTCTAAGGATAAGGTAACTTTGCGACCACATCCCAAATTCTTACCAAAGGTATCCTTGGACTTCTATGTGAACCAACTTACCTTCTTCCAGTTTTCTATCCTATGCCACACTGGGATAAAAGAAATGAGGCATTACATACACTCAGTTTCAGGAGAGCATTATCCTTTTACCTAGGCAGGACTAGGCCCTTTTAGAAAATCTCCCAGATTGTTACTCTCCATTGTGGACAGAACTAAAAGATCTCCAGTTTTCAAGCACAGACTCTAATGATGGATATCTGGTTGCATTACCTACTGCTATTGGTCTCCCAAACGTCAACCTCCTCCTGGAATATCAACTCACTCCACGAGATCCCTCTCTACTTTAATAGCCTTTCTTAAGAATGTTCCCATCACGGAAATATATAGAGCCGCAACTGGGATCTCCATTCATACAGTTCCTGAAAACGATGCGGTTACTCATGCCTCGGCTTCTGATGCCATGTTTGGCTCTACTGTACTGTTGTCAATCTGAGATTCGACTCTGAAGCCCCACCCCTCTGTAGCTAGTACTGCTCAGTAGTCCCCTAGAGTGGAGCAGCCATAGGGACGCTACTCGAAGAAGAAGAGGAGACGGTTGCTCCCCCGCCCCCCCGTGCAGTAACTGTTGTTCTGCGAGATGAGCGTCCCTGTGGGTTTTCCATTACCTGCTCTCCTTCCCTCTGTTTTGGAGTTACTTACAATGTTGCTCTGGGATAGAGAAGAAACTGAGGGCGGTTTGCCTGTGCAGCTATATGTAGCCACGGTGCAGCGCATGAGGCCGCAGGGGGTGCGTATGCAGGCAGAACAGACACAATTACCTAAAATCTCCCATCTGAGGCATGCATACCTAGAGTGGGGAGCACCCCTAGGGGACACATCTCAAAGAAGCACAGTTACTGTGCAAGGTGAAGAACCATCTCTTCTGGGAACTTCCCACATGAAATCCCAACCCCTAATTTCCACTAATTTAAGCAAAGAATGCAAGGAAGACTCATAACTCCAAGAAATTTCCTGGAGGTGAAATTCTGGCTTCATTGTCGTCAATGGGAGTTTTACCATTGACTTCAACAGAGTCAGGATTTCACTCCTAGTTCCTAACTCTGTGCCAGATTAGACCCAGCTCCCATAGAAATACAAGATAATGGGGAATTTCTAAGGAGAAGGATATATATAAAATCCAAAAATAGACTACATATGTCCTGAAATAAACCCCCTTCTGTTATTCAGTCTAAATGTGATCATCTTATTAGAAGCCCCCTGAGAGAGGAATGCACACACTGACACCATTTGGTCAAAGCAGCATTATCTTCTGGTGACTCAAGAAGTTGCCATTACTTCAGTTATCAACCAAATCTTTCTAATTTCCGCCAGTGTGATTTAATATCAATGTGTGGCCAGAATAGTGGGGTCAAGATTATTGTTTGTGTTCCATACCTTTGCCCCCCAAAACCTTTTATAATTCTGCTGCATACAGAAAAAACGCCATCCCTCACCACTATTAATATCTCTCTTGCCTTTTTCTTCTCATTTGAACAATTTGTGTTTCCCAAAGCATCTAACTAGAGTATGCATCTCTATTATACTCCTGAGAGGGCCGTGAGCCTGCCTACTGATTAATCCATTGTTGGAATTTAATGAAAGAATAAAGATCAAAAATATTGGTACCGGCCAGGAGAGTAGGCTTAGCCCTTCATTGTAGTTCACTTACACTGAGTTTCACAGAAGTCTTACTGCGGTATTGGTAGATGGACTGTGCTGGTGGATTTTACATTGGATGTGAACTGGGATCTTCAAAGTCAGTGATTCCTGAGTTGTCTGATTATATAAAACATATAATGCTTGAGCTGGGCACAAGGATTTGTCCCAAAATACAAGAAGCTGGGCTGAGTATGAAACAGACAAGAGAGGAGAGGGAGGAATCTTCCTTCCCACGCAGTGGAACAGCCGAAGAACCACTCTATAGTGGCTACTTCAGTCCCATGACTAGATCCTCTGATCCAGCCCACCTTGCTCCTCCCCCACTTCACTTCTGCTGCACACAATCCTGACTATAGCCCCATCTTATGCATATTGAAACTGCACCTGCTATGCAGAAGGGATCAAGATTTTTTCCTTGCTGCGGATACACACACAGTCTTGTCCACGCAATGTAAAGCAGACCTCTCAACAGCTTCATGGATTATGTTTGTTTAAATCTACTGCAGTATTTTAAAGCATGAAATAAGCTTAAAACACCCATATTTCCATAGTATAATTCAGTTTCATAGCACTTTATATGGTCTCTATAAACTGTACCTACAGCGACCCTTGAGAAGTGACCCAGCCGTTAGAGACTAAACATACAAGCATTTAAAACTGTAACGTCTCACCTCAAATATGTGTGGCCTCAAAGAGGTTCATAAAGCAAATACTTACATCCCAGAGTGATTCAGAATAAAATAATGCTATCCAGCACAGCAGTCTGAGTAAGTCTTGATGTTTGCAGCTCCAAAAAGCTTTTGGCAACAGAGGGACTCCATTGGAAGTGGTTAGGGAACCTTGCTCCGCTAGGCAGTTACATCTTGTACTTTTCCCCTTTGGCAATTAATACTGTTTTTGGAACAAGATGTGTCTCTATCAATGTGCCCATTCCACTAAGATTTAACTTTTTGATGAGTCTTATTGTAATATCTTCTATGGTACCTTTAATACTTTGAACTGGTGATTTTTCAGTTCTGGCTTATAGATCAATATTAAATTCATACCTAGATTTAGGTACTATTTGCCAACATATTGTATCATTTAAATGATGTCATTTTGGTTTGGGAGACTAGAGTAGTAACACATTTCTCTTTCTACAGTTGTTTGAATGTGGTAACACAAGGATACCCTATAAGGTTTTGTTTTAGAATTCCCACGCTCCAATTAGACAACTAAACTGAGCAAAGGCAAATTAGTCTGAAGCCAGGAATATGGCTGCTTTGGCTTGAAATTTTATATTCAGGCCTTTTTAAGCCAAGAACATTTAAATGACTCAGTCTAAACTAATGTTGCAGGGTAATAAGTTATTGTGTGTACTGTATATAAACCACAGGTCAAATCTTTTGTCATTTAGAACTTCAGATGAAGTTTGCCTGTTAGGACTGAGCAAGAGTGCAAGCTTTGGCTCATTATGAATAAGTAGACTAGATAATCCCATAAAATGTGTAAATAGGTCCTCTGTAACCCTCTGTGCCACTTTAGCATTTAGAGAAGCATATTACTGAAATGATACTGCACTAAAACTGGCACTAAAATCATCTCTTCTTTAGATGTAGCTTGTTAATACATTTTTGCCATTCATTGCTGAAGCCAGAAAAAGTGTGGTCTGCTGCCAAAAATGGCTTCAGGATTTTAGTTTGCTTTGATTACAACTATTTCAATCCACTTATATTTCTTTTTGTAATTATCTGTGAAGAGGGGTTTCAAACATATGAATTGCTAAGAGCAGTCTGCTATAGTTACTTTTTATGAAACCTTGTGTATACCTAAATTACTACACCTAGGGACGTGTGGTAAAAACTTTTCTGTAACACTGGTAATAGGAGTTCTGGCATAAACTTCAGTATATTCTCTGCCAGATACACCACGCTGCCTGGTGTAACGTGATAATTGTCAAATTCGTTGTCAGCAGCAGGAGTTTGGAAGTCATAGCTCTTCTTGATTCTTGTCAGTGGAATCACTGACTACGTAGTTTCTAGTTTATTTCATCCTGTCATTGTTCTTGTCTGCTCAATGTATCACTAGGGAAATGGAACTGATCTGCCAGTCGTGACATTGCTAGAAAGAGCAGAACCATGACAAAGTACAACTTGAGTTTCACATACCTGTCACCCCCGCCCAATGTGTTTTTTCTCAGTAAAGTACCAGTGGAGTTTAAAAGCAAGGGAAAAAAAGAATTGGCATTTTAAGCTTTGGGTGGGGGTGTTTCGCCTCAGCTTAATTTAGACAGGCATCTGAGGTCAGCAAGCTGAGAATGACTAGGCGGGTGATACTAAAGAAAGCCGTGTGAACACTGCTGGTGAAGAGGGTGCCCCTGAGGAGACTCTAATTTGAAGTATAATAATGGTCTAAGCTCTGCTGCTTGCCTTTCCAATTGCTTTTTAGACAATGGGGAATACTTCTCTTTTATGTGCTACTCAACACAATACAAGCTGATTTGGCCAAATTCATCCCTAATTTTGCACCATAACTTCAGTGGAGTTACACCAGGGAATTTTGCCTTCGCTCTTTGGTTTAGTAATACATATTCAGTCCAAAACTATGCTGTCTGTTATTGTCTCTGTCTAGTGATTTTAGAGCACAATGCCATGATACGATGCAATTCAGTACAAAAGGCCAAAAAGGCATTTGAAAACTGCCAGAACCGTAAAAGTGATGCTTCTCAGCTAACACGCACATTGGATAGTTGGCCTATGAGTTTTTTCCAAAATGGGGTTGGTATACCTGGGTATTTTCAAATGTATAGATATCCACACTAAACACACAGAACCAGGCCAAACATTGTTACAAAGGTATTAAGGCTTTTGGTTTAAATTGTAAGAGCTTGGGGTGTGTTGGGGGGGAATAGTCAGACATGCACATTCATTCTGCGTGTCCCTGGCTGGAGGCCTAAAGCGAGCTTAACTAAACTGAGGAGAGAAGGTAAAGGAAGTGAAAAACCTATGCAGGCAAGAAATAAAACTCCTGAGCCAGTTTGTGTTGTCAATGATATCAATGCAAATCTGAAGTAACTCTATTGATCTCCCTGGACTTCAGATTTAAATCCATGTTACTGAGATTAGCGACTGCCTCATTAGATTAAAAACCAAACACAGGTATTATTCAGTTAGGAATAAATTAAACACTTGCAGTTCACCTTTGCCCTTATAAAAGTTTTTAAAGTATAACTTTTCAGTAGTTTAATGTCATGATGAAAGCAAAAAAATATTATATGAATCAGTAAAAAGTGTATATTCCATTCTTTAATCCTGTATCCTGTGGATAGAATTACCTAGGTAACTTTCAGCAAAACTTTGTGGTGCCTGGTTCTTTAATTTTCCCCTCTCATTACAGTTCTAGAACTTAGTATCCGTCTACAAAACTCAACCAGGAAGGGCCAGTGAGTTTTTTTCATTGGGAGCTATCATATGATGCAGGTACTATGAGAGCATGGAATTTTTTAGATAAACCTTCCAAAAGAGTGTAAGGCCATGGGTAAATTTACTTTTCTGAGATGGAGAATAAGAAACAAACCACCCAAGATAAGAGTGAAGATGCAGGATTTCTCATTACTGTCATCTTCAATTAAATGTCACATTTGCAGGGCAAAGTTCTTACAATAACAGTCCTAAAATAACACTTGTGAATTCCAGCGTATTTGTTAGAGACTCAGGACTACAGACAGCATATCTCAGTGTGTAATTAGGAATTGATCATGCACTGTCACAAACTCTTCCCATTTTCCACACTGGCCTAAACAATGGAGGTACACTTCCCTCACTTGTCAAATGAAGATCACCACAAATAGCAAACAATAACCAACACTAAGGCCCTGTCTATACTTACCAGGGATCGACACTGCTGCAATCAATGAAGGGCAGGTCAATTTAGCAGATCTAAGGAAGACCAGCAAAATCAAACTCAGAGAACTCTCCGCGGTCGGCTGCAGTAGTCCCCTAGAATGAGAGGATTAAGGTAAAGTGAAGGGAGAGTGTCTCCTGTCAACACAGCACAGTGTAGACACCATAGTAAATCTACCTAAGCTACATTGACCCCAGCTACGTTATCCCCATAGCGTAGACAAGGCCTAAGTCAGTACTACGAATACATTAATAAACTAAAATTATTACTACCCTATACCTCTTCATTGTGTTCACCAGAGTTCGAATTTGTGGTAGATACTACTTTTTCCCCCTTCAATGTAAAAGGCCTTGTGAGTGATTCAAACCGCTGGAGTCTATACATTTGTAATCTCCAATTTATTTAGACAAAAATTTTACATTTCACCCGCACAGTGTCCATTGTAATTACCACTGTAGCCAGCCAATAGAATGATATACTTATGCCCTGCAGCATTCACATGTTCCTATACAAAAAAAACAGCCAGGTACATATCATACCATCCTGCCAACATCTGCACTGGGTTGAATTTCACCTTCATTGCATAATATTAGGTGTCATATGTACTGTACAACTTAGGCACAATAGGTAAAATTTCCAGACACACCTAGGGAAATGTCTATGCTGCAGTTAGCCACACCGGGCTGGCCTGTGCCAGCTGATTCAGACTCACGGGGCTCAGGTTAAAGGGATGTTTAATAGAGGTCTAGACGTTTGGGCTCAGGCTGCAGCCTGAGCTCTGGAACTCTCCTACCTTGCAGGGTCCTAGAGCCCTGGCTCCAGCCCAAGCCCAAAAACATACACATCACAGTTAAACGGCTCCTTAGCCTGAGCTCCAGTGAGCGGTCATGGACCAGCTGCCGGTTTTTAGTTGTAGTATAGACATATCCATACACTAAGAGACCAAGGAGCATATGAAACTCAATGACTTGCAGTAAGTCTTAAGCTCATAAATAATTTAGGACCTTTTGAAAATGTTACACAGTGAGCAGTGTTAAGGGGCAATTATTATTCTTAACTTTGAATGTCCTTGCCTTTCAGATGTTAATGATTTTTGTATAACAATGTTAAAAAGAGAAGGAAATGGAAGCTCAACATACATTGCCATGCTGTGTAGTTCATGGGCCTGTTCTGATCTCACCGACACCAGTGTAAATCAGACCTAATTTTACTGAAGTCAATGGATTTAGACAAGTGTAAAATTGTATATATTATAGTAGTTATCTTCTGTGGTTAATTCAAATAGAGATGGAATTGCTTAAAATGAATAAGGCAGGTTTTTGATGGAGAGCAAGGATTGGGAGTAAGGTTCTTTGCACTAAGAAACTTTTTTTAGCACCTTTCCTATCTTTTAAATCTATATAAAAATTAACCCCCCATGCAAATAACAGACATTCACTTTCAGGAAGACATTACATTTCTAAGATTCAGTTAGGACTAAATTTTTTACAAATATGTTGTAAATGCAATCAAAAGGGATTTGAAATAGAACAGCTACACAACTATTATCACATCAACACTATCTGGCACTGATATCATACAGTACACTGGCTCTCCTACTGGAAAAGTCCTTTTACAATGACCCTTCCAAACAATGAATTTTTCAGTAAACTGTGACCCTGGATCTGCCTTCAGTGTCATAAAGTTTTTAAAACAGAAGAACATTGATTTTTTTTTTATTATTCTGTCTTCAGAAAGGAAAAACAAAAACTCGCAATTTAATTGTTTGTTTACAGAAGTATAAATGTAATGGGTTTTATGAATTTTCTCAGATGGATAATATTTGACTTTCCTCTCTCTACCAATACTTAGCTGAAAATCAACCAAGAATACCACTGCAGATACCACAAGAAAGAACTCCTCTGCAGCCACCACAGCCAAGAATAGTAATACAGCCACCACAACAAGGAGCCCCTCTTCAGCCATCACAACCAAGAACTCCACTACAACCATCATTACCAGGTTCATCCGCTTTACCACTTTTGCCTGGATCAACTGGGATCATTATGGAGACTGGACAGGCTGGTCCTCCTGGCACAGTTGTAATGTCAGGAAGTGCACGGCCTAAAGGCATAGATGGTCAGTATACCATGCCCGTAGCTGAAGGATATGCAGGAGCACCAGGTGAGCAAACTGAAATGTTATCCAAGTGATCACTTTATAATATTAGACCCCAAAGCCAGTGTTTCTGGACTTACGTTATGTTGAAGTATAGAACAACACATAGCTCTGCTAAGATGCTAGACTAGCAGGGCCTTTCATCAATCAGTAAGACAAGCTGAGCTGTCAGATTCCAGCAGTGAGTTTGTTACTCTTCCCACAAAGTGACATTAAAGCTGTCCTGGGTGCACAGGACATATTGGGGCTGGCTACAGGATAGAAGGTGGCAGAACTGGAGTGTGATGCACTTTGCCAGTCCCCTGCAGGATATGAAATGATGCTTAACTGGCATATGTTAGAGTTGTTATCTGAGAACAGCCTTTGGCTAATTTAATTTGCATGATGTCTATTTTGGCCGCAGCTGGCAACAGGACCAGAGGAGACAGAAAGAAGGCCTCAAGCTAACTTCACCTCCCCAGCCAAAGCTGCACCAAGCATAATCTCAGTACGATTGCTGTGTAGTCCTCAGTCGTGCATCCGATGAAGTGAGCTGTAGCTCACTAAAGCTTACGCTCAGATCAATTTGTTAGTCTCTAAGGTGCCACAAGTAGTCTGTATTCGCAAAAAGAACAGGAGTAACACGGCTGCTACTCTGAAATACGTCCCACTAGGGTAGCTTAAAATAACCTGTTTTGCCACAGTACACACAACAGAGCCGATGCACTGTAATGAGGAACATGGTCCCCTTTGCTATGGCTGCTACCGTTTTTTTAACAGTCTTAGTGGTACGAGTTTCTGCCTTCTGATACTGTGCACTTGTTTAAATGAGTTGCTATTTGATAAAAAGAAAATATTACTAAACTGTTGTGATATTTAGACTATGTTGTACTCTTATTCAGTGTGTAATATAACTTCTTTTGTTTTGTAGGGTATCCAAAATCTTCTCCACCTTCTACAGACTCGCAAGGTAATCCAGTTGCTATATAGGAATTATTTGAACAAATATTCACTTATTTCATAAATAGAAAATTCTAGTAGGGTGAAATTGAAGAGCAAGAATGTGAACGCTTTTAGGGCACAAGCACAGTTCTGATCTCTTTATACTGGAAAGGGACAACCACCAGGGATGATAGCTTTCTCCCCTTTTTATTCACACTAGCACTCCTGTCCTGGCCCAGAGGATGCACAGGGCATGTGGAGTATGAGAAGGTAATGGAGAAAGTGGCACTTAACATATATTTTAATTTTTTCTTTCACTGCCTGGAAAGTCACTACTGAGAGAACTAACTGAAAATTATGGGTCATTTTCAGGATTTTAGCCTTAACTTTAAAGGGACTCTAATACTGTCCTGCCAACCCCAAGTGTTCAAAAATAATGAGTCAAGCCCAAAAAAATCAAACACTCGTTTCATGGAGATGGTAAAAATCTGATTTTTAAAAAATAATAATTTGGGGGTTCTTTTTATTTGCCTTCTGGTTTTTGAGCCTTTAAGGGTTAATTTTTTCATACTTTTTTCTGCAACCCTCAGGGCTAATAACTTATATTTTTCTTTTCAAATGAAAACTGAGATGCTTACATAAACATATGACTCTAGAAGCTGGAGCTTTAATAAAAACACCAAATATCACAAACTTCAGTTTGCAACACTATTGTTGACTTAATTATCCTATTTTAAACAAGCACATTGCTTACCTATTTTACCAAGAATACTTTAGATTATTTAAAAAATCCAGTTTACTTTTCATTGTTTATGCCCTTTGTTCACTTTAACTTTCATTGTCCAAGAGGAGAGAAATAAATAAATGAAACTAATTTCACTTTTGTTTATATTCATTTTAACTTACAGGTTCTCAGTGTTGCATGTCTAGGTTCCAAGCACTATATCGGAGTGTTTAGTTAAATAAACTAGTTTCGTTTATTTGAACTGTTGTACTTTCTGTGCATCACTATACACCAATACATTTGGATTACAAAAAGTGTAAACCTTTCAATAAATGAATTATTAGTTTGATTAGCCCAAATATTAGTTTGCTAGGTGATCTGACTACCCTACAGCCTTTAAAAAAATCTTTTAGTTTAGCCCTTTTTATATCTAAGCAATGAATATTCTTACCCTGGATCAAATGGATCCTCCTACACTCTCTTCACAGAGAATGATTTAATCAAATTCTTGTTTGAAGAAATGTCAGCAACAGATAAAAATGAAACATTAGAATTTTATGGCCTCTGAAGGCACTTTCTTAGGACTCTGTTCTCTGGGGCTAAGAAAATTGCAGAGACAAGGCATGACAAATTGGTCTGGGAATTGACATGAAGACAATTGTAAGAGTTCATGCTACAATCTTGAGGTTAAAACTAACAGATTAGAAACTTAATGTAGCCTTAGAGGAGGCTTTGTATTTGGGAAGTGTGGGGGTGGGAACAAGCAGCAATCGGTTAGGGTTCTGGAAAGGGATAAGAAATAAAGAAAAAAATTATTGGTGTCAACAAAAGCCATGATAAATGTCTAGACATACGTATTAAGATCCTACTCTCACAGTGTTTTTTTCCTTTGTACCTGTATTTGCATTTTATAGACAACAGTATTTTCACTGGCTGATGGTTAAATTGTATGAAACACAACAGTATAATATTCTTTAAATGTTAATGATGTTGAGATACGTAAACAGTGTTTTATTGTGGCAGCCATTATTTGCACTCCGGAAATATATTAAAGGAAATAGACACCACCCAATCTCCCAGCTAGAGAGGAATATTTAGTAAAGAGATTTCCTTTGCTAAATCTCTATGCTTTTTCTTAATTGCCCTAGACTATAATTAGTAAAACTGAAAATAATTGTATTATTTACATTATATATACACACCCAATATGTAACAGCCTCCATCTCAAAGTGCCTCAGAAACTCAGATATCAGATGCACTCATATAACACAGTGATGAACATGATATAAAAACCTTGGTGTAGATCCTCAGCTGATGTCAGTGGAGCTGTGATAGTTTATAAGAGCTGAGGATGCACCCTGGTAGTTAGTATTGCAGTGTACACATACAAACATCACTGAAAGGCAGCGAATAGCAATTAGCACCCTACAAAACAGCTGTTGCCAGGGCTGACTTTAGACTTGCTGGGGCCCAGAGCCGGGGCCCGAGTCCCACCACCTGGGGTCAAAGCCTGAGGGATTCAGCCCTGTGTGGTGGGGCTCAGGTTACAGGCCCCCCACCTGAGGCTGAAGCTCTTGGGCTTGGGCCCCCTCCACACCCAGGGCAGTGGGGCTTGGGTTTTGCCCCTCCCTCCCCCCACCTGGGGCAGTGAGGCTTGGGCAGGCTCAGGCTTCGGTCCCCCCTCGTGGGGTCATGTAGTAATTTTTGTTGTCAGAAGGGTGGCCCAATGAAGTTTGAGAACCCCTGCTAGGTGTCATCAAATCTTTAACATCCATGCAGAGCAGGACCCCCATTTTTAATTTCTCATCCAAAGACGTACATCCCATCAATTTTATGTTCTGAGTTTATCTCTCAAAAGAACATAGGGCTGAGCTGACCCTTCTTGTATTTGAATGTGTGCTTCCCAAAACAAGAGGCTTTTCAAGCCTGAGACTTAGATTACTAGACCATCCCACCCAGCACTCTTTCTTCTCCTGTATAGTTTCTACAGTTTTGGAAGTGTTATAAGTGCCGAGTTGATGGCTCTGCTCCAATCCCCTGGACTGGTCTTATCCTCTTCTTGGGTGATAATTTCCATATTTTCTGTATCACAGAATTTCATCTAACCTCTTCAAGTTCAGGAATAGCCGCTGACATACAACTAACGGCTAAAGTTCAAGTTCACCTGTAGTTCAATAAAAATTAAAAAAATCCAAGAAAATAATGCTTTGCACGTCTTATCCAAAGCTCTTCAAGTATTTTACAGATGTTAATGAATTAAATCTTATAGTTCACTTATGAGGTAAGGAAGTAAATGTTAGCTGTATTTTACAGGCAAAGGAGCTGAAACAAAGAAAGATTAAATGACACCGGATCAAAGTGGATCCTCCTAATCTCTCTCTCTCTACAGAACAATTTTAGTTAAATCATTGTTGACAGAAATAGCAGCAGCAGATAAAACTGACATACTAGAATTTTATGGAGTCTGGAGCCATTTTCTTAGAATCTTTGCTCATTAGGGGTTGAGAAAATTTCAGACACAGGCCATGGCAAATAGGATTGGGAATTGATGAGAGAGCTTGTAAGAGCCCTAAGTCGCACAGCAAGTCAAGGACTGAGCCAGGAACAGGACTTGGATCTTCTGATTCTCAGTCCTATGCCTTAACTATTTCCTCTCACGCTTCCCTGTCCACAGTCTTCATTAACACAGTTTGTGAAGATTGCATACTTATACTAGAGTTTCACTGTTCTTATACTATCCTTTGGGCTGTAATACTTTGGTTTAATGTTGGTGTGCGGGTGCTGGGTGGTGGTAGCCTGTGATATATGGAAGGGCAGTCTAGATGAACTACTTTCTTGCCGTAAATTGCATCTTGCAGTCTAGATGAACTACTTTACTTTCCTTTCTTGCCGTAAATTCTACGACCGTGTCTGGTTTCTATCCATCACTTTAGAACTTTTTCTTCTCACCAATGATGGTGACAATACTCTGGTTTGCATTCGCTTGTATTAAATCTGTGAGCCTAAGATAAATAATTTCTCTGTATTTTCCTTTGCACCGTTAGCCGTTTACTGTTTGTGTTTACTTGTTAGGCTCGAGGGAAGAGCTCAATTCACAAAAGCTTGTTGCAAAGATGTTGTTTTAAAAATTGCTGAAATTGGCTGATGTCTAGGTATGTGATATTTGAAGAGGAATTGGGTAGGCGACGTGGATATTTAAGGGGACCAGTAAGTAGGTGACACAGTGAGCATTCTCTCACCTTGAACTCAAAGATGGGATTTGGAAGAACATAAATTCACTTGCATCTTGTCTTTTAACAGATCTAGGGGAGAAACCTAATTAAACTAAGCAGAGAGAGTGTTTTTGGGGGCCAGACTTCAGTGGCAAGTGTTGCAAACAAACAAACAGCCTGACACACCTCAGGGCCAGACCTTCAGTTGACGTAAATCAATGTACCTTCATTGACTTCAGAGGAGCTACAGCGCTTTATACCACCTGACTTCCCTCAAACTATTTATGACTTGTCTGCATGGCACCAGCAAGGTGCAGTACAGCGGTGTGAGTTGTAAAAAACACTAATGTGCTGTGCTCTAACTGCCCTGGGTAGACACTACTGGCGCAGTGCAAAAGATACCTAGTCCACATTAATATAACACCGCTCTGGCACGCTTTGCCATGCCGTGTAGACAAGCCCCTAGGCTTACTTAGGGGCAATTTCAGAGGTGAATCTAAGAGAGTCTATGATATGTAACTTCATCCTTCCAGGACCCACCATCTGAAAGGGAGTAAGTTACACTTCCATAGACTCAGACAGACTCTCACACACTGACTGACATGTAACTTACAGACTTATGCTTCCTTTTCTATACTGTTCTATACATGTTCTTATACTATCCTCATCATTGTAGTATCTGAGTGCCTTCCGATGCATTAAGCAGTTTGATGAACATCTGTCACATGTGGTTCATGCTTTCCATGGGCGGTGGGTATAATAGGCCAGGGGAGGCTAAGCCTCCCCTGGTGCAGCTGCTGTCAGCGGACTCCCAGGTGCAGATTTTGGCGGTTTACATGAGGGAAGTTTTTGCTTATTAATATGATTAAAAGCTCAGGTTCTTCAGGAAGAACGGGGTGGCTTGGAGTCTCAGGAGGGGAGGCGCAGCTGGAGAGCTGGAGCAGCTTGGGCTGATCATGGGTGGGAGGGAAGGGTCGGGGCTCCTCCAGCTGTGTGTATGTGGGGGGGCCACTCAGGTGGAAGTGGGGGGCGGGGGCAGGGTTAGGCAGCTAGCCACCATGATTTTTCTCTGTCATCTTTAAATGGGGGAGGGAAGAGGAAATTGTGTGTGAAGTGTAGTGTGGTGTGTTGGTTGTGGGATTCTATTTCATCTCTGAATACAGCCCATTGAGTCTTGAGGAGTCATAGGTCTTGTAACTTACATGCTAAAAAGCCAGAAGAGAGGAGAGCAGCAGGAGCAGATGGAAGCTAAATTAGGTCACCCCAATATTTTAACTCCACTATCTTATGACTCCTCAGCATACAAATTACATCAACTTAGATTCCCATGCATTTCCATATCAGTAGGTGTAATTAGCCCTACCAGAGTCTAACTGACAGGAGCATACAGAATGTTAACTTGCAGGTCACTCCGAAACTGACCAAAGGACTTTCTTGCATATGAGAACCCTGGCTAACAAACTGTACTGCCTGCCTATCTGCAGCAATAAAGCACGTTACCTACATTTTTATTTATGCTTTTCTTTCTATTTTTATAGTTCCACAATGCAACATGCTTTTATTTGAGATACTGAGTTTTCAAAGCTGAAACTCAGACAGAGAAAATAACTTCAATCTTGTGGGGAAGAACAGAATTGGTAGGTAATGGCACACAGTGGAGACCTTGCAAGAGGTCATGTTCGACCTCTCCAAATGCTACTGTGAGAGCCACTGACAGACTTGAGTGATTTGAAAAGTATTAGGTATGGGTGGGATTGGCTGCATTGCCTTCTTCCACTCACTACCTACTAAAAAACCCAGTTGTCTTTTTTTTCCTATTTCTCTTTTGTATCGTGTAGTTAAAACTCTGAGTGGATGCTGTACTAGGGAAATATGAAAATCTGAAGCAATTTCAGCTGTAAGATCTTTGTAAAGATAGGAATGTTAATCCAAAGAGCATTAGTGCAGAGTGTCTAAGAGAAACCAGAGGTAGTTTTTGAGAGCTGTTGTGCTGGTCCAGTAGTGGAGAATGATCTTCTGAGAGGAAGCACAAACCATGCAAAGGAGCAGGGCATTATCACTGACTGGAGAAGTGAATAAGGATATCAGCCAGGAAGATGAACCAGGCAAAGCTGAGGGAATCGGGCTGAAGGATTAAGATGAGAAAACTCCAGTTCAGGAAGAGTATGGCACACAGTTGGCAGGGATTATTCAGGCAGGAGCAGCCAGCGGCGGCATAGCTCCTGAAGAAGGGAGCTCAGAAAGCAGCATGAAACAGCTGAGTTGAAATCCTGGCCCCAGTGAAGTCTATGGCAACACTCTCATGGCACTGTAGGCCATTCGTCTTGCAGACCCTTCTTCTCAAGAGGAGCATGTGTTAAAGAACACTCTGGTAGGTGAACCCAGTTGCCAAGCTCTTCTGCTGCTCGTGGGTGGGTTGTAATGTGGGAGGAAACGTTATGGCTCTCGGTCCTTTTGTGGTGAGGTAATTGGAAAATGACCCAGTGGCACTCATGCCAGCCTCTCCAGATCGACAGAAAACAATGTGTGTGCAAGACCACAAACTCACTCACTCTACTATAAGCACCAAGAGTAAAAGGCAACATCTTTATTCTGATTGGCTCTGGATTCTGTTCTCTTCCCCATTCTAGGACCTACTGCTGCTGCCACCTCTCTGGTGTCTTTTTCGGCTGGTCTTACCCAGAAGCCTTTTCCCAGTGACGCAGGCGTGGTCCATTTTAACAAAGTGCTTGTGAATGATGGAGACTATTATAATCCTAACACAGGTAACAGCCAAAAAGGGACATACAGGGGAGCTGGGAAGCTGGTTGGGCAATATCATGGGATAGAGACATTATTAGATTATCTTAAGTGTTACCAGGGTGCTTGTGCTGGAGAAACAAAATACATTGTTCTATAGTATAAATCAGACACACCTTGGTTAAAACTACCTGTCACACACTGACACTGGAGGATGATCCAGCCTTTAAGTGCAAGTATCTATACATTCACAAAAAGGCTTTGTTATAGGGAATTCAGGTTACTTAGCAGAGCCTTGTATCCTTCCAGAACATGAAAGTTGGCAGCAGAAAATTTAAACACCCCTGCCATCTCTGTAATCTCCATGACTCCTCACAGCAGGGATTAGGGGACGGAGCAGAGTTAAGGATATGGGAGGCATGACTGTAATTCTACATTTCCTGGTTTTCTATCTCTTAGAGATGTGTTTATGGGTACCAGCTTCTATGTTCTGGAAGCGTACAAGGCCCTGCTTAGCAACATTAATTTCCCTTTAACAATGTTTTTGGTTAGTGAATTTCCTTTGTTGCTTGAGAAATTGGTGGTTGTGAGGGGGACATGACTGAAGGACCCTTTCGGGGGCAAAGGATGGAGTTTCCTGGACACAGGTAGTTGCGCTTCAGCCACTAGTTCCTGGCTCCTCTAGATGTAGGTACCTTTGGAGGGTTATAGGAAAGTGGAAACTGAGGGGCTGTGAGAAGTGCAGGTACCAGCTGGAGGCCAAGGCTCTGTACACTACTTGTGCCCAGGAGAGGCTGATCGCAAATCCCAGAGCCTTTACCGCAGATGAGGGAGAAGTGGGTGAAGGAGGAATTTAGAGTCCCCCTTTGCCCCAGGAGTGGTTGAGGCATTCTCTTGCCTGCCTTCCTCTTTTGAAAGCTTCATGACATTTGCAACTGCCACTGCATACCCCAGGAGGCATGCAGATGAGTGGTGAAACTTCATCTCAATGAGAAAAGGAGTACTTGTGGCACGTTAGAGACTAACCAATTTATTTGAGCATAAGCTTTCATGAGCTACAGCTCACTTCATCAGATGCATCCGATGAAGTGAGCTGTAGCTCATGAAAGTTTATGCTCATATAAATTGGTTAGTCTCTAAAGTGCCACAAGTCCTCCTTTTCTTTTTGCGAATACAGACTAACATGGCTGTTACTCTGAAACCGTTCATCTCAATGGTTATATTCTTCTCCTTTCCCATCATCACCTAGTCTGAATACTGTGAGCCTCTGGCATATTAACAGGTTTCAGCGTGGTAGCTGTGTTAGTCTCCAAGGTGCCACAAGGATTCCTCGTTGTTTTTGCTGATACAGACTAACAAATTTACTTGGGCATGAACTTTCATGGGCTAGAACCCACTTCATCGGCTGCATGGAGTGAAAATACAGGAGCAGGTATAAATACATGAAAGGATGGGGGATTGCTTTACCAAGTGTGAGGTCAGTCTGATGAGATAAATCAATTAACAGCAGGATACCAAAGGAGGAAAAATAACTTTTGAAGTGGTAAGAGAGTGGCCTATTACAGACAGTTTACAAGAAGGTGTGCGTAACAGTAGGGAGAAATTAGTATTGAGGAAGTTAAGTTTAGGTTTTGTAATGACCCAACCACTCCCAATCTGATAGTTTCCTGTTCTGCATCTTCTAAGAGTCTTGAATACATCTTGGAGTCTGTTTTTTGAAGGTTTTTTTTGTTGAAGAATTGCCACTTTTAGGTCTGTTATTGAGTGACCAAAGAGATTGAAATGTTCTCCGACTGGTTTTTGAATGTTATAATTCCTGATGTCAGATTTGTGTCCATTTATTCTTTTGCGTAGAGACTGTCCAGTTTGGCCAATGTACATGGCAGAGGGGCATTGCTGGCACATATCACATTGGTAGATGTGCAGGTGAATGAGCCCTTGATGGTGTGGCTGATGTGGTTAGGTCCTATGATGGTGTCTCTTGAATAGATATGTGTACAGAGTTGGCACTGGGGTGTGTAGCAGGGTTTGGTTCCTGGGTTGGTGTTTGTTGTGTGTAGTTGCTGGTGAGTATTTGCTTCAGGTTGGGGGGCTGTCTGTAAGCGAGGATTAGCCTGTCTCCCAAGATCTGTGAGAGTGAGGGATCATCCTTCAGGACAGGTTGTAGATCCTTGATGATGAGGTTTTAGTGGTGTTCTGTTACTTTCTTTGTTGGGCCTGTCTTGTAGTAGGTGACTTTTCAGTACCCTTCTGGCTCTGTGTTTCTTCACTTCAGCGGGTGGGTATTGCAGTTTTAAGAACGCTTGATAGAGATTCTGTAGGTGTGTGTCTGAGGGATCGGAGCAAATGCGGTTGTATCTTAGAGCTTGGCTGTAGACAATGGATTGTGTGATGTGGTCTGGATGAAGGCAAGTATAGCTGTCAGTAGGTTTCCAGTATAGGATGGTGTTTATGTGACCATCTCTTATTAGCACTGTAGTGTCTAGGAAGTGGACCTCTTGTGTGGACTGGTCCAGGCTGAGGTTGAAGGTAGTGAACCTGCCAGTTCCCACAGGCCTTGTCTTCACTGATGCAAAAGATGTATTTTTAAGCTCAGGGGAACTGTGAGAGCTATTCTGAGGTTAAAAACTCAGTGAAGATGAGGCACTCTAGTTTTGCTAAGAGGCAATTAAACTTGCCAAGGTCAGCACTATACCCTTACCTAGTCCTGAGCTTAAGTCCCCATGGGTGTAGCATGCTCCTAGTTTCCCAATTCTCATCTCCCTTGGTATATATGACCTGCACTGCATGTACCCATTCTCCACTCCTCAACCCCCACTGGTGCTGAATGTTATAATGCCGAAGTCCCTTTATAGATCTAATCCTCCATTCCTTCCTTTTTGCCACCAGCTGTGGGGTGGGCACCTGTCCTCCATGCCCAGACTCAATTTTTTTCCCCTAACCTTGATTTCCACATTTTTCTGGATGCCCACCCTACTTAGGCTGCCCCCCGACTGTTTGACTCTGTCAACTTTGGCACACAGTACAGAACTATTACTTTGTGCTGGCTAGAGTTTTAGGGGGTGGTAATGATATCAGGGTAGATAATATGAGCAAACACCACAAATTGAAATCCTGCTCCAGACAAAGCCTGAGGGCTTGTCTACACATGGGTGTCATTTGGAATAACTATTCCACTTTAAATCCACATGCTATGGAATAACTGCCTCTTGTCAGCCCAAGAAAGACATCAGATAGAGCAGAGGGTGGTGAGATTTCTATATCAAATGGGCCTTTATTTTCCTTCCTCTACAGTGCTTATTCAGAGATCTGGGTTATGAGCAAGTGGATAACTTTTGTAGTTTTAAAATGAATGTCATTATTCCTACTGCACTGGAGAGTTTTCAATCAGTAAAACTAATTAAATGTCTTTGCAGGTATCTTCACATCTCCTTATGAAGGGCGCTATCTGATCACCGCTGTCCTTGCTCCTGAAAGGGATGAGTATGTAGAAGCAGTGCTGTCTGTCGCCAATGCAAGCGTTGCTCAGCTTCACACAGCTGGCTATAGAAGAGAACTGCTTGAGTATCACAAACCACGATCAAGGAAACGAACCTGTGGTGGTGCTGGAACATTCCATCTCGTTCTTCACCTGAAAGCAGGAGATGAAGTAAACATTGTAGTTACTGGGGGCAAGCTGGCCTACTCTGACTCTGATGAAATGTACTCCACATTTAGTGGAGTTCTTCTTTATCCTTCCATTGCTCATGTCTAGATTCCTCGTGAAAAGAAGGGTAAGCTATTCAGAAGAAATAAAATTTGAAGCTTTAATATATTCATTTTATATACTTGATTTGAGTGGTGGGTTTATGATCCGTATTTAACTCTGCCTTCCCCCCCCCCCACAAGACTTCTAAGTACTGCCACTGTAAAAGGCATGTTTACAACAGTTAAACTAACTCCTTCCCCCAAGCTGTACAAACAGTAAATTTGTACCCAGCCTGCATAGGTAGCTCTCTAATTTGCTCTTTTATTACTCCTTAATAAACAATTTGCCAATTTTCATCCCCCCCCCTCCCCCGTATCACCATCAGTTCCATAATCCTAAACCTGGTAATTTGAAATCCTACAATTCTTGTCCTCTGCTCTGCTACTTTCATGTTTCCACTCATGCAGAGATGAGGAAGTGATAATTACAATAGGACTGACCTGCTTTCTGCCCAGATATCGGGTTGTTTAGTATCTGAGCAACTGTTCTTTGGGTCAGCAGCCTTCATTTAAGAGAAAAGTAGCTCAAGAAATTATGGACAATGGTTACTCTGGGCAAAAAGGATATTGTTTGTCTGTCCAAAGGGCAAACCTCCATTCTCAGTTGCAAAATAAATCAATCATATCATATTCAACTGGAAACACATGTAAGGGGAGAGTTTGGCCCTGACTCAAGTACTTGATGCAAAACTGAGTTCCTTTTTCCCATATCAGCAGAAAGTGAGACAAGTAGAAGCTTCCTTTGAGTCATAGCACCTGGCTTTGAAAGCTTAAGACAAAAAACATTGAGAACAAACCTCATCTTTCCCTCCAGTATGAGTGCTACAGCTAGCAATGGGAAACTTAATTGTTATCTATGATCTATTACAAAAGGTGCATTCAACTGGGCTACCTTTCAAAAACTACACTTCCTTGTACCAATTTTCAGAGGTTTTACAATTAAAAAATTTCTTTGCCCTGATACTACGTGTCAAACCCACCAGCCACAGAAGGGACTATCAAAGCTGGCTGTAGCTAGTGTGCTGTCAAATACACAAAGTAAACTAAAAAACATTTTCTTTAGTCTTTGTTTTAGTAACCACATTACTTGTAGCAGCAGTGACAAACTTTCAGACAAGAGTGCATTTTACATTATGTACTCTAATGTACTGCAACCAGATGGCAGGCTTCCCTTTGGCCTGAGTAGATGAAATCAATTTTAGACTCCACTGTAGATTTCCTTGTGCCTTCATTAAAGTAACCAGTCAAATTATGTTTTAGCTCATTAAATCTGGTAGTATTTTGATCCCTTTTGCGGCTAGAAAAAAAAATCCAACAGCATATCTGAGTGGGAGCGTGCTGCAGATTTGTAAAATCTATAAACTGATGTTTTTAATAGTTTTATTTATAGCAGTAGTGTGTAAATATATTAACTTTTCTACTGATAAATCCAGAACAGCTTAGTCTCTGTCTGAATACAATTGTTAGGAGGTAAGCACTCTTTCCTGTGATGAGGTATGATAAATATATATCTAGTCAACATCTTGTTACAGCTGAGGTGGTAGCTTTGGGAAGCTACTTAAGAACTCTGTTCATTGCTTGGAAACAGAATAGCTCAGCTTGAGAAGCTTAATACATGCGCTACAGAAGAAACTATTTTACTCTATCATGGAATTGTGAGTCAAAGTTTCTTCATAGATTTGTTTGACTATAGTTTTTATAAGCAAAGTATCAGAATCTCTGTTAGAACTTTAACACAATCTTCAGCAAAAGTTGTTGGCACATTCTTGGTTTCCAGTGAGCAAGTTATAGCTAAGTTGAGGCTAGGATTTTGTGTGGTGTATAGTAGGAAAACTACTAAGTGGAGGAGCTGCTGTCTCTCAGCCAGTGACAGAAAGCACACCAAATGTGTTCCCCTTCTTTCCCTGAAACCACAGTGCAGCTTTAAGTGTTATAAAGCTACTTGCTTTGGCATACAGCATGCTAAGGGGGGTGTGTGGTGGGGAGTTTATTTTCCTCTGCCTTAAGTCTGCTTCATGCTTTCAAGCCATATCTTTTAGTGTAGACATAGACCATATGGCCTCACTCTCTGTGAGCCAACTATTAGGACAACCAATTTGCTCCTAGTATAGGCAAAGAAGTGAGAGACTCCTCCCAGAAGACTATGCTCTAAGAAGTTGGCTCCAGGCGATGTGTGAGTCAAGTGTTGTTACACTATTGGTGGCTGTCCTAGAAATGACTCATGGAAACAATGCGAGCTGAGCGCTCAGGGAAACCCAGCTGGCAGGGAAGCTCCCTTTAAAAAAAAAAAAAAAAAAAAAGCTTTGTCGAGTGATAGCCAAGTACAGGAGGTAGTGCTGCTGCTGACTTATCCAGAGAAGCCAGGCAGCTTGGAAATATAACATGAATGAGATCTTCAGTTTAACAGAAAACATCAGTCGAGCCTGTTATGTGCCTGGAAAGAATCCGAGAATAAAACATACAAGACAAAGATTTACAAGTGCTAGCATCTGTCATTCTATGGATGGGCAGACACATGACGACCTCTCAAGAATACTAGGACTATTGAGATGAGCTTACAAGATAGCATCATATATAAAAGGCAGTCAAAGCATAATACCCAGATCATTGGAGAACAAACAAGTATTTGTCAGCGCTATTCTAGAATTGAAGCCTGTATCCGGAAAGACAGATTCAACATAGTGGCCAAACATGACGAAGGATTTCTGAGTCCTGATGAGCAGATGTGATACATGTGGGGAAATGCAGAACAAGCAGCTAAAAGACAACAAACAATATTGCCCAACAGACCTTGGAGCAAAGTAGGAATGGACCTTTTCACCAAACACAACCTCATTTCTGGGCACTAGATGAACCACTATAGCAACCACCATAGACAAAGCAGCAGCATGGTATCCCAAACTGTTTAGATTCAGACAGACCACAAGTTACTTTTACTGAGTTTGTGCAACTTACCTGAGAATAGGAATTTAGTCACATCACAGCATTGACTGTTTTTTAAAAAGTGCAAAAAGCCAAAGCAAATATATGGCTAGCAATTCTTGAGTGGAGAAACACTCCCACAGACTGCAGTAATAGTAGCCCAGTACCATGCTTTATGTTAAGATGCTTGTGTATCATGGTGTCTAGCCCCAGCCTTACTACAGCAAGTAGTAATGAAAGAAATTGAATAGAGGACAGTGAAATATGCAGTCCACAGAAACTTGATCAGCAGGATACAGATGGACCAAGAGAGAACATAACAGTCTCAAAACACCACACTGCTACAGGAACCAAATGCAAGTCAGTCTCGTGTCATCACAAGTCAGACGCACACTCACTCCAAAATCAATCACCCGCAAGGTATGCGCCAGACTTTACGAAGCATGAAAGAACAATCCTTAAAAAATTAAGTAGGAATAAAAACCAGTTGGTGTTGTGTTAAGATATATGATATATGCTTTAAGAGTGTATAATATTAAATATTAAGCAGTTATAGTATTTATCTCAAACATGAGGGATTTTACAATAGACAGCTTTCAATAAGGGGCATTATTGTATGATAGTGCATAGAGTAATGTCTAGGAAGAGTGTAAGTGGAGGGAAAGTAAAGCTTAACAGTGCACTGTCTAGCCTCTCTTTTTAGCCTTGGAAAGAGAATATGTGCAGCACAGCCAGCAGAAGTGTAGTGGGTTTTTTTATTTTACAACAGACTGCTTTGCTATTCACCTTTGGCTCTTCCATCACAATTTCCACCTGGCTCTTGCCTGGGATTTAGGCCATCTCTGAGTCATCCAGTTTGAAACATTGGTCTAGGTTTTGTGGAGGTCTTAGCTACAAGAATAGAAATATTGCAGATGCAGTTTTTAGCTAGCCAGTCAGTTCAGCTGGTGCCTCTGCTCAGATGGCTCATCCTCCTCCTCACAGATCTCTTTGATGCAGGTGCAGAACAGTGTTCCCACACCAGAGCTGAGGAAAGACACTTGATTCAGAGAGGGCAATCTGACATACTTCAGTAATGATACAGCCTTGGATAGGTCTGCTTTTTCAAGGTAAAAAAATTGCATTGAGTGCATACCTTTTTGGAACTTGTGTTCTTTCCAAACCCAGCAGCACCACAACTAGTCTTTCTGTCAACTTCTTCCATTGCCATGGGTGCTCCGAGACATTAGGAGATGCAAAGTCTAACAAAGTCCTAACAATAGGTCTATGCACACTGAACTACAGGGTTTGCCATTCTAGTCCTGATGTTTGTCCAGCTTGTCTGGAATCCTGTATCTAGAAGGGGGACAGATTATTTCTGCCACTTTCAGTAAATATTGTTGGCAATCCCATGTTTAATGCTACTTGTGGCCATGTAAGAGACAGCAAATCTGTTACTTTAAGTTGCCACATATGCTATGCCCAGGCAGATAGTGGGCAGAGTACAGCAGGAAGTGGCACCATATGTGCTGTAGCAGAGCCCCCACTCCAGTAGTTTTGAAGTGGTCTGGGGGCCCAGCTCTAGAGCTCTGTACAAGAGGAAATTGTGTTTGATTAAGTGGTGGGAAGGGCACACATTATTCATTTATACTGCGAAGAGTCAAAGACACAACTATTTTTGTCTAGTGAGTATTTCTGTACACAATTCACTACTGTCCCATATTAAAGTTACTGAATCAGATGGATTATCATGAATAGAGTAAAAAAGCTGGTTGGATAAAAGTAACTCGTAGGAAATAGCAAGTGACTAGAACAAGTAAACTTCCCTAGTAGACTGTGAGTGACACGTGATCTATATTAGTACCTCACATTTACTTTTATCAGTACAGGTAACAGAATTGAATAATATCAGCAACCTTACAGTAACTGTGTATCATTAATCAGCCCCTGGAAGTATTCTAAAGGAACATTTGCTTTTCTTCCTGATTTTTTTTTAAATAGGTATTTTCATTAGATAAACCTGATTCCATTTAAAATATGAAATGCTGGTTTACATACATCCTTATTTAGTACTTTGGCAACCTATTATAAGAGCCAATGAGAATTTCATTCTTTAAAAAGAATAAAGAGAAAAAACCTCTTTAGTTTAAGTTTGTTTATTGTGGCAACATTGTTTTGAACATCAATAAACATTGCACCAAAGTGTAGGTTATTTACCTAAAGACAGTCCAGTCTTTACAAAGACCACTGTACTGGCATATTCACAGAGTTGATAATTTAACTTATTAGTGATTGTGTATTTTAACAATCAACTATTTCACATGTTCTCAATTAATAATGAAATAGAAAGTATTAAAGAGTTCTGCTGACCCTCACCTGAAAAACAAACCAAAATGCAGCTTTCATCTGGAGATAATTAACACTTTAAAAAAAAGATGAAGCAGAGTTTCATCCTACTTAGCAGGATTTAACATAGGAAACAAAACTTTGAGGCAAAAGTGACAATTCAAAATCATCTAAAATTCACTAGACACTTTTAATGTTTCATAATGAAGTTGTAATTAAACTCCTCCTTCAAATGTCAAGGAGTCTATTTCTAGGAGACCTGAATACAATGTCAAATGCATCTTTTTACCCATTTGGCTTACAATTGCCAGATTGATTCAGAGTTTGTCAGAAGTTATGTAATTTAGTTGATTTAAGTGTTAAGACTTTTCCAGTTGAAGACTTTATGTTCTAGAAACAGTATAATGATGTCACAAGGCTAAGAATACATGATCCAGCATCACACCTGCACTTCTATACTCAAAAAAGATTACAAGCTTAAACACACAAAAGTAAAAAAGAAATCCAGAAATGTTTACCTCTGTACATACAAGTGACTAAGTTATGATCTTTAATCACTATAGAAATGGGCAGTGTCCAATGGACTGACCAGATCTGAACTGCAGTGTTCCTTTTTTATCCGCAGATAAATATTGTGGAAGTTTATGGTGTCAAACACTGTTCTAATGCAAAGGGGATCTGCATCTTCAACAACAGTCTTAAAAGAGGTGTGCGTGTGTGTACACACACTTAAAAGCTCCTCTCTTTCACAGAAAGAATGAATTAATTTGTGCTGATCTGAAATAGGCTTAGCACAAACATTGTTTTCAAACCATCTATTTCCACTAAGGTAAAATAAAGGAAGCAGACTAATGTGTAATTCTGATCTATCCACTTCATACTGTAGAACTGTCAAATGGTAGGTTTTCGCTAATGAGATGTCTTTTCTAGAATCTGTTTGGAATACTGGACATTTTACCTCCCTGTGTATGTAAGTAATGGTCTGCATAGAACACCCACGTTCAGTCCCCAAAATGGATTCTAAAGAAATATTATCATCCAATCTGAGTAGGGCTCCAAATGCAAGTTGGTTTCAAATAAAAAAAACATTTGCTTAACAGGAAGACTCAAGAACACTTTAGCAGAATTGTAATCATCACAAACAGAGTGGAAGGGCAGCATATTTATTCAGCAGCTTTTTGGAAATTCCAAATGCCAAAAATTCATCCCAAAATTGCAACACAACCTAAGTGCTCACACTAATTTAAACTACTGGTGCTTAAAGGAGACATTTTAACCTATTCAGTTGGTTGTTTAAAACAGGTTTTATGTTGATTTTACCCTGTCCCCACCATAAAGTGCACAGAATTCATCACTGCATGTGTCAAACTGTAGACATCATGAAAACCTAGGTTAAGAGAAAACTAGCCAAGGAAGATAATTAGCTGAACGTGCTGAAGGAAATTCTGACTACCACAGAAGAACTAATCTAGGAGATACAGGTCCGTTCCTTTTGTGGAAAGATTGCTTCATTACTGATGGGAAATTTTTTCACTTAATAGCCTGTAACTCATTGATTTTTCAAAGCAACTTATGAAAATTTTACCCTTTGTGAAATGGCTTTCCCTATTAGAAAAAAAACAAGAAAAGAAATAAAAACAGATACCGACCGGGCTTTTAAAGACTGGGGTTTATAAGCCTTTGCTCAGTGCAGTGATCTATAAAATAGGCCACATTCGGTTCTGATCTGAACCTGTGAAATAAACCAGCAATAGCATTTGCAGCCCACTACTGCTTCCATTATAGACAAAGACTGTGGCTCTTGATTGAGTAATCCTGGTATAAAATTATGGCTGCTGCAAATACTAACTTATAAAACAACATCTTTAGACATTTGTTTGGATCATGAAAGAAATGTAGTCCCCTCTACTTAACTACTAAGTAGACTTGGGGAATGGCCAACTTTTCTGTGGAAATGATTATTAGCATACCATGAAAACCATATACTCTAATGAGGCTACCATTTAAATCATTTGTTTATATGGCACAGAAAAGTTCACACTGATGTAACTTGCTTTTTCCTTTCCTTCACCACAGCCTTCATGAAAGAGC
The DNA here is from genome assembly GCF_965140285.1 of Lepidochelys kempii. Lineage (NCBI taxonomy): Eukaryota > Metazoa > Chordata > Testudines > Cheloniidae > Lepidochelys > Lepidochelys kempii. The sequence continues at coordinate 85,184,699 of NC_136381.1, forward strand.
CAAGTCCCCTTTGCAACTTCATCTCCTTGCTTATAATTCCAGTTGCTGCGAGCTGTTCATTAAAAATAACCTACTTCAAATGATATTCAGTGAATCTGTTTTTCAGTTGGCTGGAGCTAGCTCCTGTTGTGTTAGAACCTCACAGGGAGAATTCTCAGACTGACAAAGGAAATAAAAGATTCCATCTAAAAATCTACCAAATCTGCTGTTTTCACTGACAGCCTAGGGTCAACATCCTCACTGCCACTCTGCACCTCTAAGAGGCACAGCACAGAATCTCACTCCAGCTTTATGCTATACTCTTCTTAAGAAGGGTGCTGTACAAACTAAAAGGAAAAAACTTTGCTTTCACTAACTTTTTGGATACCCAGTGAAGACTGCAGGCAAACTGCTTTTGGAGTTGGTAAGTATTAGGCCTGTGAGGCAATTAGCATAATACAGTAGTTTATAGGAGCTGGTCTGAAACCAAGGAATAAGCCACACAGCAATGCTCGTCATTTACCTGAAAACTCCGCTGGCTCTGCTCCGCTACACAGCATTCAGATCACTCTGACCTTACACCAGGGGGCTCGCTGCCGTACTGTACTTCCTTCAACAACTGAAAACCCTTAACACAGAATTCTGGAAAGGCCTGCAGTAGATTCCATTAAAAAAATTAAATACATAATTTTCTTCAATGACAACTCCCTGAATATAATCTTTACATGCTTTTTACTCGCCTACACACTGTGCACACACATATGCATTTCAATGGGGTAAAGAAATGCCCACTTCTCAGCTATTACAGTAAAGCTTTTTCTCAATTTTCTCTGAATTGAAAATTGACATGGAAGATTGCAGCTTGGGAATAACAGAAGTCATTCAAGAATCAAAAGGCATACTGGAACTTCTCAAGACAGCTTGATTTAAAATAAGGACGTTAAGTAAGAAGCTCATAAAATGGTCAAATCACTGTATGTTTAGAAAAATGTAAGAGCCAGAGTTAACAAGTGGCACTGTGCTGCACAAGCTCAGCCTCTACTTTGAATATACACTAGATTGTACACGTGACAATACTATTTACATTTCAGGAGGGACTTTATATCTTCCGTTTCTGTCAGGTGGTTAACGTTGAAGACATTTTCTATATTTTGTTTATGAGGAATGGAGCCATAGTTGTTTCAGACAGTTACTCCTTTTTAAAATGGCCTAATGACCAATTTGAAAATTAGTCTGTAACTGCTATAACCTGGCTGACAGTCTATTTGGCAGCTTCCATGCATGTTTTGGCTTATTTTTTAAAAAAATATTAAGGAGACTAATATAAAAAATTCTGTATTGAAGGTAAGTTTTGTATCTACGGAAAGGCATAGATGCAGCGAAAACGCCGCCTCTGTGTTGTCATCTAGTGACTCAGTACTGCTGCTATCATATAGGCTGATCTCAAATGCCTTAAAAAGTCAAGTAAAGGACAAAGTCAGAGCTACAGAAACTTGGCATTTTGTTTGTTTGTGCCAAACCCGTAGACTTAAAGTATTGTCTTAAGTAAGACTCATGGTACCAATGTATAAATTGGCATCTCCAGAACAGGAGTTCTCTCTTCACATTTAGACTGAAGTCGAATGACGGATATGAAATCCCATCTCCAGGTGAGCAGAGCTGTTCAGGCTAGGTCTTCCATGTTCACCTCAGGAAATGGTTGTCGCCAATAGCAGAAGGAACTGAACTCCGGGCACAGAAAAGCAGAACTCTGTTCTTTACTGAGCAGGGGGAACACATGTTCCACAAGCTCACTTAGCCTGAAATACCTACAGCAGAAAAAGAAGAGGGTTATTTCACGGTCTAGTCGCTGTTCTCTTGTGGCACAACTTGAGAAACGTAATTCCAAAAGCCGAGAGTCAAAGAGACAGTGTTCCTCCAAAAGCTATTTTCCACTTTACATTTTAGTTGACATTTTCCTACTGAATAAATTTCAGTAAATATCTGAGGCTGAAGATCGCTAGTAGGCAGGATTACACACAATTCCTTTAGATTTCATATTACAGCATCACTGTTACAATGGTTACTGCCTTGCTCGAAGCTCAGTCTCCCTCTCCCCGCCCCCCATACTTCTTCTGACCATTTGAAATAATAAAAGTGGTCTTACGAGGACTTGTTCCCCTTTGTCCGTTCCTGGATCAGTTCACCCTTTGGGTTCACTGTAAATATTCTGCAGTCTGGGACTCCCACTTTCGTGTAGGCATATACATCCTGCAGAAAGCATGAACAATGGTGCAGAAGGAAATTACTCTGCTTTCAGATTCCCTTATGTGAGTGAGCACTGCTCAATAGAAAAAAAAACTTTACAGAAAGAACATGAAGATACATTTAAATGCAGATTGAAGTAATTGAAATTTGGCTCTTCAAAAGTTAAAAAGATGACATGCAAAGCATCAGACATATTTAGAAGCCATAAACCTTAGACAGCATAGAAGGGGTTAGAATATACAGCAGCAAATAAGATGAACCTCCAGCCAGAGTCTGGGAAGTAAGATTTGTTCCTAGGCCTTAGGCCACAAACAACAAAATGATTCTGTGGGGGAATATTCCATTTCTGGAGTGGAAAAGCAGTACTTTTGGGACCCATCCCTTCCTTGCTAGTTCAGGGCTCAGCACCTATGTGGCTGAAGACAAGACAGGGAGAGGAAAGTGAGAATTGTGTGCAAGAAGAAAGTTTCTGCATTGAATTGCTATGGAATTAATAAACTTTGGCTCTCAGAACACCACTGCAAAAACACCAAAGGATGGAATGTTATCCTATATTTATTAAAGGCCAGTTTCTGAGAACATTTACGTACGAGTAACTTCACTAATACATGTAGTTCCACCAAAGCCAGTAGAACGGTTGCATGAGTGAAGTTATTTCTAAGTGTGTTTATATGACTGGGTCATAAAAAGGAAATGTCATCAGGTGTTTAATAAATTAAAGCTGTTCAATTGCCTTCTTACATTTGTAAAAAGACCAAAAAAAAAAACCCCTTATTTCCCTTGCTTCACAAATAAAATTGTTTGGGTGTTTTGACCCTTCAATTAGAAAGGTGCAGACTTACATTGGGCCTGTTTCCAAAAGCAGCATAGAAAGGCTGTTTACTCGGCACAAACAAGTTCTTGATATCATTCAAACACTCGATTTTGAACTTTTCAGGCTTCTTTTCTATCACTTCCCTAGAATAAAATTTGAACACAATCACTGAATCCTAAATCACCATTTCAGAGGGGTAATACCCCCTATTCAGTGGTGTTTGCATTCTCACAGTACGTTGTGTGGCTGAAATTTCAAATGTGCAGATATTGTACCAGCTGTAAAAAAAAAAAAAATCCATTTGCCCAAGACCAGTAAAACATAACTTGTTTTTTCCTTTACGAGGAATCACAGTAAAATGCAGATCAACAGATTCTGCGCCTGGGCTGGTAAATTTTAATGCCATACTAAATTCATAACTGTTCTGACAAGGTCTCTGCCACCTCAGAGGATCATTTAAGCAGATCAGGAAAAATGGCAAGTGAGGATATGTAGGAACACATTAGGTCTACTCTCAGACCTGCTCCCACTGCAGACAATGGCAGTTTTACCAGTGACTAGTGGGGGTAGAACTGGGGGCACTGCTGGCCGCAACTTATTGTGTCAGTTCATTTTTATTTTACTTTTCTTAAGACTGTATTACTTTTACCTTAATTAGATATCATCATTGACAAGTGATTAGTCTATTGAAGTTTCCAGCAGTGATTGTCTCAGATATTTAGATAACCCAGAAATGTTCAGCCTCCTAGATTTGTTCTTGATAATAAGTAATATTAATCATTAGATTCTTGTCACAATGTAGAATTCCCAAGGTTCTAATACCACTCAGTGTGGCAGTGCAGAGATGGGAAATCCAGATTAGCTTGTGGAAGTTCAACTCTGCAGTTCTTGCAGCCATACTTCTCTGGACAGAATTTTACTGATATGTACAGAACCTTATGTTTAGTGGGTCAGTCACAGGATGGGAGGAAGAGGAGTGGACAAACACCTCCTTTACCGGGCTGATATTTTACCTGCTATAACAGCTTTTAATACATGCACATGATCACAAACGTTACATTGCAAATTAAACATTTTGGAATGAGCAAATGGTTTCAGGGGGTCATAATAAAGCCATGGGCCCTCTTCAGTTTGCAGGAGTAAAAATAAAAACAATGGCATAATGATAGTTCATAAAGCAACCATTTCACTCAGTTTCTCAAACCTTTTCTATTTACCTCCTCCCACTCCCTTGCCTCCTTAGTACAAATAAAATTGCCAATACCTATGTGCTTACCTATGAAAGGCCGAGAACAAGCTGCTGGGGGACAATAATAGGGGGCCTCTGGGTAGGATTGTTCCTTTGTCATTCACCCAATGTAAGTACCCTCTTGTCATATCTGCCATTCCAATGGCACGAGCAGAGCAATACAGAAACTTGTAGCCATTCCTAAGGAAGAATATTCTGCTTAATTTATATTCCAGCTAAAAAAATTTTTTGCTAAGATCAGCTCTGTATTATGGTAGTGCCTAGAAGCACCAATCAGGGCAGCAATCTCATTGTACACTCAGGAGAAAGAGGAGGTTGTGCCTACTTTGAAGAGTCCATAATAATTTAAAGACTCAAAAAGCAAGCCTAATAGTGAAGGGGAAAGTAGAGCAGGTACTAAGTATGAAGATCACACTGTTACAGGTTAGATTTATGCACAACCTGGTGGTGCTGTATAATTGGCAAAAAATAATAATTTTGTAAACAAACCTATATCCAACTCTCATTCAACCCCCCACTATTAGTTATAGCAATTATTTAAACGTGCATTTGCAGATAAGGACTCCATTTCTGGATATTAAAAGGTTCTGCTGTTGCTTGTAGGCAAAAATATTTAGTTACAGTATGTCACGTCAGAATTGCTGAACAACAATGAGTTTTCAGTAAATCTCTAAAAAATGCTCCTGCAGACTCTCCAGGCACATCTATTCATATGAAAAAAAGCTTCAGCTGAGCATGTTCACAGTCTTGGTTTTGTGCGTGCAAGTGGATGCAAGTGCATTTTTAGAGGCCTGATGAAATCTGACCCACAATACTAAGATTGCTGCTTCCAATGCATAAGATATTGAAGTTCTGCCCAATTCCCATTGACAGTAATGGGCATGAAAAGGCAACATTTGGCCCTCTGCATTATATCTGAGGTCAGCATGAAGGTTTCAAGGCCTCGAATCTAATCTGTCAAGGCAATGATTCTAAACTTCAGTTTAGAAAAATTGTATTGAAAATAAGTTATTTGAAAATATTCCCAAACAATTACTCATCTAGTATCCCTCAGGCACAATACTAAATGCAGCTAAATACTATTCCCAGGGCTGTCGGTGAATAGTGGTGCCATCAATATGTTTTTGAAAAGTATTTGCCACACAAAGGACCAAATCAGGAAGGAAAAAGATATCTGTTAACTTAAAAAATCTGAACAATTTAAAAGATTACTAGACTCTATGCTTTTTAAAAAATTGAACATTTTTAAGAAGCAGCATTAATTACTGTACACGTAGAGTTCAGTAACTTACATGTATAAAATTATGCAAGATATAAATAGCTGAAAGCACACAGTTTAGGCCCAACACTTACATTTCAAATAACTTTTACAAAATAGTTAAGTGCTTTCATGATTCTTTTAAAGTATAACAGACACTGCAATCTGAAGAACACTGCTACAATTCTGCTTCCCAACCAGCATAACAGTGAAGAATGTCTTTAGAATTTCTGTTATAAAACTACAATTTTTAAAACTAAAATCTGACTCTATTCTTTGGAAATACAATGAAAAAAAACAGATTACCAGGGAAAGTGGTAGTTGATGGGCAAAGCAATAGCACATGTTTTAGAAAGTTCTGTTAATGTAAAATAATTTAGTTTGTAGCAGACAATTTATTTTTCATTATTTAGGTTATGAATAGGTGGTCTAAATCAAACTCAGTTAATCTGATTTATGTTAATTTTGTTAGTCAGTAATCCCAAATACCCAGATATTTCAAAGTAAGATACATACTCATTGATGGAATGGTAGAGTTTTGCAATGCCTTGATGGGTCCAGTCCTTGCCAAGCTGGGGGAGAATTTGCCCTAAGGCATCAGACCTAAAAACAAGAACCATCAGAACTAAGTATACAAGGAGAGATTTTGCATTAAAAATAAAAATAATACATGTCACTGAATTTGTTTTGCAACAAATATATGTGGAAGATTCAAAGAATCTCTGTGCAACAGATTCCAGAGGTTACAGCAAAGCTTTGGTAGCTTGTCTGGATTGAGCCATTAGTGAGCCCACTATGCAACAGTAAGTCACTACACCCAGTCTCAAGCTACCCACTAAACTGGAGGGAAAAAACCCAGGATATTACTGAAAGACAATGGTGCTACATTTATATTATTCTTTTAAAACTCTCATCATAGATTACTGTAAGTAAAAGTACAAATTACAGTCAAACACCACTGAAGAATACTGTAATCAGCAATCTTGCATTGGGATTCTCTCTATGATGTAAACTTAGAGGATAGGCTGGATTCAAGCTCCCTTTGAATCACTCTCTATAAGCTCTTCAAAGGCGGGTGCTATAAACAACAGTGAAACATATCATAACAAATTTAAATAAAAGCAAAAATGATGTAATGGTACTTGCTTTGTTATTGTTCCATCAATATCAGAGATGATGATTTTGTCATTCCAGTTCCAGAGGTATATTGTTCCTGCACAACGGCAAGTACCTTGGTATTGTGTTGTAATACTAAACACAACATCATTTGGACCATCTCTCAGCTTCAATTTTGCCTTCAAAATGAACCAAAACTATTAAAGTGTTTTGCATAGTTAAGAGTTTTAGCAAAAGAGCTATAGGAAATGTCATGGGTGCTCATACACATCTATTTGTGTATTCAGATTAAATACGATTTGTAATTATGTATTTATTGCATCCTCAAATTAAAGCCATTTCACAAAATCCAATGTTAGCTTGGTGCACTATCCAGATACAACAACCCTCCCTCTTGCCTATCAAAAGAAACAATCCTGGTAATTTCTCAACTTTCTCCCTCTGCTAGTAAAGGAACCTATCCTCGATTTTATTTTAGCATTATTCTACATCAGCAATTATCTTCTGGTGAAAAGAATTAAAAAAACAATGTATATCTTCTTCCTGAAAAATCCTTGCTATTCTTTACTACTGAGTTAACTTTCATTGATGCAAATAGACAAGATTCGCAAAGATACCATTTCTAGAGCATCTAATTATATCTAAGTAGATGAAAAGGAACTAATTATGCAAGGCCATCTGTAATATCTATATTTAGAATTCCTGAGCCATCTTTTATTAATACTAATATGTGCCTCTTCCTCATCTAAAGAAAGAATTTTTTCCCCCCTCATGTACACTAGGAAAAATGGGACCAGGATTCAACACTGGTGAAGCTCCACGGATAGAATCTGTAGTGTTTTTTTTTACCACAGCGTCATCTAATTCTGTTCAGAATAAGCCTGGACAGAACAATAATAAAGATACCAGAGGCCTGGCTGCATTCCAGCTTCCACTCCTGCAACTGTGGTGAAGTGACACCCCGGAAAAGTTATGGGTCCCCACTTTTGCCAACGTGGATGCAGCCTTTAGGTGATGTTATCCTTTCCTACTTGTATAGGTCACTTTCAAAAAGGGACAGAAATGGAAATTAAATTCTTGCCTTGATGAGAAAGAATGATCAAATATTTTGGACTATTAGTGCATCTAAAATGAGTTAAAATTTAAGAATCACGTTCAGAATTGGACAGGACTCCTGCACACTGCTTCAAATATGTGCAACTGGACAGTTATAAGAGTCAATGGCATGGGAACTATAAGAGGATGTACAATATAACATGTTATTTAGCAAGGTCTTGATATAGTGGTTTGACTATTTTCTGCAGAAAAAATATGGACTACAATTACCAGGATTATATTTGCTAGATGATTTTTCACCGTAACACAGAACTACAAAGTCTTTTTAAGACTGCAGCATTCCTACATAGTACAAGGAAGCAGAGGTCCTTTAAATCCAGTCGTTCCGTGTCCAAAGTGCTAAATATAGGACCCCATATAAGTGATTCTGGTCCTACTTTATTTTTATTGGAAACTTTAGTGAAAAACTCAATATGAAAAAAACAGAACACTTATCAGAGTTGTAACATGCAAAAATATACCACTTACTATTTGGTCTGAAGACAATCTAAGTGACTTCTTATAAGAGATAGTGTTCCCATGGCTTGGAAGTTCCACTGGGACAGAATCTATTTTTAGGGATTCTTTCAGCTCTTGTGACCCTTCATCACTAGAAGAATCATCTTCTGTCAGCCTAATATGACATCAACCAAAATAAAAGTAAGCTGTAGAAAATGTTTTTGTATTGGCTTAAAACTCATCTCTTCTCATATGTGCCAGACCAATTTTAAATATCAAGATTTTCTGCTTGTATCAAGGATTTCCCATGGCCTTGAGAAAATTAGCTCTTGAGGTGTACAGATTTAATCTAGGATAGAATGTGTATTTTGAAGAAAAAAAATGCCCACACCATCTTAATCTGGCTAAACCACACTATGATGGGAAACTCCACTACAGATTACTGAGGTTTGTGTGTTACCATGTGTCAAACCAGGGCTAGTGTATGCTAGTAGGGTGGGGAAGACATGTCTTGTAACATCCTGGTATTGGTGAAGCCTTGAAACAATGCTATTTACATTGGAGCTGACTCAGGTTGGGTAGGGACATGAGACCAGTTTGTCACTACTGCTGTGCTCTTGAACTAGGTACACCATAGATGAAGAGGAATATTGGACAAGTGGTGGTACTTTATAATAATTCTTAATGACAGCTCTCTGAGACCAAAGATTGAAGGTGGGCTAATAAATTACACAATTTAGAGGCTAACCTCTAAAGATTACCCTGTATGTTTTTATTTCTCTGCCAATTAATGTGAAATTTCAGGATTTAAAATAACTAGAGTTACATTTAAGTTTCCTGGGGTATTCCTACCACCATGGCACACTTAGATACTTTCTTAAACCTTACTCTCACCCCTTATTAAAATCTTGGAGAGGCAAGGGAACAAAACATTATGGGGACTTATTTATAACAGCTAGCACTAGACAGAAAGAAGTTTTGTGCTGGTTACTACTAGTCCCCAACTATGTTCTTGGGTGACTCACTCACTACAGTCAATACTATTTTTATTGTTTTGATTCTTGTATGTTCCCCAAAAAGAGGGCACATTGTGCAAATCATCCAATGAAGATTAGGATTTTATAAGAAGAAACCAACAGACACCATACACCTACATATTCTCATATGATTTAAGGAGTTAATATGCATTGCTAGTGCCTAAACTGTTTACTGCCAAACAGTTTCTTATGGAAGTGTTGGCTGAAACTATCTGTTTTTGTTTAGTAGCTCAGAGGAAACGTTTCTTCTCACAGTAAATCCTCATTGAATTCTTCAAAAATCATGACACTATTGAGCCTGCAAACGAATCTTCAGACAGGAACATACCTGCTATTAACTTGTTCTTGTGTAGTTGCTGGCAGGTCATTTGTTCTTTGTGCCTCAGACTTCCCCTCCTTTGCCTCTGGTAGCTAAGATAGCACAAGAATCAAGAACATACCAACATTTTAGGCATCCGCACTGACAAGAACTAATTTAAATTTCAGGCATAACCAAAATAGCTATTATACAAGCAGTAAATTTGCTACTCTATCTGTATGAGATCCTCAAATTTGCTCATTACAGGGACTACTTCATAAGAGATCCTTTCATAGACCATTTCTCCTCAAAATATTTAATTTTGTAGGCAAACAGGAAGGACTCTGCAAACCATATACTAACTAACGTAAATAATGCTCTAATCAGTCACTTTCTGATGCACCATCTATGATCCAAATCTTGCAACCAAGTCACTTATGAGTGTCTTAAAAAAGAAAAAGGATAAAATAAGTACAAGACTTGATCCTAGCAGGCAAATATTCCTATAATAGAAATTGCTATTAAAATTTTTAGCCTTTTCAGTAGCACTTGAGACCATGAATGGGCTTGGGGACAGCCATCTTTAGAAATGGACCTCTCCAAGCTTGGTGTTGTGGCACGTGTGCAGGAGAGCATGATGGAAATTGGCACTCCTACTGACCATTTTGTAGTAATCAAGGCTCTCGATCCAACATCTTTTAGAAACATTAAATTCACTAAAAATAAACTCTAATAAGTGTTGAAGTTAAAGAAATGCATGTTCAAAGTACTGGAAGAAAGCTTAAATCAACCTAAAATAGCTAGTCAAAATTAGAGTGCTGTAATTATGTAAGGGGCAGACTGACAGAACACTGCCCATTTTTCTATTTCCCTTTTATAGGAGGTCCCAAAATACACCACAACTTCTTTGAAAAGTAGTTTTGAAGACAATTGATGGTTTGCAGTGAGGACAATCTGAAATAAGGCTATGTAAAAACGGCCCCACAGTGGGAACTACTGGGTGTGAATTGCAACATACTGTGCTGTAACTCCTTCATATGGATGTTGGCATGAACTAAAAGGAACCCAGCATCACAAACTACGTAATTTAACTTGTGCCAACAGCATCCACACAGTGGAGTTACAGTGTAGCATGCTAGCACGTGCTGCAATTCACACCCCTGTAATCCAAACTGCAGAGCATTTAAACAAGCCCCAAGATCCTTCAATCCAAATTTGTTGTGTTTAGTTGGTAATGTTACTAGTGATATTTTAGTCTCTAAACCTCAAAAGAAGTTTAAATAGTTACATAATATTGATGAATAATTGAACATGCAGTTTTACAGCACTGACTGCCAAAGATCTGATCAGCACATGTTGTCTGATGCATTTAAGAGCAAAATTTCACATCTGATTTTGATTCACATAAACATTAAAAGATAAAATAGGCTTCAATTACTTGTTTAGTCATGCTGTCCCTCTTGCGCCAGAACCACCATCTTCCAGATTTCTTGGGCATCTTGTCTTTAACCCAAGACTCTACTGTAGCCTGAAAATGTTTAGTTTAGTTATATATATATATATATATTACACACACACACACAAAAATTATAGTTCTGTATTACCGTACGTACAAGTTGCATTAAAGTATAAGTTTGTGTTAGTTTACCTTAGGCAAACTTTTCTGGAACACCTGCAAGCTGAGAATCATGGGAGCAGCCAATGCCCAGTTATAGTACCTGGTTTAAGGAGATAGTCTTGATGAGAAGCTACAATATGGACTGGATTCAGCAGAAATAACTGATTAGCGTGCAACATGCTCTTTGCTTGGTAATACGGTTTGATTTTTGTTGTAGGCTGCTCATAAAAACATGCAACTAATGTTTGCTTCAAGCCAAATAGTTTTCCTAATGCACACTGTTTACTGTTAGTGACAAATGCTGCTAGATCTTGCTTTAGAAAATGCAAATCTGACTTTAATCTGCAATTCAAAGGCATGTTGCATGAGCAAAAGATCACAAATACAAAATACATATGGAAATACAAGTTAGAACTTGAACTGAAAGATATAGTGCCTTTAAAATGTATTACTAAAAAAGGAAAGCTATATGAAATGTAAGCATTTTATAATAATGGGAAATTACCTGTTGTAAATCCGTATAACTAGATTAGGATTGTCTATGAGTCCTGGATTTTCAGCAAATTCATTGTAAGTAATAATATGTTCCATGAATTTTTCTGCAATACAAGAACATTTTATCAATTCAGTTAAATATTAACTATTTTTGCCTCCTCTTTTTGAGATTGCCTTCAGTAAATCTATTGTCTTGTATACAAACTAATAAATCCTTTTCCTTGAGTTTTCAATTACCTTTGCTGACTTTTTAACATCAGCCAAAAGAGATGCTGAAAATGGTCCACGTCATAGGTGAAAAACGTGAAAGCTACCATGAACAATTCCTCAATTGCAGAAGGGCCTCACCTTCCAGACCCCCACTCCACCAGTCACAGTAACGAGAAGTAAAGTAGTACAGGAGGGAGACTGATTTACTTTTTATTTTTAAAAAATGAAAATTTAAGTGTATCAAATCATGAAATCTACACATTGAACCTACAAGTAACAATTGTTTTGTGAGTGCCAACAAGTACCCATTACTTAGAATAGCTTTTGACAGCAACTATGCAGTCTTACAGAAATTCAGTGTTACTCAGTTATGTTCTCCCTCCGGTGCACTAACCCCCCCTTTCCCCGCTCCACATGAGGATGATTTTTTTTTAAATATAGCTTTTTATAATTCAAGTCTGATTTTTATACCTTATACAAATCACATCACCAAGATATACATTCAAAATGTGTATCAATCTTGGACTTTATAAAAAAAATTAAGCTCCCTTTGTCTGCTGGAGAGGAATATTTATGGCAAAACTTGAATATTGAATAAAACACATGCTAAAACTTAAATATCCCATTATGTTCAGGAAATAAGTGTAATTTAAGGAGAAAAGAGTAAGACGCATGTATGGTTAACTTTCACTTTCTACAGAGTGTGAATAATCGAGCAGGAAAGTCTAGAGACAAAACCAACGTGACATGAAAAGATCAGGATAAGGAAATATTTTGGGAGGGGAAAGGAAGATGAACCTTCACTTCTAAAGCAGGATAGTCCAAGGTGATGACATTTGCCATCCGACACCTCTTGCTGAGCAAGAGATTAAAAAGAAGAAAGTATATCAAGCAATGGGATACAAACACAATTTTAAAGCTTTATACAATGGCAAAGCAAGCAACGCAGAGGGAGCCAGTACCAAACGTGGTCAGACATTTCACACATGGTGGTCAGACGTGTGGTCAGACATTTCACACATGGTGCAGCAGAAGGAGAGAAACAGCTGTCAGGAAGACAGGAGCTTTTCTTGTCTAGTTTTGGACTGATCCGCCCATAATATAAATGCACATCATCTATCCTTTGCAAATGTTTGAGAGTTTTATACTGTATATATGATTCCACAGTAGTCGATTTACCCAAAGCATATAAAATACAAGCATGTTTTCAGCTCTCTCATGCTTCCCCACGTAGATCAAAATTAAAAACTAACAGCTTCATATGTCAGTCTTCTAAAGTAAGAGTATAGCAACCTTAAGTAACTTCATTAGGCTGTACTCAATTCACATTTCTGGCTTAATTTGACTTAGTTACTTACATACCTTTAGAGATCTCTCCATTTTCACTTAGACCTCCACAGACAGAAAGCGTGACATCAGGCAAGTCCATAGCAGAATCAGACATGCACTCTGTGCCACTGTCAGCAGCAGCACTTCCTACTGACTGTGGTGACTGGGAACCAGAGAGGGTATCTGACTCAGTCCATGGTCTGGAACTTGGATCAGAATCACTAGAGGAAAGGAGTTCACATTTTGTGTATGTAATTCTCTTGCATACACATATGTATGTATTTTAAGGTATATGCAACCACAGTATTACATGCAGCACATGATACAAAACGCAATCCCAGCACTAGATATTCTTGTATTTCAAATATATTTTGTTACAAAATTAAAGATTTGTTCTACAACGACCAGATTCTCTTTTCTGAAAAAAGAAAAGGAGGACTTGTGGCACCTTAGAGACTAACAAATTTATTTGAGCATAAGCTTTCATGAGCTACAGCTCACTTCATAAACTTATACTCAAATAAATTGGTTAGTCTCTAAGGTGCCACAAGTATTCCTTTTATTTTTGCGAATACAGACTAACACGGCTGCTACTCTGACACCTATCTTTTCTGAAAAAGGAAATCTGAGTATTTGTGCATCCAGATGTTAACACAAGGTATTTTCTCTCACTAACATTTCCTTTCATCTCATGATTGAAATATTAAAATGGAATGTCATCTGCTCTACCATTACTGATATATTCTTTGGATGGGAATTTATTTTGTAATGATCCAGACCAAACAATCCGGCTCTAAGAAATAGACAGAGATTATTTGTCCAATGGTCTGAAAACTGAATACGTTCATGGACCTAAAGATCAGTAATTAAATAACTTTTTTTAAAAAAAAGAAAAACTCTTGATAATGCTGAAAGACTGAGGACCCCAATTCTCCTCCCATTTACACTGGCATAAATCAGGAATAACTACACTGAAGTCATACTGGAGTTACACTGGTACAAAGCTGGTTTAAATGAGAGCAGAATCTTGGCCTTAGAATGGTCATTTGACTAACTTAAGACAAGCACCCATGTTCATGATAATATTTTGGAATGCACTTAAGCACATGCTTGAGTCAGGGCTTCATTATAGTTGAATTAGAGACCGACATTGACTAAACTATTCCTACTGAAGTTTTCAGGGTTTATTTGTTTTTAATAGTCTGAAAAACTAAAATACACAAAACACACCAGTACACTGTTACACACAGCATATGGCCTAATGTATTTTATAATGTCAAACAGTCTCATTCTCCTCTTCTCCCCCCCCCCAAAACAAAACAAAAAAAGCAGCAAAACATTGCCTAATTTTGATTTCCAAAAAGGAAACTAACAGTTACTAAAAGTATTTGAATGTTTAGCAACAGTATAATCCTGATTTCCAGAAGGGAAGGAATGAATGTACTCTAGAAACTACTGTTTAGTTTAGATTTTAAACTATATATTTTCCAGGATGCCCATAGTGAATTTCTACAACTCACTGAATTTCTACAACTGGCAGAGCCAGAACTGAAAGGCTTACTTAACATCTGAAAAGTTGTAGGATACAGACTGCAGGGAGTAGTTTTCAGAAGTCAATCCGGGATGGGGTGGGGTAGGGTGGAGGGAGTTTCTTGCCGATTTTAGAACCAAAGTGTGGCTGGATAAGAATGAACTTAAAAGAAAGCTGGACTGTGTACTATTAGCTGACATTGCTTGGTAAATGATTTTTAGATTAAATTACCTGCTTGTCTTGAATCAGCACACTGTCAGTGGTAGGAAATCTATTAGTTTAATCAGTAAATATTACCAATTTGTCTTCTTGCTATCTGGATTCAATTAGTATCCAGTTTAGACAAACAATGCTGATTTTTTTTTTTTTTTTAAAGTGCACCTGCTAACTGACTTGGAGCAATCTCCTTAGCTCAGCCAATTTAGACTCCACTTCTACTCAGACACTGAAATGGATGTGTTTTGGCACTCTAGATATAAATAACTACTTTAAGCTCATGATACTCAAGGTAGTTTCTTGACAAGGGAACTAACGCAAATTTACCTTTGTATTTCCAGTGTTAGAATGGTAAGTTTTGATTTTATGAAGGCCTCAGTGCCACTCCAACATTGTAAAAATCAGGAGGAGTTTAGATAATTTGGCTATCCTAGATTATGGTTGATACAGTTTAAGACTGGCAACTGTTTAGCACAGGAAGGGAGGAGGAATCTGTTAAAGAGTTTTGTTCTTTTGGAGCTCCCAACTGCAGTTCATGTGGTTAGCAGGCTTTTTGTAAGTGATACGACAGAAAGTAGAGCCTTGAGGCAAAGACAAGCAAACTAATTCTTGTTTGTTCATAAGATGATTGTTGTGCTGCTATGCTGAGAGTTGTCTTCTTTCACTAACTCCCATTTTAAGCAAATTAAAACCTTGATTATCCAGGTTCACTTATCTATAACCCTATTAACTGAAAAGTGTTCCCTGGAGCCTTGGAAAAGAGCAAGGATCAACGTCATTGGATAAATGGTTCTCTAAAGGCCAACTCAATGGAGCTCATCCTGTTCCCTCACTTCTTCCAAAACCGGCCGCTTCCCCAGATGAAGGAACTCTGCAGTTAGAGGGAGAGGCTTCAGTCCTGCTCCCAAGAACTGCTGCAGTCCTTTTTGCCCCCCCCCCCCCCGCCCCATCCTGATCTTCCTCCCACCATTTTCTCTCGGCCAGTTCCCAAACTACAGAGGAGTTCTGAGCTCAGAGGCATCTTACAGGAAAAGAAAAGCTGAGGGAGACTGAGGAGGAGGACAGGATTACAGGCTCACCTATGATGACTAGGCTGTCACCACAGCTTCTAAATTTTGGTCATGCATAGATCCTTTGTAGTTTTCGAGCCAGATGGGAAAGGAGGAGTAGACCAGCAGTCCAAAAATCTGTGCTCAAGTTAGTGTTCAGGTTCAAAGCCTGCTAGCTGGCTCCCGCAGTTATCTGAAGGTTTTGGATGCCCCTGAAACCTTCAAATAATCCATGCTTGGCTGTAGCAAAATACCGTTTTAATAAAAAATTATTTTTGTTAGCCTTTATTAAAGGCTTAAGACTCTGAATATAGTCTCTAAGCAAATTACTGAGTGAGTCAATTATACTGAACAGAATACATGAGAAAATGCTGCACTGATGACAGTCCTGCTTTTGACAAGGGGATAGGCTAGAACAGCTTTTCCATATCACCCCATGTTACCACAGGAAAGTGTCAGGATCCCTCAACATCTAGCTATAAAGAAAAGGAAGGTGGTAGCAATCCCATGAACCCTGTTTGTGATATCCTGGGGGTCATAACCCAGAGGCTGATAACTTGCAGACTTGATGGAAGAAGCCCCCAGTACTGGGCCATTACTCCATGAGTCTGATGGCACAATTGTACCCCACCATAATTTTGACAAAACTGTAAGTTTGCCCCCAGTATTCCCTCAAGCCCACATTATCAGATCCAATTTAAGAGAACAGGCATTATAGTACACAAGTTTGAAGCAGATATACTAGATGATTTATGACCGTTTGTAAAGCTTGTAGAATTTAGATGTTTCTTTTTTAGGGTCTTCTTCGAAAGACATACTGGAGAGTATCTTAGGAGTTAAAACATTTTAACTAGATAGAATATGAAAAAGGTTACATATGTTTTCTTACGAAAAAATACTCAGTTTATATAGTAACACTAAGGATACACATTTCACTCCATGAAAACAGTTATGCCAGTTACAAGGGAAAACAAATGAGCACAAGACAAAATTACTGGGAATAATACTGCTCCCCAAAATAGCTATATATTTTAAAGTTTCCCACAATGCCCTAGCACTTTCTCAGTTCATTTGGGACGGAAATACCACAACAGCCTTTCACATCATATTTCACTGACTCTACTTCTGGCAAGAAGGAGAGAAAGACATAACAAGTTCAATATTGATTTATCCTATTAAATACTCTAAACGCTCAAAGGCAAGCTTGAATTTTGAACAAGGATTGGCTCAGTTCTTTTATCTCAATTGGCTCATTCACTCCTAAAACTAACAGATAAATTATTCTGCAATATAAGCCTTGCCATATTAGAACACTAACTCCAAGCTACCTTTTGGGAAAGTAGAGTGCAGCAACTTCAGGTTCCAAAGCCTTCAAGTCATCCAAGTAAATATCATGAGGCCCCTGGTGCTGGCTTCGCTTGTGCACCCCTGTTGATTGCCATAACAATTAGGTGATTTGAGATTAATACATGTATTAAATACAGTGCTGTGGGAGGCATGGTTTTCTGCACTCTGAACATAGTTCATATGGGAATCTAAACAGGAATGCCTGCAGGTTAGTTGGCCTGCAGTCAATGAGGTTTTTCTGGTTGCTTTTTTTAAATTAAAAATATTGTATTTAAATCTCAAAATTGAAAGTGTAAAGCTACAGTTTTTGGATAACTTCATCAAATTTCACAGAAAACTCTGTGGGAATGTACCAGTTCTTTTAAATACAAAATTAATACCTTTCTTTTTTGAAGGAGAGTCAATTTTTGCTGGTGGTTTTGCTTCTGAAGGACTATCTGTTAATGGGCCGGGGAGATGATCAGCATCTAATGTAGTTGATTCTTGAGGGATCTCCAGCAGAGGTTCTATGACTGCAGACGCAAAAGAATCTTTAGCCTCTATTTGCTTAAACAGAGGATGAGTTCTTGGCTCAGGTTTCAGTACCGTACAGACAGAATCTTTCACCAAAAAATCATCTTCAACTTCATCAGAGCGGACGATGACCCTAAAATGAGTCTTTTCTGATGGGGTAATGGTAGCTGTTCTAGGATGCTCCAATTTGTCCTTCTTGCTTATCTGAAAAGAAGAAAGATCTCGTTCTCATGTACTTTCATGCAGTATGTCATTTATTTTATTCAGCTCTGAACATTAGCTAACAAGTGCTTATAGTAATTATGCCAGAGATGATACTACTTTTGAAATGAAAAAAGTTAAAAGCCTGCTGGATTAAACTTTAATGTACCTTTTAGCAACTTCACACGCAGTCTCATTAATAAAGTCCAGGCAATGCCAACCACATAGGAACTTGGTCACCAGTTTCACAGAGTATAAAAATCTGTCCATAGTTCTATATTCTAAGCTCATCCACAATACACGTTCTTCCTGAAGCCCACCTCTACCATGATGCCTACAGGAAGCTTCCTGACTGACAAGCTTGAAGAATAAGATGTGAATATGTGTCATTTTAATTTATGTTCTATACTTGCACTTTTTGTGTTTGCACATACTGTATATGTGTTACACCATGTCTCCTGCCCTCTACTTATTTATCTAGATTGTGAACTCAGGTCAGGGACTGGGCCTTTTTCTCTTAGGAAAGCACCTAGAACACTGTGGTGCTACCATAAATGCCTGGCTAAGACACCATTTAGCATATAAAAACGGGGAAACATATTCAATCCCCTTTGTCACTGGTGAGGAATGTATGAGTAATTAGCACAACCTGAATTCATGACACTATATTAAAACAGACCTCATTAAAACCAGCTCTCCATTTCCCCATTTTGAATGTGGTTAGGTTACTTCTGAAGAATCGCAGTGACAAATCTAGACAGATTTTTGACACATTCAAACTAACCCTGACTTTTCAATTGATGATGCTAGATCACTGCTTATAGTCACAAAAACAACAAGGAGTCCAGTGGCACCTTAAAGACTAACAGATTTATTTGGGCATAAGCTTTCGTGGGTAAAAAACCACTTCAGATGGTTTTTTTTACCCACAAAAGCTTATGCCCAAATAAATCTGTTAGTCTTTAAGGTGCCACCGGACTCCTTGTTGTTTTTATGGATACAGACTAACATGGCTACCCCCTGATGCTTATAGTCAAAATGTCTCCTCTCAATAATAATCCAATTTTTAAAAATAATATTCATGTACAGCCTTTTTCCAAAAGCACTGTTGTATGAATGGGCCCAGTAAACTTCACTGAGGCTCTGCATCAGAACAGCAGTCCACTCACACAGAGCTGTCTATGGGTTTAGGGCCTAACTTTCATCATCTCTTGAGGGTATAGAGAAGGTGATACATTATACTTCCCTGCCTCAGTTTGGAAAACAGTGAATTTATGTCAGGCTTCTACCATGGGAGGGCAAGGAACACTTATAAAAGGGGACTGCCTAAGGATGTACATGTCCAGCAAATCTCTTCACCTGTCCTATCCAGGACCACTCCCAAGTGAGGCTGCAATTGGTAGCTAAAAATCCACAACATGAGGGTGAGCAGCCATCAAGTTCCCTATATTAGAATTTGCACAGGATTCCCCTGGAATGAGCCTGGTCCTATCTTTTACAAAAAAGGTTACTACACTTGATCATTCCTATTGCATCGAATGCATCATTTTAAAAATATCTTGTTTCTAGCAGCAAATTAGAGAGCTACAGATTTTTACTCTAAAGATCATCCTGGGAGATTTTTGCAGCCCTGCTTTTGAAATCAATAAAAAGTCTTCAGCTTAGCCAGCCGCAAGAGGGTGCTGTTTTCATGTTACAGTATTTCTGTTGAATTATGCACAATTGCTCAGTTTTTCCCAATAGTTTAATGTGAAATGCAGAGTTTTAAGGAAGACAAAAAATTCAGTCACATTAAAAGTCCCAGACAGTATATAAAATTCATCTGTAAATAACTTTACCTTAGTAGATTCTGGGAATCCTCCCCATGTCCACTCCATATGAGATTCAGCTCTAAGCAAGCTCTCTGCAGGTTTCACTTCTAGTTCTGAATCACTTTTAGGACAGACTGGGTTGGAGAAAGGGCTATCAAAATAAACAGAAAACTACAGTATTTAAAATGCATTTGTTGTGCAGCTATTTGTGTTCGTTTTCTCTAGTTTAACACAGCTTCAATTATTCAGCAACAGGGCAAGAAGCCTAGTTGGGTTTTCAGACTGAGAAATTAGGTTAAAACCAAAATCACATTCAGGGGCTTACGTACTGATCAGCCTAAACAGATTTCTTCATTGTACTTGAAGTGTTCTCAGTATAATCCCCCACAATTTTCTCTTTTTTTTTTTTTTTGAAGTTATATGATTTAGCTGCCATCATGAGACAGATGTACTTCCTCCTGTTAATTTAGGATAATCTGTTTTAAATTCCTGTGTTCCAGACATGAGACAGCATTCCAGTTTGAAAGGCCTGAAAAGTTTCATCCAACACTAAAGTCTTATTATTGCTGCAAGTTAAGTTAAATGGATGGTTACATTCCAGTACACAACAGCATACACAGTACACCCCACCCCATCAAGGATGACTGGGGACAAAACTAGTAGAGCATATGATCAAATCAGGGAAAATATTGTGTGTTTACTTGCAAGTTTCCCTAGAATAATGAGGTCCAGATACATTACAATGGTATTTCAGCCTGTTTGCAGCTTGGAGACAAAACCACACCCCTCAATCACGGATGATAGGAGAATGCCTACTAATTTTTCAAAACTGGACGCCTTCTGCCCCACCTCTTCTGCCCTAACCCGGTTCCACCTCTTCCCCCAAACCCTCACCCCCTCTTGCTCCTCTCCCCCCTCCCACTTCCTCATCATTTGATCCTCTCCACTTCCCTCTCCCACCAAACTGGGCTTCTTCTGTTCCAGGGCTGGGAGAGGAGCTGCAACCTGCTGCAAGGAGGCAGCCTGCTGCCTGCACTTGAAATGTAGGCAAAAGGTGGCCCTGGCTGAGCAGGGGCTGGTGTGGGTTGATGACTTGGCGCCACCCGCCCCGGCCCACGGTGACTGGACACTGCCAGGTCCCCTTTTCAACTGAACTTTTGATTGAAAACCAGACACCTGGTAACCATAAGAATGCCCTGCCCCTTGAATTTGCCTTCAATTGAGACAACTTTGACAGGCAGGATAATCCAATTCTACTTTCCTATTATTACAATATGGGTACTGTTCTAAATAGCAGAATGACCTATGACCTTGTGTGGCTGGAATAAGGATTGTTACTTGAAGGAAGCATTTAGTCTTGGGATTTGTACAAGATTTTCTTTTCTTGAATATGATAACATACTACAGAAACTTGACCTTTTGCTTGAACATTCATACACCCACAGTGAGTTCCTTTAGGAGGATCTTTAAGTCCTGTTTCATTGGTTTAATGTGCTAGTTAAACATTGGTCTTTGCACCAGGAAGTAGAATAAATTCTACTGATTGACTTTTTATGGTGCACAAGATCATCATGAGGGTGATAATCATCTAAGCACTGATTTTGAATCTGTCTGGACTTGGTTGGTGGCAGACTCATCGGAAGATCCAATGCTAAGTTAATCAGGTGCAAGACCACCAGCTTCTTCAGCCAGAAAGCCAACAGTATCGTTGCTGCTCTCTCCTTCGTATATTTTGTATGGTCCTGGGGAGTAGTGGGGGAAAAAAGCAATTTCCCAGCTTCAGAAGAAGTAATTTCAATACCTCACATCCCAGGTCATGATATAAGGACAGGACACAGGGCAGTTTACTGCTGTTCCTGATGCAAAAAGGTGAATCCCCATCCCACCGAACAGATTTAATAGAACCGAGGATATTTCTAGGTGCAGGTTCCACTCTGCTTAATCCATTTTCTGTCATGTAAGTCTTGGTGTTCCTCTCCACCTTGATTGGCAATGTAAAAGGAAACTTTGCTCCACGCAGAACAGAGGAGGGATGGTGGTGTTCTTTCTAGATTATTCATGAAAACCCTTCAGACATATTAACTATCATGACAAGAACAAGTTTGTTATCCACGGAAGGAACAGTGCTCAGATACGTCAATGAATCATTGTACTCCAACTGATGGATTCTGTATTCTCTTTCTGGTACCCATTTCCAGGATTAAATGGAGATACCTTGTTTGTCATACTGTGTTGCGCCAATCTGAAGTTGATGATGGATGATTTCGTTTGTGTCCTGACATTTCCATATCCTTGCTGGAGATGGGGAATGGGACAAAGCTGTCTCTGTGATTTTAGCACAGCTCCACAGAGTAACCCCACTAGGAGTGTGTCCAGCAACCTCATTTTGACTACAGCTATAGATAGCCATCTACTAACAAATAGTAAAAGCCTGGCACAAATTGGGGTTCTAACTTCAGACAGGTCTGGTTGGAAGTCCTGCAGTTAGCAATGAAGGCAGCTATTGACCTTACCTCAGAACCCTGCACTTGTGTTAGTTATCATTTGCAAAAAAGTATTTCTCTTGTTTACTTCAAGTACTGCTTTAACTTGCCAAATGAACTCTATTCATTTCTACAGTGTCTGACAGGGGCCAAGACTTTAAATTAACTTTTCATCAGGCTTGCCTGTTACTACAGGGACAGATAAAACAGAAGGGAACATCAGTGGGTGAGGCACTGCCTGCTGCTAGTGACTGACAGGAGTGGTTTTGCCTCCAAACCACAAGCAGGTTGAAGTACCCCTTGTAACAGATTTATGGACCGTAGCACAATGAAGAAAATAACAATACAAGCAGCACTGATTGTAAGTATCGATATCTTTCCTTGCCTCCGTGATGGCCTGTCTACTCCTTTCTTTTGAGCAGGTAATGGTGAGATACTGAAGAAAGCTGCTCTGTTTTCTGCACACAAAAACTGCGCCAGCAGGCCCAGAAAGGGCTACTCTCACTACATGCACAGTTTGCACTATAAAGAACTGGAACAAGCTGGAGGCTTGCTCCTCTTGACTGTATACTTTAACACTTGAAAAGCTAAAAGCTCCTGCTAATGGTTTTGTAAGGCAAAGAGTAGGAGCCCTGTCTTTCTTCTCCTTCCCCAGCAGCCACCCCCTCCTAAACAGCTAAAGGATCCCTCAGCCACCAAAATTGCTCTCTCACCCAAAATGGGTAGAGTGCCTCATGCACTAGAGAGGAAGGACAATTTTATGGTTAAGGAACTGGACTAGGAAACAGAAGACTTATTCAGTCCCCAGCTTTACCCCAGACTTGCTGTGTGATCTTGTGCAAGTAACTTAGTCTATCTCAATTCCACATCTGTATAATGGGAAAAATACTCCTCAACCTCACAGCTGTGTTGTGAAAATAAATTTATTAATTATTGTGAAGAGCACAGATACCATACCGATGAACGCCAAATACCTGTTAAGGCTTAAGCTCCACAAACCTGGAGCTTTTATGCAAATATAACTGGCAGCTCCTCTAATCTGGACTGGGTGTTTGTCTAGAGTTCGTGGTCCTGTTTTGAGTAATTTGTCATTTAACTCAACTTAAAAAAAGTTATTATGAATGTTAGCCTAGGCACTTCACAAATGTTTACTCTGACACACACATTTGTGGCTAACCTTAGGTTGAGTGCTTGGGAATTTGCCCTCTTCCTGTAATTTATTAGGTGTGAATAAAATCATCAGCTACAGTTTTATTTTTTCCCTGGTGAACTTTAACAGCAGCTTTTGTTCATTCAGAAAGGATGAAACAAGTACAACAGTTTTTTTTCCAGCAAACATAAATCTACACATAAATTGTGTAGAGTCCTTGAGCCCGTGCTAAGCTGCAAAAGCAGTCCTGGATGCCACATATGTTGAGCACCTTTCTTTGTGTAGTTTTATAGGTCAGAAGAAGTTACAGAGGTGGTGCATTACATAACATAGGAGTACAAAATCATACAGAAAGAGGACACCATAAAATGACCTACTTCTCCAAAGGGGACCACTCTCCATCAGATAAAGGGTAATGATCCTTGGAGTGATAAATCAAAGGCTCTTTCTGCTCATCACTCTTTGGTGAAGAATTTGAGGATCCTCTGTGGAGACAAAAGAACCATTTTTGTTTTAAGTGAGTCAATGACAGATCTTCAATGGCAACTTACCTAGAAGAACTGAATTATTTGTACCAGAAATCTTAGGTCAAAGAGAGCAAGGAAGAGATTCATAGTTGAGAGAGACTAATAGATTGAGAGATAACTAAAGAAAGAGCAATAGTTCATCATTGGAGGTGCCGCTTTCTTGCCTACACAGCCATCTTTAATAACTGTAAAAAAGACCCTAGCAAAGTTTAAAAATGACCCCTACCACATATTTAACTAAACAACTTAGTGTTAATCTAAGAGATCTCACAGACATATACCAAGTGATGCCATCCTCCACAAACTTGCTGTTTAGTATGTAAGCAAAAATTGAAATTGCAACCAAAAGCCTCCAGAAATCTATTAATTTAGAATACTACAACAAAGGAATACATAAAATAGATTTGACACTGTATTCTTTGAATATTAGCCTAGTTTGTGGATAATGCAGTAAAAAAAAAAAAAAAAAAAAAAAAGAGTTATTGGTAAGTCACATAGGACCTAGAAGTTAGCCAGACTAGCACTGGATACTACTATTAGTTGCCTCCAGTACA
This sequence comes from Lepidochelys kempii, assembly GCF_965140285.1. Classification (NCBI taxonomy): domain Eukaryota; kingdom Metazoa; phylum Chordata; order Testudines; family Cheloniidae; genus Lepidochelys; species Lepidochelys kempii. The sequence goes on from NC_136381.1 coordinate 85,209,285, forward strand.
TTTATGAGCAGAGGATTTAACTGTGTTAATTTCCCAGCACCAGGCCCCACTGTGATTAGCTGAAGAGCGCTAATGAGATCAAAGCACATGGCACTATGGCTGTAAACTAATCACTGCATTTAATTTATAGAAGCCCCTTTCAAATATTTGCATCTATAAACATTCAGAGCTTTGTACAGCTTTGACCTAAATGGAAAAAGTATACTGAATATGATAATTATTCTTAGAAATGAATAACTTGTTCCGAAGCCAGTTTATTCTGCCCCGCACAAACCCAAACACTAAAGCAAGGACACTAGGCCATGATGACAAGTCTGGCTTATGATTATTTTAAAAGCAATTTGATTTAACAGCTGTAAGTTTAATATGAAAAAACAAAAAATGCTTCTCCTTCACTGTTGAAATGGCCATACTAGTTTTGTACAACATTTCTTAACGAGTTCCAGTGCATATTCTCAGTCCAAAAGAGAGATCCAAAATCTAGGTATAGCCTATGAAAATTTATACTGCCCCCTCTAGATACCATGTACCACAATGATTTTTCCACTCATTTGCACAAATCTTTCAGTCCAAATAAGGAAGAGTCCACAGTTAGTGGGTGATAACACTGGAACATATTATGATGAAAGTGTATTTTTCCACTTACTAACATAAGCAAGTATCTGTTGTTTCACTTACAATATTTACCACTTATGAGAGGTGCTAAATTAATAGCCTTAGTGACAAGAAGTATATTGGTGGTGACAATATGCTTCCTCACACTGCTCATGAGTGCATCCAGCGTTGAAGACCTCAAAAAATGAGAATGGTTTGGCCTACACATATACAAAAACATTGGAAATATAACAAGACTTCCAGGTAGTGCCATTTGTGAGGGCAGTCATTTGTGCCAAGTGGAATCTATTCCCAGGGAACTAGACAAACAACCAACTCATTTCACATAAGGCACTGAACCATCTGATGAACAATAACTTTCAGTCCTCAGTGAGGAAGACTATTTGGTTAGGAGCCTTTAATATGGAAGCCTCAAGGAACGTGGTCCAAAGCCCAGTGAAGTCAATGGAAAGACTCAGAGTGACTTCAATGAGCCTTGGATCATGCCCTAACAGCACCACCCTCAGTTATCTATTTTGCAACATTCATCAGCTGCCATTTCTTTCCCTCCCTCATCCATTTTAGATATGCCCTAAGTAAATATATTACACTTTATAGAAAATTGTTTAATTTAATTTGACCTACAAAATGTTTTTAAACCAATGTCTCTATTTACTGCATACATAGTGCAGATAGTGCTCAGATAGTCAAAGAAAAGAAAACCTATAAATTGGCTGTTAAAGCACAACAGCCCAGTTTGGAGCCACACAAAACAGTCAAAAGCACAATGTGTTTAAATGGTAAAAGATGCATAGATGCTAGATACACAACACCCTCTATTTCTGCTTCATACATCACAATTTCAGTAACTGTCTGTTGGCAGTAACATAGCTAAGTTAGGCACTTTTGAGAACATATGCATACAACATACTATTACATTTAGAGAGTAAAATTATATTTGTGATAAGTAACAAAAGTGACTGGAAGCAGATTTTTCTGAAGAACAGAAGAAAGCTCCTTTCCACTTTACAAGAACAGAAATAGATAAAATGTTCCTTCCTGCTGCTGTACTTTTGACCTTTCTGTTGGAAACACTTGTCTGGCTTTTCTGGTGTTAGTGTTATTTTTAAATCTGAGCAGAGACGTGTGTGTGTGTGGTTTATTTATTTATTTTTCAGAAAATACCTTGGCACTTAAGTTTATTTGGAATATACATTGCTGTAACTTCATTCCAAAAAAAACTTAAGTGCCAAGGTATTTTTTGAATTTTATGACCATTCTAGAATACCTGCTAATATAATAATAATTTTGAGTAGTCCTCACATCCCCACTCTATATGAAAGCAAAGCCTCTCAACACTTTGTCCGAGTTAATTGTACAACCATGATTTTAGATGGATCCATCTAGTAACTTGATGGAAAAAAAATCAAAGTCATGCCTACTGTATGGATTTTACTTCCTACTTTGTTAGAGCATGGGAGCAGACACAAGGGATACAAATAGGAGATCTACAATTATAGAGCTAGGTCATCAAAACCATCTCAACATTTTGGGTCTCATGGAGTTCAGTCCTGAATTTTATTATATATCCATGGTTATGCTGTGATGCAGAAAACCAAAGACCAAGTACATTTAGCAGGTAGTTAGTACTGAACATCAGTATCTTTATAGCAGCCCTCATGTTATTCCATTTAGCTTTATCCTGTTGTAAACGCATTTACAACAAAATTCTGGCTTTATTAAAAAAAATTCATCTCTATTGTATTTTTCAAAGGACTTAGATAAAAAGATAGCCTTTTTATACTCCAAAAGCCCTACAACTAGTCACAATTTTGATTAAACCAGCTGCTTCAGTCCAACCTGCAAACTTTTAGCCTCTCCTCCAAACAAGTAGTTTGAGATACATTTTGAATTATCAACAATGATTACCAAAAGCAACTGCTTGAAGGTATGCAGCAGTCAGTTTCCCAAAAGGCCACTACAGGCTTAAGGTTCCTCGAACTTTAGTACGTTTAATGTATTTTAACCTAATGCAAAGAAAAACAGGGAAAGGGAGAACTACTTACAGGAAAAATTTGCTTTCTGCATTTGTAATGGGGATTTTTTCACCTGCCTCTGCAACATGAGGCATGGGTCACTTGCTGGTTTGAACCAGAGTAAATGATGCATTCTGTGTAGCTTGAAGTCTTTACATCAAGATTTGGGGACATAAGTAACTCAGTCAGAGGTTACAGGTCTATTATAGGAGATTGAGTGGGTGAGATTCTGAGCGTGGGTGAGATATGTAGGAGGTCAACTAGATGATCATAATGGCCCCTTCTGGCCTTGAAGTTTATGTCTGTGTTTAGGAACACAAGATTCTTTTCAGTCACGTTCTCTTCCTATACTGACATTCACTTCCTCATCCTATTAAAGACCTTCCTCCTGATCCCAACCAACTACCAGTTCTGCTTCAATGAACAATTTGTATAGTTCCTATGTTTTCAGGCTGGGTATTTATCATTCTTTCAGGTCCCAGAGTAGGTCTCTAACATTAACACAGTCAAATACTGAATATAACCATTTCATGGTGTGGTAATGAACTAGTTCAATCCAGGAAACAAACTCCCCTCCTACTGTTAAACAATCCGAGGCCTTGCCTAAATTTGCAGTAGCATATAGGGTACGTACATACAGTTACACATGGCAGTGAAAACCTCCGGGGGGGGGGGGGGGGGGGGAGGAGTGAAAAATAGCTCTAGCAGTAGGAAATTGCTAGAGCCTTTTCCTGCTGCCTCCCCCCTACCAGAGCCTCTCTCCACTGAGTGAGTCTTTCACTACAGCAAGGAAAGGCTCTGGTAATGGGACACTATGCTGCTAAAAAACAGCAGTGTAGATGTGGGAGGCACTGCTTGAGTGCATAGAGAGCCATGTAGGGTATATACACTAATTGTTTAAGTGGTGCCTCAGCATCTATACTGCTATTTATACGCATTCTGTTTGAGCATGCAATGTCTACACACTTCCGCAAGCGTAGACCTAAAGAATCGACTTCTACACAAAACTGCAGCCCCTAATATAAAGGATAGGATAGAAAATAAACTGGTTTAATTTTTTTTGATGGGCTTTAAGCAAGTATACAGCTCCAGTCATTTTTATATTCCAGATGTCAAAATGATTTCTACTGAAACTTACTGATGCTGATAGCTTACCCATTTCAATATAACTTCTGGCCACTCAGTAAAAGATTTAAGGGTGGCAATTTTGCAACAGAAAAGTTTCAGAAACAGACTCCAGTGAGAAACTGCTGAGCTTGAATTAATATGCAAACTAGATACCATTAACTTGGGTTTGAATAGAGACTGGGACTGGCTGGGTCATTACACATATTGAATCTATTTCTTTAAGTTAAGTATCCCCACACCTTCTTGTCAACTGTCTAAATGGACCATCTTGATCATCACTACAAAAGATTTTTTCTCCTGCTGATAATAGCTCATCTGAACTAATTAGCCTCTCACAGTTTGTATGGCAACTTCCAACTTATCTGTATGTGTGTGTATGTATATATATCTATATCTATCTTACTAAATGTTCCAATCTATGCATCCGATGAAGTGGGCTGTAGCCCATGAAAGCTTATGCTCTAATAAATGTGTTAGTCTCTAAGGTGCCACTAGTACTCCTGTTCTTCTTACCGATGCTGATAGCTTACTCATTTCAATATATAGGAGGGAGGTAGTTCTCTTTCTTTAGCAATAATCCAGAAGGACCTGCAAGCACTTAAAAATGAAAATCTGGTTTGAATTACAGAAGTTAATTTTGGGGAGTCTAATTGATGGGGAGTCTAATTTGGGGAGTCCAATGGATCATACGTATTTGATACTACTGAGTTTATTCTAGAGGGTTTTAGGTACACTACAAGCCGCATGGTGCCAGCCAGAGATGAGGGACTGAGACATTTGAATAGTACACACCAGTGCGGTAGCATATTGCACAACACTTGCTTACTTTACCTACATTCTTTCAGATATACTTAGTATGGGAGAACAGCAGCTGCCTCAGTTAAAAGTTGCATCTCTGTTTGCTTAAAGCAAAATTCTGATGCCCTTAAAATGGGGGTGGGCAAACTGCGGCCCACGTCCAGCCCATCAGACCTTGTAATACAGCCCTCGAGCTCCGGCCAGGGAATGAGGTTGGGGGCTTGCCCCGCTTGGCTCCTGGAAGCAGCAGTGTGTCCCCCCTCCGGCTCCTGCACGAAGGGGCAGCCAGAGGGTTCCGCATGTTGCCCCTGCCCCAAGTACTGGCTCTGCAGCTCCCACTGGCCAGGAACTACATTATGTAAGCATGCTTTGTAGTGTGTTGACAGCCTGACCAGCCCCACAGGACTGATTGCTAGGGACACGAGTGATAATTTTGATGGACGACACTAGCTTAAACAAGATTTGGCATTTGCTCAGGGATTCAAAATTGCTCAATTCTGAAAGATTCTGAAGAGTTCTGGAAGAAGTCAAGATTAAAAATATAATTTCTTTGTATTTTTAAGGAAAGAACTCTTGGACTTCCACATTCTATAACTTAATGATAACCCTTATCAAGGGTACCTTACATAAGATAAGAGGTTAATACACAAGCCACAGTACAAAGCCTTAGTGATACCACGTGAAAGAATTCAGTACATATTTAACAGTTTACCTCAGATGTTGAACACCTCTCTCGTCATCAGAGCTTATTTCTATTTCAAAAATCTCTTCAATCCCAGAAGAGATCTGATCTTCCTTCTTGCTATCTTGTTTGTATTTCTTTCTTCTTCGCTTTTTTTTCTTCACAGATCCTGAGATGAACACAGTCTCTGTTTCCATGACGTGTGTAACTTCAGAGCTCTGACATGTCCTTTCAGTTTCACCTGACTTCAGCAAGTGATCTTCAATCTCTTTAAAGAACTGATCCTCAGTAATTATTGGGGAGGTTGCCAGATATGCAGGAACTTTTTCCTAACCAAAACAAGGGGAATAATAAATAAGCAGATACATTTATTATGTAGACACAAACAGAATAACAAAAGGTTAAATAAATGTGGGGATGCAGTGGGGTGGGAGAGGTGAGCAGCATCAAGGACTGACTGGCAGATATGGCAAATTTCCTGCCTGACCAGCAATACTGCCCCACATGACTGACTGCTGGGAGACTTCATTTAAATTAATTTAAGTACCTTTGAGGTCCACTGTACTAAAGGCAAAATTTACGACTTGTGGGCTGGAATTGTGTGTAACCTCTTGGAGGAGAAGTGGTGGGGGTATGATGTAAGGCCTGGGAATTAAGGGCTATACTGAAAATATGCCAGGCAAGAATGAACTTTTAGGATAAGTGTGAAGTAGATTTTTTGGGGAATACCTAGGGAGAGGTTAATGCAAATTTCACACCTCTGGTTATGCAGAAATCCAGGCTTTTGAAGATATGTCCTGAGGTGTGGGTCTTTGCTGATTACCTGTTCCCAGACAGTAGCAGGTTTACAATGGCACCAGGCCCTCACTGGGAAGGGGCCTATTATGGACTTGGGGTCTGGCCCCTTGCCCGGGTCAGCCCAGCACCAAGGCCCTGCTGTGTGAGCAGCTCGAAGCCAGCAGGTCCCACTCGCCTGTAGGGGGCTCGCCGACGAGCAGCTGGTCTCCGTTATGTGGTCTGGGAAGGGCTGCTGGCCGGTGGGTGCAGCTGTGGGGCTCTCGGGAGTCACGTCCCAGGGATATGCCCTGCTCCCCAGTGTGGCTCCAGCTCTGAGCAGTGTCTGCTGTCTGCAACCCAGGGGACCCTACCTGCGTACCCAGGAGCCAAGCCACCTGGGACCAGCGCAGAGGCTGGCTGTCTCAGCCAGTTTGTGGTGGGGGAGCAGAACAGGGGCTCAGCCAGGCCCCACGAGGCAAGTAGGTCCAGAGGGAACGCAACCTGGCCAGGCCTGGCTCCAGCTCAGCTGATCACACTGATCCTGAGGATCCACATCCGGTGACCGGCCCCAGCCGCACCGCCAGCTCAGCCCAGCGGACACAATCACCTCCCAGCAGGGCTGGTGAGTGCAGCTGGGCATGGGGGAGTGCGTCTCTGGGGGGGTGCTGGGCAGTGCAGGAGGTCTGTGCATGTTGGGGTGCTGGGCATAGGAGGATCTTTGGAAGGGGCACTAGGCAGTGGGGAGGGAAGGTCTGTGTGTGTTGGGGTGCTGGGCAGTGGCAGGGGGTCTGTGTGTGTTGGGGTGCTGGGCAGGTGTGGTGGTGGGGCTGTGGAGAGGTACAGGGGGTATGTGTCTGTGGGTGGGCGAGTGAGCAGAGGTGGTGGTGTGGTGTTGCTGGGCATAAGGAGTTAGGGCGGCGCTCTGGCAGCACAGGGCCAGCATGCGTCTGGTGGCTGCCAGTTTGTAAACTGGGAGCTCAAATTCAGCTGGGCGGAGTAGGGCTACCCCCGCCACGCCGAGGCCCATTGCAGCCGGCCAGCCCCTTACTCCGGGGGCTAACCCCCCTCTCACACACTATGCCCCTTTGCTTCCATGGGGGCCCACAAATATGTTTGGTGCCAGGCCCACAAAGGTTAATCTGGCCCTCTTTCCAGAGGGTGGAGATCGAAGGCCTGAGCTGTTTAAAGAAATGGCTGAACTGCCCAGCCTGGGTTCTAGTTGAATCTGAAACAGTTATGAACCTGGAACCAAGGTGAAAACCCAGTTGTGGGTTTTGAAGAACTGACACTACCACAGCACGCTGGAGTTAGGGCTGACCTCCAGTAAGCTTTTTAGCATGCACGTAGGTTGTGTTGCTTTTCTGTAAATTTTTGACTTTAAAAATAAATGTGCTTGCTTAGAAAGTTGTGTGGTAATTAACAACTGTGAGCAATACGCTGGTCAAACCTCTGGAGAGAAAGCAAAGTGCACGTGCTGGCCTGTTCAGGCAGCCTGGCTTGCTGGAGAGATCAGTGTGGGCATGGAACCATGCAGCCTGGAAGAACCCTAATCAGGATGAAATGAGACATGCATCTGTGCCTAAGAGAGGGGATGGCTGTGAGCTGGAAATCATTAAGTGGCTGTCTTCAAGGGACCCTGGAGTGGGAATACAGGTCCCAGTTACCCTGAAACTGACAATTGCATCATTTTTCTATACAGTGCCTAGTATGTTTTTGGCATTACTGTAATATTAATAAGAAGTGTTCATTAGCAAGACAAGGTGGGTGAGGTAATACATATTTTATTGGACCAATTTCTGCTGGGAGAGAGACCAGCTTTCGAGCTTACACAGAGCTCTTCTTTCAAATATATTGATTTCAATTACAACACACAATACAAAGTGCTCACTTAATATTATTATTTTTGATTACAAATATTTGCACTCTAAAAATGATAAAAGAAAAAGTATTTTTCAATTCACCTCATACAAGTACTGTAGTGCAATCTCTTTATTATGAAAGCGCAACTTACAAATGTAGATTTTTTTTGTTATATAACTGTACTCAAAAAACAAAACAATGTAAAGTTTTAGAGCCTAAAAGTCCACTCAGTCATATTTCTTGTTCAATCAATTGCGAAGACAAACACATTTGTTTACATTTACGGGAGATAATGCTGCCTGCTTATTATTTATGTCACCTGAAAGTGAGGACAGGCTTTCGCATGGCACTTTTGTAGCTGGCATTGCAAAGTATTTACATATGATATGCTAAATCCAGATGCCAGATATGCTAAACATTCGTATGCTGCTTCATGCTTCAGCCACCATTCCAGAGGACATACTTCCATGCTGATGGACTCATTAAAAAAAATAGTGTGTTAATTAAATTTGTGACTGAATGCCTCGGGGGAGAATTGTATGCCTCCTACTCTGGTTTACCTGCATTCTGCCATATATTTCATGTTATAGCAATTTCAGATGATGACCCAGCACATTTTCACTGCAGATTTGACAAAACACAAAGAAAGTACCAATGGGAGATTTCTAAAGATAGCTAAAGCACTCGACCCAAGGTTTAAGAATGTGAAGTGCCTTCCAAAATCTGAGAGAGACTAGGTGTGGAGCATGCTTTCAGAAGTCGTAAAAGAACATTCCTATGTGGAACCCGAACCACCAAAAAAGAAAATCAACCTTCTGCTGATAACATCTGACTCAGATGATGAAAATGAACATGCAGTGGTCTGCACTGCTTTGGACTGTTATTGAGCAGAACCCCGCAGCAGCATGGACGCATGTCTTCTGGAATGATGGGTTTAAGCATGAAGGGACATAAGAATCTTTAGGGTATTTGGCATTTATATATCTTGAGACGCTGGCTACAACAGTGCCATGTAAATACAATATCACCTGACAGTGAGAACAGGCAAACAAGAAGCAGGCAGCATTATCTCCCATAAATGTAAACAAACTTGTTTGTCTGAGCGATTGGCTGAACAAGAAGGAGGACTGAGGGGACTTGTAGGCTCTAAAGTTTTACATTGTTTTGTTTTTGAATGCAGGTTTTCGGGGTTTTTTTTTTTTTTTTTTTACATAGTTCTACATTTGTAAATTCAACTTTCATGATAAAGAGATTGCACTACAGCACTTGCAATGGGGAAATTGAAAAATACCATTTATTCTGTTTTTACAGTGCAAATATTTGTAATTTAAAATAAATATGCATTAAGCACTGTACATTTTGTATTCTGTGTTGTAACTGAAATCAATGTATTTGAAAATGTAGAAAACATCCAAAAAGATTTAAATAAATAGTATTCTTTTATTGTTTAACAGCATGATTAATCACGATTAATTTTTTAAATCACGATACATTTTTTTAATCACTTGGCAGCCTTAATAATGATAGTATGCTGCTTTGAGATTGAAGTCAGGAGTGAAATAAAAACAAAGGATACTTTCAAAGATCTTATTTAAGAAATGAAGTGTACAAGTCACATTATAGTATTCCTGAAAGCAGGACATCAGGGATCTCCACTAAGATCCAAAACAGCTTCATGTCCATTTCTCAGCTGAACATTTTACAGCAAAAAAAGGTAAGAGGTTCAATAGCCTTTCCTATCATGATGCAGATGCTTCTTCCAAATAATAAAATGGATCTGTAACCAGATTGCCCAGCTTTCAGAGCATCTTGGCAGCCCTTTTCAGGTCTTGAACTTTATGAATATTCTGTATACATGTATAAAGTGTTAGTAATCTGAACCACTTGGAAAGGAGTTATCCTATTAAGAGGCTGATGTGTCCAGTGGCTGTCTGTGCATCAAGCACACTTTGGCACAGTTTAAAAGAAAACTGAAAACTAAGCGTTGGTGAGACAGAATGAGCAGCTGAAACAGAGGAAATATCAAATATTTCAGCTAGACGAGACTAGAAACCAGGACTCCTCAATTCTATTCTCAGCCCTGCAACTACTTTTTCTGTTACCTTTATGTGTACCTGTACATACCAATAGTTATCTGGAACACTGTTATACAGACAGGATAGGCAGTAGTGGATTAACTATTGTTTTATAACTTGGTTTCAGTTTATATTGAGCACAACAGCTGTGTTAAAGTCCTGTCCCAGACATTTAGGAAGTGGTTGTTGGGTTGGTGGTTTTTTAAACTTTTGACTGATCAGTTCCCATCAGTGACTCGTTTGCTCTCTGCCTCTGTCTGCAAAAGAACTGCTTTCAGTTTTGTATTTAGTCATGTTGTGTGTTATATTAAGAATACAAGAATGGCCATACTGGATTAGACCAATGGTCCATCTAGCCCAGTATCCTGCTTCTGACAGTGGCCAATGCAGGGTGCTTTAGAGGGAATGAATAGAACAGGCAATTGAGTGACCACTCCCAGCTTCTGGCAATCAGAGGCTAGGGACACCCAGAACACAGCATTGCATCCCTGACCATCTGGGCTAATGGCCACTGATGGATCTATTCTCCATGACATTATCCAATTCTTTTTTGAACACCACTATAGTTTTGGCCTTCACAACATGCGCTGGTAACGAGTTCCACAGGTTGACTGTGCATTGTGTGAAGTACTTCCTTTTTGTTTGCTTTAAACCTGCTGCCTATTAATTTCATTGGGTAATCCTTGGCTCTTATGTTATGTGAAGGAGTAAATAAAGACCTCTGTTATATCCCCTTTTACTGATCTCTTTTCCAAGCTGAAAATTCAGTCTTTTTAATCTCTCCTTATATGAAAGCTGTTCCATACCCTTAATCATTTTTGTTGCCCTTCTCTGTACATTTTCCAATTCTAATATATCTTTCGTGAGATGGGACAAGCAGAACTGCATGCAGTATTTAAGGTGTGGCCAGATCATGGATTTATATAGTGGCATTATGATATTTTCTGTCTTATTTTCTTTCCCTTCCCTAATGGTTCCTAACATTGTTAGCTTTTTTGACTGCTGCTGCACATTGAACAGATGTTTTCAGAGAACTATCCACAATGACTCCAAGATCTCTTTCTTGAGGGGCAACAGATAATTTAGATCCCATCATTGTGTGTTTAGCTGGGATTATGTTTTCCAACGTGCATTACTTTGCATTTATCAACACATTTATCATCTGCCATTTTGTTGCCTAGTCCACCCAGTTTTGTGAGATCCCTTTGTACCTCTTCACAGTCTGCTTTGGACTTCATGAATAAGGCTACAATTTAATCATGGTTATTTTTAGCAAAAATCATGGACAGGTCATGGGCAAGACCTTAAATTTATACCATAAATACCTGATTAAATCTTTTTGGGGAGGGGGGGGAAGCCCAGGGGTCCTGCTGCTGCTTCAGCCGGCGCCGAGGAGGGGAGGCCCTGGGATCCCGCTGCCGCTTCGACCACTGCCATGGAGGAGGGAAGCCCCGGGGGGCCAGCTGCTGCTCTGGACATCTCAGGACTGCTGACAGGAGCCACCAAGATGCAGCTGATCCCACTCCCTCGGGACCGCTGGTCAGGTGGTCTCCGGGGTCAGCTGCACTGGCTGCTGCTCAGGGGGTCCCTGGGGCTAGCTGCCAGGACCACCAGAGCAGCAGCCGGTGCAGCTGGTCCCAGGTTGCTCCAGCAGCACCTGATACGGCTGGCTGCAGAGCCACTCCAGCAGCGGCCACTGTGGCTGTCCCCATGGCCGCCTGAGCAGCTGGTCCTGGGGCTTCTGGGGAATCCATGACTTCTACAACCTCTGTGACAAACATGGAGCCCTGATCATGAATAATTTTGTATCATCTGCAAATTTTGCCACCTCACAGTTTATTCATTTTTCCAGATCATTTATGAGTATTGTTAGGATATAGATATTCAGGCCTGTCTGTAAAGGCCTGTACTCTAAGAATTTAGGCTTATTCTTATCACTTGGCTAGTTATAGAGATATAAAAGAAAGAATCAAAATCACTGTCTGCCAGTGTAAGGTCCTTCTCTTACTGTGACAGTCTGAGGCCCTGTTCTTAGGCTAAGACCTTTGGCTAAGCAACCGAGGCAGTCATAAGCTGGGAAGCGACAGGTCACCTCCTCACATTCCAAACTAGTCACATTGAAATAAGGTGCTATTGGGCTGTTAGGAATACAGTCCTGTCCTGATAGTGCCTATCTCCTCCAGAGAAAGGGAAGTGCTTAGAAAATGTAAAAGGAAACTTAGTTTGATAGCATCCTGTCTGGCAAGAACTCACTTATCAATAGCTGGGATGTGAAACCCTCATTTCTGTGTTTGTTCTATCACTGTAGTCCCCATTTCCCCATTGTTTGTCTGTATAATCTCGGTCTGGTTCTGTGATTGTTTCTGTTTGCTGTATAATTAATTTTGCTGGGTGTAAACTAATTAAGGTGGTGGGATATAATTGGTTAAATAATCATGTTACAATGTTAGGATTGGTTAGTTAAATTTCAGGAAAATGATTGGTTAAGGTATAGCTAAGCAGAACTCAAGTTTTACTATATAGTCTGCAGTCAGTCAGGAAGTGAGTGGGTGTGGGGTGGGGGAAATGGGAACAGGGAATGGGGGTCGGGAAATTGGAATCATGTTTGGCTAAGGGCAGGAATGGGAACAGGGACACAGGTGTAAGCCTCTGTGGTGTCAGAGCTGGGAAGGGGGACACTAAGGAAGGAAACTGGAATCATGCTTGCTGGAAGTTCACCCCAATAAACATCGAATTGTTTGCACCTTTGGACTTCGGGTATTGTTGCTCTCTGTTCATGCAAGAAGGACCAGGGAAGTAAGTGGGTGAAGGAATAAGCCCCCTAACAAGTATGTTGAACAGCACTTGTTCTAGTATAGACCCCCCAGGAGAACACCACTATTTACCTCTTTCCATTATGAAAGCTGACCATTTATTCCTACCTATTTCCTGTCTTTTAACCAGTTACTGATCCATAAGGACGGACCTTCCCTCTTATCCTATGACCGCTTACTTTGCTTAAGAGCCTTGGGTGAGAGACCTTGTCAAAGACATTCTGAAAGTCCAAGAACACTATTCACTGGATCTCCTTTGTCCACGTTTGATGACTCCCTCAAAGAATTCTAATCGATTCGTGAGGCATGATTTCCCTTTACTAAAGCCATGTTGACTCTTCCCCAACAAATTGTGTTCATTTGCATATCAGATAATTCTGCTTCCTACTACAGTTTCAACCAATTTGCCTGACACTGAAGTTAGGCTTGCTGGCCAATAACTGCCAGGACTTTCTCTGGATCCTTTTTAAACATTGGTGTCACATTAGCTACCCTTCAGTCACATATTACAGAAACTGATTTAAATGATAGGTTACATACCACAGTTGTTACTTCTGCAATTTCATATTTGAGTTCCTTTAGAACTCTTTGGTGAATACCATCTGTTCCTGGTGACTTATTACTGTTTAATTTATCAGTTTGTTCCAAAACCTCCTCTACTGACACCACAATCTGCCACAGTTCCTCAGATTTGTCACCTAAAAAGAATGGCTCAGGTATGGGAATCGCTGCAGAGGATGTGAGGGAGAAGACTGATGCAAGAAATTCACTTAACGTCTCCACAGTTCTTCCTTGAGTGCTCCTGTAGCACCTCGATCATTCAGTGGCCCTACTGATTGTTTGGCAGGCTTCCTACTTCTGATGTACTTAAATTTTTTGCTGTTAGAATCTGAGTCTCCATTCTCTTCCTAGATATTATGATTCTTCTTCACAAGTTATTATTTTGGGTACTAATAATCTTGATGTTGATTTTCCCCCTTCCATTGTGAATGATTCACAACCACTTTGCTTCTATGGTGTGTTTTTTATTTCATCAAAAAATGAACTGCTACTCTTCCCACCACCACCCCCAACAGCTAGTTCATTTGCAAGTTTTCATGACTTTGCACATTCATTTATAATCTAATATGTTTATATCTCATTGCCCAAAAAGTGTTTACTTTTGATATTCCTCCTATTCCCATCAAAAATACCAATGCCTGTGGACCCCCGCAACACATACCCGCCCCCCCTCCAAACCCCTGATCAGGATGTGGAAGAGGTTTTATGATTCACAAAATATCTATCAACTTAGACAAGCTTTGACATAAGCACATATAATGCAGTATATATTAAGTACTAAACAAAGTAAGGGCTTGTCTATACAGGGAGGTTAGTGCAAAGTAAGTAGGGTGTAAATTTTAAATACCATAGCTATTCCGCACTAACTTCTCTGTGTGGACTGTCTTGTTCTGCACTAAAAGAGTGTCTTTTCGTTGATTAGATTAATTCACTTTCTAAGCAGTAACTATTTTGCACTAGTTACTCCGGGATTCCTCCACTCCCCCAGACAAACCTTAAATGCTTTTAAGGCAACAGCTGTATAAGCATCAAGAGCTGAAAAGCTTACAATCTCAAGAGGCCTTGGGTGATATTCAGAGGACAACTGTATCAGAAAGCCAAGCCACTACAATAACTTCTTAGTCTTGGAACACAACGTAAATAATGACAATTCAGAGATAAGAAACTGCACCTCGCCAATGTAAACAAAAGACACTGATACTGAGGTCAGTAACACAAGTGACTTGCACTACTTGCAGAGTAGTTAAATAGTCACTGCACAGTCTGTACAGTCAACAAATTACCCTAAAGTTAAAATGATAGATTATTGTCCTAAGCAAACAGGGTGAAAAGTGCAACAAGTCTTCCTATTACAGCTCTGAAAAACAAGGTGTGCGAAGGAGGATTTGTTACTTCCTGCCACCAGTAACTGAGTTAGATGCAGCATTTTATTGAACTATTGCAAGCAAATAATGCAAGTTATGAATCAGCAATAAAAAAACCAGTCATTAAAAATGCTGTATTTTAATATTGAGAACATGAGACAACACTAGTAACAGGATATAATTAACTAAACAATGTACTCAGCAATGTACTCTTCATACACCACAAAACACTTACATATTCTTCTTCAGTTTCCTGTACGAAGAAAGCTTCTCCATTGTCACCCAGCTTCATATGAAGATCAACTGTGTCTCCGTTAATTTCTATATCAATCTGTGGGAGCAAAGACAATTTAATGTAGAGAATCTTCCACACAGCAAAAAACACAAATATTTACCTTAAGACTGATTCCTCTCTGATTATTTTTATATCAATGCCTCCATTCCACTTTATGATCCCCACTTCAACTCCAGGCTTCTCCCAAGACGGTCATACCTCCCTCTTTGTGCTCTCTTACCCCACAAAAGAAGTCGGTGCTTTTTTTTTTTTTTTTTTTTTAGGAAGTAGACAGATTGAGACTAGACATGTTTAGCTGGAAACATGCTTAACTACCTTACTTAATTGGAGCTCAGCACCTGGCTGATACCTCCAGCTGTGGGCTCCAGCTGTCAATACCCCACTTCAGTTGGTGGAAGCGCTCCTGGTGAGGACGCGCAGCGCTGACAGAAGGAACGAAGTGTGGGTGTGAACCACCACTTTAATTACTGTGGAAGCTGTACGTCAACTTAAGTCGACTTAATTCTGTAGTGTGGTCAAGCCTGGGTGAGGGTCAGAATGCTGGGTGGCAGATATTCTGGAGCGTAAACTATTTATCCTTTAAAAGCTTGGTTCCTTATTTTATGTAATATCAGCCATATTACTCCTCTGGGCAGGAGTTTTAACTATTACTTTTTGAAGCTCAGTTAATGCTGCTACTGGTTGTACTGCTTATATGGCAGGGGAGACAAGACACATGACTCCCAATTTTCCATCATATTTCCAGTGTAAAATGTCATACAAAGGTATTCCAAGTTAGACTAATTGCAGGTGGGAGGGGTAAGAGACTACCCTACTTGCCCAGATCCATGAACTCCAAAATAAGAAAGCAAAAATAGAAGTATGTATCAAATTTGTTTTAGGACCTAGGACTAAAGTTTTAAGAGTAAATGCCTCAGCATTTTATATTGTTTTCCTATGGAGAAATCCTAGGCAGCAAAGTTAATTCCAGCCAAAAACATTCAAACAGAATAGGAAACTTCAACATTCAAATCAAGACTATTCATGTTGTGGATGTGAATCCACCTATTTTGTGGCAACTGGACATTCATTTAGCTTAACCCACTCAAAGATATGTAGTTTTGGAGGTTATATTCCCAGTATTTGTCACAAGGACATACAATGGGCTTGTGTTACTGTTCAAAAAGTTGCAGTCATAGGATATTTGCACACGTTGAAAGTCTGGATATCACAAATCTGTTTCTATTTAGTTCCTTTGCCTTGTTAGGGGCACTTGACAGCCTATAACAAATATGGCAGCTAGTACAGATATTACCAGGAAGATGTAGTTTTAGGTTACACACACAACAGGAGTAAGATTAACATGGAAAAAACCTTGACACTTATAAGACAGAACCATCCTCAATGTGATAGTGAACTTACACTTGGAATGCTTACTGGTTAACAGTGGTGTATGATGAAGCCAGTAGTAAAGAAAAAAACATTTACTAAACTTGTTCAAGATATGTTGCACATGTTCATTCCATATTTGGTGTGCGCATGCACAGTCACCAAAAATTTTTCCCTCAGTGGTATCCATTGGTTCAGTTCTAGCACCCTCTGGTGCCCTGCACTCATGTGCCGGTAGAAGAGGTCCATCTGACCCACATCCTCAGTTCCTTTTTGCCAGCCAATTCTGACAGAGTAGGAGGGTGGGTCATGGAGTGGACATGTGCAACACATCTCAAAAAACAACTTATGAAAAGGTTAATAACTTTTTTTTATTTCTTTGAGTGCTTGCACATGTCCATTCCAAGCTAGGTGGCTCCCAAGCATAGGAGGTAGGATCAGAATTCATGGACATGCGGACTGCAACACAGTTCGACCAAACCCCAGCATCATCTTTAGCTTGCTGGATGATTGCACAGTGGGACAAAAATGTAGGTACCAATGACCAAGTCCCCGCTCTGCAGATGTTCTGGATCGGGACCTGGTCCAGGAACACCACTGAGGAAGCTTGCGCCCTTATAGAATGGGCCATCACTATAGCCAGTGGTGGGATCCTCACCAGCTCATAGAATGTGCAGATACAAGATGTTATCAAGGATGAAATCCTCTGAGCTGAAATAGGAAGGCCCTTCATCCTATCCACTACTGCCACAAAAAGCTATGTGAATCTACAGAACAGTCTTGTCGTCTCAATACAGAAAGCAAGGGCGCGTCTAATGTCCAGGATGTGGAGACGTTGCTCCTCTCTGCTTGGGTGTGGTTTTGGAAAGAAAACAGTCAGGAAAATAGCCTGAAATTGCAAAAACTCCTTCTGGAGGAACGCAAGATGAGCACAAAGCTGTACCTTGTCCTTAAAAAAGGCCATGTACGTGGGTTCTGACATAAGGGCCCTGATCTCTGAAACCCTCCTTGCCGAAGTGATAGCCACCAGAGAGGTCACCTTCCAGGAAAGATATAACAAGGGGCATGTTGCCAGTTGCTCAAATGGGGGGCCTGAGAGTTTTGACAAGACCACGTTTAGGTCCCACAGTTTGATGAGCTCCCAAATCTGTGAGTAGTCTTTCTAGGCCCTTGAGAAAACAAGTGGTCATCTCATGCGAGAAAACCGACTGATCACCCACTGAGATGTTCAACACCAAAATCACTGCCAGGTATACTTTAACTGATTAAATTGCCAAATCTTGCTATTTCAGATGTAGCAAATACTCTAGAACAGTCTGCAGTGACGATCAGATGGGTGAGAGAACTGGCTGGGAAGACCAAATGGAAAAACACACTTCCATTTGGCAAGTTATGTAGCTCTGGTAGAAGGCTTCCTGCTACATAGCAGAACCTAGCAGACTTGCTCCAAACAGATCAGCTCCTCGGGATGTAACCATGGAGCTTCCAAAGCGGTCAGGTGGAGGGTGTTGAGGTTTGGGTGGAACACTCGACCGTGGTCCTGGGATATCAGGTCTGGGAGAAGAGGAAGCAGCATTGGAGTTGTTATGGAAAGGCCTAGCAGATGGCGAACCTGTTCTGGTGGGGATAGGCTGGGGCTACGAGAATGACTTCTGCTTAAGATCAAGTGGGACAGAGCATGACAGTGCACGAGAGGAATGGGGACGGAATGCACAGAACAGTTTCCCCATCCAAGGGAGCAGGAAAGCATCCATGAGTGAGCCTGGTCTGTGGCCTTGCAGGGAGCAGAACTGGTGACACTTCCTATTCTGGCAAACAGGTCTACCTGGGGAGTCTCCCATCGCTTGAAAACCACCCTTACTAAATCGAAGTGAAAGGACCACTCAAGGTGACTGGAGAAAGACCTGTTGAGTGATCTGTCAGCTTGTTTCGGGCTCCCAGAACATGAGACGCCTCGAGGTGGATCGAATGCATTATGCAGAACTCCCACAAGCAGATAGCTTCCTGGCACAGAGAGGAAGAGCAAGCCCCTCCCTGCCTGTTGAGGTAAAACATGGCTGCCATAATGTCTGTGAGCACTAGCACGTTCTTGTTTGCGATGTGGGGTAAGAACACTTGACAGGCCAGGCTGACCACTCTTAGCTCCCTGATGTTTATATGTAGGGAGAGCTCCTCTGGGGACCACAGGCCCTGTGTCTTGAGGTGCCCTAGGTGAGCTCTGCATCCTAAAGTTGACACATCCAAAACTAGGGATAACAAGGGCTGGGTCCTGGCAAAGGGGATGCCTGAGCGGACCAACAGAGGGTCCTTCCACCAGTCGAGGGAGGCAAGGACCAGGGCAGGAAATACGAGAACTAAGTGCAGGTGATGGCAGCTCGGTGAGTACACTGAGGCCAGCCATGCTTGAAGGGGTATGACGTGTAGCCTTACATGCTGCACTACGTATGCGCACATGGCCATGTGGCTTAACAATCTGATGTAGAAGTGGGCTGTCATGAGTATGTGGGCCTTGACTTGCACTATCAATGACCCCATTGCCTGAAAACAGATTTCTAGAAGGAAAACCCTGCCTGGGAGGAACTGCGCACAGCTCCAATAAACTTTATTCTCTGCACCAGGGTAGACTTCTGCTAGTTTATAAGCAGGCCCCACACCTGAAAGATCAATTAAAGGATACTGGTCTCCACTTGGGCCCAGGCAGCCCTTGACCAACCAATCATCAAGGTACACATAGACTTGTATCCCTTTTCTTCTGCCATGCATTTCGTGAACACCCTCACAGCTGACAAAAGGCCAAATGGGAGAACCACAAATGGTAATGAATCTGGTTTACAGTGAACTTGAGGACCTCCTGCGGCCTTGGAAAATCGAGACACTGAAAAAAGCATCTCAAGTCGAGGGCAGCATACCAGTCCCCCAGATCCAGGGAGGGGATGATGGTGGCCAGACAGACCATGCGGAACTTCAGCTTCTCAAGGTAGCCACTGAGATGGTGCAAATCTAAAATAGGTCAGACCTGTCCCCCTCCCCCCATTGGCCTTTGGAATTAGGAAATATCGGGAGTAAAACCCCTTCCCTCTTAAGTCCCAAGGAACCTCCTCCACAGCTCCCATTCAAAGGCTGTCATGTGATTTAAAAAAAAAAAATCAATCGTGATTAATCACACTGTTAAAACAATAGAATACCATTTATTTACATATTTTTGGATATTTTCTACATTTTCAAATATATTGATTTCAATTACAACACAGAATACAAAGTATACTGTGCTCAATTTATATTTGATATCAAATATTTGCACTGTAAAAAACCCCACAAAATAGTATTTTTCAATTCACCTAATACAAGTACTATAGGACAATCTCTTTATCATGAAAGTTGAACTTACAAATGTAGAATTATGTACAAAAAAACCTGCATCCAAAAATAAAACAATGTTAAACTTTAGAGCCTACAAGTCCACTCAGTCCCATTTCTGGTTCAGCCAATCACTCAGAAATATATGGCGAAATGCAGGTGAAACAGAGCAGGAAACATACAATTCTCCCCCAAGGAGTTCAGTCACAAATTTAATTAACGCTTTTTTTTTTTTTTTTTTTTTTTTTAAATGAGTGCCATAAGCATAGAAGCATGTTCTCTGGAATGGTGGCTGAAGCATGAAGAGGCATACGCATGTTTAGCATATCTTGCACGGTAAATACCTTGCAGTGCTGGCTACAAAAGTGCCATATGGATGCCTATTCTTTTTCAGGTAACACTGTAAATAAGAAAACGGACAGCATTATCTCCCGTAAATGTAAACAAACTTGTTTATCTTCGCAATTGGTTGAACAAGGACTGAGCGGACTCATAGGTTCTAAACTTCTACATTGTTTTGTTTTCGAGTGCAGTTATGTAACAAAAAAAATTGTACTTGTAAGTTGCACTTTCACAATAGACTGCACTACAGTACTTGTATGAGGTGAACTGAAAAATACTATTTCTTTTCTTTCTCATTTTAGTGTGCAAATATTTGTAATAAAAATAATATAAAGTGAGCACTGTACACTTTGTATTGTGTTGTAATTGAAATCAATATATTTGAAAATGTAGAAAAACATCCAAAAATATGTAATACATTTCAACTGATGTTCTATTAACAGTGAGATTAAAACGGCGATTAATCATAATTAATTTTTTAAGTCACGATTCATTTTTGAGTTAATCGCGTGAGTTAACTGCGATTAAATCAACAGCCCTACTTAAAAATCTATCTTTCTGTAGTTAATAAGCTTATTTTAATGTTTTATCCTTCCCAGTGAGTTTGTCTGAAGTGATTGGGAATCTGCTCAGATTACAAAGGATAGTGCATATCCTTTGACGAAGTGTCAAACTAATTAATGAGGTTGCATTGTTCAAGAAAAGATCTTGAGCAGTGTAAGACAGTATATTTCTGGGGTGCAAGGCTGTGGGCTGGAGGGGGATTTGCTTGTGTCTCCCACTATATATTTCATGAGTGGCTTGGAGAGAATTCATTCAATTTAGCTGGGTATGTCCCTGCATGTTGTTGGCTGAGTGATCGCAGCACCTGGAGGGTTTGCTCCTTATCACTAGCACAGCATTGAGAGAGAGAGCCCAGATAGAAGAGTTAAGGGGGCATAACGGTCCCACAGCTCCAGATTGCACCCTGGGGGTGTGTCACTAATATAAAATTACATACGGTAGTTAAGTGCAAAGCTGACTGTAAAAGTTACAAAGAAATCTCACAGAACTGAGTAACTAGGCAATAATTGGCAAATGAAATTCAATGTTGATTAAGTACAAAGTACAGTAGAAGAGAGTTACAAACACCTCAGGAATGGAAGTTGTTCATAACTCTAAAAAGGTTTGTAACTCTGAACAAAATGTTACAAGGTTTTTTCCAAAACTGAAAACAGTTGTTTTTACAACTGAATATTGACTTAACACAGCTTTGAAACTTTACCATGCAGAAGAAAAATGCTGCTTTTAACTATTCTTAATTTAAATGAAACAAGCATGGAAACAGTTTCCTTACCTTGTCAAATTTTTTTTTTAAAAACTTTCAATTTTTTTAGTAGTTTACATTTAGTACAGTACTGTACTGCATTTGCTTTTTTTTTTTTTTTGGTCTCTGCTGCTGCCTGATTGCATACTTCAGTTCCAAATGAGGTGTATGGTTGACCTGTCTGTTCATAACTCTGAGTTACTACTCTAATGCATACTGGAAAACAATCCTAACATACATACAAAATGATGGGGTCTAAATTAGTTGTTACCACTCAAGAAAGACCTTTGAATCATTGTGGATAGCTCTCTGAAAACATCCGCTCAATGTGCAGTGGCAGTGAAAAAAGCTAACAATGTTAGGAACCAATACGAACGGACATAAAATAAGATTAAAAATATCAGAATGCCATTATATGACTCCATGGTATGCCCACATCTTGAACACTGTGTGCCGTTCTGGTTGCCCCATCTCAAAAAAAGAGTGAATTGGAAAAGGTACAGAGAAGGGCAACTAAAATAATTAGGGGTATATAACAGGTTCCATAGGAGGAGAGATGAAAAACTCTGGGACTGTTCAACTTAGAAAAAGAGATGACTACAGGGGGATATGCTAGACCTCTAGCAAATCATGAATTGTGTCAAGAAAGTGAATGGGGAAGTGTTATTTACTCCTTAATATACCACAAGAACTGGGGGTCACAATTAAATTATCAGGCAGCAGGTTTAAAACAAACATAAGGAAGTATTTCTTCACACAACATACAGTCAACCTGTGGAACTCATTGCCAGGAGATGTTGTGAAGGCCAAAAAATATAACGGAGTTCAAAAAAGAATTAGGTGAGTTCTTGGAGGATAGGTCCATCAGTGACAATTAGCCGAGATGGTAAGGGACACAACCCCATTCTCTGGGTGTCCCTAAACTTCTGATGGCGGATTGGATGCCAGGGGATGGCTCACTCAATACTTGCCCTGTTCTGTTCTTTCCCTCTGAGGCTTCTGGCACTAGCCACTGGGTGGATAGACCATGGTCTGACCCAGTATGGCAACTCTTACGTTTTCCAAGAGCTCCTCAGTTTTCCTTCCCGTCCTAACCCTAAAGATCTCATGTTGCAGTGTCCCCCCTCCCAGCTAAGATGGGGTAGACTCTACGACCTCCTAAACTAGTCAATACAGTGACTACAGTTGGCCAGAAGGGGTATGAAGCACTTCCTCCTTGTGTATCAGAGCCAGTCCCCTTTAAACAACAACAAAAGAAAATACACATTTAATAGTAAAAAGATGTCATTTGAGACAAACTGATAGGTTTGATTGAAGTGAGAGGAAAAACCCCTGAACATGTTAAGACTCTTTTGCAACTTTGATTGCTATAGAGAGTATTGATTACATTTCTTATAGCATCAAGAAAGTTACAGGGGGAAGAGAGTAATGACTAACAAATAAAAGTCCATAAGCATAAGTAATCTGCAATAACTGAGGTCCCAGTACTACAATATCAGCCATTTGATCCATGTTTCTTCAGCTAGCTGCACTGGGAAAACACCCCAAAAGTCTAAGGCCATGGGAAGACTATACATCCCTTGAGCTCATATTAAGTTTTCATAGCTCAGTGGATAGCTCTCAGAAATCCCATCTTTCCTTCCTGACCTTCACACGCTAATCTTTGCAGTGATCCATTCCTTATCAGATCACTGTGCAACCAAAGGATGTCTATTAGACCTCAAAACCATCAGCTTATACAGCCTGTGTATGAAAGCGTTCTGGCCTCAGCATTGCTGCAGGTTGTGCATGCATAAACAGAAAAAAATATATAATTTCTATTTTGTATATATATACACATTTTTTTTATTTTTTATTTCAAGTGATAGATCCATTCCCCAAGCCCATACCATTTGCTACACTTACCACTTTTTCCTTAGAACGCAGAACACCAAGCTTCCCAAATCGGACATGGAAAGGAGAACACTGGTATGTACCATCCTGCTGCCGAACCACAATTACGTCGATGCATCCTGAAAGAGTGGCCTGGTTAATGCCTTTATATAGCTCTTTCACAGTAACCAGAACTTGTCCTGCAAGCTGTCCCACGTAATTCATAGTCTGAGACTGCAAAAAAGGAAAAAATTTAAGTCAGATATTGGTACCAAATTTAATCTTGCAGTGTCATTTAATTGTCAACGAGTCTGTTTACTATAAGCACAAGTCTTTTTACAGGCACTCCACTGATTGAACTTTGAACTCCTCCCCAAAATAGAATGACAGTTTTCACATAGATATCAAAATGAGCCTATATTAAAGAATTTAAGCTAACCTATGAAAAACTATTTTAAAAGACAGACTTCTAATTTATGTTGTTTTCAATTCTGAAGGCCTAGATTCAAGTTTCCTGCTTAGCTTCCCAATGGAACCCAGTGTGGCTGTTTCATTCTCAGAGGACTGCATACATGAAAACCTTAATATTTTTAATACAATTGTTCAGACAATCTTTACTGAAGACAACAGTGTCACAGGTCAACACCACAACATATTGACAGAACTTTATGCAGAAACTTCTGGTGCCTCCACTATGTCTGGTTCTTCCTTCATTTTCACCATACTGATTTATCGACAAAATTTAAAAAAATTATTAGACTATGAAAGTTACTTAAATTCAGTGACTTATTTGGAGGCAAAGTGATGTAGAACAAAAGTGAAACAAAACCAAGGAAGACAGATAAGAAGTCTAGTTCTCTTCCTACACAAGATTAAACAACTGCCTTCTGAAGCGGAAGCTATATGATAACTGTACGTATTTCCTAGTAAAGTCACCACACATATGCAGTGCCAAGACTTCTCTCAACATAAAACATTCAACTTGTCAAACCCTTTCCAGAGCTTTTAGGGAAAGTGCTGCCACTCATCCGCAGCAGCAACCACAGAGTGCAATAAGAATTATTTCAGGCAGAAATAAATGGACAAGCAGCACCACTCTAAGGAAGTTTACACAGATGCCTCAATTCACTTTCGATAGAAAAAAGTTGAAACAGAAGACCGGGCATTATAGCTAGAAGTGACAACATGTCTGACACTTAAAAATTGAGACAATATATCTGAATTAAAAAATAGGTTGATGGTGGGATGGAAATTGTTGAAATTAATGTGACATATGTGAAACCAATGTGATATGTCATCATTTGCCAGCCCCTCTGCCATGTACAATGGCCAAACCGGACAGTCTCTATGTAAAAGAATAAATGGACACAAATCAGATGTCAAGAATTATAACATTCAAAAACCAGTTGGAGAACACTTCAATCTCTCTGGTCCTCAATTACAGACCGAAAAGTGGCAATTCTTCAACAAAGAAACTTCAAAAACAGACTCCAATGAGAGACTGATGAGTTGGAATTAATTTGCAAACTAGATACCATTAACTTAGGCTTGAATAAAGACTGGGAGTAGATGTGTCATTACACAAAGTAAAACTATATCCCCATATTTATTTACCCCCCTACTGTTCCTCACATGTTCTTGTCAACTGCTGGAAATGGCCCACCTTGATTATCACTACAAAAGGGTTTTTTTCCCCCTCTCCTGCTGGTAATAGCTCACCTTAAATCACTCTCGTAACAGTGTGTACGGTAACACCCATTGTTTCATGTTCTCTGTGTATATAAAATCTCCCCACTGTATTTTCCACTGCATGCATCCGATGAAGTGAGCTGTAGCTCACGAAAGCTTATGCTCAAATAAATTCGTTAGTCTCTAAGGTGCCACAAGTACTCCTTTTCTTTTTGCGAATACAGACTAACATGGCTGCTACTCTGAAACCTATTTAGGAAGGGTTAGGGGAGACCTGTGGATGCTTAGAGTCATGTCTGACAACAGGCTAAGTTTTAGCCATAACTAACAAAATTCCATGGGGTATTGCTTCACAAATGCAAAGTTGCCTTCACAAGTCCAAGATTAAAATCTTTCATTTTTAAAAAAGTTCTGCAGCATGGATTTGAACGGTGAGCACCAAAAAAAAATTATTATTGTGCATCACCTTAGAAGGCAATTGTTTAAAAGTTTACAGTTTCACATTGGGAGATAGGAACCAACTTCAGTCTTGTCAAAGACCTGACACTAATACTGTAAGTTTCCCTATAGACAATTTAAATCCACCACATTGGTAAAGGAATACTGAGAAATACACATTGTGTCCTTTCCCTGTGAAAACTAACTTCGAGTAGATTTATCAGAAAGTCACACACACCTATCTAGCTCATAGCACAGCCACCTTAAACTCTTTCTGTTTGAAGTACTCTTAGGAACTTTGATTATTAATGATAAGATTTACCAAAAATAAATAAATAAATAAAAAATAATTAAAAAAAGCCAAGAGATGTGGAAAAAAAAGTTGAGGTCTCTCAGCATTGTTTTATCAGGAGAAAGATAAGTTCAGTAATCAATTTCTAAAAGTTTCACAACATTGTATTGCTTTAAACAAAGAATTCTAAGGAAAAAAATATTTACTAGCTTTTCACCTGAGTTCAGAATCCTTCTGGTTGATCAAAATCCATATGTGGCTTCAGCCAATTTATCCTCCACTACCAAGAAGTTTGAAAAACTCTTAAAACTGGAGAGTTAGAGGGATGCCCACCATCTATCATGACCTAACTACTACAGTGACTGGTAATCTAGAACTGCTTGGATACAGAAAGTAGCAATTCTGGACCAGTGAAGACAGGGAGCAATAACATTTTACATTCCTCTCAAGCAACCTTGACTGATTTAAGAAGCAATTTTCACTGGATCCAAAAGGAGCTGCTTACTACATTGGGGGGCGGGGGGACACACAACACATTCACCACAACACAAGACTTAAAAGTGGTACTGAACTATGGGCTGGTTTACACTACATCGTTAGATCGATATTCGCTGCATTGGGTCGAATTTATAATTAGCTTGTCTACACTATAGAGAGCCCTTCCCGCTGATCTAAAGGGCTTTTAAAATCGACACCTGTTCACCTCAACGAGAAGAGTAGCACTAGATTCGACCTTCCCAGGTTGAATTAGGGGTAGTGTAGACACAGCACAGTGTATTTCCACTTGTTTGGCCTCTGGGAGGTGTCTGGACAGCACTCTGGACAGCACTTTCAACTCCACTGCACTTCAGTTAGGTAAACAGGAAAAGTCCCAGGAACTTTTGAATTTCATTTCCTGTTTGATCAGCGTGGAGAGCTCACCACCACAGCTGACCATCGCTGCCCAGGTACGGAAACATGCTCCAGCATGGAGCACACAGGAGACGCTGGATCTGATTGCTATGTGGGGAGACGAGTCTGTACAGGCAGAGCTCCGAACCAGGAGAAGAAATGCTGACATCTATGCCAAAAATCACACAGGGCATGGGGGAAGAGGAGGAGGAGGAGAAAGCAATTCACAGTTTCATGAAAGTGACCGTACACATTCAAAAGTTATGCAGCCACTGTTCCTCATCCCAGTCCTGCATCACAATAATGGTCCCATCAGTCTGTGCTTGTTTCCCTGGGCCAGAAGCAGTATTCCATTGTGTCAACAAGTCCAGCTGCCACTGCCACTATGTGCGAACTGCTCCGTTTCATGGCTTCCAGCACAGCTATTTGCATGGCATCACATACTTCTGAGTGGCTGCTCCTGGCTATGCTCTGCAAATACCGCAGGACGATGCGCAAGGTGTTTGTGATGCTCACAACAACAGCACACAGTTGAGCGGGTTCCATGCTTGCTGAGCTATGGCATCTGCACAAGTAACCCAGGCTTAGGCATGAAAATGATGGTTTGCCATTGCTTTCAGGGAGGGAGGGAGGAGCCAAGTGCATCATGGGAGGCTGACAATATGTACTGAAAACACTTCACGAAAATGTTTTTGTCCCATCAGGCATTGGGAGCTTAACTCAGAATTCCAATCGGGAGCAGGAACTGTGTATCACTCTGTGAGTTGATGCTACCCATGGTAGTGGGGATGCGCTCGGCCGACGGAATGTACACAGTGGGGACATACACCATTGATTTTGTAAAATCGGAGGCTACAGGTCAACTTTAAAAAATTCAACCTAATTTTGTAGTGTAGACAAGCCTAAGAAGCGGGGGGGGGGGGGGGGGAAGCAAACGCACAGCAGCATGACAGAATTATGGAGACCAACATGCTGCTGCAATAAAGCAGCTTGCAGAATCTCTTCTGAAAATAAGCATTTTTGCTACCTTACTATAGAAATATCAGTAGAATTATGTTTATAAAACAGCGGATGTAATACTGAAGGTCATGAAGAACATCTATCAAAATTGAAAGCCACTCAACTATCTTTGTTATATATGAATTGTACAGTTTGTTTTTTAAATAAGCTGCAAATCAGGTATTTAAGTTACAAGTGCAAAAAAGAGACTATGTTTCAGAGGTCAGGCTCTTAGGAATGGCTTGTTTGGAGTAATGAAAATTAGTTATTTTAGAAGATCAAAATTGTGACATTAAATTGATCAAGTAGGGGGTCAAGCACATACCTGAGAACGTATAGCTGCCCGGAGTCTCAATATGTCAAGAGGACCATGGGTGTGACGGGTTGGATCACAGAAAACCCCTTGGGAATTGCCAACTGATGTGCTGTTTGATGTGATGTGCTGATGTGCCAACTGATGTACCCCTGAGCCCGTTTCCCCTGGCAGCTTGGGACTTCAGTGTCCTGCCTGGCTTGAGCCATACACGTTAGCCAGCTGCAAACTCAGGTCTGCACCACATCCCCTAAAAGCTGCAGGATTAACTGAAAACAGCTTAAGAAGTATTCCTGTCTGTAACACTTAGATGCCCAGCTCTCAATGGGGTCCAAACCCCAAATAAATCCATTTTACCCTGTACAAAGCTTATACAGGGTAAACTCAAATTGTTCACCCTCTATAACACTGATAGAGAAATATATACAGCTGTTTCCCCCCCACCCCCCGGTATTAATACATACTCTGGGTTAATTAATAAGTAAAAAGTGATTTTATTAAATCCAAATACAAAAAGTAGGCTTTAAGTGGTCCCAAGTAATGACAGACACAACAAAATGAATTACCAAGCAAAATAACACACGCAAGTCTATGCCTAATATAGTAAGAAAGTGATTACAGATGCAATCTCACCCTCAGAGATGTTCCAGTAAGCTTCTTTTACAGGTTAGCCTCCTTCTAGTCTGGATCCAGCAATCACTCCCACGCCTGTGGTTACTGTCCTTTGTTCTAGTCTCTTTCAGGTAACCTTTGGGGGTGGAGAGGTAAATCTCTTGAGCCAGCTGAAGACAGAATGGAGGGTCCTCCCAGGAGTTAAATAGACTCTCTCTTGTGGATGGAGCCCACCTCCTCTCTCCTATCCAGAATTCAGCTCCAAGATGGAGTTTTGTAGTCACATGAGCAGGTCACATGTCCATGCATGACTGAGTTCCTTACCAGCCAGGCCACATTCCTGGGAAAGCTCAGATGTGGATTGGCACCTCCAAGTTCATTGTTGGCTTAAGTGTTTCTTGATTGGGCACTTACCGAGAATAGTCTTTTCTCAGGAAGCTGACCAACTGCTTCACTGAGGCTACTTAAAATTAAACAAGTACATAGCCAATATTCATAACTTCAAATACAAAAATGATACATGCATACAAATAGGATGAATATATTCAGTATATCACAACCTTTGCAGAGATATGTTACATGGCATATGTAGCATAAAACATATTGCAGTTATGTCATATATACATTTATAAGCATATTCCCATAAAGCATTATGGGGTGCAACAACACAATGGGTTTTCTGGAATTTTTTAAATTGTGATTTAGCCGTTCAAAGAGCATTCTGGAAAGCCTAAAGTAAGTAGTACTGAATTTGACAAGTAGCAGCAATGTCACTGTTTAAATACATGCAGATGCTTCACCAGTGTGACAGAAGCAGTTCTGACCACAGATTTAGAAATGCTACAAGGAAACTTTTGAGATAACATTTCCCCTATTACTTTCAGGCTTAAATGGCTAAAATCTCACACTGTCTTGGCTGCAGACAGAAAAGAAAGAAACCATGGCTTCCTCTTCATCTTCTTTGATACCACCTAAAAGCAGTCTAGCTTCCATGGCTGGTATAAAATGTGAGAGTCTGCTGGGAAAGCTGAGTTAGGCTTAATTAATGTGACAGCATTTAAAAAAACTTATTTTAGCTTTCATTTGTCCTTGGGACTCAGAACATGCATGCTACCTGCCACACAGTCTTCCCTCTTGACTTCTGAGTAATAGCCAAAAGTTAAATTTTAGTTAATAACACTGCTGAGTTAACAGCAGATTTTAAAAGGCCCAGCAGTACTGAGGGCTCCACAGCAGAAGGGAACTTCTTATAACTTTTAATGCTCACAAGGTCTTGGTTTTTGAACACTTAAGTTATATGCTTGCATTTGTAAGATTCTCTATAGTTAAAAATATTAAAATATTGGTGGAGATGCTGTGGCTCTAAGCAGGAGGCAAAAAAAACTGCATCTCCAGAAATCACTGCCCTATAATATGAAAGGTTTTTCAGGCAAAAACCCATGACAGAATTCAAAAAATTGAAACTGCCTGCTCTACCTTCTATTAAGACAAAGTGCAACAGTAAATTCAGAGCAAGGGGAAAAGTTACTTACTCTGGAAATGAAGCCATGTTTATGAAACTAAAAATAGTAGGTTATGTAGCATAGCTCATTCCATGCGCAAGATACTTAATCCAATATTAACTAAATTAACTCTCCACACCCCTGTGAAACAGATTTTACAGTTTGAGAAACTGAGGCAGCGAGTAGCTTTCACAATGACAAATGGGACAACTCAGGAGTTTTCAGCTCAGACTACATGTCTGACTTATTCTAGACACAAAAGGTTCAAATTACATTTTTAAAAAACATACCTTCGGCAGGGAACTCTCAAATTTAAGGAGTTCTAAATTTAAGTTTTGGAGGCAGGGACCATGTCTGGCTGCCACAAAGCATATAGCACACTTCTGAATACTGCAAAAGTAATACGATGTACATTAATATGCATTGTTTATAGTTTAGGAACTTTTAATGGAACATCTATATGCAAGCAGTGACATAACTGGTCCAGCATCTACAAGAAGAGGAAGAACTTCCTGTGTATTTGTGGCATTTCTTCAGTGCAACAATGGAAAAACAATTCATCTTCATTTTTTAAAACCTAGCTCAGAGTCCTGGTGTACTCCATCTGGTTTACTAATCCAACCTTTGGTTAGCTAATTGTATTGTTTGAGAAATCCAAAGTATTACATGCTAATACATGCTGTAAGGTACAACTTTTTCCAATCAAATGATACACAGTTCACATTACATACACACAAGCTACTGACAGGATGTTTCTGCTCCAAAGGGAAGGAGTCATATCTATCATTATGAAAAAACCATGTCAATGGAGATCTTAATGGACAACAGAATGAATTGTTCTATTGATTTCACATTGTATTTAGTGCAAGGTGCCTTCTGAGCTAATAAAGGTTTGCTCCTTTTCATTACTACTATATAAAAGGGAAGAATGCAAAAGAAAGAGTGTAGTCTTGATTTTCTCAATTTACCTGGTTTTGCCCATGTAAAAATACATATTTATTAGGTATGAGTTATGTTTAACTGGATAGAATTGTCATTTACTCAAAATTTTATTAGATTTGTTCCTCATTTATAATTTTTATTAGTATCTTGGTCATTTTAATTAAGAGTTTTGTACATATTTAACAACAAGATTGGCAAAACTATAACTGCAACTATAATATTCCAACTCAAATACAGTAATTTACTTGTATTGAGTTACAATAAATAATACAGGGGACTGGCAGCTTCCAAATGTCACTTATTTTAAATTAGGATTTTTATTTGTTTCATTAATTTTTACTTTATACTCCATTTTTCAGTTTGCATATAAAAATAAATTTCTTACTAGGTCACTTCATATTCTTTATAGTGAAAGTTAACTAAGTATACAGAGGTATATCTAACAGAGGAACCGGGTACGCCAACGTATACATAGCAAAAAACCAAAATATACATTTTGCTCTTAAGTAAACATAACAACAACAAAAAAAGATTTAGAAGTTGAGGTTTAGCAGGTAGTTATGAAAGAGAATGTGAAACCAAAGCAAGTCTGCTGAAGTTCAAATTAAGGTTTTCTAAAAAGAGTATTGCAACTCAAAAAAGAGCTTGAAACTAAATGTTTCTCTGACAGAAACATTGTGACTATTAACTACTACTATTAACTACTAACATTGTAACTATTAACTACTACCACTGTGACTATTAACTACTTTACTATGCTGCACAGAATGAAGTCACTATATTTATAGTAAATAAGGACATCAGGGACAGAACTCACCAAAATACCAGAAGGGATCCCTTCATGTGCAATGACTGCATTCTTGTTTATGTCATCTTCAATATCATTCTTTTCTGAGAAATACATCTCACCAAAGAAGTTTACCTGTACTGTGAAAAGTTAATACCAATCTAAAAAGCGTAACATTATGCAGTACCAACTTTTCTTCTTAAGATGGAAGCAGACTTTTACCACAAGTATTTTAAAATAGTAAGATTTTCTCCTCTGCAGTCTTTCCTTTTTGAGAGAGTTAGATGTTCAGTCTACTTTCACACGTAATGGTATGGTTAAATAAGGAAATGGTTCTTTAGAAAAAGTCACATAGAAACTCCTTCACCAATACGATTTGCTTGAACTGTCACAGCCCCCTTCCACTGTGAGATAAGAAGTAACATGGATACACTTTAGCATGTGTTTGTACTGATAGTGTAATACAAAATCATTTACCCTAAGTCACATGATATTAGATGAGACTTCCATGTAATGAAACAGGGATTCAGTTAATGATTCTTATGCTTTGTCAACACTACGTGGATTTAGATTTTTTTGCCATTGTAACTACCACTTGTAGCAATGTTGAGAGCTTTAGTACAGACCACAGCGTGCTGTGCGTACAATCAGATGACACTATCAGCCAGTCTACCTTAGTACTCCATCAGAGGCTAAAAACAGTGGAGTTGAACTGAAGATTTAAAGGAAAAAAATCCTACTATTCAACCCAAGTCCTGACTCACACAAAAGGTTTTGTACTGAAATTTAACTATTTCAGTTAGGGTGTGATTTTTTTTTTTTACACTGAAATAGTTAAGTTGGTACAACCCCTACTGTGGATGAAGTTATATTGGTATAGTTTATCCCCTACAATTTATAAGAATAAGCTATAGAAATTAGCTCTTTTATACCAGTGCGACAATATCCACACTAGGGTGTTAATACCACTTTAACTGTACCTGCATTGTGGTGGTACAACTTGTGTGTTTAGACAAACCCTAAAAGTTCACCATGTATCGGAATCACTATTTCAATAAAGGCAAAGAAAAAAAATAACTCTTTAATATGAGAGAGTGTAAAGTAGAACTACTTCTCTAATTAGTATCAAGGCTATATGAAATCGCTGAGAAATTCAGTATAAAAACAAAGCAATTTTCTCCTCAAAACCTAGGTGACCATGACCGTATTATGAAAAAGAAGAACCAACAGAGACCGTTAACATTTTTCTTCCACACAGCTTTCATCAATCTCTATCAACTGCAACTGAAAATAAAGAGGTTGTAACTACCACAGAAGTTCCTTTAACTTCAAATTTACATAACTGTTTCTGACTGTTGAACCACCATCTCCATTCTACCCTCCTCTAAAGTA
Source organism: Lepidochelys kempii (assembly GCF_965140285.1). Taxonomy (NCBI): domain Eukaryota; kingdom Metazoa; phylum Chordata; order Testudines; family Cheloniidae; genus Lepidochelys; species Lepidochelys kempii. The sequence continues at coordinate 85,242,370 of NC_136381.1, forward strand.
ATCAATACATTAGACTTGGATGAAGGCAAATTAGTTATTGATTGCAGCTGAATGACCTCGAGAATCTTCTCAAGAGAACTTCTAGAGGCCACAGGTGAAGCCAATCTAGATTAATCTAAATTTTCACCAGAAAGATATGCAGCCTTGATTATAGTCCCTTACTTGCAGTAAATACAATGAGGATGAACAAGTGCAGACTCCACTTGCCCTCAGATTTTACAGTCACCCGTCCCCGGACTCCCCCCCTCCCCCCACCTTAATTTAAGTCAGCAACTAGGACTCTAATGTGACAATGTGATTTTTAGTTCTTTTTAAAAATAGAACCACACTGGTGAGAGAAGCATGTTACTAAAAATGACATAATTTTGAGGTTCAGTATCTCACACATGATAAACATCATTCAACAAATCAAATTCCCAGTTGTCCAGGAGTATAGAGCATTAGTCCTCAGCCCTGATGGCTGGTAGGACTTTGTCCCTGGGCCAGTAAGAATTCAAAACATGTAAGCAGAAACAAAAGTGAGACTGAGCAGCATATTCCAGAAGTCTTGAGGTCTTTCTGAGTGTAGCCTTCATTGATTTAAGATCTACCATACCATTCTCTCACTCGAAGGGAAAATCTATAATGGCAGCAGGCCATAAAAGAAACCCAGTTTGGAATAAGAACCATTCAAGAAATATATGTTTGCTGATGATGTTTTAAAGAAAGTCACACCACTGAACTGGTGGAAGTCACTTAAGAACTTGGATTCAGAGACTGTTGAAGTGATAATCTCACTTTTTAACTGCAGTAGCTTCTTCTACCGGTGTAGAAAGAATATTTACTTCCTTTGGACTAATTAATTCCAAATTGAGAAATCGTTTGGGATCTGAAAAAGCAGGAAAGCTTGTTTTTCTTTTCCAGATTATGAACAAACAGGAATATGAAGGTGAAGACAACTGAGTTAGCTGCAGAAGCCAATATTTTAAGTTTCTCGTGTTGTCCTGGCTGACACAGTCGATTTAATTTTTGTGTTTTTAAATATTTCATTTAACTATTTTAGTTAACAAAATTTTAACAAAAACAAACCTGATTTTAAAAAACTTGAATGTTTAACTAAATTCAAAAATTCATATGCTTGTTTTGTTAAAATATTATATGTTTGCTGTTGAAGAAAAAAATCCAGAATACATAACACTGTTTTAGTTAAATAAAACAATTTAAATGTTTGTCTGGTGATGTTCTCCTCCTAATACAGCATGGCAAGAAAATCTCCAAATATTAATGATTAACCTGTTGAATTGGAGATAGTTCACCTCCCAATGACTTCATAAATATCTGCTTCAATTACCTTTGGTAAATGAAATAACCAAACAATCATTCATTTTCTGATATAGCTGGTAAAACTAATCTGAAAAGTTTTCAAAATAAATCATTTAAAAAATGTATAGTGTGTACTTTCTAAAAATGAAACCTACATCTATCTCTGAGTTGTGAAGAATATGTATTAAGGTTATAACAACAAACAAGAATGCACTTTTATGTAGAAATCCATGATTACATCTAGTCGTCCTGACTAGTGATTTAAATCAAATCCACCCTGCAAATTTGTATAGCACTTGAATACTACGACTGCCACAGAAAAGACCTGTTTTCTTTCTTACCAGTGAGGTAAAGGGGGAGTAAGAAATTAATTTTTGCATATGTTAATCTTACCTAAGTACTGCAGTTTCAAATGTGAATCATCTCCAGTCTGCAAACAGCTTACTTGCTTCTGCTATTGCTCACAACTTTCCTGATACCTATGAAACCTCAGTTCTCCTAGCAAGAACCTTGTTAGACAAGGCCTGTTAAGTGGGCAAAGAGACATAAGGCGTAAGCACACCCTAGGATATAAATGTATTCCTGCTTAAATCATTGTGACTAGTCTAATTACATGATCACATAATATTTTTTCCACAGGACTACTTCTTAATTCAGTGCACAGGAGAGTGCACTTAATGAGCAGCTAATATTTTATTTTATCCATATTGTTCAAAGCGTGTCCCCAAGCCTGGTGCACTTCACACTATCCAAACCCTGCTCTGAAGACAGAATTAATTTCCCCAAGGTATTTTCTATGGCAGTCATTGTAGTATCCAAGTGCTAGACAATCTTTACTTTATTTTCACAATATCCATGTGAGATAAGTGAGTATTATCCCCATTTTACAGATAGGGAACTGAGGCAGAAAGAGATAAATTTTCTGCTCCACTCTTCACTAATTAGGCCTCAACTGGAGTATTGTGTCCACTTCTGGGTGCCACATTTCAGGAAAGAAGTAGACAAATTGGAGAAAATCCAGAGAAGAGCAACAAAAATGATTAAAGGTCTAGAAAACATGAACTATGATGGAAGATTGAAAAAATTGGGTTTGTTTAGTCTGGAAAAGAGAAGACTGAGAGGGGACATGGTAACTATTCTCAAGTACATAGAAGGTTGATACAAGGAGGCGGGAGAAAAATTGTTCTTCTTAACCTCTGAGGATAAGACAAGAAGCAATGGACTTAAATCGCAGGAAGGGAGGTTTAGGTTGGCCATTCGGAAAAACTTCCTAACTGTCAGGGTGGTTAAGCACTGGAATAAATTGCCTAGGGAGGCTGTGGAATCTCCATCATTGGAGATTTTTAAGAACAGGTTAGACACCTGTCAGGAATGGTCTAGATAATTCTTAGTCCTGCCTCTTGAGGTCCCTTCCAGTCCTATGATTTCAAAAGTATCCACTAGTTTTAGGTGTCCGATTTGAGACACTTAGGGCCTGATATTTGAGAATACCCCAGGGTACCAAGTCAGGCACCCAGAAAACAAGGAACACACAATTACTGACCAACTTGAAAAGCTTGGTTTAAGTAACTTGACCATCCCTGTGGACGGTCTCATTTTTGTATAAGATATTCTCATAGCTTTGGTTTAGCTTCAAACCCTTTCCAAGAGACATGTTAAATTGAAAAAATATTTTATATGAGAATTTTTTAAAAGTGCCTACTCCCATCAAGGTGGGAGAGAGATAATACCACCAGCATCTGTTTAAATTCATATCTTAGGTTATACCTATGCAGACAATGATCTTAGTTTTTTTGGCCTTTTCCTTTTAATGGAAAGGAAAAGTGACCTTTTTTTTTTTGTGGCTGAATACCTTCCCAATCTTGTACTTTCATGGACCCATCCTAAGAGACTTCACCCACTTAATGATCCCTCTCTCTTCACAGCAGCGCAGCTCCTCTTGGAGCCACATCATAACTGGCTGGGTCTCTCTGTAGCAATCACAGAGGGGAGCCATAAAATGTGTTGTATTTCCTCTCATTTCAATTTCTTCCTGGGATGACCAAAGTATAAAAAGTACACACCCCTCTGCACCGCGACAACCCAATTTAGTGACTGTACTCGGTGTAGAGACAGAAGCATGCAGCACCAGGGGAAGAGCCTTTATTACAGTGCCTATGGAAAAGGGATTATCCACAAAACAGATGAGATTCATATTGCACTGATCGACTTCGATTATCTAGGTCTTTATTTTCATCCCCTTCTCACCTAATTTTAAACAAAAAATAAAGCATCCATGTACACTGCAAGACTGGAAATATGAAATATTGTTGCAATACAACAATATTTGTTGCAATATTGTTGCAATACAACAATTAATTCCGGCTATCAATAGCATTTGCTTACCTTTAAACATATATTGCATTGTATTCACACATTATACCATTATTATAACTATCAGATACAAGCATACAGAATTCAAACAGAGTCCCATAAAGTCTTTACCAAAAAGGTGAAAATATGCAATTTGATCGCCACAAAATGACAACTGGAAACTTTCCTTAACCTACTTTCACACTTCAATGTTAAATGATTTTACACTTTTGCTCGCTTGCTCTCTCACACACACACACTCTTTCTCCTTGATGCACTTAATGTCCCTTAACATTGATTTAAGTTAAGCACATGCATCACAGTAGGAATCTATTAATGCATTCAATTTGCATATAAAACAGTATTATGAATGGGATTTAAGAAAAAAAAAATCAAGATTCCAGAATTTGCTCTGGGAAGGTGAGGAGGGAAGAGGAGAATAGATTTGTTTCTCAGTATAAAATATTGGTATTGCTGATTGAACTTCTATCGACAGTCACAAAACTACTGTTTGTAAAAAGGATAAGTCTGTTAATCCCCAGCATGCGGTAGTGTTTTCTATACAGTGCATTTATAGATCATCTATGCCTGACATTATTGTAATTCAATGCAGCCTCAGAGTTCCCTGACCCTGATAACACACAGACTTTTCATCCAGGGAATCAGAGGAAATAAATCAAAGGAATAATGTATTGGTAGTAGAACAAGAGTACAAAAAAATTATAACAGTATCAAGTTTTATAAAAATTGCTTGAAGATAGTAACTCCACTTCAGTATATATCACAAGTCAAATTCCAATTTGTCCTCCATTTGATTAACAAGATCTAGAGAGTTCCATCTTTGCTGTATATTTCATCAAGATGAAATAAACCTGTATTTCAGTTCCAATGCACAATACTGAAACATTTCCTCCTTCGCAGGAATGCTCCTCCATTGCTTCCTTTCCATTATTTTCTCAAAAAAAACAGCACAGTGACCATGCCACCAACCCAAAATCAGGATTCCATACTTGCATATACCCTGAGACTTCACTGACTTCTCAGCCAATGGAGCTGTACAGAGTACATCAATGCAGAATTTTGCTGTTTACAGAATGGGGCCTCAATGTTATTACTCAGAATATTTTTAACCTATGGAATGGCCCAATTACAATATTCTGTATGTTAATTCAGGAGATTTGAGTTTAACTTTTGAGTTCAGTCTCACTTCCTCAGCCAAATGGGTTAGGAGTGTTAGGCAGATCTACATTACGCAGTTAGGTAGTGTAGTTAAGAGCCCTTACACTGACCCAATAATGAATGTGTCTACACAACCAGGCCTCTTTCACTGACATAACTCACCCACTACATCGACTTAATTACTCCATTTCCGTGAGAGGCGTAGTGCTTAATTTGATGTTGCTAGGTCAACAAAGAGGCAGAGTAGATACTGCCTAACTACCTAACTGGCCTCCAGGAGGTGTCTCACAATGCTCTGGTAAACGTTTTCAGCTCTGCTTCACAGAAGTCAGGTACATAGGAAACCGTCCCTCCCCGTCAAAGGACCGGGAACCTTTGAATTTCCATTTCCTGTTTGCATGGCATGGAGAGCTCGCCTCCACAGCTGACCATGGCAGCTCCACACTCCAAACACGGTCCAGCCTGGAGCACATAGGAGGTAGTGGATCTTCTTGGGCTGTGGGGAGAAGGGGCTGCATAGGCACATCTCTGATCCAGTCACAGAAACGCAGATGTCTACAAGCAGATCACGCAGGTCATGGGGGAGAAGGGCTACATCAGGGACACGCAGCAGTGCAGTGTGAAAATCAAGGACCTGCAGCAGGCATACCAGAAGGTAAGGGAGGCGAACAGTCGTGCTGGTACAGCACTGCAGACATGCCTCTCTCACGAGGATCTGCATGGATTCTCACAACCCCCAAGAGCAGTGTGGAAACCTCTGAGGAATCGGAAACCCAAGCTAGTACAGGCAACACTAAGGAGGTGGTCTTGGACAAGGAAAAGGAGGAAGAGAATAGGAGACAGGCGAGCCGAAGAGCCAGGAGCTGTTTGTAACCCTGGAGTAGTGCATCCAGTTGCAGAGCAGCACTGTGGCCAAGCATGGTGCCAGTGAAGGAACCTTTGGTGAGTATGCAATTTCAAGTAATATTCTAGGGTCAGTATGGTGGAACAAAGAGTTGATGCACTCCGAGATTTTATGGGAATCCTCCACAGAGATCTCTAGGAAACTTTCCTTGAGGTACTCCGCAATCCTCTGCCGGAGGTTCCTTGGCAGAGCTGCCTTGTTCCTTCCCGCATAAAGAGTGACTTTCCCACACCACTCTGCAATCACTTGGGCAGGGACCAAAGCTGCACACAGGCGAGCGACATAGGTACTGGGGCGGAAGCCGCAAGCGTGTAGTAAATGCACCCTTGCTTCCCTCAGGAGTGAAATATCTTCCATACCAACCACCCCCTCTGGAAACAGTGGTCCAGTTTAGAGCGTTGCCCCCCTTTAAGTGACCTGCAACCTTTTCAGATTGCTTCAGTGCAATAAAAAAAAATGTCCCTGCCCTGGGTTTCACTCACCATACTTGGGGTCTTCTGCCTCATGTGTACTTGCCTAGGGCCACCGAGAAAGTGACAGGTATGTTACCAGCATCGTGTTAATGTTACTGTTGTTTCAATGCTCTGTGTGTAGCTGACAATAGCTCTTCTGTTTACTGTGAACCATGTGTTTCCAGATTTCACCTTGAGAAACAACCGCCCTACAACAGCAGAGTGTCTGCGCAAGATAAGAAACCAACCAAGAAGGACCAAGGAAGATATGTTCCAGATCGTGCTGCAGCAGTCAGAAGCTGAAAACACTGAAAGCAAGAAGTGGAGTGAAAGTGAAAAGCAGAAAGAGAAGAGAAGGATTCTTACAAGAGGGATGCCACAGAGAGGCTGATTAAAGCTTTGGAGCGTCTAACCGACATGCTCCAGAACAGGGGTGGACAAACTGAGCCTGAGAAGGAGCCAGAATTTACCAATAAACATTGCCAAAGAGCCACAGTAATGTCAGCAGTCCCCCATCCACTACCCCCTTCTAGCCCCCAGTGCCTCCCACCAACCAGCAGCCCCGCCAATCAGGGCCTCTTCCTCCCTACCCACACCTTCTGTCCGCCACGATCAGCTGTTCTGCAGCGCACAGGAGGCTCTGATGGGGAGGGGGGAGGAGCAAGGGCATGGCATGCTCAGGCGAAGGGGTAGGGGCCTTGGGAGAAGGGATGGAGTAGTGGCAGGACCTGGGGCAGAGCAGGGGGTTGAGCAGTGAGCACCCCACAGCACATTGGAAAGTTAGCATTGCAGCTCCAGCCTCGGAGTCAGCACCTATGCAAGGAGCTGCATATTAACCTCTGAAGAGCCACATGCGGCTCCAGAGCCACAGGTTGGCCATCCCTTCTCCAGACTCTCCCCTGCACATTTCTTTCCACCTTCTGACACTTCGTGCTTTCCTCTACACTCCACCCCTGTAGACAGCTGTTCAATGAAAGCTTGACCTATACTCAACTATGAAAATCACCCCCCTCCCAATCCTTCCCCCCCTCCCCCGCAACTGTGTGGATGGCTGTGTGCGCCTGTGTGGTTTGTCTGTCAATAAAAGCAGCGTTTTTATTAATACATTCTCCTTCTTTATTTTCCCGCAAGGGATGATACCTCATAGCACCATGCAAATCAGCACTTTATTGGTCCCTTACATTGAATCCTAGGCCTTAATAATCGTAGTTGCTTCATAGGCTACCAGATTTAAGTAATCATTACAGTCCCAAGCATAGCAACAGCCATTGCTGGTTTTCTTGTTGGAACTGTTGTCTCAAGGCATCCCTGATTCTTACCGTCCCACGCTGCGCCCCTCTAACTGCCCCGGTATCTGGCTGCTCAAAATCAGCAGCCAGGCATTCTGCATCAGCAGTCCACCCCTGAGAAAACTGTTTGCCCTTCCCTTCACAAATATTATGCAGCGTACAACACGCGGCTATAACCATTGGAATATTTTCCTCACGCAGATCTAGCCTACCATATAGGCATCGACAGCGCGCCTTTAAGCAGTCAAACGCACATTCAACGATCATTCTGCACCTACTCAGCCTGTTGTTGAACCACTCCTTACTGCTATCTAGGTTTCCCATGTATGGCTTCATGAGCCATGGCATTAATGGGTATGCCGGGTTTCTCAAGATCAATATGGGCATTTCTACTTCCCCTATGGAAAGAAAGTGTCTGCTTGCAGCTTTCTGTACAGACCAGTGTTCCTAAAGATACGTGCATCGTGCACTTTTCCAGACCACCCCATGTTAATGTCAGTGAATTGCCCATAGTGATCCACAAGCGCCTGCAAAACCATAGAAAAGTACCCCTTCCAATTGATGTACTTAGTCACAAGGTGGTCCAGTGCAAGAATTGGAATGTATGTTCCATCTATCACCCGATTGCAGTTAGGGAAACCCATGTTGGCAAAGCCAACCACAATGTCACGCATGTTGCCAAGAGTCACGGTCTTTCGCAGCAGAATGCAAATTAATGGCCTTGCACACTTGCGTTAACACAGTACCAGTGGTTGACTTCCCCACTCCAAACTGGTTCGTGACCGACCGGTAGCTTCCACACTGCGATCGCCACATGCTTCTCCACCAAGAGAACAGCTCTCATTCGGGAGTCCTTGTGCCGCAGGGCTGGGGCGAGATCATACACAGTTCCATGAAGGTGGCTTTCGTATCCGAAAGTTCTGCAGCCACTGCTCGTCACCCCAGACTTGCATAACTATGTGATCCCACCACTCTGTGCTAGTTTCCAAAAAGCGACGTTCCACTGCATTCAGCTCCTCTGTGAATGCCAAAAGCAATCTAATATTGCTGCTGTGCATGCTGGACACCATATCAGGCAACTGTGACTGCTGTTGCCTTTGTAAGTTCAAGAAAAACTCAACTGCCGCTTGCGATGTGCTAGTGAGAGCTAGCAGAGCAGTGGAGAGTAGTGTGGGGTCCACTTCTGCAGATAGATGTGGCGGGGAAAGCACTAAGGGACACTGAAAAATGCTGTTAACTGAAGACTGAATCACACTGAATGATGGGACGGAAAGCAGTGCATCACGGGGCACTGAGCCCAGAACCATGATGTGCCGCAATCCCCTCTGCCTTCCCACAAGACCTACCAGTAGAAGGAGGAGGTAGAACGGGGAGAGCTGCAATGTGGGATGGCTACCCACAGTGCACTGCTCTCACTGGCAATGGAAGCGCTGCAAGTGTGGACACACTATGGCACCAGCGGAAGAGAGTGTGGACATGCAACTGTGCTTTTAATAAACACGCTTTAATAAAAGCGGTATAACTTTTGGCGCAAAAACTTGCCAGTGTAAATATACCCTAAAAATGACTGGCTGGGAAGGGCCCATTCAAGTTGGATGGTCCATCGGGGGACACTTAACTCACAGTGGACCATGGCTACATCTAATGGGCTTTCTTGTACACTTTCCAACTAAAGTATGGGTAATGGCCTCTGCTGTGACTAAGCGAAGCATTCATGGGCATGTGACTTGCCCATGTGATTGTTACTGGACTCTATCTTAGAATACCAGTGGTTTTCCACTGAAAGGCGTGGGAACCAAGCTTGGAGACAAAGGGTTCCCACCATATGCAAAAGCTATTTAAGGCAGGGGAATGACATCATCACAGTTCTTTGCTGACTCCCCATCGAAAGGAGACTCTTGGCAACACCTGAGAAACAAGGACTGAACTGGGACCAAGTGCTGGGCCCAGGCTAGAGCGATTTCTAGCCTGTGAAAGGAATATCTGGGGGTTTTTAAGCTGCAAGCAAGGGCAGCTGGCCCCTTAAGAATCTCTGAAGCCTGCTTACATCATTATTTAGGGTGAGAATTTGCTACTCATATCTAATCTCTTTAGTATGTTAAGCTTAGATTGCATTTTTGTTTATTTGCTAGGTAACCTGCTTTGATCTGTTTGCTATCCCTTATAATCACTTAAAAATCTATCTTTTGTAGTTAATAAATTTGCTTCTGCTTTATCACAAACCAGTGTGTGGGAGTTACACCTTGGGGCAAAAAGCTGTTGTATATATCCTCTCCACAAATTTCATGAGCTTATGCCATACAGATCTCTGTGCAGTGCAAGACAGTATAATTCTGGGGAGGCGAGGGAGGGATGCACTTGAGCAGCTGGGCAGTTCCTTAGCTGTAGCTTCCCCATTCAGAGCTAATCTCAGCAGTTTGTATGTACTGCAGATGGGTGTGTCCCTACCTGTATGTGTGCTGGAGCATGGCAAAGGGCTTGGCAGGCTGGTCACTGCAGTACAGTGTAAAGGGAGCCCAGGCTGGTGGCTCAGTGGTACCCCAGTTCCAGGTGGCACCCCAGGGGGAACCCGTCACACCCACTTTTTAAAAAATAATCCACATTTTAAGTGTTATAGTTGCCCATTTTAAATGGAGATTTCTTAAACCACAAGGCCAAAATTTCAGAGATGAGCAAAAGTGTGCATGCCCACCGTTACACAAACAAACAGGCTGTTTTGAATACTGTGGCAGACAAATGCCTGCTATATACAGGCATTACAAGATTTGCATGTAAAAAAGGGAGGGTTGTGTACACAAGTAGACATACAATCAAATGTTCCATATTCAAAAATGTGGTGCAAAGTTCACAAAACAAAGAACAACAAGGAGCGTGGTGGCACCTTAAAGACTAACAGATTTATTTGGGCATAAGCTTTCACGGGTAAAACACCACTTCTTCAGATGAATCAAACTTAAATGTTGATATATTTAAAACAAAGCACTCAGATACTAGCAGATAAAAATTATATTAATTGTTACTGCTGCTTACCACTCCTTTTAGGTTTATTTTTGCTGTATTCTGAAAGTAAAACCCAAGAAGATGCATTGATGATGTAGTCATTAATTCAAGCAGCAGCCTGACAGCCTCAGTAACGATGTTCATTTATAGACATCTCTTTTCCTTTGTTTTGCTTAGGGGGTTCTAAAATTCTTTTTAGAATGTTACCCACACCATAGCAGAGTGTTCATGGATCACCTCCTCTCCTATTCACATCAGTAGATAGGAAGGAAGGTGATCAGTACAATCACAGAACATACCTGTAGCAATTACAAAAATTGTTTTCATGGAAAAGTAGCATCAGACAAATATTTTCATCTGTCTTCATGCTATTCAGAAGTTAGAAACAAGGAGCAGCAACACTGCAACCGATCTCATCTCCATCAACCACAAGCAAGTGCTCCACAGACCACAGTTCAAGAACCTTTGGATTAATGGCAAGAACTAAAGAAAGCCTCTTTAAATGCACGTTAAAACTGCCCCACCTTTACACAGCCCTTGAAAAGCTTCAGACATCATTTAAAGGTGACCTACATGGGGCTTTATTTTTGATTGGGTTTATGCTCTTTTTGCTCCTTTATGGTGTATAAAGCAGTAAAAACATTAAGGATTTTTTTTACACTACTTATTTTTACCTTCAAAATCAGGTTTATCAAATCTGGTCTTCCCTGGTTTTGTTGGAGGATCTTTGAGAAGTGTAATGGATCTTTATCTGAGATGCAAGGGTTACAGAGACCAATGAGAGACAGAACAGTCCCTCTACTCATTAGGAAAAAACCATCACAAGCAACTATGGATACACCACTTTTCACATTCGATGCATTTCACAAACACTAACTAGTTAACACTCAAAAAGACACTGCATGCATCATCATATTGTTAAGAAACTACTTAATGCAATCCTCCTTCTCCCCAGAAAGAATCCCAACTTGGCAACACACAACACCATGGGGCATGGCTACTTACAGCAGTGCCTAGTTAATATCTCAGGGTTCTGCTAAATCAGGCTTTTTTTCAGTGTGGGGGAGGGAGGAACAGGAATACTGATGTTTGGGGAGGACTGCAACATTTTCTGCCGTGATTGACAAAACACCACCTAAGACCAGCCCTGACTACTAAATCCTATAAGAGTGTGTAATACTTAGAAATCATCAGATGTACACATCACCTCCCGTGTAGCTTCATTAGCCATTATGGAAGCCGTAGCTTCATTAGCCATTATGGAACTGATGCATAGACAAGATGTGGGCATTTTTACCATCGTGTCCTGATGTACCAAGTGCACGGGTTTCAAACACCCTGTCACCCAGCCCTGCTCAGAGGCATGAAAGCTCTCAAAGGGTATTCCAAGGTTGCTTAAGACGAAAACTGCAGAAGTCTACATAAAACAACCCAGAGAAAGCAGGTCACTAGCAGCCACTCAAAACGCAGACTCAGCCAGTGCGGGCCAAGTGATTCATAACTTCGTCCTCTGCTACACAACAGACATCACTAGGAAACCCAAGGCAAAAATGCCCCGCAGCTAAACAAGTTCAACAACTTCCGCCTAAGAGGCGCACAGGTACCAAGGGCAGGGGCTGGCAGGTGTTTTCGGTAAGCATTTCTTCCAATTAACGTTCCGCTATCTGGCATGTTTAGGCCAGGATCCCAGCGGGCTCCACGCGGAGCCGTGCCAGGCGCCAGGTCCTTCCCCCGCAGCGTCGGGGTGCGGGGCCCCTATCACACGCCAGCAGCTTTATCTCGACCGGCCTCAGTTTCCCGGGGGGTCTCGCCCAGACAGACCCGCCCCCGACCCCGCCACGCTCCCCTCGCGCCCGTACGGCAGCCCGGGCCGGCTCGCCCGCCGAGGCCGACTGGGAGCCCGGGCGGCTCCGACCCTCGCCACGGCAGCGCTCAGGCCGGCAGCCCCCTGGGCTCGCCCGGGGCGGCGGCACCACCCCGATGAGGTGGCAGCCGGTCCTGTCCCCGCAGCGGCCGGGGCACCGCGGGGGTGGGACCTTCGGCCGCCTCCAGCCCCTCCCCGGGCCAGTTGGGGGTTGCGGGCGGGAGGACCCCCCCCCCAGCCGGGCACCGGAGCAAACCTCCCGGCAAAGCCCGTGCCTCCGCTTACCTCCTGCCGCGGCGGGGCGCGGGCGGCGCCGAGGAGCAGCGGTGGGGGCCGAGCGGAGCGGAGCGGAGCGGCGGTTGCCCCGGGAGCCCGTGAAGCAGGCACGCGCACGCGCGCGCGCACTGAAGCGGGGGAAGGGGGATTCCAGGTCCCCGAGCCCAGCCAGTTCCACTCAGCAGAGCCGCCGCCGCCTCGCCCCACGTGACCCCGCTCCCTGGCGTATCTGCTCTGCTGCTCTCCACTGGGGCGCGCGCGCGCGCGCGCCCGTCCGCCCCCCCGCCCGGAACGGAGCTTCGCCGCCTCTGCGACGTGCGGGCGGCAGGAACGCGGGCCAATTAGCGACAGCAGCCGGGGGGAGGGGCTGTAAACGTGAGTGTGCGCGTGTCCCAGGGCCGCCCTGCGGAACCGCTGCCCTCTGTCTCCATGGGCTGTGGGCGAGCCGCTGCCGCTGCAAAGTGATGTCTGTCTCCATGCATTACGGCTGTCAACGTGTGTGTCTCCCAGTGCATCGCTGCTTATCCCGGGGGGGGGGGGTGTTCGATACTCTGCAGAAGTATGTCCATCATGGCAATGCATTACTGCTGCAAAGGTGGGTGTCTGCCGTTGCATTACCAGGACTGCTGCAGGTCCTCTCTCTGGACAAAAAAGGTGTCTCTGTCCATTGCCGTACTTCTGCAAACCAACGCTCAGGGGGAGTGGGCGGGGCGCGGACGGACAGAGAGACGGGTAACGACGCTCCCTCCTCTGTGCTTGTAGTAACAGTTATTGTAGGGGGTTGTATTTGATTTTAGCAGGAACGTAGCTCCCACATTAGTTCTCTCACAGGTGGTGGGGAGTTTGCGCAAGGGCAATGGGTAGGCTGCCAGCTGTGGCCTTTGTGTAATTATTTAAACTTTTAGTTATATCATTAGTGATGGGCCTTGCTGCCTTCCTGGTCATTCTGGAAAAATATGCTCTCCTTCAGCACCACCACTATTTCTGCCCGTAGTTTCTCATTCTTCTCCATCCCCCTTTTCCTCTTTCTTTCTCTTATCTCCCCTCCACCTCCTTTCTCCACCTGGTATTTCCCTGCCTGCAGCAGCCCCTAATTCCCCTTCCTATTTGTAAAAGTAGCCACTGGAATCAGAGGATACTGACCCCACTATCTTGTATCTTCTGCAACCTTGACTCAGTTGACAGTACTGGGTCCAGCAAATAAAGTTCATTTTCTTACCGACACTCCTGTGTGACACACTTTTTCTGTGTCATAGATTTCACTTCCACCCATTTCCTCATCCCTATCTGTTACAGGCAATAAAATGTTTTAATGCTTACATTTTTAGAGACATCTTTTGTTATGCTTTATTAACACCCAATGAGATGAAAAGTAGGGAATGGTAGAGTCCACACTTCTCAGAGCTGTTCATTCAGACTGTGTACACTTGTTTCATACTGTGAAAGTTATCTTTGCAGCCATGAGGGGCTTGAATTTTTTCAATGAAAACTTAGATTCTATAGAATCTGAACTTGTCAAGCAACCTCAAGTGAGCTGGATGTTTCACACTACGGGTTTAGAGTTCAGTAAAACTGGTTAGTTATTTGTATTATGGTAGTGCCCACAGGCCCCAACTGAGACTGGAGCCCCATTTTGCTAGGCACTGTACATACACATAATAAGCCCCAAATAGCTTTCAGTTTAGACAAGACAGGGGAAAGGGGAAACAGGCAGAGAGAGGTGAAATGACTTACCCAAGTTGACACGGTAGGTCAGTGACAGAAGTGGAAATACAGCCCAGGTCTCCTGAGTCCCAGTCCAATGTTCTATAAACTAGACCATGCTGCCTCTTTATGTTAATGTAGATTTTTTAAACCAACAAATGATCAGATTATTGTAAAGAATGGATTTCATTCCATTAAGGTGGAGGGCTATTTTGATATTACCTGTGTTTTCACATTTGTGTGACATCACAAAATTGGGTATTTTGCATAATATTCAACACAAGACAGCAGTCATTGCTAGAAAATGATAAGATAGCACAGTGATCTATGAGTAGGGAAAGCCTTGCTATGGTGGGGAGGCACATGCTCTCTGAATCTCAGCCTTAGGCTTCTTGTATATCTTTTGTACATGCAGGTGTCTCAGACAGCTAAGGGAATGTGGTTTGACCTCTGCATCTCTTTCAACATATGGCCTAGAAATATATGTCAACATATTTTAATTATTTGTGAATTGTGTGTTTCTCATTGTTATTAAAAAAACATTTGGACACAGAACTGAAATCTGTTCCCTTCATCATGCACACACACTGGGTTTTGATTGCAGAATTCTTTTAAGTATTTATTTAGAAAACATACACAGAATTGCATAGGCTATGCAAATATATATACATTTTAAAGTTATAGGTCAAATTTCAATTCTTCTTGATAATGTTGCTTTTTCACATCAGCAATTGAGTCAGTGTTTGAAAACTTTATGGGTCAGAGTCTGCCCCCCAGATACATACTTGCAATTCTCACTCAAGTCAGTAGGGTTAATGTTCATTCGTTCACTGCTGCATAAATATGCCCGTTTCAGCTGCTGCAGTTTTCTAAAGAACCACCCATTTGAATAGAATGTCAGGACAACTATGACACAGCTATATTTTAATAATATCTTTCCTGAACATACGGTATCTGGGAACTAAGATTTAAAGATGTTAAATACATTCATCCTAAATTAAGTCAGGTTTCCCCTCCATTACTCTTTGTTATGTTCCTTATTTGATGTCTTAATTCAACTTTGGATAAGGGCAAGATAAGCATGTTAGTGTTTGTCCCCATAAAAATATTTTTTTTCCTCGATCCATGATATTATCTTTGCTGCACACAACAGAAGGAGCTTTTCCAGTTAAGAGGAATCTCCTTTCTGGCACCAGAAAGGTTTAACTGCCTCTTCCCCGCTCCAGAAAATAAACCCTTCTTCTTTATGTTCTCAAAATGAAATCTTAAGCTAGAGCCTATTATAATATCGAACCAAATCCAGCAACTGGCTGACTGCTCAGATGGCAGAAAAATCTTTACCAGCAGGTGCTGTGTCACTTTAACTGATAATTCAGTCCTTCTATTTCAGCCTGTGACACAGATCACTCCCGCATTCTGAACAAACCACTACCAAAACTTCAGTCAGGCCTAAAGAAACAAAAGGTTTTTATTTGGCTGTTGCCCTCTTCAGGCAAGTCATCAGTAGCAAATCAAACAGACAAAAGTCCCACATCAGATCTATCTTCTCTGAGGGTATGTCTACACTACGGAATAAGGTCGAATTTATAGAAGTCATTTTTTTAGAAATCGGTTTTATATATTCGAGTGTGTGTGTCCCCACAGAAAATGCTCTAAGTGCATTAAGTGCATTAACTCGGCTGAGTGCTTCCACAGTACCGAGGCTAGAGTCGACTTCCGGAGCGTTGCACTGTGGATAGCTATCCCACAGTTCCCGCAGTCTCCGCTGCCCATTGGAATTCTGGGTTGAGATCCCAATGTCTGATGGGGCTAAAACATTGTCGCAGGTGGTTCTGGGTACATATCGTCAGGCCCCCCTTCCCTCCCTCCCTCCGTGAAAGCAAGGGCTTTTTTCCTGAGTTTCGCGCCTTTTTTCCTGAGTTACCTGTGCAGACGCCATACCACGGCAAGCATGGAGCCTGCTCAGGTAACCATCACCGTATGTCTCCTGGGTGCTGGCAGACGCGGTACGGCATTGCTACACAGTAGCAGCAACCCATTGCCTTCTGGCAGCAGATGGTACAGTACGACTGGTAGCCATCCTCATCATGTCCGTGGTGCTCCTGGCCACGTCGGCTGGGAGCGCCTGGGCAGACATGGGCGCAGGGACTAAATTTGGAGTGACTTGACCAGGTCATTCTCTTTAGTCCTGCAGTCAGTCCTATTGAACTGTCTTATGGTGAGCAGGCAGGCGATACGGATTGCTAGCAGTCCTATTGCATCATCTTCTGCCGGGCAGGCAAGAGATGAGGATGGCTAGCAGTCCTACTGCACCATCTTCTGCTGAGCAGCCATGAGATGTGGATGGCATGCAGTCCTTCTACACCGTCTGCTGCCAGCCAAAGATGTAAAAGATAGATGGAGTGGATCAAAACAAGAAATAGACCAGATTTGTTTTGTACTCATTTGCCTCCTCCCCCGTCTAGGGGACTCATTCCTCTCGGTCACACTGCAGTCACTCACAGAGAAGGTGCAGCGAGGTAAATCTAGCCATGTATCAATCAGTGGCCAGGCTAACCTCCTTGTTCCAATAAGAACAATAACTTAGGTGCACCATTTCTTATTGGAACCCTCCGTGAAGTCCTGCCTGAAATACTCCTTGATGTAAAGCCACCCCCTTTGTTGATTTTAGCTCCCTGAAGCCAACCCTGTAAGCTGTGTCATCAGTCGCTCCTCCCTCCGTCAGAGCAACGGCAGACAATCGTTCCACGCCTTTTTTCTGTGCGGACGCCATACCAAGGCACGCATGGAGGCCGCTCAGCTCACTTTGCCAATTAGGAGCACATTAAACACCACACGCATTATCCAGCAGTATATGCAGCACCAGAACCTGGCAAAGCAATACCGGGCGAGGAGGCGACGTCAGCGCGGTCACGTGAGTGATCAGGACATGGACACAGATTTCTCTGAAAGCATGGGCCCTGCCAATGCATGCATCATGGTGTTAATGGGGCAGGTTCATGCTGTGGAACGCCGATTCTGGGCTCGGGAAACAAGCACAGACTGGTGGGACCGCATAGTGTTGCAGGTCTGGGACGATTCCCAGTGGCTGCGAAACTTTCGCATGCGTAAGGGCACTTTCATGGAACTTTGTGACTTGCTTTCCCCTGCCCTGAGGCGCATGAATACCAAGATGAGAGCAGCCCTCACAGTTGAGAAGCGAGTGGCGATAGCCCTGTGGAAGCTTGCAATGCCAGACCTCTACTGGTCAGTTGGGAATCAATTTGGAGTGGGCAAATCTACTGTTGGGGCTGCTGTGATGCAAGTAGCTCACGCAATCAAAGATCTGCTGATATCAAGGGTAGTGACTCTGGGAAATGTGCAGGTCATAGTGGATGGCTTTGCTGCAATGGGATTCCCTAACTGTGGTGGGGCCATAGACAGAACCCATATCCCTATCTTGGCACTGGAGCACCAAGCCGCCGAGTACATAAACCGCAAGGGGTACTTTTCGATAGTGCTGCAAGCTCTGGTGGATCACAAGGGACGTTTCACCAACATCAACGTGGGATGGCTGGGAAAGGTACATGACGCTTGCATCTTCAGGAACTCTGGTCTGTTTCAAAAGCTGCAGGAAGGGACTTTATTCCCAGACCAGAAAATAACTGTTGGGGATGTTGAAATGCTTATATGTATCCTTGGGGACCCAGCCTACCCCTTAATGCCATGGCTCATGAAGCCGTACACAGGCAGCCTGGACAGTAGTCAGGAGCTGTTCAACTACAGGCTGAGCAAGTGCAGAATGGTGGTAGAATGTGCATTTGGACGTTTAAAGGCGCGCTGGCGCAGTTTACTGACTCGCTTTGACCTCAGCGAAACCAATATTCCCACTGTTATTACTGCTTGCTGTGTGCTCCACAATATCTGTGAGAGTAAGGGGGAGACGTTTATGGCGGGGTGGGAGGTTGAGGCAAATCGCCTGGCTGCTGGTTACGTGCAGCCAGACACCAGGGCGGTTAGAAGAGCACAGGAGGGCGCGGTACGCATCAGAGAAGCTTTGAAAACCAGTTTCATGACTGGCCAGGCTACGGTGTGAAAGTTCTGTTTGTTTCTCCTTGATGAAACCCCCCGCCCTTGGTTCACTCTACTTCCCTGTAAGCTAACCACCCTCTCCTCCTCCCTTCAATCACCGCTTGCAGAGGCAATAAAGTCATTGTTGCTTCACATTCATGCATTCTTTATTCATTCATCACACAAATAGGGGGATGACTACCAAGGTAGCCCAGGAGGGGTGGTGGAGGAGGGAAGGAAAATGCCACACAGCACTTTAAAAGTTTACAACTTTAAAATTTATTGAATGCTAGCCTTCTTTTTTTTGGGCAATCCTCTGTGGCGGAGTGGCTGGTTGGCCGGTGGCCCCCCCACCGCGTTCTTGGGCATCTGGGTGTGGAGGCTATGGAACTTGGGGAGGAGGGCGGTTGGTTACACAGGGGCTGTAGTGGCAGTCTGTGCTCCAGCTGCCTTTGCTGCAGCTCAACCATACACTGGAGCATACTGGTTTGGTCCTCCAGCAGCCTCAGCATTGAATCCTGCCTCCTCTCATCACGCTGCCGCCACATTTGAACTTCAGCCCTGTCTTCAGCCCGCCACCTCTCCTCCTGGTCATTTTGTGCTTTCCTGAACTCTGACATTATTTGCCTCCACGCATTCGTCTGTGCTCTGTCAGTGTGGGAGGACAGCATGAGCTCGGAGAACATTTCATCTCGAGTGTGTTTTTTTTTCTTTCTAAGCTTCACTAGCCTCTGGGAAGGAGAAGATCCTGTGATCATTGAAACACATGCAGCTGGTGGAGAAAAAAAAAGGGACAGCGGTATTTAAAAAGACACATTTTATAAAACAGTGGCTACACTCTTTCAGGGTAAACCTTGCTGTTAACATTACATACATAGCACATGTGCTTTCGTTACAAGGTCGCATTTTGCCTCCCCCCACCGCGTGGCTACCCCCTCAACCTTCCCCCCTCCCTGTGGCTAACAGCGGGGAACATTTCTGTTTAGCCACAGGCAAACAGCCCAGCAGGAATGGGCTCCTCTGAGTGTCCCCTGAAGAAAAGCACCCTGTTTCAACCAGGTGACCATGAATGATATCTCACTCTCCTGAGGATAACACAGAGAGATAAAGAACGGATGTTGTTTGAACGCCAGCAAACATACATTGCAATGCTTTGTTGTACAATGATTCCCGAGTACGTGTTACTGGCCTGGAGTGGTAAAGTGTCCTACCATGAAGGAAGCAATAAGGCTGCCCTCCCCAGAAACCTTTTGCAAAGGCTTTGGGAGTACATCCAGGACAGCCGCGAATGCCAGGGCAAAGTAATCCTTTCACATGCTTGCTTTTAAACCATGTATAGTATTTTAAAAGGTACACTCACCGGAGGTCCCTTCTCCACCTGCTGGGTCCAGGAGGCAGCCTTGGGTGGGTTCGGGGGGTACTGGCTCCAGGTCCAGGGTGAGAAACAGTTCCTGGCTGTCGGGAAAACCGGTTTCTCCACTTGCTTGCTGTGAGCTATCTACAACCACATCATCATCATCATCTTCTTTGTCCCCAAAACCTGCTTCCATATTACCTCCATCTCCATTGAAGGAGTCAAACAACATGGCTGGGGTAGTGGTGGCTGAACCCCCTAAAATGGCATGCAGCTCATCATAGAAGCGGCATGTTTGGGGCTCTGACCCGGAGGGGCCATTCGCCTCTCTGGTTTTCTGGTAGGCTTGCCTCAGCTCCTTAAGTTTCACGCGGCACTGCTTCGGGTCCTGTTATAGCCTCTGTCCTTCATGCCCTGGGAGATTTTGACAAAGGTTTTGGCATTTCGAAAACTGGAACGGAGTTCTGATAGCACGGATTCCTCTCCCCATACAGCGATCAGATCCTGTACCTCCCGTTCAGTCCATGCTGGAGCTCTTTTGCAATTCTGGGACTCCATCATGGTCACCACTGCTGATGAGCTCTGCATGGTCACCTGCAGCTTGCCACGCTGGCTAACCAGGAAATGAGATTAAAAAGTTTGCGGTTCTTTTCCTGTCTACCTGGCCAGTGCATCTGAGTTGAGAGTGCTGTCCAGAGCGGTCACAATGGAGCACTCTGGGATAGCTCCCGGAGGCCAATACCGTCGATTTGTGTCCACAGTACACCAAATTCGAGCCGGCAACGTCGATTTAAGCACTAATCCACTTGTCAGGGGTGGAGTAAGGAAATAGATTTTAAGAGCCCTTTAAGTCGAAATAAAGGGCTTCATCGTATGGACGGGTGCAGGTTTACATCGATTTAATGCTGCTAAATTCGACCTAAAGTCCTAGTGTAGACCAGGGCTGAGGGAGGCTCTGGCAGGCAGTCTTCTTTTCTGCTGTTTCCCGCCCCAGCTAGGCCTCTCCCACAGAGTGAGAGCTGAAGGTCTGCTCTTCTTCCCAGTCAGTCCCTCGCTGAGCTGTGATCCACACCTCTCCCTTATGTCCCTTCCCAACAAGCCTGAGCCCTACGGTAGGTGTAGCAGAGTGGGGCTGATTGAGTCCACAGCCACTCATTAACCTTTTCCTGGCACGCTATCAAACAGCTCCAGAAAAGAGGTTCCTGATCATAGGGAAATCCATTTCAAAACACTAGGTGGGATCTGTGAAGGGACTTAGGCATTGCAAGACTGAGCATCATGTTGCCTAAATAATCACAGGAAAATGTGATCCACAAAGCTGACTTTGGTGCCTAGGCTCCCTATACAATGGATGGGAAGAGATAGGTCTCAGACAGCCATCTACAAAAGCCAGTACGCTAGGCAAGAAGCCACCTAAGATAGCAGTTGTGAGATGCTGACAACAGGGATGTGTGCTAATCCCATCCCTCTGTCAGCTATAAATGCCTAAATCCAGGCTGCAGGGAAGCATCTAGTTCTGTTTAGCAATCTACGAATGGGAACCTGCTATCTCTAGTCAGACAGCATAGGCTCCTAGAGATGTTTCATGAGGGAATAAGTTAGGAACCTGCCTCACACAACACAAAAAAAGGGGTTGAGAGTACCTACTTTAACTGTTGGTCCAGTGGTTAGTGCACATACCTGGACTCTTGGAAACCCAGGTTCAATTCCCCCTACCTCTGCTAGAGGGTAAGAAAGGATTTGGATGGGGGAGGTTATAGCATATGCTGATAAGGGGCTCCCTCAGTCTGTCCTGTTGAAGTTGTTGCATTGTGAATAAATAATGAAAGAATGGCTGGAGCAGTTGGACTAGAGACCCAGGGTACTCTGTCTCTCAGGTGGGTACCCTAACACTGGGCCATAGAGTGATTCTCACTGGCCTAGTGACTTATTTAAATATTTGTCCACAATGGAACAGAGAGAGAAGGGAGCAGTGTTCCAGATTGCCTGGTAAGAGGAGAGTCAACATTCTTCTTGAATTCATCACCCAGCATTTTCCCCAATAAAACATTTGAAGTAATGAGAAAACCATAAGTCTTAATAGGATCCTCACACTCAGGATTTTCAAACACTGGTATGCTTACAACAGGAAAAAGGCTGAAACTTTCCACTCCCTTGTCACTTTCCCCTTTCTCATCTTAATCTTGTGCTGGTTCTACCCCACTCTGCTTTTATTCATATCTATAATCTAGCTATGAATAGATTTTGTAAGATGATTTTGAATACAAAAACCTTTAAAGATGGAGATTTTAAAATAAATTTCACTCAAGTGGAGTAATTGTGTGAGTAGAGACATACTGGGGAATCAGTGGAGAAGATAGGAGATGGGGGAAAGGAAGAAGGAAAGAGGATAAAGAAGGGAGAAGAGGGACTAGAGGGAAAAGAATGGCATGTGAAAGGTACAAGAGGAAGAATGAGTAAAGGGGACAAGACAGACATAATTAAACCAAAGGAAAAAGTCACCCTAAGGAAGTATTTCTGTTGATGTCTCTCTTCCACTCCTTTATGTATCTCTATTCCCAACAGCCTCCCACATTCCTTGTTCTCTTAATTCTTCTCAGCTGTGTAAGAACCTGAAAAGAACCAGTTTCTTCATGAACATTTTCCTCTTTATGTTTTCTTTTGCTCTTTGCTCCTTTCTACAGTCGTAAACATCACTTTGCCTCAGTTCTCCACCATAGGGAAAGCTGTGTGGAGATTTTTTTCCCAGCCATTCTAAATAAATAGAAATGTAGCTTAAATGGAGTATCATTTGTGTATTTAGTTTATAGCTGTTGTTCAGGGATTCAGGGTGAAACTCTGATTTATGCTAATTAGTTTAAGTACTGTTCCTCAATTTGCAGCTGGCTGACACAAAAAATGGGCTCTTTTGTATTATGAAATTAGGTTTTACCAGTCAGAGTCCATAGCCAGAGCTTTCTCAATGACTGGTCAACAAATCTGGAACTCATTCCCACAAGACATCAGGAAAACCAAAAAGCACAGAGTCGTCACTGGAGTGAAATGCAAAACCCAGTTCTACAGTCTGGGCTTCCCACAATAACACCCGAAATATAAATACTTATTTGTATGCATATAAGCAAGGACCAGACCCTCCTGACTGGACCATAGAAAAGAGAAATTCTTCATGCCTCCTCTCTTCTGATCTTTAAAATGTACACTTTAAAGTTTTGGGAGGTGATCGTATACCACAGATGTCCAACATTCTCACTTTTTGTATCTGAACTATTCCGTGCCTATGTTGTTGAATCCAGTTGTTAGACCATCAGGAGATGAGTTTATGATAGGATTGTAAACTAGAATATGAAGAACAATGTGTGCAGGAAAGAGATATTTAGATGATAAAAGGCATCCAAAAGCATATAATGATCAGGATGTGTTTTCAAAATACAGTCACAAATAGGGTTGCCACCCATCCAGGTTTTACCCAATTTGGTTTTTGGCTTCTGTGTCTGGGTGCCATTTAGGGTTGCCAGGTGTCCAGTTTCGACTGAAAAGTCTGATAAAAAAGGGGATCTGGCTGTGTCCTGTCAGATGTACTGATACCAAAAGTCCGGTTACTATGAGGTGAGGGTAGGTGCCAGGTGCCAACTCGTACCTGCTCAGCCAGGGCTGACTCCTACCTGCAGGCTGCAGCAGCTCCTGTGACATCCCCAGAGCAGAGGGAGGCTGGGTGGGGGTGGGGGGGCAGAGGGTGGTGGAGACAATCCAGCGAGGGAAGGGGGAGAGGAGCAAGTGACAGGAGTGGGACCTCAGGGAAAGAGGCAAAAAAGGGGGTGAGTCCTTAGGGGAAAGGGTGGGGCAGGGGGTGGAGCTTCGGGGGTCTGGTTACCAGCAATTAGAAAGGTGGCAACCCTAGTCACAAATGTCTGTACCTGTCTGACTGCAGGATATAGAAATAATTCACATTCTGTCATCATATAATGGACTGAGGAGAAAAGAACAAAATTCCCTGCTTTGTCATGGATAATGGAGCATATAATGAGCTCTCACATTAAAGATTCAAAACACAAGAAAAATATCTATTCAATACCATCGTAAATTGAGTACACTCAACAGTTCTTTTATTTGAGTTGTATTGTAAGTAGTTTAGGGTCATGCAATCAGTTTTACAGAGACAAGATAAAAAGAGAATTTATTTTTAAAAGCACTTTCTTGCCTATGTGAATGACACCAAGTTAGTAATTAAAATGATAATTTTAAAGATTTTATTTAATTATCACCATTTTTGCTGTATGTTTACCTTTTGCATTTCACTCACCTCTAATAATGACACTATACCGGTTAGTAAGTATACCCTAACAGAATACTGTTGTGTCTGTGTTCTAAGCTTTGTAGAGGAATTAAAAACAAAACAAAACAGAAATCCTGATGTATTTTCAGTGACAAAGCAAAAAAAAAAATCCTCGTTTTCTATTCACCGTGCGCTTTGATAAAAACAGCAACAAGCTATTTTGTTTTAAACTGAAACTTACAGGCCCAATCCTGCTTCAATTGAAGTTAATACAGAATTCTGTCATAGATATCCATAGCCTAAATTTGAGCCTTCCGCTACTTGAGAATGGCCATTAAATCAGGCCTTGAAAGAACATTCAAGTCAATGGAAAGGCCCCTACCGACTTGAATAAGAGCTGGATCAGGCACTGAATGGCAAAAACCTGCCTCATTGTTATATTTATCACCGTAGATATTCATGGTTCTTTGATGCAGGCAAAGACAGATTCCCTGCCCTGAACAGCTTTAAAGAACGATTGATAAGATTATGCAAGTTTCAAATAATCACAACAGTAAACAGTTAAGAAGCATACAAAACAAGCAGCAAATGACAATATTTGCACAGCAGTGACATTTTTAAAGGGCAGAGTTCCTCTAGTTGCTGCTCTCTCACTCAGTGATTTGATACAAAAGTCATTATTTCTCCTCTGGACTAGTTACCATGTTTCTGCTGCAGTCAAAAGCCAATACATGGCTAACAACATTTGTATCATTTGAGTTGCCATTTAAAAAAATCTCATAGTGTAGAATCACTCGCTTCAGTGTTTTTGTATCAAACCAGTGCTACACTAGCATATATGACTTGTCAGCCTGATTTGCCCGTGTGCTACTCCAGGTTTCTATTGATTTGAATGGAGTTACAATGATGTAAAACAGAAGTAATACAGTAGTGAACCAGGCCCTATGTGTCAAACAGTAACTGTAGCTGATGGGAACAGTCTTAGCAATAGTTCAGTCTGAGATGTATTCATTCTTAGGGGTTGTTTTGTTTTCTGAATTTCTTGCTTAATCCATATTTTGCTATGTGTTATTTAGCATCTGCTGGCAACTTGCTGTCTCTCAGAATGAACCATTCTGTATGGGTCATCCTAAATTGTTCAAGTTCTGGTTTGTCTGGTGACATCCACCTTGTTTACAGGAAAGTTGTTAGCATTGCCAGAGTGAAAACTTACTCAAATTGCCTCCAAACAAGGCCCAATTTAACTACCATTTAAATCACTGGGAGTCTTTCCATTGTTTTTAATGGGAGCTGCATGGGGCCATTGGATCCATGTTCAATAAGAAGCATCAAAGTATCAGCAAATGATTTAAAAATTCTAAACTTTTCTTTCTTGAATATATTTCTGTACAAGTTCATTAAAAATGGCCAGTGTTTATGTTTTTCAATGTTCCAAAATTTGTCATAGAGCTTATACCCTGGAAATATGTTATGAGCCTAATTCTTTTAATTGGATAATAATCCTCTGAACTATCAAAGAAAACCACTTCTCGCCTGGGTAAAGCAAGCAGAATTTGGCCTTGAGAGTCTTAAAATCAATTTAAAAAATTCCCTAGAAATGTACAAAATTCAAAGCTATGAGTTATCCAAATACCAGTAACCACCAAAAAAAAAAGTAAAAAAAAGTTTAAGTTTGTGTTGTAAATCAACAAAAGACATTTTGAACTCATTATTGTTCTTTTCACCTTGCTTCTAGGCATCCACTTTTCAACTTCTGCCATTTTTATGCAAAGGTATCTAAGTGGCCAGAGATATGGAACTCCTTAGCACAAACTTGAATCACTGACTTATGTATGAATATTGTAATGCTGTAAAGCATAATGATTAGTATGAATTGGTCTAACCCTTCTACATAGCTCTGTACAATATCAATGCTTTTTTTCAGCCCCTTTTTCAGAGTAGTAAATATGATGCTTCTTGACAGGATATATCATAAGGTCTTCTAATCACACCTGTGATTGTTCCAGTGCATAGAATCACCTTATCAAAGCCTGACTCACTGGCTAGCCAGATACATTTTAAAGAATATTTAGAAGCAACTGCAATGTATTTAATCAATGACATTAAGATGTGAATGTAACGAAAAAAACCAACAACCCATTGTGTGTTGTGAAGCCGTTACAAGGGTAATAAGCAGAATTAGGAAGTCTTTCTGTAAATATATTATGGAGATGCTAAATCCTATGAAAGTTCAACACAAGATCAATATCTTTTTCGTAATAAAATCATTACACACATACAGTAACATCATAGTTTTATTCAGGTGTTTGTTTCCACTGATTTCTTTCCCTGTCTAATCAAGCTTCCTGTGGGATGAAGAATTATTTCTGGTACTGTAGATTTCACATCACTCTCCTTTGCAGCTTGCCAGCTACCTTCTCGATCATCTCCCTCTTCCACAATCAGGGTTTCATTTGGATCAGGTGTCTCTTCTGTAGCAATAATCTCTTCTACATGTGGCTTAACAAAATCTGATTTAGGAGAAGTAATACAGATTCTCACCTATTTACTCTGCTTGACATAACACAAAGGCATGTAGCGTGTTGATTTATTTTAGCTTTGTTTATGACCTTTTTTCTCTTCCTTTCCCTCTTCCCACACCTATTTAAGGAGGTTCTGCACTAGAACTCATGTTGTAATTTTATATAGAGAGCCTACAGTGAGCTAGTGCCTTTACAGACATGTAAGTAAACAGGTCCATGCCTAAAGAGTTTGTATACTAAGGGACAGAACTGGCAAACATTTACTCACATAAGAACATTGGCCAAGATTTTCTAAAGTGACTAGTGATTTGGGGTGCTCAACTTCAGACACCAAAAGGGGCCTGATTTTCCGAAAGTCTGGAGCACCCAGCCCTCTGAAAACCAAGCATCTCAAGTTAGGCATGTTAAACACTTGTCACTTTTGAAAATCTTGCCCATTATATGTATATGTGGCTTAAGAACTCATATCTAGGAAGTAATGATCTGCATGGACTTCTAAGAGCATAATGTCAGACTTATTTTTCTTCTTGGAGCTGCACCCATTTTAATGAAGGAGTTCTTACCTTCTTTCTCCCCTTCATTGTGACAATTACTTGTGACAGTTGCTTTTTTCCTTTTAGCTATAGTTATTGTATTTAGATTAGGTCCCTGCACATCAGCATCATGCATAACCATGCCAATCTGTGCCATCACAGGAGTCACAATCACCTGTACCAAAGAAAGAACAAAGAATGCACAAGCAAGAAATGCAGATGCATCAGAAATTCTCTTTTAAACAACAGCGATAGAACCCCTATAATCAATATATTTAGAAATAGGTATCAGTCTAAATTCTTCATCCAGCTATACATATACATAATGCCTGTTGAAATGAAGAGGCACAGAATTTGGCCCATTATTTAGTAGATGATCCGTGTATCTAATTAATGCTCTCCATTACACCATTCATAATGGGAATATTCCCCTGTAGCTGTGTCAAATATATGGAGGAATGATGGGGACAGATTTTTGGAGAGAAAACAAAATTCTGCAAGAAAAATGAAACTGTATTAAAACTATACTTGCAAGAAAGATTAGTTAATCTACTACTCCAATAAGAAATGGCCAAACTATGCTCTGAGCTACACCTCTGAAATCCTATTGATTTCACTGATGATGCAAAAGTGTAACTTGGAGCAGGTTTAATCAATTGTGCTTTATAATTACAGTGTAAGTTCTGGGCCCAAAATGGAATGATCTAATTATCAGCTTTCAATTTGCTTCATATCATATTAAGTGAAAGTATCAAATTCATTGGCAACATTTATATTTAAATTTCAGAAGGTTAATTATGGCATATTAAACAATGAGGCTACTTTCCCTGCTTTCATTTTGAAAATAAAAAGTAAGGAGCACTTTTACTTTGTTTAAGATATAGAAATTCTGTGTAAACAAAGTTCCAGTTGATTTTTTTAATTCCTTAAGCCTTCATCCAAAGCATTTATGCATCTGCTTAAACTTTAAGCTTGTTAGTTGTTCTATTGAAACCACAGGACTACCTGTGCTTAAAGATAAGCACATACTTAAATGCTTTGGTGGATCAGACTTACGAGACAAATCCTGCTTGCCTTACTTATGTAAGTGTTGCAGTTGAAGTCAGTTACTGCATAAACATAGACAGGTTTTGCTTTGGATGTATAAATTCAAAATCTTCAACCTTTCTTAGAAATTAGTCAAGATCTTACTATTCCAGTGCAAAAGTGACCTACATCAATGTTGATAAATGCGTTAAAATTTGTCCTGTTACCTGAGCCATACAGAATTTAGTAATTTCAGTTCACAAAGGTCCGCACAATCCTTTCTCTTCAGTTTTGATCTAAAGGGGATTTGTGCCCCTTGAGTGTCACTTTTCAGTTGATTTCTTAGCAATCTATTAGAAACTGCAAGTTCTGCAGGATTTAAAACAGAAGTCAGCCTAGGTTAATTCAAAATGTTTGTCAAGGTCATGAATCTTTTGGAGATAAGTTGAGCTCAGCTTCAGATTTATAACAAAAAAACCCAAACTGGGCAAACGTTGCATGGTTTTGTGTTTCTTGCTGAATGTTTTATAGTGTTCTTACTTTTAGAAAAAGAAATTTCTCAAATTTTAAAGCTATCAAAGTACACTGTTACTTTTTCATACATAAGACTTCTGGGGTCAATCCTGCATCCACTGCACTCCTCACATGAATAAGGGCTACACACTAAACTCCAAAGGATTTAATTACCATCAGCACTTACCTTTTTGATTCTCACAGAGCTGCCATTACTACAGCAAGGGAAACTGCAGAATTTGTGGATTCACAATAGTTGAGATGTTATAGGAGATAAAAGTGTGTGAAAAGGTGAGCACAGATCATGCTTAAATAAAATGCTGAAAATATGTTAGTTCTATAGATTTTGATGTGACAAATCATGCTGCTGTGAGATCTATTCTGAAAAAAAAATAACATGGTGTATTCCACATGATATTAAGATAAGTTTTCTCTCAAAATTAGAGACTGAGTTGATAATGACCTAAGATGCTGGAAATACGTATGAATTCCATTGCTCCAGCTCATTTAATAATGAGCAAAGGCACTTTTGTAAATCACTGACAAATATACAGTATTACCACTGCCACCACAGAAGGCAGTTGTTGCAGAGGATCAAAGATTTGGATTAGTGGTTATATAAAGCTTTCAGCTGAAAAATAGTTTGTTTAGGATTTGATGAATACCTACTTTGTAACCTTCATAAGAACAATGGGAAAAACTGCAGAGACTATGAATTAAAAAAAGTATCGTTAATCTGTTATTGCTCACGTCTGTGAAGATTGAGACAGTGTAACTAACTGAATTTTAAGAAGTGAACTGACTTTATTGGAGCTACATATTCTACTCTTTCTCTACTTTATTATGAGGAAAAGCTGTAGGTAACAATAAAGTTCAGTGAATACATTACCAATTCATTGCTGGTTTTCACCCACAATGGCCAGTAAAAGACAGGATACAAAGTTCTTGGGAGCAGAAAGTCTGCTGGAGGAAGATTGTTGCAGGACAAGGCTGCCACAACGTCCCTTCTACCAGAGGCCCATAGGAACCATCAGAGCCTCTCACACGGGTGGCATGGGGGTTTAAGTGTGTGGTTCAGTGGAGCTGGGTGATGTGCTGATCCGGCACGTCCACACTGCAGTGTCCACTGGCACTGGCTCCAACAGAAACTTATGCTGATCTTTCCTTGGGCAAACCGCAGGAAGGGCAGTGAGGGAAAGATTACCTGCCCTTCTCCATGGGTGAATCTCCTCGTAGAATGGAGTAGGCCTTGTTGTCACAGTGTAATGTAAGCTATGCCTCTCTGTCCCTGTTAGGCTATATCTGGCCCAGTGACCGCTTTTCAGAAGTCATTAAGTTCCCTGCATCAATAACAGGGCTTGGCACTTATATAACATTTCATCTTCAAACAAAAATAATTATTAGTTGGTTAAGTAAATAGTACTGTCCTAATTTTATGTAGGGGAAAACAAAAACAGAGAATTTAAGAGACTTGGTTAAGTCCACTTCATTAGAGTCACAATAGGGTTAAATTTGGCCAGCAAATCAATGGTAGAACTGAGATTAAGAATTTAGGAGTTCCTGGGTCCTATCAACATGCTTAGTTCACCAGAAAATGCTGCTTCTACTCTACATGATGTAATTGAGAAAAAATGTCAGTCACCAGAGCTTATATCCCTTGGAAATAAATGTATAAAAAGACAATATTGAATGTACTATTTATCAGCTTATGTTACTTCAAATACTCATTGCTAGTTTTCTGTGGTGTTAATGTCCAATAACAGATGTTAATATGCTGAACTTTAAGAAAGAGATTTTCTATGGCCTCAATTAAGCAAAATACTTAAGCACTTGCTTAACTTCAGGTATATGAGTAGAACTGTCAAAGTCAATGGAACTACTCGTGAATGTGCTTAAGTGCCTTGTTGAACTAGGGTCTGAAGTTGGTGAAGATCAGAATTGAAATATGTGGAGGTTTCAGTGATTTCACTCTGTGTTTTATAGTAAAGACCAAAGTGAAGACTACCACAGTCAAAAGGGCCACTACAGGAAGTTGCAATGGTGAAGAAGTTAACTGGAAGGTGCTGTGAACAACTACCAGACCAGTGACCAACAAAACAAGACAGTGAAACAAGGTAGAAGCAGAGATGAAAGAAATGTGTTCCATTTATTTGTGACCATTGAGGAGGACTCATACACTGTTGTTGACATGAGTGCACATTAATATTATAGCAACACATAAGAGATATTTGTTGATTTAGCATCCTGGGGCTCATTCTTATTTATACTACAGCCCCTTTACACTACTCAGACAGTATAAACAAGCCTTAAAGTGGTTGTAAATTACATTTAGTCCCATTTTAAGGACCTTTCTTTATACTGCCAAAACTGTGTAAATGGGCCTTAGTGTAAATGAGAATCAGGACCTCTGTTTCTAATAGCTATAGTACACTCCATATATACTACTTTACCACAGTCTGACCAAATCTAAATTGCTGCTCAGAAAAACATCTCCTTTAAGCCTTGATCATTCTTAATCCTTTCAGCCACCTCATTAATTACCTCCCTTGAAACTCTCCCTCACTCTGCTTGTTTGTATTGTATGGAGGATGAGGGTCAAATTTTGGACCTGATGCTGCATTCAGTAGGAATTTGGCTGATTTAAGATGTGCAGGGTTAGGCTCTGAGTGGTTAGCTATAAGAGAATGGTCTTTAAATATATATTAGTAAAGGCACTATTTTGCTTGGTGTAAATACATGTAATAAAAACACAAGTGAAGTGAGTGGAAGGATCCAAGGCTATTTGCTATGCATAAAACAATTTACACACATGAATTATGCCAGTATATCATTCAATCTCTCCCCCATACTTCTGTTTCCTCGTCTCAAATTCACACTCTCTTTTTATCTCCTTTACTGGGCTCAGGCTGAGATACTTCATCTTCTCCCTCAGGTATGAACACACTTACAGTGAAATCACTGGTTTCTGTGCCATATTTGTTTTTCACCAAAATGCTATATCTCCCAGAGTCGATTGTGTTGACGCCAGTCATAGTAAAGCTGGCGCTTTTTCCAGATTCATATTTCAGGATGCAGTGGGCATCTGCAGTCAACGGTTTCTCATTCTTCAGCCACGTGACCTCTGGGACAGGATCTCCCCAGACATTACAAGTAAGATTAAGCGCCTACAAAAAATGTACAAATGGGATATAAATAACAGTTGTTAACTGATTTTTTTGCATCCATTTGGATGAATAATTCCCTGAAAGTCCCCTCTTAGCTTCCTGCTATTAGACAATGGATTCCCCTTAAGCATCCAAGATCAATAATTTCTGATGTAGTCTGATCCATCATGAAGGAAGAGAATGAACACAACTAATTAAAAAGCTCCATTAAAGCCTTCAGTATTTTATGGACCCTCTTCCCTCATGACCATTACCACAACCCCCTCTGCATTGTTTAATACAAAAATTAGACATTAGCAGCATCTGAATGTTAGGCCTTAAATGAGAATTTGAAGAACTATCTTCAAATTGGATGGATTTGTTCAGGTTAATTCTATAAGAGTACCACAAAAATAAAGGCAAATCTCCCTAAATATGATAAATGCTTAACCATTAAATGACCATGAATTAATCTCAAGTTTAAGAATGCCCTAAATTACATCCTGACAATTTCACAAACAGATCGAGTTGTTTTACAGACTCCCACAAAACAGCATAACATCTAACGGCTACTATTTTTATCTGAAATCAGTACAGTTTTCAGGGCCAATTTCTGCCCTTGGATGCTCACACATGTATTTCCCTTTGAAGTTAATCGGAGCTAAATCTGCGTGCGTGCTGAATTTGGTCCTAACATTAAGGCAGTTACTTCATTAGCAGAGGGCCAGTTGTTAGAAAGATCACCCTGACAGTTTAATAGCTGCTGCAGATTTGCAAATCTATCTCATACACCAGTAGTCAGAGCTCCTTTAATTTTTCTCTCTCAATGCCAACCCAGAAATACCCACAGGGAAGATATTTAGACATGTAAATGTGTAGTATGCCATTCACTTCAATACAAAGGATGAAACTGGTCCTTATTTATTAAAAAAAGTACAAAGTTAAAATAAAATTAAGATACAATTACTAAAAGAATGAAGGCTCTCACAGCTGGGGCATATCCCACCGCTTCCCTTTAGGGACATATAGGATCTCCAGGAGTTGAACCTTATTTGTCTCAGAATGTTGCCTTAAGTGAGAGCAGTTGCCTAGAAAGGAGGCCTAATGTGTCCTAAAAATGTCATCCTGCTTAAGTTAGCTGTTACTTCTCCCAAGAGATTCAAAGCCCTGGTGGCTTTTTCAAGCCCTACTCCTAATTGTAAGTTTCATTCTTCCAATCACAATGCCATGTGACTTATGTGATCAACTGCAACTAATAAATACAGCAATAAATATTCACAACAGATTGTCGGGAATCAATTAATAGTAGGAAAAAAATTTGCAAAATGATCTCTCATTGGGTAAATTCAAATAACGAGTACATTTGCTCACCAACATTCTGCAAGCAGAAAGAAAAGCTAAATAAGTCAAACCAATTATTCTGTGTGAATTAATGACTTGTCTCTCTACATCCCTAGTCCCCCCAGTCAGACGCAGGTGAGTATAGAAACACTGCTGGGGTCTAGAATTCAGAACATGTCTAATTTTTTCTTCTTTGCTTAGGTTTTCCACTGTGTGCAAATATTGCCCCTTCTCTTGAGCCAAAGTATGGAATTCAGCTCACTAAAATGTTGTGAAAAGTAGTTAACTGGTGCTTGTGTTCAAGATAGTCCCTTCAAAGGCTAACATCTCAAGCTCCAGTGTTAGCTTTAATTCTGCATACCCTGGATGTGTATGTTGAGCTGGGAGTCAGGCCGTGGGTAATGTCCGTTTTCTGGGGTTAAACATTTCCTCCTCTCCTTTTCCCCATTTTTAAAAATAATTCGTTTGTAAACAATTACAGTACAAATTCTTTCAAAAGACAATATGCAGGAATCAAATAATAGATCACATATAAGAAAATATAAAAATAAAGTCCATCAAATCTTGTTTGAAAAGTCCATAGAAATGAACACTTCAGAGACAGTCAAGTGTAGAGAAGTATGGTTTAAGTGGGACTTAAATGGCGTGCAGGCCTTATGCTGGCACTCTGCACTGAGGGGGATTTCATCTCTATGATGCTGAGCCTTCCAGGCAGAGCTTCAGCCCTAACATTCTGAACAGAAAAATCCATCAGTTTAATATCAGTCTCACTGTTTCTTTTCCTACATCTGTAATATACTGCTTGCAATGTAAGATATGATTTAAAACAGTCTGTTTCAAATTTAGTTTGAAGGGTTTTATTCCAGAGAAAATCATCTCCTGTGAGATGATAGGGGTGGAATGTAGTGAAAAACCGGAATCAGCGTTCTGTTCCTCTAATTCAGTGGCTCTCAACTTTTTCAGACTACTGTACCCCTTTCAGGAGTCTGATTTGTCTTGAGTACCCCCAAGTTTCACTGCACTTAAAATCTACTCGTTTACTAAATCAGGCATAAAAATACAGAAGTGTCACAGGACCCTCTTACTGAAGAATTGCTTACTTTCGCATTTTTACCATATAATTATAAAACACATCAATTGGAATATAAATGTACTTACATTTCAGTGTTTAGTATATACAGCAGCATAAACAAGTCATTGTCTGCACAAAATTTTGGTTTGTACGGACTTTGCTTGTGCTTTTTATGTAGCCTGTTGTAAAACTAGGCAAATATCTAGATGAGTTCATGTACCCCCTGGAAGACCTTTGCGTACCCCTGGGGGAACACATACCTCTGATTGAGAGCCAAATCTCTAAATTACCTGCTTCTAATGCAGATTCATCTAACGGTGACTGTGGAAGGGACTGAAAATATTCCTGCCCCATGTTGTTAGCCTGATTTAGTCATGGAAAGATCAATGGTAAAAAATATCCAATAGACCTCCCTCTTTCCCTTCCTGCCTCAGGAATAATGGCGAAAGGTGAAAAAAGACATCCACCCATAAAATCAAGAAAAGGGGGAGACAGAAAAAAATAATATCTCCTCAAACCTAAAGTACTTCTTCATGGTGGACCTCACTTCAGGGGATTCCCCGAAACAATAAACAAAATCCCCAAGAGATTAAAAAGGGAACAAGAGGAAGAAAAATATCCCTCCTCCTCCAAAAAATATGTAACTTGGTGAGAACAGAGAAAAGGTGAAAAGAGAAAAGACCCTATCTGGTCTCCAGCAGCAGCCATGGTCGGAGAGTAAGTGGGGCTCTTAAACCTGTTCTCTTGGAGTCCTCTGGCATTAAATAATCATGTTTTTGATTGCAGAGATGTTTAAAAAGCTGAAGGAACGGGGGAAAAAAAACATATTATTCCTGGCTATTCAAGGACTCTGAATATGAACAGCTCAGCCACACCTGGACACTGCAGCCAGTGAAGAGTCTATAGTTTCATTCTCTATTCAGTGCTTCTATATCAGGGGTTCTCAAATGGGGGGGTCGTGTCCTCTCAGGTGATCACAAGGTGGTTACACAGGGGTCATGAGCTGTCAGCTCCCTGGGCCTGACAGACCCAAGCCCCCATTAAATTAAATCTCCCCATTTTAATTTATATCGGGAGGTCACACTCAGAGGCTTGCTGTGTGAAAGGGGTCACCAATACAAAAAGTTTGAAAACCATGTTCTATTTTGTGTCCGCATTCTTTGAAAGCTAAGGGATCAGTACTGAATTGTCCCTATTGTCATTGCAAGGTCCTAATGAGTTACTGTCAGTGACGCAGAGAGTTATACTGGATGCATCACTCAAACCCTAACAGTCTAGACTTGTGCCAATTTTTCCCTAACTGAGAGAAACAGCAGTGCCAATAACCCTTTCCTCCTTCAAATTGTTTCTTAAAATAACTTCCCCTTTTGCTTAGCCTTACATCACTGATCTGATTACTGGTGCTGTGTGTTCCCACTCTGATGCACCCACTTCTTTATTGTTTGTGTTCTGCCTATTTAAGTGGAAAGATAATTCTTATATTTCAGTATGAAGATGGTAAAATCCCTGGTCATTTTAAAATCTTCTGGGCGGGAGTTGCATTACAGTGGGCCTGCTGCCAAGGCCTGATCCTTTGTATCTAGCATTGCATCTATCTGTTTTAGACATTTTTGCCCTTAGGACAGGGACCTTATCAACATACGTGTTGCTAAAACACTA
Source organism: Lepidochelys kempii (assembly GCF_965140285.1). Classification (NCBI taxonomy): domain Eukaryota; kingdom Metazoa; phylum Chordata; order Testudines; family Cheloniidae; genus Lepidochelys; species Lepidochelys kempii. The sequence continues at coordinate 85,278,178 of NC_136381.1, forward strand.
TGCACACCTATGGCATTATAGAAATCCCAGATTATAATACGTGTCAAATCTTGAGGTCTTTCTTCTAGTACGAGCTGCAAAACACTCTGGCCTGCTCCTGTTGGGGAGGGCAGCTTCCCCCTCCAAAGATCATTCCCTTTCTTCAGGGGAACTCTCCATCACTCATGCTTGGCGCAATGAGGGGGAAGAAGGAAAGGACTAGAAACGCCCTCTGGATAGTTGGCAGGAGATTTGCACACCCTCAAGGAGACCAGGTGACCTATATTCCGCATTAGCAGAGCTCCTAACAGAAATCAGATTACAAAACAGGATGAACACTTTTGTTTTTAAAAAGTCACTCCTGACTCAGTTAACATACCCATGTAAATCACTGGAAGTTTTGCGCGAGTAAAAACAGAATGAGAATTTCAGAATTTGGCCCCCTGCCATATATATATAATATAACTTACAGTAATACCCACTGTCAATTCAAATCTTCACCTGGTGTGCTGTGATTTGATACTTGGGCTTTTCAGATTACATTACAAAACTGAAAAACCATTTATGAATATCAGTGCAAACATCTTTGGCCATCTGGAACATTATCAAATGCTGTTAAAACAAACATCAATTCATATATTCCACTACACACAATTCAATACAAAAATTGCATGTAAATAACATTATGGATATGTTTTTAAATTAAAGGGCCAAATCTGCATACACCTGGAAATTCAAAGTCAAGGATGAAAAATCTGCTCCCCTCAGTTTGTATGATTGCACTAGATGTAGCAGCTCTTATGTATACTGTGATAAAAGAAAATCTAACGGCTCCTTGTAACTGCTACACCCTGCATTACCTCACTTTACATTTTAAAATGTCATTGAGGATTGCATGAGAGTTTCATGAATTACAAACCAGGTGTAAACAGATGCTCCCATCTCTCCAGAATACACACAAACACTGGGGACAAATGAGTCACTCCCACCTTTACAAGTACTATTTATTCAGTAGACAATTCTATCAATATGGAAGTAAGCAGTTATTGTAACTTCACTGTATATGGTAGATTAGAATGCCTTCAATGTATATAATTTTATTTTGGTGGGTTTTATTTTATTTTTCATTTTAAAAGTTCCTGGCTCATGTTATAGGATGTTGACTAACAAAATTATATTTTTAAACAAGTCTTTATTGCAGTTATATAATTACAATCATGCATCAAGTGTTAGTAAAAAGCTATTTTTTATACTATCTTCATTTCAAAATGGTCAGAACAATGTGTATTTGTAGAATTGTGTTTAATAGAAGAATAGATCTCTGTCTGATCTTGAATACCAAGATTCAACCCAGAGTGAATTTTTATTACCCATTCATACAATATTGAGACCATTGTTTCATTATGTATGTGCTGGGACAGGCTGAATTATATGGGCAAGATCATGAGCCTATAGGACTAGATTACAGCTAGCTCTGTATGAAGAGGCTAGGGTGAGAGAATGACATGAGCCTCCCTATTCTGCCCTTTTGCAGAGGTCAGAATCAACCCCAGTCTGTGTATTTGTGGCTCACAAGCACCAGGGAACTCTAGCAGCAATAGTATTTGTAGATACTCTACAGAGATGGGCTGAGAGCAAAACTATGGTATCAACTACAAGCACTGATCTAACATGGGGAAGAATATATTGCACTACAGCAGTGTCAAACAAACAGGCCCTGGGCTGGATCCAGACCACATGATGTATTGTTGTGACCTCATGACACACTCAGATTGTACAGAAACTAAGCTTTTCTTTAAAAAAAAAAAAAAAAAAAAAAAAAAAAAGAGAGAGAGTAAATTTCTAGCCCTTGTGACTGAAGAGATAACCTTCCAAATGTGAACTAAACATAAACCAATGGCATGTCTGCCCGAGTCTAAAGAGAACCTGAAACAATGAGTTAGCAGGATGAACTCCTCTGCCCCCTATTAATGGTTTATGTGTCAGCTTTAAAGCCCAGCAATGACATTAAATGTCAGCATTGACTGATCATTGTAGTGGATTGAACAAGCTAAGGGGTAGGAGTAAAGCTCTTAAGAGTTGGCAGTTGCTGCAGAATAAGAAATACAGGAATAAATAAAAGTTTAGTTACTACATAAAATCTGTATTGTCCCCTTGATCTCTGGATGAACCTCCCATTGCCCTGCTCTAACACCAATTCCTTCCTTCACTGACAGAGCACAGAGGCTCCAGTTCATGACCAGCAAGCTTTCTGTGTTCCCTGTCTAGATCTCATGCAGGTGTACAGGATGCAGTAATGCAGCAGGACAGGTGTCTGAACTCAGCAAACAACAAACACAGCTACCTAGGCAAGAGAAGGTGAGAGTTTTCTGAGGAGGCAAAGTACCACACCCATTTGCTAGAGGGCTGTAGCCTTTGTTTTATGTCAAAACTTTTGAACAAGACTTGGGCAGAGACTTTCCTCTTGTTTCTGGACCCAATCCACCAATTTAGATGATTCTACACAAATCCTGTACTGTATTAATTGTAAAAGACTTTACAACTCTGTCTACACTTCTCATGAATAAAACAAGGTCTCTTAACATCCCTATTGAATCCATAGTTGTTGGGCCAAAGATACTCACCTTGAGTGTTCTGAGTTTTTAGTATCATCCAGCCTTCCTCTGTTCACAGCATCTCAAATATCCTTGTGATTTTGAGTAATGAATGCACTAGGAAGCCTTTACACCTTACTCTGAATAATTCCAACCAATCTCTCTTTCTATATCACTGCATTTTGCTTCTGAAAGCTCATACTTATCTGTATTGTTTCATTTCAACTCTGTTCTGGCAGAGAATTCTCAACTGATATAACCACCCAAGTTTTCCCACCACAAACGCATACCAGACTCATCTCTTAGCAAAAGCAACTATTTCAGCTGAAAATTGGCAAATTCACTCACTTTCCTCCTGCCTTCTTCCCCACCCTGTTGCAGTTGCAAGAATTCGCTGTGAGAATGTCTAAGAGAAGGTCTGAAATTGGTCTTTGGTCTCATCTAAGGACCCACAATAAATGACTGTAGCTCATCCATCAAACTCAACAGTAGATTTATCGTCATCATCATCAATATAAATCCAGAGTAATTCTATTGACTTAATTTGCTTTATCTCAAATTTACCCTAGTGTAACAGAGAAGAATTTCTCCTTTGTCTCTTAGGATGGTGAGGTAGGAGGTTGTGTAGGTTTCTACCACACTTTACTCCCCAACTCTCCAGATCTGATGGGTGCCATGCCTTAAGGGACTACCATCATCCATACAGATTGACTGGCTGTCTTGGGTGTAAGGAATTCAGCATTACTCAATATCCCATAGAAAAATGCAACTGTGAAATCTCTGTGCATAATGTAAATTTTTAAAGATATGGTTGCAGCTGAATTTCCTAAGAAGTACACTGTTCACATTTTAGTCCTGACTGGCATTGTCCTCTCACTTTTATCTTATGCTTAACAAATGAAACTGCCCCAAATACATAAACCTATCTGTCCAAGAAATTCAAATTGTATACAGACGATAGAGAATGAATAAATAAATAATACAGCAGATTTTTAAAATGGAACCTTTGAAATAATTCTTACGTTCTCCCTTTCTCTGCAAAATATAGAAGCTGCTCAGCTATAGTATAAAGCTATGGTTCATTTACTGTACCTTGCCTTCCTGGATGGTGACAACATCAGGCAAACCTCCAAGTATCCGGGCACGATCTGAAAATACATGAGTGAAGTTTCCTTTAATGTCTGCAAAAATAACTCTGTCCCAGATTTCATTTCCCCTGTAGCGCTGTTCTTTTATCTTATTTTTGTACAAGTCTCTGTATATGCAAATGAAGAGAGTTATTCAGTATTCCTAGCACACCATTTGCACATGTAAAATCATGTCACTCTGCTGCACAAAGCAGATATCTTAATATCCTACTGTCAATCACCTCCTCAGTGAAATTAAGGTATGGGCCTTACCCTTACCTCCACTGAATTCAGTTTGAGTTTTGAGTGCACAAAGAATGTAGAATTGGGCCCGATGTTTCTAAGTTTCCAAGGTAAAAGTCTAGCAATTCAGAGTTTATGAAAAGAGATGAGTTGCAGCCTATAGAAGAGACTCAGAAACCAGTGAAGTTTAGGCTTCTGATCTAAATAAAAAACACAAATTCTGATCTCAGTTACACCAGTGTAAAATCTGGAATAATTCCATTGACTTCAGTGGAATTCCTCTGGATTTATCCTGGTGTAAACAAAATCAGAATCTAGCCATTTGTGTTTAGTTTCAAAATCCTACCACAATCCAATATAAGTAAAGTGACCCTAGCAGGCACATTCTCTGCTGCAGCTATTCCAGGAAGTGGAATTCAGTCTTTGTTAGTAGTGGGGGAGCCATCAAGAGGCAGAAAGTGGCTACATGGAATACTCTCCCCTTCAACATAGGTGCTCTTCCCCCTCTGTAAAATAGGGACTTTATGGAGAAATTTGTTGAAGCCAGAAGTGGAAGGAGCAGGAGTGGGGAGCTAACCTATACCCAGGGGTGTGCCTTCTCCCCACTATCCATGACCACCCAAAGTCAGAGTCAAAGTAGAGCTGAGGAACATCTAGGGGCAGCACATTTACTGGTCCTGTCATACTGGTTTGGGTGTGTGTGGTGGTGGGGGTTGCAGCAGAGTTTGGAGGAACTGGCCAGGATCTTTAGGGTAGGGACCCCAAATGATGCATACCAATTCCTCTGCACTGCCTTTTCAGACTCCATCTTTGCCTACACTATATTTCTGTGCTAGTCCCAAACACGTAGAGAGGGGAGACTTTGCTGAGATGTTGCATTAATCTGTTCCACCCATGCACTTTTAAATAGAAGGGAAAGCATGTAGAGCTTAATCTTTGTAGTTATTTAATAATTGCTTTGTTCATTAAACTAATGATTAAATACTTTTTTTCCCTCTTTTTAAATTATTCTGTATTTTGTATCTTCAGTATAATGCTACGATTGAGATTTTTAAATGCACAGATGTCAAAAAGCTCAAACCTCTGGTTCCCAGAGTACTTGTGACTTGGCCCATTTATCCATATGTAATATTTTTCATCAGTGCTTGTGGTGTGAAGCCATTTACCATGTAGGATAATTCAAAAACAACTCAATTTTCTTCAGACTTTCAAAAACAAAGTCACTTTTGTGTTGAGAGCAGGCAAGAGAAATTTCAGCTCAAAAGGTAATTTTTAGGGAAAGTTTTTTAGCTGTGAAAACAGAAGCTAAGACTGGAAAAAGTTAACACAGCCATAATTATACTGTCACTAGCTGATTGTTATAATATTAGCTACCAAACAGATTACTTTTCCTGTTTCTCCTTGGTGTCAGGATAAACTGGTTTTATCAAATGCACACCCATAGTCATGAGGATAAAAGAAACTTCATAGCCAGTTTATGGAGATCATTGTAAAAGAAAGCTCACTTACTTCTTTCTGCAATAGCAGCTTGTCTGTAGTTGCGGGAAACAAAAAGAAAATTCAGTTTTAGTTAAGATTAATTTAGGATGACTAACAAATGGCTAATCTTTGAGACTGCTTTAACTCACTTAAGGAAAATCTTTCTGCACAGTACATCACTTGATAATCCTACTTTTTCCTTATTAACAAAGACTCAAATCCTCATCCCATAGAAGTCAATGGCAAATCTCTCATTGACTTCAGTGGGACCAGGATTTGGCTCAAAGGATTTTTTTTAGTGTTAAACAAAGTGAACATGAGTACAGTTTCTTTCTTTATTAGCAGCATATTGTATTCAAAATTATACTTGCCATGAGTAATACTTACTTTAATCTTTGGAATTCAGTAAAGGCTTCATCAAAGGCTTTTAAAAGAGAAAAACTGATGTTAAAGGTAGTTTTCACAGAACAGGCATCACAAGAAGGTAATTTACATTTTAAGATGTAGATTAAAATGTAATCAGTGTAAAAAAGTTTAACCTTTGCAGTCTTTGCTTTGATACCATACAAGAATTAAAACAACTAAAGGTTTAATTAAATGAAGTTGGTCTGTAGGTAACCGAGGCCTGAATGTGATAATAATAATAAAAAATCATCAGTCTTTAACACAGAGAGAGAGGGGCTAAGATTATCTCACTAAAGATACCTCAGGAACAAACCTGCAGTTTCCAAATTAATTATAGCTTTCAGGATTTAAAAAAAATCCATTTTTAACAAGTATTTTCATGCCCACTGCTAAGTTTTACATTGATGCCCAGGTAACCAACCGAACAGCAAGATTTAGTCTTGTTGTAGCCTCTCCATATGTTGATGTTGACAAACCCTTTCTCTCCCTGAGTGAGAAGAAGGGACAAAAACTTTGCCAGAAACTGTGCAAAGGGTACAGAATGGAAACAATTATTTCACTAAATGATTCCCTCATCACCTGGAGCCCACAAACACAATGTGGAGTTTGGGCTTTGTGGGTTGAAATGGCTGTGAAACGAAAGGTTGGACCTTGGGAGCAACCTGTTTCTGGCACACGGTGTCCTTAGGACTCAAGAGCCTTCTGGGTGGAAATCTATCCCAGAATTAATCCAAACACCATTAGCTTTCTCTCTACACCTTTTACCCCTGTTCTGAATGCTGGTGAAAGATATTGTCACTGACAACTCTGAAGAATTAGGTATTTATAGTGTGACAACTCTACCTTGTCCAGAAAGATCCAGCATCCTTGTATGTGTAGTTTTACCATCAAAAAGCTCCATTATATATTTGCCCTTGTCGTGTGGAGTTGGCTCATTGATCTGTAACCAGATCTGCTCCCCAGTAACACCAGTCTTAACTCTGTCTGTATACTTAATCTTGGCATCACTGAAAAATAAAAAGCAACATTAGCCCTTCCTTTTTATCATATTATAAATATGAAGGACCTTTGTGGCCTCACTGGCCATGTCTGCACTAGAGAATTTTTGCAAATGGTTCCTGTGGTGCTACGCTATGAATTCAAAATGTCAAAGTTTTTAAACCAAATTCTGGCTAGAGACTCTGCCATACCAGGAAAGCTGAGGACCAAAGTGGGGCACAGGATGGAATTTTTCTGTTCCAATTCTAGCTCTCCTCACAGCCCACAGAGAGGCTGTGGCATGTGCCCTCCATAACCAGAGCTGCAGAGGTCAAGACCCAAGGATCAGTGGGGGAGATCCATGCATTTCAGTATATAACCCAAGAATGCATCCCGCATTCATATCTCTACCTCAGCACATGTTGCTCCTGAATGAGGTGAAAAGGTGCTATGAATGGCCAGGACATGAACAGACAACAAAACTACTTTTGTAGCAACAGTATATGTCCATTTAGGGGGCAATTTGGCACAGTGCCAGAATTTGGTCCTTCAGGTAAATACATGCATACATTAGTATCTCTCTTCCCACAAAAATATCCATTTCCCAGCTTTCTAATCAAAGAGTTAATTACCCTAAACAAGGGAGGAAGCTCTTTGTCAAATCAGTTGCTCAATTTCTTTTTATCCTTAAACAAATGCCTTGGAATGTAACAGAAGGCCAGGGAGCAATTTACTAACACTTGGTGAATTAATGTGAAAAGAAAAGGAGGACTTGTGGCACCTTAGAGACTAACCAATTTATTTGAGCATGAGCTTTCGTGAGCTACAGCTCACTTCATCGGATGCATACCGTGGAAACTGCAGCAGACTTTATATATACACAGAGAATATGAAACAATACCTCCTCCCACCCACTGTCCTGCTGGTAATAGCTTATCTAAAGTGATCAAAGTAAATAGATAAAGTAAATAGATAAGCTATTACCAGCAGGACAGTGGGGTGGGAGGAGGTATTGTTTCATATTCTCTGTGTATATATAAAGTCTGCTGCAGTTTTCACGGTATGCATCCGATGAAGTGAGCTGTAGCTCACGAAAGCTCATGCTCAAATAAATTGGTTAGTCTCTAAGGTGCCACAAGTACTCCTTTTCTTTTTGCGAATACAGACTAACACGGCTGTTACTCTGAAACCTGAATTAATGTGATCGTTCTAACATAAAATTAGTTTCTAAAAATGAAACATGAGAGTGAGCAACAAATCTGCAGCATTTGATATTAGCTTCCAGTCTTCAAATGTGTAGGGACCCCTGGGAATGCAAAGTTGAAAGTAGAGATGGTACTAAGTATATTTAAAATAATCCTAATAATTCATTCCTCTGGATTTCCCAGTGCATCCTGCCTACTCTGGCTGAGATTTCAAAGCTGCCAAAGGGATTCTGATGCTCAAGTGCCATTAATTTAAATGGGGTTTCAAAATCTCATTCTCTATCTTGTTTTGGTTGTAAGCTCTCCAAGATAGAGACTGTCTGTGCTTTGTGGGGGGCGGGAGGGAGGTTGGGGGTTTCTGCCTCAGGCACATGTTGGAGTTTAATAGATAAGGGGTCTTTTCAGGATGAATCCACCTATCAAGAGATATATATTGCACCTGTTCATTCTGTATCTGTACTGTAACTGCAATTTTGTAAAAAAGTGCAATCCAGGGAGACAGACTGGCTGACCTTGAGCTAAACATTTCTGAACTCCAAATGTTCTTCAGATTCATGGACCTTCTGGTCATAAACACTTTACTCATGTTCTTCCTCCAGGCTGCTAAAAATTAGTGGATCCAATACCCCTCTGACAGACTGATATAATTCCATTGACTTCAATGGAGCTACAAATGATTATGTGGGAGTGAATGAAAGGAGAACTGGGACCAATATTTTAATATATCACTTTCCTGTTGAATGTGTAAAACCAAAGAATTTGTAGACTGCTAGCAAATTTTCGTACACTTACTTGTGTAACCAGCTCACTCTCAGATCTTCCAAGTAATAATTAACAAAAGAGAATAATCTGATACCCTCCGCTGTGCTCTGGATTTTCAGTTCTGTTGCAGATACAGCTGAAAGAAGAGCACATGTTTTATGCAACCCTACTGCCATTCATGAAGAAGAACGAGTCACTCATCTGAAGGGGGAATTAAATACTTACCAATCTTTCTGCATACTTCATTCATCAGATCTGCAAAAGCTGTGGAAACAAAATCCATAGGCTGAGACTCAGTGTCCATGCAAACATGCTCAGTAATAGGTTAAAAATTGGCATGCAGTGTTATGACTCTAGAGCATTCCCTCTAAAGAGTTCCTAACAGAAATCTGATTTGCATTTTAAAATGTATCAGACCCTTAGTTTCAAGCACAATAAAGCTAAGGACTGTTTTCAGGGAGCTTGGCTGTCTATTCCATGGTTTCAGCACCATGTTTAAGCCCTTCACTGCTGAACAGGGCAACATTCTTTTTTCTAAAGGTGACTGTATTCAACTGGAATTTTGGCCCTTTCATATCAATGTATTATATACGGAGTATGAATTTTGCTCCATGTACTGGACACAGTAAGTAGCAATGAAATCTTTAAAATATACAGAGTTCTAAGACTAGAAGTACCCTTAAATAAATTATTGGCAAAACAGATTAATTAAAAAGTCTGAAAGTGCATCCTCACAGGAACCTAAATTATATCATGTTCATAAAATGATCTAGATCCACAACATTTTTCTACATCAATGGAATTACTTTTAGTATAGTGAGCACCCAATTTGAAAACTGTTATCATTGTGAATACCCTCAACTGGGGTATCCTGAGGAAATATTACAAATAATCTAATTAACAAAAGTATATTGGAATGCTCTGTTACTGAAAAGTCACCATGAGGATGGTCTCATGGCATCTGTGATAACTTTTGGTTTAGGAGTCTGTTTAATATGCAGGAGAAGCAAAAATCACTTGAAAAAGATACCGCAATTTGCCTATGCAAAACTCTTGTGCAGACAAAGAAACACTGCCACTTCAGGTACTTATGACCCAGTATGGGATAAACCATTCAGAATGTTGCCCTGACCTGCTTCCACAAGCTTCAGTTTACTTTTGTCCTTTCCTCTGTCATCCTTCAGTATTACTTCATAAATACCAGCATCTTTCTTGGAAAACTGTAAAGCAAGAACAACAAACAGTAGCATTCAAAACAAGTTGTTTCAGAAAGCAATAATTTTTCTGTTCTAGTGATTTATGTGGCTGGAAAAAAAAATATATGGACACCAAATTTAACCTTTTATCTATATACTCTTCCTCACTAGAATTAATTTTGTTCTTTTTACAGTTTGGGAACTAAGGCACAGAGAGACTAAGTGACTTGTCCTAGAGCACACATGAAACCTGTAGCAGAACTAGGAATTGAACCAATATCTCATTAATTTTAGTCTAGTGTCTTAGCCACAAGACCAGTGTTCCTCTCACTGATTAATAGGAGCACATTACTGTTTAACCCTTTTCTAATGTAATCAGCACAGCAGTCTGATGTAATCCTCCAGCTCTTTAAACTGATTTAAAAGGGAAATGTGAAGCTCTTTCTTATGGTTTCCTGAAAATCTGAATTCACAAGGATTTAAATTTGCTGCAGCCAAAAAATAAACGCAAGGTGAGCTTTTTCTTTAAAAACTATATCCCAGTTCCTATCTATAGTGGATATGTTGGAATATCAGATTAGATCACATCTATGAACTGAACTGAATACCATAGATCTGTACATCAAAAAGCCAGGAGTCACTCACCTCTGATATCAGCAGAGTACATACGCCATCCTTAAAGTCATGCTCCTCATCCACCATTATCTCCCTCCCATCTTTATACCAAACAATGTGTGTTTCCTTCTTAATATTAGCCACCTAAAATGTATGAAAAGCACATCAGTATTATCCTATTATTATCCTATTATCCTATTATTTTAATATAGTGAATTGAATGCTAGGTGTGTCAGCCTATGTGAATTCTGGGATCACCCACAAGAACAGTGAAAGATGCAACCCCTCAGATGAGAAAGGGGACACAGAATCCAGAACTTAACTGATTACAGGGGACAAAAAATGAAAAACAGGGAAAGTGCTGCAGGTCCCAGGGTCAAATGAGAGATCCAGGGGGAACACAGAGCAGGGAACCCTGAACAATCTCCACTGCTCTGAGAAGGAGTCAGCGGACACCACCCAGAGGAACTCTGCCCAAATCAGAGCACAGAATAGGAAGCAGAAAAAGGCTTCAGAGCATTCTGAGAGCTATCCCACCCCTCTACACACACAACTTGCTTGTTCCTCCTGGACTGAAGGATGGTTGACAGTGCTGGAGAGCGAAGCCCTTTTATCCACTCCTGGATTGAGTAAGGAAAGGTGGGTATGGAGTTAGGCAAGGGGGGTATGGAGTTAAACCATCCCAGTGGGAGCACTATGGAGCCCAAACCAGAAGGAGGCGAGTACAGTGACTAAGTCAACCTTAAATTCCAAATCACCCAAGTCCAACAGTCAGAGGCTCAGTTCCTCATGGCACTATCCAATTTGCAGATGGAGCATGCCTGTTTGTGACACCCCTTAATGGCATGTGGTATGTGTTCCCTTCTTCTGACCTGCTCCACTTTGTGTGTCCCTGCTGCCTCCCCACAGATCACCCTTTGGGAGCATTAAGAAGAAAGCAGTTTGTGCTCAAGACGGCGCAGAATCTGTGACTGTGTTCAGATGTCATTGGGGGAATACAAAGGAAAAGGAAACCTCTTTGCACTCTTCCACACCTTGCACACCTGTGCAGTGGCTGGCCACAATCTGGTCCAGTATATCTCTTGCTTTTATAACTACCTGAACAGTGTTGAAAACCAGCCAACTCTTACCTTGCATTTCAACAACACATTGCAATCAGCGGTAACTTCCCATCCCAGATACTCAACAAAATGAGGACCTGTTTAAAATGAGTTTTTACAAAATCACATGAGCAATAATCACAATACAAAAGAAAAGTTAAATGAACTTTTCTTGCTAGATATACTGTTATTTTTATAATGTCAGAAATATAGGCTTTTATTCTTCAGATTTTATTCTTTATGGAAAAAATGAGGTAAGCAATTAATTACAATTAAATAGCAATTTGTATTTCAAAATACCATATTTACATCTGCTCCTACATTTAATCAGCCAAAAGATGACTGAACTCCTTTCATTTGCATATGATTATGCTGTTCATTACCTTGTTTCCTGAACCACTCTTGCCTCTGAAAGTCTGCTTCGTCCTGTAGCTTCTTGAACACTAGGGATCAAAAACAGTCAGGAAAACAAATGTGAGCCTTCTAGAGAGAATATCTCGTTAGTAGGGAATGGGATATTATTGTATTGCAGAGGTGAAATCCTGTCCCTGCTGAAGTCAATGGCAGTTTTGCTATTAACTTCAATGGGGCCAGATTTTCAGGTCGCTGATAGTAAATATTTCATGTGTTAAGTATTTCAGCTGTCACAATGTTATTACAGCTGACCCACGCTCTCCTAGCCACCCACAGACACTAAACCTTTCACATGTATCCAACCCTTTTGAGCAAATGTATGTTATTGATGGTGGTTCATTCAGCACTTGAGGACCCTCTTAAACTCATTTGTTACAGTAAATGTCAATGTAATGCTACAATGAGTAATATTTAATTTATGTAAGAGAAAAGATCAAAGAGAAAAGTATGAATTGTAAATATATCTGAATATATGCCATCAAAAGGAGAAGACATTTAGTGTCACTCATCTAATCACATTTGATCCTCGGAGTAAGGAAAACAAGAATGGCAGCAGAATCATCAAGCAGTTGAAATGTAAACAGCTGCAGGTACATCTGAATATCTAACTTGAAATAGGAGAACAGTTCCAAGTATCTCCAACAACATTTGTATCAAATTAGCATTGTGGGACATTGCAATTGTAGATATAGGAAAGCTAGCTAGACAGATGTGAGAGAGACATTATAGGTAGTATATGGCACCTGCCATCTTCCAAGTGCTCTTCAAAATTAATTAATCCACACAATGCCCCTGTGAGGCACATAAGTAACAGAGATGGTTGGAAAACGTGAACATTTTTCCTAAAGATTATAATGGAAAAATTTCCTTTTTTCCCCCATTTAAAAAAAATCTGAAATGTGACCAGATTTAGTAGGTGTTATTATCCCCATTCTACAGGTAGGTAAACTGAAGCAGAGACATTAAGTGACTTGCTCAAGGACACGATCGATATAAAGAAATTAGCGTAAGAGCACAGATCAATACTCCGGTGTCACTGGCTCCTTAGTTCATCGCACTGCACTAGTTGTGAAAGTGAAGTTCTAGATGAGCTTACCGTCACCAATAAGGACAAGACTGGATTGGTTCGTTGCTTTTCCATCCTGAAGTTGGAAGGTATAAGTCCCTTCATCGCTGTCCTCAAGTTTATCCATGATCATTTCAACAAGGCCAGTATTATGGTCCACCTTCATCTTATATTTCTTCAGCAACAAAAAGAAAAGTCAGACTAATGGTCTTCTTCAGAATCAGAAAAGACGCATCTATCTGGCCAGATTCTATAGTACTCTTAATAAAATTCTTTATTTTTTTAAATTCAGATTTGTTCATTGTGTCTGTCCCAGGCTGCATGCACATAACCAAACATATACATAAAATATGTTAATCAAATATGATATAAGCATATTTATTATCATAATGCTTTATATCGGTTCTGTACTGAGCATCACGTTCTGTTTCATTAGAAAGGATTTTTTAAAATATATGAAAACTATTGCCCAACTTTTCAAAAGAATACTTTCCCCGAGATGATGCTTTTATATCTTACTTCTATAGAATGCCCTGTCCATGCCTTTTAACCAATGTAATGGAATGCTAGAGACTTCATATGTTTTGGGGTTAAAAAAAAGTTCTCTGCCTTTTGCTTATGGGAACTTGCACATAACATAGGCCCTGATTTGGGGTTACATGCAGAACTTTGGTCAGTGGTGTAGTCAGAATTCAGGGGGTGGGGACATGGATGAAGAAATGTGGGGATGTGGTTTGAATGCACTGCACTCTGTGAATTTTGGTCTCCTGGAATGGCCTACAGAGGGATATGGACAGTAGCTAAATTACAGGACTGCCTTATTCTGAGGACTGGAATGCTCCCTAGCTGCTTACAGAATCTGGATGCCCACAAAGGTGGCCAGAGGTGATTAGGGTGCGGGGACATGTGTTACAACCTCAGGGGTTACCTGGGGAAGACAAATCAGCGCTGCATGTTGCTAACGCTGTTGCAAGCATTGCAAAGCATTTTGGGGAGGGTCAAAGTTGTGAGCGGGGAGTGGAAGATTCTTTTGCAGGCTGCAAGAGGCCAAAGGGGGAAGGAGAAAGAGAGCAGAGAACAGGTTAATTTAACACTGCAGCTAGCAAGCTTAGTTTAATGATAAGATGCTGGCCCCAGTACAAGGTCACAGCACTAGACGAGAAGTTTCCCTCACCCAGCCATAGCCAGCCATGAGAAAACCAGGGCCACAAAGATGAAAAACCCAGGCGAGACAACGAGGCGGGGAGCAGAGCTTCGCATCCCTGAAGCCATTGTGTTTTGGAAAAGCAAAAAAACCCCACAAAAAGCCGGTTTAAACTGGCACAAAAAGCATCAGGAACAGAGGTCACGGAATGGAACACCCCCAAAGAAGCCCAAAACTTAAAACCCTCCTGAGAGCTGAAGCAATTCGGAGATTGTCAGCGAACCCTGGACAACCTGTGCGCACAGGACAGAACTCCCATCCACCCCTCCCCCTCTTCTTCTTATGTTACACCCAGGCCTGGCCAGCCTTGGGTAGTGTGGGTGTAAGTGGGTTAGGGCTTGGGTGGGTTAACGCTTTCTTCCGTCCTCTAAGTAACGTGGGAAGCACCAATCACTCTCCACTGTTACTTTATTATTTTATCAATAAAGGTTTAAAATTCAAACACTTGGTGTGTTTTGTCATCTCCTCCCCAAATGATCCTGCAGCTTCAGCCTGATCACCCCAAGCAGATTGGTAACAAAAATCTGTCACACATGTGGGGTCATGGGCCTCACCAGATTTCTTGGGCTGCCTCTCGCCAGGATGCCCAACAGTGGCTCCCGCTGGTGGTGGCAGTCACCATGTGTCCATACAGTGTGGGGAGGGAGGAAGCAGCAGGGCACTGTGCTGGCTGTGGGCTGAGCTCCCCGTTGCTACATGGGGCTGCTTCTTCTTCCCTGCTGCTGGAGTCCCAGCGCTTCCTGCTGCCTGCTTTGCAGACTGCCCACTGAGGTAAGTGAGGGGGACATCTTCGAGATCGGGAAGAGGAACTGTGACAAGGTGCTCAGCGCCAGGCAGCTCAGGTGGCGCCCCATCCAGCCCAAGAGCCTTGGAGGTGAGTGAGGAGAGAAGGCTGGGGGGCAGAGTGGGATAGAGGGGTGAACCCTGCTGTTGCTGCTGCTTGCTGCTCCAATGCACTCCCAGCAGCAGCTTTCTGCTCCTGGAGGTGCACTGAAACAGCAGTAGCCTTCAATGTGCTTATCAAGGAGAAGGCAATTTGGGGGTGTCATATTCCTCCCGCCAATAAAAAGTGACTGATAATTCTCCAATTTCTTGTTCACTGAGACGATCCAGCCCCCAAGCACCATCCCACCCTGATGGCACGTGGGGGACTGTGCCTCCCAACTGTGTTGCTCCTTTTGTTGGTCTTGTTTTGAACACAGGTAGGGAGGAATGCCTGCAAGCTCTGCAGGGGGCTGGACACTCACAGGACAGAGAGCAGAAGGAGGAGGAGGTACTTGCTAGTGTATGTTGTCTACATACATACCAAGTTTCAGGGAGTGGAGGCAGAGGTAACACATGGGGTGGTCACGTGTCCCCACAGAACTGTTTAGTTGTGCCCTCCCACACTATCCACAGTTATGTATTGTCTCTGCAGGTGGCAGAAAGCCACACTGAGTGCACCTCCTGAACTGCATCCAGCAGTGCTCAACCACAGCTCAGAATGTGGGCAGAATCTTTATACTGATGTTTTCAATCACGTGTTATATTTTCCACGTAAATGCATTGGAGTAGTGAGGTCTGATTATATTCAAAGTGCTTAGCTGGAACATTGATACTCATTGCTTATAAAAGTCAGAAAACCATAAGCAATAAAAGCCATACCTCTCCATTAACAATTTCCTTGTCATTAAATACAAAGTTGACCTTTGCATTGCCAGACAACTTTTCAGCCTGCAGCCAGAATCGCACTTGTCCCTTCTCCAGAAGTTCAGCTGCCAGCTCAGACTTAAGTGGGACAGCTACAAAAAGGAAAGAAAAGATTGAAGGGAATCTTTCCTATGTTTCACAGCTGTTCTTTTCCATTGTCAAAAATACACTCATTGATATGTGTAGAATTTATGGAAGTGTGTGTCTTCTCCCACCCTCTGTGTAGTTGTTCTATTGTTCAGGGTCACTAGGGCTGTGTAGAGCTAGAAATATTCAGCATTTGAGTTACATTTGATGCTGCTCCATTCTAACTCAAATAAAAATCTGTCTCAAAGGTAAACTGAACATATCTCTGCAGCATGAAGTGAGTGTGTATGGCCCAGAAAGAACCATGCTTTATGACTCACTCTGTAATGTTATAATAAAATGTCAAAATGACTCAGCAGAAAAAAAACAGCCTGCAAGGTCTTGCCTTCAAAGGTAATCAGAAAGTAAACAGCTGAACCCCACGTTGGTCCTTCATTCCTAGAATTGATCATGTGTGTCACATCATGCCAAAAATTTCAGCAGTACACTCAGTTGTCAAAGAGAAACATTGACATTATGAGCCACATTCATTGCTGATGTAAGCAGGGTCAACTCCACTGAATGGTATTGTAGCCATTTATGTCACAGGACATTTAGACGTGGTTTTAGTTTTCCCATTATTGACAAGTTCAAGTCTTCATCTTATTTTCATTCTAACTTTTCCTTAGGCTTTAGCTTACTTGGAAAACACAATCAATTAGACCTGGTCATATAGGGGCTGATTTTTCAAAGGTGTTGAACATCTAACTACCTCCCACTGATTTTTATCTAGACTCACAGAGCTATGCAAACAGTACATGAACACTTCTCTACCCTCCTATAGGTATACAGCATATACAAGCATAAGTATATGAGGAACTCCCGAAATATAATAAGGACATGTCAGATTTGTAGTCTGAATTAGTGAGTCATTGTTTTTCATCTGTCAGAATACTGTAAAGTGTATTCATGGAAGGGTGTGACATTGTCCCAGAGCTAGTGAGATGGATTTACAAACATCTTTGTGAGACAGTCAGAGGGAGAGTCTTTTCATTTGTTTATATAGTCTGGTAACGGCTGTAGAACTAAATGTGAAACTCTCCTACCATATAGATATTGGTAGAGGTCTCAACAACAAAGGACTCAACAACAATAAAGTGGGACTATGCATACTATACTGTAAAACAGAATACCCAAAGTATGAACAGCACAACTCTGGGTTGTGAAACTGTTTCAGATACAAGGCTGCACTGCAAGGCATATTAACCTGATTTATAGCAGGGCTAGTCTGGCATTTTTCCTTCCTCCTCTGCATTGCTCAGCTCCACTTGCCAGCAGCAGAGAGTGAAACTGACAAATCATTTTCACTTTTCTTCGCACTTCTCACACGTGGAAATGGCTCCTTTAAAGATTTTCACCTCTTCACTTGCTTGCTCCTCTCAGACCCCTAGCGCACCTTCTGGAGCAGGCAACGTGCATGAAAGCAGCTGCCTCCCAGCCCTCCCAGCCTGCTCTGAATCAGGCTGTGAAGCACAAGTGGAGGCTTCACTCTGCACATGAGACTGCTCTGTCTGTCGTCTCTCTCTCTCTCTCTCTCTCTCTCTCTCTCTCTCTCTCACACACACACACCCTTGTCCTGAGTAGCAGGGAATGCTTTTCCTTTCTCCCCCACCAGAAGACATCTAATAGGTAGGGAAATGAGGGAATAGCCAAAAGGGGAAGGAGGATGGGCAGTTGCTATCAGGACAAGGGGAAGGTGGCAGAAATGGAGTAATTGGGGATTGGCTATGGCAACTGGGACACGAGCAGAGCACCACCACCTTCCCCTCATTTTGACTCCTGCATGTTAGTGCAATGGTGCTGTAAAAAGCTTCCTCACTTACTTTGAGAAATGAGAGGTAGCTTGGATCTTACTTAATCTCTAAAAACAAAAGGAGAGAAATGCCAGATGTACCAGTGTTTGCAACAGGAAGTGGGTGTAAATTAAGAAATTAGGCTGTGCTGCTTTTATTTTACTGTCAGGTTTGTGGCAATTTTAAACTCTTAACTTGATTTGTATGTAATTAACTATGAATATCTTAGCCTAAAATGGAAAGAAAAAAACAAAGCTTCCCAGAGGCTGTTCTGTAAAGGACTAAAATAAGCTAAAGGCATCTTCTTTTGTGAAAAGAAGTCACTCCTCAGTCCACAAGACTAACAAGACTGAGTCATTGTGCTTGCCAACAAAAGTGTTCATTTAAAAATGTGTCCGTATTATGAAGCACTAACTGGCAGCTGTATTGGAAACTTCTAGCAATCCTGCTTCTGAGTTTTACTGCCTATTCTGTTTAGTGTCTCAACTGATCACAAGCACCTGATTAAACCTCCTTTAGCAGTTACCAAGTTGAAGAGCAGCAATACAGGGGACTTTCCCATCCTTCTCCTTGGCCCTGTGCAGCTACTACACTCACACGTTGTCTATGTTCAGTAAGAGTATGTCCACAAAGCAAAGAAAAACCCGTGGCTGGCCTGTGCCAGCTGACTCAGGCTCATGGGCCTGGGCTGAGGGGCTGTTTCACTGCTGTCTAGACTTCCAGGCTTGGGCTGGAACCCAAGCTCTGGGACCTCCCACCTCCTAAAAGCCAGGCTCCAGACCAAGCCCAGAAATCTACAGAGCAATGAAACGGGCCTGCAGCGTGAGCCATGTGAGCCCGAGTCAGTTGGCACAGACCAGCCACGGGTTTTTCTTTGCTGTGTAGACATACCTTTTGTGCGGAGTACTCAAGCAGCCCACTTACCAATAAACTTGCCAGCTGTAGTTGTTTCTGAACACAAGTTAAATGTGTTAAAAGTAAGCACTAAGCATGTTTAAATGAACTAACATGCAAGTGTTTAAGCTGAACATGCAAGTTCTAGTGATTAATTTTCATGTACATTACTAACTTTGTTAGTGCTTGTAAAAATAGTTTATCGAGAGATGAGACTGAAGCTCCTCATATACCCAAGGAGCTCATTACTGTTTTCTCTCGTCTTCAGCATTTGCAGATACAACTCATCTTATTGTTATTTAATATTTTACAGTGCCTAGAAATATGGTGGGTACCTGACAACACAAAGGGAAAGACGGGGTCTCTGCCTTGAAGAATTCACACTCTTATATGGAACATGACACAGTTGGGGGGGGACAATCAACAGAGAAGGTATGGGGTGAAGAAGGGCAAAGGGTAATGGAATACGATTGTGTGGTTACTAACTTTGGGTATGAAGGTGCAATTAGGAGTTTATTTTTGTTGCTGATTTTATTATAAACTAATAATACGGTTGACTTGCTTTTGGTGACATCATGGAAGAAGTAAGTCTTAAAAAGAGATTTTAATGATGAGAAGGTAGCAGATTGTGGGGTTTGGGAGGTCTTTCCACGTGCAGGGAATGGCATAGAAAAAGTCATGGAGGTTGTTGGGGAAGAAACAAACAAGTGGGACAACGAGGTTGAGCTCACTGGATCAGAAAAGGCCAGTGGGTGACACAATAAGAGACCATGTCGGATATGTAGACCAGAGTAGAGTTGTGTAGGGCCTTGAAGTGGTGGAGAAAAGGAAGGCAGTGGAGGGATTCAGAATGAGAGATGTGGTCAGACTGATAGGGAAAGACGACCATTTTAGCGGTCATGGTTTGGATGGACTGGAGGGGTGCAAAAAAATGTGGGTACAAAGCAGGAGGGGTGGAGTTTCAGTAGCTGAGATAGAGATAGGAGGTGGTGGACAAGAACTTTAGCTACTGGGATTGAGAGGAATAGTCAGAGCTTAGAAATGTAGTGGAGGAAGATATGGCAAGATTTAGACATGACCTGGATATATGGGACTGGATTCACCATTGTGTTACTCCTGTTATACGCCATTGTGACTCTGTTTAAAACAGTGGTATTGCACCAGCTTAAAATTGGAGTAGTATAGTGATAAATAAAACCTGTGGCTAGAAGGAGAGGGAATCATCAAATATAGCCCCCAAGGTACAAACCTGGGTAACAGGAAGAATGGTCAGGTTGTCTACAGTAACAGAAAAAGAAGAAGATGGGGAAGTTCAGAAGGAAAACTCCTGTGCAGATGGCGCATTCTAGCTGGACTTGCTGTGATGTTTTGTTTGCCTCGAATTTGGTCTTAACTTACATTGCAGTCATGTTGCCAGCTAAAGTTAAAGGGGCAGAAAATTATAAACTCTCACACTGGCTTGGCAACTCATAGGGATCTGAGTAAGTGTAAAGTTCAGTGCTCCAGAAAAAACAAATCCATTGGGATGCTTACTACACATCCAATATATGGACTATACTGTACAGCTAGAGAGCAGCATCTAAATAAGCAGCAAAGGCATCAATTAATACATTAATATACTGGGAATAATTGAAAGACTGACTAGTAGAAACCATGATCTCAGCTTCACATACTGCATGCTTTTCTTGTGAACCAGCAGAGCAGCTCCCCTAGCTGATGCTGGCAGGGACTCTGTAATATACATCCCAGAACTCTTCACACTGCATGCCAGTATCTCTTCTATGAGCATGCTCATTTTACTTACTTGGGAACTTGCGCTCATGGCTGAGAGCGAGCAGGCGTTTCATCTCTACAAACATTTTAAAAAGAAATGTTATGTTTGCATTTCTGTTTTACCAGTTATAATGATCACAGATTCTCATACTTTTTCAGGTAGTGCAGAAGAAGTAGTGAGATGTGAACAATAAAGAAGGCATCGTAAGAAATAGGTTTTGTCCTTACCTTCCTCATCTATTGTGTAGCTTGATGAAACTCCATCAGTGTCTGTGACAGCACAAGAGTAAATGCCCAAATCATCTTCCCCAAGATCTTTAAAAGCAGCTTTTGACCTTCAGACAAAAACATTTTGATTAAAAGCCTTAACCAAAACCCTGAATCAGAACACCTCCCTTTTGGCTCTACCAGTGAGTGCTGTGGCTCTGGCTGAGCAGGAGAGTATGGGACATAACTAGTGAAAAAGTGGTGTGACAAAGTTCTTCCTCTACCTTGGTGGGTCCTGCGCTCATTGGAGGATTTTGCTCACCTCAGAGATTCACAGTAGCCCTCAGTTTTGCCACTTTCGTGGCTCAAACCTGCCATTCACTCAGATAACCTCATCACTGGCCAGCATGGGAAAAAAAGAGTAAGAACAATCTCCACAGTTTCTTCTGATCCACCATGTGGGTCAGGGAATAGCTCAGGGACCTTCCTCTCTGGTGGAACCTCCTGTGTTGGGTCCAGAGTTGGGAGATTTGGGGGGAACCCGGGCCCACCCTCTACCCCAGGTTCCAGCCCAGGGCCCTCTGGACTGCGGCTGTCTAGAGTGCCTCCTGGAACAGCTGTGCGACAGCTACAACTCCCTGGGCTACTTCCCCATGGCCTCCTCCCAACACCTTCTTTGTCCTCACCACAGGACCTTCCCTCCTGATGTCTGTTAACGTTTGTACTCCTCTGTCCTCCAGCAGCACATCCTCTCACTCCCAGCTCCTTACGCACACACCTCACTAACTGGAATGACAGCCTTTTTAAACCAGGTGTCCTGATTAGCCTTAATTAATTCTAGCAGCTTCCCAATTGGCTACAGTGTCCTAATTAGCCTGCCTGCCTTAATTAGTTCTAGAAAGTTCCTGAGTGTTCTGGAATAGTCTCTGTTATCTTCCCCAGGTAAAAGGGACCTGCTTAACCTGGAACTAATGTATCTACCTTTGACCACTCTCTTGTAGCCATCTGGCCTGACCCTGTCACAGTGGGTATATCCCATGGTGTTTACCATACATGTTGAACTCCACAGACTGTGTATCTGGTACATGAAAGATCTGAATAAGTCCAGCTTAGTCCTGCAGGAAGTGAAATGGGAGCCTGCAGGGTAGAGTGTATAAGAGATGGAATAAAGATGCCAGAAAGGGTTCACATGGATTGCTGGCAGTATGGTAAATACAGGCTGGTTCTAGGAAACATCTCTCTGGATTTCGTTTTCATGTGAGATGTAAGAGATGTGTTACGGATGGCTATAAACAGGGAGGGGGGTGTCACATGGTTTCTGAGGTGCTACAATTGGTAGGGCCCATACATCTACTTCTTCTCCCATATATGTTACTTTTGCACCTGTATATTTGCATCTCCTTCCTCCCTAGAAAAAGCTGGGGAAACCGGTGACCCAGGTCACCCTGAAAGTCACCAAATCTGGGGTCTGGTTAACAAAAATGTTCCAATGTTCACTGAGAATGCCCCGCCACCAGCTCCCTCCTGATCAAACCAGAGTGTTGTTTGCTCCAGCACCTCAAAAGTCTGCAACTAGTGCAGTATAATATGGGAAAGTTTTCTGAAGGAGTGAGGACCAGAACAATGTAGTATTTTTTAACATATTTAACCTAAATTGCACCTGCAAATCTGGTCGCCAGTGCAGGTCAGAGAGCACAAGGGTAATGTGCTCTTTATGTGAAGCACTGCTTAAACAAGTGGGATGCATCATTGCGTGTGTGCTGCAATTTCTGAATAGTCTGAAAGTGGCCTCCCATGTAGACAGCACTGTAATAATCTAACCTTCCAGTGACAAGGGCATGAATAATCTTGGTGAGGTCCACCTCCAAAGGGATGGATTTCTGTGGTTCCTAGGATTTATAAACATAACAGAGCTTCTATAAGCAAGGTTCCTTACTTTCCACCTTTGGTGTCAAAGGCTAATCGAGATTCATCCTCAATTGGTTCATAATTCTTGGACCAGACAAACTTAGAGTCTGAAGACATCTGGTCACATTCAAAGTTCAGGGAAATGACTCCATTATCATCCACATCTACTTCCACTTCTTTAGTTCCTGGAAGATCAAAACAAAGCATGTCTACTTTTTAATAGAAAGCAGCACAAATTATTTGCATGCATATCATTCACAGGGTAAATTAAGCAAAGCCCTTTCCTTCCTTCTGCTCATACATAAGCTGCTGCAACAGGCCAGTGTCCTTGATCCTTTACTCATGAGAAGAGTCTTTATCTAGGTGCGTAATTCCACTGAAGTAATGAACAAATTAAAGAGGGTACATAGGGCAATGAGATTACTTGCACATGATTAAGGACTATGCATACATGAAGATTGCAGCATTGAGCCCTGGGCTGAAAGAAGCCTTATCTCAGGCTTAAAAATAAAATTAAATGCACTGGAAAAACTGAACAGAAACAAATGCAGTCCACTAAAATGCATTAAATGTTGAAAATATTGTAAAAGTAATACCTTAGACAGTAAGACATATGCATTGTATTCTTTACATAGGGAAAGCTTCTAATTTTCTAGTAAAATACAAGTTCATGCCACGTACACAAGAATATACTTGGGAAAGGTGGAGGGGTGAATAGGAAATTAAGAGTTCATATTAATTTCACAAATGAATCATCATAGCAGAACTCACTTGTGCATCTAAAGGTGTTATACACAACAGCTCATTCACACGTACAGATGTTGGATTAATCGAGTCTGACATATTGCCCAGAAATGGCCTATGGAATGCATCCTGTGCACACCAGTAGGGAGTGTATTTGTGATTGGGCAGCCAAGTACAACACCTTGGTTCAAACCAAGAGCTGGTTTTGAATGCTGCCTGCTACTCCTACAGGCCTTGGTAAGGGTAAGGCCATCCAGCATGCACTGGAAGGACACTGAATGGGGAATAACAAGTCCAGGGCCAGAATATACCTAGGATCTGTTCTTCATGCATACCTGTGCAGCCAAGAGAACTGCATTTTCTGCATGGGTGCAGAGTTGGCTCTTTACCTCTGTGTCAAGTATGGAGGTAATTTTTCTCTAACAACTTGTTTGGTATCGTCACTGGAAGCACTGTTCATTCAAGGGGACTTGGAGAATATCCATTGTGTTTTTGCACAGCTCTGAACTGAACTGGACCTTCTACTTTAAAAAGGCCTCTGATGTTATAATATTCAGTTTGAGAGTGTCTTGAACTGCCTAAAATGTCAATGACACACTTTCCCCCTAAAATGTTATATCTTAAAGAAAAGGGCTTCATTCACAAAAATCCATCAGAATATCCAGAAATTAGTAATAAATGAGTAATAAATGCTTCATTTCCAGCACATTTCTTGAGTTTTGTTCCCACAATCCTAATACTATACATGGCTTCTCCACTACTGTGAGAAGCAGCACATTCCTTTGTAATGAAGTAGCTTGTGAACATGTAACTGACTGTTTTAATGCTTATAGCTTGCCATAAATGTTTAATAAAAGGAGAGATCAATATTTGTTGCTATACCAGTATTATCATTTATCAGCCCTTTCTGTAATGCAATATGCAGTTCAGAAATACATGTAAAGTACCTGTGAATGATAAATGTAGTCTGAGGTCTACATATCTCTTACTGGGCAGTAACATGTTTGTAAATTTACCAATGTAAACCACTATATGGAAATTCACCATTTGACATGTCATTAGCGTTTGTTTCCACTGCAGATTGTTAGCGTATGAATCTTCTGATGAAAGTGGAGGTAACGTGCAAAAATTCTGCGATAAGTGTGATTCAACAGGCAATATGCTTGACACTTCATTAGCTTGCGTTCACTATATATTACTACTACCGCTCAGCATTTATATCTGGCAATGGTGGTGTTTATACAACTCAGGGTGCATTTTTATGAGTTAATTTTTTCTCATTTTGCTTTACCTCTACCATAAATAGACTCATAGACATTAAGGTCAGAAGGGACCATTATGATCATCTAGTCTGACCTCCTGCACAATGCAGGCCACAGAATCTAACTCACCCACTCCTGCAATAAACCTCTCACCTATGTCTGAGCTATTGAAATCCTCAAATCATGGTTTAAAGACTTCAAGGTGCAGAGAATCCTCCAGCAAGTGACCCGTGCCCCATGCTATAAAGGAAGGTGAAAAAATCCCAGGGCCTCTTCCAATCTGCCCTGGAGGAAAATTCCTTCCCGACCCCAAATATGGCGATCAGCTGAACCCTAAGCATGGGGGCAAGATTCACCAGTCCGATACCCAGGAAAGAATTCTCTGTAGTAATTCAGATCCCACCCCATCTAACATCCCATCACAGGCCGTTGGGCCTATTTACCATGAATAGTTAAAGATCAATTAATTGACAAAATCATGTTATCCCATCATACCATCTCCTCCATAAATACTTAAACAGGTCACTAAGAAACTAAAGCATGTTTCTAGATTATTGGTCTTATCTATCAGATTTCAGAGTAACAGCCGTGTTAGTCTGTATTCGCAAAAAGAAAAGGAGTACTTGTGGCACCTTAGAGACTAACCAATTTATTTGAGCATAAGCTTGTAGCTCACGAAAGCTTATGCTCAAATAAATTGGTTAGTCTCTAAGGTGCCACAAGTACTCCTTTTCTTTTTATCTATCAGAGGTATTCACCAAATCTCCAAAAAGAAATTGGAGAGGTAGACATAACAATATCAGGCAAATTTCCCTTGTCCTAATAGCATGGTGATTTCAACATCTCATTTTGAGTCTCAGTTAAAGGCCCCATAGGGGAAAAAATACCTGGATTATAATAAAGACAAAGACTCTGATATCAAACATTAATTATCCCCATTTCTCTGAGAGTTTCATTACACTGAACTTGTTGATAAGGTGGGCAATTTGGAAAGATTAGAGTATCTGAAATCATTTCAAATTGAGCTGGACAGAGGAATGGGTGAACAGGGCACTTTAATTAAATTTCTGAAACTTGGCTTTAAAGCTCTCAATGCAGCCAAAAATCTTCCTGTCCAGTTGGAAATTGCCCATTGATCAGCTGCAATGACTGGGCTGGATAATAGCGTGTGACTAGGGTGAAACAGCAGAAATGTACTGCCACAGTGGGCTCAGTTCCTGAGTCTGGCAAACCTGGGCTTATTGTAGGGACTGAGGTGGTATGGGAGAAATAGCAACTTTATGCTACTTCTATGCGCCCTTGATCCTGGGGTTGCCTGTGGGTCAGTTCACCCTCACTCGATCCCCAGTTCTGGTGTAACTTGGAGCAGCCTGTTCTAAGTTACTCCTAGCTGCAACAGTTCTCAAATAGTTGTTCCAGCAGCTGAAGATTGCCAGAGCACAGCAGCACTCTAGATGCTAGCATTCAGACCTCATCTAAAAGCCACTCTTCCAATATGCCCCTGTGTTGGCTCTACATAAGGAGAATCCTCAGCTGGAGATATAGGTGAGATTTAAGGCCCTGATCCTGCAATCTGATACCTGTGGGTAGACCTTTATGTCTGGGCAGAGTCCTACTATAGTTAATGGTGCTTCATGCAGGTGCAATGGTCTGCCCACACAGATGATTTTGCAGGATCGGGGCCTAATTCTGCTTTGCAGTGAGCAGCACCAGAGCTAGGGGCTGGCACAATGGGATTTGAAAAAGGGTTAAAGCATACTCCTCAGAGCCCTGGGATTTTCTGTGGAGAAAACACACAATGAAATCACTTTGATGAAATCAAGACTAAGTTATAGCTAAAGATATAGGTTTGTTTGGGGGTTTGCTGTTTGTTTGGGCCAATTGTTTTGTTTTATTTTATTTTATCTTTTAAAACATTATAAGGAAAAAGTGTACATAGTTGGCAAATAGAAACAAAAAATACAAAATATTTGACCATATTACCCACACGTGCTAGAAACAGGAGATTGCCTCCAGTCCTACTGACAGAAATAATTCCTTTCAGTATATTTATTTAAGTTTCTATTCCTCTTGGGTTAGAGATCTTGCTCTCCCGCTGATATTTCTGACTTATTCATCAAAAGTAACATTGCAATTCTATTTGCAAAATGCAGGAATCCTCCAGACTTATGTGACCAAAATAACATTTTGCATCTATCCACGATCTTAATAATGCCAACATTAGTTGGGAAACTACCTTTCCAGAAGATCTGAGACCAATTTTTAAAAATGTCATGATCATGCCTGAGATTTGTATGGTTTGAGTGAGAAAGCATTTTTAACCAGATTTTTGCCTTTTTGAGGGATTTGTTTTGTCTTTTCTTAATCCTTCATAAGAAGTGTAGTTTGGCAGAGACCATATTTACAGATCTGAGCTAAAAGTATGGGTCAACAACAAAGTCACTACAAGATAAATTGGCCCTGAGCTTCCCTGAGAACTTTGTTGGGCCAAATCTTGACTCTCCTACTTTGTGGACTTGGAATCCGACCCCAGCTCTGTGCCCCTGAGCAATAATGAAATCCTGAGACAAGAGTCCTATATGGGTAACAGCCAGGGTGCAGCTCTGCAGTTAAGGGCTGTGGGCGTTCTCTGCTGAGTTTGGCCCAATGACTCTAGACACACACCTTACTGCAGCTATCATAGATCTTAATGGGAGTTACATGGCTAAATCTCCTTGCAGGTGGTAAAAAAGTATCCCCAGCTCTGAATGACTGCTTATATTCTCATTCTGTTGGAACTGAAATTATATGAGAGGTTCCTCATTTGATATGTGTGGGGGTTGCTATTGCATGACAAGCTTGTGTTATCAGTCTGAAGGCTAAGCATTAATCCTCAAAGGGAAGCGAAAACTTTGGGGCAAATGTTTATCTGATTCTTATTTCATGAGTTTTTCTATTTTTATTATTCCAATGTCAGAACAATAGGACTCTATGGGTAGGTCTACACTTCAATAAAACACCCACAACCGGTCCATGTCAACTGACTTGGGATCACAGGCCTCAGGCTGTGGGGCTCTAAAGTTGCAGAATAGACATCAGGCACTAATTGGAGCCTGGCCTCTGGAACCCTCCCCGTTCATGGGATCCCAAAATCGGGGCTCCAAGTGTGAGCCCAAACATTTTTTATAGCCCCATTTTATAGCCCCATCGCCTGAGCCCCACAAGCCCGACTCAGCTGACATGGGATGTTTTATTGAAGGGTAGACATATCCTACAGGCCTATCCTACTCTCATTGGTGACTGGCAAAAAGTCCCAATGGGTCAAGGAGCACCTAGAACTAGGCTGCAGCCTTAGATGTGTTTATCTTATACTAAATTGTTACTAATTATGTATCTAAAGGAGATTTTGGGGGTACATTTTTCATCTTGTATCTTTTTTGTTTACAGCACAAAAAATATACCTGCATGAGCCTCAGAGTCTTAGATGTTTTACTTTTGTGTTTGTTTTTATTAGTTTCATATATTGTGTGTCAGTTCTAACAACAGTACTACCTCCTATGAGTAGATTAAAAATCTATGGGCCCAACGCCTCTTCCTATGGAAATACCAATGGAAAGGGTCTGGAGGGAGGAAAGCTATATGAAGCTCACAGGGATTCCTTCATGTTCTTCTGTTTTATTAAGGGCTATGTCCCCCGTGGAAATAGCAGGGGTCCAGAGTCCAAAACCACAGATACTCAGATATCTATATGAAACCCATGGATCCACTGGAGTTCTGGGTCCAGCTGTGTGGGGATTCTGTGCCTCCACACTGATTCTTGGGTTCCCTGTTTCTCTCCACACCTTTCAAGCATTGTGGATTCAGTGGAGCCATGCTGAAAGCATTTCTCCAGTTAGCAGCTGCCCTGGGATCTCCATGTAAAGGTAGTCTCCACAGCACAGATGGTGTCTGTGTTAACTTGTGGAAGGATTTACTGTTGGTGTCAAGGGAGAAAAAAGAACATTCTCCTTGGCCCATTCACAGCCTGTTGTTAGGATATAGATATTCAGGCCTGTCTACAAAGGCCTGTACTTTAAGAATTTAGGGGTATTCTTATCACTTGGCTAGTTCTAGAGGTATAAAAGAAAGAATCAAAATCACTGTCTGCTGGTGTAAGGGCCTTCTCTTACTGTGACAGTCTGAGGCCCTGTTCTTAGGCTAAGGCCTTTGGCTAAGCAGCAGAGGCAGCCATAAGCTAGGAAGCAAACAGTCACATCCTCACATTCCAAACTAGTCACATTGAAATAAGGTGCTATTGGGCTGTCAGGCACTATCAGGACAGGATTGTATTGCTATCACCTCCAGACAAAGGGAAGTGCCTAGAAAATGTAAAAGGAAACTTAGTTTGATAGCATCCTGTCTGGCAAGAACTCACTTATCAATAGCTGGGATATGAAATCCTCACTTCTGTATTGTTTTGTCATTATAGTTCCCACTTTGCTATTGTTTGTCTGTATAATCTCTGTCTGGTTCTGTGATTGTTTCTGTCTGCTGTATAATTAATTTTGCTGGGTGTAATCTAATTATTGTGGTGGGATATAATTAGTTAGCTAATCATGTTACAATATGTTAGGATTGGTTAGTTAAATTTCAGTAGAATGATTGGTTAAGGTATAGCTAAGAATATTACTATATAAATTAGGGGCAAACAGGAAGTAAGTTGGGATTCGAAAATAAGGAAAAAGGAACTTGTATTTAAGCTTGCTGGAAGTTCACCCCAATAAACATCGAATTGTTTGCACCTTCGGACTTCTGGTATTGTTGCTCTCTGTTCATGTGAGAAGGACCAGGGAAGTGGGAGAGTGAAGGAATAAGCTCTCTAACACCTGTCTCCTCCCCAGGTACTCTCTGTGAGTCAAGGGACTGAAGGGATACAAGCTGCAGTGGCAGCTGCAGCTGATCTCCCTTCTATCTGGGGAAGAGTAAAACCTAAGTGTGGAAGTTACACTTCATGCACTGATCTAGGGGAACAATTGGACCCTCTATTTATGTATTTATCTGCATTTGCATACAAATATTATTTTACCATATTTGTGTGTTCCACTATTTGTGTGTATGTATGGTATGGGCATCCAACCATTTTCAGAAAATTTATTTTGTAAAGGAGGTAAAGAGTCATACTCAACTGATTTTCTTTATAGGAAAAGGGGTTGGTGCATTGGTAATACATTGAAGGACAGATAGGTTCAGTTCCTTTGTGTGTATTCTCTGCTTATGAGCATGTCTGATAAATATGAACCTGTATTAATGCAGATGCAAAACAACAAACGAACCTGGTCGTGTTTCTGCTATGACGGGGTCAGTGGTATCAGAAGGTTTCCCGACACCAGCTTGATTTGTTGCTCGCACCCGGAACAGATAGCTGACACCTTCCTTTAGGCCACTGACCTAGAACAAGCAAATAGAGAAGCAAGGTACACTACTGAGTAGTTAATTTTACTCTTCCATATCTATAACACTAGTTTGGAGGCTTAACAATAATTTAACTTCCTCTTTTGTTTTTCTCCTTTCCCTCTTGGCAACTTCCACTTTCCTCATGTCCCTCCCATCCAGGCCTACGTGACTGTAACTTATTTTTGTTTGCTACTTGTGTCTACCCAGCATTTTTGATGGTGTCATCAAAGATGTTAGCACATTTCTGGGAACAGGATGTTTTTAACTCTTGTGCAGTCTATCTGCCTCTGCAGCTGCAGACCAAAAATACTGCAGGTCAATTCTGGCTTTTAAAAAAAATTGTAGTCAGAGTGGATAATTCAAACCATAGATATTTAGAATCTGGAGGTCATTTTCTATTGGATTATAATGATTTTAACATCCAGTTTGAGGCTACACTACATTCCAATGTCCCTTTAAAAATACACAAGCAAAGATCACATTTTAAAGTGAGGGTTTTTTTTAAATGACCTTTGAAATATACAAATTTCAAATGTATGTATTCATTTGTACACTCCTGGAAGAATGTTTAGAATCAAGATACAGTTAATCTTATATTTAGAAATTGCACCATGAAATTATGTACCATAATAGCGTAGCCATCTAAATTACAAACTCACAAAAAATTAGATGACAGGGTATATTATGTTAAAAGCAGCCATCCTGTCGTATTTTCACAGCACACACCTCAGCAATTTGCCACTTGTGTTCACCTTTGAGTCAGGAAATACAGAGGCTACATATGTGTTATAACACTATTTTAGGAACGCCATTTCACTTTGGTAGTGCATTCTTTTATTTTTAGACTTATTGGGACAAATTTTCTTCCAAGTTAAACCCCTATGTGACTCTGCTAGCATTACATGGGTGTAACTGAGGGCACAACATAGCTTGATAAGCTAAAACTGTAAGGAAGCACTACCAAAATAGAACGGCATACCTAGAACTGACTTCACAGAAGTTGCACTGGTGTAATTGAATTTGGTTCCAAAACGGATTACCTTTAAGAATTTATTTGCAATTGGCTTCTCATTGACACTCCTCCAATGTTCGTCTGTTGCTTCTGTTTCCTTCACATCAACATAGTAACCAGTTACGGGATTGCGGCCAATATAAACTGGTGGTTTCCACAGTAAAACCAAAGAGTCTTTTCTAACTTCAGTGTATAAGAGATCATGGGGTGGTCCTAAAGGATAGAAAAAAAATTGAAATCTTGTGCATTAAATAAAGCCATAAGCAGGCCATTGCATAAAACAAATGAAAAATGTACCATCTCAAAAAGACTGTGGACTAAATTCAGAGTGGGTGTAAGTAGATACAACTTCATTGTACCTGTGAACTTATACAGTCCCAAAAATGAACTAGCTCCCAAAATGATCCAATTTCCCTTTTTTCTAACCTACAATGTCTCAATCAAACATAAATGACCAGTCTCATCAAATGACAGGGAGAGAAGTTAATTATTAAACTTATTCATTTGTTGAGAGCCTGATCTAATGCCCATTGACGTCAATGGGAGTCTTTTCATTAACTTTAGTGGGTATTGGATCTGGCCCTGAACGGACATGTTTAGGACAGGGCTAAAGGGCCTGTTTCTTCACTGCCTTGCACCTTGTGTAGACATTTACACCAGGCATAGATGTAGTATAGGAACCTATTAAATAGAAAAGAAATAAACAATTAGCTGCAATGTGGGTATTCAATGCTATCAAATCAGAAGAGCAATGTTTAACACCCACTTTGCACAGGTGTAAATGACTCTGCAAAGCAGTGGAGAGTCAAGCCTTATGTGCTGAGCAACTTTACTTCCATTGATTTCTATTGGAACTGAGAGCACACAGCAGGTGTAGCAGCAAACCCAGAGCAGACCTCAGGATGCGTCCTGCTGAGAATAAGAACAGAACACTGTTCTAGACAGCAGCATTCCTCTCTCATTTTGTGTAGAGTGTGGGTTTAGTATTCTCCACTCAATGATGTTGAGCTTTGATGTTCTGTTTAGATTTTTACCTGGAACAGCAATGGTCCATTCTTCACATTTGAAGGATCGAGTAGGGGGGGAGGGAGTGCCGACCCCAGCTAGGTTAGCAGCAGCCACTTGGAATTGGTACACCATGTTTTCCTTCAAATTGTGAATCTGCAGGATTAATAAAACTATACCCATTAACCTTGCTTTAAAGTTGTAGGAGGCGGTTGCACTGATGACTATGTCACATATGAAAACTCGAGGATACAAATCCTCTTTATAAAGCCTGTAAAATGAACAGGTGAAAGCAATATTAAAAATCAGTTATGTATACTTTCATTTCTTTTCAAAGATCTAAGAAAGAAAAGGCACCACAAAAGCTACCTTTGTGCACCGGTGTCTGGCCAATACCTTCTATAAACAGCCACTTCTGAGCAAACTGAGAAAGGTTTGAGACTGTGGGCTTGTCTTTGTGTATAGCACTGCAGTAGTGCAGTTGCACTGTTCTAGGTCTTTAGTGAAGACACTACAACGCCTGACCGGAGAGCTTCTCCCATCAGCATAGTTAATCCGCCCCCAGAAGGGGAAGCTATGTCGGGGGAGAAGCTCTCCCATCAACATAGGGCTGTCTACCCAGGGGGTTAGGTTGATATAACTACATCGCTCGGGGGGGTGGATTTTTCACACTGCTGAGCGACATCGTTATACCAATATAGGTCTGTAGTGTAGACCTAGCCTATGAATGCTCTAAATGTGCATAAACTGTAATAAAACAAACAAACAGAAAAACCCCAACCTATCTTTACTCTTAGACATTGTGCTAGGTAGGTAGGGAGCAGAGTGTCACCAGCCATGCGTTAATGACATAATTCAGCCTGCCGACGTAGGAGCTGTCCCTGCAGTGAGGTGTAGGCCGGAACTCATTTAAAAAGCAGCCGTATGCACTTGTGACACTTATGTGCTGCAGATGGTAGCATACTTGCAAGCTGGATCAGGATCGAGCCACAGATCATGACTTCTTTAGGCCACAGCCAGTCAGCACAGGAGTGGCTCAACCCCCGAGTACTCTATTAAGTGTGAAAATGGCCTCATTTTCAAAGATGCTGGGCATGTGTAGCTTCTATTGGTGACATGAGTTCTTAGATACTATGGTGATGGGTGTCAGGCTGCAAGTAGCTCGGTCAGTAGCTAAGCGTGTAGATTGAGGAGTACACTCAGGGTATGTCTACGCTGCCCACGTTACAGCGCAGCCATGGCAGCGCTGCCGCAGGAGCACTGTGAAACGGGCAGTGTAGTCACGCTTTATCACCACGGGAGAGCTCTCCCAGCGATAAAAAACAACGAGGGATGGTAGCGTTAGCGCCGGGAGCACTGTCTATACGGGCGCTTCTCAGCGCTAAAACTGTCGCTCGGGGGTGTGTTTCTTCACACCCCAGAACGACTAAAGTTTTAGCGCTCAAAGTGTGTAGTGTAGACACAGCCATAGGAAAAATCATACCCTACTCTACTCCCACCCACAAAGCAGAGGGCAGGGGATGGCACTAAACATTTATATACAAACCCTCTGCATCCGAGATGTGTTAACTGGTGATTCTTATCATGCTTTAGAAATAAACACTGACAAGAAGCAAAGGAAAGGAAGAATACATTGTTTTACTTTTCATCCTAATACACACCTGATGTAGAATCACAAATCATTGTGAGCAACATATTAACCATCTAAGACATGAAACAGCTTTTAAAAGGCTGAATACCCTCTATTAAATTGTAGACCAGGTTTCTGAGTCACATTTAATAGAGTAATAATACTTTTTCACTTATATAGCACCATTTTATCAAGGAACCCAAAATACTTCCAAAAAAGGACAGCATAACTCTTATTATATCTGTGGCATTAAAGAATGAGCAAACCAAGAAAATATTAGACTACATTTGTTTACTATGGAGTATCTCTGACATAAACATCCCAATCCACTGGAAACAATTAGTTAGAAGCTGTTTTTCCTCATCTGTCTTGTTACATATATACTTCTGATGCATGCTCAGCAATATGAAAATTAACCTCTTACCCTGTAGGCCCTCTCACTAATTGGTTTAATGTTGGCCTCGTTCCATTTTCCAGGAACTCCATCAATCACTTCACGGTAGTTCACATAGTAGCCAGTAATTTCAGCTCCGCCAATGATTTTGGGCTGTTTCCATCCTAGCACCATTGAGTCATGAACACTTTCAAGTACAGTGATATCATAAGGTGGAGATGGGGCAGCTGTGTCAACATGAACATAATATGAGTAGGCAGTAATCATTCTACTAGTCAAATGAGCATTTGTCTGGCTTTCTCATCTTGTACTTCTTAGTCAGGAAAATCTCCATTTGTAGTCAATGGAAATTTTGCTAGTGTAAGGAATGCAGGATGAAGGCCTCCATAAGCCCAATAAAAAACTAAGCTATATAAGCATTAGCTATACAGCAGTGTTTGATTTTTGAGAAACAAGCTGATACACAGTGAAAGTGTGTGTCGCAACTGCAGCTCTCATATAAGTGAGCAGGTTTCATTTTCAATGCAGTGAAAAATGAAAAACAAAAACTAACACCATAGCAGACTTACAAAATTTTGGAGATGCAATGATTTGTTTTCTTTTGCTGAAACCAACTTTTTCCCACACTCAATTTTTTCTTTAGTTCCTTTTTTTACCCCATGCTTCCCTGATGAGAAGAGAGGTAATGCAGCACCATCTACTTCCTCATTTTTGGTGTCTTAATGTTATAATGATATCATTGCACCCTTTGGGTAAACTTACCTTACTGAAGGAAAGTGCAGTCATAGACGCAGCTGTATGATCAGAAATAGAAGAGGCCTGTTTCTGGAGCTTACTTTAAAAATATCTGGAGCACAATTTTTTTTTTAAACCAACATAGAAAGCATGAAACTTCAGTCCAACAACTGCACCCACTTCCTTACAATATATCCTACATACATCCCGGTGGAATATTTGTACACAGAGTATTTACCACTGGTCAGCTGTTGGCAATACTTAGGAACTCTTAGTCTCACTTTGGATGTAGCTCAGAATTTTGAAGGACCTCATCTGCTGAATGTTCTTTCAGAATAACACATCATCCAGTCAGCAAAAACTTTATTTTAATTAGTAAAGAAAGCCTGCAGAAAAAAAAAACTATTGCCTTTGAAATCAAGGATAACTATCAATAATTAACTACATTTAATTTAATATATTGTGCAGGAAGCTGTTGCTGAAGTGTATTCAACTGTATGTAGGTATACATTTAGACAGGTGCTCAGATACCACAACGACGGGCATGTATTGCTGGATGATGTATAAGAAAAGTCTAATTGTGTACATATTACAGTAATTTCCCCTGTTTTCTTATTGTCCTGTTTAACAGACTATATCATCTGGTGTCAGCATAGCTCTACTGAAGTAACCAGTTTATACCAGCTGAAGATCTAGCCAAGTGTCCTTAAGTATGGTGGATGCTAAAGTGTTGGTTGCATATAACTGCTGTATGTGCACTTACAAACTTGATGGGTTTTCTCCATTAAACTATTACTGTCAACTGACAAATACAATATATAATATTCACTAGCACTGTGCCTTAAAGTATAAGAAGTCTAAGCATAAATCCACAAAGGAACTCAATATATCTAAAAACAGCAGAGGTGTTCCTACTCACTATCATGTGTAAGCAGAGTTCGGATGAGCTCCACCCTGACACCTGGTGGTGAGGTGTGGCAAATTGTGGAAAAGAACTTCAGGGGCTGATCTCATTTGCATAGGCACACCCACCCCGCCTAGAATGAGACCATAGCTGCCCAAATGGTCACTTTGGCTGCTGTGGGATCCCCAGTGTCTCTGTTATTGGGGCAGGAAGAATAAATTGTTATTACCCTGATTATGGGAACTGTGCTTGGAACTGTACTTGGCCTTTTGTTTTGATGGAGGGACTCGCCATCAACTAAGTAGCACTCGCTAGGCAAGGGTCATGGGTTCCAAAACTGTGAATTGAGAAAGACGGGGAACAGGTGTTAATACTTGGTGGCATGGGCCCCCTGGTGAGGGCCTTACATGCTAATTTCACTTCCTCCTCTCTCCACTGTGGAATATCAGAACTAATTTTGATTCCGTTAGGTGTCTAGTTAAAGGCTGCTGAGCTCACTTTGGGCTAATGGTCCCCCACCATTGAGGCTCCCCTACTACAAGCTGAATTCACAAAAGAGCTGAACTGACTAAGAGCTGAAATCACTGAGTGTTGTGTTAAGTAGTGGGGGAGCCTGAAGATATATTGTGGAGCAGTTCATGGGACGGCAGGAGCTGCTCGTGGGCCACGGACCTAAGCGAAGCAGTTTGTGGGGCGGCTGGTGGAGCGGAGCAGAGTGAAGCCCTATGGAGCTGTGGGGTGGTCAGCTTCAGATCATGTAAGGTGCCCCATACCTCTCTCTTCTCCCGCCCCCCATCTCCACCCAGGTTGGGAGGTAAAGCTTTGCAGATGAACTTTCGAACTCTAGGGCTGCCCTAACCAGGGACAGAGACTTTTGGGTCATTGGACTTTTGGGACTTTGGGTGATTTGGGGTTGCTGGACTCAAGAACCAAAAGGAAAGGGCATGCCCCAATTTGCTTGGGGTGGGTTTTTGCTCATCGGTTGTGTTATGAATCTTGTTGGTGGTGTTTCCCCAACATAATGCCACATTGTTTCTCTCTGTTATTAAAAGGCTTTTGCTACACTCAGACTCTGTGCTTGTGAGAGGGGAGGTATTGCCTCTTGGAGGCGCCCAGCGGCGGTGGTATATATTTGTCCCAGGTCACTGGGTGGGGGCTCGAGCCGGTTTGCATTGTGTTATTGGAATGGAACCCCTAGATATTGAACCCGGCCCTTGTTGCTGCCAACTCTGACGGGCAGAAGGGTTACACATGTAACAATTAACTCACGGGATTTTGTTTCCTTTGTATATAATCTAGAGTCTGAATATCCACACTCCTTATAGAGAATGAACTGCTGGCAGGTGTTAAAAATCCCTCTGACTATGCAATACAAGCTTTCAGAGTAGCAGCCGTGTTAGTCTGTATTCGCAAAAGAAAAGGAGTACTTTGTTAGTCTCTAAGGTGCCACAAGTACTCCTTTTCTTTTGCGAATACAAGCTTTGTTGCTATCCCCAGAAATACCACCAAAGTGATTTAGAAGTCATGATATTTTTGGATACATAAGTGTAATATATAAAGTAAAGTAAAGCAAGCTATTAAATTAGTAAATGACTTTAAATGTTTTGCTGTCAACAGACACAATGTATGGGAAATGGTCCCCCATACCATTCCATGCATAATGACCCTTAATGAAAAGCTGAGTATGTAAATGGATCTGATGGAAGATGCATCATCGGTGAGAATGTCCATTGTGACTTGGATGATAAGAGATGAAAATTGTCTGAGATGAATGTGCTGAAATGGTGAAATCTGTTTATGAGCTCTCACCTATATCTTCCTTCTCTTTCATTTTCTCCAATGCCAAAGGATCCCCAGGTTGAGTCTTACTTGCCTGCTTAGCAGCTCCCTTCTGTGGTGAAGGTGTAGGAACATTCTTAACCGTTTCTCTTACTTCACTGACTCCTGTACTCCCCAGCTTATCAGAGCTACTGGGTAGCACGTGTCTGTTAAATTTAGCATTGCATTTTAGCAAAGCATCTGTGTCAAAGATAGGCTGGAAGGACTCATGCATGCCTTCCCAGGAGGTAGTGTAGTCTGTTAGTCCACCAGCTTTACCACTCAGTTCAGGACACACACCATGAAGCAATCCTCCCCCTGTAATTGCCAGAAAATAACAGACATTTTGAATTAGACATCATTCCTTTTTCTTCATTTATTCAACAGAATGAAGAAATGGCCACAAAGAACACAGGCAGGACATGAACAAACATGATTTTTGCAGACATTACGATATGCTTCGACTCACGAGAAATGTGAAAAGCATAGAGTACCTCCCAACCTTCTCATTACAAGTAACTCTTTTTTTAATGGTATATATTTTACAGCACAGATGTGACAGTCCATATTCTGGAAAGCTAATAGAAGCAAAGTGATTGTCACTTGCCACACTTCTTTTAAGATTAGACCCTTTAACCCATATCTATGATCGTTTCAGCTCATCTTTAGAAGTGCCTCTGTGCCACACTTCTGAGGTTGGGAGGTATGTCAGTTTGATACAAATAGAGTTAGAATGTTGAAAACATACAATTTATTCTGGTTCAGTGAGTTCATTAGTCTCCTTATGTTAGTTCAGGCAGTGGCAAAACAGAAATAGCTCATCATCAGTATGGCGGATGCACAGGGTTTTAGGAGGTTTACAGAAGAGAACGACAGCATTATTAGTAGGTTCAGGTATGAAAATAAATCAAGCCGTTAGATATAGGAACTGACTTTACGCAGGATGATGTGTATTAGAGGTGATTTATATCACACTATGAAATTAGACTGGCATTCCACTTTTCAGTGAACTATGACGTGAACTTAACAGCGTTTTCATACAGTGGTTCATGAATAACATCTGAGGAAGCCTGGATGGTGAAGATGAACAATCTACATGTGCGCAGTGACTGAGTGACTGCAAAAGTATGGCTGTGAAGCATTACACATGATATGACCAATGGGAAAAATCATTATCTGTGGACAATACTGTAAAACAATATAATTAGTTACAAATATTTGCTGAAAAAAACTTTCTGGAATCATTCAAATTTTTGTTTACTATTGACCATGGCAATGGAACATAGCTTACCAATGGCTG
The DNA here is from genome assembly GCF_965140285.1 of Lepidochelys kempii. NCBI lineage: Eukaryota > Metazoa > Chordata > Testudines > Cheloniidae > Lepidochelys > Lepidochelys kempii. Next base: position 85,317,151 of record NC_136381.1, read on the forward strand.
CTTTGACTTCAATAGCCTCTGATTCCTGTGAATATTCACTGAGTCCAGCCGCATTAACAGCTCTGACTCGGAAAATGTAGTTCTCACCAGTGAGGAGTCCATGGCAAATGAATCTAAAGCAAAACAGTAAAGGAACACTTAGAAAACTCCTACCCCGCTGTAGTGAATGGGAGTTTGCCATTGACCTGAGTGGGGCCAGGATTTCACCCCTGAAGTATCTGTATTGCAGTGAGACAACATACGAAGGAGACTTGGATATCAGCAGGAAGGCTGATATGAAATTCTATTTCAAGGAAGCAAATAGGTATGTTTCAATAGTAATGTCTGGAAATGACTGTCAAACCGATCTGTATGTGAGCAGTTCTTATGCTAATTTAAGGGTTCTGTCTCATAAAAGTGAGGCTTATGGAAATGTGCAAACAGAGGTGAAATATGGAAAAATAAAATGAGCATGTTGCTTTTTGTGAAGAAGTTAATGATAATTTCTCCTTTTAAAAATGAAATATTCGTTTACTTGCCATATTAACCCAATCCTATGGGATTGATCTTGCACAGCCCAGGTATAGATGGCAGGGCAGGGATAAGTACAAGGTATAATGTGATGGGCAGGATAAGGAGCACTTCTCAGTAAGCAATCAATTACTTCTGCCTACTAGCAGGAGAAAGGTCAATGGGGAAGCTGCAGCAGTCGACCTACCACAGTGAAGACACCACGGCAAGTAGCTCTAAGTATGTTGACTTCAGCTACGCTATTTTCGTAGCTGAAGTTGCGTAACTTAGACAGACTTAGCTTGCCCCCACCCACCCCCAGTGTAGACCAGGCCTTAACTGCACCCACACGTAGCCTCTGCTCACGCTTGTACTTTCCAACGGGTACATCACAAAGATTTGTAGGACCTAGACCTATGTCTGCTTCAGTGCCATGCTTATAATGCTAGGTGTAACGTTATGTGGTTAGTATGAGTTTCTGCTATAATCTGTCTTCAACCATACTTGAAAAATTACAATAAACCATGAAAGTTACAGTAAATATAGAGAATAAGAGCAGAAAAAAGATGTCAGAATTTCAACTTCAATTTCTTGCTTCTAAACATCACACAGTAACCTCCTTAACGTTTAAATAGAGGAGTCAGTAGTGGACAAGAAGGTTGATGTACATTTTTACCCATGCAACATCTTCATTACACTATAGGATAATAAATAGCATTGGTTGTAAGCACTTCACGGCAGGGAACATCTTTTACTCGGTCTCTCTAAAGTCCTCAATACAACGAAGGCACCTCAATGCTGACTGGAACCTAGGCACTCTAATAATAATTCTCTATCATGGTGGCTAATGATTGTAAAGTTAGCAATGTTAATCAGGTACTATTATAAGTCATAATAAGCCAGACCTGGCTTTCAATTACAACATAAATATTCAATAACTCCCTTGAATTCAATGGAATTTCTCTGGATTTACAGCAGTGTAACGAGAATCAGATCAGAATTTGCTAATTAAGGGCCTGATTCTTAGATTCTTACACAGGCAAAATTGCTATTGAGCCAAATTTTGGTTTAATTTATGAAGGTGTAAATCTGGAGTAACTTCATTGATTGACAGAATGAATTTAGTATGAATAAAGGATGTGAGTTCTGTATGAAAGGAATTAGTACATTTGCAATGTAGCATGAAATTTTCTAATGTGCTCATGAGTCTCTTTGATGATGAAAGTGAAACATCAGTGACAGGAAGGGCAGTTGGAGGGAAAGCAGACATATCCTGGTGTCATATTAGTTATACAGTTCTAGAAATATTTACCATTGCCCTTCAAAATGGAGAGCTTTGCTCCCTAACATTATGCAATCTAGTTTTCTAAGTTTGCAAGATCACTCATTCTTTATCTTACTATTTTGTACTATTGTACAATAGCTAGACTATTTGTTACTCTTGTTCTTGCCTTGCTTGCTGCCACTTCCCTTTTTGTTAGTTACACTTACTTGTTGCCTCTGAATTAAAATTAGATTGTAAGTTTCTTGGGGTCAGAGACCATGATTTAATATATGTTTGTATAGCACCTAGTGCAATGTGGCCCCAATCTTGATTCAGACCTTAGTTTGCTACCACAATACTAGTACTACTATTATTGTTATAGCCATAAAGTATGTAAACCAGCAAACAAACTTGCCATGCTGGGGGACCAGCAAACCTGCCTTCCATGTTTTTATATCCACTACCTTGTGCCTTTCACTGGATTGTTATTGCTTGGTTCCCAATGGCCAGATCCAGCTATGCTTGCTTCTATGTAATACCCAACCAATTCCTTGGCATCTTTAGATTCTGTCCAAGTGACAACCACTGAAGTATCTGTATTCCTGGTTGGTATAATACGGCCAGGGACTTTGGGAATATCTGGGGGGACAAACAAAAATAAATTAGTAACTAATAAAGGTAAAATTTACCAACATAAAAATAAGGATCACATTGTGCTCTTGATTATGAAAGTGTGAATCCAAGCAACTCCAGTGACTTCATCTGAGTTTCTGTACTCCAGATTTACACTAGTGTAACTCTGAGTAGAATTCAGCCCTCAACTTTTAAAGCTTCTAAAGTAGCCAAGGTTACTCTATTGTGGCTACTATCTTGGATTTTCCTCCACAAGAAGAAGTCCCTGTATCAACTTTAGAAATATAAGATTTAGTTTTGTTTTAGATTGCATAATTTGATAAAATAAAAACAACTAGGGCTGGTCAGATTTGGAAATTCTTTTCTGTGAAAAATTTCAAATGAAATAAAACAGTTTTTATCCAAAAAAATTGCCCATTTTTTATTATTTGTGGTCTTTGCAGTTATTTGCATGATTATTTGTAGTCATTGATGCCCTTGGTCAGCATCTGCCACCTCAATATATACAAAAGGACCCACAATTCAAGTCAGAATGAACAATAAAAAAAAAAAAAATCACTGTCTAGCGTTCAGAGTTGTGTCAGTTATGGAGCATCCATGTGTCTGCTTCAAGCAAAATAATTACTGGATGCTCTTAAAGGGTAGCCACAGACACAGGATAATATGTCTGACTATACACTTACCAAGTTTGTCACCCACCACAGTAGCTTCAGTTGCTTCTGAGGGCTCACCAACGCCAGCGGAATTACAACAGCGAACACGGAAACGATAAGATTTCCCTTCAGCCAAGTCAAAAACAGCAAAGCGAGGAGACTTTACAGGGATTTCAGTGTTCACTCTCTGCCAGTTCTCTGTGCCTGCAATACACTGCATTCAAAACAAGAAACAGCCATTAGGACAGAGCTATTCAATGCACAGAACTTAGTAGACAATCTAGACTGCCAAGAAGTTCCATCTGACTGCCAACCCCACAGCTATTATGGAAGATGGGGAGCTACATTCTTCTTGGCCAGGCCTCAGAATGAATAAATAGACTTCCCACCTCATGAGTCCTCCAAGTGATCACCTATTCCTAGAGGCTTCTGTTTTCACTATGTCATAGCTGATACATCCTAGAATTCTTTGTGTGTAGGAAATACTGCCACTGCTAGGACCAATTCTGCATCATATCCAGTGCTCCAGTCCTTGCTCTGGCTGTAGAATTTTCAGGAGGGGAAAAGAAGCATCTTTCCCAGAAAGGACTCCAGTACCATCAGAGGGGCAAAGCAGTAACATCACCACAGTGCTTCTTGGAGCTCCATGGCCACTCCAGAGCATCCTTTGAGGGTGGACTGCAGTATAGAATGCACTAGCAATGTGCAGTCCCTGCTTTCTTCTAAATGCAGAGAATGTGATTGTTGGAGGCTGCTGTGAGGGGCTGCAAAGTAGAGGTGGTTCCTTGCACTTTCTCCCTTCCCCTACGTACTAGGTCATGATCAGCCACCATCTGGCCTTGATTTTTTAGGGGGGGGAAAAAAAAGCAAGTGCATTGTATTTGTGGCTGATGCTTGTTCCAGGTGGCCAGAAGTACTGCATATGATGAACACCTCTGCTGCCAATATTATTGAGAAAATAAAGAATATGTTCTCTCCATGTGGATTACCTGAAGGTTCTCAATTTGTTTGAGGAATTTCAAATATTCCTCAGAAAAACATCAGTAGCACACATCACATCTGCTGCCTGTCACCCTGTATTCAATGGGCTAGCACAACACTTTCTTGTGCAGACACTTAAAGGGCACAAAGGTGAAAAATGGAAGGAGAACCCTGCCACGCTGTGTTGCAGATTTTCTTCTGTCATGTATACCACAGTTCGCTGTACAGAAAATTCATCATTCTTTCAATGTACTTTGCTAATTAGATTTGATTTACTAGATTTCACAAGCTGAATGAGAAACAACACAGAGTAGAGAACCCACAAGGTATGTCTCCCATGATTTTACGCCTAGACCAGTAAGGGAACAAAGGAGGGAAAACAAGCATTGTCAGAAGGGTTTGGGGGAGCAGCAACCGACCTGGAAGAGCTAAAAGGGGAGAAAATTAAGAATTACATTGGCCAGCAAGTACAACATAAAGATTAAAGAAAGAGAGGGCACTAAAATTAAGACTGATGATTGTGTATGACTGCAAAAGAAATGTGTTGTGCTTGTTATCAGCTTGAAGAAGTAGTTAATGAAAATGTTATTATAGAGGATGAATATGAGGATACAGATGAAGAAGGAAAGGAAGAGTTGATGCCAAATGGCCCTCTTGAGGAACATCTCCACCCACAGTGTGAACCCAGACCTCCCACAAGACTAGCCCTATTTATACAGGTGTGGTATCTATATGATTCTGCTTTCCCTGTACTGCACCCTTATGTAGAAAATCTCTCTGCCTATCTGCTAGAAGGTGGGCCCATGATGTAGTTCAAGCGAGAGGCACACTCTGCTTTAACTTTAGTGGAAATTTTATCTTTGTTCTTTTTTTCTCTGCGGTTTTCCTTAAATCAACAGTAAAAGTCATCTAGACTGAGTGCACACGTTTTGCTCTTTGAATATGGAAAAGACAATAGTCTGAAGGTCTCAGTGTAAAGTAGCTTGGGAAGATTAGACAAGATGGCAGAGCAAACTTTTAAGAAGAAGATGACACTTCACTTTACTTTGATGCCGCGATTTTACCTTTTCCACAAAGTACATGACACCCTCATGACCCCGTTCTCCAGGGGGTTTCCAGCTGAGCACAACATAGTTCTTGGTGGCTTCAATAACATGGAGGTCTGAAGGCGGGCCAGGAACAACACCCTCTGTAGAACATGACAGAAGAGAAGGAAGTTTATGTTTGAATCAGGTAGGTAGGCTAGCCGAGTCCCTAGCCCTGCCCCCAGGTGCTCCTGAGAAAATATCAATAGATTTATTTCTGTCAGGTCAGACAATTTCAAAGCTGAGTGATTTTTAAAATTCCTCAAAATGTTCACTGACTTACTTGAATTTCTGAATGATTATCCTGATGAAAGCATACATCAAGTATCTCATGCAGATCCCACTGTTTTGGAGTCTGATTTCTTTAAAAAATAGCAGAGTTAAAAATATCTAAATACCATTTCTGAATTTGCATAAATTGTTTTCATGTTTATTTATTTGGACCTGAAGAATATAAATCATGACAGCTAAATTCAGAGGTATTTTAAGCTACAGAGATTTTAACTGTAAAGGACTTTGGGCCTGATCCAAAGCCCATTGAAGTCAGTGAGAGTCTTTCCACTGACTTCAATCAGCATCACGTCAGACCTTTTTGAGAGAAGGTACGTGTTTACCTGCAGGTTCTTCCTCAGTGACAATAATCTGTCCTGTCCAGGGAGCAGAAGGATGACCTGAAATAGAGAGTGGAGTTATCATAGGAGTGAGACAGATCAGAAACTGTTTTGAAAATAATGAAAAAGTAACTAATTTATTATTTCAGAGTATCCGATGAAGTGAACTGTAGCTCACGAAAGCTTATGCTCAAATAAATGTGTTGGTCTCTAAGGTGCCACAAGTACTCCTTTTCTTTCATTTATTATTCAGAACAAATGGTTGGAATTACATAAGATTTATGTAATCTCCATCTAAGATATTTAATGTTCTGGACAAAACTTTTAAAAAATGATTTTAGAGTAATTATTCAAATGTCAGTTTAAAAACCAACAACAAAAACCATACACATAGTATTTAAGAAATCCTGGACACATCTGGTAGTGCACTGCAATCCATTAGCAGCACTGTAAGCCTCCTTTATTTGTACCAAGAAAACTAAACTGTGCCAGCAAGGTTTCAATAATGAAAATGGACTATATTAACAGAAGGCCAGATCAAAAGCTTGAGTCCATTATCCAGCAGATGGACTGGTTGAAGACATTTTATTCTAACTGGCAGAAATCCTGCAATGGTTTTAGATTGACCCAGGAACTGGGAAAGCCTCCCAGATTTTCTCACTGCCAGTCCAGTGCATTGTTCTGCCTGTTAGACTATTAAACTGCTCAATGCACTTTCACCTTGGAGTAGCAGATCTCCTCACAGATGAAAGTCAGATCTGCTGAATTACTTTTCTGAATTGCTGTCAGGGCCATGAAAGGTGGAAGGGAGGGAAGAAAAGAAGGGGATTGAAGAGAAGATCATCCAGGAGTAAGACAGACTAAGCGAGGGGAAGCATGGAGGTGAGGAAGGGGAGAGACAACAAAGAGGAGGGGAGTATGTTATGTAGACCTGGCTTCCTACTCATGGACAAGCTCCTCACTCATTTCATGTCTTGCCTTTCTCCCCAGCAAGAAAACAATAGAACAATGCCTCCCAAGCCCCAGGTTGTATGACTGCTCAGAGCTCAAGTATGAAACTGCAGAAAAACCTGAGAGTCTCTGGATTAAGTTTAGAAGCCTGAGCAACAAGGGTGATGTATTGGTGGGAGTCTGCTATAGACCACCGGACCAGGGGGATGAGGTGGACGAGGCTTTCTTCCGGCAAGTTGCAGAAGCTACTAGATCGCATGCCCTGGTTCTCATGGGAGACTTCAATCATCCTGATATCTGCTGGGAGAGCAATACAGCGGTGCACAGACAATCCAGGGAGTTTTTGAAAAGTGTAGCAGACAATTTCCTGGTGCAAGTGCTGGAGGAACCAACTAGGGGCGGAGCTCTTCTTGACCTCCTGCTCACAAACCAGGAAGAACTAGTAGGGGAAGCAAAAGTGGATTGGAACCTGGGAGGCAGTGACCATGAGATGGTCGAGTTCAGGATCCTGACACAAGGAAGAAAGGAAAGCAGTAGAATACGGACCCTGGACTTCAGAAAAGCAGACTTTGACTCCCTCAGGGAACTGATGGGCAAGATCCCCTGGGAGAATAACATGAGGGGGAAAGGAGTCCAGGTGAGCTGGCTGTATTTTAAAGAATCCTTATTGGGGTTATAGGGACAAACCATCCCTATGTGTAGAAAGAATAGTAAATATGGCAGGCGACCAGCTTGGCTTAACAGTGAAATCCTTGCTGATCTTAAACACAAAAAAGAGGCTTACAAGAAGTGGAAGATTGAACAAATGACCAGGGATGAGTATATAAATATTGCTCAGGCATGTAGGAATGGAATCAGGAAGGCTAAATCACACCTGGAGTTGCAGCTAGTGAGGGATGTTAAGAGTAACAAGAAGGGTTTCTTCAGGTATGTTGGCAATAAGAAGAAAGCCAAGGAAAGTGTGGGCCCCTTATTAAATGAGGAAGGCAACCTAGTGACAGAGGATGTGGAAAAAGCTAATGAACTCAATGCTTTTTTTGCCTCTGTCTTCACGAACAAGGTCAGCTCCCAGACTACTGCACTGGGCAGCACAGCATGGGGAGGAGGTGGCCAGCCCTCTGTGAAGGTAGAAGTGGTTCGGGACTATTTAGAAAAACTGGACGTGCACAAGTCCATGGGGCCGGATGCGTTGCATCCGAGAGTGCTGAAGGAATTGGCAGATGTGATTGCTCAGCCATTGTCCATTATCTTTGAAAACACATGGCGATCGGGGGAAGTCCTGGAAGATTGGAAAAAGGCTAATGTAGTGCCCATCTTTAAAAAAGGGAAGAAGGATGATCCTGGGAACTACAGGCCGGTCAGCTTCACCTCAGTCCCCGGAAAAATCATGGAGCATGTCCTCAAGGAATCAATTCTGAAGCACTTAGAGGAGAGGAAAGTGATCAGGAACAGTCAGCATAGATTCACCAAGGGAAAGTCATGCCTGACTAATCTAATTGCCTTCTATGATGAGATAACTGGTTCTGTGGATGAAGGGAAAGCAGTGGACGTGTTATTCCTCGACTTGAGCAAAGCTTTTGACACGGTCTCCCACAGTATTCTTGTCAGCAAGAAGTATGGGCTGGATGGATGCACTACAAGGTGGGTAGAAAGTTAGCTAGATTGTCAGGCTCAACGGGTAGTGATCAATGGCTCCATGTCTAGTTGGCAGCCAGTATCTAGCGGAGTGCCCCAAGGGTCTGTCCTGGGGCCGGTTTTGTTCAATATCTTCATTAATGGTCTGGAGGATGGTGTGGATTGTACCCTCAGCAAGTTTGCAGATGACACTAAACTGGGAGGAGTGGTAGATATGCTGGAGGTAGGGATAGGATACAGAGGGACTTAGACAAATTGGAGGATTGGGCCAAAAGAAATCTGATGAGGTTCAACAAGGACAAGTGCAGAGTTCTGCACTTAGGACGGAAGAATCCAATGCACCGCTACAGACTAGGGACCTAATGGCTAGGCAGCAGTTCTGCAGAGAAGGACCTAGGGGTGACAGTGGATGAGAAGCTGGATATGAGTCAACAGTGTGCCCTTGTTGCCAAGAAGGCCCATGGCATTTTGGGGTGTATAAGTAGGGGCATTGCCAGCAGATCGAGGGACGTGATCATTCCCCTCTATTCGACATTGGTGAGGCCTCATCTGGAGTACTGTGTCCAGTTTTGGGCCCCACACTACAAGAAGGATGTGGATAAATTGGAGAGAGTCCAGCGAAGGGCAACAAAAATGATTAGGGGACTGGAACACATGACTTATGAGGAGAGGCTGAGGGAACTGGGATTGTTTAGTCTACGGAAGAGAAGAATGAGGGGGGATTTGATAGCTGCTTTTAACTACCTGAAAGGTGGATCCAAAGAGGATGGATCTAGACTATTCTCAGTGATAGCAGATGACAGGACAAGGAGTAATGGTCTCAAGTTGCAGTGGGGGAGTGAAAACTTTTTCACTAGGAGGGTGGTGAAACACTGGAACGCGTTACCTAGGGAGGTGGTGTAATCCTCTTCCTTAGAAGTTTTTAAGGTCAGGCTTGACAAAGCCCTGGCTGGGATGATTTAGTTGGGATTGGTCCTGCTCTGGGCAGGGGGTTGGACTAGATGGCCTCCAGAGGTCCCTTCCAACTCTGTTATTCTATGATTCTATTATTTCTATGAACTCCTCTCTGAGCAAGGTGGCGATTAACTTTCCTGGGCCTTTAGAGCCCGAGCCTTTCTCTAACATTTCCTTTTTTAAATTTCAAGTGGGGTATTTTGATCATCTGACTAAAGCACTGGCCGGCAACCCCTGTGGCATCACTCCTGTGGCTCTGCATGCCATTTGAACAACTGAAAACAGGGTTCAGTACAGTATTTCCCTCATCTTGACTTGTTTTAATTACAAAAACTTCGGAGTAGAGTGGGAAGAACTGGACTTTAGGCTTGTGTTTCAGCATGGGGTGGATACTTGGAAGTAAAAATAAACATTTAAATGAAAATCTACCATCAGTGCTTGGAAGTCCTTTTTGTCACTGAAAGAGCAAAACTGGCAGTCCACAGGATAAGGACTGTGCCTCACAAAACATTAACTTTCAAGTAAAGAGTTTGAGCTTGATTATCCACTGGCCTACTCGTTTTATGTGGGTGTGACTCCATGGCTTTGATAGAATTAGGCCCCCTTACCTGCTACACAGCAAGAGACTATTCATGGAATCTGCCAATAAAACCAAAGCAGCACTCTCCAGGCAACTGCTCTGCTCCTTTTTTCAATTTCCTGTAAGTACACAGCTTTGTACTTCAGATAATAGAAGACAAGCTTTGGTGAGAAGATTCAGCCTTCAAGCTTGGGGGGGTTTCTTGGTAAATCCAAGTTTACAAAACATCTTTTGTTTTTGCATTGCTCCCTCTTGTGGAAACTTTGAGGGCTTACAAAACAAATGTGCATATATTCTTGCAGGAGATAAAATTTCTTAAGCCTCTGAGGGCAGTGGCTCTTAACCTTTCCAGACTAATGTACACTTTTTAGGAGTCTGATTTGTTTTGCGTACCCCAAGTTTCACCTCACTTAAAAACTACTTGCTTACAAAAATACATAAAAGACATAAAAATTTGAAAGTGTCACAGTGCACTATTACCAAAAAATTGCTTACTTTCTCATTTTTATCATTTGGAATATAAATATAGTACTTGCATTTCAATGTATAGTATATTGAGCAATATAAACAAGTAATTGTCTATATGAAATTGTGGTTTGTATTGACTTCGCTAGTGCTTTTTATGTAGCCTGGTGTAAAACTAGGCAGATATCTAGATGAGTTGATGTACTTCATGGAAGACCTCTGCATGCCCCCAGCGATATGCGTACCCCTAGTTGTCTTAGGGAATATATTGAAAAACTCTTACTTCTAAGCCTAGCTCTGTCGGCAGGATCCAGAGCTGCCACAGGCTCAGAAACCCGGGACGGTATGCTAATTCCAGCTTTATTCACAGCCCGGACTCGAAATATATAGGAGCGACCTTCTATCAAACCCGTGACAGGGAAACGAGCAAACTTCACCGGAGTCTCATTGCACTGGGACCAGTGAGTGGTGCCAACCTCACATCTGAAAAAACAAAAATGTCAAGAAATATTGAAGAGGGAAAGAGAAAGAGAACTCTGAGCACACACCCCTAATACTCCAAACAGCTGTTCATGTACATTGTTGATCCTACCAGCCTGCCTAGCAGCTTCACATCTTGCCAACATAAAAACACCCTCACAAAGCGCTAAGGGCTCAAGTGCCTTATGTGAATGCTGGCATTAAATCCCCTGCAGCTGCATTGCTTCTTTCCTGAGATAGAGAAAAAGAAACGTAACGCTATTCACTGATTAAACACTTTAAAGTGTGCCTCAGGATTTTCAATGAGAGTTTCAGATTCAGCATGGGAAATGAAACACACAACTCCCCTTCCTGTTTATAGGCGATGAACTCCTCTGCCTTTGCACTGAAAATTTACATCCTCTACTGAACATCCAGCAAATATAATTGGCTTCATGGGACATAAAAACATATGCTGTGTGTTCTGTGACAAGATGGATAGACCCCACACAGCAGCTAGATGGGATAGGGTAAAAAACCCTCTAGCATATAGTCAGACATGACAGCACATTGAGTGCTGCCAGGATTATCAAGGGAGGCAGTGACTGCAAGCAGTGCATAGCAAGACTTAGTTGTCCAGCAGTAGTTCCATGGCAAAATGCTGGTGAGCCTACCAGGCAGCAATAACCTGAGTCTCTGGGGAAGAGAAATGTAATTCACAGCAGGGAAGGTGTTCAGGAGAGGCTGAGGATTTTTGGAAGCCAGGCTGGTGATCTAATTAATTTGTTTCCTGCTATGCACATTAAAGCTGAAAGAAACTCTGCACTTCTCTCATTCTTGAACTATGGGCTGAAGGAACCTTTTTTCCTTGTGGGGAATCAGTTATGGAAAAGCCAGTTTGTCTCATTAGAAACCCAGCAATGCAGGTTCATTTTGTCTTATCTGTCACTGCTGTAGCCAGCCCATCTGTACTCATGATATATAACAAGACAAAGCTCTATCTTCACTGGCCTCCCAGTTTCTAGGAACATGATAAATAAGAAGATAAACTAGCAGCTCCATTAACATTTTTGTTACCTCTGAAATAACCAAAAGAATATGTGATTGAATTGAACTTATTGATATACTTAGACCTGCCCCACAGTCTAGATCTCTCATTATAAATCCTTATACACACTTCTGAATAAGCAACATTCAATCACTGATTAGTGTTGCCAACTCTCATGATTTTATCAGGAGTCTTACAATATTTGGTGTATTCCGTAAAGCCCTACTCCTGGAATCCTGTGATTACATGCCAGAATACATGGGTGGCTGGGTGAGGCAGAAGCAGACACAGGTTGAAGCGGGGACTGGCTAGTGTGGAAACAGGGACGAGCTACAGCAGGAGCATAGGCAGGCTGTCAGAATTACTAGGCAATGAGAATGCTCCTAGCCAGGTAATAATGTTGAACAGAGTGGCGAGACTGCCTCGCTTAGGAGCTTATGTACCTGCTTTGGAATCACGTGGGTTGTTCCTCACTGTGGATTGGCTGAACCCTGGTCGAATGGCATGGGCCCTATCACAAGACCTGCAGCAAATTGCCTCTGATGACTCATCACGCTCTCTGGATCAGGGATGACTTAGGTTTAAACAGGCTCTGGGGTAACTCAGAAATGACTCATCACATTATGTGAGCATCTCAGCTTTCATTCTTTTAAAAAGTAATTTGCAGAGAAAAGATTGGCAACCTGGTCTGAGCGCACCCCAAAGGTTCAGAAACCAAGAGGCAAATACAAAGAACTCAGCATGTATTATCTGAAAGCCAATATAATGATTTTTTGGTGCTTGACATGATTTTTGAATACTTGGGGTTGGCAATACTGCAGAAGGAATCCCAGGCTGACACATTAAGGGCCTGATTCTGCAAATTACCCAGGACTGTCTGCATGGTACTGAGGACTCGACTCCCACCAAAATCAGGGGGAGTACAGGGTAAGGAGCAACTCACAAGATTATTTCCTAAATAATTAAGGGCCCAATCCAACTCCCACTAAACTTAGTGGAAATAAAATTAGGCCCTAGGAGTCTGAATCTGAAACAGAAAAGCAGCATTTGTAGCTATCAAGAAGAGCTACAAATGACGATATCACATTTTATGCCACTAAATTATTATTAGGCTGTTTAATAACAATGATCAGCAATACAGTAGTAGCTGTTACTCTGAAACCTGTAGTAGGTATAGTTTGACATAAATACTGACTTATCAATAAAGTATCCGAGGATGGGACTTCCTCCATCAACAGCAGGTTGTTTCCATGAGACGATGACATAATCTTTGTTAGCATCCAAGCACTCCACATCCAGTGGTGAAGCTGGGGCTCCTGGCATTTCAGCATCTGCATCTATGAAGATGGAGATTTACATTTTTAAATCTGAGTCACAGTTTTTTCAAGTTTCAGAGTAGCAGCCATGTTAGTCTGTATCCACAAAAAGAAAAGGAGTACTTGTGGCACCTTAGAGACTAACAAATTTATTTGAGCATAAGCTTTTGTGAGCTACAGCTCACTGGTTACTCTTTAAGAGCCAAGCTTTGTTCCCATTGAAACCAATGAAAGTTTTACCACTCACTTCAGTGGGACCAGGATTGGGTCCTATGTCTTCCTTATTATTATAGATTTGTTTTTCTTTTATCAATATTTACTAACACCCAGTGATCGAGGCCCTCTAAAACAAACCAAATCAGGAATCTTGCATCTTGATTAAGATGCTGCCATACTTCAAGTGAAACCTATTGAGTGATTAAATGTCATCCTGTTGCTTTATTGAAGTAAAATATCAAACTCTATTCTCTTAGCACTGGACAGTAGCTCAGGCAATATTGTTTGGATCTAGAGTGTTGTAGTTTTCAAGGACAAAAAGTGATACAGTACACTTTTGTGAGCTCACTGACATGTTTTATGATGAAATTACAAGTTGATGAAATGTTATTAGGTCTCAGACCCCCCACCCCACCCCCAACCCCAGCTACAGCTGGGGAGACAGAGTGCCCCCCTTAAAAAGTATGGTTTTAACCAGGCCGCCCCTGGAAACAATCATCTTCATGAAATGCTTGTTTGCTAGACTCCTGAACTTGGGGGGTGCAGGAGAGGATGTATTTTGTAAGGACACACAATTCTACTTTAGATGGATGAACTGTGGTGTGTTATCTAGGAAGGATAACAGAAACATTGATGGATTCCATAAGAAGGCTGGATAAAATAAATAACCAGAAACCAATCCCAAACTCAGTCCAAGCCATTCTTTGAAATTTGAAAACTTCTGAATGAAAACTTTTTCATTCAAAAAGTGAATATAAATGGCAATTTCTTATTTCCTTTCTCATTTTTAACCCCCCCCCCCCGCACCCTCCCTTCATTCCTTGATCTAGCTGGGCTTGTAAGAAAAGCTATTCTTGTAGGATATTCAGTCCACTAAGAGGTAGGAATCACTGGGCCTGGCATAAGAAAACTTATTCTCTTGAGCTTTCCAGCCCAAATTTTTCAGACTGAAGGCAGGGTCGGATAAACCTTTTGTGGGCCCAGTGTCAAACATATTTGTGGGCCCCATGGCGGCAATGAGGCATGGCGTGGGGAGACAGGAGGGGTCAGTCCCGGAGTGAAGGGCTGGTTGGGGACAACTGGGCCCAGCCCAGCATGAGGGCACCGTTTACAAACTGGCAGCCACCAGACGCACACTGGCCTGCCTGGCCCTGTGCTGCCAGTGCGCCCCTTCCCCTCAGGGGCGGGCTTGTGCCACATACCACATCGCATTCCCGCCCAGTGCCTCCCTGCCCCCTATGCCCAGTGCCCACATACCCAGACCCACCCAACAAGCCCCTATATCCGGCGCCCCCCCCACCCAGAAACCTCCTCCCCACAGACCCCCCCAACACAACTGCACAGCACCTTGCAAACCTCCACCACCACGCCCAGCATCCCCCCATCCACAGACCCCCCCAGTGCCCCACCCACAGCCCCACCACCACAACTGCACAGCACCCAACATAGACTCCCCCACAGCCCAGTGTCACAAAACACACAGACCTCCTCCACCTCCCACTGCCCAGCACCCCCCCACAGGTCCCCCTATGCCCTGCACCCCAAAACACACAACCATCCCCCACTGCCCACGCCCCCCTCACAGACTCCCCACTACCTAGTGTCCCAAAATACACAAACCTCCTGCACCCATCCACTGCCCAGCCACAGGCCCCAGAGACCCACTCCCCTGTGCCCTGCCCCCTGGCCGCACTCACCGGCCCTGCTGGAGGTGACCGAGTCTGCTGGGCTGAATCAGCAGTGCAGCCAGGGCCCGTCCCGGGGCGGGGAGCGTTCTGGCCCCTCAGGAGCAGTGCGATCAGCCAGGCCGCAACAGGAGTGGGCCTGTCCAGGCCGGGCACCCTCAGGACCCACTTGCCTGACAGAGCCCAGCCAAGCCCCCCCACTCTACTCCCCCAGCTGGCAGAGACCAGACCAGCCTCTGCACCGGTCCCAGGTGGGCAGGTGGTGCCCCACAGGTGGTGGATAGCAGAGACAGCTCGGAGCTGGAGCCGCACTGGGGAGCTAGGTAGACCCGTGGGACGTAACTCCTGAGAGCTCACCTGGCCTGGCCACGCCCACCAGCCAGCAGCCCTGCCCAGCCCACATGGCAGAGCCTGGGTGCTGGGCAGCAAGACCTGGGTGTTAGACTGCCCTGGGCAAGGGGCCAGACCCAGCCATGTGGATGGGTTAGATAGGTCTGTAATGAGTCCCTTCCCAGTATGGACCTGGCGCCCCTGTGCCTTTGGTGCCATTGTAAACTCCGAACTGACTGAAGGGGTTTGATTCTGGTCTCACTTCCACTGGTGTGAATCAGGAGTAAATACACTGAAGTCAACAGTGCAAATCCAGAATAAATGGGAGGACATTTAGGCACAAGGAATTCAGATAATCACAAGGATGCTTATCAAGAAAGACCCTTTGAGGTCTATCTATTAGTACTTTAGACAGACTCATTTTGGAAAATAAATTGAAGGGTATATATGTACTTCTTGTCAAATGTTTGTTAAAGTCTGGGCCTATGTGTCAGAGGAGCCCTGATTTTGATTCTGTCGAGTCTGTTTTTAGGAAAACCTTATCTAAAACTTTAAATGCTGAAGTGCAGTGCTAGGTATAGGGGGTCTGAAATTGTTTATGTAACTGTATCCTCATTTGTGGGACATGACTTGTTTGTGTAGCTGTATGTTTATTAGCATATTTGTGGGGAAAATAAACATTTTGTAACCTTTCCAAGAAGTCCATGTGACAGGTTTTCATAGAAGAGGCATTGTTTCTTTCTAGATCAACATCAACTTGTCCAATTACTCCTGGCATTTTCCCAGTCCTATTGTGAGCTACTTCACAGGACAGGGGCATGGGTTAGGGCTAGACAAAAAGGAGCCTCACACTTGAAGGAAAACAGTACATCTCTGCTAAGTAAACATTTTTTACACTATCTAGAATCAAAAGTTTTACAACTGCTGGATCCGAGGGTATTATAGCATTTTATATCATTCATTATAATGATCTTATTTATAATAAGTTTCCAACCCTTATTCTTTCTAGCTCCAAAACAACAACACAAAAAGATTATTCAGCACTCTAAATTAAAGCTTTGGAAAAGACGATATTACACTGTATTTCCTTGCAGGTATTCCTTGCAATTCTGGAGGTTTTGGAACTATGCCAGTGTTACTGAGCCTGGCTTCTATATGATTTTTTTCCTGTTCTATCACAGCATTGGTGTTATCTTTAAAAACTACTATTTACACAATACATAATTCATTAAATATAACTCAATAATAAAAATTATTAATAGCAATAATAGTAAATCTTCAATGTACGTCTAGCGGTCAACATTTAAAAGCCTTTAATTGCCAATATTTACACATAGTTAGGGCACTGCCAAATTCACAGCCATGAAAAACATGTCACAGACCATGAAATCTGATCTCACCCCATGAAATCTGGACTTTTGTGTACTTTTGCCCTACCCTTCAGAGCTGGGCAACTGGAGAGCAGAAGCTGCTGGTCAGGCGCCCAGGTCTGAAGGCAGCACCACCACCGCCAGCAGCGCAGAAGTAAGGATGGCAGTATGGCTGCCACCATAACATGCCACCCTTACCTCTGTGCTGCTGCTGATGGGGTGCATCCTTCAGAGCTAGGCACTGGGCCGGCAGCCGCCACTCTCTGGCACTGAGCTCTGAAGGCAGTGCAGAAGAAAGGGTGGCAATACCACTGCACCCCTACAATAGCTTTGCAACCTCCTTTTTGGTTGGTACCCCCAGTCTGAGGAACAACTGAGTCTTAAGCGCTTTACATGTTTATATTTTGCTGGTTTTAAAAATACATACTCCTGGTTGTTACAACACCGTGAAATTTAAGATTTAAATATCTGAAACCGTGAAATTCAAGATTTTTAAAATGCTACGACCATGAAATTTACAAAAATGGACCTTGAATTTGGTAGGGCCTTACAAATAGTGGTATCTGAAGTACGACACTTCCTCTCCAGTAGTTAGATTAGGAAATAACTGTGGTAAAACTCCCACTGATTTCAATGGGGCCAGAATTTGAACCCTACTGCCTGTTAGCAAATGCTGACTTGTTAATGGTGACCACTGTACAGTAGTATAGAAGGCTCACAAAACACTTCAGAACCTTTACTAATGCACTTACAATAGAGGCCTGACCCTCACAAGTTGGGGGCCTCTAGATGGGGATTTTTATAAGGGCAACCACTTCAGAGTAAATACGGCAGCTGATGAACTGTATGTAGCATCATTACACAACTGTTTAGGACAGGAAGTGAAGTATGTATTATCCAATTGAAACTGTAGGGGGAATTTAAATAAGTGAGACTGTAATTCACCTAATTTGAATTTGCCAAGATACCAAAGCTACATCCATACTTTTGCAAAAAGTGCTATGTGACCTTTAATGGTCACAGTTGGTTAAGACCTAAATTCTCTGTCTCATCCAAGAGATGCAATAGTAACAAAAATGATAATTTATGTATATACCAACACAACTTTTGATATGTCTGTTCCCATCGTTCTACTTTGTTGTGCGGTCACAAACAAACATTTTGATGGCTTCTTTCTACAATTTATGAGCACGACTGCTTTAGTCATGATCTCCAAGCAGGCTGTAATCTGCATATCGCCAGGTTCTGCTATATTTGGCAAAGTGGCGCCATTCTGGGCATGTTCAGAGAGCCAAGAATTCCCAGAGCCTTTAGGATTAGCATTACACACTTCAGCTGCCTTCAGCAGCTGAGACAGATATAGAATCAGTGCATGGACCAGTGAAATTTGATAATCAAGGCTCTTTTTAAAGGGACATTCTCTCTAAGAGAAAATCTAGGAAGTTTATCAATGTACAAGAATATAAAACCAAGACAGAAAACTAATCTTTTAGTGGGTTTTGAATTGTAAATAAACTTCTACCCTTTACTTGCCTCCTAAACTTGCTAATGTACATTAACTTATTACACTGTCTGTTAAAGAGAGCCAGAGAGTTATTGTACAGAATCTTAGTCAAAACAATGGGCTGTAGTTAGCAACAAAATGGCCAAAATAATACATTCATAATTTGTTACATGGGTTTCTCCTCTTTATCATTAGTGCTCATCACTGTCCACAGGCTACTATGGTCAAAGGGTTGTATAACTGCATCAGTGAATTTCTTCATATGAATAATGGTGCTATCACAGAGGTGGGCAAACTATGGCCCGCAGGCCACATCTGGCCCGCGGGACCCTCCTGCCCCTGAGCTCCTGGCCCGGGAGGCTAGCCCCCGGCCCCTCTCCCCTGCTGTTCTCCCTCCCCTGCAGCCTCAGCGCGCTGCGTCGCTGGGGCAATGCTCTGGGCGGCCGGGCAGCACCGTTGCAGAGCCGCGGCCTGACCCGGTGCTCTGGGCGGCGTGGCTGTAGCACCACCAGCCATCAGTGCTCCAGGCAGCGCGGTAAGGGGGCAGGGAGCAGTGGGGGGTTGGATAGGGGGCAGGGAAGTTCGGGGTGGTGGTCAGGGGGTGGGGGTGTGGATGAGGTTGGGGTGGTCAGAGGGCGAGGAACAGGGGCGGGGTCCCGGGGGGGCAGTCAGGAATGGGGGGGGGTTGGATGGGGTGGCAGTGTGCAGTCAGGGGTGGGGGTGGTCAGGGGACAGGGAGGAGGGTGTGGTGGATGGGGCAGGAGTTCCGGGGGAGCCGTCAGGAGGCGAGAAGTTGGGGGGTCAGATAGAAGGCGGGGACCAGGCCACGCCTGGCTGTCTGGGGAGACACAGCCTCCCCTAACTGTCCCTCCACAAAATTTTGGAAACCCAATGTGGCCCTCAGGCCAAAAAGTTTGCCCACCCCTGTGCTATCAGGAGGGTCTCAAATACATGGCGTTACCACCCAGATATGAGGAATCTTATCAAGTTTTCCATACGACAATAATGGGAAATTATAATGCTAAACAACTGACATTTCTTCAGTGTCACAGCATTTTGTCCATGTTTATTAACAAGCTCTTTAAAAGCATCTCACAGTTTTCAATAGTTACACTGTTTTCATTTGAAAAAAAAAGCTGAAATTAATGAGATTGATTTCTCCTCACTTTGTTTAGTTATCCTGCTTTCTTCATAGGGTAACATCACCAGATCTTACCTTGAACAAAGACATAAGCACTGTATTGTTCATAGTAGTCCCCCATGATCACACGAAGAGTGTAAAGACCTTCATCCTCCTTGTTAGCATGAGCAAGGGTTAACGTAGCCCGCTCCCCACTCCAATGCATCTGGACCCACTTGGATGGTGTAATAAGAACACCTAGAAATTAGAGAGTTCTATAATGAGAGATGACTGAATTGAATCTATTCCTAAATACAATGAAACCTGTACAAGAGATCATCCTTACTAGACAACTTCCTGTCCTAAAAGAGAATCACAAAAGTATCCTTAATTCTTCTCTCATACCAATTTTACACTGACTTTAGTGATCTAATTCCATTAAGCAACTCATTTTTCTCAGTCTCTGGAGTGATCAGTAAAGAGAGATTTCAGCATATCAATGAATAACAAAAGTCACAAGCACTGAATGGCTATATAAATACTACAGCTGGTTGAAATGTTTCAGATTTAAAAATATTGAAAAGAAATGGGAAAAATTCAAAAATATTTTCCCAAACTTTTCCCCACATTTTTGACCAACTGTAGAGCTAATTGAAATTTTTTGCATTTCAAAATGTTGCCATTTTAAAAAAAAATTTTAAAAGGGAAAATTTTGAAAAAAAATCGTTAACATTTCCCTCTCGTTTTTATACCATATCTTACAGCTATAATGTACCCTTATATTTCCTCTTTTCATTCTTCAATTGGATATGAAAGGGAATGAAGCTCTCTGTCAGACAAGTTTAAAATTCATCTTGTAATATGTGCTTACCATTCCTGTACCACTGGATCTCTGGGTGGAAGCGCTTAATGTCAGGATGAATGATAACCGTACAACCCAGACTCATTGTCTCTCCTTCTCTCCCAAAGGATACCTCAAACTTGTCAACAAAGTGGATTTCAAACTTGGAAGCATAGCCATGGGGGCTAACACCAACTGTGTAAAGAAAATTGTCTGATTAATTTTTTATCCTTTTGTAGTGATAAATGACAAAAACCAGCAAAAGCTACTGTATATAAATGGCACCTTCTATATTTTTATAGCAGATCCCGCACATTATTACTACATTGTCACAATAATAATAATAAAAACACCCCAAATCCCTCTTTCAAATCTTCCAAATACAGAGCTCCCAGCACCTTGCAGAAGCAGGTCCAATATATATTATTTAGGTGCACAGCATTGCTACAACTCCTCAAACTTCAATGTACTTATGTAAACCTTTAAAGTAATTCTCAATGTAAGGCCAGATCCTCAGCTGGTGTAAATCAGCATATCCCCATTAGTTTTGGTAGAGCTAGTTGGATACCAGCTGAGGATCTGGCCCACTGATTACTTATACCTAGAATACTTAACTTCAGGTTCTGACTATTTGATCTCTATTACTTGTCCTCCTGAAATCATGAAATCACAGAAGTTAGAGATGAACAAAAGCTATCAAGTCATCCAGTCCCTCCCATGAAGCCAATGCAAGACTGTCCTCTAATGTTTTATCCAGTCTAGTCTTACAGATTTCAAAGGATGAGGCTTCCACATCTTTGATCGTTTATATTCCAGATCTAAGTGTAATGCCAAAGGTATAAACACAAAGTATGTATCAGTATCTATCTCACTATTCCAACTGATAAGTACAGTAGACAGTTGTAAAATAAACAAAAATTGCTGTGGACACCAAGAGATAACCAGTTTATATCATACAAGGTCTGATTTTCAGACGTGCTGAGCATCTGCTGCTCTCACTAACTTCAACTGAAGTTGCGGCTGCTCAGAGCTTCTGAAAATCAGACCCATTTTGTTTCTAAACAGTGTCACCAAATAATCTCCTCAGTTGTTCTGTCACAATTTTAAAAGGATTAGGTCAGGCAAACACATTTTTTGAACTTACAGCTGAGAGGCATGGTAACAGTTCCAGCATGAAAATAACTTTCATCAAACTCTCCCTTATATCCTATAAAAAAGAGAACAACTCTAGTCACCAATTGCCTAGAAGTAATCAGCACTTTGAGCCATGTCAACAGAATTTTTAATGTGCCCCCTCAAAGAAAAATCAAAGGAAATATGTCCTGCAAACCTACTCTTTACCACAAGGGAAGCATAAGCTGAAAGTTCTCCTTTAACATTCATGGCAGAAGCTCGATACTGAGCGGTGTCTTCAAAATCACATCTGAAATGATGCAAATGATTAGGCAGGGCACCTAGTACTCTTTGACATTTCTAGGATCTATGTCTGATATCAAAACATCATTTTCTAAACATTATTTTCACAACGTAATATAGCAAATGGTTACTCAGTGTTGATTTAAATGCTTTTCTCTCTGATTCAGTTAACAAGGGACCTAAACCTTACTCAGGTAAAATTCCGATTGAAGTCAATATAAATTACACCCGATTAAACTTAGAAGGTCATTGATTTAAATAGATTTTGAAGCAGGCCATGAGTGAGGAGTGCAGGATGGGTCCTTATGAGATTTTTTGAAAGTACAAGCCTCCTTTACTCATTAACTAGAAGAAGTGAATTGGTCTTAAAAGTAAAATTTGCTTGAACCTTTACCTATCCTCCATAATGACTTGAACTTGAATGTTCATTATGCTTGGATTCACTTGTATGACTTGCTTATCTCCCTCCTTCATTCTCTTCAGCAACCAGCATGGCTGTGCTTTCTTACCTATAACTAAGGTTACATTTTAGTCATGGGTATTTTTAGTAAAAGTAATGGAGAGGTCCTGGGCAGTAAACAGAAATTCACGGCCCGTGACCTGACCATGATTTTTACTGTATACTCTGTACTAAAATTTGGGGTGGAGGGGCTGTTTGGGGGGCACCACAGGTGCTAGGGGAGGTGGCCCGGCGACCCCGCAGATGCTGGAGGGGGGGTGTTGGTGGAGCTGCAGCAGGCTTCCTACCTACCTCCTGAGAAGCAGCGACCTCCAGCTCCTAGCTCCATGTGCTGCCTCTGCTCCGCCCCAAGTCCCAGTTCTGCCGCTCCCATTGGCTGGGAACCACTGCCAATGTGAGCTGCAGGGGCGGTGCCTGCAGGCGGAGGCAGCATGTGGAGCTAGGAGCTGAGTGAGCAAAGTTCCTGTCGCCCTTCCGGGGAAGCCCCTCCCTCCCAGGTAAGCACTGTCCTGCACCCCAACCCCCAGCTCTGAGTCCCCCCCACACACCCAAACTCCTACTGCTGCGGGGGCCCCGAGACTGCCCCAGCAGCAGACAGTGCAACTGGCCCAGGGGCTGCCCGAACTGCTCAGGCCTCTCCCGGGCTATCCACATGGGCGTCTGCAGAAGTCACAGAATCCATGACTTCTGTGACCTCTGTGACAAACACAGAGTCTTACCTATAACTTCTCATTAGATCCCCATTCCTCTTTCCCTTCTTCAAACCCTTCAGTAGCACCAATTCCATCCATGCAAACATCCAATTAGTTCCCCAGTTCACCCTTCACACAACTTTACTGTCCGAACACCTATCATATTCCATCTGTTTTGTCCTTGTCTGTGCTGAATTCAAATGTCAAACTCTCTGGAGCACTTAGTCCAGAGAGCACAAAGTAGAATTCAGTAGAGGCCAGAGGCCAGCAGAAACTCTTCCAGAGCGATTGGAGAGCAGCAGGGAATTTAAAAGGATTCAGGGAATTAACTGAATGGTGGGGACAGGGAAGAGACTGAGTGGTTATTGAAGGGTCTGAGGCAGTGAAAGAAAGAAAAGTGGTCTTTATAGGGTTTCTTTGTTTCTTAATTCTTTAAACCTTTCCACAGGCTCCTAATTAAATTTCCTAACTAAAACTGTACCTTGCTGACATTTTTCTTCACAGTAGAACTTCACTACAGTTAAGCACAATTTTGTTTTGCCAGTCAAAGCATCTCAGTAAAGAATCTACTAAATTATACTCTGAAAAGTTTTGGGATGCAATCCTTAGGTCCTTACCTAGTATTTGGTTAGTACTCACTCAGCCCATACTCACACTGGGCCAAATGCTGAGCTACTTATTCCCTTTCTTGTCCACTTTTACTTAGTCCATACTCATGAACTCCCATTGACTTCAATGGAAACAAGATCAGACCCTACATTATTGTGAAGAAGGTGCTTGATTCTCCCCTCACTAGTTTTTACATCAATACAACACCATTTAACCAAACTGATTCAGAGAAGAATCAGATCCAGTATTCCTTACAAATGGTTTGATACTGTGACATGCTAAATACTTTCAGCTTTCATTGGGAGGAGCTCAGCATTTTCCCAGATGTTGTACAGATGCCAAAGAGCCCAGGGAAGGTTCACTTTTATTCATTTGAGCAAATTCTCTGAATTTCACCTAGTACGATGTGCAAGGAGTGTGTGCGTGTTTCTTTAATTAACATACTAATACTTTTCTCCATTATGTGGATATGGAAAATAAAGATAAACAAATAAAAAACCTTGCCTAGATGTTCAAACAATTGTTTAAGATTCAAATAAGCTAGCACAAGAAATAAGAAATAAAGCTGAATTAAATATATAAACAGGTTAAAACCATTGGGAACATAATGTTGAAGACATAAGTATTTCTAACTGGTATTGTTAGTAAATACTAAGTTTCTCCAGGACTCAAATCCTAACTACTGGAGGAATAATCATTTTAAAATGTCTCTTTGAAGTTCAGGATGAGAATCAATGAGTAGAAGAAGTAGAAAAAAAAACAAAGGTACTTATTATTATCCCAGGGATGTTGTCCATGTTATTATATCCTGCAGAGAGATCTAATGTGGGACCTATGAGAACTGTTTGGTGAACTCTGTAAACTCCATTTTCAAATGTGAGAATCTTACTAGGATGTCCAAATCTTACATCTGTATGCTCTAATCAGCACTTAGGCACCTAAAGTAGGCACTTGAATGCTGAAGGCAGAACTGATCACTCAAGGAGCTCACATTACAAAGAGGTCTCCATGTTTCAATTTTTCTTGAATACAGGCAACAGCAAAAAATTTCCTATTTGGATGAGGAATATTGCTAAAACCCTTCTTATGTCTGTGTGCGTGGCGCCCAATGCTGTTTGTTTCTGTAAGACTAACGCCCACGATTTGTATTTGAAAATAGAGCTAAATAAATCATCAAATATTGTACTTGTCACAACTGTAAGCCTGCACAATATTATTTATCATGTTTATACTGTAAATGGGAGGAGAAGAAGGTGGCAGAGGTTATCAAAAGTAGCCCAAGTATTTATGACTCAACTATAAATTGAACTACAATCCAGCTATAATTCACTTAGGAAGACTTCAGAGTAACAGCCGTGTTAGTCTGTATTCGCAAAAAGAAAAGGGGTACTTGTGGCACCTTAGAGACTAACCAATTTATTTGAGCATGAGCTTTTGTGAGCTACAGCTCACTTCTGAAACCTGTCATTATGCAAGGCACTGCATTTAGCCGTATGGAGTGGAAATCTATCAACTGCATCCGATGAAGTGAGCTGTAGCTCACGAAAGCTCATGCTCAAATAAATTGGTTAGTCTCTAAGCTGCCACAAGTACTCCTTTTCTTTTTAGGAAGACTGCTTATCCTTGATAGATGAAAACCAGAGCTTCTTGCATTTTTAGGAGACACTATTCTGCTCAACTGTACCAATTTGGTGGCTCTTATCCCTCGACTCCCAAGAGACATACACACACACACACACACACACACACGGCAGTGGTAAATCAACAGTAACATTTTTACTGAAATCATTTAATTATCTGGTACTCCCTTACTTGTTAATCTCCAGTGAGTGCATCCCATATCGACTTTCAATGATATACTTGCCAGGGTGAGTATGCACATTGATGGGCACATTGTTCTTGTACCTATGGAACAAAAAAATAGAATATAGTAATCTGAAGTGTAAATCATTTACAATAAAAGGGCAAATGCTTGGTATTGGTTACAATCTATATCATATTATTAATGAGTAGCAGAGCCACAAGTGAGATATTTCAGACCTCTATATATCAATGACAATAACAACTCTGTGGCTCCCTACACCACCATATATTCACCATATATTCATATATATAGTCAGTCTAAAGCCTAGACTACACTTAAAACTTATGTTACCAATCTATGCTGGTATTAACCCCCAGGTAGACTCAGTTATACCCACAAAAAAGCCCTTCTTCCAGTATAGCTTATTTCATTTGGGAAACCAGTATAATAGTGTTTTTAAATCACTTTTGAAACAGATCAAGCCAAAGCTATCTCTGCTAATCAACCCTTATATTGAAAGTTGCCTTTCAAGTCTTCCTACTGTTGGGAATAACAGACATTACCCACACCAGCAAACTTATGGACAAAGGGTAAGTGTGGGGTTTTCAAAAATGCTTAAGTGAGTTACCATCACAAGTCCCATTAATTTTCAGTCTGATCTTCCTCTCAGTGCAAAGTCTAAGGAGATGGGTTTGGTGCAAAGGGCATTCCACAGGGATCGGGGGTGAAGGAGTCCTATCTCTCAGATTGTGTGCAACACCAGAGTTGTTTAATGGGCACTGTTGCCCTGCTATTCTAGTATCCTGTCTTACAGGGAACAATGATCAGAAGATCTACGTAACAGTGGATCCACCTGCCACCACTTCTTCCCTGGACTTGCTAGTGGTGCTTCCCAACTATATTGTGGAAGGGGACTGTTGCCCCCTTACTAACATTCAGTGGGGGTGTTTTAGTTGCTAGCTCCCAGTACTAAAAAGGGGGAAGGGTCAATGGGGAATCAGGACCCTGAGACTGACAGCTCCCAGGAAAAATGGGGAGAGGCCAGTGCTCCAGGTCAGCCTGAATGACAGGGCAGGCAGGCTAATCAGGGAGTCAAGAGGCCAGGGAGGTCCCGTCCTCCGTGTGAGCTGGATTTGCCTGGGTCAGGCAGAATGGAGATGAGCTAAGGAGAAAGCAGGGGCTAAGCTGGGGAGCAGAGCTGTGCCAGATCCAAACGGACCAGAAAAGCAGCCCAGAGAGAGCAGACCCTGTCCTGGGAGCAGAGCTGCAGCTCCAAAGCCAAAGGCACGGCCCAGAGAGAGCAGACTTGCTCTGGGAGCAAAGCTGCAGCAACCAGAGCCAGAGGCGCCAGAAGAGCAGCCCAGGAAGCAGGTCAGAGCTGGGAGCAGAGTCACAGAAGCAGCCTGCAGAGCAGACCTGTCCTGGAAGCAGAGCTGTAGCAACCAGAGGCAGAGGGGCCAAAGAAGCAGCCCAGGGAGCTGGAGGCAGAGCAGCAGCTGTGCTGAGACCGAGTGGTGGAGCTGGGTGCAGTGAGCAGCTGGGGAGAGCGAGGGGGACCCTGGGCAGCAGGCCCAGCACAGGGAGACGCCTCAGCCAAGAGGCTCTGCAGGCCAGGCTTGGATCATAACCCCAACAGGGCAGGGGCGACACTGGGAAGAAGGGTCCTACCACTTAGAGCCTGAGAGCGTGTGGCCACCACCAGAGCAAGTGTCCAACCCACAGCATCCCTGCAGCACAGCCGGGGCCTGAGAAGAAGGCCTGGGACTTACAAGGAAGAGACTGTGAACTGCCCTGACGTTCCAGAGACACTGTTTGTGATGTTCCCTGCCACAGAGCGGGGTGATGTGTTTCCTTTAACCTTTCCCATTTTTCCTTATTCTTTTTAAAATTAATTGTTGATTAAATAACTTGCATTTGCTTTAAATTGTATGTAATGGTCAGAGAAGTGCCCAGTGCAGAGAGAATACCCCGGAGTGGGGACCCCCTAGCCCCTGTCCTAGGTGACCACAGCAGGATTGGGGGTCGAGCCCCCCAGGAATCCTGGGCCCAGCCTTGTTGAGGTCAGGAGGACTCTGCCAGACAGGAGAGTGGAAGGGGAGTCCTCAAGGGCAGGGAGGCCACTGGGTAAAGGAAGTGGGAGTGAGGACTCAGATCCTTTCGCTAGCCCACTTCACCGGGGTAGTGCAGAAGCCAGGAAAGTTCCCCACAGTAGCGGGACTATTCCCCCGCTTACAATTGCATGGGGATGTGCAGGGAGTCTATTGCATGGGGATGTGCATCTCTGACCACGTGCACTGGCTCCCCCGATAGTAACACATGAAATAAGGGACTTGACCCAGCAAGCTACCAGACACTGTGGCAGGGTTCTGAGCACCCACTGAAGTTTGTAGAAATTGAGGTCATTCCGTGCTCAGCACTATGCAGGATCAAACCCTAAATGAGTTATACCAGTTTTTAGAATCCTTGCACTCCTTTTCTTTTCATAATCATGTCAGTGAAAAATAAATGATTACATTTTTGGCAGGTTTATATTTGTCTGCGTCACACTTTTGAAGGACCACTTGTTATTTCTGGAAAGTCAAATAATTCCAAAACAGCCACATCATTAGCAAATGTTGGATCTCAACCAGCCCACGACATTATGCACTAATAACTTTTACTTTCTACTGCAAGTCCCAAATATCCTTGGTTTTCCATATCTTCTTTCCAATGGAGCCAATAAAACTGCATCAGTTAATGAACCTGCATCACACTGTAAGGATTTCTAGAATGAAAGCCCCTGAAGATTTTCAATTTGTCACCCACGTCATTCAAAATTCTTCATTGTTCATATAATGAATGACATCTTGGAATATGTGAATGATATTTGGTTAACAAATGCTGAATGAATGCTATCAGATACAGTTCAGTGCTCTTCTTATGTCTGAGCAAAACCACCTGCTGTAAGGGCTCTGAATTCATTCTTTCCATTGGGAACCAAGGGCCAAATACAGACTTTTTGAAGTAAAATAATGTATTAAATTCCATCACCCAAATTTATTGCTGTTTAAATTTAATTCAAGAGCCAGTTTGTCCTTGCATGCATGTGGGATACACTCATTGACTTCAATGAGAGGCAAGGGCATATATCTGAAAGCTTCATTTAGCGCTAAATAAATATGTCAATCTTTTGGAATAAATTAAAGATGGATCTGAGCTGAAGTTAAAAAGGGTTCAAAACTGGTGTTTTGGTTTGGATCCATCTTCTAGGGCTAGGCTCCAGCTACAAATTTTGATCCAAAACTGGATGTTTTCCTATGTTAGAAAGGGGTCAGATCTGACATACTGGTTTTAGATTATCTCTAGAATAAATGTATTTAAAATATAAAATTTGTACACAACTGAAACAATTTGTCCACAGAGCACTTGATCTGAATTCAGTGGAAAGGCTCCCATTAACTTCAGTGGACTTTGGATCAGGCCAATAGGTAAGTTTTTGGTAATGAGCTATTTGTCTAAAAGCACAATGCTAAGGAGATATAGATAGTAAGTAAAATGACAAATATAGCAGAGTTCCTGTAGGATGCTAAATAATTCAGGCAGCAAACCCAAAAATGTTTTAAATATTTAAAATACTGATCTGAGAGCAGTTTTTCTAATGCCTCCACAAATACAGTTTCAGTTCTAGTTCACTGATATCTTTAATGCTTAGTACTGAACATAAATTAATTTTCTGTCAGCTCTGAGTTGTAAACATTTATGGCTTGATAGACACAGTCTCAAAGTATCGTATAAGATAAAAGCAAGTATCAAATTCCACTTAAAGTCTGAAAAAACACCAGTAAGTCCCCATCTAATTGTTTCAATAACTTGATTGTATTTCTGTATAGCCCAGGCCAGATTAAAAAAAATCACCTCAATAGGTGATGAGACAGAAAGGCTCCACAGCTCAGCACTAATTAAGCATAAATTAAATTCCAGTCAGGAAAGACAATCCAAGAGACTTAGACTTTCATCTATGCCCCACCCATCTGTAAGAGAATATTTTGGGACCTCGTAGGGCAGGTCTACACTACAGGGTTAAGTTGACCTAAGTTACGCAACTCCAACTACGTGAATAACATAGCTGGAGTCGACATACCTTAGGTCGACTTATTGCGGTGTCTACACCGTAGTGGGTCAACGGGAGAAACTCTTCTGTCGACTTACCTTATGCTTCTCGTTCTTGTGGAGTACTGGAGTCGATGGAAGAGCAATTGACAGTTGATTTAGCGGGTCTTCCCTAAACCCCCTAAATAGACCCCTGATGGATCGATCGCCGCAGCATCGATCCCTGGTAAGTGGAGACAAGCCCTTAGACTAAGGCCTTGATCCAAAGCCCACTGAAGTGAAAGGAAAGATTCTCACTGAGTTTAATGGACTTTGCGTCAGGCCCTAAATTTATAGCATATAACTTAAATAATTATGATGTGACCTCCATGAACATGCTTGAGTCCTCGCATGGAGAGAAACTGTAACTGAATCAGCAGCTAAGCAACTGCTTTTAACCACAGCAGCCGTTAATGCTCCAGAGACAATAAACACTCTCTGATGCCTCAAAGAAATACATTCCCTTTGAGATGGCGATGATTTTATTTCCATTTTTTTCTTCTTGTTTTTTTTTCTTTTTGTTAGTAGGGACTTTTTATAAAAACAGCAGTTTTGCACCTTAAAGATGACCTGCAAAGGATTTGTTTATTAAATTGAGCTTGTTTGTAACCTTTATGCTTCTTTCATTATAAAGGTGGCCTGAAAAGTGTGTTTTTTTAAAGGGAAGGGGGGCTGGATGGCCTCTGCTTATTTTTTATCTTAGAAATATAAAAAATGTCAAATCCGTTTTTCCCTTGTTTTGTTGGAAGACTTCTGGGGAGTCTCAGAGTATGTTCATTATGAGCTCTCTCAGCTGAATATAAAATTTGCTAAGTATTAAAATCAGTGGGATCACTCATGGAGTAAGGAACAACTCATTGTGAATAAAG
Organism: Lepidochelys kempii; assembly: GCF_965140285.1. Taxonomy (NCBI): domain Eukaryota; kingdom Metazoa; phylum Chordata; order Testudines; family Cheloniidae; genus Lepidochelys; species Lepidochelys kempii. The sequence continues at coordinate 85,347,319 of NC_136381.1, forward strand.
GTGTATGGCATTCTCTCCTGCGTCTCATGAATGCCTTTGCTTTTTTCACCACTGCTCTGCATTGATCACATAGTTACATTGCGCTTTCCTCAGTCTCAGCCACATAGATTTCCTGAGAATTTACAAATTCAGAATGCATATTTGCAATCAAGAACAGTATTGCTGATGAAGATACAAGCCTACCATGTAAGACGGGGTTCTGGCCAGCCAGTCAGAGTACAGTGTAATTTGACATTCTGTTTCTCCCAGACGGTATGGGAACGAGGCTTGATAACAAACTCAGGAGCGTGTAAAAGTTTATCTTCATTCAGCTTTCTGTGAAATTCCTCAGTCTCTTCTAACTAGAAGAGAAATATTTCATAAGAAAATTCACCATTTACATATACTACTGCTCCACACCCCAAGAAAGTTTTAGGGCTTTTTCTAGGCAATATGCAGAATGCTATTTTTATTTTAAAATCCAGATTATTATACTTAATATATCCTTCTTACTTAGACAGACAGACAATATTCTTCAGCTTCAAGATGGTTTTCTAAAACTACTAGGGATGCCACCTCCAAGGCACAAAAAAATCAGCCATTTGTGGGTGGGGTCAGGTGCCACGGGAGGTAGGTCTGGTCTGTGGACAGGGCCAGGTCCCAGCACTGGGAGACGCTGGTCTGTGGGCAGGGCCAGGTCCCAGGGCTGGGGGGAACCTTGGTGAAAGGCTCAACTGTTGGAAAGTTGCATGACACTTGGAAGGATTTAGGGGTGGGACTAAGAGGCTGCTTCTCCATTGACTGTTGTCTGCCCCTGGCATGATGTAAGCATGCAGAGTAGGAGCTGGGTGCTGGCTAGACAGCCATGACATGCAACATTGTGCCAGGCACTGTACAAACAAAAAATGAAAAAAGACAATCCCAGGCCCAAAGTTCTTACACTCCATGGATTCATTTGTGTTTTATTACCGTTTTCTTCAGGGCCAGACGTTCAGCTGACTCTCGTATCGCTACTTTCCTTGACTTCTTTTCATGCTGCTCTTCCATAGAGGATGAAGTGGCCACTCTAGTTGCACTAATTCCCTCGCCTGTAGCAAAAAGGTTCCTTCTGGCAACGTATGCAGCACTTTCCTTAATTCTTTCCTCTTCTGTATCTGTAATCCCGCTGACATACACTTGACTGAAGGAATTAAAAAAGCACAATCACACTGGAAAGTGGTGAGAAAACATTTCATTTATAACACTTCATTTTAGCTTGGCCCTCTCCATTTAATAAAGGACCTTACACTCTTCAGAATGCATTTCTACTTTAAGGATCATTTCTTAGTAAACAATTTCATATCATATAACAACAGATACACAGAAGGGTACAGCTGAATGACTGAGTATATCAGGCTATCTAAGGTCATTACCATTTTCAGTGCATTTCTCTATGACAAGTGTGTCATGCAGGTTTTCATTTTAATACGTTTCCTGTTGTGCTTTCCCATTTCCATGGCTATAAAGAACAGTGTAAGACATACCCACAGAACGATCACAATAACACTTTAAATAGTGATTTGTAGCAGTGGCACTTACAATAACACCACAAAGTGGAGATTACAGCAGCAGTATAACAAAGTTCTCACTTCTGATTTATATGAAAAAGCACAGTCCCAGGCACTACAAAAAGCTCTCTGCAATCAAACGAGCACTTTATTCTTTAATGTCGGTAAAGTCATTTGTTCTTTAAAATGTTTTTAAAAAGATTATTAGTGTTTCATGAACACTTTATTCTCTTTTTAGCATCCTCCTTATGCATTCAGCAATGGAGGATACAATCAACATCAGCTCTAGTAATATTGTCACATTCAGGGTGTGCAATCCAGACTAGTGAAGCACTGTGTCACCTCTTACCCTGTAACCCCAAGTGCTCACAATGCCTTGCTCCTAGCTCACTTCCTGCAATGCCCACAGTCAGCAACAAGCACACGCTCTGTCTATGTACTGGGCAGCCCTGCTCCAATGCTTTGGATCCTGGAGCCTGCCTGCAATACCACTGATTTCCACCAGCCTTGGTTAACAACTGGTATGGTGACTTCACACTGTCCCCAGCCCTGAATTTTCCCAGAAATATGTGTTCTGAAATAGCCCGCCCTGTCCTGGAAAAATCAGAGCGATATTATGGTTTGTTGCCCCTCTAAGGAGGTAATATTCAACAATTTGCTACTTTTACTGGAGTTATCAACCAATTCAGTTTAAACATAGCACTAGATTGGTTCAGATTAAAAATAAAATAGGTTTATTAACAAAAGAAGATAGGATTTAAGTGTATTCAAATATAAGAGTTAAAGTTAGAAATGGATACCAGCAAATGAAAGTGAAAACACACATCTAAACATCTAAATCTTAATCTTGCAAGGTTTGGTTCAAGGCATTGTTCAAAATGGCCTTTCTCATCCACAGTCTCCTAGCAAGATGGTGAATGTCCCTCTCCTTGATCAGGATCTGGCCCAGAGGCCCAAAGGTGCTGGTGCCTTTGTCTTCTGAGGTCAAAGAGTCAATTTAGGGTTCTCTGACCCTTTCTTTTATAGTCCAGTGAATCGTTGAAGTGGATTCTTCTGAAGGTTACCCCTCAAATTAAAGTTTATTTAATCAGTGAGGAAAGTAACAAGGAATCCGGTAATGAAAGAAGCTCCATACTCATTTTTTCCCCACTTGTGTTTGCTGAAATGCAAATTGTTCTGTTCCCTACTATCTCCCCCCTTGCTGTTTTGATGACCCTGTTTACTACTTATATGTAAATTAAAGTAAACACACATTCCTTTGTTTAGGGTAGACCTTGTTAACAATTTTTGCCTAGGCAGGGCTGTCTGGTTTTGAACAGGTAACACCATAGAGGGAGAAATCATAACTTTACATATAATGTTACTATATACATTTTGCCAGGATATTATTGATCAGAGAGTTATTAGTTTTCAAATATTGCCTCACAAGGCATATTTTGTATAAAGATTTAATAGAACAATGTGTAGGGTATGAATACAGGGGTGCTTTTGGTCACAAATATCACCATGTCAAATTCTGCCTTCAGATTCACATGTGGGAACACTATTGCAGCCTTTTTGCTTTAGAATTGTCAGAGCTTCAGAGCTGTTTCAGTGTGCAGGGAGGGTTTCCTGATTAAAGGGTGCATTACTGTGTTTCTGGTGAATACAGCTACTGCACAACTTTTGGTTTAGCAAAATAAATGGTTTTACTTTAAAACTTGCTTGGTGTTCTACTGCAGATTCTGCAGTAACCATTAATTTTAGGTAAAACTGCCAGCTTTTTCAGTCTCGCACTATATGTATCATTATATACTCATGAAGCTAAGCAAAGGACCCAATCTGATGTTTGGATACATGGCTAGAGCTTCCTTTCGCCTATTATAACTGAAAGAGATTGGGGGGAGAAATTCCTTGTTTACTAAATTTGCTAGTGTTGTGCATTAGACAGCACTTTTGTAATGTCATTTTCACTGTTTCGCCTGTATACACTGTTACTTAATCAGTTGTCCCTGTTGTTTGTGTGGGCCTTCCACACAGCAACAGGTTAGAGGAAAACATTTTGAAAAAGAAAACTTAAATGTAAACCAAGAACAACTGTCAGGGATAACCAGGGACAGAGAAGTAATTGAAACTACTTTTAACTCTTTTTTTTCCAATGACTAGATTAAAGAGGAATTCTGACTGAAACCCCTGAAGTTCAGGGAGTTTGAATCTGGGGAATTATTTGGGGCCACCTCTAAATAAAACCATAAATAACTGCCCAAGCTGCCACCTTTACAGTTTGGTGTCAGTGTCATTAAAGAGAAGCAATGCAACTCAGCATTGGAATGAACAGTTACATTAAGCACACATATAAAATCCTGAAAGTACTGAGGCAACTTATATGACAACATTGACTGTCTCCTGTCTTTCTTGTATATTCAAATTCTGACGTCAGCTTTTGGTGTTTTGAGCTACTTTGGCAGATAGGACCTCCTGGGAAGTACCAGTAAAATGGCTTCTCTACCTCAGTGGTGGCAACAGCATTCACAATCACCATTTGAAACTACAGAAACTGTGATGGAGATTTCTAAAAATTGTTTTAAAAACTCATATCTCAGACCAGGTCTACACTATGAACTTACATTGGTATAATTATGTTGCTCAGGATGTGAAAAATCCATGCCCCTGAGCAACACAATTATTCCAATCTAACCTCCAGTGCAGAAAGTCCTGTGTCAATGGGTGGGCTTCTCCAGTCAATATAGCTACTGCCTCTCTCGGAGGTGGATTAACTACGCTGACAGGAGAAGCTCTCCCATTGACGTAGTAGCATCTTCACTAAAGCAATACAGAAGTGCAGCTGTACCAGTGCAGCTTTTTAAATGTAGATCTGCCCTAATTCAATAAATATAAATGTAGCTATCTAAATTCACTTTGGCTGAATCAAGGACATTTTTATTTTAAAGGCAAGCTGACCTCGTTTTCTTTTTCTTTACAAATAGTTAGGGCCCTACCAATTTCGCAGCCATGAAAAATGTGTCACGGACAGTGAAATCAGCCCTTCCGCATGAAATATGATCTCCCCCTTGCTGTTGGGATTGCCCCAGCCAGGGGGCTCCTAGCTGCAAGTCCCCACTGGGCTGGGGAGGGAAAGGACTTGTCCTTCCCTTGCATGGCAGCTGTGGGGTGTGGAGATCAGACCCACCTCCAAGTGCCTCCCCCTGCTGCAAGAAGCTCCCTGCCCAGCACCGGAGGTTCCTGTAGCTGGAGGAGACTTGTGGAGATGGGTCCGATCTCCCCCTGCTACTGGGAGTGCCCCAGCCAGGTGGCTCCTAGCTGTGAATCCCTGCTGGGCTGGGGAGGGACAGAACTTGTCCTTCCCTTGCATGGCAGCTCTGGGAGTGGGGAGATCAGACCCATTTCCAGGTACCTTTTGGGTTGGGATGCCCATGGTTACAACACCATGAGATTTCAGATGTAAACAGATAAAAATGTGAAATTGACAATTTTAAAACCCTCTGGCCATGAAATTGATCAAAATGGACCATGAATTTGGTAGCGCCCTACAAATGTTTAAGATACCAAAATGTTAATGGAACTTGGATTTGATCCTCAAGCCGCTGAGCAGCTTCTGTGAGATAATAAGCATCCTCAGCTCCAAACAGGGGCTTAGCACCTTGCAGGATTGAGCCTCAAGTGTGTAGATCTACAGCTTATAAATCATTCAATTTTAAAACAAAAGAGAAACTAATTTCTTCCTTTCTTTATCTGCCAAGGCCAAAGATCAGGATTCAATGTTCCCTGCAAGGGTGAATCACAGCAAAAACAACAGAGCATTTAAGGCCTGATTCCACATTCCTTATAAAGTCAAAAATCGCACTGACATAAGTGGGAACTTACCTGGGTATAGACTGCAGGTTCAAGCCTAAAATGATATATTTAAAATTCTTCAGGAAAACAGTTCTTGATGTATGGTACCCACAAGTTTTCAGCTTACATGTGTTGTTGGGTGCAGAGTTCCTGCCTATGAGCCAGATTCTGTTTCAATTAACTTTAGTGGAAATTATCTCATTGGCTTCAGTGGTAGTTGGATCTGGCACTCGGTGCTTTATATGCTAGAACAGCAACAGGTTTTCCCTAATTTTATCCTCCATGGGCCAAATTCTGCATTGACTTATACCCTGCAATCCCACAGAAGCTGATGTTGACTCTGTACGTGTGTAAGAATAAATAATAATGAGTTGAGTCTTTGTTTTCCATGTGAGTGAATTTTTACAGCAGAATTTGAAACCCCTGAAAATAGAGGGTTATAATGGAAACATTATTGAAACAGTACCACAGCCAATATAATAGCACTGTAGAATGGCTAGAATGCTGACCTTTTAAAGTACCTATTCCTTGTACAAACTATCTGTGCATGGGGAACTGTGCATTGGTTTCACAGGAGAATTTAGGTCTGATTTATAGCATGCACGTGGTTCAATGAGTCTGGGCTATTATTCTTCAAACAAGAATAAATGCTTGACACTGATGCAACATATCACTTCCACAATCCTGGCACACAGACATCAATATGATGCCAACAAATTCACAAAAACAAAACACATGATAAAATGCCTACTTGGACACCTAATGACCATCATGTGCCTTTTAAAACCCTTAAACTAATTCAAAATCACAGTGTGGGCCAATAAAATGGCCCAAAAGCATTCACAACATTTTGAGTTGTCATGTGCAGGAAATAGGGTTGACAATAGGTAGTAGTATAATTCATAATCATTGTACTGATGATAATATTTTGGAATTCTATAGCACTTTTTATTTTAGGATTTCCAGGTGCTGCACAGACAGAAATGAATTAAGCTTCACAACTCCTTTCTGAGTTAGGTACTATTATACTAATTTTACAAACAAGTAAAATGTAGCACAGAGTGGTCGTGACTTGCCCCAAATCACAATCCAATAGTGAAGCAAAGCAAATCAGGAGTAATGTCATCCAGTTGCTGGACAACACTTCCTTCCAAAAGGAGGAATAAATCCTGTATTTGTAAATGTTAGGCACACCTAAAAGGAGACACGTTCGTCTTGAAGAGAAGGGGAAGCAGCTAATGGAAAATTGCAAATGCAACACTCTTTAAAACACCCCAGTTAGCTGAGGACAGGTTTACACTACTACTGAAGTCAATCTAACTAACATTGCTCAGGGGTATGAAAAAGACACCCCCTCAGTGACGCAAGTTACAGCAACTTAAGCGCTGTCCACATCGGCACTATGTTGGCAGGAGACACTCTCCTGCCTACATAGTTTCCACCTCTTGTGGAGGTGGAGTAATTATGCCAACGGGAGAGCACTCTCCCAGCGGCTTAGAGCGTCTTCACCAGACATGCTACAGTGGTGCAGCTGCACTGATGTAGCACTTCTAGTGTAGACCTGCCCTAAATCACATAGTGCCATAAATTGTAAGTAGACTTAAAGGAGATTTATTGCAGACTGTGCATAAAATATTAAATGTATCTATTTCCATCATGAGAGACATACTTAAAACTCTAAAGTAGTGCTTTGAAAATGTAGGGTGCATATGTCTTTGTATCTTGGTTGAACTAAAGAGCAGTGAATCTCTGGCATGGAGGAGTGGGAAGGGTAAAAAGAGTGGGAAGGGTAGATTCAGAGATGGGAGGGGACAGAACAAGAAAGAAAACCTCTGGGCTAGACATTCCTTATCTCAAAAATAAGGTATTAAAAAGGCAAAAGCAAATGTGTCCCACTGATGAGATGAAAATCTGAATTCCACACAAAAGCATGAGGTTACTTACACAGTAGAAGTGCTACAATTTACAAGTGTAAATTCAGCAGTAGCCCATGATACCATTGAATTCCATACCTTCACCCACTTTTCACATAGCAACCACTCCACATCTGACCTCTCAATCCTCATCCTCAAAGGAAACCTGCACAACACCTTCAACAGATGAGCCTGGGAACTTAAATTCATAACTCCATTGGACAATAATATAGATTTAACAGAGACATTGGTTTTATGGCCCTTTGCAACAACTTGTAACACATGCTGCTGCCCACTGACCCACCAATGTCCTACAACCGTAGAAGTATGAATTGCTTCATTTTAAGTGGCCTCCTACAACATTTGTGAACCCCTTATGCTTAACAATTTGTCCCACCTTGTATTTAGCTTGGACACTCTAGTTTCCTTCTCCAGACCTGAAGAAGAGCTTGTGAAACTCAAAAGCTTGTCCCTTCCACCAACAGAAGTTGGTCCAATAAAAGATATTACTTCATCTACCTTGTCTCTCACACTCCATAAATGTCATGTGAAAAACACAGCTTCACAGGAGACATAAACAGAGGTGTGAATTTGACAGCAAATGGGCTTTTCTCCTGATCTCCAATCACGAGTTAATTTTCCATGACTTGCCCTGGTATGAATTAACCTGAACAAATGACTATGTCTGGAATGTCATTATCTCATAATAAATCATTATGCCATATCCCAGGAAAGTCTCCATGTTTGCCTTGGTTTTGGCTACTATGTAAAGTTCACATTCAGATTTACTTAGGACATTGTTGCAGCAGAAATTTATCACGTCAATAGCAGACATGATATAAATACCACCCCTACCTGGGAGCATTAGAGTTGATTATGTTGGACTTGAGATCTTAATTAGTTTTATCATTAACATTTTTTCCTCTGCCAGGGCAAAACATGAGCAAGTTTTTCAATTTTGCCATATTTAACACTGACTTAATAAGAGACATTTAAAGATTTTTCTCTAGAATTTAAACCAGAAAAGCCAACAAAATTGTGTGCACAAACTTGTTTCCCAGATTGCTAGGAAGTGGGGTGCATGACCCTTCAAATTCACCACAGATTCACAGATGTGAAAAGCCAGAAAAACCATTATGATGATCTAGTCTGACCTATTGCATAGAATTTTACCCAGTAATTCTTGAATCAGGCCCAGTTTTCATGGCTAAATGTCCATAACTCTCTTTCCTTCTCATAGGAAATAAGGTGTGCACAGTGCAAATAACAAGGGCACAAAATTAAATCAGAATACCTGAGTTTCCTTCCTGGCTTTTTCACTGACACATTCAGTGACCGGGGGCAAGACACTTAACTTCTGTGTGTTTCCCCATACGTAAAGTAGGGAAAACGAACCCACCTTTTTAAACGCATTTTGAGGTTGATAGATAAAAAAAGAGATGGATTATTCATTATTATCATAAGGAATATTTGATAAATAAACAAGGACACCAAGAAAAAGAGAAAGGAAAACAAACATACCGTCCTGTGAACATTGGTACTACATAGTCAATGGCTTTATTTTCTTTCTCTTCAGAGAATAAACTCTGCTTTGCCCTCTTTGCTTTGGGACTCAATTTATAGGATCGATCTTCTATCATTATATTGGAATCTTTTAGTCTGAAATAAAAGCCACATTATTAGACTCACAAAAGAAAATTGGGAAGCTGTTGAAAAAAAACATTCAGAAAACTAGAAGAAATACTAGGCATTTTATAATAATGTAAGCTCCCGTATGCTTTCTTAGCAACCAGTTATGATGTTTCAATTAGCAAGTTTTCAAAATGCACTTTATCTCACTGTTCATTAAAGGTGCCAAAGTGATGGGCCTTGAAATTAGATCCCTCTATGTACGGAGAATGTCCAGCATACCTAGTAGCAATGCACATTTCACCACTCCTGTGAGCTGAGCCTTCTAGAGTTCTATAACCCCGTCCATGGCTAGTCTGCAGAGACTGTCAATCAAGGTAGGAGGGTTCCAACTCATGTAAATTGTAATGATATTTTTTGTGATGTGGATACCTGTCTACTAGATCCTAGACTAAGACTACCTCATCTATTACCAAGGGCCATTGAACATCTAACAAATCCTAATGAATTTTAATCCTCTGGACTCCATTTGAACCAGTGAACTATGGGCAAAAAGCTCTGTATTCTAAAACGAGCCATGAAGTTATCTAGTTCCCCTAGCTGGAATAATTTTTGATATGCAGAACACTTCAGAGTGCTAATGTTTTTTAAACTATATGTATGCAAACTATATGGCAGTATGAATTTCAGTGACTGATGGGACCCTGTACTATTACTATACCATGCTACCCCACTACAAAATAATGAAAAAAGCAAGCACAATGAATTAATTTGTCATTTAATGAAGGGAAAGTAGACAAGGGGAGAAACAGAGGAAAAGGGAATGCCACAGTTGTCGAATTCATGGATTCCCCTCTACCTTGGACAAGTTTCTGGAAGGTCAGAATACATTCAAGGCATGGGTAGCTTAAATACATGGCATGGGTACATTTAAGGTACAGTGTGTGACAAAGCTCTGTCCTTGCCTCTGTGGGTCCCGCATTTCCTGGCGGATTTCGATAGCCTCAGAGGCTCACTGTGACCCTCCACATAACCCTTCTCTCTCTAAAGACAAGGGTCACGGTCTACTGAGCCATTTTCATCATAAGCCAGCGAGGGAGGTGAGGAGAAGTTATCCTTCCTTGCACAGTCTCTGTTGTCTCCCAGTCTCAGTGATTAATCTGGGGGCAAAGGAGGGGCCCACCCTCTACTCCGGGCTCTAGCCCAGGGACCCTAATAGTATCAGCTATGGTAGCTGACCTTTTAGAAACATGACATGTTCAATATTACACAATACAACAATGAGCATTGACCTTATTATTAGCCATTTTTCCTCATATTCATATTACGCTCCAAAGGTATAAGTCCCAGATAAGCATCAGCCTTTTCTAAATCCTTGGCTTGTCTACCCACTTTCAATCAGAACATGCCACAAGAAATCCAAGGATATCCGGTTTTCAGACTGTATGTCGCCAAGATCCATGTTAACACCAGCTATAAATGGGCAGCGTGAAAGGACTTGACCATAGTTATCAGACACATCTTAAGTCCAGGTATTTGTTATTGGAACCTTTGGATGAAACACATGATCTCCAAATCTATACTATTAGTGCTAATACATGAAATATTCAGGCATCTATGGGCTTATGTAGTCTGTAGGCTGAAGCCTGAGTCTAGAAGGTAACATACTTTAGAGATGCCAGTACCATAATTTATATTCCAAGAAGGAACTTCCTGATATTCCAAAATATGTGCTAAATCCCACCCTCACTTGCGATAGTCCAGAAGGGAGAGAAAAAATTATAGGCTCCCACAAACTTGGAACAAGCAGCATTGTTCTAGGTTTGGTTGCCAGGCAGAATCTCTCCATAGTGCTCAAGAAAGTGCAGGCAGAGATGTACATCTCATCCCTATCTTCAGGGCAAACACTAGCATGTCCGTTGCTACAAACTGCACACATTAACCAACAAATGGTGGTCATGTCAATTGTTTCTGCTTGGAGTTCTAGCAAATTGTATCTCACAATACATTGCTCCTGGCCACTCTGTGAAATCCTGGAAAGGATGATAGCTATATGATAAACTATGAATTACACCTCATATCTACAGTTGTGTCTAAATGGATGGATATATACCACACAAAAATCTATTAAAAGAACTTTATTAAAGTTGCAAAGTCAAGCACTCAAAAGTTAGAAAATGCCAGAATTAAGATTGTCCCTCTGCAACATTAATTTGCCCCCTTGCATGTCTGCATTATGAGACAGTCTTTAATTACATGATCACATGCTTTGGGCAACCTGAATAATAGGCAGTGCGAGAAGCTCTGCCTATAATGTAGCAGATATCCATATGCTAAATTGGACTGACTGCATCTTTGCTGCATCTTTGACCATTGCATTTATACTCCTTCCACTATTACACTATGTCTGGACTTCTCCTAGAGTTTCTCCCGTATTCATACACACAAAGTGGATTTATTGCATGAAATCACTCTCTGCAGCAGAAAAGCCCAAAGAGGGCTAAGAGTGGGGAGAAAAATTCCCTTCATAGATGTTTCCCAATACCATTACCGCAGATCAGAGACATTTAGGGGATGGTTTCTGCTCCACTAGGCCCCATACCCTGTGGCAATATGGTTCCTTCAGGAGCTGTAGTGGCATTGACTGGATTTGCTTGCACTGCTGAGCAGCTGCCACAGAGCAAATCCATTAGAAACGCCAAGCTTTATAACCTTCTGCACCAAAATCCAGGCATAAACAGAGTGTACCAACAGTCTAGACAAAGCAACACAGAGCATGAGAGAGAGTGAAACAAGATATGCAGTAGTATAATGTTAGATAATGTACTCATCTTTAGGATTTGTGGATGATAGAATATGAGCATTGCAGCCAACCACAAATGCACTGTGACAAGTCATCAAACAAGTGGTAAAAATATTACATCAAACCCAAAGCATGTTAGTTACTGTTCATAAATGAGCGCTGCTCAAAAGGAAAACTAAGTTCTTTACCCACCCAAAAGTCTTATTCATGTATTATTTAAAAATGGTACAAAACAGGCATCTTGAATTTGAACCCTTTCAAATTTCCTGGGATTCAGATTTGAAAACCTGGACCTGAACCTGCCTTTTGATTCCTGGTTGTTTCCAAATCTAGAAAGACCAATTTTGAATTCTCATTTAGATTTAACTGAAACATAAGGGAGCATCTGTTTTCATTAGATGTCAGGCCCAAAGTGGTGGAAATCTCAGTTCACTCAATTTTTCAGCACCATTAAATCCAACCCAGGCCTTTTCCACTCTTGATTCTTCCTGAACCACAAACCCAGAACCGTAGTGTGATGGGGAGTTGGCCCAACACTGGCCTCAAAGAAGTTAATAGAGTTCTAGGAAGGCTGTGCAGGAGGCAGCCAATTAGAGAGGGGCTGAAAGGAACATCCATTCAGGGCCTGGCAGACTCATATAAGAAGAGCTGCAGGGCAGAGCAGTCAGTTACTCCCTGGAGCTTAAGAAGGAGGACTGGGTGCCTGGCAAGGAGAAAGAAGCTAGCACCCTGGACAGAACAGTGCTGCTAGCAGGGACCTGGGGAGCTAGAGAGAGCTCCTGGCTGGCTGCTGGGATTTGCAGTTAGAGGCCCTGAGACAAGGACAAAAAGGGTGCTTCGGCCACGGGAAAGTGGCCAGACCATTGGCTGCAGTTGCCACTGTGAAAATGGCAGGACAGTTGGACTGCAGCACTTACCCATGGAATGGGGGAGCACAGATTTTGACACGGCCAGAGGGCTGAGTAATGAAGAGGATGCCGCAGTCCGTGGAGTGACATGGGTCCAGAAGCAGGTGACAGCAAGCAAGGCACCTTCTGTAGAGGGTGTACCAACCTGCGGAGCTAATCCCCAAGACAGCCAGCAGGAGGTGCCAGCATGGCGAGTGGAGTCCTGTCACACCTAACTTAAACCTAACCTTGATTCAGAACTGAACCTCACTTCCTTGGCTCATGTCTGGTTCCAGTCAATTTTTTTCTCAAATCAGACTGTGCACCAGACTACAAGCCAGACTATACACCCACACAAGGAATTCAGGAGGGGGGAGCATAAAGAGCCCTCTTACTTCCCTGTGCAGGTTATTCACATCACATGTCACAATGCTGTTGGGAGAAAAAGCATCAAGGGGCTGTTACTCCTCTTCCCATAAAGTGAGTGGGGATGGTCCTTGGTGGAGCCTTGGTGTAGAAGGGAAAGTAATGTAACACATATATAACAGTATAAAAAGGCTCACAAAAGGCTTTAGCGCTATAGTAAAAATACAGGGCCCACTCATCTATGGCTCAAAGCACTTTGCCAAATGGAGTACAGTGATTGTCAGATAGGCAGAAAAAAAACCCAACATATGAAGAATGAATAAAATAAATTTATATTTAAAAGGGGGGGAAATTACCTGTATTTGAGACTACCACTGTTCTTCCTTTTGCTTTACTTATGATTTCTTTTTCCAAGTGTCTTTGTCTTCCCTAACTGTAACTCTCTAAAATAAAATGAGTTTGCAAAGATAAAATAAATTGCATACTCCATTTCCTATCAAGTGACCTAAGTGTGCTTTGAAATATTTGCAGCTGAATATCCCCTCTTATTTTCTCTACAACTGGTATTACTGAAAAGGACAGTTCCATTCCTGCAGGCCCCTCAGGTACTGCAGATTCACGTCGGGAACTTCCACTACAATGTGTAGTCCTGGCCAGCAGGAATGGACCTGAGAGTTTCATTGAGAGCCATTGCATATGATAAAAATATCACACATACCCCTGCTCTGCCTTAAATTTCTCGCTCACTGCCTTTGACTAAATCTACTGAGCTGAATCCCCCGGGAGAGCTACCTCCTACAGTCTCTTTTGCGAAAGGTAGCATTCAGTGTAGTGGTAGCTATGCCAGTCCCAGGATATTAGAGACAAGATGGGTGAGGAGTATCTTTCACTGGTTGGTCCAATATCTCATGCACCTTGTCTCTCTTTTGCTACAGAAAGCTGTGATTATTCCCTGTATCCTTTTGACCAGACTATGGTCTGCCCCTGTGAGAATCAGAAAAGCACTGGAGCCGTCACCTTTCTTGTGCCCCCTGTCTAAGGGCCAGCTACAGTTGCAGTCCCTGTGCTCTCTGGAGTGCAGAAACTGCTCCCTGATGAAGTGTTTCTTGTGCCAGATAAGAGACACCACTCTATTGTAGAGAATACCAGTGTGATTCCTTAGTCCAGCTGCTGGACTCACACTGACCCTATAAGTCTTTCTGGCTTTTGTTATTCACAGACTAACTACTTTAACAATCTGCACTTCCTAAACCTGGCCTGGAGTAAACAGTCATAGAAAGACTGACTGTCGTGCATGCGCTAGGGGTGCCTGCCACCCCAAAGTGGCTCCTCACAATGCCTCCTTTTGCTCCACTTGGAGCAGTGCAGCTCTTCACCTTCCCCAGCACAGGCCTGTTCCTGTGGGATCTAGTCTGTCCCTTTACAGTATTGAAAAGCTTCAAACAGCAAAGGAACTGTACTGAAGAGCTGAATAAACATGTTTCAGGTTTCACTGAGGCTTTCTGGGCAAGAAAACCCAGAACTGGACTTCATTTTCTTTCCTAATCTTCATATCGTTAACTTCCATGCAAAGTGGGCTATATGAAGGACTAACACAGGAGCACATTCAAATTGAGTTGTTTATATAAGAAGACAAATCTGGTATCACTGCACCTCCTGGTGCCTTTTTGGTTATTCACAATCCTTCTAGTGCTCTATAAGAAGTAAATTCTGTCTATAGTCGCCATTTAGCTGGCCTAAGAAAGAGGCCTGTACTGTCTTAAAAACAGATTCCAAAAATCTTGCCCTTTCTTTCAATAAGTTGTGACCAAAGCTTTTACTTGATACGTGCAACAGAATCTCCCTGGAGGAGAACCTAGAGGACCAACATTGCTCTCTGATTTCACAGAGGAACACTACCGTGACCTTTGAATAGCTCTCAGCCTAATGTGATCTCCCAAACTAATATATGTATATTTTACCCAGGTCAGACGCTATCTGTAGTCCATTATCAGGGTTGTGACCTGAGTATACTGTCCTCATTTCCGGATATAGTTTTCAAAATTTTCAGTGTGTTTATAATATTAATTCCTGTGTTTCTCAGTTGCTCAGATTCACTGAATTTACCAGTGAAATGGGAGCAGAACTAGAGCTGTCCCTAAAGATGTAAACCCAGATGTAATCCTGTATGGATGTAAAAACAGGATGTGAACTTTTATCCCGTTCTCTCATAATAGAAGCCCAATACGAGATCATTGCATAGTGCCTTTGTACCCCAAGCTGTGGCTTTACTTTGGTATCTTTCCCCCAGGTAAATGTAAATCTATCCTATGTGATTTGTCTTGTCATTGTTTCTGGGCTTGTAGGGGCAGATTTTCCATTCCACCCAAGTGAAGCCTGGGTACAATAGTGGTCAGAAAGCTCAGGTAACTGACTGCAGCTCCCTGATCCTAAGTCACCAGCCCCAACACAAGTTAGAGCAGGGGAGCAACTCTAACTTGACCTTACACCAGTGGAGAATCAGACACCCTATCCCTAGCATGCCCCCAGAACACCCCTTCCCTCCCCTTATACCAAGGGTGGGGAGCGCATCTGGTATAGGAGATAGCAGAGCCACCTCTGCTAGCAGAGTTCCCCTGTGCAAGGGAAATTCTTCTTGGGCCATCTCCAGCCTCTTTTAAGTCATAGAATCATAGAATACCAGACTTGGAAGGGACCTCAGGAGGTCATCTAGCTCAACCCCCTGCTCAAAGCAGGACCAATCCCCAACTAAATCATCCCAGCCAGGGCTTTGTCAAGCCTGACCTTAAAAACCTCTAAGGAAGGAGATTCCACCACCTCCCTAGATAACCCATTCCAGTGCTTCACCGCCCTCCGAGTGAAAAAGTTTTTCCTAATATCCAACCTAAACCTCCCCCACTGCAACTTGAGACCATTACTCCTCATTCTGTCATCTGCTACCACTGAGAACAGCCTAGATCAGTGGTTCCCAAACTTTAACAACCTGTGAACCCCCTCCTAAAAATGAATATTTCCAGGCATTTTCTCCTCTACCTGAGTATAAATTATAAAACCAGTGATCTTGAAAATATAAAATTTGTTTTTATGACATGCTTATTACACACTATTTATTATTTATCATTACAGTATTTTTATTACGTTATGAAAACGGCAACACTCTTCCAAGATCTCACTTTCGTAGCTTATATCACTTTGAATAAGCCTGTTATAAGACCAGGCTCCTATGTTTCATCAAGGAGTATTAGATGTGAAACAGCATGAAGGTATTTAAGAAGCCAGCTCAAAGAGTTCCTCCTACACAAGCATTCAGGTCTTGAGCAGTCCAGTACAACAAAACTTAAACTTGTTCTTCATCATAATTTTTAAAATACTAGCTGCCTATTTAATTTTAAAAACAGCAAAAAATATCTACCTCCCTTTCTTATAAGAAGTCTTGAAGTTTAAAACTCCTCAGTGTGCTAGATATGCTTGCTTTGATCTGCTTAGCTCTTGGAAATCCAGGGGCTCCGGGCTGCTGGCCCCGTGCTGCCTGATGTCACTAGGGACCGCTCTGTCCACCATTAAGGAATTTTTCCCCGAGAACCCCCTGTAACATTTCTCGAACACCAGTTTGGGAACCACTGGCCTAGATCCATCCTCTTTGGACCCCCCTTTCAGGTAGTCGAAAGCAGCTATCAAATCCCCACTCATTCTTCTCTTCTGCAGACTAAATAATCCCAGTTCCCTCAGCCTCTCCTCATAAATCATGTGCTCCAGCCCCCTAATCATTTTTGTTCCCCTCCACTGGACTCTTTCCAATTTTTCCACATCCTTCTTGTAGTGTGGGGCCCAAAACTGGACACAGTACTCCAGATGAGGCCTTGCCAATGCCTAATAGAGGGGAATGATCACATCCCTCAATCTGCTGGCAATGCTCCTACTTATACAGCCCAAAATGCCCTTAGCCTTCTTGGCAACAAGGGCACACTGTTGACTCATATCCAGCTTCTTGTCCACCATAACCCTGAGGTCCTTTTCTGCAGAACTGCTGCTTAGCTGCTCGGTCCCTAGTCTGTAGCAGTGCATGGGATTCTTTTGTCCTAAGTGCAGGACTCTGCACTTGTCCTTGTTGAACCTCATCAGATTTCTTTTGGCCCAATCCTCTGATTTGTCTAGGTCCCTCTGTATCCTATCCTTACCCTCCAGTGTATCTACCACTCTTCCCAGTTTAGTGTCATCTGTGAACTTGCTGCGGGTGCAATCCACACCATCCTCCAGATCATAAATGAGATATTGTACAAAACTGGCACCAGGACCCACCCTTGGGGCACTCCGCTTGATACCGGCTGCCAGCTAGACATGGAGCCATTGATCACTACCCATTGAGCCCGATGATCTAGCCAGTGTTCTAGCCACCTTATAGTCATTCGTCCAGCCCATGCTTCTTTAACTTGCTGGCAAGAATACTGTGGGAGACCATGTCAAAAGCTTTGCTAAAGTTAAGGAATAACACATCCACTGTTTTCCTCTCATCCACCGAACCCGTTATCTCATCATAGAAGGCAATTAGGTTAGTCAGGCATGACTTGCCCTTCGTGAATCCATGCTGACTGTTCCTGATCACTTTCCTCTCCTCTAAGTGCTTCAAAATTGATTCCTTGAGGACCTGCTTCATGATTCTTCCAGGGACTGAGGTGAGGCTGACTGGCCTGTAGTTCCCAGGATCCTCCTTCTTCCCTTTTTTAAAGATGGGCGCTACATTAGCCTTTTTCCAGTCATCCCGGACCTCCCCCAATCGCCATGAGTTTTCAAAGATAATGGCCAATGGCTCTACAATCACATCTGCCAACTCTTTTAGCACCCTTGGATGCAGTGCATCCGGCCCCACTGACTTGTGCTCGTCCAGCTTCTCTAAATAGTCCTGAACCACTTCTTTCTCTACAGAGGGCTGGTCACCTCCTCCTCATGCTGTGCTGCCCAGTACAGTAGTCTGGGAGCTGACTTTGTTCGTGAATACAGAGGCAAAAAAAGCATTGAGTACATTAGCTTTTTCCACATCCTCTGTCTCTAGGTTGCCTCCCCCATTCAGTAAGGGGCCCACACTTTCCTTGACTTTCTTCTTGTTGCTAACATACCTGAAGAAACCCTTCTTGTTACTCTTAACATCTCTTGCTAGCTGCAACTCCAAGTGTGATTTGGCCTTCCTGATCTCACTTCTGCATGCCTGAGCGATATTTCTATAATCCTCCCTAGTCATTTGTCCAGTCTTCCACTTCTTGGAAGCTTCTTTTTTGTGTTTAAGATCAGCAAGGATTTCACTGTTAAGCCAAGCTGGTCGCCTGCCATATTTACTATTCTTTCTCCACATTGGAATGGCTTGTTCCTGCAACCTCAATAAGGATTCTTGAAAATGCAGCCAGCTCTCCTGGACCCCTTTCCCCCTCATGCTATTCTCTCAGGGGATCCTGCCCATCGGTTCCCTGAGGGAGTCAAGGTCGTCCACTTTGCAGTGTTTAAATTTACATGGAGCAAAGAGGACATAGGCTAGAAAGCTGGCTGTAGACTTAAAAAAAAAAAAAAAAAAGTGAAACCTTGTCAGATACATGCGAGAGCCAAACTCCTCCAGATGGGTGAGAAGCACTCGTTTCATTATATTTAGTTTAACTTCTTGACACATCCATCATGCGGCCAAGCCACATTGCTGGTCAGTGGCTATATTGTTTGCACACACTGCGCGCATCAGCAACAGTTTAAGAGGGAAATGCTTTCACGAAAACATTTTCTGGCTCTGCCTGTCACTTTTTTAAGCTAGCTCTTTTTAATCCTCACCAATAATAAGCTAATAGATGGGGGCAGTGCCAATAGAGATTTCAGGATTACTCATTATCTTCTTGTGTTTCTCACAGATACTAATGCATATTAGTTACTCAACTCTGCACTGATCCTAGCTTCATTACTTTGCTGATGACAACATTTATTTGTTGTTGGCAGAAGCATTAATTGCACTGACTGAAGAAAACACCCTGTTTTTCTGTTTGTTTGGTTTGTCTCAGTCATGTCCTTATGATCACAATTTTTCTGCAAATAAGTGAACATGTTTTAAGCTCAAGCCTTGCCAAATATTTTGTATTTTCTCTTTAAGTAAATCTCTGACCCATGCTGTGGTGAATAACCAGCCTACAGCACAACTTCCTTTGCACTGGATTATTAGCTGCTGTCAGCAAAAAATGTTGTCAGCCATGAAGAATACACATGAAAAACCACTGAAATCTTTCACACAAATTTGAATGATTAATCCTTCAATGTAAGAAAATAAGTGGGATTAGTCTAGCTCTGCCATTGTACAGATGTAAGGGGCAGAGCTGGTGGTGATGCCTATCGGTAAAGTTGCCTAACACTTTCCATTCTAAACCTTGGATTTTAGTTGCTTATAATTCAGACAAGCTGTAATAATTAAGGCTGAAATTCTCCATACTTGCTCCCTGCCTGAGGCTGAATATCTTTGGATAGTTTCAATGAAAATGATTCAATCATTTCCAAAAACGATGCTAACAAACAACTGGCAGTTCTTCCAATGTTAATTTTTTCCTCTTCATTTCTTCAAAGAGCTCTAGTACGTCCATGCTTTGGATCAAGGAAATGTAATTTGGTGGTGTTTGAGGTGTTACCCGGGTGTCAGGGAGATGCTTTTTTTTTTTTGGTCCCCCTGAAAATCTACCCAGATTTGACTGAGTTAAAAGAGTAACTTACTGCGCTCTGTGTGATCAGGCGTAGGGGTGGAGACAAGAGTTCAGCCAACCAGTTACAGTTGGATCCAGGGTGGGCAGAGTATAGGAAATGAAGGTCAGTACTGGAGGGACAGAAGCCAAATGACAGTGCTGAAGGGTAAACCAGAGTCATAAGCCAAAGGCGGAGCCAGGGATCAGTATTGGAAACAGAAGCCAAATGCCAGAACCAAAAGGTCAACCAGAGTTATAAATCAGAGGCAGAGCCAGGGAACAAAGCTCTAAGTCTGAAGGGAGCAGGAACTGTAAGCAGGCTGGAGCAGGGACTGGAACAAGGGCAAGCAGAGCTGTGCGTGTGGTACTCATCGAGCAGCCACTGAGCTGCTGTGGGGTCAGGGTGGAGGCAGGCTTATAAACAGGACTACCAATCCAACAGCCAGTCAAGAGTTGTGGCCATTCTATCCGTTCCATGGCATTAGAACATAAGAATGGCTCCAGAGGTCCCAGGTTCAATCCCGCCCACTGACAACCAGGGTCTGTCAGCGTTACAAGTGGGGGCTTGGAGTTATTGAATGAGGATCTTTATTGCATGACCTAAAAGCCACATGACTCTTAGCCAAGGCTGTAGCAGACTCATGAATCACTAGCTGGACTAGGTGCCACTAGAGGAGAACAGAGCACCACACCAAGCAGGTATGGGTTACATACTTCCTCTAGCTGGGGAAGCGAGTCCTGAGTCTCAGAAACTTCCTCAGTGGGCCTAGTCATCATGCATGGGTTCTGGAGCAGGTGCATTGTTGAGGGGTGGAAGGCCTGGGTGTTGTCAGGGCCCACGGGGCTGGGCCACGTTCGCGGCACTGCTCAGGAAGGCAGCTGTCAATTCTGATACATAGGTTGATCAAGTTGTGAGACGGGATGGCAGCTCAACCCACATCAGTGCATCCTTTATATCATGGTTCAGCCCAATCTGAAATGGATGACGCTGCGCAGTCTCATTCCACATGGTGTTCATGGAAAGGCGGTGGAATTTGGCAGCATATTGGCGGCTGATTGACGCCCTTATTGAAGTGCTTGTGGCACAGCTTCAGCAGTTTGGGAGTGGTGGGGGGGTCACTGAAGAGAACCAACGTGGCCTGAATGAACGGCTCCAACTGACTCCAAGGATGGGGCTGTACTGTTCCAAGAGTGGGGAGGTCCAGGACAGGGTTTCCCCAGGGAGCAGACTAATGATGAGCCCTACTCAGGCCTGCTCTGTGGGGAACAGTTGGGGGTGTAACAAGAAGAGGAACCTGAATTGATAGGAAACCTCAAAACCGACTACAGTCACCACTAAACTGGTCTGGGAGTGGGGCCTTCAGCTCCTGGTGGGCAAGAGCCAGGGTTGCTAGTGAAGCCTCTTGAGCTTGTAGGGCTGCATTGTGCACGTTCTGTATGCCCCCCCCTCCCACCAGTTCTGCCAGGGAAAAACTGGCCTGAGTGGGGTCCATGCCAGTGATGTGGGTCCCTAGCCTTTGTATTGGGGCTGCTCAAACTATAGCTGACTGGGCCATGGGTGGTCAGGCCTAGTGGTGGAAGCGAGAGTTCAGCCTACCAGTTAGAGCTGAGTCCAGGATGGGCAAAGTCCAGGAAACAGGCCAAGAGTCAGTACTGAAGGGACAGAAGCCAAATGCCAGAGCTGGGTAACCCAGAGGTGGAGCCAGGGTTCAGTACTGGACGGGCAAAAGCCGAATGCCGGAATGGAGGGTCAACCAGAGTTGTAAGTCATGGAGAGCTGGGGATTGAAGCCAGAAGTCTGAAGCCGGAGGGGAGCAGGGACTGGAACAAGGACAAGCACAGCTGCAGGCATGATATGCATTGAGGAGCTGCTGACCTGCTGGGCGGGCCAGGATTATAAGCAGGGCTTCTAAACCAGCAGCCAGGCGGGGCTGTGGCCACTGGCAGTTCCCAGGCAGTGCAGATTGGCTCATGGCTCTCTAGCAGTGAAGTTAGTCAGGGAGCAGGCCAGCAGTTGGTCCTAGCTGATCTGGTCCCTGTCAATAAGCCTCTGAAAATTGTCATTTCTCCATACTCAGCAGAGCTTGTTAGAAGCATGCTGCTAAAACTGACAAGCATTCCATCTACACTGAGCATGATCCAACCCCACAAAACTCTCTACAGTATATGCCAAATGCACTGAGAATGCTTTCCGCACCACTGAGCCTCCTACATCCGTAGTTTTCAGCCTGTGGTCTGTGGACCTCTGGGGGTCTGCAGTCTATGTTTAAGATTTCCAAAGGTGTCCGCATCTCCATTTGAAATTTGTTAGGGGGTCCGTAAATGAAAAAAGGTTAAAAACCACTGTCCTACATAACAGGCCATCTGAGGATCAGGTCAAATGTTGTGCAATCCACTCTGCATCTCAGCATACCTTTCCTGACACATCCCCTACACAAAGTGAGGAACACAGGTAGCATAGACTGTCTAGCAAGGAATCCTTGGCTGCCCAAGTAGTAATGCTTTCTGAACATGGGAACGTAACGGCCATCCTGGGTCAGATCAGTGGTCCATGTGGCCCAGTATCCTTGTCTTTCAACAGTGCCAGATGCTTCAGAGGGAATGAACCAGGGCAATTATCAAGTGATCCATCCCCTGTCATCCAATCCCAGCTTCTGGCAGTCAGAGATTTCGGGACACCCAGAGCCTTGGTTGCATTTCTGATCATCTTTTCTAATGGCCATTGATGAACCTATCCTCCATGAAACTTGTCTAATTCTTTTGTAGCCGAGTTATACTTTTGGCCCTCACAACTCCCTGGCAATAAGTTCCAGAAGTTGACTGTGTGTTGTGTGAAGAAGTACTTCCTTATATTTGTTTTAAACCTGCTGCCTGTTAATTTCATTGGGTGACCCCTGGTTCTTGTGTTATGTGAAGGGGTAAATAACACTTCCCTTATTTACTTTCTCCCACACCATTCATGATTTTACAGACCTCTATCATATCCCTACCTTAGTCATCTCTTTTTTAAGCTGAACAATCATAGTCTTTTTACTTTCTCCTTACATGGAAGTGATTTCATACCCCTAATCATTTTCATTGCCCTTCTCTGTACCTTTTCCAATTCTAATATGGCTGCTTTGTGCTACTGAGGCTGTGTAAAGAAGCCACAGGAGGGGTGAGAATCTGTGAGGAAAGACACATGAAGAGCCAGCAGCCCCACACCTCCTCCAGTGTGGCTGTACCATCCCCAGCCCCACCCCCTGCCCTTTCACAGAACTGCCTCTCCTCCAGCTCCATCTGTACAGCAGCAGTCCCACCAGAGGACAGGGCTGGGGCGGCAGGGCGGGGCGGACCTCGGGGCAGTACAGCCGCCAGAGGAGCTGCCGACATTCTGCTCCTTTCCCTGCTGCCCCCTCCCCCCTGTGGGGAAAGGAGCAGAACCCCCAGCCCCGCACCCCCAGCTCTGTCCACCAGTGGGGCTGCTGCTGTACAGAGGCAGACGCAGCTCCGTGGAAGGACAGGGGATGGGGATGGGTGTTCTGCTCCTTTCCCCACAGGGAGGGACAGCGGGGAAAGGAGCAGAACGATGGTAGCCCCTCTGGCGGGTGTACCGCCCCCAGCTCTGCACCGCCCCCGCCCCGCCCTGTCCTCTGGCATGGCTGCTGCTGTAGTATGAGGACAAAGGATGGAGCTGCAGCTCCGTGGAAGGGCAGGGGGTAGGGCTGGGGGTTCTGCTCCTTTCCCCGCTGCGGTTCCTGGGAGAACTGGGCTGGGGGCAGGGTGGGGAGGAGTCACATGGATGGTCACTTGGGGAGGTCACATGCCCCCCTTAGCTAGTGTTGTGTCCCCCCACACACACACTCCGTACCAGCAAGAGATGGATTTTACTTGCACCACTGAGTATGACACAAAAAGAAAAGGAGTACTTGTGGCACCTTAGAGACTAACAAATTTCACTTCATCGGATGCGTGAGCTATAGCTCACAAAAGCTTATGCTCAAATAAATTTGTTAGTCTCTAAGGTGCCAAAAGTACTCCTGTTCTTTTTGCGAATACAGACTAACACAGCCGCTACTCTGAAACCTGAGTATGACAGAGTATAATGAATCCAGTTTGGATAAAATAAGAACGGATGCAAGCATAACTTCATAAGAACGGCCATACTGAGTCAGACCGATGGTCCATCTAACCCAATATCCTGTCTTCTGACAGTGGTGGGTGCTGGATGCTTCAGATGGAATGAACAGAACAGGGCAATTATCCCATCAGCCAGTCCCCACTTCTGGCAGTGAGAGTCTTAAGGACACCCAGAGCATGGGGATGCATCCCTGACTATCTTGGCTGATAATCATTGATGGACCTATCTTCCATAAATTTAGCTCAAAATTCAAAGGCATATTTTTTGCCCAAGATAGGCTTAAGCTTCACAATTAAAATCTAGATTTGTATTTAGAATCCAGTGTCATTCATCAGCCTGTTATAAAAATGGGGGATATTTAAAAATTTCTGATCTAGATCCATATTTGGGTTAGGATTTGGGGGTTAGAATGGCTTTTGAAAGCTATTGGTAACTGATGTAAAATAAAACAGCCTGGAAGCCATGATAAAATATATGTCTTAAAATAAAAATGAAATCTGTTTACTCATATGAAAACTTCAGAATAACTGGAAACGTATTAAGGTTATGCTTCTGTAAGAAGATTGTTAAATGCATTAGGCCAAATTCATTATCTCTGGTGTAACTCTATTGACCTGAGTGTAGAATTCATCCCTGGTGTAACTCCACTGATATCAGAAGAGTTTCACCAAGGATGAATTTGGCCTAACAGATCAAATTCTCCTCTCAAGCACACTGGTGACTTTAATGAGTTTGAACTGATGTAATTGAGAGGAGATGTTTTCTGCTATGACTTGATGATCATTTCTTCTATTGCTAACTGGAGTACTAATCTTGCTTTAATACTACCCTAGCTGCTTTTATTATCACTGAGTTTCCTGAGGCCAGGA
Source organism: Lepidochelys kempii (assembly GCF_965140285.1). NCBI lineage: Eukaryota > Metazoa > Chordata > Testudines > Cheloniidae > Lepidochelys > Lepidochelys kempii. Next base: position 85,371,964 of record NC_136381.1, read on the forward strand.
AATCTAGCACATTCCACTAATCTAATTGATTAGACAATGTTTTATTATATTATTTCAATGCCAATTATGACATGCTCTTCTTGCACCTGACAAAAACTTCATGTTGTTTCTGCTTTGAAAATACCAAACTTCTCAACCAATTTACAGTGTGACAAATTGAACATTAATATGAACTGTGCATATAATGTAAAAACACAGCCATTGCACCTAAGAAGAGCTATCTAGTTATCTATGTTCTTCTTATAGTGGGCCAGTCACCACAGTACTTCCAACAAGAGGACTAAATTTCTTCCACCTCCACAGAACTAACTGAAAGCAGTAAGTATGGAAAATATATTAACATTACAGTGTCTTCTCCTGTTGAAGTCAATGGGAGTGTTGACACGGATCTAAGGGGGACAGGTTTGGCAAACAGTTTTCCCCACCATTGCCCCCAAAATATGGCTGTGTTTTGTCCTACCCGTGACTGTAGGCTTCAGATCCAAGACTGTAGGCTGCAGAACTCTTACTCAGAGATTCAGATCCAAGACTATAGGCAGCAGACCTCTTACTGAGGGATTCTGATCCAAGACTATCAGCTGCAGACCTCCTACTGTGAGCTGCAGATTCATGATCATAGGCTGCAGACATCCTACTGAGGGATTCTGATCCAAGACTGTAGGCAGCAGACCTCCTACTGTGAGCTGCAGATTCATGATCATAGGCTGCAGATCCATGACTGTAGGCTGCAGACTCATGACCATAGGCTGCTGATCCGTGACTGTAGGCTGCAGACTCGTGACCATAGGCTGCTGCAGACCCATGGCGGTAGGCTGCAGATCCATGAGCATAGGCTGTAGACCCATGACTGTAGACAGCCGATTTACGCTTCTCCTCCTTTTGGTACTGGCTCAGAGTGGATTCCAGCTCTTTGTGGCGGTACGCACGGTCATAGTGTTGGTGATGTTTCTGGTAGAAAGGTAAAGCCATCATGGTGCCTCCTAACTCACTGTCCACTGCACTTTTCTGCCTGGAAATGCTAAGGTGTGCAACGTCTGAAAAAGAATAGATTAAACAGATGAAAACTCAAATCAGGGAAACCTCTGAATTAACAAATATAAAACCTAAAACTTTTCCTTAAGTCAAATCAATACACTTAGGATAATCTTCATACAATTTTCTTAGGGTTCAGGAAACTCACAAGTCATTCATAGGGTTCAGAAATCCTGTTCTGATCTGGAGTCAACCAAGTACTCCCCAGAACTAAATCAAACTATGAAAAAAGAATAGAGTTTCAATGTTGCTATGCTCACTGATACAATTAGCCAAACTGTCACAGCTACATTGTCCTGATAACAAAACTGATAATTTCAATGGCAAAGTCAACAGCATTGTAGAGTATTCTTTCAAAAGTTCTCAACTGTCATTAAATATCTGAGTGAAAACCTGTCCCACTAAAGTCAATAACAGTGTTGCTATTGACTTCACTGGGGCCAGAATTTCACCCCCATTTTCATTTTTACCTTCAAAATGTAGCACTGGGGAGACACTTGCCTATTGTCCTCTTTGATGAAAACTGATGCAAACAAATCACTTAGCTTCTCTCCAATGTCCTTATTTTTCTTGACTGCTCTTTTTACCCCTGGAAATCTAGTGATCCCACTAACTCTTTTGCAGGATCCCCACTTCTAATATACCTTACAAGTTTTTTTATTCATTTTTATGTCTTTGGCAATTTGCTCTTCATAGTTCCTCTTAACCTTCCTAATTTCATCAGACATTTTTACAGTTATAGTTTATCTTCTGTTATGGGTCTCTGAGGTATCGAAAGAAGAGGTGTTAGAACCAAAATGATCATTTAAATTGCAATTATATAGCAGCACTGTGGAATATTCATTCAAGAGTTCTTAACTATCATTAAAAAAATAAACTGCTATATCAAAGGGCTGGAGGGTAGCCAATATTGTACTTATCTTTTAAAAAGGTGCTATATGTGATCCTGTAAATGATAGACCAAAGAGCTAGCCAGTACAAGGTAAACTGGACACCAGGTAACCAAAAAATGAAGGACAGAGTTATTAAATAGCTAGATGAGTATGATAGAATAGGAACAAACCAGATGCTTTCTGTAAAGGAAAATCATGCCTCTCTAATCTCTTAGAATTCCATGAATGACCCAATGAGTTATAGTAGTGTATAAAAGAAAACCAGTAGCTATATTTTATTTGGACTTTCAAAAAATATTTGATGAAGTCCCTCATAAGAGGCAATTAAATAATTAGTTATGGGGTGAGAGATTAACCTCTGTCTTGAAGTTGGAACTTGTTATAAGAAAGAAAATAAAGACTAGGAATAAACTCAATTTTCAACAGGAGGAAGTTGATATGTGCAAACCAGGGCTTTTCAAACTTCATTGCACCACAACCCCCTTCTGACAAGAAAAATTACTGCACGACCCCAGGATGGGGGACCAAAACCTGAACTCACTTGAGCCCCACCGTCTTGGGGTCAAAGCCGAAGCCTCACCACCCCAGGCTGGGGAGGTCAAAACCGAAGCCCAAAGGCTTCAATCCCAGGCAGCAGGGCCTGTAACCTGAGCCCCATAACCTGAGCTGAAGCCCTCGGGTTTGGGCTCTGGCCCCTGGCAGTGGGGCTTGGGCTTTGGCTTTAGCCCCCTGCCCCAGCAAGTCTAACGTCAACCGTGGTGACCCCATTAAAATGGGGTCACGACCCAATTTGAGAACCACTGGTGTAAACTATATGTCTTCTTATTCATATAGCACTAATCACTGTAGTATAAGTCCTATTCTTTTCTTCTTCTACACCTTCATCATCTTCATTCACCCACACAAAGATAGGGATAGGGCTTGCCAGCCAGAGTGAATCCATAATCCACAGAAGACAGGCTAGTGCAAAGAGATGAGTCTTGCTCTAACATTAAAAAGAAGCAAGACACTCTGATTTCCTGTCACAGAGAGTGCTACAGCTGATCCCCATTCATCTTCACCAGCTTTGTCTCCAGCACCGGCAAGCTTCTTTCTGGATATTAGCAGTTGCATTGTTCCTGTTGCTTATGGTACACCCTCATCTTGAATATTTCAGCATTGAGTTCTGGTCAACCCATCTCAAAAAGGATATGAAACAAAAAGAGAAGGTCCAGAGCAGGAGAATTAAAATGATTAGAGGATTAGATAGACATCCTTAGGAGGAGAGATTAAAAAGACTAGAACGGTTTAATTTAGAGAACAAGACAAAATAAGAGGAGACATGATGGAAGAGTATAAAATACTGCATAAAATGCATAGGAGAGAGAAGTTAAATCAGGCATTCCTATGTACATTCTCAGAATATAAGACCAAGAGAACAGTTAGTGAATTTAAAGTCAGCATATTTAACATTTTTAAAAGAAAATACTTTTTTCTGCAATACTTAATTAACTTATGAACCTCACTGCCAAAAGAAATCACTGTAGCAAAGAGCTCAGTAGGATTCTTAGAAAGATAATACATTTATATAGATACAAATATGCATAGTTACTAACTAGTATACAAACTTACATGAGATATCAAACCTCATGGTGCAGGACATAAGCCAACTTCTAATTGCCTGACATTAGCTAGAAACGAATGTTAGTCATATTATTGCATATTTGTCCATTATAAGGGTTTTACACTTTCCTCTGAGAATCTGGTAATGACCACTGGTAGGAACAGATTACCGTACAAGAGGAACCATTAATCTGATCTGATATGGCAATTCCTATGTTCCTTTGAAACCCCACAAGAAAATCTGGGACCCTTGTAAGGATTTTATCGCTGCATCCTGTCCCCATTGAAATCAATGGGAGTGTTGTCTTTGGCTTCAGTGGGGTAGGATTGAGTCCTATGTCTTAATTTTTATAACATGCTCAGTACATCCTGATGGTACCCAGCTATGTGTGAGGGTAGCATTTTCCCTTTGGAATTTGTATATGCTTTTGTTACTGCAGAGCCTAGCCTACACATGGGTGGCCAATGGTCCATGTCATAGGTACCCACAGGTACAGCTTTAGGGTCCATATATTCTGTACTTATTTGTACAATATAAATATACTACAGAAAGATTTTATTTGTAACCTATCCATTGAGCTAGGGGCAAGTATGACTAGTTTGTGCTTTTAAAAAAATCTACTCAAAATCATTTAAAAAAAATATTGAAATAGAAAAACGAAAATGTTGACAGAGGAAAAAATATCAGATTTTCCTCTGAGCTTAGTCAGTGTCACTTCATCTGCTTCAGAATTCACTATATATCCCATACAATTAGAAAATATTTAGAAGATTATTTACACTTTCTCTCATTCAAGAGTCACAACAAAAGTCTCCTGTATCTCTAATAACTCATGCATCATTTGAAAAGTCCTATAGCTATTTGTTCGGATAGCTGAGCTTATAATAACTGAGTCCCTGTCCTGATTGGCTTTGTCTCTGCAGCTACACTTTCAGATTTCTCCAACCTGTTACCACATCTCCCTCAACTAACTGCAGAGCTCAGAAAATTAAAGGGAGCTACCATCAATCCAGTGTACAGATTCAAAATAAAGAGAGCTTACAAGTTAGAAAAAATTCCTGTCTAAATGGAACACTTACCAGTAGCCAAATGAACAATGACAAATATAAAAGTCCTGAAGTGGATGAATGATAGAGAGAAAAATCCGGCAAAGTTGAATCCAGCAAAGAGGTGTCAAGACCAGGGCTAAGAACTGGACTCCAAGGTCCAGAACAAAAATAATGCCTGTAGTCAGTGGAATGTCAGAGCCACAGTCCAGACCTTTTATGGCCAGGAAGGCTGATAAATATAGAAGCAAACAGGGAGAGAGACAGAGACAGATACAGGGAGCTATCTCTATGCAAACACATGATGACAGTAGCTTCAAGCTAAGAGTTCTCTCTTTTAAGTATCCTCACTAATGCAATTAGATTTAGAAAAAGGAAGAGAATGTTCTGTAGCATGATTCAAAAGCAGAAAAGAGAAGTCTCCATACTTGCAGAAGCCAGTGTACAGTAACCTGAATTTTATATGGACTTCTTGGATTTTTTTTATGTCCAAACTACACTACATGATTTTAATTAACATAGCTATACATGTTATGTACAGAACAGATTCCAACTAAATGAAAGAGAATTCAGAGAGGTAATTAATGGCTAATGTCCATAAGGTCAAGCAGTGAGTTTCAGTTAAACAGAAAACATATTTCTCTGGTCTGTTGACAAGCTGCCACATTTTTTATATTCATATTTAAGATAAGGTTCTAAATTAAGGACATAACCTCATGCCAGCCATTTAACTAGATATAAACACCATAATTCTAAGAGCCAAGATTTTTTCTAAATTAATAAGAGTATTATCTCTACTAAGCTATAGCAAGGGAAAACTTCCTTTATCTTTAGTCTAGAGATAATTATATGAGGTTTTCTTCTTCCTTCATTTAAGTCACAGAAACTTGACACAGACATTATATGCAATTAATATGGCTGAATATAACAACAGATGAATCTCTGTAACTTGGAAATATCTGTGTATTATATGTTGAATGTATTGTGACTTTACGGCAAACAAGTATTTTCTCTAGCACCGTGCATTTTATTTAAGATACAAGCTATTAGATTATTTATTTTGTGCATGTAGATTTATATACATACAGGCCCTAACTCATAGGTCCACTATGATGGTTTTGAATCATCCAAACAGTGCAAAACAGTTGAAAAGTCTGCTGAAAACTCCCTCCTTAGGAGACCTCTTTCCTAGGTGAAATCCCTGGGTGGTGTAGATTAGATCCAGCAAAGTGGCTTTTTGTCACCTGCTCCCCAGCAAAGAGGGCAAGGCCAGTAAAAAGGAGCACTGCTGAGTCATCCCTCTTCCGTAGCTATATTTGGCCACTGGAATTACCCCTTGGAGCTGTTAGCAGCTGGGCTTCAGGGATTGGTCCAACCCTCTGTTGGCTCCAGGACTGCGGGAATGCAAAGTTGATGCTGTAAAGTCACCTTTTCTCCTGATCCGCAGTCCTGTGCCTCCCCAGCTGCAACTAGGCCAGAAAATCTGGGCCATAATATATGTTAATTTAGATAAGGTAGGAAATTGAGTGTCAGGACTTCTGGGGTCTGCTTTTGATTCCCAAATTTGGTTCCTCAGTTTAACCATCTGTAAAATAGGTACAATACTAGGTAGAAATATTTTATGAGGCTTAGTTAGGGCTTGTTGACATATGAAGTTGTTCCCATTTAATTTCACATGCGGACACACTTATTCCAGAGTAAGAGTGCCTTGTTCCCATTAGCCAAAATCAGTTTCAAAGCTAAATGGGAACAGAATAACAGTGTCTACACATGGAGCTATTCAGGAACAGCCACTGCACTTTACATTCACACCCTTCCTTAATTAGAAACACTTTCAAGTGCAGACTAGATCTTATGTGCAAAGCACATTGGAATCTTTCAATGAAAGACAGTAAAGAAGTGCAAAATATTAATAGTATTTATTAATTTACTTTTATTATACCATAAATTGCCTATATAACAGATCAGATATTAAAATCTGCAAAAGATTATATTACTATTATTTATTATTACAAAATGCCACTACCATGCATGATGCTTTATAGATATTATCAAGGTTCCTCCCCCACTCTGGACTCTAGGGTACAGATGTAGGGACCTGCATGAAAAACCTCCTAAGCTTATCTTTACCAGCTTAGGTCAAAACTTCCCCAAGGTACAAAATATTACCCCCGTTGTCCTTGGACTGGCCGCTACCACCACCAAACTAATACTGGTTACTGGGGAAGAGCTGTTTGGACGCGTCTTTCCCCCCAAAATACTTCCCAAAACCTTGCACCCCACTTCCTGGACAAGGTTTGGTAAAAAGCCTCACCAATTTGCCGAGGTGACTACAGACCCAGACCCTTGGATCTTAAGAACAATGAACAATCCTCCCAACACTTGCACCCCCCCTTTCCTGGGAAATGTTGGATAAAAAGCCTCACCAATTTGCATAGGTGACCACAGACCCAAACCCTTGGATCTGAGAACAATGAAAAAGCATTCAGTTTCTTACAAGAAGACTTTTAATAAAAATAGAAGTAAATAGAAATGAAGAAATCCCCCCTGTAAAATCAGGATGGTAGATATCTTACAGGGTAATTAGATTCAAAAACATAGAGAACCCCTCTAGGCAAAACCTTAAGTTACTAAAAAGATACACAGACAGAAATAGTTATTCTATTCAGCACAATTCTTTTCTCAGCCATTTAAAGAAATCATAATCTAACACATACCTAGCTAGACTACTTACTAAAAGTTCTAAGACTCCATTCCTGGTCTATCCCCGGTAAAGACCAGCATATAGACAGACACAGAGACCCTTTGTTTCTCTCCCTCCTCCCAGCTTTTGAAAGTATCTTGTCTCCTCATTGGTCATTTTGGTCAGGTGCCAGCGAGGTTACCTTTAGCTTTACAGGTGAGAGGAGCTTTCCCCTGGCCAGGAAGGATTTCAAAGGGGTTTACCCTTCCCTTTATATTTATGACAGATATATAAGGAAAGAGGATCCCTGTCGTGAATGGCTTACATTGTAAATAAGATACGGTGACAAAGTTCCTGCTCTACCTTGATGGGTCTTGCGCTTATTTGCGGATTTGCTCGCCTTGGAGCTTCACGGCAGCCCTCAGCTTGGCCGTTTTTCTGAATTCACAGTCCAGGTTGACTCCTCCTGTGTCTGACCAGGAGTTGGGAGGATTTGGGGGGAACCCGGGCCCGCCCTCTACTCTGGGTTCCAGCCCAGGGCCCTGTGGAATGCAGCTGTCTAGAGTGTCTTCTGGAACAGCTGTGTGACAGCTACAATTCCCTGGGCTACTTCCCCATGACCTCCTCCCAACACCTTCTTTATCCTCACCACAGGACCTTCCTCCTGGTGTCTGATAATGCTTGTACACCTCAGTCCTCCAACAGTCCACGTTCTCACTCTCAGCTTCTCGTGCCTCTTGCTCCCAGCTCCTCACATGCACACCACAAACTGAAGTGAGCTCCTTTTTAAAACCCAGGTGCCCTGATTAGCCTTCCTTAATTGATTCTAGCAGCTTCTTGATTGGCTTCAGGTGTTCTAATCAGCCTGTCTTAATTGTCTCTAGAAGGTTCCTGATTGTTCTGGAACCTTCCCCAGGGAAAAGGGACCTACTTAGCCTGGGGCTAATATATCTGCCTTCTATTACGCTCCTATAGCCATCTGTCCCGACCCTGTCACATATGCTATAATGATACAATCAGCACTTGAGATATGATGTGTCAAGTATGTGAATTTGCATTTCTATCCTGGCTCAAAGAGTAATAAACAAGGGAACCTTAAAAAAAAAAAAAAAAAAAAAAAAAAACCTTCCCCAGGGAAAAGGGACCTACTTAGCCTGGGGCTAATATATCTGCCTTCTATTACGCTCCTATAGCCATCTGGCCTGACCCTGTCACAATACATACAGGGTATTAAGAGTAAATTCCTCTGGGTTCCTTCATTATACCTGGCAGTTAAATTTAGACCTTTCAGGGGTATATAATCTGTTTCAGGCTATATGAAGGGATGCTATTCAGGTGCTAATTTCAAACCATTTAACTTCCATCTAGACATCTAAATACACAGTGCAAATCACAGAGCATGTAAGGTATAAAAACTCCTGTGACAGTGTGTCAACGTGTATTTAGTTACCTAGACATTGGGAGATCATAATCATTGGAATTTTAACTCAGTCCCCTGCTAATTAGAATTACAAAGTGACAGACACCAACACAATTTTCTGAATGGGAAAACTCGAAACCACATTTAGAGTGTGATTTGGCATAAAAAGCTTCCCAGGCTACTAGCTCATGACAGTTCCACAGGCCTTCTACTCTCTGCAGTTGTGGATACTAATTTTTATGTTGTAGAGTAGTAGATTTCAACCTTTTTTAATTTGCAGACCCCTAAAAAATTTTGAATGGAGGTGTGGACCTCTGTGGAAACCACAGGTTGAAAATTGCTGTTGTAGAGGCAATCTTCTCTTCTTTTGCTGGATGTGGAATGCCTCATAAGGTATTCTGCACTCCCATTTCCCTGTGATAGAGTTCCAGATTCCACTCATGACAATTACCATATAATGCCAGGCTCTTGAGAGTGTTGTCAGGGACCTCACTGAACAAGATCAAGTGGTCCCTACATAGGCAAATGCAGGGGCAGGTTCTACCTCATAACCACACAGCAGAAGAATAAAGGGATTACTGCCCAAATTTGCTGTTGGTCTTTTGCCAGCCATTTGCCTTTATACCAACTATTGAGAGGGAGGTAATGGCAAATTGCATAATGGTTCTTCTCTCTGAGCTCGTCAAAAGACCTATCATTCAGAAAAGAGCAGTAGTGAGCTTATGCAATGACTAAGCCAATAGTCTGGTAGCTTTTAACTGATTTTTCAATCAGACAGCAGTCCAAGGACATTTTGCCTAACAATTTCTGGTCACAGTACATGGCTGAACCTGCCATATATATTGCTTCTGACTTCTTGTGGTCACGGCAAGTTTGTCACACATACTCAAAGCACCGGCAGAGGTCACTAAAACTTCCAGGTGTTGTTACTGCACACCCAAAGGTAGCAGTCTCACTGCCTCCTAAGACTTAGACGCTTTGGACCTGATTCTCCATTGACTTGCACCTTATGACATTTGCCCTTTTGTGTAAAGCCATGACAAAGTGGATTTAACAACACCTCATTTTACATCAAATACACACCCTCTTTGCACAGGTGTGAATGACTACATAGAATGGAAGGCAGTTGAAAAGCAGCCCCTCTTATCTTTGTGCAGGTTTAACCAGGCTCAGCCAAGATTCCAAATGCTTGAGATACACGACAGGCTGCTGCAAGTGGTTAACACTAAACAGCACTTCAGATGTTGTGCATTACTGCTGAGTATATTAGTCACTGTATGAGGCCTGTGGCCAGCCTTTCCCCTTGGTTGAGAGGCTGGATGTTTAATTTTGGGCAGGCCTAGATCCACCTATCCCAGTATATGCAAAAGGTTCAGCTGAGTATAAACATTAGAGCTGTGTTGTAAAGGAATATCTTCTTAACGGTCTTGATGACATACTTCTGCCTTATTTTCCTATCCAGAATCATTCCTGCATTTCAAAAGTGGAATTTTTATCCAAAAATATCAACATGTCCATATTTTCAGGTGATGTGTATGTGTTTGCTTGGTAACCAAGGAGCCAATAGGAGTAAAAATTACTTCTATTTAACCACCAGTGGTTGGTTATGGAAGATATTTGCAGTTAACTGATGCCAGCCCAGGCCACAACTTTTATCATACTAAAATGTTAATGGGGCTTCTCTTACTGCTCCCTTTAAACAGCTGTCTACCAGTAGCAGCAGCAACAGACTTTCTCCCTGGATCAAAAGTTTCTGAAGTATCATTAATCATTTCAGAAAACCTTGTTCTGTGCAGTCAGCAACCTTTTGACAAGTGACTGCCATAGGATCAGCCGAATTCTCCGATTGAGATAGCTCAAAGCCAGAGACTAAACAACATGTCTGATGAAAAAGACTGGGAGCTGATATATTGCCACATTGGGGAAATTAATGTACTCTCTCTATTTCATAGCCTTTGGAAGCAGCTGAGTTACTCTGAAGCTTGAATTAAGCAATTTGGCCTAGATATTATCCCATGGTATCCATCGTCTGTCAAATCATTCATCATTGTACAATTTAGCTATCATTGCCTCAGGTACTGACACTGCTCTCGGCCTCTCTTTCTAATTCGTGTCACCAAAAATCTTCTTGGCTGCACTCTTTCATGACACAAAAACCAGACCGTAGCTATCATCTGGCACCGATTCAAGCCACGGCAACCTAGTAAAGCAGATGTGGCTGACTGATACAATTCCACTACACAGCATGTAATCACAACTTACATTTATATTGCACTTTCAGTCAAAAAGACCTCAAATCATGTTATGGATCACTTTTGTAGCACCAAAGTGCAGCTACTTCTGGAGTGCAGTGGAGTGGTAGCCACTTACTAGTTCCAACAATATGTAATATTTTAGGGCAGAAATTAAAAAAGAATAAATTATTAATTTTAACCACTGCACCTTCTATGACATGGTTTCTGATATAATCATTCATACATTCGTCACTGTTACTCCAGAATATACTAAGTGTGTAAAACTTAAAGTTCTACTGTTTCCGCCCCTCCCTCCATTTAATGAAATAATTTATTGTTTGTTCTTATCACAGGAGGCTTGGCAGTCAAAAACAAGTAAATTATGGAGTTATATACAAAAGGAGTTATGTAGAGCAGTAGGAAGGGGATATGAAGACAATACTGACCAAAGCTTCAGAGAAAATGAGCCAGGGAAACCTGGAAATCTTTGGATTGTTTTATTGAAGAAGTCCAAAAAGGGTTTTCACTAGAGATTTGAAATGTCAGGGAGTCAATGAAATACAGAGAGACTGTTTCAGAAGGGGAGGACACTTTGGAAGAAGGCTCTATCACTCACTGAGGAAAGAGGGTGGGAGATGCACTGAAATCTGGTATTTGAAGAGCGTAAGGAATACTCTTGAGAATAGGGAGGAATAAGATTGAAGAGATACAAAAGGAGGGAGCATAAGTCCACAGGGGATTCTGATGACTATGTGGGAGGCTTTGTACTAAATTCTGAAATGGACAGAAAGCCACTGGAAATTTTAGGTGATGAAGGTTTTGTGTTCCCACTTGTCAGTACAGATAGTGAGACAAATCTTTACATTTTGAACCAACTTAGGAGACAATAAAAAAAAGAATTGTATCAGTCAAGATTAAAGGAGGCAAAGGCTTACAAGAGAAATACAGGAGAAGAGTCGATAGGAACATAGGAATTGCCATATTGGATCAGTCCAGTGTCCTGATTGACAGTGGACAGTACCAGATGCTTAAGAGAAAGGTGCAAGAAACTGCATAATGGACAATTATGGAATAACCTGCCCATAGAGGAACCTGCCCTAACATCTGTCATTCTTCTTTCATATGGAAACTTGAAAAGCAACACGAAAGATTGATATCCAAGTTTGTCATCCACTCTATGGCTTCTGGTGACCAGGTGGTTGGGGCGGCAGTCAGAAAGGGGCGTGGCGGCAATTAGACGGCAGCTTCTCCGTTCCTCTGGCCGCGGCAGCAATTAGGCGGCAGCTTCTCTCTCTCCTGCCATCCATGGCGGCAATTCAGCGGCAGCAGGTTTTTTCACTGCTTGGGGCGGCAAAAATGGTAGAGCCGGCCCTCTTGGTGGCATGGCATGAATCAAGGCTGCCCCTCTTGGGCAACAGTTCACTAGATGTTCCATGGTTTGTACGCCTTCTCCACAACCACATGCAGGGCTGGCTTAAGACCTGAAGCATAAGGCTTTATAGTTTATGCATAGTATAGGAGGAGTGGTAGTGACCTATACTGAGATTGCCTACCACTTTCCTTTATAAAAATTATTTTTGACGAGCTCTGTGATCCCATGATTTACAGTAAGACTTTGAAATTTGGCATGGTGATAGTTCTGAGCTAAAGTAGGTGCCTTTTGTCTGTCCCCTTGAAAATCCACTTGAATTTGGCTAAATTACATATTGTCAAAAATCACCATTTCCATCTGGTTTTTCTCACTGTAGCTTGTTCCTGGGTTGCTACCAAAAACTGTCAATGTTCTATTAACACTGCACATGTACCACACTCAGGGAGCCACACAGCAGTAACCTTCTGGATGGGACACAGAAAAAATGGCTCCACCTTTTCGCCAAATACGGGAAGGAGCACAGGGTTAAGAAACAATGAATTCTAGACTCAGTCCTTCTCATGACTGGCGTTAAGAATTCTACTGATAGCCCGGAAAAACAAAAATAGTCCAATTGCAGAGGAATGGTTCAAAAATATGGGACGTTGTTGTTATGAAAAAATTAATACACCAATTACATACCCAGCTAAACAGGCTGAGGACAAATACATTTGTAGATATTTGGAAATGTAACCCACTGTCTCAGTCTGCTGCAACCTATACGTCCAAATGAGTGGCTGGTTTGCATAAGATAACAGCCTTCTCCTATTGTCAGCTAAACTACTCTTAGCTCAAGTGATGAGGCCTAAGATTATGTGCTGAAGGCACCTCTTTCAAACCGTGATGATGATGTGTGACAAGGGACTGTTACAATTGTACATCATAGTTTGTTTGCCTTTTTAAAAAAGGAAATTACATTCAAACTAAGTTAAAAGAATGTTAAGTTTGCCAAGCATTTAAAAATTAGGAAATGCCAGAATTAGGGTTGCATATTCAACCTTAATTCTGTCCCTTGCACTATGATACAGTCTTTAATTACAGGATCACATAATATTTTTTTCACTGCACAGAAAAGGTTTTTGCTAAGGTGACCAAATTGTTCACCACCTGCTCTTAGTCTGTACTTTGCTGTGCAATTCTTAGAATATATATCTTGTTTATTTTGAATCTTCTACTTTCCATTTTCAATCACCATTTTGTAAGCTGTTGTTGCTGGACAAGATTTGGCATAAGAACTTGCATCATGAAATTTGGCACGCAAAATCTGGCAAAAAGAATAAAGCACTAAAGCACAAGTATTTTTTGCCTCATACATCAGGTTACCAATCTACATGCTGTCAGACAAGCAAACCCTATTCCTGGGGCTTATCAGCCTCAACCAAGGTCTTAAATGGCTGGGATATATCATAATTTGGCAGGTTGCTGCATGCATCAACAACCGATATACTGCCCATTTTTGCTGAGTGCACAATTTAGGCCCTATTCTGTGGACTGAGTTTCTCATCTGCCTCATTTCTCCTTTAGCGCTTCAATTATTTTTAGGGGCAGTGGGGAGGGCAGATGTAGTAGTCCACTGGCACTAAAAATTATTCTTTAAAAATCTCTGTGCTCTGTGCAGAACAACTAACTATTCTGCGTCTCCTTGACTCAGACACCCCTACTGAATCTCTACAACTGGGAATTCTGTGGAGACTTTTATTTGCCTGAAATTTGACAGGAATATTCAGTGCAAATTTATGGGAACATGTAAATTGGAAAACAGAAATATTCTAACATTCCCCCAATTTTTTTCCTAGGTCATGGCTACTACTGTCTAGCCATAAATCAAAGCTAACTATGAAGGAGAGGAAGAGATTATAAGGACTTTCCTTAAGAGTAATAGCAAATATCCTCAGTAGAATCAGTAGTCATTGGACATTTATATGCTACTGTGCTTTTACAAGAGGTGCCATTTTACATCGTACTGTGTCATAAATATAAAGGGAAGGCTAACCACCTTTAAATCCCTCCTGGCCAGAGGAAAAAACCCTTTCACCTGTAAAGGGTTAAGAACCTAAAGACAAACTCGCTGCCACCTGACCAAAATGACCAATGAGGAGACAAGATACTTTCAAAGTGAAGGGCGGGGAACAAAGGGCTCTCTCTGTCTGTGGGTCTTTTGCCAGGACCAGAGCAGGAATGCAGGTCAGAACTCCTGTAAAGGGCTAATAAGTAATCTAGTTAGATATGTATTAGATTCTGTTTTGATTAAATGGCTGATAAAATAAGTTGTGCTGAATGGAATGTATATTCCTGTTTTTGTAACTTAAGGTTTTGCCTAGAGGGATTCTCTATGTTTTGAATCTGATTACCCAATAAAGGTATATCAGATTCAAAACATAGAGAATCCCTCTAGGCAAAACCTTTAAGTTACAAAAAGACACAAAAACAGGAATATACATTCCATTCAGCACAACTTATTTTATCAGCCATTTAAACAAAACAGAATCTAATGCATATCTAACTAGCTTACTTATTAGCCCTTTACAGGAGTTCTGACCTGCATTCCTGCTCTGGTCCGGGCAAAAACAGACAGAGAACCCTTTGTTTTCCCTCCCCCCCCTCCAGCTTTGAAAATATCTTGTCTACTGTGCTTTTACAAGAGGTGCCATTTTATATAGTACTGTCTCTCCCATCTGCCACTTTGTTTTGTATTAAGTGGTTATTTTATTCAGTTCTTTATTTCTTTTTGGCTTTTGTTTTCTGCTCAGTTCTCATTTACTATATATCATAGACTCTATCTAGACCTTTCACTGTAGTAAAATCAGGGCTATCTATCCCTGATCTAGCTTGTCCTTCTCTGCGCATATTTAATTTCCATTTGTGTTTCATGTTATATCCCTTTTCATTTGGAAAGTTAGTTCAGGAGTTCCACTGATTTATCACTCACTTTATTTTCCCCATTTTATGAATGTGTAGTTGAAAAACTAGAAAGATTGAACTATGAACAATTATTTTTTATCATATTGGAAACTAGTCAGGAAGATTAAAATACTTATGTGAGCATAAATTAAAATATAAGTATTCTTTTAAGCAAATTACTTTTGTTCTTAAAGAGATCAGCCTGGTAGTGAAAGAAAATAAAGATTTGATTTGGAGTCTGGACAAAAGCTCAGTGACTGACTTCCAGCATCATGGAAAAAAAGAGCTTGCAAGAGGAAAAATTGACTCTGTCATGACTGAATCCTGCTCCCAGAGGCATTGCAGATTCTAAAGCACCAAATAAACATGATTCAGAGGAACTATGCTGGTATCTAGTGATGATAATCAGTTGTCCACTGTTACTGTTAGACCAATACAAAAATGTTCTCACCAGAAAAAAATTTAATCACATTTTCTAGGTTCATTTCCAGTTTTTGCTTGTTTCTATAAAAGTAAATTCACTTAATTTCTGCTGGCAAAACAGTAAACACCACTATTTAATTGGCAAAATGTCTCTCTTCAGCACGGCTCTCACCATCAAAGTGAGAGAATTTGGGCAGTTTGCCCAGTCTATCCCTATGTTATTCCAATGTATTCATTTGCTGCCATAGATAGGACTCTGTTTGGTTCATATTTCTTTTACAAAGATTTTACTTTATTATTCTGTGCTTTTTAGGGGTGGGGAGGAGGTCAGGTGTAATAGTCCACTCTCTTTCTGTCTTTCATATTTTGCTATTCACAATATCAAAACAGTGCTTGATTGCTTGGAGCTCTTTCTAAATTTTCCATACCCCACAGGGAATTACTATTTCGAATGATGCACCACTAGCAAAATATCTAAATCCAATGCCACTTCACTTGTGGTTTTCAATCAAACTTGTCCCTTATGAAGCAGAAGAGTATACAGCAGTATAACCCAAGTATTTTGAGCTACCATAATTACCCATAACCTACAGGTCTGAACTGAAATAAAAAATGGTTGTTACTTGTGTTGGATTTTATTTGTACATTTCAAGAAATAGGAAGTTTGGAGTAATACTTCAATTATAAAGAAAGTTATCACAGACTGAAAATATAGGGAAATAAATGTCTTGCACAAAGAAAGACTGGATCTGTATGCTCTGTGTAAGATTTATCAATTGCTATTTCAAAAGTTGCTTATTGTTGAATTTTCATTTAGTCAATATAGGTCAAATCCTCCATTGTTTATTAACGCAAAACTCCCTCTGAAATCAAAGCGAATTTTGCTTGAATAAAGACTGAAGAAATTGGCACTAGGTGTTTAGGATGATGGGATGCCAATGCTAGACAATCAGAAGACAAGATGCCTGTTAATTTACTGATAGAGATTTTTTTTGCCATTATTTCTGTCTTCCTAGCCTCACATTTGCTTTAATATGCATATTATTTTCCAAACCTTAAAGAACCAAAAGCATACTTTAAATTCATTATACAGTAACTAAAAATTGTTCTCACTGCTAAAATGCAATGATATATACATTTGTAGAGCAACCTTAATATACAGTTTCACAATATGCTTTCCATATAGGCAACATTGCCACCCCATAATGTTCAAAAATCGTAAATCTGGCCTATTATTAGGTTTGTCTAAAAGAGTGGCTTTCAACCTTTTTTCATTTGCGAGCCCCTAAAATATTTTGAATGGAGGTACGGACCCCTCTGGAAATCTTAGACATAGTCTGTGGACCCTCAGGGCTCCGTGGACCACAGGTTGAAAACCACTGGTCTAAACTAACTATAATGTTTTCTGGTCTATCTTGTTTTTTGAATTCCCCCCAGTCCAGCCCAGTATTGGTGGGCCAATTACAGTGTCTACTTTCCCAAATGCATAGAGTAAGGAGGCTCTGGCTGCCACTGCAGGAACTCTTGCTGGCTACCTGATGGCACAGAGCTTTTAGCTTCTTCCCAAGTCCCTAAATACCAATTAATTAATTAGGCCTGTGCCTATGTTCCCCCACCTGTCACATCAATTCTGCCCTGGAGAACCCATATCTGCCCATCACCCCTCAGTGCACCTCCTGCACTCAGTGAGTGCTTCAATGCCCTCCCAGGTCTGGGGGCAGCTGCAGGAGGGTCCCCTTCTCAGGCCTGTGGGGGAGGGGCAGTTTTTTCCCCCTCCTCCTTCCCGGCTCTGGTGTTGCAGGGAGCAAGAGAGGAGGGTGAGCAGACTGATCCATTTTTCATAAAGGGCAGCAGAGAGGCTGCTTCTTCCTTCCCCCTTCCCTCCTATGAAAATGGCATTGTCAGGGAGGTGGGGAAGGCAACCAGTCAGAGGGAGTTTTCCCCTGGAGCAGGCTGAAAATTACTGGATGCTGGAACTTCTCTCCTTGTGGGAGCCTAGCTCCAGCAGGGGCTGAAATTGCATTACTCAACACTGCAAATATTTAAACAGAGCACATATTATAGGGTTGCCACCTCTGAAATGCAGAATAAACAGCCAATTGTCACTCCCATCCCCAGCAACAAAAATGGTCCTAGTGCTGTTGACTATGGCTAATTATTACTAAAATGTTTTAAAGAACTATTTTATACCACCCTACACACACACACACACACACACACACACACACACAGACACTTTACTTGTATTTTTTTATTTTATCATTTTTCTTTACTTACTTTATCCTAACACAGTCTGGACTATGGGGGCGTGAATTGTAGGGCATTCTACCACGTCCCAAGTGAAAAAAACCCGTCCACGGGGCAACCTTACCATAAATACGGATTCACAGTGACAGATGGATCTTTAGCCCAGCACCCAGCCTGAGCAGTTGAACATGAAAGGAATCTTTCCCCAGGCTATGAAGCAGCTGCTATGCTGCCCCACAGCAGCCATTGCAGCTCTGAGGACCTAATAATTCCCAGAGAGGAAGGGTAATGTCACTAGGTTCAACTGCTGCCAGGGAAGATTCAATGGAGATGGTATGGTTGATAATGATCCAAAGCAGTGCGGACCGACGCGTGTTCATTTTCATCATCTGAGTCAGATGCCACCAGCAGAAGGTTGATTTTCCTTTATGGTGGTTCAGGTTCTGTAGTTTCCGCATCAGAGTTTTGCATGCTCCACACCTCGTCCCTCTCAGATTTTGGAAGGCACTTCAGATTCTTAAACCTTGGGTCGAATGCTGTAGCTATCTTTAGAAATCTCACATTGGTACCTTCTTTGCGTTTTGTCAAATCTGCAGTGAAAGTGTTCCTAAAATGAACAACATGTGCTGGGTCATCATCCGAGACTGCTGCAACATGAAATACATGCAGAATGCGGGTAAAACAGCAGGAAACATACAATTTTCTCCAAAGGAGTTCAGTCATAAATTTAATTAATGCAATTTTTTTAACAAGTGTTGTCAGCATGGAAGCATGCCCTCTGGAATAGTTGGCAAAGCATGAAGAGGCATAAAAATGTTTAGCATATCTGGCATGTAAATATCTTGCAGTGCCGGCTACAAAAGTGCCATGCAAGCGCTGTTCTCACTTTCAGGTGACATAAATAAGAAGCAGGCAGCAGTATCTCCTGTAAATGTAAACAAACTTATTTCTCTTAGCAATTGGCTGAACAAGAAGTAGGACTGAGTGGACTTTTAGGCTCTGAAGTTTTACATTGTTTTGTTTTTGAGTGCGGTTATGTAACAAAAAAAAATCTACATTTTGTAAATTGCACTTTCACGATAAAGAGATTGCAGTACAGTACTTATATGACGTGAATTGAAAAATACTATTTATTTTATCATTTTTACAGTGCAAATATTTGTAATAAAAATAATAATATAAAGTGAGCACTGTACACTTTGTTTTCTGCGTTGTAATTGAAATCAATATATTTGAAAATGTAGAAAAACATCCAAAAATATTTAATACATTTCAATTGGTATTCTATTGTATAACAGTGTGATTAAAACTGTGATTAATATTTTTAATCGCAATTAATTTTTTTTAGTTAATCGCACAAGTTAACTGCGATTAATCGACAGCTCTAGTCAAAATGAAAGCCACTTCAAACACAGAACATAGTAGATGGTTAGAAATTGAACAATGTTAATCTGCAAAGTGGCCCATGTTTTCAAATTATGCCTGTAATTAAAAGGTACAAGCTAAAACGAGCTAATCCATCTTTCACACATTACTATGTCTCAGTGAGAAATGCTGGTGGCAATACTGTAATATCTGAGATCTTCAGTAAACATTGTAATGCTTTCTTTGTTCAGTAATGTTTACTTTTCAAGTGTCAGATATGAGCGTAAAATTAGTTTAAAATAATAACCTAACAGGAAGAGTCCTTGAAATTAAAAGCCATTCAGCTCTTCCTTAGCTTCAGTTCTGTAAGCAAAAATAAAAACAATTTTTTCAATGTTGCTGTCAAATTTAGTTTTGGATTAAAATAGCTTTTGCTAGAAGTGGCAGCTGTGCGGAAAATAAACCTTCCAAGCATCCTATGCCTTCAAGTGAGTAGGCTACACAGTAATGGGTTTTTTCAAGATATAGTCCATTATATCAAAGATGTTTGTAAATAATAGCTTATCTAGTGAGCTGCATATGCAAGTAATCAATGGCCTGCCCGGTGTAATAAGGATTGGACACAAATGAGTGCTGATAAGGAACTGGATGAAGCCCTAATTCCCTGCTACGTCCTAGCTGTGTGTGCACATAGTAGAAAGCAGAGGTGGCACTTTCTCACACCCCTTCCCTCCCTGCACCTTGCTGCCACCTTTTCTCATGTTGGTGAGTAAGGAGGAGACAACTGGCATAGGAGGCAAATGTGGTGCAAAGTGGCCTTAGCACACCAGAGAATCCAGCCCTGAAACTTTATTGTCTGACCCTAGTCACATGAGCTAGGTCTAGGGTGACCATCTGTTCTGTTTTGGCTGGGACAGGACCTTTTTTAAGCCCTGTCCTGGCCTTCCTAAATTTTTTGGCAAAACTGGGCATTTGTCCCATTTACTCTTGCCAGCTGATGATCAGTTAGCAATAGCAAATGGGCCAAATGCCCAGTTTTGCATAAAAAGTGGGGTGCAACCCATAGCAGGGCACAGAGGAATGTGCGGGGGTGGGGGAGTAGCAATGCCAGCCCTGAGCAGGAGGGAGGACTAGGGAGAGTGGCTTGGGCTGGGCCAGCCCTGCGCGGGCGGGCAACAGGGAGACTCGGGCCAGCCCTGCAGGCAGGAGGCAGAGAGGGCTGGGGGGGGGGGGTGGCTTGGGTAGCGGGGGGGGGGCCTCGGGCCAGCCCCATGCAGTGTCTCGTTTTCCCTTTGGGAAAATACGGTCATCCTAGCTAGGTCAGATTTTATTGTTCCATTTTTTTTAAATCAAATGAAAAACAAAACATAACACCAGCCAAAAATAACAAATGCAAAATAATTTGTCAGTATTTACAGTCTCTGAACCAAAATGGGTTTCTTATCACTTAGCCACTTCTTGTTCTCAGCACAATTCCTTCTGCTGTGTTTTCGACTGGAGTCAGTATTTTCTTCAGCTACTCTTTTTCATTTACCCCGACTGAGTGGGCATGTGTTACTTCAGCTGGCAGCATTCTAGATGTCCACAACGAGCAAAGAGCCAGTGTCCTCCTTGGTTTGTTTAGATGTCTTCTGTTCCTCCTTTAGGACTGACCTTTGGAGATTATGAGGATGTATGACTTTAGTGCAGTTGGTAGAGCTGTTACACTGGCAGCAAGTCAACCACTTGTAATGGGGGTAACAATTTGTCATTCTTATCACAGAATTCCTTCTGCTCTAGTTTCCTTGCGTACACTTCTTTTGTGACTATTTAGGGTTAGCCATCTTTGATTCAAGAAGTGTGCTGGATACTGGCACCAAGAGTTTTGTCCTTCTGCCCTTGAGTCTCTAAACTGGCAGTTTTGATAAAGCATAGGTTACATGCATTTGTCCACATAAGAAAGGATAATTTCCACCTCTCTAAATTTTTCTCTGTGTTGTTGGTGAAGTTTTTGGCAACTGGATGAACAAGTCTCTTATTGCTGGTTATTAGATATTTATCAGAAGATGTCAGCAAACATCAATTTCACTGTACACACACAAACGGACAAAAAATTCTATCACTAAAAATCGAAATATATAGGTAGACAAAGAAAGAAAAATGCTGCTTGAGAACTTACTAATGTCAAAATCCAGTGATTTAGACTTTGGAATTAGGCTTGTTACAAATTACAAATTACAAACAGGTCTGATTTTTTGATTTTAAGGATATTTACTTTGTATATTTTGACATGTGATGTTGATAATTTGTGTTAACAGTTTATAAGGCTTCAACTTTTTAAATCTCACTGGCTACTGTAATTAAATCATCATCTGACCCCCATAATTTTCCATAACTGTGAAAATTTAAATTGATAAAAACTGAAAAAATGCTTAAAACTCATAATTTCATGCAACTGTGAACATTTAAATTGATACAAATCTTAAAAAGTGCTTTAAAATAAAAAGTGATATTATCTATCAAAATTATAAAAAATTAAAATTGAATTCTGCCAAAACTAGTTATTTCCCACTTTTGTGCTGTTTATTCTATCAGGTCCTCAAAACCTTGCACGCTACACATGAAAAAGAGCTGCACAAGTAATTTAAATTCCCGGGAATTACACACAGAGGAATCTATTCTGCATTGATAGGCATGCATATACACAATCCCAGAATACCTAACAGCATAACTGGAACACAATCTCTTTATCACAAAAGATATTCATGTACATGACCCACTACATTTTAAACCTAACTGACACAATTAATGACGTTAACAATGAGATGTTTTCCAGATTTATTATTTGTAACTAGACACACTGTTTAGATTAGTTCAATTGAAAGAATTTTGGTAGTTAACAGTATAATTTTTCATAGAGAATAATTAGATCAGTGACTAGGACAGTTATCAGAGTAACAGCCGTGTTAGTCTGTATTCGCAAAAAGAAAAGGAGTACTTGTGGCACCTTAGAGACTAACCAATTTATTTGAGCATGAGCTTTCGTGAGCTACAGCTCCGATGAAGTGAGCTGTAGCTCACAAAAGCTCATGCTCAAATAAATTGGTTAGTCTCTAAGGTGCCACAAGTACTCCTTTTCTTTTTAGGACAGGTAGCACTTTAAAAGTTATAGAACAAAGTTTTTAAAAATGTTAAAAATGTGGAACCTGCTTTTGTTATATTAAGAATGATATTGAGTTCTAAAGTTAACACTCCAACAAGAAATATATATGCAGTGTATGTGAGAAACATGGCATGTGAATCTTCTTCACTATTTATAGTCACAGGCAAAAAATGGAGAGGAAAAATTTGATCATACGATATATGTTTTATTTTCTATTAGATGGCTCAAATTTGAACCCATCTGTCCACCATTTGTCACCTAATGGCAGCTCTTTGAAGCTTAGCCATTGTTACTGTATTTGTATTTGCAATGAGATGCCCTTAACTAAAGCATCAGTTTAGCTCTGGTCAGATGCCAAAATACCAAAAGTTAACCACAAAGCAGAGACTGAAATGAATTGTTCACAAGCCTATTTTCACATTCTGTGGTTTCCTTAATTAAAGCTTCATGTTGGCTAATTCCTTGGAGAGGTTAAAATTCCTGAATAATGTTTCAACTTTAACTGGATTTCTGTGGAAACTCACTGCAGCTGGTCCATGTTAGGGAAGATTGCCAAGATTTTGGGACTAAAGACGTATATTATTCCTTAAGATTTATGCCACTGTTTTCTTTATAATTATCAATGTTTTGTGTAATGAAACATGAGCTGTCACCAAGCCTAGTACCGGAAAACCTGAAATTACTTTTTGTACATCTATTTTTGCAGATTTGAAAAATCCATTAAAATAAAAGAAAAATTTCCAGTTTAGCTCAAATGTCACTAATTTTGCCTATGGAAAAAATAGCACGATTATTAATTCTACTACAATATGTTTACATTGCATAGAGGTTTGAAAATTTCTCTTGAGAACATGAATGAGATCTGTTTGTGGCTTTATTATGAAAGGTTTGCACAGGTCTAACAATGATCATAAAAGGCTGAATCCTCATCTACACCCAGTAAGCAAAGAGCTTTGGATCCCAATACTGGGGCTGATTCTCTGCCATCCTATACACCTGGTCTAAGCTACTCCTCTTGGGGCTTGTCTACATGCAGGGGCTTTGTTTGCATTGAGATGTGCACGAGTTTGTGCTCAATATATAAGCTACACTAATAGCATGCAAACAGGGCAGCTGTGCCTTCTATCACATGGCAAGGGCTTGGGGCACACTATGCATATGGCATATCAGGTGGGTATTGCATGATCCTTTGCTTCACTGTTGAGCTGTGTGCATTCTGGGACTTTTCTTGCGGTGTGTTGTGGAAAGCACAGCAGAAACCAGGTGGAATTCTGGGACTTAGCAGTCAAACTCCAAAATCCCATGATTCCACTCCCTCCACCTCAAGCTTGCTTTCTTTCTTTCTGGGTGGACAAGCATCACTTTCCAATTGCTATCGGCAAGCATGGATGCAAGAAAGCTCTGTGCTACCATGCTGGCAGGTGTGAATAAGCAGAGGTTCTTTGCGCTTTATATGAGCTCTGGGTGCTGGGTGAATTTGGTTTTGGAAGCCAACTGACCCACCACTGAGCAAAAGATGTGACTACCACAGAGACTCCTACAGCAGAAAGGGGGATTTCTCCTTCGTGCTCTAATGCCTGGTCGACCACAATGGCAGGTTTATAAACATACATGTAGGGAGGTATGGAAAGGCCCACAATGCTAGGATCTTTCAGAACACACACCTGTTTACCTCAGTGAATAATGGAAAGCTTGCCCCGAGGATCACTAGGGACATCAGTGATGTGGATATTGGTCCAGTTACTCCAGGACACCTAGCTAATTCTAGCTTCCCTGGCTAACAAATTTACAGGTCAATTGGACACAAGAAACTAAACGTTTAACTATCGCCTCAGTAGTTTCAGAGTCAGCAGTGCGTGGCGTGGTGCTGGAATGCTCCAGAATGGGATTCTGGAGCTCTTTTTGAGAGCTGGAATGGTGTTCTGGTACTTCTGACAGGGGCGCAATGAATAGGAGGGGTAGGGGGCACAGGCCTCCCCCGTTGGCTGGCTCTGAGTGGAGACTCAGCTGTCACCATCTCCCCTCCCAGCCATACACAAGACAGCAGTGCGGGGCAGCCCTGCGTCCAGGGACCCACCACCTATGCAGGAGATAATGGACTGAGCTGTCCACATCCCACCCAGCGGGGGAGCCCCTGCTAGCTTTCCAGCACTGGCACTTCCCCAGACTCCCTGCCCTGGATGAGGCAGCAGCAAGGAAGGGGTTGCAGCCCAGATGCCGGGGCTTTCCATAGGGAGCAGGAGTTCTGGGGACCCACAGGGCTGCATGGTACTTCCCCCTGCATTGTCTGGGTTGGGTCCTGCCATAGCACCGGGGGCCCAGACATGGCACATTTCAGAACTTCAGCATGTCCCCCGCTCTTCTTTTCCTGCCTTACCTATGGTCAGTGCTGTAGGCACCCCCATCTTCCCCAAAAATGGGAGAAAGCTTTTACTGCTGCACTTGCCAAAAGGTCCTGGCAGGCGTAGAGTGACACACACACACACACACACACCCCGCCTTTTGCTGCCTGTGAGCAAGTCAACCCAGGGCTCCAACAGAGAAGTGAGTTCCAGCACTTCTATTTTTAGGACTCAGGCACCATGCAGAATTATAGTTGAATGTGCATTTGGCCATCTCGAAGCTAGAAGGCACTGTCTAATGGCTAGGTTAGAAGCTACAGAACAAAACTTGCCTAGGATAAAAGGCACTATATTTGTGAGAGGAAGAGAGAAAGTCTGAACAATAGGTGGGAGGCTGAGGTGCAGAGACTTGCTCAGTAGCGTCAAGGCATCCACTAGAAAGTTTAAACTTCCAGGGCAATGCTGTCAGGGATGCCTTTTATTCTTACTTTGAGTCTGGAGCCTGAGAAATGTGCAGCTGTGTTTGTATAGCATAATAATAAATTGCAATAATAGAAGATATGTGCTTACATGGCGAGGTCCCCTCAATCAGATACGTAAGATCTTGCTTCTGTGCTTTGGACTGAGTTTGGGGCTCTGAATCGGGCTTGCTGCCTCCAGGGTCACCCTCTGGGTTCTGAATTCCAAAGAGATCTGAGCTGTTCAGGGAGATCTCTTCACTGTCCTCCTCATTGTCCTCCTCCCACAGTGAGTCTTGCTGCTGCTGTTGCTTGTCCTGTGCAGCTCACGTCTCCACAATGTGGCAGTCTGCCCCAGTGAAAGGGGGCTAGATGATGACCGGCTAGATGATGACTGAGGCAAGGTGGGTTTAGAGGGTTGGGGGTTCCCCTGGGAGGGGAGACTCAGAGTGTGGGAGTACTGCTGGGGCAGAACCCCAGGGTAAAGAGCACTGGGGTCTGGGAGGGACATGGGGCTAGTGGCAGGTGAGGCACCAGCCTGCAGAGGGTGCTTTGGAGCTGGAAAGAGCTAATTTCCAGATGACCAGCAGGAGGCACTGCACCGGTGAGTCGTCACCTCACTACAACACCCAAAGTCCAGTTACTGCAAGTGGGGGAGGTCCCGGGTCATTACCTTCTCCAGCCCTTACTCAGCCAGGGCTGCCTCCTACCTTTGTCAGGCAGCTGCAGCTCCCAGCCCCAACTCTGCAGGCAAGTCTGTCCTGAGCTGGGTGGGGTTGGGGTGGGAGGGGAAAGTAGCAAGTGATGGGGTGGGGGGAGGGGAGGGGAGAAGAGGAGTGGATAGGTGTAGGGCCTCAGGGGAAAAGGTGGGGCAGGGGTGGGGCCTCAGGGAGAGGCAGGATAGTGGAGGTTCCGGCACTCCAGCTGCGGTTTCCACTGTCAGCTGATAAAATCATGATCCCCTTATTCACCTGAGTACTACCATTGAATACAATGGGACAACTTGTATTAAGAGAACATAATTATAAATATTCATAATAATTTGTTTAGATTGTGGTGACATGCAATGTGTGATGAATGCTTCCATTCACACATGAAGACTTGAGCCCTGCCCCAATGAGCATGCATTGGCTCTAGGTTTGTAATGAAACCAACCGAGTTCTTTCAAGTTTCAAGCTTTGTTATGTAAGTATCACACAGCTGTAGTGATAACTAAGGCTGCGAGTTTGTCATGGAGGTCACAGAAGTCACAGATTCCGTGACTTCCCGAGACCTCCGTGACTTCTGCAGTGGCTGGGGCCGCTGGCTCGGGGACTGCTTGAGCAGCTGAGACAGCCCTGGGACAGCTGCACCATCCACTGCTGGGGCAGTCTCAGGCCACCATGCCCACCCCAACCCCCCCGTGTAGGAGGGGGACTCAGGGCTGGGGATTGAAGCACGGGAGGGGGTGAGGACTCTGGGTGACACTTACCTCAGGGGGGCTCCCCGGAAGCAATGACATGTCCCTCCCTTGGCTACTGGGCAGAGGCACAGCCAGATGGCTCTGTGCACTGCCTCTGCCCACAGGCACCACCCCCACAGCTCCCAATGGCCGTGGCTCCTGGCCAATGGGAGCTGCGGAGCCGGCTGTTGGGGCAGAGGCAGTGCACAGAGCTGCCTGGCTGCGCCTTCACCTAGGAGCTGAGAGAGAGACATGTCACCACTTCTGGGGAGCCCACCAGCCCCGCTACCCCTGGCAGCACCAGTGGGGGTCCCAGGCAGTGGGCTGCCACCCATCCTCTCTCCCCAGCACCAGCGGGGGTCCTGGGCTGCTCCCCTCATTGTACCCACAGCACCCCCTGGGCCAACCCTGCTCCGAGCACCCACGGCACCCCTGGGCCACCCCACACCAAAGATTTAGTATGAGGTATATAGTACAAGTCATGGGCCGTGAATTTTTGTTTACTGCCCATGACCTGTCCATGACTTTTCCTAAAAATACCCATGACTAAAATGTAGCTTTAGTGATAACCACTGAAACAGAATTCTCAGACAAGCATCTGCCACAATTAGAGATAGTAAAGCTGCATATCTAAAATTCCTGGGACCAGAAAGTAGGGAACTATCAATATTGAAGAGTGAAGAAGGCTACTGTAGTAAAATGGACCTTACACTGTCTGAAAATTGTCCAACAGTTCATATTTGATAGATATATAAACATAATGATAAATGTTTTTATAGCAATAATGTACTTAATCTCTTGAAGAGTCCAAGTGTGTTCTAATCCCATCCCTCAAACCCACCTTAACCTGTAGGACTTCTATAGGACATATCCTTGTTATCCTTTCCTTTACAGACCAGAGCAGGACTTAGCTCAATATCAGTTTAGGTTTAATCAAACAATATCAGCTCTGCCAATTCCTATACCTAGATATATATTCTCTTGCCTTTTTTAAAAACAAAGTGAAGAGCTCCTCCTGCTGGTTATGACTGATATAAATTACATAGAACTACTGGCTAACTATTTGCTGACAGTTAACAATAGTAGGATGAATTATGTGTAGGGTTCCGTGTCTGTCATGGATTCCATGACTACTGCAGGGCCAGTGTGGCTGACCCCAGGGGCTGACAAAGCAGCTGGCTCTGGGGTCAGCTGCACAGGTAGCCCCCAGGATAGCCACACCAGTCACTGCTGGTGTGGCCCTGGGAACAGCCACAGCAGCCGCTGGTCCAGTGGCCCCAGGCAGCGGTTCCAGGGCAGCCTGAGCAGCCACAGTACACCGGCCCTGGAAGCGGTGCCCGGGTGGGCAGCCGGAGCAGCCACGATTCACTGGCCACGGCAGTGGTCCCTGGGAGGCCGGCCAAAGCAGTCGCAGTCCACTGGCCTCGGCAGTGGTCCCCATCTGGGAAACCGGAGCAACTGCAGCATGCAGCCCCAGGCAGCTGTCTGGCCAGAGCACCTGTGGTCCACTGGCCCCAGCAGCGGTCCCCTGGCAAAGCAGTCATGGTCCACTGGCCCCAGCAGTGGTCTCCGACCAAAGCAGCCACAGCCCCCAGCAGCAGCCCCGCCCCCCAGTCTCCCCAGCAGTGGCCCCCTGGATCTTCCCCCAGCAGTGCCCCCCCCCTCAAGATTTAATCACAGGTATTTTTAGTATAAGTCATGGACAGGTCAGGGCAATAAACAAAAATCATGGCCCCTGACCTGCCCCTGTGACTAAATCATAGCCTTAATTATGTGTGCAGAGCTCATTTCCTTTAGAACATTTCACATTTTCTGTGCCTCGTATAATATGCATGAACCTCACCCAGATGAAAGAAACATGCCTAACGGTGAATTTAAGTCAATACTGAAGGCCTGAAAGATGCTAAAAGATGCTAAAATTTCTGTTCCATCCCTTCTAGATCTTCTGGCAACCCTGACAGTAGTAGACCTGGTGGGCTAAGGGAATGGGGAGCAAAATGTTAGGACTCCGCAGGAGGGTTCCATACACCATGTGCATTATAGAGCACAGAGGGAATCTCTGTGTCCCAGCATGCATGGAATATTTAAAGGATGGATAGAGAAGGTCCAGATACACTGTTAGTATATTTGCTACTATGTAGAAACAATGTTCTTTCCCCAGGGAAAAGAGATGCAGGGACCATAAAGGCTACACTACATCTTCTGAGCTTTAGTAGTGACCACAAGGCAGCAAGGATGGGGGGAATATTCCTTTTACTGGCTTGGTTATTTGAGTTGTATACTAGGACCAGGTTTTGCCCTTAAATGAAGCTGAAAACCTAACTTCAATGAAGTGTAAATGTGTGAAGCAACAGAAAACACACACACTCACAAGGTTAAAAAGAAATGATACAGTACTGTCCATACTAAAAATGTGAGTTGATCATAATTTGAAAAACTACAACATAGTGGCCTGTGTATGTATGTATCAGTTTGGAGGAAACAAGGAAGGTAAATATAGGGACTAGAATAATGCAACATAGCATAACCATAGCATATCCCCAAGGGAGGGGATATATTAAAATTATTGTTATTTGCAGTTCTGCAATGTCGGTCTCAGCAGGTTACAACCCTAATGTACACATGGTTTTCCAGCCAACATGCCCAACTCACAAGTTCTCTGTCAAGTTTCAGACACTTTGGTTGTAGTTCCTTCTTGCATGTGCTATATACCACTGCATTGTCCAGAATACTGGTATTGAACTGTTTTTAACAAGTGTATTGAAGTTACCATGCATTTTCAATATTTTTTTTTTAATTCATACATTCTCATTCAGGAGAGAGAATTAGCCTGGGACTCCATATTCCCCTTGTCACAACCCAATGGCCCCCTCCCGTCAGGGAGTCCCATAGGAAGGCAGATCAGCACTGTATATTGCTAATGCTGTTGCAAGCATTGCAAAGCATTTTGGGGAGGGTCAAAGGTGTGTGAGTGGGGAGTGGAAGTTTTCTTTACAGGGTACGAGAGGCTGAGAAGGGGGCAGGGAGAGAAGAAAAGAGCAGAGAATGAGTTAATTCAATACTTCAGCTAGCTCAATCTGAAGATAAGACACTGGCCCCAGCCAGCCCAAGGTTGCAGCTCACAGCCAATGTCTGACTGCAAGCCAAGAAAGACGGGGGCTTGAAAGTTGCCTGAGCAGCCATGAGAGAGAAAATCCAACTGCACAGACATGCACCTCAAGACAGCAAGGCCAGCGAAGAAGAAAGAAAAGCCCAGGGCTGCAGAGTCTGAAAACACAGATGAGACAACAAGAGCGGAAGCTGAGCCAGGCATCCCTGAAGCTGAGGTGTTTTGGGATGGGGAAAGAGACCACAGAAAGCCAGTTTGGACTGGCACAGAGAGCACCAGGAACAGAGGTCATGGAATGGAACACCCCCAAAGAAGCCCAGAACTTAAAATCCTCCTGAGAGCTGGAGCAAATTGGAGATCAACAGCGGATCCTCTGATGACCTGGGCCCAGGACACCACTCCCATCCATCCTTTCTCCCCCCCGCCCCAATCTTCTTCTGACATTACACCCAGGACTGGCCAGTCTCGGGTAGTGCGTGTATGAGTATGAAAGTGGGTTAGGGCTTGGGACACTAAAGCTTTCTTTCTTCCTCTGAGTGATGTGGGAGCGTTGCCAGCACTCTCTGCTGTTTTATTAATAAAGCTTTAAAACTTAAACACTTGATGTGTTCCGTACCTCCTCCCCAAACGCTCCTGAGGCATCAGCCTGATCAACTGATGCCCCAGGCAGATTGGTAATGAAAATCTGTCACACCCTCTGCTAGGAAGTGTATAGGAAGCAAAAAAGAAGGAAAGAGGCACTTGGGAGCAGCAACTCTGTGGACCTTGTAGTCAGATCTCCATTAATCTTTGTGGGTGGAGTGCCTGTATATTCATTTTACTACTGGAATGCCTTAGGAATGACGGGGCCAGATTGTGACCTCAGTTACGTGAGTGCCACTTATTGATTTCAGATGGTGTTGCACCATGTGAGTGATAGCAGAATTTGGACCAGTGGCCAAATCACATCAGCCACACTATCAGAGGCTCGTTCATCTGCACATCTACCAATGTGATATATGCCATCACGTGCCAGCAATGCTCCTCTGCCATGTACATTGGTCAAACTGGACAGTCTCTACGTAAAAGAATAAATGGACACAAATCAGCTGTCAAGAATTATAACATTCATAAACCAGTCAGAGAACACTTCAATCTCTCTGGTCACGCGATTAGATCTAAAAGTCGTAATATTACAACAAAAAGACTTCAAAAACAGACTCCAACAAGAGACTGCTGAATTGGAATTAATTTGCAAACTGGATACAATTAACTTAGGCTTGAATAGAGACTGGGAGTGAATGGGTCATTACACAAAGTAAAACTATTTCCCCATGTTTATCCCCCACACACACACACTGTTCCTCAGACGTTCTTGTCAACTGCTGAAAATGGCCCACCTTGATTACCACTACAAAAGATTTTTTCTCTCCCCCCTCTCCCCCGCTGGTATTAGCTCATCTTAAGTGATCACTCTCTTTACAGTGTGTATGATAAAACCCATTGTTTCATGTTCTCTGTGTATTTAAATCTCCCCACTGTATTTTCCACTGAATGCATCCGATGAAGTGAGCTGTAGCTCACGAAAGCTTTTGCTCAAATAAATTGGTTAGTCTCTAAGGTGCCACAAGTACTCCTTTTCTTTTTGCAAATACAGACTAACACGGCTGCTACTCTGAGACCAGTCAGTGTAATTTAGAAGAGATAAGAGTATTTACTGCTGGATTTTGCTCCGAGCTGTTACAAACCCCACCCTTCCTGTCTCTAGGCTGTTTCTACAACATATCCATCACTAGTGTAGCAATATCCTGATTAAACAGTATGTACAATCAAATAACTAAATACTTTACAGCACCGTGTGCAGCCCAACTCTTTATATGTTGTTGTATTTTGCTGCAAATGTAATTAAATTATTTTTTAAAACTGTTAAATAGTCTGTTTTTCTGTTTACTTATGAACTAAAAAGAGATAAAACTTTGAATACATGGGTAAATGTGACCAACAGAGATGCCAAGGATTAGCTGTCCTTAAATATGAGATTTACAGCCCCAAAGAGTGAGACTTTCCAGGGGGTGTGTTAGATCATTGCTTAAGACAGGGATTCTCATATTTGACACCCAATAGTCCAGGTTTTTAATCCAACCAGCACTTAATTGTTTGTTTTTAAAATGTACACTGCTTAATATTGCATATGAAACACTTAAATGTCCTAATTCATACTAAACTCTAGGGCACATGAAAATTCCATATGCAGTGTAAACCAGTGGATTTCAATAAAAACAATTATTTGCTGGTTAGAACAAAAACCTGGATGGTTGGAGATCCCTGAGGACCAGAGTTAATAACCCCTGGTGTAGATACAAAGTCAGCAGACAGAACAAGAGAAATATTCAAAAATAAACTGTTTTATATAAATCTAACAAATGGTTTTATCAATACAATAATATGTTTATTTTGCATATCATCTTGTCATAGTGATCATCCATTTTGAAAAACACTTTACAGTACAAATATAATTTGGTTTGTATATTATTGCTCATATTACATTTTCAGCAAACTAAAGTAATCAGATTCCAAAATAAAAGTGAAATAATTAAAAACAGAGGCAAAGATACATGAAATGAATGCAAAAATAAAGTAATTATCTATGATTTGTTAGCTTCAAATTAATTCAATTTAAAG
Source organism: Lepidochelys kempii (assembly GCF_965140285.1). Classification (NCBI taxonomy): domain Eukaryota; kingdom Metazoa; phylum Chordata; order Testudines; family Cheloniidae; genus Lepidochelys; species Lepidochelys kempii. The sequence continues at coordinate 85,404,375 of NC_136381.1, forward strand.
GATTCAGATTCCATGTTTCTTTTAATATCATTCTTGTGCTTTGGTATAGTGCCATGTGGCCCGGTCAAGGTTTCTTCCCCACTCTGAACTCTAGGATACAGATGGGGGGACCTGCATGAAAGATCCCCAAGCTTATTCTTACCAGCTTAGGTTAAAAACTTCCTCAAGGTACAAACTTTGCCTTGTCCTTGAACCCTATGCTGCCACCACCAAGCGTGTTAAACAAAGAACAGGGAAAGAGCCTACTTGGAGACATCTTCCCCCAAAATAGCCCCCCAAGTCCTACACCCCCTTTCCTGGGGAAGGCTTGATAAAAATCTTCACCAATTTGTACAGGTGAACAGATCCAAACCCTTGAATCTTAAGAACAATGAAAAAATCAATCCGGTTCTTAGAAGAAGAATTTTAATTAAAGAAAAGGTAAAAGAATCACCTCTGTAAAATCAGGATGGTAAATACCTTACAGGGTAATCAGATTAAAAACATAGAGAATCCCTCTAGGCAAAAATCTTAAATTACAAAAAGACACAAAAACAGGAATATACATTCCATTCAGCACATCTTATTTTACCAGCCATTAAACAAAAGGAAATCTAATGCATTTCTAGCTAGATTACTTACTAACTAACAGTTGTAAGGCTGCATTCCTGATCTGTTCCCAGCAAAAGCATCACACAGACAGACAGACCCTTTGTTTCCACCCCCCAAGCTTTAAAATTATCTTATCTCCTCATTGGTCATTTTGGTCAGGTGCCAGCAAGGTTGTCTTAGCTTCTTAACCCTTTACAGGTGAAAGGGTTTTGCCTCTGGCCAGGAGGGATTTTATAGCACTGTATACAGAAAGGTGGTTACCCTTCCCTTTATTTTTATGACAGGCCCCCTTTGTTGGTTTTATAACTTTTTTTTTTTTTGGTAGCTCAGACTTCTTTTGGTAGCTCAGGATTTGCCAGCTTCACTGGGATAATAGAGGACAGTGTCTCATCTAGTCCAAGGTTTGGTCTGAATGGTGTCTTATCCTTTCAAACAAACTGAACACTTTCTTCTCCAGCATTTGAGTGGAGTAACACTAAGACAAGCCCGGCAACTCTGGACAGCAATGAGAACTGAGAAGGCCACATTTAAAAAAAAAAAAAAGTCTTGGCTGCTACCAGGACAATGAAGGGCCATGAGTTTGTTCAGTGTGGTTTAAATTTTGAACAGTATTTTGCAGAACCTGCAAACTTTCAATCAAGACTTGCTTGTTTTTTGGGCAAACTCATATTTTTTGACTGTTAAGCATTCACACCGCCATAGCTTCCTCTCTCCTTTCCCAGGGTATTGAACAGAGGCCTGTAATCTCCATGTTTACCACAGTATACAAGTTTGGAAAGTGGTTTCCAAGTCCTATGCCCCAGTTGTATTATTGTCTCTTTCAGTGCCTGACTACCACTATTTTAAATCTTTATATATTTACTCAAAATGAGTGAGATAAGCTTAGGAACATGTGAGTGTCACACCCAATGAGTGAGACTTGAAATGTCTGGACCTATAGTAACAGTTATAAGCTAAAATTATTTTAGAAAGGACATGTTCATGATAGGATGTGAAATGCTGGCCATTGACTTGAATAGGGCCAGGATTTCACCCAAAAGGCACATGCCAGCAACAGATTTTCTCTGTAAATTTGGATGATTAACTTAATGCTACTGTTGGGCCATACTGTAATAATTTTTGCTCATGCTGAGTAGCATCTCACTCTGAAACAACTCTACATCAGTGGTTCTCAACATAAGCACACAGCTGCAGCCCATGTGATCTCCTCAGGGCCATACAGGTAGTAAATATATTGTGTGGATGTGGCCTACATAACACTTAGAGCTGCATATGGCACTCACAATGGTAAATAGGTTGAGAAACACTGCTCTACATGAGGTGCCATTTACTTCAATGGGACTACTGATGAAATAAGATAACAATCAATTTGAGAAAAGGTATTGCCATGTGGCCCACTGAGACCATAAGGAAAGTAATGGTAACCTGGTGAAGATAACTTTATAGTGGAGGATGCAGAAACTTGTTGAGAATATATTGCACAACAAGTACTCTTGATTGTGTAAGGCCAGGAAGCCAGATTGTTTTCCCCAAACAGACCAATACATAAGGGACTTCCATTCAAATTGCCCCCATCCTGCACAAAGTGGGTAAGTCAGCTGTGTCAGCAATACCGTCTCTGCATCAATGGGGCTACTCAGATGCGTAAAGTTAAACACATGCAGAACTCTTTGCAGGCTCAGGGCCTGCTGCAGGCTGTTATGTATTTAACAATGGTTTACAAAGTCTTGAACAAACTTCTTCAGGTATCATGCTGCTGTGGTCTAGTTGACAGAACATTAGACTTGCCTCAGAACACCTGGCTCTGCCACTATCCTGCTGGGTGATTTTGGCAAGACATTTTGGGCTAGATTTTCAAAGGTGTTTAGGTGTATTAAGGTGCAGATAGGTGCCAAATGGGATTTTCAAAAATGCCTAAACAGATTAACCACATAACTCCCATTGAAAGCAATAACCCCTAATTTGCTTATGTGCTTTTGCCTCAGTTTCCCCAACTGTAAAATGGGAACAACGATTCTTACCTACTTTGTAAAGTACCTGGAGATCTACTGATGGAAAATGGTATATAAGAACTAGGTGGTATTATTTATTATGAACAGAAGGGTAGGATTTGTGGATCTATCCTGTTGCCTTCTGCATTTCCTAAAGATACCTAGGATCACGTATAAAGCCTTAATGTCGTTTTAAATTACACTAAATAAAATAAATTCCCTTTTCTCCCCACAAAATATATATTTTTTAATATCTGAATTCACATAGTTAATTTGAATCATTTTTACCAAAAGGTAATTGGCAATGAGGCAAACTTCTCTGCACTAAAGTCAAGTATATTTCAAGGAATGTAAGGTGGGAGACTGAGTCATGAGTCCACCCAATTTAGGCTTAATCAATTTTCACATTTAGAAATTTTCAAACGGAATTATTGTCACTTATGATTTCTGAATATACACTTATGCCAGATAATAAACAAACAGGTAAAGGCTCAAATTGCCGAGTTCTGGGGCACTAGGAAGCCCTCCTGCACTTTATGGTGTCAGTCTCTAGCATTTCAGTCTCATTCCTTTAGTTTCTGGTTCAGTATTTATCTGACTTCAGCCCCTTTGTCAACTAGATTTTATACCTTTCCATATTCATTAGCTTTCCACCAATCCACATTATTTAACATTACAGATACCCAGTTATCCATGTACGAAACTTTAATAATTTTTTCATTTTCCATTCTGTCTTTATAAATCAGTAACATAACATCAGTATTAAATTAACAATACATAGTCCTTATTTTCTACCATTCAGCAATTTTCCTCATATTTTATATATATGTACATACAGATCATCCTAAATTAATCATTTATATAACCTTTACATTTTATTTAATAGGAACATTATGGGGGTTACCATGCCCTTAATCTCAGCATGTTATTGTCCTTTTCAAACACAGGTTTTTCAGGAGAATTTTGTTCAAAGCTTACCATCACCCCATCAGGTTTGTAAATTATTAAAAGGCCTACTCAGTAATTTTACCCATGGCATTTTTGAAGGGTAATGTTTGTTAGAGTCTTAATAATCAATTGTTCCCCAACAGTAGGCTAACATCTCTGTAGTTGATCTAACTAGAATTACACATCATGTTAAAAATAAAGGTGGGACAGCCACTCATATCTAGTACATTTTTTACACAGATTACAGCCTTACTGATATGTCTTTTCATATACATATTATTACCATTTTATCTTTAATCATAAAATGTTAAGAAATATAATTTTGGAGATGCTAACAAATTAAAGATTTTAGAAATGGTCATAGAAGTAGGGACATACTTAAAACGCCACTGAATTCAGTTTGACAGATTTTTTTGTGTGAGGATAGCATTTAGAATATGCTGAGAAATAGCACACACTCACCCCAAACTGGCAGTTATTCTATTGCTACACACACACACACACATTGCAAAGTTCTTGTATCAGTTTTGAAGCAGTGATGAAATAAACTGCTAGTTTGAAAAAGTCTTCTGTGGAAATTACCCAAACACCTTGGGGGTTATCAGTCCTTGTTAAGAGCTTCCTTCCTCATTAGAAAAAAGGATGCATCCGATGAAGTGAGCTGTAGCTCACGAAAGCTTATGCTCAAATAAATTGGTTAGTCTCTAAGGTGCCACTAGTATTCCTTTTCTTTTTGCGAATACAGACTAACATGGCTGCTACTCTGAAACGTTCCTTATTAGAAGTCTAGAAAAATGAAGCAGGAAATGAAGATGTTTCCAGGGTATTTTATATCCTCTCTTATGTGGATGGAATTTTACTGTCCCAAACAAAGCCTCCAGAACAGTTTGTGGAAAAGTACAGGCACAATAGGCTAAGGCGTCTGCAGGAAGAGCCATCTGGCCAGAATGAGTTTTTTCTATGGCCCATTGTGAGAGTTAATTGCCTTTGATGGGTTATCAACACAAAGCTGTCTGGCTTCTATGTAGATTTTGACCAGGTGGGTGTTACCCCAGGATCAAACACATTTGAAATACTGGTTCACAGTCAGTAGTCATAACTTTAGATACAAAAATGATACATCCATACAAATAGGATAATCATATTTGATAGATTGTAACTTTTCCATTAAGAAAAGGAGTACTTGTGGCACCTTAGAGACTAACCAATTTATTTGAGCATGAGCTTTCGTCACGAAAGCTCATGCTCAAATAAATTGGTTAGTCTCTAAGGTGCCACAAGTACTCCTTTTCTTTTTGCGAATACAGACTAACACGGCTGTTACTCTGAAACTTTTCCATTGATACTTTAAATGACATACTTTGTATAACATTTGTTGCAGTTGTGTTAGTGGTATATTTCAATCATAGGGCATCACAGATGGCATGGGGAAGGGGTGGGTTTCCATGTTCACAACAAGGCGGGAGGTTACAAACTATGACAATTGGAATAGAGATTTCAAAATCAGAGAGAAATACCTTTAAAGTCTTATTGAAACAAATAACAAAATGCTTCTTCATTGGACAGCTCCCTTTAAAAATCTCCTTACAATTACTCCAAAATGAAGTATTTTTCCAATGTGTGAGACATGGCAGGTCTACAGAAATCCTCAAACAGTCCCTCTGGTATACACAAAAAGGACTTGTGAGAGCTATTATCAGATTTCACCACCAATACAATAAATAATCTTGTCAACAGCACTGCTTGTGACATGGTGTATGTAAGTTTTTATGTATACATACAATCATGTATTTAAAAACTGTGGTATCAAAACATTTAACAAACATTGAATAATTAAGCTTCTGAAGAGTCCTTTGAGGTATAAAAATGTATTAGATAGCTACGGGGCTGCTTCACTCACGACTGAAACCCAGCAGCTCTTTAATGATAAAATAGTTCAAGACAGAAAATGAAGAATATTGTATTAAAATTTAAATTGTAACGGGAAATGGGCTGATACATTGGACTGCAGTGTGTCACAATTCCGAAGGTTCCATGATAGCTGAGAAGGTATTTGTTATTCCTTGACAGTTGGGAATGACAGTTGACATTCCATGACACTTGCAAGACAGTTGCAGCTCTGTAACAGATGAAGATGATGTTTGGAAATAACAGTTGTGGTTCTGTTGGCAGTTGGGAATGAGAGTTTCATGACCACTGTGGTTTTATGGGAGATGGAAAAGATAGTTATGTTCTGTTACAGCAGGGAATGACATCTAGGTGCTCATGACAAATGTGAATTGTTAAGTAAATAGGAGTCAACAAACCAAACTCAACAGCCAGTGAATTCAGTCTCTTTCTGCATGTGGAATATCTGTGAGTTGATCAGAATTTCCTTGAATGTGTTTATTATTTTTTGGGTACAATTCCCAGCTCTACCACAAAGTTTCTGCATGACACTGGGCAGGTCACTTAATATCCTCCAGCCACAGTTCTCTACTGCTAAAATGCGAATAATACTTCCTTCTTTCATCCTTTGTCTCAGGGCTTAAATTCCCAATGATTATTTCCCGGAACCTTCCCCATTTGGGGCTTTAGCCTGCAGGGGGGGTGCCAGGGCTCAGAGCTTCAGGCCTCACAGCACGCACCAGGGCTGAAGCTCTGAGCCCCGGTGCCTCCCACAGTGCTGAAGCCCTGAGCCCTAGCTTCCTTCCATGGGCTTGAAAATATTTACCAGAGCTCTGCTCCGGTGGGCTCCGACTGAATGTAAACCCTGCTTTGTCTGCGTTGTCTATTTAGCCTACAGGTGAGTCGCATCATATGCACATTTAACTTACACAAATTCAACTATACACGCTCAGTAAAAAAAAAAAGAAAAATACCAAGATACCTGTAAATAGTGTGGGCAATTCCGCCCACCATTCCACTCAATGAGCGTATGCCCCGGAGTAAGCGTTGTTGCCAGCACCCAGTGCCGAGAGGCTGAACAACAGCTAGAGTTGGTTTGTTACCCGGTGTGCTGCACCCAATAATCACAACGGGGTGGAGAAGCAGAAAAGTTTATTTGCAGCTGCAAAAAGGTACAGGGAGAATAAAATCTCAAATCCTGCACACAGAGCAGGAAGTTACACAGGCTTTTATACATCCTTTTTCCCAGCATACTTATCCAATAGCAAGCTGCCCCAAGTATCCATATAGCCAGCCAATCCAGTTCCCAGCTAGTTTCCTGATTCTCTGTATCATTTGTTAAACTATACATAAAGCTGCTTTATTCAGCATTGTTCTTCCATATCTCCTCTGTTTGGCCTTGCTTAGTTTCAGGCAGTCTGACTCTGCAACATACTGTTGCAGATTCTCAGCATAACTGCTGTGTGTGCCTCCAGGCGGGGGGGCCAAGGACACTTGGGCCTAGTATGCAGAGCTGCTGCGAGTGCCTCCAGGCAGGAGGGGGGCCAAGGACACCTGGGCCTAGTGCGAGTGGGCTTTATCGACACTCGTGGTCTTCCATCCCCTCGAGTTACCTAGTGGCCATGCCCCAGTGTCCCCAACAGCGTGAGATGGGAGACATGAATCTGCTGTTCCCTCAGTTGGTCTCAGTTCCCGCGTGCCTCTCATAGTGTGAGCATCTCGCCATGCTGAGTGTGATTCTACTGTTTAAAGATATGTATTTTTCGTACAACATGGCCCCTAAATGTAAGCCAACTACTTCATCTAGTGCTCAACCGAAGAATCAGCGATCTGTTCCAATGCTGGAGGAAATACTGGCTGTGTTGGACTTATTGAGAGATGGTATGTCGGTCTACAATGTGGCGCATAAATATGGCCACAACAAATCTAGCATCTGTGCCATCAAGATTCGAGAGAGAGAAATTCATCAAGCTGTGGCATCAAGTGCTCCAATAACTGCTAAGGTGACGAGCCAGGAGCGTGATAAGACTTTAGTGAAGACTGAAAAGGCATTAAACTTATGGCTGGAAGACATGAACTGTAATCGTGTGCCTATCGATGGCAACACATTGCGAGAAAAGGCTCTTAGCCTCTACGCGCTGTTCAAACCTCCTGCCGAAGAGGGACAGCCTTCTGATGAGAAGGAATTCAAAGCCGGCCAAGGTTGGCTTAACAGTTTTAGGAACTGCTTCAACCTCAAAAACGTGCAGACTACTGGTGAAGCTGCATCTGCCAATGAAGAGGCAGCAAAAGCCTACCCCGAACAATTAAAGAAAATCATAGAAGAAAAGGGCTATCTTCCAGAACCAGTTTTTAATGCTGAAAATTCTGGAAAAAAACGCACAACCGCACTTACATTTTGAAATTAGAAAGACAAGCCCCTGGCTTCAAAGCAGCTAAAGACCATGTGACTGTGTTGTTTTGTGGCAATGCAGCTGGGCATTTAAACACCGGGCTTGCTCTACAGGGCTGCAAAACCCCATGCCCTAAAAGGTAAGAACAAAAATCTCCTGTGTTCTGGCAATCAAATAAAAAGGCTTGGGTGACAGCAGCATTATTTCTGGATTGGTTCCACAAGTGTTTCATTCCGTAGGTCAAGCAGTACCTCAAAGAGAAAGGACTTGACTTTAAAGTGTTGCTGATCGTAGACAATGCTCCTGGCCACCCTGCAGAACTCCAGTTTGTGCATCATGATGTTGAAGTCGTCTTTCTCCCCCCACAATAACACCTCCATCCTCCAACCTCTCGACCAAGGCGTGATTCGCTGTTTCAAGGCCATGTACATGAGGCTTATGTTCTCATGGATACATAGCGCTATGGATGCTGATCCCAATCTTAATGTGATGGAGTGTTGGAAGTCCTTCAATACTGCCAATTGCATCACTTATATTAAACAGGCAATGGATGCAATCAAGCCTGAAACAGTCAATGCATGTTGGCAAAACCTATGGAAAGAATGTGTGAATGATTTTAAGGATTTCCCGACCATTGACAAAGAAGTGAAATGCATTGTTCAGGTGGCCAGGCAAATGGGTGGCGATGGGATTGTCGACATCCTTGAGGAAGAAATTGAAGAATTAATTGAAAGCCACAGAGAAACATTGACTAACGAAGAGTTAGAGGAACTGATAATCGTCTACAGAAGACGAAGATGATGACGACAAACAGGAAGAGCCAGCAAGTTGGAATCTTCATAAATTTGCTGAAGTGTTCCAAGCAGCGAAACACTTGAATGATTTAATTTCTAAATAAAATCACACGTAGTATTACAGATGATTTGACACCTTATCAAGAAATGTTTGAACAGCTCAAGAGACAACAGTGACAGTTGCCGATGACCATGTTTTTCAAGGAAAACAACCAGCAGCAGATAAGCCTACGCAATCAACTTCTCGAGCTGAACCAGAGCCAACCACTTCATCTACGACTCGTTCTCTGTCACTCAAGTTCTCTGTCACCTCCGTCTCCTGGATCGACATCAAGCCCTGATGACCCCCTGTAATTACCCCCCTGTAATTAAAAATACAGTACTGTAAAATTATATTTGTCATATGTACTCTTTATTATATACTGTACATTACTGTATACATTATACATTTATACATATTACTGTACAGGGTTGTATACACAAAACCATGTACAATATACTGTATGGGAGATTTAAGGGATTTTCAAGGGTAATTTTGACTAAATGTGATTTTCGCCTTACGCGCTGACTTTAGAACCTAACCCCCACGTAAGATGTGAGTCCACTGTATAAGCTCTCTGAGGAAGGCACTAATAGGATTTGTCTACGTGAAAAGTTATACCAGTATATTTATATCTTTATAGTTAAACTGCTATAGGTATAACTCCTCTTATGGACACTCTTAGTATAGAATAAGTGGCCTTTTCTGGTTTAACTTGCTTTCAAAGCCACCTAACCTAAATCAGTAAAAGGCACTCATTCCAGAATAAACATGTCCACACAGGGAGCTACACTAGCATAACTATTGGTTTAAATTCACACCTTACTGTCTGCATACTCCTATAACTTCCCAGGTAGACAAGCCCATTACTGCGTGCATGAACAATGCCTAATCCAGTGGGGCCCCAAGATGGACTACCACATCCAGGCACTACTGTAACATAAGTAATCAGAAATGAAAAATTTCAACTTGGTGAAATGGTTTTCACTCTATGAATTGACACTCGATCACTATTGATTACTTTGAGTGATCGGGCAAGTCATGTGGTGTTGGGTCTGCTCCAGGCACTTCTGGCACGAATACTTGGTGCATGAAAATGTTAAATTCCATGGACGCACACTTTGAAATTAATTTCCTAACAGTGTATATGCCTTTAAGAATGCCTTGGGGACACATTCGCAGAAAGAACCCCAGAATGAGGGGGAGAAGCAGCATGAGTGAAACAAATTAATGAAACTATGAGCGAGACTCCAAGAAAATACTGAGCTGTGCATGACAGTTGTGATCCTCAGCCAGTTACCAATGGCAGATAGGGATCGGTGCAGTTGGAGGGTCTCAGGAAGTTGGGCTCCTGGAACACTCTGCAGTTGGGTGACAGCTGGTGGAGTTCCTAGCACCTGGGATTCTGGGACACTCTGTGGTTGGGTGACAGGTGTGGGGGGTCCCTGGTAGCAAGGATCCGGGGACACTCTGTGGTTGGGTGACAGCTGTGGGGGGTCCCTGGTAGCAAGGTTCCGGGGACAGTCTGTGGCTGGGTGACAGCTGTGGGGGGTCCCTGGTAGCCACGATCCGGGGACAGTCTGTGGCTGGGTGACAGCTGTGGGGGGTCCCTGGTAGCCAGGATCCGGGGACCCTGCGTTTCCGAGCCAGTTGGGACTCGGGCCCCTTAGACATGGCAGTCCGGGTTCGGGAACTGCGCGGCCATGAGAATTGGGCGAGGGGCCCCCTCCCTGGTGGGCCGCATATCGCGCAAGCGCCCCAGGCCGTTGCCTGTTTCTCGAGCCGGCGGGGCGGTCATACGCGGCGGCTTGGGAGCCTGCAGCTCGGAGTGCGGACGCTTCCGCCTCAGCCGGGACTCGTACGAAGCGCGTGTCGTAACAGCGGCAAACAGGAAACGCCCTGCGATTCCCTTACAAGGGCATCACCATCTCCCTCTCCCCTGCCCCGCCCCGCACGGTGGAATGCGGTGAGCGCACCGGACTGCACCATCACATCTCGAGGGCGGGGGGGTGTAGTCCGAACCAACTCTCTCGGGCGGGCGTCGGGAGCAGCAGGCTCACTGCGGAGCAGCCGCACTTTCCTCCCCGGTATCTGCGCTGCGGTGGCGCCCGGGGCCTGACTGGCGCGTTCTCCCCGCCGATGGTGTAGCCCGGGTCCCTTCTTCCCCCCCCCTTGCTGGCCGGGCGGTGGTTCGGTCTAGATCGCGCCCTCCGGAAGTACCAAGGCAGCTGGAGCAGCCGCCGCTTTCTCCCAGTCCCGTTCCGATCTGAGGCTCTGCTACAGCCGCCGCCAGGTGAGGCCGCGTGGCGCGGGCCGGGGGGAGGGGCTGGGTTCGGGGTCGCCCGGGTCTAGTGTCCAAGTGCTCGCGCTGGGCGGGAGGCCGGCCCGTCCCGGCCGCCCCTGTGGGCATTGGCTGGCAGGGGGCTGTTAGTGAGGGGCAGGGCTGGGTCCCGCTGCCCCAGGCTGGGGGGAGGAAGGGTGGGGGACAGAGTTGCTGCCCCTATGTGGAGTGGCGGTTGGTGGGTGGGTCGCAGCCGGGCTGAGCTGCCCCTCCTGCGCGGGGAGGAGGCTGCCGGGGCTGCCCCGCCCGGTGGGCGTGGATGGGAAGGGCCGCCCCGCTGATGGGCCCGGGCGATGTGTGTCAGGCGGTTCTGAGGCTGGGGCCGGTTTCATTAGAGCAGGGGCCTCAAACGAGCACAAGGGCCACGTGAGGACTGGTCCATTAGCCCAAGGGCTGCACCACTGACCACCACCACCCCCTGCTGCCCTGGCCCCCACTCCACCCCTTCTGTGAGGCCCTACCCTGCCTTTTCCCACCCCTTCCCCGAAATCCCCACCCCAGCTCTGCCCCCCTCCCTGCCCCTAGGGGGTGCATGGTATGTTGGGGTTTGGGTCAGGGTGTGGCAGGTGGCTCAGGGCAGGGAGTTGGGATGTAGGAGGTGTGTGGGGTGCAGTAGGGGGCACAGGGTAGGGGTTTGGGGTTTGGCAGGGGGTTGGGGTGCAGGAGGTGTTCGGGGAGCGGGTCCGGCCCGGCGCACACCAGGGGCAGGGCAGGCTGCCTGCCTGCCCCTGCGCCGCTCCAGGAAGCGGCCAGGACCTGGGGGGTGCGGGCCAGAGGAGTCTGTGTTGCCCTGGCCGCTCCTCCAGGTACCTCCCCCAAAGCTCCCATTGCCGGGAACAGGGAGCTGTAGCCAATGGGAGCTTAGGGGGAGGTACCTGGAGGAGCGGCCAGGGCAACACAGACTCCTCTGGCCCGCACCCCCCAGGTCCTGGCCGCTTCCTGGAGCGGCGCAGGGGCAGGCAGACAGAGAGTCTGCCCCTGCCCCCCCCCCCCAGGTAAATGCTGGGGGGGGCAGGGGTGCCGCAGGGGAGCTGGCAGGCTGCAGAAAATAGCCCTGTGGGCTGCGTGTTTGACACCCCTGCACTACAGCCTTTACAGTAGCACCTTGCCCTGGGACTGTGCCTGGGGGCTCTCGGTGCAGCTCAGGGTCATGGCCTTTGGCCAAGGTGGCCAGTGCGCTGGGAGGAAGCGGAACCGTGGGCAGCTCCATAGCTGTAAGGAGTCTGGCAAGAGACGGGTCCGAGCTGGGTAGCGCCCAGGGAAAGGGACTGGTAGGAAACGGCTGCAGAAACCCATGGCAGGGAGCCACCAGCTGGTGTAATGCTGAGCTCTGCAATCGCTCGCACTGTTTGGTGGCTGAGAAATTATCAACTTGTGCTCCGCATCCTCTGTAAACAGGATAGATTTTACCCTGTCCCTGGTATCGTGTGACATGACCCCAGCTACCTTTGGACTTCTCAATATAAGAAATTTAGACAGTTTGGAAACTCAGGAAATAACTTGGGTGGAAAGAGATGCAGACACCTAAACCTTACTACATAAGTTGCCTTAATACATCAGCCTTGCAAATCTTGCTTGGGGTGATTCTTGTTTTCTCTTTTTGGAAGCTGAGTGAAGTAGTTTTTCTCATTTCAGTTATCATGGCACTCAGTGAGTGCGTAGACTTTATGCCTGGGATGATGATTCTCCTATGATATTGCAAGGTTGAAATACTGTGTTTTTCATCAATGGAAAATGTATAAAGATTGCCAGAGTAGCTGACAAAATAGCTAATGGTGAAAATGCAGGATGTGTGCTCAGATTAAGAGCACATGTATTAGTTGATTGTTCTGTAGGTCATATTTTAGCAGTGCATCCTTGATCACAATTCATCTAAAGGAAAAGCTCCAGTATAATGAGATTTTAATTGTGACTTCTACTTTCTAGCATGTGGACAGCCACATTGTCAAACAATCAGAAGAGCTAAATAAGTTTAGAAGAGGTGTGATATGTTTCTGAATAGTCAACACACAAAGTGTCCAGCTATTATCTTGAGCTAAGGCACTTATATGGCCCCCATCACTGTACTGTCTGCGTGCTTCACAATCTTTAACGTATTTATCCTCACAACACTGCTGTGAGGCAGAAAATTACTGTTATCTATTACTATTTGTAAAACGGGGAACTGAGGCACAGAAAGGCTAAATCACTTGCTCAGGGTCACACAGGAAGTCCATGGTGGAACAGGGAATTGAACCTGGTCTTCCAAGCTCTAAACCTAGTGCCCTTACTGCCAGACCATTCTTCTGCTCTAAAATATTTAAACTGGTGTCTTAATTTTTAGACCAATATATGGTCAGATAATCAATCTGTGACCCTCTATGTTGACCTAGGAAATTGAGTCAGATCCTGTTCCCATTGACTTCACATTTTTAATGAGCCATTCTTAAACATACTGGAGGCTGCACAAAATAAATGTGACAAGCATCCGATGAAGTGAGCTGTAGCTCACGAAAGCTTATGCTCAAATAAATTGGTTAGTCTCTAAGGTGCCACAAGTACTCCTTTTCTTTTTGCGAATACAGACTAACACGGCTGTTACTCTGAAACCTGAAATAAAACAAACTGATCTCAATGCGAATACCCACATGAGTAAGAGTTCAGTGAACAAGGCCACTACAACAGGGCCGTTTTGAAAGTTGATCACTGAGAAAGTAATGGGAGAGGATAATATCTTAATTTAGTAGCGTTCCCAAATACTACGGTGATGAGCATATTAAAATATAGCATGCAAACAGAAGGCAGTAACTTTTGGTTACTCCTTGATTCCTACCAGTTCTATAGAAATGAAAAACTTATTCCCAGTCTCCTAAACCAGGGGTGGGCAAACTATGCCCTGGGGGCCACATCCAGCCCGCAGGACCGTCCTGCCCGGCCCTTGAGCTCCTGGCTGGGAAGGCTAGCCCATGGCCCCTACCCTACTGTCCCCACTCCCCTGCAGCCTCAGCTCGTCGTACCGCCAGTGTGATAAGGGGCAGGGGATCCTTGGGGGTAGTCAGGGAGCAGGGGGGCGGTTGGATGGGGTGGAGGTTCTGGCAGGAGGTGTAGTCAGGGGATGGGGAATGGGGGGTTGGATAGGCGTGGGAGCCCCAGGGGGCCTGTCAGGGGGTAGGGGTGTGGATGGGGGTGGGGTCCTGTGGGGCCAGTTAGGGGCAGGGAGTCCCAGGAAGGGGCGGTCAGGGGACAAGGAGGAGTGGGGTTGGATGGGTCAGGGGTTCTGAGGGGGGGCAGTCGGGGGTGGGAAGTGGGAGGGGGTGGATAGGGGGTGGGGACCAGGCTGTTTGGGGAGGCACAGCCAGCCCTTTGTCCAGTTTCGGAACCTCAGTGTGGCCCTCAGGTCAAAAAGTTTGCCCACCCATGTCCTAAACTATCTACAAAAAGAAAAGGAGGATTTGTGGCACCTTAGAGACTAACGAATTTATTAGACCATAAGCTTTCGCGGGCTACAGCTCACTTCATCGGATGCATAGAATGCAACATATAGTAAGATATATAAAATATATACATACAGAGAAGGTGGAAGTTTCCATACAAACTGTAAGAGGCTAATTAGTTAAGATGAGCTATTATCAGCAGGAGAAAATAACTTTTGTAGTGATGATCAAGATGGCCCATTTAGACAGTTGACAAGAAGGTCTGAGGATACTTAACTTAGGGAAATAGATTCAATATGTGTAATGACCCAGCCACTCCCAGTCTCTATTCAAACCCAGGTTAATGGTACCTAGTTTGCATATTAATTCAAGCTCAGCAGTTTCTTGTTGGAGTCTGTTTTTGAAGCTTTTCTGTTGCAAAATTGCCACCCTTAAATCTTTTCCTGAGTGGCCAGAAAGGTTGAAGTGTTCTCCTACCGGTTTTTGAATGTTATGATTCCTGATGTCAGATTTGTGTCCATTTAGATTTTTGCGGAGAGACTGTCCGGTTTGGCCAATGTACATGGCAAAGGGGCATTGCTAGTACATGATGGCATATATCACATTGGTAGATGTGCAGGTGAACGAGCCTGATGGCATGGCTAATGTGATTGGGTCTGTCATAAATATAAAGGGAAGGGTAAACCCCTTTGAAATCCCTCCTGGCCAGGGGAAAGCTCCTCTCACCTGTAAAGGGTTAAGAAGCTAAAGGTAACCTCGCTGGCACCTGACCAAAATGACCAATGAGGAGACAAGATACTTTCAAAAGCTGGGAGGAGGGAGAGAAACAAAGGGTCTGGGTCTGTCTGTAGTCAGTCTTGGCCGGGGACAGAACAGGAATGGAGTCTTAGAACTTTTAGTAAGTAATCTAGCTAGGTATGTGTTAGATTATGATTTCTTTAAATGGCTGAGAAAAGAATTGTGCTGAATAGAATAACTATTTCTGTCTGTGTATCTTTTTTGTAACTTAAGGTTTTGCCTAGAGGGGTTCTCTATGTTTTTGAATCTAATTACCCTGTAAGATATCTACCATCCTGATTTTACAGGGGGGATTTCTTTATTTCTATTTACTTCTATTTTTTATTAAAAGTCTTCTTGTAAAACACTGAATGCTTTTTCATTGTTTTCAGATCCAAGGGTTTGGGTCTGTGGTCACCTATGCAAATTGGTGAGGCTTTTTATCCAACATTTCCCAGGAAAGGGGGAGTGCAAGTGTTGGGAGGATTGTTCATTGTTCTTAAGATCCAAGGGTCTGGGTCTGTAGTCACGTAGGCAAATTGGTGAGGCTTTTTACCAAACCTTGTCCAGGAAGTGGGGTGCAAGGTTTTGGGAAGTATTTTGGGGGGAAGGACGCGTCCAAACAGCTCTTCCCCAGTAACCAGTATTAGTTTGGTGGTGGTAGCGGCCAGTCCAAGGATAACGGGGGTAATATTTTGTACCTTGGGGAAGTTTTGACCTAAGCTGGTAAAGATAAGCTTAGGAGGTTTTTCATGCAGGTCCCCACATCTGTACCCTAGAGTTCAGAGTGGGGGAGGAACCGTGACAGGGTCCTATGATGGTGTCACTTGAATAAATATCTGGACAGAGTTGGCATCGGGCTTTGTTGCAAGGATAGGTTCCTGAATTAGTGTTTTTATTGTGTGATATGTGGTTGCTGGTGAGTATTTGCTTCAGGTTGGGGGGCTGTCTCTCAGCGAGGACTGGCCTGTCTCCCAAGATCTGAGAGCGTGAGGGATCATTTTTCAGGATAGGTTGTAAATCTTTGATGATGCGCTGGAGAGGTTTTAGTTGGGGGCTGAAGGTGATGGCTAGTGGCGTTCTGTTATTTTCTTTGTTTGGCCTGTCCTGTAGCAGGTGACTTCTGGGTACTCTTCTGGCTCTGTCAATCTATTTTTTCACTTCAGCAGGTGGGTATTGTAGTTGTAAGAATGCTTGATAGAGATCTTGTAGGTGTTTGTCCCTGTCTGAGGGATTGGAGCAAATGCGGTTGTATCTTAGAGCTTGGCTGTAGACAATGGATCGTGTGATGTGGTCTGGATGAAAGCTGTATCCACAAAAACAACAAGGATTCTGGTGGCACCTTAAAGACTAACTTAAAGACTAGTTTTATGTGGGCATAAGCTTCCGTGTGTAAAACACCACTTCTTCAGATGCATGGAGTGAAAATTACCAAATTGGTAATACATCTGAAGAAGTGGTGTTTTACCCACAGAAGCTTATGCCCACAAATCTGTTAGTCTTTAAGGTGCCACCAGACTCCTTGTTAACATTTGGAAAGATCATTAAGTGGTCTGCCAAGACCCTCAGCAATTTTCAAGTGGTCTGTGGGGAAAAGAAGTTTGAAAACCACTGCCATATGTGACTGCAAATTCATATTGAATGTACTGTCCACTATCACCTCTAAATCTCCTGTAGCAAATTTCCTGGTTCCTTACTGTCATTGAATCTACTCCCGTCCCTCCACCCATTAAGATATAGAAGATTGTGAAGTAAATTTTTTTCCAAATTGAACTGTATTTGTGGTTTGTGTTTTTTCTCCATGGATTTACCTCTAATCTCTGCAGTAGTCTGTTTTTTCTACATGCACAAAAGAATAGAATTGTAGGAGAGAGATTGGCAAGGAGTCACTTCTTCTGTATGTTTGATTTGGATGGCCCTTTACCTTACAGTATAGTCTCAATTATCAGAGCACAATGAAGAACTTCAGATAATTAAGGGGATTGTCATTATAACAAGCGTTGAGGGCATTACCCTGTTCTGGGTAGCTGTGAATCTGTGTAGGGGTTCAGATTATAAGGATGAGTTGTTGTTGGCTTGCTACCTGAAGTGTGTCCAATTTAAGATTTTAAGTCTTGTGTCTCAAAAGCCGATTGTTAGCTTATTAGCTTAATGGTTTATGCTGAGCTGTGTTACTTCAGAAATAAAATGGATTTCCTGACTTTAAATCTGAAATTTTGTTTTCATTGTACTCTGAACACTTGTTTTAGGGAGATTTGTTTTGTGGGGGGGGGGGTGAGAAAACCTGGATTTGTGCTGGAAATGGCCCAACTTGATTAACATACACATTGTAAGGAGAGTGATCACTTTAGATAAGCTATTATCAGCAGGAGAGTGGGGTGGGAGGAGGTATTTTTTCATGCTTTGTGTGTATATAAAAAGATCTTCTACACTTTCCACAGTATGCATCCGATGAAGTGAGCTGTAGCTCACGAAAGCTTATGCTCAAATAAATTGGTTAGTCTCTAAGGTGCCACAAGTACTCCTGTTCTTTTTGCAAATACAGACTAACACGGCTGTTAGTCTGAAACCTGTTTTGTGAAAGTGTAATGAAGAGCATTGCTGGGTGACTTGCAGTTGAGCTTTGTTGGTTATTTTTAGTTCAGAGCATAGCAGTTTGTTTTTCATATGTCAGAAGAATGTTGTATGTGGAACGTAAGTTTTAAAAGTGGAGAATTAATCAGTGGGTGAAATCAGTAATGCTATTTGTAGATATACTGGGAAGACTATAACCTATGCAGTGGCCTCTTTTTATCATCTGGAGGCTTGGTAAAGCACTCGCTCTCTTGGACATAAAGCAAGGTAAAATACTTTTTAATTGACAAAGAGATGTGATCTTTTAGATTTAACTGGATTCTTAATTGCGTACTTTAATGTTGATTGCTCACCTATTGCAGTTATTTACTGTATTTAGTTAACTTCAGTTCACTTTTAAAATGAACTAAAATTGCACCCTTCCTTTAATTGCTTTTTTTTTATTTTGGATAGACTGACATCTCCCAGATCACTTTATAAGCAATCTGTTTAAGGAGTCACTGAGAGACTATTTTCTGTGACTCATTGATCACCTCTTTTCAGAGGTGCAATTAACTTTTAGAGGTAGCTTGTTTTAAAGATCAGCCTTTGATATTGTAAATTAGCCAAACTGGGATGTTTTGAATGTAAACATAGGCTGGTGGTAATAGCTTCTTGGACTCTTAAATTGCAGGTGTTTAGCCTAAAGCTCATAATCAAGGAGCAAATAAATTTATGGCATGTATCAAAACCCAGTCTGGGTATGATGCAGAATTGTGGCACACTAAGTTAGCACCTTGTAGTTCACTTTTAAGATATCTTAAGTTTTTGTGAGAGATAAGATTATTAAATCCAAATCTGGGTTGATATGGACAGTAATATAGGTTAATGAGATACTGTCATCTTGAAATTATTTTTTTAAATGAGCTGAGTTAAAAATAGCTTTAGGATACACCTACTCTTGAGTTTATCTGCTAATTTTGGTGGCTTTACAATCATTTTGTTCATTGCCAAAATGTTTCTTTACCCTATTGCTGTGTGACGGATGAAACTAACTACATAGGGGCAAACAGGGAAATTGACTATACAGAGAGCTAGCTATGCAATGCCCAAAGTAAATAATCTGGAAAACGGTAGTTACTCTGTTATAATAGGTGTTACAACTAAGTGTAACTTTTTTTTAATTTGACAGATGTTTCTTTAAATATGTAATCTTCTTTACCCACAATTCTTACATTTTAACTAATCAGTAAGGCCCTGATTCTGAGGACAGAGCTGCATGGGCAGGCCTGAAATCAACAGGATACCCTATGGGCACAAAAGTCCACCCATGCAGATCCAGTTGTAGAACTGAGACCTTAGTATTTAAATTTCAATCTAGTGGATCAGTTCCAGTGGTGGTGTTAAACTGGCTTAAAAGGTAAATATTTAAATCACAACTGAATGGATACCATAAACTTTAAAGCTTCACTTCTGTCTGAATTATCTTACTTACTAAGTGTTAGTTGTAACATCTGAGGTTATTCTTTGTTTACTTGCACATTTGAAAATACTTTGTGTAGTCAATTTCACTGTTTCCCCAATTTTATCAGTTTCCCATTTCACACTTGCAATATGGTTGACTTTTTTTAAAGCATATTGTAAATCCACAGACTTGTGTAGTATCTGAAACTACCTTGCTTTTCAATATGCACTAGATTGTATCCCTTCAATGGAGTAATTTCATAGATTAAAATGCACCTATTGATATGCTATATTAGTTCAGACTTCTTGGTTACCTAACAGATTTGTGCAGGAAATGGCCCAACTTGATTATCATGCACATTGTGTAGAGAGTCGTCACTTTGGATGGGCTATCACCAGCAGGAGAGTGAATTTGTGGGGGGGGGGGGTGGAGGGTGAAAAAACCTGGATTTGTGTTGGAAATGGCCCAACTTGATGATCACTTTAGATAAGCTATTACCAGCAGGACAGTGGGGTGGGAGGAGGTATTGTTTCATATTCTCTGTGTGTATATAAAGTCTGCTGCAGTTTCCACGGTATGCATCCGATGAAGTGAGCTGTAGCTCACGAAAGCTCATGCTCAAATAAATTGGTTAGTCTCTAAGGTGCCACAAGTACTCCTTTTCTTTTTGCGAATACAGACTAACAGGGCTGTTACTCTGAAACCTGTCATTGTTTGTTTTGCAACTAAGCCCAGACTCCTCCTCCTCCCCCTCCCCTTCACCCCACCCCCCACAACATACACCAGACCCTGTAGCTGATGATGCTGAAAGGACTTTAACACACACACAACTTTCCTGGGATGCTGTGTTTTTGTTCTCAACTGCCTAAACCAAACAAAAACTTAAGAGTCACTCTATCTCTGGTCTCAGACTGACTGAGTCTTTACGTTCTTCAACTAATATAACAAAGTAAATAACTTCAAAGTAAAAGAGAATCACCTTTTCCAGGTATCTAAGCTTGTGAGCTCCTTGGCCCCACTCAGACAAGGCTATAATTCTAACTGCCAGCTTAGCAAGGCAAATATATGCTGAAGTACAGAGACATGGGTATTGGGGGGCATCTTTTCAAGGACCAGCTTGATGCAGACTGCTGTCAGCCCAGGAGAGTTTTCCTCTGAACCCCAAAGGGCCAGTAGACATAATCACAGTTAAGCTTCTAATAAAAGAAAATACAACAAAAGGTGGATGGTAAATTTGTGGATCGATGTACCTTTTGCACATTATCCAGAATTCAAACTTTTTTTCAAGGAACTGTGATATAGTTTATTATACAACTCTAATTCTTAGACATCTGTTTTAAATTTAATTTCCTATACTTTAGTCACTGTTTTTCTCCCCTAGAATCCAACAGCCATCATGTCTAGTAAAAGAGCAAAGACAAAGACCACTAAGAAGCGCCCTCAGCGTGCAACCTCCAATGTATTTGCAATGTTCGATCAGTCACAGATTCAAGAATTCAAAGAGGCCTTCAACATGATTGATCAGAACAGAGATGGCTTCATCGACAAAGAAGACTTGCATGATATGCTCGCTTCCCTTGGTAATGTTTATTTCTCCAGATGTCTATTTATCCCCCCATCATTGTATTAACTGAGCATTATAAAATGGCTATGTGCCTGTTGCAATCATCACAAGAGCATGGCTGTTAACTTTTTATACATTTTTGAGCTGCTTTATGAAAGGTTTTAGTCTGTTTAAAATTAGCAGATATAATTTGGTGGATGAATAAACATATTATAATGACTATCAAAAATATGAATACTTTAATTATAGGAAAGAATCCAACTGATGAATACCTAGATGCTATGATGAATGAAGCTCCAGGCCCCATAAACTTCACTATGTTCCTTACAATGTTTGGAGAAAAACTAAATGGCACAGATCCAGAAGATGTAATCAGAAATGCTTTTGCTTGCTTTGATGAAGAAGCAACAGGTAAGTAGGTGAAATATCAATGCTGGGTTATCTGCTTTTGAATCTTTAATAAAAGGATTTCTTTTATTCAGCCATGACTGTAAATATATAATGAATTTAATTAGATCATTTGAGGTTATTATGGGCTTCTAAGGACTTGTCTACATGGTGCCTTTGCGCATGTCTGCAGAGAGATAAATCTCAATGCACACCCCTTTGTTGTGCATTAACTGTCCCATGCAAACTCTGGTGTGTAATAAAGGTCCATTTATGCACATTTAATATAGTGCTGCTGGACTACATTAATGTGGACTAGGGAACTTTTAGTGCACATCAGCAGGTCCATATGAGCCAGTTAGTGCACAACACACTGATGCACGCTAGAATTTACACCCTTGCTGGTAGACAAGCCGTGAATATACCCAGTATACAATTTTCTGATAATCATCACTTAATTTTTTTATTTTATTTTGCAAGTATCAAAAACACTTAATGTAATTTTATCTCTGCGGCAGAAATGGTAAAATATTGGGCGTAAAGACTGTTAAACCCATCCAGTTGCTTAAAATCCATCTATCAGAACCCAAAATACTGAAAAGAGCCATTTAAAAACAAATGTGGTGACTGGGAGCTGTCTTAAAATTATAGGAAATTTAAAAGCTTAGAACAGTAGTTTTTAATTGGTTAATGGAACACCAGTTGCCCACAAAAGACTTGCTGGTGAGCTGCAGAGTTGACTTCCAACACTTGCTGGCTCCTCATTTCCTCCTGTTAAACTGTATTTAAAAGAAAACAAAAAGATGTATAAAATACCTAATTTTTTTATGTAAGAAAAAGTTGTTGCTATAGCAATGTTTATCACCAATAGGAGGGGGAGAAATGGCTCACATATCCTATTGTGGGAGGCTGTAATCCATGCTGTGTCAAAGTTTGGGAACCTCTGAGTAGAATTTGCCATTGAATTGATACTAACATACAAATATATCTGAAATATTAAGATTTCTTCACGTCTTTAGCCTTGACATTTAAGTTAGTCTAGATTCAGCTCCCATTCAATATGAGCTGGATTGTATGCTCAGCAGTTTTAAGTAAAAAATGTTTAAGACAAGTGAGTACAATCAGTGAAAACTTCCATGTAGAAATGTTTGTTTAAGACTGTCTTAAATCTATTTGTTTCAACCAAAATATAAACTTAATGTCTTTCCAGACAGACTATTTTGATGCAATTTGAGGTCAGTTCTTGCCATTGAAGTTCTGGGATTATTGTGTGGAAAAAGCTATGAGAGGTTGTCATGCAGAATGTACCAGATCAGGCTATTCATCCAAGTCTTATGGTGGCCATTACCTTAAGTATCGGAGGGAGCTGGAAGGTGTAGAGGCTCTCATAATCCTGTTGTAGCACTTCAGTGTGACTCTGAAGCATAAGACTTGGATATAATCTTGTCTTGCATAACTAAACACTTTATCTTTGGCAATTAAAATAATCCAGCCCTGTTATTAAATGCAGCCACAGTATTTAACTTTGGCCTCCTGCAGTCTTATATTGACAGCTTTTGTGTCTTGCTTCTCCCTGGAGTTAATGCTTAAATAGGCTTGTAAATATTTATTCTGTCTTTCTTAAGCAATATATGTGTGATGCTTATTTATATACTGATGTGATTACTTAACTCCAAACTACAAATTTTTTCTCTTTGAAGATCCAGTAAGAAAACTCTTTTTGGTTTATCCTGATTCGCTGTACACATTATATTCCAGGGTTCATTCAAGAAGATTATCTGAGAGAGCTGCTGACGACAATGGGAGATAGATTTACAGATGAAGAAGTAGATGAGCTGTACAGAGAGGCACCAATTGACAAAAAGGGAAATTTCAATTACATTGAATTCACGCGTATCCTTAAACATGGAGCAAAAGACAAGGATGATTGAACAAAATATCAGACACCTGCAGCTAGCTCTAGTTTTCACTTGTGTTTATTTTTGAGGGTTTTTTCCTGGTAGAACCTGTTGCATGCATCTACCTTTTTGAAGCTTTTGCCTTTCTCATTATATTTATCTATTCCAGGCCATTCTGGCATATTTGCACCTGTATAATCGGACTGGATGTGGGGGGATGATATTGTAGTGAAAAGAATCTGGGGACAAAGATCAATGAATTTGAAGGCCCAGGAAAAAAGTCTCAATGTTTCTGGTTTAGCTGGATTTTTACATTTTTGTAATAAAAATGTCCTTTTGAAATAAAGATTGCTATATAAATAAAATACCTCAAACTGTTTTGTGAAGTGACATTTTCTTGTTACTAAATGTCTTCATTTTTAAAAGCATATGTACCTAGTCTTTATATCAGGGTGAGACTCAAGATGTTACAGTGAGTTTACAGTTTATAAAACGTTTGCATTAAGTACTGTCTCTTCACACTTAAGTGAGCAGGGATATTCAATTTTATAATATTGTGAAAAATACTGGTACCTAAATGTTAACTCTCACAACTAATGGCTTTAGTCTCTGAAGGGGAGTCTGGCTGGTGTAGGCGTAAGCAGAATGGGTGGGGAAGACTATTGCAGTTGGGCAGCAACCAATTCTTTCTTCCCTGAATTGTGCTGCTGATGTAAACAGCTTTCATGATTTTTGTGTGTGCATGCTGATTAGCCCTTATTTATTTTCCTTTATTACAAGGGTGAGAGCGTTTGGAAAATTGTAACTTGGAGAACAGGAATACAGAAGATAAGACAAGCATGATGCTGATGATTCAAGTAGGAGGGGACATATTTATATTTCCATTGTGCCTACTTGCATCCTCTCCCGCTGCCAATAACTTGTTCTAGACTGAGATGTCTACACTACCACTACTGAATGACTGCATTTTAAAAACGATATATTGTTGCTATACAGGCCCCTTGATTTCATGTACAGCTTCGCAGCATGATCAGAACTCACTTTTTCTTCAGCGACACATTCTTAAACAATTGTGCTAATGTTATGTGATGAATTTTAATTATGACCCTTATCAATTAAGTACATGTGCTGTTGTCATGTTCTAAAAAGTAGGATGCAAATAGTTAATCATTTATTACATTTCTTGCCCGTACACAGCCCCCACCTTCTTGCAGGTCATCTTTCCTTAGCCACCAGTTGGAATGGATTTCAATCTGCTGCCAGTCCCCTACTTCATTAACCTGGTCCCAGGACTGTTTGTGGAATCCCATTGCACTCCCCTTGTATGAGGGTTAGGGGAGTAGGAATGACAGGGTTGTCTCCTTGATGTCAGACATTAGGAACCCCAACACCCTTTTTCAGTTTCTGTAGGAGATGTCTTCATTCTCCTAATCCACTTCCAATTCTGATTTATCTGGGAACCAGACTCCTATTGAATGCTTATGTGCACAGGTCACCTGCCAAGTTGCAATAAAATATTTTTACAACCTAATCTATCCACTGACTCATGCGGCAGCTAAGGGGAACCCGAAAACGCCTATCTACCCAGCCCAACCTGGCACTGAGAGAGAAATTTCTTCCCATTCCCCAAAAAGGGGGACACATGATGCTCACAGCAAGGCCCAAAAACTCTGCTTCTACTCTTAATTCCAGAAGGTGGAAGATTTTTCTTTCCTCTGCAGACTAGTCTCTTGTCTTTCCCACTCCGCTCCTTTTATGCATGGGAGCCAGTACACTTCTGCACCCTTCTGCCTACCTCCTCAAGTCTGTGACGGGTGAAATCCTTAAAGTGTCAATAGGTTTTCTTTCCACTGTTGGCCTCTCATGTCTGAGGCAGGGTGGGACACTTGTGGAGTGTAGAAGTATAGTACTGCCCTCTTACTACTTGCAGGAGCTCTGGACAGAAGTACTTACTCTTCTTGGTATTCCACTTCCTCTAAAGCAGGGGTTCTCAAAAAGGGGGGTTGGGACCCCTCAGGGGGTTGCAAGGTTATTACATTAGGGGTCATGAGCTGTCAGTCTCCACCCCAAATCCTGCTTTGCCTCCAACATTTATAATGGTGTTAAATATATTTTAAAAGTGTTTAATTTTTAGGGGGGGTCACACTCAGAGGCTTCCTATGTGAAAGGGTGACCAGTACAGAAGTTTGAGAACTACTGCTCTAAAGCCTTATTCTTGCTAAGGGTTTTTAAGTGGGGAAGGGGAACGTTTTAAGATGAGCATAGCACTGTGAAATAATGTATGTCCACAGTTGCTGTTTCATATAATGTAGAGATTCCTTTTTCTAATATTGTTGGTGTTTCTAGCATGGCAATTCCTGGAGATGATCTGTTTCTTTTTTGTAAAATACGTAGTTTATTTCCCCTTGTTTTTTCCTACACCCCCCCCCCCCCCCAGATCTTCTGGTTTAACTTGGATTTAAACTTGGAGAGTGGTCAGTTTGGATGAGCTATTACCAGCAGGATAGTGAGTTTGTGTGTGTGTGGTTTTTGGGAGGAGGGGTGAGAGAACCTGGATTTGTGCAGGAAATGGCCCAACTTGATTATCATGCACATTGTGTAGAGAGTTGTCACTTTGGATGGGCTATCACCAGCAGGAGAGTGAATTTGTGTGGGGGGGGTGGAGGGTGAGAAAACCTGGATTTGTGCTGGAAATGGCCCAACTTGATGATCACTTTAGATAAGCTATTACCAGCAGGACAGTGGGGTGGGAGGAGGTATTGTTTCATATTCTCTGTGTGTATATAAAGTCTGCTGCAGTTTCCACGGTATGCATCCGATGAAGTGAGCTGTAGCTCACGAAAGCTCATGCTCAAATAAATTGGTTAGTCTCTAAGGTGCCACAAGTACTCCTTTTCTTTTTGCAAAGACAGACTAACACGGCTGTTACTCTGAAACCTGTAGTTTAAAATAACATTCAACAGTTTTGCCTCAAATTTTTCTGGGTGGTCTTTTTCCCCCTCTATGCTTTAATTAAAACCAGTTATTTCTACATTTCCTAGTGTATTTTTATCCAAGTTGTAACTGGCAGTTTGCCCGTATTCATTGCTTTTCTTGATTGTTCTGGGTTTGGTTTGGTGTTTCCTACCTAGCTGGATAGTCTTTGTCCTTTAACAACAATGTTGCCGTTCCAGACCATCCAGCCAACTCCTCCTCCCCAGTAGCTGGTTTCCAATTGTCCCAGCGCTCCTCTGCGTAGTTGCTATGGCACACCCTGTTGGAATATCAGTAAGACCTCAGTAGCAGCACATTTTTGAAAAGCCATTTGCCAAATATGCAATAAATTCTTTCCTACAACACCCTGATAGGGATGTTGCAGTTAGGGGAAACAATCACTTAGACCTTTAAGAAACAACAGCAGAAAACACATATTTAAAAAGTGTTTTGTAACATTAAAACTAAATAATAAAAAAAACCCAACAACCTTGACTAGGGCATCATCCTTTCACATTTAAACAACTGTCTGGGTGTAAATAAATATATAATGCATATAACTTCACAAACTATAGACTTCATTATGCTTTTGGTTGTTCGTGGATGTGGAGGCTCACCCTAGGGGGGAGGGATAGCTCAGTGGTTTGAGCATTGGCCTGCTACACCCAGGGTTCTGAGTTCAATCCTTGAGGGGGCCATTTAGGGATTTGGGGTAAAAATTGGGGATTGGTCCCGCTTTGAGCAGCGGGTTGGACTAGGTGACCACCTGCGATCCCTTCCAATCCTGATATTCTATGAGAAAAGTGAGTTGAGATCCAGATCTGTTTTCTTCTACATGACTTTTCTCTGCCACATATAATAATGGGTGTCTTTCTTAGCAGTGGGTCTTAAAACTTATCATATGATGGACCTCCCAATATCCAAATCCCTCATACCTTATGTTTGAATTAATAATATTAATTTGGGAGACCATCACACTAATTTAACCATGAATTCCAAAGGCTAAATAGTATTTCGTACAATTGCGCTAAACATGCTCATAGCCTAAAAATAAGCAGTCACTATACCCAATACAGTAACAAAATATTCATAAGCATGTGATCAGTATACTTACAAATAGGCCAGACCTAGGAAAATATCTTATTCTGGTGTGCTCCAGCACGATCGGGTTGGGTCTCTCAAAGAACCTTCAGAGTCATGGTTCTATACTCTTTGCTAACTTCCAAGCTTTAGCAGAAATCCAGTCCAAAGCAACTTATCCTTGCTACTTTCCCTTCTCCAAGGCCTTCCTTTCTTATCTCTTTCCCTTCTTGCTGACCAACAGCTTTTTCATTGCATTTGCGTTCACGTAGGCTTTACTTTTAAGATAATATGGGTGGGAAGATCCCTGGTGGCTCCTTTTAAGACAGATTTTTTTTCTTATTTAAAACCAGCTACAGTCACTGCTAGCAGTCAGAGGCCTTTTTAAAATTTTCCTTATCTCATTAATTATTCTTTGAACCAGACATCCTCCCTACTCCATTCCTTTTGGCCTTAAACATTATTTTCAAGGCCTTCCATCTACTTGCTAGCAATAGCCTTTCTTTACAACACCTATATTTCCTTAACCAAACTTCAGCTAACTCTAATTCTTTAATTTCATATTTATTCTACACCTTAGCTCCTGATATGTTCCATTTGGCAACAAGTAGGTAAGGAGCCTATGGATTTATCTCATTCTATCAACCAAGATTTTGGAAACCACTGCCTTAGAATTAGTATCTGTCAAGGTTCTTTATATCAAACTGAAAAGCACATCATCCACCTCCACCTGGTATGTTTGCCCACTTCATAAAGAGCAGAACTTGTGCTGTAGGTTCTCTTGTGCTGTGATGAATATTCCTCTGATACCATTCTCTATCATGGGTCTTCTTAATATAAAGGCCTGGTAGCCAATGTTCTCATACAACCTGCATTTCGACAAACTGCTGCTCTGAATTTTCTGGAGCCCATTGCAAAACAATGGTTTTGTTGCTTATGCCTTTTATGCCTCCCTTTCTTACAGTATTCATAAAATTTTGTATATACAATCTGTAAGCATGTCATCAGGAAGACATTTGTCACTGATGAGGAACTTCCAGAGATGTTGCTGTACTACTCATGCTTCCCTTCTGAGTTAAAGTTTGTCTAGTACCCACGCTGTAATGAAAGAGACTGACCAGCCTGCAAGCGGGCACAATACCATCCCAAGGCAAGGTTATCAACATAGGCAGCGAAGAGACCATATAAGAGCATCAGATGCATTTGTAGCAAGCTAGCCAGGAATGTCTAAACAGCTGAAGTTGGATTCCTGGGGTCATGAGGATGTCATTACTAATCCACTTCCAAAAATAAAAAATAACTTGTTCAGTCCCTGAAGCAGAGTTTGAAACACTGACAATTTGGGTTTAGCATTGTGTAAGGAGTCAAAAAACTTGGAAGATACCAGCTTAACCTACTTTGAATTCTCCCATAGTGCTCCTATATAATGGTCTACATATTCCACACCAAACTAAGTTTCTGCTGAATGGTTGTGAATGGTTGTGAATGGCAAACTGACACACATTTTATTTAGGAGATTCTTAAATCTGCACTGACATATCCGGTCTCCATGAAGTCCTGTTGAAAAGTGCAATGATTTATTTTATATGACAGATTTACTCTGAGTCTTTACATCTATGAAGGTCAGTCTATTCAAAGAGCCAGTAAAGCTTCATGGAAAAATCTGAAAAGCATTCTGTTTAAAGATAATACTGCTGATAAATATTTCCTGTATTTCTTTCTCTCTGATTATTACTGGGACTATGTGCATGAACACAAGATCTTTGTTCCTTAAGGCTACATCTGCTCCTGCTACTAATTTTGAACTTGAATTAATAATATATTCATACATATAGTGCTTACAACATTAAAATATTAGACAAACATTAAATCCATCATAATACACTATAACAAGTTACCGATGTCATAGAAGTGATAGCATTATTTTGAGGTACTTGTGTTTTGTATATACAGTGAAGGAGGAGGAAATCTGTTTTACTGAAGATCTGAGGACTAGTTTTAGGTTGCTTTCAGATGGCTGGGTTCAGCACCATAAATTAAAAGGAGAAAATGTGACTAACAGGCCAGATCCTCAACACTGAAATCAATGGTGCTATTCCTGTTTACACCTGATTCAGTGTGCCATTCTGGGAGGCTGAAACTGGCCTGCAGCATTCTCTTTTAGTGTTGCCAGAAACCTATGATGAGGTAAATCCAGAGAGGAACACTTCATCAGACACCACATCATTATCCATTTTTATCTTACAACTTTGGTTTCTCTAATGGTAAAAATGGAGCAGTTAAGTGGGAAAGAAAGACAAATATACTAAGTAAAAATACAAAAGCAAATTAACGGTGAGGTAAAGAAACAGCAAGCATAAGAAACGTCTTCCAGTTTGTGAGCTAATCATTTATGAAGTATATGTTTTGTAATATCAACACTATATCACCCCACAAGTGGTGTGATTTTGAAATGGCCCCACCAACCAACAAAGCTTCATGGGCACCATTTCACAATAAATATTGAACAAAATAGTCTAATCTTTATCCTGAAAATCTAAATGAAAACACTACAGTATTTTTTACTTTTTATTGTTTAAACAAACAAACAAAAAAAACATTTCAGTCCTATTGGCTCCAACCAAATTTTTGTTTTCTTGCATGTTGTTTGGATATATAATATCAAATATGTATGAACACTGATTCAAGACACAAGGAGAGGCCATGATCTGCAAACATTCGTGCATGTGCTTAACTTTTACTTCATAATAAAGTTAAGTATGTGCATAAGTGTTTGCAGGATTAGGGCCTAAGTTTCTTCTTTAAGCTACACCTGTCCTTATCAATATACACTTGTTTACTTCTATAAGATTTTTAAGACCACAGATTTTATCCATATTTACCTTTAACACTGGTATGAAAAAGGTGTAATAGGCAAAATATTTGATTGCAAAAAACTGAGGCAGAAAAACAATAAATGGAGTCATGGCTCAACCGGCAGCATAATAAATTATACAAAATAGAAACATTAAAGGATAGAAATTATGGGGAAACCAACTTAAAAGTCATGGGTGGTTTCCATAAGCAAAGTTCCAGAAATAATAGCTAGATTTCAGAAGATGGGTTTTCCGAACTGCACAGTAGCCATCAATGGCCCCCACATCCCTATGCTTTGCTGACAAAAAGGGGTGAGAGACGATGTGAACCAAAAAGATTACTGTTGACTTGTTCTGCAAAGATTAATGGACCACAGAGTAGGTACTCCTGAATACCAATATGGGAAACAATGGAAAGGTTTATGATGCTGGGATGCTGAAATTAAGATTGTACTTGAAGGGGAAAGAAGGGACCTTATTCCCCAGAAACTATATAGTGCTCTACAGTGTGTGAGTGCCAACATTTTCAGTATGTAGAGTTGCTACAACTTAAATAATTTTTACCTAATCAGAGATGTAAATGGACATTTTAGCAATAATTCATTCCGTTTACATTTTTTCCTTTTCTCTAAAAGAGAAGTATTGTATATCAAGACACTGATTTATGAAAAGAATCTTTATCAATCATTCATGGATCATCTTTTCCTGTTTATCCATACAATTAAGTGAGGCTTCCTTTCCTGCCATTACAGCTATCACTTTAATAGGCTGTCATATATAGTCATGAGAAAAGTTTAATAATGCAACTGATGAAAATGAAAGAAGATGCAGGAAATGAGATCTGATAACTAGGTACTGGCGATGTATTTTTCTAAAATAACAATGGTTCAGAATTCATTTTTTTATTATTCCTATTTTCAACATTGTAAACCATCTACAACTTCCTCACACCCAGACTCCTCACACTCTGTGACTTGAATACGTAAAATGTAAATTAATCCAGCCCTCGCGCACATTAGAAAAATTCCAAAAATCCAGAAGCTTTTGGGTCCCAGACTAATAACTTCCCCTGACCACATTTCAGTCCTCAGCCTCAGGAGGGTACTTACATTTGAACCAATCCTACCACTTCTTCAAGGGGCTGCATTAATGGGATCATGAACTCCATAAAGGCAAGTGCAGAAGGGGGGAAATGAATTTGTGCCCTTTTTGTTAGTTACTTTTATGATGTATGAAGCTAGCCTAAAAAGGGGGTTTCTGCTTATTTTTTACTTCAGAAATATTAGGAACATCATCTTGTTTATGCTGCGGATCACTGTTGGGAGACCCAGAGATGTGAACTGGGATCATCCTCAGCACTTAAATTGAAAAGAGGGAGGAAAGGTTGACTCTTTACCAAAGACTTTAACAAAGAGGTCTTATCTTCCATACCAACAAAACAAACAAACAACCCCAAATAACAATAAAAACCACTTGTCCTCTCAGCTAATCAGGTTTCATTATCCTAGTATCTGTGATGTCATAAATCTGCTAGTTCTCTAATCATCCATAAAGACTTCCAGGGTAGAGAAGACCTGAATTTTTAACGTAAAACAAAAAAACAGAAAAACATAATTTTTTTGAGGAAACCTTCATTTAAACAACATATAAAATCAAAAAAAGGTTACAGCCCCACTTTTTTTCTTCTGCAGGTCAATTGTAAATTCTGCTGAACTTCAGTTTTGGCCTCCAACCACTAAAATCTGGCTCCCTTAGTTTTCTATAAGGTTTTCATTTGGCATCACCAGCGAGTGGTCATTTGTCCATGCGCGTCACAGCAAGCACTCCTTTGAGTCACTTCACTCAGGCTGCTGTGCGGAGGGTGTGAGGCTGAGAGCAGGCCAAGGTAGGGTTGCCAGGCATCCGGTTTCCGACCGGAACACGCAGTCAAAAAGGGACCCTAATGACTCCATTAAAAGTCTGGGCCGTTAAAAGTCTGGTCGGTCACCCACCGTGGGGCTATGGCAAGCTCCCTGTCTGCCCTACTTCCATGTGGCTCCTGGGAAGCTGCTGGCATCTCCCTCCAGCTCCTAGGCATAGTGGCTGCCACGGGGGCTCTGCATGCTGCTCCTGCCCAGACTGCCGACTCCACAGCTGCCATTGGCTGGGAACTGCGGCCAATGGGAGCTACAGAGGTGGCGCCTGTGGCCGGGGACAGCGCTTAGAGCGGGGGTTAGCAACCTTTCAGAAGTGGTGTGCCAAGTCTTCATTTATTCACTGTAATTTAAGGTTTCACGTGCCAGTAATACATTTTAACGTTTTAGAAGGTCTCTCTCTATAAGTCTATATTATATAACTAAACTATTGTTGTATGTAAAGTAAATAAGGTTTTTAAAATGTGTAAGAAGTTTCATTTAAAATTAAATTAAAATGCAGATCTTATCAGTTTAATGTGATCCTTGCCCTTGCTTTTCCTTGCTGAGTTTTCCAATGTCTGGCACATATTTGGATACTTTAAGCTGCACACAGGCTTCTGAGTGATCAGTTGTTAACCAGCTCCAAGAGGGACAGAGGACAGATTTCATGTGTGAAAATACCTGTTCACACAGGTATGTGGATCCAAATGCGGAAAGCATTGCAAATGCAATTTTCTTCAAACAGTAAAATTTCACTGGCAGGGACGTCGAGCAGCTCAGAATAGAGGACCCATGATCTCTCTTGGTATCTTCAAGTGCACTCCCACAGATCTCCAAAAACTTTGATGCCCACAATTCTGAGCTTTTTAACTGAATGAGCTGCATTTTGAAATCTTCAACACCCATCCATTGAAATACAGACAAATCCAAGTTGCTTTTGTTGAATTTTTCAGGTTTAATTAGAAAAGAAAGCATTGGGCCAAATTGCTGGAAAGCTTGTAATCTGTCAGAAAATTCCGATTCCAGTTCTTGCATGTACATTCCAATCTCATTGACACTGACAGTGCAACGTGTCTATAGCTCTTTCATGTGTTGGAAGTAGCGGAAAGTCGAAGTTCGAATATCCCGAGAAAAAACTGCTAATTTTACAACAAATGCCTTCCAGGCTTCATACGGATCCAGAACCGTTTGCCCAGCAGCCTGGAGACAGAGGTTGAGTTAGTTTTGGTGAGCGGTGATGCCAGTTAGCAACATGAGCTTACACACCCATTTGTCATCATCCAGTTTGGGGTAGTTTTGTGCTTTCTCCAACAAAAAGGCCTTGATTGCATCAAAACAGTTTACAAAGCACAACAAAACCGTGCCACGACTTAGCCACTGAATGTCGCTGTGAAGTGGAATGTCATTAAAAGCACTGTCCATCTCTTCTAGCAGTGCTTGAAACAGTCCGTGAGTCAAAGCAGATCGACCAACAAGGAAATTCACAATTTGCACCACTGTATTCATCACATTATTAAGCTCTGAATTAGAAATTTTAGCACACAGGTTTTCTTGATGGATGATACAGTCAAATTTAACTGTCGGGTGGCCAATTTGATCTTCAAGTAACTTTACAAATCCCTTCTGTTTTCCGACCATGGAAGGCGCACCATCTGTTGTCACACAATATTTTTCTGATGTCAACTCCTCGTTCTTCAGAATGGTTTACAAAACTTTCCACTATATCTTCCCCCTTTGTTGTGCCATGCAGGGGTTTTAGGCAACAAAGTTCCTCTTGGATTTCATCTGAAGCACAATATCTTGCAACAACTGCCAAACGTGGAAAGTTGTTTATATCCACGCTGTCATCAGCTGCAATGCTAAACACTGCTGTGGATGAATTCAAACTGGAACAGGTACAGAGAAGGGATACTTGGATGATCCGAGGAATGGAAAACCTGTCTTATGAAAGGAGACTCAAGGAGCTTGGCTTGTTTAGCCTAACCAAAAGAAGGTTGAGGGGAGATATGATTGTTCTCTATAAATATCTCAGAGGGATAAATACTGGAGAGGGAGAGGAATTATTTTAGCTCAGTACCAATGTGGACACAAGAACAAATGGATATAAACTGGCCATCGGGAAGTTTAGACTTGAAATTAGATGAAGGTTTCTAACCGTCAGAGGAGTGAAGTTCTGGAATAGCCTTCGAAGGCAGTGGGGGCAAAAGACCTATCTGGCTTCAAGATTAAACTTGATAAGTTTATGGAGGAGATGATATGATGGGATAACATGATTTTGGCAATTAACTGATCTTTAACTATTCATGGTAAATAGACGCAATGGCCTGTGATGGGATATTAGATGTGGTGGGATCTGAGTTACTACAGAGAATTCTTTCCTGGGGCAAAGGTCACTTGCTGGAGGATTCTCTGCCCCTTGAAGTCTTTAAACCATGATTTGAGGACTTCAATAGCTCAGACATAGGTGAGAGGTTTATTGCAGGAATGAGTGGGTGAGATTCTGTGGCCTGCATTGTGCAGGAGGTCAGACTAGATGATCATAATGGTCCCTTCTGACCT
This sequence comes from Lepidochelys kempii, assembly GCF_965140285.1. Classification (NCBI taxonomy): domain Eukaryota; kingdom Metazoa; phylum Chordata; order Testudines; family Cheloniidae; genus Lepidochelys; species Lepidochelys kempii. The sequence continues at coordinate 85,438,779 of NC_136381.1, forward strand.
TAGTATCTATGAGTCTATGAGTCTTTTAATGCAGTCGTCTGCTTTTCATTAATGTTTTCTGCTATTTCGCTTATGCGTCTCTCAACTGTTCTGGCAGAGAGAGGCAGTTCTTTTATTCCAGATACAATCGTATCTTTATTTGGCAAATCATTGAACAATACCTCCAAACTGCTGAGAAAAACTTTTTATATATTCCCAATATATAAACGGCTTTCCGTTTTTTGCAGTGCACCGTGCAATCTTGTAACTTCCTTCTGTAGCTTGATTTTTACTTACACTTGAGCATTTAAAAACATTGCTTTGCTTCTCATATCCTGCCACTGCCTTTTTGATCGATTCAGTCTTGACTGCTTCATCAAGAAAGGTTTTCTCATCCTTTGTTTCAAAATGTCGTTGAACACTTGATGTGCAACAAACACTTTCACAACAGAAAGCACAAACAAAAGAGGTCCTTCTTTTGAATAAATCCAAATGTGTCTGTACAAGAAGGCTGAAATGAACAGACATCTAACTTTGCTTTCTTAGGAGCTGACATTTTGTCAAAGGTACCCCTCAACTCACAGTGGAAAAAAATAATCGCGACAGATGGCAACCACAACGTCAAACATAGTGCGCTGTTCCACATGGCATGGTATAAGCAGCAAATCAGGACTTAAAAATATCCCAGTGCCGCTGGAACAATTTTTAAGGTGGGGGTGCTGCACTGCACCCCCCTTGCCCCTGTCTGCATCCATCACTACCCCAGGCTGGGGACAGCGGGCCACAGCTGGGGGCAGCTGCAGAGCGCCAGGCCGAGGCAAGGAGCAGAGCCCCGGGCCGGTGGCCGGTACCCCAGGCCAGCAGCGGGCTGAGCGGTGCCAGCAGATGGAACCCTAGTTGGCAGCGGGCTGGCGGACGGAACCCCAGGCCGGCAGCAGTGTGCCACTGAAAATCAGCTTGCATGCCAACTTTAGCACGCGTGCCATAGGTTGCTGACCCCTGGCTTAGAGCCACCTGGCCTCGCCTCTGCCTAGGAGCCGGAGGAAGATACTGGCAGCTTCCTGGGAACCACCTGAGGTCAGCACTGCCTAAAGCCTGAATGCCACACTCCCTCCCACACTCTAACCCCCAGCCCTGAGCCCCCTCCTGCACCCCAAACCCTCATCCCCAGCACCACCACAGAGCCTGCAGCCCCATCTGGAGCCCTCACCCCTCCCATACCCCAGCCCGGAGCCCCCTCTAGCACCCTGAACCCATCATTTCTAGCCCCACTCCGGAGCCCGCACCCCCTGCCCGGAGCCTGTACCCACTCCCATACCCTAACCCTCTGCCCAGTCTGGAGCTCCCTCCCACACTCCAATCTCCTTGGCCCCAACCTTCAGCCTGGAGCCCCATCCTGCACCTCAACTCCCCTCATCTTGTCAAAGTCAGATTCAGGACTCACATAATTTGTTAGACCACTCTGTTTATTAGCAAAGCGCCTTGCTAATGCACCCAGATGTGAGCCCCTCTCTGAGGCCCAAGATAACCTATTTATACAGCTAAGCCAAAGCCAATTTAACATAAGAGACAAAAGAAAGCAGAAACTGACAAATATACATACATATCTTATTTGCATACTAACGTTTACCAATCTCCTAGCTCAGTAGGAGCTCTAAGTTAATTAGTTTGAGGACCCATTGTCTCACACTCCTTAATGTTTCTCTTCCTGACAACTATATTTCAACAAACCCTTCAAGTAGCATTTCTTTAATGAATTATAATTTCAATATAATTATTCTACTTTCACAATCTCCAGCCCCACTCCAGAGCCCTCACCCCCTCTCACACCCCAACCCGATGAAAATGAATGACTGAGCAAGGGTGGGGGAGAGCAAGCAATGGAGGGTGGAGAAATGAAGTGAGTGGGGGTGGGGCCTCAGGGAAGGGGTGGGGCCGTGTCAGGGTGTTCAGTTTTCTGCAAATAGAAAGTTGGCAACCCTAGGAAGGATGCTGGTGCAAGCCCCTAGCAGCAGGGCAGCTGGGGCATGCAGCACCCCAGGGTTCTGTGGACAGCCCCCAGTACAGCCTGTGAGGCCTGGCTGTGTTCAGGGTGTGCCCTGGTGTCACCTCACCCACCAGGGCCCCCGGGGGGAGTGGGGCAGCTACAGGGTAGGAAACTACCCCATGTGGGAGCCAACCCATCCCTTGCGCGGCCAACTGTGGTGGGTGTGTTCCTGGGTAGCCAAACGGCTCCCCTACTTTCCTTACAGAGTCAGCTGCTGCCCCTCGCAGTTACAGAGCTGAACTTGAAAATGTGACCTGAGCGCAGCTCATGGGCTCCAAATGGGCAAACAAGAGACCCCCACCATTCCCTTTATTTAAAAAAAAAACAACTCTCATGGTTTTAAGCCAGTCTCCTGGTTTGGCAGGGAGGGCTGACTCATGACAAGACATCGCCGTCATGCATGTAAAAGGTTGCCATAAGGAGGAGTGTGATAAATTGTTCTCCTTAACCACTGAGAACAGGACAAGAATTTATGGGCTTAAATTGCAGCAAGGGAGATTTAGGTTAGACATTAGGAAAAACTTCCTAACTGGAACAAATTGCCTAGGGAGGTTGTGGAATCTCTGTCAGGGGAGGGTTTTAAGAACAGGTTAGACAAACGCCTCTCACTGGTAATCTTAATACTTAAACCTGCCCCAGTGCAGGGGGCGGACTCAATGATTTATAGAGCCCCCTTCTAGGCTTACATTTCTATGATTCTGTTTTAAACAGGTGAGGTTGGCAACAATACCCGCCCTGCAACTGCAGGGGGCGCCAGAGCAAGCGGGGAACCCTCCGTCGCCCCCCTGCGGCAGCTACCGCGCCCGGCAGGGCAGCACAGCTCCGCCCCCTTCCTGCGCGGACTATATGGGGTTGTGCGCAAGCGCGCTATAGGGCGGGGTTACCTGTGTACGAGTCCTCGCTAGCCCCGCCCCGTGGAACGCAGTGAGCGCACAGGACCGCACCATCACATAAGCGGGGGGGGGGGAGTTAAGGTTCGAACCATCTCTGCCGGGCGGGGGTCGTGAGCAGCAGAGTCACTGCAGAGCAGCCGCGCTCCCCTCTCTACAGTGTGCGGCGCGGTTGCGTCCCGGGCCCTTCTGACGCCCTCTCCTCGTTGATGGTTTAGCCCCTGTGTCCCTCGTCGCCCCCCACTGGCCGGGCGGTGGTTCGCTCCGGGACCGTGCTCTCCGGAAGTGTTGGGGCAGTTAGAAGCGCCCCTAGTTTCTGCCAGTTCCGATTGGACCTGAGTCTCTACGGCAGCCGCCAGGTGAGGCCGCGTCGCGCGGCCCCGGTGACAGCGCAGGGCCCGGGCGGGGCGAGGGGTCCCTGCCCCAAGGCTCTGGCGGGCCGCGCCCGGGAGCGGAGAGCAGCTCAGGGCCGGTCTCCGCGCCGCACCCCCGGGCCGGGCCGGGCCGGGCCCCGCCTCGCCCAGGGGAGGCCCACGGGTCCCTCCTTCCGGGGACCAGGCCCTGGCACGCGCTGCTGCCCCGACTGTCGCTGGGAACCGCGGGGCGGGCGTTACCCGGGGCCCTGCGCAAACGTCTCGGGCCGACCCGCCCTGGCTGGCCGCCCACCCCCTGGGGGCCCGGACAGCCCGCAGCGGGGGCCGCTTCCATCCTGGCGCAGTTGCCCCTTCAGCTGCGGCACCGCCGGGAGGGGGCGGAGGGAAATTGCTTGCCAGCCCCCTCAGCGTCTGAGAGACGGGTCAGCGCCCGGGAGCTCCGGCCTGTGCGTGCCGGGAAAGGGACTGGCAGGAAACGGCTGCAGAAAGTCATGGCAGGGAACCCTCCCCCCACAATCCCCATCCCCGCTGGTGCGATGCTGAGCTGTGCAACCGCTCGCACTGCGCCTCGGTTATGTAGCATTTTTCAGTCTGGAAGGATCCGAATAGGCTGCATAAACTGTCTGCCTACCCAGGAGTTTGCTACGCTCGTCACACTGCAGTGCAGCTGTAGGGGAATGTGGTGTGACAAGAGTGAGAGAGCAGTGATGGAAGGGAAATAATGGAATAAAAGAGAGCGGAAAATAGAAGAGGTAAGACAAGGAAAGGAAAAACAAGTATCCCATTCAAAGTGGTGGGTCTAGTCCAGGGGTCGGCAACCTGTGGCACAGGCTGACTATTAGTGGCACTCTGCTGCCAGCCAGGGTCCCAGCCGTCAGCCCCGCTCAGCCCGCTGCTGGCCTGGATGGACAGAACCCCGCGTTGGCAGCGGGCTGAGCGGGCCAGCAACCGGGACCCCGCCTGGCAGGGGCCGGCAGACAGAGCCCCGGGCCAGCAGTGGGCTGAGCCGCTCAGCCTGCTGCTGGTCTGGGGTTCTGGCCGCCGGCCCCTGCCAGCCTGGGTTCCGGCTGCTGGCACCACTCAGCTCACTGCCCATCTGGGGTTCTGTCGGGGGGCCCCCTGTAAATGTAAAATTTATTACTGGCACGCGAAACCTTAAATTAATGAAGACTTGGCACACCACTTCTCAAAGGTTGCCGACCCCTGGTCTAGTCATTGAACTGAAGCACTGATTCCAGAAGAAGTTAATTCAAGCATTAGGAAGTTGTACCACAGGGTGAGATTGTTCAAAGGTAAGGGACAGAATATGGGGCACTTACATGGCTCTTATGTTCTTTGGCATTAGTGGGACATTGGCATACTTTGACCTGCTTCTGAAATGGAACTGTCCTTTTTATTATAGGGTTTAGTGTGCCACTTTATTGATGTAAATACAGCGACCAAACTGAGTGTTGTTTTTTTAGGATCTGACTGGCTTTAAACTTGAGTAATGTATTCATATAGCACCACAAATTACTATTTGCTGTGGAACTGTGGAGTTCAGTTGTTGAGCGTTTTAAGAGGCAGACTACTGATTAGTGCTCTATTTGCTCCACCTAGTCTCAGATAGTGAGTAAAGTGCAGACCACAGACCCACTCCTCATTCAGACTGTGCAAGCACGTGGACCTAGCTATCTTGAGAGCCACTGGGTTTTATAGAGCCATGTGAAAATCCAAGCCAATGTTACATGATGGGGAAGAAGAAATGGGTGTGCATGCAGATATTTACTATTTTTAACTGCTTCCCCTTGTGCCCTTTTGTGCTATCTTTCATTTTAGATATAACCCCTAATTAGACAATGGGAAATTGTCAAACAGCTGGTGCAATGTTTACACTGGTGCTTTACAGCGTTGAAACTTGCTGCGCTCAGGGAGGTGTTTTTTCACACTCCTGAGCGAGAAAGTTGCAGTGCAGTAAAGAGCCACTGTAGACAAGCCCTCACTTTGGGCCTCAAGGTCTGTAGGAGCAGAGCTTCCTTTCTGCAGATCCATATAGCCCCCCAGTTAAACTTCGGAACGCATCTTACTTAAGGCCATGCATGGAAGAGAGAATTCTAAATGAAAATAGCTTGAAAGTGTTTCAGTGGAATTCAGTTTACACTTACCTCTCCCTCCCAAAAATGTGCTTTTTAATAATACTGCAACTTCAAAAAAACTTCCAAATGTTAGATCTGGAACCTGTCAGTTATTGTATCCAGCCAATTCCTTATTTATCCTTAATCTCATCCAGGGGTGAAAGTAATTTAAAGAACTTGCTGGTACTCGGATTCCTGAGGAGGGGGCGGGGGCTTTTAAATCCCCAGGCCCTTTAAATCAGGGGCTAGGGCTGTGGTAGCAGCAGCTGGGAGCCTGGGGCCCTTTAAATCACCCCCTGAGCTCCCAGCTGCAGAGGTGGCTGGGAGTCCTGAGGCTCGGGGGTGATTTAAGGGGCCCGGAGCTCTAGCTGCCACTACCGCAGCAGAGCCTTGGATCCTTTAAATTGCCAACGGAGCCCCGGGGGTCCAGCAGCAGGGCCCGGGGCTCAGGCTGCCGCTGCCCTCAAGGGCCCTTTAAATCGTCCCCGGAGCCCTGTTGCTGGAGCCCTGGGGTAGCAGCGGCGGGGCTCCGGCAGCTATTTAAAGGGCCCGGTGTAGTAGAGGCTGCCGGAGCCTCGCCGCCACTACCCCAGGACTCTGGGAGGCTCCGAGGGCTATTTAAAGGCCCCGGGGCTATCGCTGCCTCTACTGCCCCAGGCTCTTTAAATCACCCCCGGAGCTCTGGGGTAGCAGCAGTGGGGCTACAGCGGCGATTTAAAGGGCCCAGGGTGGTAGCGGCGGCAGGAGCCCTGGGCCCTTTAAATCGCCACCCAGGCCCCGCTGCTGCTACCCCACTGGCAGCAGTTTAAAGGGCCTGGGCCTCCTGCCGCTGCTGGGAGCCCCAAGCCCTTTAAATTGCTGCCTGGGGAAGCCAGTCTGCCCTGGTATGGTGCACTGGCTCTTGCCAGCAGGGGTGGCAGGTTTGTAGAAATTTTGGTGGTGCCCAGACCCTGCCTCTGCCCAAACTCTGCCCCCCCCCCCCAACTCCACCCCCTACCTGCCCAAGGCTCTGGGAGGGAGTTCGGGTTGGGGAGGAGATCTGGGGTGAAGGCCCTGGGCTGGGGCAGGGGATAGGGCTGCAGGCTCTGGGAGGGAGTTTGGGGATGGGAGGGGGTGCAGGGGTGAGAGCTGTGGGGTGTGGCTGGGGATGAGGGGTTTGGGGTGTGGAAGGGGGCTCAGGGCTGAGGCAGAGAGTTAGGGTGCAGGGGGGATGAGGGCTCTGGCTGGGGCTGCAGATGAGGGGTTTGGGGTATTGGGCTAGGGCAGAGGGTTGGGGTGTGGGGGGATGAGGGCTCTGGCTGGGGGTATGGGCTCTGGGGTGGGGCAGGGCTGGGGATGAGCTTGGGTGTAGGTAGGCTGCCCTGGGACTGGAGCCAGAGAGGAGGACTCCCCCAAGCCCTCTCCCCACCGGCAGCAGCGAGCTCTGGGGTAGGGGCCCCCCCTCCGGCAGCACACTCATCCTCACCACTGTCACTGCAGGTGCTCCTAGGGCCCCTCTCAGGTCCAGGAATCTCCCTCGCCTCCCCTGTGGTGGGTGCTGGGGGTGGGGGCCTGCCATCACATGTGCACCTCGTCCCCTACTGCTGCCCCTCACTGTAGCCTCACTGGGAGTGGGGGATGGGGCTGGCCCTTGGCCATCGTGGGGCAGACGCAGTGACTGCAGGCAGTGGGGGCGGCTGTACTAGAGGAGGGTCCCACCGGAAAATGAAAGGGTCTGAGGGGGGAGGGCAGCCTGCCATGCCACTAGTGGATGTGGAGCACTAGGACCCTGCGGCAGCAGTGTATGCAGAGAGGCAGCATGGTGCTGCAGGAGAGAGACAGGCATGCTCTGCTCCGGCACCCAGGGAGGCACCCGGTGGCAGCAAGGGGGAGCCAGGGGACACTCGGGGGAGATGTGAGGGGGCAGCAGGTGGGACCAGGCGGGGAGACCCGGCCCTGAACATTGGTGGAGCCGGGCCTCCGGGCCCTCAATATTGCTGGAGCCATGAGCCCATATAACTCGCCTCTGCTGCTTGCCGGTAAGCCGCACAGGGGCGCCGTACAGGGGCGTAGGGGCTTACTTTCACCTCTGATCTCACTCCACCTTTATTTACCATGCTCATCCAACTTTAACCTTAACGTTTTCAGAGTTTACAAACTCTACTTACTCTAAAACAGGGTTGTTTTCTAACATCAAACCAATTATTCAATTTGTAAAAATATTATTCTATTCCACCAACCTGCCATCATATTAGAAGCCATTGAGCTCCATTATAACTGATGCACCTTGGAAATATATTCCTTCAGTATTGTCATTGTACATTTAATAATCTTGGATATGATACATTCTACAGCATATTTTTATTTCAGAACAAAACGAGAACAGAGTTATGGTTGGGTTTGTGTTGTAAACATATTGAGGTGATGGTGACTTGTGAATGATTATACGGCATTGGGGAACTGCTTAAACTACTTAGCACATCATTTCCAGACTGTACAACTTAAACCAAAAAAACCCCAAAATGTTGACTGCTCTCATAAAGCAAGCTTGATATTTTTTCATTTTCAGACTGAAGTCTTATAATGACTTTTTTTTTTGGTTCGAAGTCTGGCTGTTGTTCTGTTTTCTTGTATTTTTTTCTTCTTTCTCTCCCTTCATTCCTGATGAAGAAAAAGGGTTCTGGTGATGAGGAGTAGGGGAATGGTAAACATTTTTTTTAATCAGCTAGCTATAAACTTTAGCTGTAAATCATCATTACAGCTGTTATGTAAGTTCTAAGTTCGTATTTTACTCAATGTATTTACTTCCCCCTCCCCCCAGAATCCAATAATCAACATGTCTAGCAAAAGGGCAAAGACAAAGACCGCCAAGAAGCGCCCTCAGCGTGCAACCTCCAATGTGTTTGCAATGTTCGATCAGTCACAGATTCAAGAATTCAAAGAGGCCTTCAACATGATTGATCAGAACAGAGATGGCTTCATCGACAAAGAAGACTTGCATGATATGCTCGCTTCCCTTGGTAATGTTCTCCAGTTACAAAATTATTACTTTCTTGTAAACCATTGTCTCAAATAAGTCTAGTAGTATGAATTTGTTAAAACTTCAATATGTGAGAACTGTGTTGTGAAAGATGACTAACTTCTAAATGCATACAGTGCTCTTTAATTTTAAGAAGTGACTTATTTACTTGTAGGTAAGGATCCCACTGATGCATACCTAGATGCCATGATGAATGAGGCTCCAGGCCCCATTAACTTCACTATGTTCCTTACAATGTTTGGAGAAAAACTAAATGGCACAGATCCAGAAGATGTAATCAGAAATGCTTTTGCTTGTTTTGACGAAGAGGCAACAGGTAAGTGGATGAAACACCTCTCTTGGGATTTCTGGTTTTTTCCACTGTTGTTCAAGCCTAACAGTATAATCTAAATTTGTTACATAGGTGAGGATTTGTTTGGCTAACAGGCTCATTTTGGTATCTTGATAAAATGTGGTATGACACAGGGACAGGTGTCCTAACTTTCATGTCCTATCAAGTGATGATAAACTGATATATTAAAGTTAGGGTGAAGATGAAGATTGTCCCCTTGTCTGTTTCTGTAAGAGTATTTGCATACCAGTATTTGTCTCCTACAATGGGACTTCAAGGAAGAACATGTAACTAGGCAATATGCAAACTCCCCAAAATGGAGTATGAGATATAACTGCCTGAGGAGGAGGAATTCAACCAAAGTAGCAGGCTCGATGGGCAAACGTCAATTTCTGTGGCTTTTAAAATGTAACTGAGATGGGAGGTCTTTAGTTTGAAGGTAATTGACTTGGCCCGCTCTCCAGACCCATACATCTACACAGTATCCAAGGCTCTTGTTCAGGCCCTCCTGTTGCATCTTAACTACTGTAATCTCTTCTCTAGTCTTGGTGCCAACCATATTGTCCCCTCTTTAAGTCCACACAAAATGTCACTTTTCCTGGTTTGTCACTCTGACTACATCACCCCGACTGTGAATTTTCTGGTGTCTTGGAAAAAGGTCATTTCTGTTGTTGCAGAATCACAAATCCATGGGACCCAGGTTGAGAGAAATGAGGTGGTCACGCCTCTCAGCTACTTTTTCAAGATTTCTGCTGACTCAGGCAGATGCCATTGTATTGGTTTGCAGTCTCTTCATGTTTCAAAGTTACCTTTGAAACTGCAAGTCTAGAAACTTTTTTTAATGAAAGTTGAGATTCTGGAGTACAATCCAGCAGAAAGGGGTGAATTCAACAGCACTCACTATACTCAGCAAATATAGTCCTATAAGCACTTTGGAAACTGGGGTCAAGCCTTCATTAGCATGTTTTGAAATTACATCAGTTTCATACCTCCGATGTCATTACACATGACCTTATCTCACAATTGTCTGCTGTAGCATTTTTAATCTCATCTGTGGATGTGCAGTCTGAGCCTTTCAAAGTGTATTGTCCCATTTCAAACACCTATTTTGAAACTGTATTTTTAGCACCTTTTGCCTTTTCAAGGGATAACCCCTTCCTGCTGGAGCCTAGATAAACAGCCCTTCTTTGCTAAGGTCTTTTCAGATGTTAATTGACTTCCCTCCCTCCCTAGGGAAATATCTCAATCCTCTTCTAAAAGAGGAAGTCTGTTCCTAGATGAATTATTTTCTCTCCACAGGTGGTCTTTCTGATTCACTATGCTTACAGTTTAGTATGTATGTCAAAAAAGAGAGCATATCATTAAGGACATAAAGAAAATGTTTACTTAGAAGTATTGTTAATGTCATGCTTTCTATCTTTATTATCAATTGGCTTGAAAGGTGCCTCTGGTTCAGTCCTCCTCCCAGCTAGTAACAATCATTATCTGTAAAGGTTTCAGAGTAGCAGCCGTGTTAATCTGTATTCGCAAAAAGAAAAGGAGTACTAGTGGCATCTTGGAGACTAACCACTTTATTTGAGCATAAGCTTTCATGAGCTACAGCTCATAGATCAGTTTTAGTCTCACCTTGAATTGATTCCACAGTCTCCTTTAGCGTTTTGCTCCATTGCCTAATTGTATACTTCATTTTTCTTGATATTTAACACACCTTTCTGCTGAAAGTTGTGCCTATTTTTCTTCATTGACTAAGATATATAAATGTTCTTTAATATTCCTTCATACATTTTTGACCACTGTGTTGTTGCCTTTGACTTGTTTTTTCCTGAGATCTGTACTTTGAACAATGTGTTATTAAGAAACTTATAGTTCTCTTGAACCATTTTCAGCATTTATCAGTTGTCTCCATCCGCATGCATATGTATGTGTTCTGGGTCGACTAACTACTGTTACCTCAGTTCTATGTCAGTGTAACTCCATGTGGTGAATAATGCCAAGAAAGTATACAAAGGAATGGAGTTTTTAGTGGTGTGAAACTAGAGTAATGCAGTTGTGACCCAGGCTGACTTGATATAGCACATCTTCTTCCCCATTTGTTTTTCTGTCTCCATCTGAAAAACATGTCATATCCTTCTATATTGTAGTTGTATACTACTTCTCCATATCTGTCCGAATAGCACCGGGAACCAATCTAGTTGTATGGGTAAAGTTTGTTCCTCTACTCTTAGTTCTCCCCAATATCTGCTTTGTCTCTGACAGTATGCCCCAAGATCCATTCTAAATTAGTTGTTTTGATTCTTTTATTCCATCTGCCTTAGTGAGGCTACTTTATGGTATATAGTCAGTATCTATTTGAGTCCTGTTACCTTCGCAAACTTTTCCTAGTTTGGTAGCGCTGTTCAGGGTTTTAATCCAGTACAGAACTATTCAGATGGAGGAATTAAGATCCATGTAGATGAATTTCACCACCAAAAAGTCCTGCACTCTTGTGACAAATAATCCTTACACCATCTCCTGTCACTCATTTATCTCTAAATATTCTACCAGTTCTGGGATGCTAATCTGTGTAGTCATCTCCTTCAGTTGTTGATCCAGGTCTGTGAAGTGCTATGATCCCATCCTGAGAGCCTCTGGCCCTGTTAATATGGATGTGGATAATTGAAAGGTTCTCTCCTACTGTTCTTAATGTAGAATATTGGTTTAACCTCTTTAACATTGAGACACCATACAAAGGCTTGTCCATCACTCACTGGTTGTCTGTCTTTTTTGGTCCACTCTGCTTGTCTGGCTTTCTGTCCTCCGGTCTTCTCTGATGATCTCCGCTCACTGAGGTTATCTAGTCCCTTTCTAAAGCATCAGTTTCTGCAGAACCTGTTTTTTGACATGCTTGTCCTTAATCGTTGTGGTGTCCATTTGTGGTGTACACCTGTCTTGCATAGTCTAATAGTCCTTCTTGTAGCAGTCTGTCAGCTAGTTTGTTTGTTTGAGTGGTTTGTCTCCAGCTAGAGCTCAATCACTTATACTTTTTCCTTTAACAGGGCAACTACTGTGCATTTGCGGCAATGTAGGTTACTTATCTTGACATCAGGATGTGGCCCATCCTTTGAACTCAGCTGCTGCTGCCATTTTTTCCCCACACTCCACTTCTTTGTACTTTCTAAATTTCTCTGGGATTATTTGTCAACCAATGGCTCTAGTAATATCTATTGATGTTAAGTTAACTTGCTTTTCAGTATCCAAGTCATCTTAACTTCTTGTTTTATCCCTGTGTTAATAATTTCCTTGTGTTCTTCTGCTAATCTCTGTTTATCATAAAATAAGTAGCTTCAGTTGTCCCACCTTCCTCCAACTCCTCATAGCAAGCTTTCCTGCCTCCTGATTTAATTTACTCAGGCTATCTGCAGGTCTCCTCAGTTATAAGCCTCCTCCTGGACATGTGCCATGTATTTTCAGTATCCAAATGAAACTCCCTCTAGCAACAGAACTTGACAGCAATGAAAAAGGCAAATGGCTGCTATTTAGTCAGCAGAGGAAACTACTAGGTGTATTTGTGCATCCACTGTAAGCTAAAGTTAAGAAGAATACAATCCCTTAAAAAAAAATGCAAATTGCACAATAGAGCAGCAGTGTCCTTATTTATTTCTGCCTCAGTTAGCAACGTCTTTGTTCTTCCATTTTAAAATCTCTTTCAAGTGCCTGTACTTCTGTGTACTATATCTCTGTAAAACAGTCCCTCTTTTCATGAATCCTTGTAAATTGTATCAGAACAACTGCCTCTCTGGAATTTGAGAAGATTAGTTTATGGAAGTTTTAATAATGTCATAAAGAGCCATTCTGGTCTCTTGGTGCAAGTACACTCATTTATTGTATGCTATAATAGGCAGATACGTATCTATTGCTGTTGGCGTGACTGTTTATCCTACTGTTGACACATCTTTGCATATGAAGAAGTAAAAAATTTTCTCTATCCTGATTCCTCGTGTATATTGCATTCTAGGGGTCATTCAAGAAGATTACCTGAGAGAGTTGCTGACAACAATGGGAGACAGGTTTACAGATGAAGAAGTAGATGAGCTATACAGAGAGGCACCAATTGACAAAAAGGGCAATTTCAATTACATGGAATTTACACGCATCCTTAAACATGGCGCAAAAGACAAAGATGATTGAACAAAACTGCAGACACCTGCAGATAACTTCTTGTTTTCACTCATGTTTATTTCTCAGGGTTGGTTTTTTTTGTTTTTTGGTTTGCTTTGGTTTTTGTTTTTTTTTGGGGGGGGTGGGTTTGCTGGTAGAACCTGTTGCATGCAGTTTAGCTTCACAGCTTTTGCCTTTCTCCATGAATTTATGAATTTCCGGCCATTATGGCACACTTGCACCTCTGTAATCAAACTGGAAGTGGCAGATTTTATTGTAGTTAAAAGTATTTGGGGATAAAGATCAGTGAATGTGAAGGCCAAGGGAAAAAGACCTATTTCTGGATTTTTACATTTTTATAATAAATATAATTTTGAAATAAAGATTGTTATATAAATAAAATACCTCATTAAACCTGTTCTTGTAAAGAGGCCTTTCTATCAATAGGTGGAAGCCTTTTCCCAATTTGATGGTTATATCAACTTTTGACATTTTAGTTCAGAATTAAAATGCTAAGCAGTGGGTTTACAACTTGTACAACGGTAACCTACAAGTCTTCATTTAAATGTTACCATTCTTGCACTTAAGTTGGGCAGTGACATTACATTTTGTGTAACATGGTGAGGAACCTCCTTTATTTAAAACTCTGGTACAGAGCAAAGGAATGGTTCTAGTCTTAGAAGTCATTTGCTTGGTGTTATGAAAAAATCCTGGAGTTGTGCCCAGTGTTAACTGTACAGCATTTAATATTCTGGTAACTTAGTTTTTTGTGGAATATGTTAGGCTTTTCCAAAGGGAAAATATTCTGTAAATGGAAGATTTTGGCTAGACATGACCAGAACATCGGTTTCATGATCCTTACAACATTTGCAGGAGTGAGCCTTCTGGCAAATCTCAGACCTGTGGTGGTACTAGGTTTCTTTTTAGTTGATGAAAAATGTTTTCTCCTTTTCCTCTCCTCTTGCCATTCTCTCTCAGAATTAAGTGTTTTGGCTTTGGGGCTGGACAGAAAGTGTGAACTTAATCTAATGTTTCTCTCTCTCTCTGTTTTTACAATGTTATTTCTGCCTCTTTGGGGCAACTGGGAACATATACATTTTGCTTTCAGAATGAAAGTTCTTTATTTTGAAAAGAGAGCTTCTGCCCACTTGCAGGGTAGGAAACTTAAAAAAAAATAAATAAAAGGTACAATTATGGAAAAAATATGACATGGGGTTGGATTTATTCATAGCTTTGTATTTGATCCTAGGCCTTCTGTATATTTTAACAGTTTGAGGGGCAAATTTTCTACCCACAAAGATTCTGTTAAAAGTTCCTAGAATTTCAGTACACAGTTCCAGTAAACTTGATTCTTTAATACTTTTCTTTATTTAAAAAAATATATATATAAAAAGTGGGGAGTGGGGTATTTATAACAATTCTTTATCCAAAGCAACTTAATGAAATAATTGGTCTACCATGGCGCTAATGTATGTTTGTTCTTGTGCCACAGTGTAGGGTATATATAATCATTTTATCCATTATTCTGCACACTTAGAGGCCACAACTTATGTATTAGACTGTTGCCTTGGGATTTAGCTGCTTGTTGGCTGCAGTTTGTTGGTACAGCCTGGCCTTTGTGTAGAAGGTTGGATTGTAGCATTCCAATGTTGCTATGTTAGGACAAACAAAGTGCTCTTTTAATATGTTTGCTTGGAAGCTACTATAATATAACTTTTGCTCATGAGCTTTGTGCCTTAAAATTAGGAACCTTGTGTGAAACCTTGCAACTGGATCCCTCCAAATGTGGGGGATTGGTGAGTGGGGGAAATCCAGTATCTGAATCTAGGATGGAAAGTGCTGCCCTTTCTGGCTGGACCAAACTACTGAACTGAACACTCCTCAACTTTTGAGGGAAGGTCCAGGTATGAATTTTGCAATATGTACACAAGTCTTATTTAGATTGTATGCCCTTTTGTTGTAATATGCATAACAGTAATAGCAGATTCAACAAAATATCTCCACCCATCTTTTCCAGATTTCTTAAGGTTCAATTTTACACTCTAGGATACCTATGAGAATGGACGCCCTGCTTTATTTACCAAATTTCCACTTGTTTTACAGTTATTGGTTATACCTCTGGAAGTGAGGTTACAGAACTGACCAGTTGACATTGACTGAGCCTGTTTTGCTGGTTCTAGAAAGGTTGCTGTGGTGAACCAAATTTTGGGAAAAGATCCATAAGATGGAAATATAACTAGTTTTGTTTAGAGGTAAGTTTATGGCATTCTAACTGAACTGTCTTGGGTTCCAAAGCTCAGTGAAAATAAGAATTTTATAATGAAAATTAATATATTTTGAGCTTGGTATTAGCAAAAACAGTAAATATAAAGGTGCTGAATCCTATAAAGCATTCATCCTAGGATGTGTTTTCTTGGTTTCTTTTGCATTTGATACATTAGTATATTGAGACAGAGTAATAGAGAAGCTGCCTACAGTGAGTAGTCTTAAGAAATTTCTACTTGTTTTATAGTTATTGGTTCTGTTGATGTTTCATATAGGAAGCATCTCATAAGCTTTCTACTGGTTTGAAAGTTGACCAGTTTATAGTGCAACTGCTGTCCCACGTTTGCCAAAAAAGGCATAGTGCTAGAATGTTAACTGAGTCCGGTGGCACCTTAAATACTAACAGATTTATTTGGGCATAAGCTTTTGTGGGTAAAATGCAGGTGCAACTGAAGAAGTGGGGTTTTTTGGTTTTTTTTAACCTATGAAAGCTTATGCTCAAACAAATCTGTTAGTCTGTATTCACAAAAACAATGAGGAATCCGGTGGCACTTTAAAGACTAACACGGCTACCCCTCTGATGCTAGAATGTTGTGAACTTACTATGGTGGAAAATGCTGTAATTAAAGGTCTTGACTTTGAGGGTTTTTGACATATTCCCCCACCTGATTCTAGCCTGTGTGTAAGCTTCACAAGTATGGCCACTGATGTAGACTGGCTGCTGTGGCGTTGTTGGGTTTTTTTACTAGCATGTTGTCTAGTTCAGCTAGACTAGGGTTAGACAGTATAGTGGAAAAGATAGCGGTGGCCAGGCTAAACTAACACTCCCTCTCACTCATGGTAATTCATAGAACCCCCCGCAAAGCTGCAACAGAAGGATAATGTCTCAAAAATCACAGTGGGGACTTGTGATTTTAAAGATGTCTAGGCAACGTGATCATGACCTAGACATGGGGATTTGTTTCATTCGTAGAGTAAAGAAAAAATTAAACCAAAATATTTATTAATCTCACATGCTTGAAATTCATACCACACAATTAGTGATTTCCTATGAGACGTCACCTGTAGCATCAGTGTCCCAGCCAACATTTTTATTGACCGTTTCATTTATTAATCCCATTATACAAACAATAGATGAGCCTGTGGAAAAATAATGTTGAATGTTTTATTGTATTAGGAAATAAATGCTGTTTTGAGTGCATTCTTGCAGGCTGAAAAACTCTTCAGTGGCCTTTTAAATATAACTTCAATTGCCAGGGAAATGTCCCAGGGCTCTTCTCTTCTTTTGGAGTGTGACAGCTGCATGGTCATTTTGTTGTTTGTTCTTATTACCTGCATTTGGAAGTAATGCAGGAGAGCTGCTCCTGCTCCAGAACTGTCCCCAGAAGAGCAGGCAGGAGGGGAGATGGAGCAGGAGAGGGAAAAGTAGAAAAGATCTGCAACGTAAAATGTCTCAAAAGAAAGGGAGGGGGAGTGAAGTAATACAAAAAAGCTGAAAGTAATAGTGAATGAGAGAGAGACTCTAGAAAATGGAAAGGATAAAAAGTCTAGGTTAATTCTTTCATAAAAAAAATCTATGAAATTTGGCTATTTTAATGGTGGTGTGGAATCATCTGAATCTTACCATCTGATTCATTACAGAAAGTTCACACTCACTACATACCCTCTTACGGTTTGAATGTTCTAGCACCCTCATTTTCATTTAAAACAAGTATTATTTTTGACTTTGAACAACATTTAAAAACTATCACTAGGTGGCACTACCATTCCCAGTACTAACTTAGCTGTACAATATAGTCATTACCTTACTTGGTGCTGGACAAACACAGAGAGATTTGGAAATTCCTTGGGGCAGAGACCATATACAGCACAACTAACATCAGGATTTCTGGCATGCACTGAAAGTTCGCTCTAAGTTTAGTCTTTAGGGGAGTAGAAAGTGTTGAAGTAATGACACAGTTCACTTGTATGCTGTTATGCAGTGTGTGTATTTGTTATGTTTGCTAAGGGCAAAATTTCTGAAAGGTGTTTAGGGTGCATAATGGGATTTTTTTTAAAGCATCTAAGCTTAATGCTTTTGAAGAATCTCACTAGGTGCTCATGTGCAGGTTTAGGGGCCTAAATACCTTTGAAAAACTTTCCTTATCTATCTGCTCTCATATTTTAAATCTTGAAGCATTCTAGAGATATGGTTAATCTCGGACTAGTAAGGACAAGACCTATACCAGGTGGGAGTACATGATCTCACAGCTGCCTACTGTGGGATTTCTTGAATCTTCCTTTGGAGCATCTGATGCTGTTCCCTGTCTGAGGCAGCCTACTGGACTAGAGGAACAATGGGTATAATACAGGATGGCAGTTCCTATTTCTTGATTAAATGTAATTAAAGTTATTTTAGGTTTGTCATAGCATTTGTGTCACAGACAGTGACTTTTATCGTTGTGATTTTATTAGGGTGGGCTCTGGCCTGACCTCTTCTGTATCACACCCCAGGTTGGAGCAGGTTATTTGGCAGCTCCCAGGCCAGCGTGAGGGTGGCCCTGTCTGCATACTGTGGTGAGAGCCAGCAGGTTGGAGGGGGGAATTAGGATCACCCCATGATGATGTCTGGAAAGGAGATTCCATGCTGAATTTGCATGACTGCATGGGACACCCCCCCTCTCCTCCCACCTTACTTCATTTTATTCACACTCACCCTCACCAAGAATATTTTGTCATCCATTCATGACTTTAAAAGCATTGTTTACCTGCTCGAAAAGTTCAAGACACGTGAGAGATCACATCATTATCAAAATTTAAGGGTAATGATTAGGGTTTTAATTTTTTTTCTTCCTCCGAAACCAGCTTAACAGCCCCATCCTGCAATGCTTATTCAGGCACATTCCTTCCAAAGTCAGTGGGGTCTGCTTAAGGACTACTCTCAAAAGGGGCACTTCAATAATCTGTGTTCATTTCCCATATTTATCTTTACAGTGCCAGTATAATTCCTTCTCATTCCTGCCTTCACCATTCTAGACAGTATCTATTATCCAAAAAAATAAATGGTCAGCTGGCTGAGTTCCAGCCTTTAGTCAATAGTGTATTTATTGACATTCCTACACAGTTTGCCCATCTGTCTCTGTGTGGCACTTGAGATTTGTACTCCGAGATTCTCTTACATAGAGCTGATGCAAGAAGGCTATTATAGCTATCTGCATACTTAAATAATTCTCACAGACTTATTTCACGTTTTCCTTCCCAGCTACTGCAGGGATGAGGGTGATACCGGAACTTAAGTAGAACCAAAGAGAGGTCTTATGAAAAAATTTAAATGTACTGCATATATTTTACCCCCTGGAAAATAAACCAACAGGGTATGAAGGTATTTGCAGTGTCGGTGCTTCTTGATGCATAGTCACTTATTTCACTGAAGACATCAAATTGGTCTGTCACTTATTTAAGTAATTAACTTCAATATAGAAAATTAAATTGATTAAGATTACAAAGTTCTCTGAACAATACTTCTGCCGTCTTGCTGCTTTCATTGCTTTTCTGCCCCGGCATTTTGTATGTAGTCACCCAGAAACCAGGAGACATTTTTTAAATACATGGAGGCCCTTTACAGTACTTTACACAGGGCAGTCTTTTATAGTATCATACAGTGTGCAGAGTTACTCTAGCCACATAATAGCAGCATGAGATACACATTAAAAGCAAAGAAAGAGACGTATCATCCTGGATTCTTTAGTCAAGAGTGGTTTGAACTCCTGAAGTGGGTTATTTCTTTACTGGCAAAGAGAGGAGAGAGATTGAGGATAATTTGCTTTCGTAGTTTTTATACGAGGAATAGTCTGCACTTAGCCCCCGTTATTACCTTGAATCAAGGTGGGTTGACAGCAAAGGCAGTGGGAGCACTCACAGTTCACACATGCAGCTCGCTTTCCGAACTCCAGACTGTAAGATCCTTGGGGCAGTGATTGTGCTAGATGCTACAGACGCAGAGGAAGACAACGGGGCTTTTAGACAGTGCCGTAACAAAAAGAAGACTTAAGGAAGTAACAAGGTATCTGTATTTGAAAAGCTTCAACCAGTCTCTCTCTCAAATCTGTCATGATGCTATTTCCAATCCTGGTGTTCGAATGAGTGAGGGCTTTTGTACACAGGAAAACTATTCTAAATAAGCTGGGGTGTGAAAGTGCGTATGTTCTGAATAGCTGTTCCTCACTTAGTCTGTGTGTGGACACTCCTGTCCAATACTAAGCCTGTGGCTATTTCTATACTACAGGTGCTACAGCTCTGTCAGTAAAGCTGTACTGCTGTAGTGTCTAGAGAGCGGTTCGCAGCCTGCAGGTGGCCCAGGGAGCACACAGCTGTGGCCCAGCTCTGTGCTAAAAAAAATTCAAAATTTGGCACTCGTGCCCTGGTCTGGCAGAAGGCGTAGCTGGCTGAGGGGGGATAGCATCTGGCAGTCTGCAGGAGCACTCCTGTCAGCGGGGGGCTGGTGTGTTGCAGGGGACAGGAGAGTGGGTCTCTGGGCAGTGACAGGGTGGTGGTGCTGGGAACCAGGGGCTTGCAGGGGTGTTGCAGCACCTTCAGGTTTTAGGTGGGGCTCCGCTCCTGGCCCCATGCCTCGGGTCCTGGCTACCAACTCACATTGGGCGCTCTGCTCCTGGCCGGGCGGCGTGGCAGGGACTGGGCTCCCAGCTGCCCAGCCTCATGCCCAGGGCTCTGCTCCTGGCCCTGCTCTGTGGAGGAGTCTTTGGGCAAGGGGCGCTGGGCATAGGGGATTTTAGGAGATTTCGGGGGAGGGGGGAAATGTGATTCTCAATTTGCAGCCCATGTAACACATTGTGAGCTCACAGTGATAAATCACTTGAGAACCACTGGTCTCTAGTATAGACAGTTCCTACATCAACAGAAGGGGTTTTTCCTTCAAAGTAAATAATCCCCTCAACCTGCCACTTGGGGAAGGAAGAATTCTTCCCTCATGCTAGCTGCATCTACACCTGGGGTTAGGTCAGCTAAACTGTGGTGTTCAGGAGTGTGAATTTTTAATGCCCTTAAGTGCCATAGCTATGTCAGTCTAACTTTTAGATGTAGACCAGGCCTAGACTATGGAGGCTGCAGTGGCATAGCTATGTTGGCGTAGCTATGCAAGCATAATCCTGTAGTACAGATTTATGTTCCCACTTCCTGGTAGTCTCCCAGCCTGGATCCAAGTCTTCTGATTTGCATAGTAGCAAATGTGAGCCTACTGAGGTGGCAGTGTGATCTTTGGCAACCAGCTGCAAGTATTCCCCAGGTAACTGCTGCACAGAAGATTGTAATGATGCATGGATGGGTATGAAAAGGCATGCTCGTATGGAGTTATGCTGGGCACAAAGAATGTTAAGTTTTGTTAGGGGCAGGTAAGGACCTGTGTGGCAGTGTATGCACACCCCATACCCCTATGGCCTGGATCAGGGATGCACTGACAACAGTTAGTCTACCAAATTGTCCTGGGCCTCAACAATCCAGCCCAATGGCCTGAGAAAATAGGGTGGCCCATAAGCACAGGGCGGCATGGCCTAGCAGCCCGAGTCTATAGGGCGGCCCTCAAGCGCTGGGAGGCATGGCCTAGCAGCCAGATCTGGGGGCCACCACCAAAGGGGGTGATGGCCAGGGTAGGGGGACTTGGGCTCACTCAAGTCCATTGCGTCCTGACCCGGGGCCCTAACAGTGGCAGAGTGGTCCACTACTGAGGCAGCAAGGAATCCAACTGCAACATACTGACCTTACACAAGTAGATGGTACCACTCACTTCACTTTTGAGTCACTTCAAACCTGGCTTCCTGAAGCAGCAGTCCATATGACATCAAGGTCTCCGGGCTCCTCAGCACAGGTAACTCCCTGGGACTTGGACTCTAGCTGGTCAGCTGTAGGCAACAGGTCTCCGGTCTGGGTCTCTGGCTCCTACAGGCAAGGGCTGTAATGGCTCCTTGGCTGGAGCTTTCACTAAGCATCCTTCCTCCTTAGAGTTGGGCTGCTTTCCTTTATACTAGCATAGCAGTTGGAGCATGCCCAGCACAGTCTGAGGGGTGGGACTTCCTCTGCCCATAGTGTGGATTAACCCTTTCCTGCTTCGTGTGGGGTATGCACACCCTGTCACAATCTGTTATATCCCCAGCTCCCATTGTCATACCCATGAGGGAAGAGTTAAGTTGTGTTGTGCTGGCTCTGCATTTCCTGCTTTTCTAGAGTTCATGGTTTTGAAGTCCCGTGTTCTGGAAGGGTATGAGGAGATGAAGGTAGTGCTGTGCGCCATCCACCTCCATGGTTTTGTTTTTGTCCCTTGGTTTTGAGAAAGTAGTTGAAGTAATGCAGGGGCCATGATTGAAGAACAGCTTTTGGGGCTTCCTGGGCACTCCTCACACCCTGCAACTACCATCTCCTCATGGACTGAATTGGGCCAGGTCATGCTGAGTTAGAAACCTGGTACCTTTTGAGGATGCCATCTTGTTCTCCAGAATCTTAAGGCTAGATCCACAAAAGGATTTAGGTACCTAAATTCAAAATTTAGTCAAAACCACTGCTCAGTTGCCACGTAACCCTCCACTGCTGAAGTCCCCAAAATTTCTGTTGGTGGGCATGTGCAAAGCTACTTAAGTCCTGACACCACCAACCCACTCAGCACCTAGCTCATACCTAAGCCCCAACAGGATCTTCAAACTAGTCCCTCAAACATTCCTCCACCTATCCTGCTTGTGATGCCCAATCTAGTCGGCGTGATTGGGCCCTGTACAAAATGCAGCCACTGACGGAGGAGGAGGAGGAACTGGTGCAGCTTCTCAACACAGTCTCAGCGCCTATGTGTGGACCGTGCAGCATTCCCATGCCCATTCTCAAATCTCCAGCTCAGTTTCTGTACCATATCTTTGCCATTTGCAAAGCCCATTTGCAGCTCCCCGCCCTTGTGGTTGGTGCATAGCACTGAAAACATCTACTCTCAGCTCCCCTTCCCATTCTCAAGGCTGTGTTTCTGTGCCATGCTTTGAGCCTGCCTGATCTTGGCTCTCCAGTCCAAGTTTAGTGCTGTGTGCAATGCACCAAGCCTTCCCACTTGTAGCTCCCCATCCCCATCACAGTCATGCGTGTCTTTAGGATGGTCCAAGATTGCCAGTTCTCAACTCCCAATCCTGGTCTCAATGTTGTCTGTGCCTCCAAAGTAATAAGTCAAAATATGTACAACTGAGCATGCCCATCTTTAGAGCAGCAATTAAGACCTAAAGTTGAGATATGGTGATGAGGAAGAAGGTACGTAGAAAAGAGCAAAGTGAACCTTTTGGGATGCCATAAAGGTGGGGCCAGGGTTGAAAGGAGAAATCATTGCAGGGCAGATAGGTAGAGGCAGAACTACCATGGGAAGTAATAGGGGAATCCTGTATTACTATGGAGGTGATTTAGAAGGATGGAGTAGTGCTCAGTGTTGAAGGCTATATTGAGGTCAAACAGAATGTACAGAGAGAAGAAACTAATCAGTAGAAAGGAAGTTGTTAGCAACATCAGGGAGCGTGGTTTCTGGGCTACAGCCAGATTGCTAAGGGTTGAAATCAGTTTGGAATATACCTGTATTGTTATATGAAAAGTCACTGGAGGAACAAAACAAGGATACTTTCTCAATCCCTTTGCTGTGAAAGGGACAGCGTTGAGATACAGTGGTAAGTACTTAGAATGTCAACCTCAAAAGAATATTCAGTAGAAGGGATTGTAAAGAAGCAACGGTTAAACAGCTAGATAAGGAAAAATAATGATTGATGATGATTGATGATGATGGGAAGACCAGACCAAATGTAAAGACAGCATGCGGGGAGGGAAATTGGAGGGGGGGTGTCCAAGGTCCCGGCTAGTATAAGGAAATTCTGATATGAGTCAGAGAGAGGGGAAGTAGTAATAGAAACTGGTGGGACACAATAGGATGAGGTGTTTGAAGAGGGGGGGAAATTTAGATTGAATAAGGAAGCAAATTCTTTACGTGTGCCTAAAGGTAAAGGCTGGGAGGGAGAAGGTGAATGTGGTGGAGAGATAAGAGTTTATTATTATTTATTATTTGTATTACCATAGTAATGGTATTGAAAAGGGAACAAAGATTGTCAGCAACTTCTGAAATCAATATACAACAGAAATTAGGTTACAGCCGATCAAGAGAGCAAATTAGGCTAGGGTGTCTAATGGGATCAAAGTTTTTGAGAGGACAGTGAGAGAGATGGTAATTTTCTGAGTGGTGAGAGAATGCTCAGATATAACTGAGAAGTGGACAAGGGTGAGATCATTAGCAGCATAGGGAGCTCTCAGCAGGGAATGATCAGTGATGAAATTAAGGGCATGGCCTCAAATAATTTGAATGGGGTGAGAGAGAGTACATACTGAGTGAGACTAAAGAAGCCAAGAATGGAGACACAAGATCGTATCATACTGAGTTTCAATTAGTTGATTTGGTTCATTGAGAGATTTGCCAAACGGTTAAGAGAATTGAGTTATTTTTACTTTGGTGTTTTGCAGCCAGTTTTAGCTGCTTAGCTTTAAAAATCTGACAACCCTTGTTAGGGCAAATGTAGGCAACAGGTTGGCAATCAATCAGACGTTTAAACAGCTAAAGAACAGGAGCACTGCATGAATTACTGGCGTCATCCATTTCAACACTAGAGCATTAATAAGACTGACACACAAGGAACAAATTAAAAATAAAATTAATATTGAACCAAAGCTATATTAAATTGTCAAGTACTGTTTTTCTTTCTCCCTTGGCTTTGCTAATTAACATAATGTGTGTGTGTATAATAACAGCTCTTTCCTTTCTTTCTAATAACCCCTCTTTTCCCCTCCCCCATGTCATTTAGAGACACATCACTGTCCCTTACTCATGGAGTAACCCCTTACTCTGAAAATAGTCCCACTGATTTGAACTCAAATGGTATAACTCACAGGGCAAGGGACTAGTCCACGTGAGGAAGGATGGCAGAATCTAGATCTAAGTGATTAATTTGTTTCTCATGACAAGTAGCTTCTTGGTGGTAGGTTCCTTACATGAATAAGGAAGGAGAGTAGGATATTTAGGACTCAATTATGGTGTCCTGCAGGGGCTTGCTGGAGGCAGGGACTCCTATTCTTGCAGCACAGCTGTGCAGGAGGCAACTATAAAACATCTTCACCCACTCCTAGAGCATAAGATGGGAGGAGGGCTAGCAGCACCACTGCTGCTGAAAATCCTAAAGAGGGATTGTGGCTATGAACCTAGAGAACCAGCTAATTCCTGCAGGTCCATGCTGGGGAGACATTCTTAACAGTGATGCTGCTGCTCAGCAAACCCCCCAGTGCACCTGATGCACCATGGCCTAAACAGAAACAGTACTTCCTCCACTCCTGACAAGCGTTGAAGGATCCCATGCATGTCAGTGGCTCTTATCTGAGACACACTTAAGCCATGTGTACCCTACACAGATTTGTCAACATAAGGCAGCTTACATGGACCTAACTATGGAGGTGTACCCACTGCAATGCTCTTCCTGCCACTTTAACTCTCCTGCTATGCCAACATAATAAAACCACCTCAATGAGAGTCGTAGAGCATAGGGTGATGTAGTTAGAATGACACAGTGTCACTGTAAACACTGTGTTGCCCAAGTTGCCCTAAGTGACCTCTAGGAGGTATTCCCACCATGACCACGGTGGTCACTGTTTTGAACTCTGTTGCCCTGCAGCCAGAAACACAGGTGACCTCTCCTTTGCTGCTAAAGCCTCAGGAAGTGTTGAACTGGGTCTTCCTGTTTGCTCCATGTGAAGACTTCACTCGGCACAGGGGTGGGCAAACTTTTTGGCTCAAGGGCCACATCTGGGTATGGAAATTGTGTGGTGAGCCATGAATGCTCACAAAGTTGGGGGTTGGGGTGTGGGAGGGGGTGATGGTTCTGGCTGGGAGTGTGGGCTCTGAGGTGGGGCCAGAAATGAGGAGTTCAGGGTGCAGGAGGGAACTCTGGGCTGGGGCATGGGGTTGAAGTGTGTGGGCTCTGGCTGGGGGTGCGGGCTCTGGGGTGGGGCTGCGGATGAAGGGTTGGCGGTGCAGGAATCCTAGAATCATAGAATATTAGTGTTGGAAGAGACCTCAGTGTTACTCGAAATTGGGCCAGCTAGTAAGCTGAGGGAGGACTAATGACCCACCAGAGTTTAGCAGAAAGCAGCACATTTATTATATTGATAGCTAAGCTAAAAAGAAGGGGAAGGGGGGGTGTCACACTCACACTCCCATACTCATGCTCCCAGGACAGGCACAACACTGGAGATATCAGGATTCTTCAAGGTAAGTGTATGAAGGCAAGTCTTCCCGAGGCACGATGGAATGCAATGTGGCGAACCACTGGCCAGGCGGTCCGGATGAAGGGCCTTCACGGGAGGTACAAGCTTGTGAGTACTCCTGAGCACATGGCCTCTTCCCATTTTAAGGACCTGCTCTTCATGGCCTACGAACTAGAGATGACTTGGCCATGTCTGGTTGGTCACACTCTACCTCAGGCAGTGTCCATGCATTGGGCGTGTGATCGCTGCCTAATTAGAGTCCCAGACACCTTGTCTACCTGGGAGCTCTTCTGATCTTCCAGCTGTTCAACCAGCCCATTCATCCCACAAGCATTCCAGGAGGGAGTGGGAGGGGGAAAGCCACTTCACAGGTATTCAAAGAGGGAGAGGAGACAAAATGGGGGAAAAGTGTAACAGACCTTTTGAGCATACAGGTTATACATAACACAGTCATACGGATCACTGCTGCTCCTACAACACTCACGAGGTCATCTAGTCCAATCCCCTGCTCAAAGCAGGACCAACACCAACTAAATCATCCCAGCCAGGGCTTTGTCTAGCCAGGCCCTAAAAACCTCTAGGGATGGAGATTCCACCACCTCCCAAGGTAACCCATTCCAGTGCTTCACCCATCCTCCTAGTGAAATAGTGTTTCCTAATATCCAACAATGCAACTTGAGACTATTGCTTCTTGTTCTGTCATTTGCCACCACTGAGAACAGCCTATCTCCATCCTCTTTGGAACCCCCCTTCAAAGCTGCTATCAAATCTCCCCTCACTCTTCTCTGCTGCAGACTAAATAGTCCCAGTTCCGTCAGCGTCTCCTCGTAAGTCATGTGTCCCAGCCCCCTAATCATATTCATTGCTCTCTGCTGGACTTTCTCCAATTTGTCCACATCCCTTCTGTAGTGGGGGGACCAAAACTGGACACCTACTGAGGCAGGTGTGGCCTCACCACTGCCAAATAGAGGGGAATAATCACTTCCCTCGATCTGCTGGCAATGCTCCTACTAATGCAGCCCAATATGCTATTGGCCTTCTTGACGACAAGGGCACACTGCTGACTCATATCCAGCTTCTCGTCCACTGTAATCCCCAGGTCCTTTTCTGCAGAACTGCTGCTTAGCCAGTCGGTCCCCAGCCTGTAGCGGTACATGGGATTCTTCCTTCCTAAGTGCAGGACTCTGCACTTGTCCTTGTTGAACCTCATCAGATTTCATTTGGCCCAATCCTCCAATTTGTCTAGGTCACTCTGGACCCTGACCCTATCCCTACCCTCCAGCGTGTCCACCTTCTCTCCCTCTCTCCCCACCCCCCTTGTAGCCTAGTGTCATCTGCGAACTTGCTGAGGGTGCAATTCATCCCATCATCCAGATCATTAATAAAGATGATGAACAAAACTGGCCCCAGGACTGACCCCTGCGGAACTTCGCTTGATACCAGCTGCTTTCTATCCACCTTATAGTCCATTCATCCAAATCGTACTTCTTTAACTTGCTGGCAAGAATACTATGGGAGACCGTATCAAAAGCTTTGCTAAAGTCAAGATATATCACATCCACCACTTTCCCCATATCCACAAAGCCAGTTATCTCATCATAGAAGGCAATCAGGTTGGTCAGGCATGACTTGCCCTCGGTGAATCCACGTTGACTGTTCCTGATCACCTTCCTCTCCCCCAAGTGCTTCAAAAGGGATTCCTTGAGAACCTGCTCCATGATTTTGCTGGGGACTGAAGTGAAGCTGACAAGTCTGTAGTTCCCCATGTTCTCTTTCTTCCCTTTTTTAAATATGGGCAGTATATTTGCCTTTTTCCAATCATCTCGGACCTCCCCGATCGCCACGAATTTTCAAAGATAATGGTCAATGGCTCTGCAATCACATCAGCCAACTCTGTCAGCACCCTTGGATGCATTAGATCTGGACCCATGGACTTGTGCATGTCCAGCTTTTCTAAATAGTCCTTAACATGTTCTTTCACCACTGAGGGCTGCTCATCTCCTCCCCATACTGTGTTGCCCAGTGCAGCAGTCTGGGAGCTGACCTTGTCTATGAAGACTGAGGCAAAAAAAGCATTGAGTACATTAGCTTTTTTCACATCCTCTGTCACTATGTTGCCTCCCCCATTCAGTAAGGGTCCCACACTTTCCCTGACCACCTTCTTGTTGCTAACATACCTGTAGTGGAGGGTGCTCTGGGCTGGGACCAAGGGGTTCAGAGGGTAGGAGGGGATGAGAGGATTGGGGTGCAGGCTCCAGATGGCGCGTACCTCAAGCAGCTCCTGGAAACAGCAGCATGTCCCCCTCTCTGTCTCCTATGCAGAGGTACGGCCAGACGGCACTGCATAGTGCCCCAACCACAGGTGCTGCCCCTGCAGCTCTCATTGGCCATGGTTCCCAGCCAATGGGAGGTGCGGAGGCAGCGCTTGGGGCAGGAGCAGTGTGTGAAGCCCCCTGGTTGCCCCTACATGTAGGAGCCGGAGGGGGGACATGCCACTGCTTCTGGGAGCTGCGCAGAGTCACAGCACGTGCAGAGCGGGGCAAGTCCCCGACCCCGCTCTCCGGCTGGAGCTTGAGGGCTGGATTAAAACATCTGAAGGGCTGGATGTGTCCCCCGGGCCGTAGTTTGCCCACCCCTGACTTAGCAGCTGCTCAGCTGAGCATGTTGGCTCCTAAATGTAGTCCACAGGAAGTGGCGGATCTACTGGGTCTGTGGGAAGAGGAGGCTGTGCATGGAGGAGAAGGGCCACACAGAGACACGCAGCTCTGCTGTGCAAAAATCAGAGCTGCAGCAGGCATAGCAAAAGGCAAGGGAGGCAAATAGTCACCTCTGCTGCGGAGCCGCAGACTTGCCACTTCTACGAAGAGGGAACTGGGGTCAGGATGGTGATGAATAGTCATTTTCTCCCACCCCCCGTTGGGCTCCTCTTGCAGCCTTGTGTTCATAATGCACAGCACAAGACTGAACAGCAGTGCAGGATCCATGCTTTCTGACACAGATGGCTGGCTTGCAGGTTACCAGGGCAGTTGAAAAGCAGCTGGACACCAAGTAGGATGCCCATGGAGTGATGGAATTGAGAGTCGTGATGCTGAACCTGCCCCCAGGAGGCATTGCAAACCCTTCCCAAAACACCCTGCGGCCAGCTGCACAGTGGGATAGCTACCCACCGTGCACTGCTCTCTGTGTCAACGCAAGAGCTGCTACTGTGGATGCACTCTGCTGACACAAGGAGCACAGTGTGGACATGCAACAGCAGTGGCTGTCCGTTGGTGTAACGTAAGTCGACTTAATTTCATAGTGTAGACAGATCCTCAGTGCTACTCAATTTAAGGGTTTAAGGACAGGCTCTAACAAATTAATGCTGACAACATCCGTCAGAGGTAAATAGGTAGGTAGGTATTATCCCCATTGTACACGTGGGGAAACAAAATAGAAAGCTGCAGAATGATTCCATGAGGAGCTGCGATTAGAATTCAGCAGTTCCTGGCTCCATGGCCCAGGTAGCGACAGCTAGTAAATGGCACACTGTTTCTGGGTAGAAAGGAGAATGGTTGATTTACACAGAAATATCTTTGGAGAGAACAGTGGAAGGACAGGCTCGATGATTAATGTGGTTTTGATCAGATATTACAGTTTGAAAGTTTGCCTGAATGGAGCAGTAGCAGTGAAATAGTTTCTGTATTTAAACTCCCTAAAATTTAAAATAACCTTGTCCGCTTACACAAAGAATAAAATGACATTTCAGTATTAGTCCATTCATCTCCTAAACCTCCTCTCTCTTCTAAAACTTCTCACTCGAATATTAAGACTCATGTCTGAAAAGAAACTTCATCAATCACTTACTCCCATTTATTCACACTATTAAGCCAATATCTTTTTCTTTTGTCATTACAGCCATCCCTTTAGCAACAGATAAAAGGAACCTTAAAGATTAAATTGATGAAAGAGAAGTGAGGCGCAGGAACTGAGATGGGAAAAGTTATTTTTGCATGTAATTATGCTACAGTCCTATTACTACAGTACGTTCTGTGACAAAATTCATGGGTAGTGAATGCTGTATAGTTAAGGTTAGTTACAGACATCTCTTATAACTCCTGCTTTCATATGACTTTTTCAAAAATTCTGCTTTTAGGCAGAAGCATTCTGTGTTTGGTGTTTGCCCAAAAGAGAAATCTTTTTCCCTTTTACCTAAAAACTCTTTTCTTACAGATCTTAGGTATTTAATTTTTTTAGCTATGGACTTTTGTGGCCACATAGGACAAAATTTGTGCTAAGTGTAGAATGATGATATTACCTACCTGATTATGGACTGCTGTAAACTAGAGAGAGGGCTGAACAAAAAAGTGGATCCAAACTCTGGATCTGGGTTCAGATCCAGCTTCATAGCTTGAACCTCTCCCTCTTAAAGGGGTCTCAGCTGAACACCCCAAAATGTGGAAAAACTAGGGTGACCAGATTGCAAGTGTGAAAAATCGGGATGGGGGGGACGGTAAATAGGCACCTATATTAAGGCACTTAAGAAAAAGCCCCCAATATCAGGATTGTTCCTATAAAATTGGGATGTCTGGTCACCCTAGAAAAATGTGGATTCAGATGTGGAGTTTGAAAATTACTCCAAATTCAAAAGTGTTCAGATACAAGATTTTGGTTCTGCTCATTGGAGAGATATGTGGACAGATTCTCCCCATGTCTCTGGACTGGGGCAATGCATAGTTGACTGAAAGCCACCTTTGTGCACCCTGTCAAGGTTCCTTCCCCACTCTGAACTCTAGGGTACAGATGTGGGGACCTACATGAAAAAACCCCTAAGCTTATTTTTACCAGCTTAGGTTAAAACTTCCCCAAGGTACAAACTATTTTACCTTTTGTCCCTGGACTTTATTGCTGCCACCACCACGCGTCTAACAAATATATAACAGGGAAAGAGCCCGCTTGGAAATGTCTTTCCCCCCAAGCCCTACACCCCCTTTCCTGGGGAAGGCTTGATAAAAATCCTCACCAATTTGCATAGGTGAACACAGACCCAAACCCTTGGATCTTAAGAACAATGAAAAAGCAATCAGATTCTTAAAAGAAGAATTTTAATTACAGAAAAAGTAAAAGAATCAGCTCTGTAAAATCAGGATGGTAAATAACTTACAGGGTAATCAGATTCAAATCATAGAGAATCCCTCTAGGCAAAACCTTAAGTTACAAAAAGACACAAAAACAGGAATATACATTCCATTCAGCACAACTTATTTTATCAGCCATTTAAACAAAACAGAATCTAACACATATCTAACTAGATTGCTTATTAGCCCTTTACAGGAGTTCTGACCTGCATTCCTACTTTGGTCCTGGCAAAAGACACACAGACAGAGAGAAGAACCCTTTGTCTCCGTCCCGTCCCCCCAGCTTTGCAAGTATCTTGTCTCCTCATTGGTCATTTTGGTCAGGTGCCAGCGAGGTTGTCTTTAGGTTCTTAACCCTTTACAGGTGAAAGGGTTTTTTCCTCTGGCCAGGAGGGATTTAAAGGTGTTTACCCTTTCCTTTATATTTATGACACACCCACTCCCCCTTGGAGTTACATCAACCACTCTATGACCACAGACAAGGATCCAGACCATTAAGTTTGGATCTAGATCTGGAGTTCAGATCAGAGGTTTCAAATCTGGGGTTTCGGTTCAGGACTCTATGCATATAATTGTGAGGTTTGAGAGTTACCTAGGTTCTTCTGTGCTATGTGGCATTTCATACAAGTACATAGTGCTTTCAACTCTGATAAAGCTGTGGAAGTGGAATCAATAGCACAATGAATATTTAAGGCCCCTGATTCTGAGTCAGGATCTGCTAACATGGAACATGTTGTTCAGGCAGAGTCCAAACAAAGTTATCACTAGCAGATCCTGATTCAGGATTGAGGCCTTGGGGTGGGGTGGGGGGGGGGAGGAACCTCTTGCCTGTTTCTTGAAAAAGGATCATAGAAATTTAAATGCAAAATTAAGTGACTAACCACCGCCACATGCAAGGAGACCAGGCCAAGAAGGCAGACCTAAGGATGCTGACCAAGCCCAAGACTCACAGAAGGAATGAGCTCAGACTCCAGGGGATTGCATTCAGGATTTTGTTATTTTTTTCAAAGATCTGTATCTCTAGCGTGCTTTGAAAAGTAAAGTGCCTGTGGTTAAGAAATTTCTTTGCTAAACCTGTTTTCCTTGCTTGCCTTCCACATTGCCCCTAAAGGGTTTAACTAGAAACAAGAGCTCCCACAACCAGGTGGACTCTGTGGGGGAACACAGCTAAGCAACTGGGGGCTCAGGAGGGATGAAGCACTGCTTCCAGGGTCTAAGGCAGCCAGGCTGCAAGGTCCCACTGCCCAGAAAGCCGTCAGACACCGGGTCTGCATCTGGGGGGTATGCCTGAGACATCCAGAATTAGGGACAGTGAACTAGGTTTCAGAGAAGCAGCCATGTTAGTCTGTATTTGCAAAAAGAAAAGAAGTACTTGTGGCATCTTAGAGCTAGAACTAGTCACTGCCCAGATCTGGGTAATGGTGGGGGAGCTCAGTAGCATGTGGGGTCCAAAGGTAGGGTTGATTCACAACAGACCAGTGTCTGCTCAGTGAGAGGGTGAGACCAGAGTGTAATAGCATGCCATTATTGTGCTGAGCATATTTAGCACTGTGATTTCCTGCTCTCATTCTCCCCATCTCTTCTATTGTCTCCAACAACAGAAAGCAACATTGCCGGCCAAAAAAACCAGACACACCCATCTAGCATAGCTGAGATGTCAAGATGATTTCACATCCACAGACATTCCTACTGAACATTACAGCAGGGGGAGCAGAGACCCGTGTGGTTAAGGTGAAGTGAGCTGTATGAGAATTATTGGCTGAAAGACAGTCACTGGGTTGGACTATATAAATATATTTTAAAAATAGGTCAAGGAGCGCCTAGAGAAAAAGGATAGGTGCTGCTTTTTATGAATGAGTGTCAACACCAAAAATCAAACATGCTATCCTGCTCTATTTTCCCCATGAAGGAGACAGGATCCTTCTAGATGCTTCAGGGACCACTTTGTATTTCTTGTTTCACTCACATGTGCTTTTTTTATTTCTAAAATGGTGTCTCTGGGATATGTTTCTAACCCTTTTGTCCCTGTTCAGCAATTTACAGTACCTTTAAAGAGACTAGTGTGACTAGCATCTTTTAAAAAAATAATAATGGTGCCTAAGGGGATTGGCCTTGATGTGACTGACACTTTGAGCCAACTGCTACCCCTTTCTTTTCTGGCCTCCTTTAATCACAACCAGAGTAACACAGATCACAAGTAGGGTTGCCAGGTGACAGGTTTTCAACCCTGGGACCTTCGCAGTTCACTGACCAGGCTGTTAAAAGTCCAGTTGGCGCAGGTCTGGCAGGCTCCCTACCTGGCTCTGTGAGGCTCCCCGCAAGCAGCAACATGTCCCTCAGCTCCTAGGGACGTGCGGCCGTGGGAGCTCCATGTGCTGCCCTGGCCCCGACTGCCAGCTCCGCAGCTCCCACTGGCCAGAAACCGCAGCCAATGGGAGCTGTGGGGGCAGCACCTGCGGGTGGAGGCAGTGCACAGAGCCGCCTGGCCGCACCTCCACATAGGAGCTGAGGCACATGTCACCGCCTGCGGGGAGCCCTCGGAGATGAGTGTCACCTGGAGGCCGCACCCCTCACCAACTCCCACACCCCAAACCCCAGCCGTGAGCCCTCTTCCACACCTAAACTCTCTCCCAGACCGCACACCCCAACCCCCTGCCCCAGCCCTGAGCCCGCTCCCATACAAAAACTCCCTCCCGAAGTCTACCCCCGCCCCACCTGGCCCCAATCCCATGCCCCAGCTTGGAACCCAATCCTGCACCCCAAACCCTCTGCCCCGGCCCCAACCCAGAGCCCCAGCCAAAGTCCTTGCCCCCTCCTGCACCCCAACCCCCTGCCCCAGCCTGGTGAAAATGAGGGAGGGTGGGGGAGAGCAAGCTACAAAGAAAGGCAGGGATGGAGTGAGGGGGGCAAAGGGGGTGATGGAAGGGGTGGGGCAAAGGTGTTTGGTTTTGTGCAATTAGAAAGTTGGCAACCCTAACCACAAGCCTTCAGACAATTTACTGTAATAATCAAAGTTATGGCACAACAGCCACTTTTCAGATGAATTTTGAAATGGAACTCACAGTATAAATGGCTAATTGACCCTGTTTAGGATTTCAGCCAAGAGTCAGGCAATGTGGGCACGTTACTGCTGAGTCACCCATTTTATCTGCTGACAATCTGGCTCTCTCTCTGAAAAGCCAGTTCACTCACACAGCTTCCCTTCCCAATGGGCTGGCTTCCCTTCGTAAGCAAGAGACATGTCTGCTTCATCCCTCCCTTGCTAGCCAGCTGACTACTTCCCCTCTGCTGAGACAAGTTGCATTCTCCATTGGCTAGCCCATTCCTTTGATAGCTAAATAGCAGGAGCTTGTCCTACCTAGTGACTTACTTTTATTGAATCTGAATGACTGGCAAGATTAAAGTTTTTAGTTTAAAAAAAATGTGTCCTAACTATAGAAGAAGTAGTTGACAGGTTTCAGAGTAACAGCCGTGTTAGTCTGTATTCGCAAAAAGAAAAGGAGTACTTGTGGCACCTTAGAGACTAACCAATTTATTAGAGCATAAGCTTTCGTGAGCTACAGCTCACTTCCTCAGATGCATATCGTGGAAACTGCAGCAGGCTTTATATATACACAGAGAATATGAAACAATACCTCCTCCCACCCCACTGTCCTGCTGGTAATAGCTTATCTAAAGTGATCATCAGGTGGGCCATTTCCAGCACAAATCCAGGTTTTCTCACCCTCCACCCCCCCACACAAATTCACTCTCCTGCTGGTGATAGCCCATCCAAAGTGACAACTCTTTACACAATGTGCATGACAATCAAGTTGGGCTATTTCCTGCACAAATCCAGGTTTTCTCACATCCCCCCCACCCCCATACACACACAAACTCACTCTCCTGCTGTAGTAGTGTAATAGCTGGGACTTTATGTAGGATTTGAAAAATCCCAGTGATACTAGAAACTACCGTCACTCTTTGTCTATCCTGTTTGTGCAATCATTCTAAATAATATTGTAAATCTAAAGAACAGCCCTTTTTTCAAGAGAGATTCAGAGTGGAAGAACTAGAGAGTAAAACCACTCACTTGTAGATGTCTTGGCCACACAGCTGAGGATCCTGACTGAGACCTAAAAAAGTACAATAGCATGGCGGCAAGGGATGCATCTCCCCTAAAAGTCCCTGATCTGTATATAAAGACAAACCCCAAACTGGATCCCAGCCCCCTCCCTGCCACCTACCACACCCCAAAAAGTTAAGATAAAGTTCTAGAGATGGATTACTTGAAGAAAATACATTATTATAAAATAAAATGCATGAAAGCCAGGAAAGTCTAAGTTTAAAGATTTTTTTTTTTAAATATGAAGGTTTGGAAATCTCCTAACTCTGCCTTGTCCCTTTATTGTGTCATATGGTGCAGAGTCCACAACATGGATTTCTCACATTCAGAACTATCACAACTAACTTTCAATATTTTGTCAATCTAGCTAAAGTCAGAGCCTGCTGAATTCATTAGGAGATTGAGATACTCTGTGGCTTATGGTTATTATTTGGTCAGTGGATGGGGTCAGGGTTGAGAGCTGATTTATGGATGCTAGATCTCAGACCGAGGAGAATTAAGATACTGATAGTGGTATGTGCATTCTGTATGGAGATTAAACAGGGTAGATATGACTGTACCAGCTCTGTTGCCTTGGCAATTGAACTCCTTGAAGTGGAATGCTTCATAATGGTGAACATATGGGGACTGTACCTAGCAAGTAGAATGTAAACATATTGTGGTCTCGTGACCACAGTGAGAATGTGAAATAGCGGAAGAGACAGGGTTCTGGTCATTTTTTAAAAGTATACAACTGCAACATTATATTGAAGTTAAAAGACTATTGAGGCTGCAAAGTCAAGCACTCAAAAGTTAGGAAATGCCAAAATTTGGGTTATTCATGCAGCATTAATGCAGCCCTTTTGTGCATATGCATTATGATACAGTCTTTAATTTCATGTTTATATCCTATTTTTAATACAGGAGTCCTGCCCCTTTCAGTGAATTAGTAGTTATTCCGTATTTCTTTTTTATCCTCCACATTCAGTGGGTGGCACCAGGTCTTACTTAACACACATCATCCAAACCCTGCACTGAATGCAAATGTGTTCATTTTCCCATTAACATTTCCATGGTACTTGGTGCTTCACAAACATTAATTTATTTTCACAACCT
Source organism: Lepidochelys kempii (assembly GCF_965140285.1). Lineage (NCBI taxonomy): Eukaryota > Metazoa > Chordata > Testudines > Cheloniidae > Lepidochelys > Lepidochelys kempii. The sequence continues at coordinate 85,474,557 of NC_136381.1, forward strand.
CCCAGGAGAATAGGTGATATTATTACCTTTTAATTACAGTGGGGGAATTGAGGCAGAGAGAGATTAAGACCAGCATTGCCAAAGATATCCACTAATTAGGGTTAAGGCTAAGATTTAGTCATGGTTAATTGGAGTAAAAGTCATGGACAGGCAGAGGTGAAAGTAAGCCGGTACGCCCCCGTACAATGTACCGGTAAGAGCCGGTGTGCCATACCAGGACCAGCTTTCCCAGACAGCAATTTAAAGCCCCAGGGTAGCTGCGGCGGGGACTTAAAGGGCCCCGGAGCTCCAGCTGCCACTACCACCCTAGGGCCCTTTAAATCCCCGCCTGATCCCTGCTACCCGAGCCCTGGGGTAGGGGTGGGGGGGTGGGCTTCCGGCGGGGATTTAAAGGGCCCCGGAGCTCCTGCCGCCACTACTGCCCTGGGCCTTTAAATCCCTGCTGGAGCCCTGCTGCCTGAGCCCTGGGGTAGCAGCAGCAGGGCTCTGGAGGGGATTTAAAGGGCCGGGGCGGTAGCGGCGGCTGGAGCCCCGGGGCCCTTTAAATCCCCGATGGAGCCCGGCCACCGCTACCCCAGGGCTCGGGCAGCAGGGCTCAGACGGGGATTTAAAGGGCTTGGGGCTCTGGCAGCCGCTACCACAGCGGAGCCCCAGGCCCTTTAAAACTCTGCCAGAGCCCCGGGGTAGCGGTGGCAGCCGGAAGCCCCCAGGGATCCTCAGTGATTTAAAGGGCCTGGGGCTCCACTGCGGTAGCAGCAGCTGGAGCCCTGGGCCCTTTAAATCGCCCCCCAGCCCCGGGGTTCCCAGCCGCCTCTGCAGCTGGTAGCTCGGGGGTGATTTAAAGGGCCTGGGGCTCCCAGCCACCACTACCACAACTGGAGCCCTGGCCCTTTAAATTAAGATTTAAAGGGCCCAGGGATTTAAGGCCCTGCTTCTTCTGGTGAAGGCCACGCCTTTTCCAGTTGAGGCCACACCCCCTGCTCAGGACTCCAGCGTACCGGTAAGTCCTCTAACTTACTTTCACCCCTGTGGACAGGTCACAGGCAATAAATAAAAATTCACGGGCCCGTGATCTGTCCATGACTTGTACTATATACCCCTGACTAAATCTTGGGTGTTCTGGGGGACTCTGGGGGCACAACTGCTGCTCTGGAGGGGGGCCTCTGGGGCGTCTGCTGATGATGGGTGGGGGAACAGCCCCGGGGCCGCCACTGCTGGGGCGGGAAGGTGGCCCAGGACTGCTGCTGTTGTGGGGGGCTGGTGCAGCTGGCCCCAGGGCTACCCAAGCTGCTCCGGCAGCCTGGGGGACAGTTGTACCTGCCAGTTACAGAAGTCACGGAGGTCCCGGAAAGTCACAGAATCTGTGACCTCCGTGACAGACTCGCAACCTTAACTATGGATGCCCAACTTGAGATGCCTATGGCCTCATTTTTCAAAATATTTAGCATTTTTACAGCACTTAATACATCTAAAGCACAGCTCCTATCAACTTCAGTTGCAGCTGTGATTGCTAAACATACAATTAACAACTACCTGTGAGTATTTTGCTTTAAATTACTTGCCTAGCACAAGGAACTCTGTGGCATAGACAGGAATAGAATCTAATTCTCCATGGTGGCATTCAAGTGTATTAACCATGAGACTCTCCTTTCTCTTCCTGCAGTCCCCTGCCTCATTCACTACACACCATCCGACTTCTACAACAAATGAGGTATGGGTCCTACAGACAACAGCCTCCTTTACTACACATCGCCAGGGCAGGTCCAGCCTGTGCACTGAATGAAACAGTGGTCCTGTGGGAAAAATAGCACGTGATCATGGAATTAAAGGGGGCTGAATTAAGTTTGCACAGGAAACTAAGGTAGTACTCCTGCCACCCCAGCAGAGGTCTGGGGGAGAGGAGCTCTCACTGCCACCACCCAAACAGACGATTCTGTGTGGGAGCCACCCCTGAAGCAGCAATCTTTGGGGGGGCAGATCATTGTAGTAGCATCTCCCCTGCCTTCTGCTAGGAAGACAGGAAACCACCCAGAAAGCCATGCTTGGCACAGTGGTATCAGTAAAGATTGATCCTTACAGAAGACCTCATTTCCCTACCAGTCCAACCAAGGCTCTGTATAAGGGAGCTGCACAGTTCTGGCAACTGGGGCATCAGAATGGGGGCGGCCAAGGGGCCATGGCCCTCCCACTTTTGAAAGTGAATGGGCCTGGCCTGTCGCTTTTCACCACGGGCCCGGCCCCCTGCCCCTCCACTTCCTCGCAAGGCCCGCCCCCTGGCCAGGCCAGAAGCTGGAGCCCGGTCAGGGTAAGAGGGCTCGGGGAGCCTGGGCAGCTGCAGACAGCCACAGATCCTCCACCTGCCTGGGGTGCCCCACCCCAAGAGTAGTCCCCATCCCGTGTCCCTGACCCGGGCAGGTGGAGGGTCTGCAGCTCCCCACAGCTGCCCAGGTAGCTCTTACCATAGCCCAGCTGCGGCTCTTTGGCCCCCAAGGCCCTGCCCCCAGACCAGGCTGGAAGCTGGAGCTGGGTTGGTGTAAGAGCCGCACAGGCAGCTGTGGGGAGCCACGAACCCACCACCTGCCCTGGGCAGGGGATCTGGGGGGCAGGGACACAGGCCAGGGGCTGTTCTTGGGCATCCCCAGGCAGGTGGAGGAGCTGGGGCTCCCTGGCCCAGTTCCAGCTTGGCTGGAGGCTGGGGCCTCGGGGGAGAAGAGGAGGGGCAGAGCCTCATGCCCCCCCACTTTTAAGAAGAATCCATCGTCCCCATCTGGCAGTAATTTAAAAAAAATCCCCATTCATGGTTTGGTTGTGGGGTTTTTTTGGTGCTACAGTTCCCTGGTGCAGATAAGGCCTGAATCAGTCATGGCATGGGTGGCTTCCCCAGCCTCCTGTGCGGAGCCAAGGTGTTGAGGATTGTTCAGGGCATTTCAAGATCCTGCCTTACAAAAGGACACTTGCATGGACAGAACTCATGCTTCCGTGGAGGAGGGAAGTATCTACCAGCACTACCTCCATAAAGAGCTCCAATTACAGATCCGGAAAGGACACTTTTCGAATTGTATAATTCAGCCTATCCAAATGGGGGTAATTAAATGCAATTTAAAACTTTTTCATTTAATTCAGTCACTGGTAAGCACTAAAATATGCAGTCCTGAAAACGAGTGATACTGCACCAAACAAACTCTGCAGAGGCATTTTTACTGCTCTTTAAAGTGCGGCACCATTTCAGTTCACTGGCAGGCCCCTACCTTTCCTGGGCCTGAATCTTCTCTCACTTATACCAGGGTAAATCAGAAATAACTCTGTAAAACCGGTGTAAATTAGAATCCGATACCTTATTTTTAATTCCTTAAGGTACTGTTTCCATGTCGTTTTTCAGCATGACGTGCAGCAGACACAGCACTTTTCCTAATTAATGTTCTCAGTTTGATTTTTCAGCCTTTCCAAAAAGCCCACATTTCATTCCTGTCAATAAAGGTTCTCCCAACCATTTAAAAAAAGTAAAACAATTGTTCACGGGCAAAATTCTCAGTTGTTGCAAACTGATGTAGCACCATTCAAGTCAATGGAGCTATGCAGATTTACATCATTGAGAATCTGTCTCCATATCCTAAGGATGGTAGCACTGATTCTTATAGGTTGGTATGTGCCTTTGAAAGCAATAGATTAATTACAGTGATTGCTCTTTGGAGCAGAGGAAGAGGAGGGATTCTGAACACGCCAGGAGGACTGTTGCAGCTTATCCACTATCCTACTGGGAGATATTGGCAGAGCTTCACTGTAATTAAGCTCCTGAAGTGTCTCAGCCCTGTCACTGATGGGTGTAGCCACAAACATCAGAGAAAAGGAGATGCGAGGGGACCATCAGTGCGGCAGCATCACCAGAGTTATGGGATAGCGTGTACCTAAAGGACCCTTATTCTCCCCTCATTTGTGAGTGTTAATTGGGAATAATAATTGAAGTCAATCGAGTTTAAAAATGGTGTGCAATCAGAATCAGGCCCACTATGTCCACAACAGAAAAATACAAGATACAAATGTGTCCTGTCTTCCTAAGCTCTGCTCCACAGAGTGTTTGTGGGAAAGTAAATATGAATTTAGATACTTAACTTTAACCATTGTTTGCCTCTGTGCCTGTTTTCCAGTCTGTGAAATGGGGATAGTGACTTGCCCAATGTCATGCAGTAAGCACGGCCAGAAACAGAACCTCTTGATTCCCAGCCCATTGCTATTCAAAGCAATCCACCACGAGACCAGAGCTACTCAAAGGATAAAAGAATATTAAGAAGCTGACAAACCTAGGGTCCAATCAGGATTACTCATGTGAGTCAAGGATCAAAAGGTTTCAAGATTATTCTTCAAAATAAAACTATATTCACTTTCTGTTAAACCAACGGCCAGATTCTCAGTTAAGGAGCTCTAGCTATAGAACAATCTTCCTGAGGAGATCAGGCAAGTCCAGAGAGTGACCATCTATATGAAACACTACCAATCTCTGTTACAGCCTATCCCACTACCCCTCTCTCCTCACCAATCAGTTGCAAGTAGACGCAACATGCTTCCAAGCAGACTGGATCTGGGCAGAGCCAGATCACTGTTCCTAGCTCTGGGTCTGTGACACATGCTCCTAGGGTGACCAGATAGCAAGTATGAAAAATCGGGACAGGGAGTGGGGGGTAATTGGTGACTATATAAGAAAAAACTCCAAATATCAGTACTGTCCTTATAAAATCAGGACTTCTGGTCACCCTACATGCTCCCAGGTTCAGACATATTGTTTGAACCGTTTCTTGCAATGTGGGACTCAGCAGTGCAGCACGCCAGACTCTGGAACCAGTGCCTCAGGCTTCTCAACCCCCCTAGTCACTTACATGTGCTCCCTCAGAATCCCACTTAGCCTGTGGTCATGCTGGGCTTCTAGTTTAATCCCTTCAGAAACAACATGGGAGGAAAGCAAGGAACACAGGCTAAGCAAAGGAATTACTTAACCACAGTCTCTATACTCTTAGAAAGCACTAGAGAGCTACAGATCTTTGAATAACAAAAGTTCTAAGGCACCCCTGATCTTACCCCTTCTGAGAGTCCAAGATTTATCAGCGTTTCAATCTCTGTGGAGTCCCTCCTGCTCTCTCTCTCACTAGCTAGTCCTGGTTATAAGTAGTAGTGAACGGTCCCCTGCTCAGAAAAAAAAACCCTTAAATATAGGTTCTCTTTTGTTGCCATGTGCTCAGATTGAGCAGGTGCAGATATTGTTCCTTGGGGTTGGGCCAGCAGTTGTGACACAATGAAAGCCGATGGCCCTAAACTGTTCTGTGATGATTTCTCAGTGACAGTCCTAGCCTCTTTCCTGGCCAGGGCACGTGTCTGGCATGTATTACAGTAAGCCTGCCTTAGGCAAGGTTAGATGTGTTTAGTACATAAGACTAAATTCAGGTCCTAATACAAAATGGAGGTTACAAAGCTAAAAGGAATTCAAAATGTGAGAGAGATTGTGATGAAAACCTAGTCAACCAATGGATAGATTTTGTTTCCCTGCCCCTTGTGCAGTTTACACCACTGCAAAGTGAGTGCAAATTTTTGCCATTCTGAGATTTAGTTGCATTTGACTCCCATTTGTTGCACTGGAGTAACACTGCCACAAGGGACAGAGAAACAATAATGTAGACTAGAATCCTTTTTCGCTTGGGAGGAAACGTCAATGGTACAGATTTTACCTGGGACAACCACAAGTGAAAAAGTGCTAATTGTTCTCAGTGTCTGGGTAGGCTTGCAGGGGCCTCTGTCTTCCTGGCTGTAGTTCAGATTTATCAATGACAGTTGCAGAGAAAAATCAAGAGTATTTCTGTCCAAAATAGATCCTAGCAATGTCTTGGAAGAAACTGTATATAGGCAGGTCCACATTTTCATTAAAAATAAATCCCCCATTGCCTCTAATAATCCTGGCAATTAGCTTTCAAGAGCTGAATTACAGTTGCCTTAGAACAAAAGTGCAAGTGTTCAGGATCTAAAGCAGAAGCTGAGGTGACCACTTCAGATGCTTTAAAGAGTGTATGTGTTCTGACCTGAACGGCACTTCAAAGCCAATGAAAGCTAAGAGAAGAGAAAAAGGAAAATGAAAAAGATTTCTGTGACCACTTAGCCCTGGAATTTCAGCAGTGGGGAAATGGCACATGCTTAGGATGGACCACACTTCCCAACTTCATGATAAGCAAGTTGATATTTTAAAAGAAGCTAAGAAATCAATATTATTTTAACCATTTTAACACATTCTTTTCATACCATGATATTTCATCAGTGAAACACTTTTGTTCCTGACCACAAAGATGTTTTATAAATAAATCATTTGGGGGGGGGGGGAATGGGTTGAATGAACGTTAAGTAAGTTCTACAATATCATAGCCTGTATTCTATGTTTGTTCTTTGCTTAGTCCCTAATCCTACCAATACTTATGTACATGAGTAACTTCATACACAACATGGACCATGTATGTAATTTGCTCTATATAAAATTTCAATGAAGTTTTAATTAGCAGGTTTTACTGCAGACTGCAATTTATTGAAGTCATTGCAGTTTTCCTGCTATACCTATGTGTGTCTATCTGTCCGGGTACTTAATCCTTTAAAAACCACTTAATCTTTTCAAAAAGGAGCATTTTTACATTTTAAATAATCTCAAAGCATGTGGATGTGCACACCTACAAAGGTGATTTAAAAATCTCACCTTTATACCTTCCTGATCCTGCTGTAGCTCTGTACTCGCTGCTTCTCCATGCTGTGTTAGACCAGCCCAAAGGCTATTGGAATTAACACTGGGCTGTAACAGCTATAAGGGTTTGAAAATGCAGCCAAGGATCAATGTAGCACATGAGAATCCTTGCCACAGCCTTTTCCCTTCCATCATGCCCCCTGCCAAAACACACCCATTTCCCCCCTACTATTCTGGCAGCATGGTGGAGTGCAAGGGAAGAAAGGGGCTGAGAAGTGCAGGTGAGTAACGTATAAAGTCCTTTTGTCAGCTCTAAACCACAAGAAGATCACCTTTACACTGGGTCAGACTAATTTACTTTAGGGTCACATTATGTCAGCAGTGTGGTCCAAAGCATCTTGCCCAATGTTTCTGACCCAAATACCAAACTGAGGTTATATCAAACTAGAACAGCCCTGGCTTCCTAGCCATGTTCAATAAACAACATTAAAATGTAAAAATTGGTAACAGGTCAATGATGCAAAAAGGTTGATGAATATTTTATATGGAACAAGGTATTACACATAAACATAAAAATGGCCATACCGGGTCAGACCAAAGGTCCATCTAGCCCAGTATCCTGTCTTCTGACAGTGGCCAATGCCAGGTGCCCCAGAGGGAATGAACAGAACAGGTAATCATCAAGTGATCCATCCTCTGTCACCCATTCCCAGCTTCTGGCAAACAGAGGCTAGGGACACTGTCCCTGCCCATCCTGGCGAATAGCCACTGATGGACCTATCCTCCATGAATGTATCTTTTTTGAACGCTGTTGCAGTCTTGACCTTCACACCCTCCTCTGGCAACGGGTTCCACAGGTTGACTGCATTGTGTGAATAAATACTTCCTTTTGTTTTGTTTTAAACCTGCTGCCTAGTAATTTCATTTGGTGACCCCTAGTTCTTGTTTTATGAGAAGGAGTAAATAACTCTTCCTTATTCACTTTCTCCACACCAGTCATGATTTTATAGACCTCAATTACATCCCCTCTTAGTCGTTTCTTTTCCAAGCTGAAAAGTCCCAGTCATTACGCTCTTCTCGTAATCTCTTCTCATACAGAAGCCGTTCCATACCACTAACCATTTTTGTTGCCCTCTTCTGAACCTTTTCCTATTCCAATACATCTTTTTTGAGATGGGGTGACCATATCTCCATGCAGTATTCAAGATGTGGGAGTACCATGGAATTATATAAAGGCAATATGATATTTTCTGGTTTATTACCTATCCCTTTCTTAATTATTCCCAACATTCTGTTCACTTTTTTGACTGCTGCTGCACACTGAGTGGACGTTTTCAGAGAACTATCCACAATGCCTCCAAGATCTCTTTCTTGAGTGGTAACAGCTAATTTAGACCCCATCATTTTATATGTATAGTTGGGGTTGTTTTCCAATGTGCATTACTTTGAATTTATCAACACTGAATTTCATCTGCCATTTTGTTGCCCAGTCACCTAGTTTTGAGAGATCCTTTTGTAGCTCTTTGCAATCTGCCTGGGACTTAACTATCTTGAGTAGTTTTGTGTCTGTGATGTATCATTCCATATTCTTTATGAAAATATGCTTATGATATGAATATGATATAAGATATACTTTAGGACAGATGGCTCATGTGAGATATCATGGGAATTTGTATTCCTGTATCATTTCTGTATCTGAAGTTAGGAATATTGACTATGTATCTGTATGTCAGCTATGCTACTTTGGGTGATGCCCACTGCTAACACTTCAGGTACAACAGTGGAAAAGCCAGACAGGATGGATGGCCCATCAGCAAGGACAATAGACTGAGAAAAGCTTGGCCTTCCTGTGGATGTTCCATAGTGCCACTGACTCATGGATGCTGTGAGCCTACAGAGTCAGGTGGTCTTGTCAGCTGATACTGAAACATTACCTGGGACTTCTTGTAACTTTCCACTGTAAGGGACGGGGGGTTAAGTTTGGGAAACAAAGGATTCCTGCCTTATGTAAATCCTACTTAAGGGTGGGGAGGAAGGCAAACAGGACTCCTCCTCTCCTTGGCCTGTCTGCCCAAAAAGAAAGATTGACGGCAAGGGGGGAGTCCAGACTGAGACAGGGGTCCAGTCTGAAAAGGAATATAACTGGAACTCTGTAAACTTTGCAAACTGCCTTCAACAATATCTAGGGTGAGAAATACTATTTGTAACCAATTTCTTTAGTGAAACTAGCTTAATTTGCATGTTTGATTTCATTTGCTTAGTAATCTGTTTTGTTCTGTTTGTTACCCCTTTTACCACTTGAAATCTGCCTTTTATAGTTAATAAAATTGGTTTTGTTGATTATTAAATCCAGTTTCTGTAATTTCTAATGGAAGGGAGCGGGGGGAGAAGTGTGCACATCTCTCTCCACATTGAGGGAGGGGGCAAATTTCATAATATATCTTGGGTCTGCACTCCAAGGGAGGTGGACATCTGAGTGCTTGAGCAAGTCCCTTAAACTGAGTCTTCCCAGAGCTGATCTGCAGCTGGGTGTGGCCCTGCCTGTGTGTGTGTTAGAGGAGGTTTTAAGAACTTGGCTCAGCAAGACATGTTAAAGGGGGCCCATGCTGGCGGAACAGGTAGACTTGGTGGTATCTCAGCATATCAGGTGGCTTCCCAGCGGGTCCAACCCATCACAGTATCATCTGCAAATTTTGCCACCTCACTGTTTACCCCTTTTTCCAGATCATTTATGAATATGTTGAATAGGACTGGTTCCAGTCTCCATTCTGAAAACTGACCGTTTATTCCTACCCTTTGTTTCCTATCTTTTAACAAGTTACCAGTCCATGAGAGAACCTTCCCTCTTATCCCATGACAGCTAACTTTGCTTGAGAGCCATTGGTGAGGGACCTTGTCAAAGGCTTTCTGAAAATCTAAGTACACTATATCCACTGGCACCCCCTTGTACACATGCTTGTTGACCCCCCTCAGTGAATTCCAGTAGATTGCTGAGGCATGATTTCCCTTTACAAAAATCATGTTGACTCTTCCCCCAATAAATTATGTTCATCTACGTGTCTGACAATTTTGTTCTTTACTGTAGTTTCAACTAGTTTGCCCAATTCTGAAGTCACCTGTAATTGCCAGAGTCACCTCTGGAGCCCTTTTTAAAATTTGGCATCACATTAGCTATCCTCCAGTCTTCTGGTACAGAAGCTGATTTAAATGATAGGTTACAGACGACAGTCAGTAGTTCTGCAATTTCACATTCAAGTTCCTTCAAAACTCTTGGGTGAATACCATCTAGTCCTGGTGATTTATTACTGTTTAGTTTATCAATTTGTTCCCAAACCACCTCTAATGACACCTCAATTTGGGACAGTTCCTCAGATCCATCACCTAAAAAGAACGGCTTGGGTTTGGGAATCTCCCTCACATCCTCAGCCATGAAGACCGATGCAAAGAATTAATTTAGTTTCTCTGCAATAGCCTTATCGTCCTTGAGTGCTCCTTTAGCATCTCGATCATCCAGTGGCCCCACTGGTTGTTTAGCAGGCTTCCTGCTTCTGATGTACTTAAAAAAATTTTTTTGCTATTACTTTTTGAGTCTTTGACTAGCTGTTCTTCACATTCTTTTTTGGCCTTCCTAATTATATTTTTACACTGCATTTGCCAGAATTTATGCTCCTTTTTATTTTCCTCACTAGGATTAATTCGCTTTTGAAAGGATGCCTTTTTGCCGCTTACTACTTCTTTTACTTGGTTGTTTAGCCACAGTAGCACTTTTTTGGTTCTCTTACTAGATTTTTTTTTTGGGGTGGGGAGAGGTGGTGTGTTTTTTTTTTAATTGGTCCTAGTACAGTTCTTGCTGTATACACGGCATCGCAAAACTCACCATCATTGGCATGCTTTTTCTTTGTTTCCCCCAGTCTTAGAAACCGGGCCAACCCTGGCAAAATTCAGAGGTAATTCACCACTAGTGCAGTTCCATCAATGGTAACAGTGATGGAAGCTATGGAACAGGTTAAACTATTCTTGCCATGGCATCTAGGCACGTCTACCCCCATGTCTTGCTCAGAGCATGGCGAGATGACATACGGGTGAAAAACCTGAGTCTTTCCCACACTACAGCTTCCTCTATTATTTTCCCAGGTGATGCTGTTCCACTAGTGGTTATGCATCCGATGCCTAGGTGCAGAGAGGCCAGCAGAGAGACCAGTGACTGAAATGACTTGCAGAATGAACTATTTTCATACCTAAAAGTGGTCCTGGTCATGTTTGAGGCACATTTGGTGGGAAAACATTCACAGGAAAATGTTTCCCCATTATTTGCCCAGCCCCAGTGACTGGTGTGGACATGGCTTTTCAGCCAGGGAATCAGGCATGGAAAGATATAGGGACTTGTCCAAGGTGAATTAGTGGCAGGAACAGAATTCCTAGTCTCCTAACCACTAGACCATACTTCACACATGTTTACTCACATTCAAATGTTTGAGGCTTTATTCTGAAAATTGCTGCCAACATGACTACTGCAAGTAATATTAGGCCAAATAAAGGCCTAAGATTAAGTTTATCTGAACTGAATCCCAGGTACCAATGTGTAATCTGTCAGAGGATTATATCATACTCTTGTGGTTGGACACACAGTAGAACCTCAGAGTTCCGAACTGACCAGTCAACCACACACCGCATTTGGAACTGGAAGTACACAATCAGGCAGCAGACCCCCCCGCAAAAAAGCAAATACCGTATAGTACAATATGTGTTCAACAAATGACTAAAAAAATAAAGGGAAAGTTTAAAAAAGATTTGACAATGTAAGGAAACTATTTCTGTGCTTGTTTTATTTAAATTAAGATGGTTAAAACAGCATTTTTCTTCTGCATAGTAAAGTTTCAAAAAGTCAATGTTCAGCTGTAAACTTTTGAAAGAACAACATAACGTTTTGATCAGACTTATGAACATTTCAGAGTTACGAATAACCTCCATTTCCAAAGTGTTTGTAACTCTGAGGTTCTACTGTACTCTTTTCAAACTATGGCACTATGATCATAGTCATGTTAAAAAACCTCTTAAAATACACTCAAAAGTACGTGATGGAGAGTAATGTGGATTTGAGAGTTTGGAGCTCAGAGATGGGTCGCTGCTCTGTTAAGTCCCAAACATTAAATATCTGGAAACCACAACTTGGTAGAATCACATAAAGATGCCTAAAATAACCCCTTGTTTTTTGTGAAACAGCAGGAGAAGCTGAATGTCCTAATCAGCTTGTAAACATTAACTTTTATTTACTTTAAAAGATGCCAATATTCTTCTACCCGTTGGCACTCTTGGGGAAAATTTCCTGCGTGCCGAGCACTAAAACAAAAATGCAATAGCATATAGCTTTGGGAGCTCCCAAACTGCTGGCAGCAAGAGGTTATAAATAACCTCTCCCTGAGATGCTAGAAATAAATAATTATGAAATATATTAAAACAAACAATATACTCTTTGATCTTTGTATGAATAGAGCCTCTTTACACAAGCAGTTCTCTATTACCAAAGATGACATCATTAGAAATGGGAGGCTGAAATAAATGGCTTGTCATCCGTTATCTGTCATCTTTGTTTTGTAAACTTCCTGGTCTGTTATAATTTAAAAGTGAATACAGGCATTATCAATTTCTTCAAACAAGTTCTCCCACATTTTGACAAGGGTAGGATCAAAACAAGTTGAGGTAGAGTTCCTAACGGTGTTGTACAGAAATCAAAAGCCTGTTATTTCACTGCCAAAAAAAAAGCTTATTTCTTTTGGGAGGGAAAATGAGTCAACACCAGACATAGTGTTAATAAATTATGATCATCTGCATTACAGCTGTAGAATTCCTACAGTTAATCTTTACACAAATATACCTTAACAGCAAAGCAGCACAATTGAGGCTTGTGTACACATGGCCCATCAACTCTATAAAAAGACCTGCTTTGGGGTAATCAAGTTACAAGATGGTTGTCTCCTGACATGGATTTTAAAAAAAGTGTTCTATTTTGCAGTGACATGACAGTATTCTAGCAACGTTGCAGAACTGCACAAGACTAGGTTATGTCTCATCTGCACTGCAAGACAGAACCACGTTTTTTCCATGACATCAAGGGATAACTCTGGTAATTGGGTCCTATGTCTGCACTTTGTAAATTGTAGATGAGCCTACAGGCTGAAAATGAAGCATAGTATTCCATCCCCATGTATTCTTGGACATCCTCTCTTTCTCTTCCCCAGCACAGCTCAGAATTTTCCTCTCTAATAGATCAGTCATCTTTTATATCTTTTTTCTATCCTGCCAAACAGTTACATTTTATCAATCTGCTGATGAGATCCATCCAGACTAGGGAAACTAATTTAATGAGAAGGTCAAACTATTTGTATGAGCACAGGACTAGAAGTCTTGGAATCTTGCCCCACTGACTGAAGTCAATGGCAGTTTTGCCATTAACTTTAACTGGGTCAGGATTTCACCCAGGATTCTAATACCATTTCTAACACTGTGGCCAAGTAACTAGACCTGTCTGCAGTACTGGATTTACCATAGTGCCATGGCACCAGGCCCACAGTCCAAAGGGGCCCCAGCCCACTCTTCTCTACCCGCCCACCCCACTCTCTCCTGTCAGGGCAGAAGCTTGATCCTATTGGGATCCAGGAAGTGGGCGGGCTTTGCTTTGCCCACCCACTGCTAAAGCATCCCCCCCAAGCCTAAGAGGGGGATCCACAGGACCTGGAAACCAAATAAATACGGGGGACAACTAATAAAATAACAGGGACAGGAGTGTGGTCAAAGGGTCAGACGAAGGGAACCGGACGGGGACACCGAGCAGAGAACCCCAGATAGTGCCCACTGCTCCTCAAAGGCGTCAAGGGAATCAGTGGACGCTGCCCAGAGGAACTCTGCCCGGATACGTGAATGGACGGAGGATCGGAAATAGGCCCCACAGTCACAGGACACTCCATCGGCCAACCTCTTCGCTCTGGTTTTATAGATGGCCATTTTAGCCAGGGCCAGGAGGAGGTTGACCAGGAGGTCCCATGACTTTGTGGGGCCATGGATAGGGAGTGCATAAATAAGAAGGTGAGGGGAAAAGTGCAACCAAAAACGTAACAAAATATTTGTGAGGAGCCAGAATAGGGGCTGCAGCCTGGCACACTCCAAGTATATGTGTGCCAGGGTTTCCCTCACGCCGCAAAAAGGGCAGGTGTCTGGGATGGGGGTAAACTGCGCCAAGTACATGCCCGTGCTCACAGCTCCATGAAGGAGTTGCCAACTGATATCCCCACTGGGCCTCAGGACCAAGGTGGAGTATAGACTGGCCCACTGGGGCTCCTCACCCTCCAGAGGTGGCAGGAGGTCCTGCCATTTTGTATCGGAGTGGGAAGCGAGGGTGAGGATGTGAAGGGTGTAGAGCATGAGCGTGTATAGATGTTTCCTTGGCGCGGTCTGGAAGCAGACTGCTGAAGCTCAATGCTGCTGGCTCCTGCTGCAGCAGGGCAGGCTCTGCCAGCAGCCACGCTCCTCCTCCCCCGCCTCTTCCCCCAGCGTGCTGCATTCCCGCCCCTCCCCCTCTCCCTGCCGCTGATCAGCTGTTTGCTGGCAGGAGGGAGGGGGAAGAGTGGAACCTCAGCACGCTTGCCGCTCGGGGGCGGAGGCGGGGCCTTGGGGAAGGGGCTGGAATCGGGGCATACCCCCTCCAGCCCCCTGCCGTGAGCACCCCCATGACCCCAGCCCAGCCCCCCAGCCCTCTGCCCACCCTGACCCCTGCAACCCCTCACACCTCCCCAGCCCCCTGCCCTGACCCCTGCACCTCCCACACCCCAAGCCCTGACTCCTGCACCCCCCCCATTCCCACCCCCATCCTGAGCACCAAATGGGAGATCCTGCACACCCACTCATTCCCACCTGCACCCCTTGCACCAAACAGGAGCTGCCCCAGGTAAGCGCTCCACACCCCAACCTCCTGCCCCAGCCCTGAGCCCCCTCCCGCACTCTAGCTCCTGACCAGACCCCGCACCCACCTCCCCCCAAAATTTTTTTACAATATTTGGAAAGATCACTAAGTGTCTGAAGAGACCCTCCACGATTTTCAAGTGGTCTGTGGAAAAATAAGTTAGACTACAAGAACGATCAAGATACCTCACTTTATTTTCATTTACTTGCTATTACTTATAGAAGGAGGAGGAAGAAAAAAAAAGAATGAAAAACGGTGGTGGTGGGGAAATAAGAGAGAATGTTCTTTTTCTTGGCTGGGTCCAAAATTGAAACTGAGCACCGGGCCGGGGGGCCCCACTAACTCTAAATCCACCACTGGCTGTCACATCACCTTGGCTGGGGATACTGTGTCAGCTGATCCCCAGTCTCCAACCTACCTGGGCAGTACAGCAGACATGGCCCTGCCCACGAGCTCCTCTCCACTCCCTAGCCCACCCACCACTTGCTTCTCCCCCCTCCCCTCCCGCTTAAGGCTTAGCCCTCTCACTTTTAAAAATGATTGCTTGCCCCTCCGCCTCAGGCTTTTCTGGCTGCCCTGTTGCCAGGTATCCAGTTTTAGACTGGAAACTCCAGTGGAAAATGGGCCTGGGTGTCCGGCTAGCTGTGCTGACTGGAAACTAAAAGTCCGGTTATAGGAGTAACCACATTAGCCTGTGCTCCTCCCACTCCCAACACTCATCCCAGAGGGCTGGAAGAGAACCTGTCCTGCTGCTGCGGGAGGAGGGGCAGCTCAATGCAGAGGGAGATGAAGAGAATGGGCTAGAACCAGGTAGGTACCCACTCTATATGGGCAGGGGCGGGGGGATCTTGTTTACCTCCTCCCCAGCCCTGCCGCGCTTGCAGTTTACCCCCTTGCACCAGGGACCAACCCTAGCTCCTGCCCCACTGTGCTTTTGCCCCCAGCCCCTTTTACAATCATTCCCCGGGGGGCCCACAAATACGTTTGGCGCCAGGCCCACAAAAAAGTTGATCTGGCCCTGCCTGTCTGCATCGTTTTTTCCCCTTGTAAACTGTAACATACATTCCTAATAGGGTTATCATACCTTATGAAATAGTAATAAACCAGTTTTGTCTACTCTAGTCCGGCACTTAACTCATTTTCACTAGCACTTCAATTCTGAAATCAGCCTGGTTCATTTTCCTAGCATAAACCCTCCCATAGGCAACTGATATACAGAGGTCCATCGTTCTCCAGCAGAGGTCAGTGCAACACATGTACAACATGAAGTTCATTACTTTTGACCATTCCATTTTTATTTAAATTTTGTAAAAAGTCAAGTGTTATCTATACATTCATTCAAAATAATATCCTCTGAAAATCGTCTTGGCTACATATTAATTATTATAATAAGACAGCAATGAAAAGTGATAAACTATCCTCAAGAGTCTGTTTTATATTACAAAGTTATAACGTTGTCATATATATATATACACACAAACACACACACACACAATACATATACACACAAGTTATACATTTCTGTACATGCAACTTAAGGATATGATCTTCTCTGTTTATCCAAGAACTTCTAGGATGCTCACCACCTAAGCACCTCCTGAAATCCTTATTCATTGACTAATCACCCTCAATCATGTAAATAGTCCTTCTGAGTCCTTTGGGGGTGGGTAAAGACTGCCAAAGTGGACAAAGTCTAATATACATGCTTAACTTTATACACTGAGTAGTGCCATTATGTTCAGCAGAATTACTCACAGCGTATAAAATTAAGCATGTGCTTAAGTCTTTGCAGGATTAGGGCCTAACAAATCACTATCATCACTAACATGCTTATGGTAATTTACAATTATGTTTTCTATGTCTCAACACACTAGCCAGAAAGCATACACTTGCCATCACTATAGAACCTATTCCTATGTGGACCTCTCAAAATACCCTGCAAAGACCAACAAAAAGTAATTCTTCCTATGAACAAGTGTAGTTTTAAATTCAGGTATTCATTTGTAAATATAAAGTACACTGATCAACAGTCTATGGTGATAGCTGTACCAACTGTTGCAATGAAACTGACAATACATATGCACTCTATGTATTAGTTACTCTTTCCCTAGAGTGGTAGGATTTACCACAAAAAAACCCAACTCTTTTTTGGTCAGTGTATTGTATGTTTTGCTATTAAGCCTATTCTTCAGTGTACACCCACATAGTTTTACTGTAAGGTAAGATTCATCCTGTGCTGTTTCATAGCATGTTAAGATAACATTAATAAAACAGAAGAAAACAAGCTTCTCACCTTAGTAGTATGTTAACTATCTTTGTTAGGACTCTTACATCACCTATCATCTTTTGAACACTTTAACATCCTTGTTCAGTACAAATTACATGTGTCCGAATGTTAACCTTTGGAGTTTAGAACTATTCTAAAATGGTCTATTCTGCTTTGTAGCAAGAGTGAGAAGTATACCCCTTTTAAACAGCAAATTTACTTTGAAATTCCTGTTTGGTAACATATTAAATAACACAATGATTCATTACCAGGCAATGAATGCACTGTCTTGTATGTAATCCTTATCTGCGATCAGATTTAGGCCCTACGTTTTAAAATGAACGACTAGTGCTGCTACCCCAAGTTCTTGATAAAACCCACAAAATCTCTAAAACCACACCTGGAAGACCAACATTTTTTGATTGACACAACAAACACCACTTTAAGGACATGCATAAGCACTGCTCACAGATCCTTTGGATTATTCCAATTATGAATGCTATATAGGACTATATTTATAAATAAAAATAAAATAAATAAATAAATAAAAATTGCAGCTTCACTTCTGTGGCTTTGTCTCCACTGCCAAAAAGGTGGCAGTTTTAACTATAGGTTAACTAATACAGTGTTATTATCCTGCTGTAAAATCCTAGTGGAGACAAGGCAGTGTAGTTTTTACCATTAGGTAAATAAGTAAGGGCAGGAGTATAGTGTTGACTTTGCCCAACTACACTACAATCAAGAGTACAGGGCTTTGTCCCCACGAAGACTGACAGCAGGACAACTAACCAATGTTAGTTCTCCTGTGATAAAACACACACCTTTCTTGGCAGTGAAGACAAAGCCCATGTAATTTCTTTTCAAATAAGTGAAACGTTAGGACACACAAAGTACACCGAATACGTGCATTAGCTTTATTTTCCCCGTTATGAGAAGTGCCAGGGAGCCTTTAAGGACGTCTGTATTTAAATACTCCTAATCAGTGTCACAAGGTGCACTCACCATGGTGGTGCCTTCTGCTGGCCATCCTGAGAATTAGCTCTGGCCAGGCATTGCACCTTCCTCTGGCTGTCACTCCCACACTGTCCTCTTATCCTGTGACACCCCCTCTCATTCCAGGAACTGCAGACTCCTTTTCATGCAGACTCCTTTTCCACCAGGCAGGTCACAACGTGGTTCCCCCTTCCCAGACCAAGTTGCCCCAGGCAGTCTGCTCTCCTCTGCCTGGTACTTGCCATATCACCAGAGACCAATAGGGGAACCTGGGCCCTCCCTCTATTCCAGGCTCCAGCTCAGGAGCCCTCTGGTTAGCAGCCAAGGCCTGCACTGTTTCTTGCTGCTGAGCCTTCTTCTATCTTCCCGGCTGCTCTTTGGGTTTGCCAGCCTCTCAATTCCCTCCTCCCAGGGAGCAACTGTGGACTATCCTCTATAGTCCCAACACACCTCCCTCCTCCCAGGGAGTGACTACAACCTACCTTTCCGCCTTTTGCTCTCTGCTTCTGGGCTTTACACAGGCCCCTCTTGTTCTTGCCTAGCCAAGCCTCATTTAATCAACCCCTGCTCCCCAGCTGCTCCTCCAACTGGAGCCTGCGCAGTTAATTTGGCCTAATTTACCCTCTCAGGGCCAGTGTGGGGAGTACACCCCATCACAATTAGGTTTTGGAGAGAAGTCATTATGATAAATATGGGAGCTTTATACTTCTCTGTATTACTGTTCAGTATTTATGTTTGAAGCACAAATGGTCTATCTCTACTAGGGAAATTTTCTAATCAATTTGAATACTGGTTCAGCTCAAGCTATTTTAAAACTAGTCAAACCACAGTGTAGATCTGGTTTTATGCAGCAAGAGTAGAGATCAAAGTTGGTTACATAAGAAATACAAATAAATTTGCAGTGTAAGTTCTACAAATGAAACAGGATTTGAAGCAAGCAATGCCTCACTCTGAATGATGGTACAAGCAGATTTCAGATCCAGCCTGGGATCACCCTTCTCCAGTTCAAAGTCTGTGTCCTCCAGATGTTCTTCCAGGTGTTGACAGGAGTGGAGGGAGAGAAGAGAAGGGGCCAAGTGATGTCAATTCCCCTCTTTTATATTTTCTTCTTGCTGGAAAGATCTTTGCTGTGACATGGGGATCAGGCAGTCCCCATTGGTCAAGCCGTCTCCATTGCTTACGTACTCCGAGAAGTCTCTGGGATGGCTGCTGGCCCATTAAAGGGACTCTACTCTCGCATCAGAATGTCTGTCTGGTCCTTTGTTGCAATTGAAAGGTTGGCTGTGGACAGCTCAACATATTTCCAGTTACACTTATAGCAATGCTTCATAACTTCATACAATGATAGCACACCCATCCAACAGGACATTAATGTTCAGCAGATCAAGACTTTTAAAATTATACCTGGAGGCATACTTTGCATAAAACATAATTTTATGACAGTGGTGAATATGGGGGTTCCAGGGTGCTACTTTGAGGTACAGAGCATCACAGTAATGCTAACAGAAAAAGAGTACTTTTGGCACCTTTTTACCAAGTACTCCTTTTCTTTTTGCGGCTACAGACTAACACGGCTGCTACTCTGAAACCAGTCAGTAATGCTAAAGATATACTTTGGGTATTTTACTCCACAGGGAATTACAGCATATGAAGACACAGAGGAAACAAGCCCCTTTGAGCTTACATCAAAAGAGGAAGACTCTCCAGAAACTTTGAAAAATGTTATTTGTCAGGAAATTAAAAGAATTCATACTGTCAAAAGACACCAGTACTGGACAGAATTCTGTGATGCTTGCAGTAGAAGCCAGGAGAGATGAGTTATATTGGCAGCTATGAGATGAGTTTTCTAGTTCAGAAGATGTACCACCAATACTCTATCACAGAGGGTGCTTTCAGAAATACTCAAGCAAGTCAAACTTGGCACTTGTCAGAGTTGTATTGAACCAAGGAAAGAAAATACTCTCTGATCAGATTCAGAGTCTATCATGTTAACCTGCTTCTATATCCACCAGAGCAAGCATGCCCTCCAGCAATTGGTCCTGTTGCATTGTTTGCTTGAGGGGGAAAAAAACAAACACACACACACATACACACACACACACACACACCAAGAAACTTCATACAATAGTAACACTGGAGAGCAACCAATCTAAGGGAGGGGGCACTTCAAAAGAGGAGATGATCACACATTGCACAGAATATCTGTGGAAGACTTGATTGCTAAGGATGCAGTTTAATCACTCAAAATGCCTTTCTTCCTACTTGAGTAAATCAAATCTTAAAGCAAAGCCACCTGTTACACTGCAGCAATGTAATCACCTTACAATATTGCATTTTATCAGCTGATTGAAGAGAGAGATCGATCTTGTATATAAAATAGGTTCTTCTCCTGTCCAAGCTGCTACAAGTTCTAAAGCCCTACTACCCTCAGAAGTAGAAATGGCAAGCTATGCCAATAGCAAATTACATGCAAGATTAGAAAAATACTGTGGTTCTGAAATTTCATTCCATGCACAGCATGGATAAGGCAAGTCTACCATTATTCTATGCTGCACAACAACATCAGCTGATGTTATCCAAACTGCTAGTAATCTGAGGCAGGAACTTAAGTCATCTAAATGTTTCGTGGATCTCCTTCTGGTGAGTGAGCTTGACAAACAGCTTTCAAATGAACAAGTTGTTTTGTATAATGCCGCTTCAATCCTTCACTCTGAAATAGCCAAAATGAAAGCATCAGATCATCATCAAAAGTCAGGCAATTGTATTTTACAGAGGTCTTTTGTGTGCAGGAGTTCATAGGTGCTGACTCCATGGGTGCTCTGGGGCTGGTGCACCCACGGGGAAAAATTGGTGGGTGCTCTGCACTCACCAGCAGCTCCCCGTCCCGCCCCCCCCAACTCACCTCCACCTCCGCTCTACCTCCTCCCCTGAGCGCACCTTCCCCACTTCTCCCCCTAGCTCCCAGGCTTCCTGCTGTGAAACAGTTGTTTCGCAGCAGCGAATGCTGGGAGGGAGGGGGGAGGAGGGGGAACGTGGCACGCTTGGGGAAGAGGCAGGGCCGGGGATTTGGGGAAGCAGTCCAATAGGGGCAGGGAAGGGGTGGAGTTGGAGTGGGGATTTTGGGGAAGGGGTTGGAATGGGGGCAGGGCAGGGGTGGAGTTGGGGCGGGGTTGGATTGAGCACCCACTGGCGCCGGGAAAAGTTGGTGCCTATGCAGGAGTTTGTTGTTTGGTTGACAGATAAAGAGGCATACAATTCACCCAGGAGTGTCATCCTTCAGAAGACATTCAAAGAAGGTGCCTCAGAGTGAATAGTATTTAACAGTTCCAAAGTTATCACACTATTGTACATAAGTCTTGCTGCATACCTACACCAAAAGTTTGGGTCCCAAACTTAACTGACATACTAACTTTCATGGATTCTGCATCAATTATGATGAGCTGAGGCGGTTCAACACTAATGCTGCAAAAACTGGAATAGAAAGACTCTTTTGTGTGTTCATTCCAGAAGAAATTTTACCACTTCATGCTGGTGGAAATCTCATCATGAAGGAGAGGATAATGTAGACAACATATAGACCACTGATGGAAAGAATACCTTCCATTCAGTAGCTAGAGTGGTATTACAAGAACAATCTGCACATAGTCCAGGATCACAAGAAAGATCACTGAAGTGTGGGAAAGTTAAAAAACAAACAAAACAAAAAAGCCCCACAAACATAATTCTGGGAGGTATTAGCAGGAATGTTGTAAAAATTACTTCTTGTGTCTTTCTTCCAAATCCACTCCGCACTGATTAGGCCTCAACTTGAGCATTGTTTCCAGTTCTAGGCACCACATTTCAGGAAAGATGTGGACAAATTGGAGAATGTCCAGAGAGGAGCAACAAAAATTATTAAAGGGCTAGAAAACATGATGTGACCAGAGTCCCAGGGGAGCCAACTAAGGTCACTCAATTAGGGTGAACTGCAAAGAATGGGGCAGACAATTCCCAAAGCTGGTAGATATTCCAATACTTAGATTTACCAAACAAGCACAAAACAGCTTCTACAATACCTCACTGGTTACCCAGAAGCCAACAATATAGTTCCCTTAAAGTAACCCAACCTCAGGCCTCCATCTAGGCATGCCAGTCAAATATGATGAGGATTACTGAAAATCTTATTCATCATATCAAAAAGGTTCTACTAATCTCAAAGGATCAGACACATTACCTCCCAGGTTAATGAAATATTTCAGATCTTACCCAAATACATGCTTACAGCCAATTCTTATTAACTAAACTAAAATTTATTAAAAAAGAAAAGAGAGCATTGGTTAAAAGATCAGTATACATACAGACATAAATACAATCTTGAGATTCAGATTCATAGCAGAGATGTTTCAGAGTAACAGCCGTGTTAGTCTGTATTCGCAAAAAGAAAAGGAGTACTTGTGGCACCTTAGAGATTAACCAATTTATTTGAGCATAAGCTTTCGTGAGCTACAGCTCACGAGATGGTGAGCTTTGTAGATGCAAAGAGGTCTTTCAGAGTCCATACATTATAGTCCAATGTCTATATTCAGGGCGGTCCAGTCAGAACTGGGATCTCAGTCCTTATGACTTGGGTTTCCCCTGCATGAAACCTCAAGCAGATCTGAGATGACAGAATCAGGACCCAAGCCATTGTTTATACAATTTCAGGCCTTCTTTGACAGCTCGGAGTCGTTCGGCGAACAATAGGCACTCATGAGGACTTTGAAGTGGCCCCATTTCCTAAGCATTGCAGGTAATTATTCACACAGATTAACATAAGGCAATTACCTGTTTTTCTACCATTCGCAGATGATTTGCTATACATTTCAAAGAGAGATGAATACAGCCATATCCTATGTTTGCAGTTCATTTAAATGTTAAGATGTCCTTTTGATCTCTGAATTAACAGAATACAGCATAGACAGGGACGGCTTGATTACATTTCAGAGTAACCTTTACCAATATATATGTAAATACAGACATATGGGGAGATAATGTGTGTGTGTGTGTGAAAAGGTCACACTCAGAGGCTTGCTATGTGAAAGGGGTCACCAGTACAAAAGTTTGAGAACGACTGGTCTAGATAGTACTTAGTCCTGCCATGAGTGCAGGGAGTGCATCTGGACTAGATGACCTCTTGAAATTCTATGAAGTCGCTCACTCCCCCTGGACAATCAGAGTCTCTTATGCAGTGAACAGCATTTGGGAGAAAGGAAAAAAAAAATGTAGAACACATCCAGAACAGACTCATCATGAAAAAGTACTTGAGAAAATCAACTGTGTGTGTATGCAGAACAATGTTCTCTGCACAGAACTATGTACATGCCAAGGCAATGAAGACTGTGGCAACCCACACACTCAGAGATCAACGAAAATTATGATAATGATGTTGACTAGAAATGTCACCAGTGCTATTACAGTTTAATGATACCTGTACAAATTATTAGAGTTTTTTTTAAAAAGCCTTTTTGATTGTTGTTGTGATACTTTGAGGTCACAAAGAAATACCATTTTATGTCTCAAAATAATACATAGAGTAATTAAACTTGCAGAAATGAATGCAAGTGGTCATTTTAACATGCTATGGAAAGACAGGAAGTACGGCAAGAGACCACCCAGGCTTAACCAGGAGATCTTCAATGATCTAAAACTCAAAAAAAGAGTCCTACAAAAAGAAGAAACTCAGTCCAATTACAAAGGATTAATATAAACAAATAACACAAGTATATAGGGACAAAACTAGAAAGGCCAAGACACAAAACAAGATCAAACATCAAACTAGCTAGGGACATAAAGGTAAAAAGAAAACACTCTACAAATACATTAGAAGAAAGAGAAGAAAGGACAGAATAAACCCATTACTCAATGAGGGGGGAAAGACAATAACAAAAGATGTGGAAATGGCAGAGGTGCTTAATGACTTCTTTGTTTTGGTTTTCAACAAGAAGGTTGGTGGTGATTGGACATCTCACATAGTGAATGCAAGCAAAAATGAGGTAGAATCAGAGTCTAAAATAGGGAAAGAACAAGTCAAAAAGTACTTAGACAAGTTAGAGGTCTTCAAATCACCAGGGCCTGATGAAATGCATCCTAGAATACTCAAGGAGGTGACTGAAGAGATACCCTAGCTATTAGCAATTATCTTTTAAAAGTAATGGAAGACGGGAGACATTCCAGAAGACTGAAAAAGCGCAAATATAGTGCCCATCCATAGAAAGGGAAATAAGGACAACCCGGGAAATTACAGACTAGTCAGCTTAACTTCTGTACCCGGAAAGATAATGGAGCATATAATTAAGAAATCAATTTTCAAACACTTAGAAGATAATGAGGTGATAAGTAACAGTCAGCATGGAATTGTCAAGAACAAAGCGTGTCAAACCAACCTGATAGCTTTCTTTGACAGGGTAACAAGCCTTGTGGATAGGGGGGAAGCGGTAGATGTGGTATATCTTGACTTTAGTAAAGCTTTTGATACGGTCTCGCATGACCTTCTCATAAACAAACTAGGGAAATACAACCTAGATGGAGCTATAAGGAGAGTGCATAACTGGTTGGAAAATAGTTTCCAGAGAGTAGTTATCAATGGCTCACAGTCATGCTGGAAGGGCATAACAAGTGGGATCCTGCAGGGATCGGTTCTGGGTCCATTTCTGTTCAATATCTTCATCAGTTATTTAGATAATGGCATAGAGAGTACACTTATAAAGTTTGAGGACAATACCAAGCTGGGAGGGGTTGCAAGTGCTTTGAAGGATAGGATTAAAATTCAAAATGATCTGGACAAACTGGATAAATGGTCTGAAGTAAACAGGATGAAATTCACTAAGGACAAATGCAAAGTATGGTACTCCACTTAGGAAGGAACAAATCAGTTGCACACATACAAAATGGGAAATGACTCTGTAGGAAGGCATACTGCGGAAAGGGTTCTGGGGATCACAGTGGATCACAAGCTAAATATGAGTCAGTAACACTGTTGCAAAAAAAGCAAACATCATTCTGGGATGTACTAGCAAGAATACTGTAAGCAAGACATGAGAAATAATTCTTCCACTCTACTTCACGCTGATTAGGCCTCAACTGCAATATTGTGTCCAGTTTCTGGGCACCACATTTCAGGAAAGATGTGGACAAATTGGAGAAAGGCCAGAGAAGAACAACAAAAATTATCTAGAAATGTCTAGAAAACATGAAGAAATTGGGTTTGTTTCATCTGGAGAAGAGAGGACTGAGGGGGGACATAACAGTTTTCAAGTACATAAAAAGTTGTTACAAAGAGGAGGGAGAAAAAGTGTTCTTCTTAACCTCTGAAGATAGGACAAGAAGCAATGGGCTTAAATTGCAGCAAGGATGGTTTAGGTTGGACATTAGGAAAAATTTCCTGTCAGAATTGATAAGCACTGGAATAAATTGCCTAGGGAGATTGTGGAATCTCCATCTGTCATAAATATAAAGGGAAGGGTAAACACCTTTAAATCCCTCCTGGCCAGAGGAAAAACTCTTTCACCTGTAAAGGATTCAGAAGCTAGGATAACCTCGCTGGCACCTGACCAAAATGACCAATGAGGAGACAAGATGCTTTCAAAGCTAGAGGGGGGAGAAACAAAGGTTCTCTCGGTCTGTGTGTTGCTTTTGCCTGGACCAGAGCAGGAATGCAGGTCAGAACTCCTGTAAAGGGCTAATAAGCAATCTAGTTAGATATGCGTTAGATTCTGTTTTGTTTAAATGGCTGTTAAAATAAATTATGCTGAATGGAATGTATATTCCTGTTTTTGTGTCTTTTTGTAACTTAAGGTTTTGCCTAGAGGGATTCTCTATGTTTTGAATCTGATTACCCTGTAAGGTATTTACCATCCTGATTTTACAGAGCTGATTCTTTTACTTTTTCTTTTCAATTAAAATTCTTCTTTTAAGAACCTGATTGTTTTTCCCTTATTCTTAAGATCCAAGGGTTTGGGTCTGTGTTCACCTATGCAAATTGGTGAGGATTTTTATCAAGCCTTCCCCAGGAAAGGGGGTGTAGGGTTTGGGAGGATTTTGGGGGGGAAAGACATTTCCAAGCAGGCTCTTTCCCTGTTATATATTTGTTAGAGGCTTGGTGGTGGCAGCAATAAAGTCCAAGGGCAAAAGGTAAAATAGTTTGTACCTTGGGGAAGTTTTAACCTAAGCTGGTAAAAATAATGCAGGTCCCCACATCTGCACCCTAGATTTCAGAGTGGGGAAGGAACCTTGACACCATCATTGGGGATTTTTAAGAGCAGGTTGGACAAATACCTGTCAGGGATGGTCTAGATAATACTTCATCCTGCCTTGAGTGCAGGGGACTGGACGAGATGACCTCTCGAGGTCCCTTCCAGTTCTGTGATTCTCTGTCATTGTCTATCCTCATTTCTGTGGTAACATCACCACTTGACAGCACCACATCATGCCTCCTCTTAAAGTAGACATAAGCTTTCAAATGATGTATATTATGTGTGTGTGGATCTAAATAGAGAGGGTACACTAAATCAACCAGATTGTGGTGTTTGTTGCTTGCCTACAAATTCTTGAGCTATGCTGAAAAACCGTCAACAAGGATTCCAGTTATTATGCTGGTGTTGAATAGACACATGTGTTCCATTACAATACAAAGTGGATTTTAAACCACCAACAGGTTACACACAGAACACAAAACAGCTGAGAGACTTGTCAGTAGTGGACAAAATTGTCACTAATACAGATGCAGAGATGATAGGTTCCATATTTCCTGAGGTATCCCTGACCACATTTTATTTATTTCTAATTCCTGAAAATGAACACCATCTAGTACAGTTAATTATCCTAAATGAGATTAGACCTATAATTCACTCAACATTTTTAAATTTCACACAAATCTGACAAGATTTTAGTGGAGAAATTACATTTCATAAACCTCCCCCATGGCATCTATGTGGGAGGTTTATGTAAATCTTTATGTAAATAAATACTATATTCATAACTGGTTGATTTAAATTATTTAGACTTCCAAAAAGCCTTTGACAAGATCCCACACAAGAGGCTAATAAAGAAGCTAAATAATCATGGTGGGTGGGAGGCAAAGTATTTTCATAGACCAAGAACTGACTAAAACCCGGAAAGCCAAAAGGAGGATTTCATTAAAAGGTTAATTTTCATCAAGATTCCTTACTAGATCTTCTGTTACTTAATACATTAAAGATCTGGAAGAGGGGCAAGTAGTAATTCACAGATGAGGAAAAGTTACTTAGGATTAGTTAGGATGAGAAGACTGTGAGGAACTCTAGAGAGACCTAAACAAGCTAGCTGAACACTCTGGAAAATGAAATTCAGTGTCGAAAAATACAAAGTAGAACCCAGAGGAAAAATTTTAAACTACTCATGCACCTTGCAGTAAAATTTTTTCAGTACATCAGAAACAGGGAGCGTGCCAATCAGTGGGGCCACTGGATTATTGAAATGCTGAAGGAGTACTCAAGGAAGGTAAGGCCACGGCGGAGAAGCTAAATGAATTCTTTGCATCAGTCTTCAGTGCAGGGGATGCAAGGAGATTCCCACACCTGAGCCATTTTTTTAGGTGACAAATCTGAGGAACTTTCCCAGATTGAGGTGTCAATAGAGGAGATTTTGGAACAAACAAATTAACCAGTAATGTGTCACCAGAACCAGATGGTATCCACACAAGGTTCAAACTCAAATATGAAATTGCAAAACTATACTGTGGTATGTGACCTATCATTTAAATCAACTTTTATACCAGATGACTGGAGGATAGTGAATGTGACACCAATTTTTTTAAAAAGGTTCCAGATGGGATCCTGACAATTACAGGCCAGTAAGGCGAATTTTAGTACTAGGCAAATTGGTTGAAACTATAGTAAAGAACAGGATTGTCAGACACAAAGATGAACATAATTTGTCAGGGAAGAGTCGACGTGGCTTTTGTAAAAGGAAATCATGACTCAACAATCTATTATAATTCTTTGAGGGAGGTCAACAAACTTGTGGACAAGAGTAATCGAGTAGATATAGTGTACTTGGACTTTCAGAATGTCTTTGACAAGGTCCCTCATGAAAGGTTCTTAAGCAAAGAGAGCAGTCACAGGATAAGAGGGAAGGTTCTCTCCTGGATCAGTAACTGGTTAAAAGACAGGAAGCAAAGGGTAGGAATACTCAGTCAGTTCTCAGAATGCAGAGAGGTAAATAGTGGTGTCCCCCAGTTATCTGTACTAGAACCCATGCTGTTCAACATATTAATATGATCTGGCAAAATTTGCAGACAATACAAAATAACTCAAGATAGTTAAGCCCAAAGCAGACTGTGAAGCATTATAAAGAAATCTCACTAAAGTGGGTGACTGGGCAACATAATGGCAGGTGAAATTCAATGCTGATAAATGCAAAGTAATGCATATTGGAAAAGAATTCCAACTATACATACAAAATGATGGGATCTAAACTAACTGTTACCTGATGGCACTGGCCAGCACATCCATCCATTATACCAGGAGGAGCAAGCTAGATGAGGGGAGTGAAACTCTATGACTGTGAATCTTATTTCTGTTCCCCTGTTCAGTTACGCCTCCCAGCTAGGGTTGTCAGGCATCCGGTTTTTGACCAGAACATGGGTTGAAAAGGGACCCTGGCTGCTCCAGTCTGCATCGCTAAAAATCCAGTCAGTGGTGCAGCAGGGCGACAGCAGGCTCCCTGCCTGCCCTGGCTCCACATGGCTCCCAAAAGCGGATGGCATATCCCTGTGCCCCCTAGGCTCAGGGGCAGCCAGGGAGACTCCACGCACTGCCCCTGCCCCCGCCCCTGAGCAGCCAGGGACAGCGCACAGAGATTCCTGGCTGTGCCTCCACCTAGGAACCTGCAGGGACATACTGGCCGCTTCCGGGAGCCACTTGAGGTAAGAGCCGCATGCAGCCCGCACCCGCTCCCGTGCCCCAACTGCCTGCCCCAGCTCTGAGCTCCTTCCCACACCCAAACACCCTCCCAGAGCCCACACCACTTTCCGCACTGTGAACCCCTCATCCCCAGCTTGGAGCCCCCTGCTGCACCCCAAACCCCTCATCCCCAGCCCCACACACCAGAGCCTGCATCCCCAGCCGGAGCCATCACCCCTGCATACACACCCCAACCCCAGCTCAGAGCCCCTTCCTGCACCCAAACTCCATCCCAGAGCTCCCACCCTGCACCCCTTCCCACACTCCAAACCCCTCAGCCCCAAGCCACCTCCTGCACCCCAAACCCCTCATCACCAGAGCCCACACCTCTAGCCAGAGCCCTCAGCCCCCCTGCCCCAGCCCTCCCCACACCTCCCCCTTGCCCCAGCCCAGAGCCCCCTCCCAGATTCCAAACTCCTTGACCACACCCTCCATCCCAGAGTCCCCTCCTGCACCCCAAACCCCTCATTCCCTGCCCCACCTCAGAGCCCTCACCCCCCAACCCCCTGTCTCCACCTTGAGCCTCCTCCCACACCCCAAACCCCAGCCTGGTGAAAATGAGTGAGGGTGGGAGTCAGGGAGTGACAGAGGGAGAGGAGACGGAGTGAGTGCGGGTGGGGCCTCAGAGAAGGGGCAGGGCAAGGCAAGGCAAGGCAAGGGGGTGTTTGGTTTTCTGAAATCAGAAAGTTTGCAACCCTACTCCCAGCCGAGTTTTTCCTGGACAGTGTCCACTGACTCCTTAGATGCTTCTGAGCAGCACTAGGCACCATTAGTAGTTCTCTGCTCCGTGTCTCCTCTTGTTATCTGACTTTTACTCTGACCGCCACTCCTGTCTGTGTTTTCCTCATTTATTGTCCCCAGAAATCACTGGTAATCTGTGCTTAGTTGAGGGAGTAGGCCTTTAGTTGCGTGGCCGAAAGCACCTACAACCCTCTAACTTCTACAACAAAGGAGACAGGGGCATCTCAGTAACCATGATTGGTACACAACCCTAATTTATCCTCACCAAATGGCTCTACTTGTTTTTCAAATACTCAAAATGTACAAATTAAGATTTAAACTATTAACATGTAAGTAATTGCAAAGCCAATAAGAAACTAGTAAGTGAGAACTGGCCTGGCCATTATGTAGCATCTTCTAAAGCAGGGGGTCTCAAACTTTCCAAATTACCACACCCCTTTGAGGAGTCTAATTTGTCTTGCATATCTCAAGTTTCACCTCACTCAAATACTACTTACTAACAAAATCAGACATAAAAATACAAGTGTCACAGCCCATATTCTGAAAAAATTCTTACTTTCTCATTTTTACTACAATTATAAAAATAAATCTATTTCAATATATATAGCGTATAAAGCAATAAAAACAAATAATTGTCTGTATTAAATTTTAGTTAACTTTGCTAGTGCTTTTTATGTAGCCTGTTGTAAAACTAGGCAAATATCTAGAGGAGTTGATGCATCCCCAGAAGACCTCTGCAAACCCCATTAATTATATTTTAGGATTATGTGGCAAAAGATGTGCAAAACCCCAGTTGTAAACGCAAATCTCACATCTGGGAGCAGAAAAACCATCAAATAAAAAAATCCCATGAGTCATCACCAGTGCCTCAGAAGCTGTGTTATTTCATTTCAAGTTAAAAATACCCACCCTTGACTGGGTCTCTTTCTTTCAAGCTCTTAGAGGGGGATAACTAACTGAGACATGAAAGCTTATAAAGCACCTTGAACTTTAGCTACACACTTATACCTCCCTCACCTGAACCACAGAATTAGTCAATTAGTATTTTTTGTAAAGCCACCCACCCAGCCCCTGTGGCAAAAAAGCTTTAAAAAAATCTACACAGCTGGTTGGAAAAGGAGCTACATTCCCTCACCCCCTCTCCCCAGCTGGAGCTGCCCAACCCATCTAGTAACACCAGGGAGTTTTGAGTAGCAACTGTGTTAGTCTGTATCCGCAAAAAGAAAAGGAGAACTTGTGGCACCTTAGAGGCTAACAAATTTATTTGAGCATAAGGTTTCGTGAGCTACAGCTCACTACATACATCTGATGAAGTGAGCTGTAGCTCAGAAAAGCTTATGCTCAAATAAATTTGTTAGTCTCCAAGGTGCCACAAGTCCTCCTTTTCTAATTTAGGCTTTGCAAAAGGTAACCCACTCTGTTGTTGCTTTCAACAGAGTTACACAGCATTCCCTCCCCAACCTATGCTCTAATCTGCCCTGCTTGTCTCCTCCCCTACTCTCACTACACTGGCCTAAGCCTCTGTGAGTCAGTATGTCTGGCTGGCTGTCGCTAGGCCCTTCCCCACTCACTCGTTGCTCAATCGCTTTCATACAGACACACCGGATATGAGCTACCAATCCCTGTGCCAAACTGCCCTAAGTTACATAAAAGAGAACCACTAAGAAGGCAGCAGCAAACACTGGTGCCTTGTTAACTTAAATTGCTCCAAAGCCACCCGCCCCATTCCGCATATGGCCCTCATTCAGAACGACCCAGCTGTTTTATCTTCAGCGATGGCAGGGTAATTACTCCCTCGAAAAACAGCTACGAGGTGTTTCAGGGCATTTAAAAAAATACTATTGCTTCCCTTTCTGTGTCAGATACGAATGGGCTTTTGTGCATATATATATCACTAGAGGCTGCTGGACCTAAAGTAAAGCCACGGTTCCTGGTCTGTTTCTTTGTGTAATTTAAAACCAGATTTACTTTTACAACCTAAACCACGAGGAACGCTCCGTCCTTAATTCAAACACTGTTACACGGTGTTGAGAGTGAGTGCACAGGGGCTAGCTTGCTTTCCCTGCTAAAGTTCAAGCAGAGATGAGCCTCTTGAATTCCTCGTCTCACACGTTTTATGCGAATGCTTTTATTTGTCCTGACCAAACAAAATCCAATTTTGGAACCGCTGAAGGAAGAGCACAAAGGAACTCCGGGAAAGCAGCCTTTGCTATTTTACGAGTTGGAGCCAGCTCCCATTTCAGTCAATGGAAAGACCTGGCGGTGGGGGAATGGATTGAGCCCTACAGGAACAACTACCTCCAATTCCAGCATGTCTCATCTCAGAGTCAGACTCAGAGCAAAATAAACTGTTGCTGGACCACGTGATCACTTAAAGAGGAATGAGTCGAGCTGGTTTTTAAAAACCCACGAGCGAGCGTGTCTCGCTGAAACGCACAGCAAAGCCCATCAAAAAAAAAAAGTGAAAACAAAACAAAAAACACCTTTAAAAACCGGTTTAAAATAACCTCAGCAGGAGAGAATCTTCTTTCACCTGACAAACCCGAACGAAGGGGGACTTTCTGTGTTGTGTTTGTGCCTCAAAAAATAGTAGGCTGGATTGGGGGGGAGGAGAGGGAGAAACAACCCCGAGGCCACCAAATCCGTGGGGGCCAGGGGTCTGGATTATTTACCGGATGAGCTGCTAAAGACGCGTCGCCCCGCTTCCAGTAAGGGCAGCCACAGCTGGGGGCTGGCTGGGACGAGCGAACTGCAGCGCGCTGAATCAGAGCACGCCACGCTGCGGCGCGCCCCGTGATTGAGAAGTTTGAAAGCATGTGAGAATGACAGTGTGTCTCGGGCTGCGGCGTGCCAGGAATTTCGAAACTGCCCCGCAAGCCCATCAGCATCATAACAAGGCGCCTCCAACCATAACAACCCCCGAGCAGAAGAAGGAGCAAAAGAGCCTCTTGGGGTGGTGGTGGTCCCCTCTCCCGCCCCTTTTTTTTGGTCTGAAACTAGTCCGTGGGGGTGGGGAGGAAGAGCGGGGCTTGTTCAGTGCTATGCTAATCTTTTAAGCGCTCTTTTCTTGCTCTACCCTGCTTTTCTTTCTTCTCCATTCGCTTCACCCTAAGGAATGGGTGGCTCATCCGGCAGCAACAGGAGGAGGCTAAGTCAGGGGCAGCTGTCAAAATCCTCCTCCCCCGCCCCCTTCCCAGTTTAATGATCAAACGCCTGGCTGGGAAGAAAGGCAGGAACCAGGAGGCGCAGAGGCTCTGCCCTGCACTGTCACATCACACGGTCTGTTGTGTGTGTGTGTGTGAGAGAGAGAGTATCCCCTCTCTCCCTCCCCTCCGCTGACAACCGTCTCCGCAGCCAGGGAGGAGGAGGAGGCAAAGCGGCTATTGCTCTGTTACTCTCTCACTTACTCATTGCTGAAAGGTGGGCGGAGGGTACCTTTCCCCCTGGTGCCTTTTCTCACGTTGACAAGCTGGGGCCCA
Source organism: Lepidochelys kempii (assembly GCF_965140285.1). Classification (NCBI taxonomy): domain Eukaryota; kingdom Metazoa; phylum Chordata; order Testudines; family Cheloniidae; genus Lepidochelys; species Lepidochelys kempii. Next base: position 85,507,657 of record NC_136381.1, read on the forward strand.
GCACCGGAGGGGGGGGGGGGAAAGAACAAAGACAGAAGAGGAGGGAAAGCACTAAATCCGGACCAAACATCCCAGGCAGAAGGAAGCTGTCAGCTGGCGGTGACACAACACACAGCCCATTGAAGCGCCCTGGTTAGCAGCCACGGCTGGGAAGGGAGCCCTCTGCCCGCCTTCCAAGTTGCAAAGCGGGGACTGCTCCGCACGCAAGAAAAGGCAACTTGATTTGTGCGTGCGGTGCCCGTTGGGTAGCAAGCCTCGCCAGCTGGTGCGGTCCGCGGCTCGAGACCACGATGAAAAGTAAAAAAGGTAGGGAGGGGTGCGTGCGTGCGAGGGTGAGAGAGACAGAGTGATTTGATTCCTCAGCGTGCTGTGGCGAAACCTGGATGGGAAAGTGGAAAGCATGTTGCTTTCGCCATTTGGAAATAACAGGCGTGTGGTTTAAACTTCACTGCAGTTTGATTTGGCTTATTAAATAAAGTGGAACCGGTTTTCTTCTCGCAACCCCCCCCCCCCCCGCTTTTTTTCTTTCTAAGCTGGTCCCTTTCCTCTTTGTTGAGCTCATGTCTGAAATGGCAGTTGATAATGTTTCACTTCCAGACAAAACACGAGGGGCTGTTTGGACGCTGCTTTCTTTCCATGCTGCTTGGCTCCCTGTCAAAAACCTGGTCAACTGCCTGCTTTGTCCCCAACAAAGTTTTATTTTCGCTTCTTTTTTAACAGCCTTTTTCTTCCCTCTTTCCTCCTCACCCTAATTTCCCCAGTCCGGTCCCCAAGGACGGGACTGGAATTGTTTTCACAACTTTAAAAACCAAATCCCAACCCAAATACAACTCTCTGAGCAATGCAGTCTGAACAACGGGGTGGCAGGAGCTCTTTGTTTGCGAGTTAGCGTGGGGAAAGGGGACAAAAGCGAGGGGCTGTAGGAGAATTTAAAGTGAGGTTTTTTTAATCGATCTGCAAATTTATCTCCAGCCTTTTGATCAAAGACTTTTCTTTCTTTCTTTCTTTTTCTTTTTTGGAAAAGACTAAAAGTAAAGTGATTTAAAAACTTACCCACCACGTGGCGGGGAAGCAGCAAAAAAGACGTTTGAAAAACTTTTCATTGGTGTTACTTACGTAATTACCACTTGGACAGACTTTATAATCAAGGGATTGTCAGTATTTCCATCTGTAGTCCTCTGAGTATCTTGAAACCTTAAACGTGGCTGCGAAGAATTGGAAAACATTTTAAAAATTTGTTAGTCTCCAAGGTGCCACAAGTACTCCTTTTCATTTTGAAAACGTGGCTGCTGTTAAAAAAAAACATTTCGGATGTTTGTTTCCTCCTCAGTTCCCCCTCTTCTCATTTTTAAGGGCTAATCAGTCATGTAGATTAATGAATTTTTTCTATTTAAAGACCTTTAAAATATCCGAGATACTGAGAGTTTAAAAAGCAGCACTGCGCATGTTTACTACTCTAGAGCAGTGGTGTTTTTCCTGCTACAGGGTCTTGTGGTTCAAGAGTACAGAAATCTACTTCATTGTTAATGTTCCTGGAGCCATCAGAGTATGTGTTTATATACACCTATTAAGCACCTTCTGAATTCTTGGTGTATAATTTAAGATGTGCTCTAATATAGTTTGTAGTTCTCATAAGTAATCTTGGACTATACTGATTTAAAACAAAACATACAAAGGAAATTCAGCCCCAAAGGCAAAGTTTAGACAACAGTCAGTGCCGGTCCTGTTTACACTCTCAAAAAAGCAAGGAATTCAGAGTTAAAACCGAAACTTTGTATTTATATAACCCACCCTCCCTGCCAAATATTTCAGTGTTCTCCTAACTGGAGTGATTTTAGATAACAACACGTGTTGCATCCCAAGCCCAGCCCTCTGTACCTAGAGACAGTTACAGCCTTGACTCTAGATTTTCCCATTTTTGTAGATTTGTTCAGATTGTTACGGTTACTGGAGGTATATGGTTTTACTGAATTATTTAGACTAGTTATTTTTAGAACATTCCTGTGCTCCCTATTTGCACAGTAGTGGTGATGAGTTGTCTTCCTGTCTGCTGCTGCTTCCATTGTTCAGATTCCTCTCCCGGAGGGCAGCTACTGGTTGTCTAAATACCAACTTCACACACTTCCAACTCTTATTGTCATCTCCCTCCAAACTAAATATGTGTGAAAAATGCTGACGAGGTTACCATGTCTGCCTATGTATTTCTCTCAGTGTGTAATCTGCCTTGTGATTTGGGAGTTCTGCACTGCAACAATGAAAGGCGGCATGTTGGAAGGCAAACCTTTGAGACAGAAGACCATTGGTTTAGAGTTTATGTGGCAGAAATTAGGAAGTGAGAAGAAACTCAAAGATGCATGGAAACTTTTCAAGGAAGTTAGGACAATGATTTCTGTTGGTTTTTTTTAATTAAAGGTTGGGCTTGCAGTTTGCATTTGTGGCCTGTATTTTGATACTCAAGTTTCAGAGCATGACCTGATTTCAGATTTCTTTCTTGTAGTCTAAAAAAAATTAAAATTTGTTTTCTATAGTTACAGCCAAGTTTGCCTACTCTGTGAAACCAGTAAAGCTCAAGCAACTCAGAGGAAAGAAAACTGGTTCTTCCACTTGTAAAATCACATTTAAAGAAAAAGGAAAACTTTTCTAATTTTCTGCTATGGAAAATTCCCTTACACATCCCCATAGCTCCTGTGTCTGATCTGGTTAATTATCAATACTATTTAACTTGATTTTTTTAAAAAAAGATTCACAAACCTTTAACTAAAGTTCCTTTCCAAATTGCTGTATCTTAAGTTAAATCCCTTAAACCTCTTCCCGTGGGTGGCAAAAGTTTATTTCTTAAATAATAAAAATTATCAGGGTACACTTACTCTATAGGCTGGTATGTTTTTACATATTAATGACATATTCATACCATCTGTTATTTCTGGCCTAGCCAGTTATTTCCATGTTCTTTATGGTGTACCTGTTAAGTCCTAAAGACTATATGAAGTTAGGTAGCCCCTACCTATACTAGCTTCCTTTTAACCATCCTCACTTATCTGTATTAAAGGTCACAAACGTACATACATATATATACTTTGTTTTAGCTCATCATCACCTATCTAGGCTAACAGTCTCAAACATATGTATGCTAACTTGTATTAGCTCAGCATGCAGGATGCGGCCTGCAGGTTCCTTGCATTACAGCCAGAAATACTCTTAATACAAATTTATAATCCTATTATAAAACAAATAATCAAACCCATAAGAAAAAATATATTAGCAGGCAGGCTAGCCCCTATAAGCTACACTTGCTAGTTAGCTATTGTAGTCTCCAATCCTGCAAAGACATAGCCCTGTTGAAGATTATGCATGTGTAGTCCTAGTGAAGTCAATTACAGGAAGATTGGGGGCTTTTTAGATTGGAAATAATATCTAGATATATACATGTAAAACCCAACCAAAGAAATTCACAGAAACATAAAAATTGAGCTAGATTATCCATGAGCTGATCTAATCTATTCCTTCTGCCAAAGGAGACTGTGCCTTGCAGTATACTTATTCAGTTTCAAGTGATTCAAACAATTGGTTTCTACCAGTTCTCTTGTGAAGCTCTGCCATAATACAAGAGGATATTTTTACTGATATTCAGCCTAAATTTTAATTTTCTTAACTTCATTCCATTTCTCCTAGTTAAGGCCCCAATCCATCCCAAATAATTCTTTCTCCTTTTTGGTGTTCATACCTTATAAGTACTGATAGTTTTTTCCATATCAACTTTAGTTATCATTTTGAAAAACTATGCACATAATTTTTTTTCCCTCATCAGATTTATGCCTCCAGGCCTTTTAACCAGGAAGCTTTAACTGAATTCTTTCCTGTTATTTAGTATCATCCAGATATTGAGGTGCTCAGAATTTTATGCAGTGTTCAAGGCATGATCTCACTAGCAATGAACAAGAAAGGGACCTAGGAACTCTTTGGCCTGTGATGTCATGCATGCATGTATGTATGTATGTATGTTAAATTCTCTACATGCTGCAAGACTAGAAGCTGGGTGCAGGTAAATCAATTCACATTATATAAAAGAGAGGGGGCCTGCTGATCCTACAACCTTTAGGAATAGTCCTCACTGAAATCAGTGAAACTATTTTTGTATGAATAAGGACTGCTTATCTGAGTAAACCTTATAGAATTAGAGCCAGGGTCACTTCTTAGGTCCAGTTTACATACAGTGCACCAGTTCAGTTTAAGTAGTGCAAAACACTCTGTAGACATTCTTGCATCAGTTTAAGAGGGGCTTATTTTAGTTTAAACATATAATCAACTGAAGCTAACTTGTAAAAGCCTGATTTAAACAGAAATAAGTGTCCACAAAGCCTTTTATACTAGTATAACAGAATCAGTTTAAAATTCACAACTTAAAAATAAAATGGAGGTATTCTGCATGTAGAGAAGCCCTTATTCTGGGTTTGTAAATAACAGTAAATGGTCCAGACATGGAGCTTAGGTGGGAAGCCTTTCAACTGTGCCCTGCTAAAGAGGAAACCAAAAGCATATAGTCTGATTACTAACAAGAAGGAAAAACAAAGCTGAGTTGCAATCAGCATGAATGTTCTAATGAAAACAGAGGTTTGACAGCAACAACGTGGCTTCTGCTATAGTAGAGTATCAGCTGAGGTTGTATGAGATCTACAGCCTTAACTTCCTGTTGCTACAGCTTCCGCACATGCCGTTGGAGAGGTTTGTTAAAGGTTCAGAGGTCTGGGGCTCTTTTATTTAAATGAGCTCATTTGAATGAGAAGCTGCAATGCCCTTTGTTCCTGTTTAACCAAAACCTGTTTTGTGTCATAAAATTGAGGGAACACGGCACACTAAGGAAGCAGCTCAAAGGGCAGACTCCAGTGTTGTTTCATATCTTTTTTCATTACTGTGTTACAGTTAGGAAACTTACAGTTGTTTGAAGGGCATCTTTATTATATTTTTAAAAAAGGAAATGTGAACTCAGAAAGATTGCATTTGCAACAAATATTTTTGGTGGTTGGTTTTTTGGGTAAATCTTTATGTCAAATTTTAGCAGCGGGTAAAGAACAATGGTTCCAAACCTAAACCTTTGTTATCAAAGCAGAGCTCTGGTCTTACTGTTTAGAAAGAAGCTTTGCATGGAATGTTTACTTAACCTAGAGAGTTTAATCTCAAATGATTTTTATATAACTGCACTTATGAATGTAAATTTACTCTTGTGAGGAGGCACACTGGCTGCAACTCCTTGGTTCCTACTTTGCACCATAGCTGTGCCTTCAGCTCCTTCATTTCTGCTTTTCACTATTGTCTTTTCCTGTCTCTCAAGGTCTCTGTTTTGATAAGTGGCTCTGTAGTCTAATGTTTTTATTATCCTCTTAAAAAAATCAGTGCAGCAACATTTTTAATCTGCCCCAAGCAAAGACAGCAATGTTTGGAACATTAGATAAATTCATAGATTTCAAGGCCAAAAGGAACTATTATGATAATCTATTCAGACCTTCTGCATAGCACAGGCCATAAAACTTCCCCCAAAATAATTCCTAGAGCAGATCTTTTAGAAAAGCATCCAGTCTTGATTTAAAAATTGTCAGGGGATGGAGAATCCACAACAACCCTTGGTAAATTGCACCAATGGTTAATACTCTCACTGTTAAACATTTAAAAACGCCTTATTTCCAGTCTGAATTTGTGTAGCTTCAACTTCAAGTCATGGGATTGTGCTATACCTTTCTCTGAATTCTGTAAACTAATTTTAGCTACTCATATGTCTACTTTACAGTTAGTGAACTGCTGTGTTGAGCCATCATAACTTACTTTTCAAGCAAAGTAATATTTTAATGTGAAGCTATTAGAGTCCTGATAGATTTCCATCCTCCCGCCCTTGAAAATACCACATACATGCACTTCTGAAATACAATTCAGAATTTACCGTGAGTTGGTTATTTAAATTACCTGTCATTGTTTTTGTTCCCTGACTGGATAACTTATGTAACTAAGCATCATAGGGCAAATTGTATATTCAACTGTAACATTCAGAGTGTTGGTTAGTTACATAAATCATCCAGACAGGAAACAGAAACATTACCCCACAAGTTACTTAAGTAACCACCACAGACTGAATTGTGAATATTTTTATTAACAAAAAAATTCCCTGGATAAATCTGAATAATTGCAAATGACAAATTCAAGAATACTGTGAGTTGCTCGTGACTAGAGATAAGGCAAAATTTCAAATGCTTAACTCTGTCACACTGCATTTGTGCATTTCGTAGGTATCTGTGAAAGTACTATGCAAAAACTCACAATTAGTTCTCTCTTTTGGGTCTGACATCAATTGCCATTAAATCTTTAAGTATGACCATAAATGTAGAGTTTCATAGTTGTATTTTTTCACAGGCATGGTTTCCATTTTAATAGAACTGATCTTTTTTTCTAGTTTAAGTATTAGTTTTGAAATTTGGACAGCTGCCCATATGAAGCCTTTCTGCCTGGTGTTTAACTTTGCTTGCTATTATAAAAGTGAAAGTTTCTTCTCTTTTTTAAATGAAATGGATGTTCAAACTAACTTAAAAGTGATTTAGGGCCTCGTTTTCCTTTTGTCATTTCTAGAAAATGCTTTTGAAACCTACTGTGAATCAAAAAAACTTCTGAACTGTGCTAGCTGAATCTAATGGTATCTGTGATTTAGATTTATATATGGTTTGTAAGATTCCTAAAATTTCTGGTGGGATTAAAGTACTTAAAGCCAAAGCAAAGTTTCCTTTGTGGACTTCAGTGCTATTGGTTTTGTTTCCTCAGTCACACTGTACACTTTACTAAAAGAGCAGAATTGCAGCCCGTTGTTCAGCCACAGAATATGAAGTATTTGATTGTTCACATATTGTAGTTCCAAATTATTAGTAATATGGTTTACTGCATTAATTATAGAAGACAGAGACTAAATGAGATATTGAAATAAATTCCTTCTCTGTGGGAGAAAAATGTGCAGTAAAACTGTAAATCTAGAGTCCTTGCAGTAAACATATGTCAAAATCTGAATAAGTACACTACTTGAAGTGTGAGGAAAACTATAAGGTTCAAAGCATAGGTAATTAGGGCAAAGTTGAAGTGTGGCATGTTCTCTAGAAAAATAAATGATAGCAATTCTATACTACCTTGTGGCACTATTTAGGCACTTACTGTTACCTTGCTGTACACTTTTTCCTCAATGAGTGAATTTTGTGTCACTTTAGAAGAACCAGCCACAACTTGCTTTCTGTTCTTTTCTTGTGTCATTCATTTTTATTAATAATTCTGGAAAGCGCTGTTAACATTTTAAACCTATAAAGCTATCCTTAATCAGAAGGAGACACACCAGCATGTTAAATTGTAATTCAATACAGCCAAGGTTTAGGTTGGGTGTATGTTTTGAAATTCTTTTTTATTGGCTTTTTGCCTAGCCATGAAACAGCCTTGAAGAAAAAAGATTGTTGGAGGCATACCACAGTAGCACCCTTTGCTGACCAACATTTGGCATGATATTGGCATCAGATGGAAGTTACTTACTGCATGTGACCAAATAAAAGGTTGCTAAGGGAACCAGTAAATGAGGTTGTGTGGAGAAATGTCCCCTAGGAATAGGTAGTTGGTGCTACTTTTGTTACAGTATACATCCTCTAAACATGAGGCCTGGTTTGACTCACAATAAAAGCACAAGACATCTGAACTGGCAAGGAATTGTCCACTTGTTAATGCTTCATAAATTAAAAAATAATTTATTTGTTTACATATAATTATATATTTTTAAATTAGGAAGCAGAGAGAGAGAGAGAGGTGTTGAAGTGAAAAATGCTGCAATAAGAAGTGTATTGAATTGAAGTGACTATTCTCACCTTTTTATTACTGTAGGTGTAGCTGCAATATCTGGCAGTGAGACGGAGGATGATGACACCATGGATGTCCCACTGGATCTTTCCTCTTCCACTGCATCAGGCAAACGGAGGAGACGTGGTAACCTGCCCAAGGAATCAGTGCAGATTCTTCGGGACTGGCTGTATGAGCACCGATACAATGCCTATCCGTCAGAACAAGAAAAAGCAGTATTGTCCCGACAAACACACCTTTCTACACTACAGGTATTTTTAAAAGCTCCAATTAAAATAAAAATGAGCCTTTGTTTTAACTTCTGAAGTTACCCACTCTGTAGTCTCTCTAAAAATGTTCATATTACAGATGTCATTTTCTTTATATGTTGTTACTGTTTGTGTTGTGGTAGCACCCAAAGGCACTGACTAGGATTAGGACCCTGTTGTTCTAGGTAGTGTATGAACACAATCTTACAGATGATGTCCCTGATACATGCTTAATTTTGCACATTGTGACTAAAGTGACTTCAATGGGTCTACAGACAGTGCATGAAGTTAAGCATGTGCATTAGTCTTTGTAGGATTAGGATCTAAAAGACACTTTGCATACAAGCAAAGTGATCAGGGTGATAAGCACATGTATTAGCAGTATAATTTTCTTTACTCTATTAAAATGGTGACTTTGGGCCTAATCCTACACTTGAGTATATGTAACTTTTATTTATATGAGTCTTCATGATTCATAAAGTCAGTGGGACAATTCACATGGGTAAAGCTATTCATATGCATGAGTGTTTGCAGGATGAAGCCCTTATTTGGGAATTGTGAGTCAGGAAATTTGGGTTTTATTCTGCCACTGAAACATGTGTGACTCTGGGCATTTCACTTAGCTTTTCTGTGCCTTTCTTTCCTCCATTGTAATATGGGCATAACCTCATAGGAAAGCTGAGAGACTTTAGGGCTTGTCTACATTAGCGAGTTTACAGTGGCACGACTGTACTGATGCAGCTGCACCACTGTAAAATCGCTAATGTATCCTGTCTCCTGCCAAGAGAGTGCTGTCCACACCGGTGCTTCTGTTGGTGTAACTTACGTCACTCCGGGATGTTTTTTCACAGCCCTGAGCGACATAAGTTATACCAACAAAAGTGATAGTCTAGACAAGCCCTTAGTTCATGAATGCTTGTGCATTTTAAAATCTTTGGATGGAAGGTCATGTAGGATTGCAAAGTATTATTATTAGTGGTAAATTTTATTTTTTTATCTTTATAGAGCAGTATTTTGATATAAATGTTGCAATTAGTTAAGTAAAATCTCTTTAATATAACATTGTGAGGAAAAACTACTTTATATAGAAGTACTTAAAAAAAAAAAGACGTTAAGTCATCTGTTATTGCCCAGGAAACTGGTTTGATATTTAAACAAGGATGCATTTCAATGAGGTAATTCATGTTATGTCTGTTGACACAGTCAGTTGAGCAGGAAAAATCAGTAACTGTTTGTGGGAGGAGTGGCTCTTTTAATAGAGAACAGGTTTTCCTGTTGTTAATTAACCTAAATGCAGAGAACAATAGGTAATAGGTTAATATATGTTCAGAGTTAAAAGCTAAACCTTTCACTTCAGGCTAGCAGTCTTCTTTTTTTTTTTTTGCAAGGGAGAGAAGAGTTGGGGGTAGAAGAAGAAAGAAGAGAAAGGTTTTTACTAGATGTGTCAGAACTTGTCGATCAGTCTCTTTTGTTGTAGAGTTAAGGAAACTGCTTGGAGGGATTCATTAATCTAACTGAAAGACTCTACTGGCATGTAGTGCGGAAGTGAATGAAGGTAGAAATTAAGATATCATTATGTTCTCAGGTCTGCAACTGGTTTATCAATGCACGCCGCAGGCTTTTACCTGACATGCTGAGGAAGGATGGCAAGGATCCAAATCAATTCACTATCTCACGAAGAGGGACCAAGATTTCTGAAGGCAACCCAGTGGAGTCTTCCACAGGCACAAAAAACTACATTCCACTGTTAGAAGAGAACTCATTTCTTTCTGGTACCACAGGACTAAACAAGGCTGTCTCTTCTAAACCTTCTTCCCCAGGATCTGTTTTGGCTCGACCTTCGGTGATTTGCCATACCACTGTAACTGCAATGAAAGATGCCCCTTTCCTTTTGTGCCAGTCATCTGCTGTAGGCCCGACCACCGACCTGCAGCAGACATCAGCTAGCAGATTCACAGACAACTCTCTTGCATACCACGAGGATGCTTCTAAACTGGGACCTAGTACAACTGCACAAAGTGGCCTTTTCAACACTCCTCCTCCTACCCCACCAGACCTCAACCAAGATTTTAGTGGATTTCAGCTTCTGGTGGATGTTGCACTGAAAAGGGCAGCAGAGATGGAGTTGCAGGCAAAACTTATGGCCTAATTCCCCCTTTTTTTTTCAGGCAGGAATTTAACAAATATGTGATTATTGCTGCCCATGTGATATCAAAAGACTAACTGCATTTTTTATTATTATTATTAATCTTATTTGCACAAGGGATTGCTTGAAATGAAGCTTCCTGTCACTGAGGTGGTCTTCAGTGAAATATGGTCATTCCAAGAATTATAAACTTAAAGCTACTGTAGAAACAAAGGGTGTTTTTGTTTGTTTGTTTGTTTTTATGTTTCTTAGTAGGTTTTTCATAATGTGAGATGGTTCCCAAGATCATGTGATTTTTGTTTTCGTTTCTTTCAGACTGTGCAATATCTAGTAATGATGTAGACTTCTTATCATTCCTATGTGGAACAGAATATACCGACATGCTGTCTAAAACAAATGTTCAATTTTTTTAAACAATATGAATCTGGATGATTATGCTTTTTTTCCACGATGTAATAAAATATTTTCTTTAAAAATGGATGCATACAGTGTGTTTTGTTGAACAGGAGCTTCACAGGGGACACCAAGTTGTGCTCCAAATATAACCAAAATAGAAAGAAGCCAGCATGAGCTTGAAAAGGATGCCTTCTCTCTGTGTCGATCAGAGACCTACACTAGCAAATTACAAAGTTGTTGTAAAAAGGATGTTTATAGGGATGAGGTGGACCAGAGGTACCTGACAGTGTCCTCTGGGGCTGAGCTTTTCAAAGGAGCCAAAGGGAGTTATGTGCCCAACTCCCATTGACTTTCAGTGAGATTTGCGCACCTCTCTCTTCCTTAGAAATCCCTTAAAAATCCCAGCCTCATTCCTTAAATATTGCTGAATTGATGTACATTGACAGCTCAGGGGAGAACATTCTTTTGAAGGTGAACTGAAAAGAGTAGACCAGTTGCGTTTGTGCTCATCACTGGTCTTTTGTGATGTACAGAGAGGGCCTCAGAATTTTTTTCCTGCTTCTTTTCTTACACCAGTAATGTCAGGGGGTTGATTTGCCTGTTTTTTCTGGTAGACTGGAGTGGGATAGACATCACAATAAGTTGAAATATGACGTGCAATTTTCCCAGCCCGGAAGTGAGATATGAGGGATAAAATTTTCAAAAAGTCCGAGTCTATGGGCTCGTGTTGAGGCACCTTTCTGCTTAGGTACTTAGTAGAATTTACGAAAGCTCTTAAGTGAGTGAGGAACTTAGGATCTTTTGTAAAATCACACAAGGTGCCTAAATATCTTTGAAAATGTGTCTGAAGTCACTTCTGAAAATGGGCCTTAAGCTTCTAAATCACTTACCTGTTTCTAAAAAAAATTTACCCTAAGAGCTGCAGCTTGGATTTCAGTCTATTTGAATGTTGCTACCCAACTCCAGTCCTCCAGCTACAAAACCAACCCCCGCCTTTCTCTGAAAAATCAGTTCCCTAATGATTTTACAGTGTTTTGGGGGTATGTCAAGGGGAGGGTCATTCAGGACATCTTTATATAAGTAAAAACAATTCTTTTTAATTTTGGTGCATTGCAGTAGACTTCAATCCTTTGGAGATAATAGACAGGTCTATATCCTCCTGAGTATTCTTTGGCTGGAAGTCTGGAACTCTTAAAAGATTTAAACTTCATTGCTGCTTTAGCTTTATTTATTCTGCCCATCTCTTGCTCTCCATTCACTTCCATGTTAGGGGTTACATGTGCTGCACTTTTTAAAAACAAATTCAATGGTTAGGCGACTCTTTTGGTTGAAAATATGACACTCCAAGGTCATCTCGTATGTTGTATGTTTAGAAAATACTAATTTATTTCCCAGCCTGGCTAGACACAGTTCTTTCTTCTTTGTGCTGTTTTGATTGGAATACCTATACAAAATGTTTAATTCCAGTTTTATAACTACCTGTAAATATATATCATAAGTATGAGGTTGACTCTCAGAAGGAAAAATCTGGTCATAGATTGTAAGGCCAGAGGAGTGATCATGTAGTCTGACCTCCTGTATAACATAGGTCATAGAACTTCCCTGAAATAATTTCTAGGACGTATCTTTTGGAAAAACATCCAATCTTGATTTAAAAATAGGCAGTGATGGAGAATCCACCATAATGCTTGGTAAATTCCAATGGTTCCAATGGTTAATTATCCTCTGTCTTTAAAAAAAAGTACACCTTTATTTCTAGTCTGAATTTGTCTAGCATCAACACCCCACCATTTCTAGATCAATGAGTTAGAATCAATCAATCAATTGCTAGATCAATGAGTCCATTATTATATATTTGTTCCCTGTGTAGGTACTTACAGATTGTAATCAAGTCACTCCTTAACCTTCTCTTTTTTAAGATAGATTGAACTCTTTGAGTCTATATATCTCTATAAGGCATGTAGTCTAATCCTTTAACCATTCTCTTGGCTTTTTCTGAACCCTCTCCAATTTAGCAACATCCTTCTTGAATTGTGGGCACCAGAACTGGACACAGTATTACAGTATTCCACTGAATGCATCCGATGAAGTGAGCTGTAGCTCATGAAAGCTTATGCTCAAATAAATGTGTTAGTCTCTAAGGTGCCACAAGTACTCCTTTTCTTTTGGCAGATACAGACTAACATGGCTGCTACTCTGAAACCAGTATTACAGTAGTGGTTGCACTAGTGCCAAATATTGAGGTAAAATATCCTCTCTACTCCTACTTGAGATTCCCCTGTTTCTGCATCCTAGAATTGCATTACCTCATGTTCAGCCACCAGGACCCCCAAATCAATAAGGGAGGAATTGTTTTACATTCTCCTGTGGTATGGGTATTGTCTGAAATGGTGCTAGAGGCTAATTACTTTGATGATCTTTGCTTTGAAGTTTTATGTAACATACAAGAGGGAGATGGAGTTTGCTGCTCACTATCCTGACTCACACACCCCAGGCATTGGGTTAAGGAGAAACTGACCTTAAGCAAAAATTAAGCTAAATGTTTTCTGAAGTGTGTAAACAAGCGCCCATTCACATAGTTTTCCCCATGTTACAGATTACTTCTGGCTGCTGCTAGGGTGTTATGAGTCGGGGGAGGGGTGAAAAATGGAAAGAAACAAGGCCATAAAAAGGCAGTCTTTTCTGAGATCTTTTTTTCATTTCTTACCCTTTTAAATGGGACGTTTACTCATCAGATTGAAAAATATTAAGAGATTCACTTGCTGACTTCTGCAGTTCCACTAGAATAGCGACCAGCATGAAGGTGCAGGAGGATGAGGGAGAAAGCTGCTGTTGCTCATAGCTAAAATAGTCTTAGCTGTGAAATAAGAACGGTGGGCTGTAGGCCTGATTTTCATTTACCCATATGTCATGGGATCAGGCTAATAATCTCTACTGAATGGTATAGGTACCATTCTGGGGACTTTTTGAATTTGCAACCTATTTTATTTGGGGCCAAACTTTATTATTTTTGTTAAAGCAGCAGCTAGACACCCCAGTCAAGAGTAGAAGCCCTTTGTGCTGGGTGCTACTTAACCACAGAGTAAGGACTCTTCCTGCCCTGAGGAGTTTATTTAATTTGGAGGTAAAAAATGTGACTCATGTCGAAGTGTCTACCAAAATAATCTCAAAAGAGAGTTTTATTTACTGTTTGCTGTAAATTAGTCCTGGTAAGCTCGGGGAAGACTTCTCAACAGATTGGAACAGTGGCGATGCAGTCACTGCGGTACTAGCCAGCAAAGGGACTAAGATGACTTCAGAACAAAACCGTGGCGATAAATTTAGGGTATCAGATGGAGCTAGAGCTCAAAACTGAACATGAGGCCATGTAGCTAATGAGTAAGGCTGGGAGAAGTGTGCCTGCCAGCCACTCAGCCTTGAAAGAACAAAAGCAAAGTTTATTTCAGGAAACGATGTTTAAAAAACATTCAAACAAAAAAAAGAAAAGAAATAATGAGACGACAGAAGCAGCTCTGACAGTTTTTGCTGCTGGGAAAACTGGTGCTATAGCTAATTAAAACAAAACTGTCAAGTACTGACCACTACCTAAATTCAAGAGGCACAACCAGATTGACATTTAGCACCACTCGCAGAACCCAAGGAGAGGAGGAGAGGACATGACACAGTTGTTTACCACATTTGACTAGAGAGCAATAACGTATCCTCCACTGGAACAGAGTAAGTGACCAGAGAGGCATGACAGACCTATGCCAGTAAAAACAGCTCACTCACAAATTGATCAAAAGCCAAGAAAACTATGTTGCTGAATATCTATAGCTTGAGTGACGACAGAGACAGTCTCTGTCTACGATGCTGAAATGATGAAACTCGACTCAGGAATCTTCAGACTGGGGCTGGTGGTATCACAACTGCGGCTGTATTCTTAAGCTTAGTTCAGTGCAGAGGCCTGGGAGCTTGGAAGCATAGCAGCCAGCTTCGTGTGCTGAAGGGAATAGTCTCACAGCCAGCACTGCACTCTCTTGCTGGTGCTAGGGGCCATTCTCATCCCACTTTCCCCACCCTGCCCTTCTAACAAGCCGCAAGGAGGGGTGGAGCTAGAGACTGGTCTAGCTCACTTGAAGTCGGAGCAGCTTGTTTCCAGGCGCCTGGGTGGCACTGACCCAACTTCTGGAGTGCTGCATGTGCACCAGCAGAGCATGAATTGAACCGGGAGAGTGAGAAGTAAGGGTGGAGTCGGTACCATGCTGAATGGGAAGAGGTTTGAAGGAGAAAGGAAGCAGAACTTGGGATCTGGAGGGAGCACCAGTGGAGAGCATAACAGGAATATGTATGGCCTGGAGAGAGGGAAAGAATACCCAAAGTCTGTAACCAAATGATGTGGGGATGTACTGCCTATGTTGTATGTGTACGATGAACATACTGAGTATTAGTTATACCTATTGTGTTTATGTCATTTACAGTTAACAGCACATTGTATAACTCAAAAGTTTGTATTGTTCAGATTATTGGTCTGCATGTTTCAGCATTCTGTGCTGGCTTTCTGCAAATGCTATAAACATATTTCGATATTAGCGTGCAATTCTTTTAAGATCCATTTCAGTTTTTTCTCCATGCCAATGACTGTTTCAATCCAGTGTGTATTACGTTTGTTAACCTTTTCTCCTTGTTGCCAGAAGTCAAGTCCACAAACACAGCAAATGTTGCTGGTGCAGAATGTTACTTGTTTTAAGTCTGTTTACTGGGTTCTCACGTTCTTATGTCTTCAGCCTGTTTCACTGGTTTAGCTGGATCTTTGCCTGTAGCTCCAGTATTTAGATTAAAATGAAAGAGGTTAGATTATCCACAGTCTAGTGCAATGTCACTTAATCCTGGCCCCATTCTTGATGTAATAATTACATTAATGTGTGCTGTATAGTCTCCACTGTCCACTTGAATAATCCGTTCCATGTCATGACTGGGATTTCCTCACAGTTGTGCAACATATTGACTTCCAGTATTACACAAAATACTGCTGGTTATGTTGCAAACTCAAAACTCAGACCAGCTGTATCCAAAGGCTCACAAAGGTTTGTACCAGACTCACATGAAATTCAGTATTTCATGGTGTTTCAATTTGAAATTAGATGTCGATCAGCCATTTCGCTTGACGTACACTTTGAGATTTGGAATTCATTGGCAGGGTTGCACTTTTGCCATCTCCAAGCATTCAAAAGTCAGGAGCCAATTCCCCCCCCTCCCCCCGCAAGTCATGAGATTGGCTTAAGAATCATTAAATCTTTTTTTTTAAAAATGGATTCTGCCTTTTTCATTTGCCTTCTGTTTTTTGAGCCTTTAGGGTGTAGCTGGACCACATGTTCAAGCTTTTCTCCACACCCATAAAAACTAAAGGCTTGCTTTGTTCTTTAGAAGGAAGCTGAAATTCTTGCAACCACATGACTCCAGGAACTAGGGCTTAAGGAAAATATTGCAAGATTTACCAACTACTCATGAGAGTTTTCAGCACTGGGTTGCAAACCAATGAGGATATAAACTTGAGGCGGGAGTTTGTATGAACTCCTGTGACATAAAAGTGCAGGGTTGCACATCTCTACAGTTAGGTTATACGTATACAGCAGCCTGCCATGGTGAGCCTTGATTAAGTATGGATCAGAGTTACTGTGTAAATCAGACTTGTCTCACCAGCTAATCCCATGCTTGGAGAGTGGGCAGAGTTGCTACCACCCTTCTTTAGTGTTTTCACCCAGAAAGAAATAGCTCTAGACCCAGATCCTGCAAATACTAGCACACATGCTTATCTTGGGGAACAGGGGACTACTCACATGTGTAAAGTTTCTCTCAGTGATTCCACAGGAGAACCGTGGTGATTGGTTTCTGAGCGGATGGGTTGAATTAGGGCATCACTGGCTGTTCTGGCCATGCCCCCATATCCATTTGGGGCTGCCTCTGACCATTGGCTGGTCCTTTCCCAAGGATGCGGATGCTGCTTTTGACCACAGCAACTTCCCAGCATTTGTCCAAAGGCTTTCCATCAGTGTTTGGCGGGGTCTTGTCCCTGGGTTTATGCCAGTGGAGTCCAGTATGAACATGGTCTGAATCTGGCCATATATCACATGTAAGCAACTCAGGCTTGGTCTAAACTACACAGTTAGGGTGACATAAGCTGCTTTACTTTGACCTAATAATGTCTGTGTCTACACTACAAGGTCACTTCTGCCGATGCAACTTGCCTGCTCCGTCGACTTTATTACTCCACCTCCAAGAGAGGCGCAGCACTTAATTCAACACAGTTAGGTTGCAGTAGTGGCAGTGTAGACACTGCATGGCTTATATTGACTTAACTGGCCTCCAGGAGGTGTCCTGCAATGCTCCACTGTGAGCACTCTGGTCACTGTTCTCAACTCTGCTGCCCAGCAGCCAGGTACACAGGAAACAGCCCCTTCCCTGTTAAGGGACTGGGGACTCTTGAATTTCCATTTCCTGTTTTTTTCCAACTGATCATGCCTTCTCCACGCACCCCTGCCTG
This sequence comes from Lepidochelys kempii, assembly GCF_965140285.1. Taxonomy (NCBI): domain Eukaryota; kingdom Metazoa; phylum Chordata; order Testudines; family Cheloniidae; genus Lepidochelys; species Lepidochelys kempii. The sequence goes on from NC_136381.1 coordinate 85,524,836, forward strand.
AAGTACACAGGAGGTGGTGGAGATTCTGGGTCTGCAGGGAGAAGAGGCTATGCAGGCACAGTTCCGATCCAGCTGTAGAAGTGTACAAATCTACATGCAGATAGCGTGGGGACTGGAGGAGAAGTGCTACACCAAAGAGACACAGCTGTGCCATGTGAAAATTAAGATGCTGCAGAAGGCAAAGGAGGCGAACAGTCACTCTGGTGCAGCACCGCAGACATGCCACTTTTACAAGGAGCTGGATGCAATTCTCAGAGGTGATCCCCCCACCCGCCACCCCCCATCCAAGAGTAGTGTGGATACCTCTGAGGAGTCAGAATCCCTGGCCAGCACAGGAGGAGAAGAATGGGAGACAGGCGAGCAGGAGATCCATTGTCCTGGAGAGCCAGGAGCTGCCCCAGAGCAGGCCAGCCAGTTGCAGCACAGCAGCATGGCCAAGTGCGATGCCAGGAAGGACCCTCTGGTGAATATTCAATTTCAAGGGGAGGGAGGGATGTGCACAAGAAAGAAACGAAGCACTCACAGCAACATTCAGACTATGGGAAGGCACAATACAGAAAAGCAGTGCGCATTACTGTGGGTCATTACTAAAATGGACTTTTCAAAGCCTCCCTGAGATGCATAGCTCCACACTGAGCTTGTCTTATAGCCCTGGTATATGGCTGCTCAAAATCAGCAGACAGTCTATCCACCTCTATGCCCTATCTCTCTGGAAACTTCTCTCCCTTTGCTTCACAGATATTATGAAGCACACAACAGGCAGCTATAAACATGGAGCTATTTTTGTCACTGAGGTCTAACTAGTGAGCAAACTGCGCCAGCGACCCTTCAAACAGCCAAAGGCACATTCAACCACCATTCTGCACTTGCTCAGCCTATTGTTGAACTGCTCCTTGCTACTATCCAGGTGTCTGTTGTATGGCTTCATGAGCCCTGGGAGTAAGGGGTAGGGTGGGTCTTGCAGTATTGTTGGATCATATTAAAGAAGTTCTGTATTAAAATCACAAATGAGTTTGATTCCCCAGAGTTTAAATTCCAGGGTATTACTAATTAAGAGGTCTCTTGGTTTTTGGTACTGTTTCTCTCCCTCTATGTGTGAAACTTGCAAGCTGCTAATTGTGTTAGTACATTCTAAGACAGAGTCTGTTCTCAAAGCAATTCACAGAGAGAGAGACTCAAAGCAATACTCTAACAACAGAAACAGCACCCAGAGACTCCCCACCCTTTTGTTGTATTAACAATTGTGATTAAAATAGAGGTAGAGGATGTATGTGGATGGATGCTTGGTGTGGATAATAACTGAATGATCAGGGAGGTGCCAGCCTAAGAATCCAGTGTCCATCGGCTGAAGAAGGCGTCAAGTGGAAATAACCAGACGACCCCCCCCCCCCGGAGGGCAGACTGGAATCCACCCAACAGCCTCAAGGATGGGAGAACCAAAGAACAAGATAACATCTTGGAGCCATCAGGAATGTGCTATCTGCTGATTGATTCAGCAACAGCATGATGAAGCAATTCCCATAGACTGGCATAGGAAGAAATTCCTATAAAAATAGACTCTAAAAAGTGAGAACTTTGGGGTCTGATTCTGCAAACCAACTTCCAGGAGCATCAGATGAGCATCTGACAAGGCCCTGCTCCCTCCTCATGTCCAGGCCACCTGGCCAGTGGCTTGGCATGAGCAACTCTAAGGCTGGTAACTATGATAACAACCTTGCAGAACCTGTGTATGTGTGTGTGTGTGTGTGTGTATGAATGAGTGAATGAATGAATGTGAGAATAAATTTGAGATTGAATGGAATGTTATAACTATAACTAACTGCTTACTATGATTCTTTCTGTATTCACAATAAATGTGGTGTTTTGCCTTTTTCCCTTTAATAAGATCCTGCTGGTTTTTATTTTATTGGTACAACATTTTGGTGGAGAATTGCGAAAGGGGGAATATTGGTAAAAAACCTCAGTTATTGTAAATATTGGTGTGCACACCGCCAGCTCTATTGAGCTAGGCATTTCTATTAGGTTAACCAGACCTGCTGGCCTCCGAGAAGGTAGCAGGGAACCTGCTGGCCTCCGAGAAGGTAGCAGGAAAAACAGATTAAACCAGACCTGCTGGCCTCCGAGAAGGTAGCAGGGGACCTGCTGGCCTCCGAGAAGGTAGCAGGAAAAACAGATTAAACCAGACCTGCTGGCCTCCGAGAAGGTAGCAGGGGACCTGCTGGCCTCCGAGAAGGTAGTAGGGAAAACAGATTAAACCAGACCTGCTGGCCTCCGAGAAGGTAGCAGGGAAAACAGATTAAACTAGACTTGCTGGCCTCCGGGAAGGTAGCAGGGGACCTGCTGGCCTCCGAGAAGGTAGCAGGGAAGAACAGGTTAACCGGACCTGCTGGCCTCCGAGAAGGTAGCAGGGAGAAACAGGTTAACCAGACCTGCTGGCCTCCGAGAAGGTAGCAGGGAGAAATAGGTTAACTGGACCTGCTGGCCTCTGGGAAGGTAGCAGGGGACCTGCTGGCCTCCGGGAAGGTAGCAGGGGAAAAACGCATAGATTAAGCTATGATTTCAGAATCTAGGCTGTGTCACTTGCTAAGTAATACCAGCAGTGACAAAGAGATTGAAATATCCATGTTAAGATGTTTAAAAGAAAACAGGGTAAGCCAGTACTAGAGGGAGGAATGGAGTCAGAAGGAACTCCAACCTCACCTTTTGTTAAAGAAATTACACCTTTTAAACAAATCCTTCAAAAATTTGGGCACAGTCCTTGGACTAAACAAGCCCTAGCTGATGTCTGCACTATTTCGGACCTAGAGGATAGATTGGCTCAGTATATCCTCATATACAAACCTTCTAGTGCTGCCAAAAGAGATGCAGCAGCAATTTGGTTGTTGTGGGAGGCATGTAAGGATTCTTCCCTCCGCTTGTCTTCATGTAAAGAGGAAAAGGCACAATTGGAAAAGGGAGCAGACAATTGGAAGGTGCTGGCTACAAATACCCAAAGCCAGCTGAAAATAGTGAAAGAGGCACTCCAGGAATACAAAAAGAGTGAAAAAGTTAACTCTGCAGAGGCTGGAGGGAGGCAGGTAAAGGGGGAGAAGGTCCTATGTACGGCACCACCAGGCATAATTACAAAGAGAAAAGAAGAGTAAAAAAAAAAAAAAAGTTAACTCTGCAGAGGCTGGAGGGAATTAAGCAGTTAAACTTTGTATTTCACCCAAACAACTTTTAACCGAAAATGTTAAAAAGGAAAAGTGTTAGAGCATTCTTGGTTTCTTTGCAGCCATTCTGAAAGAAAAATGGGCCCTTTTCCAAAGGAATGTCTGTAAATTAGCCAGGCAAAAATAAACTATCTGATTAAAATAATTTGACTGGACAATTTAGTCAAATTTGCTAAAAGAACATAAGAGGGTTCTATTGGAACTTAACTGCCTCAAATGTATAAAGGGAATGTAAGATGTAAAAAACAGAGCAGTGTGGAAGGGATGTTAAGGAAAAGAAAATGTGTATGTATCTGTCTGTGTGTGTGTAAATATGTAAAGTTCTAAGGACCAGTTAGTTTTGTTTTTGTTTTAAATAATGCCACTAAAAATCCATTTCACTCTTTAATTCAAAGTTGCAAAACTGACAGACCTTTTTGCTAGACACAGGTAATTAGTGTTGTTTGGCTTTGGGATTTGGCATTTAACCCTTAAAAGGTAACTCAATGCTTTACAAAATTTAAAATGTTTTTAAGTTGTGGCTGCAGCAGGGCAGTCAAAATCAGGAGAATATAAAAAAAAAAATTTGGATTCTTTTTGTTTGTTTTTTGTTGGTTGTTTTTGTAACAAAATAGCAGATGAGAGTTGTAGTAAAAAAAAAAATTAAAAAAAGACAGTGCCTCTCTGAAGCAACAGCAGGGGTGAGGTGCACAAAACAAAAAGAAGCAATGTTAGAAATACTGAGTCTTAAAAAGGCTCTGAGTAATCAGACTGTCACTTTGATAAAGGTACATGAAAACTCTGTAAGCAAAAAAAGAAATAGTGACACCTTATGTAAAAATGGATCTGGATAATGTTATAGAAGTTAAACTATGGAAGGAATGTGCATTTGCCCCAGAACATGTGCAGGGTATATTGTAGAAGGGGCAAAAGAAATGCAAACATACCATGCTACTTAATTAAAATGCTATTAGGGCTCCAAAGGGAGCCACAATAGGTTGGGTTTTCTTTTTCAGATTGCTGTGTGTTTTGGAAGCAGAAGTTAAAAGTAATCAAAACTCTGGTGAAAGTTGATTGTGTCCCTTTTAAGATAGAGTCTCTGAGCTGCTGATGGCTTTAAATCCAAAAGCAGGAAGTTTCTGTGAAAATGCAAATTACCTAAATGATAAAGGAAGGAAAGAACTAGCAGCACAAAGGAGCTGCAGATAAAGGACATACCTGGTCAGCAAACAAATTGTCTAAATAAAAGGCATGGGATAACAAGATAATTTTAATAAATTTAATGATAATAAGTATCCCTGTAACAACGTATAGTGTGTATGATTTTTGGAAAAATCCTTTAAGGTCGTATGGTAATGATGCTTCTCAGTTATTACCTGTAAATAAAACTTAAAGCTTAACACAGCAGGAAAAACATTATAAACTTGGTCTGCTGTATAAGAAGGAAAACTCAGGGATTTAATGACTAAACAGTGGGATAATTTCCCCATAACCCTTAAAAGATAAAAGCCTTTGAAACCTGGCCTGCCTATAGAACAAAAACAGGAAAATATGGGGGCAATTTCTCTGTTTTGCCTGCAATCAGCAAGGGTATTTGTAAAAGAAATATTTTAAGCAATAATCTGCCACCCCAAAAGGGGTAGAAACATGTTCTTTTTGTCTTTCAGAAAATCAGGAAAAGCTGCCAGCTGAAAAGCAACCCAATACCATGAATCTACTGTCACAATAGAAATTGTGTTCTGTGTTCTATGTTTTGTCTTGTGTTTTGTGTTGTTGCTAGCACTGTTGTGTGTTTAAAAAAAAAATACTGAAGACCTGCAGGAACTTAAAAATAAATTAAGCTTTCTGTCCCAGCTACAGGACAGCCTGATACAAAAACAAGTACATGCCAATGTAGACTTGGTCCAAACTGGTCTGGGTAACCTAAAAGACCAATGGAATCTTTAGTAATGGCTTAATACTACCACATGGCTTATCCATAAGAAAAAAAAATATTAGAAATAGGAAACTACACAGCCATAGCTATGGGATGCACTGAAATGCAGATACTTGCACTAGCTACTTTGGAACACAAAATGTTCTGGGTCATATTGGGAAATATTAAGGGTTTGATGCATTTGTTAAAAAAGAAAGAGATCATTGTTTGACACTTATCAATATGAATGGATGCAACATGTTTCCACTATTGTAAACCAGACTTGTTAATGGGAGAAATTGTTGTCAAAATTGCACACCAACAGTCCCTGGAGGCAAAGGTATTGAAGGTTAACCCACTCCCCATATTACACATGGGATCCTTTTGGCTACCCTGGACCTTGAGCCAGTGGGCTGGGGAGGGAGGGAAGCTATTGAACACTAGAGGTTGTACCGAATGGACTCCTCAAAAGTGGGTGTGCCTCACCTTGCCTGTTGCCCCAGAACCTTGTAGTAAAGATACATCACTAGGATCATGTATGTGGCATGAATTGGAATCACAAACTCAAATTGCCTCACAGTACTTTCTCTTGAATAGGCTACATAGAAAGTGACACTGACGATTATAAATCTTAGTGTCAAAAGGGTGATTATGTTGGATCATATTAAAGAAGTTCTGTATTAAAATCACAAATGAGTTTGATTCCCCATAGTTCAAATTCCAGGGTATTACTAATTAAGAGGTCTCTTGGTTTTTGGTACTGTTTCTCTCCCTCTATGTGTGAAACTTGCAAGCTGCTAATTGTGTTAGTACGTTCTAAGACAGAGTCTGTTCTCAAAGCAATTCACAGAGAGAGAGACTCAAAGCAATACTCTAACAACAGAAACAGCACCCAGAGACTCCCCACCCTTTTGTTGTATTAACAATTGTGATTAAAATAGAGGTAGAGGATGTATGTGGATGGATGCTTGGTGTGGATAATAACTGAATGATCAGGGAGGTGCCAGCCTAAGAATCCAGTGTCCATCGGCTGAAGAAGGCGTCAAGTGGAAATAACCAGACGACCCCCCCCCCCCGGAGGGCAGACTGGAATCCACCCAACAGCCTCAAGGATGGGAGAACCAAAGAACAAGATAACATCTTGGAGCCATCAGGAATGTGCTATCTGCTGATTGATTCAGCAACAGCATGATGAAGCAATTCCCATAGACTGCCATAGGAAGAAATTCCTATAAAAATAGACTCTAAAAAGTGAGAACTTTGGGGTCTGATTCTGCAAACCAACTTCCAGGAGCATCAGATGAGCATCTGACAAGGCCCTGCTCCCTCCTCATGTCCAGGCCACCTGGCCAGTGGCTTGGCATGAGCAACTCTAAGGCTGGTAACTATGATAACAACCTTGCAGAACCTGTGTGTGTGTGTGTGTGTGTGTGTGTGTGTGTGTGTATGAATGAATGAATGAATGAATGAATGTGAGAATAAATTTGAGATTGAATGGAATGTTATAACTATAACTAACTGCTTACTATGATTCTTTCTGTATTCACAATAAATGTGGTGTTTTGCCTTTTTCCCTTTAATAAGATCCTGCTGGTTTTTATTTTATTGGTACAACAGTATCACTACTGGCATGTCAACGTGATTTTGTAATCTGGAAAGAAAGTCTCTGCTTGCAGTTTTCTGAATAGGTCTGTGTTCTTAAAGATGCATGTGTCATGCACCTTCCCATATTGATGTTGGTAAAATGCCCCCAATGATCCACCGGTGCTTGCAACACCAGAGAAAAGTGTCCCTTTCTGTTTACGTACTCTTTGGCAATGTGGTGTGGTGCCAGGATAGGGATATGCATACCATCTATTGCCCCACTGCAGTTACCCCACTGTAGTAAAATGATCCAGTATCTCCTGCACATTGCACAGAATCACAACCCTTCTTAGCAGAAGGCAATTAATGGCCCTGCGTACTTGGATCACAGAAACCCCAGGGGTTACAATAACATTGTTAACGTTATTGAATATTTGTATTACATTAGCACCCCTTGTTCTGGGTATTTCACACAACTACTACAAAGGAGGGTCAACGATCTCTGATTGGGACCTATATGTGCTACCACAATACATATACTAATAAAAAATATGAAGCTGTGCTCCTTTTCCTGAAGTACTTATAATCCTGGAATTACAGATGGGGTGGTGGGTGAGTGGCTAAGCTTGCCCCCACCTCTCTCCCACAAGTGGATCTTCCTATCTGCAAAGGGTTGGCTGCAGAGTCCCAGGTGGGGCTGCAGCCACATGGGGAACTGTGCCCATACAGGTCCTGATGCTTTTATATATCTATCTATCTAGCTCTTTCTCTATATATATCCTTGGAAGCATGATCACCCACAGAGTGAGGCGTGCGGTACTAGAGGATGAACCCTCACCATCTGATTAGTCTTTGATTCATGTGATTTATGGACCATAAAATTTGGTCATCCCTTTGCTCTTAACCTCATTTGTAGCCTCATTCTGTTGTAAGTTACAGATGCAAAACTGGTTCCCGGTTTGTTTGGTGACTGAACCTTTAATGCGTTGGGTACAGGACTTCAGCAGTCTGAAAGTTGTGGGAGGGAAGAGAAATCTTTATGGTAATTTCCAAGAACTACTGGATTTTTTTCAACCATGATATATTTAGTATTATAATTAAAGCTCGTGGTTGAATTCCATCTATTGCTAGGCTAGGAAAAATTTGTTTTATTTGACACATTCCCGCTTGCTTTGTAAAGTTGTCTGGCTGGTTTCGAAGTTGTGGATACTAGACACACATTCACTGTCAAGATGGCAATTGTTGTGTTAGTTCATTGAGTAAGCATTCAGCTATTTTGCCAGTCCTTGTTATTTCACTTCCCTTTCTAGCCCACAGTGTTCTGATTGTCTGACCTTGTATTAAGCAGCTCTTATTTTTTCCTTTTGTATGTCTAATATCGTCATGTGGTTGAATACTTCCCCCTATTGTGTCTCTCTTCTGTGTTATTTTAGAGTGCTTACATAATATTACATGTAGTCTAATTAACTAGTTTAGCGGTTATTTTGACTATATTTGTGTTGTTTTGCAAGTCATCTAATCCTTGTGTTCTCGCTAACAAAAAACAGCCAATCCCTACTTTGCCAGGAAGCAAACATAGTACCCGTATGGTATGAAAGGAGATTATACAGGGACACCAATGTGCTGTTCTTAAACATGTGACAAGTGTGGCTTTTTCTAATTTCTGCTTTAGTACTACAACAAGGCACAGTTTAAAAGAGAATGCATTAAGAAGCGCTAGGACTGGTAAAAATGCACTCAAAAACTGCCAACTTTTATTTTGATCAGTCAACTGTTTAAAAGCTGGTTTGTGGCATCTTTAGTTTCAATAAAAAAAATTCTTCATCTGGACTGCTGAACTGCATGCCAAATTTTTACTCTGTTGTGATTTGCAACAGCCAGATATTAACTCCCCCAAATAAGGTATAAGGCAGTAGAAATACCAGCGCCAAGCCTGACTCAAAGGTTAGTTCAGGTTCACGCTACTGATGTCAGCAGGTAGGTGCTGCTGTAATTCATGGTTCATTTTAAGTACAGCAGTTTTTATTCAGCTGAAGTGTTTTGAGCGATGTGCTGTCTAATTTTAACAAAGGGCTCCCTCAAAAAGTTCCATAGTTATACATGCGACATTTGATGGGTAAAATACTTCACCACTATCAGAAATGTCCATTTATTCCATCCCAATCACCACGCTCTTCCTACTGACCGATCTAGCAATCCTTTCACTACCTCCTTCAGCCCAGTCCCTCTTGACCCACTGTACTGCCCCTTCATGAGTAGCTCCTCCCTAGAGAGCCGCTACTCCTAGCAGTTCCTCAGAAGAGCAGCAACTACAGTGGCAGTAGATGGACCATCATGCAATGTCTGGCCTTGGGGTTAGATAGGGAGTGCATCCACTTTGGTGGTGACGTGGGTGGTCAGTCAGGGAATAAGTCCCCTTTGGTTATTTAAGTGGGTAGGCCTCCTTTGACTTCTGAAGCTCTTCCTGGGCTGGGGGGTGGGAGAGGAAGGCCCAGCTTCTCCCCTCCCCCGGAGAGGGGGACCAGGGCTCTTTGGACTCTGGACTGAGGTTGGGTGAGCATGCAGACTCCAGCTGCAGTAGCAGCAATAGATACAGGACTTCCTACCCAGTGCAACAGCATCTTGCTCCATGTACTGCATGTGCGACTGGAGTGGCAGTGGCTGGTGTGGACAATGCTACCCACCCACCTCAACAAATGGGAAACTTGAAGAGGGGGGCTGGTGGTGATTGGGATAGGCCCAGTTAAACAGGGGAAGGAGAACAGTACACTGAGGGGATGCAGAAGTGCCCCTCCCCTTTGGGGTCTCTAGCCACTCATTGGCTAGCTTGAGGAGGAAGGGAGCTGATTGACTCCTTGCCAGCTCCTTTCTTTAATTTAAACCCTAGCCTGGCTCAGGGAGCCTCTTTTTGCACAGTCCCAGCTGTCCTATCCTGTGCTGGTAGCCCTAGTTGGAGTTGTGTTTTGCAGATGCTGCAGATCTGACCAATCTCCTTTTTTGGGGTCAGAAGGAATTTTTCTTCTTATACCCCAAATTGGTAGTGGTCAGGGGAGTTTTTCCGCTTTCCTTGCAGTGTCCTGGAGATGCAGTGAAGTTAAATATGAACAGGATTAATAATTAGTGATAGTACTTGGTAAGGATGTTGGTTCATTGCAACTTGTGGCTGGTTTGCAGTGCAGTTCAAAGGAAAGATTCATAGAATCATAGAATCATAGAATATCAGGGTTGGAAGGGACCTCAGGAGGTCATCTAGTCCAACCCCCTGCTCAAAAGCAGGACCAATCCCCAATTAAATCATCCCAGCCAGGGCTTTGTCAAGCCTGACCTTAAAAACTTCTAAGGAAGGAGATTCCACCACTTCCCTAGGCAACGCATTCCAGTGTTTCACCACCCTCCTAGTGAAAATTTTTTTCCTAATATCCAACCTAAACCTCCCCCACAGCAACTTGAGACCATTACTCCTTGTCCTGTCCTCTTCTACCACTGAGAATAGTCTAGAACCATCCTCTCTGGAACCACCTCTCAAGTAGTTGAAAGTAGCTATCAAATCCCCCCCCCCATTCTTCTCTTCTGCAGACTAAACAATCCCAGTTCCCTCCTAAGTCATGTGTTCCAGACCCCTAATCATTTTTGTTGCCCTTCGCTGGACTCTTTCCAGTTTATCCACATCCTTCTTGTAGTGTGGGGCCCAAAACTGGACACAGTACTCCAGATGAGGTTTAAACTTTCCCAGAAGTAAAAGCCCTGGGATATTACTGGTGGGCCTTATACTCATGGGATAGGGCAAGATCTTGCGGCCTTTGCAGCCCTGCTTTTAGTACCCCCTGAACCCCGCATGGGGTGGCAGGACTCAAAAGAGTGAGCTGAATCCTCAGAGTAGGCTGACGTGAGTAGGCTGACGTGAGTCTACCTCAGATTATGGGTTATATGGTAGAAGCCCTGGAATCCCCACACTGGAACCACTTAAAATGCCTAATAGGCATGGGTGACAGGGCAGGTAGCCCCCTCCCTGTGTTAAGTTTGGTAAAGTTGCGGCCTGCCACTTCAAATCCGTCCCTTGGTTTGTTCTCATTCCTGGCCGTGTTTACATCAGTGCACGTGCCTAGAGGCTCTGGTGAGGGAAGACGAGAAGAGAGTTCCTCTTGCAGCAGCTGCCAGAGTCACTGCACTCAGAGAAGGCTGCAAATGTTAACAAGCAAAGTCGGCCCGCTTTTGGGTGGGCTGCAAAACAGAGCAGTGCTGCCACCCCCTTTTGTAATAGTTTCCTCTTTCCGGTTATCATACCATGGATGCACAGAGCCAGCCGAAGGGAAGGATTAGCGAGATGCTTCTTTTGGCTGCTCCACAACCAGTAACTCACTAATTTAAATAAATAGTATCTATGGAAGTGGAGAGGGGGGCATTTTGGCCCATCTTGCTGAATATTCCTTTTAGTCTTTGCAATCACTTTGCATCAATTTTCAAAGCTAGCTTTAGCATGAAAAGAGCTAGAAACTTCTTCATTTATTTAAATGAAAGCTAAGATTCTCTACAGGGACAAAAAGATGGCTCTGGTAACAAGGGATTTTCAACTGGCACGTTGACGTTCGTCAGGCTTTCTTAGTGATTCCATGAGAGATTTTCTTGGGGCACAAAACAACACAAGGGTAACTCAGACTATTCTTGTTTAAATTCCTGAGGAGCAGAGCTCAGCATCTCTCTCACTTCCCTTGAGAATCTCCTTTTATTCCCAGCACTACACCCCACCACGCTCATTGAGCTGACCAAGACTGTAAGAGCTTCCTTCCAAAGCTCATTTGCACTGCTTCTTCAATGGTCAGTGGGGTTGTTGAAGAGCAGTTGGAGGCACTCTCATCACCCAGGGACTAATTACTTCTGTAGCCCTTCCTGCGGGCCTGGGAAATGAGACTACACATAAACCGCTACCACAGGTGCTGACGTTTGTTTTTAACCGCTGGGTGCGCCTCTCTGCTCCTGGGCAAGCGGCATTTGGGACCTTGGGGGGGAAGAGGCCAAATCGGGGAGGGCCTCAGGGTGGAGCAGCGGGCAGGCCTTCAGGGGAAGAGGCCGAGTGGGGCGGGGCCATAGTCCGGGCGGCAGGGCCTACAAAAGTTTAATCCAGCCCTGCGGGTGTTGCTGAGCACCCACTATTTTGTTTTGGTGGGTGTGTGAGCTCCAGAGCACCCATAGAGTCAGCGCCTATGACAGCTACAGTGGCTCAGAAGCAGCACTGTAGTGCTTCAATGTAGATACACACTGCCGCAACAGGAGGGGTTTTCCTGGCACCGTAGTTAGTGTTCATGTCGCACGCCCGGGCCGGGGAAGCTAATGATCCAACCAGGGGACCAAATTTGGTGATGAATCCTGGTCACGTGCCACCTGAGGCACTTTGTGCATACACTAAGAAGAAGATTAATGTAGATGGACAGAAGAATTCTTCTGTCAAACTAGTGCTGTGTAAACCACAAGGGAGTGGATTTTTCACATCCCTGAGTGATATAGCTTGGTCAATCTAACTTGTTAGTGTAGAGTGTTGTAGGAGCAGCCGTGATCTGTATGCTTTATATAACCTGTAGGTTCAAAAGGTCTCTTATACCTCCCCCGCCATTTTTTGTCTCCTCTCCGTCTTTGAATACCTGTGAAGTGACTTTCCCCCATCTCGTCCCTCCTGGAATACTTGTGGGATGAATGGGCTACTCGAGCAGCTGGAAGATCAGAAGAACTCCCAGGTAGACAAGGTGTCTGGCACTCTGATTAGGCAGCAATCACACTCCCAGTGCATGGACGCTGCACAGACAATGCTCGAGGTGGAGTGTGACCAACCAGATGCGGCCATGAGAAGGTCCTTAAAAGGGGAAGGGGCCATGTGGTCAGGAGTGCACTCACAAGATTGTACCTCCTGTGAAGGCCCTTCGCCCTAACTGCCTGGCCAGTTGTTCGCCACGTTGCATTTCATCGTGCCTCGGGAAGACTTACCTTCATCACATCGTCCATTGCTGCACTGTGGAACACTTACCTTGAAGAATCCTGACATCTCCAGTGCCGTGCCTGTCCTGGGAGCGTGAGAATGCGAGTGTGAGTGTGACACCCCCCCTACCCTCGCTTCTCTTGAGCTTAGCTATCATTATAATAAATGTGCTGCTTTCTGCCAGACTCTGGTGGGTCATTAGTCCTCCCTAAGCTTACTAGCTGGCCCAATTTCAGGTAACATAGACCTGGCCTGAGGTAATGTCCATGCTACTCATGGACATTCCCAGAATACCGGACGTTCCAGTATTTCTGGGAACAACGTGGGAACGCCCCCACACCAGTATGACCTCACACACATGGTATGTTTGAGATCATGCCACATGAGTGATGCCATTTTTAAGAGACCATCCCCTTACCCTCATCTGTATTCCTGAGCTATGTTGTCTTCCGCCTCCAGCCAATGGTTCCCCTACACTGCATACCTGTTGCCCATTGGCCAGTGCTGCTATCAGGTACTGCCCCCAAAACAGCTTATTAAGCCTACTCCTCAGTTCCGCCATGCCTTACACCCGTTGGCCAGGCTTCCCCAAAGCACTGCCCCCTTCCTATTTCCATTGGTCAGTGTTCCTTCTCCACTCAGCTTTTTGAAAAAGATTGCTTTGGGCCAGATGCCTTCTTCTTTGGCAACCTCGAGCATCCTCCTTGGCCAACTTCTGTGCCAAGTCAAGGCTATTGCCTGCTGTGATTGGATGACACTGGGGATGCCTGCTGAGCAACTGGAAACACATGCTTCAAAATGGTCTCCCCTGTCCAATACTGGACGAAACCCTGTCCAATTCTGTCTCAGTAAATCCTTGAAAAGCAGGACTGTCCATGTGGCCTGCCTACACTATGGTATTGGTTGCTACAGCGATACAGCTACAGGTATGGTGCTGTAGTGCAGATTTTTCCTACAGCAATGGAAGGGTTTTTTCTGTAAATGTAGGGGAATCCACCTCCCTCAGAGGTGGTAGCTTTGTCAATGGAAGAAGTCTTCCATCTATTTAGCCATGTTTACATTGGAGGTTAGGTCAGCTTAACTATGGTGCTCAGGGCTATGAATTTTTTAACCTACCTTTTAAGAGTAGACCAGGCCTAAGTCTATCCTTGAACTTTTTTGGCATAGCCCCCTAGCGTAGGTGCAGCCTGGGAATCAAACATGGTCATTTCCATACCAGAGCACCAGCAGAAATTTAGTCTTTGGTGCATTGCTTAGTTTTTGCAATTGCTAGGGAAGGCCCTGTTGTATCTCATCCACATGGAAAATAAACATTTTAACAGGCATACTTAATGATAAAAATTAACCTGGGGGACTTACCTTGTGGGTTTCAGTCCTTTAAACTACAGCCAGTAATTACTGCATCAATAAAAGCTGTTGTGGGTTGGGAGAAATGTCATTGAAGCTGATGGGTGTAACTGCCGCCCTTCATTTAAGATAGCTGTAAGAAATAGTTAAGCTCCTTTATGAAGCAATAGTGGCCTCCACTCTGAACTTAGGCATGTCACCACACAAAAAAGGCATATGTGAGACTGCTCAAGAATCTGACCTCTATGGGAGGGGGGATTGGCTGGATAGTTCTTCCAGTAGAGGGATGTGTGTGTGCGTGCACGTGTGCACGTGTGAGAGAAGCAGACAGAATATCCCAGAAATAGACACCATGAAGGACCCGAAAGCCAAACACAGCATGAACAAGCACGGAGTGTGTGTCCCTGAGAAAAGCCTAGAGATAGCTCTTTTGAGCTGAGTGCTGGCTGTAAGGGCATTGGAGCTCTGAGTAAAGAAACTAGCTCCCGTTTGTTGGATCCCTCCTGAGTTCAGGGAAACAGGACGTCGCAGTCTTTGTAAACAGGACTGCATCAAAGATACCTGACGCCATCATCAATTTCGCCTTCTACAGGTAGCAACTAGCAAGATTGGCTAACTGCCCAGGCCGAAAGGGCTAACACTACAATGTGTGTGTGTGTGATGGGGAGGTGCATTTTTAGGCAGTTTTATTAAAAAATTAAAATGTAAACAAATTAAATAATCTACCCAAGAAAAACTGCTTAGTCACCTGTACCACTCATTTAAATTTACATCCTTAAGAAATGTCAAAGTCAGGCAACACTTAGAAGTTACATGGAAAAAAACATACATGTAAAAAAGGAGCTATTATGCTACCATCATAACCTGACCTTGATCATATAGCGTCTCACTACCATACTACTGATCTGAATTACTATACATTTAACCAGATGTATACATATCAAACATGACAAAAATCTTCTAGTGCAAAAGTAAGTAGGTAATATCAATTCTTGAAACCACATACTAATAGCTTGCAGCTAAATGGTTTGGATTTTCACATTATAGCAAAGATAATAATATTGTGACTGAATTCCCATTGTTTCTGTTATTTTTCGTAATGCTGATGACCATAATGATACACAGTCTAATTGTGCAACCATTACTCAAGTTGGTGAGCACCGACAGGAGTAATTCAGTTGACTGCAGTGGGATTCCTCCCAGAGTAAGGCTTGCGCATTTTGGCCCTTTGGCTGCATTTTTGTCCTGGGCGTCACAGGCACTGCTGGTTTCATGTTTGTGTTTAAATCCCCATGACTTTTGACATTTGGGGATTTTTGCTGTTGGGTGGGTGGATGTGATGGTAACAGACGAAACAATTTCACTGAGAACCTTGAGAGCTGCCAAGGCTGCATGGAAGATTGAAAGAGGGCAGCAGCTCAGCAACAACACCCTAACAGCACAGACCCAGGTCAGAGAGCTTTGAGGGCTTTAGTTCCCCTGAGAGTTATGAGATTTTGCCTTCCCCAGCGTTTTAAAAGTAAGACTGTTAAAAATGTGGCGGGCGGGGTTGGGGTTATGATGGTCAATGTGACCACTGCTGTAGTCAAAACTGTAGTTACTCTCCATCTCAAGGACAGCTCCAATTAGCACTAAAACTAGGGGAAAAAATAAGTTATTTGGTGTACAAACCCATGTGCATGACACAGGACTGTTCATTTTTTAAAATTTGCATTTTAACCATCCTATGAATCTTGTTAGACGACTAATGCTAACCAGAATACATTCTTACTCGTTTAGTCATAATGCCTCTTCCCAGCCCTTTTGTGCCTGAGGGACACATTGTTGGTTGGTCCTATGGATCCTTCATTAGCTAATTATTTGTTACCTGCCTGGACTATGCAGAAATGTAGACACCATTCATTATACATAGAAGCAGCCACTAAACGGAGTACAGGCTTTTCTTTGTTCTTCTGGATTTTTTTATTTCCCTGTTAATCATTAATCTATGTCTGATGTACATTACTACCGTCTGTGCTATCCCACAATAATTAAAAACTTAATAACTAAAACAAGTCTGGGATAGAGCTTTTCACTACAAAAGAAACAAGACCTTTGCATTGTCATATGCTGACATGAAACTATATTCCAAATTTGCAGCTGTGACTCACTCGCCTCTCCTGTGTAAAGATACCAAAGTGCGTATATAGAAATCAAAGTTATGTCTGTGTTTGACAACATTGCAATGTTTTTGGTTATCCATGAAGGACAAAGCTGGCAGAGATCAGCACTTTTGGATGAGATCCCTCGTCTCTGGTTTCCCTAAAGTGGTGGAAACAAACCTATAACCAATAATGTGCTGTGTGTAAGATCAAAGTACGTGCCCGTGATGGTTAGGGGCTGAAACATTAACCAGACCTTGGGAAATTGTCTGTAGTTGCTGCTTCATGTCCTCAGCAGCACTTTTGCAAATAGGGAATACGAATCGTCATATTACTGTGTGTGGAAAGGGCACAGCAGTGTTTGCACAATGCAGCCGGAACTACTTATGGTGGTACATAAAAGTGTCTGGTGTGCTGTACAAACAGCAGTAATTAAAAGGTTTGTTCTTGCCAGTAAAGAGCAGCAGGCGATCTGTCAGAAGTGGAGAGTCTCCTGAGTCAGAGAGTCTGGGTTTTGGCTCATAGAAATCATAGGCACATACTATATCTGATTTTGTGGGTTTTCTTTTTTTACATGTGCCCCTGCTTTAATAAACTTACCTCACCTCCATGTGGAAAACTCACCCTTTTAAACTCCCCTTCCCCCCCCCCGCCCCCACGCGCTTTTTAAACAAACCTGAGCTCCCAGAGATCAAGAACAAAGATACAGCAAACCACCAAACACTGCTGAATGCCGGGATGTTGTAATCATCTTACTTCTCCTTGGGCTCGAATTACACAGCTTTTCAAAACCAGTAAGCAGCGTAGGTGACAATATATAAATCTTAGGGGCACACTTGGGAAAACAAGTCTTTTGCAACCTTGTAACCGTTGTGTTTAGCTGATATCTGGCAGTGTTCAGATGGGCAATGCAGTGCCCAGATATCACTGCAAATGTTTTCTGCCCAGCTGGAGAGGAGCCAACATGTACATAACCACAGACACTCACAGCTGTAAAAATTGTCATTCTCTTTACGAACACTCACACCTTCAGTGAGGCTCTCAGATTCTGCTTACACTCAGTTCCTTGGTCGCGGGCCATAAATGTCTCCGCGGGTTCCTATACTACCTGCTTGTATACCATCTCTAAAAGCATTAACTCACCTGAGTCCCACTTTTAGCTTTCTCAGCGGCTACTAACTAAGCTTGCCTCACTAGAAGGGCTGTTTAGGAATTAGTCCCTCCAATAATGGAGGAACAGCCGAGTTTAGCTTCCTTAAATTGCACAATGTCACACACTATTCTTGTTCTGGAATAGCAAAATCCTTTTTGGTCATTAGTGCTTCACTTGGCGTAAGATATTTTTGTTTGCCCACAGCCTCTGCCAAAGGACTAGCTCAAGATTGTCTATCTAAATGGTAACATTTTATTTAGATTGTAAATTTGTTCGTGCATAGAACTTTGTCTTTATACCTCTCTGTAAGTGTCTAGCACACTGTTAGTGCTAGACTAGTAATACATTAAAGAGGACTAATTATTGGGACTTCAAATAATAATATGCAGCTCTTTTTTGCATCTTTTTGCATCAGTAGATCTTAAAGCACTTCACACTCTCGAATAGATATATCTTTACCTGTGCGGTAGGGAGCTATTACTATCCCAGTACGATACATGGGGCACTGAGGTGGGAGCTAAGTGACTTGCCCAAGGTTGTACAGGAAGTTTGTGGCAGAGCAGGGAATTGCCTCATGATCACCTGTGTCCTAAGTTAGTGCCCTAAGCACATAGCACTACTGTAATATAAATACTTTCCACATACACTATTTGCAAGTTTGTTTTTAATTCTGTGTTTACTTGAATGGAACACTGTGGAATTTTAATTCTCTACTGTTGAAAATAATGTTCTGGTGCAATAATGCATCAGTGTGATGAAACAAAGTTTTGATTATATTAAGACCCTGGTCTGGTCATGTTCTTCTTATCACACTCATAAAGGGGTGACTGGATTTCAGATGCTATTGATAGGAATAAACTCATCAGAACTAGATGGTACCAAGAGAGGAGGACATGCAGAAATTAAAGCTGTATAAGATGCTACAGAAGGTTCCAAGTATTCTGCAGCCAAAAGGGGTGGGGGAGGAATGTTAAAAATGTCATTTGCCATGTTGACCTCTGGACTTACACTAGTGGAGCAGGGAGAAGACCTTAGCCAGATTCTCAGTTCTTAAATGCCGGGTAAATGGAATAATCCCCCTTCACAGAGGTGTAGCTGAAAGCAGGCTTCTAAGCCACTTGCTGGAAATCTATGGGGCCACCTCAAAGATAGGAAGCTGCTTGAATGGCATTTGGCTCAGGACCTAAGGTATGACATCCTTATTCAGGCTCAGTAATTTCTGGTCCCACCTGTGTTGAATTATTGCTACCTGGAAGTGTATAGTTAGTGCTTCACTTGCACTTTTCACTTGCAGCAATTTCTGAGTTAGCATGACAAGAGGACATAGGCTAAGACATGTAGGTTTTCTGTTGCCATGGCTTACTGGTATGTGAACAGGAAAGGGGACATAAAGGGAGGTTCTGAAATAGCAGAATCGCAGTTGTTGGTTTGCTGGATAGTATTGGGACTACCCAACTTTGTGGCTACGATTGTACTAGGAAAGTCTAATACTTAGCACATGAGCTTTGTGGCACCTGTTTTGTGCCCTCAGGTGGATGCTGGATCTTCAGATCATGTTTGCCATTCATGGCATGAGGCCACTGAACATTAATTTTAACTTACATGCCCTATTGATTGGGTATTTAGCACATAACACTCACATTTTCAGTTTCAAACCTTTACTGCTCAGCTTCAAACTGATACGTGCACGTATTTATGATCAAAATCTACTTTGTAATTCTTAGAATCTAATGACAAATGTCATCTACATTTTGACAGCCATTTTATTTTAAAAGTTCACCCCTTTGTCACTGAAAATTGTTTGTTATTTTTATTTTGGCAGTTACAGCCAAATGTACAGGATCTGGTGGCTGCCTGAGCTCTTGCTGCGAGAAACGAATTGAGAATAATAATAAAAATCAGGAACATCACTATTCACTTACATTGCATTTTTCATCTGTATGCAGTGCACAGCGGTTTGCTAACATATGGCTGAGTTCCTAGCTCTACATACATTTCTGCAGACATCACTGCTGCTGTCATGAGGCTTTTCCAAAGAAAGATGGAAACTAAAGGAAGTTGCCTTGTCAGCTGACACGTAAGATTAGAGGAACCATATTAAATTGTAGCTAATAGAGTTTTTTGGAGTGGTACAAGCCCTTAATGACACAAACCATTTTTTATCTTCATACTATTTACTAAGTGGAGAATAAGGACAGTGACCTTGTTCCCTTGCATATGATTGTGGCCTGAAATGCAGGTACTTTAAAAAAAGAAAAGGAGTACTTGTGGCACCTTAGAGACTAACAAATTTATCTGAGCATAAGCTTTTGTGATCCGATGAAGTGAGCTGTAGCTCACGAAAGCTTATGCTCTAATAAATTGATTAGTCTCTAAGGTGCCACAAGTCCTCCTTTTCTTTTTGCAAATATAGACTAACACGGCTGCTACTCTGAGACCTTTAGAAAAAGTGTTTCTGGTTCACTTGGAAATTGATGAATGCACCTTTTCCATTGGAGGAGCTAATATGCACCACCATTGTTATAGGAAAATCAAAAAGGTAATTACACAGGAGTTCTCCTTTCTCTTACAGTAGTCAAATATTGGAGTGAAACTGGATTTAAACTGGTGTGAGATGTGAATGAGACCCATTTGGTCTACCTCAGTGGTTCTCAACGCATGGCCCGCGGGCCACTTGCGGCCCAATCAGCACATAGTTGCGGCCCATGTGACATCCTCAGGGCCCTACAGGTAGTGTATATATTGTGTGGATGAGGCCCACATAACGCACAAAGAGCTGCATATGTGGCCCACAATAGTAAATAGGTTGAGACCCACTGGTCTACCTGAATCTCTGCTGCAGTTTTGATTGGCTATAGCACTATTCTTCTCTTCTTGGCCTAAAACTGATGTGTATTGTTACTTGTGTTTAACAGCTGTCACATTTCATCCCAAAGGCAGCTGCACTTCAGTAGCGTGGGATGAACTCTCCATGTAGTAGAAGCCTACACAGATTTGCAAACATGCTGAACATTTGCAGATCCCATTGACTTCAAGGGGATTTTTGGATGCTCAGCACTTCTGATGCACTTTGAGGCTTGCAAAAGGCACCTCATCAATCAACCAACAAAACTATAAGTATTACAATGACATTGATGTTTTGGAAAGTTGAAATTTCTTCAGCAGAGTAGCATGTTTAGAAACTATTTTTGATGGCAAAGAAACAAGTTCTTGGAAAATGGGTGAAACAGAACATTCCATCCCTGGGTACAAGGCTCAAGGAGCTTAAGGGCTACCTGCCGTCAGTTGAGGTTCTAGAGCAGTGGTGGAAACATTTGGGTCACAAATGAAATTGATGCAATTCTCCAGTGCCAAACTTAATAGTACTATTGTTATCCATTCTCTGCCTTCCAGTGTCTCTCTCTTTCCTCTATCACTATGCTGCTCCCTTCCCAAAACTGTCATTGGCAGCTCTCACCTTCAGCTGCTCATACCAAAGGCATCACTACCTGCAATGTCAGGTGCCTGTTTCTCTCCTGGTGCTAGCCATGCAACCAGGCCTTGTTGCATCATACCCCTTCAGTATATAATTTATGGTCCATCACTGGTACCAGTTTCCCCGTCCAATGTCAATTACTCAATAGCGGGATTAGGCATCCCATCCTCGGGCATATCAACTACTGTAAATCTAGGATACATGAAAAGCTGGGCCATCACTTGCCATTATTGTCTATAGACTAACAAATGATTCAACATTGTTTTCTAAAAGGTGGAAAACTTTTCTGCCTAAGATATCCCAGGAACTGTTGTGTACTTGGTTACAGTGAAGATCATTAAAAAAAAAAAATCAAATGAAAATGGTATTAGAGAAGAACTTTATGAATGGTCTAAATCAGGAATTGGCAACCTTTGGCATGTGGCCTGTCAAGGAAATCCGCTGGCAGGCTAGTACGGTTTGTTTACCTGCAGTGTCCACAGGTTCAGCTGATCGCAGCTCCCACTGGCCGTGGTTCACCATTCCAGGCCGATGGGGGCTGCGGGAAGTGGCGCGGGCTGAGGGATGTGCTGGCTGCTGCTTCCCGTAGCTCCCATTGGCCTAGAACAGTGAATTGCAGCCAGTGGGAGCTGCTCTCGGCTGAACCTGCGGATGCTTCAGGTAAA
The DNA here is from genome assembly GCF_965140285.1 of Lepidochelys kempii. Taxonomy (NCBI): domain Eukaryota; kingdom Metazoa; phylum Chordata; order Testudines; family Cheloniidae; genus Lepidochelys; species Lepidochelys kempii. The sequence continues at coordinate 85,546,275 of NC_136381.1, forward strand.
CAAACTGTCCCAGCCCTCTAGCGGATTTCCCTAATGGGTCATGTGCCAAAGGCTGCCGAGCCCTGGTCTAAACCTTCCACCGTGCACTGGGCTTTATTTCATTTGTTTGCATAGGTTTTATAAAATAAAAAAGGAATGGTTTTAGCTGTATTTCAAGAGCTTCAGTAGTCCAAGAATGATTGCATTCTCATGCAGTTACCTCAGGCAGCCTGAGACCTATTAACAATAAAATTGTAAAAAGGAGGGCACATTAGTTCAAAGCCAAAATATTGATACAGGACCCCCCTCCAGGTCTCTCTCCAGAGTTCAATGAGAGAAGGAACTGGTAAAGTTAATACTTCCCTAGTAAAAATAAGTTATCATATAGCAAGCTATAGTATGTGAAGACAGACTGTATAAGGCGTTCCTCCTTATTAAGTATTTAACCATTCAGTCTCCTTTGTTATACTGTTATGAGCCCTTGAATAGGTTTTTACTTCAGCAGAGATTTTACCCAAGTGACTTTTCTTACTCTGTGTGGTTTTACATATGATACACTCAGCCTATTCTTTGCATTCTGGCCTGATCCTTTTTCTTCCGCTCAAGGCCCATTCCTTTCCCTGAATATTTGACAGTTCTTAAATGTACCTTCCACAGAATGGCAGCCCCCATGAGAAGCTCTGAGAGGCCGTATTGTCTGAATCCTCGAGAGGCTCTAAAACTCTCAGATATTTCTCTCTCAATGGAGCTGGCAAAGCCCATAATTGCTTCCTTTCTGTTCGGATGAAAAAGGCACCCAGCCATGGGGATTGTTCCCTCCTGGGTGAGAAGATGGAGGCCTCACTATGAGTCATGCAGAGCAGCTTATGTCAGTGCCACAGCTCAATTTTTCCACCTGGTTTTGCTCGGTGGAGCTCACTCACTAAAGTCAGGATTTACCTGACACAGCAGCACAATAGATAACAATCTTGCATTGGCAGAGGGATTAACACAATGACCTAATAAAGCTTTTCTGTCTCTAATTTCTATGATTATATTGTTACTGGATCAATGAAGAGAACTATGAAAAATACAATTACCAGGAAGCCCCGTTCCTTTCCTTGTTTCTTTGTCTTTGTGCGGACTGTACATGTGTCTCACAGAGAAATACAAGACCTGCTATATTAATTTGCACTAGTGAGAGACTGTTGAATGAAGATCAGTCCTACGCGTGGGAAAGTCTGACTGTTCGCTGAACATGCCAATAGTAGCTGAAAGCCAAACAAATCCTGTGGAATAAAATAATAGCATCTACCTTTTTGCTATACACAATATCCGAGCAAGAACACCAAAGGGAACTGTGAAGCCACCTCTGTACGCACAAAAACATCTTAAAGAGAGAGAGAGAGAATGTGTTTGTGTCACCGGCAGGTGCATGACGTGCATGGAAGGGCAGATATTTTTTAACTTGATGCAGCGCACAGACACACACACACACTAAGGTTTTTTAATGTGTACTTGGGGAAATGTTAGTTTTTTGTAACACAACTTTCTCATGACACGCTGGTAAGCCTAGTTCTATTTGTGTTGCACGTGAAGCAAAGATTTTCCTAGTAAAGGTGCATTTTTATTGACTAGCTGAACAGCTCCATTAACTCATGGCTTGGTGTGCCAGTTAAAAGAATTTTCTCTTTGCCAGGAGTTGTTGTTTGTCACTTTTCTTTCAAATATCTTGAAGAGGAAGAACAGGAGGCGGCATTGTGTTGATTGAACACCACCAAGCTTAGTTACAATATACAAGGAAGCTACAGGTGCCAGTTTTCACACAACGTTGTTCCTATTTATAGTGTGCCACAGTGCCCAATTAGTCATAAAACACAAAAACTACAGGAATTCGCCTTGATTGCATGTCACTTTTTTTCTGAGTGAAAAGTCTGACTGCTCCAAACAGTTAAGCACAAACCAACAATGCGTGGCAAATCACCTGATATTAAATCACACTTGCAGGAAGTAATCATAATTCGGTCTTGAAAAACAGGCCAAGTGTATTGGTAGCACAGATAATGTTCACCTTGATTAATCATGAGGGTCGGGTGGAGGTAAAGACCTTGCACAAGGGCTTTGTACATTCTCTCTCTGGAAAACAGTTTGAACATATCTGTTATTTGGTGCATTCTGGTCCATTCTGAATGCAAAAAAAGTCTTCAGAAGGATTTTTAATGAACCTCAGGGATATCACCTCTAGTTGAGACAGTTTAATTGTATCCAGAGAGGACTGAATTCTGTCAAAGAAAGGAAAATTCTCTCCCTCTGGTGGGTGGTAAAGCTTTAACAATGGGTCTCCATCTATCACATCACTGACACAAGCCTCCACTGTAGTCTTCCTGTGCTTAGACTCTGTCTCTTATAGAACACAGTTAGTGTGGTTATATCATGTGAGGGTGACAAATTAAAATGTAATTGGCTTAACTAGCATAAGGTATGGTACATTGTGGAGTACAGGCATGAAATTAAAATAATTATCCTTAATATACTGACTCCACAGCCTGAATTATTTTATAATGTTGGCATTCATTTGTATTGTTATGAAATAGAGATGACAGGCTTAGAATTCAGATGGGCATTGCTTTAAGAATTACAGAATGTCTTTGTCACACATACTGGACAAAGTTCATTCTGGTGGACAGAATTCCACTGAAAGGAATTCAGCTGTACTTCCTTATGCCAATTTGTCTCACCACGTTTTAGCCACAAGTGAAGGTAATTACAGCATGAAGGAACCCAGTGTGATGAAAAATAAACAAACATAGGGCTTGTCCTCACTTCACTGAAGTCAATTGCAGATCTTCTGTTGTCTTTGTGGTGCTTAACCCCATGTAGCTTTGCCTTTGAAAATATTTCTAAGCAGCCAGGCCTTGATCCTGGTAACACTTACATATGTGAGTAACTTTATTCATATGAATATTTCCAGTGAGTTCAATGGGATTCTTCATGTGAGTTGAGTTACTCATGCAAAGTTTTCGGAAGATCAGAATCTAAACCTCTGAATACTTAACGGTAGCTTTCTGGTGGTTATGCTTTTATACTTGACCACATCAAATGAATCATTTTTACTGTTATGGAATTGTGAATTTGCATTGAAAACCCGCAGCTCTTACAAACAGTGCATTAATTATTTTATTAATTTGCTCTTTTTTTACATTATGGGAAACATTTGTCTATTTACATTTTTCTCTCCACACACAAACTAGATAGATAATCCTATGAAAACCCAATTCATAAAGCCATAAAAATGCTTTCCACCCCTCCTTCTAAAGGCTTTCAATTTTGTTCCTTTTTTTCCAAACCAAAAACACTTTTAAAATCACATTTGGGAATGCAGGTAAGCCAGTGATTTACATTCCAGTTATTATTTAAAATATGCATTTAAACATTTTTTAAAAAAAGAAACTATAAATTCACAAAGATAAAATTTAAATTAATAGTGCACATCAGAACATTAAGGGAACACCAATAAATAAACTGAAATATATTACAAATAAGTTATTTCTATTTACCGTTTCAAATATTAAAAATCTTTACTCCATTTCTTCATCATTCTTTACAAAAAGATTATGAGAATTTTATGGAAACATCTGCGAAAAATATAATAAATACTTCTTTTAAAACTTTCAATGCAGGAGACAAAAACAACCTTTTTGTCTTTTAAATTTTCCCCCAAGGGAAAAAAAAGCAACAATTTTATACCAAGTTAAACGGAATATAGTAATTTTTAGTTTATATTTGAACAGATAAGAATAAAAAATAAATAATTACAACTTACACTAAAATAAATGATGTAACAGATGTCTGTGGTGATATGTAATAAGTCAAGTGGCTAACTAGTGGCATTGTAGGGGGCAGAAGTAGTTTCTGCCTGTATTTACCAATATCTAAATTCAAATTTTGCTGTAAAGCTAGGCAAATGTTATAATGGCCGGTCCACAGGTGTTAGGAACCAGCAGGCATTCAACTAAGAATCAATCTAAAATACATTCCAAAAATATCATATAATGTACAAATACAATTCATAATCTACAAGACTAAAAAGTCTTCCATTTTCCATTTTTTGGAATTCACTATGACATAACCTTTGTATAAATGTCTGTAGCCACTTCTCAATCTAAGTCTTAACTCTTCTTTCAGAAAACTTCAACTGAAACGTACTTATGAACGTGCATCTTCACCTGAATGCTGCTTTGTACATCTTAGTACAAAGGAGTTCCAAATAATTTTTAATACTTAACATGACTATATGACCAAAAGTGGCAGTTGGCACTATATATACTGCAAACACTGTGATTTTTCATTGCTGCTAAAAGTTAAATGAAGTGGGTTCTTTTCAAAACTAGCAAATACACTGGTATTCAAATGCTTATAGGGCCAACCTTTCAAAGCTCCCTTAACATGAAGCACTCAGTGGGGTTACACTGGATTTCTGATCACTGTAGTTAAAAGTCTTTTAAATATTAAATTATTAGCCCTTATCTTGTAAACCACAGCAGTAAATATTTGTGCCCTGTTTATAAATACATAGCTCAGATACCAATGGCTTTGAGAGGTAGCAAATTCTCTAGTGGCTTTACAATGTTTTCATGACACTATTTGGTGCCAAAACCTATTACCTCTCCTAATTTCTTGAATGAAATTAAATTAGCACCTGGCTATGTTACATTAAAAGAAGCTGTCTGGCATGATCTTAGATGTATATTTTTAGAAAGCGCTTAACTTTCTGGTGGGAATTTCAAATGTTTTAGATGGGAGCTACACAGTTAAGGCTACCATGCACTGGAATTTTCACAGGTGGAATGTTCACACTGTTTAAATAAGGAGGGCATTTACAGCCAACTTTGGTTGGATGCAAAGTACACATTAGCCACCACTCAGTGGACTCTGTCACTATACTATTTCCAGGTTAGAGAGAAAAGATCTTCCTTTCTTGTAAGGGTAACACCCTGCTGTATGATGTCCAAGTGGGAGAAGAGATGATAAGAACCACCCTGAGCAGGGCAGGATTCTAACCTAGAGCTCAAGAGAGCACTAACAATGGGGAATGGCTACTATGCCAGAAGACACAAAAGGGCATGGTCTGCTGACTAGGGGGCATAGCCAGGTGGGCCCGGCCAACTAGCACCAATGTTGCCTTCTGCAGCATGTTCAGGCTGCTCATTTTCAGCGACATACCCAAGACCTCCTATCCTGTGTTGGCACAATGGCTGGTGTCACTAATGCACAGCCAACGCCTTCCTCCATCAGTGCAATTCCAAGCAGCAAGAACAAGATTTTACCTTAAGTATCAAGTAAATTGCTGAAGACTAGGGAATGCATATTGTTCATGATTTCAAAAGCTAGTGTAGTGAACAAATATAGGCTCATTATGGTCCCACTGTGTCTGAAAAATCCTCATTTTTGAAAAATGGGGTATTTTATATTATTAAAAAAGAGACTAAAGGAGAAACTTACTCCCAGCTATGAACCATCTGATGGAAGCAGTCTGACCTGAAGCTTACAACCAGCTGTGTATAAAACAAAACAAAGTCTTGCTTTGAAAAACATCATGGATTCCATTTACAGTATTTCAGAAACAGGGGTGGATGGGTGTGAAATCTGATCATTTCACCAAGATTAAGACATCAACAAAACCAAGCTGTTTTTTCTTTTTTTTTCTTCTTTTTTAAATCCAATATAATTCATACAATACAATACAATAGGAAATGACAATACAGTACAGTTTTAAAAATTCTTAATACTTTGACAAAAAAGTCCCTTTTTATATTATCTTCAACCATCATTTCTTCTTATCTCCTTTCCTTTTGCCTTTTTATTGCCTTTCAAAATAGATGATTTCCCTGGAAGATTGAATTTACAATCTTCTGCTGATCAGAATGTTTAAGTAGTGATTGATGAAATACAAATGAGGCAGTTTGTGCAGCTGTGACAGTGTGCAGGTATCTTTTCACAGGATCTTTTCTGTCCCTCACCATCTCACCTGCACAATTTACTTCTCCCTCCTTTTTACCACAACACAGCTATCTCTCCCCTTACCTCGCCCTTTGTGACGTCTTAAATTCAGGTGAGATATGATTCTGAGGTTTAGAATAAAGTGCGCCATCTGCTTTAAAAATAATAGTAATAAAAAGAAGGGAATCTGAGCCATAGCTCCTTTAATCTTTAATGAGGAAGACGGCAGAGTCCCAAAGGATCACCCTGCATTACTGAATTTCCAAAATACTCTATAGTTTTATATTGCTGTACACCAGGTAACAGACTAACTTTAGATAAACTAAAGATCATGAATGAGTTAAATGGTGCATTTACTATACAGGTGCATGTGTGTCTGTGTGTACGTGAGTTCTGTATTTATTTCTTAAACAGAAAAAAGGATTGTACTCTCTTACATGAGGCAAAGTGGGAGCATCAATACATGTGACAAAGCATTATAATGACATGGGCAAACCTTTAGAAAGCAACGGTTATTAGAGGACACCTCTTGGATGATCGACAACTACACCACAAAAGTGGACTTCATTGGGATCATTGGGATTATGGAGGGAGAGAGAGAGAGAGAGAGAGAAAGAAAGAAAGAAAGAAAGAAAGAAAGAAAGAAAGAAAGAAAGAAAGAAAGAGGAGAATACAAATACTTAATGGTGGCTCTGAATAGGGACCTAGAGGAGCAGATTATACAAGAGACTTGTCTTGCCAGTGAGAGTCCTCCTGGTGGGATCCCTTCATAGCCTCGTCTGGGCTTCGGGGATGTAAATCTCAATGCTTTCAGCGCTCTCAGTGGCTGAATTCTGGCGGACAGATGCGGCTCGTTTGGCAGCCATCAGCCGTTTCCGGGCCTCTTGACGCTGTGAGCTTTCCAGAGAACGTTCCCGTAAGAGTGGCACCTGACCTTTCGCTGGCTTCTTTGGCACTGGAGGAGGGACCCTTCTCTCCTGATCAAAGCAGAAGGTTAATGACATTATACAGCTTCTCAGGGAAAGCTTGGAAAAAACTAGGATAGGTCAGTAGTTAGAACACACATTTTACCTAAGGTTTGTTAGTTCTTATCTGCATTTTTTTCTTCATTGAACTGGCTTTTGTATTCAAGGGTTCATAAAAATAATGTAAGCTTAAAGCAAAGGATAGTATTGATAGCAGTGCTAGTTCTCCACAGGTACGGTGTGTATTAAACGCCTGGCGCTGAAAGGGCCGAAGCTCCCACAGCTAACCAATTAATGCGGTTCCCATTGGGGAATCCAGACTCCTCGTCCTGGTGCCAGGGATTAGAAAGGAGAGCATCTTAAACAGAACTTTGTAGCACTATTTAAGCTAATACAGTTTCATAAACCTAATGTTTAAATTCTACTACGGAATTAAAAAAACCCAACTCCTATCAAACTCTTTGGGTTTGTCAATAAAATTAATTTACTATAGCAGCAATCTGTGTTACAGAAGTGAAAAGCACAAATGATCTTGTCCCTTACACACAGTACATACATAACACTAGATGGGCTTACAACACAGATTCAATGGATATATATCACACAGTAAATGTAATGTAAACTAGCAGCTTGGAGTTGGCTATACAGTTAGAATAAAAAACATGTGCTTAGTGGTGGCTGATCTTGGTAATAGCTCAAATAATCCACACTTTTCATGTCTCACTATAAAAATTCTTTAAATTTAGCACCATGCTGAATGAGCGTGAGGAATTACAATAACCTACACACTGAAAAACGGGTAGGAATTTTAAAAAAAATCACTGAGAGAACATACACTAATCGTCACTTGAGCAGCCAAAGATACGTGGTTAACAAAGATGTAATTTTTATATCTATAAGGATGGCTTTAGAAAAAGTGTGTATTCAGTTCTGAATTTCAGGCAGCTATAAAGTTTTTGTCATGTCAATTTAGATGGTATTTTAAATTACATCCCCTTCCAAATGTGAACATGGTTTCTGAGAGTAGGGATTTTATTACTACAAAGATTCCATTCTAGCCTTTAGTTTGCTCTCATGTTGATCACAACAGCCTTTATTACTTGAAATATAAAGCTGCCTAGTTGCACTTATTGTTCACACTTTGCTTTTTCCTCTACATCTAAAGATTAATCTATGCTGTTTAACAGGCCCAGGGGGGGAGGGGGGGGGAGACAGAGGCAAATGCAAATATCAATTCCACAGAAAGTTTTCATTCTTTTTTTCCTTTTAAAATAGGAGATGAACAGTTTAATTTAAAATCACAGTCAAATGAAACAGGAACAGAGTCAGTGTAATTCTTTAAAGTGCATAACCTCTACCTTCCTACTGCAGATTGTAAATACATACGATCCTTTCTTCATTACTGCTTAACTTCTTTTAACCCTTTATAGTCTTCCTTTTGGTGGGATTTCCTTGAAATGTTTTCAAGGAAAATGAAAGGGACATTTTTAGTAAAACTCTCTTTTCTTCATGCTGAAGACTGGACACATTCTTTTGCATTAGAAGCTAATGAAAAATCGTATATTAGCATGTGCGCGCATGTGTGTTTGCAGTTTTACAGCTCCTTCTCAAAAAAGACATATTAAAAAGTAATTACCTGACTTCTGTATTGTAGCCTCAGAAAACAAACAAGGGCCACCCCCAAATAAAACACTAATGGTATTCCTCTGATGGTTTGGGATTAACCTGGAATTTGGCTCTCCTAATTCAGAAACAAAGGGCATGATTTTTTAGTTTTGTTTGGTGGGAACAGGATTCTAACAGAACTGTATTTGGAAGTTCTGTGGAAACTTGTGTTCTGTGGAAATCTGCTGGAAGATTTGTGGAAATCTGTGTTATTATTTGTCCAAAAGAAAATGCCACTTTGCTTGTCCGCAACAAGATGGATCAGAGCTATTTTTAGGGCAGTTAATCCAGACATCAGTTTGGGTTACCCAGACGTATATATTACTTGAAAAAGGGTATAATACTTGGTCTGCAAATGGTGCACTCCTTGCTCCCTTGCCTTTTTGGTGTATGTTATATCCCTACCTATGTGTCATAGTTATCAGCCAATGCCCATTTCCGAGTCTAATGAGGCTAATGGAAACCCAGCTGTAGTGTTAGATGGCAGCAGGAGCATAGCATTAGATTGTACATTCCTCTGGACACAGATCTGGCTTTAAGTGTTTTCTGTGAAGTTTCTAACTCACTTATGGGTTCTATAAAATAAACAATTATGATAACAATAGTTTTGGAGAACTGTATTGTGGCTCACCCAAGGTGCTGTTTGACCAGCTGATCAGCTGTCTTGATGGTGAGGATTAAAAATAAGGATATGTGCCAAACCAGAATGAAAAAAGGAACGTGGTTCACACTTGGAAACCTGGTAGTCTCTTTATGGCAACAACGGAAAACTCTGTTAAAAATAATTACCAGTGCTACAAATGATTTTTGGGCTATCTCAGAAAAATAACATTACCAGCAAAATGAACCCAATTACAAGAATTTCCATTTAAAAAACAAAAGAAAGCAAACAAAAAAAAATGGCATGGAAAGATTACCATGCAACTTGTAGGAAGTTTGGTTTTAGCTCTGTATGACGGCAGTTGGTTTATCACTGTACTTATGATCTGGTTACCAAAGTCAGTGATGATTTCTAGTTTTCTCAGTAACAAAGCCTAGAGTGTGCAAGTAAACTGAATTCTTGCTATATGCAATAATATGCACCATAAATGTGATTTATTTAAATTTAAGAATCAATATATATGGCAGTTCCTTCCAACGACTGATAAACTAGTATGATTAAATGTAAAGTTTAACAAAGTACTACATTCCCATTATCCAATTCACAAAGACAGATTTGGTTTTAAAATATGCCTGAAACATATTACAGATAATATCCCAGATGATTGTTATGTAAACATTGTTGTTACAGTGAAATGAATCTGATATGAGCTTCATTGCACATTTTTAACATCTGTACGCAGAGGACTATTTAATTTGTCCAGTACTTGTGCAGGGTTTTAAATGAAGCATACAAAATCTACATTGTTCTACCTTCTTGTCATGAGGATCCATCTGTTTCCAGTTATTGGCCTTTAACTGATGAAGTTCATCAAATTTCATACTAATATTTTCTATGGACAACTGGAGCATATCCCAAAACCCTGCTAAATCCTGGGAGGTCGGCCTTGGATGTGCATTAGGATTCTGTACAACAGAAGAAAAAATATTTTGGCTTTAGTATCTTTTAATATAAAGCATTTGTGCAAATGGCTATGCACCTCATAGTAAAGCAGTTTACTTTGATTCAAATTGATCAATGAGATACTTAGAAGAAGTTAATAGAAATGAGAAAGAACACTTTTTACTCGTATTTTTACTTATAAAGATTTAGAGCTAAATTCTGACAGGTGTGCTCCAGAAAACCTGTGGTTTCCCCTGAAGTCAGTGGCCTCAATTCTGGCTACCCATCAAAACATAGGGAAAGGTTGCTTCTCCGTCCTTCTGTAACAGGAGCAGCAGGGTGGCACTCTTTGGCACAGCCAAGGGGTCTACCCTTGGTAAAATCCTGGCTGCACTGAAGTCAATGGCAAGACTCCTGTTGACTTCACTGCTGTCAGGATTTCATCCCACATTTCTGCATGTGCATCTACTGATTCAACAGGGCATTAATTCACATTTGTACAGTGCTTCAATGATATTAAGGACTATGAAAATATTACATTTTAAATAAATGTACCCTGGACAGATTATTTATATTCCTGGCAAAAATAATCTGGGCAGAGGGAAATATATGGGGAAAGAGAATATAGATGCACATTAACCCTACTTTTGCAGGGTACTCTTTTGGGGAGAGTTATATGTTGAACCAGAATCTGACTGTTAAAACTTTACTTGTGCCACGGGCTAGTAAGATTTTGACCTTCCAGTCAAATGATACACACTGCTGTGGTGAAGTCTGTCTAAAGGATCTCTTTAAATGATTTACATCAAATAGACTGTTGGATACATGGGTTTACAGCTTGATTTTTCAGAAGTGCTGAACATCCACAACTTCACTTGAGGTAATGGGCTCTATGGGTGTTCAGCGCCTCTTCAAATCAGACCTGTCCTGACACCCAACAATTCTATATGATAGCTGGCTCAGTTGAGATTATGGTTTTATCTCACATTGTGTTAACATATCTTTCTCCAGCAAAAAGTAAAGCAGGTGCTGGTTGTGAAACTGTTTCCCTTAAGAAATTTCTACCACTGTATTTTTTTCATAGTGGGATGCCTATCCCACTATGAGAGAAGCAAGATGCCTATCCCACCAAAGCAGTGACTGTGGAAAAAGAAGAAGTCACTTTTCTGCATAGAAAGGATACAGGTTATAACAGGATTCTTAGTTCTTGACCATTGACATTATTAGGTAGGCAAACTGAAATAGTAACTTTTACATACACAGATATGGGAACAAAATACTTTTTCATTCTTCATGGTAAAAAGAGAAGGACTAACTCATGCAGAACTGATTTCCATTGCATCTTGCAATTTAGGCAGATTTCTAATTTAGGCCCTGATCCTCTGAGGTGCTTTGCCTTCAGTGAGAGCTGAAGGCCCTCAGTACTTTGCCACAGGAGTGAGCCTCTGATTCCAAAGTAGAGTTCAGTATGGAGTTTTTACAGTTATATTTTTCTCTTTAAGGCCTTGATCCAGCTCTCTTTGAGAGACTCCTAATGACTTGGATGAGAACTGGGTCAGGTGCTGAAAGAAAATGTCATATTAAAATATACACTATCCCATAATGTCAACTTGGCATAGTTCAAAAAGTGTTTTTGTAACAATGAAAAACAAAATCAGTTTATCTGTAATTTGGAGCCATGGCAGTCTTATCTCAGCCTGATTGGATGTTTTAAGAAGAGAGCTTAATAACAGGATGGTTAGTGCAGAGGAAGGAAAGCAATGAGTTCTGCGGTCCATTCTCTGCTCTGCCCTGAACCTTTCTGTGCTACAGATTCCTCATGAGTAAATTGGGGGTAATTGTGCTTATCTACTCTGCAATGGTGAATCATTAAACATTTGATAACCGAGGGCTCTTCTGTTTAGCAGACAAAGGTATAACAAGTTGAAGTTGAAACTAAATAAATTCAGACTAAAAATAAGATGAAAATGTTTAATAGTGAGGATAATTAGCTATTGGAACCACTTATTAAGGGTCGTGGTGGATTCTCCTTCACTAGAAATTTTTAAATCAAGATTGGCCAGTTTTCTAAAACGTGTGCTATAGCTGAAACAGGAATTAATTTAGGGAAGTTCTATGGCCTGTGTTATACTGGAAGGTCACAGTAGATGACATCTGTGGTCCCTTCTGGCCTTAAAATCTATGAATTAGTTTAAAACGTGGTTTGAAATCTTTGATAAATGCGAAGTATTATCATCATTTTAGGTATGTGGTATACAATGTATTGTGCATTATTAGGGATAAGCAAACTGATTCTGAGAAATTAAGAACTTTGTTTTGCCTTTTTTGGGGATCTGGAAGAGTTTGATTAGCTTCAATAATTCATTATTTTTCATTTTTGCAAAATGGTACACTGCCTTGGTTTGGAGGCAGATGGGCCAAAACTCCACAATAGATATTGATTTACGGTACATCTGTCCAACTGAAAGCAAGCAGCACTGGAAATCCCATGAGAAAGTGTCATCCCACAAGATTTCCAGTCCAATTTTGAAAACTCAAGAGGTTCACTCAGTTTTGAAAAGCTTCCAAACCTTTGGGTGCTTATCTGAAAAGAGTCCATTCCAAGTGTGAAATCCTGCCTCTGTAGAAGTTATTGGCAAAGCTCCTATTGAATTTCATCCTAAGCCTTTTGAGTTTCTCTCTTTTTAAATTATTATGGGCCTCACAGAGATCTCCCACTGTTTTTACACTGGTATAACTCCATTAAATTCAATGGATTTACATTGGTTGGATGAATCAAGCCCTTTATTGGAATAAATTGGAGATATTCTAATCTAGAAAAAGCTTTAGACAATTTAAGGCATAGTGACTCACAGAGTAAATTCCTTAGCAATAACAGAAGCACAATCATATCTATAATAAACATTACATACCAGGTTTTCTTCACACAGTTCTCTGAACTGGTAAAATTTCTGGGCCATGAGAAGCTGGGCACTGCCCACTGCAGTTCGAATTTTCCCTAGAACTGACAGGAAAGCAAACATAAGTCAGCACCAGTTATACAGTGGTGCCTTTCTGTAGTGATTGAACCAGATACACCAATGAGGAAGTTATGGAGTAAACAACTTTCATTTTACCTCTTTTGCTGGTATAGCTTATACAGGATCCCCAAATGAAAACATTGGTGAAACAGGATAATCTGCCCTTTTAAAGGACGGGGGGCTGGTGATCAGCCAACCCTGTTTGCTTATCAGACCCAGTTGGGAAGGAGAGAGGTGATACTTATAAAGGGCTGAGAGCACTCAGTTGTGGGGAGCTGTGGGACAGAGGTTGGCTCTTGTGACGGTCCCTGGAGCAGAGAGGTGTAGCGTGAAGCCTGTGTTGGTCAGGGGAATAGCTTTGGTTTGTGTTATCTGGTGAGTTTTTTGTTTGAATTAATAAGCACACTTCTATGCTGGTATAACCACATCTACATGGTAGCTTTTGCTGATATAGAAATGTTGTGAAAAATCACCCCCTTTCTGACACTGTTATATCTGCCAAAGTTTCTAATGTAGACCTGATCTCACATGCAGAAAAGTAAAGAGCTTTCAGAAAGTGTTACAAATGTGGAACTAATCATGTGCCATATTGGGGAAACACAGTTTTTACCAAAACCTCTGCTGTTTACCTCAGAAACAGAGGGCCCAGTTCTTGGGTCTGGTTGACTGCTGGCTGGTGCTGGTCCCAGGAGGAGGAAACAGTGGCTGTATGTCACACTTAAAACCCCCACCCTGATCCTAGGGCCATCCAGAGGCTTTTTCAGTCACCACTGCAACTGTGAGCAGCTTCAGGGCTGCTCTCAATTGTCCCCAGCCACCTATGGTCCTAACTGGCCATTTCAATAGCCAACACTCACCAGAGCATAACGGTGCTCCATGTCATGTTTCCCCCAGCTGCGTCCACTACACTGGTAGCCGGGAGGAAGGCAGCAAATGGTCACTATGGCAGCTTTGCACCTCTTGGCAATTCCCGCACACTGGTCAGTTAAATCAGCTTTATGGTCTCTTTGCACTGTCAGAGTGGTGCAATGAGTTAGAGTAGACCCTGGCCCATAGTATATGGTTTTACAACAGTCTGGATGGACTTAAATTGGTATTTACCACTTTACTAATGAAAGACATTTGTTCTGCTTTGATCTGAACCATTATTATTAAAAATAATTATTGTAGCGCCCAGAGGCTGCAACTAAGATAGGGCCCCATTGTGCTAGGCAGTGTTCAAGCAGAGAGAGGCAGTCTGTGAAGAGCTTATAGTCTAAATAGACAAGACAAACAATGTGAAGTAGGGAGAACTGAGGCACAGAGAGGTGAAGTGACTGGCCCGAGGTCACCCGGCAGGTCAGTGGCAGAACCCAGAATAGATCCCAGTCTCCTGACTCCCAAGCCAATGCCATGTCTATGGACCACGCTAAACCCCTATAAATTCAAACACAGTGTTGAGGAGAGCTCAAAGGGGGAAAATGCCTTCGACACTTTGGGGTTGTAAAATCCACAGTAAAGAACTCAGCCCACCCACAGGCCAGACTTTATAGGTGGCTACCAGAGGCACTGCTCCAAAATCATTTAAAACTGATTTCAGAGGAACAGCCGTGTTAGTCTGTATTCGCAAAAAGTGAGCTGTAGCTCACGAAAGCTCATGCTCAAATAAATTGGTTAGTCTCTAAGGTGCCACAAGTACTCATTTAAAACTGAAAGACTCTTCGGGGTATTCACAAACACGGAGACCCCAAGCAAGTAGGGACAAAACTAAGTTATGAACTGAAGTAGGCTTAACTGAAGCCAGGTATACAATCACAGCTCCATGTTTTACCCTTTTAGGGCTGATTAATGTAGCACAACAACTTAGCCGAGTGGAAGTAAAGTTGGACATAGAATACACTGTAAAAGGAAGAAGGGTAAAATAGTCGGGGGGGAGGGAGGGAAGGGGAAGCCTTTTATGATTCTTCCTTCAGAGCCCTACAGAAAAGAATGCCATGCATACACAAGCACAATCCAAGCCTTTCACTTTGCTCCCAGAGCTTAGCACTGCCAGGAAATAGCTCTGAACTAGAAGATTCACTAAGTGGAATATTTTCAGCACGTTGCACCGGGAATTCTACTTACAACTGTCATTATTGTTAGTAAAGGTTGCGTGTCTAATTCCCTGCGCAGTGTGCTGCAAATGCACCCCTTGCAGTGTCTAGTCATTTATGCAACCCAGTGTGCAAACCACTCAACTGAAAGGAACTTTCAATGGTGGGGAGGAGCTACTTTGAGAGCTTTCATGTGGTTCCCATTGTTATGAAAACTCTTCCCACTGTGTGTATTTCAGAACAGCTGCCTCATCTGGAGCTTGGCCATCTGATGCTTCACAACACAGCCT
This sequence comes from Lepidochelys kempii, assembly GCF_965140285.1. NCBI lineage: Eukaryota > Metazoa > Chordata > Testudines > Cheloniidae > Lepidochelys > Lepidochelys kempii. Next base: position 85,561,788 of record NC_136381.1, read on the forward strand.
GGGAGTTGAGAGGGGGGAAAATGGTCCCTCAACTTTTCAGTAAAAAGTTAAGATAGAACTTTATATGAAATATACATTGATTGCATGGAGGTAATGTTGAAAGTCTGTTTATAAGTGAATTTAAAATGCACTTTTTGGTGGGGGATGGGGATGGACACGAACCCCTTTCTTTTTGTTTTTAAAGACTACTTAATAAGTTTAATATTCTAAAATAGCATTCGATAGAACTGGGGGGAAAGGACTGGCTAGTTGTTTAAAACCTTCACCCCAGCTGATTGTGAGATGCATGCTGATGTTCTCCACTGTAACCACTTCTGCTGTCGCTCCTGCTGTATCTAGTCAAGTGTGTCGTCGTCGTCCCCCCCCCCGACTATTTTCCTACCCCTGGAAAACAAGCAGGCCATTAACATGTTACCAGTCAACAAGACCAACCCTGTCACAGAAGTTTAAAAAAAAGACTTCAAACAAAGCAGGTGAAAGACTGAAAGGAATCTCCCCAGAAGGCAAAAAGTCTCCTCAATAGCTAAATACTAACTTACAATACTTGTTGCTTTTAGTTTTCAAGGCAGCGTGCCTACTCCTCTGACTCAGTCAAAATCTCTAGTGCCAGGAATGGAAGGGTTAAGGTGTACTGTGGTAAAAGAAATAAAAACACACTGATGCACTTATCTGGCTAAAATCCTGAGCGGCTCCATTCTTGAACACAAGTTTGGGGACAAATACTAAGTGAATAAGAGGAAGTGACAATATATCAGAAAACGACTGATGGAGTCTTAAGCAGCATGGGGAGGTGAGTGTAGGAGGAAGGTAGTATATATAAAAACATTGAAATTGACTACTTTAGTTCATAATGCTACAAACAAAATTTACAAAGCAAGCAGACAAAAAATCCCTCCTGTTCATTAAATCCATCAAGATGCAGTCATAACAGACCCTAGCAACCATTTACTTCTCTTCCAGAATAAAGTGTCCATATGGGAGAGTTATTGTGCAATAGCTATAGTGAAATATTTAATCTGGAATAGCTAAACTGGTCAATTTCCCAGACATGCTCTTAATCTGGTATATTTTCAAAGTGGTCTAGTACATCGAGCACTGGTCAGGGATTCTGGAGACCTAAGTTTTATTTCCATCTTGGCCATTGGCTGCTGGGTGACCTTAGGCAAGTCACTTCACCCCTCTGTGCCTCAATTTCTCTCTGTGTAAAATGTGAATAATGATGCTGACCTCCTTTGTAAAGCGCTTTGAGATCTACTGATGAAAATACCTAGGTATTATTTATAGCCACACAGATTATAAACTCTTTGGAGCAAGGACCATCACTTCTAATGGTGCCAAGTACACATTTTGGATGATACATAAATAAATGCAGGGGTAGAGGAGTGAAAATGCAACCCCCTTCCCCCACCCAATAAGACAAAAAGTGGAGTTTGGTACATCTTGAAAGGAGTTTGCCTGCATATGTATCAAAGAGTAACAAGAAATAGAAAAAAGTGATAAAGAAGTAAAATTGAGGTGATGTGAAAAGTCATAATATGATGAGGGTTTTTCAAAAATATTATTTGACCTCTAAACACCAACCAAACTCTTTGCACTTTGATTATGATGGACCTCAGGGTCTAACAAAGAAACCACTTTGGGACTGTGGTTATAAAATGCCACATAAAGAATGAACACCTGATGTTTACAGTGTTGTTGTAGTCCTGTTGGTCCCAGGATATTAAAGAAACAAGGTGGGTGAGGTAACATCTTTTACTGGGCCAACTTCTGTTGGTGAGAGAGGAAAGCTTGCCTCTTGCACCAACAGAAGTTGGCCTGAATAAAATATATTACTTTCTCTCTAACACCTGACAGTTAGTCAGGGGGAACAAGCTGGATAACAGAGGAGACAGGCTGACTGCAAGGCTGAGCATCAGGAATAAGGGGAGGGAACAGTGGCAGAAAATAAAATGGACCAAGACTGAGGTTTGTGTTGCAGATGTTAGCTGTGCACTGTGCATATGAAAGAACCCTGCCATAGAGATGGTACAATCCATTTCCCAGCCAGGATGGACCAATATTTAGCCTATTTGTGTCAACAGACTTGCATTTAAATAACTCAGAGCATGACAAAAGCCAGGAAATTCAAAGTTAATGCTAACACTCCTGTCCTTAGTCAGCTATTAAGGAGAAAAGAAGCGGAATGAAACAAGCTAAGGACTGATTCTACAACCTTATACTGAGTAGCATTTATTATTGTGAGTGATCTCATTGGAGATTAATGGCACTATCTGGATGAGTAAGTGCCACTCAATATGAATAAGCATTCCAGAATCAGGCCTTCGGTCCTTTGATTTACCTGGTTTTTTTAGTGTGACTGACAAGTTTTCTAGTTATAGTATTTTGTAGCCCATGGATATTTCTCTTTTCTTTAAATCTTTGTACACTGGCAAGGATAACATCTGGCACCTGGCTCTTCTGAGGCTTTGGGAAATCGGCTGGTGTAGAGGGAACTAGTTGGGGAGAAGAGTTATAGAAAAGCAGAGTACGCAGAAGAGCCAGGGAGCTGTAAGAATAACTGATTATTTTATTTGCTCATAATTAGGACTACAGGAATACATCTGAGGGACAAAGAGAAATCAGTGTTTAGTTTTATTTTCTCATGCATAATCACTTGCAGAAAGAAGAGTCACTCCTATCTCTCTCTAAACTTTCCTCCCTTTTGTTCCTGAGCTTCCAATTTCATACTTCATTTAAAACAAACTACTAAAACTTTGAAAGCCCCACATTAATTTGTCACAGTTTGTTGCCTTTGCTTAGCAGAAACCCTAGATTTGAATACAGGGTTACTACAGATTTGAGGTCAACTTTTATGTCTAAACAAGCCCAAAGGGGTACAATATACATGCTAAGTGATAAGATTGATGATGGGCACAAATTTTGTTAAATTCCTTTGTTTTCTTTCTTAGTCTTTCATTTGTTGGGTCTGACTCATCTCTCCATTACACCAGTATTACACATCAGACCGACTGTTTGCTTTGGACAGTCATCTGAAAGTTTATGAATCAATAAGCTACACTACTTCACAAAGATGAATGGAGATGTTTCTTAAGATTAATGAAATCAAATTAATTTTTGAAACTCTACGTGAATTCAGTATATGGCCCAAGGATTATAGGAATGCTTTTGTTTGTACCCACAACCAGCTGCAAATGTGCCTTGAGATCATATTTCTATTGATTAATACCAGTGTGAGAGGAGAATCTGGTCCATTTATATAAGGTTTGTCAGAGTTTGTTGTGTGGTAGGGTCAGTTAAAGGCCTGATACAAAGTCAATTAAAATAAATGGAAAGAATCCCATTGACTTCAGTAGGCTTTGAATCAGGTCCTTAATACATGCTTAGGTTTGCATGCTTACTTCCAACTGTTTCCTTTCATCAAGAGAAAGCTCTAGAATCATTGCTGAATTCACAAAATAGTAAAATATGGTGAAGGAGTATCTGGTGTCCTGACTGAAAGAGTGAGTATACAACGATAAAGTGATATTAATCTGCCTACTACATATGCTACAGTTTTGTGAGGAAATGTCTTCAGATAAAACCAGCAAATTTCATACAATAAGTAGTTTATGACAAGAAAGTGGGGCAAAGACATATTTATGTATACTGGTATTTCTCCCTTGAATGACTGAAACCCTAACCAGTGTTTTTATACACAGCAGTAGACTGCATTCCTAGCTAGAAACATTCAGTCCCATCTGGTAGATTCATTCCCAGTTAGATAATACCAAACGTATCTATGTAACATACAAGCTACTGTCAAATAGCAGCGAGCCGTCTCCCAGAGACAGCTGTTTCACACAAGGGCTGCATTGTCTGAGAGAAGCTTGTATCATTTTACTTCAAGTGCTGAGGGAACAAGCATTCTGTCAGCTGCCATGGCATTGAAGAAACCTCGCTCACTGCAGATTTTCATTATTTTGTTATCAGGCCAAAAACACACTGCAGACTGTCCGAGTTGAAGGTTGAAAACAAGAGATGCATTCCTTGTTCTACTTACATTTTATCAATTACAAATCCCCTCCTTCTCTGAAGCATTTGTGTGTGTGTGTTTGTGTGTGTGTATGAAAAAGACATGATTTGCTTCTGAGTTTCCAACAACAAGCTTTTGTTCTCAGCACAAGTGAGCCGGCTACTGTGGCCCTCACCATATGCTTTTATTTGGCTTCAGATAGAATAGGAAACTCTGTCCTGCAGTGGAATGTCAAACACAATGTCCTCAGGAAGCAGCTGTCACATTCAAGAATCGTAGATGACATCACAAAGAAGCCAGTAACTCACTAATGATTGTTAAACAAGGTTGACCCCTTTACCCCCTGTAACCTCCACCAAAACCAGGAAGTGACAGTTAATAAAGAGGTAGATAAATAATCTGCAGGATATGTAAAATGTAATTTTACATGGAGGCAATAGTAGAGCCTACATAACTCTTACCTTACTCGCCCCAAATTAGAATTTTTCCACTGATTGCTAAAAGTTTTAAGATGTTATAACTAAAAAGACAATGAAACACATCAACAAAGTTCTCATTAAAAGCTGTGTATAAATTAGCCTTAATAAATTCTATTTCCCCACTTGCCCTACATGAGTAATTGTTTTGATGGGCAAGTAAAATATCATTAGGTTTTTCAATGATCATCAGTCATTATGGTAACAAGCAGGCCAAGTATATTTTGTGATTGGACTGATATTCATTTTTCCCACATATGTATGTGTGCACACACTTTTCAACATAACCCCCACAGCCCAGTTCATGCGTTTTATCGTCTGCATACCTACAGGGGGTAATTGTTCCATTGTGGCATGTCTCCTGTGCAAATCACTGATAATATATATTAAAGATGAAACCCAACCAAAACCCTGAATCCAAACACACCTCAAATTTGGGAAGTTTGGATCTGCCGCTGGAAGTTGTGGTATGGGCTCCAGTTTTTTGGTTCAGTGGAATGGGTAGTTATATCCTAGCATTAAGGTTTTGGTAACACTTTTTTTATAAACCCATTTTCAGTTGTTTACTACCTTGCCAAATTATAACCATTTGGTCTGAAATTCTCCACGGTGGGTTTCTACATTGGGTTGAATAGTTTCAGTAACAATAGTTCAGCCATTTCTGGGAATGAGGCTAGGGAAAAATAAACAGGTTGTAGTCTGAGTGTGCCAAATCTATGTGTTGTCTGCCTTGAACTCACAATGTTGTGTAATATTTGCATGTGCAAAATTAGAGGCCACATTATTTATATATATATATATATATATATATATATATATATACACACACCTAGTGAGGGTCACAGAATATGGGGAGCCTGCAATATCCAGAGGACCAGCTCAGTGGCAGGAAATCAGCTGTGCAACTCCCATTTAATCTAAAGTTTATCATATAAAGAGGAGCATTTAGCCGCGACTCTTCACAGCATCACATATAGAATAGCGCAGAAAAATTATTTCATATGCCAATCCATACACTGTGGATGTTTATCTAAATAAGGCCCATATTTGTCATCTATACAAATGTACACAAGACAGCTTAATTTCCATCCACGACCTCTTAGGAACATGGTATCCAAGGAAACTATTATGGCCTGACTTCCAGAGCTGTCCCAACTTCAAATGGAGTTGCAGGTACTGGGCACTGCTGCTAACCAGGCCTATCGTCTGATTATTGTGCAGATAAATGGCAAATTGCCTTATCAGACCTCATAGGATTCAATGGAAAGACTCCTGCTGACTTCAACAGGCTTTGGATCAGGTCTGAAATGACTATTTTTAGCAGTGATATTATTGTATTCAGTTACTTACTGTCTTCAGGTAAGTTGCTTTCCTGTTCTTCCCTCTCCATCTGTTGGCACCAGCCCTCCATACGATCTCTTTCTGCCTGAAGAAGCTTCAGAAACCAGTGCCCATCTCTATGACAAACTGACCTTTGAACAGCCTCCAGAGTATCTTCAGTAATAGAATCAATCCAGGGATCCGGAGGGGGTAAAATTGAAGGATCAAAATCTGTATCAAAGTCATCATCTACTGCACATGCATGATAATGGTTTCCTGACCCCTGTATGCTAACAGTGGAGGTGCTTGCATCTCGGGAATATTGTCTTGATATTTGCCCAGTGAATGTACTGTCCTCCTGAGGGTCCACTGATATTTCAAAATTCTCATGGAAGTCCAGGTCTGCTTGCACAGCTGCTGTTACACTATTAGATCGCGTAAACCTGCGGAAGCTTCAAAGAACATAAAAACAAAATGCTTAGTGTTAAAGATATTTTCCTAGATAAATATTCCCAATGATAAACTGGAAATACAATAAAAGATGATATTCTAAGATTCTGCCTCTCCTTGCATGGACTGAGGGAATGGCAGTCCCTGCTATAGATTTAAAATAGAAAGACTGATTTCTTTTTTCATAATATTTTTCAGCATAGATTTTTTTCTTAAAACAAACATTTCCCGCCCTCCCCCGCCCCAATTATGATTTGAAGTTAGCGTTTGTGATGGTTTTTGGATTGACAGGCCTGGAGACTAGGCCAAGATTTTCAGAGATAACTATCGACTTTGGGTGTCCAATTAGACTAGAAACTTTAAAGGAACCTGATTTTCAGGAAGTGTTGAACTTCCATTCTCTGACTAAGACTTCCTTTAAGATGTCTTAAGTGGGCTCCCAAAAACTGAGGCAGCCAAAATTATTAGTCACTTCTGAAAATCTTGACCTGAAGTTCTCTATGCACTAAGCAGGCACAGCCGGAGAAGTGAGAAACCATGCTTCACCGGTCAATATTATCACCTGTAGGTGCCATGGTAGTTCAGCGTCCATGTACATTCAGTCCTTGCCTCTCTGCTGAGATTGCCAATAAGCTATGACCATCAAATTAATAACATAAAGCATTTTTATGAAGGCACAGGTAAGGAAAAGTCTTTTCGGCATAAATATTCTATATGTTAATTTCTAATGTATCTCAATCATGAATAGGTTAATTTACTTCTTCACAAAAAGTCATTATTGCCAACTCTCGTAATTGTATTGCAAGTCTCACAATATTGTTTTTTTAAGGGATTCTGGGATTTTCTAATTTCCTCCCTCAATATCACAATCTTCTGCCCATATCCATAATGGCCACCATCTCCCACTACTCAGCCAGACTAAAGCCACAGGCTACCCTCTGCAAGATGGTCACCATGTCCTAAGATTTGTAGATGACAATGACGCTTCCCTCAGCAAATATGGCCTTCGTCTCCTATTGTTTCTAATAGGGCTGAAGCCAGGTTCCTCTGAGGGAAGAAAGCAGCCCTTTAGTCAGCATGTAAGGGAGATGGGAGAATATGGAGATACCAGGAATGGGACTGTTTGGGGAGGAGGAACGGGGAGTGTGTTGAGGAAATAGTACAGGAAACTATGGGGAGTCAGAGAAAGGCCAGGGCAGGAGGCAGACTGAGGTTAAGTCTATACTACCTACTACTGTTGATGAGGTATGGTACATGTAGCTACACGCTGCAGTGAAAAACAGGCTGTGTTCACACTGCAGTGTGTAGCTACATGGGTCAGTGAAAGACTCTAGCAGCCTGGAGGTAGCGGAGAAAGGCTTCAGCAGCTCCCTGCCGTGAGAGCCTTTCACTGCGGGGAGGAAGAGGGTCTGGCAGGGGAAGGAAGTGAGGAAACACCATTGCTAGAGCCTTTTACTGCTGCCAGAGTCCTTCTCTGCTGCAGGGAAGGGCACCAGAGAAAGATGGTGAGCCTTCCCCTGCTGCCTCTTTGCCAGAGTTTTTTCCTGTGGCGGGGAAAGACTCCAGCAGGAGGGAGGCAGTAGGACACTATGCAGCTGAAAATAACAGTGTAGAGAGGGAGGCACCGCTTGGGCGAGCAGAGAGCTGTGTAGGCTATGTACTTGAGTACATACCCACAGCCTTCTCAGGCACGTCTTTACTTGCCTAAGCTATGCATCACTGGCTACACTACTATTTATACCCATGGTAGGGGGGCCTGCGCATATGTACGCGCCGTGCTCCCAAAAGAAGCATGCAGTGTAGACGTACCTTGAAAGGGGATGCAGCAGGAGAGCGTGAGAGGCAGGAGGCAGACAGAGAGGGTACAGGAGAATGTGGGGGGAAAAGGCAAACTGAAGGGGCAAAGAGGAGCGTAAGGGGCAGGAGGCAGACTGAAGGGTTGCAGGAGGCAACTGAGTGTGTTGCAGGAGAATGTGGCATGGCAGAAATGGTGAATATGAGGGGTTGTAGATGGTGAAGAGAAATGGAGGGAAATATAGGGGGTCAAGTGAATGTTGTGAGTAGGTGAGGTCTGGAGACCTGTGTGGGAGCACAGAGGAAGAGGAAGTAACCGGGGCAGCTGTCTAGCCTACCTCTTTAGGGAGGAGAACAGAGAGCGGTGGAATGATGAAATAAGTAAAAAGGATAAAATTTAAATTAATATAATTAGGCTTCAGAGTGAACATCCACCTGCAATGATTAGAGACAGTTCATACCTCTCCACACTGCTAATTCAGGCTGTCTGCAATAGTGTCTGTCTGAATCTGCATTAGTTTACACTTGGTTCACAATCTGACAATAATCTCTGCAGCCATAAATTCTTTTGCACAGCTCCAGTGATGCAAAGTAGCCATAGAGCCCTGCCCCCCTTAATTAGCCAAAGTTAAGCCAGGTGTACCACTGCTCTATTGTGGGAGAAGTGCAAAGCAGCAATAGTGTACTGGGGAATCCAGCCCTTAATTGTGTTTAATGTAAACATAGATTCTGGAGTACAAGATGGCAATTGCCTCCTGCTCCTCACTCCCTTTCAAAGAAAGTATCTGCTTTCCAAGCTACTGTCAGCTAGCCCAGTTTGAACCCTACCCTTCGAAGACCATGGCTCTATTTTCAGGCCTAGCCTTCTAGCGGGTGGGAATACAGGAGAGGCACTAGGCTGGACTCAGACCTCATTTTCATTTGTTCTCATTTTCATTCTCTTCTTATTGCTCCACTGAAGAGTGAGTCCAGATTTACCATATGTAATTGAGAGCAAAATCTGGTCAAGTGTATTTAATCCCTGGTGGAGTGATGGATGGGAGGATGGTGAGGGAGAATCTTGCATCATTTAATAGTGATCATCCAGGCAAGGAGCCTCACTGACAGACTTAGAAGAGAATCCTCTTTAATCCTACTGGAGCAGAAGAAGAATGGCTATTGATATGAAGCTTTGAGAGAGGCACAACAAGGCAAAATGGGAGTTGGGAGGGGCTCCTCAATACTAAAACAAGACACAGGGTTCTGCAGGAAATTGTTCATGGTACCTGTTGTGTTCTCAGTAAAACAGATTTGTGTTATCTGCATCTGTCAAGCTCATTATAATTATAGAGACTTTTTTTTACATCATACAACATAATGTTTTTAATGAAGCAGCTGCTTTTGTGCACTTGTTTTGAAAAAGGTTGTTAGGTGGTGCAAAAGTCAGTTATCCAATTAAAGTTTTACATGATAGGCTCCATTTGCACTGACAAACTACAAAATATGATGTAGACAGATCTCTTCAGTTTTAGGTATTTATTTATTCTTTAATAAGCAAAATTCTTTCTTCACATTTTCTCACTTTATATTTCTTATTACTCCCCTCTTCCTGGAGTGGCCACCAACATATACAAACGCACACGCAGACACACACACACAGAGTCCCCTTTTAGTTGTTCAGTCAGGATCCACAGATAGCAAGACAATTTTTTTTAAAAAGCATTCCTCTTCTAATGATAATTAATATCCTGGGACAGCAATCATGGGGGAAAGCAATTCCTTTAATATGGACAGCACCTCTTCCCCAGGCCCCTCAGGAGGTCTCTTGTGACTTCACCACAGTTTGTGTGTCTAAGGGCTTGTCTACACTTACAGCGCCGCATGGGTGCCGCTGTGCCACTATAGTGCTTAGTGCAGATGCTACTATGCCAACAGGAGAGCTTCTCTCATCAGCGTAGGTACTCCCCCTCCCCAAGAGGCCATAGCTATGTCAACAGGAGAAGCCCTCCCATTGACATAGCACTGTCTACACCAGGGGTAAAGGTTGGTATATCTATGCTGATCGACGTAGTTATACTGACGTAAGTTGGTAGTGTAGACCAAGCTCGAGTCAGATGTTGATATGCTTCTTCCTTAGTGTCTGTGACTTTTTGAACTGCAGTTAACAGTCTGGCTTTCCAATATACAACAAATCCCACGTGTGAAAACATCAAGCTCTGCTTACCAGGACGATATATTGCCAGAGGCACCACATTTTAAAACTTTCAGGAGTACATCCTTCATGTTTTCCATATGAGCTGGTGCCACCAAACACAGACTCCGCTCAACATATAAAAGAGAATGGCCTAGTTTTGCTTGCCTTTGTTTTTATCTAAGAAGAACAATGCTATAGACTTGCCTAACAGACTGTTCTTGGCACTGGACTGAGTAAAGGCATCTGCCTTCAGAAGAAAAATGACTTGTCAACAGAATACAGCATCAGGTTAGAATTAAATAACTCAGAGGTTATGTCTACGCTTAAACTGCCACACTCACTACAGCAATGGGAGGGGTTCTCCCTCTTTTGCCATAGTTAATCCATCTTCCTGAGAGGCATTAACTAGGTCAATGGAAGAACTGGTCCGTCACTAGCACTTCTGTCATCCACCCTAGTGCTGTCTACACCAGGAGTTAGGTGAGCTTAACTATGTCGCTCAAGGGTGTGGATTTTTCACACCCCTAAGCGATGTAGCTGGGTTGACCTAACTTCTTAGCGTAGACCTGTCCCAAAGAAATACAAATTAATTGCATGAAAAAGGCTGGAGATGGAAGGCATTGCCTTTGTGCCCAGAGCATACCTATACAAACTGCCTCAGCTAATATTTGTTTATTCCTGAAAGTAACGTCTGTCCTCCACCCATTTCTAAGATGTTCTATTCTTACAAACTACTATCTGTATCCAGAACCTCTCTGCTTATGTCAGTTAGAATTCCATGCTGCATACATGACTGCATTACAGTAATACAAATAAATAATAATATAACAACAACAACAATAATGCAGAAGAGTTTCTACAGCTAACGTGCAAAGTTTACAATGTCTTTACGCATACAGAGCATTCACAACTAGTTAAGTCTGGAAAAAAAAGCTTTCGTAAATTGCTGACTGTTAGAGTAAGGATCTAAAAACATGAACTCATGGACTTGCCTCTTCCCCTGCTTTTAGATTCAGTTCTTTCATGCTCGTTTGTGCCCTGCAGGCATAAGGTGTAATAATTACAACTTTGGAGAACAACAGATATCTGGCCTAAGTGCAGAAAACCATGAAACCGCAGACTGGATAAACCAGTCTGGGGCACAATACAGTGTCTGTTCTGAACAGCAACAGCAGGGCCAGTCGTTAGTATTCATCTCTCTGCTGCTTCTTTGTGTTCCTTTTGAGAAACATGTTTACATTTCTACTGCAAGAGGTTCCAAAACATCTTACAGATGGCAACTCACAAAGGCACTTCTAATAATTTCAACTGGCTTCATTACGTACCTATTGGTTCTGTTGTTTCTTGTATTGTGCTTGTCTGCCAAGGTTATGGTGATGCTAATTAAACAAAGCAAGTTGTGGAAAAGGCTAGCAGATTCAATATCATTGACATGTGTGTCTTGTAATGGCAGGATCCCGAACCATATATCTTCAAGATTCATGTCATATATAGGTAATAGACTAACGGGGCTATCAGGTTATGGAATCTTTTGTTTGTAACTATCTTTCTTCTACTCCTCTATTGTTGTTCTATGTTATTATGATCTTTTAGAATTGTTCAGTGAAACGTTTTCCACTGACAGAATAAGTGGGGACAGACAATGCTTCAGATCAGAACCAAGTCAATATGAATCCTAGCACCTTAGCTGAAGTACAGATGGAGATTTCTCACCTAAAGATCTAAGATTTGAGAAGTTTGACTTCCAACAGAGGAACAACAGACTACAAACATAAAACAATAAAATCCAATAATCTGCTGGCAGATTAATTTTTGGGTTAAAGCGACACAAGAAGGAACCCATGTAAGTTTGTTTTAATGTTAATGCAACAGCATCTAAGCTAAATTAGATACTAAGTGAAAAAGGCAGCATAGGAAGTATTGTGCTCCACAAACTCATAAAAGCCAGAGTAAAAAGAGGGCTCTCTTTCTTTTCTTCTCATAGCATTTAAAGCAATTGTAGAAGTCTTGGTCGATTTTTCACATTTTGCTGAAAACATTTTGCTCTGTAATTTAGCCTCTTAGAATATGTTATTGTTCTATTTTAGTAGGTTAAAACCCCCCAAACCAAAACTGAGATACTATTCCTTAATGTGAAAGAGTCTCCGTGTACATAATAGATAAAATCTAATGTACTAGACAGAGCAGAAGTGTATCCAGGGGAAGAGGGCACCTTTCCCTGGCCTGGAAAGGTGGGAAGGCACTTATGTGGGTGTTTAACACCCCTGTTTTGCCCCAGGACAGTATTCTTGGTCAACCAACTATGATTATTTCACTGGCTGCATGTCTCTTTCTAATAAACCATTTATGACCGGCTTACGTCCAACGAACCAATGATAGTTATCAACTTAGAATGTGAATGAGAGGTATGGGAATGGCATACCATAGGGATAAAGATAGGGAGGGGATACCATGGAGGCCTAGATCGGGCTGGAGGGGACAATGTGAGGGTCGCAGAGATAGGGAATTACCATTGAGCAGTGGGACAGGTGAGGGCACTGCAGCTGAATCAGTCTAGAACAGTACTAGTGAGGATGTGGAACAACGCTTAAACCAATTCAGAATGGCTAGGGTGGGTGCACGGAATAGCTTGTGCTTCAATTGGTTCGATACAAGTAGTTGAAGCACAAACAATTCAAGTATTCAGTGTAGACAAAGCCTTAGAGGTGGTCCCTTCAGGTGAAGATTGAGTCACAGGTGAACGGAAAGATCAGGAGAGGAGTAGAGAAAATGAAAGACCACAAAATAAGTCTCCATGAACCTGATCCAGCCTATAAAAATGAAGACAGCAAGGGTTTGAAATTTCCCCTTAAATGAGTGAGTCATCTGAGGACTGGGGGGATGTAGTTAGCAATGATGGGTGGGAAAGGGTGAGGGGTAGGTGAGTAACTGCAACCAGTTCATAAGGTTACACATGATCTTTGGACATGTGAAAAGGTGGACAAGGCATCTATATTTGTGCGACATTGCAGAGCTGGGGCTTGGGAGCCAGTATGAAAGAGTTATGATAATAAAGGGGAAAGAGGACACAGAGTTGAATAAAAAGCATAACAGATTTGGACCCAAGGCATTTTTGAATATGGACAACTTTGCAGAGATAATGATGAGGAAATTTATAAACACAGGTAGTGTAGGAAGAGAGCTGTGAGTAAAAGATGCATTAAAGGTCACATATAGTGGACGCGAATGGAAGTCTGAGGCCTCTTCTACAGTTAAAAATTAGAACAACCTACATCACTCATGGCTGTGAAAAATTTCATGCCATGAGTAGTTAGGTGAATTGAATAGTTAGGTCAACCTAACTCTTGGGGTAGATGCAGCTATGTCAATGGAAGATTGTCTCTTGGAGAGATGGATTTATTACATCAAGGAGAAAAACCCCTTCAGTTGGTGTAGGAAGCAGCTGCACTATGGTGCTGCAGCTGTGACACTATAGTGTAGACACTACAAGAGGAGGAAGATGGAAGGGATAGAGCTATGTGTTGAGGATGCTCCCCTTCTGTAAAAGAAGCACTTCTGTTTTTTGAGACATTGAGATGGAGAAACTGAGACAAACCCTCCTGTTTCCTTGGTCCAGACACAGAAGGTGAAGAAGGAGGAGTCATTAAGGAAATAAAAAGACATGTAGAGATGAGTTTCATCAGCATGGAATGGTGGTGAAGATTGAGGGTAGCACGCAGTAAGATGACCAAGGGGAACAAAGTAGATAGAATGAAAGAGAGGGTTGAGAAATTATGGACCTTGTAGAATGCCATAGGGGAGGGCTCTTGATGTAGAGGGAGGCCAATTTTGTTGCTTCATGACATACGTTGATTTGGCTGGTGCAATTTTGTTGCTTCACAACATACGTTGATTAATGATTCGATTAATATATCTATCCTTTTAGAGTCAGTCTTCTACTGTATTTTTTCTTTCAGTGCCCTGGAAGATGATTTCTTTAACAGGTTTATTTCTTTGTCATGTATCCATCTGAAATGAGTTCTCTGTGTTTCTGCAGATGTTGTGGTTTGGGGCCAGGAAGAATGCACTCCATTTACAAGTCTATCCTTTAAGAGATATTCATTAAAAGTCCTCCCCTATGTTAACAAAAGGCATAGGAATCCAAATTGTGATGATAAGCCCTTTGTGTCTTGAGTGCACTCATTTTCTGACTATTAGGTTGCTGTCTTTTATCAGTCAGTTCATTTCTGGAAGTACATGATGGATTACTATTTGCCATTTTGCTCAAAACAGCAGCAGCTTCAACTTTATCAGCAAGAAATCCCAAAACACAGCTGTCCTTAGGTAATGCAGAAATAATGCTATCTCAGTATAGACCTTGACAGGCAAATCCTATCTCTTGATTTTGCTCTCTAGAACAATAAAAACAGCAACAGAAAGAATACTGCTTAAGTAAGGTATTTACTATCAGTGGTTGGCTTATTTTGGACACTTATTTCTTTTGTGCTTGGGGAGGAGTAGGGTGGCTGTCATCACCTATTTAAATGCGCTAATTTACTTAACACTAGAAAAGCAGTGGGGGGTGGAGGCTCAGGATGCGTATGTAAAGGAATGTCTTCCAGAAAGAGATGTTTTAACAGTTCATGAGGATCTTGCTTAGCAACAGCATAATAAGGTCACTACAGTTCAGATTTCCCCCCTGAAGTCCCCTTAACCTTTTAGAACCACAACAGAAATGCTCAGGTAGAAGATAATGACATGCTGGTCTATTTAACAATTATGTAGGTGATTTGGTTATCATCTTAGCAAATGTGCAACAGTCAAATATAGAAAATTAGTGCTAAATACTTTTCTGACCCACTCTCTACTACTGTCAATGGGCCAAATCCTGCAGACTGTAGGAAAGTGCCAGGCCCCAGCTGGAAGTGGTTCATAGAATCATAGACTATCAGGGTTGGAAGGGACCTCTGGAGGTCATCTAGTCCAACCCCCTTCTCAAAGCAGGACCAAATATTTGCTGGTGGGAGGGGGTTCCCCATCATGGAGAGTCTGCACAGGGGAATTATTCTCCCACTGCCTGGAATGAAGCAGTTCTTCACAGTGCTCTTTAGGTTACTGCCCAGCGGCTTTTGGGCAGAGTGGCCCACGGAACCAACCAAAACTCCCCACTGAAAGGGGATCATAGGGACTGTGTCCGCCTCTGCAGCCGTGGCAGTAGAGCACCTCCGCTGGTGCTCCATGTCCTGAGAGGAAGGAGAAAATTCTGCCCCTCACCCAACCCTCATATGAAACCCACTGAGTCAGGTTTGTGCAGGGATCTGGATTTGCCCTACATGTTTGGTTGGTCATAGCTTAAATGTACAAGGTAAAAGTCACTTTGGCAATTTCGCAGAGATGAAGTGCACTTCAGGCGGGGGGGGGGGGGAAAGCATAAATACCAGAGGTGGGTTTCTTTATTTTTATTTCAAGCACTAATTTAATAAACAACTCTAGAAGAGATTCAGGTTTTATAAACTGACGTTTTACTTTAGGTGTCGCAAAACAATGGGTTACAAAAAATCTCAATGAAGGATAATTACTCAAAATTTTATGGCTCTCTGAAGTATATAATGTTTTTCATTTAACTCTCCTACCATTCCTGAAAAATCAGTGAGACACAACACTGAATCATACTCAACTTTCCAGCACAGCAACCCAACAACAGCCAATCCAGGAGGTGAATTTTATCATGATTGCAGGCACTCATGCACTTCAGCTCCATCCCCTGCTTAACCTATTTATTAGAGAGACCAAGGCAGGTGAGATAATATCTTTTACTGGACCAACTTCTGTCTCTCTCACCACCTTGTCTCTCTAATATCCTGGGATTGACATGGCTACAACAACACTGCATATTACCTATCTGTTGTCCTCTTGTGAACAAGTAGGGGGATGAAATGTACAAGAAGCCAGCTCCTTGCTTCTACTCATGTACCCACAAACGTCAAGATGGTGCATTTAATTCTAGACTACCAGCTTCAAAACTAGCAATACATATTGTCACTGTATTGGTCAACAGAGCAATAACACAGTATTATTTTTAAAGTGGTTTACAGATATTACTTTATAATTAATCCTCACAGTATAGGCAAGAAAATATTACTATCCATCTTTTACAGATAGGGAAACGGAGGCAGACAAATTAATTGACTTGTCAAAATCCCGCCAGAGATCAGTCTCAAATCCAACATTTGAACACAGGCCAGCCTAATTCCCAGTCCTGAGTTCAGACCACGACCACACATCTCTGCTCAGCTGCCATTCACCTATGATTTCAGACTACAGTGTTTTACTGAGAGAGATAATATCAACAGAAATGGTCTCCTATGGCAAGATTCATATTATTTTTAAGTGAGATTTTGTTTGTTTATTCTTTTAGAAAAGATTTTGAAAATGTTTTTATACCTTTTAAAATATGACATTCCTAATGAACATGCATCACTTTTAATGTAATTGTAAAACAGGAACATAATGAATTGTGGAAACATGTACATGCTTTACCTTCAGGGACCTTTGTTCATATCTACTTTTTAAAATACGACATGTTATAAAAACTCAAAAGGATGCTGTTTGCATGCCAGGCTCTTGGATATTTGGTCTCACTGGTGTGATTTTGCTTTGAGATATTTTTATTAAGGCATGAAAGGGAATATTGTACATGTGCATTCAGAAGATCAAATGAATGTTTACTCACCACTTCTCCTCCTCTACTTGAACACCTATGGATTGGAACTTACTGGTTGCTTTATTTTCACCTGGTTTGGTGGATTCTTCAGCATCATCAACCTGAAGAAATAACCAGATATAAATAGAAGGTATTTTTAAGAAAGATAGTAAGGCAGCTGAATCACTTTACTTATTATTGTCTTAATTACCAAGGACATACACACATGGCTGGTACCATAACTACATTCATCTACTCAGATAGTTTGTGTGCCAAATGGTATGCACATTTATAATGTTATTCAAATAACAGTATTTTGTGCTAATTTTTTTTATGAAGTCAATGATGGACTCTCAAAATGCAGATGAAGTTTATCCAGTGTATTACAGATGCTGGTTATTCTACAACACACTTTAATTAACGTGAATGTGAAGTGATGTTAAAATTAAATTTTTAAAGGAATTTGTTTTATTTAAATGTTAGGGTTCTGGAACTGACTATTATAGATACAAGATTTAAAAGACAATTAAGGTTACTTACTTGTAACCCAAGTTCTTTGAGATGACGCTGCACCAGTCAGTGCATTACCCAGAAATGGGAATATGCAGAGCACTCAAAGAACTATCAACTGCTCTTTATTGATGGTGTTATTTTGTTGCTCTCCATATTCATGCATGCAGATATTCAGTGACTTCATATGACTTTTCTAATTTAGCTAGGCTTGCTTTACAAAGTAAATTGAAGTTAAAATTCAATCACAGGAGATTTTCCATTGACCCAGCAGGATTGTAAACTCTTATGGGATTGGGCAGCGAACATCTTTCTCTGTAAAAAGAAAAGGAGTACTTGTGGCACCTTAGAGACTAACCAATTTATTTGAGCATAAGCTTTCGTGAGCTACAGCTCACTTCATCGGATGCATAAGCTCAAATAAATTGGCTAGTCTCTAAGGTGCCACAAGTACTCCTTTTCTTTTTGCGAATACAGACTAACACGGCTGTTACTCTGAAACCTATCTTTCTCTGTGTGTCTTCTCATGTTGAGAAGAATCTTCCTCTGGAATTAGTGCCACTGTAATTAGTGGGATTACTCACGATGTAAAGGACTGCTCAGTGTGCACAAATATATGTAATAGAAATTCTACTGTCTACATCAGGACTGCTGACATTTCATAGCTCTGCTTCAGAGGTCTGGTTAACAACAGCAAGAAAAACAACAACAAAATTAAAGAGACCTGCCACAAAAATGTTTCCTTCTTTCTGACAATGGTTGAATTTCCCTCTGAAGTTACTATTATTTGAGATTTGGGTGAGTAGTAGACCTGGATCAGTGAAAGATTTAAGGTGCAGTATCTCGCAAAACGTTTAAGGGAGCATCTCAACACTGTTGCTTGAGACAGACAAATTCACTGGACACTGTTATGGTTTACAAGTAACTAACATTCCCGCCGTATTTTCAATATGCCTTTCACACTTTGTATAAGGAATATAATTACTTGCAATCAGTTTAGGTCAATATTTTAGGGGAAAATTTCAAAGGCACAAACAACAACTGCCAGTTGTGCCTTTGAAAATTTCCCCTTAATGGCTACTGCAACACAGTGTTAAGTTCAAACGGATTTTACTTACAGCAACAGTTATTTTAAGAATGGATTGAGAGACCCCTAGACAGCTGTTTTAGATTAAGGATTGACAATACTGTTGTCAATTCAGGTTTCCTCCAATGTGATCCGCACAGATTTTTTTTTTTATTCCAAGAATTTTACTTCTAGCTTTGTAATTTTTTCCCCTGTAGGATGTTCTTTGTCAGCAGTAAAGTTGTTCCTTGAAATGAGGGACACAGGGCTAGATTGTGCCATTGCTTTATGTGATGTTATTGACATAATCTGGGACTTTATAGATCATTGTTGCAACCAAGGTCCTGTAGTGGCACCAAATCTTCTATAAAGGGGGTCAAATAAGGTGTCGAAGACAAGGTTATGATTTGCTGGTTATGATTATGCTGTCTATATGTATGTATTATTTTTGTAGTTAAAGTTATAAATATTGGCTCTATACTGTCTGTATTTCAAATTTATGCTATGCTTCTGGGTAACACCCCAGACAAGTTGGTGTCACTGTGCCTAGCCTTCTTGATGGCCCATTAAGGACCATCAGCTATACAACTGACCCATTGAGAGAAGGCAGATATGCCTTGTGGCTCAGCAAAGTATGCAGGGACTTCCCCATGTGACTCCAAACTACATTTTGCTGTAATTTTCCACAGTAAGAACAAAGAGGTGTCCTTACACCTGGAAAAGACTATAAAAGGCTGATGCCTCATCTTGTCTTCTTGTCTTCATCTCCATCTTGTCTTCAATCCTGCTTCATACCTCTGGAGGAACTTTGCTACATTGAAGCTTTGAACCAAGGACTGAAAGACCCATCCCAGCTGTGGATGTACTCCAGAGACTTGATTTGAACCTGCAGTTTAGTCTATCACTGCTGCTAGCCTGAACCAAAAACTTTGCCATTACTGTATGTAATTGATTCCATTTAACCAACTCATGCTTTCATCTATATCTTTTTCCTTTTATAAATAAACCTTTAGATTTTAAATTCTAAAGGATTGGCAACAGCGTGAGTTGTGGGTAAGATCTGATTTGTATATTGACCTGGGTCTGGGGATTGGTCCTTTGGGATCAAGAAAACCTTTTTTCTTTTACTGGGGTATTGGTTTTCATAACCATTTGTCCCCATAACAAGTGGCACTGGTGGTGATACTGGGAAACTGAAGTGTCTAAGGGAATTGCTTGTGTGACTTGTGGTTAGCCAGTGGGGCAAGACCAAAGTCTGCTCTGTTTGGCTGGTTTGGTTTGCCTTAAAGGTGGAAAAACCCCAGACTTGGGCTGTAACTGCCCTGCTTGAAGCAATTTGTCCTAAATTGGCACTCTCAGTTGGGTCCCGCCAGAACCAGCATCATTACACCTTATATGACTGATTAGGAAAGTAAGAAGAATTAAGGGCTCCCCAGCTTGCTCAGCCTATCTGGATCTTGGTTTCAAGTCTAGTGCTGAGCACAGGCCCAGATATCTGGATACTTCCTCCTGCAAGCAAGTGGGTAGGGAGGAACTAAGGGTACAAGGAAAGCAATAAGCTGCATCCTTTCAAGGGCTGCAGAAATTTAAGGCTGGTCTACACCTCCGCGGTAAATTGATCTAACCTACGCAACTTCAGTTACGTGAATAATGTAACCGAAGTCAACGTAGTTAGATCCACTTACCACGGTGGCTACACTGCGCTGTGTCGATGGGAGAAGATCTCCTGTTGACTTCTCCTATGCTTCTTGGGGAGGTGGAGTACACAAATGGATGGGAGAGTGCTCTCCCATCGATTTAGCGTGTCTCCACCAGACCCGCTAAATTGACACACTCTGCATCGATTGCAGCTGTGCTGCTCTACCGGTAAGTGTAGACATGTCCTTACTCTCCACACCCCTGAGCATACGGACCTGGTGGGCTAGAACCTAGGTGTCCAGGGTTCCAGGTGACTGACACTTCCATGCCACCACCTGGCAGCCACAGCACAGCCAAGATCGCTGCACTGTAAATCCTGGGAGACGAGGCACCACAGGATGTGCCAGCCATGGAAAACCTGAATGGTAGCACCCCCTGTGATGCTGATTGGTTCAGGTGCTACTATTTAAGCATGGAGGGAGTCCCAGGAAGCTGTGTGCAACAAGGCCAATCCCTGACCTGTTGCTGGTACAGACCCTGCTTTGTTCCTGCTTCACTGCTGTCTTCTTCTTGTCCCTGTTTCCTCGCCTTGTCCCAGACCTGTCCCAGCCTTGCTCCTGCCTTGAACCCAGCTCTGCTCTTGCCTTCCTTCACTCCAGGTAATCTGGTTCCAATTCCTGGTTCTGACTCAGGTTTGAATTCGGTCTCTGAGTCTGGTTCCAATCCTCGATTCTGTTTCCCAGTCCCTGATTCCTGCTTTGACCGCTAGGCCTGACTGCCCATAACCCAGTTTGTAATAGATTGCACAGACTGTCTCTGATCAGATGATGCCCCAGTAGTAAGATGGAAGGGATGGGCCTCCTTCTGCCTAGCACACCACACAGGGCACCAGATCCACAGAAGCAGGTCGTCTGTCTCCAGACCGAGGTTCATGCTCTGTGGGCTCAGGTGATGCAACTTTTAGCAGAAAACCAAGCCCTCTGTGAATTAGTGGGCTGCTTGCAAGAGAAGAATGTTACACTCCAGGCATGAATGGTGGCTCAACCACTCAAACAGGGGCCTTGACTCAAATGCCTTGATGGAAACCGCCAAAAATTCAAGGGATTCCTTAACCGGTGCCATCTACTTTTTATGTGTCATCCCCACCAAGCAGGCCAAGATCGGACTAGTAATCAGTTTGTTGACTGGTGAGGCACTGGACTGGGTCTCTCCCTTGTTCAAGTGAAATAGTCCAACAATGCTGGACTGGAACACCTTCCTTTGGTCTTTTTCTGTGATTTTTGGTGATCTCCCATCACAGGTGGCTAACTGAAGACACCCTGATAAGGCTCCAACAAGGACAGGGGCTGGCTGCCCCGTATGCTGAACACTTTTGACAGTTTACAGTGGACGCCAAGTGGAACGAGGTGGTCCAGCTGCACCAATTTTGATTAGGACTCAGCAAGGAGGTTAAGGACAAGCTAGCCACATGCCAACTCCTGCAAACCTGGATGCCTTTATCAACCTATCCTTCCCTGTTGACAATCAGTTGTGCAAGTTGAGAGAAGAAAAGAGGGGAGTTATGCCATCATCTTGACCATGTCCTGAGACAGTATCCCTGGGCTCAACTTCCTGGACCCACGCAGGTTGGCCTTGACACACTGGCACTTAACCACCAACCAAAAGGAAAAGGACATTGGTGCAACAACCTATGTTTCTACTGTGGCAAGCCAGGGCATACACATGCTTTGTACCCATTGCAGATGCCAACCAGGAGATAATTGGGAAATGAATGTGCCCAGGCCCTGTCGGGGACCAGGCATGGGTACAAATGTGAAACTATACTTTGGAATGATCCCCCAGTTCCCGATGGGACCCCATCCAGGCTCACTTGGGTCCTTGCTGCATCTTCAAGTGCAGATCCAGCTACGCATTCCAGGCAAGGCCATGTGGATCCCACCACAGTCTGTGCTCATCGATAGTGATGCAACTGACAACCGTGTGGATCGAAGACTCTCCAGGCCCTGTGAATCCCCATCCAGCAGAAGCCTAGACCAGATTTCATGAAAACTACAGCTGGAACCTTCTTATCCTTGGGGCCGATGACTCAGGAGACCGTGCCCCTGCACACTGTAATCAAGGGCCACTGAGAGGTGATACAGTTCAATGTGATTAGTTCCCCACACTTCCTCATAATCCTTGGGGGGGTCACCTGGTTGGCATGGCACAACCCCCACAGTCTCTGTCAGGAACAGAAATTAAGCATATTTTCTGAGCATTGCCAACGGATCTGCCTATGCATCGGCAGCAATGAATTGTTGGATCTGGGAGACCATCCCAGGCAGCATCAATCCCTCCCTTGAAAGAATCCCAGATTGCGGCAGCTGGCAAGTGGGGACCACCCCAGCTTCGGCCTCACACATTCCTGATAAATACCAATATTATGATGACATTTTTCAAAAAAGAAATGTAGACACACTACCTCTGTACTGGGATTATAACTGCCCCATTGACCAGAAGCCCAGGGTGAAGGTCCGTTATGACTGAATTTACGCAATGTGTTGATTACTGCGTGTTGAACCAAAACCGATATTCCCAGATAATCTCAGATCTATTGGATCATGAGCAATCTGTGTGGATTATTCACCACACTGGACCTAGTGCATATCCAGATGGGTACAAGTGGAAGACCACCTTCTGGACTCGTTATGGCACTTTGAATACTTGGTAGTGCCATTCAGAATAACTAATGCATGTGCAACCTTTGAACACTTTGTTAATAATGACAGGTTTCAGAGTAGCAGCTGTGTTAGTCTGTATCCACAAAAAGAAAAGGAGTACTTGTGGCACCTTAGAGACTAACAAATTTATTTGAGCGTAAGCTTTGATGCAGCCAATGCGTCCGATGAAGTGAGCTGTCGCTTATGCTCAAATAAATTTGTTAGTCTCTAAGGTGCCACAGATACTCCCTTTCTTTTCGTTAATAATGTGTTCAGAGAAATTCTGGACCAATATGTAGTAGTCTACCTCAACAATATGCTAGACTTTTCAGAAAACCATGAGCAACACAAATGCCACGTTAGGTCTGTCCTGGAGAGACTTCAACAGCATGGCCTGTATGCAAAATTAAAGAATATACCTTTGACCAAACTTCTGGAGTTTTTGGGGTACATCCTTGCCCCAGAAGGCTTTAGAATGGACCCCCCAGACTGATCAAGAATCAGGACCAAGAGGCAACATTTCATGCAGGACAGAATAATTTATGTTGATGATTGCATATACGTTCTGCAGTTGGAGGTCCTGTAACTGTACCACAATAACCCCCCTAGCAGGCCATTTTGGGTGCCTCAAAACCCATTGTCCAGCCTCCTGCTTATTTTGGTGGCCCTGAATGTGGGCTAACATTGGAGCTTATATTCACTCTTGCGACCTGTGTACCCATACTAAGGTACACACACTAAGCTGCTTGGCACCCCTGTGACAGCAGAAACCCCATCCATGCCCTGGGCTGCTGTCACCATGGACGTCATTGTAGAACCCCCTGAATCCAACAGCTACATGGCAGTATCAATGGACCAAGATGGCACATTTTGTCCTCTGTGACCACTTGCCCTCAGCCAAGATGACCGCTCAGTTCCTAGTAGTGCATATCATTCGCCTCCATGGGTTTCCTGATTGCATCAAATCAGATCAAGGACCACAGTGCAAGGCCCTCCGGTTACTAAATGTCCACTCCTCTGTGTATCATCCCCAGATGACTGGCCAGACAGAGAAGGTGAATCGAGTATAAAGCTCATGCTCAAATAAATTGGTTAGTCTCTAAGGTGCCACAAGTATTCCTTTTCTTTTTGCGAATACAGACTAACACGGCTGTTACTCTGAAACCTAGCAATATCTATGATGTTTAGTTAACTATCACCAAGAGGACTGGTCCACCTCCTGCCTCTATGATGAATTTGCATACAACACCGACCATGCCTCCACTGGGCAAAGCCCCTCTTTTTGCAATTACAGGTGTGATGGATTGACAATATCCTGTAAAATCCTGAACTTTATAGAATTAAGTTAAACTTTACTGAATGAAGTTAAAACTTACTGAACTAGGGTTAATATCTTTGGAGTTCACTGTATGACAAATGCAAATGTTTATGTACTATTGTAAGATTGTATGGAACTTCTTTAGAACGAAAACAAGATTAATGCAATTTCTGGAAGTTCAAAGGTCGCTTTGGAACAATATGGGTGAATATGGGATTTTCCTTAGGAAATACCTTGAGATGAAAGGAATGCAAATTCTCTCACTGTGGAGCAAAACTTTTGCTAAGTTATGGCCTGGGGAGAGAGACCCTTTGTAAACTAACTGCTTCTGGAAACTCCAGTTCAAAGACCCCTGAACTGTACAAAAAAGGAAACTGAACATGTTATGAGTGTGCCTGTTCTGAGCTGGAGTTATGATGAACTTTTAACCACAAGGAATTCCCTAGGGTGGGGTATTAAAAGAGTGCACTTGCCAGAGACCATGTGAGAGTTGGAATGGTCTCTGGTAAGTTTATTAGAATGGGTTTAGGTCCTTCTATTTTTTTAATATGTTTTCTCTGTAACGCTTTGTACCTTAAGAATAAAGTAGGCTTGCCTAGAAAGAGCTGTGGGGTAACTTACAGCTGTAGCAGCTGCACTGTTATTCATCTCTCAAGAGAAAGCACAAGGTATCCTTGGGCAACCTGTCTTTGAGGGGAATTGTACAGTGAAAACAAGGTAACTATCCAGCCTGGATATACCTGGGTCAGAAGAGAGACACTGTCTCTATCCAAGAGAGGCAACAGATGGGGATCTGAAAGCCAAGAGTGGGTACTCTTGCTGAACCCCTGAGAGGACATACAGGTGCAGTTTCCCTAAACTGTGCCAGTGGTTTCCACCTCCAATTCTACCCCGTGCTACTGACAGCCTCCCTGAAGCTGGAAGGGGCAGACTTGGTTCGGCAGATTCACCACTGTCAGAAAGATGTAAAGGGCCTTGAGGATGCTAAGGACGCCTAAAATGGCACACAAACCACCAAAGACAGGAAGCACCAACCTTTCCAGTAGGCCAAAAGGTTTGGCTATCTTTCAAAAATCTCTACACAAACAGGCCATCTCACAAACTAGACCATCAATTCCTCAGACCGTATCAAATTTGTCAGAAAATCAATCCTGTTACTTACAAGCTCCATTTACCTAGGTCTCTCAGCCTGCACCCTGTCTTTCATATTTCCCTCCTAAAGCCATACATTGAAAACCCATTCCCCAACCAGACGCAGCCACCGTCCTGCCAGTTCCAGTTCAAGACCATGAAGAATGTGAATTCCATGCCATATTGGATTCCAGATTGAAATTAGGCAGGCTGCGGTACCTCATAGAATGGGACAGCTATGGTCCCAAAGAACAGTCCTGGGAGCTTGCCACACCCCTGAACAGGTTGAGAATTTTCACAGGAAACACCCAGATAAGCCTGGCCTAGCATCAATGACCCAGGGAACCCGAAGGGGGAATGATGTAAAGATCTGGTGAGCTAAAGCCTGAGTGTGCAGGGCTCTGGGTGACTGATGCTTCCATGCTGCCACCCGGCAGCCATGGCAGAGCCATGAGCAATATGCTGTAAACCCCGGGAGATGAGGCACCACTGCAAGTACTGCCCATGGCGGACCCAATTGGTAGCAACCCCTATGGCTGCTGATCGGTCCATATGCACTATTTGAGCATGGAGGGAGTTCCAGGAAGCTGTTTGTACAACAAGGCAAATCCCAGGCCTGCTGCTAAGATAGACCCTGCCTTATTCTTGCTTGCTTCCACGTCTTGTTCCTAGTCCCTGTTTCCTCTCTTTATTCCAGCCCTGTCCCAGCCTTTCTCCTGTGTCGGCTCCAACTCTGCTCCTGCCTTCCCTGATTCCAAGTACCCCAGTTCTGACTCAGGTTTGACGCATGGCTTGGGCATTTGACCTCTGACTCTGTTTTTTACTCCAGTTTGATCCTTCGTTCTGGCATCTGTTCTGATTCTGACCCTTGGTTCCGTTTCCTGGGCCCTGACTCCAGCTCTGACCTCTAGGACTGATCGCTTACACCCTGGTTCCTCACAGCAAGCACCCCAATATAGACGCGGCTAGGGGAGGTGGTTTACCTACATCAAGGCAACTTGGGTGAGTGTTCTGCAGAAAAGGACCTAGGGGTTACAGTGGACGAGAAGCTGGATATGAGTCAACAGTGTGCCCTTGTTGCCAAGAAGGCCAATGGCATTTTGGGATGTATAAATAGGGGCATTGCCAGCAGATCGAGGGAGGTGATCGTTCCCCTCTATTCGACACCGGTGAGGCCTCATCTGGAGTACTGGTGTCCAGTTTTGGGCCCCATACTACAAGAAGGATGTGGAAAAATTGGAAAGAGTCCAGCGGAGGGCAACAAAAATGATTAGGGGACTGGAACACATGAGTTATGAGGAGAGGCTGAGGGAACTGGGGATGTTTAGTCTACGGAAGAAAAGAATGAGGGGGGATTTGATAGCTGCTTTCAACTACCTGAAAGGGGGTTCCAAAGAGGATGGCTCTAGACTGTTCTCAGTGGTAGCAGATGACAGAACAAGGAGTAATGGTCTCAAGTTGCAGTGGGAGAGATTTAGGTTGGATATTAGGAAAACCTTTTTCACTAGGTGGGTGGTGAAACACTGGAATGCGTAACCTAGGGAGGTGGTGGAAGCTCCTTCCTTAGAAGTTTTTAAGGTCAGGCTTGACAAAGCCCTGGCTGGGATGATTTAATTGAGGATCGGTCCTGCTTTGAGCAGGGGGTTGGACTAGATGACCTCCTGAGGTCCCTTCCAACCCTGATATTCTATGATTCTATGATTGATTGATTCATGAAATGGTAGAGTTCATGATTCTAAGGAATGGTAGGAGGGAGTACAGCACAATAAAGACAATGGATTTCAGGAAGGCAGACTTTAGCAAACTCAGGGAGTTGGTAGGTAAAATCCCATGGGAAGCAAGTCTAACGGGAAAAACAATTGAAGACAGTTTGCAGTTTTTCAAAGAGACATTATTAAGGGCATTAGGAGCAAACTATCCCACTCCGTAGAAAAGATAGGAAGTATGGCAAGAGACCACCCTGGAGATCTTCAATGATCTAAAACTCAAAAAAGAGTCCGACAAAAAATGGAAACTGTCAAATTAAAAAGGATGAATATAAACAAATAACACAAGTATGTAGGGACAAAATTAGAAAAGCCAAGACACAAAACGAGATTAAACTAGCTAGGGACATAAAAGGAAACAAGAAAACATTCTACGAACACATTAGAAGCAAGAGGAAGACCAAGGACAGAATAAACCCATTACTCAATGAGGGGGGAAAGACAATAACAGAAAATGTGGAAATGGCAGAGGTGCTTGAAGACTTCTTTGTTTCAGTTTTCACCAAGAAGTGAATGTCAATGAAAATGAGGTAGGATCAGAGTCTAAAATAGGGAAAGAACAAGTCAAAAATTACTTAGACAAGTTAAAGATCTTCAAATCACAAGGGCCTGATGAAATGCATCCTAGAATACTCAAGGAGGTGACTGAGGAGATATCTGAGCCATTAGCACTTATCTTTGAAAAGTCATGGAAGACATTCCAGAAGACTGGAAAAGGGCAAATATAGTGCCCATCCATAAAAAGGGAAATAAGGACAACTCGGGAAATTACAGACCAATCAGCTTAACATCTGTACCCGGAAAGATAATGGAGCAAATAATTAAGAAATCAATTTGCAAACACCTAGAAGATAATAAGGTGATAAATAACAGTCGGCATGGATTTGTGAAGAACAAATAGTGTCAAACCAACTTGATAACTTTCTTTGACAGGGTAACAAGCCTTGTGGATAGGGGGGAAGTGGTAGATGTGGTATATCTTGACTTTTGTAAGGCTTTTGATACTGTCTCGCATGACCTTCTCATAAACAAACTAGGGAAATACAACCTAGATGGAGCTACTATAATGTAGGTGCATAACTAGTTGGAAAATTGTTCCCAAAGAGTAGTTATCAGTGGTTCACAGTCATGTTGGAAGGGCATAACGAGTGAGGTCCCGCAGGGATCGGTTCTGGGTCTGGTTCTTTTCAATATCTTCATCAATGATTTACATAATGGCATAGAGAATATACTTATAAAGTTTGAGGATGATACCAAGCTGGGAGGGGTTGCAAGTGCTTTGGAGGATCGGATTAAAATTCAAGATGACCTGGACAAACTGGAGAAATTGTCTGAAGTACATAGGATGAAATTCAATAAGGACAAATGCCAAGTACTCCACTTAGGAAGGAGCAATCAGTTGCACACATGCAAAATAGGAAATGACTGCTGGAAGGAGTACAGCGGAAAGGGATCTGAGGGTCATAGTGGATCACAAGCTAAATCTGAGTCAACAGTGTAACACTGTTGCAAAAAAAGCAAACATCATTCTGGGATGTATTATCAGGAGTATTGTAAACAAGATACGAGATGTAATTCTTTCGCTCTACTCCGCGCTGATTAGGCCTCAACTGGAGTATTGTTCCAATTCTGGGTGCCACATTTCAGGAAAGATGTGGACAAATTGGAGACAGTCCAGGGAAGAGCAACAAAAATGATTAAAGGTCTAGAAAACATGACCTATGAGGGAAGATTGAAAAAATTGGGTTTGTTTAGTCTGGAGAAGAGAAGACTGAGGGGGGACATGATAACAGTCTTCAAGTACATAAAAGGTTGTTACAAGGAGGAAGGAGAAAAATTGTTCTTCTTAACCTCTGAGGATAGGACAAGAAGCAATGGGCTTAAATTGCAGCAAGGGAGTTTAGGTTGGACATTAGGAAAAACGTCCTAACTGTCAGAGTGGTTAAGCACTGGAATAAATTGCCTAGGGAGGTGGTGGAATCTCCATCATTGGGGATTTTTAAGAGCAGGTTGGACAAACACCTGTCAGGGATGGTCTAGATAATATTTAGTCCTGTCTTGAGTGCAGGTGACTGGAGTAGATGTCCTCTCGAGGTCCTTTCCAGTTCTATGATTCTATGATTTCTATGATCAACAGAAAAACCTTTTCTGTCACTGTAGGAAGCGTATACACTATGGCACTACAGTGGCATAGCTTCAATGCTGAACGTGTGCCACTGTACCACCAGAAGTGTAGACACGGTTTCAGTCATAATTCAATCCAGGGACTGCTTCCAATTCCACACCACATGCAGCCTAAAGTCTCAGCCTAGTCCATAGTAATTAGATAAACCTAATAAGACCAACATAGTGGAAATCTGTGAGAGACCATTCATGTGCAAACTTCATCTTTGGGAAAAGACTAACCACTTTTTCCTGGGGGAGGAGGGTTGGTCAGTTTGAGGACACTGCCCTATTTGCTTGAGATTCATTTTCCCTGCAAAAACCAAAGCTGAGTCTTAGTCTGGGTTGGAGTCAACTATCTTGTTCTAACAGCATGAATGAGCAAGTAGATAGTAAGTAATTATGAGTATGTCATACTTCTACAGTAATTATTTAAGGGATGCATGAGAGAGATTAATAAAAAAAGTTAGATCAAATCTAAAATGGAAATGTATAGTTTATTTACATTTACCTTTTCCCTAAGCCTCAGCTGAGTGTGGTTGGATTAGTTTTCTTGTTTCATTTCAGTAGAGGTAATGAAGTTTAATTTATTTTAAACAAGGGCTAATCAGAAGGATCTTATCCTGTGCTCTTGTGGCTGAGATAACAGCTAAGTAGAACAATGCTGCCTCATTCAAATGACTAACAGTTGTTTCCAAATGCATGAATAAGCAGTGACAATTCAGCTAAGCTGCCTGAAAATATTTTTCTGGTGATAGTGTAGTGTAAATCATTGTTTTACAGATTCTCTTTCAATGATTTCATTGACCCCTGCTGTGATATGATTCATCGGTTTGTGCACGTGTGCAGTTTAGCAGAGCTGAATAATAAGTAGCAAAAAGACTCAAGAAATCCTTACATTTGATATATTTAAGATTAATTAGGAAAACATCACCCGCAACACTGAGAATAATTAAATACCACTGAAATCTCTACAGTCACCTGACAGAAACGGGCAACTAACCAAAAAGGGATTCAAAAGAGAAAAAAATGGACCGTTTCATAAGTAATGTAGAAACCCCCACGCCAACAAAACCAGACACTTATCTGCTACGCAAAACCCTACACTGTACCTGTATTCCAATGGATAAACATCTGTTTTTCTTGAAGTGATCCTTCTTTCTGTCTTCTACAGCAACAGTGGCAATGGCGGTGGTTGTGGTGACTGTTGCAGTATTGTTGCCTATATGCTGACTTGCCGGGCCATGGATCTGTGCATTAGCAGCCTCAATCGCAGCTGTCAGGGCCTTCATACTGTCCAAGCTTTCTGTAGAGTTACTAAGTCCAGACTGACTGATGATATCTCCCCTTTGCCCCTGCCCATCCATGTATGCATCTTGGGCAGACTCTGTGCTGCTCTGGGCTGTGATAGAAATAAAAGGTTTTGTGGTGGTTCTTGGTGGAACAGGAGGTGGTGTCTTCTTATATGTGGTAATGCAGGATGACACTGGAAAGAGGAAGAAAGACTCTGACTTACATTTCAGTTTTCACATTTGAGTAGGAAAAGAATGGATTCCAACCATGCAAAGGTCAATCTGTATGGGTGGGGTGAAGGTGAGGAAGGTCCTGTACGTCAACAAGCTGCAGTAGGCTCCAGTTAGAGAGCTGCATGACCCTACTTAATAGTTCTACTCATTCAAATGTGAATCACATGATTATCAATACAGGGGATGGTAAAGACAGACATCTCGTCCCTCCTCTGCCAGTTTATTATTTCCTTCACTGGATTTTTCTATTAATTTGTGTCAGTCCAGTTTTTAAATGAGTCAAGCAATGGGACTTCCCCCCAAATGTCATGGTTTTCAAACAAGATTAACAGAGATTGGCCTCCAGACATTCACTCTGGCTAACCTGTATCATATGCGATGTTTTACTGCAGCCAGGTTTTGTCTCTCTCTAGGTATTTTTACGGTACTTATCACAGTGGTATCAGTATACAACGTTAGACCCATGTTTAGGCAGAATTTTTAAACACAGGTCTTTGGACAGTGAAGACGGGAGCTGCAGCTACTGCATTTGAGGCCTCGTTTGCATTTAAGATTTAGGTCAGCACAGCTACTGTTTCTCAGGGAGGTGGTGTTTTTACAGTGATGGAAAAACTCTTTCCATCGCTGTAGGCTGCAACCACTGTATGGGGTTATGTCAGCATAAAGACGGGGCCATAGCAATGCCAGTACAGTCCCCATAGTATAGGCTTGGCCTAAGAAAATCAAAGAGCATTTAAGGTAAAGTCTGTTACCACTAATTATATGTAAACCTATGTCTATGCATCTGAATACAATAGATGTTCTCATTCTTTGCCGTGGTCCTCAGGTCTCTTTGAAATATTTATTAAACATGAAAAATCACTGTAGAAGCCACTTAAAATAACCCAAACATATTGCCAACCATTATCACAGATTTCTCCTGTGCTAATGACGGCCCCAATTTTGCAAAGGTTTATGCACTCTTTAATTTTACACACTGTGAGAAGTTCGATCAGTGTTTGCTGTACTGGGGCCTATAAAAAAAGATCATCATTCATTGGGATTGTGGTGCCCTGCTTTTCAGAAGGTCAGACCACTTTTATTCAGGTGCCTGAATATGAATTTGGAAGCCTAACTTTAGGTTCCCCCAGGTTTGAGAATTTTGGCCTGTGCATACAAAATTAAAGAAATAAATAAAAATCTATCCTCAAAGGCCATTTGGCTGCTCTGTGTTAGTGAAATCGTGGGATGCTCTAAAATGAGAAAAAAGATTATTAGGAACCAAAACCCAGTGAAGCCATATTTTATTTTAAAGAAAATAAATACAGGCACTAATCTGTGCATAGTTCAGATGCAAACATGTTCATACACATTATTATTAACAACAATCCCAAGACAAGAAATGACTTATCAGAGCCTCTTAACTGGCAGATATCTGTGCCACCCACATAAAAGGTAACTGTACTACAACTGTTCTGCTGCCTGTTTGAACTATATGTTTGTTGAGCCAGAAGCCATTATGGCATTAATTTGGCTAACCCAGATCCACACAACTGATATCTTTTTGATGGCTGTATGAATGCATTTTCTTTGCTGTGGAGTAAAAGGCATCACCAGGTCATGAAATCACATATGGATTTTTTTTTATTTTATTTTTTAAAGAATTCCAGTATTTCTGGTAATATGTCTGCAAATATAAAATTCTCCATCAGTGGATTCATCAAGCATGTGAAACAAGGATGGAAAAAGAAAAGCTCACTGTAGTAGTTAGGGTTTTGAAAGTATAATAAAGCAAACTGTGATTGGGGCTGGTCTTCACTACAGGGAGTTCAACGCTGCTGCAGTCGATGAAGCAGGGATCGATCTAGTGGAGCTAGTGAACACCCGCTAAATCAGTGGCAGAACGCTCTCTGGTCAACGCCATCCAGCTCTCCGAGAAGAGTAAGGGAAGTTGACCAGAGAGCGTCTCCCGTCGAAGCAGCGCAGTGAAGACACTGGGATAAGTCAACCTAAGCTACGTCGACTCCAGCTGGAGTGGAGCTTATTCACATAGCTGGAGTAACGTAACTTAGGTCGACTGACCCCCGTAGTCAAGACAAGCCCTGATTTGTGATGTATCCACCAGAAACTACAAATTCTTTGTGGGATGGAGGTAGTGTGGGGGGAATGGATAAAAACAAGCTCCTAATATTTTAAAAACAGTGCAGTTAGTAGTTTTCTATGTGAACTAAGGTCTGGTTTAAACAGCCCTTGAAAGGACAAGTTGGTGGTGCTAAAGAAAAGGTAACAATTTCTGAACAGAACTGAATATTATATAACCCTTGACCAGTTCTGGAGCAGCCAAAAGCAGCACCGCATTTATGATGCAAAACCTACTGATGTTCAGGAGAGTTAACAGCTGTTGATGAAGCACATGCAGATGGACCTAAAAAGAATAACAGAGAATGTGGTTTGTGTGCTGATGAAACACATCTGCACCAGAAGTGACTGAGCTGCTTAATGGCCAGGAGAATGTCCTTGGAGTGTTAGGTTTCAGAGTAGCAGCCGTGTTAGTCTGTATTCGCAAAAAGAAAAGGAGGACTTGTGGCACCTTAGAGACTAACCCATTTATGTGAGTTCACGAAAGCTTATGCTCAGATAAATGGGTTAGTCTCTAAGGTGTCACAAGTCCTCCTGTTCTTTTTTCTTGAAGTGTTAGTGACAATACTTTGGATGATCCCCCCTGGAGGCACAGCAATTTGCACTTCCCTGTATCAGAGGGAGTGAATTTGGCCCGTTAAATAATTAATTCTCATAATACCCCAGCAAGGTACATGTAATTTTCCCTATTTAATAGATGGAGAAACCATGAAAAACCTTGAGGAGAGGTCTCAAATGGGGTAAGATCCTCCAAAATAGAAAGGAAGCACTAATAACACACACTGCCTTATCACTTGTCACCTCACACTAAAAAAAGAAGCCAATAAACAATATCTACTATATGGTGGTATATACCAGCAGTCTGGCACTTCCTGAGAGCACGTAAGCATCTGGTTTAGAAGTATTTTATTCCACTGCTCAATGCATCCAATGGGGAAAACAGTTCACACTGTGAGGAAACATGCCTGCATCTAGTTAAACACAGCACTGTTCTCGAGAGGAGCAAAGAATCAAGAAGTCATATGCTGAAATTGTAAAAAGAAACAGAAGAAGAAAAAGACAAAGTTGTTTTAACAAGTCAATACATAGCCTTATTTTCCTGGAGTCACAAGGCACATACTGAGCAAATCCAGGCAGAGTGCAAGCCATAAAAAAGCCCCAGGCACTTCATTACTGGAAGTGATGTAAGCTGCTGCCACTCCTTTGCTGAAACTACAACAAAACAATGCAAAACCTGCAATCTGTAGCAGCTGCTCTCTAAATGTCAGAGCTGACTGAGCCCTTCAAAAGTCTGCAACATAACAA
The DNA here is from genome assembly GCF_965140285.1 of Lepidochelys kempii. Classification (NCBI taxonomy): domain Eukaryota; kingdom Metazoa; phylum Chordata; order Testudines; family Cheloniidae; genus Lepidochelys; species Lepidochelys kempii. The sequence continues at coordinate 85,595,935 of NC_136381.1, forward strand.
GCAAATGGACTTTGTTCCTCATTGTTCTTCCCAATCACTTTCAAGAACCTGGCAACTTGTGATATGGCAACCGGTAGGGTCTAAAAAGGCATTTGGCTTTTATGTTTGCTACCACATTTGAATATTAAAAAGGTGTTTAAAAATACTAAAAAACCTGGCACTCTGCCTAGCCCAATTGGGACTGAGTGGTCAGTCAGTGTGGGAGAGCATCATGTTGATTTCCTGGCTATGCCAGGAGCTGTGTTAGTGGGGGCCAAAGAGAATCCCACCCTGCTCTCCTCTGCCAGAAAAGACCACTAGGAAGGTGGGCTTTGAGGGAGAAGGTTGCACACTGGTGGATGAGTGACAAAGACAGGAAATCCTTCACCCAAACCCAGAACATTACTATGGTTTTCTAGATACAAAGCTATCATATTATCATATAAGGCCCAGAGTCTGCAAAAGAGTCTATTCTTTCCTTCCGGGGCATACGTAGGACCTGATCCAACCAGTGAAGTCAGTGCAAAGATTCCTACCGACTTCAGTGAGGTTTGGATCAGGCCCATCATTCCCATTTGTATTAATGGACTAACGAAAAATGTCCTAATCATTATTTTTGCTCTTTTCCTATTTTTGTGGCATGACTACTTGTGATATTTTGATCCCAAATACCTGGTGGGACAGAATTTTTTCCAAGGTGGAAAAGAAGTGAGAGTGTTTCTTTTACTAGCTAATGTTTCCGAAGTACTAACTCACAGGACAGGAATTTGCAACAAGGAGTGTCAACCGCCCAGGCCAGAAGGAAGTCCAATGGTTTAAAAAAAACCCCAGGCTTGCTTAATATCAAGACTTGAATTCAAACTTTTCATTGTAAGAGCACTTCTGTTGTTTAAACAAGCTCACTAGGGAGAAGAATGCTAGGGAACAAACACGAGCATGCAATCACAGGCTTGTTGTATAAACCAGTGATGGGTGCTTTACTAAACCCGCAGGCAGACAGATTGAGCTGTGCAATGGGATCAGTTTCAGACAGTATTTTGGACAGTGCAAATGAGAAGATATGTAAGCCATGCAATTCCCTGTCTAATTTGACAATTTCACATAAGCATGGTTAGCAAAAGGAAGAATAAGTGAATGCAGATTTAAAGTTAAGTAACTAATAGTCACTGTCTCATGGCGGGGGGGGGAGGGGGAGGGGGAGCAATTAAGTCCACAATTTACAGGGTGCAGTAAAAGGGTTAATCAGTACTTATATAACACAAATTATTAAACTATAAGGTAAACATAGTTACTTGGCCACATAACCTATAGATGGTGGCCACTTTTCTCATTTAACTATTGTTAAATATCTGTACTGTATTACGTAGTGCCCATATATCCCACCCAGATGCTGTACAGCACGTGGGTAGACAGGGACCCACTGGTAAAGATCTTACAAACTAAGAAACCAGCCTGAGAGTCGTAATTCAGATTCGAAAACTCCCCAAATTCCAGGGTATTTGGGCTTAGGGTTTTGATTTGGCCTGTTACAGAGATAGGACCCAGACACGAAATGTGGATTACAACTAAGATGTCAACCTCCTTCTCTCCTACCCACACTCTACCCTGTTCCATCCAAGTGTGGGGGAGTGCCAGGAACTGGAATTTTGGTTTGGGCACATATTTTATATACTTTTGATAGTACACATTCAATGTTTATGCTTTCTTAATAAAAAAAACTTCCTTATTTCTGAATGGCAGACGGCTGCTGAGGCAGCAAAGCTTTATAATTAAAAATAAAATTGAAATAAAGCCTTCCATAAGATATTCTAAATTGACTGTGAGCATATCAGTGTCAGTTATGGGTATCATCCCAAATGAGAGCCAGTAAAGCCATCATGTATTCTGGGTATGCTTACATGTCACATAGAGCAGCAATTTCTAGCCCTGCAGTGAAGCAAGAAATGAGACCAGAAACTTGTCACAACTATAAGGCTGAATAAGGCTACCCTGCAACTCAAACTGTACTGAGCAGAAAAGATGAAAATATTTCTCTGGCATGTTTTTTTCTTTCCCCCCCTTAGCTGTTTGAAGCTGCTGTGATGTTCAGAAATGTAATCACTGTCCCTGCAGAGATAAATTAGTGTGTGGAGTGCAAGTGAGGCCACGAAAGGAGTCTATGTGCAATTTATTACATGGATATTGCTACCATCTAATAATTACATATAAGGAATTATATGCACACGTCATTCACTTGTTACTGAAATTTAGCCCCCTTGTGCTGAAACAGAGCAGAAGGTTAACAGTACACAGCAGACATTACACAACAGCTGTAGGGGAAGTAAAGAAACCCATACACAATTGAAACTGTAGGGGGAGTTTTATGTAGACTGAATGTAGTTATCTAAATTACAACTCGGCTAGAACAGAGTATAACACCTTACTCATGAAAAAAATGCAATGTAATCTTTAAGGGTTTCAAGTAGTTACGACTTTGATTTTCTCTTATCTGAAGGACATAGATAAAATAGATCTGTATACTGTGCATGGTCAAATCCACAATTCATCTCAGTGAATGAAAATGAGTGCATTTGCGTTAACATCCTGTCTAGTGAAGTAACAAAGCAAATGAATGGCACTCGCCTCTGCTTTGACCTGTGCCAGCCAGTAATTGTCTGAGGAATATTAAACTATTTAGAGAGAGAGAGAGAGAGAGAAAGAGAGAGTTTCTACTTTACACAAGGACTCTATGGATAACATCAAATCAGCCAGTAACCTACATACATCAATGGACTACTGAATGGGAATTCACTCAGGCTGATGACTTCTCATTAACCTTTGGCTACTGGTAAACCACCTGGGAAAAAAGAAGTTGAGAACAGCAGAATCACAGAACCACTATAAAACAATAATGTGGCACTCTTCCAGACAGATTCTCTCGAAAGGAAACTGGTTTAAAACCACTGTGGCAGGTTATACACAATAAAAAACAAACCTCTATGCTCAGTGAAATTGGGGTGTGTTGGGAAGGGAAGAAAAAACAGAAGACTGTTACTTCTGTTAGTTGACATAAGGTATGAAATCATTACACAAGGCTGCAACAGGGGGTTGTGTGTGTGGAATCCAGCATTACTGTCCTGTTTAGTCAGTCTGTAAATTATTTACCCTCTCTTTTCAACTTTACAGTGTTAAACTGAGCTAATCAGGGAAACGCCGTTTGAGCTACAGCTTAATTCAGTGAGCTTTCTTAATTCTTTCTGAACTTAAATTCCTCCTCAAACCCCATTGATTTATTTGAAGAAGACAAGAGCAATATATGAAATATTAGATGAAAAAGAGTCCTTGAAAAGTACCTTGAAAAGTACCTTTAAGTACCTTAAAGAACTTAAACGTGGTCACAAACATTACAGTAAGAAATTGAAAAACTTTTTTGAATACCATAAATTTGTTCAATAAAAAAAGCTTTTAGAGTGAAGAGACGAAACTATATTAAAAATGGGAGTTAATAACACTGCAGTTGATGAATGTAATAACCTGCTTTTTAAAGAGATCAGGTCCTTTTCCTGTACATCTTCTAGGAGCTGCATGTCTCCAGCAAAACCCTTTATTGGACACTGGTATTTTATTTGTGTTACGTTTTACTACAATGCACATAAACAGCAAAGAGTTCCCAGCACTTTCTATCAGGTAATATTGTCAATAAATTGAAATGGGCTAAATTTTCAAAGTATGCACAAACAGGTATTTGAGTGTCAAAAACCTGCATATGCATATACCACGGGCCCACTTTCAGAATAACTCAGCTTTGGATAAGATTACCAGTTTTTGTATTACTTTGCCACTTTCTGGTGAAAAGCTTTAATGACCCTTTTCCCCCTCACTTGGGACCAATGTTCCCTGTAAGCTGTGCATCCACACAGCAGGCTTGTAACTGCTATGCATGTCACATGGTAGGAACATGGACAGCACCTGGGTCTCCCTCTCTGGGCCAGGTCCTCAACCTGCTGAAACCGTTGTGGCTCCTTAGGCACTGGGGGTTGGGAAGTAGGATGGACCCGATGCTCACCAGGAGGCAGGGATAAGGAACGGGAGGGGAGACAGGGCGGGGGGAAATTAGTCATAGTTGACACTAGGACTCCTTTTGTTGGTGGGGGTGGCCGGCAGCTGGTTTTCTGTATCCTGGAGGTGGCAACCCTGGGGCTGGACTTTTTTTTCAAGTGCTCAGCACCCACAATTAGGGCCAGATTTTCAAAACCGCTCAGCACCCAAACTGGTTTTGAAAATCTGGTCGCTTATGTTGACACCTAAATAAGAGCTGAGCTCTTTTGAAAACTGGGCCCTAATGGTGACCTAGCACATTGAGCGCTACACTTTTATGAAAATCTGGCCGTGTGTGTCACAATGGGAGATATTTGGGTGTGTGGAATCCAGCTGAGCACTTGACATTAAACCTTATTTAGATGCCTAAATGGGAGCAGAACCCTGTCAAAAATCTGACCCCAACTGTGGTTGCTGAGCACTTTTGAAATCTAGCAGAAACAAGCACCTGTTTCTATGCCACAATACCCATTCTGAGCATGCCAATGCGGATTCTAAGTGCAGTTACTTTATTGTATAAGTCTATATTTTTTTCAGGTGCAACTTAGGTGCCATTTTAATCATTTTTATTCAATATGTGCATGAAAAGATTATGGCATTAGCCATTTTCACCCATGCCCCCCTTTACACACAACTGGAAAGAATACTTAAAATGTATAAGGGGCCACAGTCAACATACGGGTAGCCAATGTAAATCAGAACTAAGTTCAGTGAAACTGGTTAATAGTCCTGTAAGGAGCTCAGAATCAGGCTCATCATTTACTAAACTTCTCATAAAAGAAAGCACTGCAGGTCATGACCTCCTTCACAGTTCAACTAAGGAGCAATTTTTTGTTCTTGCTGCTCTTCTGTTATCTCCTCTCTACCTGATGAATGCTGATGAAACAATCAAAGCTGCAATTTCAGCCAGTCATTTTAGAAATAGCTAGCTCTACCAGCAGTAATTGGCCTCGATGCAGGAATTCTATTCTATGGCCTATGTTATTTATACAGGAGGTCAGACTAGAATGGGGTTCTCAAACTGGCGGTCATGACCCTTCGGGGGGTCGTGAGGTTATTACGTGGGGCTAGCGAGCTGTCAGCCTCCACCCCCAAACCCCGCTTCACTTCCAGCATTTATAATAGTGTTTTTATAAAATGTGTTTTAATTTAGAAGGGAGGGGATGTTGTACTCAGAAGCTTGCAGTGTGGAAAGGGTCAGTCAATGGTACAAACGTTTGGGAACCGCGAAAAATCTATAGGTAATGTCTTTGCATACAGTCACAAGAATTCATGTGTCTTTCAGGTACTAGATTACTTGATTTAGCCAATTAGACGCCATATGATCAAATTACTCACAGATAATCGGGTTGGATATTAACATATCTGTCCATCTGTGTTTTAAGTACTTCACTGCAAGCATGGACTGCTTTAACCACTTCACAACAACCATCTTTAACTGGACTATTGACAATTTAAAGCAGTGATCTCCAACCTTTTTACACACAAAATCACTTTTTGAATTTAAGCGCAATCCAGAATCTACCCCGCCCCTTCCCTGAGGCCCCACCCTGCTCCCTCCAGCCCCCTCCCACCATCGCTCGCTCTCCCCCACCCTCACTCACTGGGCTGGGGTTGAGGAGTTCGGAGTGTGGGCTCTGGGCTGAGCCTGGGGCAAGGGGTTAGGGTGCAGGAGGGTGTTTGGGGTGCTGGCTCTGGGAGGGGACTCAAGGCTGGGGCAGGTGGTTGGGGTGTGGGAGGGGTGCAGACTCCCTCTGGGCAGTGCTTACCTCAGGTGGCTCCCAGGCAGCAGCGCAGCGGGGTTAAGGCAGGCTCCCTGTCTGCCCTGGCCCCGCATCACTCCTAGAAGCAGCCAGCAGGTCGCTGCGGCCCCTGGGGAGTGGGCAGTGTGGCTCAAGGCACCAACCCGCAGCTCCCATTGGCCACAGTTCCCCATTCCAGCCAATGGGAGCTGCGGGGGCGGTGCCTGCAGACAGGAACAACATGTGGCGACTCCCTGCACCCCTCCCCCCAAGGGGCCACGCGGCTGCAGGGATGTGACAACAGCTACCAGGAGCAGCATCGGGCCAGGGAAGGCAGGGAGCCTGCCTTAGCCCTGCTGTGCTGTTGGACTTTTAGTGGCCAGAGATCGTGATCGACTGTCAGAGGCTCCAGGATCAACCAGTCAATTGTGATCTACCGGTTGGTAACCACTGCTGATTCTTCGCTGAATGCAAATATAACAACTGCTCCTTCCTCCTCCTCAAAAGAACAGCGCCATTTGTGAATTCAGAGTAATTACTGCTGACGTTAGCAACAAAACACAAATTTTTACCGTTTTTTACTCCCAATAGCCCTGCAACGCCAATTCAATTATGATGGAATGAGCATGATTCTATTTTATTGTGTGCATCATGAACAGAATTGTTTCAAGGGGATGGTCTATCCATTGTTTGAGCACCAATTTAAGTAAACCGCTTTAGAAACCAATTAGGTTAAATTGGTCCAAACCAACCTCTTGCATGGATAATTTTATTCTGGATTAGGCTATTAAAAATTAAACTAAATCAAAATCGGGCTGAAATAAAAGTGTCCACACAAGAAATTGACCCCAACTGAACTCAGTTTATTGGTTTCGAAACAGACTTAGCTACATTGGTACAACTTTTGTGTGTTGACAAGCCCTAAATTCTAACAAATTATACCTGTGCTACCCCACTGAAGTCTGTACAGGTGTAAATGAACTTGTATTACTGATGACAGTGCATGGAATGGAAAGAACCCAGCTTCACTTTTAGATCCCAGGCTGAGTTTGCAGAACTGGCATATTTTTTACCTGTAAACTGAACACCTTTGATCCAGAAATCTCTGAAACACAATAAAAATGAGGCCATTTTTACGAATTTGCTTTTCAGAGTAGAACCTCATCTTAGAGAAGTTATACATGTGATAGATATATTTAGATACATGTAGTGAACTTAGGAGTGTGTATTGTTCCATAAGAATTGTATGTTTGTCAGCACTGAGGTTGTTCAGACATATGCCATCATGTGCCAGCAATGCCCCTCTGCCATGTACATTGGACAAACTGGACAGTCTCTACACGAACGAATAAATGGACACAAATCAGACATCAAGAATTGTAACATTCAAAACCAGTAGGAGAGCACTTCAATCTCCCTGGACACTCAATAACAGACTTAAAAGTGGCCATTCTTCAACAAAAGAACTTCAAAAACAGACTTCAGTGAGAAACTGCAGAACTGGAATTAATTTGCAAACTTGACACCATCAAATTAGGCCCAAATAAAGACTGGGAGTGGCTGGGTCACTAAAAAAATTAATTTTCCCTCTGTTGATACTCACACCTTCTTGACAGCTGCTGGGAATGGACCACATCTACCATGATTGAATTGGCCTCGTTAGCACTGACCCCCCCCCCCCTCCTGTCTTTTCATGTGCTGTGTATTTATACCTGCGTACTCTATTTTCCACTCCATGCATCTGATAAAGTGGGTTTTAGCCCACGAAAGCTTATGCCCAAATAAATTTGTTAGTCTGTAAGGTGCCACAAGGACTCCTCGTTGTTGTTTTTTTTGTTAGATAAACTTAATAAACAAGTTATTTAGCATAAAGTATGTAAGATGCAGTTTAATATTTTAAGTAGCTGCCTATATTATTCTTTAGCAAACTACTTGATTATGTTGAAAGAGAGTTTTCCTAGGGCTTCTTCACAGTGCTGAGCACTTTGGCCCTGATCCAGCAAAGCACTTAAGCACCTGCTTAACTTTAAGCATATGAGTAATCCTCTTGAAGCGAATGGGTCTAGTCACATGCTTAAGTGCTTTGCTGGATCAGAGCTACAGTGCTCAGCACCTTGCAGGTGTCATTGCAGGTGTCATGTCATTGAATGTCACCAGCACAAAAGAGGTTATATTGACATCTCTTTTACTATCACCCCAGGAAACAGATAAGACCATTTCAATAACTCACAGCTCAGAAATCACCTATTGTCTGGAATCCTGGGCTAACACAAGGGCAGTAGCCACTCCCTGTTGTTTCAGAAAGTAAAAGATTTAGACAAGGAAGGATTGGGATCCTGGGAAACACGAAAAGAGAAAGGGTAAAACCAGCCTCAACAAGAGCTGAGTGAAAGACATTTTCTTTTTTTCCCCCTAACCCCAACAATATCCCTGAAGAAATGCATGTAAAATGGGTTATGCAATGGGGGGAGTGGGAGCCTGGGGTCCCTGAGGAAATTCGAATCCACTGCATGTAAGAGACTTCAGACATAAAATCTTGTAACTTCTGTGCAGGCTACATACTCAGCATCAGCTGCCTGTGATAATGGGCTGCCAGCTACACTTTATCTACCTTCATAATTTTTTAAAAATAATGTCAATTTCACAACAAAGGAATTTTAAATTTTGTCAAGATGATGAACATGCTGCCCCGAAATTTGAATGTATCTCATGTCATTCCCGTGGCAAAACCCAAGGTATACTTACCATAGTTCCCAGCATTACAAAGTAGCACCATTATAGTAGAGAGACTGTTGATGATTTGATTATATATTTCTCTCTCTTCATCCCCCTCCGCTCCAACCCAATTTGCCCCACAAGATTCAACTGCAACTTATCTAAAGCAAAGATTTAGGAATTCAGCCTGGATGAACACTATCCCTCATTCACCCCTACCCAACACAATTGTTTCAGGATTTCTGAAATTCACATGAATATAGGAACCTAAAGATACATTTTTATGCTTGCATAATTGAAAGTTAAGGCTGGGCCATCAGTTAAAAGATACACCCCTCCCCCCCAAATAAAAATACATTGGACGTTGACAATTTGAACTATTTAGACCATTTTTAACCTATGGAAACACTTGTGGAGATCACAAACTCACATAAAATCTTTGCAAACTCCTGCAAAATTAATCCCACAAATTCATAGAATCCCACAAATGCTTGTAACACATTTTTGTAAACTAAGGTGAGAGGAAGACTGAATCAGATTTTCAAATAAAACACCTTTTCTTTCTCCCATTTTTCCTTTCTCTCCCCACAACTTTCAGCACTGGCTCTTTGCTTCCTCTTCCTGAGTCCCACCTCTAACAGGTCCCACTATCTACACAAATATATTCTTTCTCTAGGTCTGGTGTCTCTTCTGCAGTCAATATTTCATATTCTGGGACTTCACTGGCCAGTGCTGCCCCAGAAGACAACCTTTGATGCTGGCTGAGGAAGGTAGAACACATGGAATTTAAAAGAGAAAGCATCCTCTACCTTCAAGTCTGGATCCTGTGTCCAAATCAGTTAGCCATAACTAATCACATAATTCAACATTTCTTTTTACTTTCCTACAGAAATTATAAAACAGAGATTACAGCAGAATATTGAGAGAGCTGGTAGAATACTGCAAAACAGTGCCAGCCACCACTGATTCAGATTTGAAACAGCTGTTCTATTTGACCATGCTCACACCTTTTGTTGTTTGCCATTTGCAAACATTTGTGTGACTTGAATTTTTGTTTGCATTAATGTTTTGGGAATGGCTGTTTTACAGATTGACACCTATATGTGCATGCCAACTCTGGCATGAGTTTATTCACTATTTGTTATTCTCATCCAATCAGGGAGAGGAAACATTACCATTGGTAGATGACCAATCACAGAACACAAAGGACAAATAGTGAACAGTTCATGAATAATCCACAGACTAAAATTTGTTTGATAAACTGCTTGTGGACTAATTATGAACAACAAATAGATTTATAAAAATCAATGAAGCATCTGCAATCAGGGAAAAGGGATAAATTTGCAATGAATGTTAGTCACAATGAGTAATTCAACCAGCTCAGGTTAGTAATAATGATCATATAATTTACATTTGTCTAGCACCTTTTATCATAAAGGATCTGAAAGGATATATACACCACATATATCTAAAAATCACATTAGTGTCACCCACTGCTCAAATGCAATCTCGCCTGGGCACCACACTGAAGCACTGGTTCATTAGGGCTTGTCTACAGTTGGAAATTTACTTAAATAGTTATTCCAGAATAATTATCACTTTCAAAATGGAAAAGGAACTCTTATTCTGGAATAAGTGTTCATACAGCCACTTATTCTATAGCTATTTTAGTAAATTTCCAAGTGCAGACATGCTTAATTGATGCAGAGGGAAGAGTGCAACTTAGTGAATCACCAACCCAACTTCCTGCTGCTACCTTTGTTTTGTAGAGATCTCCCATCAAAGTGCTAACCAGCTTAACTTTGTTTAGCTTTTGAGATCTGATAAGAGCAATGATTCAAGATGGTTTGGCCTAAATTTGGGTCAGGCAGGCTTTTGGAACACAGGAACGGTGTAGATGAAATCAGTCCCATCCTAGAATTATCAGGGAACAGAATTATTAAAACCCCTCAACATAAAACAATTAGATAGTCATACAATTCAAAGGTAGTTTGTCACAGTAATGGAATCTTTGTGTGTACAACACTGGTGTTTAATTAATGTAGTGAATTTCAGGAGTGAAATTCATTTCATTTGAGAAGTGAAATTTACTAATATAACAGAAGCAAATATTTTTAGAAGAGCATGTTTTCTGACGATATCCCACTTTATCCCATTTAGTTGACTTTTCTATACATGATAAGAGTGTGAGGTATATTAGCAACCAACTAGGCCACTGCATCTGCTTTCTCTGAGATTGGGAACCTGCTGATTTGACCTGTTCATCAAAAACGTCACCTCAAAAGGACAAGATTGTTTTAAAAATTTCCTTCCTATTTTTCCCATTTCCGATCCATCTTTTTTTTAAAAAAACCCCTGAACTACAGAGCCAGACTAAAATATAAAAGCATTGTAGGACAAAACCTTTCCCCCTCTTGTTTTATAGAGTTTGAACTTAGCTGCCCCTGTTTGTAACCATTGTTCTTCCAAATGTGATGCACATGTCCATGACACTAGATGTGTATGTATGTTTCATGCACCGATGCCAGGAAGTTTTGCCTAATGGTATCATATGGGTGGCATGCCTGCACCCTGCTGCTCCTTGTGCTCCAAGATGAGGGTATAAAGGGTAGGGAGCCCCCCATCCCTTCTCAGTTCCTTCATACTGGATCCTTAAACAAAAGACTCTGGTGCTTTGGGGGAAGTAGGGTGGGTCGTGTCATGGATGTATGCAACATATCTCAAAGAACAACAGTTAATAAGGTAAAAAGAAAAGGAGTACTTGTGGCACCTTAGAGACTAACCAATTTATTAGAGCATAAGCTTTCGTGAGCTACAGCTCACTTCATCAGTTAAGAAGGTAAGTGTTCTTTCTTTTTTGAGTGACTGCATATGTCCATTAAATTAGGTGATTCACAAGCAGTTTCCAGTGAAAGTGGGGCTGGGAGTCTCACTGGAAGAGGAACATGAGAACGGCTTTCCCTACATTAGCATCTTCCCTTGATGTGTGAATAAGTGCATAAAGTCTAGCAACAGTATGGACTGTGGACTACATTGCTGCTCTGCAAATGTCTACCATCAGGACCTTACTCATAAACGTCATGGATGCTGAGTGAGCTCTGGTTGACAATTTTTCTGGAGGAGTAACATCCTTAGCATTAAGAAAAGGAGTACTTGTGGCACCTTAGAGACTAACAAATTTATTTGAGCATAAGCTTTCATGAGCTACCGCTCACTTCATTGGATGCAATCCTTGGCATTGTAGTACATGGCAATACAGCTGGTGATCCATTTGTGCAACCGTTGTGCCATCACAGGATGCCCCCTCATTTGTTATGGGTAGGAGATGAACAGATGGGAAGATACATGAAGGGGCTTTGCTCTGTCTAGATAAAATGTCTGGGCTTAGCAAACATGCAGAGTCTGAGACTTTTGCTTTGGAAAGCAAACCTGTAAATAAATAGATTTCAGAGTAGCAGCCATGTTAGTCTGTATTCGCAAAAAGAAAAGGAGTACTTGTGGCACCTTAGAGACTAACCAATTTATCTGAGCATAAGCTTTCGTGAGCTACATCCGATGAAGATAGCTGTAGCTCACAAAAGCTTTTGCTCAGATAAATTGGTTAGTCTCTAAGGTGCCACAAGTACTCCTTTACTTTTTAAATAAATAGAGTGGCTGAGATTAAAGTCAGATATTACTTCTGAAAGAAATTTAGGATGTGGCCTAAGCTGTTCCTTGTCCTTGAAGAAAAGAGTGTTTGAAGGATCCATTACTAGGCATGCAGCTCTCCTACTCTCTTCATGGACATGGTGGCTACGAAAAGGCCCCCTTCACTGAAAATTGTAACCATGAGCAGGAGGCTAATGGTTAAATTCAAATCAGATTGTGGAGTAGGGTCCCTAGAGAAGGTGTGAAAAGTCTATCTACAGCTTTTCAGAACCTAGTTGTCACTGGATTAGATGTTATCAGTCTGAATAACTGGCGAGGGCCATACCAAGAGGCTCAAGAGATCTTTTGCAGATGCGTAGGCCTCCAGGGTGGTCAGTACCAAGACAGACCTTTGCCCCACTGTGATCAAGAGTGATGGTCTAATACCTGCTCTAAAGGAGCAGCTGGCCTCGACAGTTCTGGCTTGGTAACTGGATTCAATGGCTCTGCTGTGATTAAGCCAATAGGGAGTGGTACTGTGGGGCAGTGAGACGACAGGCACTCTACCTTCAGTTCTGAAGTGGAAGCCACCCCTTTCTTTGGCTTCAGAGGTTGAGAGGGCTCTGAGTGCTTATGTCTTTCTGAGGAGTGCTTTGACGAAGGCTGGGAGAGCACTCCTGGATGGGCAGAAACTCCTTTCTAACTGACCAATGCCAGGGAAAGCGTGGCATCCATCAGAATATACCTGAAGCGTTCTTCTCTTAGCTTCTTAGGTGTTGACTTGAAGCCTTGGCAAACTGGACACCTGGTCCTGATGTGATCCTCCTCCAAGCATTTCAGACAGCAAGAGTGAGGGTCACTCACTGACACTGGCTTGTGACATTCAGAGCAAGCTTTGAAGCCAGGGAACCTATGCTGCCCAGAATCCACTGATTGACCAACAGTGAAAGGAAGAAAGAAAAGGGAGTTTGAGGACCCCCCAAAATGAGTACTACTAACTAGCCAAAATCAAAAGGAATACTTGTGGCACCTTAGAGACTAACAAATTTATTTGATCTTAAGCTTTCACAAGTACTCCTTTTCTTTTTGCGGATACAGACTAACATGGCTGCTACTCTGAAACCTAGCCAAAATCACTAACTGCATGTTCACAGAGGAACAACTGACAGCACATGGCCACCACTGACCAGGGATGGTAAAGAGGAACTGAAGGGAGGATGGGGTGGTCTCTGTGTGTTATGTGGGCCACATCTACACAATATATATACTATCTATATATATATACTGTATATAATAATATAGTCCCTGGAAAAATCATGGAGCAGGTCCTCAAGGAAACCATTTTGAAGCACGTGGAGGAGAGGAAGGTGATCAGGAACAGTCAACATGGATTCATCAAGGGCAAGTCAACCTGACTGCCCTCTATGATGAGATAACTGGCTCTGTGGATATGGGGAAAGCAGTGGATGTGATATATCTTGACTTTAGCAAAGCTTTTGCTGCAGTCTCCCACAGTTCAACAAGGAGAAGTGCAGAGAACTGGACTTAGGAAGCAAGAATCCCATGCATCGCTACGGGCTGGGGATCGACTGGCTAAGCAGCAGTTCTGCAGAAAAGTACCTGGGGATTACAGTGGATGAGAAGCTGGATATGAGTCAGCAGTGTGCCCTTGTTGTCAAGGAGGCTAATGGCATATTGGGCTGCATTAGTAGGAGCACTGCCAGCAGATCGAGGGAAGTGATTATTCTCCTCTATTCAGCACTGGTAAGGCCACATCTGGAGTACTGCTTCCAGTTTTTGGCCCCCCACTACAGAAAGGATGTGGACATCTGGAGAGAGTGGCAACGAAAATGATCAGGGGGCTGGGACACATGACTTATGGAGGAGAGGCTGAGGGAACTGGGCTTGTTTAGTCTGCAGAAGAGAAGAGTGAAGGGGGAGTCCAAAGAGGATGGAGCTCGGTTGTTCTCAGTGGTGGCAGATGACAGTGTGACATTGCACTCCATATGCTTTATGAAAATATGCTTATGAATGTGAATATAATGTAACTGGAATATGCTTTATGCAAAAGGTCTCTGGTAAGGTTTCATTACAAAGCTTATAATACTGAGTGTGTTCATCCTATTTGTATGCATGTATATTCTTGTATCTGAAGCTAGAAATATCAAGTATAACTTTGAGGTCCTATTGTAATTATACAAAGTGTGGGCCATTAATGGTGGTTTGGAATCTTGATGGCTCCCATTGACTAGGACAATTGGTTGTAAATGGCTTATTCACCTGCAAGCCTTCCTATGTACATGTGGGCAAGCCTGTGGGTAATGAAGAATGAGGTTTCACAGGGACATGTGACTGTGTCACCTGATAATGAAATCCACCTTAAATCTGGTACTTTTCCATTTAGAAGGAGGGGTGGGGACTCAGAGAGACAAAAGATTCCCGCCTTGTGCCAAAGCTATAAAAGGGGTTGGAACAGAACAAAGGGGGCGGCCAGTCATGAGAAAGCCCCTGCTTAACACCTATGATGTCTGCTGGAACTAACAAGGACTGTACTAGGGGAATGGATCGGGCCCAGACTAGGAAGGAGTCTAGTCTGTGAAAGAAGCTTATTGGAACATCTCTGAGGGTGAGATATTACCTATAATCAGTTTCTTAATGTATTAGGCTTAGACTTGTGTGTTTTTGCTTTATTTTGCTTAGTGACTTAATTTGTTCTGTCTGTTATTACTTGAAACCACTTAAATCCTACTTTTTATACTTAATAAAATCACTTTTGTTTATTAATGAACCCAGAATAAGTGATTAATACCTGGGGGAGCAAACAGCTTTGCATATCTCTCTATCAGTGTTATAGAGGGCAGACAATTTAGAGTTTACCCTGTATAAGCTTTATACAGAGTAAAACAGATTTATTTGGGGTTTGGATTCCATTGGGAGCTGGGTGTCTGGGTGCTGGAAGCAAGTAACCTACTGAGCAGTTGTTAGTTAAAGTCTGCAGCTTTGGGGGCATGGACCAGACCTGGGTCTGTGTTGCAGCAGGCTAGCATGTCTGGCTCAACAAGGCAGGGTTCTGGAGTCCCAAGCTGGCAGGGAAAATGGGCTCAGAGGTAATTCCAACACGTCAGGTGACAGTCCCAAGGAAGTCTCTGTGACTGAAGCCGTCACAGAGAGAACAAGGAGCAATGCTCGCAAGTTGCAGTGGGGGAGGTCTAGGTTGGATATTAGGAAACACTATTTCACTAGGAAGGTGGTGAAACATTGGAATGGGTTACCTAGGGAGGTGGTGGAATCTCCACCCTTATTGGTTTTTAAGGCCCAGCTTGACAAAGCCCCGGCTGGGATGATTTAGTTGGTGTTGGTCCTGCTTTGAGCAGGGGGTTGGACTAGATGACCTCCTGAGATCTCTTCCAACCCTAAATTTCTATGATTCTATCTATATGGCCCTGAGGATGTCACATGGGCCGCACATGTGAACTGATCGGGCCGCAAGCAGCCCATGGGCCGCAGGTTGAGAACTACTTCTCTACCCTTTATGCTCTCTGCTCAGAGCATCAGAGGCACCTGGGCACAGGTATGGCTGCCCCTACGAGTACAGCTAAAGAAAACTCTCCAGTATTGGAGTATGAGATTCGCACACACCTAGTGTAAAGGACATATGCAATCACTTGAAGAAGAAAAGCTTCTTTACTTTATTTAAAAATAGACACTGAAGTTGGAAGGGCTGAGCGCTATAACCTTTATTTTACTTCTGTGCAAAGCACAGCTATTTCTTTATATGTGCTTTTAAAAATATATTCAGTGAGTGTTTGACTCTTAAAAGAATAAATAAATGTTAGCAGTCCAGTACTCATGAGCTACTTCGCAGTGATAAATCAGTGTGCATGCACAAAGATGGCAGAAATGAGCTTCCAAGGGTTTAAAATATTTTTTTATATAAACCACAATGAAAAATGTTATTTTAAAAATCATATGAAATATCCTGAAAGAGGGTATCCTTTAACAAATGCTGGTGGTAAATGGATGATCCCTGAGGCCTTCAGAAGAGGCCCACATCTGTAAAATGTTTTACATTTTCAAGATGGAAGGCACTACATTTCTGTATATATATGTTGTTGTTATAATCAAATATTTTTGTATACTATAATCTGCTGTGGAATGGTCTGCAGATTCCAAGGGCTTAATTTTCCTCATGTATGCCAGTATAAATCAGGAATAAAATCCACTGAGGTCAATGGAATTACAGTGGTATCACTTAGGAGAATCAGGCCCAGTATCATCTTGTTTTTTTTATATATATATAAATCTGCTGCTAATTTTTAAAAAGCTACTCTTTACATAGAAGTTGTAAAAGTTCAAAATGTTGCATGCCATTTACCCACATCAACTGAGAATTGAAAACCCATGTGAATGCACAGCCTGCCATGGGGGATATTAGGCCTGCATGACATGTTCAAATCTGTGCATAATTAAGACACATGCCTATCTGTGCAACTTTTTCTGCATTTCTGCAGATTATGCGGAGACAGAACTGAGTGATGATTGTTACTGTGTAAATATGATTTTCTAATCACAACAGTTTGGGTAGCTCTCCATGCAATATCACTCTTTGAAATATAGTAGGAAAAACTCACTATACAATATACAGTATATATGACTGCAGGCCTGGTGGGGCACTGCAAGTATACATACAGTGAACAGGCAGAGTCTACAGATCACTCTTACAACATGCGTGCTTGTGTGCATATGTGCATGCACACGCCACCCCCCAGTATTCAAAATGAACCTCTTCCTGAGTTTTGTCTTTTCCCTAAACTGCAACTGCAGTGTATGTTTTCTCCTGAGCTTGACTTTGTCCTTTGGGTTTCTCCCACCAAGGCCCATCTGTATTTCTGCCCCTAGTTCTACCCTTCCCCTCTTAAACACATGAACCCTTCTGTACCATAGATTGGAGCTAGTGAGACCTGCCTTCCAGGCAAAAACCAGTATGACTCAGAAGAATACAACTGCCTCCCCCTGCAAGTTCCTGACATTTCACATCCTCCCAGAATGAGCATAAGGGGAGGTCTTCAAAAATCATTAAATCTTTGAAAAAAAGACAATTTTCTCCTGTCACATAGAAATGCGTGTGTGTTACTCTAGCTGCTTGGCCAATTTGATTTGCCCCTTATTTCTTTAAAATCTGGCCCTTGATGTTTTATTTTCTGGAGAGCCAGAGGGCTTGTCACAGAGGGCAAGAGGGAGCACAAGTTTAACTAATGCATCTTAATCACTCAGCAGTTCTGCCATAATGCTGCTATTGCACAAAACAGCAATTAACTAAGACCAACACAAAAAGGAAGAGAAAGTTGTCAATATCAGTTTTAATTTCAGACAAGGAAAAACATGGCTAAATACAAATGGGAAAATTTGTAGGAATTTTGTTCTGAAGTATTTAAGACAACATGGAAGAGAAGACAACAGCAGAGGCATGGTTTACTGATGTAACGCATGAGGCCTAGAATACCTAGCAATTCTGTGGTCAGAGGATCAAATCCCAGCAGGGTTGTCTTACTGTCTATGGGTCCCTTTGAATGAAACCTTAAAAAAAACCCCAACATACTGTCTACTCTGGGTAGGTATTAAATAGCCCTTGGTAGCTTTGTAAGAGCAGAGGTTTTCCCTGATGTTGTCCATGTCCAAAATTGACACAATTCTCTGGCTGTAACCTTCTAACCCAGAGTGGCTGCTTTTTGTATGTCTGGTACTGTATATAGTTTTCAAAGTTCTTCAGGAAGAAAGGCACTAATATAAATATGTTATTAATCTGGAAAGAAACCCACCAAAACCACATTATGAAAAGATACATGAAATGTCTTAATTAAAAATGATATGAAAATAACAGCTGCAGCAATGTTTCTGCTTCTCCATACAAAAAATCCATCTGGTTGCAGCTGATGTAAGCTAGTAACATGCCAATGAACATACAGTCTCTTTCAGTTTTAAGATAAATGAAAATGTGTTGCATTATTTTTTTTTGGGGCGGGGGGAAGGAGGAGAGGAAGTAACTGGGGTCTGAGAAATGATAAGATCTTTGATGCATTTGGAACAGGGAATTTTAGTTACAACCACCAGATGGGTGAGCCCTTTCCTGTGTTTTACTGGCCTGGGTGCGACAACACAAACAAAAGCTGCATCTCAGTTACACATGGAACCTGCCTACTGTGACAAAAAAAGTTCAGCTCTAGATACACATTACCTCACCGCTTATTCTATCCCAACTCCACAATTACAGTATTCTTGACCATCGTCCACATTCCCTGACTCCCCCTTGAATGGTGGACTACAAGCTTTCCAGTACTGAATACTAATTCAGTGGCATGATTACCATTTCCACAGGATGCCAAAGTGGTGGAATATCTGATATAAGTATGAGGTAGATTCAGTTATTCAAAGAGAATTTTCTTTGCCTTTCAGACTATTCATCGGTCAAACACAAGGAAAAATATTCCTGAAGGAAGTCCTTTGCAACTTGGTTGATTTTTCTTAGAGATCACTAAAACCCCAATTTTAAAATTCCAAAAGTTAGAGTGTGTTTAGATTGGGATTTTATTTTGGCTCACTTTAAAGAGGGCTGTCATTTGCAGAATTGGCATTCAGATTCAGACCTTGGTTCTATGGTTTAGTGAGTGCTTGATGACCTTTAATTCGCTAAGAACTCTGGTGTCTGCAGAGAGACAAGCGGTCATTTTGTGTTCACTTTGGTGCAGAAAGTTAAAAGGGAGACACACACAAGTCTTAGAGGTTTTAGTTTTGTCTTTTTCTAAATCTAAAAAAGGTCATTTTCACTAAAGGTAAAATATCTGCTCTTTGCATACAGAGAAACGTAACAGCTTTTAATTTGATTTTAATTTTAATTTGCCAACATTTAAGGGAGTTTGGATCTGAGGTTTTGGTTGAAGCCCACCTCTAGTTTTTGTGTTATAAATACATGATGAGAAGAGGGGTTCTATTAATAATTTATTATATTAACTTTTAAAAAGTTAAGGGCCAGATCACTGGTATGCACCTACTGCTGTAACATAGCCACAACCCCACCTAAATAAACTGGTAGGTTAAACTGGGTTTACAGCTGCTTATGTTGCTAGAGCAACACAAAGCAGACAGAGCATGTCGATCAGTGGTTCTCAAACTTTTGTACTGGTTTCCATTTCACATAGCAAGCCTCTGAGTGTGACCCCACTTATAAATTAAAAACACTTTTTTATATTTAATACCATTGTAAATGCTGGAGGCAAAGCGGGGTTCAGGGTGGAGGCTGACAGTTTGCGACCCCTCTCCCCCATGTAATAGCCTCCCGACCCCCTCCCTGAGGAGTCCCAACCCCCAGTCTGAGAACCCCTGATGTAGGTGAATCTGGTCATATGATGAGTTATGAGATTAATATTATTTTGGACTAAATTATATTGAGAATTTTCTGTTTCTTCTTGTGCAATTTTATGTCTCATACAGCAATACAAATCAGAAAAGGCCTCAATGGTTTATAAACAGAGTTCAGAAGTGTGTTATCAAGGAAAAGCGGGTTTGACTTTCAAAAGCATTTTAATTCTTGTCTAGATATAATGATATCAAATAGACTATTCCGCACATTGCTTTGGTCCTGCCAAGGGCTCTAGGCAGAAGTAAGGATTTGCCTGTGCAGAGTTCCACTAAAGTCAATGGGACTCTGAACTGGGAGAGTCTTATATCCACAAGGAGCCTTTGCAGTTTGTGGCTTATGTTTGTAAAATTTATTTCCTGCTACATGCAGTTGTAATCTCTAAGCCACTCCTTGTATACTCTACTCAATAAAGGAATGTTAAAAAGACTAACAGAGAGGTACAAAGGAACCTGTAGATTTCTTTTTGACATGTTTCATGACACAGGAGTGTTTATTATTTGACAGACTACACCCTACTACATTGAAAATAATTTGTAAAAGACTATTATTTAATTAATAACACTTTCTGTAGGTTACATCCAGAGATGTTTAGAAGAAATTGTGGTTAAAGAAATATTTCCTTGTAGTTTTTGTTAGATAGTATGTGTCTGCAAACTGTCAAAATCTGTCAGTAGGCTCCAGCTACAAAAATATGACACACCCACACCCCTTTTCTCCTGACTGTTATTGCCAGGACTCTGGTTTCCCCACTCTAACAAGGTTTTAAGCAAACAAAAAGACCATATTTGGGCTACAACAGAAACTAAACCCTCATAACTCAGTGTCACAGTCTGTCTGTTCTTAGAGATCACATGCACTACATCCTCTCCCATGACTGCTGCTATCACCTTTACACCAATGACTTTCAAATGCACCTCTCCTGTCCTGACTTCTCCCTCTCTGTCCAGGTTGCACCACTTCATTTCTTTCCAACGTTTCTTCCCGGATCTCCACTGCTTTCTGACATTTAATATGGCTAACACTGATCTCCTAATCTTTCCTCCTAGATTCTTTCTCCTCCTCCATCAATATGGCCATTGATGTTGACAAAGCCACTATTATCTCAGCCACCCAGGCTCTCCTCCATGTAGATCTAGCATGTACCAATAGATCTAGCATGTACCAAATCCCAGTATTCTTTCTTTACAACTTACCTTTTTTTTTTTTTTCCAGCTACGACCTTTTTTCCCAAGCTTTGCTTGACCTTTTTTCCAAGCCTAAAGACTACTGCAACTTCCCCCTCTCTTTAATTCCCATTTCACACTTTTTTAGTCCATCCGAAGTGTCAAAGTCCAAATGCCAAGATTTTCAGAAGCGGCTAATGATTTGGGGTACCTCAGTTTTAGGGTGCCGACTGGAGACCTCTTAAAGGGGCAAAGGCAGGCCCATTTAATGTGTGTCAAGTTGAGCACCCAACAAATGGGTGACCCCAAATCCCTACACACTTTTGAAAATATTGGCCAGAAGTCATCTTCCTGTCCTTCTGCAAATCACCACTACCACCAATATTATAATTTCAGCTGACACTGGGCTCAGTTACTGCAAATTTCCATTTTGTAATATAAATGACTGCATTGCAGTGTGGAGTCAGATTGTTCCTCTTTGGAGTTTATTCGTTTACTAAATTTTTACAGAGTTTTGGGATCCTTCAGGATGAAAAGTGCTGTAGAAATGAGAGAAAATGTAAGTACTAGCATTAATGTGCATGTATCAAGGGGAGATTGGGTCCCATAGAGATTCACAAAGAAATTTAGGCACGGTGTGACCTATCAATCTTCGGAGGGAGTTTGGTACCTAAATTTGGGCTGCCTGGAGGTGCCTCCCTCTGTCTGCTTGAGATTCTCAGCTGCAAACCCTCTCTTGGGAGTTAGGTGCCTATGCCATTTTTGCAAGAAGGAAATACCCACTGAATACCCTCTGCAGCCTAGTTAGTCGGGAGTTGGGATGTTTAGCACATATTTCTGGGGATTGCTCAGTTTTTATTCTACCTTTGTAGCACTCAATTTTAAAGCTTCTAAGCAGTGCACTTTTTCTGTGATTTTTATTCTTAGTCATCATCCTAGAAACAACAGTGTCAGCCTCATAGTGGAAAACAAACTGAAATAGCTGTCACCAGTGTCAGTAAATCAGAGTCAGATAACAGGACTAATGTATGAGTCATGGTGGGTCAGACAGATAAATATACAAAAACAGTACCCTCAAATCTGTGTACCATTCATTTTGTATATGCAAGTTTTGGGAGTCAAAATTGCACCTGCAAAGAAGTCTTGTGTTATTTATTTTTAAAATTAATAATACCAGTACTTGAATTTGGCTGCACTAAGAACAAGTCTTTTTTGCATGTTGACTTTGCACTCAGAAAACTATAACTGCCTGCTTTGCCGTTGCACCCAGTTGGAGGAAGTGAAACTACTCCGATGTGTGCCTGTAATAGATTCTCCACTATAGCCTATATTCTATATTATGCACCTAGAGATTATAGCTTTTGTAAAATGCTTTGGAGGAAAGGTGCCATATAAAGATATGTTGATTATAAATACTTCCACATTTGGAGATAACCAAACTTTTCCTAACTGTCTTTAATACTATATAGAAATTTGCTGTCACGCTGAAGTTCACTGACACTTAATTCATTTCACATATCCTGTAACTGCACAAGAGGTATTATTCCAAGTGCCCTTTTGATGTTACAGACTATTTCCACCCCACATGACTAAATCAAAGCATTCCAGAAAACCAAAGGGACGGTTAAGTCTCTGGAATTTCAGAGCAAACATTTCTGTATGTCTGGTGCTTCAACTTCTGCCAAGTAATTTCTCCTAGCAGTTGTGCATTTCGTTTAGTACACTAATATAGTACTGGTGTGCGAGTACACTAGTGCTGTTAAACTCATCTTGATTCTCATCTCCTTATACTTAATTTGCATTGGTGTAATTCCGCTGATTTATTCCTCGTGTACATGTGATCAAAATCAGGCCTCCTACTGCTCTTTCAGTAAAATGAATCAAGAGCAGTAGGCCTGGCTTTGATCTCATGTACACTAGGAATAAATCAACTGAAATCAGTGGAATTACACCAGTGTAAATTAAGCATAGAAGATCAGAATCAGGCCCAGCGTGTATAATGTAGTGGACTCTAATTAGTTTTTTAACATAAAGACAGTGGTCAGTTCACGGACTTAAATCTGTGCCGCATGGAAATATAAAGACTCTAATGAGAAAGTGGGTATGCACTTAAACTTGATCTACAATATTTATGTCCTCCAATGGGAAGAATAGTTCATTATGATAATACTACTATTTATTGTAGGAACACATGCCCCAAAGCATCTGGGCATCTTTACAAAGGATAACTAAAAATATAAGTTTCAATCAAACAAGGCAACATGCCTAAAGAACCACAAAACTTGAATGAAGAAATAACCCAATGTACCAGCTCCACATTTAGTAAATAATCAACATGTAACCTACAAACAACAAAACCAAAATTGTAGGTCCTGTAGCTAAAATGACCAAACATTTGCCCCCATATAAACTGACGTCTTTCTTAAAGTTACATCAGTGAAAGGTGTGTGTGGAGGTGGGTTATAGTAGAGCATAGGAGGGTTTGGAAATTGCGATGATTATTACTGATGTCCAGAGGAGCTGATTTAAGCAAGGCTTACCATAGAGTGGAAAGGGCTACTCTGGGGAAACATAACTGGGAAATGGAATGGGGTATTTTGGTGACGGGTCACTGGAAGTGGTGTGTAACTATGTGTTTTATTATTATTAATAGAAGTAAATATTTGTACTATGATAGTGCCTGAAGTCCCAATCAGGAACCGGGCTCTATTGTGCTGAGTACTGTACAAACATCAAAAAAGAGAGTTCCCTGCTGGAAGGGCTTACAATCTAAACAGGTGAATGTGTTACTATGCTATCTGGTTTCCAGAGTGTCACCAGGCTGTTCGGAGGGGAAAATGTGCTAGAGTACTTGGGGGAGTCAGATGGGTCAGTGAAGGGGCTGCTTGCCCCTCCGGTCTGCCAGTGTCTCATTTCTGTCCCATCTTATGTTTCAAACCCCTGCTCTACACTTAAAATTTAGAGCTATGCTTAAAATTCAAAACTAGCTATGCTGTTTGGGGGGTGTGAAAAATTCACACCCCTGAGCATTGGACTTAAGCTAACTCAGTGTAGACGCAGCTAGGTCAATGGACGAATTCTTCTGGCAACCTTGCTACAAAGGTGGATTACCTACATTGATGGAAAATCCCGTTCTGTCTAGGTCGGAAGCATCTGCACTATGGTGCTGTGGCAGCATAGCCGCAGTGCTGTAGCCCCTGGATTGTAGATGTGGTCAGAATGTTCAAAGTAAGACTTTGAATCACACTCGGCAAACGACAGACAGCCTGTAGAGCAAGACATCATTGTTTCTGCAGGCCCTTGAGAAGTTGTACTATTGGATGCTGCAGTTTATGTCTGGTTTTCAACAGTATCCTCTAACAAACCACATTCCCTAGAAGTCATGAATGTCATGAAAATGGCAATAACTGAAGCTTTCTAAAAAAAAAATTCAATATGTTAGCACATAAGTCACCTCTTCACTGCTAGCATGGTGAGATCATGATTTTATTACCATTTCTCCTCTGAGACATTTGTTCAAATAGCTGCCTAAATACACTCCCCTCTCAATACACTGAAAAATAATAATGAACAGTCCCAGGTTGCAAAGGATACATCGCACAAAATGCAAAGCATTCTGCCCCACACTACCACCTAATGCATTTTTCTCTGGTTCACTATATTCCCTACCTTTAATTTGTTTCAGAAGTGAGCAATACCAGCTACTAGTTATCACTAGTTGAAAAACAAAAGAGTGAGTATTTCAGATGGAGGATATAAACTGTTTGATATTTCAGGGAGTGAACAAACCCCACGAGCTGTTAAAAATTTGGACTGTGTAGGACAACTTGTGGGACTAATTAATACAAACTATGAATCTAAGTGAGTTCAAATACAGCATTATATCTATATAAGATTCAGAGTCTTTTAGCTAGGTGCCCTCTGTAAAGATAACCATAAGAACTTTAACACTTTAAATATACAATATAAGGCCACACATCTTAAGGATTTAATGAATGTGTGCACTACAGCACTTTTGAGGTTCTACAGTTTCCTTTTGTCATTTTTAAAAGCACGGAAAAACGATGAGCAACAATATTTGTTGGAACTTGGAAGGCTGTGCATGGCAGTAAAACTACATTAAGTGTATAGCTGGGAAAACTTTTCATAAACAAATTATTATTATTTTTTTTTTACAAATTATGAGCAAAAATACTTAGATATTTGTGTGTTTGTTATTCAGAATCATTCCATGTACACTTTGTGTGGAGCTGTTTCAGATTAGAGGTTGTTCTCAAACTATTCACTTTAGTTATATCTTGGAGTATTGAGTATTTGTGGTGTGTGACTGGTCCTCTTTATTACATGGGACTGTTTCGGCTTCTTCTTTGGATGACAAACTTTCTTCTACAAAGGGGAGAAAGATCAGAGGCTTCAAAATGGCTGCAAGAACAACCCTAGCATGAACACACATTCCCCTCAAGTTGTTGTGAGACATTTTGGCTTTCTGAGAACGAGCTTATACTTAAACAAACATTTGTGGAAAATACATGGCAGGTCACAAATACTGTCAAACAAATTCATACTTGTTATTAATTCCCAGATAAAACCTACGTTAAGGAAGAGTTAAGGCTGAGAGGGCATATCAGTGATTTAGGGTAAAACATATTGTAATTATCCCCAAACCAACCATTATAAAACTCAGGAAATTCAAAGTTAACACTAAAACCTAAAATAAATCCAAATATGTTAAGGAATGGAATGCACTGGTGGGCACCAAATAACCTAACCTCTGCCCTGCAGTGACACCATGCAATAGCCATGTTCTTGTCATGATGGCATTTTAATGCTTATGGACCCAGGTTAGATTGAACAGGTTTTAAAGACACGTTAGATTTTGTTCTCGCCTGCCTCCCACCCTTACTCTGTGTCCCTTGCACCTCCTTACATTCCTCTGTGTATACACCAGTTTCTCCCTCCATCATATTCCACTTGCACGCACTCACATATCTTTGCTTCCTGTTGAGTAGATCTTGTGCGGTGAGTAGTTAATAAAAATATTTTTAGGATGAATGGTCATTTTTCACCGTCGTTTTTGAAAAGTGATAGTTTATCTGTCAGCAGTGGCTAGTGCATAAAGTCACTGCCTTCCAAGCAACTCATGAAGAATTGCTGTCATTCAAAGTAACTGCTGTCTCCCAAGGTTCTCAAGAGGACTTGGCCACTGCCTCCCAGTGACAGTGAAGCCAAGCTGCCCTCACTTGTTGAGCTCACATGCTGTCAGGAGGTAGAGCTCACCAGTCAGTCCCATTGAGAATAATGGGAGATAGGTACCTTTCTTAAAAGGCCCACCTGAGACTCCTGGCCTATTGAGAGCAATGGGATGGAAGCTCTTTCTGAAAATGGCAGCTCTTCATGGCATCCTCTGTAGTTGAAGATTATGCGTCAACCTTTGTGGAAGGATTCTGCATGACCAACTCTACAAAATGTGATTTCAAGCCCTGCTGAAGCCACTCTCCCAATCATGGAAATTACCCTCTGACTGGCCACCTTCCTCCCTTCCCCACCTCCTGGGGAAGAGCAGCCAATCAGAGCTGCTGCAGAGGCAGACAGAGCTCTGCCCCCTCCCATCAGGAGCCAGAGGAGTTTTGGGATAGAGGAGGGAGCAGCCAATACCATTTTCATGAGCGGGCAAGGCAAAGGAGGGAGAAGAAAGGGCTCCACATGTCAGAATGGTTCTTTTCCCCTCCTCACCCATCCCCTACTGTGAAAAATGGGTCTCTCTGTTCCTCCCCTCTTCATTACTGCAATTCCAGGCCTGCAAAGGGGGCAGGGGGCGGGAGGGAGAAGAATCCCTGGAGCACAGGTGTGTTGGGGGCAAGGGGCAGACCTGGGGCTGATGTGAGAACTGGTGGGGGGGAGTTGCTGGAGGGTGCATAATTAATTGCTGGGGGAAGACAGATGTGAGCAGAATGAATGAATTAGTATTTTGGGGTTTGGTGGGAAGCCAGAAGCTTTGCACCAAAAGGCAACATTATATACAAATCTTTATAATTGGATTTCAGTTGGATCTTCCAGGAAGAGCTCCTGCAGTGGGGATGGGCAGGGGAATTCAAATATTAAAAGAGACAAAAAATACTGTTTTCCTGTGTGTGTGTGTGTGTGTGTGTGTATGAGGGTAGGGGAGGCTGACTTATGAATTTGGAAGTTTTGGGGAGTTGGCAATACTAAGAACATGAGAAAATTAACGTTAAACCTAAAAAGACCCTTCAAATGTAGCCTATGAATAATATTTCAGTTGGTTTAAACTATATGGGAAGTCTGCAGCATTCGTATTATTCTGTTAAGATAACTCAGGACAACAAAAATGGTTGGTGACCAAGTGCTGAATTTCTTAAAGGACCCATTTTAAAATTAATTTTAACTCCTAAACTAATTAACAGATTTACTTGTAAATTATCTGAAAATTTGTTCTAAACGGAAAGCGCTGTAATGTTGGGAGGATATGCTGTATTTTTCATCCATAGAACAAAGATGTTGAATCCCTGCTTGAAGTGAAAAAATTCAACCTCTACTGTGCAGGTGCAGCTGTCACATTTATAAGGTTTATATTTAAATAAATGTTTGCAAATACTTTTTGCAATATTTGCCCAGCTATGTGTCAATGTGAAGTGATGTCAATTTTGTACCATAATCTCATTTGTTGTTGCTGTCTGAAAGTACAGAAAAAAAATCACTAAATTATATACACTAGATACACTAAATAATATACACTAGATACAGGTGCTTCACATAATCCAGCTGTTGATGATATGTGCAAATAAAAGGTATATGCCCTCTAAATGTATATTTTGATTTATCTGTGTATACTTTTGCATTTATCTAACCATTTGCCAGGACCTGTCTGTTTCAATATGAAACTTGCTTCATGACAATGTTACACACAACTACACAAAGCTTGTTGTGACCCTTCTCCTCAGTATGTACTGTTCCATTGGACTACATACTAGATCAAATTACTATAAATAGACATGACATTATAGGAAACATAGTAGAATTCATCCATGCTTCCTAACATTCTTAATTCCTTACTGAATGGGGGAGGCAACCTCCTGACAGATGATGTGGAAAAAGCTGAAGTACTCAATGCTTTTTTTGCCTCGGTCTTCACAGACAAGGTCAGGTCACAGACTGCTGCACTGGGCAGCACAGTATGGGGAGGAGGTGAGCAGCCCTCACTGGTGAAAGAACAGGTTAAGGACTATTTAGAAAAGCTGGACATGCACAAATCCATGGGTCTGGATCTAATGCATCCGAGGATGCTGAGGGAGTTGGCTGATGCGATTGCAGAGCCACTGGCCATTATCTTTGAAAACTTGTGGCGATTGGGGGAGGTCCCGGATGATTGGAAAAAGGCAAATATACTGCCCATTTTAAAAAAGGGAATAAGGAGAATCTGGGGAACTACAGCCTCACCTCAGTCCCTGGAAAAATCATGGAGCAGGTCCTCAAGGAATCCATTTTGAAGCACTGGGAGGAGAGGAAGGTGATCAGGAACAGTCATCATGAATTCATCAAGGGCAAGGGCAAGTACCTAGGGAGCTGGTAGAATCTCCTTCCTTAGAAGTTTTTAAGGTCAGGCTTGACAAAGCCCTGGCTGGGATGATTTAATTGGGGATTGGTCCTGCTTTGAGCACGGGGTTGGACTAGATGACCTCCTGAGGTCCCTTCCAACCCTGATATTCTATGATTCTATGATGATTCTAAGTCATGCCTGACCAACCTGATTGCCTTCTATGATGAGATAACTGGCTCTGCGGATATGGGGAAAGCAGTGGACGTGATATACCTTGACTTTAGCAAAGCTTTTGCTACAGTCTCCCACAGTATTCTTGCCAGCAAGTTAAAAAATTATGGATTGTATGAAAGGACTATAAGGTGGATAGAAAGCTGGCTAGATCGTCGGGCTCAATAGGGAGTGATCAACGGCTTGATATCTAGTTGGCAGCCCGGTATCAAGCGGCTATAACAGGTGTTAATTAATCTCTTAGTCCATTGTCTTCTTTTTCTCTAATTTCTTTTACGGTAACATTGCTGTATGATGTGAGATATTTGTATGAAAGACAATTAAGTTCTACAGTGTAAGTTACAATGAACAACACAATGAAAGATAACTAATTTTTCCATTATTCCTTATATGCCATATATCCCTTTATCCCTGGCCAGAGGAGATACAGCTAGACACCGTTGAGCTGAGGAAGCTCAGTTGAAGAAAGAAGTTCCAGAAGAGAGGAGGTAGGGAGTTCTTTCCTGCTCTCTCTGGAAAGGGTCTGGGGTAGGAAGATTGAGGAAGGCACGTGGAGAGAATTGATCCCTGTGATGGGCCCTGGAAAGGGAGAAAATCCAGGCAGAGATTGCAATGGAAGCAGGACTCTTCTACAGAGAGAAACCCACAGGGAACAAAGTAGGCTCCTGTAGGGAAGCCCTGAGTTACAGCCTACAACAGGTGGAAGAGACCCACAGGGAGAAGTGTAAGTGCCTGTGGATTTGTAAGTGGAAGTAGAAGACTTCAGTAGCCCAAAAGAGCAGAAGAATTATTCAGATTTGTTTGGACTTTCTTTTGGACTTATTTGTGATACTCCGGAAGAGGTGTGAACTTCATGTGACTTGGCTGGAGCGCTGAGTCACAGAAGACCAGGTGAGAGGCAGATGGCCCGCAGGAGGTGCTGTAGCTGAGGATACCAGTGATGTTACACGTGGGTGGAAGGGTGCTCTAAGGATGAGTGTTTCCCACCTCACTGCCCCAAAGAGGTTTTGGTCTAAATAGCCCGGAGCAGCTCGCACTGGTAACAGTGATCTTGAGACAATGCTCTTATAGTAATTTGAATAGTGGCATATACTTTAGGCCCTCTGTTATTTCCATGCAGAAACAACCTGCAGGTTTCAGTATAATGTAAAAACCCAGTGCCTGCTGCTCCAGCTTCAATTTTAAGCTGGAGTGTCCATGTCTGAATATCACCAAGAAAAGATATTAGTGGGAGATTTTCAAAAGGCACAAATGGCAGTTACTGATCTTCAGTGGGTGTTGGGTACAACTGCCATTTGTGCCTTTGGAAATCTCCTCTTTAGTGTACAGAGAGTTTTAAAAAATAACCATCCCTTATAACACCACTGTAAATGAGAATTATGAACAAAGCACCTGTTTTCAGACAGGTTGACTTGACTTTCATGCAGGACAAATATAAAGACAGAAACCATTAAAAGGACACAGTCAACCAATTTAGGTCATAGAACTGACAAGCAGCATCTTTGGAGAAAGCCATTTATATATTTCAAAAACAAAAAAGCCACAAAAAAAACCCAATGTTTTTTGGGGTGAGAGTGTGTGTGTGTGAAAGAGCTATTCAAGTATGGATTTTATGCTGGTTTGTCATGAAAGCCCCTTTCCAGCATGGAATCCTCCTTTGGAGCAAGTCCGTACTTGGTTTTAAAACAAAACTCAAATGAAAATGTAGTTCTATAATCATGTTTTGTTATTTTAGCCCCTGCCTCCTGTCAGGAGTGGCGAGAAGCTTCCTAAAAGTGGGAGGGTCATGGGAGCCTGAACCATGGCCCCATCCCGTGTTGCCCCTTCCCTGCTGAGTCCCCCCTCACTCTCTCCACCTCCTTCCCCCTGTCACTCGCCCTTATGGCTGGTAAAAAGTGGTGGGGGTCATGACTCCCTACCCCCCTTGTTCCAGTGCCCCTGCCCTCTTAATAGGAGGCAGGGGTAGGACTGTGATGAGTGAGGGGTGAAGCATTCAGTACTGCCGCACAGATGATCTTGTGACACTGTAGTAGTAAGTAAAAATATCCTCCACTGCTAAGGACCTAGTTAGGGAGGGCACTAAGGGAAGAAAGGTACAAACACAATACTGGGGTGGGGGAGGGGCAGGGAAGTGAACCCTTTAGCTGCTGGGAGCCTGGCAGGGAAGGAAAGGGGCTAGGGATGCTGACAGGCTACGGACCAGCTGCTTTTCCAGCTGCAATGAGGGCCAAGGGAAGAGTCTTTGATCTACTGAACAGGCCTGGGCTTGCAGCCAGGAGCTATATCCTTTCTCCACCCATGGCAGCGCACTTCCTCACCAGTTCCTCTCCTACCGCCTGGTCAAAAAACAAGTGACGTACCTTGGACTGGGACTTCACTGAAATTTTTCTTCTGTTTCTGCCATCGCAGCAGAAAACATGTGCTATAAACCCCCCGAAGTACCTGAAATTATTTTCTCATTCATAGGAAAAAGTATCATAAAGTGCTCTGGATTTCATTTTGGGGAGTCTCATTAACAAAAAACCCACAACCCTCAGACATACCAGTGAATCAAACCAAATCCACAACTGCAGCACTGTTGCTGGATAAGTACCTTGGCATGGTAAAGGGAAGCTGCTTTTTCAGGTAAATCTTAACTGTTGTTATGGGAGTTTTGAACAGGCTGTTACTTCCAGGCCTATACATAAAACCATGTAATCAAGCAATTACTTTAACCTTATACATTATGGGCTGTTTCAAGAGAACTCTCAGCAATTTTAGATACATAAAGTGAGACTATGGGCCCAATTCTGTACTGCATTTCCTTAGCAGCATTGCACAGGTGCACAGCCCAAGAATGGGGAGGGCAAGTGCACCACCCTTTGTGCCTCCCAAATTTTGGACCCGTCTGGTGGGCCAGTGTGGCTGCAGCATAAATCAACCCCACGAGTTGCTCTAATTTATGGTGTCCCCCGTGGCTCCCTATGAGGCTGTCTTTCAGTCCAAAATAGCTGGAGAAGAGAATCCCCTGTCACCCATCAATATACTTCTACGCTGGGGACTATGTATGTGGGGGTAACGGAGCTTATGCTACACCTGCACTGTGGGTATTCCTGGTAGGGAGGATCTGCCTGGGTTTACTAGAGCAACCAATGGGAGCTGGCCCTATATCACAGCCCAGAAGCAGGGTCTATTTTGTGAGACTGAGAGGTTTAAATGTTGGAAAGGTGTTAGATTCATTCTTCCTAGGAAGTGTTGGGGTTGTTATTTCACATGGTTACATGGACGTTGATGGTTACCATGTATGCTGAGACTGCTGAAGAATAGGATATAATTTATACATTGGCTCCAGAAGTTTGGATGTTTTTCTTAAGTCGATCCAGATCTTCTCTTCAGGCACAGTATCTTCCCACTCCCTCACTCGAAGAGATCTTGGCCTCTCCCTGTGAAAGTTACTCTGAGAGTAGCGGCAGGTTCTCTCAAGAGGTGCCTGGGAAAATGTTCCTCATGTCCAACATCTTTTCCTTATTCAGAGGGGTAACCCTGCACAGGGGGACTCAATTATCATTCCACTGGGCATGCTACTTTCACAGCTTTAAGGCCCAATCTAAAACCCATTGAAGTCAATAGGAGTCTTTCACTGGGACAGTTTCTCAGCTGGCATAAATCATCAAAGGAAGTCAATGGAGCTAAACCAGTGTATACCATCTGAGGATGTGCCACATTGACTTCAATGGAATTTGGGGACATTCTTCCAGGTAATGCCCTGTGTTGCTGCCTTTCATTTGGGCAGATTCTCTAGAGGGTTTGCTTTTTTGTTTTTTGATTTACTTTTACAATAATATCTGGCATTAAAATGTATGACATTTTAGAGAAGAGCCTTCAAAAATACAGTTATTAATTGATGGAACTGAACATCTAATAAATACTCATAAACACACTCAGTGGCCAGTAAAAATCTGTAGAAAAATCAGACAAAAACAGTGGAATTTCTCCCCCATACTACAGCATAATTTGTGTTACTAGCCCTGTGCTTTAAAAGCTTCTGTTTTCAATAAGACAACGAGTACCAGTTCTTGCTGACAGCATAAGTACTAACAAGGAGCCCAAGCCACAAAACAGGAGCATCAATAGTTTTGAAATCACAAGGCCAAATTCTACCTTCTGATACATGCACCCAACTCCCATTGATACAATTGAATCTGTGTACATGCACCTGAAGGCAGTATCTGGCCCAAAGTGTTTACTGAACAATTTTAAACATGAAATGCTCTGAATTTTTTAACACTTGTGACACTTCCCGGTGTGGACCTACTTGCAAGAAAAACCTATATATTTAGAGAAGCTCATATTTGGAGTCCATCCATGCTGACAATGACCATTTTGGTCAAATCTAATGAGTTTCTTTGCTCATTACCATGATATTTGAGCACCTAAGTAATTAAACATGTATTTTACAGGCTGTATACCTATATATGTGTATATAAACATAGTGAATCTTCTTCCTCACCGTCAATGAACAATTCATTTACTATTATTTTGGTACTGTTCAAGCTTAACTGTGACCCTTCATTTAAAATACATGAATCACAAGCCCCCACCTAAGACAAAGGGTATGTGAGCCAGCCCAGAAATTAGCATAATGTGGATGGAGGGTTCCACTGGGTATTGTCTAACTAGAGTGATGTGTGTGGTATGGGGCAGGGGTAGGATCAAGGTCCAGACTCCAGAGAAACATTTTTCACACCTCAATAACAATAATGATCATAATAAATTAAAAAAAAAAGATTTTGCAATCCATTTAGAAGTGTTTGGCAGTCCATATTTGGCCCACGGTCCATCAGGTGACTACTCATGGTATGGGATGTGTGTGTGAGAGAGACAAGGTGAAGGAGAGATGAGAAAGAGAGACACAATGAACAAGCAGCTGGCAACTCACTGCTGGAAAAAGCCTAGAAAGCGAGCTTTTGGGGTGCTGGCTGAAAAGAGTGCTTTGAGGGCTATAAGCAGGGACACTGTCCCCTGTTAAATTTCTTCTGTGTTTAAGGAAACAGGACTTTGTACATTCCTTGAAAATAAACAGAACTGCATTCAAAACAAAACAAAATCCAGACTCCATCATCAATTTCTCCTTCCAACTGGAACACCCTCAAGACCCTGAACTTTGACTAGCCACTTGGGTCAAAAGGGATAACAGTATGATCAGACCAAAATGCCATCTATGTTCTCCCCTCATTGCTCTTTTGTTCCTGGATTATTCACATTACTGCTAACATCACTGACTGATGTAAAGACAGAAACATAAACAAAAGGGAGACATTTGCAGGACCAGAAATACGACAAAATAAAGTGTTTGCCAAATGGAAAAGGATAAAATGGATAGTGAAAGATAGTTTCCAGCTTCTAACTGTTCATATTACAAGACACAGAAAGATTGTTAAAAAGAAACAGATCTGAAAAAGTAGCTGCCACTTTTATTTTATAAGATGTAAAAGAGATAAGGTTTTGTGTTGCACAAATGCTTGAAACTTCAGTTTTAATTTGCCATCTGTAATAAACATGAGAGCTGTAAAACTGTCAGCAGGGTTTATATGAACTTAACACGAATATAGAGATATCTCTGCAGAGTAACAGGGAAAATACAACAGTCAAACCCTTTTCACTCGAAGACTTAGCTTAATAATCCTTCTTTTCTGGGTACAATGCTCGTGTATGTAGGTTAGTAACTCAGAAATCCCAGAACCTTGTTGGCATATCAGCTGGACGAAATATCAAAGAAGAAGTGACAGTTTTTAAAAATCATTTGTAATAAAAATGAACACACAACGTTCACAGGGGCTTTACAGAGTGCATGGTGTATGGGAGACTCAGGCCCTGATTTGATAAAGCACTTAAGCATGTGTTAAGTCCATGCCAATTCAGCATAGTACTTAAGCATGTGGTTAAGTGCTGTCCTGAACAGGGATGCTTTCCTGACACTAACAGAAGGTCCCCTACTTAGGGAAGATCATAAATGGTATAACTTGGCCTTAGTAAGCACAATACGTTCCCAGAATGTAGAGGTGAGGCTCGCTCAGATGGGAATCCTGAACCAGAGATGGATGTCTGTTTTAGCAATGTGGCTGTAATGAAAACCACCAGCCTGTCTTCTGAGTCCCTACTTCCAACTAGTGGTAGTTCTGTAGGTCCAGGCTGTGGCTGGCATCAGACAAAAGAAGGTAAATGTATATAATCAGAAACAAAAAACACTCTCAAAAACATTGCTATTAGCATATTTTTCACTTATTTTTGAACATATAATTTATGCTGGCCACTCAGAAACGTGGTCTGCTGTAATGAGTGAGAGATATGCTCATGTTTGTATAGGACACCTACCTCATCTCCCACACCTGCACATTTTAAAAGGCTACATTTTGTAGCCTTCACACAAACATCTGCAACCATTTTAAGAAATGAAACAGTCTCACTATCTTCCCTAGGCTTTTAAAAGGAAGGTACAGTTGATGTCATTCTGGTATTTTGGATTTTCAAAAGAAACCAATAGGTTTGTAGGCAAACCACATCACAGGACATGCCATGGTTATTAGCTCAAATTGCTTGATCAGTTCATCTGCTGCTGCTGTGTTTCATCATGTCTCTCTGAGGTCAGGCAGAGAACTGCTAGCCCCAAAATATACATCTGTGTACACAAAAAGCTTCAGGCTTGGCGTATTTTCACCTCTAAAATAATCCTCTGCTTACAACATATCAAAATGGTTTAGTACAGGCTTGGTCTAGGGTAGGCTTTAACATGAATCATGGACTAATTTAAGAGTGGGTGTTTTGTGCTGTTGTTTTTAAGGGTACAAGAAACAAAGATGAGGTGAAATGCACATTCTTACTGCATTGTCCTGTTGCTTTAATGCAAAAGAGTTACTCAGCCTTATTAATTTATAGACTGTTTGCACTTTGTTCTTTAAACTGGTCAACATCAGAGACAGAAAGAGAAATAAACCCCTATGATCAGGTCCCTGGTGTGAGAAGGTAAATTAGATTCACATAGATTTGTTGGTTAGACCTCAGTTTCTTTAAATGTTGCAAAGTATATTGGACACATTTTGGGGCCCTGCAATGACTCAATGCTGATTCAGGTCTCAAAGTGTGACAGATTAGGTTGGACATGGCAGAGAAAGCGTAAAACTCTCTGGGGATGTTCTCAGCTACCCTGAAAATGCTCTCAGTTAGCAGCCTCTGAAAGAATCTGCCTGCCTCAAGCAGAAAAGAGACAGCAAATCCAGAGTCGATTCCAATGTAGCTTTGTCAAGGGAAAGGTGCTGTATAAATGAAACAAATAAGATCTGATGATGGGGATAATGATAATTTATCTGCCAATCACTGATAAAAGATACTGGTTGACTAAACCTAACTGGCCAGGCACAGTAGTAATATAGGTAAACTAAATGTTGGTAAATCCGTGCTTTCAAAAACTTTGGGGCACATGCCCTAATTTACCATCAATCTGGGAGATATGAAGGCTTTTTGAGTTTTGGAAAATCAGGCAGCAAGATTCTTCCACCCTTACTTCAACAGGACTATTTGTACAGTAAGGTACTATTCCAGTGTGTCTGAATCTGAGGCTGTGTCTACACTTGGAGCTAGGGATTTGATTCTCAGCTTGCATAGACGTACTCACCCTAACTCTCATTGAGCTAGTGCGCTAAAAACAGTAGTGTGTCCATGTAAGCTCGGGCAGTGGTAGCGGTTGCACGGGTTAGCCACGTATCCACGGGGGCCAGGAGGGTTTGCACTTGGGCTAGCTAGCCTGTGCTGCTGCTTGCCTCTGCACCTGCAAATGCAGCTACATTACTGTTTTTAGCACGCTAATTCTCATCAAATTAGCGTGAGTGTGGCTATGTGAGAATCGTACCCCCAGCTCCAAATATAGATGTAGCCTGACTCAGAGCTTGTAAAACTGGGGTTCTAACCAACTGTTCAACAGGCTGGTATCGCAGACAGGAGAGGCATAAATAGGACATTTATAAGAACTAAATTTTGAAAAGTGAACGCACACACAAATTAAATGCCCTAACTACCTGGTGCAAAGACTTTAGACTTTAACAAGAAAGGAGTCACATAGCACACTCATCCAAACTCTGACTTGTGTGCCCAGGTTGGGAGTTCACGTTTGAAGATCTGGTTTTATTTTGTTGCTAGGATTATTGCCCCCAGACCTGGGCTTCTTGTCTAACTCCTGGTCTTTCTACAGTCCGAACTATGTTGAGGGTTTGTGGAAGCGACTGGGTGACATCTCATGATATGAGATTTGCCTTAATGAAAGCGGCCCTCTTACTTCTGTCAGGTGATTTTCAACATAGGCACATATACACAGATTTTAAAAATATATTAGATACTGTATCATTTTACAAACTATACGCTCCAAAAGGTGAGCTAATCTTTTTTTTCTTTTCTTTTTTCTCCTCAGACATGAGGTTTCTTTTCACAGTGGAAGCCTCTGAAGGAATTGTAGAGAGGGAGGGCTCTTTAAATTTAGAAGGTCCTCATTTTACAGACTGCCCACACATGCTGCATGGCAAAAGATCCTGAGGCTTTATTGTAATACTACAGCAGCTTAGACAATGATGACATCTCAGTCTGTTGAAAAGGAGAAGATATTTCAATCCAAATCTGAGGAGGCATTGGAATGCATAAGGCACTTCAAATGCCTGGGTGGTATGACTACAAGGGATGTGAGACATCACTTAGCGATCTGACATAGAATTTGACTTGAAGAAAAGGAGTACTTTTGGCACCTTAGAGACTCACAAATTTATTTGAGCATAAGCTTTCGTGAGCTACAGCTCACTTCATCGGATGCATGCAGTGGAAAATACATTGGGAAGATTTATATACACAGAGAACATGAAACAATGGGTGTTACCATACACACTGTAACGAGAGTGATCAAGTAAGGTGAGCTATTACCAGCAGGAGAGTGGGGGGTGGGAGCACTTTTGTAGTGATAATCAAGGTGGGCCATTTCCAGCAGTTGACAAGAACGTGTGAGGAACAGTGTGTGTGTGTGGGGGGGAATAAACATGGGGAAATAGTTTTACTTTGTGTAATGACACATCTGCTCCCAGTCTTTATTCAAGCCTAAATTAATTGTATCCAGTTTGCAAATTAATTCCAATTCAGCAGTCTCTAGTTGGAGTCTGTTTTTGAAGGTTTTTTGTTGAAGAATTGCTACTTTTAGGTCTGATGAAACATCTGATGAAGTGAGCTGTAGCTCACGAAAGCTCATGCTCAAATAAATTGGTTAGTCTCTAAGGTGCCACAAGTACTCCTTTTCTTTTTGCGAATACAGACTAACACGGCTGTTCCTCTGAAACCTACTTTTAGGTCTGTAATCGAGTGACCAAAAAGATTGAAGTGTTCTCCAACTGGTTTTTGAATGTTATAATTCTTGACATCTGATTTGTGTCCATTTATTCTTTTACCGCACAGACTATGCTGACAGCTTGTGCCACACACTCTCAAAGAAACTGCGGTACCACCCTGATCAACGTCCTCTTCAGCAAACAGGGAAAGATTAAGAATGAGCTCTCAAAACTGGATACTCTCATAAAAAAACAACCTTCCACACAAACCTCCTCGTGGCTGGACTTTACAAAAACTAGACAAGCCATTTACAACACACACTTTGCTTCTCTACAAAAGAAAAAGGACACTAAACTATCTAAACTACTACATGCCACAAGGGGCCACAACAGTGGTTCCCTTAACCCACCCAGCAATATTGTTAATCTATCCAACTATACTCTTAGTCCAGCAGAAGAATCTGTCCTATCTCGGGGCCTCTCCTTCTGCCCCTCCACCCCTATGAACATGATACAGTTCTGTGGTGACCTAGAATCCTATTTTCGATGTCTCTGACTCAAGGAATATTTCCAACACATCTCTGAACAACATACTAACCCACAGAGACCTTCCTACCAAGACTACAAAAAGAAGGATTCTGGGTGGACTCCTCCTGAAGGTCGAAACAACAGACGTGCACGGGCTGAAATTTGGAAAAGCAGCATCACTTGCCCCATAACCTCAGCCGTGCAGAACACAATGCCATCCACAGCCTCAGAAACAACTCTGACATCATAATCAAAAAGGCTGACAAAGGAGATGCTGTCGTCAGCATGAATAGGTCGGAATATGAACAAGAGGCTGCAAGGCAGCTCTCCAACACCACTTTCTATAAGCCATTACCCTCTGATCCCACTGAGGGTTACCAAAAGAAACTACAGCATTTGCTCAAGAAAGTCCCTGAAAAAGCACAAGAACAAATCCTCACAGACACACCCCTGGAACCCCGACCAGGGGTATTCTATCTGCTACCAAGATCCATAAACCTGGAAATCCTGGACGCCCCATCATTTCAGGCATTGGCACCCTGACAGCAGGATTGTCTGGCTATGTAAACTCCCTCCTGAGGCCCTATGCTACCAGCACTCCCAGCTATCTTTGAGACACCACTGACTTCCTGAGAAAACTACAATCCATCGGTGATCTTCCTGAAAACACCATCCTGGCCACTATGGATGTAGAAGCCCTCTACACCAACATTCCGCATAAAGATGGACTACAAGCCGTCAGGAACAGTATACCCGATAATGTCACAGCAAACCTGGTGGCTGAACTTTGTGACTTTGTCCTCACCCATAACTATTTTACATTTGGGGACAATGTATACCTTCAAATCAGTGGCACTGCTATGGGTACCCTCATGGCCCCACAGTGTGCCAACATTTTTATGGCTGATTTAGAACAACACTTCCTCAGCTCTCGTCCCCTAACGCCCCTACTCTACTTGCGCTATATTGATGACATCTTCATCATCTGGACCCATGGAAAAGAAGCCCTTAAGGAATTCAACCATGATTTCAACAATTTCCATCCCACCATCAACCTCAGCCTGGACCAGTCCACACAAGAGATCCACTTCCTGGACACTACAGTGCTAATAAGCGATGGTCACATAAACACCACCCTATACTGGAAACCTACTGACCACTATGCCTACCTACATGCCTCCAGCTTTCATTCAGACCACACCACCCGATCCAATGTCTATAGCCAAGCTCTACGATACAACCACATTTGCTCCAACCCGTCAGACAAACACCTACAAGATCTCTATCAAGCATTCTTACAACTACAATACCCACCTGCTGAAGTGAAGAAACAGATTGACAGAGCCAGAAGAGTACCCAGAAGTTACCTACTACAGGACAGGCCCAACAAAGAAAATAACAGAACACTACTAGCCATCACCTTCAGCCCCCAACTCAAACCTCTCCAACGCTTCATCAAGGATCTACAACCTATCCTGAAGGACGATTCATCACTCTCACAGATCTTGGGAGACAGGCCAGTCCTTGCTTACAGACAGCCCCCCAAACCTGAAGCAAATACTCACCAGCAACCACACACCACACAACAAAACCACTAACCCAGGAACCTATCCTTGCAACAAATCGTTGCCAACTGTGTCCACATATCTATTCAGGGGACACCATCATAGAGCCTAATCACATCAGCCACACTATCAGAGGCTCGTTCACCTGCACATCTACCAATGTGATATATGCCATCATGTGCTAGCAATGCCCCTCTGCCATGTACATTGGTCAAACTGGACAGTCTCTATGTAAAAGAATAAATGGACACAAATCAGATGTCAAGGATTATAACATTCAAAAACCAGTCGGAGAACACTTCAATCTCTTTGGTCACTCGATTACAGACCTAAAAGTGGCAATTCTTCAACAAAAAAACTTCAAAAACAGACTCCAACGAGAGACTGCTGAATTGGAATTAATTTGCAAACTGGATACAATTAACTTAGGCTTGAATAAAGACTGGGAGCGGATGTGTCATTACACAAAGTAAAGCTATTCCCCATGTTTATCCACCCCCCATACTGTTCCTCACACGTTCTTGTTAACTGCTGGAAATAGCCCACCTTGATTATCACTGCAAAAGGATCCCCCCGCCCCCCGCCACTCCTGCTGGTAATAGCTCACCTTACCTGATCACTCTTGTTACAGTGTGTATGGTAACACCCATTGTTTCATGTTCTCTGTGTATATAAATCTCCCCACTGTATTTTCCACTGTATGCATCTGATGAAGTGAGCTGTAGCTCATGAAAGCTTATGCTC
This sequence comes from Lepidochelys kempii, assembly GCF_965140285.1. NCBI lineage: Eukaryota > Metazoa > Chordata > Testudines > Cheloniidae > Lepidochelys > Lepidochelys kempii. Next base: position 85,636,613 of record NC_136381.1, read on the forward strand.
AAATAAATTTTGTGAGTCTCCATGGTGCCACAAGTCCTCCTTTTCTTTTTGCGGATACAAACTAATACGGCTGCTACTCTGAAACCCGTCAGAATTTGACTTGTGACTGCTGCTTTGGTGACATTCAGCCACTTCTGGAGGAGGAATTACCATGAAGTGTGAAATAAATTTGCTGTAGTCTCATGTCTTCAGCATCTTGGTATGTGCATGCAAGCCATGGACTCTAAGGAAAGTGGACATTCAAGGCTTTCTGCCTTCAAATTGAAACGCTACAGGTGATTGCTGTGCATTAGCTGTACCTCACATGTGACTAACAAGGAGGTACTTGCCCAAATTTACAGCATAACTGGAGTGAAACTGGATATCATCAACATGATCTGACAAAGAAAACTTGAGTTTGTGGAAAAGGCGGGTTGGATGAGCATCAGAAGATTGCCAAAGCAAGTTTTGCAGGGGCTGGTGCCAAGTGCCAAGGGCGCCTGCTGCGAGCGTGGATCAATGATGTGGCTGACTGAATGAGATTTGGTATGGCTTCTCAAGGCTGTGTGAAGACCATGAAACAGGGAGGAAGACTGTTGGCCAATGACCCCAGGTGTTGTGTTTAGTGTTTATTGTGATGTGAGTGTACGGTGCTTTGCACGATGAGAGAATGTACAACAGCGACTTCAAAGCATAACACATTCCTAAGTGGCAGTATCCTATTTTTGAAACTGTTGGTAATTATATGGGTTTGTACAAATATTATTCCAACAATTAAAAGTGCCGGCACTGAAAAATGGTCAGTGCCAGCATAGCTTATATCCACTGACATCCTGTTTGACAGATTAATTCAACATTTCTAAACATGTGATCGACAGCAAGCCTACTCTGCCTCATATGCATGCATTTCACATCCTGCCACGTCATATTCTTCCAGGACACCAGCAGCATTCAGTATAAAACTTGATTTACACGGTTTCCTTCCACCATCAGTATTGTCAAACAACATGGTAGCACTCCCACCTGCCGGATACATAACCTTATTTGTATACTTTTAAAATACTTTTAGGGTCTATGCTCCCACTGGTTATGTAAGCAATTCACATAGGTAACTCTTAACCTACAAGGTAGTGATGAAAACGATCCCTATTAAAGCTTATGAAAATTACAAGTAGGTCCCCTGCATAGTGATGGAAGACTAGGGCCAATCTTCTGATTCTGATCTCAATTATATCTATGTAAATCAGGAATAACTCAATTGGCTTTTAATAAATGGATTTAGGGCCAGATTTACAAAGGTACTTGAGCACCTAAAGATGCAGACAGGTGCCTAGTGGGGTTTTCAAAAACACCTAAGCAGGGAGTTAAGCACTTAACCAGCTCAGACGTTTTTATATATTCCATTCGGCACCTGTCTGCATCTTTAGTATCTTGTAAATCTGGCCCCTACTTTGTATTTAAATTGGTGTAACTGAGATGAGAATCTGGTCCTAGATCTCTCTGATTTTTTATGTATTGAAAGAAAGATTTATGGTATGGATATTTTGTGCATGGATCTGATTGTCTGAGGTCAACAATTAAATTGACATCTGATGATGTTCCCATAGATTATAAAAAAGTTTTTTTTTCTGAAGATCAACTAGAAAAATGTTACCTTCTTCCTCACTAGATTTGCTTCCTGAGTGTATTAAAAGTTCTTCTCTGCTCCATTAGTCACAAAACTATGATTTGACTACTTTTTATTGCTAATTAGCCCCATAGAGCTAACACAGTTGAAAGAGTGCGAGCGCTAGGTTCCATTGTATACCACACAATGCCAACGGAATTGTTAACCAAATGCAGAATATTTTTTTGAAGTGGTGACATGTCAGCCAGAAAGAAAACAGCTTGACTTTCAGACCCCAGGTTGGTTCTTAGGAACATTATCTTGCTACTTGTAAAGGAGTAAATTTGTTTTGAAAGCCATTGAGAGACCCTAAACATGAAACCCCATAATGCCACTTTTACAAAATCCCCATTTCAGACTATGGCTGCACTTTGAGGTCCTCCCTTTTGAAAAGGCAGATTGTTTCTGTAATGAGCTGCTTTATGTTTTTACTTTGTACAGGTGAAACTCAATTCTATGGCTATGGAATGCTAAGTACCTTGTAAATAATAGAACCTAACAGCCAGAGTAAAAAAGCAGCAATTTCAAGTGGGTGAGGTCAGAGAGAGACTACATTTATATTATTATTGTCTTGGAAGTTCAAATGGAATGATCAGAAGCCCTCCTTCAGAACTGGTGTTGTGCAAATGGCTTTGGAGTTGAATCTGTTTGTACATTGAAACATCCTTCTAATAAATGCACAGATTCATCTTTGGATTTTCTTGGTGCTTTGACATCTGCTTAACCATTAGTGGAAAATCATATAGATAGCACCAATAAATATACAAAGAGCACAATGGCTCGTTTTTCCTGGATCTGGACATCTCCCTTAGCATGAAGGAGGCTGGCTTTAAGCTGGCACAGAGACAACATAGCCAGCCCCTATGTTGGTCTCAGCCTAAGGGGTGAGATTGGGAGTGGAAAGAGGCATGTCTGTAGCAAGGCTGAAGCACAATGCACTTTAGTAATCACCAGACCCAGAGAGTTAGGGAGCCTTAGCTCACAGCTCCACGCCTCTCGGGCCAAGTTCATCTTGGTGTAGGAGAGGATCTGGCTCATTTGTGGAACAGTGCCACAGAGCTAGAACTCCTTCACCAGCAAGGAAAGTGCTCCACATGTGGACAGTAAGAAGATGACCTGGGTCTATATCTGTGGCAATGTAAAGGGAGAAGATTTGTGTGGGTGAGTGGGGTGAGAAGAGAGTGTAAGGGACAATAATATGTGTCTAGAATGAAAGAATTGGGAAAATATTAAGGCCTCAGTCTACCGTGTTCACTGATTACAGCCAGGTATAAGACTTGCGCCTAAATGCCTGGGGGACTGGACAGCATCATCATGTATAGAGGGAGGATGCATTAGAATAGTTCAACAACAGTCTTATTTAAATAAACAAGCAAGAAAGGTTGTTTCTTATTTCCTATTTATCTGGCTCTGATGCTAAAGTGTCATTATTCTAATATTGCAAAAATACCTTAGAGCCATAGTACCATCATATAAAACAAGCAGTACATTACAGCCCTACTCTCCCCCTCAAACTGAAAAATTATGCAGAACGTAACCTCTGTTAATCTCCACAGAGCAATCAAAAGAATGCGAATGACAAATAGTGAAAGCAGAGCTCCTTCCTCACAGATTTTTTTCTTCAGGCAGAGACAGAGTTCAAATCAGACCCTAAGTCTTTCCTTTTATAATTCGTCAGTAGAACTACAACTCCCTCTGGTGTTTGCCTGATGTTGTTACTTCTTCATCCACAGCAACGGAAAATGCTGAGAGATAATTTATGTATTATAAAAATGAACACTACACCTGCTATTACCAGCAGGAGAGTGGGGTGGGAGGAGAGAAACCTTTTGTAGTGGTAAACACCCATTTTTTTCATGCTTTGTGTGTATAAAAAGATCTTCTACACTTTCCACAGTATGCAAAAGCTTATGCTCAAATAAATTGGTTAGTCTCTAAGGTGCCACAAGTACTCCTTTTCTTTTTACTACACCTTCTGACTGTATACTGGACCCTTCACTGAACACGGGAAAGATGACTTGTGCACATATCAGGTAGACACCCATCCCAAACACACTCAGATTCAGGTGAACACCATTCTAGACTGAAAAGTCAGTTGCCAAATTTTCATGGGAAAACTGCTCCTACCATTCTGAACAGTTCTCCTTGCCAATGAATCATTAATCCGCTGCCTGGATTTATTTAATTATACAACTGTTCAGCTAATAGTAATGTTTCTGGATGCAAACAAAAATACAACTATTTACTTTTGCTATGATGATCTCATTGTATGAATGATCCAAGTGCCAAGCATAACAGAACCCACTACGTTGTCAGAAGGCCAGCACCTTGTAGACTTTCACAATATATATATTTGCATTAGTATTGGGCACCCATCTCTGTAGTATCCAACCTCCACCCATAACAAAAATAACACCAGACACGGCCCAAACTGGGGACTATATTTTTACCTCCTTCCTAAGAGGTTGCTGGAAATTCTTCTGCACACTCCCTTCTTTCAGGGTGTGCACATACGCTCTTGTTTTCCTCCCCGTCTACCTTTTCTTAACTATTGTTGAGAGAAAGCTAGGCTACAGAAGTGAGTCTTCCCTTTTATATAAAGCTGGTGTGGTCTGTGGTCCAGAAGGGAGTTACAGAATTTTGAGCCAATGACTGAGAAAGCTCTGTCCTCAGATTCATGAATCTGACCCTTGATGTTGACAGCTTAATGCAGGGGTACTGGAACAATTTTTATAGTGGGCATGCTAGGAGCCATTAAACCAAACTGTAAACACTGTATATGATGACAAGTTTCAGAGAGGTAGCCATGTTAGTCTGTTTCAGCAAAAACAACGAGGAGTCTTGTGGCACCTTAAAGACTAACAAATTTATTAGAGCATAAGCTTTCGTGGGCTATGAAAGTGGGTCATAGCCCACGAAAGCTTATGCTTGAATAAATTTGTTAGTCTTTAAGGTGCCACAAGACTCCTCGTTGTTTTTACTGTATATAATGGAAACCACTTCAAACCGGGGGGAGGGGAAAGGGGGGTTGGCAGCACCTCCAGTTCCAGCATCTATGGCTTCATGTTCTCAAGGTGTGTAACTGTCAAGGAAGATCTTGATCCAATACCATTAAATTTAATGGCAAAGCTCTCAAAGATTTCAGTGGAGCAGGATCAGGCTCTTAAGGATGAGGATCACACTCTTGAAATTAATCTGGTGTTCTGAAGCCAGCCACTTTAAACAAGCAAGATAAAAAACTAAAGACTTTTTTTCCACTTGAATATCCCTGCTTTCATCACCATATTATGATCTTTAGCATTACATGCGCTGTTTACTAATACCTAAACACCTTTAGCTATTAAGCTAGACTTAGCTGAAAAACGGGGAAACCAGTAAATGAAAATTTCTGAAATTTCAGAGTTGTTTCAATTTCACAGGGCATGAAATGGATCAATTTTCCAGAAAATTTTTATTGAAATTTAGCAAACAATGCATTTGTTTACTAAAAACTGAATAAATAATAATTCTAAAAACAATTTCAACAAAATGCTGCGGATAATTTCCTGAAAAACAGAAAAAAAAAGTTTCATTTTCACATCAAAACCTTCGTTGACGAAAACACTTTTTTGCACAAAAGATTCCAACCAGCTCTATATAAAGCTTAGGTTATTATCAGAGATGGGATGAGCCTGAATCAGAATATTGGATGTGATCCTCCTCAAATGTTGAATAAGAATTTTGGAACCAGGACAGATTGGATCCAGACCCCTAGAACTGTGTCCCCCTTTTAACTTTATGGCTGAAGGTCATTCCAAATACAAGAAATTAACTTCCTTGAACTCTTTGAGAATTCAGATCCAGATTATTAACTGTGTTTTTAGCTCTATGGGTACATCTGCACAGCAGCTGGGAGGTTTAATTCCCAGTTTGGGAATTAGTCTGCTTGAGCTAGTGCCTAAAAATAGTGGTGTGTCTCTGGCTACGTGGGTGGCAGCTTGAGCTAGCTATGCGAGTATGCACACATAGGGTTAAGGGGGGGTTATACTCAGGCTCCTAGCCTGTGCTGTCGCCCATGGTGGCATGGTTACATTGCTGTTTTTAGGTGCCAGCTCAAACAGAGCTAGCACATGTATGTCTACCTGAGCGGAGAATTATACCTCCCAGATGCTGTGTCGGTGTACCCTAAGTGATGGAAACTTTTCAAGAGGCCTCCCAGCGGTTCTGCGTTAAATCATTCAAAAAGACAAATGAGTATTGTACTAGGTTTTTGAAAATAAGAGCTCTACATTTCCTGATGATTTCAAAACTGGTGAAGCGTGTCGTTAGTAAGAAAACAGGGTAATAGATTAATGTTGTTTAAAATGCGGCATCACTCTTTGTTTGATGCACCTCTAGTACTTAACTCTACACTCCCATTTCCAGGGGGACCCAGCATACGCACAGGGATATGTCAAATAACTGGACAACAGTTCAGGGAGTCAATGAACTACCATGCAACTTCACAACGCTCCTAGGGACATTATCACAGCTTCCTGGCCTAGAATTTGATCTACAACTTATATTTTTAAGTTGTATCTGTGGACCCAGGTAGCAAAATGAAACGTATGAGAATCCTGCTCTCTGAAATACTCATTGCCCCAGTTTGCACTGACACCCATTTATTTTGTGCTATTAAAATGGTAATTAGCAATTTTGTTGTAATCTAACTTTTCAAGTAGTTGCAAGGATCAGTCGGGAAAAGATTTACATGAAAAATTAAGAGAAATTCAGATGTTTGTGATCTAACCATGTCAAAAACCAGGAGAGGCCATTTGTTGGGCAGACCAATAATGACTGTTTCTAGAAAGAGCAGTGCAATTATTTTTTTCCATTGGATATTCTTCATCCACCAATGGAAAGGCTTTTAACATTTGACCTAAATTTCTGGATTTTGTTTTTTTAACACACCAGAGGCCAGGAATCTGTAAGAAGATTATTTTTTGTTGTTGATGCACCTCCGAATGCAAATAGCTTGCAGTTTGCTTGCTTCAAATGCTGATGTATAAAGCTAAAAACACAGAAACAAAAGTTAAAATGCTTTCTGTTCTCAAAGCTTCTACTAAATTCTAGCTGTCTGGCACAGTTCTGTGTTTTACGAATAACCCAACTGCAGAGGCTTCCACTGCCAAGAGCCTAGTACAGTGTGTACAGTATACCTCTGTATGTAAAATTACTCTACTTAAATGACCTGTAATCTGTGACTCTCTTTGTCTCTCAAATAATAATCTTTGTATATGGTCATCCTCCTAAAATCACATATGCTCTTTCAAGCTCTTTCATCATAAATTTTTCATATGCAGTTTTCTGGCTGCTAGCTACCGGCTGCTAGGGAACACACTTTTTTCCTTACTTGACCATTATAATTAGAATTTTTAAAATGAATGAAACTGTGCTGGATTTGATACTTGGCTGGAACTAGATCAATTTAGCAGTTTTCTGTTGCTAAGAATATAACATCACTTTTTGACCTGTCAAAACTGGGACATTACGTTTCTGGGAGAATTGGAGTCAGGCTCTAGGCCTGGTGGCTGGAGATGGCTATAGAGTCAAGACTGGGACAAAGGAAGCACTGAAACATGACACTTTAGAAGGTGCATGGTACGAAAAGGAGAATTAGGGAGGAAAGATTCAGAGGAAAAAAGTTCTTCAGAATAACAAAAAAACCCACCATTCCTCTCTCCTTTCTTGGACCACTGGAATAGGGGAGGGATAGAGAGTGCCCCACGTTAACTGCTGGCCACTTGCTAGCAGAAATTAAAAAGTTTGTGACTGCTCTAGGTTTCCTTATTATGATATTTCAGATTTGCAGATGTTGCAATACTTCTCATGTAAAAACTCTGAGTGCACCTCATCAAAAGTTGGCTGTTAAATGACAGTGGTCTGCTTAGGGAAGTAGAGGCTGCATCACGATCCTGTTGTCTCCTTTTTGTCCCACTGGGTCTGCATCAATGCTCTCTCTTCTCCCTCTGGCCCAGTAAACCAGACAGGGTGAAAGAATCATCTAGAAACTTTGGGTCTGCTGCTGGCTCATGCCAGCAGCTCCCAGGGTGGATAAACAAATATTGTTGTACTAAATGGCACAGCTATCTGGCAAATTGTTTGATTTGCTCATCCCTACTTATGCATCATAATGTGGGTTGTTTGATTTTGTGACAAGGAGGCTTAAAGCTGTCTTCTGAAGACACATGAAACTATAATATGTATTATAATTAGTAATTAGTAATAGGAATTAGTAATGGTAGTCGTCGTCAAGTCCATATATTTATAATTGAGAACTGGTGACATCATAGCAGAATTTTCAGAAGCCTTCTTAATCCATGGCTAACTTCACACACTCAACAGTTGACTTCTTAGTGATCTGTTGCACACCATCTATCCATCTCTCGCTGGTCGTCCCCTGCTACAATGACCTGCTACCATTTCTTCTATGATAGTTTCTCCAGGTTATTTCCATCTCTACTCCTGATGCAACCAAAGTACGTAAGTTTTCGCTTGTTGATTTCTGAGGGCAGAGTCCACTTCTCTCCAATAATATTTCTAACTTAAGCATTCTTTTCCACCCAGGATATTCGTAAAAGTCTTCAGCAGCACCACATCTCAAAGGCAGACTTGGAGGCCTTGTTTAATACTCTGCCCAATGGAAAACCATATGCTGCTGCCGGCTGCTGTTCTCACCATGATCTGTTGTTGATAGCACAGACTTGAAATAAGTCCAAGAAGATGTTTTGGAATCCCCATGTTTGCCAATCTTCTGCAGATATGGTCATATTGCATTGCATGGTATTGAATATTTTGAATAGTCAGTGGAACCCATGATCAATGGCTGATGGTACTTTCTGCATTTTTCAGTGATATGACAGATATTCACAATTTGATCTCATCCCTCTCTGAAACTAGTTTGTTGTGGTTGGAGTTTTGCCTCTATCATTCACTTCATGAGATCCTGAATTATATAGAGCGGCACTTTATTTGATTGCAGTATCATGGAAACGGTATGAAAGTTACTGTATTTTGTTATATATCCTTTCTTTGGTAAGGGCAGAAAGCCTCCCTTCATCCAGTCGTCAAGCCAATTTCTAGTCATCCATACATTGTTGCAAATTTTCCACAAGATCAATATTGTGGTCAATATTCACTTTTAGCAATTCAGCTGATATATTATCTATCTCTGGTGCTTTCTCAGGCATTTCTCTTCATTTTCATAACAGTATGCACCACTTCTCTCACAGGATTGATGGCTCTGTACTCTCTTTTCTGTCATGCTGTATTGATATGGCTCTAAAGAGGCATACAGATTGGCAGAGTAATCTCTCCACCTGCGTTTGATATCATGATCTTTTATAATGCTCGGTCATGGGAAAGCTCTGTGGTAAGAAGTCTGACAACTGTGAATATACTTGTGTGTTATTACTTTCTTTATAATTCTCAAGTTCCTCGCATTTTGCCTGGTGTGTTCACTCTTGTCTCATCTAGTTTGAATCAGTTTCCTCAATTTCTTGTATTCCCTCCTGTGATCTTCAGCCTCTAAGATGCTTTTACTCTGCATCGTTTTTTACTGTCTTCATTAATAACCATGGTGCGGTCCGATACGGATATTTACCGATATTTTCTCAATGTGTGCTTTTGATCATAACAGTTTTCATTTTATTCCAAAGTTTGTTTGGGTTGGTCTCCTCTTTCACCTGTGACAATGACCCTAACTGTTCTGTAAAGAAGTCATATAGTTTTCATTGATTTTGTACAAGTCCAGAGGCTGTAGACCTGCCAAAGGTCTTGTCTTTATTTATTTATACTCATGCTAAGGAGGAGTGCAGTGTATGCACTCCACATGCTGCCATAATGAGTGTGCATCTTACATCTTTCCAATTCTTTGGTCACTATGCCAACCTTCCCTTCATACATACTCCTCACATTCAGTGCTTCTACCTTGATGATTCGTTTACGAAGGTTCAGGCCTTAAAATTCAGGAAATAAGTACAAAAGGATATTTATATTATATAGATTTATATCATAATGACAGCTGGACAAAGTTGAACGTGAACGTCCGCAAATCTGAAGGAGTTTGGGGGATGTGTTTTGGTTCAGGCTATTCTAGAGACAGGCCCAACTGCAAAGATCCAGATCTGAACTTTGCCTAAAGTTCAAGGGAATTTGGACCTACTCCACTGGGCAAGTCTGTCTCTAATCATAACAGTGAATAGTATGCTGGTCATACACAGACTCCTATGCTAAAGACTGCAACCTGAGCATAACAGCAATGATGTACAGCACTGATAAACACTCACAACCATATACTCCTGTCTAGCATGTGGGAATTAGCCCATATTATCTCTTGCAAGGGGACAGGAATATAAAAATTGGCCCTCTTATGCCATTCCAGTGTTCACAATAATCAGCAAAATTAATGGCCCTAGGAGAAAGACACTCTTGCTCATTAAGAAATCCACTGCACTGCAAGTAAACTTGGCAAATATTAGTTTCCTTACAGCTGTTCCAACATTTATTTCCTACATTTCAACTAATTAAGTCATCTGAATTTTCTCATGAGTGCAAACATTCATTTGGCAAAAAAGACAAGTCAAGTAACAAATAAGGGTAACTTATTAAATATAGGCATCTAAGCTGTGCCTGCGCAATATGAGAACGTATGCACAGAGACATACACACAAGCACACACACATATAGTTGTATGTACAAAACGAGCAAGAAATAGAGAAAATGTTAATGCTTACATTACTTGTGTGAATGTCATACAAATATAGCCCCTCCAACTTCCCCCCTACCCTCAAAAATACCCCAAACAGGAAGACTTTAAATGTTGTGACATTAAATATCTTGACTCTTTGTATGCAGTTAACATTTCTAGATTCTAAAATTCAGCAGCAAATATATCTTTATAGCTACTAAAAAACTTAAAATGAATCAGTTTCAGTTTCGTGATCAAAATTATTGAAAGCCAGAAGGCCAGCACACCCCGAAGCCAAATCATAACATCCTTCCTTTCCAGTTCTGGCCTTATCGGGGCAAAGAGTAAAAACCCTGGCTGCTTGCTAAATATTAATAATTAACAAAATAAATATGTTACCAAACATCTGATGCAGTATATCTTAAAAAAAAAAAGACAAATTTTGTATTGTAACACACTTTGCCACAGATTCCCTCCCCATCTGTAAAATGGGGATAATGAAACTTATCTTTGTAACGTGCTTTGCAATCTATTGAAGGAAAGCATTATATAAGAGCTATTATTGTTATTATTGTTTCATAACACATCTGACTTCTGAAATATAGTAAGGAGATGGAATGGAAAGCGATTAGAACAGAAGCCGAAGTAAACATGCTGCATATAGGTCACTAAAATGAGGAAGAGGTGTCTTACCATATACAAATGAGAAGTCTAGTGGTATCAACATTAGACTGTGAGCCAGGATGTTCAAATTAAAGCTCTGATTCCCTTTCTGTTACAGCTTCCTCATCTGTGAAAAGGGACTAATAATACTCATTTAGCTAGTTCACAGAATTCTTTCAAGGATTCATTTGTTTGTAAAGTACCTTAGAGATGAAAAGTGCTAGGTAAACGTTGAGTATTATCATTACGAGTTATTAGTTTTAAAAATTCTGGATAAAATCATAGTCATGTTCAGAAATGTAATGAATTTACAACTTCAAACACTGGGCACTGAATCCAGCAGGGAATAATAAAGTGTGATTAGGAAAAAATGTGTTTGTTTTATCTTGGAAACGGGAAGGTTTCAGGAAGTGCCATATTGCATTCACTGACATTTGTTGACATTCCATTCCGAGGTCCAGTCTAAGATGGTTTATGCAGAAACTGTTCACATTTAAATCAATCATACACTCAGCTTTTTGTTGATCTAGGTACAGTGTAACCCCAAAGAGTGGGTCAATGAATAAAAAAGAGGAAGACAGAATTAATAAAGAACTTTGTAGCTAAACATGTATTTTTAAAAAGTCAGTGATACTGGAAAGAAAACTATTAGTCATTTATTTTTTAAATGGAAAAAATTAACCCTACATGAAAAATCATAGCAAAACAAAACGATAAATTGTATAATTACTGCAGGCAAATAAGTCTTCTGAATATATTAAAAGTAATCTAAGCACAAATCAATGCTTTAGACCTGGGTAGGGCATACAGTATTCACAATTTCCTTGTTACTGTTTCACCAACAGGTCAGTAGAACAACAAACAACAATAAAATTAAAAGCCTTATAAATTCTAGGCCAGATCCTCAGCTGGTGTAAATCAGTATCCCTGTCTTGCTAATTTACACCCCTTTGTTAAATCCAGTCCCCTTTTCACATTACTGACACTACTTATTTGGTTATTATTTCTTCTTTACACTGCATTTTTCAGGACTCTGCTCATTTGCCAAATTGGGATTGCAATGCTATACCCAGGAGGAGGATCTGGGTCTTTAACTTTATTGTTCTGAATCTCAACAAAACTTCCTGTTGAAAGGTCATGTTAACCAGATAGCTGCTGATAGAATGAATATGATGCTGCTTTGTGAAAATTAACAGAATTCTCCCCTACTTCCAGGGCTGGATTAACCTTTTGTGGGCCCGGTGCCAACCATATTTGTGGGACCCCGTGGAGGCAATGGAGCATGGCGCAGAGAGGTCAGTCCCCAGAGTGAGAGGCTGGCCAGGGGTAATGGGGCATGGCAGTGGTGGCCCCACTCTGCCTAGTCCAGTGCGAGGCACTATTTACAAACTGGCAGTTGCCAAATGCAGTGGCCCTCCCAGCCAGCATGCCCCTTCCCCTTGGGAGTGGGTCCATGCCATGCCACCCAGCCCCCCGCCAAATGTGCTGACTCTGTGGGTACTCTGGGGCTGGAGCACCCACAGAAAAAAACATAGTATGTGCTCAGCACCCACTGACGGCGCCGCCGATCAGCTCCTCCCCCTCTCCCCCCCAGCACCTCCCACTGATCAGCTGTTCAGTGGCTGGCAGGAGGTGCTGGGGGGAGGGGAAGGAGCAGGGGCAGGAAGAGCTGGGGTGGGGTCTTGGGGGAAGGGGTGGAGTGGGGGTGGGGTCTAGCACAGAGTGGTGGGGGTCAAGCACCCCTGGGGAAATCAGAAAGTGGGCCCCTCTGCATCCCTAACCCCCAATTCTCTATGGCTGGAGCCCCTCTGGACCCGCTAAGCCCAGCGCCCCCTCCACAAATGCACAGCGCCCAGCACAACACTGCCCCTGCCCTGCACCTCCTGCCCACAGCCCCACCACAACTACCCAGCACCCCAACACACACAAATCTTCCTCGCCCCGTCACAATCCAGCAATCCCACCCCCAGAGACCCACTCCCCCATACCCTGCCTCCTGGCCGCACTCACTGGCCCTGCTGGGATGCGACTGTACCTGCTAGACTGAGCCGGCAGCACAGCCAGGACTGATCCCCAGGTGGGGAATCACTCCGGTCCCTCCGGAATGGTGTGATCAGCCAGGCCAGGGCCTGCTCCCCTGAACGGGCCAAGACTGGCCAGGCTTCTTCACCAGTCCCAGGCGGCTCAACTCTGGGGAGACAGGCGGGGCAACACAGGTGGTGGGAAGCAGAAACTGTCCGGAGCTGGAGGTGCACTGGGGTCCAGCCGGGGGCAGAGAGGAGCTGGTGAGTGGAGCCAGGGGGCAGAGAGGAGCGAGTGGGCTGGCCGGGGGCAGCCAGTGGGCTGGCGAGGTCTTGGGCTGCAGTGCAAGGAGAACAGGCCAGGGCCCCTTCTGAGCATGGACCCAGCTCCAGGTGCCACCTGCACCATTATAAACGTTGGTACTGCCTACTTCCCAAAAAAGACAGTCAGTCAAAGTTCAAGCACACTACACCGAGAAAACCACATTGTTAAGCTGTCACTAGCTGCCATGGGCCTCTGGCAGGGATAGTATTTTGAAGGGAGAAGGAAGAATTTTTCCACATTTCGGGGAGAAGGAGGAAACGCTTTTGGAAAACATTAATTTTAAAAATGGCATCTGTTTGAAGTTGTTTGATGTCTGGAATATTAAAATAAGGATATTCCACTTAACCATTTACCTCAACGTAATCACCTTTTCTTCAACTTCTGTTTTTTATACTTGTTTACAGCACATTTTAATGCATCTGTGTGAGACAAATGGTTACATGCCAAAGGCAAAGCACCAGTGCATTCATCAGTGCTATAACAACGAGGAATCCTTGTGGCACCTTAGAGACTTACACATTTATTTGGGCATAAGCTTTTGTGGGCTAAAACCAAAAGCTTATGCCCAAATAAATTTGTTAGTCTCTACAGTGCCACAAGGACTCCTTGTTGTTTTTGCTGATACAGACTAACACGGCTATCCCTCTGAAACCCATCAGTGTTATGTTGCTCCAGCACCTTTCACTTTCATTTGCCAATATATCTTTAATAACTAGCTCTGTTTTCTGTTTATTTGCAGCCTTATGTTATGATCAATTGCTTCTGAAACACACTGTAGGCCCTTACATATTGTACAGCTGGTTTTACAAAAATATTTTACGTCTGACATTATTGCCCAAGCTGTGTGCTCTGAAAGTGTTCAAAAGCTGGGTGAAATACTTTGTAAGAGCAGAATTGGTAACAGAGGACCCCTAGTGGGGCTGATCTCTCTTTGCATCTCATAGGAATACTGTGGGACTGCTAAAAAGACTAGGAATAAATAGAGTGTTGCTCATGAGCAGACTGACCTGTTAGAATAAGATTTACAGGAACTTCAAGATGGAAAAATACACACACTTAGGCTATGTCTACACTACAGACCTTACAAAGTTGTGCTGCTGTAAGATCTCCCATGTAGCCGCTCTATGCTGACTGGAGAGAGCTCTCCTGTTAGCATAATTAAACTACCACTAACGAGGGGCAGCTGAGCTATGTCGGCGAGAGAGCGTCTTCCGGCAATGTAGCACTGTTCACGCTGGCGCTTTTGTTGGTGAAACCTATGTCGGTGGGGGAATGTTTTTTTACACCCCTGACCAACAAAAGTTTTGCTGACAAAAGTGCTCGTGCAGACATAGCATTTGGCTGAAACCCAAACTGAATTTGCAAAGTAACGGTCAAAGGTCTGAAAGTTAAGTATCACACATACATACATATAATATATATTTGGACATTACCTCTCCCCTCCCCATACACCATATTTATGTATTTGTTATCGATATCTATTTATATAATATAAATTAAAAACTATTAAAAGAACATTATGAAAGTCGCAAAATCAAGTACTAAGAATTTAGGAAACTCCCAACCTTACAACTTCATCTCCCCCCTTGTGCATATGTATTATGATACAGTCTTTGACTAGGTTTCAGAGTAGCAGCCGTGTTAGTCTGTATCCGCAAAAAGAAAAGGAGTACTATTTTTTCTACAGGAGCCCTGCCTCATTCAAGGCACAGGATGGACAATTCTGGGGAGTAAGACTAGATGACCCTTGCGGTCCCTTCTAACCCTATGATTCTCACTTAATCAGCAGCTATTCAATATTTTGTTTTCACTGTTCAATGTGTCGCTCCAGCTTTATTTACTGCACAGTATTCAAATAGAATTATTAACTTCATTAGTGACTTTTCTATGGTTGCTCATCATTATAATATGAGTTATTTTATGTATACAATGTTTATTTATATAAACATTAATTTATTTTCACAACACCCCTGGGAAGTAATGGGTGATATTTCCCCCCATTTTACAGATGAATACCAGAGGCACAGAGACACTAAGGTAAAAAATACCACTAATTTTGGGTGCCCAATTTGAAATACCTAGGACCTGAACATTTAGCATTATATTAGTAGTTTATATGTTCCAAGTACGGCACCCACTGATGTCAGTTGCAGCTCTGAGTGCTGAGCTCTTCAGCAAATCAGAATGAAGAGTCTCAAGTCAGGCACTTATAAAATGAGGAACACGCAGTTAGTGACAACCTAAGAAATGTTTGGTTCACCCAGGAACTCTGTTGCAGAGGCACGGATAGAATTAGTTCTGTGAAAATAATTAATTTTTTGGTTTGCAAGCTGTTGAAAAAAAAAAGTCGGTGCAGGTCAACTGAAAAAGATTTTTTTTCTGAATTTGTGGCAAATTAAAAATAAAGAAAAGAGAAGAAATTACTTTTGGGTTGAACAGAATGCTTTGTTTGACTTGAAATGTTCTTTAGTGTTTTTAAAAACATTTTTGCATTTGCATTACATTTTCAATATAAATTTGAAGGAAATTCCAAAATGAAACATTGTTTCAACCCCAAAATCAAAATATTTCATTTAGAAAATGTTTTCAACTTTTTCCAATTTTTCGAGACAAACAATTCATCAAAACAACACAGATTTATGAAAGATTTCAGTGTTATTGAATTTGCTTTATTTGTCAAAAAAAAGTTTCAGCTGAAATTATTTTTGCAGCTCTAGATAGAATCCAACTCTCCCAGGGCAGCATTCAGCTGCTTTCACCATGAGACCCTGCTTTCTCTTCCTGCAATCCCCTGCCTCATTCACTACACATCTTCCAACTTCCACAACATATGAAGCAAGGGTCCTACAGACAACAGCCTTCTTCACTACACACCTTGATTAATTCCCACAGCAGTTCCATCCTGGCACACTGAATGAGACAGGGGTTCTGTGGGAAAAATAGTGTGTGATTATGTAACTAAAGATTGAATCTTAATGCATATATATACAAGGGGGCCAGAATAAGGTTGCCCTGGCAACCTGAATGCTGATGTTTCCTAACTTTGGAATGTTTGACTATGCAAATTTAATAACGTTCTCTTACTGTAGCTTTTTGTGTGTCATTTCCTGGTTTTTTAAGAAGCAAACTGAAAAAAAACCCAGCAGAAATTCCATCACTTGGCACCATATTGACACCCATATGGGTCATTAGCAGAATTGAAACCTTTAGATCCACTGCGCAGACATGTGCCACTTGAGCTAACAGAGTAACTGATAGCAATAGTAGTTTTCATCCTCTATAAAGACCAGTATTAAAGGGGGATGAGACACACCTTCTGCCAGTGTGTCTCACAGATATTTGCTTACAACAGAGGCATGGTGAGACTCAGAAATTCTGGGTTCCATTGCAGGCATTGAAGGCGAGTGTGCTCTCGTGGGCCCAGACACCTCTGACCATTCCCCCCACGCTTGACCCTTTCTGCCCTGTCCTCTCCAACCTCTCCTTGTCCTACTCCTGTCTCTTCCCCACCCCTCACTCCTCATTCCAGTCTCATTCTCCTCATCTAGCCAGTTCCAGTCTCCACTCCTCAGGCTTCTTGTCCCAGTCATGCCTCAGCAGTCCCATCTCTCTTTGTCCATCGATCTGTCTCTCATCTCCTTTCCTGCTTTCCATCCCCAGGGTCTTCCAGTCCCAGTCTTTCTCCCAGCACCCTTCTCCAATCCTTGTGGCCTACTCGCTGGTTCCTTGTCCTAGTCACTTTGCTCCTCATTCAATAACAGTCTCTCCTGCACCCTGGTTCCTTGTCAGATGTGTCTCCTCTTCCTCTGGACTTCCATCTCACAGATTGCCAGTCCCAGTCTCCCTCTCCCATTGGCTTCCAGTCCTGATCTTCTTGCCTAACCAGCTCCAGTTTCCTATGTCCCCTGGCTCAAGCCAGTCCCAGTCTCCCTCCACCCCAGACACAGTTTCCCTGACACCCTCCAGTCCCCATTTCCCCATCCCCAGGCTCCTTGTACCAATCTACTCCTATAAACACCTCAGGTGCTGTTCGTGTCCCATCTGCATTAGAATCAGGCAGCTTACTCCTTCTCAGTGCCTGGGTGTCAGCAGAAGGGACATTGAGAGCATAGGAGAGACAGACTCCCTGCTTTCAGTTCTGGTGCCCAGATCTGGCCCCAGCCTACACCAAAAATTGAAGGGAAATTCCTGTTCAGAGCCAGATGGGAGCATGCCCAGTGCAGAAAGAATCTTTGGGGAATTTAGCAAGTTTCTACTGAACATGTGTGAACTGTATTCACAGGCTTAAAAGTTCACCAAATTTGGGGGGATTTTCATGGGGACATCAAAAGATGTATCCTTTACACAAAGACCTCCACTTCATCAAATTTCAAGTCCCTGCTCCAAATGCCTGAACCATTTCGGCTGAAATTTAAAAAAAAAAAAAACGGCCTGAGGCAGATACCTGACAGGGAAAATTTGAACCGGAAAGTTGAACTTTGGCAAAGTTACAAGCAACTGAAAACAGGGTCATAGAATGGAAAGTGCCAGGCAACCTTAGTAACTGGTACTGCTACCAGCTCCACCTACAATGCACACAGAAACGTCGGTGATTAAAAAAAAATTAACTAAAAATGGTCTTATGTATAGGTGTATTTTCCTTCAGCAAAGAGGTTAATAAGAGAAAACCAACTTTATTCTTGATGCACAAGTTATTGGGTGAAGAATTCCAACACCCTTTTTGTCTTCTGTAACTCACCTAAAGAAACATCTATTATTTTTGTTTCCCTGACTGCTTTTAGGTGACCTCTTTGCTTTAGGTGAAAGATATTCCTCTCCTTAGTTATTTCTTTGGGTTGCCACAGCCTTTGAAAGTCAATATTTTCCAAAGATTCTATTTATCTTCCTTTTCCCCCCTGATTTGAATATAAAATAAATATTAACAGCATCTGATCCTATAATATGGAAATAACAGCATGGCCTCTGCGATCTACTGGATTTAGTGCTAATTCTAATTTATAAAGTATATTGTAATATTTCATATTATTCTGTAAATAGGTAGTACAACACATTTCAAATTGATGCTTCAATTTTAATTCTTGAATAAATTTGTTTCCTAAATGAGATTAAAATATAGTTGTACTAGATTAGTTTATTTTGCCCTCTAATGACTCCCCAGAACAAAATATGAGATGGCATATGAGATTGTTTGGGAAACACCGAGCGAATAAAATACTCGTGTTGCTTAGGAAAGAGAAATTCTTCAATAATTCTGTAAATCCTGTCATAACCAATCAACTCTATTAAAATCTACATAATCAAAATCTGCCCGCTACATACTTTCATGCAGGTCACCAGGAAAATACTGTACTTTTCACTTAGCAGTCTTGGTCTGTGTGTAGCTCTAAAAAGGAAGAGAAGCTGATTTAATACTACTACTGTGTGCAATTGATAGTCTCAGAGTGGCAGAAATTAGTGAGAGCTCTGTCTCAAAATCCTGGACAAGTTCACCTTTAAAACATTATAAACAGATGAATGACAGCTTGAAGAACACATAATGAGAAATGTAGAAGAGAAAAAAGCGACAAACAGAGAAGCAACCACTTAACAGTGTAGTCCTGAAAATCTCCTCCGTTAAAGCATTACAGATAGATGAAACTTGTTACTCCTTATATTAATCAACAGCTGCAAAATGTAAAACAAACATTGTATTTAACATGAACTTTATCAGTATCCTGTTTATGCTATATATATAAGGACACTTACTACTTATTAACACACTGTCAATCACCAATTTCAGCTAGGTTTCTGCATGCTTTCATGAAGATACTTTTTAACATTAAGTTTTGTAAAAACACTTACAAATATAATTAATTTTTGGATTTAAACTATGAAAATGAATTCATCCAAACAAATGCCACTCAGATTAAAAGCTGGGCAACTAAAACACCAAATACAATCAAATTATGCCATAAGAGAATTACAGTGGAGATCCTGATCAACAGAACGTTGACTCATTAGAATACCTAGTCAGTGGCCAGATGAGTGTATCTCCTCTAAGATGAAGACCATGGTTGATAACTCTGCTCCTTTGGCACCACGGAAAGCTGTACAATAAGGGTAAAGCTCATCTTTGTGGGAGAAAGAACTTTCTTGGGGGACAATCCGAGATAGTGGAATGAACTCACTCAGGAACTAAGGACAATCACAAACCTCAGCACCTTTATCTCCAAGTGCACTGCGCATTTCTTTGATCTTACCTTCTCTAACACAAATACATAGGTATGTTAAAAACAAACAAACAAAAAGACCCCAGTAACAGTAAACAAAACAGCCCTACCAAAACAATACACTCCATTGCACACTTCTTCCCCTGGAGAGAGGTTGAGAGAACACACACCACATGACAGACTTTAGTCATATTGTTTAACTCTTATTGGCACTCACACACCTTAGTGATGAACATGGTATAGGAGCCTAATATAGGATAGAATAGAAAGATCCACTATCTCAGAAAAACATACAATCCTAGTTTAAAGGGCTGTGAGAGTCAATATACACTACTCCTTTGAGAGAAGCTGGGGCAGACAGCAAACATTTTGCTGTCTGCTTTATTCTCTATATGGAGAGCAATTCTTGGGATAGAGTAACTTCCTGGGAACTATGCACTGGTCCCTGGGCTGTGATTTCTGGGAGAGGGGAGTGCCCGCATGCTTTGTGACTGCTCTCTTCCAGGATCGGTGTACATGTGTAAATATGAGTTATGCTTAGGTTACATCTACTCTCCGAGCGAGGGGTCTGATTCCCCTGCTGGTGGAGACATACTGGCACCAGCTCCCATCGAACTAGCAGGCGTATGAAGAGCAGAATAGCCACGGTAGCACAGATAGCAGCACTGGAGGTGTGTCTGAGCCACGCCAAGTATGAACCCATCTGAAACCAGTGGGTGTATACTCAGCATGGTTCTGCTGCCACTACACTGCGATTTACACTCACGCTAGCTCGATAACAGTTAGCACAAGTATGCATACAATAGCAGGGGAATTACACCCTTAACTCGTAGTGTAGACATATTTTCAGACTATACATAGACTCTGCATCACTAATTTCTCATTCACTGGGAAGCCAACCTACAAAACCATAGAATCTGACCACTTGGCAGAAAGAGGACCCTGATATCGGCCGTGGGACACTAGTTTCAGAAGAGTGGACAACACTATGGGATTTTGTTTCATTGTGGTAGGACCTCTATAGTTATGGATTTTGCAGTTGCCTCTAAGATAGTTCATTTCCCCCTCCTTTTCATTAGTAATAAGCCTTTACCAAAACCACAAATGACTTCTACTTTGAGAATTTAGGATTCAGATCTGAACTTTTTGGCTTGGACCTAATCTCTACACTAATTTAAAGGCAGATGCAAATGAAATACTTTGGCTCAAAGGATGTAAAAAGCCAGAGGACAACTTCAAATGCAAACCCTTACAATTCTTGTCAAGAAGAAACAAAAATGATAGACTGGCTAAAAGTTAATAGGATAGAAACACATTAACAAAACGACAAAATAATCGTTGCATAACAGTAAATTCTTCTATCTGTACAATGCATATTCTTTCCCAGAACTGGAAGTAGGAGTGCATCTGTTAAAATATTTTACCATTTTAATTCTAGACCAACTCTATACACTGGAATGATCTAACCTCAACATTTACTGTTACCTGTGAAGTTCTGAATTATATCTTGGCTGTGGCAAGCCCAAACTTCTTGTACAACTGTGCCTCACAGTCTGTAAAACACTCATATTACATTGGGAGGCATGGATCAGTGTTCATGTCGCATTCCCTGTCAGTACCCAGCCCGGGCTGGGGAAGTTAATGATCCAACCAGGGGACCAAATTCATGTATCCTGGTCACGTGCCACCTGAGGCACATTGCACATATGCTAAGAAGAAGGTGCTAAGACGAGCGGTGCTTTCCCGATTTTGTTTTGATTTCACAGATATCCTCACAGATTTCAGAAGACATGACGCAATAGCATTCCCTTCTGCTATTTCAGAAGGATTATCTGGGTTCCCTTTATTTCAATGACAAATCCATTCCACCTATGAGAGACACTGCTGCCTTTTGTACTTAGCAAGGGATATTATTGTATTTCACTCAGAATGTGTGTACAACAGAAAAGGGGGAGTTAACCCAGGACTTTTCAGACCATCAGTACTGTACATAATTCATAGGTGGCCCTGACTATGAATCAATCCATACATTAAAGATTAGGCAGTTTTATTTAGTTTAAATAGAGTTAACAGATGTGTACCTCTGCGTTGATCTCGATCCTTGTGATGAGTTTTGACATATAATGAAATTCCCTTCAGGCAATCAAAAGAGATGAGACAAATCCACCTTAGCGCTTCTTATGCACATACAAAAGCACTCCCATCCTTGGCCACACAGGATATGGATTTGAAATGTAACACAGCTTCTATTTTCCCAATTCCATCTACCTTATACTCACATTTTCTATTCTACCAGTTGAAAGAATGCAACATATTTAATTATACTATATTTATAACACCTTGTTCAAAAATGGATTTCAGTGAAAGGCAAATCATAAGGTGAAATGGAGCCAGACAAATTACTTATGAAGCCTCGTGCTACGTATGATTAGATAAAGAGAAAATGGTTATAACGGAAAATTGTCTCTCTGCTAAACTTGGTATAATTATACTAAGGGTGAGGTATAACCTATTATTTTATGATTGAATTCTGTGTGCCTCATGAAATGAAAGGAAAACACACACAATCTGTATGTTTGACCTATTCTATGCAAAACAAGGACCAGGTGGTGGAAATGTGACATTAGAAGTAGCACCCTCTCCTCCCTTGTTTGGCTGAATACCCCGTCACCTCGCCTACTCTCTCTCTGCTACCACCCTACGATCACACAATTTTGAGTGGTGGGACCGTGACCCTGGCAGAAAGGTCTCTGGATTATCCAACGGGAATTTTACCTGATGTATGACATTTTAAATGTGTATGTTCTGTATTCTTCTTAAAGATACATTTCCCTACCCTGAGCTCTGCTGCATGTCTAGCTCCTTTTTCATAGAAATAAAATACAATTAATGATGCAATTCTGAGAAGCTTGCTGTACAACAAAGCAGCAAAATTCATATGTAAGCAAGACTTAGAGACCTCTAACAAGGGCTGTTATGGCCATCGTGAGGCTGGGAACGAGCATCCAACTTCTATTAAATGCCCCAAATGGCCAGCAAAACCACCACCCCCGTCAGCCAAACTTTCTTTTAAAAGGTGAGTGTCTGGTGCCTTTTAAAAGAAACCAGACTGTTCAGGTTAGGTGGGGATCTTCAGCCTTGGCAGGCAGCTGCCTAGAAGAAGGAAAACTCCAAGTTCAAACCAGGGATGCCACGCTTCTCAAAGTGGAGGAAGACAACAGCAGTAGATACTGGAGAGGGGATGGACACCACCATAATTACTGTCCATAATCGCTTACAATGCTTTGGTGACACTTCAGCGGAGACGATATGTTAGATACAATATTGGGGGGGAACTGACATTTTGCACTGGATAATTCCAGTGATGCATTTGAGAAGGGGCAACTGGATTTCAAGCAAATTAAACTGGCTAAGCAAATGTTCTCCACTGGCAGATGGAAAGTTTGTACCTTGAAAGCAGGTTACCCACAACTAATACAAAATGAGCTCTTGTCCTATAAGTGGAGTTTGATTGGTTTGTGAGACTCCAGATGCACTGGGAATGGAATGATGATTACTGCGGAAAGAAACATGCTAATCTGAAGTGGGGGCAGCAGAAAAAAGGCAGCATGCAGTTGTGCTGCTGATCAGGAAGCAGATCAGCCCATACGTGATGGCCAACAAACTGGGGCTGATGATCATCGGATTGTCAGCTCATTCCTGTAATGTAACTGGTTTTCCAGCGACTCGTGACTGAGGCTGAAAAATTCTATGGTAACATCAATAAGAAGTTAGCAGCTGTTCAGTGTTGATACATCTTAATTGTACAAGGTAACTGGAATGCACATATTGGTCCCAAGAGTTACCCAGAATGGTGCAGCTGTGTTTGGGAATGACAAAGCAAGGCAAACAGCAGAGGATTGAAACTCATGCAATTGGTAACTGAAAACAACTTAGTATTAACGAATACCTTGTTCAAGCATAAACCATCAAGGCAATGGACTTGGACATTGCCTGATTTGTGGACTCAGAACCAGACTGACTTCATCATAATGTCGTCAGTTCCCATTTAAAAAAAGGGGGACCTAGCTCGGTAGATAGACATATATGAAGTAAATAATCAGACAGGACTCAGTGGAGCAGTTGAAATGAATAAAGGAGAACTGAGTGGCAGATGACTTACACACCTGCAATGTATGAAACATTATCGGTTTTTGTTTCATAAAATGAATGCACTGACATCAAACAGTTTTTGTTAGGCTAAAGATTTTCCTAATTTAATCTAATTTCACAAATTCTAAACTTTTCCTATGAAAACCTGTCATTTTGTGACTTATTAATAGTTTGGGGGAGGCTTTGCGCAAATGTAAGTTTTGCAAAATGTTCATTTTTCAGCTGCAAACTGCCCCAGTGAAAAGGTCTGCCTCATCCCACCCATGTATTTTTTGCTTAATTGCCAACAGGTAAATATGCCCCAATTTTAGTTTACATGTAAAATGTTTCCCACAACAATACAAATGAGCTAGATATCACTGACAGCCTGAATTAATAATTTCCCTTGGCTTCTTTTTCTCCTAAAGAAACAAAGGTCATGCTCCAATGACAATAACACATTTTTCAGGAGGAAAAATTAGTTGTAAAAACTATGCCAGATGATGCCAGTGTGGTACATCAGAAACTGACAAAGTAGTCAAGGCCTCAGGGCCAATTGAAATAATTATCACATTGCCAAGCAATTAAAGAAAGAAAGAGGAAAGCTTTTGGTGCATATTTTTGAAATAGTGACATAGACATTCTGGAAGCCCAGGAAAAGTAGTGGATGTCTAATACTGTTCTTGTGATTAATCCCTTCAGTGATTCATGCCATATAGCCAGAATGGTTGCATTTGTATAGTCCTAGAGACACACTATATGTTCTGATACATCCACAGAGATTGTTAGTTATTATTACTTATACAGGGCCAGATTCTGGCCTGGAACAAGAAGTTTAATCCTTCCTTGTGGTTCTGCAGAAGATATTGGCCAGAATACATACTGGATGTGTCGTCCTTGCTCCCTCTCCATGGCTGCTAGGTTCTGGAAAGGTGGCAGGTGAGGTTGGAGACAGTGGTCAGCAAAGTACCTTCTTGCAACCTCTTCAATGGTGGTAAAAGTAAAGGGTCATGTCCCATGTCTGCACTGAACTTGGGAGGATCACAGACTGTAGGAGGGAAGAGTTTGGAGGAGGCACCAGGAAGTTAATCTCTATGTGCATATGGCTAGGATACAGCAGGAGAATCTTTGAAAATAGTTCTCTTAATAAAGAGCCAGTTAAGTTTTACAAGCATGGAGTCCTTTCATGTTATTACCCAGAATGTAGTACATGAAACATGGTGGCAGTGATCAGTCTAGTGAGACCCACGGCAAGGAACACAGTGTGAACAACAGGAAAACAAGGCAGTATCTAGACTAGAACAAACAAACAGCATGGAGGGACTCAGTCCACTGGGAGTGCTGGGTTTCCAGACAAAAAACCTTGGGAGAAAGAATGAGTCTGTATAAAGAGCTGACCATGGAGGATAAAGAGGAGAAAATGAAGATAGAGCTTTTTTACTATCTCATAGGTAAAAAGGATGAGAAGTGAGTGACAGTTGCCAGGAATAATACCTGAAACACTGGAACAACTGATAAAGGGGTTGGTGAGCATTGTGACCACAGACAGAATCAGGCTATAGAGAGATACTGTTTATTTTTTAACTTTGTAATGAAGCTGAGAAACCTCACTCCAGCACAGAAAGGATTAAAGAGAGCCTATGGGCCCAGCTGTACTTGCAGTCAATGCCAGGCCTGAGGGGAGAAGAAAAGGAGGGAATGTGTCTCAGTTCAGGGCTGACTGGCAAAGACGCAGGAGCAAGTTGCTTCCCTACATGAGGGGAGCATCACTAGGAGCCGGAAAGCCAGGATAGCCACCAGGGAAGAAGCACCGAGGAGCACCCAGCTGTAAGTGAACAATGTGAGTTAACTATAGAGACATTGTGCCCCACCAATCTTACAGCCACCCTGCCCAGAGGGACCTGAGACTGCAGCAGGGCACCACAAAAGGTTCACTTGAGTTGAGCCACTATAGACTGTTTAGAATATAGAGGCCACATGCCAAACTGAAAAGACTGAGATAGAAAATAGCCCAGGCCAGTGGATTTATACTTTCTGCTGGGAGGACCCTGTCGGTGTTGCTTCACACAGGGCCCTGGGCTGGGATCTAGTGGAAAAGAAGGGCCTGTGATCCACACCACCCTTCCTTAAGGACTGTGGCACCTCTGCCAGGGAAGAAAGAGGCCAGAAGTCAGGCATGCCTATCACTGGGCCACCCAGCCCTCTGAGCACGCTGTTACAAACTTGAAACCAAGAAGCAGAAGAGGGAATAGATACTTATGTTACACAGCTATGGGGGATATGCTCAGATAGACAGATTCATAGAATCATAGAATATCAGGGTTGGAAGGGACCCCAGAAGGTCATCTAGTCCAACCCCCTGCTCAAAGCAGGACCAATTCCCAGTTAAATCATCCCAGCCAGGGCTTTGTCAAGCCTGACCTTAAAAAAACTTTGATTCCATCAGTGCACCTATGGTTGGGTGACCAGATAGCAAGTATGAAAAATCAGGACAGGGGATGGGGAGTAATAGGTGCCTATATAAGAAAAAGCCCCAAATATTGGGCCTGTCCCTATAAAATCGGGACATCTGGTCGCCCTAACCTGTGGGTACAAGGTGGATGTGCATTTTGATTACAAGCCATTAGAAAACATCATGAAGAAGTCACTGCTGAGTACACCCAAGCAACCACAATTCATGCTATTGAGACTACAGCACTATGAGGTGAAGACAAGGTACTGCCCAGGAAAGTCACTCTTGGTGGCAGATACAATGAGCAGGATATACCTTACAAAGTGAAACACATATAGTTCAGTGGAACAGAAAATCGAGTCTATCAACATGCTACAATATCTTCATGTCTTTGATGGGATGCTCCAGGCAATCCAACACAGCACTGAACAGGATGGGGTGCTGCAGGCAGTAAAACAGTTCATACTCCAGGGTTAGCCACCGGAGGTTACTCTTTACTCCTACATGAGGGACGAGCTGTGTGCGCAAAACTGGATTTCATTAAAAGGGGTCTAATAGTAATCCCAGCCGATTTAAAAGCTAACTTCATGAGATGGATACATGCTTCATACCTGGGAATAGAGGCATGCCTGAGATGAGCCAGGAAGTGTAACTATTGGTCAGGCATGAATGCCAAACTCAGAGGTGAGGTGTGCAAAGCATATAAGGATTGACAACACAAGAGTCAATAGCCACATGAAATCCCAGCCTTGGTAAAAGTGTAGGTTTGTTCATTTTTAATGACAGGAATTACATCATCACACTAAATTACTACTCCAATTTTTTGTGGGAGGGTAGACTGCCTGGAGGATACTCAGGCAAGAACTGTGATAAAAAAAATGAAGGTCCATTTTGCAAGATACAAACAATTCAGTGCCAAATGGGAATTTAAGCACAAGAGGTATTTCTTTAGGTATCCACAAAGCAAGGGAAGGCAGAGTCAGCACAAAAGAGAGCCAAGAGACTGCTGGCAAAGGCAAAACAGACAGGAAAAGATCTCTACCTGGCACTGTTGAACCATTGCAATACACCCTCCCAGGAACTAAGTAGTAGCCCAGCACAAAGATCGATGGGCTGGAGCACCAAGACTCTGCTTCTCATGATGGATAGTATACTGAAGCCTAGCGGAGAACCTACAGACAGTACACGGAAGCAGTTAAGTTAAGCAGGGGGGACAGCCTGCTACAACAAAGGAGCTCTGGATCTGAGGCCACTATGCACAGGGCAGAAGGTCTGGATCCAATCATCAAATAGCCGCAAAATGCAATGGCAAAAGGCAACTGTTCAAGGTACACTGGGACACAAATCATAGGTGGTAGATACACACTCAGGAGAGCAGTGGAGATAAAACCAAAGACAACTGCTGAGGAGTGACAGAAAGCCAAGTCCAGGAGGACATAGAAGGAGCCTCAGCCATCAGCTAGCTTGACATAGGAGAGCCATAAACAAGATTTATAAGCAAGACAGAGGACCAACAGGGCACCACTCAACAGAAAGAAGATGGCAACAGGGTGGAAGCACGTCCCCCACCAACAATAATAACAAACAAGAAATGGGAGACTGGTTTGAAAACCATCAGACTTGATGGATTATCATAGAGCCACAGAACTGGAAGGGACCTCAAGAGGCACTCATGGCAGGACTAAGTATTATCTAGACCATCTCTGATGGGTGTTTATCTAACCTGCTGTTAAAAAATCTCCAATGACAGTGATTCCACAACCTCCCTGGGTAATTTATTCCAGTGCTTAACTAACCTGACAGGAAGTTTTTCCTAATGTCCAACCTAAACCGCCCTTGCTACAATTTAAGCCTATTGCTTCATGTCCTATCCTTAGAGGTTAAGGAGAACAATTTTTCTCCCTCCTCCTTGTAACAACCTTTTATATACTTGAAAACTGTTATCATGTGCCCCCTCAGTCTTCTCTTTTCCAGACTAAACAAACCCAATCTTTTCAATCTTTTCAACAACTCTCCTGCTAATACATTCCAGAGTAACATTTGCTTTTTTTGGCAACAGTGTTACACTCATATTTAGCTTGTGATCCACTATGACCCCCAGATCCCTTTCCGCAATACTCCTTCCTAGGCAGTCATTTCGCATTTTGTATGTGTGCAACTGATTGTTCCTTCCTGTGTGGAGTACTTTGCATTTGTCCTTATTGAATTTAATCCTGTTTACTTCAGACCGTTTCTCCAGTTTGTCATTTTGAATGGATTGGAATACAATTACAAATTATGAGGCCTAATACACTGCAATGGGATGGTACTAAAGGCTGTGTCCCTACAGTGGACTATATACTAGTACCTCTGGCCCCAAGAAATCAGCAAACTTGTACAAAATACACAACAACAACAAAACAAAAAGTTACACAACAAAAGTTAGTACAAGGAAAGATGTAGCAATCTGCAGGGGATTTGGAGGGAGGAGCACAGGTTGAAGGAGGGAAGAGTTTGCAGGAGACACCAGAAGGCCAGTCTGTGTGTGCAAATGGCTAGGAATGCTAGTTGCAGTTACAGCATGTCTGGAAATAGTTCTCTTAATAAAGAGCCAGTTTAGTTTTACAAGCTCGGAGTCTTTTCATATTATACCCCATCAATCTGCCCTTCCCACAATTTTTGTCCTCCCTGACAGATTTTGGGTCTCATTTATTCATGTAAGCCAAGGGGATGATCTAGCCATTGCTCAAAAGTAAGTGGCCCTTGCTGTGTGTATGTTGTGGCATGACTGCTTTCCGAGACAAGTAAGCAATAGAAGGTATACATTCCCCAAGATTTGTTATCTAGTAACAAACAATTCCATTTGAAGAGATTGTCCAGAAATTATGATTTACAAATCATGCTTTACATCACTCCTATTTTCCAGAGGGAAGAGAACAATGAAAAAAGAAGGCTTTTAAAGACTCTCATAGATTGGGAGTGATAGGAATCTTTTTTTAAATCACTGCTTAGGGAGCTTTTCTCACAGGGAGACAGGTAAAAGCTTAAAGCTTGCCTCTGAGATTGAAGCTTTCATCAGAACAAGAACCATAAAAGCTAGGTTTATATTTTTCAAAAGACATTGTAAGCTGGCTTCCCACACATTTATTCCCCTGACCCAGTCTCTTCTCATCGTAAAACCCTCTGCAGCAAAGGAAATGAATGAGATGCTTCTCTGACATCAGGCATATGGAAATTATGGACCAATCCTGTGGTGCTGGCAGTTGAGGATACACAGCACCTCACACTTTTAGGCCATAAAACAACAAAACTTGCCATATAAATTCTAAAAGAAAAATATAGCTCACTTTTACAGCATGACAGAGTGCACTGGGTTGCAATTTTACACTTAAAAATGTAGTAAACTTACTGGGGAAAGAGCAAGTGTGACCGGGTGGGTGTGTGTGGGGGGAGACAGCAAATAACTCTGCACCTTATATAATGAAATTTAATTGCTTTGTTGCTGCAGTCCCCACAAATTTCCAAATCCATTTAAGTTTACTGCTCCTCACCCATTATCTGTCATGTTTAATATTTTCCATTCACTATTTGAGTCTGTCTTATTAATGAGGAGGAGACCTTTGAAGAAGGCATTATTTTTTATGCCTACCAAGCACCTTGTGTGTATCTGCTCACTAGGAGGAAACCCAGCAAACCCATTTTTAAACATGTGCTAGTTACAACATATTAGCTAACACATTTTTAAGTGCATCTTCTTTTCCTACCCTAGACACGGCCCATGGAGATCTTGGACGGAGAAAGAGACGCCCTCGTATGTCACTGCACTAGAGCTGGGTGAATAAGTGATGTTTTGGTTCACAGAAAGTGCTGACAAATGGAAAAGAAAAAGTCCGTTCTTCCTGAACCGAAACCAAAACTCTTCAGGCTTTCCAGCAAATCAAAAAAGTTGACAAAATTTTTGTTTTGGGTCAGACAAAATATTTTGTTTCTAAGCATTTATATTAAAAACTAACTAAATAAAAGCAAAGGAAATGAAGGTCTAGAATGACATGGGAGGTGGTGGAGGTGCCCCCTCATATCCCATAAGCCAGTACTAAGGGCACTTCACCTGGGATGTAGAAGACCTAAGTACAAATCCCCACTTTGTAGCAGGTGAGAGACCCAAGTCACTCCCATCCCAGGTGAACGCCTAACCATTGGCTATTGGGTATAAGGCTACTGCTGCTGCTGCCACCGCCTCCTCTGATTTTGTGAATGGCTCCTAAGTCCTCTCATGAATTTAGATAATTTTTTTGTCCAAAACTATTCTACAAATTCATGTAAAATTTGCAAATACTATTGGTCAAACTGAAATGGCATTTTTCACTGTATAAACAATTTGTCCAAAACGTTTCATCCAGCTCTGCTCTGCACAGCTGTGAAAGGGTGTGCTGGAGTTAAGGGGGAGTAAGTAAGATTAAAACATTGTTCACCCATTCCTCCCTGTAGGATCAGGCATAACTGAGAACTACATTTTTGGAACAAGCTATTTTTGTGGGATGGAGCACATTTCTGTATTATAAAATGAGTCCAACCTTTCTTGGTCATCTGATAACTCAAAAATAGCTTATTTTTACACCATCAAACCAGTTGCCCCTCGAGGAGGACATGTTCCTTGGAATACTATGAACAATTCTTGGTTAGAATATTAAAAACCTAGAACTGTATAAACGCCTATTCCTTTATAGACACATGAACTTTCATTATGTGAGCTCAGCATCTCCTGAAATTGTCATCCAACAGTCCCACCCATACTTACAGGACACGCTGCTAGTCTTTGCACTCCTCCTAACTTTCTCAGATCCTCCACAAGGAAAGGATATAGTCCCATCCCAGTACTGGAAAAATGGAGGGGAGGCTAAAGGGAGTCTGGTAGCCTGTACCTGAAGGCTGGAAGGCATGAGAGTTGTGAGGATAGTTAGAGTTACGGAGGGGGGTTTCAGGCCTTGTCTAGATTGAGAAATTACATTGTATTAGAACAGGTGTTAATTAACATGATGTTAAACACGCAGTGTAGACAAAGACAGTCCTTTTTAACATTGTCTCCATGACCAGACGACATGATAAACACAAGTGTTTGTTTATAATGAATTCACCGTCATTAACACATGTTCTAACATGATACAATTCTCCCATGTAAATAAGGCCTCAGTGAAACGTGGAGCAAAGCTAAGAAGCACAGTGGTAAGGTTGACAGTGGAAGCTTAATAGCTAACTTCTTGCCCTTAACGCTGTGATTAATTTGTCTTTTCCAGAGAATAAAATGAGTTGTGCATTAACATTTTAAGGGAAACTCAACTCTCTGTGTTTGGGGAATGGTGATTATGCTGCACCCTCCTTATAACAACATCCCAAGGAAACAAGCATGTTGAGCATTGCAAAAAGATTGTATTATTGGGTTTAATCCACTTCTCATTGAAGTAAATAGTAAGACATCCATTGACTTTAATGGGAGTTAGGTCAGATCCACAGTGAGAATAACATGAATGGGAATTTAACAAAGGTGAGTACCACGGTGCAGTAGCCTTATTGAAGAGAGCATGTTAAAACAGAACACCCATACAGAAAGTGAAGTGCAACGTAGTAATACACATTTTATTCTTAGAACCATTTTTTATAGTGCTAAACTTTAGATATCTTTGACTTGCAGGTAAAATGCCAAGTAAGCATTCATAGAGCTGAGTGAGTTAACACCTCTTTAAAAGTGCGATATCAATGTGACAGGTGTAAATTATTTTTCATACACTACACTGGGTCCAGGGAGTGAGATTTTCTAAAGGCATTTTGAGACAGCCAGATTATTTTTATAATGCATGGGCTGCCTCAGTTTTATGCACAGTTCGTTAATTTCTGACCTGCTGAAAGCATTTCTAAAATAACACAGTATTAATGATACTGTTTCTGACATAGTTAGTTCATTTTATCTGGCAGTTTACAAAGTAACAAGGTAACACACTGTGCTAACTTAATTGAAGGAAGCCAAGAAGAAAGCTACAACTTTTAAAGCCAAAAAGTCCTAACTTACTTTAAAGAAAGTGTATCATAATCATCATCTATTTCGTTACAATATTGCACAAATCTTTGACTTTTCTCTCAAACTTTCCAACCTAAGTTTTATTTTAAATAAACAGGCAGCTTACTGGAGAATCATTACGACAAAAAGAATGCGATTATTAAGTTGGGTTTCACTGTTTCCTTGGCCGTACTGATGAAAAGCTTCAGGACAAAAACTGGAAGTCTTTTGCAGCAGAACAAACAGAAGATATGTCCTACTAGAGGGATCTGCAGGATTATTTATTTGTCTTTCTCCTTTGATAGTGTAGCTCAAATCCAACTGTGATCAGAGTGACTAGGAATTATTTTTAGACAGTTTACTAAATTTTAAGGAGAATGTAATTTTAGGGCACTCCCAGCTGACCAAAGCCAAATTCAATAAGGAAAAAGAAAAGAAGTACTTTTGGCACCTTAGAGACTCACAAATTTATTTGAGCATAAGCTTTCATGAGCTACAGCTCACTTCATCAGATGTCTCTAAGGTGCCACAAGTATTCCTTTTCTTTTTGCGAATACAGATTAACACGGCTGCTACTCTGAAACCTGTCAATAGGGAAAGTAATTTCTGAAGACCAGAATATCCATTTATTCCATCTAGACGAGCTCTAGGGAGAACAATGGTTGGAGGAGCATTAGGATCAAATACCAGCACCTGCCTGTAATGTCTTTGATCAAGCAGATACCAGGCTCTAATAAGACAGCTAAATTTTCTCTCTTTACAAATAACAACATTAGACTTTTTTACATTTCTGTATTTTTAAGTCCTATTGTGCCTTGTTATTGCAAGCATCTGAAATCAGTGACGAGCACTGAAATGAGATGAGTGCAGACGTACTGCAATACCAAGGCATAAGAAGGTAAATTACATTTGGATGTATATGTCATGTCCTTATCACTTACTAAATGTATGCTTATTGTTGCTGCTTCATTTCCTTTGGGTTTCTCCTTTATGGTTTTTTTAAAAAACAATAGAATATTTGGTTTGAGAACTGCTTAATAATGTATGTGCCAATAGTCCACAGCCGCTTCCAAAAGCCAATAACTGTTATGAACTGTTGTATAAATACATATTTAGGAGGTTTGAAAATATATAGTATGTATTGGAGCACGTAAATAAATATCCAATATGGGAGCTTTGAAATGGGATTATTGACATGATGAAGTGCAATGGCTCCAAAGGAGTTGTTCTGTAGTAGAGAGACCCTGCAGGAGCTGTGCTCATTAAATCCACTTATTAAAAATTCTTACAAAGGTTTTGATTAAAAACAAAATGACGCAGTTGTTTCAAAGAACCAAAGAAACCTGTTTGTGAGTGCTTGCAAAGTCCAATAGTATCTCAATGTGCTAAAATTATTATATGTGGATGACATAAAATTATTCAGGTTAGTGAAGTCTAAAGAGGATTATGTGAAACTTCAGAAGGATTTAAAACTAAGTGATTGGGTAACACATTGGCAGTTGAAAATGAGTGCAGAAAGGCACCTGGTAATACACAATGGAAGGAACAACATGAATTATTCTTACACATTGATGGATTCTAAATTAACTGTAACCACTCAGGAACAAGACCTAGAAGCCCTTGTAGATGGCTCAGTGAAATCATCTGCTAAATGCACAGCTATATTTAAAAAAGTGAACAAGATGTTAGACTGTATTAAAAAGGGGACAGAGAATAATACTGAAAATGTAATGCTACTACACAAATCTACAGTATATCTTCATCTTGAAGACAGTTTGGTCACTCCCATCTCAAAAAGGATGCAGCAGAAATAGAGAAGGTCAACAAAAATAATTAGAAGCTTAGTAAGACTTCCATATAAGGTAAAATTTGAATGATTTTCTGCTCAGCTGTAAGTGGCATCTCTACAGGGCAAAATATGAATCAGAATTCTCTTGTTTCATTGGAACTGAGGACTAATTTGCATACAGTCTTCTTGACAAGGGCTATATAGTCCTTTCATAATTCATCTAGTAAGTGGAAACTGTCTAATTTTTATTTTATATTTTGGGACACACAACAATTTTAGCCATGGGTAGCCAGTGACCCGGCTATTGGGGAAGGCTAGCTCCCGGCCGCTTCTCTTATGCCCAAGGCCTCACCCCTCCCCTTCTGCTCCTCCTGGTTTTCTGCTTCCCTCCACCCAGAGCACCCTCACTGTGGCCCCCGGCCCCAGCCCTGGTGTACCGGGCGGCCAACCCAGAGTACCAGGTAGCATGGCTGCAGTGTCCCCAGCCCTGATGCGCTGGGCAGCATGGTCTGAGTGCTGGGCGGGCAGCATGGCCCCAGCACCAGTCGACCTGAGTCCCTGCAGGAGGCAGGCCAGCCAGCCCCAGCCAGTTGGGAACTGCAGGAGGGGGCCTGGCCTGGGGTGGAGCATGGGCGGGGTCACACTAGGCTGTTTGGGGAGGCACAGCCCCCCGCACCTACGATACTTGCCACCCATGATTTTAGCCCAGATTAGCAGAGAAAATTTGTTTCCTTGAGATCAGAATTCTCTTCTTGTATCAGAACTGATGCCTAGACCCACTCATAGTTCAGGCAACGAAAGAAGTTAGTTGAAAATATGTTGATGCCAGACTCCAGTTATTGATTTGAAACAATATTTACCCAGGGGACCACTGACATCATTAAAATTTCAAATGTATTGATATCTTTAACAAAATAACCAATAACTAACTCTCAAGCCTGCAACGTGTGCCCATGGCCAGGTGACGGAACCACCTTTCAGTCAGTGTTACACTCATCACACCGCCTCCACTCCCTCTACTTGTTTCTTATATCAGCTTGTTGCATTTTGTCTCAATTTAGGCCCTGAGCTGGTAAAACACTATGCATATATTTAACTTTAATCATTTGATTAGTGCTACTGAGGTCAGTGAGACTATTCGCATGAGTAAAGTTAATAACATGCATAAGTGTTTGTAGGATTGAGGCCTCAGACTGTAAAACTGTTAGGTCACAGACTGTCTCTCACTGTGTCTTTGCTCAGCACTCAGCGCAATGGGATCTCAGTCTCACTGGGGATCTGGGTGCAGCTGTAATAAATAATCACACTGGGCAAATTTTGGTGCATGTGAACTCATACACTCCTGTTCTGATGAAAAAGCCTATATCGCACCAAATCTGATTCCTGAATCTGCGCAAAATGGGTTTGGCACCTTTGATCACACAATGATGCATATAAATTTCACATAAGCATGTTCTGACTGTAAAAGCACCCCAATGCCAGAAGGCAAGGGGCTCCCTGCTATGTAGCAGTGAGTCTCAGTTGGCCTGACCAGCTCAATGCATCCCAGCTCACTGTTGTTGTCATCTGTATCTAAAAGGTGTCATGTAAGGTGTCATATGAGAACGGGTAAGTGCTGGTCATCATTATGATTGTGCTGTGTGTGTATATGGGTGATGTATGAAAAATTCTAAATATGTGCTGGAAATATGCTCTTAAAATGTGTTTGCAGGTAGAGCTTAACTCACCCCGCTTTAATTGAAGAAATGTGGTCCTGCCTGCTTGAATGTGTCTCTAATGTAAATTGAGCAAAGAGAAACAAAAGAAAGACATATACATAAAAGGTAAACAAGGCCATCAAACCAGCGAGTGGGGGAGATGGCCGCTTAACTACCACGGTGACGGGAGGAGATGCAAAAATTAACATGGTATCAGCTCCCTGGTGGACACGGCAAGCGGAGCCCCCAGGAGGGCTTCCTGACTTTGAAAACAAGGATAAACTTTGAGGATATAAGCAGAACGAGAAAGCCATTTGGGCATCTTTCACTGGACGAGACAAAGAAAGCAAGCACTTAGCCAGGATCCAGCACAGAGCTCAAAGAACTGGCCAGTCATGCTGGAAGAATAACTGTGGTGAGAAAACTACTTTGAACAAAAGGCTCGAGTTTATTAAGTCAGGTTTGAGTCTTAGGAATTTTTACTTTGTTTAACAATTTCTAAATTCCTTCTACTTGGTAACACTTAAATATCTGTTTTTGATAAAAAACTTAATCTTGTTTTATTCCACAACCATCTCAGTGTTTCAAAGTGAAGAGCAACATTCTCAATCAACTGCCAGGCTTGTGCTGCGTTCTGTCTACATAGCAGCAAACTTGCTAAGGTTTTGTGCGTGCTACAGTGAGAGGGGCTGAGCACTGCAAAGGAGCTGGTTTTGGGTAGACTTGGGACTGGAAGGACTGTTGGTGTCACCTTGCTAGAAGTAACCAGGATGGTGGAGGCCAGGGTGAGGTCACTGGGCTGTAAAAGCAGGCTACTGGTGTCAGAGCTCTGAGCCAAAGCTGCACAACACTTAAGCACCCAGGGTTCCGGGGCAAGGAGTGACACAACCCCTTACTTGTTTGGGTGAATCCCCAAAGTGTCACATATGTATGATGCAAGCAGAGTACAGGAGTTTAAGGCAGAAGGGAATCCAACTTTTGCTTAAATCCTCCCATTCCCGACATGACAAAAGGCAGCCAGAGGAAACATTAAATTAATTCAAATATACAAAGACATTCAAAATGAAGGAATCACAATTACACCATATAAACTATATATGAATGAACCCCCAATATGTTCAATTAGTAAAACTAACTGATTATCTATGCATGTCTGATAAAGCCACCTTCTCTGGATAAATCCATGCTTTCTTATTTCATTTAATCCTGTCAAACCCCTATTAACTCTCACAATCAGATATTCTATAGTTAGCTTCATCAAACTGAAAGACACTTTCAACAATTCTTACACATAGGGCATGTAGCTGAATAATATACTTTTCCCCCAAGATGATTTGGCAAAAGATATGATAGACAAAAAGCTCTTCTAAGTGTGGATGGCTGACCAAGGAAACAAAGAATTCGCTAAGAGCAGGCTGACCTCAAGAAGCTAAAGAGGGAAAGAGTAAGTGAGACAGGTAAAAAGAAAAAAGTATCATACATGATAGTCATAAGAGGATGAGAAAAGAATCACAAACTGTACTGTATTTTTCTGGTATATGGATATACTGGCTGATATAGAAACAAACTCTGAGTTGGGAACAAGGAAAATGGGATTAAAAGTAAAAAAAAGAGTTAAATAAAAAGAAAACTGATACCTTCAATTAGCGATCAGATGGATGGAATACTACATGATGAAATAGAAAACTTAGCTCACTGAAGTCTGGCAAAATTTTTGTGAATTCTTAGAAGACAGTTAAACTGCAGCTGAAACAGGCTTTCCACATAAAACTGTATTTTATCCTTGCTTTTAAAATGAAAAATCGAGAACCTGATCTTACTACTTGATATAGAGATGGAGACATGCCCCGTGCACAGTGCATGAAGAAGACATTTAGAAAGCAAAAGTCATACTATTACTGTAGCTTGACTGGAAAGCTAACAAACAATCAATCAAACAAACAAAACATTCCTCTTAGATTTTGCTTTATTAATCCCTGTTTTATATCATGTAGCTATGAAGAGAGCACAGAAGGAGCACTTTGCCATGCTAACAAAGCTAGATATTACTTTAAAGTAAGGATCCCAAATATGCTTTCAAATGTATATTTAATAAAATGAAATTGAGTATCACATAAACATTGTGACAGACGAAAAGCTGCTACGCATTAATCTATGGTTGCTGACATATAATAGAGTGTGATATAATAGTGTGTAATAGTATGAATATTGTAAATATCCTAGTTAGTGAAGTAAAGCTACTTATAACTATGGTGGGTTATTAGAATTTTCTGAATGAGTGTACTGATCTAAGCTAGTAAGGGACTGCGGGAAGAGCAAACAGGAAAGCCACACAATAATAGAGCTAGGTAGAAAATAGTTTTCCTGTCCCATGACGGTTTTTGAGATTTCAAAAATCTCTGTTTAAAACAAAACCAAAACCAACCAACCAAAAAAATAAAATAAAATCAAGTTGTTGGTCCCTTTGTAATCTGCGGGCTACACAGTACATCAGTTGTCGCACAGCTTTGGTTGGGATACAAGGCTTTTTTGTTTTGTGAGGTTTTCGTTTTGGAAAGTGAACTGAATTATGATTTTAAAACTTAAAATATCCTTTACTCAGTACTTGCTAATTTAGATTCTTCAGCTAAATAGGCTGCTTTTATTTCCTCCTTTGGATATCCGGCCAAGACAGGGTAGGTGTTTTATGTACAAATATCTAAGGGGATTGCATACCGAATAGAAAAACTGCAATTGAAATAAACAAAGAACTTGTGGCAGGCAGTATTTAGAAATAAAATGCACATGTACCCGGGGGAGAAAGTTGGAACTGACTGAGCACCAGCTATTTCAAAGTTCTGTTAGACTTCTCAGAGGTTTTTGTCCAAGGGCAAATCTGTCCATAAAGAAACAGATACTTGAGTAATTTAGGAACATTTTAATTCTTAGGATTTTCAGTTTGATTTTCAGTTAGTGAGGAGTCACAGCTGGAGAAAATGCCAAGAGTGAGGCAGAGCCAGTAAAGAGCTGGATAAAAAGTAGCTAAATAAGGCCTTCATGGAAGTTGAGACTGAATTTTAAGATAGATTGAAAAAAGACGTCAGTTCTGGTTAGGCTGTAACTATGCCTCTACAGTGAGAGCTACATACTTGCAGAATCGAGCCTATGATGTTTAAACATATTATAATTATCTAGTTGAATCTGAATGAAATGAAGAGTTAGGGAGCTTAATTTTGCATGAAACCCCACGCTACACATTTGAGCGGTCCTGAAAGAGTTGCTATATCCTATCAGTTCTCTGATTATTTCAGATTCATTTGGTTTCACTGAAAGAAAAAAAAAAAGGAAGAATCCTGCCCCCATCCAATAATAGCTCTCCTGTCCACTATAGACTTTGATGACCAGTGCTGACCAGCACAGGGACCAAAAGTTTTTGAAAATATTGTCACGGCCAGATGTCAGTGGAGTATGCATTTATAAGGGACTGAGTCCTCTGGGGTATGTCTACATTACAGGTGCTACAGTAGCACTGCAGCTACACTGCAGTAGTGTAGACACTTACTACAGCAATGTTGATTTAAATCCACCCTCTTGAGAAGCAGTTGCTAGGTTGATGGAAGAATTCTTCTGTTGACCTAGCGGTGTCTACACCAGGACTTAATTATGTCTGGGAATTTGTCACATCCCTGAGCAACGTAGCAAGGTTGACTTAAGTTTTAGGTGTAGACCAGGCCATGTAAGAATGTGCTGTCATTACCCATTAAGTGAGAGAGAGGTGATCAAATAAAATTCTGTACCAAGTTAAAAGGAAGGCTCTCCTCAGGAAACTGATGACAAGTAAAACCTGTGATAACTGAGGCCATGGATATCTATACTCAGCCTAGATTAAATCTGTTTATTTTGGGTCTCTAAGAAGAGGAGTTTGTAGCAAGTGACTGGGTGGGAACTCTCCTTTTTCTCTTTCCTTTTCTTGGTCCTACTACCTCATGTAACTTAATCTGGTATACCCCCAGGCCAGAAGCAGTTAAGACAGTCTTTGCTGCAATGTACAATCATGGCCGGGTGTCTATGAGTGAGCGAGTGGCAGGCCCACTTAGAGGATAAGAACATAAGAGCTGCCATCCTGGGTCAGACCATGGTCCTTTTTGCCTGGTATCCTTTCTTCTTCAGTGACCCATACAAGAAATTCAGGGGGAGTGTACAGAACAGGGTAATTATTGAGTGATCCAGCCCTGTCTTCCACTCCTGGCTTCTGGTAGTCAGAGATTTAGAGATGCCCCAAGTACAGTGTCCCTGACTATCTTAGTCATTGATGGACCTTTACTCAATAAACTTATCCAGTTTTTTCTTGAACTCAGTTATACTTTTGGCCATCACAATATCCCATGCCAATGAGTTCCACAAGTTAGCTGTGCACTGTGTGAAAAAGTACTTCCTCTTGTTTGTATTAAACCTGCTGCCTATTAATTTCATCTTTCATCAAATTTTCACCTGGTTTTTGTATTGGGTGAAAGGGTAAATAACACTTCTCTATTCACTTTTTCTATACCACTCATGATTTTATAGACTTCTATCATATCCCCACTTAGTCATCTCTTTTCCAAGCTGAAAAATCCTAGTCTTTTTAATCTCTCTTCATATGGAAGCTGTTCCATACCCCAATCATTTTTATTGCCCTTCTCTGAACCTTTTCTAGTTCCATTATATCCTTTTTAAGATGGGGTGACCAGAACTGCACAAAGTATTCTAGGCATGGGCACACCATGGATTTATATAGTAGCATTATGATATTTTCTGCCTTATTTTATATCCCATTCCTAATAGTTCTTAGCATACTGTTAGCCTTTTTGACCACTGCTGTTCAATTATTGGAAGTTTTCAGAGAACTATCCATGGTGATGGTGACTCTAAGATCTCTTTCTTGGGTGGTAACAAGCTAATTTAGAACTCATCATTGTATATGTATAGTTGTGATTGTTTTTTCCAATGTGCATTACTTGGCACTTAACATTGAATTTCATCTGGCATTTTGTTGCCCAGTCATCCAGTTTTGTGAGATCCCTCTGTATTCTTTGCAGTATGTTTTGGACTTAACTATCTTGAATAATTTTTTTCATTGTCTGCAAACTTTGCCACTTCACTGTTCACTCCCTTTTCCAGATCACTTACGAATAAGTTGAACAGCACAGGTTCCAGTACAGGTCCTTGGGGGATCTCACTGTTCACCTCTCTCCACTGTGAAAACTTACCATTTATTACTACCCTTTGAGTCCTATCTTTCAACCAGTTACTGATCCAGGAGAGGACCTTCCTTCTTAACCCATGGCTACATGTCTTTCTTAAGAGCCTTTGGTGAGGGACCTTGTCAAAGGCTTTCTGAAAATCCATGGACACTATATCAACTGAGTACCCTTATCCATGTGCTTGTGGACTCCCTCAAAGAATTCTAATAGATTGGAGAGGCATGATTTCCCTTTACAAAAGCTGTGTTGACTCTTCCTCCAACAAATTATGTTTATCTATGTGTCTGATAATTCTGTTCTTTACTATAGTTTCAATCAATTTCCCCAGCACTAAGGCATCCTGTAAATGCCAGGATTCCCTCTGGAGAACTTTTTAAAATCCGTAGTCCATTAGCTACCTTCTAGTCATCTGGTAAGGAGGCTGATTTCATCAATTGGTTACATACTAAAGTTAGTGGTTCTGCAATTTCATTTTTGAGTTCCTTCAGCACTCTTGAGTGAATATCATCTGGTCCTGGTGACTCATTACTGTTTAACTTATCAATATGTTCCAAAACCTCCTCTATTGACACTTCAGTTTGGGATAGTACTTCAGATTTGTCACCCGAAAATAGCTCTGATGTGAGTATCTCCCTAACATTCTCTGCAGTGAAGACTGATGCAAAGAATTTGGTCAGCTTCTTTGCAATGGCCTTGTCTTCCTTGAGTGCTTTGTCATCTAGTGGCCCCACTGCCTTTTAGGAAGGTTTCCTGCTTCTGATGTACTTAAAAAATACCGTTAGTTTTTACCTCTTTAGCAAGTTGCTTCTCAAATTCTTTCTTGGCCTGCCTTATGATACTTCTACAATTTATTTGCCAGAGGTTTTGCTCCTTCCTATTTTCCTCATTAGCTGCCTATTACTGACAGTGAAAGCGTGAATTAATAGAGGCCAGTATTTCTGGAGTAGGTGGAACAGGTTTCTAGTCCTGGACTATTAAGTGCATGTAGATTTTATTGTAACTGTGTCTGATATCTGCAGCAAATATATCTGTTATACCACCTTTAGGGAGAGGTACCCGATACTCCTTTCCCCTCCTTCTGTATCCATCTAACAGACCTACTATCTGTTGTTACGGGGTGGGAATTACCACCACCCATCATGTAAAATGGTGGTAAGAAATGGTTAAATTCCTTTATAGAACCAGATAGCTGAAACAATAGGGGTCTCCACCCCAACCCCAGCCACATCACCGCCCAAAACAAAGATACATGCAAGGCACATGTGGGCAGAGGGGTTTTGGTGTCTATTATTTTGTGAAAGACTGCATCTGTGAAAGTGAGGAAAAAGGTACAGAGAAGTTTAGAGAGAAGGCAGCAAGGAAACAACCGACACAGCTTGAATAAAAACTAGGAATGTGGCCCTGAGAAAAGCCTAGAGAAAGAGCACTTTTTGAGCCGAGTGCTGGCTGAAAGGGTTTGGAGCTGTGAGCAAGAAAACCTCCCTCCTGTTGTTCAATTCCTCCTGTGTTCACAGAAACAGGACTTGTTTATTTACAAAGAATGTACACAAGATTGCATCAAAATTACCTAACTCCATCATCAATTTCTCCTCCTAACTTGGAAGAACCTGCAAAACCCCTGAATTTCTGGCTAACTGCATGGGTCAAAAAGGATCTTCTTTTTTCTACCTAGGCTGACTATTGCATTACTGCCTATCTGTGAATCAGCCTGAGGCAAGGGCAAAGGAGATTATTACATGGATGCTATAAGATGGAATTAAACTACCAGTTGAGGTTGTGAACCCCACAAAAGGTATGGTTAAAGTGGTAATAAAGGACAAAATGTGACCCTGAAGAGCCTGGAAAGACAAAATAAAAGGCAGAATAACCCAGTAATTCCTAAAACACAGGAGAAAGAATGGAAACATGCAGCAGTCTTTTAAATCCTTCTGCAATGTCCAGTATAGGGCTGCAGGTGCTCCCCTCTCCGGACTTTAAAGAGGCACCTGGAAAAGGAGTAGCAAATGACTAAAGATCTGTTTCTTTAGATTATAGTTTTAGGGCCATATTCTCCAACCCACATTCTCTCCTCAGTCCTCTGGGATCATCTACAATCATCTTTCATTCTCTTACTCATACCCTACCCCACCCAATTTTTTTCTAAACCACCAAAACTTCCTTTCAAGTACAAAAAGAATGGACATTCTTCTTATGTGGGTTGATGCTTAGAGTTATTTTAAAACAGGAAACATTTTAACATAGCTTTTCTCATTCTTAAGAAAAAATCAATTTATTGAAAAGATATCTCTCACTTCCAGGCATCCATTACAGGCTAATAATGGCACCTACGTACTGCAGGCTCTCTGCCTTCAGCTGCAAGCCTCCCAACGCATTGGAAATGAACTATTACTGTATGATGAAACAACACACATTTTATGTAAATCCCTCAGCTGCGATTGGGTGCAAATTACATGGATAAATCGTGCACACAGAAAAATGACCTTTCACATTCATAACACTGTAGTTTGGAAGTTGTTTCTTACTAGTCATTGGTTTAGAAGAGAACTGTGCTATCACAATTGTTCAAGATGTTTTGAAGTTTATGATGCGTTGCCAGCATACATCCAATAATGCTTACACTTGATATTTTAAATGGTATAAATTAAGCGGCACATTTTTGATAAAAGGACCGAAAAAGCCTTTTGACGATGAAAACCAGTTGAAAAAGTGGCCTTGTAGAGGGAAAGAGATCAGAGACAAGGAACTCAAGCAACTGCAAGCGTGAGATAACACACAAGAAAAGGGAAAAAATTAGGAAAGACTGTAGAATTAACAGAACATGGGAAAAATGGTAGGTGGAATATGAGATGGCTTCTAGCAACCTGAATGTAGAATGAAGTGGTGCTTGCGTGAGGCAGTAGAATGGATACAGTCATGGTTATCTTTGCACGTCAGAGAGCAAGAGTTTCTTATTTTCTTTCTTTTTCTTTTTTTTTTAAGCAACCATAAATAATTTAAAAGATTTGAAAAAATCATCACCCTCATATCTTCTGGTTTCTGTTACAAAGCCTGAACCCCATTAGGAGGACGGGCAGGGGAGTGAGACGGACATGCCCACTTTTTGCTATCCTGTTTAAACAAAGTGGCTGAAGGAGTAATTCATTACCACCTCTCGTCCCCTCCAATTTTTAAAATGTGATCACACCACCGCAAGGAGGAGGACTTTATGCAGGTTTTATTATGCAAGAGGATCCTCTCAACTCATCTGCAAGTAGAGGGCCAAATCCTCAGCTTGTATAAATCAGCATAGTTCCACTGAGTGCATTGATTTACAACAGGTGAGGGCTGTTAGGATGGTGTTAAATTATTAGGAATTATTGTGATTGATACGAATGAATGTAGACAAACATGATTTTGGTATGGCTTGATATGTCTGAATTTGATAGAGGATTCTGGGAGCAGGGTTCTCTTAGCATCAGACACTTAG
This sequence comes from Lepidochelys kempii, assembly GCF_965140285.1. NCBI lineage: Eukaryota > Metazoa > Chordata > Testudines > Cheloniidae > Lepidochelys > Lepidochelys kempii. The sequence continues at coordinate 85,680,971 of NC_136381.1, forward strand.
TATGGAAATTTACTGAGAGTGATCGGAGGCTCTATCTGTGTGTGTGTTTCAACATGGAACTTTGGAACATATCAGCCGATGGCCCGCTCACCAAGTAGAGAAAATGCAAAAACACGCAATCAATGAGCTTGACACAGGCTGACCAGGGTCAAAATGACCCTTTTGGATGGCACCACCCTAAGAGCTCAAGTGAACAACTGATGAGAGGGTAAATATCAACTGATCTTTGGTCTCTGTTTTGCAGTTCCTTTTAAAATATTAATTAGGAAAAACAAGTAATGAAACGTCCACAGGGCATATTTTGAGGACATGTGACTCCTTTGAGAGCCGAGGGTATAAATGTTAAGAATATCATATGTACAGTTCTTAGTTCCCCAATTAACATCTGAAGAGTTCTGTGATGCTGTAAGACAGAGGGTCTTAGGGCAGCCAACACCCTGCTATGAGGGATTTTTGTAGGACTTTTGAACCAGAGGGCCTCGGGGTAACCAAGACCCTGCTTTGGGGGACATTTGAGAGAAAAAAAAGAGAAGAAAAGAAAAAGAAGTCTCTATCTAGGACTGGTAGCTATACCTGCTTTGTTTGCCAATCAGGATACTGTGTAAGGCCAACATAGTTACTGAGGGTTTATGCTTGGGGAACGGAGGCTTATTAGGGAGGTTTCAGAGTAGCAGCCGTGTTAGTCTGTATCCCCAAAAGAAAAGGAGTACTTGTGGCACCTTAGAGACTAACCAATTTATTTGAGCTTAAGCTTTCGGAGCTACAGCTCACTTCATTGGATATAGCTCACGAAAGCTTATGCTCAAATAAATTGGTTAGTCTCTAAGGTGCCACAAGTACTCCTGTTCTTTTTTTATTAGGGAGACGTATTATATAACCTTTTATTGACTGAGTAATTCTTTCTCCAATAAACTGCTGTGCATTGAGCAAATTGAATCTGAATTTTCACTGGTACCAATAACCATCTGCCCAGCTGTGGGCCCGTAAAGATCCATTTCAACAAGGGCCAGAATGTGTAGCTCCTGCACAGCCTAGCTGTAGCTGCATTCCTGGGAACAGAAAGAGTAGCAGATGTGACCACTTTGTTCTCCCCACCCCTGTGTTTTTGAGTCAGTGGATCTGCATGTCTCTCCTTACACTATTGACTCTCCTGCTCCCAGGAAGAGCATGGTTCTATGGTATGTGGGGATATGCAGGTTTCCCAGTCTGATCCACATACGCAGAAGAAACTTAGCATCTCCAGTGCATTTCATGCCTAGCAAGGATTTGGAGCAAGCATTTGACTCCTAGTGTAATATATATGGTGCCAAGTGGTGCCTTTCTTTTGCCCCATCCTGAATTCCCTCTTTGTTACTCACCAGTACTGCTCTGAATGGTCCTCACTGTGGTGGCCGTGCGTGGGGGAGATGAGGACCTCAGGGACACGCATTCATCATCTTGGGAACAGCCCTTCTCAATTGCTCTCACATAGCTGTGGCTCCTCATGCGGAAGCAGACTGGCACTGGCAGATCCAGGGCCTCGACGGCCTGAGACTCTAGTTCGCTGAACACTGACTCACAGACCGATTCAAACTGACCATTTACTTCCATCTCACTCACCTGCAGGCCAAGAACAGGTAGTTTCCTGTAATTATATCTCATTAGATCAATCTATCCTGTAATAACATTTACAAACAAAGATGGAACAATACCTAAAATTTCCATTAAAAGTTCCCTTTGAACAGTAAATGATTTACACTTTAAATCTTTTTTTTTTAACACAGTAACAATTCTCCAAGTAAAATATAAAATGTGCATATTCAGAGTGAAGAAAACAGAGCTGTGGACATTGAGGGCTCAGTCCCAATCTCATGTAAGTAACCCTATTTGGGCCAACAGCAGGGATTAAATCTGGGACTTCTAGGATTAAGAGTCTGAGCCTCTCCAATTTGAATGAAAGGACTAACTCCCTTGGCTGGCAGCTATAACAGACTATTTAACCCTTTTTGAGAACCAGCTCCCAGAGAGAAACAAAGAGCCAGACTCTCCTAGCTTGAATGACACTCAAAACCACATGGCCTTGCCGGGTATCTTACAAACGCTGCAACCATTTGCCTGTGCTTATATGGCAATGGGCACCCACATTTCTAAACTCAGGATTGAGCCTTGAGACTGGTATTAAAATTATAATAATCACAATAGGGAAAATGCAAATCTGAGACAATAATATATACCATGATTTCACTATTTCTCAGGCATTCCAAAGGCACAGAGACCAAGGGAAGATGTGGGGTGGTCGAGGAAGATATGAAAGATGCTAGACTGGGATGAATTTTAAGAAAAAATAGGCTGAGATTCAGGCCATATTTCTAAAAAGTGAAATCTATTAGACTGTGGAATAACTTTCCACGGGAACTAGTGGAAAGAGATTGATTGCTTGAAAGAACAATCCTACATTGGCAGGGGATAAACTAGATTGTCAGACAGGTGTCTCCCAGAGCTCACTTCTAGGATTTCTTTTAAGCTTCCTATTTTTATTGGCAAGGAAGCCTACACTCTTCGGAGCACAGATAGCTTCAACCGTCTCACAAATCCATCAGTCTAAACTGGAGTCAAATGGTTTTATCCCACACTTACAATTTCAGTTTGCTGGTTTCTGCTGGCTTCCTTCATAACTCAGTTTCTACAGCATCTGCTTATACTTTATGCTAGTGCTATAGACCCCTACAGCATATAATAAGCAGACGACTCCTTCGAACATCCACATTCAGCAATCCCTGCCTGAGCAGTGTAGACTTCATCTTGGACCGAAGTCACTTCTCTAGCCCATTTATCCTGCATAGAAGTCCAGGGGTGAAATCCTGGCCCGACTAAAGTCAGTGGCAAAGACTCAGTGAATTAATGGGGCCAGGACTTCTTAAGTCCAACTAGTGACACTTTTAGAATGCCTTGATATTTATATTACATGAACACAGGGACAGCATTATTTTTATGCCATGAATACTTTAAAATGAAAATTGATCTAAGTCCAAAAAGGAAATCTCCACTGAAAATGTACTGTCCAGTTAAATTGGCCTTTACTTTTGCAGGCATAAATTGGAGGTTCAAAACGGTGACAGCATCATCTACAGCATGAGTTATTACCAGTGATTTAGAGCATACAACACCAAATGAAATGCAGTGCCCTGCGCTAGTTGGCAAAAAATACACAACATGTGAGAATACCCTCGCAGAATAATGTATCTGACTATGATGTTTTAATGTGCATATTCATTCAAGTTTTCCCAAAGAAAATTACCTTCTATTTGAGCACCATTTCAGGGCCCAATTTTGTGAAGTACTGAGCATCCTTCGCTCCCACTGTTTTTAAGCAAAGTTGAGGGCACTCAACACATCCCTGACCTGGATCCTATTTTGCATGCATGGCAGCTAGACAGATGTGACAGCATGATGACTCCATATGCATATTTTATACAGGAGCAGGATATTCCACTGTGTCAACACTCACAATTTAAAATGCCCCAAAGTACACAGTATTCAACTGACAGACTGTAGCTGGCACAGAAGAGGATGTTATGATTTTTCAGGAAAATAATGCACATCTTCATAATTAATATGTGAACCAAACACATATGTACCATGTACATCGTAAAGTCAAAACTCTATCAGAATTAAAAATAATGCGTAAAAGAAGTAATAAACCTTTTCAAAATATTGAATTAATGTCAAAACAACAATTGTGGAATATAAAATACCAGTAACCCTTATTCTTTTCCCCCCTCAAACATTTTATGGTCCTCACTCCTTAAAGGAAAACTCATTCTCACTAGGAATCCAAGTCCTACATTTTTAGAAGTGACTCGTTGTTTTGTATGCTAAACCCGAAACTTCTTAGAGGGAGTGCTGAGCACCTGTCCACTAAAAATCAGGCCCCTTTAAGACATTTCACATTGTGCAACCAAAATCACCAAACAATTTTCAGAATTTAGACTATGACATTTTCAAATCTTAGTCCTTCACAAAAATGTACATGAAAAACATCCCCATAAGTCCTTTTAAAATTTAAATGCTTTTGAAAATATGTAATTTGTTACATGTCTGACTTCACTGCACAACCAAAAAGGGTTTCTGGTTCTACACATTGCACATACAGCTGAACTGGCTGGGGATTGATTTTGATCTTGTTCTTAGCCGTGCATGCTTGCCACTCACCTGACTAATCGTGCTCATGGCTCTCATGTAGCTCTCATTCCGGGAACGGAATTTAGGAGAAGTTAACAGACTTGCAGGGTCCAGACTGTCCAAACTCCTGTTGATTGAGACTTCACTCACTGCCCTCAAGTAACTGTGGCTCCGGATTTGAAGTTTTGGAGAGTGTTCGCTGGATATCCTTGAAGGAAACAGTGGGAAAGAGACATTTCATCAAATCCAAATAGCTTAACTGTGACTGGGAATGACAGTAAATTGTTCTACAGGAAAGTAAGACTAAAACCAGAAATTATGTAACCCTGGGGCATTTATACATTCAGTACGGCCAGTTCCAGTTCGTTTATAAGTACAAATTTTAGAAGTGATTTTATACACATGCTAGAAGTCTAACTACTAAGATGGGTGAACTTGAGTGCCTGGTATTAAATAAGAATGTTGATATAATAGGCATCACATAAACTTGGTGGAATGATAATAATCAATGGGACACAGTAATACCAGGGTACAAAATATATTGGAAGGAGAGAACAGGTCATGCTGGTGGGGAAGTGGCACTATATGTGAAAGAAACCATAGCGTCAAATATAATAAAAATCTTAAATGAACCAAACTGTACCATAGAATCTCTAGGGACAGAAATTCCATGCGCCCCTGACCAGGATGGTGATGGGAAATGCTCAGGGAAATTAGAGAGGCTATAAAAACAGAGAACTCAACTGTAATGGGGGATTTCAACTATTCCCATACTAACTGGATACATATCACCTCAGGATGGGATGCAGAGATAAAGTTTCTTGACACCATAAATGGCTGCTTCTTGGAGCAGCTAATCCTGGAACCCAAAAGAGCAAAGGCAATTCCTGATTTTGTCCTAAGTGGAGCACAGGCTCTAGTCCAAGAGCTGAAACACTTGATAATAGCGACCATAACTGAGGCTACGATTTTGTCATGGATATTTTTAGTAAAAGTCAGGGACAGGTCACGGACAAAAAACAAAAAATCATGGAAGACGTGACCTGTCCCTGACTTTTACTAAAAATATCCCAAACAAAATGTGGAGGGAGGAGGGTCCAGCACCCTGTCCCCCACCGCCACAGTGGCTGGGAGCTGCAGGGACCCCATTGCCCAGTGGCAGGGAGGGGTCCCCCTGCCGCCCTGCGGGACTAGAGCTGGGGGGACCCCCCACTACCCTGCAGGACTGGGATCTGCGTGGGGAGTGTGACCCCTGCTGCTCGTGGCAATAGGGGAGCTGCAGGGTGGGGCAGTGTTAGTGGCGGAGGCTGGGGAACAGTGGGGAGCCCTTGCCCCCAGCCACTGAGCAGCTTCGGCGTCTGCGAGCTGCAGGGGGCCCCTGCCCGCGGTCACTGAGCAGCTCCAGGATCCCTCTGCTGCCATCACTGGTGACTGGGAGCTGCGGTGGAGCCCTGGCTGCTTGCAGCAGCTGAGCTGCTGCAGGGGAGACCCCTGCCAGCGGGGACGGCTGGGCAGCTCAGGGATCGCCAACTACGGTGCCAGGTGGTCAGTTGCAGGGGGTCCTGCCACCCACAGCCCCCCCACGACCCACGACCCCCGTGACATAATCTTAGCCTTAACCATTATACAATTAAATTTAACATCCCTCGGGGGGTGGGGGTGGGGGAGAGACACCCAAAGAAGCCCACCGCAGTATCATTTAACTTCCAAAAGGGGAATTACACAAAAATAGGAAGCTAGTTAAAGAGAAATTAAAAGGTATCACAGTCTCAAAAATGAAATGCCTGCAAGATGCATGGACACTTTTTAAAAACACCACAATAGAAGCTCAAATTAAATGTATACCCTAAATTAAAAATATAGTAAGAGGACCAAAAAAGTGCCACCATGGCTAAACAACAAAGTAGTGAAGTGGTTAGAGGCAAAAAGGCATCCTTTAGAAACAAAGAATCCTACTGAGGAAAACAGAAAGGAACATACACTCTGGCAAGTCAAGTGAAAAGGCATAATTACAGGCCAAAGGTACAATTTGGGTCATTTAAGATTTTTATTATATTTGACTCTATGCTTTCTTTCACATATAATGCCACTCCCCCACCAGCATGACCTATTCTGTCATTGGTATATATTTTGTACCCTGGTATTACTATGTCACATTGAATATCATCATTCCAACAAGTTAATGTGATGCCTATTATATCAATATAAGGCCAAAAAAGCATTTGAAGAGCAATTAGCCAAAGGCTCGTAAACGAACAGCATTTTTTGTTAAGTACACCAGAAGTAGGAAGCTTTCTAAACAATCAGTGGGGCTACTGGACAATCGAGCTGCTAAAGGAGCACTTGAGGAAGATAAAGTCATTGTTGAGAAGGTAAATGAATTATTTGCAATAGTTTTCAGTGCAGAGGATATGAGATAGGTTGCCACACTTGAGCCATGATTTTTAGGTGACAAATCTGAGGAACTGTCGCAGACTGAAGTGTCATAAGAGGAGGTTTTGGAACAAATTGATAAATTAAACAGTAATAAGTCACCAGGACCAAAGGGTAGAAGAAAAGGCCTACTGGAAAGCCATACAGTTGACTGGTTCATCAAGCACAGAGCTGCTGAGCATCCACTGTTCACACTGAAATCAGTGGGAGTTGCAGGTGCTCCGTTCCTCTTAGGGTTTGTCTCATAGGGAGGTAACCTGGTGCTAATCTTTTGAAATATACATTTGATATCCTATCTATGTATGCATTTTACAGCATATTCCAGTTAGACTTGACAGCTTGCTTCCTAGGCAATTCTAGGAGATAAGGGCCGCTAACTGTAAATCAATTACATAGAATGTACACAAAATGCAGCTGGAGTGATTGGACAACCTAACCCTAACCTTATAGTAAATCATTCCAAGAATATACTGCTACATGGGTGTAATTTGGTTACATTCAATAGTTGTTTTGGATAGTGACAATAGCTGCCAGGTTGGTAGGCATTTTTCACGTCAAACAGCTATTTTCCATTTTCAGGAAACGCATTAAGTAGCTTCTAAATGCACATTCATTTAAATTCAAAAGTTTGAAAAGTCCATTTCTGTTTTTCCACCTATAATGAACACATCATAAGAAAAATGGGGAACTAGCTAGAAGCTGAAGGTCCTCTTTCATCACACTGGGCCAGACAGACCAACGATAAACACATTTCCTTAACTGATGTGTTATTTGACCCAAAGCAATAATATTGTCATCATAAGTGGGAATAATACTTTGTATGGATTCCAGTGTCAACAGTGACTCTCTGGTTGTGATTTCGTATACTGAAATTGTAGCAAAGAAAATCATTTCTGTTTTACAGGACAAATGCTATTTAAAGTTATTGCACTGCCTTGTTCATCATAGTTATCTGATCATGCACATTTCAAATATTTCTGTTAGTAAAACATTTCAGAGATGATGTTTTGGGACAGGTCAGAGGGGGCCCCGTATTCTGGGCATGAGGGAATCATTTTTAGACTTGCAACTCATTTGATGTTTTGTTGAGGCTTGACACTGAAGAATTTCTTGAAAGGAAAGAAAAATGTGTAGAAACTAAAATAAGTTATCTTCAATAATGAGGCGTTTTGGTACTTTTAAGGCAGTTGGAAAAACAATTATAAATTCAGTTCATCCTTTGATTTTTCTCTCTCTCTCTCTCTCCTTTAAGAGGAATATTTGCTTTTGTATGGTCCATTTAGGATACTGATTTTCCCTTTTAAGAAAACTAGAGTTTGTAGCCAACTGTATTTCTGTTATCCATTGCAGACACATTTACTGCAGGGGTGTCCAAATTTTATATTACCGGTGGCTAACAACACTTGAACTTTACTAGGCACAGCAGGGCCACAAATTCTTTTGCCCAAAATTGAAGAAATTGCAGCCTCAGCCATTCAAAGCTACAAGTCCCTATATGAAATTCTCCATCTGAGCAACTTTTTACATAGATAAAGATGGCACAGTATGGTCTCCACAGGCTGTATCACCATATAAAGAGGATGGCAGCTACACAGCAAAGTGGTCTCCATCATGGCCTTCCACTTAAACAAACAGCTTTAGAGATTTTTTTTTTTAAAGAGCACAGAGTGCAGTAAATGTTGAAAGGAACAGCTCTTCTACATCAAACATGATTTTTTTTCCTGGGGGGATGCCCTCAGTTCCTTACAAAGATGGCTTGGTCACAATATTGAACAAGTCAGTTTTCCATTTTGAAATGGAAACCTCACTACTGTCTGTGTATGTCTGTGTATGAATGAACGAGAATGAGAGACAGAAAACATAAAATTAGTCATAAGAAATACACACATGAGGCTGATTTAAAGAGAACCTGTGTGCCATTCTGTGTTTAATTTCTGCAAGCAATTACAGATATTGTGCACTCAAATATGTAATACTAGTTATTTGTATGTGCAGTTGGAAAACTGCACATACAAATAACTAGTATTACATATTTGAGTTTAATGGTTAGACCCCAGGTGTAATTATGACAATACTGCAAAACCTATTAGTAAGGGCCACAATTGGAATGCCATGTTCTCTGGATGATCTAATAAAAATGAATTTGAACTGTTTACTATTAAATAATTATTATTACAGAATTCTGTCACCACTTGAAGACTGGTCATTCATTTGCCTTCTTCAATCAGTGAGTCAGTAATTGGATGGACTAGATATAAAAAATGTTCAGATTACTCTTGGGGCAATAATTCCAGATTTCCAAATGGAATCTGGAATTTCATTTAGGATATTCTCCAGCAGTGCTCAAACACAACACCACACACACACACACACACACACCACTAAAAATAAAATGGCTGACCTAGCTATCACCTCTATTTGTGGCTGGCAGAGCCTTTTCATAACAATTTACCAGAACCTGATCAGTAGATTTCTTGAAAGTAATTCCTTGTATGTCATTTACTTGGAGCACTGAGAATATGCATAAAATCCAAGTTAAATGAATAATTCATTACAAAAAATTTATCAGATGAATACAAACTGTATTACTGCTCTCTGTAGAGCTGCAAGCAGATCAGAAGGTCCTCAAATATATTTGTTAATCAAATTAATTCATTTTTTGTTTTATTTTATGGATTGATTGTAAGCAGTTTGCTGCCCGTATTCAATATTTGTTATAAAAAATTCAAACTGTGTTGATTATTTACAAATTAATCAAATAAGTCACCTGGTGTTGTTTCTGTTCACTGATTGGATGAGCATGCAAACAGTGAATATAACAAATCACAAAACTCAGTGCACAAGTATAAACAAATTAAAAATGTTTTTTTGTAAATACTCATGCATGCATCTTTGAAATTTGCTTTCTGCAAACGTCTGGTCCACTGTAACGAGTCATACAGATACCTTAGTCATCAACAAGGAACAAACTTGGGATATTTGGTACCAGAAACAAAGGCCTCACCCGCTTGAGCTAAAGGAGATCTCTCCACGGCTATAAGTGCAAGGTGTTCTAGTCAGAGAGACCTGCCATCAGATGGAGACATGATCATGTGCACTAGGCGCCACTAAACTTTGATTGCTTGAATGTTCATAGAAAGCAAATACCAAAGAAGCATGAATCCATGTGAAAATCTGAGCTTTTGTTTGCACAATTTTTTGCAGTATTTTCCCAGTTCTATACAAAATCACCTAATTTCTCTGCCATGGTATATGCTTCTTATTGTTTCTGGATGTGGGTGGTTGAAGCAAATAGGTTCTTTTTCTGACTTATTTTGGTCAGATAGTTGGTCCTTAACTATACAACTGACCAGTTCAGCAGGTGTTTAGAAATGTGTTTCACAGATGGCTACTTATCACATCACTGGTTTACATGACAGATGGGCAGTTACGCAGGGACTGAGATTTTGGCAGCCACTAGAGGAGGTGACTGTTGCTCACTGATGACCATATTCACAGGTTTCACTATGTTTAAAAACGGCGGAAAAAATAACTAAGGTTTAAAATACAGGCAAGGAGTAAATACAGGTAGTTAAATTGTTGTTGAATGCATCCCTTATATAGCAAAAGAGTTATTCAACAGCTCCATACCTGTTCAGGATTGGCACTTTATAAATGTGTAATAAATCATTATCATCATCATATACCACTATAACTATACAATAGTCTTTAAAGAGTAGCTGAAACGCCACAGAAAACTTTGAAAAACATTCTGTTTAGGAATAAGTCTGCCAATATAGCATAGTTTCAAGTTTTCACTTCCTTAGTTTATTATCAGAGACTTCAACCAACTATGATTCACAAAGGATTGACTATGGGCAAGATCTACAGCTGAAGTGAAATGGCTTAGCTAGCCCCACTGACTTCAGTGCATACAATGATTAGCAGCACGAGAAGATGAACTCAAAGATCCTGGAACCAGCTCCTCAGGTGTGTTGCATCCTCTTTGCATTGCAATGCCTGTCTCCATTACTCAGGGATGATCACTCAAGTACAAGAGTGGCCCTGAAGGGAGAGGTAAAGAGCTTACTTATACAGGGCTTGTACACCAGACCCCCTGTGAGTAGTAGAATGGAAAGATAAAGGTGTAGTTGGGGTGTCCTTAAGCTTATCTTGATCTGTGTTTTGATCCCTTGTGGCCATTACATGATGGTGTAATTTAGAGAAGTCTTCAGGCACCTTTAACACAGCACAAAGAGGACAACTTTTATCTAAGCACCATACAAACAGTAGTGAATTGATCCTTTCCAAACTGCTGTGAGACAGGGGAGTATTATTAGCCCCAGATGTAGAACCGAGGCAAGGAAGATGTAGGCCCTGGTGCTGCTACCCTTACTCACACAGCGTGCCCCATTCATTTGCCTTATTCATTTCAATGGGACTACTCGCAGGGTAAGGTACTGCTCAATATGAGTAAGTGTGGGAGAATCTCGCCCTAAATGATTTTCCTAATGTCACACAGGAAGCCTGTGGCAAAGGCAACAAGTGAATTCTAGTCCAGTGTCTAAACCATAAGATAACTGAGGATCAGAACAGTGCAAAGGAAAACTTTTAGCCCCCTTTGCACACCACTTTGTGACTAGTGCTCTGTGCATATTGGCCTACCTGAGTTGGCCTCTGACTTTTATTCAAATACACTTACGGGGTAAAACTATATTAGCAGGATTCCGTCTGAATGGAGTGCTTCTGAATGTTTTACAGGAAAAGCCACTGTATCTTCAAATTGACTCTGAGATGGAAAAGGTAAGATGGACAAGGAGGATTTTTCTGTTTACAGGAACAGGGAAAATCTGATGGTAGGAATATTTCCTTTTATTTTTGAGAGATTGGGAAAAATTGTACTTGTGCTGTCTATGGCAAATGTATTAGATGATCATGTGATCAGTGCAGGCAGCACCTCCACCAATAGGTGGTGCAGTATTTTTTTTCTTAGTGTTGTTGTGTACTTTGATATTATGTTGTTGTCTTGGTTTGGGGTAGGGTGGGGCAGAGGCACTAGGAGGATGTTCAGTCCTGCCTGTGTGTGCTGGGGTTGGTACTTGCAGTGTTCCAAGAAATGCTTTGATTTCTGTCAGCAAGTATTACAATGTTTCACTTGTGCATGAAAAGGAGTGTAGAGTCGGGAGAATGTGTTGGCAGTGACTGACTGATTTTTTTGGGAAAGCTCTGACAATTAAATAAGATATCCCTAAAAAAATATAATTAGACGGTCTTTCAATGTGCGAATTCATAGCACAAAACAGAGTGTTGTACCACATGGGTTTCTTGTCATCTCAATATAAAGAGTCATAGCTGTACAAGACAAAAGAAAATGGTGCTGTGTCCAGAAGTATGTAATGAATACCTCCACTAGTCAGGCTGTGAGGAGCAGCCAGTGTAGAAAATATATTTTAACGCATCTTTAAAAAAAAAAATCTTTGCCTCTTGCTGGTTAAACATCCCAGAATTCATTTTTCTAGGCTATCCCTGATAGCATAGTTCCCATGGAGCTAATTATTTCTGTGCTGAAAGTGCCCCCTCCCCTCAACCCGTCTGGTGGGAGCACCCAGCACATAGTTCTGTGTTTAACTATAATTTCATGTTAGCTTTTGCTTTAAGGGAAAAATCATCTGCTGTCTGATGCTAAGTAAAAGCAATGAAGAACATGCACAGAACAAAGCCGTTCAAGTGTATTCAACTTATTCCCCAGTCATGACATGGGCCATCAGATGGGTAATTTTGTCGCTGTTGCACTTGCATTATGTTGTGTTAACTTTTCACTGCACAGTGTACAAGGCTGTCACGGTACAGAAATTGGCAAGGGCAGAATATCAACTACTTTGTGCATTTGTTCTCACTAGAAGTTTGCCACATTTTGAAAAACCTCCTTTCCCATACTTTTTAAAATAATACGATTGTCTTGCTAAGGGTTTCACACTTTGAAGATAAAATCTCAGTACATGTCACGGTACAGTTGCTATGGAGCCAGCCATGAGAAAGAAAAACAAAAACTTGCACATAACCAGAATATCTTACTTGCTGAGCAGAAATTCAACAGCAATTGTACAAAAGTGGCAGCTGTTTCCCTTTTGATTTTGACTCCATTAGTCGGATTATAAATCACACACACCAACTGCCATTCATCCCCATTAATCATGTGGGGTATGCATTATTTTATTAATAATACCTTACACGTCCTTTTGAGGTGGATCAGATGCCAGAAAGAGACAGGGTGAGAAGGGGCGGTGACTTCAGTGTTTTTTCAATCATATTTGTCTCTCTGCCTGATATTACAGACTCTAATATGATTGAACAAGATATCACTTAAAAATTAATCCAAAACTCAGCTCAGTTAAATGCCACACAGCTTTCTGATGTGTCTATCTCCAGCTGGCAAAATGTGCTGTTTTTCTGTATAAGCACATGGTGTCCTGCCAGAGAGCCCTTATTTGTTTGATAGATAAAGGACGAGAGGACCTTGATCAATTAATATTTATAAACATTTTTCAAAAGCACCATTTCTTTAAAGCTACCTGTGACTGGCTGGCCAGGAAGTCACTGCCAGTCAGCTCAGACTCAATCTAGAAATCATTCTTCTACAGCTAGCTGTGGTCCTAGATGGTCTCAGGATGGTCTTTGTTTCTGAGGTTGTGCTGTAAGGACCATGGGCCAGAATCAATGGCATCTTCAGTCTTTAATTGTGATATCACTCTGTGCTTCATCTATTAATGTCTCAGCTCTTATTATACAATAAAGCCATATATGTATATAGTGCTTTTCATCCCAAAGGATCCCAAAACACCATATACAAACAAAAGAATAGGCCAGATAATTAGGGATGCTTTCACCCACTGCTGGAATGCAGTTGCTCTTAGGGTGAAATGCAGCAGTGTTTAACAGTGCACAGCAGAGCTACACAACAGTTATGGACAAATGAAGCAGAATACGATATTGAATTGAATCTACAGGGGAAAATCTAGATAGGCATGATATCATTTTCTTAACCAAAATCTTGCCCAGATACTGGAATTAACCCCTGTAATCTTGTCAAAAGTGGTGTGATGATGCTGTGTCTTTTACATACAGTCTGAGAGCTGATAAAAGAAATACTGCAATGCAGTACTCTGCAGTTTCCAGTAGTATTATTATGGTGGTGTGTAGGGCATTACGATAGAATATTGCAGTATTTTTCATTCCTCTCAGAAAAGAAACCCATCCCGTTTAGTCAGACTCAGTCTGGCAAGATATAACAAGATTGGTAAGGCCTGGTCTGCAACTAAACCTTTGGTCGACCTAGCAACATCACTCAGGGGAGTGAAAAATTCACCCCGGGGAGACATGGTGAAGCCCATCTAAACCCTGGTATAGACAATGCTAAGGTTGATGGAAGACTTATTCTGTTGTCATAGCTACTGCTTCTCCAGGGGGTAGATTTCCTTGCAGAGATGGAAAACCAATTCCTTTGCTGTAGCAAGTGTCTACCCTACAGTGATTCAGCGGCACAGCTGCAGGGCTGCCGCAGTAGCACTCGGACCACGGACATGCCTGAAGGTGCCCAGCTTCACTTCTTGAGGTGTATTAAAACTTTCCCCTCAGTACATACTACAGAGGATCCACTAGCATAGCCTGTGACCCGCTAAGATTTCATGTTTGCTCTGGTCATTTGTCTGGCTATGCTGAAAGAATGACAGGAGACATTAGATATGGGTTTATCAGGCTGCAACTTTATTATTAGACAGATGTCTGAGGCTAACCCGGTGGATGAAATGTGCAGTGCAGGTGCAAAATTTATGTCCCACCAGCAGATCCACTGCTGGGACCTTACCAATTAGAGCCAATTTTGGCAGCAGGGGGCGGGTGGGGGGGCTTCCACCAGCTCCCCCTCCCCTTTTTATCCAGGTCCCTCCAGCAATTCCCTTGCCCGGACTTTACTGACCCCCACCCCCGCAGGAGGGATTAAAGTGGACTATAATGATGGGGGTGGGGGTGGCTCCCGGCTGTACCAATCAGAGCAGTCCCCAACTGCCCCCGGCTTGCTTAATTACTAGATAGGTAAAGAGACTGAAGTTTACTAATCCTCCACCGTTCCCCTAGTCTAGATGCAGAGTAACACATTTTACCTCAATTTAGCTGGTCAAGGTGGTCCAAATTTCAACTTCGTTTACTAATTTAGACAATTCCTAAATTAGATAGTCCAGCATCTTCACTGTTCGTCTCAAGCTGCTTACATTTAATTTATAATTTTTCAACTAGGGGACTGATTTACCTCTGCTAGGAGAGGGAGGAGAAAACGGCAACTTCCTGCCAACTGCATCAGTAAAGGCTGCTACTTGTCAGGAATGCCACCTTAGAGAGCAGCAGATGGTATTTGCATTGCTGCACTCCCTGGGAGTTCTCTCAGTTAGCCTTACAACACCCCTCTTTAGCCAGTGCCTCCCATTTGTGAGACAGCATTGGTCGGCTCTGGACTCCACTGTGGAGTGGGGATAGAATGCTTCTTTACAACAAAAAACATCTTTTGGGCTGACTTTCCACCAATGGGGGCAGTGTGATGGCACTATATGATGCTGGTCAGTATACAGCATATTTTGCTTTTACTTATACTGGTAAAGGCATACAAACAACGTTTGCTAGGTGCAGACTATAATATTAAAAAAACAAACAAACCCACAATCTAGTATTGAGTGCCATGATTACTTAAGAATAAAGCAAAAAGCTTCCTCTTCTGAGAACCTCGGCATACTTCCTGCATAGCACTTTCAGCCCCACGTGGCTTGGGAAACTTGGGATCAAATCTGGATACCGTAAATTCAGGGAGATTAGACTACAGGACCTGCCAGTATTTTTGTTTTTCATTTATCTTTTTTATAGGGGAGAAAATTTCTAAATATCTTAGTTTGGTCTGTCTAGCTCGAAGTAGATAAGTTTAAGAGCATTTCTTGGTTTCACCAATCAAGAGCACTACCCAAAGTTTCACAAATGGTGGAGTGACTGTTTGTTTATGTGAAAATTTACAGCAGAAGTGCACTGCTTGTTAGTTCCTATTTGTTTTCCCCAGTTTAAAACATTTCAGTCATCCAGTGAAGGAGCAGAATCAATACCATGTGACTTATGTAACTAACCACACAACACACATAGCCAGCTACTCCTGAGTGCAGTAGTACTTACCACTGCAAGTGGTTCCATTGACATCAGGTAAACGTTTGAAGGAGGAGAGCCTAGACTTGTAATGAGTATTATTTGTAACAAATAGTTTGACTAGTTCTCAACTTTGAGTATGCATTTTCTGGTTAACACCTGCAAACTGTGGAGTTGTGCTGAGCTATTTTTCTTCGCTTTCCCCCTCATGGCATAATTTGGAGTGTACACTTTTACTAAATGGTTATTTCAACATCCTCCATTTTAGCTTGTTTTGTATTTTAAGAACTCTAAACTATCCAAAGTGCTGCCGAGGAGTCTGCTTTTCTTCTTTGCAGGGTACTTTTTTTAAGCAAGTGGTTTGGATTTGGTAAATTTTCTTTTCCTTTGAACACCTGTGAGCTGTTGAGTTTAATAAGGATAGAGCTGCTGCTGCTGCCTACTGTGTGTGAATTGAGAACATGTTGGGAGCGAGGACCAGTGCCTACTGGATGTCATTATATCTAGTTTCTCTAGCTGTGTCTTAAAAAGGGTAGCTTGAAGCTCAGATATGACCCGGATCCAGCTTCTCCCTGCAGCTGCAAGACCAATGTAAAGCCGTTCAATTGAGTTTACTGTTGGCTAAGAGAAAGCAGCAGCAACTTGTACCTATATATCAAGGAAGATAGAAATACAAAAATACAGTGTTGTGTGCATTTATTTGTGATAAAAATAAATCCAGCATCTAAGTAGCTATGAAAATTAGAGAAACCCGTTGGTTCCTGCCAAGTCAGTCACGGCCCAATTCTTTATTACTTTAAGGACCATTTTCTTTTCAAGTGACCTAGGCGGTCATAAAGGCAATATCCCTGGAGCACAGAGGTTTCCCCTCTGTGCCACCCAAAGAATCTCCCTAACCATAGCTATTGTTCGAGTAGCAGATCCACTGCTTTTCTTTCAGCTTTTTCTCTATTGAAAGAAATCCAGATAATTCCAGATAGCCCAGTTGTCTGTGTGTGTTTCACAATTTCCTGCCCTCTTCTCTTTACAGCTTTGCTTTATGGAAGCTATTGGAGACTTTTCAGATATAGTGAGGATTCAAGAGAGTGGTAACCTGTTATTTCAGATCCGTGTGAAATCTAGTGTTGCCTGGATAATTCAATAGGTACCTGCGAAGGCAATGTTAAACTGTTAAACAGCCTAAGGTAGAACGTAGAGCTTATTTTCACTTTGCAAACTCTTCTTCAAAATCTGAACATGCTCAAAAAGACTCAGAATTGCACTCAGACAAAACATTTTTATTTAAAAAAAAATCCAGATACTTTTTGTGCTATAGGCTGTCTTCAGGCCAGCCCTGTGCATAGTCATTCATGGCAGACAGGAATTGGTTACATTTTTGAGTGAGAGGGAGTACAGCAAAAAAATAGTTTGCAAGCTTGCCTAAAACTGCCAATGCCAGCTATAGACTTAAGCACTCTCTCTTGCAGTCACTTAAAGTACATGGTTTGTAATCTTGTGAAAGTGAAACAAACTGAAACACTCATTTGAGCTTGGGAATAAAGGGGTGAATTTTTAAGAACCAGGGAAAATGTCATTGGGCTGCTAGAGACTCAAGTAGTGCAGGGCTAAAAATGAATGTGAAAACCCTTCAAGACTGGGATCCTGCAAAGTGGTGAGCATCTGGTATGAGGGGATGAGCATCCTCAACTCTCAATAAAGGAATTCAGGAAAGGCATTCAGTCATACTTGCCTAAGCTTCAGTGGGACTTAGGCATCATGCTTAAAATTAATTATGCGATTAAGCATTGAATGTGACTAAGTGCTTTGCCATAGTCTACACATTGCCTATTTAAAATGAAAAGTCAGAAGAAATTCCAAGCAGGGTGGATAAAAATTGATGATTAAAAAAAATAAAATAAATCAGATTTTTTTATTTAAATCAGATTTTTTTGATAAAATGCTTTTTGAGGGAAAAAAACCTACCTAAAGATAGTTTTAATTAAGATACATTACAGCTCAAAGATATCTCATCATGGAATAGGGATTATAAATTCTAATTCTATAGTATGAGACAATATATTCATGTAATGTTTAAGAAAAGTTTTATAAATGAGTTCCAATAGTTCATGGATTAGGGACCCAATTTTATGGGGTTCCAGGGGCTCTGTATAGATTATTTAGGTTAATCTTTCTATCTACCCAATGGGACTCAGTGCTCAGTCTAGAAGATACCATCAGATATGCTTAGTTTTGCAGTTCTCAAACTGTGGATTTGTGTCTCCAGAGATAAAATGCTTGTTAATAGCAATTTTTTAAAAAATAGATACATAAACAAACAAAAATTAGAGGTGAGAAATAACAGACCTCAACCCTCTTGTCCCTCTGCAAATTTGTGTACACAGAGTCAATCCCTTCCCTCTCTCTAAAAGTGCAAAGTTTAAAAAAGTTCAATGAACAGAAGATTGTTGGGGGCGGAATAGATCTGGACAAGGAGAAGAAGTCTGGAGATAAATGTGAGAAGGGAGGGACAAGCAATAGAAACAAAAGTGAAACTGTTTGAGCAGCATATTCTAGAAGTCTTGAGGTCTTTCTGAGTGTAGTCTTTATTGATTTGAGATCTACCATACCATTCTCTCACTAGAACGGAAAATCTATAATGGTAGAAGGCCATAAAAGAGACCCAGTTTGGGAATAGTTTAATGAAGTTCCTCTACCTGTGGATAAGACAGGCACACGTGCAAAATGCAAAAAGTGCCACAAAGAAATGCAAGGCCTGGTTGCCTGAATGAAACAACATCATGAGAAGTGTTCCTTCTCAGGAGGAAGCTGCGTTGACGATGATGAAAGGAATATATCTGAACATGCAGGATCTTCAGGTTGGTAAACTTTTTAATTTTATACTTCTTTCTTAAGGACTGCCCGTCTTCTTTCTGGATTATTCTTGAATTCTCATGTTTGAGCAAAAAATATAGTTGTTACATAATGGTCCTATCATTTTAGATACAGTTGTGATAAAAAATAAATAGCTGAAATAGGCAGATCTTTCTTTTACAATTTCACCTTTAAAGTAGTTCTGAGTGTCGGTGAATGCAATGAGTAATACTAAATGAGCAGTATGGTAATAATAATTAAATAACTGCATTGACTTATTTTGTTTCGGAGACTCCATCCTCAACATACAGGATTCTGAAGACTATTCACCTTCAAGATCACCATCATTTTCCATAGTTTCATAGTTACCTGCCAATGACAGTGTTTCAGTCACATCATGTACGTCACATAGCCAAAGTATAACACCGGTAGCAAAAAGAAAAAAATATCTCCATCATCCAGAAACAGCCATAGATAAGTTTGTGATAAGAACCAGCAGATTACAAAAAGAGGTAATTGGTAAAAAAAATTGTCCCGTTTGTTTATGCAAACAACTCTCCTTTCCATGTGATTGAGAACCCACACTTCATTAACATGGTTCAGTCATTAAGACCAGGATACAGTCCACCCAACAGAGCAGATGTCGCGAGCAAATTGCTGGACAAAGCGTATGAAAAAGAAATGGAGCAGTGTGCAAAAGGTCTAGAGGGTGAAATTGTTAACCTGAGTCTTGATGGGTGGAGCAATGTCCACAATGATCCTGTTGTATGTGCTTGTGTGACAAAAGAAGGGAACGTCTTCCTTACAGAAACAATCGATACACCAGGAAATGCACACACAGCAGAACACTTACAAGTAGCAGCAGTAAAAGCTATAACAAACTGTGAAAAAAAATTCAAATGTCTAGTACGCAGCTTGGTCACAGACAATGCTGCAAATGTATCCAAGATGAGAAGAAATTGAAAAGAGTGATGAGATTTCCAAGCTAATAACATAACGGTTGCAGTGCTCATTTGATGCACCTCCTAGCCAAAGACTTCAGTGTTCCAGAAATAAAGGCTAATGTTGTTGAAATTGCAAAATACTTCCGTAACAACCACTTTGCAGCAGCTGCTCTGAACAAAGTGGGAGGAACCAGGCTAACTCTCCCACAAGACGTGCGATGGAACTCAGCAGTGGACTGTTTTGAGAACTATATCAAGAACTGGCCCAATCTGATGACAGTTTGTGAACAAAACCGTGAAAAAATAGATGGCACTGTCACAGCCAAAGTTCTCAACATTGGGCTTAAGAGAAATGTTGAACACATGCCGAGTACCCTGAAGCCTATTTCTGTAGCCTTGAACAAAATGCAGGGAAACAGCTGTTTTATTGCTGACGCTGTTGACATTTGGAAGGAACTGAGTGAGATCTTAAAAAGAGAAATATGCAATGACAGAGTTAAATTACAAGCATTAAAAAAACGAACTGGACAAGCACTATCTGCAGCTCATTTTCTTGCAAATATTCTCAATACTCGGTACCAGGGTCAAACCATGGTCAAAAGCTGCCTTAGGAAAAATAAATCTCTCTCTTAGATTAAAAACACTAACTACAGAAGTGCTGATTTATGGAACTTTTTTGTTCAGTATTTTTGTTGATGTTTGGATTATCTTCCTTGAAAAGGTCAGCTGAATAAAGACGTGGTGTTTTAGAAAAGTTATGGTAGGTAGAGCTGGGAAAATTTTTTTGGCCAGGTATACAGGTTTGGGTTGACTGAAAATATTTGTGAATTTGACATAAATTCACTGAATATTTTTTGACAAATTTCTTTTCCAGCAAGATTCACTTAGGCACTACTTGAGGAGGAAGAGGTGGCCAGGATTTCCCCCCCTGCCTTTATCCTAATGCCCTGTGGATAGAGCACTCACCTGGTTTGCGGAAGAAGCAGGTTCTAGTCCCCACTCTGCATGATTCAGAAGACGGACTGGAACTTGGGTCTCCCACATGCAGAGCAGTGCTCTGAATATTAACTGTTAATTGGAGCAAGGACTCAAACCACTGGTCTATATGGTAAAAGGAGGACCTGGGCTCCCCCACCTCCTCTTACAGTTTTGTGAATGGCATTTCCTAAATACCAGAAAATAAAACCTTTTAACTGACCCCAAATGAATTATGGTGGATTATTTTGGTGGGGAGGACATTGGGGTTTTTTTCCCCTGAGAAAACTGAAATTTTGTTTTGGAAACAATTTTTTAATGTTTTCAATTTGGCCAGTGAACCAATCAATCAATCAAAAGTTACACAGCCCTAGAGAGAAGTCAGGAAAGAGTAAAACACTGAAATTACACACTTTAAACAAATTACAATAAAGTCTACATTGCTTCCCAAAGCTTCTGAGCTCACATATGGATTTCTGAACCTTACAGGGGGCATACAGTTTTACCCTATGTTTTCTTTAACTGAGGGCTGTAAATGCCTTATTCTCATCCAACTTATACATAGATATCACATCTTTGTACAGTTGACCTTTTCTTTTCCTTACTTGGCTGCTTTTGTCTTTGTCAAATGTTTGTCATCACTTACCACTTACTTTTATTTTCTTGCGTAGAAAAATAACAGTCATGGCAATGTATTAATCCATTTCCCCTTGGCATGAAGACATGTCTAATGACATCTGAATACAGAGACTTCCTTGTGTTTATGTGGGAGATGGCTCTTCCAAGCTCAGTTCCAAACCCTGAGCATTTTGCCTTAAGGCCATGGGGCATGCCCACTATGCTGCAGGCCAATGAGGACTATATGTACCACCTTCTTGAACCCATTAATTCTGCTCGTAACCAGCAGGAGGTTATTACAAAACAAAATTAGGTTCTCCCTCTTGTAGAGAGCCAAGCATGCCACTCTACAGCACATCTAATCTCTCCTGTCCCAGCACTGAAGGGATGAGTTTGATCCCTTTTATGCCACCTAAGGGTCAATGCTGCCCTATGCTAAGTGGATGTGATGAAGTGGGAAAGGGCTCAAGGAGCTCTTTCCACTACTAATTTACCCATGCAGTTCCAGAAGGTGTTTATAGCTGGAGGCTTCTAGACAATCCACCCAGCCCAAATCCACCACATATTAAGTTTAAAATCATCTGCACAACGTGCTGTACAGATACAGACTCCTTGTATTTAATTATGTCGTATGTTAAATTAGCCAAAGTGTAGTATACTGCAGAATCTCAGAAATGTAATAAGAAAAGGAGTACTTGTGGCACCTTAGAGACTAACCAATTTATTTGAGCATGAGCTTTCGTGAGCTACAGCTCACTTCATCGGATGCATACTGTGGAAAATACAGAAGATGTTCTTATACATACAAATCATGAAAAAATGGGTGTTTATCACTACAAAAGGTTTTCTCTCCCCCCACCCCAATCTCCTGCTGGTAATAGCTTATCTAAAGTGATCACTCTCCTTACAATGTGTATGATAATCAAGGTGGACCATTTCCAGCACAAATCGAGGGTTTATTATCATACACATTGTAAGGAGAGTGATCACTTTAGATAAGCTATTACCAACAGGAGAGTGGGTTTTTTTGGGGGGGGTTATAAAGGGGGGGGAGAAAACCTGGATTTGTGCTGGAAATGGCCCACCTTGATTATCATACACATTGTAAGGAGAGTGATCACTTTAGATAAGCTATTACCAGCAGGAGAGTGGGGTGGGGGGAGAGAAAACCTTTTGTAGTGATAAACACCCATTTTTTCATGATTTGTGTGTATAAAAACAAACATCTTCTGTATTTTCCACAGTATGCATCCGATGAAGTGAGCTGTAGCTCACGAAAGCTTATGCTCAAATAAATTGGTTAGTCTCTAAGGTGCCACAAGTACTCCTTTTCTTTTTGGGAATTCAGACGAACACGGCTGTCACTCTGAAACCTGTCAGAAACGTAATAGAAGCAGACTGATAAAGTGCTCTTCTCGGCACCTCTAATATTAGAAGCCTATAGAGTTTGTAATAGAGTTAAGTCAAATTAATGCCGAAATCCAGCAGCACTTTAGCACAGGTAGCCTGATAAAGATGAAAGCAGTGTAATGAAGACATGGCCATATACATAAACAATATGGGTTCCCAAGCAGGCCCTGAACCAGAGAACTTTAGCATCAAAAGCATAACCCCTCAGTAACTGAGCTAAAGTAGTAACTCTGTTAGACGTCAATAAGTAGCTGGTATTATGCTCATCAGGACTAGTCAGCCATCAGAGGGAGAAATAATCCATTGTTACCAACTCTTGAAATTTTGTAGTGCGTCTTGTCTTAGCTTACGTTTTTCTTAAAGACCCAGCTCCTGGAGGCATTAGATTCTCAACTTTCATTTAAAGAAAAAGTTTCTAGCCCTTATGGTTGTAAAAAAAACCCTTGAACACACGAACCCTAAGGACTCTAAAAGCAGAAGGCAAACAACAAAACCTCCAAAATTATTTAAAAATATATTCTGACTTTTATGCACTTTTTGGTATTTTGAAGCATGACTCCTGAACATCTAGGGCTGGCAATGCTGATGATCACACACGAAGCCCATGTGCAGCAGTAGCATTTACTATACAGTGTTAAATAGCTGCAGAGTTAAAAGATTTTTATGTACTCTTCACAAAAACTACACTTCAGTTATTTTATATTTATTCTATTTGTTCTGGTCAACAAGGAAATGTTGATGATGAAAAAAGGAATAGACTTTCTTCTCCAGAAGCTAGCAGACCTGTTAACAAGGTAATCTGCACATGGCTGAGCAGTGAAGCTCCATGGAAGCGGAAAATGGACAGAGCCCAATGTAATAATACACTTATGATGACAATATCTATATTTCCTGTCATTTGTTTGCATAGAGATAGGAATGCTAAATGTCCATTTGTAGGTATGGCAATCTGGATACACATAGGTAGGATTTTTCATGTACACTTCTTCACTAATCATCCTTGTGTAGCAGCTACTCAGCACTTGAAAATATACGATAACTGGATGATAAAAATAACTTTTTAGTTTTATGCAGTATCTGCAGCTATAAAATCCAAATGCATAATACAGGGGCGACACTGACCTACATGAGGAATCAGATACACAGTTTCAATTATTGATAATAGATCAAATCCTGAGTTCTTGACAGAGTCTGTCAATGGAGAAATCAGTTTTAAAATGGATGGCAAAATACCATTTCCAGTTATTATTCAATCATGACTCAGACAATTGTCGCTGAAATGAATGGGACTAATCCTGCCCCCACTGACTTCAATGAGAGCAGGTTTAGGGTCAGCGGGCATTTGGCTGAGGAAACGGGCCAATAACAGTAATAAAGAGTGACTGTTTCAAGGAGGGTAAGGGAACTTGGCTGAGCCTGATAGCCTGCTAGAAATTTCCTGGGGATCCTGGGGCAGCTGCACAAAACACCTTTCCTTCCACAAGCTATTTTGGATGCCCTTTCCCAATCAGCATGGTCAACTCATCGATAGTTTACTAGTGGCACCTTGTCATGGCGGCTGCATTCTACCTTTCAAAAAGGGTAAAAGCCACAGTTTGGAAACCTGTGGATTTTCTGACAAAGTCTCCTTTGAAAATTACTTCTGCTAAAAGCAACATTAATTTCCCATGAGAACACAATTCATACAGGATAACATGGTGACTCTCCTACCATCCAAACTGTGACCCTTCGTGTTACAGTGTGTACGTTCGCGCCCCTCTGCCATACACATGCCAGGAGGCAGGGTCTTGGCAAAATATTTTAAAACATCTTGTGCTACCTATAGAGGCTTTACTTTTCCTGTTATAAAATAAGTCCATGTAACCCATCTGCTGCAGTGTGGAGGAGAACAACTTCAAAGAAAATCTGTAGCTAATGGGGTAGGGCAATTGCACTGAAGGGAACAGAGTCTACTGATCATACCTTCTCTCCCCCACCATGGATCCATCTGTGGGCTCTCTGTGACATATGTCAGTGTTGGGTGTGGGCAGAAGGGGTCAAGGAAGGGGAGACATGCTTGTAAAATGCAGCATAAGATACTGCCGCTCCAAGCAGTGCTAATCCTCCCTTCTGTGGCTGTTAGACATCATGGAGGGAGGGAGTATGTACAGTGGATGGGAAGGCAGCCAATGGCAGCATGACGCATGTGGGAAGATGACTAACAAATACAGGAACTGGCCTCTTTTGGCCCCTGGATCCTCTGCCTACCTTCATTTGAAGGGCCCTACCCCCTGGTGATTCTTCAACCCTAACCACTCTACATCCAAGAGAAATGCATGTGGAGGATTTCACCTCTTCCTAAAGTCATGCATCATCTGCATGTGAAATATACAGGGGAGTTTTCTTACATCTTGGTTAACATAAAGGAATATAATTGCAAGTATTCCTGTAGGAATAAAAATCCAGGGCTAAGAGTATAGTACATAACTAACAACAACAACGGGTTGTACTTCTGTAATCTCCTCCATACACGGTTCTCAGATTGCAGTACTACCATTAATTACAGGTTTCAGAGTAACAGCCGTGTTAGTCTGTATTCGCAAAAAGAACAGGAGGACTTGTGGCACCTTAGAGACTAACCAATTTATTTGAGCATGAGCTTTCGTGAGCTGTAGCTCACGAAAGCTCATGCTCAAATAAATTGGTTAGTCTCTAAGGTGCCACAAGTCCTCCTTTTCTTTTTACCATTAATTAATTGATTCTCCTAACATCCCCGATGTGAAGCAGGTAAGTACTATCCCCTTTTTACTCCTGGGAGACAGAGGCACTGACAGGTTTAACAACATACCCAAGGGCACCCATGAAGCTTGTGGTAGCACTGAGAATAGAACCATCTCCTGACTCCCAGTTCTTTGCTTTAATCACTAGACTGTCCTTTCCCTTCCCTACTTTAATGTTGCGATCCAAGTATTCTCATTCCAGGTGCACCCATCATGTTCTGTTTGAATGTGACAGATGCTGAGAAGACAAATCATACCTTGTGGTGCTCTTGCACTATAATTAACCTTAGTGTATCATTTTATGGAAGAAGAAGCTTTTAGATTTGTCTACGCTGAAGAGCCTAGAAGAATAGCAGCAAAATGCTGTTTTTACAAGCAGTTTGGTTTATTCACAGTAGATGTTGTCCTCTGCTTAAAGCAACTGTATTTGTATGGTGGGGGAGGGGGAGTTGACATTTTAAAATTCAAATCTGTTTTGTTGATACCCTCCCCCGCCCAGAAAACCAACTTGCAATTTTAAATACTACAGATGATGCAACTAATAAGCAATACCTTGTAGATGAAGGACAAAGGGTCCAGATCCTGCTTGCTCTGAAGTTCCCAAGGACTTCAGGACAGGATAGGATCCACAGCTTGACACCAGTTTTTCTTTATCATTATTAATTCAAATGAATTAGAACTGAAAGATATCTATATAACATTGGTTTTGGTGGACTGCATATACTGGCATGGAAATATGCATAGGTGTGACAACATGGCTGTTATACAATTAAAATCCAAATAAAACCATATATACAAAAGTGCAATATCCATGAGTTTTTCTCTTGAGAGTGCATTGGAATTTTTTATTCATATTCCATACAGAGGTATATATTGTGTACACGATTGTTTAAAAAAAAAGTTGTTTGGATTATATTATCAGGGACAGGTCCAAATGGAACGTCAAATCTGATTTCTACCCTCATCTTTTTGTGGGGGGAAGGAGGCAGAGGGTTTGCCCTCAAATTCCCACATCCAAAGTCGAAGGAGGCCAGTCTTCCTAATCTGGTTTCAATACAACACAAAATTGCAGAAGCACCGGGGGAATAGCTTGCAAGATTTCAGCCTAATCAAATATGAACCATAGCCCTTGTCCACTCTGGAACTGAATTTTAAGTGTTAACCTAAATCTAATCCTTCCCCTACCTTCTTGGCCCATCTCTGGATAGTATATGTAATTTGCTTAAATGACCTTCTACAGAAAAAAATTAAGCTATATTATTCATGTTGATAATTTAAAACATTTTTTTTCAAATGCACTGTCAGTAAGTTCCAAAAAGTTCTGAAATGGATGCTTTAAGTAGTATTTTACATGGAAATTATGTTAGTTCCTATTTCTTTAAAGATAGATTACTTGTAGAAATGATTGATCCTCCTTTGTAAACCATATGTATAAAATACAACTCATTTAAATAACATCTAACCTCAAAATGTATAAATAGATAAAAAATTCTCAAGAGACTAGGAACAAATTAGTTAACTAGTCTGTTATGGAAAAGATTTATTTTTGTTGATTTACATAAATGTTGAGTTGACTTTTTT
The DNA here is from genome assembly GCF_965140285.1 of Lepidochelys kempii. Lineage (NCBI taxonomy): Eukaryota > Metazoa > Chordata > Testudines > Cheloniidae > Lepidochelys > Lepidochelys kempii. The sequence continues at coordinate 85,707,858 of NC_136381.1, forward strand.
TAAACAGTGACTTAGGTTGTTGCCTTTATATGAAATAGCATAAATTAAAGAATTATCTGTATTATCATATGGACTTAGTGATTTGAGTACAAAAGAAAGAGCAGCTTGAAGACAACAGACATACACCTAACTTCAATACGGACAAGAAAATGAAGAGTTGTTTATATTATGGACAAAGCAGAACACATGGACAAGCACATACTGGAAAAAGGAAATCATCCTGGATACATAAAGGATAAATCTGCTACATAAATGTGATTGAGGAAGAGACAATGAGAGTTAACAGGAATAAAGCCACATACTTTGGACTTCATGCAGGTATTTGACACAATACAACATTCAAAGTACTATATAAGGTTAATAAGGATGTTACTGATAGTGGATAATAGGATAAACAACTGCTTAAGAACAGGGTATTCATAAATGGGTACAGATCATGGAGGGAGGTGGGAAGCAGAGGTCCACAGAGATCAATATTAGATTTGGTGTTGTTCACATTATATCTTAACAACCCTGAAGATAGGACCTACCACAAAACACCCCCAACAGATAATCAGCACAATATCTTGCTTCAGTAAAGAAAGGAATTAGAAAATCTTAAACACCACCTTTGGGAATTATGCTTGACTCTACCCAAATGCTATTCAGTCATCATTTGCACAACAATAAATTTATGTAAACAAAAGTAAATAAAATAGAAAACAAAACTGATAACTGGGATGTGCGAACATGTATAGGGATGGTGAGACCACAATACCAGGGGTTTTCCAAGCACAAATCTTGGCACTGTGTTCGTGAAAGAATAGTGGAGAATTAGTAAAAAATTCAGAAAAGGGAAGCTAGGAATGTAGATGGGCTTTGGGAGAAGTTAGAAAAGTGAGGGCTTGATCCTGCAAAGATGCATATGCTTAATTTTAAAAGTATATGATTTTTCCTCAAATTCAATGGGATGACTTAAGTGCTTAAAATTTGGGAACATGAGGCTTTTCTATTATCGGCTTGTATGACTCCTAAGAGATGGAAGCCCAGCTCCTTGTGGTGCACTGCTGGAGGATTGTGGACCTAAACCCAGTGTAGCTGGCCATGGGAGAATTATTCTCCTGGAGATTGAGCCTTCACTGACAGCAGGCCCAGTGCTTTGTAAACCCCCCCACCCACCTCCTTGGTGCCAGCACAGGGAAAGGTGGTAAATGGCCACGACTTTCCTATGCTTTGCTGATCCCTAGCTGCTATATCAGCTGCATGGGACTGATGGCAGTTGGTGCAACTTTGGGCAGGGGATGGCCCCCTAGGATACAACATGCACTAAATCAGGCTAACAAAAAGGCCACCTTTTCAGCCACTCCTGAGCACCGTACTGTGTTCCTTGGCTGGAGGCATGGATCTTGGCCTGAGTTTAAAATTGGCTAAAAAAATCAATATGGCAGGACTGAAACTTGGTAAAGCTCTTTCCAAATAAACAACTGACTTCAGAAATTGTGGGAGCTATGGACACATTTCTTGGGAGCATGTGCATGGCTGAGTAAGAAAATTGATGGGATTTGTAACCTGCTTTCTTGTATTTTGTTTGTGTTAGATGTTAATTTATTTATTTATATATATATATATATATACACACACCCACTATGTATATTATACATATTCCTGTGCTGTTTTGCAATATTTTGGATTGTTTTGCAATATTTCAGAATGTTTTTCAGTTATATTCTCTTTTCCTTCATAAGATAATAAAAATATTCATTTTTAATAAAAGAAAGAACAAGAGTAGAACAACAGATGCTGAGAAATCTCATGCTGCATGCTTGAAACACTTTTTACTGATTTTACACCATCACAATGGCACAGAGAGACCACAGTGCATATAAGCAGTGAGCTCAAAGTGTCAAATTAAGGCTTTAATGTGTTACTATAATATGGTATAATGCGTATCCCTTCAAGTCAAAAGCCACTGTTTGAAGAAAGTAAATGGCAATTAACCCTTGCCCTACTTCACACAAGACATAACGTATGTAACAGAAAAAAGACAGTTATTGCTATGTGAGAAATTATGTTCTATTCAATAGCAAAGGACTGAAAGCTGTGATGGAATAATCTGCCTCCGCAGAATTTCAACAAAATCTGAGCAAGAAGTACTGACTCTTTCCAAAGTACAGAGCCTATGTCCCTGAGTTCTATTTGACTCTAGAGTCTAGAGTTGACTGTACATGAGTCAAAGTGGCTCTGGATCAGTCTTAGTGGAGGTTCAGGTTTGAGGTAAAATCAGATCTAGGGCTCCGAGCAGACAGTGCCAAAACACTAAGCGATTTCCAACACTTTGGACTGAAATCTCGTAAGAATGGCCTTTCTTGTGATATTCTAGCTGCATTCCCACCAGAAAATAATACTCCTTCAGTTTTAGAAGCTGAGTTACCATCCCCTCCCTTGAAATTCAAGGCACTGAATTTCCCTTGAAATTCAAACAGGTACGGATTTAAATTTTGAATAAACATCACTGTAAATACAGATTTTTTTTTGTCCAAAATCCCTGTTATTATAGCAGCACCATTTATGGGATGAAATCTTGGCTCCCCTGAAATCAATGGTGCCAGAATTTTACCCTGGGCATTTACAGACTTTGTGCATTACTTATACCCGTTTGCAGGTCTTAATATATTCTTGACTAAAACATGGCAAAGCAAATCTCAGTCCAGAAATAAATTATTTCGGTAAATGTGATAAAAAAGCAATACAGCAATTCTTAAGTTAAAAAAAACCCAAACACAAACCAGATGCAGTCAGATTCCTAATGTCATTTTGCAGCTGATTACATGTCTCAAATATTGTCAGGCAGACAGTGAATGGAATGATGAATAATACTGGGTATTATTATAAGGAGAGAATTTTGACAGGCTTCTGTCTAATTTACTGACTGCATTATCGCTACACTTGTATGACAAAACCATAAATTCCTGGGACCAGAGTACAACATTTTTGGGGACGAGCCCTGCAGAAAAATGAGTGTCTTTCCATGGGAGTTTTTCAATATTTCCTCTGAAGCGTGCAGATCTGCAACACCAGGTGTCAGATATGAAATGGGAGAGATTTATGTGTTCACCCTGAAAGCTCCTCAACCTGCTTTCAGCATGATACATCACTGTCACATTGCAGACATGCACTGATAAAAAACCAAAACCAAAAGACAAACAAACCATGGTTGCCACTCCTACTTCATTAAAAGAAAAGAAAAGGATTTGAGTGTTCTATATGCAGCTGCTGGCACTCAGAGATGACAAAGTCAATTAGGGCTGGCTAGACTCTGTGGTCTTGCCACAGGCCAGGCTTTGGGCAGCAGAAGTATAGTCTTATCAGGTATCATAATCTTTCTGCATAGTAGCTGGAAATTACTGTAAAACTTAGAAGATGTGACAACAGAAATTTCTTAAATAAGCCAATGACTGTTGTGGTATCTTCAATAAGCACCTTTTCTTACATGAATAAACACAACAACCAATGATCATGTTAACGATCAGACACAATGGTTCCATGACTTTGCAGCATCCATTTAATTAGAAAGCAAGCACATTTTGAGAAAAGTCAAACAGGTCCCCCCGCAAAAGAGAATTATTTATATATTGGTTAGGGAGAAGAGGCAGATCATAAAAAGTCAAATCTGATCAAATGAACTTTGCACTCTCTTATCTACGTGGGATAAAGAGCAATATTTGAAGCTATTCTTTTTCATATTATTCAATGTTTGTTCCTGCTGTGTGCCAGGCTCTCTCATTCTGCCCCCTCATTCATAGAGATTATTTAAAAATACTTTGAATGCTATTTTAGCTTCCTATATAAAACAACTATGCAAAAGTATATGATATAAATGAATGTGCATCAACGTATCTTCTTGCATTATCAGTCAAAGGGTAGCAGAACTTCTCACATTCATGTCTCTCTCACCTAAGGCTGTGTGAGTCAACAGTCTTAGGGTATGTTTACACAGCAGCTTGAGGTGTTATTTCCAGTTTGGGTGACATACCTGCACTAGCTCTGATTGAACGTGCATGCAAAAAATAGCAGTGTAGTTGCTGCTGCGTGGGTGGCAAGATGGGTCAGCCATCACGAGAAAAATCCTGTGTGAGACCCCAGGTACACACTGGAGCAGCTGACCCATCCATGGCCACAGTATAATTATTATTATTATTATTTTAGTGGGCTAGCATCATCAGAGCTAGTTCAGGTATGTCTACCTCCAGTTCCAGTGTAGACATATCCTTCAAGCAAAAGATACCAAAGAGTTCACAGAGTATGAGACATCTTCATCTTGTAGGAACACAGTATTAAAAAAAACAAAACCAAACCAACTATATATTATTTTATATCACTTTTGCAGTTATAATATAAATGTTCCAGAGTTTCATGGTGAACTAACGTCCACATTCTATGTACTTCTAGCTGCTCAGAACAGAAAATTACCATGAATAATTAACCAAGTTATTGTTGCCTGTTTGCTTATCTCATTATACTGGACGATAAGGACTCTAAATGGAATTTTGTGTAAGTGCACTTCTCTTTTTATTCCTATGAATTTTCTGCATGGCAGGTTTACTACAACAGCTGTACTAATAAGAACATAAGAAAGGCCATACTTGTTCAGACCAACAGCCCATGTAGCCAGTATCCTGTCTTTCAACAGCGGTCAAAGTCAGTTGCTTCAGAGGGAATGAACAAAACAGTGCAGTTATTGAGTGATCCATCACCCATCATCCAGTCCCAGCAACTGGCATTCACAGAAGTAGGGACACCCAGAGCATGGGGTTGCATCCCTGACCATCTTGGCTAATAGCCATTGATGGATCTATCCTCCAAGAACCTATCTAATTCTTTTTGAACCCAGTTATATTTTTGGACTTCACAACATCCCCTGGCAATGAGTTCCACAGGTTGTCCGTGCATTGTGTAAAGAAGTACCTTCTTTTGTTTGTTTTAAACCTGCTGCCTATTAATTTGATTGGCTGAATCCCTTTAGCAAACTAAACCAGAGAATACATCACCACACACTGAGATGTAAGTGTGGTGTGGTTAGCAGCATACTAAAGTAGTTTCCAAATGCTGGCATGGGGATTCCACTTAAGGTATATGAAGGAATTGTGCAGGTCTAAATGCAGGCTGAATACCTGTACTTATTATTCAACAACAGAGGAGCAGTCTCCATGACCATGTAGAACCTAGGGACTAATTTCACAGGACAGGAGAACTGCTTCATCAAAAGGCATCAGTGCCAACAGTCCTTAGGCCAGTTGTGATCCCTGAAAAATTACTCCCTCCTCTTCCTCTGTGGCACGTACCACTTGTACGCATTCAGATAATGGGCATTTTAATTTTTGAAAGAGATGACTAAGAGAGCAGATTACTAAGCACTATCAGCTCTTCGGTGATAGTAGGAACTGAATGAGGATTTTACAAAAACTACAAGTATGGAACATGGTGCTGGACACAATCAGTAGCTTGTGATACTGGAATATAGACATGGGTGGAGGAGCTTAGAACAAATGGATACAGTTTTCAACAAAAAATAGATCTGGTGCAGAAAGAGACACAAATCTGGAAGACCTGAATGCCTGATATAGATGTAAAACTTGGTTTTGTCCAATTAATCACTATGGAGTTTCTGAAACTATGTCCCACAGTTCTACCCCTAAGATACAGAGACAGACATGTCCCTCCCAATGGTAAGTGCTTTAAAGAGGGGGTAGTATAATTTGCTATTAAGTTAGTAAATAAATACCAGTAATAAATTGAGAGTATGTAAGAATCCCCTACTCTGTTACTTTCTACTTACCATACTTAATCCACTAAATACCAGATATTGCAAACACGTTTCCACATACTCAGATTAAAGAACTCCAGTTGAGTAAAGTGAATCATGTGTATAAGTACTTGCAAGATCAGGGTCTTAATTGTTATGACTGGGGAAAAAATAAAGATACACTGACAACAGTAGTTGCTTGTCATATAAACCAGCAAGAACAATCTGATGATAAAGAGACAGCAAACAGCCATTCTGCTTCCTAATATACTGTTAAATTACTCCTCCTAAATAACTTCTAGCAACTCCTCTGAACTATGATTAAGAAGGAAGTGAAGAACAGAATTTATATACAGTAGTCTCAAATCCCCCCCCCAAAAAAGCGAAGGCATCACAAAATACTGGTTTTTGTATGGAGGAAGAGGTAATTTTTACATAAAGAACCAAAGAATCACAGGTTCTCTGCACTCTTCTACTTAAACAGGAAATACAACAGAAAGTAATAGCAGTCCATGCATTTCTACAAAGCAAGCCAGACTCGGTCAAAACACCTGCAAAATAGCTTTCCCCACCCAAATTAAAAAAAAGAGTCAATAACCATTTCAATAATATTTACATAAAACTTTTAAAATATTAAATTTGGGAACATTTTTGAAAAAAAATAAAAATGGGCCTGTTCTGAACTCTTTGAAAGAAAAGCAACTTTGAAATGTTGATTTTTTTCCCCCCCAGCAGTTATAGTTTAATTTTCAATCATCTCTGCTGCAAAGTTTGTTCATTTAAATTTGCTCTCAAAGAATCACCTCTGCAAAGAATCATGTCTTTGTAGGAGTTCAGTGGTGTAGCGCAAATTAAGCAGTCCTTCGTGCTCCAATGAAAACGAAAGCAAACTGGGAAGGGCTAGCATCTGAGAATGGAAAGGGAGAAGAGATGGGTAAGGAAGATCCACTTTAGTGCTGACAGCTTATATTTATGAGTAAAGCTCATTCATATACATGATAAAGCCATGATGTTGTTGTGGGAAGATTACCTGGTGTTCTGGCTTCTGACTGATTACAGCTGCTATTAGATATTCAAGCTAGTCTCTCCTCAGCATTTATCCTGGAGATGTGGACTGCAAAGTTTGAACTGGGATCTGAACATTCCCAAAGCTTGAGGGTGTTTGGATTCAGGCTTATTCCAAATGTATCTTCTGGGCAGCTGGGAATTGTCTTATTAAGCAATGAATAAATGTCAATTAAGTGACCTTGTTGAGAGAAAACATTTCCTCCAAAAGAGATAGCTCTTGCTGCTGCTCTACAGTTGAGTGAATAGTATCACAAATAATTTATTCAAATGTTTTAACCTCTTTTTCTGCTCATGGGTTATTTGCAAGAGGTTTATGATTTTTTCTGAAAGTATGCATTATTCAAATTTATTTGACAGTTTTTCTTTTCATTATTGGAATTAATCAAAAACATTCTATTGCAAGCATTTGATGTTAATTATTTAAAATGTGAACTGCCCTGCTTTGTTATGATTGGTCACATAAGTTGCATGATATTGTTTCTGTTCCCAAATTGCACTACTGTGCAAGTACTTATACTGTAAATACTTATACACACATTTAAAATTCAGTTTCCACAAATATTAGCACTTGTGTGCAAATGTGCTCTCCGAATTTGTGTCAGTAAGTCATGATGGTTGGAGTGTTCACAGAAAGCAAACAGAAATGGAAATGGGGAAATGAATTCATTGAAAATTCAACTTGATATCGATGGGAGTTATTTTACAGTATTCGTCTAACACTAATGCTGACATAGATAGTGATATTAGTTAGGAAATCAAGAAGTCACTTTAACCAACTGACAAGGAAGCCCCTATTGGTTCAAATCCCGACAACACGTAAAATGACCAAAAGAAATTGGATGGATATTTGGTGACATCACTCCAGTCCTTAATGATTCACATTGCCAGTTCACAAAACACCCCCCCGCTAGTAGCCTCAGCTGCCTTTTGGCAGATTCAGCAAGAGGCTGAGATACAGAAAGTGAATGGACATGGAGACTGAACTAACCCCGCCTCTGCTCCTCTGCCTACACTCCGAGCTAGGGGGGCGTCATGTGCTCAGCAGTGTAGCCTGGGCAGCAGCAGCTCAGCTCAGCCGGGCTGAGAACAAACCCATCCGAATCCCCTGGGTACGTGTTCTGCCCAGCTAAGCTAAGCCAGTGCTATTCCAGTGTGGCTATTCCACTATTTATACTGGCAGTAGCTCTCAGCAAGCTTGTGCCAGGATGTGCCCACAAGCTGGGAATCTCACGCACCGCTCACAGTGTAGACACAGCCTGAGGGTACACCTACCTTGCAGCTGGAAGGTGTTGAGGACACAAACACACCCTAGCTCTCACTGAGCTAGCATGCTAACAAACAGAAGTGTAGCCAAGGTAGTGCAAGTGCAAGGTGGGGAAGGGCTAGCTGCTCCAAGTATGTATGACACATGACCAGGGAAGAGTATAAAAATATCGCTCGGGCATGCAGGAGGGAAATCAGGAAGGCCAAATCACACCTGGAGTTGCAGCTAGCAAGAGATGTTAAGAGTAACAAGAAGGGTTTCTTCAGGTATGCTGGCAACAAGAAGGAAGTCAAGGAAAGTGTGGGCCCCTTACTGAATGAGGGAGGCAACCTAGTGACAGAAGATGTGGAAAAAGCTAATGTACTCAATGCTTTTTTTGCCTCTGTCTTCACGAACAAGGTCAGCTCCCAGACGACTGCACTGGGCTGGACGAGCACAAGTCCATGGGACCGGATGCACTGCATCAGAGAGTGCTAAAGGAGTTGGTGGATGTGATTGCAGAACCATTGGCCATTATCTTTGAAAACTCATGGTGATCGGGGGAAGTCCCGGCCGACTGGAAAAAGGCTAATGTAGTGCCCATCTTTATAAAAGAGAAGAAGGAAGATCCTGGGAACTACAGGCCAGTCAGCCTTACCTCAGTCCCTGGAAAAATAAGAGAGCAGGTCCTCAAGGAATCAATTCTGAAGCACTTAGAGGAGAGGAAAGGGATCAGGAACAGTCAGCATGGATTCACCAAGGGCAAGTCATGCCTAACTAATCTAACTGCCTTCTATGACAAGATAACTGGCTCTGTGGATGAGGGGAAAGCAGTGGACATGTTGTTCCTTGACTTTAGCAAAGCTTTTGACACGGTCTCCCACAGTATTCTTGCCAGCAAGTTTCATAGATTCGTAGATAGATTCATAGATATTTAGGTCAGAAAGGACCATTATGATCATCTAGTCTGTACTCCTGCACAATGCAGGCCACAGAATTTCACCCACCACTCCTGCGAAAAACCTCTCACCTATGTCTGAGCTATTGAAGTCCTCAAATCGTGGTTTAAAGACTTCAAAGAGCAGAGAATCCTCCAGCAAGTGACCCATGCCCCATGCTACAGAGGAAAGCGAAAAACCTCCAGGGCCTCTTCCAATCTGCCCTGGAGGAAAATTCCTTCCCGACCTCAAATATGGAGATCAGCTAAACCCTAAGCATATGGGCAAGATTCACCAGCCAGATACTACAGAAAATTCTACAGAAGTTAAAGAAGTATGGGCTAGATGAATGGACTATAAGGTGGATAGAAAGTTGCCTAGATTGTTGGGCTCAACGGGTAGTGATCAATGGCTCCATGTCTAGTTGGCAGCCGGTATCAAGTGGAGTGCCCCAAGGGTCGGTCCTCGGGCCAGTTTTGTTCAATATCTTCATAAATGATCTAAAGGATGGTGTGGATTGCACCCTCAGCAAGTTTGCAGATGACACTAAACTGGGAGGAGAGGTAGATACACTGGAGGGTAGGGATAGGATACAGGGGGACCTAGACAAATTAGAGGATTGGGCCAAAAGAAATCTGATGAGGTTCAACAAGGACAAGTGCAGAGTCCTGAACTTAGGATGGAAGAATCCCATGCACCGCTACAGACTAGGGACTGAATGGCTCAGCAGCAGTTCTGCAGAAAAGGACCTAGCGGTTACAGTTGATGAGAAGCTGGATATGCGTCAACAGTGTGCCCTTGTTGCCAAGAAGGCCAATGGCATTTTGGGATGTATAAGTAGGGGCATTGCCAGCAGATCGAGGGATGTGATTGTTCCCCTCTATTCGACATACGTGAGGCCTCATCTGGAGTACTGTGTCCAGTTTTGGGCCCCACACTACAAGAAGGATGTGGAAAAATTGGAAAGAGTCCAGCGGAGGGCAACAAAAATGATTAGGGGACTGGAACACATGACTTATGAGGAGAGGCTGAGGGAACTGGGATTGTTCAGTCTGCGGAAGAGAAGACTGAAGGGGGATTTAATAGCTGCTTTCAACTACCTGAAAGGGGGTTCCAAAGAGGATGGATCTAGACTGTTCTCAGTGGTACCAGATGACAGAACGAGGAGTAATGGTCTCAAGTTGCAGTGGGAGAGGTTTAGGTTGGATATTAGGAAAACCTTTTTCACTAGGAGGGTGGTGAAACACTGGAATGCGTTACCTAGGGAGGTGGTGGAATCTCCTTCCTTAGAAGTTTTTAAGGTCAGGCTTGACAAAGGCCTGGCTGGGATGATTTAGTTGGGGATTGGTCCTGCTTTGAGCAGGGGGTTGGACTAGATGACTTTCAGGGGTCCCTTCCAACCCTGATAATCTATGATTCTATGTAGGACCTCACCCCTCCTGCTATCGTGCAACCATAGCTACACTTCTATTTTGAATGCACGCTAGCACAGTTATGTCTCCAAGCAAGAATTTTCAACTTCCAGGTCTAGTGCAGACATATCCATAAAGTGGTTCTCCCAGGTCGGGACTGAGCCATTGTGGTAGAGCACTGTAGGGGAAGCTTGCCTATGCTGAACCTCTTCTAAGGATAAACAAAGGACTTCGGTTTCCAAGGATGTCAGTCTATATCTTTCACAAACATTAAAAAATTCATTCACAACACTTAAAAAAAAAAAAAAAGCGAATTCCTTAACATGAAACTCATAACACCCTTGTGCCACTTAACTGCAGTTACTCTCCTGAGTGAAACATGAATGAATAAAATCTAGGGTGAGGCATCAATCATAATATTGCCAAACTTGTAAGCAAAAAATAAAATAAACCCCAACCATAAGTATTAAGTTAATGAGGGAGAAACATAACTCTGAGTGTATTTGCATAGAACCAACAATAATGGCTGAACAAAGGAGAGATTAGGGCTACATCTTCACTCTCAAAAAAGGATTTTTTTTTACTATGGGATAACTAACACATGTTAGCTATCCCACTGTAAAAACCTGAGGGGTAAACGAGGCCAAGGGTAGCGAAGGATATAGTGCTGACCTCACCTCGCTACCTTACAGTAAACACTACAAGTGCCTTGTCTCCAGTAGGACTTTCCAGCTATCTCATTGTTCGAAAAAACCCAACCCATCAGTGCCAGTGAAGACAGAGCCTGCAAGAGAGGAGCAGTGTTCCTGACATTCCTGTTAGTAAAAGCAAGGATTAAATAACCAAACATGCTTTACATCTAGAATAATTGCGTTCTGCTGCCAGTGGAAAGTTACAATAGTTGGTCTCCTATTGCCAAGGCTGTCTCATTCTAAGTTCCCACAACAAATCAATATTCTCTAACCCTTAAATATATCGTATCCCATATACAAAGCTAATGAGAGCTGCCATCAAGAAACCACTGCTCCACAACTGCTTTCAGCACCTAGTACAGCACCTAGTAGTATAAATTTGCCAGAAGCTGGGACTGGATGACAGAGGATGGATCCCTCAATAAATGCGCTGTTCTGTTCATTCCCTCTGAAGTATCTGGCACTAGTCACTGTCAGAAGACAGGATACTGGCTTAGCTGGACCATTGATCTGACCCAGTACGGCTGTTCTTATCTATTAACCCTAACTGAGCTCTCTCTTGGCTCCTGGGTCTGAATAGAGAAAACGCTTGAAAACAGGCTGAGCTCTACCTTACAGAGAGAAGAGGGGGTTGCGATGAGTAACAAAGTAATAAGGACAGTAAATGAATTACTGTGACTGGGGCTGGGAAGGTTATTGCAAACCAACTTTGTTTCTTAAATTGGGATCTGGCCTTCTTGGGGAGACCGCATTCTCTTTTTTGTAGGCCCAAACAAACCCAAGGAAAACGAGAATAAAATATTTCTCTCTCTCTCTCATTTACTAAAGACTTGTTGAAACTGAAGCCTAGTATTAAATTTTACTAATACTAACTACTCAGTGAAATATTCCACTTGTACTGAGCCCTAACTGAAAATCACCCAACAAGAAAGCAAAATGAACAGGCTGTCCTATTGGTGTTGAGAAACACATCCAGAGTGAAGATGAAGACCTTTGCTCCCTGCATTCTGCCTCTCCTCACCCTTGGCTGAAATCCTGGCTACTGAAGGCAATTAGATATTTGTCATTAACTTCAATGGGGCCAATATTTCACTCTCCATTTTTGAAACCGCTTGTTTGCATTAGGCCTGAGACGTTTTAGGAGATATTTGCAAAAGTGCCTGAGGGATAGAGGAAAACAAATCCCGTTAAACTCTCCCCCTCTGTACTACAGCCGACAAGGTGGGAGAACCTCACTCTACCACGCAGGGCACTTGCAGGAAGGTGTTTTCCAAGCTGTACAAATTTCTCCCTCCATTCTACAGTAGGTCTGACAAATTCTGCAAAATGTATTGTTCTTTCTTTTTCTTCCCTGTCCCTTCCTTATTTAGCTAATCTTCTCCTGAATTTTTTTATTTTATGTTTACCCTCTTCCATTTCTCTTCTCCTTATTTCCATTTGGTTCTACTGTGGCTTCCCACATCTTTCTTTTCCTTCCTTTTCTTCCTCTCCATCCCACTGCTACTGTTTAAATGCCAGGCCTTCCTTCCTCCCACATCAGTTTAGGAAAAACAGAGAACAATGCAAAAATCATGAATTTCATTATCTTATTTGTACCCCTTTCTCCTGAAATATTGAGCATAATGCCAAAACAGAATCCCAGATATGAAAGCTCACACAACAATGCCTCTTACTACATTTTCAATGCAATCATCTTTTTGGCACTCTTTTTCCCTCCTTTCATTGGGCAGCATCCCAAATGTCAAAATATGTTTCATGTGCTAATATAGAAATAATCCTGTTGCTGTTGCATTACAATGGTGGTCCTTATCATGCAAATGCAGCACACTTCCTCCCAGGTGTGTGGGCTGAGCGTGTGTGCACCTGCCATCCCAACTCTTCCCTCCACAAATTAACTCTGGAGCAAACTCTCTGAGACCTGTGTAGATTATGTGGGATGTTCTGATGTTACAGCTCCATGTACCAGTGATCATGGTATCTCTCTGCCCTTTTATCTCCAGTGGCTTTTTTCAGCCTAATAATGAATAGTATGTTTATTTGGTTATATTTTATAATAAAGGGGGTGGATTATCCCAAAGGTTTGCTTTCTATCTGTAAAGTTTAATGTACCCCAAATGGGAACCCAACCTGGGTCCTAATGCAAATGTCAACATGTTGCAATACAAAGCTTGCCCTCTGGGAGTCCAGGTGGTAGGAGAGTAATAACCATGGGAAGAAGCAGCCAGGGACGAGTTTCTAAAGGAAACAGGGTTTCCTCAAGTGTCTGGCCCTTTTCCGCAATCCAGGCCACTAGCAGCCTGCATGCTATATTGTACATGCAACCCCTGCAAGGTTTATCTGACTCTTGCAGTTTAGTTCTCCAGGGACAGATCCAGGATCAACCTTTGAATAGGTGTTGGGAGACTTAATTCCATGATTTGTAATCAGCTGCCCATTTAAAAAAAACATATAAATGTTACATTTTGTGGAGGTGCGTGGGAGAGCCCCAATTATTTTCTTTGGGTTCATATTATTATTGCAATTTTATAATGAATATTCTGTCAATGAATATTCACTGTAGCTCACTGTATACTGAAACAGTGGGTTTGGGACATCAGGGGGCAATAGACCAGGCTAATCTCTGCTACAAGTCTACTGTTGCCACTGCCATTACTGGGGGTGTGATCTCTCACTCTTTCTGTATCAATTTATCATTATTGTTTGAGGCGGTTGTATAGGTTCTTAGAAGACAGGACACAGAGATTCTCAGTCTCATCTCATTAGATTATATCCTAACACACACACACACATTATATAAGTGCACGCTCATGCACACACACACACACACACACACACACACAATATAAGCATATAATAAGTATTTCTCAGTATATAAATTTTAACGTATTGCTTCCAGCCTATGATTAGTAGAAGGGAGTGTTGGCTCATCTTATTTATAAAGTACTATTTATACTGGTAAGTGGGAGGCCACAGGAAGAGACACACTGATGAAATAAGTTACATAACAGAATTCTGTAAATTATAAATCCTTCCTAATGCTTTCCCCAGACATATGCTACTTCTCCTGTGTGTTACTTTCTCATCATTACTGATGCAACTAATTGTGTAGGGTACAGATCAGTAATGCTGTATATACAACTGGGATGCATAAAACTAACTTATCCATAAAATGGTATATTGAAAAAAGTATGGATTTGTGAGTGTGAATTTCCTCTTACTCATCTCTTTGTAAGTTCTCTTTTATAAGACTGGTGAAGGAAATGCATTGGTGATCGAGTTGGACTTTCTTCCACAACATGTATATGATCAAACATGAGATCAAAGCAACAATGCTTTGATCAGATATAATCCAAAATGTAGAGCAAATGGCTGGAAATGTATCCACATTGATTGTGATATTTTAAAAACATATTCTAAAATCCCAGAAACTTCAGTAACCCTATGCCCCCAAACCAGGAAGGATGTTGAATCCGGCAAGCACAGTCAGAACCCCTGTTTTAAACAGGGAGTTTTTGTATGCTGGAGCTGTCACAGTTCAGGGCCACTGCACCTGTATTTCCCCTCAGTGGTCCAGCACAGGCAGCCACTCAGCTTCCAGCTCCCGAGCTATTGCCTGTCTTGGGTGGAGATGTGTCTCTGTCCCTTCTGACCAGGATATTCCAAGGCTGGACAGCTGCCTTTCCTTTACTGTTGCATATAGTGTTGCTCTAGAACAGGGGTCAGCAACCTTTCAGAAGTGGTGTGCCAAGTCTTCATTTATTCACTCTAATTTAAGGTTTCGCGTGCCAACAATACATTTTAACGTTTTTAGAAGGTCTGTTTCTATAAGTCTATAGTATATAACTAAACTATTGTTATATGTAAAGTAAATAAGGTTTTTAAAATGTTTAAGAAGCTTCATTTAAAATGACATTAAAATGCAGGGCCCCCGGACCAGTGGCCAGGACCCGGGCAGTGTGAGTGCCACTGAAAATCAGCTCGCGTGCCGCCTTTGGCACGTGTGCCATAGGTTGCCTACCCCGGCTGTAGAAGAAGAGTTCTGTGTAAGCTCATCTCTGTTTCCTTCACTGAGTCATTCCTAGCACAGAGATGTTACCCTAGGACATCTGCTCCCTTTCTCTTCAGAGATGGATAACTGTGTAATTGCCATAGCTGTAAATTACCAGACAGCTCTTTCTAAGCAAGCCTTCTTTATTTTTAAGGTACAAAGCATTACAGAGAAAACATATTAAAAACTATAAAAGCCTACACACATGCTAACGTACTGTCAGGTGATTACAATTTTTTAATCTCAATTAATTGTGCTGTTCTACAATAATAGAGTACCATTTATTTAAATATTTTTGGATGTTTTCTACATTTTCAAATATATTGATTTCAATTACAACACAGAATACAAAGTGTACAGTGATCACTTTATATTTATTTTTGATTACAAATATTTGCACTGTAAAAAACAAAAGAAATAGTATTTTTCAATTCACCTAATACAAGTACTGTATTGCAATCTCTTTATCATTTGCAGTAGATAATGCTGCCCGCTTTTTGTTTACAATGTCACCTGAAAGTGAGAACAGGCATTTACATGACAATGTTGTAGCCCGCATCGCAAGATATTTACATGCCAGATGCGCTAAAGATTCATATATCCCTTGATGCTTCAACCACCATTCCACAGGATGTGTGTCCATGCCGATGATGGGTTCTGCTCGATAATGATCGAAAGCAATGCGGACTGACGCATGTTCATTTTCATAATCTGAGTCAGATGCCACCAGCAGAAGGTTAATTTTCTTTTTTGGTGGTTAGGGTTCTGTAGTTTCCACATCAGAGTGTTGCTCTTTTAAGACCTCTAAAAGCATGCTCCATACCTCCTCCCTCTCAGACTTTGGAAGGCACTTCAGATTCTTAAATTTTGGGTCGAGTGCTGTAGTTATCTTTAGAAATTTCACATTGGTATCTTTGCATTTTGTCAAATTTGCAGTGAAAGTGCTCTTAAAACGAACAACATGTGCTGGATAATCATACGAGACTGCTATAACATGAAATATATGGCAGAATGCAAGTAAAACAGAGCAGGAGACATACAATTCTCCCTCAAGGAGTTCAGTCACAAATTTAATTAACACATTATTTTTTTAACGAGCTTCATCAGCATGGAAGCATGTCCTCTGGAACAATGGCTGAAGCATGAAGAGGCACATGAATCCTTAGTGCATCTGGCACGTAAATAGCTTGCGACGCCAGCTACAACAGTACCATGTGAATGCCTGTTCTCACTTTCTGGTAACATTGTAATTAAGAAGTGGGCAGCATTATCTCCCGTAAATGTAAACAAACTTGTTTCTCTTAGCAATTGGCTGAACAAGAAGTAGGACTAAGTGGACTTGTATGCTGTCAAGTTTTACATTGTTTTGTGTTTGAGTGCAGTTATGTAACAAAAAACCTACATTTGTAAGTTGCACTTTCATGATAAAGACATTGCACTACAATACCTGTATGAGGTGAATTGAAAAATACTGTTTCTTTTGTTTATAATTTTTATAGTGCAAATATTTGTAATAAAAATAATATAAAGTGAGCACAGTACACTTTATATTCTGTGTGGTAACTGAAATCAATATATTTGAAAATATAGAAAATCAAAAATATTTAATATATTTCAATTTGTATTCTATTGTTAAGCAGTGCGATTAATTGTGATTAATTTTTTGAATCGTGATTAATTTTTTTGAGTTAATCGCGTGAGTTAACTGTGATTAATGGACAGCCTTAGTTAATACATTTACCAGAATTCATCCCAACTCTCACATGAGCTCTGGCAAGTGCAGTCTTTTAATACCCACTCTGGGAGCATCCTTGTGGTTACACAAGTTCATCATAGCTTCAGCTCACAACAAGCACACAGTCTTATGAGACTCTAATAAGCCAAGTCCCTCCATTCTTCCCCACAGGACTGGGGCCATGAACCAGGGGTCCTGTCTGTTTGCTGGAACAGGAAGAAGGCCCTGAGGCACATTAAACCCCAGACTTTTATCCAAAAATCTTCTTTGTCTGTTGGTCCCAGGAGAATCCAGTTTGAATTAGTATATGCATATCTTCCTAAGGAGGTGTCTAATGGAGGAAGTACATACGCATCCCCTCACACCCCCATCCCTACTAGAGAGGGTACGTACAGTGTCACAACAACACATAAACAGGTGCATTTGTAATTGCACTCCAAAGGCATTAACCCTAAGTCAATAAGGTTTAAAGTAACTCAATAAAGCTTATCTTAATATCATAAGGTATGTTCAGTATATTACAGCATATTGCCAGTCTGTCAGAAGGGCAGAAGGGGACTAGTGTGCATAGAAGGAAGGCACAGAGAAAACTTCCTTTGATTCCAGGTATCAGGAGAACATATGCACCTTTCGCTGAATATTTTACCTACACATTGGATCAGATAGACATGGATGGGGATAAAGACTGCCTTATACCTTATACTTTTATACTACTTTTCTTACCATAACTAAAATAATTTAAAGATGACTGCACATAATAAAGGGAAAGGTGCTGGTTCAGGATAGATGCACCAGGAACATCAGTCACCTGTTTTGTGCACATTCTTTAAAAGTCAGATTAATAAATCCTGTTTCTATCTATTCAACAACAAAAGATAGTCAAACTATTTACCACTTTTCAGTACTGGGCAGAAAAATGTCACCTTTTCTGTAGGGCCAGATTTTACGAGTTTGTTAATTATTAAAATCCAGGGGGATATTGCCAGCAATGAAAAGAAAAAGCTTCTCCCTTCCTGGTAGGATAATGGGAGTGCAGCAGAGGAGGTGTGGATTTTGAGATCACAGCAAGCTGTGCTTTATTCAGAATTTTACCCATAGCATTTGAAACATGTTCTGTAACCACATGGGAACCATGGCATGAGAGGAAGATTGTAGGAGGGAGATTGTATGGTATAACAACAAAAATCAGCAGAAAACAGAAAATAAATTTCATATGACATAAAGGAGATATGACACAGTTGTGCTTTTAAAAGGTTGTTACTTATAGAAAAAGAAACACAGATAATGAAAAGCATTTCTTTCCTTGGAAGAGAAGAAGAATGAGCAATGGTAGGTAGGTGGGAGGGAGTGTGTGGGCTGTGTGAGGCAAAGTACATTTGGAGAGAAAAAAATCCCACATAATGAAAAAACAATGAAAGCAAAAGAGGAGATGGTTTTAAGTTACCCGGCCCATTTTTCTCCCAAAGATAAAGTTAAGACCAACTAGATGTCACACAGGAGTTCATACACAGGGTGGTGGGGGAAGAGATGAGACAAGCAGAAAGGACTGCTAAAAGTCCCTGAAACATTACCACTGCTGTCTCTTTAGAACAACTCCTTTCACATCCACCACTTTCTCTTCTTCACAGTTAGAAAAGACAAGATTGGGGAGGGGAGAGGAACTCAGCTGCAGGGTATTGGAATTGGAATTTAGGGTCTGATCCAAAGCCCACTGAAGTCAATAAGAGTCTCCATTGACGTGAATGGATTTTTGATCATTCCCATAAAGTCTTTTATTTGTGTACAGATTTAGCCTGAGTCAACAGTGACCAAAGGAAGCAATTTGTTATGTATCTCACCATTGCTAGGTAGCCTATGTGAAATGATTTAGGGGCTTTAGTGCAGATCCCAGCAGACATGATCACAAAATCGAAACTATAGATTCATATATTCCAAGGCCAGAACGGATCACAGTGATCACCTAGTCTTTATCTCCTGTAAAGCACAGGCCACAGAACTTCCTCCAAAATAATTCCCAGAGCAGATCCTTTAGAAAACATCCAATCTTGATTTAAAAATAGTCAGTGATGGAGAATCCACCATGACTCTTAGTAAGTTGTTCTAATGGTTAATTACTCTCAGCATTAAAAAATATGCCTTATTTCCATCAAAACTGTAGGATTGGACGACTCAAAGTCATAGACTTTAAAGGTCAGAAGGGACCATCGTGATCATCTAGTCTGACCTCCTGCACACTGCAGGCCACAAAACCTCACCGACCCACTGATCAGGGAAGCCGAGGAATGAACACACAGAGAAAACAAACTATCCTCAACCCCCCTGAGATGGTCTCCTTAAGGTCAAGGTTGAGTCATATTAATAGAGCAGTGAGAAGAAACTTGCACTGCCACTGACTGGGCTGGTTGGGGCTTGTTTTCTGGAGCATACTTGAGTTCCCAGAGATTACTTGGATACTTTTCACAAAAACTCACATTAAAAAAAATATTGTAGAAGTACGTTTCACGCATTAAGACCCTGGGAACGGTGTGGGCATGATCTCACACAAAATGTCAATCTGGACTGTCAGAAAACGATTCTATTTAACATTATTTCATATTGAAAAGTAGATAATAAGGAAAGAGAATTCTCCATTTTTTCCATGTTAGTGACTTAGGTGCTGCTTCATCAAAGCCCATAAGTTTATGACATCAATGGGACTTAAAGGTGCTTAAAATTAAGCATGTGCTTAAATGCTTTCCTGAATAGAAAAGGACTTAAGAAGAACTTACTTAAAGTTAAGTATAGGTTTAAGTACTTTTCTAAACGGAGGCCATAATGAAAACAAAGCTCCTGCCCTCCCCTTTTTTAAATCTCTGGCTACCACATACATTTCTGCTGCTTCGCACCTTAGATTTCACTAAAACCATTTTTAAGTGGTGTGGAGAACTTGTGTTTTTATTTTTTAATTAATTCCATGCATTTTTACTAATCTTGCCTCTCCTATGTCCAAGAGGGAGCATACTTGATGTGGAATATTTTAACCTCCCACCAAACAGCATTTCTATTGTGAGTTTTAGTGTTCTTGGAACTAACAATGGACTTTGGGTCCGATATATTCAAAGGGCTCCATCAGAAGAAGTCAGCACCAGTCCTGGTAGTGTCTCAGCATAAAAGCCACCTGAGTGTGGGGTTTGTGGTGGTGCAAGGTGTTTAGGTCCACTTTCTGACAGGTACTAAGCAGGTACTGCCCCCATAAGTGGAAAATTTTGGCCTAAGAGAGAATGTGGCAAGAGCTGCGGCGAGATGTGCTGATTCACTGTAGCTTTGAGCAGTCATCACTGAGCCTATGAAACTCCCTGCAGAAATTAAAGCTGCCCTCCCCAATGGACACCAGGTAATGACAGTAACGGAAACAACACCTGGCTTCCCCTAGGTCAGAGTGGATCAGGCTGGTATGGAAAGGCACAATTAGCATCTTCTTGTGCCAGAGGGTCTGAATTCGTCCTCCTGTCTATTCATTACTACGGTCAAGAATATGACATTGTTAATAATAACCAATGACCACCATCTCAGATGAGGTGTCCGAGACAAGTGCAGGACAGGAGGACAAGGAATGAGGGGAAATTAATGAGGGAAATTCAGAAGGATACTTTTGTCACTAATCACAGACAACAGAGGAGACATAAGTTAAAAAAATTAAAAGCTGTAGCCCTAGGCATCTTTTACTAATTTTAGGTTATTTTTTTGGTTCAGTGAGTTATGATTCACTATTACAGCTGTGAGGTTCTGCAGAGAACAGGGAGAAACAATTGTTAGCTTAAATCTCAGGCAAGTAAGACTCTAAGTACACCATTCTCTTTTATGGAACAGCATTTCTTTTACAGATTTATGTCAATTCACCAGTCTAGAATCACTTTACTATACATGTATCAGTGCTGCCATCTCTACAATTTTCCTGTGACTCTCATGACATTTGGAGTTTTTCTTAGAGCCCTAGATGCTGACTGATCTCAGCTTTCATTTTTAAAAAGAGGTTTCTCGCTCTCTTGGCTGCAGAGAAAAGTGTTTGAAAATGTGAACCCTAAAAGCTGCAACAAAGGCAACTAAAATTAACCTATATTTTATTATTTTTAACATCTCCAAAGTCAAATTGTAAAAATCCCAACATTGTAAAAATCCCAATGTATTAAAGCCCATCAGATGAGTTTTTCTTGCACACTTGGGGTTGGTGGTATTGAAGTCCAATGAAGCCCTGAGTAAGAGATACAGCATAAACTGCATGTAGAGATTACGGAGATTTTGGCTGTAAATATTCATACCTAAGGCTAAGATTTTGTCATGATTTTCTTAGTAAAAGTCATGGACAGGTCATGGGCAATGAACAAAAATTCAGGGAAGCCATGACCTGTCTGTGACTTTTGCTGCTGCAGCTCCATGGTTTCCCCCACCACCATGGTGGCTGGGAGCTGTGGGGTTCCCTCTCCGCTGTGGCAGCTGGGAGCTGCAGGGTGATCAAATTTCCCAAAGAGAAATTGGGACACCCCAGCTGCTCACCTGAGGCATCCCCCCTGCCACCACAAGAGGCTGTTGCCCGTCACTTGTCGCTACTGTCGCCGGAACCCTGCCAGGGCCCCACTGGCTGTCAGCTCGAGAGTCCTGGAAGCCATGGATTCCCTGACTTCTATGACCTCTATGACATAAATGTAGTCTTATTCATAACTAACTCCAGGAGTGGCCCTGGGTATAATCAGGGTGGATTTGTGACTCTGAGTATCAAAATTCCTCACAGGGCACCTTTCTTATCCCAAAAGGAGGGTAATTTACTGCGGCCGTGATGAGGGTGCAGGTTACTTTTCCCAGTCTGTCCAGCTGTGTGGGCTGGCATATTGGGGCAGAGCCTGCCTGCTCCCTGCCCCTTTTTTCCCTAGTCCCAGTCACTTTATGCGTGGGAGTAGCAACCACTCTCTGAACAGGGCTTGGACTCAAGATCCTTACGTCTTCACCCCTACTCCTCTGCATTGGAGTATGACAGCTACGAACAATCTAGTGCTCAGTTAATTCAGTTAAAAATGTAATTCCCTGGACAATATCACAATGGCACTGTAATACTCTGACAAGATACAGACAGACAGAAGTTGATCAATCTTGGTGTTGCTAGCGAGCCAAAAACACCAGTGAAATCTATGCTTAGTTGATTCATGGCCTCTCGGATGAACCCACAGAACAAAAGTGACAGTTAACAAACTAGGTTCTATTTGTAGCTTTGCCATCCATTTACTGGGGAATGGCCGGGGAGCGGGGGAGAGGCGGGGAACGGAGTAATAGATTTCTGTATTTTCTAACATGTAGTTTGTTCACTCTTTGCTCCCAACTGTTCTTCCATGTCTATCATTTTGGTGGCATGACTGACTTTAGGGGACTACTCGTATGCTTATTAAGCATAGTGCTTAAATGCTTTACTGGATCAGGGCCAGAGTGCTCAGCATTTTGTAATATTGAGACCAATAAAATTAAGAAGCAAGAGAGTAACTGGAATCCATTTAGATTAGGCCATGGAGCCCCAGGCCAGAACATGGCTTTGCTGTCACAAGGGGAAAAAAAAGTTCAGTAACAAATTCTGCAAACTAAGATTTCTGAAACCTGAACACAAGGCCACAGACTGTGAACACTATCTAGAGTTCCAGGAGAGAAGAAGCCAAAGGACAGGGAATGACAGACACTGATCCTGGATGTTGCTGAATTGCCCTGCCTACACTCGGAAAACATTTAATGATTTCCTAGTATTGCTAACAACAGTTATGCTCCACTGCTATTAGCCATAAATTCTGAATTAGAATCTGACAGATATTCCTGCTTCCCTGGAAATAATAATTCATTAGAAACTCTTTTCACCTAATGTAAATCTAGAGTTTTCTGGCTACTGCCACCAGTTCACAGTTACTCCCTTCAACTGGACACATTTAACTTAATCTAACCTAATTTAACATAATCTGGTCGATCATATTCTGCTAAGCGATTGTCACCTTGGTATCTCAATGCCTCCCAAAATTATGACATGTACACATGTTTTCAGTCTCCTTATTAGATGCTTTGGCTCACTCTCCTGTCTGAGTTGTTGCTTGGGTACTCTTCCTTTCCCCCTCTTTCATAGTGCACTGCATAGTAATCAGTAACATGTTTCCTCAATTTCCACAATAACAACATTTTTCAAATAGTTAATTTGCATTATTATGAATTTTTACTTTGGGTCCCAGCTGTTAAAATATTTTACAAAATGTTATGACATTCTCACAAAGAATCTTCAGAATGAATGTTTGAAACATTAGCCAGCTCTAGTTAGATAAAACTATTTGATTTTTAGTTAGTTTGGGTCAAATCCTGCTTTGATGTAAATCAGTTGAAGTTTTGCCACCGATTTCAGTGGCAGAAGCAGTGGGCTCTTGTTCTTTCATTGTTGTTTTGTGTTCTGACCCAGCACAAATGTAGATTAAATATATGTTATACTATTTGAGTTTTTTAAATTATATACTGAATGTTTTCTTTGGTCTTAAAAACACAATCTATTTTGAGTGCTGCTTTTAACTCAAAAAACACATTCCAAGCAACTTAACATATCTCCAAAGTTGTTTCATCTAGCAAAGCTCTATCCACAAGCTACTACCTCCTCCAGTATATTGACACTTTGCTTCTCCATTATCTGAAACTCCTTAGGGACTTTAGCCTTTGTGAAAAGAGCTACAAATATTAAAAAATGATGATTTTAGATTCTCTGTGTCACTTTGTAATTTTTTTATTGAAGTCTTTTTAAAGCAATTCTCAGTCTTAATTTTTTGGTCATAGTTCTCAATTAAATAATAATGTAATTTTGGATTGGGGGGTTGAAGATATGGACTTCTCTATTTTCTGATGCTCACTCTTCAGGGCTTAATGTCAAAACCCTCTTTGAGGATTTACAAAGACTGATTTAGGGCTAATTTCACATGCCTCGCTCATGTTAAATTTTACTCACCCTTGCATAAATACATATACAGTTGAGTAAGGCTTGTGGAATATGGCACTTAAGGTTTTAATTCAACAAGGTGTTTAAAGAATGTATGTAATTTTGAGCATGTGAGCAGTCTCATGGAAATTAGTGATTTTAGGTGCTTTTGTTGGTTTGAATCCTGAACATGAGTGCCCCAGTTCAGGAAAGCACTTAAACATGTGTTAAAATTCACCCCATTCAGGAAATCATTTATGAGGACTCAACTGGGACTTTAACACATGCTTAAGCACTTTCCTTATTTTGGGCCCAGAAAGTGGAGAAAGGAGAGAGGAACAGAAATGTGTTTCTCTGAGGATCAGTGGTTCATTCCGACACTGTCTTACTTGAGGGTGGTGAGTTCCGTAAGTGAGGGCTGGGTGGCCTTGAGATAGCTCTCCCTTCGTGCTGCAATCTTTGGCGATGGCTTTGGGCTGGTGTCTGAGTCCCCACTATCATCGTCCCCCATGGCTTTAATGTAACTGCCACTGCGCATCCGCCGGCATGGAATCTCGTCATCTTTGCCTCGCGGAGCATACCCGGTCCATTCATCTTGGGGAACCTAGAGTAATAAACACAATTCACATATTCAGTATACCTTCTTCTGTAGCAACAGTAAGATTAGAAAACAGTAAATTGCAACTGAGCTTTCATTGAAAGGATATATGACTCTGATTTTGGTTTTCTAAGTAAAGCCCTGTGGCTCCAGTACAGTTAACATATTTGCAGGAAAGAAAAGGGTTAGCCCTTTGCATGGTACAGAGGGGACAAATCTAGATTCGTGAATCAGAATCTCTTCAAACACAGTGTGTATGCGTTCTGATCTGAACCCAAACCTAGGGTTTTGGTTCAGGATATATTCCACACCAGAAGGCCTTACTTTCCATTTCCAGTTTAGATGCATGTTAAATGTAATGAAGCAACATATATAGCTGTGTGACTCTAAGGCTGTTTTCTATGTACTGCACCTTTTATAGTAAAGTGAACCCAACAGTCTGCCTGCAGGGATGCTCCCTCTGAGTTTCAGAAGTTCAAAATGGCTGTGTGTTCAAAATCACACCTATACACCCCTCTCTCTCTTATGGTGACTTTATATTTGTTCTTTCTCCTTGTTATTTCCTTGAAATTAAAATAAAAATTGTCCAAACATTATATTTTCCCCTTGTTTATAGAAAACCATAACAATGAGAATGTGTTTTCAGACAATTTTGGAAATTCCATGAGAACAGCTGCCTAGTCCATGCCTTGCCTCCCATTGCTGTTGTCCTGGGGTTACTGGACATCATCTTGGCCCGGGGAAGTGGAGAAAACACGTGCCTGAATAACAGCAGCAGCAGAAACGAGAGCAGATGTGAAGTGGAACAGGGTTACTGTAGGAGGGGTCCTGCAGTCAGTTCTTTTACTGAAGCACCCCAGGTTTCCCAGAGTGGTCTAATTTGAGTAGACTCTCCAAAATCAAAAAAGCAAGTAGGCAACATTTTAAAGAAATAAAGTACCTGTAATCTTTAGTTTTCCCACCTATTCTTTTCTCCTTCCCTGTACTGAGATCAACATATAAAGGCAATTTATATGGCTCACACAGTGATCATTATATGTTATACTAAACAGACACGGTCAAATTTTAGGGGTCAAAATTTGATCTACAACATTTGAATAGTAGTGTCCCCCTAATAGGGATTACAATTTGTAGTCCCTTTTCATGTGGAAATTGGTGCTATATAAATTGTTAAATGTGATCCCACAACACACAACTTTCAGTGCAGCTTACTGAGTGTGCATTGCTTCTTATATACTGTCTCCTCTTATAGGACTTATGCAGCAGTTCGTTTAACCTGTCATAACGAAAACTCAAACATTTACCTAGTTGTTTGTTAAATTTAAATTAACATTCAGTTGCTGACTTCCCACAACCAGGAACATGACAAGTCCTGAAGGCAGATAAGCCCTTTCAAATGTAACTACAGCCAATGCAGGTCAAGCTTTATGGCATACGAACTCTGGCAATGTTGCTATAAAACATAACTCAACAAAACACTGCACCAAACGAAGAAAAAAGTATTCCACAGACCCCAAATGATTATAATTAGCCACCCAAGCAAACTGGTGCAGTTTTTGGTTCTTTTATTTTTTTTCCTGTCTCATCCAGGACCTCATCAAATCCTGAATCCTTTCTTCACAACATTTCCAAAATTCATTCCTTCTTCCCTCCCTACTGCCATGACAATATTTCTTTTTTTGGTAACTTCATGCTGACTATTGCAGCTTTTTTCCTTTTGACTTCCTCCTTTCTCATCTCTTCTTCCTCCAGTTCATCATCCTTCTCTGCTACTATTATTGTGTCATCATCTTACTGGAATTTCTGCACTGGCACCTCCTCCTCTTCTGTATTAAGCTTCTGTTTCTCTTCCAAAGTACCCCAGGGGTGCAAATCCTGGCCCTACAGAAGTCAATGGGAGCTTTGCTATTGATTTCAATGGAGACAGGATTTCACCCCATAAGTCTACTCTTGCCTATATCTCTCCCATAATTTCTTTTTACCACTCAAGCATCTTTCCTGACTGCTCCTTACTCCTTTGCACGCTTCTTTCTTCATGCCTTCTTTTACACCCATCTATATCCTTGAAATAATTCCCAGTAACTGTCCTGAAAACTCTAGTTCTGTGAAGCTTTACAGTTCAAATGACCACAGCACACTGAGTTTGTTTTGTATTGTGTTGCACTCTATTGTACCTATTAATGCCTCAGGAATTTAAGCTCTTCAGAGAAGAGACATATTTTGGGTTGGACCTAGTTCACCTATTAAACAATCCCACATATATTTACATTGCCATATGAACCCCCCACACACACATTTAAATAAATCTCTCTTCCACCCCTCTCCTTCTGAATAACTGGTGGGGGACTTCAGAGGAAGGTACTTTCAGCAGGAAGTACCTGCTAAAGGGAAGGTGGGCCACCTGGAGATCAGGAGTTAAGAAACCAAACAAGAACTGTAAATTAGGCCCAAATCCAGCTTTGGTTTCATATTAACACTCCAGGGACTGATTTAGAGCTGATGCCCTGAACATGATACACCTAACTCCAAATTTGGAGTTCCAGTTCATGCCCACTTCTTGTATGGGTACATTTGTACATGTACATATCTTTTGATATTGGCTTTGACTTTGGATCCACGGCCTATAGAAATAGGGAGTATTTTACACTTTTTCACCAGTACACTTGTGACACACACACACAAATCTCCTTTTCTGCTTAGATTCTTGCACCGTTTCCAGGGTAAATAAAATAAAATGCGTGCAGTCCATACCCTTAGCATTTCTCAAATACACCTAGGAGCATGCAAAATCACCCCCTCCCGTTACCTCCTGTGTTGGGAATAAAGAGTTGAGTTTCCAAATTGTTCATAAAGAAGTTGACACAAGATTAGTAAAATCAGGGCTTGCTGACATCGTGAATGAAAAGTTGGGACACCTCACAAGAACTTTACAACAAATAAGAAAAGCTCAAGAAAAATAGATTTCTAGTCACCCTTAGGATAAAGATTATTTAAAGTCTTATTATGTCCAGTACATCTGAATGCTCTGAGGAAACATTTACCTCATAAATCTCTTCTGTTTAATTTCCATTCATTATGTTTGATTTTAGTATCTATGTTTACCTTGTTATACTAAATTAATTAAAAACAAATTATACTGAATTAAATTAAAAACCTATGTTAATGCAACATTAAGGCTGAGACTTTTAATTGATCAAAAGTTTGGGAATTCAAAGTTAATACACATCACCCATATTTCAGCCAAGTGGAGCGCCTGTAGTTTTTGCAATGCTGTATGTATTGTTGGATGTCATGTTTTAGTATTTAGCTGTAATATAGATGAGACATAGTGTTGTGGGAACCATTACTCTAACAACACAACTTAAGAAATTCAGTGTCTTAATGCATACAGTGCCTTTTGTAACAAAGATTATCCAAGTGGTTTAGATACTACTGAACAAGTTTCCGAAACTGGTTGGAATGGGTTTGCCACATAAGCTCATACTTACATATGCACAAATGCGGATCCTGTCCAGCTTTGAAAATTTAGCTGCGTGTGTGCATGTGAACATAATGCATCAGATCATAATTCAGAAGTCTAGGCTCTCCTAGCTCAGTGACACAGGTTCATTTAGTGAAAAGCAACAAACAATCTTGTTAACATCCGCTTTGCTGTTGCAGAACTACTGAGATGTGAAGGTACAGACTGAGAATTCAGCAGGCATCACAGACAACTGGTTGCTGCTGTCTGAACAATTCCAGAATGGGGGGAACTTGCTGGTGTGAAAATATGGAGGTAGAAAATTTCTAGTACCATTACTACACGGAGGCTGGTAGGGAAAGTCCATATTTGACAAAGAAAATGACAATATACATAGGTACTGGAACTAGGGGTGCTGGGAGTGCTGCAGCACCCCCTGGCTTGAAGTGTTTTCCCTCATATACAGGGTTTGCAGTTTGGTTCAATGGCTCTCATCATCCCACTATACAAATTGTTCCAGCACCCCTGACAATATGGTAAGGGAAAAAACTGAGCTAAACACAGAGTTATGTGATAACTCAGAATGCAGTACCACAAAGAGAAGTCTAATTTCAATTCGTGGCATTTGTGAAGTCAGGTTATGATACATACTGTTCAAGCTTCAGTGAACAAGGAAGTACAAAGACAATTTCACAAAAATAACCATTCATTAAAAAGAGGTGGTACTAGTTACAACTTTTTTTTTTCTGTGCTGAATGCTATATAGTTTGCTTAGCTTGCTTGCAGAAATCCGTTTAAGCCAATTTTCATTTTTGCTTTTCAGGTATCAATTTTCTAAGAGAATATTATAATATTATATTACACAGGACCTGATTCACTACCGCCTTACTCCAGTTTTATGATGGAGTAACTCTATCTATTTTAATCATCTTACACCAGGGTAAAACTAACTAGGAGTCCTTGTGGCACCATAGAGACTAACAAATTTATTTGGGCATAAGCTTTCATGGGCCAAAATCCACTTCATCAGATACATGGAGTGGAAAATACAGTAGGCAGGTATTAAATACACAGCACATGAACAGGTGGGAGTTGCCTTACCAAGTGGGGGGTCAGTGCTAACGAGCCAATTCAATTAAGATAGAAGTGGCCTTTTCTCAACAGTTGACAAGAAGGGGTGAATACCAGGGGAGGGAGAAAACACTTTTGTAGCGCTAATGAGGCCAATGCAATCAAGGTGGCCCATTTCAAACAGTAGACAAGAAGGTCTGAGCATCAGCAGAGGGAAATTACTTTTTGTAGTGACACAAGATACAACCACATTTGCTCCAATCCCTCAGAGAGAGACAAACACCTATAGGATCTCTATCAAGCATTCTTAAAACTACAATACTGACCTAATGAAGTGATAAAACAGATTGACAGAGCCAGTACCCTTCTGGCTCTGTCACCTACTACAGGACAGGCCCAACAAAGAAAGTAACAACGCCACTAGCCATCACCTACAGCCCCCAACTAAAATCTCTCTATCACATCATCAAGGATCTACAACCTATCCTGAAGGATGATCCCTCACTCTCACAGACCTTGGGAGATGGGCCAGTCTTTGCTTACAGACAGTCCCCAACCTGAAGCAAATACTCACCAGCAACTACACACCACACAACAAAAACACTAACCCAGGAACCAATCCCTGCAACAAACCCCGTTGCCAACTTTATCCGCATATCTATTCAAGGGAAACCATCATAGGACCTAACCACATAAGCCACACCATTAGGGGCTCATTCACCTGCACATCTACCAAAGTGATATATGCCATCATGTGCTAGCAATGCCCCTCTGCCATGTACATTGGCCAAACTGGACAGTCTCTACGCAAAAGAATAAATGGACACAAATCAGACATCAAGAATTATAACATTCAAAAACCAGTCAGAGAACACTTCAATCTCCCCAGACATTCAATAACAGACTTAAAAGTGGCAATTCTTCAACAAAAAACTTCAAAACCAGACTCCAACGAGAAACTGCAGAACTGGAATTAATTTGCAAACTGGACACCATCAAATTAGGCTTGAATAAAGACTCCGAGTGGATGGGTCACTACAAAAAGTAATTTCCCCCTGCTGATACTCACATGTTCTTGTCAACTGTTTGAAATGGGCCACCTTGATTGCATTGGCCTCATTAGCACTACAAAAGTGATTTGGGCTTATGCCCAAATAAATTTGTTAGTCTCTAAGGTGCCACAAGGACACCTTGTTGTTTTTGCTGATACAGACTAACACGGCTACCACTCTGAAACCTGTCAGGGTAAAACTGTATCACAGTGATGAATAAGAGCATTTGCAAGGGGAAAAAATGCTGATAAAGTAGTTGACATTTAATTTATTATTAGCTATGTCTCTATAACACCTTATATGAAAGGATCTTAAAGTGCTTCACAAACATTAATAAATTAAACCACACAATCCCCTTACATGCTAGACATTATTATTATTCCCCCTTTGCTGATGGGTAAATTGAGGCACAGAGCATGTAGGCCAATATTTTCATACTTCATATAAAGTTAAGTACTGTGTTGATTCAGATACCTAAGCTCTAAAGTAAGTGATCTAATTTTCAGAGCTCATTTAGAGAGTCCCCATTATGGCTGATTTAGTATATATTTACACATTAACTTTAGGCATCCAAATCTGGTAATTTTGGTAGAAGCGATATAAGCATAGTCTTAAAAAATGAGTTTGTGGCAGAGTGGAAATAGAACCCAGGAGTCCAGCTGAGTCCCAGTGCTCTGTCCTACTAGACTAAACTCCTACTACATATCAGATCCTTATTTTAAAAACTCAACAACATTATATGTATTTCTTGTATTGCCACTTCTACACATCTTTTTAATATAAACAGTAATTTACGAAAAGTATTTCAAATCCATGCCCGGTTTTGGTTTTTTACTTATTGCCTCTAGGCTCTTAAAGCAAAAAGCTTCTGGGGCTTAGTAGACTGATATCATCTGCTATCAGAGAAAAATGTTTCAGATTCTGGGGAAAAAACATATATATTGAGTACTTAGAGAACTAAAAATAAAATTAACTATATATAACCAAATATAAAACAATAATATTTCCAAGCGCCTTATTATTACATTCTCAGATACAGTGTCACATATTACAGTGCTGTGCATCCAAAAGTACTAGGGAAATGTTGAGGAAAGGTGGCTATGTGAGTTTTCAGATCATATTTTCTGATTGGGAGGTTTGCTCAGCTCTTGCAACTTTTGATGGCCAGCATGTATCTTGCAAGGTGAAATACTATGCTGCATGTATGTATGTGTAGATAGTGGCTGTTGTCTTTGAAGATGCAGGGGAATAAGATCTATATATCTTAGAAAGTCAGCACCTTCACTTTTCTTTAATGTTTAAGCATACTGTAATTTCCAATTGCCTCAACCGTATAATTTTTTCCAGCATTAGGAATATTATACTACAGCCTAACTAAATTAAACCAGCCTGCATCATACAGAATATTTTTACTTCCAGAAGAGAGGGGGAGAAGGAGGGACAGAGATAGAAATATAGAGAGAACAGTGGAAAATAAAAGCCAAATCCAAAGAACGTCCCCTCTTTAATTAAAATCTCATTTTTATTATCAAGCTGTTAAACAAAATAATATGGAGACTAGAGGCATTTTATTTTGCAAGTGGGCTTTAATAAATTTAAAGTGCGATCTTTCATAGTGATTTTTCATTCTTTACAGAACTAATAATGAAGAATGTGCTTTAATTAAACAAAGAAGTCTGATGAAATAGAAAACAAATGTAAGGAAGAAAAATAGCACCTAACAGAGGCCTCAGAACTGGGTCAGCTAATGAAACACACCACTTCCATTATAAGTAATCACGTAGAAATATAATGTTCCTTACAAGTATGAAAAATAATATTGACTATGGTTTCTTTCTTTCTGCTCAAACATCAGCTATTAGATTTACTGTACATAAACAGACCATACAAAACACATACAGTCAATAGCCAATCCTTTCATTGGTTTCAGTTGCATTTGCTGTGCCATTTACATGCTCTGATCTTTATCTAAATTTACTTTGCTCTGAAAGAGACTAAATTTATCATTAGCAAGCTTGCGGTGACTGGTAAATTTCTTTTCGTATTCTTTTTGTGCAAAAAGCAGGATTTTCCTTATGTATATTTCTGGGTCCCCAAATAAAGAAAAGACAGGTATATAGTGGCACTCAAGTGCTAGATTATTCATCTCTAATTCACACATTGAATGAAATTTGAAATAAACTCCAGCATGTGAGGATAAAAATATGGATTTTATTCAGGTTTTAAACAATAAAAAAAGAATATTTTCCTTTCTGTTGCCTAGAATGTTTGTTAACTTACCTTATTAGATGAAATATCAAACAGACTGTCTTTTTGGCAAATTAAGTTCATTATTCATCTCAATTTTGATTTGGTTTACTGCAGCTGAGAGCATTAAGCTTCTCCCTGTGCTTTGCCAATGCAATGTGGGTGACTGGAAGTAAACACAAAAGCTAGAGGGGAGTGGCTGGCCATCACTCAACAGTAGACTCGAAACTTTAGCTTTCTATTAGTATGCAAATACTTAATGAAATGAAATCACACAACTAAGAACAATACTTAATGATTGCTCAGTGCAGATTTTCAAACCCATGCAATTTGGTTCTCTTAGCAGTTATTATGGCTATTTTGTATGTTAGAGAAAATTCAATTGCCCTCTTCCACTTTCTTGGTCTATTCTTGGCAATCATGAATACTGAATTCTTAGAACAATAAAAATGAATATCATAGCATCCTTTCCATGTGCATTTTTTTTAGGAGTCAGTGAAATATGCAAAAAAGGAGGACTTAAGATATAATTAACACTATATGTTTTACTGTATTTAAAAATAACCTTCAGCAGTTTTCAGAAAAGCAGATATATAGGTTATTTCCATTTAGAGAAAATCAAATATCTGCAATATCCTTGCCAACATTTGTTTCAACTTGTGGGATTGTAGCAATCAGGTTCTATTTTAAAATCAGTTCATTTGACTGAAATATCTGCATGCATCTTTACATGGGGAGAAACTGTTATTAAGTTCCGAACAGCCAAGACCAACAAGACTGAGTCAAACTGTTCTTAGCTTAGACCAGTCTGCCCGCACTGGGATAATGCAGTTGTGGTGCTTTTTGATCCCTACTTCAATCTGGGAACAAGATGCTTAATTTAAAATAGCAGAAATATTCCTTACTCCTCACCCTGAAAAAGAGAAGCATCACTTTCAACATTCATCTCCAAACTACTGTACATATCTCCTTAGAAATGAGCCAACATTGTAGAGTTCAGACCAGATTTAGATCTGGATCCAAACTGTCACCGAGGATGGGGTTGTCCAGAACAGGGTTTGGTTTGGGCCCATTATAGAAAGACCCAATCCATAAAATTCAGATTCGAACATCCTCAGTGTTCATGGTGACAGGAAGGTATCAGATTCAGGGTTCTGAGATAGGACCACATCTAGTCTATGTTTTTTCTCTGGAGTTGGAGTTGTTACCAGGCATCAACTTTAATGTCTTAGATACAGTTTCCACAAACACATCTCACAGCTTCTAAGGTAACTTATGATGGGATAACTCAAACTGCTGTATTTAATGGCCCCTTTCTACTATATACTAGCATCACACAGTTGAGAGGAGGCATAGATCCAAGTGACAGAATTTTATACAGAGTGGTAAACATGCCGTTTGAATGAAAGGATGTTCAAGCAAGCTGGACAGTGGTACTGAAAGTCAAACTAGAACAATGTATTGTGTATTTGTGTACAGTCACTGACACTGAGAAGTAATGGAACAGTAGATGGGAAACAACAATCTCAAGTACAATGGCAGATAAAATTGCAGTCATAATCATTAAAGAGCGGACATTGTCATAGAAGATCTAGCTAGGTATTTACAGGACCTCCATCAGTGGGGTACTGAGCAACTAAGATGGGACAGCTATGCCAAAGACCAGCCCTTAACTAATTGTATGAGAAAATGGTGGTTGTTAAAGTGAAATATACAGTGATGTCATTCTCATCAATTGTAATAACTAAGGTGATGGAAAGTTATTGTAGGGTAAATTTGAAAAGAGGTTGCGAGGGGAAGACAGGATTACCTAGAAATGTTCTGCTACATTTATGGGTTATTTTCATAGGAAAGATTTTTCACAGCATATCCAAAGGTGTCTTCGATAGATAGAGAATTAGGCTGACGACTATGTATGCCTAAGTAGAAGATCTGGTTGAATTATTCATTATGAATATATTTGTTGCAAATGTAGCTCCCATTTGTGAATCATTTACAAACCCATCCCAATTTCTACAGATCTACTCATTATTCATAAGCATTCACCAACAGGTTGGATGAACAATTTTCATGGTTGAAAAACTACTTTTGGGTGAATTATGTTTTTCAGGTATGAAATGTGAGATAAATAACCAGTTATGCTACAGTTCAAGAAACTTTTGGGATTCACAAACTTTTTCATGAATACCTGGAAATGGTCCAAATACTTGAGAATAATATAATCCCATTATTATATTTGGTGTTTTATTTGCAAGTATATTTGTATATTTTTCTTTTCAATTATTTCACCAGCTTTATTAAGAAGTATGAAGTAAAGATCAGGATAAAATGATAATAGGAGGCTTCAACTTTAGCCGTTTTGCAGAGCTGATAAGAAAATTGCAGCTGTAAAGGACAGATTTACCATTGAGTGGAAGAAAGGAGTGGAGAATCAAGTCCTAGATATGTAGACTGCAGTGGAGAACAAGACAAGGACACATTGAGTAGATTAATTTAGTAATCACTTCACCGTGACAGAAATGCAAACAAAGTTCACAAGAAAAACAAGTAGAAAATGATTGCAAATTCAGATGAATGTGCACAGATAAACCCAGCAAAACAGATTTTAAACAAATTACTATCCCAGAAGAATAAACAATTTACCAGGTGATTTAATAGACTAAATGATCAAATAATATGATAGCTCACTATACAGAATAGCACCAGGAAGTTAAGCAATAAAGTCCATTTAGCCTTATGAAGAAATGACTGCATCACACCTAAAGGGAGGCAGAATTTGTCTGGGCTTATCCAAAAGAAGGGCAGCTCTACTTTGTGGTAGAGGAAGAAGGCAAAAACTGCTGTAAAAGGTGCTCGGTGGTCAGCTTTGAGGCAATGTCCCCCCCCGCCCTCCACACCAGGCATGTGCATAAAGGTACAAAACCTAGGTGGGGCAATATATCCAATAAATATGTCCAAGCAGCAAGGAAGCCAGCACCCACCCTCCTTCCCAGAGTGGAGGCGAATGGCAGCCTGGGTTAGGACCTGCTGTAGGCATTACACTAGTCGCCCCATTTAAAGGGAGGCTGGGAAGGAATTTTTCCCAGACCACCAGAATTGGCTTCAGTGGAGTGTGGTTTTTTTACCTTCCCCACAGCGGGTGTGTGGATGGACCTTTTCTGGTGAATAGAAAAGGTGGTAGGCCATATGTCACAACTTATTTTGTAAATTGGGCGGATGTTCAGTGCAGGTACTCCATAGGGAGGGCAGCCAGCGACCAGATAAATGGCCTGGTAAAGGACTTAAAAGGAGGTAGTGGATAAAGGAACAGAATGGGGGAGGGGGTTCATGGACTCCTATGATTGGTATGGCAGGGAGCCAACCCACCCTGTTCTCATAGCCTCCTTAACCTTCTTACAAGGCTGGTGGATGGTAAGGTCCAAGCCATGGGTTGGCTGGGGGACCTGAATGGAAACAAAGGGGGGCTGGTGGAAGCCCTGGACAATTGATTTGAATAAGCATAGATTTGCCTGCACTGTACACTTTATCTGCTGGGTAGTCCCAGACATCTATATAATAAAGTTGCGGCCTGATGAAAACCCATAGCAAGTCTCCTGTCCTTCTTGCAGTGTACCCAGACTTTCTGTACACTGGAGTAGATTATGGACATTGTTGATTCATAGATTCATAGATTCATAGATATTTAGGTCAGAAGGGACCATTATGATCATCTAGTCTGACCTCCTGCACAATGCAGGCCACAGAACTTCACCCACCACTCCTAAAAAAGACCTCACACCTATATCTGTGCTATTGAAGTCCTCAAATTGTAGTTTGAAGACCTCAAGGAGCAGAGAATCCTCCAGCAAGTGACCCATGCCCCATGCTACAGAGGAAGGCGAAAAACCTCCAGGGCCTTCCAATCTGCCCTGGAGGAAAATTCCTTCCCGACCCCAAATATGGCGATCAGCTAAACCCTGAGCATATGGGCAAGATTCATCAGCCAGATACTACAGAAAATTCTTTCCCGGGTAACTTGGATCTTACCCCATCTAAAAACCCATCACAGGCCATTGGGCCTATTTACCATGAATATTTAATTACCAAAACCATGTTATCCCATCATACCATCTCCTCCATAAACTTATCGAGTTTAATCTTAAAGCAAGATAGATCTTTTGCCCCCACTACTTCCCTCGGAAGGCTATTCCAAAACTTCACTCCTCTGATGGTTAGAAACCTTCGTCTAATTTCTAATCTAAATTTCCTAGTGGCCAGTTTATATCCATTTGTTCTTGTGTCCACATTGGTACTGAGTTTAAATAATTCCTCTCCCTCTCTGGTATTTATCCCTCTGATATATTTATAGAGAGCAATCATATCTCCCGTCAACCTTCTTTTAGTTAGGCTAAACAAGCCAAGCTCCCTGAGTCTCCTTTCATAAGACAAGTTTTCCATTCCTCGGATCATCCTAGTAGCCCTTCTCTGTACCTGTTCCAGTTTGAATTCATCCTTCTTAAACATGGGAGACCAGAACTGCACACAGTATTCCAGGTGAGGTCTCACCAGTGCCTTATATAACGGTACTAAAACCTCCTTATCCCTACTGGAAATACCTCTCCTGATGCATCCCAAGACAACATTAGCTTTTTTCACAGCCATATCACATTGGCAGCTCATAGTCAACCTATGATCAACCAATACTCCAAGGTCCTTTTCCTCCTCCGTTACTTCTAGTTGATGCGTCCCTAGCTTATAACTAAAATTCTTGTTATTAATCCCTAAATGCATGACCTTACACGTCCACCAGCGTCTAAGCCATAAGGGAAAGTAAGACATAGGCTCTGGGACAAATCAGGCCCTTCTTTACCAGATCCAAACTACAATAAACTAGAAAATATGCATATAATACCCAAGCCTTTTGGTTTAAAGTTTTATCGATTTTTTTCCCCCATGTTGCTTGTTCATGGGCTGCTGGATAAAGTATGGTATGGTGATAGCTGCATAGGCTTCCTCACCGACCTGATACTTCACTTGCACACCCACCCTGCCACTATTTTACGGCTAAGTCTTCCTTGAACTGTAGCTACCAGAAGCAAAGTTCTACTTTCTGTCCTGTGCCAAGAATATAAAATGATTATTTATACTGCGGTAGTGCCTAGGGGCCCCCAGCCAAGGCCCTCACTGTGCTAGGCACTGTACAAATACATAAGAAAAAGATAGTTTTTGCTTCAAGGAGCTTAGTGAATGCCAATTAAAGCCAGGAAATAAATAGCTTGCTTTCCCTATCCTGTGTGTCTTGATACAAATGATTACAGTGTGTCATGAAAAAACACACGACTGACCCAAATAAAAAAAATGGGGGAAAATATGAAAAATAATCTGTGAACTTTTTCTCTCTTTACGGATAGGCAAAGGCTAGGAAAACAATTGTGGAGACTATCCAGCAGTACACACATCATTAGAGACTAACTGCGTAGTGAGGTAGTGTTGGTGCATGAACTTCCATAGATCCATAAAATTAAGAATTGTAAAATATCTATGCATTTAGACCCGTTTCTTGGCCAGGGAAGTATTGCTTCCTACATTACAAATTCTAGTGATATGTCTAACTTAGAATATTCCGAAGGACTGCCTACTGTAAGCCTTGGGAAACTGTTCCACTTCCTAACATCTCACTGTCAAGGCATGGGGAACTATCATGGATAAAATAAGAATGCTCCTTACCATCTCCTGCCCTCCACTGCTTGGACCATTCCTAGAGCTGAATCAAATCAGAATATTTTCTCGAGGTAAGGAAAAGTTCAGTACAGACTGTACCCCATTCCCTTCCCTCCCACCAACACACACCTACATCCCAGAGAAGAGATGGGGTAGTTCTAATTTACCCTATGCCCACATAAAAGAATAATCTATTCTCTCCCAAAGTCCACATTAATGCAAGCGCCTGTGCACAATCTCCATCCACAGGTATCCTGCAGAAGCACAGAAATATCAGCCTAAGCATACTGTGAGATTTAAAGGAGCAGGTGTAGCAGAACCTAACAGTGAGCTTCTGCCTTTCACTACTGTAGAAATGGTGGGATGGCAAGTTTCCCAGCCCCCGATAATATTTCGCTTGGGACTTTATTGGAGCAGGTCTCCCTGAAACACCATCCCATAGGAAGCGGCAGAGGCAGCAGGCAAGACACCACCATCTCAGAAAAGCAGGTGAGAAGAGAGGTGGTCTATCAGCCATCCTCCTAAAACAGCACAGGGGAACTCGCAGCTACTTGTATAGAAAATGGAATTGGGAGGGGGTCC
Organism: Lepidochelys kempii; assembly: GCF_965140285.1. NCBI lineage: Eukaryota > Metazoa > Chordata > Testudines > Cheloniidae > Lepidochelys > Lepidochelys kempii. Next base: position 85,746,444 of record NC_136381.1, read on the forward strand.
TACTTGCCACTTCCTCCTTGGACACTTAGCTTTCCTACAGCTAATGGAGCCTACTGGAGAGAGGAAAGATTGTGTTAAGAGGAAAGAATGGGTCCTTGAGGAACATCCATAGGTTTGGATAGCAACCTTAGGTTTGCTCTGAATCCACACTCCAAACCTTCAGAGATTAAGCCATCTCTAATATGGACAAATGCCAGTTGAGGACTATGTTGAAATAATCAAACTTAAGTTATTTCTTCTACAGAGTGAGATTGTTATTGCTTGTCATTTCTATGTCTAAATAATGAGGTGTTGCGATACTACAGTAATAGAGTCCATAAAAACAGCCAGGTATGTAGATTCATAGATAGATTCATAGATATTTAGGTCAGAAGGGACCACCATGATCATCTAGTCTGACCTCCTGCACAACGCAGGCCACAGAATTTCACCCACCACTCCTAAAAAAGACCTCACACCTATATCTGTGCTATTGAAGTCCTCAAATTGTAGTTTGAAGACCTCAAGGAGCAGAGAATCCTCCAGCAAGTGACCCGTGCCCCATGCTACAGAGGAAGGCGAAAAACCTCCAGGGCCTTCCAATCTGCCCTGGAGGAAAATTCCTTCCCGACCCCAAATATGGCGATCAGCTAAACCCTGAGCATATGGGCAAGATTCATCAGCCAGATACTACAGAAAATTCTTTCCCGGGTAACTTGGATCTTACCCCATCTAAAAACCCATCACAGGCCATTGGGCCTATTTACCATGAATATTTAATTACCAAAACCATGTTATCCCATCATACCATCTCCTCCATAAACTTATCGAGTTTAATCTTAAAGCAAGATAGATCTTTTGCCCCCACTACTTCCCTCGGAAGGCTATTCCAAAACTTCACTCCTCTGATGGTTAGAAACCTTCGTCTAATTTCTAATCTAAATTTCCTAGTGGCCAGTTTATATCCATTTGTTCTTGTGTCCACATTGGTACTGAGTTTAAATAATTCCTCTCCCTCTCTGGTATTTATCCCTCTGATATATTTATAGAGAGCAATCATATCTCCCGTCAACCTTCTTTTAGTTAGGCTAAACAAGCCAAGCTCCCTGAGTCTCCTTTCATAAGACAAGTTTTCCATTCCTCGGATCATCCTAGTAGCCCTTCTCTGTACCTGTTCCAGTTTGAATTCATCCTTCTTAAACATGGGAGACCAGAACTGCACACAGTATTCCAGGTGAGGTCTCACCAGTGCCTTATATAACGGTACTAAAACCTCCTTATCCCTACTGGAAATACCTCTCCTGATGCATCCCAAGACGACATTAGCTTTTTTCACAGCCATATCACATTGGCAGCTCATAGTCAACCTATGATCAACCAATACTCCAAGGTCCTTTTCCTCCTCCGTTACTTCTAGTTGATGCGTCCCTAGCTTATAACTAAAATTCTTGTTATTAATCCCTAAATGCATGACCTTACACTTCTCACTATTAAATTTCATCCTATTCCTATTACTCCAGTTTACAAGGTCATCCAGATCCTCCTGTAGGGTATCCCTGTCCTTCTCTAAATTAGCAATACCTCCCAGCTTTGTATCATCTGCAAACTTTATTAGCACACTCCCACTTTTTGTGCCCAGGTCAGTAATAAAAAGATTAAATAAGATTGGTCCCAAAACTGATCCTTGAGGAACTCCACTGGTAACCTCCCTCCAACTTGACAGTTCACCTTTCAGTAGGACCCGTTGTAGTCTCCCCTTTAACCAATTCCCTATCCACCTTTCAATTTTCCTATTGATGCCCATCTTATCCAATTTAACTAATAATTCCCCATGTGGCACAGTATCAAACGCCTTACTAAAATCTAAATAAATTAGATCCACTGCATTTCCTTTATCTAAAAAATCTGTTACTCTCTCAAAGAAGGAAATCAGGTTGGTTTGGCACGATCTACCTTTTGTAAAACCATGTTGTATTTTGTCCCATTTACCATTGACTTCAATGTCCTTAACTACCTTCTCCTTCAAAATTTTTTCCAAGACCTTGCATACTACAGATGTCAAACTAACAGGCCTATAATTACTTGGATCACTTTTTTTCCCTTTCTTAAAAATAGGAACTATGTTAGCAATTCTCCAATCATATGGTACAACCCCTGAATTTACAGATTCATTAAAAATTCTTGCTAATGGGCTTGCAATTTCTTGTGCCAATTCTTTTAATATTCTTGGATGAAGATTATCTGGGCCCCCCGATTTAGCCCCATTAAGCTGTTTGAGTTTCGCTTCTACCTCAGATATGGTGATGTCTACCTCCATATCCTCATTCCCATTTATCATGCTACCATTATCCCTAAGATCCTCTTTAGTCTTATTAAAGACTGAGGCAAAGTATTTGTTTAGATATTGTAAATGTAGATGGGGCAGGGGGAAGGGCTGAGATAACTATTTCACTTGTGACATATGCCAGACTCAAGCCTGTAGCGTCACAGAAAAAAAAATCATATTGAATATTCAGTAGAATAAAAAAGTCACTTATCCATTGTATTCAGACACTTATATCACAAGGACAGTTTACATAAATAAAAAACTAGGCTCATCCGAGGATCATGTAGTCCACTTGCTGGGTCATCAATAGAAACTTAAATTACAAGTGAGTTAAGACGAGCATCTAGTAATCTGGTTAACACGTTAAAAAAAGCAGCAAAGAAATACCACATTAGTCAAAGTCATTATCAGAGTTGTCCAACACTATCATGGCTTTGTAATTAAGTAGTTTTATCTCAATTAGTACATTTCAAATTGTCCTAACACAGGAAACCAGCCTACCTATGTTTCAACGGGAAACATAAAAAACAGTTGAAACATATCTACATCTTATTTACAGAAGGATACTGATCATTTTTATTTATAATATTTATATTGCAGTAGAGTTTACAGGCCCCAGTGTTCTAGGAGCAGTACAAACACAAAGGAAATATTGTACATGCCTTAAAGGGCTTCTAGTCTCAGATGACTAAGGGGAAGGGAATGGGAAGCAGTTAAATATGCACCATTTTTTTACTAACATATACACTTGCTATTTTTTAAAATTGTCAATAGATAAGAGTAAGTTTCAGTTGTCTCAGACTGCCTCTTACACTAGCAATTGTTAGCTGATTGATGTCTTATAATGCTAGCAATGTAAATTAGGGCTTGATTAAGATTTTCCTCTGCTTTTTAGCAACTTCCAAACACTTACATTTTACTGTTTTTTTTTAAAGCAAGTATATAATAATAAAGAAAAACAAACCAAAAATAACATCTGGACATAAATAGCATGGCATATGTATAAGAGAACGTTCAGTTGTTCTAATTCCTGCACTAAAGGATTGCTGGACATATTTCCATGAAGATACAGATAGTGTCCTCTAATTCCACTTATAAGCCTATTCCTGTCAATTAAATATTATCTAAAAGTCCCTATGGAAGTGCTTATTTGAAGCTGATGTTGGCATAGTTTTTTTACTCTTTTTCTATCCATCTGGTTACACACTGAATTGTCGGCTATTCTATTAATACCTGCCTTGAAACTGAATGAGTAAACAAACACATCAACAACAAAAAACTTCAAATCCAAAATAACCAAGACATTCAACTCCAAAATTAAAATTTCTTCTAGCTCCCAAAACTCAGATTGAAGAAAACTACTGTATCAAACCTTTAAAATGTTGTAACTCAGCCCTAAAGTCCCTCCCCACTCCATACGCGCATCTATACACACACTCTGAGCACACATACTTTCTCCATTTCCCCTTCCCCCATGTTGCTATAAATTAATGGAAAACATACACATCCTTTTTTTATATTGTAAACTGAGAGTTTCAAAGCTTAGTATTCTAAATGATTGTATATGCCATTTAACCTATACAGCTCAATTTTAAAATGTGGGTGCCTTAATAGGACCTGCCCTTTATCTGAGTAATGACTTGAGCAACAAAACGTGCAAACCGTATGTCCCATAAAGGTAACCACATTAGAAAAACAGGCTGCTGTATACATTTAAACATGCAAGAGTTCCATTATTTTAAAGCAAAACAAAGTTCTCTTCTCAAACCTCTTTTTTCCTCATGGTCTTCTCTCTTCTCTGTGTAACGTTATTCCATTTTACACATACACTTAGATGTGCCATAACTGCTTCGTTTAAAATGCATAAAAGCTATCCACAGCTCAACTAAGAATGAAACAGTTTTAGTATTTTCTGATCCATGTTTCTGCCACACACATTCACCGGCAGTATGATAGCTCCAAGAGCAGACATCTGATTCTTGACATTTAAAGATACAATACTGGTGAAAAATAGTGACGCCTTATTAACTGCAAACAGCTTGTGAGGGAGTAGGTGATGTACTCTTAAAGTGCATAATCAGAACAAGCACTCATTACAGCCTTTCAATTTTATATTTTTGAATCAATGCCATAAGAAAGAGAAATAGCCAGAGATACAAATCTGGATACTTTACAATAACTATTTCATCTTTTCAGCTAGCAGTTTTTTTCCCTGGTGTCTAAAGGATTAAGACATCTCAAAGTTTCCAAAGGGTCTCTAATTTTCATAATAAAATAAGAACTAATGAAGGCAAACCCTGAAACGACAGAAACAAAAGAATTTGTATACTGGTAACCATAAGTGCTGGAACTAATGGGGTGGAGGGTGCTGCAGCACCCCCAGGCTTGAAGTGGTTTCCATTATATATACAGGGTTTACAGTTTGGTTCAATGGCTCTCAGCACCAGCACTAGAAAAACTGTTCCAGCACCTCTGCTGATAACATCCTGTTGAGTGACACTGTAATCCTAAATAGAAGCAAAGCAACCTCCAACTCCCTATGTCCCTTCTGTGACCGCCTTTGGAATCCAGCCCCCCAAAAGCTCTCATTCTTCCCATATGGGAAAAAAAAACATCAGCCTGTTGCCCCCTGGAAAAGTTCATTTGAAACACTGACTTCTAGCATTAAAATGCACATTTATTTTAAATTTGATCTGGATTCCCTTTCTCTTTTCTACGCCCAATGACCTCTCAAAACATGAGAGACGATGACCTCTGAAATATCACAAAAAGAAAAGGAGTACTTGTGGCACCTTAGAGACTAACCGATTTATTTGAGCATAAGTTTAAAATTGGTTAGTCTCCAAGGTGCCGCAAGTACTCCTTTTCTTTTTGCGAATACAGACTAACATGGCTGCTACTCTGAAATCTGAAATATCAGAGTGAAAAACCATCTGCAAAAAGAACAATTCAGTAAACAGCAGTCAATGCTACATACTATACCTGAAGGTATTGACAAGACCGCTCCTGTTGACATGTCTCTGACTTCACTAGTGTCTGATCCATATTAACTGAAGCTTTCTGGTAAACCTCGCGGGCTCTGCTCACTGTCAGTGTAGAGGACCAAGAGCTTTTCTTCATTAACTGGGGATCCAAATTCACGGGCAGGTTTGCACAAGTAGAGCATTTGACATCATTATTGCTTTTGGATGACTTCACAGTATGTTGACTTACAGTATTATAGGCTTCCATAAAGTACTGAGAAGTGGAACGATCGGGGCACCTTCCCATAGTCATAACCCCACTGGGAGCATGATAAATGCAAACATCATTGTCCAAGTTGTCATCTGAACTCCACCATCCTGGTGCATTGGATCTGGACTTGCCTTCTAACCTCCTTTCTTTACTCTTGCTACGCTTCCCATACCTCATAGTCTGTGTCTCCTCTGGGCTTGCTTTGCCACCATTTACACTTCCCTTTGATGGTCCTTCAAGAGAATGAGACTTTGTGAAGAGCTTTTGAACAGAGTGAACTAAGTGGCGGATCCTCCCTGGACTGTCACTGCGATGTTCCACAGCAGTCCGTTTGTATTGTAATGTATGGTAGCCATCTCGATTAAGAGGCAACTGCCTTTCAAACTGATCCAAAAGATTGGCAGGAATGCGATTAGTTTTATTAGCTGTTCCATGGGGAACAAGAGCACACTCGTCTTTAAGTTCATGGTGGGAACTGTAATGTCGCCGAGGAAATGTGCTGCTGGCAATTTGATCGTTATAAGGTACCATGCATTCTGCCTGAAAAGAGTTCCTCTGAGTATAATAAGGGTGATCGGCAGGGTGAGGGTCGACTGGATTTAACAAATATGACTGCCTGTCTGGGTGATGTGGCAGATTGTCACATGGAGGGTCACAGGTAATCCCATGATGATGACTGCGGTTGCTGGATAATCCTTTCATTATTGATGTAAAGAGTGTCCCAAAGTCATCTAATATGTATAGTTATGTTAGAGACAGATCTCAGAGAAAGGCCTAGAAGAATGGAAAACAACAGAAGATGTGAGATATTTAAGCCACTGCAGTAATTAACATGCATATTTTTCATATAAATTGCCTTTAATATCAGAAATCTTACACATAAAATCCTTTCTCACACCCCTTTGTTAGACAATTGGTCACTCCTTATGCATGGCCTTACATCATCACAGAAAGGATAGCTTAACAAATTACAAAAAGTGAACTTGTTTCACCGGAAAACCAAGTGAAAACTAGACAAGGGAAGATTTTCTTCTGTAAAACCCACCATTGCTAACTAACTGCAGTAAAAATGCTGTCATCTAGCCTCTAAGCCCCAATCCTACAAACACTTACACATGTGTGCAAATCCTTATATGTATATTCAGTGGGTCCCAAATTACTCACATGCATATTTGCAGGATCAGGCCTGAATTCATTAAGCAAAATCATGCTCTTTCAGAACATTTTCTGGGTTACTTATGGCCCAATGCAAAGCACAGAGAAGTCAATGGGAGTCTCTCCGCTGAATTCACTGGATATTGGATCAGGTTCCAAGTGTACTTTCCATTCAGTTTATGTCTTTTCTCTACTCAGATTGTAAGCATCTTTTCTTTCTTATACTACACTAAGAATAACTCACATGATTTATATTTCAGCATGAGACTTTATTTCTTCAGGGGAGAGAAGCAGTGTGGGAGACATGCATCTCAGTTGGATAGTCCGTGTCTTTGCACAAGTGCAGAGAAAAGGTCAGAGTAACACAGTTAGAAAGACCCAGAAACTTCCAGAACATGGTGTGGTAGTTAGCAGATATGATCAGTAGCTGTTCTAAGGCTCTATATGATGTTTTCATTGTGGGCAACTCGCCTGGCAGGTGATAACCTAGTCATCCTCTGAGAGCTGACTCAATCAGAGAGCAAGGTAGTCTGTGGGAGGGGGAAGGTTACAAACAAAAAAGTTCAATACAGCCCAGCAGACCCAGCAGTTAATTGACACAGGACAGGAGGAAAGTCTGTATGAGAACACCATAAATTTACATAAACTACCGTAAATTTACTGCTTAATAGCTTTTGTTTAAAAGTTATTCATAGTACTCTAAATACTATTTACAAGGTGGTTTTGCGCACATTAAATGTTTGTTTTTAGTAAGAGTATGGTATGCGCTCTTTGAAATCGACTGGGAACTATTAACATTCATTTATTTGGGGTTTACATATAATAGCCTGAGGTTTAATTCTGTGTAATGCTTTTTGAAATGTCCTGAAAAGACAGAACCCTGGCCTGTGCTTGAGCGAGGAATAAAGCTGAGGTGCAGGAAGAAGGGGACTGTCATAGATTTATACAGTATATTTTCTGAGCACTCCATCCTTTCCCCCGTCCCCAGTACATAAGCACAATATCAAATCAATAATAAAATAATAATAAAGGTTGCTGACTCCATGAAAACACACCCCAACAGTAATAGTTTTACAGTACACACCTTTGGGACCATTACGTACCTACTGACTTACTCCTACTCTTTACCAGAAATATTTTAGACTTAGAGCAGACTGGTATTTTGCTATTCAGATTTATTCTCATAAATTTTCAAAGAACGAAAGTGTTTGAGTATCACCTCTCCCTCTAAAGTCAATGGGATTTGTACAACCAAATCTTTTAAATGGCTTTTTCAAATGTAAAAGACTATATTATTTGAGTGGATTGGAAACATTTGGCCTCAGAGTGACTTTCAAAGGTTACAGTACTACCACTAGCAACCAGATATATTCCTTTAGCTCAAGTGATTCAATAACTACAACCTTTCAAGTCCCCAGGTCATATCTCACCAGTGGCAAATTTAGCAGTCCAAAGGACCAGTTGGAGTAATGTTGCTGCAACATCTACACCGCTAATGTATGAATTGCTAATGTTGCAAAATAATTCATAGCAATGTCTAAGGAGCTGGTGCGTAGAAGGGTGATGCAGCAACATTGGGCTTTTCAGGGGCATTTTTGTTGTGCAGTCTCTTTGCAGTTTCTTTTAACATAAGTAAACTGGAACTTTTTCACCTTCACTATTGTTTCCATTGGGGCTTATAATGCATTGTATCTCTTGGAACACTATTTCAGTCTGAGTCTTTCTTGGGAATGTGGAAAGTCTTGTGTAGCAACTGGAGTGGCAACTGTAAGGTATTTTCATCAGGTAAGTGTTTATGTTTTAATGAGATGTTGACATAACATCTACCGGAAAATCAACCACAAAGAGACTTTCTGAAATAGCATTAAATTGGTCTTGATCTAGCAAAGCCTGTTTTGCATTAACCAGAACATATTTTATATTTTCCTCTGAATCTCTAGCAAGCCAAAAATGTTTCTCAATATGCTACAGATCTGATGTGGATGTGCTGCATTTCACTCTTCTATACCACCTCTGTGCAATGCAGAAAATGTTCATTGTCCGGAGACCTTGAATGCTAAAAAGTTTTCAGAAGATCACAAATGGCATTTGAAATATTCAAACAAGATAAGCTCACTGGTTTACTCAAATAGAGACATGATCTAAAGTACTTTTAAAAGCACTAAAAGAGACTATGTTCAGAGCTCAGGTCTTATCAACTACACAGTACTTAAAGTATCCAGCAATTCTAAAGAACACTTTACAGCTTTACCAACTCCTTTACAAATATGATCTATTAGGCTGTGGAACAGTCACGATTACCAAGGGAAATGGTAGTAGCACCATTACTTGAGTCATTTAAAATGCAACTTGACAAAGAATATACTGTCAAGAACAGTTCTGCAAAATGGACCTGATGACCAAATAAGTCTCCCTCATTCTTTAATATCTATGAATATAGGTTCACACTATAAAGCTTGGCAAATGGGGGCTTCAACCATGTAATAATGTTGACAAAAATTCCTTCATTATCATATTGTGAGCCTTAGCGCTAAAATAATTATTATTATTATGTAATCTTAACAAAATACAAGTTCACCACACAAGAAAATGATCACAACAATTCCACTCCCAAAGATCTTACAATCTAAAACATAGACCTAAAGGAGACGGGGTGGAGTAGAAAAATTCAGAATGGTGAGTGAGCAACTTTTATTTTTTAATTATTCATGTTATTATGAATTCCCAACTTGTGGGTATTGTGAAAGAAGCAATTTTGCAGAGGAGAAATTTGACTGAGAAGGGGTGGCTGTGGTATAAGAGTTTGAAGACTTGACAGGAGGCCATTCCATGCATAAGGCAGCATGGAAGAAGTCATGGAGATGAGAGTGAGGGACGGAAATGAATGGCATATACAGACTGGTGTCACTGGTGGGGTGGAGTGGTTGTGGGAAGGAGCAAGAGCACCAAAAGAGGAAAGGACTGATTTGTAGGCTGCAGCGGAGCTGTGTGGGAACTAGAAGGCAAAGATGAAAAGTTTAAACTAGATGCGGTGTGCAAGGTGGAGGGCTTCAAAGAAATAGAAGATGTGGTTTGACTGATGGAAGAGGAGAATAATTTTACTAATGGACAGGTTGTGGTCTTGGACGACTGGATGGTGGAAAGGCTTAGGAGGAAAGTTAGAGTTCAGTTTTATATCCATATTAAGTCAGTGTTGTCAATGAATCATCCAGGAGAAAATGTTGGACACAAAGGAGAAAATGGACTGGACCAAGAGTGAGAGAAGATTTGAAAGTCACTGCCATGAAGACGATAAGCTTCACCACTCACAAGTGTATGCAGGGTTACAATGAAGAGGAGGGGCTCAGAATAAGGCCTGGCAGAACCACTACAAAGAAGGTATTGGGGAGGAAAAGAAACACCTACACAGTGCTGAAGATCTCACAATGGCTGGAGAACCAAAAGAGGGCAGAGCCAAGGAAAAAACAGGCTGCCATGGAGAAGGGAGTGATCAGCAGTATCTAAAGATATGGATACAGATAGAGTAAAGGCCAGAAATGTATTCTATATAATGTAAAGTAGAGTAGAATTTTTTTTATTCTTAACCCTTAGGCTGCTATTATATTAAATTATAGAGGTCCTTACATTGCATTGACTGTTGTGAAAATGATAATGCTGAAAATATCTACCCAGAAAAGAGCACCATTCTTTTATCATATATCAAATATCTAATTAACAAAGATATGTCCCACTGTACTTTAATTATTCTGCTACTATAGGAGGATCATACAAAAACAGAAAAGTATCAGGCTAAGTTGGTGAGCTGATGTACATTACATTGAATAAAGCATACTGGTCATATATTTTCCCTAGATTACAGAGGTTTATAGTGCTTCTACTACATATTTAAAGGACTATCCTTATGAACAGTAAAAAGCACATTTGTTTTCATTACTATATAAACTACATTCAGAAAATACTTGAAATACTGACAAACGATATTAAACAACTGCATGCCCTCATCCCATTTGGAAAATGATTTAATATGATTTTACATAACAGAATTGGTTAAACCTATCAAGGAATTTTTCAGTGTCATTAATAGCCAATGGGGAATCTGATCATAACACGAGTAGCTGAGATGAGGAAAATTGAGTTTGTGCTGTATTGTTATATCTTTGCCAAACCAATACTGTTTAATCAATCATAAAAATAATAAAGGATCCTTTCTGAAGATCTTACAGATTTATAAACAATGGAAATCGCAGCTCTGTAACTAGAAGAACAAAAGACCGCTCAATAGCATAGTGATGGATGACATAATAGAGAAATAAAACATTATCTTGTAAGGCTGGAGAAGTCTAATCTTATTCAGAATCAGTATTATGTTTGCCACTGTTATTTTAAGTAAGCGAAGGGGATAAAAACCTATTCATACTTATTTCTGACACAGTATGACCACACATATTACAGTGCACAGTACATATATCAGTTATATGTTGGAATGATTTAATGTGCTGGAACATTGTGCCCTAAATTATTCATATGCCACTAGCATGGTTTGGAATCAAAGTGGCATACAAAACATCAGAACCTGAATATACAAGTTTTACAAGCTTTCAAGTATTCTATGCACATACACTCTATTATGGTGTTTATTTGTATTAACTAATATACAAATCATCTATATTCTGTGTTTATTAATGTGCAATGCTTTCCAGAGACCTGTTTCCTGTTTTATATATCTGTGGAAACCTCACCCTTTTAAAAAGATATAGGGATATGTAGCATAGCCTCTCCAACTTTATCTGAGAAAATCACACAACTACATTACCTGTGTGTCATAAAAAAACATGAAGAAACTATTAGGTAGCAAAATTCTTTAGCTACAGTCATGTGCAAATAATATTTATAGATAAGGCTGCGAGTCTGTCACAGAGATCATGGATTCCATGACTTTCCAGGATCTCCATGACATCTGCAGCAGTCGATGCGGATAACCCCAGGGCTAAGCAAGCAGCTGGGGTGGCCCTGGGGCGAGCCGCACTGGCTGCTGCTGGACCTAGGGTGACCAGATAGCAAGTGTGAAAAATCGGGACAGGGGCTGGGGGGCAATAAGAGCCTATGTAAGAAAAAGCCCCAAATATCGGGACTGTCCCTATAAAATCGGGACATCTGGTCACCCTAGCTGGACCCAACCCGGGGGCCAGCTGCTCAGGGGGTGCCAGAGCTAACTGCAGGGCCCCCAGAGTCTCACCCCCAGCAGCAGCAGCGCCTGGGCCCCCCTAGAGCACCTAAAATTTAGTCAGGGGTATTTGTAGTAAAAGCCATGGACAGGTCAGGGGCCGTGAATTTTTGTTTATTGCCCATGACCTGTCCATACGGCAGAGTAGAGCAGTAAATATAGAATGTAGAGTTAACATTTGTGTATTCTTATGTATTCAGAAATAGGTTATAGTTAGTATCAGAGGGGTAGCCGTGTTAGTCTGGATCTGTAAAAGTGGCAAAGAGTCCTGTGGCACCTTATAGACTAACAGACGTGCATCCAACGAAGTGGGTATTCACCCACGAAAGCTTATGCTCCAATACGTCTGTTAGTCTATAAGGTGCCACAGGACTCTTTGCTGCTGTTATAGTTAGTGTCTTACAAAATACTGCATTATAGGTTAGATGTTTCTTTCATGTGGACAATATATTATATGTAGTAAATACTGATTATTTTTCTAGTAAATTCAGAATTTGATTATGCAACAATAAGATTCATAATGAGACAAACTCCATAACATATAGAAGTACAACTGATACTTATAGAGGGCATTTGAAGGAATCACCACATAATTATATTTGTATTTATATATTGCATATTTTAAATATAGAAAAACTCAAAGAATTGAGAATTTTATGAGCAACAAGTGAACATGAAAACTGTATTAGCAATACACAATATTAAGACCAAATAATTACTTTGTGTGAAACGTATGATTTCCTACTTACGGGTAAAAGTCACCTAAGCCAAATTATGTAATCCCTGCAGTACACATCTGTTGAGAAAATGAGGGCCAGACTCCTATGGAGGTTGAATTTTCTTTGTGCAGTGAACATAATTCTTTTGAAATGTCATTCAGTGAGTCACAGCCTGATTTAAAAAACCTCATTTTCAGACAGGGTCAGACTAAAACTATGGCTCTGATTCAGGAAAGCACTTATGCACCCTTCCTGTATAGGATGCTGTCCTGAATTGGGACCTCTGTGTCTAAAAACAGGATCGTCTTTCCAAAAAGTATTGTGTGTGGCTATTTGGAACACATTTCCCCCCCCCCCATATGCTTTTTAATGTTGTCATCTATAAGTTCTTGCATCTGATCCTATTGTATCCATCCTGGACAAATGGAGGAAATTCTCCTTATCCTCATACTAAATCCTGAGGATTTCATCCATATACTTAATGTGTGTCACCAAAAAGAATAGCTGTTAACAGAGAATACCAGGGATTGAAAATGCTACCTCAAGAGTTCTAACCCCTTACAAACACAGGAAAAATACATCAAACTGCCATAGACTCCTCAGATATAACACAGAGCACTGACCTCCCAGGTCTCATAGACATATAGATATTAAGGTCAGAAGGGACCATTATGATCATCTAGTCTGACCTCCTGCACAATGCAGGCCACAGAATCTCACCCACCCACGGTCTCGATATTTTACAACCAGTTATTCTGGGCTGGCCTTTCTATTGGCTTTAATAATATCAGTGTTACATCACAATAAAATAAATTAATTGTATTATATATAAATAAATACAAGGCTACGTATGTAAAAAAAATGTGCCATGTACTTTGTTAAAGGTATCCAGAGTCCAACAAAAGGAAAATAAAAGATGCCACATTAAGTTTTCCCAATCCTTTTTGGCATATGTCTTGCGCTGAAATGTGTTTAGGGTAAAAGTCTCAAAAGAATGCGTAGATTTGGGTGCCATGCCAAGCAGTCAGACCAGACAAATGACGTTTAAATTATAATGACAGCTTTGAATAGCAGAAGGGAATCCTCAAGAGAAAGATTCTGCTTGTTCCAACAAACAGATCAATAAATGGGAGTATCTTGAAGAAAACAATCACACTCTTGTTGATCTTTGAGGAGTGTATTGAAATTGGCATAGTAGTGAAGGAAAACTCACAACAGAGAGAAACAACAGGATGATGTGATTAGAATGGATGGATTACAACAAAAACACTTTTTTTTGTTATTGTCTACTTTTCCTGTCTGCGGTATCACACCCCAACATCTTTAAGTTCACAAATGACTGTGGTGAACGGTGCCCAATACTTATATACCATAGAATGTGATCACAAATGACCCACTGCATTAGATACACCTAATGGAAACAGCTAAGCATACACTTTGGGGGTTCTAAATGCTATATCCACATAGGAACCAGATTTTCACTAAAATGGGTGTTTGAGGTGAGACAGTATTGAAGTCCAAGCTTATCATGTTATCTGCCTCTGGTAGTTTTTTGTCTCTATGGCTAATAATAAATGAATTCTCTGTGTGTGTCACTAAGATTGTAGTCACTGCAAGAACCTTCTAACACATAATTAATCTGTGAGTCTCATTCAAATACCATTACAAAGTCTGCAAAAGCTGCAACAGTGATACATGTCTGCGACATTTTGACATATTGAGACTGAATTTTAATCATATTAGGTGTGCAATTATTTGGATTGCATGCACAAATCTGGGAACTGCATATAAAAAGGCACACAGTGATAATTTTCACTCCCACTTACCTCATTAACACACACACACACACAATTGATCCCTTTATATGTTTCTAAGTCAGGTCCATTATGATAAATAATGATATACTATGTAATTAGACTGCTTGTAGCCATGCATTTTCTGTGGTACTTCAGTACAGAATCTGTCTCTCAGGGTAGGGTGCAGCAATTGTATGTAGAATTTGTGGTACTGTAGGTCCTATCACAGATTCATAATTACCATTTTCTATTCTTGCCTTTCAGGAGGAAAATGACCCAGCTGCTTTTGATACATTAAAATATCTAGATGAGCAATATATTATGTTACACACATTATTATATTATAATTGGAGGGCTTGTCTTGTTATGAATCTTTTACTATTGTTACATAATCAAATTCTTAAATTACTAGACATGTGTATGTATACACACACACACAAGGATGTGTATAGGAAAATATATTAAATTATACTATTTGGGAAACACTATGTGAACATACATTTAAAGACTATATTGTAAAAGTATATGTATAAGGAGATCAGTTTAAAGTTGCATATGAAACTCTAATTCTATTTTCTGACTTTTGAATGCTACCTTAGCATTCTGTTAACAGTGTTACATAAAAGTTCAAGATGGATATTTGAGGAGAAGAAAAGCAAAATACCATAATTTGGAACTATATGGTTATATACCACTTAGCTGGCTTGTGTCATTTATCTCACTTCAAACCTAAGGATCTGCAGAGTACCTGTTTTGGTTGGGAATTCTAAAGATCTTTCACTTATTGTAGTGGCACAGTGATCCCGTATTATTTCAGAGCTCGACGTCATAAAGCGAAAGGAGAATCTGGATCATTGCATGCTGGTCTCATGGCATTCAAATGATTGGAACTGCTCAGGATCACACAGAGAAGGAACCTGTCTTGAATTCTCAGTAGCGGCAAGTACCAGAATATACCTAGGACATCCCAACAACACTGAACGTCTTCTGAACATGGAAGTACTGCCACAAGAAGTGCTACATTAAGAACTTACATGCAGAGATATGAAATGATTCATTTTGTATACATTATTCACTTACAAACTGTTGAAGGCTTGTGTTTTCAATCAGAATGCGATGCTCAGCAGATAAAACCTACATACAATACGTGTAATGTACAATGCTATTCTTGTAGAAGTCAGTGTGATACAGCATGGCCAGAGGGCAGCAGGATAGTGTGTTTTTTTTTTTAAAGCAGAAAAGAATTTTATTTGTGTAACACTTAAAAGGAGTCACCAAAAAGGATAAAGCAAAACTATGCAACAAAACAAAAGCAAACACAAGGTATAACACAGCAGCCTTCAGGAGGGAGAAGTGTTCAGGCTAGCCTGGACCCAGAGCGGGGGGGCTTCCTCGACACTCGTGGTCTTCCACCCTCTTGAGTTACCTGGTGGCCTAGAGCGGGGGGGCTTCCTTGACACTCATGGTCTTCCACCCCCTCGAGTTACCTAGTGCCACACCCAGTGTCACCGATTATTCCTCTCCTGAGAGTGCCCAACAAAATGGGCACGGCTGCGGGGTGGGCGGTTTGGGGGTGGGAGGGAACGTACACCACGTGTGATAGGACCCCTCCTTGGTGACAGTGATGATGGTATCCACAGCGGCAACAGCTGCGGCTGGGGTCTCTCGCTCTTCCCCTCAATCAAAGGGTCAGACAGAGGGAACCGGATGGGGTCACCGAGCAGAGAACCTCGGACAGCGCCCACCGGTCCTCGAAGGTGTCAAGGGAGTCGGTGGACGCCGCCCAGAGGAACTCCGCCCAGATAAGTGAATGTACTGAGGATCGGAAAATGGTCCTACAATCGCAGGACGCTTCATTAGCCAATCTCCCCTCTCTGGTTTTATAAATGGCTTTTTTAGCTAGGGCTAGGAGGAGGTTAACCAGGAGATCTCGCGATTTTGTGGGGCCACGGATGGGGAGTGTGTAGACAAAAAGGTGAGGCGAAAAGTGTAGCCAAAAGCATAATAAATTATTCGTGAGGAGCCAAAAAAGGGGCTGCAGCCTGGCACACTCTAAATATACACGCGCCAGGGTTTCCCTCACATTGCAAAAAGGGCAAGTATCCGGGATGGGGGTGAACCATGTCAAAAACACGCCCGTGCTCACAGCTCCATGAAGGAGCCGCCAACTAATGTCCCCGACGGGCCTCGGGACCAAGGTGGAATACAGGCTGGCCCACCGGGGTTGCTCACCCTCCAAAGGTGGCAGGAGGTCCCGCCACTTGGTATCAGGGTGGGACACCAGGTGTTGGCGTGAAGGGTGTGAAGTGTGAGTGTGTATAGATATTTCCGTGGCGCGATTTGGAAGCTGACCAGCTGCAGTTCATGCAGCCGGCTCGCAGTGAAAGGGTGAGGGGTTTGTTGGGATCTACGGTGTAAGGGCCCAATTGAAAGGTCCGGCGGACCTGGGGTAGAGGGTGGGCGGGGTGCACCCTCACGCAGGGCTCGGTTGAGATAAGCCCGAGCAGCAGGTGTCAAGGAGGCCTTCACCTCCTGAAGTACGCGCTGTGGGGTACGAGGTCTGGAGAGCCCCATGCGCTGAGTGAGCGTCAGGGGATCCAGCCAGTCTCCCCAGTCGTGGTCTAGGAGGTCTCCAACTCTCGTGACTTCCACCAGGACCAAACTCTGGCGCACCGAGTGGGACTCCGCCACCTTCACACGGAGCTGGGGATTGTGTAGCAGGAGCTCCGTGAGGAGATCTGCTCCCACGGTGGCCGCCACGGACCTGGTCGTTGAAAACAATTTCCAGGTCCGGAGGAGGTCCTCGAGAAGACCAGCAGCCTGGAGAGGTCTCGCGGAAAACCTCTTGGACAAAGATAAAAGAGCTGCCGGTCGTATCGGAGCCCTTGGAAGCGGCGCAGGAAGGCGTGCACCAATATGCTCCACGTCGAACTACCTGCACTATAAAGGAGCCTCTGCAGGGCCTAGAGGGCGGAAAACACGGACCTGAGTGTGTAGACACTTCAGGCCCTGCCCTCCTTCCTTCAGGGGTAGATGAAGAACCCCAACAGGGGCCCAGTGCATTCCTGACCAAAAGAACTCTAGAATCAATGTCCGGAGGTTGGTCAGGAAACCTAGGGCCGGGACCAGGGTGTTGAGCCGGTACCAGAGCGTGAACAGGACTAGTTGGTTAAGTACCAGTGCTCTCCCTGGGACGGAGAGACATCGGAGTAGCCTCGTCCATTTTCGGAGCCGCTCTATCACCCCACCTTCTAAATTTTGCCAGTTCTCTGGCGGAGAAGGGTGCCTGGCAGAAAGGTAAACGCCTAGGTAGAGCAGTGGATCCTCGCTCCACTGGATGGTCTGTAGCGCGGGTGGGAGGCAGCTCACCTGCCGCCAGTCCCCCACCGCCAAGCCAGAGCTCTTGACCCAGTTGACTCGGGCGGAGAAGGCTGCCAAATAGATGGCCTGGCAAGCCTCCACCCGTGCCAAGTCGCCCAGGTCCTGGACCACGAGGAGCACGTCATTAGCGTATGCTGACAGGACCAGCCGCAGCTCCGGTTCCCACAGCACCAACCCCGTCAACCTCCTGCGGAGGAGACAGAGGAAGGGCTCGATCGCCAGAGTGTACAGCTGGCCCGAGAGGGGGCACCCCTTCTGTACTCCTCGCCTGAAGCTGACCGGTTCAGTCAGGGTCCAGTTGAGCCTAACCAGACACTCTGTGGAAGCGTACAGCACCTGGAGAAAACTCACAAACTGAGGTCCGAATCCAAACGCCTGCAGAGTGCCCAGAAGGTACCCATGGTCCACTCTTTCGAACGCCTTCTCCTGATCAAGAGACAGGAGGGCGAATGACAGACCGTCTCTATGCCCAAGTTCCAAAAGATCTCGGTTTTGACAATAGGTTGTCAAAAATGCTGCGACCCGGAACAGCATAGGTCTGGTCTGGGTGGATCACATCCGCCATCACGGACCCTAGCCACAGCGAGATTGCTTTCGCTACAATTTTGTAGTCCATGCTAAGGAGTGAGACGGGACGCCAGTTTCGTAAATCGTGGAGGTCCCCCTTCTTCGGCAACAAGGCAAGCACTGCTCGCCTGCATGAAAGAGGGAAGACTCTGCCCTGCAAAGACTCAGCCCAGACAGTGGCTAGGTCTGAGCCAAGGATGTCCCAGAACGCGGTAGAACTCCACAGTCAGCCCGTCCATGCCCGGAGATTTATTGGTGGGCATGCGACGGAGGGTTTCCGAGAACTCGGCCAGGGTGAGAGGCAGCTCTAGTTGGTCTCAGTCGCCCACGCTGACTGTGGGGAGTTCCTCCCAGAGCACCCTGCAAGCTCCAGGATCGGTCGGATCCGGGGAGAAAAGGCTCATGTAGAAGTCACGGGCCCTCCCACACATCTCCACCGGATCCGTGAGGGGGGCGCCGTCTTCTGCTAGAAGGCAGGTGATGTTTTTCTTGGCCCCCCTCGTTTTCTCCAGGGCGTAGAAGAAACGGGAGCCGCGATCCATCTCCCGAAGGAGGTGGATGCAGGATCGAACAAAGGCACCTTGGGCCCGATGGTCCTTGGGGGCCTGGAGCTCCTCCCGCTTCTCCCGGCACGCTCCGCAGAGGAACGGGTCCTCGGGGCTGGCGGCCAGATGCTTCTCCATCTCTAAGACCTCCCGTTCCAACTGCTCTATCGCTGCATTTCTCCGTCGGCTGGAGCCCCGGGTGTAGTCATGGCAGAAGAGCTTGGCGCGCACCTTCGGGAGATCCCACCATCGCCGTGCTGAGGGAAAGGCACACCGCTGCTCTCGCCAGGCCAGCCAAAACTCCCAGAAGGACGTCACGAAGCCCTCATCCTCCAACAGGCTGTTTTTAAAGTACCAATAGGCCGGCCCCGGCCTCTCTGCACGGAGGGAGGCTGTTATGGTGGCTAGATGATGGTCGGAAAATGGGGCCTGCCGAATGTTGGAGGAATGGGCCTGTGAAAGATGGAAACAGGATAAATAAATATGGTCCAACCGAGAGTGGTGTGACTGATGGGCCTCCACCCAGACAAAGGTGAACGTGGAAGTGTCATCTGGGTGGTGGTCATGCCAGACGTCTACTAGGGAGTAATGTTCGACTATTTCTCGGAGAATGTTCGCAGCAGCCGGGCTCAGCTCGGCCCCTGAGCGGTCCTGTTCCTCGAGGGTGGTGTTAAAGTCCCCTCCCAGGACTAAGCACTCGTGAGAATCTAGGGTGCTGAGGAAGTCGGACACCCGCTGATAGAATTGCAGCCGCTTCGGGCTCATTGTCGGGGCATAGATGTTAACGAGGTTGACCACGAGCCCCTCCATACGGACTCGGAGATGCAGCAGGTGGCCCGGCATGGCCTCAGTGACCCCTAGCACCTTGGGCTGTAGATTGGGGGAGAACAGGGTCGCCACTCCAGCTTGTCGAATCGTGAAGTGGCTGAAATAGACCCCGTCCACCCACTCCAGCCGCCAGCTGTCCTCAGCGGTCGGATCCGTATAGGTCTCCTGCAGGAAAACCACAGAGTACCCCCCTTCCCGAAGGTAAGAGAGCACCTGGGACCTGCGGAGAGCCATCCTACAGCCCCTGGTGTTCAAAGTTGCAATAATGACGGGCGTCATGCGGAGGGCTGGGTGGGTGGCGGTTCCATGTTGGCGGGGGTGTTCGCAGCCCCTGGTGGGTCGCGCAACAATCCGTGACCCATCCCGTAAGTGAGTATATCGTCACGGAAGCTGCGGGCCTGCCCGTAGGCCGCAGCACCATGCCTTCCTTTCCCTTTACCCTCCTTTATAAGGGCCCTTGTGGCCTGGAGGATTTGATCAAAGTCCCCCCATAGCTGGAGAGCTAGCTGTACCCTGTTGCGGGAGCCACGGATGTCTTCTAAAAACTCTCGCAATGCTTTTCGCAGCTCATGGGGGGGTGGGGTTGTGATTACTGGGTTATTCCCTGGTGGGGCTCTTGGTGCAGCCTCGTGGTCCACTGAGGCGGGCAGGCAGGGTGCAGACCACCGACGGGGCGTCTGACAGGCTAAAGTTATTAGGTCCGTCTCAAGCCTTGGGGTAGAAGAGGATGGCGGAGGGGAAATTGCAGCTCCTAATGGGTCGCGGCAGGAAAATGCAAAGGCTACTCCTTGGGGAGGATCCGCAAAAAACAGGAAAAAAATAACCCCAGGGGCGGCAATAGCATTGCAGGAGGAGGTGGATTGGGCAGGGACAGGGGTAGGGGTGGGGGCAGAGGCGAGGCTCTGGGCTTCGGGAGGCAAGCAGCTGAGAGGTGGTGCCTCCCGAACAGATTTGAGGGTTAAGTGGGTGGGAGGGGGCTCCCAGTGACACTAGGCACAGGCTCTGTGGTGGATTTGGCAGCCATGGCATCAGGTGGTGGACCACCTTCTGCAGGGTGCTCGCCCGGGAAGGCGGTTAGGGGGAGGGAGCATGGGGAAAGGGGGACTGGGGCAAGGTTGCCCAGATCGAGGCCAGTCGGCAGTAGGTCATTCTTTCCCTGGGTGACCGGGGTCAAACCTAGGGCCTCGGTCTCATACATGGAGGAGAGGTCGTCTTCTGCCACACGGGGGGTCTCCCCTCTGGCGCCCGCTATGACGGTTGCTTCGGGGTTCGCGGCAGGGTTCGGGTGATATTCGGGCAGAAGGGGCTTCCTCAGGGGTCTCGGAGGGGAGGGTCTCCCATGGAGGGAGATTCTACCTTCCAGTGCTATTTTGTCTTCCCTTCCTGACACCGGCGGATGGATCTCACTCGTGGGCATAGCGGAAGGCTCAGTGTCAGTGCCTCCCTTCCTGGTTTTCTGGGGGGCCTCCGCATCGGATGGGTGCAGCGGAGCTCGAGCCTTCCACTTGCCTTGCTTTCCCTGGACTAGGGTCTAGCCCTCCATAGCATCGTCTGGGATAGCAGGGGTTGTGTCTGGGGGCAGAGGCTATGGTTCAGGGGCTCGGGGGGGGTAACGGTGAGGAAGCATGGGGGGGGCGGTTCTCCTTGGGGCTGGCCCTCTCCTATGCCTGGTAAAATCTTTGCTGCACCCTCCTCCATAGGCTCTCCTGGATTGTTAACAGCAAGGGCAGGGCTCCCTTGCTCGTCTGGGCATTGTAGGGGAGGTGTCTCTTGGGCCTGGGTAGGAGCAGCGGTGGATCGAGCAGGTGGGAGGTGGTTTCAGATGTCGGGCGGCCAGGGGCGTCGGCAACGATGGAGCCGATGTCCTGCTGGGTCTTGGGGGTCTCGGGTGCCTCTCCCCGCCAGGCCAAGGGCAGTCTCTTCGGACATGCCCCGCTGATCAGCAGAGGTAGCACCGGGCCTCTCCTGTGGAATAGTAGACCCAATAGCGGGCTCCCTGGTAGGGGACTAGGAAGGACCCCTCGAGCGCCTCTCTGTCACGCGCCGCTGGCGGCAGTAGAAGTTGCACTTGCCGGTGGAATGAAAGGACGTGACAGAGGATGAGGTCCTTGCAGCCCAACGGGAGAGGGCTGATGATAGAAACGGGTTTCCCCAGGGTGGAGAGAGCGAGTAACAGGGCGGCATTGGGTAGAAAAGGAGGGACGGAGGTCAGGACTAGGCGGACGCCCAGGTCTTCTAGCAGCTCCAGGGGGACAAACACCCCCACCACCACCAGGACCTTCTCCACCATCTCCTAGGCGGCAGCCTCCGATGCTAAGAAAAAGACGACCTTCCCGTACATTTTGGAGGCCGCCACAATAGCCGTGGGTCCTACCACCCTTGCCAACGCCTGCACGTATGTCTCCACGTGGGGCAAGGTGGGGACCAGGAGGCAACGGACGCCGTGCTTCCTGGTCATGGTGGGAAAGGGGCCCCGGCCGCTATTGATGATAGCGGAGGCTGTGGGTGGGAGAGATGACGAGGCGGCAGGCGGGGGGGGGCTGCCACCGCCCGGGCATATGCCCTGGGGGCCGGGGGAGGGACGTTCGCAGAGCTGGTGGAGGGAACAGCGGGGAGGGATGCCATGGTTGATGACGAGGCCACAGCAGTGGGGGCGGTGGCAGGTGTTTTGGCAGCAGTGGGGGGGGCTTGGGGGTTGGGTGGGGGGTAGGTGGGGGAGGGGCAACTGAGGTTGTTAGAGGGGCCTCACCCCTCTCATTCCCCACCATCGTAAGCAGGGAGAGACAGGGAGACACCAGAAGGAGGAGGGGGGAGGGGGAAACAGATTAACCACTTCTCCCTGTTGGGCTGCAGGCGGGGGGGGGGCAAATGGGTCGGACTGGACAGGGGAGGGAAACAGGAGTTGGGGTCAGGTAATAGGGGCAAACTGTGGGGTGGGCAGTCCGGGGGGGGGGGAACGTGGACCCACGCGTGTTTGTCCAAAGAGTCTTGTTTGGTCGGCTGTTGTGTCTGGTCCCGATGATGGAATTCAGGGCAAGCAGTTGAGTCTAGAGGCAGATGGCAGGTTGCCAGCAGGGACGGATGGTGGGGGGGAGCGTGACGGTTGTAGTAGTGTTGGGGGGGGCACCGATGGATCGGGGGGCATCTCCGTGCCACACCCCCTGTGCCCCTATAGATGCAGTTAAGACGCAGTCAAACTCTCCCCACACGAGAGTACAGTCTTACAGCCCCCTCCACGATGATTTATAGCTTCCCTGGCGGTTTTTTCTGTCGGCTGCCTTCTCTTCCGGGTTTTGTACCTTTGAACAGCGGGGCTTTCAGCAGGCCCGGAATGTCGCAGAGATAAGAAAATTCTTCATGGCTCTGTATGGGACCATAAACAAACAGCAAAATGGTTGAGTCTGGGGGCTTCCACTCCCCTCCTCCGGGGAGCGGGTCGGCAGTCCTCCCCCTCTCCTCCGGGGGTTGCAGCTGAAGCAGTAGCAGTGGCCGAGGGCAGGTGTGGGGGGGCTGGCAGGCAAGCTGCCAGCCGACCAGCACTCGAACAGCAGCAAAGAAAAACAGCAAAAAAAAACAAAAAAACAAAAAACGAAGAAAAAGCATCTGGCCCGGTCAGGGTCGGGGGACGACTAAAGCAGGGGCAAAAAGCAAGGAAAGCCCAGGCCAGAGGGCAGCAGGAGAGTGTTAGAAGGGAGCCTTCTTCCCTGTAGAGGGAAGAAAGTTTGCTATGGATTAATTAAAGCACCTGAAGCCAGTCACCTGATAAAACCCCCCTGCTTCAATCAGACAAGAAAAGGAGTTGAAGCAGAATGGATTGATGTTGGAGCAGAGAGCAGTTTTGAGGGAAGCAGAGGAGAGTTTGGAGAAGTGCTGTGGTGGGCTAAGAAGACCAAGACCCTAGGTAAAGGGACACCTGGTTTGTGCAGAGGGAGGGCAGGAAGGCCCACAAGCTGAAGGGCAGGAGAGGGAAGTAGCCCAGGGGAAGGAACTGCTAGTTCAAGCGGTTTACCGCTATCCCTAGGGCCCCTGGGCTGGGACCTGGAGTAGAAGGCGGGCCCGGGTCCCTCCCTCTCCACTCTCCTCCTCTAGGACACTAGTGGGGCAGTTAATACCCCAGTTCAGGGGTGAGAAATGGTGCCCTGAACCCTCCCCAAGAAGAGAAAACACAAGACCCATCAAAGTAGTGCCGGCAATTTGCCACAGTCAGGTATTTTAATGTTGTCAAATCCTGGTCATTTTTTTAAAAAAAGGTCACCTTTAATTTATATTATAAAAGCAGGATTTGATCTGAATCATCCAGACAGTACACATCACTGATCAAAGGACATTGTGGTAATCAGTAATTATTTTACAGCAGAATAATGAACACTGCTGATCAAAGCCTACATGGGACTTCCACCAACATTATCCACGGTTGCATCTGCAGATTACTAATCCACTTTCTGCTAGCTAGTTTAATAGTCTGAGCTTCGTGAAACTCTGCTAAATTCTGACCTCAGATACTGACCACACTCCACCTTTAAGCACTGTCCGGCTTGCTGAGAGAAAGGGAACTGTGCTGGGGGGAGGGGGCGGAAGAGGGGAGGGAAACGGAGGGGAAGAGATCAGAAGCTGCTGAAAAACAGGATGTGGATACAGCGTAGCGTTGCAGACTCATCGCCTAGGACTGGAAGGGCTAGGGGTTGAAAAGAAGCAAGCCCAGGCATGAGAAGCCCTTTTTCCATGGAGCAGGCAAGGCAGCATGTGTTAAAGAATTTTAAAAGGAGGTATTGGTTAAAGGAATGGAATGGGTGGAGGGGTTTGGGCTCCTATGAATGGTATGGCAGGAAGCCAACCCCCCCTTCTGATTGCCCACCTTAACCCTCGTATGAGTGGGGTGGTGGATGGTAAGGTCCCAGCAATGGGTTGGCTGGGGCACCTGGATGGAAAAAAAGGGGAGCTGGCAGAAGCACCCCCGGGTAGTTATTGAATGAACATGGAGTTACTTGCACTGTACATTTTTATCGGCTGGGTAGTCCCAGACATCTAATAATAAAGTTGCAGCCTGATTAAAACTGTATCAGATGTCTCCTGTTCTTCTTTCAGTATAGCCAGACAATTGTTTGTATGGTTCTAAGAGGATTCTTGTACACTATCCTGAAATCACAGTATTCAGATTCACGTCAGGTGCCTGGCTTTTCTTAGTCCCATGTGCAGGGGTCCACCCCATGCACAACACATACCATTACGCCTAAGTTTTTATGGTGATGGGAGTCTGTGTGTATGTAACTTTATATGCTTTCAAATAGTGATATATTAAATTCAGAAATTCATTTACTAAAATGGCTCGTTTTTAGATTCATATTTCTTATTATTTAAATATCAAACTGAACATTGTTTTAAATAAAATGCTTCTTCATTTTTTTCTCCCCCTCAGCTGAGAGCACCAGGCTGTCTTGAACATCATAAAATATAGTTTTATGAGGCACCTTCCATTGCTCTTGCTTTCAGCATGGAGTGCTTGTAGGCCTCAATCTACTTAAACAGAAATATAGGATTCTTTGTTTCCTTTCACTACTACCCCCTGCCAGTGACTCTTTACTTTTTACAGGGTATGCTTCTAAGTCCAAGCAACATTATATTCCATACAGGATGTCAATATCACATTCTGTAAGCTTTCCATTTGCCTCTTGTCCTGGACCAGGTTGTCAGCTGCTGGAACTAGTGGCGGAATAATACCAACAACCTCAATTCTGATGAGGCTTTTCCTGAAGGTTTGTTGCCTACCCCCCACATTCCAAATAAATATAATTGAGTCTCTAATGGAACAGCCAGGGCCACGTAAGAACTTGGAAGGGCTTAGTGACATGACAAGAAAGATGAGACCATTGGCCTTAGTAGCTGGGAATTCCATACGCTGCCACCACAAGTCCACCAGAGTGTCACTGGACAACCAATTGTAAGGAACCATAAAAATGCCCCTGAAAATATTATTAGGGGAACCCATTTCACAGTCAGGCTATGTATTATGCAGCCTTGAACACATTCAGAATTTTGCCAGTGTGGTTACCTTGCATGATCCAGGCTCTCCTGCTTCCTAAAGGCTAGCAAGGCATGAGGGTGCTGTGGAAGAAGTTCTATCCTTGGATCAGAAAACTATCCATGAAATTGCTCTTCACAGACGACGATGTGGTGCTGATGGGTTTTTAGTTCTTGGGGAAAAAAATTATTTGTAAGGTAGGGCTTAGTGAGAGTGTTGTGAATGCTTTGGAGAAATTAGGGGGGATCCTGATGATTCCTCTCAAAGCTCTGATTCCTACCAATTATCTGCCCAGACCACATCTATTCAATCGGACACCAAGAAACCAGGCAAGAGGTACAGATGTGAGGAAGTTTCACTTATATTAAGGGCCTACCAACTGCTGCAGGAAATATGCTTAAGGAACTACCCTAAGGAACTTTTTGAACTATCTTATGTATACCACCTCGGACAGTGGCAAAGACAGTTGATAAGATAGAAACAAAATACCTTTGCTTAGCTGAAAACTGGAAATAATTTTTAGAATGCTCTTCAAAATCAACTTCTACAAACTCCTCATTCTAGAAGCAACAGGACACAAAATAATTAATGCTCAGTTCATCTCACTTTCATCTAAATTGCAAAATCAGAAGGAGCTTGGATTTTTCCTGAGCTAATTTCCAGACACCCTTTTATTAAAAAAATGTTAATATGGTGGACTCTTGAGATTCAGTGACCCACATAAAAGGATTATCTGAGCAAATACCTTTAAAGAAAGGTATTGGTACTGGTAAATGTATCATGTTGTTTAAACAGACAATTAACAAAAAGAAATTTAAAGCTCTCCTATAATTCATGAAAGGATTTCCAATTCACTTTACCGAACTGCCAAAACTTACCACATTAGTTTTTGTTGACACTGTATTGCTTGATTGGTTTGTTGCAAATATACAAGTTTAATACATCTAAATATATTCCCAAATTAAAACAAAAACAAACAAAAACCTTGCAGCAAAATGCACTAAAATTGAGTAAATATCAAATATAAGGGTAAAATAAAACAGGGATGTTACAATTATCACCAAAAGTAGCATTATAAATTCAAAAGAAATCCAAACATGTTAAGGTGTGAAAATGCACAGTTAGGGACCATTTTAAAATTAATTTTAACTTAAACTAATTGATTTACTTATAAATTCTTAGAAAATGCATTCGGTGCTCAAACCGTAAGTGCTGTAGTTTTAAGGAAGTTAATCTGTATTCATATGTAAAGATCAGTTCAACTCCACCTTAACTATGGAAGCACTTAATACATATATTTTAAATAAATATAGTTTAAAGGCTTTTAAAAGAGGTTCCCTCTACAATCACAATTTTGGATTCTCTTTTGGCTATCAGCCTGACTGTGAAAATTGAAGATTTGGTTGAATACCTCAAGTATTTCCACTAATATTTGTCCAAACAAAAAATGTAATTTGCTTCAGCTATGTCCATGGCCTTTTTGTGTTCATTTTTCATGAATATTTCAGTGACTTGGTTCAGTGACCTGAATGTGTATGTAAACCATTAATTTTAAGACAGCAGCATAGAATATTAATGAAAAGCAAGTTTTGAACTTCCGTAGTCACAAAAAGAACCTGATTTTAAGAGTTATCTCATCCAGTTAAGTAGCAGAAAAGAATGCTGTGTATTCCATGGGTAAAATCAAAACTAACATTGCTCAACCACTGGATTTTCAATACTTGCAATGAATGACTTGCAAATAACACAACTAAAAATTACTCACAGAAACTATTCAATTAATAATTTAAAATATTGAACAAGTATCAGAAATTCAGAAATTGCTTGTGGACAATTAGCAAACGAGGAGGCAAAATCCATTGGATCAGTTATTTGCTACAAGTTATTCGCTCAGTTTCGTAAAAATAGGGATGTAGGAACTTGACTAACATTGTTTAGCTCAAAAGAAATAATGAATAAACGCTCTGATATCCTGGATTGAACTGGCCAGCTCTAGAGTTCCATGTGTAGTTGATTGACTGACCTTTATTTGCATAGTCTGGGACTGATTTTTCATCAAATTAGTGAGGTCACAGATGGTTAATTCTGAAGCTTTGGTTCTCAAAAGAAAAAGACGGAGCCCCCGCTGGAGGATTATTAGATGTACTTCTTGTTCCTGTATACATGGCAAACAGAATTCAAGCCATGTTGTCTCAGTCACTGCATATGTTCTCTCTAGAAATGCATCACAAACAGCAGAGGTGAAATAATATCAAAAGGTAAATGGGCATGTTATTACTGAAGGATGCCTGACTTTGTCACATCTCCAGCCCCATTACTGTATGTTGTCTATTTAGCTCTATAGGACAGGGACAATGACTGCACTGTACTTTAAGTGGGGGTGTGTGTGGGGGTGTGTGTGTGTGGACTTGTCACATTTGCCAGGAGGCTTTAAGGCGGGGGATAGAGAGGCATGGACATAGCTGCAGATGCAGAGTGGGTCAGCATGACAACGCTCGGGGACCATACGAGAATCTGATAAACGGTGAGCCCGGCAGGAGATAACCCTTGTTCCCCAGACCAGGCAGAGCACCCCACAACCTCACAAGTAGCGAAAGACCAGGTTTGCTCAGGATCTGCTGTGGGCACTGTGCTAGCACTGTGGTTGCTCAGGGGCTGGAAGGAATTTTTTCCGTCACTGCCAGACTGGCCAAGTCAGAGTAGGGGTTATTTTGCCTGCCCCTCAGCGGGTTTGGGGGAGGGCTTAGTTAGAGTGAGCAGGAAATGAGAGTTAGGCTATGATGTCACAACTCATTACATAAGTGAGGGGCGGATGACCAATGCAGGTACTCCATTGGGAAAAGATACAGCGATCAGATGAAAGGTTTGGTAAAGGATTTAAAGGATATGTTTGTTACAGGAGTGGAAACATGGGGGTGGGGGTGTGTGAAGGGCTCTTATGATTTGGACGACAGGGAGCCAACCCCCCTTTATAGCCCACCTTTAACCCTAATTTGCGGGGAGATGGTATGATCCCAGCAGCATTGGCTGGGCACTAGGATGGAAATGCGGGGGGGGGGGGGCGATGAAAGGCTCCCCCTCCCCCCGGGTAGATACTGAAACGATCATGGAGTTACCTACACTGTACAGTTCTATCTGATGGGTACTCCCAGAGAGCTAATAATAAAGTTGCTGTCTAATTAAACTATATCCAGGGTCTCCTGTCCTCCTCCTGGTATAGCCAGACAACGTAGATGCACAGTCTGCGAGGCAGCTGCAGATTGGGCACAAAGGCACCAGTGTGCGTTCCTCGTTTTTCTTTCTCTCTGGAGAGTGCCAAACGCACTGCTAGCACCAAACATAGTAAGAAATTGTAATTATTAATAGTTACAAGTAGAAACAGAATATATTCAAGAATATTTCCAATTCACTTGAGCTTTCCTGCTTGGAAGCATTCTCAGGCAAACAGGGAATTTATAGACTCAGAGACTTTAAGGTCAGAAGGGACCAGCATGATCATCTACTGTGACCTCCTGCACATTGCAGGCCACAGAATGTCACCCACTCCTGAAACAGACCCCTAACCTCTGTCTGAGTTACTGGAGTGAGTCCTCAAGTCATGGTTTAAAGACTTCAAGCTACAGAGTATCCACCATTTATACTAGTTTAAACCTACACATGACCCACGTCCCATGCTCAAAGGAAGGCAAAAATCCCCCAGGGTCTCTGTCAATCAGACCTGGGAAAAAATTCCTTCCCAACCCCAAATATGGTGATCAGTTAGACTCTGAGCATTTGGGCAAGACCTGCCAGGCAGATGCCTAGGAAAAAATTCTCTGTAGTAACTCAGAGCCCTCCCCATCTAGTGTCCTGTCCCCAGCTGTTGAGGATTTTGCTACTGGCAGTCATCAATGGGCAACATGCCTTTGTAGGCAATCTCACCATACCATGGCCTCCATAAATTTATCAAACTCAGTCTTGAAGTTAGTTAGGTTTTTTGCTCCCCACTGCTCCCCTTGGTAGGTTGTTCCAGAACTTCACTCTTCTGATGGTTAGAAACCTTCACCTAATTTTGAGCCTAAATTTGTTGATGGCCGGTCCATATCCATATCGGTTCAAAAAAGAGTTAGATAAATTCATGGAGGATTAATCATCAATGATTAATTAGCCAAAATGGTCAGAGATGCAACCCTATGCTCCAGGTGTACCCAAATCTCCAACTTTCAGGAACTTGATCAACAGGTGGTTGATCAATCAATAATTGCCCTATTCTGTTAATTCCCTCTGAAGCATCTGGTACAGGCCACTGTTGGAAGACAGGTTACTGTGCTAGGTGGACCATTGATCTGACCCAGCATGATCATTCTTACGTTCTTATTTGTAGGTCCTACTGCAAAATGGCTTGACCTGAATGTTTTAAATGATACAAGCTAAATTTACACTGTGATCTGTAAAAATTGTTTGAAGTTCTAACAATATCTGTACTAAGCAGTTGCAAAGCACTCAAAATGCTTCAGAGGAACTATGATTGTTAAGAAGTACTAAAACCTTCAAAATGAGAAAACTATAGAATTCAAATTAGCACACAAAAACACCATGGTAAATTTTTTCCATCCATCTTTCCCTGTCTCCATCACATTTTATTTTGGGGGTAAAGGAAATGAAGTTCATACCAATGTTTTGTATTAATCCCTCAAATTATGCATTTCACAGAAACTACGAGCAGGGAAAAACCCAACTTAAAGTACACACAGACGTTGTCAAACAATATCTTCACTTTGATTATTATGTCTTTGCTATTCAGCAGAAATCCTGCCTTTCCATTCAAAACATTGGGCATATACTCAATTGAATACCAGAATAATCAATTTTTAAGCGTAGAAGGGACCATAAGCACCATCTAGTTGACCTCCTACATAACGCAAACCATAGAAATTTGTCCTTTAATTCCTGCATCAGGTCCACACTTATGGTCCATATCTCCTGGTTGACCTATATCACATCTTTTAGAAAGTATCGGGGGTAACCGTGTTAGTCTGTATCCACAAAAACAACAAGGATGCAACAAGTGGGTTTTTTTACCCACGAAAGCTTATGCCCAAATAAATATGTTAGTCTTTAAGGTGCCACTGGACTCCTTTATCTTTTAGAAAGACATCCACTTTTGATTTAAAGACTTCAAACAATGGAGACCACATCCCTTGGAAAGATGTTCTAATGGTTAATTATCCTGACATTTAAATATCTATATCTTATTTTCTGTCTTATTTTATCTAGTTTCAGCTTCTAGCTATTTGATCTCTTTATGCTTTTGTCTCCTCTGTCATCAGAAATCTTCTCCCCAAGTAGCACTTCTAGGGTATGTCTACACTACGGAATAAGGTCGAATTTATAGAAGTCGATTTTTTAGAAATCGATTTAATATATTCGACTGTGTATGTCCCCACAGAAAATGCTCTAAGTGCATTAAGTGCATTAACTCGGCGGAGCGCTTCCACAGTACTGAGGCTAGAGTCGACTTCCGGAGTGTTGCACTGTGGGTAGCTATCCCACAGTTCCCGCAGTCTCCGCTGCCCATTGGAATTCTGGGTTGAGATCCCAATGCCTGATGGGACAAAAACAGTGTCGCGGGTGGTTCTGGGTACATATCGTCAGGCCCCCGTTCCCTCCCTTCCTCTGTGAAAGCAAGGGCAGACAATTGTTTCGCGCCTTTTTTCCTGAGTTACCTGTGCAGACGCCATACCACGGCAAGCATGGAGCCCGCTCAGGTAACCGTCACCCTATGTCTCCTGGGTGCTGGCAGACGCGGTACGGCTTTGCTACACAGTAGCAGCAACCCAGTGCCTTCTGGCAGCAGACGGTGCAGTATGACTGGTAGTCATCCTCGTCGTGTCCGAGGTGCTCCTGGCCACGTCGGCTGGGAG
This sequence comes from Lepidochelys kempii, assembly GCF_965140285.1. Taxonomy (NCBI): domain Eukaryota; kingdom Metazoa; phylum Chordata; order Testudines; family Cheloniidae; genus Lepidochelys; species Lepidochelys kempii. Next base: position 85,778,120 of record NC_136381.1, read on the forward strand.
CGCCTGGGCAGACATGGGCGCAGGGACTAAATTTGGAGTAACTTGACCAGGTCATTCTCTTTAGTCCTGCAGTCAGTCCTATTGAACCGTCTTATGGTGAGCAGGCAGATGATACGGATTGCTAGCAGTCGTACTGTACCATCTTCTGCCAGGCAGGCAAGAGATGAGGATTGCTAGCAGTCGAACTGTACCATCTTCTGCCGAGCAGCCATGAGATGTGGATGGCATGCAGTCCTTCTGCACCGTCTGCTGCCAGCCAAAGATGTAAAAGATAGATGGAGTGGATCAAAACAAGAAATAGACCAGATTTGTTTTGTACTCATTTGCTTCCCCCCCTCCCCTGTCTAGGGGACTCATTCCTCTAGGTCACACTGCAGTCACTCACAGAGAAGGTGCAGCGAGGTAAATCTAGCCATGTATCAATCAGAGGCCAGACTAACCTCCTTGTTCCAATAAGAACAATAACTTAGGTGCACCATTTCTTATTGGAACCCTCCGTGAAGTCCTGCCTGAAATACTCCTTGATGTAAAGACACCCCCTTTGTTGATTTTAGCTCCCTGAAGCCAACCCTGTAAGCCGTGTCGTCAGTCGCCCCTCCCTCCGTCAGAGCAATGGCAGACAATCGTTCCGCGCCTTTTTTCTGTGCGGACGCCATACCAAGGCAAGCATGGAGGCCGCTCAGCTCACTTTGGCAATTAGGAGCACATTAAACACCACACGCATTATCCAGCAGTATATGCAGCACCAGAACCTGGCAAAGCGATACCGGGTGAGGAGGCGACGTCAGCGCGGTCACGTGAGTGATCAGGACATGGACACAGATTTCTCTGAAAGCATGGGCCCTGCCAATGCATGCATCATGGTGCTAATGGGGCAAGTTCATGCTGTGGAACGCCGATTCTGGGCTCGGGAAACAAGCACAGACTGGTGGGACTGCATAGTGTTGCAGGTCTGGGACGATTCCCAGTGGCTGCGAAACTTTCGCATGCGTAAGGGCACTTTCATGGAACTTTGTGACTTGCTTTCCCCTGCCCTGAGGCGCATGAATACCAAGATGAGAGCAGCCCTCACAGTTGAGAAGCGAGTGGCGATAGCCCTGTGGAAGCTCGCAACGCCAGACAGCTACCGGTCAGTTGGGAATCAATTTGGAGTGGGCAAATCTACTGTGGGGGCTGCTGTGATGCAAGTAGCCCACGCAATCAAAGATCTGCTGATATCAAGGGTAGTGACCCTGGGAAATGTGCAGGTCACAGTGGATGGCTTTGCTGCAATGGGATTCCCTAACTGTGGTGGGGCCATAGACGGAACCCATATCCCTATCTTGGCACCGGAGTACCAAGCCGCCGAGTACATAAACCGCAAGGGGTACTTTTCGATAGTGCTGCAAGCTCTGGTGGATCACAAGGGACGTTTCACCAACATCAACGTGGGATGGCCGGGAAAGGTACATGACGCTCGCATCTTCAGGAACTCTGGTCTGTTTCAAAAGCTGCAGGAAGGGACTTTATTCCCAGACCAGAAAATAACTGTTGGGGATGTTGAAATGCCTATATGTATCCTTGGGGACCCAGCCTACCCCTTAATGCCATGGCTCATGAAGCCGTACACAGGCAGCCTGGACAGTAGTCAGGAGCTGTTCAACTACAGGCTGAGCAAGTGCAGAATGGTGGTAGAATGTGCATTTGGATGTTTAAAGGCGCGCTGGCGCAGTTTACTGACTCGCTTAGACCTCAGCAAAACCAATATTCCCGCTGTTATTACTGCTTGCTGTGTGCTCCACAATATCTGTGAGAGTAAGGGGGAGACGTTTATGGCGGGGTGGGAGGTTGAGGCAAATTGCCTGGCTGCTGGTTACGTGCAGCCAGACACCACGGCGGTTAGAAGAGCACAGGAGGGCGCGGTACGCATCAGAGAAGCTTTGAAAACCAGTTTCATGACTGGCCAGGTTACGGTGTGAAAGTTCTGTTTGTTTCTCCTTGATGAAACCCCCCGCCCCTTGGTTCACTCTACTTCCCTGTAAGCTAACCACCCGCCCCTCCTCCCTTCAGTCACCGCTTGCAGAGGCAATAAAGTTATTGCTGCTTCACATTCATGCATTCTTTATTCATTCATCACACAAATAGGGGGATGACTACCAAGGTAGCCCAGGAGGGGTGGTGGAGGAGGGAAGGAAAATGCCACACAGCACTTTAAGTACAGCACTTTAAAAGTTTACAACTTTAAAATTTATTGAATGACAGCCTTCTTTTTTTTGGGCAATCCTCTGTGATGGAGTGGCTGGTTGGCCGGAGGCCCCCACACCGCGTTCTTGGGCGTCTGGGTGTGGAGGCTATGGAACTTGGGGAGGAGGGCGGTTGGTTACAGAGGGCTGCAGTGGCAGTCTGTGCTCCAGCTGCCTTTGCTGAAGCTCAACCATACACTGGAGCATACTGGTTTGGTCCTGCAGCAGCCTCAGCATTGAATCCTGCCTCCTCACATCACGCTGCCGCCACATTTGAGCTTCAGCCCGCCACTTACTCTCTTCAGCCCGCCACCTCTCCTCCCGGTCATTTTGTGCTTTCCTGCACTCTGACATTATTTGCCTCCACGCATTTGTCTGTGCTCTGTCAGTGTGGGAGGACAGCATGAGCTCGGAGAACATTTCATCGCGAGTACGTTTTTTTTTCTTTCTAAGCTTCACTAGCCTCTGGGAAGGAGAAGATCCTGTGATCATTGAAACACATGCAGCTGGTGGAGAAAAAAAAAGGGACAGCGGTATTTAAAAAGACACATTTTATAAAACAGTGGCTACACTCTTTCAGGGTAAACCTTGCTGTTAACATTACATACATAGCACATGTGCTTTCTTTACAAGGTCGCATTTTGCCTCCCCCCACCGCGTGACTACCCCCTCAACCTTCCCCCCTCCCTGTGGCTAACAGCGGGGAACATTTCTGTTTAGCCACAGGCAAACAGCCCAGCAGGAATGGGCTCCTCTGAGTGTCCCCTTAAGAAAAGCACTCTATTTCAACCAGGTGACCATGAATTATATTTCACTCTCCTGAGGATCACACAGAGAGATAAAGAACGGATGTTGTTTGAATGCCAGCAAACCTACACTGCAATGCTTTGTTCTACAATGATTCCCGAGTACGTGTTACTGGCCTGGAGTGGTAAAGTGTCCTACCATGAAGGACGCAATAAGGCTGCCCTCCCCAGAAACCTTTTGCAAAGGCTTTAGGACTACATCTAGGAGAACCACGAATGCCAGGGCAAAGTAATCCTTTCACATGCTTGCTTTTAAACCATGTATAGAATTTTAAAAGGTACACTCACCAGAGGTCCCTTCTCCGCCTGCTGGGTCCAGGAGGCAGCCTTGGGTGGATTCGGGGGGTACTGGCTCCAGGTCCAGGGTGAGAAACAGTTCCTGGCTGTCGGGAAAACCGGTTTCTCCGCTTGCTTGCTGTGAGCTATCTACAACCACATCATCATCATCATCTTCTTCATCCCCAAAACCTGCTTCCGTATTGCCTCCATCTCCATTGAAGGAGTCAAACAACACAGCTGGGGTAGTGGTGGCTGACCCCCCTAAAATGGCATGCAGCTCATCATAGAAGTGGCATGTTTGGGGCTCTGACCCGGAGCGGCCGTTTGCCTCTCTGGTTTTCTGGTAGGCTTGCCTCAGGTCCTTCAGTTTCACGCGGCACTGCTTCGGGTCCCTGTTATGGCCTCTGTCCTTCATGCCCTGGGAGATTTTGACAAAGGTTTTGGCATTTCGAAAACTGGAACGGAGTTCTGATAGCACGGATTCTTCTCCCCAAACAGCGATCAGATCCCGTACCTCCCGTTCGGTCCATACTGGAGCTCTTTTGCGATTCTGGGACTCCATCATGGTCACCTGTGCTGATGAGCTCTGCATGGTCACCTGCAGCTTGCCACGCTGGCCAAACAGGAAATGAGATTCAAAAGTTCGCGGTTCTTTTCCTGTCTACCTGGCCAGTGCATCTGAGTTGAGAGTGCTGTCCAGAGCGGTCACAATGGAGCACTCTGGGATAGCTCCTGGAGGCCAATACCATCGAATTGTGTCCACAGTACCCCAAATTCGAGCCGGCAAGGCCGATTTAAGCGCTAATCCACTTGTCAGGGGTGGAGTAAGGAAATCGATTTTAAGAGCCCTTTAAGTCGAAATAAAGGGCTTCATTGTGTGGAAAGGTGCAGGTTGACATTGATTTAATGCTGCTAAATTCGACCTAAATTCCTAGTGTAGACTAGGGCTTAGACTATGATAAAATCACCTCTTAAGATTCCCTTCATTAGCTAAATGGATGGAGCTTCTTAGTCTCTCATAGTAAAAGAGGTTATCTAGACTTCAGATCATTCCTGTAAGATCCTATTTCACCCAGACCTTAAATCAATTTTGTATGTATCAATCAGGGGTATCGCAAATATAAAATATACAAATGTGCCACCAGAAATCCTGTCAGTTTTAAAAGTGAGCACAAGGAAACAGTATGACAATCATACAAAGATATATCACTTCCTCAAACAATTAAACCATTAACTCATCTATTTATATACATAAACACCATTTACAAAAATCTATAATTTGCAGCCATTGGCTATTCTCCCATTATTGAAGTGGGGATTTACAAGCATAACTTCTACCAGTGGTTGTATCAAAATAAGCACAGATGGATAGTACTTCTGATGTGGTGAACTGTCCATTAAGAACTAGAGTGAGCTCAGATTGTGAACTCTGCAAAGCAGGGATCACGTCTTCTCGTGTCTCTGCAGAGGTTCCCACACCTGAATGAGGCTTGAGTGCAACCACAATACAATAAATCAAAAAATAATTAAAGAAAACTAATTTCACAAATATTACTTAGGTTTGGTCACTACCATCTGGATCAGATTTTGAACTGGTGCCAAACTGTAATGGCTCTGTCCCCTCCATTAAGCATCCCTAAATCACCCATGTCCCCTCAGTCCTTACCCATTCAGATAGAAGGAAGTTGTCACCTGACCTCATCCTGTTTAGCTGGTGATGTAATGCAAAGCTCAGTTGTTTAGCTTTGCTCAGTTCCAAGACTTTCAATGCAAAATCATCAGAGACAACTACAAACAATCAAAACCTCTTGAAGACATCTTGAGGAGCAAGATGGTCTCATTAAAAATTGAACCCTGCTTCCTGTGAAGCCAGACAGCACTGCAACAGACTGAACTTTGGGGGAGAGGGGAACCTACTTTATTAGATAGAAAAATTAACTGCTAAGAAGTGCAGACTCAGGTTCACAACTTATGATTTTGTTTTGTGTCATAACCATTTTTGTCCACCACTCTCTCTTGTTTCTAGGTTAAAACTTTATTCTTTTGTTTTATTACAAGCAGTCATAAGTGCGCTGTGATTTCACAGGAGTGGCGATACAAGGTAAAACTAATCAAATGGGGCACACTTCCCTTTGAGGGCAGAGGAGCTGGGATTTCTGTGAGTAGCCAGTGTCAGTGGCTAGATATCACAGGGGAATGATTCAAAGGGTCTCGGGGACTGGGTTGCAAGGTGAAGCGAGGGCTGGCATAGCCCAGGGAAGAGTAGTTGAGTGGCTGGTGGTTAGGGAGCAGACACCTAGCCAAGCAAAGGCAAGACTCCCTCATGCTAGAGGCAGGGAGTAACAAGGTAACTCACAGTCCTGGGTGCCCCCAGAACCATCACAGTCTCCCAGGAAGAATTCTGGTTACATTATTCATATGATATCTATTTAGGGAGCTGGGTTTAAGTACCTGCCATTCTCAGAAACAATGAAAGTAAGCCAGAATTTATTTCTACTCATGATTAAACCACCCCTCCCGCCCCGTGCTAGTCTGAATTAGGTGAATATAAAAATAGCCATAGAAAGAAATGAAGGAAAGACATAATGGAACAAAATCTCTCGTGGAATAAACTGACACAATTCCATTGACTTCAATGGAGCTGAAGCAATAACAGCAGAAGAGAATTCGGCCACTGCACTCAGAGTTCCTATATTTCTTGCTCAGTTTGACTGTACTAAGCCTCTCACTTGTATATCTTTTATCAGCTCTCGTCCTTCCTTTATGCTTCGGGTTCAGAAAACAGATTCAGAGAGGAATATAGCTGAGAGGTAGGGTGGGGGCAAAGGCCTATTATTTTACCTCACAATATCCATTAGAGAGTTCTGTAAAGTACCGTGCATAGGGAAATTTAAAATACACAACGTCACATGCATCATATAAGCTATTGAAAATGTTGCCTTAAATCAGAACACATAAGTAGCGTCAATCTATCCTGGTATTTTTTATATTAGTGGAGATGTACAATGCTAAGAAGGGGTGACTCCAGTCTCCCTAAGGAAGAAAGGAGATTATATGATTTTTTTAGGCTGCATTCATTGCCGGATGATTACTCAGTCGTGTTCAGAATAGCTTTCAAAAAAAATCATTCATCTCCTCTGTAAGCAGAGTCAGGATGAGCTCCACCCTGACATCTGGTGGTGAGGTGTGGCAAGTTGTGGAAAAGAACTTCAGGGGCCGATCTCATTTGCATAGGCACACCCACCTATGGTCACACCTTTGGCTGCTGTGGAATCCCCAGTGTCTCTGTTATTGGGGCAGGAAGAATAAATTGTTATTACCCTGATTATGGGAATCAAGGACAGTGGAACTGTACTTGGCCTTTTGTTATGATGGAGGGACTCGCCATCAACTAAGTAGCACTCGCTAGGCAAGGGACATGGGTTCCAAAACTCTGTGAATTGAGAGAGGTTGGGGACAGGTATTAATACTTGGTGGCATGGGTCCCCTGGTGAGAACCTTACATGCTGACTGCATTTCCTTCTCTCTCCACTGTGGAATATCAGAGCTAATTTTGATCCCATTAGGATTCTAGTTACAGGCTGCTGAGCTGAATTCACTTTGGGCTAATGGTGCACCAGCACTGAGGCTCCCTTACTACAAGCTGAAATCACAAAAGAGCTAAACTTACTAAGAACTGAAATCACTGAGTGTTGTGTTAAGTAGTGGGGGAGCCTGAAGCTATATGGTAGAGCAGTTTTTGGGATGGCGAGTGGAGCGGCTGAAAGAGCATTGCAGTTTGCATAGCGTGGAGCGGCTGGTGGAGCAGAGCAGTTTGCGGGACAGCGAGCGGAGCGGAGCCCCATGGAGAGGTGGGGCCATCAGCGTTGGACCATGTAAGGTGCCCCTTAAACCCCCCCCCCCCCAATTTCCACCCAGGTTGGGAGGTAAAACTCTGCAGATAAACTTTTGAAGTCTGGGGCTGCCCTGACCAAGGACTTGGACTTTTGGGACTTTGGGTGATTTTGGGTTGCTGGACTCAAGAACCAAAGGGAAAGTACATGCCCCAATTTGCTTGGGGTGGGTTTTGCTCATGGGTTGCGTTATGAATCCTGTTGGTGGTGTTTCCCCAACATAATGCCACATTGTTTCTCTCTGTTATTAAAAGGCTTTTTTTTTTTGCTACACTCAGACTATGTGCTTGCGAGAGGGGAAGTATTATCTCTTGGAGGCGCCCAGCTGGGATGGTATATATTTGTTCCAGGTCACTGGGTGGGGGCTTGAGCCGGTTTTGCATTGTGTTATTGGAATGGAAGCCCTAGATACTGAACCTGGCCCTTGTTGCTGCCAACTCTGACAGGCAGAAGGGTTACACCTCTCCCAGCTGAAAAGTGACTGACAGGTCAAGGGCATCTGGGCAGGAGGTTTGGGACAGAATCTGGGAAAGAGCTGTTATCAAAAGAAAAGGATTACGGATTTCTGCCAGAATAAGTAGACAGAAGAAAACTCTTTTGAGACCCTTAATGTTGGTTTAATTCCATTACACTGTGGTCTAAAAGAGGCTTTTATAGTCTTAACATAATAGTGATGAGAGTGATCTCAGACCATTACCAAAAAGTCTTTGAAGACTACCAACGAGATTCCTGATAATAAAAAAGATGTGTTAAGTATTATTTTATGTTATGACAATAAATAGACTTGTGTTATTATCTGTAATGTTTTTGTATTCTGCCTTATGACAAGTCTTTAAATCAATACATCAATGACAGGAGGACTGGATGCTGATATCAACTAGTCTAAAGGAACAAACAATAAGTTATCTTAAACCAGAAATGTATCTAGTGACTGCTGCTCTTGACCTGGCTCGATAACATGCGGCATTGCTGAGTGTGTCATTAGATGAAATAATAAATTGGAAGGAGAATTTCTGTTGTATTATGACAATTATAAACAAATTATATCTATGTCTCTTTCTGTAAGGGATCAGGGCGTAGGCTGTCTGGCTTAGAAGTCACAGCTGGGCTGAGGTCTGCCCACCAGAGACCACAGTCACTGAGCAGGAGTTGGAGGTAGGGTTGACAACTGTCTAATCACACAAACCCAAACATCCTTGCCCCGCCCCCTGCCTTGAGGCCATACCCCTGTCCCACCCCTTCTCTGAGGCCCCGCTCACTCCATCCCCCCTCCCTCGCTTGCTCTCCCCTCTCATTTTCACCAGGCTGGGGCAGGTGGTTAGGGTGCAGGAGATGGTGCAGGCTCTGGGAGGGACTTTGCACGTGGGGTGCAGGCTCTGGGCTGGGGCAGGGGTTTGGGTGTGGCAGGGGTTGAAGGGTGCAGGCTCAGGCGGGGCGGCACTTACCTTGGGCAGCTCCTGAAAGCGACCAGCACATCCCTCTGGTAGTGGTTCATGGGGGGGGGGAAGGGGCTCTCTGCGCACTGCCCCTGCAGCTCCTATTGGCTGCAGTTCCTGGCTAATGGGAGCTGCAGAGTCGGCGCTTGGGACGGGGGCAGTGCGTGGAGACCCCCCGCCCCCCCAGAGCCACAGGGATGTGCTGGATGGTTCCGGGAGTGGTGCGGAGCCCGGGCAGGCACGGAGCCTGCCTTAGCCTCGCTGCACTGCTGGACTTTCAGTAGCCTCTGGGAGATAGAGCCTGATTCCGGGAGACTGCCAGTGAAACCGAGAGGGTTGGCAACCCTAGGAAGCTCAAGAGTCAGGTTCCATAAGCAAGAATCAGGGTCGGAGTCAGGCTGGGGTTGGAGACCAGAGATCAGAGGCAGTACCAGGCTAGAACTGAGAGGCAGGCATCAGGATCAGAGGCAGGCTGGAGTTGGAGACCAGAAAGCAAGAGATCCAGCAAAGTCTGGCTTGGCAGCAAGGCTGAAGTCTGTGTGGTTGCCCAGACAACTTCCTAGAGAAACCCAAGGTTAAAAAGGGTGCTTGTCAGAGTGTAACAGGGTACTGTCACTTGGGCCTCTTGGGTGGTACTTCCTGCAGCGCCTACTCTTTTTAGACAAAAGAACAGGAGTACTTGTGGCACCTTAGAGACTAACAAATTTATCTGAGCATAAGCTTTCGTGAGCTACTTCATCGGATGCATTTAAATAAATTGGTTAGTCTAAGGTGCCACAAGTACTCCTTTTCTTTTTCGGATACAGACTAATACAGCTGCGACTCTGAAACCACTCTTTTTAGGCTTCCTGGCTCTGCCTCTGCATGATCTCCCAATGGCACTGTGGGAATATCAGCTGATCCCAAGTGCTTACATTTTCTTTCTGTGTATTTATTTTGTAAATACGAAAACATCACAGAGTAGAATGTACTGTATTAAGAAGCTTTGAAATTTGATTTCCTTTGATAAGATGTTTAAGGGCCTGATCTAAAACCCAGTGAAGTCAATGGAAAGACTCCCACTAACTTAAATGAATGCTTAGCTATTATAGCAAGTATAGGTAGCGTCCGTTGTATAAAGATTACAAAACAGTTTCCATGAAGAGGTCATTTTCATGTTTGTTTATAAATGATATTTTCACACTCTCATACCTCTGAAATCTTCCTTTTGGAGCTCAAATGTATCAAGTTTGGCCTCTGCCCAAAGGCTTTTAAATGTAAGCAAAACGCAGTAATATATTTTCCCCTTTTTATAGTTTGGTGCCTCTGGACAAAAAAAGACTATTCCCCTCCTGGGTGGTATGTACATGCATATCAGAGAGCAGAATCTGGACCACTATCTAAAATCAATTTTTAAAATTGTACTAACAGCCAAAACAGAGATTCATTTCCCATGCAGTCAAAATAAACATGCACTGAACAGTATTATTACAATAAAGAGACTATGGGCCATCCATGACATAACTCCAGTGACTTCAATGGAAACATCAGAAATAAATTTGGTATTAGATCTCTATTTTAAGCCCCTTCTAATGACTAGTTAGAACAACTGGCAGAATTAGGATAATTACCTGACTTTCCTTACAAATTATTCATTGAAGATTTCTCTCTTAAATTTTTGGTGACAGGCTAGTTTTCAGAACTAACTAAACTCCACAATGTATGATTTTCTCAGCGTCTGTCTGGACAAATCATCCAGGCTAGCAAGACTACTCTGACTCTGCTGTCCTGTAAGCTTATTGATAGCTCTAATATGAAATATTCAACAGGATTTAAAATAAACAACCTTTTCACAGACCTTACTGAATCCTACTGTATTTTGAGCTGCCAAAGGGATGAATAACTAAAACCTAGTTCTCTAATACTGAATTAGAATGTGCTGGACTTTTTTTTTTAAAGAGATAGAAATTATCATGTGATCATACCATGAATATATTTGGCACAATCTTTAGACTCCGACGATAATCTCAGCCATTAAAATCTGACTGTCAATTTGCCTATTTATTTTTGAATAATGCAAAATTCAACAGCGTTTGAATGTAAACAGGTATGAAGATGAATTAGGCACGAAAAATGGGATGAAATATGCTACAGATTGCAAAGTATTATTATTATTATTACCTATATCAACAGGAAAATTATAGCTTTTTAATACCATTTATTATTAATCCTCTTTCTAGATGCCTGGCTGGAGCATCTTACTCACATGCTCAGGGACACACTGATCAATAGGTTTGGGTTTGGGAAGGAATTTTTCCCCAGGTCACACTGGCTGGCATATTGGTGTTTTTTCCCCTTCCTCTGGCATGATTCAACTGCTAAAATCATCTGGGCATATCTCACCTAATCCATTCCCTGCCATTGCAGAGGCTGTTGTCACACCCCGATGGCCCCCTCCCTCAAGGGGTCCCCTGGGGAAGGCAGATCAGCATTGTATATTGCTAATGCTGTTGCAAGCATTGCAGGATATTTTGGGAAGGGTCAAAGATGTGAGTGAGTGTGGAATGGAAGATTCTTTTGCAGGCTGCAAGAGGCCAAACGGGGAAGGAGAAAGAAAGCAGAGAACAGGTTAACTCAACACTGTAGCTAGCAAGCTCAGTCCAACTATAAGACGCTGGCCCCAGCCCAAGGACGCTGCTCACAGCCGAGACTTGGCTCACAGCCGAGAAAGACGGGGGCGTGAATGTGCCCGAGCAGCCGTGAGAAAGAAAAACCCAACTGTGCAGATCTGCAAGGCAGCGAGGCCAGCAAAGAAGAAAACAAGGTCTAGGACTGCAGAGATTGAAAACTCCGGCGAGACGGCAAGAGGGGGAGCTCAGCCTTGTGTTTTGAGAAAGCTGAAGACACCATGGAAAGCTGGTTTGGACTGGCACAGAGGACATCAGGAGCAGAGGTCCCTGAACGAAGCACCCCCACAAGGAACCCCAGACTTAAAACCCTCCTGAGAGCTGGAGCAACTTGGAGATCACAGCGGATCCTCGGACAACCTGGGCCCAGGACAGAATTCCCATCCACCCTTCCCCCTCTTTTGCTTACGTTACACCCAGGCTTGGTCAGCCTCGGGTACAGCGTGTGTGAGTATGAAAGTGGGTTAGGACTTGCGGCACAAACGCATTCTTCCTTCCTCTGAGTGACGTGGGAAGCACCCACCACTCTCTGCTGTTATTCTATTATTTTATCAATAAAGCTTTAAAATGTAGACACTTGGTGTGTTACGTCATCTCCTCCCTTAATGATCCTGTGGCCTCAGACTGATCACCTGACGCTTCAGGAAGATTGGTAACAGAAATTTGTCACGCTGTGAGCACTAGGGGGTACCTCAGTCTTTCCTGTTCTCTCCCCGTGGCACACAGTTTAGTTTCCTGAGGATTAAAATGCTTTAGACTAACTAAAATGTTTGGGGTTAATACAGGGGTATCTGGATGAAAAATAATGACCTGGGAGATACAGGAGGCTGGACTAGATGATCTAATGGTCCCTTCTGGATTTAAACACTATTAAATTATGAATTATTCTGTATTATTATTAAATATTTACATACTGTTGAAAGAGCAGTAGGTACTTTACAGACAGACATGAAGAACTACCCCCCCCCCAAAAGAGATCCCCATTATGAAGACAGTGTTTACCAATAGTAAAAACACCACAGTACACAGTATCTGAGGTACTGCCGGTATTTCCCTCTGCTAAGAACAGGAAATAGCTGTGGTACCTCAGACATGGCAGTGTGCTAAATATTAAAATCTGCCAACAGTTAAGGGGGAGATTTTTAAAAGCACCCAATGTATTTTCGAAAGCACATTAAATGCTGATTAATATATGTTTTCCACATAGGGTAAGATTTTTCAAAGCAGTGCAGTGGCTTTAGCCACACATGTCCCATTATCTGTAATGGAAAGATGGGTGGCTAAGTTCCCCTGCACCGATTTGAAAAGCTCAACCCGTATATTTTTTATTGTTCATAATTGGTATAAATTACAAAGCCAAAGAATCATAATACAACAACAAATGATGTTTCTGGCTATTATTTTTGAAAGTGGGAACTTTAAATGTGTTTCAAGTTTTCTAGGTGAGCCCTGGATCCCCCAATGATACTAGTCAGCTCTGTGTTTTTGGGGAACCAGGGTGCAGTATCTAGCCTGTCTGGCTCATGAAAGACACCCCACCCCTCACCAGTCCCTGCTTGAACCAAAACCAATCAGAAAAAAGGCTTGCAGAGAGTAATGAAGGGCATTGGGAGACACACCTAGACCCCTCCTGACAAGGGTGACAAGATTAAGACATCTCATTAGCTTACAGAATGGAAAACAGAGAACCACACTGAACTCTGGGACCAGAAAAGCAGGGAAACACTGCATCATGGGGGATCTCTGCTCCAGATGTTAATGAACCTACACCTGCACACAGGCAGCTCAGCAGTTATCAGACCAAATCTAGTACTGAGTCCTTGATGGATATCCAAAATACTGAAGCAGCCTAGTTGCATTGTGAGCTCCCTGGAAGAAAACACCACCCATAGCCAAGAGTGATCAGCTCCTACTGTCTAGCCTAAAGAAAACCCTTGAGTCATTAGTTTACCCATAAACAAATCTAGTGTTCTCCCTTGAATCATTGTTGTTTCTCTACAAAAACCCCTACCTATGTTCAAGTAAGGGTTCTGATGCATGGACCCAAACTCTGTATCAGTTCCACTAGGATTTCATCTTCTCCTGACTGATCGTGCTGGGGGCTCTGCCTGTCTCCAGCACTTAGGACCTTGAGCTACCACCATCACCTGGGAATCCCGACCAGTTCAAGCTCCATGAAATGGGTGAGATCCCTCTCTCTCTTCTCTCTCTCTGTTTTCTTTTCTACCTCAGGTATTAACCGTTCATAATGTAACTGTTATGCTGGTTTAGGCTCTCCTTGTGTAGTTATCACTATTATTCAATAAATAACTTTTATGGTTAAGCTGGTTGCTTCTCCCTCTCTCTCTCTGAACTTTACTCTTTTGTGTTTTTAGCTTCCCCCATTTACTCTGCAGAAATGCTTCTTTTACCTAAGCTAAAGATCCCTGCAGTGCCCGAAATACTGTGGGGTTTGCTCATCCAGTGGGTTACTACCAGTACAATTTTGACGAGAAAATGGGGATAGGGATGTGTTAAACCTGTGGCATATAAGGTGGCAGCTGAAAGAGCTTCTTGGCCCAGCCTATTGAGACCAGGGGCATATAAGGGTGACAGCTTGAAAGTGCTGCTTGATCCAGCCCATTGAGTACAGGGACATAAGGGGGTCACCTTCAGAGTGCTGATTGACCCAATCTGCTCAGACTTGCTCTGTTAGAGTGTGTGTGTGTGTGCGTGGGCGTGTTCATCTGGTCCTAGGGCTGGAGGAACCCAGTCCTGGGGAACCTAGGTCCTGCAGGATAGCTCCATTGGGAGGGAACTTGCAGAAGGAAGGAGTAGACCTCCATATGAACACACAAGTGACATAAGCAGTACATTAACAGAATTACAGACCCCCCCAATCCCAGAAGAGTAACCCTAATAAATGAGCATACCCCAAAGTAATGGGCATATCTGGTAACACCAAATGCTTCCAACACTTATGCACTAGTTAGGCAAAGACATTCCATAGTGAGTTACATTGATGCCCATGCAGAAGCAAGGCTAGGGGATCGGTAGCTGTGTGGAATTACTTGCTACTGAGTGACTGTAAAGAGGCACACAATTGCTGAAAAAAGAGAAGGAGTACTTGTGGCACCTTAGAGTAACAAATTTATTTGAGCATAAACTTTCGTGAGCTAAAGCTCACTTCATCGGATGCATTCAGTGGAAAATACAGTGGGGAGATTTATATACATAGAGAACATGAAACAATGGGTGTTACCATACACACTGTAACCAGAGTGATCACTTAAGGTGAGCTATTACCAGTGGGAGAGCGGGGGGGGGGGAGGAGAAACCTTTTGTAGTGATAATCAAGGTGGGCCATTTCCAGCAGTTGACAAGAACGTCTGAGAAACGGGGGAGGTGGGGGGGGGGGAGGAAGGCGATAAACAGGGCAAATAGTTTTACTATGTGTAATGACCCATCCACTCCCAGTCTCTATTCAAGCCTACCTCTGAACAACATACTAACACACAGAGAGCTTCCTACCAAGACTACAAAAAGAAGGATTCTGGGTGGACTCCTCCTGAAGGTCGAAACAACAGACTGGACTTCTACATAGAGTGCTTCCGCCGACGTGCACAGGCTGAAATTGTGGAAACGCAGCATCACTTGCCCCATAACCTCAGTCGTGCAGAACACAATGCCATCCACAGCCTCAGAAACAACTCTGACATCATAATCAAAAAGGCTGACAAAGGAGGTGCTGTCATCAGCATGAATAGGTTGGAATATTAACAAGAGGCTGCTAAGCAGCTCTCCAACACCACTTTCTACAAGCCATTACCCTCTGATCCCACTGAGGGTTACCAATAGAAACTACAACATTTGCTCAAGAAACTCCCTGAAAAAGCACAAGGACAAATCCGCACAGACACACCCCTGGAACCCTGACCAGGGGTATTCTATCTGCTACCAAGATCCATAAATCTGGAAATCCTGGACGCCCCATCATCTCAGGCATTGGCACCCTGAAAGCAGGATTGTCTGGCTATGTAGACTCCCTCCTCAGGCCCTACGCTACCAGCACTCCCAGCTACCTTCGAGACACCACTGACTTCCTGAGGAAACTACAATCCATCGGTGATCTTCCTGATAACACCATCCTGGCCACTATGGATGTAGAAGCCCTCTACACCAACATTCCACATAAAGATGGACTACAAACCGTCAGGAACAGTATCTCCGATAATGTCACGGCAAACTTGGTGGCTGAACTTTGACTTTGTCCTCACCCATAACTATTTCACTATTTTGGGGACAATGTATTCCTTCAAATCAGCGGGACTGCTATGGGTACCGGCATGGCCCCACAGGATGCCAACATTTTTATGGCTGACTTAGAACAACGCTTCCTCAGCTCTTGTCCCCTAATGCCCCTACTCTACTTGTGCTACACTGATGACATCTTCATCATCTGGACCCGTGGAAAAGAAGCCCTTGAGAAATTCCACCATGATTTCAACAATTTCCATCCCACCATCAACCTCCGCCTGGACCAGTCCACACAAGAGATCCACTTCCTGGACACTATGGTGCTAATAAGTGATGGTCACATAAACACCACCCTATACCAGAAACCTACTGACCGTTATTCCTACCTACATGCCTCCAGCTTTCATTCAGACCACACCACATAATCCATTGTCTACAGCCAAGCTCTATGATACAACCGCATTTGCTCCAATCCCTCAGACAGAGACAAACACCTACAAGATCTCTATCAAGCATTCTTACAACTACAATACCCACCTGTTGAAGTGAAGAAACAGACTGACAGAGCTGGAAGAGTACCCAGAAGTCACCTACTACAGGACAGGCCCAACAAAGATAATAACAGAACGCCACAAGCCATTACCTTCAGCCCCCAACTAAAACCTCTCCAACGCATCATCAAGGATCTACAACCTATCCTGAGGGACGACCCATCACTCTCACAGATCTTGGGAGACAGCCCCCCAACCTGAAGCAAATACTCACCAGCAACCACACACCACACAACAGAAACACTAACCTAGGAACCTATCCTTGCAACAAAGCCCGTTGCCAACTGTGTCCACATATCTATTCAGGGGACACCATCATAGGGCCTAATCACATCAGCCACAATATCAGAGGTTCGTTCACCTGCACATCTACCAATGTGATATATGCCATCATGTGCCAGCAATGCCTCTCTGCCATGTACATTGGTCAAACTGGAGAGTCTCTATGTAAAAGAATAAATGGACACAAATCAGACGTCAAGAATTATAACATTCAAAAACCAGTTGGAGAACACTTCAATCTCTCTGGTCACTCGACTACAGACCTAAAAGTGGCAATTCTTCAATAAAAAAACTTCAAAAACAGACTCCAACGAGAGACTGCTGAATTGGAATTAATTTGCAAACTGGATACAATTAACTTAGGCTTGAATAGAGACTGGGAGTGGATGGGTCATTACACAAAGTAAAACTATTTCCCCCTGTTTATCCCCATCCCCCCACCCCCCACTGTTCCTCACACGTTCTTGTCAACTGCTGGAAATGGCCCACCTTGATTATCACTACAAAAGGTTCCCCCGCACCCTCCATCTCTCCTGCTGGTAATAGCTCACCTTAAGTGATCACTCTGGTTACAGTATGGTAACACCCATTGTTTCACGTTCTCTATGTATATAAATCTCCCCACTGTATTTTCCACTGAATGCATCCGATGAAGTGAGCTGTAGCTCATGAAAGCTTATGCTCAAATAAATTGGTTAGTCTCTAAGGTGCCACAAGTACTCCTTTTCTTTTTGCGAATACAGACTAACACGGCTGCTACTCTGAAAATTGCTGAAAAGAGATTCTAGAATTAAGGCTGAAGCAGTAGCCAGAAGAAGGCTTACCTCTTTCTTTGTGACCTGAGGAAGGATTTCTTTCCTCCAGAGATCTTCAGCATGTAGCTCTGCTCCTTGGTGCTATGAACATGATTTGCCCCTAAAAATATATCCCAGGGTATCTATGACAGCATTATGAATTTTAGGAACACCCAAGGAGGAAGAGGAGAGGAAACAAAGTATACTAAGGTCAGGTTTCAGAGTAACAGCCGTGTTAGTCTGTATTCACAAAAAGAAAAGGAGTACTTGTGGCACCTTAGAGACTAACCAATCCGATGAAGTGAGCTGTAGCTCACGAAAGCTCATGCTCAAATAAATTGGTTAGTCTCTAAGGTGCCACAAGTACTCCTTTTCTTTTAAAGTATACTAAGGAATCCTGTAAAGGGGTGGGGAGTCAAATAGTAATAGCTACATGGCCAGTAGTATTGGCTGCCTCTGCAATATAATAGTGAACCTGGAAACTCATGCTGGTGCTCAGGAGCATTGTATGGCAATGTTAAAAACCTAAAAAACCTTTTCCTACTATTAAAATGTTTCATGTACAGATCAATTACATCTCAAGGGACATGGGCTATATTTCTTAACTTCTTGGAGTTCAGCTTCCTGTGCAGCACGAAGAAACAGAATGTGCACAACTTCCCAGAATACCATGTGATATGAAAGATGAAAGAAACTGCAATATCTCAGTGATGCCCACAGGAACAGTAGCAATTGCCAGTTGGTCACCATGCCTCTGCAATTCCAGAGCACACATGAGCATATGGATAGCTTAGGCTTTATGCCATCAACCTACAGTGGGAAAGCATGGTTCATGCAAATACAATCTGGATCTGTGTCAGTGGAAAAATATCTCCATTGCGATTGGCTTACTGGACTCAGGTAAGAAGGGTCTTGCACTCTGGCAATTCTAGTAAAAACTGCTGTCCTCCACTACAGATTGCTATCTAGTGCATCAGAGTGTTTCTTCAGTGCTTCCCTGTGAGAAGTGCTGTACATGTGACATATGAGTGCACACTGAGATTATGAAACGATGTATGAAACAGGAAATCCTTGCCTTCTGTAGAATGCATAATACTGACAGTGCTGCACAGACCCTGCGTAGAGCCAACATTGTGGAGAGGTTTATTTTTACCATAATTAATGCAGGCTGTGATGTGGAAATATGCGCACACAGCGCTTTCAATTATCTGTACAGGCAGTTGGAGTACTCCTTAGTAAAGGAAAGACATTACCAGAACCCTTAACAGGAAGCTGCATATGCACATCTTGGAAGGGAAAAATACAACACTGTGGAATTGTTACCAGCACGCTTCGAAGTTCAATTTCCTTGGCAAAATATTATTCCCAGGTCTGTATAAGAACCATGAAGGGGGATGGCACAGTGGATAAATGGCCTAGTCTTTCACCTTTCAAGAAATAAATCCCAACTTGTTCTTCAATTACATTATCCACATGACAAAACGACCATTTGGTACAGTTTCCTATATTTGTTTAGGGGAAGATTGTTTTTAAACCAAAAAAATAATATAGAAAAATTTCCTTCCTATGCATCTGACCCTGTAATCTAGTGTCTGATCCATAACCTTTTTAGGATTTCTAGGAACGGTTGCTAGCTGACAATCCATTTGATATTTTGGTGGCAATTATGCAGTTATGATATTAATGAAATATCTTGGTCCATTACAAATAAGAAGTAGAAAAATATAAAATGGTACAAGTTCAATTCATTACTTGTTGTTAGCCATAGAGCCATATATTCCTCTTCTGTGCTCCAATCCTGCAAACACTTACACATGAATAACTTTACACACACAAGTAGTCTCATATAAGCTAATGGAACTACTCACATCAGAATAATAATGCATATGCTTAAATGTGTGTAGGATTGGGGCCAAAATGTTCATAACAGCCTTGCAACTGAATACGGAAGTGTTTGAGAATACTTTTTAGCCTCTGTATTCCATTTTTCAGCATTTAATTCAGTTTCCTTTGCACTGACTGACATACAGTGTGCAAGGAGGATTTAACAAGAACTCTTTAAATATTAATAATCAGGTGGAGGTGTCTTGAAAAACAGAATCTTGCCAGTTACAACATAGATGCATTACTTATTTTCCTGAGTGATGCTTACGTGAGCAGCACTGTAACTGTAACAGTGAAAACACTATGAGCCAAATATGTTCTTTCCTATCTTAAATTAGGTACCTTTTCAATAAATATAAAGAAATACTCTTGAGTCAGCATTACTCTTTATCTCTGATCATCTATGGCACATCTATCTTTAATAAAGGAGCACTGCTCACCCTCTGTCTTCTCTTCCTTGGTTCCACTAAATATAGTAAGTTTCTCACTATTCTTCATATCTGACTTATCTAAGTGGTTTTATATATGTTTCATATGTTCCTTTGAAACTAGAAATGTATTGTGTTAGGTTAAAGTGGAAAACCATTCATTGCGTTTCAATAGGCCAACACTTAAACACTTGCCATACGTTTTCATTAAAAGAATATACACAGAGATTCACCTACAATTATTAAATGGATCTCCTGCACCTTAGATTAATGCATTTACTAGGTTTAAATTTAACTAAAAACGGAACATGAATAATTTCATACAATCTAAGTAACGCTGTTAAGTAAAATAAAACATATATCAGGAAACATTCCTTTTATCATCTATGGACCAGGTAAATAATTATGTGAGGCCAAAATTTCAAATATGGGAACCCAAACTATGCTTTCAAAATTTGCACATGCACCATTCCTTGTAAAACCCCATTAGTAATGGCTTGCACAAACAGGTGCGTATATGCACTATTACCCATTCTGTGTGCACAGAAATCTTTAAGCATAAATTTTGCAAAATATACACATGCAATTTTTATGGGTACAAATCAGACACCAGTTTTGAAAATCTGGTTCATGTATTCCAAGTCTGTTATGCCAATATGGTTATATTCTATAAATAAAAGAGGAGTCAGGACAGTCATGTTTGTTTGGTAAATATTATAACAAGAGTTTATTGTAACCTTTTACATGCTCATAACATTCTGAAAAATTCTTCTTATGAACAGTTCTCATCTACTTTGAGGACCTTATTCTCATTTACACTAAGGCACTTTTATACTGCTCTGGCAGTATAAATGGGCCTTAGAGAGGACACAAATTACACCTTCCCACCTCTTTCAGGTTTCTTCACATTGTCAAAGTGGTGCAAAAAGGCCTTTAGTGTAAATTGTTCCATCCTGGCCAAACCTTATTGAATTAAATTAAACTTTACTTAATTGAGTTTAGCATCTTTGGAGTTCATTGTATTACAAATACAAATGTTTATGTATTATTGGGAGATTGTATTGAACTTCTTAAGCAGGAAAAAAACATTAATACAATCTCTGGAAGGGATGAGGAAGTCCAAAGATCTTTTTGAAACAATATGTGTGAAGTGAATTTCCTTAGGAAATAATTTGAGGTGAAGGGAATGCAAATTCTCCCCTCTGAAGCCAACCTTTTAAAGATATGCCTGGGGGAGAGAGACCCATTGTGTATTACCTACCTGCTTCTGGAAGCTCCAGATCAAAGACCTCTCATCTGTATAAAGGGTGGACTAAACTTTTTCATGAGTGTGCTTGTTCTGAGCTGAAGTTGAGATGAACTGGTAACCACAAAGACTCACCAGGCAGGGTTGCTCCTGCCAGAATCTGTGTTAGAGTT